>NC_089403.1:2633866-5267733 GCF_020647795.1 Trichoderma atroviride
CTCCCACGATGAGCCTCACCGGGTCGGTCCGTTTCAATAACGGGCTCTTGTTCCTCCTGTGCACTATTAGCCGGCGCGAGGTACTATCCCAGCCGCTGCCCCCGTCCGGACTCGAGCAGACACAAACGCACCTACAATAACACCGCCAGGAACAAGCAAAAGATCAGCCACCAGATTTCTCGAGAATAAGCCAAAATGTCCGAGTCGCTAGCTCTGCCGAACGATTTTGAATGGGGCTTCGCTACGGCGGCCTACCAGATCGAGGGAGCTGTCAAGGAAGCCGGCCGTGGGCCTTCCATCTGGGACACGTACTGCCACCTGGAGCCCTCGCGCACAAATGGCGCCAACGGTGATGTTGCCTGCGATCACTATCACCGCTACGACGAGGACTTTGACCTCTTGACCAAGTACGGTGCCAAGGCCTACCGTTTCTCTCTGTCTTGGTCTCGTATCATCCCTCTTGGCGGCCGGTTAGATGCCGTCAACGAGGAAGGCATAGAGTTTTACAGCAACTTGATCGATGCCTTGTTGAGGAGGGGAATCACGCCGTGGGTGACTCTGTACCACTGGGATCTGCCACAGGCGCTTCACGATAGGTATGGCGGTTGGTTGAATGTGGAAGAGGTGCAGCTGGACTTTGAGCGGTATGCTCGGCTGTGCTTTGAGCGATTTGGAGACCGAGTGAAGAACTGGATCACCATCAACGAGCCATGGATCCAGTCCATCTATGTGAGTCTTGAAAATACCATGTTCCATTTCTTTATTATCCTCAATACGTTCAAGACATTTATTCATGTGCCCACGTCCATGCTAATATCAAATCAGGGCTATGCCACCGGCAGCAACGCCCCTGGCAGGAGCAGCGTAAATAAGCACTCCACTGAAGGCGATACAGCCACTGAGCCATGGCTCGCAGGAAAAGCTCAAATCATGAGCCATGCTCGCGCTGTGGCCGTCTACAACCTAGACTTTCGCGCCACCCAAAAGGGGCAAATAGGCATCTCTCTCAATGGTGACTACTACGAGCCTTGGGACGTCAACGAGCCCAGAGATAAGGAGGCTGCGGAGCGACGGATGGAATTCCACATTGGATGGTTTGCGAATCCCATCTTGTGAGTAGCATCAACAGCAGAATCCAAGAGGTCTTACATGCTGACATTTATATGTGATAGTTTAAAGAAGGACTATCCTGCCAGCATGAAGAAGCAACTGGGCAACAGATTGCCGGCCCTTACTCCTGCTGACTTTGCCATCCTCAAGGCCGGAGAAACTGATTTCTATGGTATGAACTACTACACCTCTCAGTTTGCCCGCCATCTCGACGGCCCCGTCCCTGAGACGGACTTCCTCGGTGCCGTCCACGAGCATCAGGAGGACAAGGCAGGAAGTCCTGCTGGAGAAGAGAGCGGTATCCACTGGCTGCGGTCTTGCCCGGACATGTTCCGCAAGCATCTCGCCAGAGTGTACGGCCTCTACGGCAAGCCCATTTACATCACTGAGAATGGATGCCCTTGCCCCGGCGAAGACAAGATGACTTGCGAGGAGGCGGTCAACGACCCCTTCCGCATTCGATACTTTGACTCGCACTTGGACTCTATATCGAAAGCCATCACGCAAGATGGCGTGACAGTCAAGGGATATTTCGCATGGGCTCTGCTCGACAACCTGGGTATGTATATACTATTACTGGCCCCAATCCTATCAGACAAGCCTATTTCTCCTATCTCTCCTATCTCTCATCCGTATCATCCGCCCGTGCAAGCTGAAACGAAATTTTCAAATCTAACAAATCCTCTTTTCAAAAACAGAATGGTCAGACGGCTACGGCCCCCGCTTTGGCGTCACTTACACCGATTACAAAACCCTCAAGCGCACGCCCAAGAAATCCGCGCTGGTGCTAAAGGACATGTTTGCTGATAGGCAGAGGGTTAAAGTAGCCGCTTGAGAATTAGGCTTTTACGGTTATCCCTCTTTCCCCCCTGTCCCCTGGCCCCTGTCATGTTGTTGCGTATTCTGCCGTTTATTCTCGCATGTTTCCGTTTTTTTTTGCCTGTCGTTACCTAGGTACATACATACCCTTTTTTTTTTTTCTTCTTCTTTGCCTATAAGCAGCTTTTTAGCAAGTTTAGCCATGAGACCCAGCACAGACAGCGCCAATGCAATGCTACTGAGCCATTATCTAAAAACGGCGGGAGAGAAAGAGAGCATGGGGGAAGTAAAGGCCCATGCTGATTTGAGCTCTCCGTATGCGTATCGTGAGAAAAACACCATCCCTGATTGATTGATAAGAGACACCATGCATAATCCGTATATACTCTCGGTATACGACCGAACGGAGAAATCGCAAAGGTCAAGAACGTTACGTCCATGTTTCTCCGACGTTTTCCTAGCATTTCCCCGATCGCTTCGTACTTCAGTGTCTTAAACTTTTGTCTATCCCTTCGCTTATTCGTCTCACACAAGGGGGAAAGCTGCATGCATACTCACAAGACTAGGTTTTATGCTTCAGAGTCAGAGTGGAGAGGAGTATTAGGTAGGGCTGTATGTATGAAACGGGAGATCTTCGTCAATCTCAGTCAGATGTAAAAAAGAAGAAGAAAAGTACACTAACAGTACTACTACTACAATTTGCCTCCCTCGGTAAAGGTAAAATTACAACCACACACTGTTCGCTTTTTACCCAAAAGAAAAGTAAGAAACACGCCCAACTCGCTAAAAGGAAAATCCAGAAAAAGATCCCTGCCCCTATTTACACGATTAATTTTTTCTTTTTTCCTCCCTTGGTACCTTGCAGGATTTAGCCAACAACGGTATTGGAAGTATTCCGAAGCTGATCAGACGCCTTGGAGTCTAGCCGCGTCAGAATATCCAAAAGTACTGAAAAGTCGCCCCTTGCTCGGGTCGCCAGGGGGTTATCCTGATGCCGATGGATAATAGCTAGCAAACTAGCTCCGATAAGGCGTATCTTTTCAACCTGTCGTATCAGATAACAAGGTTAGCATATAAATGCCGAAGCTTAAAAAAGTATAAATACCGCAGGCATTATAAAAAAAGAAGAGAAGAGAGGGACAGGCAAGCAGGGAAAGACGGCAAGGGAAAAAAGGAAAGCAGCTTACATTTGGCTCGCCGTTTGCTTGGAGACCCCAAAACGGCGCCTCGTTCATCACCCTCAGCATATCTCGCACAATCTCCGACTTTCTCAGGTCTGCTTGCTCTACTCCGGGAGCAAAGTAAGACAGATCCTCAAACTTCTGCGTGATTACCATGCGCAGGCAGTGGAAAGTCACCTGCAGATTCGTGCATTGAATTACGTACTGCTTCGACTCCGCAGACCCGTTACCCTCGGCCATGGCCGCCATGGCCAGAGTGCAGGATTGGAGGTACGGCGGGAGGTCGTCCAAACAGGTAATGAACCTAACATAGAGGGAGTCGAGGTGCTGCCTGTCCGCAGACGGCAGCACATGATTGGGGGGCAGGTTGCCGCGGAAATGTTGCATCATCTGGTCTTGGAGCACCCTGATTTCCAGTAAAAGATCGGCCGCAGACTGCCAAAGCCGCACATTGGCGTTGAAGCCGGAAATAAAGCTCTTCCTGGGCGGCTCAGAGGCCGTAATCAGGAACTCGTCCTCAATCCCCGACGGGTACAGGGTGGTGATGCCCGTATCAAAGCAGTATTTGTGGATAGTTATGGGACGGTTGTTCAATATGGCTGCGGATTTGTCCCCCAGATACAGAATCCAGAAGCAGCGCCGACGGAACTCTGCCTCAATGGGGACAAGCCCTTCCAGCGACGCCTCCTCGTGAAGATGCATAACTTGGGCCAGGCGAATGGCCTCGCCAAAGATGTGCCACGAGTACTTTGGTTTCCCCGCGGCGTGGAGGCAATTGGAGTGGAAATACCGAATGGCAATTGAGTTTGCCGTCGGATTTTCCAGGTCGGCCTCGAGATGCTGATGAAGACAGTCTCGAGAAGCCTCAAGAAAGATTTCGGAGACGGATTCTCCTTCGGGGAAAATGTCTTTGGGTAGCATAAATGCTGCCTCTGCGCAAACAGCTGTGACCAGGGTAAAGGTCGAATCGGCCCAGGGAGCCAGCCTGCTGCCAACGGCTCGCGAGCCATTGAGCTGCGCGAAGCCGGCCCACGACTCGGCAGCGCTGAGGGGGGTGGTCCCGGCCGTCGGGTCTGGCGTGAGCTGCGCGATGGGCGAGGGCTGGTTCATGCCGGGTATGGGCTGCGAGAAGATGTATGCAAGGACCTCCCGCAGGGCCGGCTCGTACACCAGGGGGGTGAGAGGATAGAGGTAGTCAAAGAAGAGGTCGATACATCGCTTCGACACTCGTTCCAGCGTCGTGTTGCGCAGCGTCATGGCCTGGGCGAGGTGTAGCCATCGCTGGCGCGTCGAGATGTTTTGGATGGTGGAGAGGCCCGGCAGATCGCCCATCTGCTGCCGCGGCAGCCCGTTCTCCAGGCTGAGAGGCTCGCCGGGCTCCCACGGAGCCTCGGGCGACAGCGACGACGAGTTGAAGGGCTGCAGTCCACCTACTGCGGGGCCGGAGAAGGCCAACGGCGGCGGCATCTGGGCGCCGGCTCCACGGGCGCCGGTGGAGAGCGCGCTCGGATCTGAAGGTGGCTGGCCAGGCAGATCGCTTTTCTTCCTGGCTTTGGGACCGCGTCGGGCCAGTGGCAAGTCGAAGGTGCACTGCACGTGTGCATCGCGGCAGTGCGTGCAGCTATCGACGGCGCTGAGGTATTCGCACTTTTGGTGGGGGAAAACATCTGTCAGTGGGGAGATCGCGAGCGTATCAGGGTATTGGACGGCGTAGCGCAGCATTAGAAAGAAGGGCGGCGGGCGAGCATGTACGGGGATGCAGATGCAGATGAGGATCCGGGTGTAAGTGTAAACGCAAATCCGAAGTTATGAATACAAATACATACATGTGGCCATGTATGCACAATGAATCCATGAATCCAGAGAGGAGGAGGAGGATGAGGAGGGGAGAGCAGAGAGAGAGGCGGGCAGGAAAGGGCAGGGACCGGGACAAGGACCAGGTCGCAAGCAAGCTGGCAGAAACGGGCATTCGGGCTGCAGCTAGTATGTACATGCAATGACAGTAGCAGTACCACGCACCTTGGCTTTGCGACGACGGCATCGATCGCAGGCTCTGCTCACAAGACGGCCTCGCGGATGGTGGTGGAACGAGGATGCGGTAGACGGCGCTACGAGCGACTGCTGTGGCGGCGTCGAGCTCGAGGCTGCTGGCGACCCGGGCTGGCTGGACGCTGTGGCCGATTCGGGCGACGTGGTGAGGGCGCCGCCGCCTGGAACAGCTAAAACCGTCAGTTAGCACGTCCGAATTGGGAACTGTAGCGAGGCCGCTGGCCGCTGGATGCACCGCCAAAGGGCGACAGCCGCAACCACGGCTGGGTGCCACTGCAGGCGCAGGCGCTGGAGCTGGCGCTGGAACTGCACCTGGAACTGGAACTGGAACTGACCTGACTGCCCTCCCGCGGGTGCTACTGCGCCGGCTGCAGCTGTCACTGCTGATCCTGCTCCTAGCGGTCCTGTGGCCGCTGTGGCCGCTGTGGCCATGGCTCTCTGGGGGGGCCGATCGCTGCTGGCGGTCGCTTCCTCTGGCTCGTCGCGCTCCCTCTCCAGCCTCCGCTTCCCTTCCCACAGGGCGCTCGCGGTCAGTTTCCGGGTATCGGAGAAACGCAGGGCGCGCAGTCGATGTCGCGTTTCCGGTCGGAAACGCCTGGCTGGAGACTCGAGGCGAGACGGGGATTTATCAACGGTCAAATACAGGGAGGAAAAGTGGGCAGAGGCTTTGATTTTTGATGTCTGTTTGGTGCCCTCCACTTTTAAGGGCGTGGAGAAGGAGGAGCCATTTCTCCGCATGGAGCCGGATTATCTAAGTTCAACGAGGCCAGAGGCGCCAGAGGCAGCAGATTCCAGCGCAATGCAATGCACGCACTAGCAGTAGCTGCGAGATACAGCGCGCGCTACTTGTACCTTGGAGCTGGTGAGATTGCCAGTGCACCACCCCATCAGCATATCAGCATCATCTCGACCGCTGGCCTTGCCCAGCTCCATGCCGCAGCCCCGGCTCGGGTGCTACTGTAGCCAGTCGCTAGCTGCTCCTGAAAGCCTGGGGAAGACATGGGGGGGCTGCCACAGGCGATGCAATGCTACGACAGATGCGGCGCGCGTCCCGGGCTCGAGCCAGCACCGCACTTCAGGCTCAGGCGAGTCGGCAGCGAGAATCAGCCTCTGCCGCCTTCTTTCAGCGTCTTGCGGATGGCCGTCTGGTCTTAGCCAGTGATCAGGAGGCGCCCATTTTAGCCATCCAGGCCCCTTGATGCGTCCGTCTACCCATCCAATCCCATCCCATCCCTCCACCCGCTCCTTTTGACGCCGAGAATAGCTTCCTAATGGGCAATATGTGAGGAACGAGGATGCGGGGTTCGCAGAGCTACCTGATGGAGGGCGCATGTACACGCAGCGTATTCCTTGTGTGCCGTGGCCACGCAGCGGCTACCTGCGCAGTACCTTGCCGGCTATGAAGCGCGGGTGAAGCTCAAGGAATACTACCTTGCAGCGGTAGGTCCCCAACATGCTTAATATAAATTTTCAGCGTTTTACATGCTCGATGCGGACTGAAGATGAATCGGTCCAGCTCTGGATAATGACGAAGCTGCATATGTCGTGTCACATTGACCCCATCGTATGACTCCGACTGGCCAGCGTCCAAGAAGCAATATAGCCTGAGCAAGGTGATGGGCTCAGGGGCCACATGCAGGACAGCAATTGAGGTTGGAGGATTTGCAAAGATGAAGCCGTGGCCAGGATCCTTTGCAAGCTCATCCGGGGTTGTGAATGCCTTCCTTGTCCCATTGCCATTGCCATTGCCCGTCACGGCTGAATCGGCCACGAAAGCGCACCATCGCCGTGACAATCAATGCAGTTTTAGCTTTTCTTGCTTCTTGCCTCTACAAATAAAATCAGGCCTGGCACCTCCATGCCGATTCGCCACCCAATGGTTCGAGTGAAGGTGTCGAGTTTGCGTGTCAAGTGCCAAACACGTCGTCGATGATCCGGAAAGAAAACTGCCAGCGGGGTTTGATGGGAGGGTCAATTGCATCGGGACAATGCTTGATACAGTGCCGGAAGTGTCTGATGGCACAGCCGGCATGATGGATTCCAGAAGAAGGGGCACGTGGAGGGCGAATTGCGAATCAATCAGCCAGGGCTGGGTACTTGTTACCGCCAGCAAATAAGTGAGTTGCTTCACCGTTGTTCAGCTCTGCCGCTGAATCTTGCAGCGATGGACCATCGATGGCCACCATCAAACATCTAAATAGACGCATGTATAGAAGACGTAGAAGCCGTGGCAAGAGAATCGCCGGCCCAGGCCTCGCCTCGCACCCATCGCTGATAAAGCAATTTAAACGCCACCGCGATTTCAAGCTCACCGCAAGCAAGCCGTCTCCTTAAACCCCCACGCGAGCCTCAGGCCTCTAATTTGGCAATGTCATGGAATTCAGTCCATTTGATGCGCGAGAGAAGCGGAGGATCAGCTTCCGCTACAGGGAACATTGAACATATGCATAACCCGGCCCCAGAGTATCCGTGGTATCCGTGAGCCAAAAATCGAGCCAGTAGACTGGAGACTGGCTTACAGGCCCCGGATTGGGGCCAATTGGAGGCCGGGGTGGAATAAGTGATGATACAGCGCTGTCATCCTCTCACCACTGGCACCATTTCTGCAATTTGCGGCCGGCTCTTTAGTTCAAGGGCCCATGGCTGAATGTCGCGGAAACAAATAAATTCTGGCTACATTCGCAATCTTGCAGCTCAAAGGAGCACCAACATCTGTTCACCAAATACCTACAACCAGACAGAAGCTCCAAAGTTGCACCAAGGATCACGAGGTGTCAAAACGGTGCAGTGGCCAGCGACTATTACAGTCGAGTGGAAAGTCAAGGTCAGTTCATGAAAATGGGCGCTTAGAGGGCTGCCGCATGGTATTGATGTTTGAGATGCCACATGATGAAAATGCTAATTGAGCATGGAGGCAGACCGCATTTGCCTCTTTCGCATGGCCTAGGGACGATCCCCCGGAATTTGATACAATGTCAGAAAGCCTAATCCGATCTTTTCCCCTTCGTATCTTCGGAGCCGCCCGGAGATGCTTCTACAACGGCCTTGTTCTCTTTCTGACAGCCGTCCCCAGGCCCCTGCAGCCTCACAGTGCTGGAGACAAGATGAAGACAGCTCCCCGCTCGACGCCTCGACCGACCTCTCGATAGAATTGGATACACGTCGGTCGAGCGGATCAAACATCTGGTCTTTTGCGAATAGCATATGGGATACAGAGCAACGCCTTAAGGCTATGGCTCCAGACGGGCTCCAGACAAGCCCCAGCCCTCGCAACGACATCCGGCTCGCTTAGCAGCATGATTTAGCACCAAGAAGCGCTACATGGGTGGCCACACCCTCTCTACAACTTATTATATAACCGTCAATACTTGCATCCAATAACACGTCGTCGACTCCTCGCGAAAGCGCCGACTGAGCGAAAAAAAATCCGGCGGTCCGAGGCGCATCATCACATCTCCCGAACGAGGTAGCAGCGCATGATATCATTATCCAGAGAGGGGAATGGCTGTATCCAGTTCTGTTCACGGCCAGTTTGATATTTCGAGTTGCCTGCGACTCGACGTGATATTGGAGCGGAACCGTTGGATGTCGACACTTGAGCCAGACGAACACGACGTGCTAGGTGCTACCGTGTTCCCCCCCACGGAGAGGAATCAATGAGACTGGGTTTTTCAAACGCTTTTCCGAGAGGCTCGCGGATTAATTTCCATTTTGGCGACACTGCAATTACAAATGCGACTGCGAGACGCCGTTCCACGGCTATTCCTGAGCCGTCCATTTATGTGCCGGGGTCGTACGTTTGGCGCGTAACTATTGTGTAATGCAGCAATAGGTGGGTGACGGAAATTTCGTACTTTGTCAGAAGTTGGCTTCTCTAGACTACTTTGGCCCTTTTACCATCTGCATAGAATTCACCATCTCTGCTGTATTGACGGAAGAGATGAATGCCAATTGCCCATTTTCGTCTTGAAACCTGCCTTTTGTAGGGTAGTCGGTAGCACCGCTACAACATTTTCCAATCAACAGGATTTAAAAAGCCCCTCTAAAATTAGTAATAGATGTAAAATAAAAGAAAATCATTATTCTGGTGATATTTTGATAAAATTGCTATTGGCAACCACGTATATTGGGGTTCGTGTGATGCACACAGACTGATTGTTGCATGCTCATGAAGCACTGATACGGCTAATCGCCCGCTTCGCACCAGGATTCCAGAGGTGACATCTAATTTGATGAGTGGCTGAGACAAGACTCTGGCGAAGCATGCACATTTTATTCGATGCGTTTAATCAGTTCAGCCTCGTGACCACGTTTATGAAATAAATAAACATGTAGCCTCTAATTTCTTACTCTATGTGGCAATAATCGACGATTCCCCTGGAGATGTCAATTTTTATCAACCCATTCTCCATCTCCTTCAGATATAGGATTATCGTGGAAAAGGATATGTTACAGTATACAATTCGTAAAATCCTAATGGTTTCATCTCATCCGAGTTGCTCATTTTTTTTTGAGACTGCTCAGACGACAAGAAGGAGAGTTGGAGCTTGGTGCAATATTTTCACTCCTCTCCCCTTTCTCAGTATCATTTCTCATGGCTTATTTACGTCCACATCACCCTTTCTCTCCCATTCAATACCTTTTCCGCAAAAATAGATACCCACGGCATGATACCCATCTCTGTGGCAACGCTCGTCTAAGGCGAATAGTGTTATATTACTCGCCCTTCTATATAAGATACAACGCCCGCTTGGCGAACGATATAGAACGATGAGAAAAAGAATAGATAGAGTTTATAGAGCTCAATAAAAGTCAGCCATGACAGAATAGCTCTTGCCTGCTTGGCATCTACAAAGCGTCGATGTAAACCTATAGACTTCGAAATTTCGCTCGTGATCTCCAACGTCGGAATTGATCTTCAGCAAAGCCAGTTTGCTCTATAGAATATTATAATTCAAATTTCTGTCACCAAAGGCCCGCTTGGCTAAGCGGTATAGCGTGTCACTAGTATTTCTCTGACATGACAAGGTGATCAGTTCGACTCTGATAGTGGGCATTTGTTTTTGCTTTTTTTTTAAAGTATTCGCCGTATCACTAGTAATTACTTGACATGACATGGTGATTAGTTTGACTCTAAGTGTGGGTATTGTTTTTTTGCTATTTGCTGATATGACTCTGATAGTGGGCATTCTTTTTTGTTATTTGCTTCGTGTCACTAGTAAACTACTCAACATAACCAGGTAATTAGTTGAACTTTAATAGTAGGCAATGTTTTTTTTTGGTATTTTCTACTAATCTTTTTGCATTATTGGCTCATTTCTAAGTAACATGACCCTTTCTCTGAATGTAGAAGAAACGCGTGACAAAAGAAAGCTGTAGTTGCCGTAAAGGGCCACCATACCAAATCCTATCCCATCCTCATCAAACCGTAAGCCATTCAAAATCATGAAAAGCCATTCCCTCCATCGTAAAAGCCGTTAAACTGTTTTCCTCCTTGGAGCAAAGAGCTTGGCTCTTGACTTAAAAGTTGATGGTCTGAGCCAGAGAGAAGTGGAGGTTGCTCAACAGAGGCCGAGCCTCCTCGGCAAAAGCCGGGACGCGGGCAACGACGGCGCCAGCCAAGTCGACAATGCTTCTCTCAATCAGGTTTAGAACGACACCAATGGGGCCACGGTAGAGAGAGTTGGAAAAGAGACCCAGGGGGCCAATAAAGTCGTTGATCAAGTCAGTGTTGGTGTCAACGAGCTGTTATGAGACTGTTAGATGCTGCCAATATCTTGTTCATTTTGAAAGATGAGTTGAAGCGTACCTGAGAGAGAGCAGTGATCATAGCCGCCTGGTCGATAGGGCTGTAAACCCCAATGACTGGGGAGGAGACGATGGGGCTTACGTCTGCCACGATGGTGTTGGTCAAATTACCGAGGTTGTTGATGATGTTCTGAATACCACTCAGTTAGCATCTCCTGATAGGATAGACGGCTCATTGTATTAATAACGTACGGGAAGGTTCTGAACGATGGTGGCATTGGTGACAGCGCTAATTAGAGCATCAGTGGTGCCCAAGGCGGCGTTGATCGCAGCGATCGTGGTGACAATGGTAGAAGCATTCAAAGGTGGAGCTCCAATAAGGAGAATGCTATCCTGTGCTCGCTGAGACTGCATAGTGTGAGCGAGGTTCTCGAGCTGATGGATCTGCGCGCTCTGCTCGCTCTGCACATTCTTCTCGTTTGGCTTGACCTGGCCTTGCTGGGTTGAGGACATGGCAAAGGCAGACTGGGCCATCAGAGCGGCAGCGAAGAAGAGAGTCTTGAACTGCATTTTTGTGGCGTTTGGGGGTGAGATTTGGATAGAAAGAACTTGATGATGTTTGAGGACCAAAGATGGAGGATGGCTCTGGTGGCGGCTGTTGGCTGGCGAGAAGGAGAAAACTATTCTTACTCGGATCTTGCCTTGTCTTTTATATCCGACAGAGTTTGATATCATGTATAAGCTAAATGGTAGGATAAATAAAGAGACAAACGTTCTTTCGTGAGGATATTGTCGTATTTGCAAACCCTGTGTTGAGACACTTGTCATGGAAACCCATTCCTTAGACGGGACTACTCCAAGACACGCCAGAGGGATCTTCGGAGGAACAGCCATTGCCGGCTTCAACGACTAACGTAACGGTTAGTGCCATATAAACACCAAGCATAGTCTTGGGGAATGCAAGGCTGTTTCAATGCCGTTGCTACCAAACTCGTGACTGATAATCATGCGCTCGAAGCTAGAAAAGAATGTAGTCTCCCAGAGTCATGAAATCTCCGCGCCCTGGCAGTCCGGCGAATAAGATGTCCTGGATCGTAGCCATGCGATCTACTTACATTCCAGCCTGTCATCAATTTCTGCGGAATGCTGACAAGGTTCTCCCAGCGGCCCGGGAGACGTTACATACAGCTCCCCCTCATGAAGAAAAGTGAGTTGCGATCTACGAGCAAAAAAACGGGTGAATAATCAACTGCAATGATTCAATGGAAAGTAGTCTTCTTTCAAGTTGACGTGGTGGAAACGATACTGTTCAGGCTTTTACTGAGATGAAAGCATGTCTCTCTTCTTTTTCCCCACTCCACCTGCCCCCCCCCCCATTCCCCGCGACATAAAGATGAGAAAACAATGCGGAACAATGGTAACAGTGGTAACAGTGGTAGCCTTGAGACATGGATGTTATCAGCTACCGTTGAGATTGCTCCGGGCACAGCAACACAACGGAGTAGGATTCGTACATCGTCTAAAGCAAGGAGTATTGGCTGTTAGCACGGCAACTGAGTGAACGAATTCCAAGTAATAGCAGCCGTAGACAGTCTGTCTGTTTCAGCTGGGTCTAATTTGGGATTGTCTCTTCGATGATGCTCTGCTGAACAGATCGTAGGGTGAATCATGATTTGAAAGTTTTTAATACGTCGATGCTGGCCGCTATAGGTCTAGGGTCAAGCTTTAATTGAAGTGTCGATATCGTAATGTCCCCATCGGCCAGGCTATCGTATCTTATGTATCATCCTGTTGTCAAGGGTTGATATCCTCACTTGGGATTTACAATACAGGCACTTTAATCATCACTTGGGCGTTTGTGCTGTATCTTGGGCACACTTTGCAACGCAATCGGATACATGTTTTCATGTACGCTAAAGTGCATATTCTTATCGGTGTATCTTAGATATGGCTTGATTATTCCCTGCCTGCACGTGTATTGCCGTAAGGAGCTTGATCCTGGGACGGGAGAAGCTTCCTCTTTCGCCCAGTGGCCTGTCGTCCTGCGAAATACAGGAGTGCTTAGCCCCGCAAATAACGGTAGATGCTAGGATTTTGTACAGGTGAGGGGCTCAACAAAAAAAAAAAAAAGTACAGCCGAAATGACAGGCTTTCGATTCGTAAAATAGACAAGGAAAATGGTGATCAAATAACCGCCCCTCTGTACTCAATGATGGGATGATTCGAACTGCCTTTGAAAGTGTGGCTCTGGATAGGAGGCGTCTAGAAGGCTTCTAAAAATGCACTTTAAGCGCCAGTCATACTTGTAGTTCAACTAGCCGCTATGCTTCAGCGCCAAAGCAATATGGGGAAAGATAATTGGCTGGCATTGAGCGCTGGCGGAGAGAGCCGGCGGGCCGCGCGGATACCAAGCGATAATAGCAAAGCTCTATGGTGGTAGCATTTCGTATTCAAGGAGCGTAGCTATTCAGAGACCGCAGTCCAGAAGGCAGTGAAGGCATGAATGGCAGCATCTGCCCCAGAGCGGACAATTGCCGAACTGGGACTCACAGAGGCCTCTCGGAGCAATCTGGAAAGTCTGCCGAGCCAGGGTTGGGCATCGTACATGGTACATGGTGCTAGAGCCAATGCAGGCGGCTCACGACGTTGACAGGCATCGACCCAGGCATTGAGCAGCCGCCATCTCGTCTGTCTGCCGAGTCCCAGGCGAAAGTCCTTGCGAAGCTGCAATGCCCGCCTTCTGGCTCCTTTTCGCTTGATGGAAGCTCGTCTGGAAGCTCGTCTGGAAGGTCGACGGAATATTCTAGACGTGCCCCGTGCTCGTGGGATATAGGAGGAAATTGCGTGCTTGGGGCTGGAAATCTGATAGTCGAAATTGCAGATGGAAATTACCCAGACTGCTCGACACTGTACCTTGCATGGACGGGACGCACAGAGGACCCTGCTTGCTTGTGCAGTTTTCCATCGTTTCTGCCCTTGGGCCATGTCGTGGTCATGGCCCTTGCCACGGCCCAGGCATGGAGAATACGGCTAGACTGACAGCAGGGACAGGGTCGAAAGCCTGCCGACTGCCTAAAGCAAGTCACAGCGATGGCTTTGCAGCGTTTTAGCTTGGAGAGCAGAGACCTGGTGTCATTATGCCGCTCGCTGCAGCTACAGCGTAGTGTGTGCAGTAGATTGAGAGACGCACGCGGTTGACAGCTTGGCAGACAGTCTGGAGCCGGACTCCTTCAGCACATTGCTGCAAGGTCGCTTGCGCGTGCACGTGCAAGTGTCTAGACTGACTCGGTGCCAGAGATTGGCATTTCAGCTCATCTACAGAGTGTCCTCCTTGCATCGGCTTCTATCAGCACATTACTCGCCGCACTTACTGCTCCGAGCAATAGCGCCCCGGACCCCATATGGAGTAGGCCGGGCTGAGCACGGTAGTTCGATGCAATTTGGTCACCAGCAAGGAGACGGGAGAAAGACAAACGGCCAGACGAGTGACCTGGGGAAACGCCATCGTGGCCCAGACCGTCATGTCTCACCTTCACCGCCTTCAGCTCTGTCGGCGTGTACTTTGTGGTAGTGCCGCTGCTGGGCAGAAGATGCTGTACCTGCTGTACCTGTATGTGTTACTGGCACGGCAGCTGGGCAGGTGCTCTTGCCGGCGTGAGTCACGAGAGGCTGCCCTCGCTTGGGCAAGAGCGGGTGTTGCACCTGCTGTGACGAAGATCGGCTGCAAAGCCGGGTGGAAGGCGACAGCTGTGCTTCTGGCAGCATGTGAAAGTATTGCCGTGTGCAGCTATTTGTTGCTACCTTGGCAAGCTCAACACCATTCACCACTCGCGAATGCTGCCAAATCAGTGCATGAATGGATCAACGATTCTCGGTCTACGAACTAAATCCGGTACATGCCTGCTGCAAGTAGCTGACGCACTTGCTCGCCACATGATGCTGCGGCCGGTAGAACACGCGTGCCCGAGTCTATACTGAGGCGAGTGGCTTGCGGTCTTCATGTTGCTAGCTTGTGTGCTGGTTTAGCAGACTACACTCCTTGACTCTCTTTCTGGACCCAGACCGCAAGCCAGAAGCAAGGGAAGCAAAAACGAAGAGCCGTGCTTCTTATCCTTTGCCCTCACAGTCGCGACGGGCTGCCTCTCGTTGTAGCCGGCCGGAGTATTTGTGGCGGATTGCTTCCCCCAAGCCCCTCCCATTCCGACCACCATCAGCTGCGGCTACGCCATCTCTGCCTAGAAAATGCAACTGATGATCATGGCGTCTTTTTCGATCAGAAAGCCAAGTCCCCGTCCCGCAACTCTCTTTTTACCCGTCTGTCCAATGACGTCTCCGGAGTGCCAGCGATCGCAGCGACATCGGATGCCACTGTCCAACCACCACCCTCTCGCCGGCCACATTCTGCTTCGACTCGCCCTGCTTCGGCTCAACTGCGCATGACCTCTGGCTCAATACCAGCGAGCCTTTGGATGCAAGTTGACGCTGGTACTGCACAGTACAGTAGTGCACGAGCAGAGCATGGCGCCGCAGCCTCCACTTGGCCTGCAGCAAGCAAGGTACGAACCTCTGTACGAACGCCCAGAGCTGCGCGAAAACCAACCACGCGAGACCCTCCAGGGCTGTGTCGCCGCCTCTGATTCGCCGCGGCGTGGCGCCATGTGCGTCCGGCCAAGGAGGCACAAGGACCCTTGCGCCCTGGCTTATAATAGCAAATGCAGCCCGTGTACTTGAGACAAGCTGCGACGGCCATCACGACGGGCTGCCAGAGCTGATGTACGCACATGACAGGTACCTGTACGGCCGACACACATGCGCAGAGAGTTCCCTCGGCTGTGATTCTTTGATTCGACTGCTTGCCATGATCTTATTAACCTATGATTCCAACACACGTATCCGCCTCGCTCTCCATCGAAGCCCAACAGTCTTGGGCCCTTTGTTTCTTTGGCTCTGCAAATAGCGCCCTCATAGCGCCCTCGTCTGTTCGCCATTTCCACTTCGACATCATTTAAGCGTTCAAGACCACGCGAAGCGAGAGGACCCGTCGAGCAGCTCTCCACTCTCCACTTCGCTCGCAAGCAAGCACAAGTGCTACTTAACAGACTGGACCTCAGCTTCTGCCGCCTGGCAATGGGCCTTTCCCAACCGCCAACCCATCCTGGGCTCTGGATTCTGGGTCCAATCGATTAACCACGCGACGGCGTCTCTGCAAAGTGCCCTCTCTCGATTGCCTATTACGAGACTGGTTGCTTTCCCAACTCCGATCTCGACGCCCTCTCGACGCCTTTTGCTTGACTCGACAGGACTTTTGCTCTTCGCCTTGTCTAGTATAAGCGACGACTTGTTAGCAACTATCGTTGCTGTGTCTGCTACGTATCCAGCCCTCTTCACAAGAGAACGACCATATATCTTTGAACAGGGACAAGATACTTGTACGAGGTCGTCGCCCCTTCAAATCAGGATATCAAAATTTTCCTGAATCTCGTCATCGCCAGCCAACCCTTGTTGCCGTGGTTTGAACATTCGCTCACCGCCGACTGGTGATTCGATTCTGTCGCTTCAAAGACTCCACAACTGAACGCACAGAGACCCCAGTCCTGCCTTCTGTCCAGGCAGGGATCGGCTCACTAGCAACGGGTCCCCCCTACAGAGTGGCCCCCCTTGAACTTTTTTTTCTTTGCCCGTCCCCGCTTGCCGTGGGCTCTTTAATCGGACGCCGGCAACCGAACCAATCGAGGCGTTTGCCGTTGTCAGTCGCAATCCCGCTTGTCGCTCTCATCGATTCGACAAGACCAGGCGTCTCCGCGAGACCTGGGTGTACGATTGTTTTATAACTTTGCGTTTTGATCCTCCTTTGTGGCTGGTTGCTGCCGTAACTCAGACCGCACTTTTTTTCTTGCTTGTTTTGCAATTTCCAGGGGCCTCCTTTCAGTGCGGCAACACTTGCCAAGATCCATCTGGGTGCTTACAGATATATACCTACTACTCCATACCGTACTCTCGGATTTTTTGCCCTCACAATACTTTTCTATTGACGTTCCTCGCGGTTGTGTAACAAAGCCAAAGCTGGCTGCGGCCTTACCTTTCCTCAACTCCCTTCTTGGCCTGTATTAGACATCAAGTACACTCGTCATCACTCATCTGTGCCGGCCACAAACGCATCAAGAAGACCAGCACCATGGCGTACTCACCACGGCGCATGTCCGATACAACCTACCGCAGTTATCATGATATTGAAATGGTAGACCCTCTATCATCGCCCCCCTCGACCTCACGGGGGCGCCAACTTGTCCAGTCCCTCAAGTCTCCAAGAGGACATTCTCCAACCATTGTCCAGGTCCAACGCAAAGATTCTGGATACGAATCACACACCTCTTCACCACGCAATTCAGCCACCTACTTTCGGCCCAAGCCCACACGGCGTTCTTCAGGCCTCTCCAAATATGGGACATCGTCTGCTCAGTCACTGCGATCTCGAATTCGACCCGCTATACGTCGGCCAGCCACCAGCCAAACCGCTGCCTCATATCAACTCCGGCCTGTTGGAGCTGGCAACCAAATGGCGCACTATCAGTTCCCAGCTTCAGACCTTGTTGAAGTTACGGAGACAAGCCAGGAAGCTCCCAGTGCTTGCTTGCCACCGCAGACCACCCATTACTGGACCAGTGACAGGACTCGTCGGCTGGAGTATGCTGCCATTGACGCAGCAAGTAAGGGTGTCAAGGGTTGGATCCGAAGGAACCTACTTCCCGATTGCTTTGCTGGTAAAAACAGGCACGTGGCCTTTGACGATGATTCTGGCAGTGTTCGCCGGTACAGGCTAGACCTGGAAGACGAACAAGATGAGAAGCGTGTGCCCGACTGTACAGCTTCGACTTCATCTCCGCACAAGAAACGCTTCTCTATCCGGATTCACCGCAAGAGCCTTAGCGCTTGATCATTTCATTCGTTCCCACCGCTTCTTATTGAACCCATTTGCGATTAACTTCTTTTATTACTTTCGACTTTGCATTTCGGCGCACCACATTATTCGGCGTTGTATACCCCGACTGCTTTTTCATTTCTTTCAGGTTTTCGGACGACTTAAGATACCAAAGATTTATATACCAGGAAAGCGATTTGTTTTTTCCTTTTGACTTTTTTTTAATTTTCTTTCAATTTGCATAGACATATAGGGGTGGGAAAAGATACCTGGGAATGTCATAGGGATGGCATCCTTTGTTACGCCTTGGCTTATTCAATTGCGGACGGATAACATCAGTTGCACTTGAGAAGGCCGGGCAGTGCAGCGTCCAACGACGTGGGTGAGATGAATGACCAATGTTGGTTTCAGCTGCAGGATGGAATAAAGGGCACAACAGGCCATTGAGATTGGAATGCAGCAGGAGTGAAGAAGCGACGATAGGGGCCTGCGAATGGCCCGTGAGGACAAGCAAAGCTGAGCCTAGGCCCTTTGTTCCTCAATTCGTTCTTTTAGCATAGAAACAATCAAGGACACTGTCACAGTGTTTCAATGCACAGCTTCAAACAAACAATGATCTATAGTTTCCTCTTGTCATTATAAAATGGATGTGCCTTCGTCAATCTTGTAATTGTGAACACTTCTTGAACCACTACACTGAATCCACGTCTTTGCGATAAGCCATCTAATCGAAGCAGCGAAATAATTGCGAGCCAACTATAGGAACGGACCAACTCTCCACTCGGCCAACAGACAGATCTGGCATTCAAAGACGACTTTTTGCCACCCAATACACAAGCGGTACTCCTTGTAGCTCTCGCACCATGGCTTTGCTTGCAGCTCCGAAAGGGCTTTCGGCAGACCCACCCGGCAGCCGGTCTTATTTGCGGGGCTCAAGGTCCGTCACTCCGGATTTCCGAAAAGGGGAGAAGCAAATGAAGATGAAGATGAAGATATTAAAGAAGAAGAAGAAGAAGAATAGAGAGAGCCTCTCGAAAGATGTAAAAACCCCATCGCTCGCAGACAGAGTGCCCGCGGACCTGGCGAGAGTGGTGGTGAATATGCAGCAGTACTACGCGTCGGGGGTGGGCGAGCTTGCGGACAAGTTGGGTACTGTGGAGGAAGAGCTGAGGCGGGCGAAGGAGGAGAATGTTATGATGAAGAAGAGGCTGGATATGCATTTTGGCATGTTGGGCCAGACGGCGGAGTTTATGCAGAGGATTAGTGAGGGGCTTGGGGGGTGGGAGGAGGAAAAGAAGAGAGTGTTGATGATGATGATGGCGATGGCGATTTGGAAATGGATGAAGTGGACATGGAAGTGCCGCCGGCGCTGGTGGATAATGGTAGGGTGCCTATGAGGAGCACGGGTCGGATGGCGAGCGGGAGAAGGGTGAGGGAGAAGAGTCCTGTTCAGAACAAGGGAAAAGAAGCGAAGAGGACGATGGCGGGGAGAAGCTTGCCGATTAGGGAGAGGATGGCAAGTCCTCAAGACAATGATGATGATGAGGATGGCGCCGACTTGGAAAACCTGCGAGAGGAACAGAGTCGCATGGACGACAATACTGATGCCGGCGAGGATGATGCCAGAATCTTGGAGGGGGCACCTCGTTTGCAAGAGGCTATACGGCAAGATGCCTTGCAACGCGCTATAAGTCGGGATATTGTACGGCGGTCGCGCTTTACGCCGATTAACCGTGTGCCATCTCGCCAAAGCACGCCGTCGTCTGACGAGGATTCCGATTCGGACGAATACCGCCCTCCTTCGTCGCCATCGGCAGCATCTTGCTGCTCCTCGTTCTCATCGTTGGAACCGTCTCCTCTTGATGAAGAAGATGTCGCTCCACCTTTAACCACCGTCACGAGACCAGCCTCGTCACCAAACCCTCAACTTCCAACTCCACCACCAACAGCATCGTCATCATCACCACCAGCCTCTCCATCAAACCCTCAACCTCCAACTCCACAATCAACAGCATCGTCATCATCGTCATCAGCACCCCGCCCTCGATACGACAAGTCAAGACACACCACCGAAGACCGCTACGCAACCGGCCCCCCCCGGCAGACGCTTCAAGTTCCACCGCATGGGCCGCACCGTCCTCGACGTCTGGACCGAATACAAGGTCGGCTCAAAGGGCAACCCGGCCATTGAGGCGCTGGAGCGGCAGTACGGCACGGGGTGGCGCACCGGCGGTATCCTCGACCTCAAGTACGCGAGCAACTACGTGAGTGTGCGGCAAAAGGTGGTGCGCCATGTGGAGGAGATGTGCGAGAGAGAAGGCATCAGTGAGAGGGAGGCGATGAGGAGGCTGGATGAGAGAGTGGATGGGAGGATGCAGATGTTGATTTCGGCGGTGAGGAAGGGACAGGATCCGTTTGTGGTGATTCCCAAGAGGTGAATTAGTCGAGTGTACTATTAAATAGATATCATAAGTGGGTAAAGTGAAAGTTGAGTAAAATAAATATGATGGTAACTATTAAGAGATATTAAAGAAAAGTAATGTTCCGTCTGAGACTTGGCCAGATAGTATCTCGCTCCACATTTTCCACTGTCGCCCATTGTTCCTGTTCCGCCACCAAATCAAGTCAAACCAATTGGTATCAATTTTCATTCATTCCTTCTTTTCCTTTCATAAAGAAGAGATGCCCACAATAGCCCACGCATCTCTAGTAAGTGGCCTTGGCGCTGGCCCTCACCCTGACAGAAAAGTCAACGGGGCGAGTGTTGAACCATCCGTCTTCCTCGAGCTGATACTCTGGGCTTGCTGGCTCAAAGTCGAGCTCCCTGATCAGCATGGCCAGGACAATGTGGCTCCACTGCAGGGCATACTGCTTGCCAATGCACTCTCTCTTGCCATTGCCGAACCACTTCTTGGCGCCGGCGGGCAGATTCTCAAAAGCCTCGCCCATCATACGCTCAGGCTTGAATACCATCGGCTCCTCAAACACAGCGGGATCGCGGTTCACCCCCTGCAAAACGATAATCATGGGCTGATTGTGAGCAATCTGGTACTTGCCCCCGCCTAGCAGCACAGGGCTCTTGTCGCCCTCTCTTGGTCGTGGTTCAATGTTGAAACCGGGAGCAACGGAAGACAGGCGCAGAGATTCGCGCATGATGGCTTCAACGTACTTTAATTGTCCGAGATGATCAAATTCAAACTCGCCTGCGCCAATGACTCGGTCCATCTCCTCGCGAGCTTTGGCAACGACATCTGGGTTCTGCAGGAGATAGTAGAGGGAGTAGACGAGCAAACAGGGTGCGGTGCTGCTGCCAATGGGCATCGAGACTATCTCATCAATGACTTGCGAAGGGGTCAAAGTCTTTCCAGTCTCGGGATCCGGAGTGGTCATCATGATGGACAGCATATCCTGTCTCTCTGTCGGGTTATCGGTGCGATATTGAACCAGCTCTTGGGCATACTCTCGCATCGCCTTGTTTGAAGACTTGAACTTGCGGCCATACACCAGCCAGTTGAGCAAACCAGGCCGCGTGGGGCGCTTCATCGCCTCAGAGGTAGAGTCCTCCATTGCCTGGATCATTGGGTGCGGAGGACCGGTCAGCCCGTTGAGGCGCTTGCCAAAGAAGACATAGGTGTTTGTCTCGAGATTCAGCCTATTCAGTTGATCCAGGGGGGCTTATGACATGACTGCCCCCGAGGCTCTTCCAATTATGGAAAAGCTCCCCAGCCAGGTTGCGCATTTCTCTAAAGTGAGTAGACACAACTTCGGCTTTCAGCTGGGGATAAATGATTCGGTGGGCAATGCCCCAGCTAGCCTCATTGTCATAGGCCGTGAAGAGTGCGTCGTGGACGGCAGCTCGAATCTCGACAATGGGTCCGCCCACGTACTTGCGGAAGCGCTTCTCGTCACAGAGCTCTTCGGCGAGGGCAACGCTGGCAACGAAGACGAGCGTGTTGCCGAGGACTTTGATCTGAAAGATCTCGCCATACTGGTCTGCGAGCTTCCTGAGCGAGTCCCAAGTGTTACCAGGCTTGACATCAAAGATGTTGCCCAGCAATGGCACGCCAGGTGGCTTCGGAATGGGAGTTGGCGATGCCATGATTTCCCGTATCGTAGATTTGAAAGCACAAAGACCTATCAAGGGACAGCAGAAGAGCTGCAAAAAATGGGAGGGAGGCAGAAAGAAGGCTGGGGAAGATGGCAGCTACGGACAAGCAGGGCCTGATGGTCGTAATATATGGCAACCCATTGGTGCCGCCAGCATGTCGTGGAGCTGTGCTAAGACATTGGCTTTTGTTTCTTGTGCCACCGCGGGCAATCACAAATACGGCCTGCTTGCTTGGTTCGCGGTGCCAGCTCATCCATGCAGCAGCCACTAGCCCTGCAGCTCCAAGCCAGAGCTCGAGATGTCTTTGCATCTGGCCCCCTCTTCTCATTTTGGGGCCCGCGAATTGCAAGCGGCAGGCTGAGACATTCCCCGCCGCCTGGCGTCATTTGGCCCGTATCGGGAGTCAAGCTGTCTCAGCAGCTCCCTGTCGCAAGTCTGCAGAGCAAGTCCGTGATCTGGTACTTGTATAGTAGTCAGTCATACAGTACTTATGGCTATTACTCGTGCCCGCGCCGCTGCTCTCCCATGGCATTGGCAGAAGAGGATCAGCACGCGGCCGGCACATCGCAAGGGCTGCATTAGCGCCCGGAAGCTGGATGGATAGACGGCGACTGGGAATCGGCCTGGCGGTGGTGCAGAGGAGCAAATTGCCGGCCTCCTAGTGGCCACCTCGCACCGAAAGTCCACTTGGCTGGATGCCAATCTCATCTCGGATGGGATCTGCTGCGACGCTGGATATCACCGATGGCCGCGGCCACTGGACGCCACACCTGCCAGAGCACAGCTGAATACAAGGGTCGGCTCAGTGCAAGCAGGTGGAAAACTGGTCGAGGTGGGCGCCCAGATCTGCCCAGGAGCCCATGCGGCTGGTGGAAAGCTGAAAGGGACGATTGGTCTGAGCGAGAGGACTTCTCAGACTGCTGGCCAGGCATCTGCACCGAGTACATGCAGCCATGGCATGGTGTACGAAGCAAATCCAGTATTCAAAAGAGCCAATGAGAAGGAGAGTATATTCGTATCAAGATTGTTAGATGGGTAGGTACTAGTAGCTATTAAACTTCAAAACGAGAAGAGCACAGCAGACAATGGAACTGTTTGTTTGTTTGCTTGTTTGCCTGCGGCCAGACAATCACTGTAGTTGCACCTGAGGCAGCGGCTTACCTAAGTCAACCTAGACACCCGTCCCTCTAAAACTTACAGGGTGTTCACAAGAAAACGCGCCAGAGCAGAAAGGCTGCGCTACGCTACACGTCTCCAGAGCTCTCCCCGGCCGAGGCGCCACCTGTTTGCTACAGCACCTCAGAACACCACAAACTCGCAAGGGGCCAATTCCAAATCTCCCACCAACATCCGGCGCGCCAATCGCAGATCCCAAGCCCTCACACGCTCATTTACATTTTCGTCGCTCTCTTTTTCTTTTCTCGTCGCCCATCATGACCCGCGCTCAGCAGACGATTTCCCTCGGCCTCTTGGTCTCTTCTGTACGAAAGCCCTCCCTTCCTCTCCGAAAGGGTGAGAATTCGCATTGCTAACAAGCTGTCGCTTTCAACTTGAAAAACAGATCTACTTTGCTCTCTACCTCGAGCTCATTCCTCTCCCTCCTCTCGTCCAGAAGGAAATCGTCCCAGTGGTGCGTCTTAACCCAACGTCAATCCTCAGGCCATCTTCGAATCGATCGATTGAATCATACCTACCTACCTATGCATGCGACCCCGAACCTCGACTAACTCTTTGCGACCCGTTCTATAGCTCCCCTTCTGGGCCCTCATTTCGTTCGGCGCTGTGCTCCTCTTCCGTCTCGGCTGGGGCGTCTTTACGTTCAACGATGTTCCCGTGGCGCACAAGGAGCTGATGGAGGAGATTGAGATGGCAAAGGTCGACCTGAGGAAGCTTGGTGTTGACGTGGACTAAATTCATAAAGCATACCGTGGCGCAACTGGAAGGAGATATAACGTAAATTCATAAAATACTAGTGGGCAATGCAATATCACCGTGGGATCAAATAAAGGTAGTTTTTCGTGTAATCGAAGCCCCCTGTTCAGGGCGTACTGTCTCTTTGTCATTTAATGAATCGAGTCAAGCGCTCATCTTGAACAAGATCGAAAACATCTTACTTCAACTACCGTAGACCTGGCCTTTTATACATCATAACTCATTAACAGAGAAGCATCTCTACCTCATTGCTCTCCTACAACTAATGCCACAATAGTCTTAACAGCGAGGGATGGGTCCTGCCCGCCCTCTACGAGATCTTCAAACAGTTTTGGAAGCTTTCCCAGCACGCCCCGTTGGTCCGCCTTTCGCCCTATAGGTAAATTGATTAGCTCTTGTACTTGTACTTGTACGTTTTAAAAACGGGAAGAGTTCAACTTACATTTGCCTGGTACGCCAATCATGACTGCCACCTTATTTTGCGCCTCCCCAATCCAATCAAAATCAATCTTCCACTCCAGCCGTACCGATGATGTAGGGTCCGATCGCTTCTTCGACGGAACGTCAAACTCAAACGCCTGCTGACCCATGAAGTGTACCAAATCAGCCTTTTTAATGGATGGTGTGGGCGCTGATTGAGCTTCCTTTTCCAGTTCTTGGGCTGCTGCCCTTCGCGCCGGTTTCCTCTTCCGCGTCTCCGCAATGACCTGCAAGAATTCTCCCTTGAAGGCCAACTCGCGATCCAGTTTAGACCATAGATACGCCCTTTGAACTGCAGCCTGGTACCATTCCCCCATGGCCCATGAGAGTATCCCGATATTGCGCTGCATGCTCCTGTTGCAATCGCCCTCGCATAACTTGGTGACAAATGGTCCCAGCTCAGCCCTTGCCGAGGGTTCCAGGGAAGGAACCTTTAGCTCCATGATGCTGGAATTCATTGCATTTACCACCATCTCAACCTTGGAGGTAAAGAGTCCAGGCGCATCTTTTGACCTGAATGTCATGATGCGTCGCTGCCGCAAAGGCTGTTCCTCATCCGAGTGCAAGATGGCCACAGTCGATGTGACGTCGAATGGGCTAAACAGTTGTAAATACGGCAGCTCTTCCTCTGCTGTCATTTTTATAGGATGGTGCGATTTGATATCTGACATGTTGACTTCATCTTCTGTCGTGGCGACAACGGGAGTTGCCCTCCCAAAGGGTAGTAATGCCGCCGGGTTTAAAGCTGCCTTCAACAGCTGCTGCGATGGCGGCGGTGGCAGTTGTGTTTCCGAGTCCACGAGGTGCCGCCGTACCACATTGAAGACCTCTTCTTCGTCTGCAAAGCTCAAGATACGGCCAGAAGCCTGCATCAGCCGAATCCGGTCGTTTTCCTTGCTCACAACCTGCAGGTCTCGCTTCAATTTTGCAATCTCTTCGTCCAAAGCCAGTTTTTCCTTTTTCTTTTCTCCATCTGGATCAAACGCTGGGATTTGGCGTGCCGGATGGGCTTTTTCGTCTAAAGAAGGCTCTTGTATACTGCTTTCGCTTTCCTTCCGCGGTAGCTCGAAACTATGCATTGGCAGCCCGGGTTTCTTGCTTGGTTTTTCGAGGGCACGACTTCCCGAGGGCTTCAGAGGAGAGCCGTGTTTCGTTCTAGGCTTGTCTCTCCATCGCGACGGACTGCTGTGTATGCCTCTCGGTGGTGTGAAAGAAATGGCATCTGGGATAGATGGCGGCAGCTCGGGCTCTGGGTATAAAAGGGGCCGGCCCGTATTTGGTGATCGTCGCAGTCTTCTGCCCAAGAACGAATCCGCTTCATCGTCTCCTTCAGGCGCGGGTGGTGGTAGCGGCCGAGGCCTCGGTTTGAAAGGCGATCTTATAGGTATATTAGGCATAACGTCGCTGGAGTGTTGTGAAGACGGCAGCGATCCAGAGCTCAACGTGACTCCATTTGTGCCTTGCGCTGTACCATTCGCTGCCGGCGTAGGAGCCTTGGCTGATTCGTGCACAGCTTCTCCTGCCTCTTTGTCGCTCGAAGACGCAGTCCGCTGTGATCCTGTCGCTGCAGGTCGTGCCTTGGCCAAGCCCTGCGGCGGATGACGAATCTCATTAGCTCTCGTGGTTGCATCGTCCAGAGGGCGGGCTGTCCGAGCTCTTGCGGGCTTTGACGGTGTCGACGTCGCGTCGCTGCTGCTGCTGCTGTTGACAGAAGAATTGCGTGGTGAGACCCGACGTCTCTTTGACGCAGGCTCATCCATTGTGGCAGAGCAATGGAGCGGTGAAGGCCAGTCTCATTAAACAAGGCAAGGCGATCTGTAAAACTAAAGAAACAAAAATGCGGGAAGAAGGAAAATTATCGCCGGGTACGAACAGCTTGGCGATGCGGGATGGTGTTTTTGGCCGAATGGAGCGCGTCACAGCCAGCTGCAGCCCAAACAATGCGGGCTTGGACCGAAGCGGTAGGCGGTCGCTGCCGGGGGGTGTCTGAGAACTACCGCTAAGCTTTCAGCGGTCTTAGCACCATCAGTGTAGTGAATGAGTGTTTACACAGCGACTAGAGATGCGTTTCTTACGATTCTTGTTCTCCCACTTGGCATGATGCAGTGAATCTTAATTTTAAAACAATAGTTTATACTCCTTTTTTAAAATCAATGTACTCCAAGGCCCCATGTTTATACCTTATTCCTTTCAAAGACGCTTCACTGAGGCTCAAGAGCTGAGACTCTTTTGATGCCATCCATCACGTGCAGCTCTCCCTCACCAAAAAATCCTTGTCCGGCTTCCCGCCCCGATGACGTCCGAGTTGCCCCACAAAAGCTTTGCGACGCCGAACTGCGAATTCCGGGTCTTTGCGTGTCTCTCTTCTCCGGCTTTTTGTCTTATATATATCTGCCCCTATTGCGCTGCGTCGCAGCTCGCTCCTCAGCATCTTATCAACTAATCAACATGTCGTCAAGAACGCTAATATCACGGATGAGCCTCATACGGCCGAGCGCGGCCTTGTCGCATGGGCAATGCTGTCGACGATGCTTTGCCAGCGTCACGGGAGCCGAGGCAGCTGAGCAATGGCCTCAGAAAACACCGCTGGGAGCATACTACGAAATCATCTTCAAGAATCCTACTGCATATTCGCCTATCGCAACACCGAAGAGGGCTCCGTCCCAGGATCCAACAACTCTGAGTCACAAGCCTCAAAGCGATGCGCCCAAGACTTTGTCTGGTCAATCAAGCCCAACAGTCACATTACCGTCTCACAAAGAGCCTCTACCGACAACCGCAGAAGACAGAGCGCGCGTCGTCTTCGGCTCCCGCCTCCTCGGCCCCGCCGAAGAAGCAGGTCGTCTTGCCGCCAAGAAGGCAAAGTCTACATATGTCGCCGGCATCCTGATACCTCCCCGTCCAGAAGAGCCAGACAACTGCTGCATGAGCGGGTGCGTCAACTGCGTGTGGGACCGTTATCGAGAAGATTTAGAGGAATGGTCGACGAAAAAGGCAGAAGCAAAGGTGCGATTAAAAGCCGGAGGCACCACCATGGATGCCGACGGCGGCGCATCCGAAGCGGCCTGGGCGAGCAAGATTTCCAAGGATATGTGGGATGAAGAGGCCTTTCAGAATGTCCCGGTTGGCATTCGCGAATTCATGAAGCAAGAGAAGAGGTTAAAGGAGCGGCACCAGCGGGAGGGCACGCTAGGGGGGCTAGAGAACCAACAGAAAGAAGACGAACAAGGATAAATAGATATCTGGTCCAGGCTACAGCGGGCGGTGTGTATTATAAGAGTATCACGCATAGAGTTTTCATATCCAGCATATAATACGTATTGATAGACACAGAGCAGCATACAGTTAGAATAAGAAACAGGAGCAATGGTATAATTTTGGTATCTTTCACTATTTTTTTTTTAAAAAAAAAACATCTATATTTTACTTCTTCGCCAGCTTAAATAACACAAAATACACTATGCCTTCTGGGCATGTCCATCGTGCTCGTCAATGTCGATGGCCTCCCAGGGATAGTTGATCCAGGCATCGCCGCAGGTGACAGCGGCAATGTAGCGGCTGTTGACCATCTCGTCGGGCAGCTGACCCTTCTTGGGCTTGTCCTTGTTCTGTATCCAACGTTAGCAAAAGCGACCTCCCATTCACCATACTGCCAAGGTAAACTCACGTGAAGAACAAAGATGCTAAACTCAGCCTTGGGGGCATCAGGTCCGATCTTCTGGCGGGCCTCCTCGACATCCTTCTCCAGCTCCTTGACGGCATACTCGAGCGTCGTCCGGGTGTCGTCGACCTCGTCCACGATCAGGACGCGCTTGCCGACGAGGTTTCCCATCTCGCCCAGGGCAGAGAGATCGAGCCACTGGGTGCGGGTGACCTTTGTGCCAATCTCCTCGACCTCGCTGCTGCCGAGCGACTCGTACAGCGAGAGGCCGATGGCCTGGATGGGGATGTTGGGCGATCCGGGCTGCTTGAGGAACGAGCGCAGGATTCGCGCAGGCACGTAGCCGCCGCCGCCGATGGCGATCATGAGCTGCGGCTTGAAGTCCTCGAGGATCTTGGGAGCGGCCTGCTGGCACAGCTTGTGGACCTGTCACAGTGACGCCGAGTTAGCGTTTGTTTCGACTGCCTTGGAGCAGATGCAGAGCGAATGGGCGCTATTCGAGGGTTCTCCATACATCATTGTAGGTAACGTAGAGCTTCTCAACCATTGTGGCGGCTGTTGACGCAAAGGCGTGATTCGTTACGAGGGCTATCAAGTGAGGAAATAAAGGCACTATATACCTTATGTTTATATAGTGAGAAATACGAAAACAAAGATACGAGACGAAGCTGGTGACTTCGGGAGCGATGCAGAATGCCCAAGAGGAAGAAAGAAAAAGGAAAAGGAGAAGAGAAGAGAGAAAAAAAAAAGAAAGAAAAAAGCGAGGCAATCACCAGAAAATCGCTGCCCACATGCTTTCGGCGGCTTCCGATAATTTTTTTTTTTTTTTTTAGTCTCGTTTCCCCCTCCCCCACCATTGTGGCCATGCCGTCACTTAATCTGTGATTCATTGCCATGCAGCTTGGCTTCGCATGGGCCCCATAAGTAAGCTGCGGCAGATAATTTTTTGGGGCTTGGCATCTTTGTCAAATAAGCATTGGCCTAATGAGTGTTTTCTTTTGCTTGTACTTTATACCGGGTCTGTGTTGAATCTACTGAAAGCTTCTACTAATATGCCGAAACAATCAAGCCACCGGTTTTGACTTTCCAGCCAACATCCAAACACTCGCGGGAATGGCCGTACCTAGGCAGCAGCATATCCACCGCCATGTGCATCTACCCAAGAAGGGAGAATAGAGGATTACGGGCGTGACTCAGTCACCGGTCAAGACTGGAGGTTGACTAGCCGGGTTAAGAATAGTTGCCTTGACGAATATAATCTCCTGTTTTGGTGTGTTGATGAACGGACTAATAGCATGTTTCTGATTCACATTCTATAAAATAATAGTCTGGTACTTTGGTTATTAGGTATTTGCAATATAACGTTGTGAATCCAAAGGAAAGCAAAGATAATCCAAGTCTCTTCAATAGGTAGACATAAACACCTCTCCCACTCTTCGATTCCAGTTATTCTCGTCAGCAAGCCTCCTCATTACATCTGCCAGACCATCACAATACCCGTCTACTTCTTCCGCATTCAGCTGTGCTGTGTCCCACGAGGCAATGAAGAAGATGTTCTCTTGATCAACCATGAAGGCGCTCCAAAAGAGTCCACTAGCAGTCGCTTTGTTAGTCAAGCAGTAGTAGCATAAGATGATTTGTTAGTCAACTTACCAATCTGGCCAGTCGTATTTGGCCACTGGCTCCAGAGTATCGAAATCACTGCGGAAGCCTCGAGACGCTGCGACTCCCATGCTCACGTCCCACACAAACGATTGTCGGAATGACGCATTTGTTGCCATCTCGCCTTCTTCTCGAAGCTCCTGCACAATCTTCTCCCACGGCGCATGTTCATGGCGGTCGATGTCCTCTTGTTCAAGTACCATGCGGCGAATAAAGTCTGCGAGAACCTCGTCGTCATTCACTTCAAACATGTTGAGGATCCATTCGACTGTCGGGCCGTCAATGCTCATGGGTGGTTGAAGCGCATTTGCTATCCAGTCGGGCACGAATGGCCATGAACGAGCGCTCTCCCACGAATTGAACAGCGCAACTGATGACTTTGTCTGAATCACATTGAATAGCACCAAGGCGCACTTTGTGAACAGCATTGGTCCCAGATTATATGAGCTGCGCAATTTAGACAGGCCCGGCAAGCGAACAATCCTGCTTCGGCGCGGGAATCGAAACTCTTGGGCTCTTGCCTGCCACTCTCCTTTCCATATGTCATCTCTGGATTTTTGGCGCTCAGAGAAGTAGAACGAGTCTTGGTCACCGGCAATCATCATTCCGGGGGCGCGTTGCTTGGGCCATATTGCCTTCTTGTATCGGGAAATGCCTCTCAGCCTCTGCACGTGGAACGATATTGCTTGTTGAGCGAGCAGGCTCTCTTGATAACCCGCAAACAAGTCTGCAAACAGTCGATACGGAGTTTGTGTGGGCATGACCGTGTTGCAATTGTGTATGAGCCGGTCAATGTCTCGGTGCCAAGAAAGGAGCGTCAAGGCATCCATTATAGAATGATTGTACGTCAGGCAAAGGAGGTATCGCCCTGTTTCTTTTGCCTTGATGATGGTTGCGTTGAACATGAGCATCGGAGAGTGAGTATTTGTAGAGCCATCTTCATAAGCATCTTTTGCTTCTTTTTCCGTTTCTGCAGTGACCTCGTGAACCAGTTTCTGAAAGATGTTGTGGTTGTGGCGCACGATGATATGATAGAGCCGTCCTTGAACGCCCAAGAGAATTGTCCGCAAGAGAGGTCTATTCGCCATCCATTTGAACAGTCCATCATAGATGTGAGAAATGGTTGCGTTGTGGACTCGAAAGACAACACGGGTACGATATGACTGTGCTCGTTGACCAACGACTGCCCGGTACATGGAGTGTCTTATGGGGATGATGTCTTCAACGTCGGATCTGTCAAGGTCGAATCTCTCGACTTGATCTTGTGCCGCGGCCAAAGTATCAACAGCCTCGACTTTGGAGACCAAACGTTGATTGAAGCTGTATCCTTGCTCTCTCCTAGAGAGGGCTCTGTGGTCATCGCTCTGACCCATGGGGTTTTGCATTATTCCAACCCCTGCTCTTGGTGATGCATCTCTGGTAATTAGCAGCTTAGCCTGAGTTTCGATGGTGTTGCATCTACTCAGGTCCTGAAGGTAAATGCGCTTTCCGTATGCTCGGAGAACAGCGTCGCAGTATCGAAGCAGTGTGATGCTGTCAGCCAAGCAGAAAACGTCGTCTGTCCTATTTGGTCGAACTCCCATCAGCTGTTCCCATATTCCCCCCCAAGCCTTCTTCTACTATCGCTACTTGGTCATCTTGACCTTCAGTCTTTGAGCTTTGGCTTTTCTCAGCAAGCCGTTTTTGTGCTACAGTATTGGCCAGCGCAATTCTTTTAGGCTTTCCGATGGAAGTTGTCGGGATACTCTCAAGGCCCAACTCTGCAAACGTGTACACAGCATCGAGCGTATACTGAGGGCCCAAGAGTCTTGCCTTCTCCATCATCTTGGTCTTGGGTACCTTTGAAGAGAGCCTGACAATAGCAATAGCGACTTGACCGGCAATGTCATCTGGCACTCCTACAACAAACGCCTATACATCTCATTAGCCATTGTCAACCTCAAGATGCAAAAAAGTATAAAATTGCATACCTGCTCAAGACCTGGAATCTCAGATAACGCCGATTCGATTTTCCAAGGGTTGATATTCTCGCCTCCTCGAATTATCAAGTCATTGTATCGACCAAGGATGTAGACAACTCCCTTGTCATCAATCATGGCTTGATCTCCCGTCTTTAGCCACCTTCCCGACTTGTCATTATAGAATTTCTCTTCGTCATCATGAACACCGCCAAAATAGTCATGTATTACCGACGAGCCAGAGATGTGGAGCTCTCCAACTTGCATTCGAGAGAGCACTTCTCGGCCGCCAGGGCGACAAACTCGAACTGCAGCTCCAGAGAGGACTTTTCCAACCCCTGGATGATATCCATCTACAAGCATATCATCTTGGCGCGACCAACTTATGATTGGTGCTCCTTCACTCATTCCGTACGCTTGTATAGCATCTCGCGAACCGAGCCCATCTTTGCAGAGACGCACATGCTCTGGCCCAACCATTGTCCCTGAAATCGAGACAATAGACAGGTTCAGTTCCCGGGGACTTGGAAAGGAGCCATGAGACAGCAGGGCCTTGACCAGAGTTGGCGTGGCTGACATGACAGTGCACTTCTCCTCCACCAAGGCCCTCAGCGTGGCGTCAATATGGAAAGACTTTGCGGCGAAGACAACTGTGTGGGCGTGCCGCCACGCACGAAGCGCGTTGTTGATGGCAAAGACATGGCACACCGGCGTGTGGACCAGCCAGCGGTCGACAAACGACGGGTCGACGTTGGGATCGTAGTTGTAGGTCTGCGACACCAGGTTGCGGCTTGTGAGAGGGCATCCCTTGGGCTTCCCGGTGGTTCCACTCGTGAAGACAATGAGGGCGGGATCGTCACCGTCCCTCCCGCGCATTCCGTTGGCTCGGGGCGGTCCTTGATCGTCGTCTGTGTCACCAGGCCACTGATCCCCCTGAAATGAGGAATCCCGAGCCAGGAGGTCGTCGAGGCTCGTCCAGCCATCGGCCGTGCCACTCCTCCCGCAATGGATACGGAGGACCATATTCGGGAGACTAACGTTTTGCTTGGTCAGGTGCGCCGCCGTGTCTGCATCCTGGACCACCAGTACCCGCGGTGTGGTTGACTCCAGCATATAAGCAAAGTCATCTGTCGCACGAGCGTCGATGGGGATGAATGTGGCCCTGGTCTTGGCGCAGGCCCAGAAGAAGAGGCCCCATTCTGCGCAGTTCCAAAGGACTACGGCGATGTGCATGCCGGGGCCAACGCCCAGCTTCTCTAGAGTGGCGGCCAGACGCTCAGCTTTGTCCCGGAGGTTTCCATACGACCATCTGAGACATTGCGATTGCGCGATCGGACTGGCATCTTCCAATGATTGGGTAGCATCTGCAGGCTGCCAGAGAGAGACTATTGCTTCTCTGTCAGGGTGAGCAGAGGCTGTTGCTGCGAGAATATCCCAGACTTGCTGATCGAGATCTGAGAGGAGCTCCCCGTGGATCTCTGCAATGGCGGCGCCAGAGGGGGATGTGAATTTGTTATCATGGGAGGCCATCCTGAACTTGTTTGGTTGAGTAGTTGAATTATAAAATAACAGGTGATATTTCAGGGGGCAAAGATAAACAGTGTCTTGACGTCAAAATTGTCAGATCAACAAGATATATATAACCCAGTTGACAATAGTTAAAAGACCATGTGATGGAGAGCCAAGATATTGAGAGCATTTTGGATTGTCCGAAAACTTGCTTCTTTACCCCTTATCTTCTAAACTTATCTTTCAAGGCAACCATTTGGTACTCATCCTACAAGATAACTTTCTGTAACGATCGTGAGCGAAGCCGTTTCATGCTCTTCATTAGCTTGGGGGCCTAACGCACATTTGATCCACCTTGCAGATGTTGGTTGAGACATGCTGCACCTTTTGTAATACAAGAGCCGGCAGCTCTCCTATGATTTGCCCAGCACGGCGCCACTCGCCCTGGCAGCGAACCGAATAGAATCTTTATATGAGGTGGCACCATAATGCCAAGTACCGGCAAGCAGCGTATGCAATTTTAAGACAGGTGATCTAATACGGCGTAGGCGTATGGCTGAAATCTCGACGGCGAGTCGGAAAGGGGGGGCTGGCAGTAGTAGTTGGATGTACTCGTGGCTGACTTGTGCGAGGTGAGAATAAATAAGCTCTTGGGGGCATGAATTGTTGGTCCGAAGTTGCACACATCTCAAATGTCTGAGACTATCTGCAGCCGTGAAAAAAAAAAAAAAAGTCTAGATGGTGCTGGCATACCCCATTTCCTTGCGGGCAAGTCAATGTTCGCTTGACATCCAATCCATTTTGACTTGATTTAAACTTGAACTGGGGTCTACCATGTTTGCATGAGGTGGTCCAAGGTATCATTTCAGGTTGTTAGCGAAGATTTGTTGATAAGTAGAGGTAATACAAGCAGTGGGGAGCCTTCAGCCGATACATGACATGAGCGTAACGTAGCAATTAAACAGAAGCCAGTACAGAAGGGAAGGATGAGCACCGCCTCATCTTTGTCTCGAAGGATGCCGTCCTATTTTTACCTTGATACAAAGTAGATAAGCCTTTTGTACAGAAGATTTGGGCCAAAATTACTTGGTAGCATTCAACAATATCGTCTAACCAGACTTGACTGTTTTACTGGTGATGGAAGCAATTTTTCTGGGAGATACACTGACAAATACGTGAACAACTCACATATTGTCCTCTCAGGCTGTGAATACGACATGTACTATGTCATTGAGAAACGCAACTCTGATCCAATTCTCCCCAGCCGTGTCTCGAGTGGTTGCATCTCGTAATGTCTTCACGTCACTCACACCAGCAGAATCCTCCCCCATTGGCTCCACGTTGCTGCGGCTAACCACTTCGGCGCGGTAATTCCCGGGATAAAAGGAATTGCCTATGCCGGATATCTGCTTTTCCTCCACGCTGTCGGCGTGCGAGGCCACCGTCGGATCGGCGCTGAGCCATCTGAGCAGCACGATCCTGTACGGGTGCGAGACATACAGCTGTCAGGATCTCAGCCCATCCCAGTCTTGCATGCTGTAATTAGGCAGTGGATAATAAATGCTGTGTGTGACTGCATAGTGCGGAGGGAGGCTAGCGGTCCAGATAATATATTTCTCCCCCAAGAGCTGGCCGGATTTGGATTCAGGGGGGTGCTGTCGAGTGTTGATTAAAATGACTGATCACAAATCCGTCAAATCCTTTTTCTCCTCTGTCATAAGATTCTATTATTATACACCTTGACTGCGGATGGAAGCCAATAGCGGAACTTCTACGCGTCAAAATGGGCTTCCGTACATACTTAGCTGCTGCGCCCAAAAGTTGCACAGCAGAAGGCAGGAACACGAGCAGGAAACTATCGATATTATTCGGTCCTATGCGTGCAGAGCTTTTGCCTACATATATTGGTGAAACACACCTTTCCTAGAAGTGCTGTGACGTATGTGAAGGGGCATAGAGCTAGCCCCTTTTCCCGAACTCTTGCGTCCGTAGTTGGATGCCAGGACCCATGTGCTCCCGAAACTCTGCACCGGCCCCCATGACTTGACTTTGTTTCTTAGGCAGACGTGTATGTTAGATGATAAAGTACCTATTGTATGTACCGCCGTAGATCGAGTATCAATGTGGGCCCCTGATCTGAAAGATGGAAACGCTCTACTTTGAGATGGGTCTAACTGAAGAACCATGATACTTCATCTTTGCACACCAGGACACGCCAGAGAGGCAGCTAATATTATTGAATCCTGGGACTTCAATAAAGAATCATGAGCAATGTCTTCTCTCTCTGATAGTCGATGTCTAATACTTTGTCTTTTCTCCCTTGTCGTCACTTACACTCTTCGCCATATAAGCCATCAAATCCACCAGCGCCAAGTTTCACAAGCAAAAGGCTGCAAAGATGCTCAATCCAAAGCCCCAGTCAAGGACCGATTCATCGGACTTGACTTTATCTATGATTGCCTCTTCACAAAGCCTATCGAAAAGTACCTCGATTACACCTATAAGACGTTCCAACAGCTGGGATCTACCTACGTGTGCCAAAGATGGACATGGGAGGCGACCTATACATGTGACAGCCGGAATATTAAACACATCCTGGCTTCTGGCTTCGCTGAATTCAAGCTTCCCCGCCTTCGGGTCAATGCCATGATGGGGCTTCTCGGAAGCGGCATCTTTACCCTGAACGGACACTCGTGGTCACATGCCAGAGCTGTCTTGCGACCTTGCTTCGCAAAGCAAAACAAAGAAGACATGGTTAGCATGCTCGAAACGCACTTCCAGGCCCTGCTTAGAAGAATCCCTCTTGGTGGGGAGACTGTTGATGTACAGCCGCTCTTCTTTTGGCTTACCATGGACTTTGCGACACATTTCCTCATGGGCCACTCGACGCATGTGCTTGATCGCGCATCGAGCCATGCCAAAGAGAAGCAGTTTGTAGATGACTACTTGACATGCTCGACGGAGATTGTTAGGAAGATGCAACTCGGTCCACTTCAAATATTCTCCTTCAATTTTGGGGCGATGAGGGCACGGAGCCGTGTGTTCAAATACATTGACGATTTCATCAGCGTGTCTCTGGATAAAGAAGGAGAAAATGATGACGCTACGAATTCTGGACTCAATGTTCTACAAGGTTTAGCAGCCCTGACAACAGATCGGAAGCAGCTGAGAGATCAGATCCTCCATATACTCGTTGCAAGTCGAGATACTACGGCTTGTCTCCTGAGCAATTTGTTTTTTGTCTTGTCTAGGAAGCCACATGTCTACGAAAGGTTGAGGCAAGAAGTTCTTTCAGTCGCAGGTACGGAACCAGCGACAAGCAATCAGCTGAATAGCATGGAGTATCTGAAGTGGTGTGTTCAAGAATGTAAGTCAAGAGTACACAATTCACCACCGACATCATTTAGCTGACTTTGTTCAAAGCTTTGAGACTCCATCCTGTAATCCCGACCAATGCTCGCGAGGCCTCCAAAGACACGATTCTCCCATATGGCGGTGGCAAAGACGGCAATTCACCTCTTCTCATCAAGAAAGGAAGTCTTGTCATGTATAATACCTACGCCATGCATCGAGATACAGAGGTTTTTGGACCTGATGCTGAAGAATTCGTGCCCGAGCGGTGGAATGGACTCAGACCAGGCTGGGGATATCTGCCATTTAACGGCGGACCGCGAATCTGTATCGGCCGTAAGTAGCCCAAGAGCCTTGAAGAGTGTAATGAATACTAACCCTCTGGCACAGAAAAGTTTGCGCTCTTGGAAACTCATTATTTAGTATCGAGAATGGTACAGACTTTTGAGACGATAAAGACGAATAAAGATACAGAATGGGTCGAGCTCTATGCCCTTGCAACAACTTGCAAGGATGGAGTAAACGTCAGCCTTAAAAGAGCTTAATTTGCGCCCGTATCTCTTTAATAGATGTCAGTATGGCGTTTAGATGATTGGGGGTTTTTATAAGCTATGCGAGATATACTTATTTGTCTTTGAGGATGTCGGAATGTATCAGGTGAGTTCTCTGTAGATCGTTATCGATGATTTCGTACCTGTCGAGGAGATTATAATGTATGATATGCTATTCAAAGCTTCCATCTAATAATACATTTTAAATAATTTGAATCAAGATGTGTTTGGAAAACAACCGCTTTCTTATTCTTCACGCCTGCTCTACACTACATGTAGTAGCAACAGCGCGTAACTTGCAATCTGTTTCCAACTTTGGACTTAATCAAACAATTCATTCAGTTTCTAATTTTACCAAGACTACTCTTATGCCCGATTTTACCATTGCCCTCAAATCAATCTGCAGCACATCATCATTTTTGCCCCGCCTCTTTAAGCGTTCAAGGACCTCGCTGTGTGTGTTAGTGGCTGTCCCTCTTCAACGTTACATCGTCGAGGTTTAAGTTACCATCATCAAGCAGATCTACCAAGAAGCCAGAAAGACGGTTGTTTGGCTTGGCCCAGAGAATGGAGATACTGCGAGGGCCTTTGAACTAATACCATACCCCATGGTGGTCTTCAGGGACGCGTTTCAGGGAATGCCACGCCCGATCAGTTATGATCTTAATGTTTTAAGGCACCCAGCTATACCGAGAGTGTATCAACAATTCCAATTGTTCGAATCCTTTATGCAATTGGAACAACGCCCATACTTCTCTAGAGTCTGGATCATTCAAGAACTTGCCGTGTCACAGGACAAGGTTGTAATATTTCGGGGAGAGCACAGCGTGTCCTGGGAATAATACCTCATAGCCACATGGAAGTTTGCTTGTTTACAAATTCAGAAACCGAACAGAGACAAACCTTGCAAAGTCATATATACAGAGGGATGGTAACCTTGATATACTCGGTATGTCCAACCCGGCGCAAACATTGCAGAATTGCCTTCCTGGGTGCCCAATTGGACGAACTAAGGAGAGATACTGATAAATTTACAGACTCTAATTATGTCCGGCATTTCTTTTAATCACCATGCTGGAGGCGATGACGATTGCAGAACTAGCGTGTCAATAGACGGAATGACTTTGAATGGCAAAGGTGTTGTTTTTGACCAGGTTACAAAACTGTCGGGGTTACTTGGCGAAGCATGGGGTGACAACTGCTGCAATTCTCACATCTTGGAAAAAATTGCAGGACTAGTTGACAAGAGTGATTACATTGCCGGAGGTACAGCCTTGGACGCCCTTTTCATCACGCAACTTGCCGGGTGCCCCAAACCTGTCTATGATAAGTAACAAAGAAGACTTTATGAAGTATGGGAGGAAGCAAAAAGGCATCCTTCAGAAAAGGGAATCCGTGGCTCTGTTACTATCTCAACCGTGGAAGGCCAACAGGAAAAGAGGATCAACGTAAGACCAGTGGATGTCAGGGAAACGGGAGAGACTGAAGCACTTCTAACGGTAAGCCTTAAGTACGCTTTGAAAAGGCGATTTGCAACAACTCGCAAGGGCTATTACGCGTTGGTGCCGGAGAAGTCTTCTGTTGGAGACACAATTGCCATTTTGAAGGGGGGAAACTACCCATCTGTCTTGCATGCTCAGAGGCAAAACTGGAGCCTTGTGGGGGAATGTTATGTGCATGGAGTAATGAATGGAGAGGCATTTGATGAATCTGTTTGTGAAAGTCTGGCAATAGTTTGGTTAATCTCTTTAAAAAGGGGAAGATGATTTCATAAAACCGTTCTCGGACTGAAACATGCATGCATGTTGGCTGTTGGCAGCAGCTACTGGCTCGTTTTCATGATATATTAGCGAGGATACTTTTATTCGTGTTGCATTCAAGGCTAAACAGAGTTTGAGCCAGATTTTGTGCGCAAAAATGACTTTATCTATGAATGGGACTTAAAATACTAGTACAACTCTTTAGTATTACAGATGGGAATAGTCATGTAAACGTTGCAGTATCATGAATACTATCCAAGACTAAAGGTCCATCTCCGAGCTCGTAGAATCTCTAGCCAATCCGTTTGAATCCCATTCTGCAATCGTTCTTTCCAGACAACTCGAAGTACCTCTTCTACAGAGACTACATTCATCATCTTGCTGGCCTCCCTAATGCTTTTGAGTTTTGCTGCACACAGTACCATGTCCGCCTCAGAATTCAGCTCAGCACCAGCCAAGAATAGAACCGGGGTCAAAACAGACACTACCGCGCTGGTCGGGGTTATTCTGAAACCAGTACAGATGATCTGTGATGCTATATGTGGTAAACAATAAGATCGGCTGGGACATCGCCGATAGAGCAGGATCTGCGCGGCAAGACGATGACATTCAGCAAGGGCAATCAGATCCAAGCGGGTATTGAGATCCAAATTCGATGCCATTTCTTTATCGTACTGCCAATTTGAAAGATCAGTTTCAAGTTTGAGCAATTCAGGAGCATCCATGTCCTGCGAGTCTCGACTGGGGAGATCTCGCAGCTGAGTGATGATGTCGAACAAATCCCGGGACAAGCCAAGGAGGCAATCAACGCCTTGAGAGATGTTCTCGCTCTGAAAAAGCTCTGGAGAGACAGGTGTCGTGACCATGGCCTGGTCCAACGCATCTTGTGCTTGTGGTGCCGGGAGAGTTGCAGCGCAGTCTCTAAAAGGACCGCTTCTATTCGACAGATTCGCCCGCGTGTCTGGGTCCAGCACATCCTCCATTATGAGGGCCATCACATCATGATATAAAAAGTGCCTGTGAACACAATCAATCTCCCACGCACTCCACCTTTTCGCCGTAGCTGTTGAGTAGGTCTGAAGCAATTGCCGTACACAATTGACCCGTTGCATCCACCTCAGACTTCGGCCTCCCGTCTGAGCCTCCAACCCAATCAAGAGCAAGAGGATTACAACAACTTCGAGTTTGTATTCTCCCGATCCTGAGTGTTCGGGTCGCTCCGTATGTTCTGTTATGAAGTCGCGCGCTCGTTGCTGGCGCTGGATGGCCACTGAGTTGAGCTCTCGAGTCTTTTCCGGTCCACGCACCGACTTTGCAAGATGAGCCGCAGCACAGGCTACGATAGCGTCCATGACTCCGACGCAATGGAAGGCCATGGGAATGTATAGAGATGTGAAGAAGTTTGATGATGACTGAACGACGGTTACTTGAGGGATGAAGGTATGTATATAGTAAGTTAACAAGTGGCGCTCGAGAGAAGCTTTAGTAGGGCTGGATGGACGCCCAGGTATCGCATCTATGGGCAAACTCCTGGGAATACTTTCATTTGTAGTCGTAAATGCTGTGGGATATGCATCAGCTACAAAATTAACACCGGCGTAGTTGGTCTGAGAACCGGGGAATTCCAAATTCGAGCGAGTTGTAGTCGCCACATCCCGATTTCTCAGAGCCTTTGCGCTACTACTACAATCTGAAATCTGAAGCTTGTCTGGCCATCGACATTCTGCATTAAGGCGAGTGCAATTGCGACAAACAGGATGATGAGCGTCGCAACGCTTCCGGCGAGCACGGCAGGTGAGGCAGCCTTGACGGCTTCGCGGAGCATAGCGTCTCTGTCGCTGCTGAGGAATCTCCTCTTGCTCTGGAGTATGAGCGCCGGCATCAAGGGCTGGAGTGAGATGGGCCACGTGTGAGGTGGTGGTTTCTGGAGTTTGCAGGAATGCATCGCATTCGGACTGCAGATTGAAGTCCCCTTCGATATCAAACAGGCCAAAGAGATCAGGGATGTCCATGGCTATCGGTTTTGGAGATCTAGAACAATCGCTATGGAGAGAAATTGTTCGAATCTTCGTAGTAAACTGCATGTGGATATGAGGATATAAGCGGAGGCAAGGCGTCTTGGGCGTTTACGGCGTTTACGGCGCGGTGCCAATAAGATCTGGCACTGTGAAAGTTGGTCCCCGATACTTGTTGTTCTGAGATTGGCTTGAATGGCTGGTGGTATGGCATACGCAAACAATGAAACAAAAGCTTGATTTGTTTCCTACCAGTCGTTTGAAGAGTTCCTGCAGCATCACTCACGATCCGCACAAAGAGTGTATTTCCATGGCGCTCCTTGACACCGCCTACATATGTTTCGATAACATCCATGAATCGGATATCCCGAAGCATCAATCTTTGACAGATGTAATCGATCAAGGGCGCAAATTGACATGACATGACTAGGCCGCTCTACACGCCGCTAACGCCGTATTCGAATCGGAGATGGATACTGCGTGTAATGATTGATATTATGTTTCCGTAAGGAAGCTACAAGTTAATACCAAATGGATTCAATGTTCTCAGGCTTCTTTCGACTCTACGCTCTGTAGTAAAAGAGAATGGTTGTCCCGTTTGTGATTTGCATATGAGCGCCTGAACTTTTGCATTCACTCGCCGAAACAGCATAAACGACATACCCCGTGCCGACTAAAATCGACCCAGAATGAGTGAAACCGGCTCCGGCTACAAAGAGAATCTTTATTCTATTGATCCAAATGAAACTACAACTGCCGTGTCACAAGACGACAGACATGACGATGTGAAGCAAGGCTTTGACACCGGCGTCAAGGCTTGGCTACAAGTGCTCGGTTCTTTTTTCCTCTATTTCAATTCATGGTGAGACTATACAATCAATAGACAACAACTTTGACTCACGACTTCATGTCTAGGGGAATCATTAACGCCTTTGGAGTGTTCGAAACGTACTATGAACAACATATTCTATCCCATCAGTCGCCATCATCGATTGCTTGGATCGGATCGGTTCAATCAGCCTTGCTCATGGTAGTCGGCGTCGTCAGTGGCCCGCTCTTTGACGCAGGATACTTTTATGCGCTTTTACCAACCGGCACTTTTCTCGTTGTGCTTGGGATGATGATGACGAGCCTCTCTACAAAATACTATCAGATCATGCTGGCACAGGGTATCTGTGTTGGTATTGGGGCCGGCTTCTTGTTCGTCCCATCAGTTGCGCTTCTGCCGCAATATTTTCACAAGAGACGAGCTTTGGCAAATGGCGTTGCTGCATCGGGCAGCAGTATTGGCGGAGTCCTCATCCCCATCATGTTTCGGCAACTCGAAATAAGGATAGGATTCCCTTGGGCGACCCGCGTCATCGCCTTTCTTTCTCTATCAACTTGCGCTATTTCGATTGGTGTCATGCGACAGCGCTTCAGACCAAAGGAGAAGAGAGCCCTGCTGCAGCTTTCTGCATTCAGAGAAGCTCAGTATTCGCTCTTTTGTTTGGCCTGCTTTTTAGGCTTCCTGGGTTTCTACAACTTCTTAGTATATGTGCAGCCGTTTGCAATTGATGCCGGGATTGTGGATGCTAATCTGGGATTCTATCTTCTTGCCATCTTGAATGCTACGTCAACATTTGGCCGCTTCGGCCCAAATTTTGTTGCCGACTATATCGGTTCACTCAACGTTCTCTGTCCGGCATTGACCATTACGGCTGTTTTAGCATATTGCTGGATTGCTGTAAACAGCACGTCGGCAATTATCGCGCTTTCGGCGTTATACGGCTTCTTTTCGGGAGGGTTTGTGTCTTTGATAGCGGTGGTCATGATGGAGATCACTCCAGACATCAGCACGCTAGGAACTCGGCTGGGTATGTGCTTTGCGCTTGAGTCCATTGGGCTACTTATCGGAACTCCAATTGGAGGGACCATAATCAGCCGTACTGGGTCGTATCTTGGCGTGCAGTTGTTCTGTGGCTCATGTCTTGCTGCCTGTGCTGTAATTCTCATCACCATTCGGCTGCTGCGGAGTGGGCCGACACTTATGTACAAGACATAATGTCTCCGTCTCGGAAGCGCTTCATGTAGACATTTTAATAGAATAAAAGTCATCAACTACCAATAGATATCCATTATGTTTATCTGCAGTCGTAATGTCAAGGTGTAAAAAGCCCACCCTTTGGAAGTTCCCGGCCGCTGCTCTAGGTTGGTTTATTGTACCTTTGTAGTGATAACGCCAATAGAGACAACAATCAAATTACAAGAAAGGATTCCGCACTGTAACTTATGGTTTAAAACTTCATCGTATGTACACAGTATTTACCCAGAGCGTACGAGAAAAGTATCTCTGATGTTCGCTGGTGCTCTTCTGTGCTTATGATGTTGGCGCGGGTAGTAGTCTTGATTTAGACTGTACTCACAATTAAGTTCAGCGGTTTTCCACACCCATCAGGTTATGCGATCCATAGTAACTGACATCTTTTTTTTTCTCTCGTATACATAAAAAAATATATGCAATAATTCTATAAGATCATTGGGGCCGAATCTCAAGTCGTCGTTGTATAGGTACATGTACACAAAGCTCCAAGATTCAAGTCGGCTATATGATGCAAGGACTCCACTTGAACCAGATTCTAGTAGCCGAGAGCCACCGCCGCCGTCATTAAGCCCTCGGAGTAATCTAATGACGGTTTACATACATTTAATAACTTCATTTATGAGATGGGCTGAAACATTTTTACAAGCCTACCAAGAGCTGAAAAGATGCCAATCGAATCAATGCCGGCGTTGACTTGACCGGCTTAAACGCATCATGGCTTGTTCTGTAAACTCGCGATATTGGCCATTAAGCCGCTGGTTAACAAGCTCTTATAAAACAACATGTCGTGCCATCGCTATCAGAGCTAGCCACAGGCCATTTTCATCAACCTCTCATAACAGTCTCATGGAAACAACGGGCTTCACCGAGACTCAGCTTACGGTCCGCCAAGCAGTCAGCGAAGTCTGCTCCAACTTCCCCAATACATACTGGCGAGAGCACGACCAGAATGAGCAAGATCCCAAGGAATTCCATGCGGCTCTGGCACGAGGCGGATGGCTAGGCATTGCCCTCCCAGAGAATCTCGGAGGCTCTGGCCTGGGCATCTCTGAAGCCACGATGATGATGCAGACAGTTGCCGAGTCTGGCGCTGGAATGGCCGGTGCGCAGTCTATCCACGCAAATGTCTATGCAACGCAGCCACTGGCAAAGTTTGAAACGGACGAGCAGCTGCGGGAAACAATCCCGGGAATCATCTCGGGAAAATGGCGGACGTGCTTTGGTGTAACGGAGCCGAATGCCGGACTAGATACACTGCGGCTGTCCACCATGGCGAAGCGAGAGGGCGACGAGTATGTCATTTCGGGACAAAAGATTTGGACAACGTGCGGGCAGGTAGCATCCAAGATGATTCTATTGGCCCGGACTACGCCGTATGAGGAGGCACAGAGACCCAGTGAGGGCCTTTCACTCTTCTGCATCGACTTGGACCGTACTCAGCCCAGCTTATCAATGCGGAAGATTAAGAAAATGGGCGGCAGAGCCGTCGATGCCAATGAAGTCTTTTTCGACAACTACCGTACTCCTGCCAATACTCTGATTGGGAAAGAAGGCCAAGGCTTCAAGATTGTTCTTCACGGCATGAACGCTGAGAGGTGTCTCTTGGCAGGAGAGGCTCTCGGCCTAGGCTATGCGGCGTTGACTCGAGCCGCATCGTATGCCCGCGAGAGAATCGTCTTTCAGCGCCCCATTGGCATGAATCAGGGTGTTGCGCATCCCCTGGCCGATGCGTATATGCACTTGGAGGCAGCCAAGCTGGCAACTTACCACGCAGCGAGGCTGTATGATGCGAGCAAGACAGACTCATCCATCACACAGAAGGCTATTGGTGTAGCAGCTAATAGTGCAAAGTATCTCGCTGCAGAGGCTGCTTTTGTGGCTTGCGAGAGAGCGGTGCTGGCTCATGGAGGGATGGGATATGCCGCTGAGTATGATGTAGAGCGGTGGTTTAGAGAGTGCCTGGTGCCACGACTTGCGCCGGTGAGTAGGGAGATGATTTTGAATTATGTTGGAGAAAAGGCTCTTGGGCTACCAAAGAGCTATTAATCACATGGCTTGGGTTTATTGGTAATGGCGAAGCATTTACTTTGAAGTGTGTAGATACGCAAGCCACGGACTTGTACGAAGTATTAGAGGGTGAACGTGAAAGTGATATCCTTCGGGCTCAAATGGTACTCTTCAACGAGATTCGAATCACATGTAAATTAGAAGCATAACTGTATAGTCTATATATAGCTATTATTAATAAAGACAACTTGAAATGGCTCATTGGCTAAATCAAAGCAGCAAGAGATGATACACGTAAATCGGCCGGGACAAGCACTTGACCCCACTAAAGGCCGACGCCGTTTATATCCTCCACCAGCCCGTAGCCGGGCTCGGCAACTCCCAAAACTAACATGAACACAAATCTCGCAGACCAATAAGTCCAGATCCCACATGCCTCCCAATCGCGGCTTTTCAACACCAACATGGGCTCCTCGAAACTCACGCCTTCGCCATCCCCGGCCAAGGGAGACGCCAAAAAGTCGCGGGCCAAGCACGCATGTCGCGAGTGCAACATCCGCCGAGTGCGCTGCGATGTGACGGAGAAGCAGCCGTGCTCAAACTGCCTGGCCGCGGGGGCGAGTTGCGAGATTCTGCCCTCGCGCAGAGGAAGGTATAATTAATTCAGTTTTATATATCCATTCTCGTATTTTGTTTTTTGATTTTAACAGATTGAATAATGGGTATGTAACTGACAGCCCTCCAGATACCCTCGGAGATCTCGCCGGCTACTACAGCACTTTCAGCCTCCAATTGAAGCCGGCAGCTCTCTCAGAGCGTATCCAACTCCCTTTGATGCGCCGCCTCCCAGAGATTCAATGCAGGATGCTTCCAATCTACGAAACAATGCGCCTCAGGACTCTGAGGACTCTCAGGGCCAGGAAGTTGAGGAATCTTCACCGAGTCCGGTGCCGGGCACTCGTTTCTACGGCGAATCAAGCTTTCTCACTCTCGTTCCCAGCGACGAGGAGGAAATTTCCAGTCGGTCTTACGCCTCGAGAGGCAACAACGCCAATAGCCATAAACAGCGCTTCACATTTCCCCTGCCGGCCACGCCACAGTCGACTTCTCAGACCACCGAGGGCCGTACCGATCTCAGTCCCGGGACAATGCGCTATCTGCGCAACGAGGGCGCATTAACACTCCCGGATCTTCAGAGCTGTCTGCCAGCCTTGGAAGCGTACTTTAACTGGTTTCATCCGAGCTGGCCCCTTCTAGATAGAGCGCAGATAGCGCGACGACTGGCAAATGCCACTTCCTTCTCGTCGGTAGATATATCCCGGATGCTGTTGCAGGCAATGCTCTTCATCGGCGCGACGTACTGTGACGCAGCAACCATCCGAGCCATGGGGTTCGAAGACAGATATCAGGCCAAGACGACATTCTACACAAGAACCAGGATGCTCTTCCACGCCGATTGGGAAAAGGACGAAACGGTGCTGATCCAGTCGCTGTTCTTGATGAGCTTCTGGAGAGGAGCGCCAACGGATGTGAGAGATGTGCGGTACTGGCTTGGAATTGCAATTACGCTTGCTGAATCGTATGGATTCCATCGCTCGTAAGTCTCACTTGTTCATTTCCAGTGAAAGTTGATCAACAGAATACGGATACTCACATCATTTAAAGATCCCGCTCCATGTCCAAAGACTCACACACAGCTCGAATGAGACGAAGAATCTGGTGGACAGTCTACGTAAGGGAGCGACAAGCAGCAGCGTCTTTGGGACTTCCCAGCAGAATAAGAGACGAAGACTGTGACATTGAGCCGCTCAGCCCATCAGACTGGGAAACAGACAACAGTGGCCCCGACTCTCCCTTTGGCTCGTGTCTACCGGAGCACGTTACATACGCAATCAAGATGGTCGAAATTGCCAAGTTACGTGAGTAACATTTTACCTTGTCCCCCATTTGCATCCTATGGACGATTAGAAGAGTACTTGAGCTAAAAACACATGTTTTTTCAGTGGGAAAAATCATTGATGTTCATTTCGTCCCTGGCAACGCTTCACTATCTGTGACTTCATCAAACACTCTTCGAGATCTCAACATCTCTCTTGAAGCTTGGAGAGAAAGTCTCCCAGAACACATCAAATACTCTCCAGAGGAAGGCTCTGATTCTGTATGGACATGTCTCCTTCATCTCGCATATAAGTAAAGAAGATTCACTGTTCGCATGTTTTGTCAGACTCACCTCGCTAACCTGTGTATATCTAGCCATCTCAAGATCCTGATACACAGGAACAGCTTCCTGCGCCTTGAGTCTACCACGCCTGGCTCGCAAATTGTCCTTAAAGCGGCTTGTCGTATCAGCCGCATTGCCGAAGACATGTGTACTCAAGGGATACTCCGTTACGGACAAATGCATCTGTAAGTTCGCCTTCTAAACGTACGACAACTTTTTTTCACTCTAACGCCGTTTGGTAGCATCACAAGCATCTTTTCTGCTCTTTGCATCCACACCATTACAATCCGCCGAGGCACCGGTCTTACGAGACGCCTTGCCGAACATCGCGCCGAAACATGCCTCCTTTGCTTGAAAGAAGTCCAAAAGTACTGGCGCATCAACAACAACACGCTCGATCTCTTCTTACAGTACCTCGACCGCTCCATCGCCGCCAGACTACACGGCATGCAGCCCGATGCCCCCGTCCCCCCCTTTCCCAAGTGCTAGCAAAGACGCAAGCGACCTAAAACCCAACACAGCCATGGACACCTCAGCCGCAGACGCGAATCTGCGCTCAAGCCCCCACGCTGAATACGACTCTGCGCCAGCCTATGATATTACGATACCAAATCTCGGGCCGGGGCATTACCTAGCGGTGGAAGAGTTCCAGGAGCAGTATTTTAACCTCATCAGCCAGGGGGGATGACGGGTTAAGCGATTTGCAGCTGTTTTTACAGGGAGAGGATTTCTCTCAGGCAGGGAATGGATCGAATTTGTTGGAAAGATGACTGTGATACCCCAAATCTGTGGCGATGACTCAAACCAGAAAACGTCAGCATATTCAAAAGGTGGATGTTTAGAGATGCTCGATTTTAATGTGGTAATATATTTGCATTCATCTCTTTATTAGAGTCCGGCCAACTGCCTCGAGATGTAGACAAGACGCTACAACCACTACATATAACCATAAATTCGAAGATTCATACTCATCCAAAACTCGTAACGCTCAGCCATACTTTGGCTATTCATTCAACTATACCAAAATTAAGAAATATCAAGACAAACAAAACTTCAAACATCCATTACAAAAACCATCTGAACTCAGGGGCGCTGGGACCATCCCTCAGTCGTGAAGTGGGAATATCACGAGGATCAATCTTAACACCCTGCTGGCGATCACGTCTCTTGTTGTCCCAAATCATAAACAGGCCCATGCAGAGAGCAATGAGCGCGCCAGCAGCACCAAAGCAAGCCGTAGTGATGAGCGCAGGCTCATATCGAGGGGCGTCTTGGGTTCGGAAAATGTTGCTGGAAACAAGACCCATGACGTTGGCGAGAGGCACACCGACAGAAGTAAGAGTGATACGACGGCCTTCGTGAGCAATGTTGTTGTTATACCAAGTAGAGAGGAGGACGGAGGGAGCTGAAGTGCCCCAGCACATCATGAACGTGGCAAAGTAGGCAACGTGCAGCTGCTTGGTGACGTCGTCGATGGATGCATAGATGATGAAGCCGATAAAGGACAGCAAGAAGCCGAGCACGATAAAGGGGAAACGCAGGCGCGTGAAATCCGAGGCAAAGGCCAAGACGAGAAGCATGACGGCGCCGGTGACGTTGGGGGCAACGGTATACAAGTTCGTCTTGACGGTGGAAAACTGGAGTCGCGCAATGATCTGGGGCAAGAAGAGTGAGACGGACTGGATGGGCACGCCGAGGCAGATTTCGATGAGCAGGAAGCCATAAGCCCAGGGCTTGGTGAAGATCTTGATGGCGTCCTTGAAGTCGAACTTCTCCGAGACCTCGGAGGAGGAATCGACCTGGATACGGTGAAAGGCCAGGGAGCGCTGCTCTTCGGTGAGGAACTTGGCCTCGGAGGCGCTGCGGGGCAGATAGAAGTAGGCAAAGATGGCAAAGAGGAAAGTGACGCCGCCCTCGATGATGAAGAGGTAGCGCCAGACAAAGATCTTGCTGTCCTTGATGTGGAAAACGCCAAACGCGAGCAGGCCAGAGAAGGCGTTGGCAATGTTGGACGCGGCGTAGAAGATGGCCAGGCGACGGGCGAGCTCGCCACGGCGGTAAAAGGTGGTCAGGTAGTAGATGACGGTGGGGAAGAAGGCGGACTCGGCCATTCCCAGGAACCAGCGGACGGCGAAGATGCCGCCAAAGTTTTGCGTGGCGGCCGTGCAAAGCGTCATGGAGCCAAAGGTGAGCATCATGAGAGGCAGGGCGCGAGAAGCTCCGAATTTCTTGGCGAGCATGGCGAAGGGGGGGAGCGAAGATGACGTAGGGGACGAAGAAGATGGAGACGACGAGGTTGTACTGGTTGGGCTTGAAGTGAAGATCTATACCAATGAGGCCGATGCGTTAGTTTTTGGTGTTTTTCTTATAATTTGATACCATCACAAGATAGGGGGGAGGATGCGTACCGGTGCTGAGGCCTTTGGTCTGGGCGTTGCCCAAGTTTCCTTTGTCGAGTGCATTGAAGAGGTCTGTAATAAGGACAAGTCAGTAACCCATACTTTGATGATAGTAGTGTTTGGAAGAGAGACGAAACGATCTCGAAGAAACGCGTCGAGCATTACATGAGAAGCATAGGCTGACTTACACATCAGGGCCAGGATGGGCAGGATCCGGATATCAAACTTGAAGCACAGAGCACGCTCGGCGGGATGGTCGACGACGCGCGCAGTCTCTTCCATGAAGCCATCTTTCTGGCTTTCCACTTGGTCGAGATGGTCGGTGCCCATGTCCTTGGACACGGTGTTGTCGACGTCCTGAGACCCCATGATGGCGACGGCTTGCTTGTTCTTCTATATGTCTTTTTTCTACTTCCTTTTCGCAATGGATGGCGTGAGAGATGTAAAGAAGCAAACAGGTATACAAGACGATGGTCGTCTGTGATGAAGAGAGGAGGAGGGAGGAGGAGGAAGATCGGCAGAGGCAAAGAGTTGCCAAGTTGGGGTCGCAGCCCGGGAGCTTCTTATAAAAAAAGCTGATGAGTAGCAAGGCAACTCTCACACCGACCAGGGATGCTAAGACCGCCCAGGAATTCAGCTACTAGTAATAGTTGCCTTTTCCAAGCTAAGCGTAATATTGATAAAATGTGAAGGCTGACAGGGCAAACAGCTAGAAGACCGTTGAGAAAAAAAAGCGCCCGAGCTTCCTGGCTGATGGAAAACTCGGCAGCAGGGGGTGGTGGGCGACCAAGCGCTTTTTATGATAATGCAACTGTAGATACTTTGTAACCCAGGCAAGGCACGAGTTAGTTACGATGCATTAAAGAACTCAGCCATCCAGGGGTGGTTGCAGGAAAACAGAAGAGAGATGATAGGCAGGCTGTTCAGCTGATGAATCTAGTCCCTTGGCTTAAACTGTTGCTTTGCCCTCTTCTCTCTCTCTCTGCAAGTGAGTCCAACGAGAAAATATGACCCCCTCCAATGGCTTTCTTCCCCCAAACTGCCCGGATAAGAAAGGGCCGTGTGAGGACTCACCAGTAGTCGGGCCACCATCCGTTAGAGAGTCCCGGAGATGTGGAAAGATTGGGTAACATACATCGTCCAGGTGCCTGAGATGCTGTCTCTAGCACTGAGTACAGTAAGTACCTCCTCCAAGGGCGAAGACGGTAATCCTGGGGGCCTTGGTCACTAGAAGGCCCGTATCCACCAACCCCCCAAATATCTTATCTCTCTATCTCTGTCTAGATCCACGCCAGGAATCGGACAAGGCGAGAGATAGGTATCTAGAGATAGGGCCTGCCACGAGTTTCTGACGTCTAGGCTATGCAGCAGCTCATCTCGGCCAGCCGGCATCAGCGATTTGAGAGAATAGTTTCGTTCTTTTTTTCTCGAAGCGAGTCAAGATGGCGCATCGGGTACCCCAGGCCCAAGCCTCTGGTCTCCCCTTCTCCACGAAATCCTCTCCGTGGGGAAGAGATGAAAAACCTGGAGAAGCCAGTCCAGTCTACCCCACACTTTTCGTTTCTCTCTTCACAGCATAAAACGAGGTACGTATATGGAATTTCATGCGAATGTGTGTGGCATTGGCAGAAGGGAGCACGGCGCGAAGGAGAGCTGACCCCAAGGACCGCTGAATCTCCAATCCTGGACACCTTTACGAGTCGCTAGCCCGTCATGATCCATCTGCTTAGACTGGGTGGGGGGGCAAATCCGGAGTGACTAGATGAGGGGAATTGATTAAAATGGATGAGAGTAGCAAAACGCAGCTGCCAAGATGAAGAATGGCGTAAAGCAGTCTGTATCTTCGTATCTATGGAACTTGTGCATAGATGATATCTTGATCATCTACGAAATAGACAAGATGAGATACAGTATGACTCTGTTTTGTGCAATCAGTGGAGCATGATGGAGACTTGTTCACACACAACAATCTCCTAATCCAGGAACTCGCCCCCCCTCGCCGCCACGAAAAGCCACTTCTCGGCCAAATACCAAATCTGAGTAGGTATCTGACCGCCATTCAGTGGGGGAGAATCAGCGTGGGGGACAGATAACTTTCAGATACGAGCACAGTTGGCAAGGCCCTCCATTTATCTACACGGGGGTCAGTGTTTTAGCGCTTAGCTATCTCCGGATCCTTGATGCCTCAACTCAGCAGTCTAGCTGTTGCGCATAGACCACCAATATTGAGTTGGGGGGAAAGCGTGGAGGGGGTCAAATGTGAAGCCACATGGTAATGCTGGTGAGGAGATTTGGAGATTAACTAGCCGTTCGGTCGTGATCCAAGTTCCAGCAGTAATTTGTATATGCCTTTACCATCTCCATAGGAATTGTAATTTCTCCGAGAGCTAGAGATGGGTTCAAGCTGAGATTCTCTGATTGTAGCCTTCGATAACAATCTAGATTGTAATCTCACAATGAGAGTTTTGAACCCTTGACTCCATCCCCAAACAGCTCATGGTCGTCATTCCAAAGGCGTCCCTTTTGCTACACATTCTGCTCCACTCTCCGCTTCATAGTGGAGAGCTCTCGCAACTTTACAGCCTCCTCCGTACTAGGTATGCTCAATCCCATTGCTTTCCAGCTTTACCCGATCATGCCTAAGTACCAATACGTGTATGGAGTAAATAGGCATACAGGCCTAGTATGTATGAAGTAATGGTAGTGGGAAGCAAGATGCCAGCAGACTGTGAATACTATATAGCTTGTCAAGTCCGAGCGTAGATCCATTTCTTTTACTACTTCTCTCTTTTTCCCCCTCTCTCTTCCTCAATCAACCTCCAATCCATCATTCACCTCTTTGTCAACGCTTCCCAAATCAACCACCGCCAAAATGTCTGAAAAGGTCCCCGTCCTCACCTCCAACGCCCCCAAGCCCCTCCCCGGCATCTACAGCCAGGCCATCAAGGCCGCCGGCCTCGTCTTTGTCTCTGGCGCCGTGCCCATGGACCCCGTTACCATGGAGCTCATTCCCGGTGACATCCAGGCTCACACTGTACGTTCAGCTTTACAGATTCAGTGCAACACCAGGTCGACAACTGACATGTTCCACAGCATCAATGCATCAAGAACCTGTCTGCCATTCTCGAGGCCGCCGGCACCTCGCTCGACAAGGTCGTCAAGGTCAACGTCTTCCTGTCCGACATGGCCGACTTTGCCAAGATGAACGAGGTCTACAGCACCTACTGGGGCGATGTCAAGCCCTGCCGAACGTAAGTCTTTGCTTCTTCTTTTCTTTTCCAACATCAAGATGCTGGTCCCCTCATCTTTGTTGAATTTGTTACCCCTCCATCAGAAATAAGCGCCCCGCTATCGGATGCAACATTGTAGTGGGGGGTTTACGAGAGAGAGAAAAAAATCAGAGTCACGTCACGTACCTGTTACTCGCGGATCTGCTGCAGTTGTTCAAATTGAAGAGGATCGAGCTAATGTTGCGTGTTTCTTAGATGTGTCGCCGTCAAGACTCTGCCCCTAAACACCGACGTCGAGATTGAGTGCACTGCTCTTCTGTAGATGATAACATGCATATTGAAAGATACCAATAAAAAGGCGAAAATGGGAATTAGCATAGAGGAAATAGCTCAATTATGAATAAAATAAAAACTTTGGGCGTAACAACAATTTGTTCATTTGTGCTTTGTTGTGATTTACTATTGGTACATCTCATCACCTCATGTTACCCCCTCAGAGGTTGCGACCAAGAGTAACCTATCAATGGATTGCTCCAGTAATAAATGCAAAAGACTGGCATTGCATGTAAAATCACAGTAAGAGTCAAAGCATTGCATTGTAACACCAAATACAGTAAATTCGTGTATCCCATAACATAAATGTGTATATACGCCTCGTGATATTCCAAATGCAGCAAGTCGTCATCGAGGCCGAAGCCCCTCATTCTTTCTTTCTACCTCCTTCATCCGCCATTTTACGCAACATCAGGCAGCGCATTTTCCACATCCATCATCTCCTTCATGCCGTCCGCAATGCCCTTGACCTTGACATCGTCTGGCCTCGGCAGCGGCCTTCGGGCAAATCCTCCATATCCAAAGTACGCCTGAAGCGCTGCCTTGACGCCAACAACGCCCGTCTGGATCGCAACCCAGTCTCCCGCACCCAGAACAGATTGAAGCGCTGTAGCCTCGGCCGCCTTCTCGGGACCAGCCTCTGCAAGCTTGAAGAGTCGCACATTGGCTCGGGGCGAGACGTTGGCCAGGCCGCCAATGACTCCAACGGCGCCGGCGGCCATGGACGCCAGCAAGAAGTCAGAGCTGCCGGCGAAGCACTGGAAGTTCTCGCCCGAGGCCTTGACCGCAGCAGCCACGCGGCCCAGCTTGCCCGTGTTGCCGCAGGTGAACTTGCAGCCCACGATGTTGGCGTGGCGGCTCAGACGGACCAGCGTGTCCGAGTTGATGTCGATGCCGGGCGTGGCGCCGGGGTAGTTGTAGATGATGATGGGGATGGGCGAGGCATCAGCCACGCCGACAAAGTAGCTCTCGACCGTCGAGCTATCAAACAGACCGGCGTAGTAGCTCGGGGGCAGCACCAGCGCGTAGTCGCCGCCATTGGCCGCTGCGTCGCGGCATAGCTTCACGGCCTCGATGATGGACTGGGCGCCGCAGCCGACAATCAGGGGCATGGATGTGAAGCCCGCGGCATCGAGAGCAGCTCTGGTGGTCCGCGTGATGGCTGAGCGCTCGTCCAAAGCCAGGTGGACTGCTTCACCGTTGGATCCCTGGACGGCAAGGCCAGACACACCAGCCTTTGCAAGACGGACGGCGTGCCGTGATACCGTCTTAATGTCCAGCTCATCTGTCTCGCTGTCGAAAAAGGCTACAGTGGGCACGTAGATTCCCTTAATGAGAGGTCGTGAGGGACGATCAACCTGAGCCGCCGCAGCAGAGGAATCCGCAGAAGGAGACATGGCGTTTATTTATTGGCTGTGATTCTCTTACTTGTGTTGATGTGGTGAGAACAGCAAGGTGATGACGGTAGTGTGGATGGACAAAGTTGAGAGAGAAAGACACAAAGAGAGTTGTTTCGTTCCACAAGCCTCAAGTGCAACAGAATGCTTCACACAAACAAACAAACAAAAGAAGAAGAGTCTACAGAGATAACAAACAGAGAACCAGGGGAATAAGAAGGAAGAGGAAAGTCGGGCCCCGTTGGCACATGATATTGCGGTACCGGTACCTACATTAGCAGCTCCATGGCCAGCTCCGATGTCCGTGGCAGGTACCTCTTCTTTCCCCATGCTACGTATTATTTGCCGAAGCATAATTCCAGAAGCAGCAGCAGCAGCAGTAGCATTTGCCATGCTGTGCTCCTCAATGGCATCGGCCAAACAGGACACAAAAACGCCTAGAGAAAAGCCGGTACCCCCACGCTCTCCATGGAGCAAGAAGGAAGCAAATCACAGGAGAGGAGAGAGAAACAGCTGATCTTGGAAGAACTGAACAACTAACTCGAGTAGGATTTCTCCATATTTTGTATCCCGAGCATCTTTCTTTTATCCCACATTCCGTATAGCTCCGCTGGCAGCAAGGGGAGGCAAACGCCGCTCTCAGTAGAGTTTCTTGCTCAGGCGCCACATTTAACGTTCCCCGTCTTTTTGGGGGGATAAGAGACGAGCAAGATGTGGGGGAATTTGGACGCTGCCGTCTTTTCTGTTTCCCCATCTCTAGTCTCCACTGACTCAAGACCCCAGCACTAACTCTTGTTCTCCTCCCTCGGGACCTTGCAGCAGCTTGCAGAGTTCTCAAGCAGCCGTGGCACTTTCATATTCTTCCGAAAGGGAGAGATTTGGTCTTTTGATAAACACGTGTCAACTAAGCAATTGCCGGCATATACGAAGCATAACTCTGCTGCAACCATCCTGCTGGAATCCTCTGGGTCTCCCGAGAGGCCCCGGCGGTTCTCTCTTCCCCCTTGCTTCCATCGGTGGGGGTCTTTAATGATACCTAGAGTTGCCACTCCGCGTTCACATGTCCATGTTGGAATAGCTCGTCTACTTACAATTCATAATTTCAATAGTGCAGAATATGAATAGTCATGTCTGAGTGACTGGTATAATCATCCTCTTGATATTAGTAGCATGTAAATCTAGCTTCATCGGAGAAGACGTGTAAAAACTTTTGAATCCAAATCTATTCCGCATATACATGTGTAATTCATATCAAACCATGCCAATGCATCATGTATGCTACCCAGATCCCATATATCCCGTCTTACTCTACCACCCCCTGGCCTTGATCCAAACATCCACAATCTCGTCCTCATGACCCTTCCTATCCTCATCCACCACGAAATACCACCCAAAGTGACTACTCGTGATGCACGCATGGTTCGGCCACAGCCTCACCTTCTGTCCCGCCTCCATCGCATCCCGTGGCTGCGTCTCCTTCTCCCTCCTCCCCTTGCCCGCCGCCCACGTCAAGATGCCGTGCTCCTGCGAGAACCTGCCCACCGTCCAGCCCTCATGATCCTCCACATCGCACGTCGGCAATTCCACGCCCTTGCGCCCCCACGGCGTCACCATCGCCATGCCATCGTAGGCTTTGCAGAACTCGCGACCCAGCGCCAGGCCACCCGCGCCAATGAGCGCCTCGTCCGTGCCGTTGTCGCCGCGGCCGGGATACACGCCGTGCACCTCGGCCACGACGGTGAGGGCAATGTCGCGCCACGAGAGCGTCGACGACGACAGGCTGTGGGCGGCGAGCTGCTGCAGATCGAGCGTTGGGTAGACGCCTGCGTGGATCTCGACGGCGTGCCCTTTGCTCTTGACCGTCTTGAAGAGCTCTGAGAGTTCCGTTACCGCCGCCTTGAGCTCCGGCGTGCCCGTCTCACTATCCTGAGCCTCATCTTGTCCACCGAGTAGATTCTGCACCGACAGTGCCGTAGGAGAAGCTCCCGCAGAAACCACCAGCGTCGGGATCTGAACCCCCAACTCCTTCGCCTTCAGAGAGAGCCTGTCCGCACCTCTCAGCATGGCATCAATCTCCGCATAGAGCATCTTGATAGCAGCCACGCGGCTATCCCCCCCCGTAAGAATGCCCAGCATGTGAATACAGCCCCGAGAGAATCAAGCTCCCAGCCTTGTGCGCCTCCAACGCCGCATCAGCAACCTCCACAAACCGTTCACTGCTCTCCACAACGCCAGCTCGGCGTCCTCCCATATCAATCTTGATATGAGCCAGCGGCGCAACGCCAGACTGCTTCTTCAGCTCCGCCGCAGCCTCCAGCTGTGCAGGATCGTCCAGGAGAATCGAGATGCTGCCCTCGCCGAGAACTTTGACAACTTCCGCCAACTGAGGCACTGCTCCCTTGGAGATGGGTAGGCCGTAGACAAACTATCATTTCAGCTCGTTAGCCATAGACAAATCCCGTTCATCTCTCAAAGGTCCTTATACATACGTTCACCTCCCTCCCCTTCTTCTTATACTCCTCCAACAAGGGCAAAATAAACTCTGCCTCGGACAACGTCGAGACAATCAAATTCGCCGGCCTCGACAGATCCTCTCCAACTTGCAGTCTCGTCAACTCAACCGTCTAACAAAGCAACAGTTAGCACCATCCATCCATCCTCACACCGTTGCAAAGTCTTCCTTGCAAAAACTCCGATCCTTCACTCACCTTGTGCGTCTTCACATGCGCCCTCCACCCCAAATCAAGCTTCTTCGCAGCCTCCAGCATCCGCTCGCAATTCCGCCTCGCCGCCGCAACGTTCATCACCGCCGCCGGCGTGGGCACGTCGGCAATCGACTTGCCCACGAATTCCTTGACCAGCGCCTCCTTGGGCGAGGTTGGGTAGAAGACGAGTGAAGACATTTTTTTTCTGTTCTGTCTCTTTTATGGAAGCTTTTTCTCCTCACAAAACAATTGGGGATTTTTTTGAAATTGTTCCTTTAGTTGTGTTGGTTCCAAAGCTTGGTCAATGGCTAATTGCTCGCTCCGCCGAAATCACTCACTCGCTATCAGCCAGATGGTCAAAGAAGGATATAGATAGAGATGAGAGATCGCCTTGGAGCTTATTGCGACATCGGATAACTGCGGTTCGGCTGACCCAACATAAGTTGCTCATGTTCTTTTGGCTTGCTGCCTCATCTCACAATAGCCTCTGCCCCTCACCCATATTTGCCCCTCATTATAACGTTCCACAATCTGACTTCTAGCCCCAATCCATGGCTGCGATATGGTTCCCCCACAGCAGAGGGGGCTCTTCATCACTAAAACTTGAGGAGAAATATGCTATACTTACAAAACTAGTCGGTGGGGGTCATGACACGGGATTGAATGAATGGCGATAGCGAGTTATACAATTTGGGGGACAGCTACGGCCTCGGTCTCTTCCGTATGACCTTATGCCCAAAAGCCCAGACACAAACTATCGGCAATCTTACTCAGTAAACAAGCTCGTGTCAATAAACGTACCGATATTTCATTTCAATGTCATAATCTCTACCGTCTGGCCTCCTTTCCTAAAGAAGCAAGCCCACTACCTAAGCAGCAGGCTACAATATTCCAAGTCCCATTCCATGTCTAGCAGTTTATTGAGCCTGCATCGATGGCCTCCTTCTGAATGGCCATCCCTCGTCTTCTTCAGCACAAATGGCCTCTGTTCGGCTGCGGCTCCTCCCTTGGGCTTGTAGCTGCTGCTGCCGTTGTTGATCTTGGTGTATACGTGATGCCAGCGCTTCGATTCTACTTTCCCCTTGACGAATTTTCCATGGGGGCAGCCCCGAGTCAAAGACTTCGTGCATTTCCTCCAGCGTATATCCTTTGGTCTCGTAGGCGATATAATACATGGATATCAGAGCACACCCGTTGACTAAAAACCAAAATCGATCAGCAAACTCCCAGCGTGTCAAATTGGTATGCAGAGAACGTACACATGCCAAAGAGATAATACGCGTGGTATCTATCAGAGCCTCCATGTCAGTATTTACCATTCAAAATCGCAATCGCAGCCAAAGGGTTCCCTACTTGAGCGCCCACACTGTAAGCAGCGTCATGTCAGCCGAGCTTCGCCTGTCAAGAAAAGACAATTTGAGGGTGTATTCTCCACTCACCCAGATAAGGTACAGCCAAAGCAACGGCCACATTGCAACACCAACGCGCTGCCGTGCACAAGGCAACGGCCCTGGGACGAATTGGGGTCGGGAATATCTCTGCTGGGTATATCCACGATATCGGTCCCCAGGTCATAGCAAACGCAGCCACAAAGATGCAAGAAAAGGATATCATGGCACTTGTGACATGTTGATTTCTATCCATCATCCACGAAGGATAGTGTATTGACTGTCCCACGGTGGGTGTGCCGTTGGACTGCTGGAGAATTCCTTCCAAAGAGTTAGCTCCCATAAAATTCTCTCGATACAACATGACAAAGGACAAAGGGCAATAGTCACCGGTGAGCAAGAGACATATCATCATCACCAAAGATCCAGTTAGCAACGCTCGTCTTCGGCCTATTTTGTCCACCAAGTATATGGCTGGCACGGTGCAGACATAGTAAATGAGGTACTGGATAGTTGCCATCACAAACGGCGAAACGGCCCCAGTTCCAAGCAAAACGTATACAAGGTTGTCTATGTTTGCAGAAGCAGGTGTCAGCAACGGACTTGAGGTTTCACAGGCGCGTGGCAGACATACACGTCATGATGTTCATGCCGCACAGCTGGCTCCATGCTTGGACACTCATTCCTAGGAAAAGTCTCTTCGCCAGGGGCCTCCGTAGCAACGTGCGGAACTCGGGAAAGTTTTTTTCGCGCTCGATCCGGATTTCTTCTACCATCTCTCGACACTGCGCGATGACTTCGGGTTGGTGCACGTTCCCTTTTGCGTGGAGATCTGCAGTCATGCCGAGGGCAGAGCCCAAAAGGTCATAAGTGGTATATAAACGCGGGCTATGGGGGAGGACAAGGAGGCCTAAGAGCAACACAACTGCAGATAGTAGCTGGATACCGTATGATAACCGAAAGGCAAGTCCCTGCCGATGAGAAACACTCTTGTGGTGGTTTGAAAACTTCATCGCGGCGTATTGGATGAGATATTGCGTGGAGATGCCCCAGGCGATGCCCAATTGATAGAATCTGTCAACGCAAGTCAGACTTTGCTCTAATACGCTCGTTTTCATGTCCAACAACATTGGAACCTGCATACCCAATGGTCCGTCCCCGAGTCTTCCATGGCGCAATTTCAGCCTATTTCAACTCAGCGGCGTTGCACCCCTTTACGCGGCATCATCCAGATTCCGCCGCCACAAGAGAAAGGGCAGACATACCAGATACACAGGCATGATAGCACTCATAGCCCCAGCTCCGACCCCAGCAATGCTTCTCGCGATATACAGCATCGGGTTGTCTGGCATTGCGACCTGAAGCACACATCCAAAAACACAGATAAAGCACACATATATCAAGGCCCATTTTGGTGTCATGGTCGCGCTCAGATAAAAAGACCAGATCGCGCCCACTATCGAACCGATGGGCATCATGGCAGTGATGACAGCCTTCACAAGCGGCTCGGGGGAGCCAAGGCGGTCCTAGCAGGCTTGGACACCCAGAATGCCGGGCATGGACGATATGTCGAGGCCGATAACGGCGCCGCCTAGATATTGTCTCATTTAGATACCCTTGGGAAGAATGAAAACAACATCTTTTTCCCTCGGTCCGTATCAGATACATGTGTGATGAAAACTTACCAATGGCGGCAATGCAGCATATGCCAGCAATGTTTGTGACTTCATATCGGCAAGAATTGAGTAGCGACATATTGACTATCGAGAAAAGAAAAAGAAAAATGAATAAGCTAAAGAGATAGTAAAATGATAGCCCGGCTCTACAGAACTAAACAAAAAATGTACAGAAGAGTTGAGATGATGCTAAGAGTGGCACGCCAATGACCGGATAGTTTCTTGCAAAAACGCCCTCACTAAGCTTGTTGTGCTTTCAGCAACTCCAAATCGCGCAGCAAAGGAAGAACAACCAGGTACAGTTTTTGTTGCTCGGCAACCTTGAAAGTTTGTTCACTCAGCCACTAGAACTCTTTCCTCGTAGCTTCCAAGTCACTCCAGCCAGAGAAGCATAATCTTCCAACCTGGGACTTTCCCTCTCCACAGTCCCGCGTAAAGCAGAGCCTGCAGTGAGAAAAATGGCGACCAGAGTCACCGTGAACTCCAATCTCAGCCACCACCGACAAAAGTTGCCAGGAGCAACGCGTTCCATCCTGGCATCTTCGTCGCTGAAGCTGAGTGTCTCTCTCTGTGCACTATAGTCAGCAATCAACACCGTCCATCATCTCTTCATATCACTGCACGGCCCTGTCAGTAGTAATAGCGGTCGATCGAGTCGATAGAAAGCGTAGGTAACTGGTAGGTTCAAATTGTCGCAAGCCCTGATCAATCCATTAGTTGGCAGCCACCAACGATTTCCTAGACCAGTAAAAGTTAAAAGCCAATCCCTATGAATCCGCTCATCATAAGTAAGCAAAGACGTTACAGATAATTGTACAAAAAAAGACAGTAAGGATGAAGAAAAATCTGAATCCTTCTTTCCACGCGCCACGAAAACATCGATTTTATAAGCCTCCATTCCGTCCAGAAGCAACTATTCGTCGTCATAGTGATCCGTAAACGCCAATATACCAGTAATAGTCATAGAATGGCATGCATCCTTTCGGTTAAAGCTTAATTAGGCACGCTTCTCGTGGATATGCTGGAGAAATGTCCGCTGCATCCTAAAGGAGGAGTAATCGCCCTTGAACAGCACATCAAGAATGCCACCACAATTAGGATCGCTAGCAACTTGTTGCATACGCTCTCGTAGAGTGAGGTAAGCATCAAAGAAGCGAGACAGAACGCCTTCTGTATTTGATGAAGAGCCAGAGATATCATTAGCAGGGTTGTTTGGATCAATGATTGAGAGACGATCCGTCTTCTTGTATGTAAAGCTTGATACTTGGCTCTGGATTAAAGCGTCAGCAAATAAAATAATAAAAAAGGAGTTTGCTAACTATGTCGATGGGAATCACTTACCTTGCGGATATATCCAATAGGGCTAGTAAGCGAAATGGCATTCACTTCATAGTCAAAGTTCCGTCCGTAAAGCTCAAAAAATTCAAGGAGCATCTCTCCAAGATGATGCTCCGGGATAAGGCTGCGGCTCTGGACTTGCGGCATGAGCTGAAGCATGCTGACGACCAAGCAAATGACTGAGAATCCTCCCAAGCCTCCGTTGACAGGTTCATTCAAGCCTCTCATCAGAAGAAAATGCTTAATCACAGTGACAAGGATAGGCATTGCCGGAAATTCCTTCTTCCAACGCAAAAAAGTGTCAATGGCCTTGACCCCGCCGAGGTTTTCAAACGACACATCCACTCTCAGCCCAGTCGCCCTGTCAATGAATTTCACCAGCGGGATTCGAGCGTGGGCAATAACCTCGATCGAGTCTTGCTCTGCAATTCGTTGAGCAACCAAAAGCTTTCGAAACTTATACAGCCAGCTCTTGGCGCTCATGAAGGTAGGCGGGCCGCCGCGCATGAAGCTGGGAGAGCAAACGACCAAATCCATGTCAGCCGTTGGAAGATACAGCCCAGACATGAATGAACCAAATGGGAAAAGCTCGGCGTTGGCAAAATTTCTGTCGTCTCTCTTCATGGCCTTTTTCAGGTTCTCAACCAGACTGTTGCGAATCGTCTGCTCAAAGTCGCATGGCTTGACGAACTCATAGAAGTCCATGATTTCTTTGTGCAGTCTGGTTAGGAGTGGTTAGCATATGGCATGTCATATGGCATGTCGTAAAAGGTCGGCCAAAGACCAAATGGATGAAGCTTACCGAAAAGCCATATTGGTCGTTGCAGAGTGGTCGATATTTGCCCATGGGCAAGGCTCTTCATTTGGTTTCGGTGTCCAGTTTGGCACCAGAGTTCCTTTTGAAGGTCTCATGTTGGGTTTCTTGAACTGCTTGTAATTTGGTGGTTGGATAATCTCGTCGTCGTGGGTGCGCTTGCGAGAACCAAGAGGATCTGATCTGTCTTGCGGTGCAGCTGGTTTGTTTGGAAGAGAGTGGATGCCTCTGCCCAAAGGTTCAATGTTGTTGTTGCTATAGTTTCCAGAAGCTGGTGGTGGGGGTGGTAATTCACTAGGCGGTGGCGGCGGCGGCTGTAACTCTGAGGCTTGAATAACTTTGATATCACTTTCATCCTCACCCTCTTCGTCACTAAGGTCAAATGAAAGGAAATCTTCAGCTTCTGTGGATACGAGGGGCTTGTTTGCATTGTCCTCCACTCTAGCCTTGCGAATGAGTTTCACAACATCCCGCTTCTTGCGTGTAGCCTCGTCTGGGCACGGCAGCGCTGTATACGGGTCTGGATTGGACCACTTGGGGGCCGCATTGGCAGACTCGTCGGCTACGGCAGTGCGCACCCGCTTCTTGGAGGGCTCCTCGGTATCAGACACGGATGATCGAGACGATATATCCATTTCAAGCTCGTCATCATCCGACAGCTCGTCCAGATCGCGAAACTTTGCGCCTTCGCCAGTATGCACACTCTCTTCGGGGAGGCCTGTGGCGACGCCCGATATCAAGGCTCGTTCAGAGGGGTGGGGTGGCTGCCAGCGAGGCCTGCCGCCCCTGCGAGGGCCGCCTCCACGTCCACCTCCTCGGCCATCTCTTCGCGGCGGGCGCCTGTGTGGCGGCTGGCCGTTGGGCACGTAGTCGGAGATGCCAGCTGGCTTGTCCATGCGGAAAGTGAAGTCGCCCTGAGGGACGTGCGGCCGGTATGAGTCGCCGCCCCCTCCACGGCGGTCATCATTGTACGGTCGCGAGTTCGAGTCTGGCCTCCGACCGTCACCAAATCGCCAGTTATCAGAGTCGCGATAGGATCTATCGCGGGATGGAGTGAAGCGCGGTGGTGAGCGTCGGAAGCTGTGGTGGTTTCTATCGTCACCGTAGCCATTCCGTCCGCGGTCATCGTTCCGCCGCTGCGGCTTGTTTCGCACCATGATGGGCTTCAGCACAACGCACGTTTGGAGCAGTAAAGCACACACCAAAGCGATGCAACAGGAAACGGTGCGTATGCAGCGCTAGTAAGAGAAATTCAAGTGGTAGATTGAAGTTGATTTGCGATACTGCCCAAGTCAAAATCTGGTTGCGCGTATCGCTTATCGTGCGGCTTACTCAGCGAAAATAAAGCGATAAGGTGACTGCTGCTATTGGCCGAGAGTATTGAATGCACCTAACACGAGTACACATGTAGGTGAGCGAATGATCTCAGGCTCAAAATCGTGTAATCTACCAGATAATACGGTTCGTATATCCCATGAAGCTCATTTAGTTTATTGTCTATTCGTGGCAAATAGGTATGAACCTAGGCGGTCTTGAGCATCCCGAATCTCGGCACTGGAGTTATCCACTCAACTACGGGTTGTGAATGCATACGTAGCTTTCGGCATTTTCGGCTGAGACTATTCTTTGACCTTTGTTAATGCTATTAGATTCCTTTTGGAACTCGTTTTGGCTTTTATGACACGTACATAGGCGGATACAATTGCCCTTTGATTCGACGAGAAAAAATTATTCAAATAACCATTCGCTACAAGATTGACTGCGCTTAACCTGGAAGTTTCCTCATCAGCGCTATGTACAGGACAGCAGAATTAGGAGATGTTCGTGAGAATCAAGAGACTGCATGAGAAAATTACGCTATTCTGATATGTATGTCGCGCAAGGGATTGGCAGCAGAGAGACACGTTGCAGTCATGTAAGTACGTTATTGCGGGGTTGTAATGAATCTCTCTCCATCTCCTATCGCCTCTTTGAAGCGACAAGTCATCACTATAATATCAGATACTAAAATTATAAAATAAATTCATTTTAGTAACATCTGCGGTCAAAGAAGAGTCTATAGCACGAACAATAATACCTACATGTAGTTTTGCCTGACTTTTTTGCTACGAACAACATGCCCAGCGAACAGCATGAGAGGGGACCGAGACAGGCAATCGCCCGAATAGGAATATGCTTACATCTTACATGTACTTTATCGCAAAGAGGTGGACTACGTAGGGACCAAGATGGCTGTGTTCACAAGCAACGTACATGTAGCTAGTATTTGCAATATTTAATGCAGCTGGTCTTCGACGTCGGCTTCTTACAAGGGCCAGTCCCCGTATGCCACGGCTTAGACGGCTAAAACCACGTGCAGCATGATTCTGCATTCTGCAGGGTCAGGGGGCTGAAGAAGTTGTGTGGATACTTGGAGATGAATCGAAGAGCTTCGCCAGCCTATCATAGCCTCGGAAGCCCACCTCCGCGGCGAGCCACAGCTCTGATTTGAGCTGGTTGGCTGCAGTTTTTTGAGATGTGAGCAATCCTGCGAGGAGCGAGTGCTTGCCATGGCGTGAGAGCGGAACGCGACCGAGGGTGAGAAGTTGGAAAGTTGGATGTAAACGCCCGGGCACCACACCATACATGCATCTGGCAGCAGCCGCTTCGGCGTGTCCTCGTAGAGCTGCGAATACAACTCGATTCAATCAAATATGAGGGAGGGTTTACACCAAGCCTTTTGTAAAAGACTAGCTTACATCTTATGCAAGGTCGTAACGGCAGCTCTGCGAGGGCATCTGATCCCACACCACTAACCCAGGCTTACCCTCAGCTATACCATGCCTCATCAATGCCAGATCACCACTCTCACACGCTCATAGTGCCAATCCCTGTGCTCCATTCGGAGTAATAATAGCCTTCTGATCCCTCATCGCCAGGCCTATGTTCCTGCTAGTTCCCTTGTGTCTTAGTCCTCCCGAGCCCGAACCGCCCATCGTCGACGTGTTGAGCCACCTCCCCGCTCGTTTGCCCATCTCTGCTCCGTGATTCGTGCCGGATGAACTGCCGTCCCTCGGCCGCTAGGATGCGCCGAATTGCGGGACGCTCAGCTCCAACTAAGGAGCAACAGTGGAAGGGAAAAGGCACTGGAAGCTGTCTGCCCGCCTGTTTCCCTCCAGCACTCCTAATTCTCGAACAAGTTGCGGATCTCAACTCGTTGCCGCCAGAGAGCCACCGCTGGGGAACAAGAGCCAATTTTTTACGAATACCATATTTCCACGACAGACCCCTAGTATGGCGTCTCTCAAAGGCAATGGAGTGTCTCCGTCCGGTTCTCCACTCCCATCTCCATCTAGATCTGCTGGTGTAGCAACTCCGCTAGCAGGCCCCGTGGCTGGCGATGCTGAGAATCCAGTTCCTGTCCAAGTTGATGTGAGTCGCAAATCGCCCATAGCTATCCCTCAATTGAGTGCATCTTTCTCAATGCGTGAATGCTGCCGCATAAGCTCTCATCACTATGAAACCAATGGTGAAATACGAGACGCCAGAAGGAAAAGACAGAAAGAATAAGGAACACGCCATGAAGAAAGCACATGATACAACCACTTACAATTATCCGGGCGCAGACCGAGGCATACAAGGACGAGCCGGAAGATATTGACTCAACCTACGGCTCTGACCAAGACTCCATCTATGCTGGCTCCATCGCCTCTTCCAACTCCAACTACCAATACGAAAACGGCCGTCGCTATCACGCGTACAGAAAAGGCCAGTATGTGCTACCAAATGACCGGGAGGAGCAGGGACGATTAGATCTTCAGCATCACATATGGCGCCTGTTACTAGGCGGCCGTCTCTTCACAGCACCCTTGGCGTCGCCCGAGGGTGAAGACGGGCTGCGCATTCTCGACTTGGGCACCGGCACAGGCATTTGGGCCATTGACATGGCAGACGAAATTCCAAATTCATCAGTCTACGGTATCGACCTGTCTCCAATCCAGCCCGAATGGGTGCCGAGCAACTGTCATTTCCATGTAGACGACTACGAAGATCAGTGGACGTTCCGAGAGGACGAGAAGTTCGATTATATACATGGACGATCTCTCTGTGGCACATCTGGCGACTGGCCGCGGTTCTACAGCCAAGTCATGGAGAACCTCAAGCCGGGTGGATGGGTAGAGATGCAAGAGTACGATGCGTGGATATTCAGTGACGACGATAGCTGTGACCGCGCTCCGTGGACGATGGAATGGGTCACTAAGCTAGAGTCTGCCAGCAATCTGTACGGCAAGCCAATAAATGTTGCTCAATATCAGAAACAGTGGATGATAGATGCTGGGTTCGAAGATGTTGAAGAGAGGGTATACAGGGTACGCGAACACTCACTTTCTTTTGGGTGAAAGACTTGTGCACTTGGATACTAACCATCAACCTCTATGGCCAGATACCGATTGGACCATGGGCCAAAGATCCTACTCTAAAAGAGCTGGGCAGACTCGAGCATACTCACATGCAAATGGCTGTAGCCTCACACACGCTGGCTCTGTTCACTCGCGCGTTGAACTATTCTAGAGACCAAGCCGATGTCCTCATGGAAGGCGTCAAAAGCGAGTTTCGGAATCGAGACCTCCGGCTCATTACTAGCTACCGATTTATCATTGGGAGGAAGCCTCTCAACACTTAGCGGAACGTATGTACAGCGAAATTGTCAATAAAGCTGGTTTTGGATGGCTTTGTATGACTTTGTTAATGAGGCATGATATAAAGACGAAGAAGATAACATGAGATACCTATTATTATCATTGCTAGCGTATACGAATAATGAATTCACTGGATCTTATTTGCCATTTGAAGAACGCGAACAGCGTGGATTGCCTTTGAGAATATCGCAATTTTATGATGCTACAAGGCTTGAATCCGCCGTCCAAGGGACATGACGGCGAAACTGGGCTTCAAGCCTTGGCTACTGGCTCAACATGCGTTGTATCATTTTCAGGGCACAAGGGGCCTCAAACGTATTCCATATTGCATCGTTAGGAATAGACCTAACTAATGAGTGATGCATGGCACCTTCATTCTATGCAGTTCGGAGGGGCTTCACAGCATTTTCTATCCTCCCTGAGGTCTCATTTACTACTACTGAATAAATGGAATCCACTTAGATCTTACATGATTGATCATCTTTCAGTTTCACAGCAATTTTAGTTCTCCCACAAGCTTCTATTTTTACAAAGTACCTTATCGAGTAATAGAAGGCGATTAAAATGCTGTGAATGTACGTAAAATTACTATGGAGGGGGACTTCAGTTGAGTAGACAGCACGAGTTTCAGTACTTCTCATGAGACGAGCATCAAACATGTTTGAGCAATACCGAATATAGAATATAGAAAATAGATGTATAGTGAGAAAACGCGACAAATGAATCCCGACAAGACGACAATTATGCTCTCCATATGAGATGGCACAGATTCCAAATTGATTTGCATCCTCATAGAAAGTGCGCTACAGCTTCACGGAGATGTCACCTCTTTGGGTCTGTTCTCCCACGCTCGAGCCAGCCAAGGAGACTTGGTAGCTGCAATAACGTGAGACTGCGAAGAGGCACACTCTATCCTTATTGGCGTATCGCTCTCTATCCAATAGAAAGCCGCAGACAAGAGACCATCTGCAGCTTCGCATTAGCTGTCAGCACAAGGCAGCCTTGTCTGATGCTGACTCTTAGGCAGGCAGCAATCAGGCTCAGCTAGGGCACATGTACATGTATTTTTGCTTGCTGTGTTCCCGTGTAGCAGGTTTCCTCTATTCTCTGCTCAGCTCTACCAAAGGGCAGCTTGGACACATGGATGTAATGATTAGAAGCCGCTGGCTATTTTGAGACATGTCCGAGCAGCAACTTACTGCAGACATCCATCAAAGAGCTCCGCCCCACGTGGCGTCACAAGGCTGTGCCAGCTGAGAAGTGCATACGAGCTACTGCCGGGCACCTTGGCCATCGTCTTCTAATGCAGCTCGAACCCAGCCAAGTCATCAATTAGGGCTGCTCACCTCAACTTGCTCTTTGCCTCCTCCAGTCACCGACCTGCCAGGGCGCCTCAGCGAGGCTCATGCGGCTGAGAGCGTCAAGCGAGCGGTATCCGTCCCTCTGCCCTACCAAGATTACATCACACCACACCTCACTCTTCCATTCCTCAACGCCGATGCTCGCACGCTCAACAACTTACACGCCCCGCCACAACCAATCCAAAGCGGATGAGCTATAAATATCTTTTGTCCCAATTCAGCTGAGCAAAGACACCACGAGGGGGAAGAACAGCACAAAGAAAGAAAACCCCTGCGAAGATGAGCTCTCCCGGCAGCAACTCGGGAGCTTCGCAGCGAGCTTCGGAGATCACCAGCGCCATGCTCAACGTCCCCGGCTACGCAGACGACAGCATGCTCTTCATGATGCGCTACGGTGCCTTGGCCAAGGTATGTTATGACCTCATTTGCGACTTTTTTTTTTTTTTGTCTTTCGTCCCTCTTTCTTTCGTTTGGCACTACCGCAATGAGACCCATTTTCATCCGCCTCTCCCCGTCTCATTTTTACTCGTCCCTTTCATCATAACCATAAAAACGCCCGTTCTCCATATTATTGTATTTTTCTCTTTTTTCCTCCATTCAGCTGTGCGGCGCCCTGCTCCACCGAGTAAGCCCAGCCGAAAACAAAGCAAACACGTGCGCCTGACGCATTTGGCATTTCTTGTTGGGCGCTGCTCCGAAGAGAGAGTTTTGACGGTTTTGCCGCATCCGGGCTGGACGGGGAACCGAAGACGGCCATGACTGATGTGATGGTCATTCCACCGCTTCACCCTGGCGACGAGGGGGAAGATCAGTGCATGAACAACAGAAGAAAAAAAGTTTGACATGTGATGAACAGCATAGCTGTTTTGTCGATTACGAGCTTTTTCTGCGTTGATTGCATGTTTTACTGGGGTCGTTTATGATGACTCAGTTTCTGCAACCTGTCTTACCGGGTACCTACATGTATCAAGCGATACTTTCTGTCTCTTCACACACGCGTACTCCGTATTCTCGTAACGTTATTTCCTTTCTGTCAGCGGATTTAAAAGTTCAAATGTAAAAAAAAAAAAAAAAAAAAAAAAAAAAAAGAGGCTGATGTGACCGTTCCGGCACTTCCCTGCCATCAGGAGACGCTACGCAAAGTCGACTGGGACGAATTCCAGCTTCGCATCTCGGCCATGAACGCCCACTGGTTCAAAAGCCACAAGAGCAAAAGCGGTGCTGCAAGCGACGACAGCGTCACTGACGTCGTCGGCTCCCGCGGCAATGCCAAAGACTCGCCTATTGTTGCAGCCACTGGTGCTGCTGCTTCTGACGATGCCGCGGATCCGGCTGAGCCTGAGCCTGAGCCTGCGACGGGCCCCGAGGCCGCAGAGCTCAAGGCCCGGACGCTGGAGCTTATCCAGGACTTTCCGCGCCTGGTGCGCGATTTTGACAGGTTCATCGAGTGTACAAGGATCATGGCGGCGAGATATAAGCGGTAGACGGAAAAGATGGAAGGCGGGCAAAGGAAAATAAGAAAAGACTAAATGCATAATACCTACCTAATACTTTCACGCAAAAAGCTATGATGACCGAAAATGGATACCTCGTATCAAGGCGGTAACGTTGAATCCAGCTTTAAAATTGTTTCATTAAAACAGCTTTTCATGTTCTAGACAACTTTTTTTTTTTTTTTTCAATAATGGCAGGGATTGTTATCATCTCACCTTTGCACACCCCCCCCTTACCTAGTATAGTAGCAGCAGGTAGCTTCAATAGCTGCCCCCGTCCATTCCAGTGGTATTGAACAAGCACGTCTTTTCGAAGCCCATCACACATCACACTAAGAGGAATACGGCGCCTGTCACGATTCCAACTGTCATCTTCAAACTATTGTTTCTTGGGCGCACACAAGAGAAAAAAAGAAAAAAGAGGAACCATTTGTTTCTAGGGAATTGCCTTTTGCATTAATTACTATTATCTGTATCCGGCTATCCAAAGAGAAAAAAAGAATTGCGAAGACCACCTCTCGCACCACTCCCAAATAAAAAAGTCCGAAGTCAGAAAATGAAGAAATTTGTTTCGTATCACATCTGCCCGGCGCATCACAAATAAAAAACACACAAAATTATTTCCAAGTCCAAAAAAAATGTAGAGAAAAAAAACGCCATCTTTCCCGCGGCAGGCGAACACACACATCTATAGATGGGGGTATTGTAAGCTGCACTTTAATGCAAAAATCGAGAAATAAAGCAAAAAAAAGATTAGAAGTTGAAGAGAAAAAAAAACGGTCTAAAAAACAGATGAAATCTTTTTTTCTGCCGCGCCTTAGTATTTGCTTTTCCCCCGAGCCAGCCGTTGGTATAATTAAAGTTGGCGGAGGACCCGAAATGTTGCGGCCCCGCGGTCTCGCCGGCTCCGGAGAGGGAAGATATAAACAAAAAGGGTAGATTGTCATCGCTTTATCCCAGTGAAGAAAAAAGCGATATTGCCGGCGACTTCAGTGTCTTTTTCGCATCTTCTCCATCGTTTCCCTCATATTTGGATTCTCTTTCCTCCCGGTCCCGTAAAAGTTCACAAAGCTCGCCCTATTAGGTCCTCAAGGCGTCGGAAACCATTTAGTATGGAAAAAAATGTCTGGTTGATAAGTCGCTTAGAGGGCGGCAGCGAGGACGGCAGCAGCGCCGACGCCGAGGAGGACGTTCTGGCTCAGGGAGTTGGCGCCGTTGGTGGGAGCAGAGGTGGGCTTGCCAGTGCCGGTGACGCTGGTGCCGTTGGTGGGAGAAGCGTGACCGCCGGTCTGGGCCATGGCGGTGGCAGCGAAGATGGCGACGAAGGCAGCAGCACGCATTTTGATGGTGGTTTGGGGGGTGTTTTGGTGTTTTGGGGTTTGAAGGTGAAGGTTGTTGGAGTGGTATTAACGAATGTAGTTGAAGCTTGAAGAGTTCAAGATTGCAAGTTGGGTTGATAAAGAAGGAAGGAAAAAGAGAAGACAGCTCGAGGCGAAAGCCTGGCTTGCTTTATATCTTGGTCTGATGGGATGATGGACCGTGGGCCTCCTCCGGTTCCATGGCCTGGCTCCAGAGAAAAAAAAGGAGCCCACCCACACAGACACCAGGCCTGCAAACGCCCACGCCCCTGTCTATCACACCCCTTGTCTGGGAGGCTCCAGGGGGCCAGGAGGCGGGTGGGTCGGGACGTGATCCCAGCAGATCCCACGTTAGTCATGAGCGTCTTGTGCTGGAGGCTGGTTATCGCGTCATATGTATCGCCACTTTGCCTTGCCTGAAGGGTGACGATGGTCTCTGTTGAGTCCGGCGGTATCTATTGTAGCCCAGTAGCGAGCACCCAGCTGCCACGCTGAAGCTGCTCTGAGTATGGTGTGCCCAGCCATCATACCTGCTGCCGCTGGCTCGCCCATGTACTGATTACTGGGGCTGTGGATGTTGGAATGAGATGGGTCATTTCTCATTGCCTTATGCCGCTAACAGCGTTTGTGCCAACGTATGCACATAGCCCCCATGTTATTTCGATATATCAATACATGTACGGATATGTACAGTATATATATAGAACAGGGCAGATTACAGTGCAGCGGGCGAGTAGCTTTCGTACAACTACCTGGGCCTGGGCCTCGTCCTGTACCACACAGGATGTAACCAGTACTGCTATCTTGTACTACGACCAACCTCATATCCATCGGAGGCCGGAGCTTGGAGCGCACAAGTACACGTTCGCCGCGCCGTGTACGGAGAGGTACCTTTGTGACAAAAGTTACGCAAGCCCTTTCGCTTCTCCCTCACATTCTTTGTGGTAGAGAGAGCGGTGGCCGGAAGCCCCGACCACTTCCATTTTATGCTTTGTGATCTTTCAGTTTCGGGCTGCCTGTTTGTGCCACCGGGTGGATGAGGGCCAATCCAATGCTACCAAGTACATCGTACGAGATAGGGCGGCTGCCATTGACTTTAGCCGTGCCACGTTCCTTTCTGTTTAAGCTTGGGATTCACTGAGTAAGACGGCTGTATACGAATGTATAGACGGAGTGCCGGCTGCGAGTTTCCCGTGCAAGATTTCCGCCTCATGCATAAACGGAGATTCGAGATGATGACAGGCACGAGCGAGATTAGAGTTGAACTGAATCATGGAGAGGGAGAGCAAAGAAGCAAAGAGAGGGAAAAAAGAGGGCCAGCGCATGTACCTACCGGTGTGATGATCGTGTTGCTCGCCTGTGAGACGCTTGTGCTGTGCGATAAGTACCGGCCCGCAGCAAGTCCAGATTATAGATTACCACACCACACCAACATGGTAGCCTTATCTCTGGACGCCGTGCGTATCTCTGTCACATCCTCTGCCTTGATTTTGGCCGGCGGCTAGCATGCCAGTACCGTCACTAGCCTCAGCAGCTCTGCGTTATCTCGACGAGCTCTAACTCGTCCGAGCAAGTGAACAAATGGGTATTATCAGCGGATATACATGTAGTGCCACATACTTGTACTGGCCTTGTGCAGCGCAGCACTAATTGGGGGGGCGTCTGGCCGGCTCCACCGCAAGCCACACGCCTAGAGGAATAAACAGAAGGCGACAGAAGTAGAAGCGAAGCACTGATAGCATAAGCTGCAAGCACAGCAAGCAGACTCTCTTCCTCCTCTCCTACCAAAGCCTGGGGGCTGGGCTGGGGCAAGCCACCGCCCTCTCAAGCCACCGACCGATCAGCAAACCAGAGCCCACCTCTGTCCCACGCAGTCTTCCATGCTCGCTCCACCGCTGCGACATTCCAATATCCAATTATTTTGGCGAGTTGGTGGGTGGACGAAGCGAAGAGCAAACCCGGATCCTCTTTTTCCCCCCTTCTGGATCTGGAAAGTGTGGGCAAAGAGGAAGACGGAAAAAGAAAGCATACGCGTCATCATGGCTTTTTGCGAGAGAAATAAAATGGCGGGAATTTTTTTTTCGAAACTGGGCAGAAAAGTGGGCGCGCGCGCAAAAAAAGACTTGAGAAAAGACTTGAGATACTTGAGTACATTCATACACTGTCCCATCCGATATGATATGGCTCGTGGCTGGTGCATTGATAGCGATTGGACCCTGGTGATGGCGTGACTGGGGACGAGGAGATTTGGCCAATGCTGGATGCCTGTTTTCCGCGAGCATCAGCGTTTCTGGTCGCCCGTCGCCTCGCAGCAGCGTTGTACCGGACATGTATGTAACCTGTCGTATAAGACGATAGCGTCGGCAGTAGCAGTACTTGCTGTAAGGATTGCTGGGATCAATATGCTAGCATGTACATACATGAGCCGTTGAAATTCACACTTTCAAGGTTCACATCACAACATCTCGACCTACTTTGCGTGTACTTGCAGCTCCCACCACTCCATTTTTTCCCCTGCTTCACCCCGGCTGACCGTTTTTCCTGCTCTCCAGGCTATACTATTTCCTTGTTGCTAGCAGTCCCCATCTTGGCCGCTTTTTCTTCTCCTCTGTTGAAACAAACGCACACGCAGCCGGTTTCCCCTTTCAAGGTAAATTTGCCAGGCCCAGGGTTGGGGCCAAGGCAGGCTGAAAGGAGACGAGAAGATTAGCAGTGGGTACGGCGCTCCATAGAACGGTGGATCTTCTCAAACCGCCGTGCGTCTGCCGATCTGGGATCATGGCTCGGGAAAGCTTGGCTTCCTTTCTTTTGTGGCCGCGAAGAGAGGAGCCTCTTTCCCCCTCCCCCATTTTCCATTTCCACTTCTCCCTGCTCTTTACTGTATCTCTTGGCGCTGCTCGCGTGGACGGCCGGGCCTTGACATGGGAAGGATTTTGATGTTGGTCCAGTATGGATGAGCGGGAATTACAGTAAGCATGCAGCCTCAATCATGGAACTGCATGTGGTGTTTGCTCTTTTTCTTTTTTCTCTTTTTTTTTTTTCAGGTCTAGTTAGCGGCACATCTGCCAACTGCCGCATTTGCTCAGCTAGTGCGTGCACACAGACCTCACCACTAGCTGAAGCTGGCCATACAGCAGAGGTGCATGTAAGACTCCGAGGACGAGAGAAAAAAATCACAACCTCCGATAGATAAACAGGTATTACAAGCACAGTACAAGCAGTGACATGTCACGTCACACGCTCGCGCTCGGCACTCCATTTTTTACCTTTCTTTTTTTGTCGTGAAACCGTGCCGAGCGTTTCAACGGGAAAGGGGAGCGAAATTGGGAAGATCGCGATGCATCGGAAACGCTTTTTCCCTTCTTCTTCTTTGCATTTTCGCATTGCAAGTGAAATTAATTATTGGCCACTAGTGGTTAAAACAAAATGCTAAAATAGAAAAAATGCATGGGAAATTATTGCCAGTCTCGGACAGCTGTGATTTCATTCATTGGCAATTTCTCCGACAGATCACCGCGCCACAATATGCAAGGTACGAGTTTGATAAAAAAACGCTGCGTGTACCGCTATATTGCCACCGCACTCGTGTTACTATCAACCCAATTTCACGCAAATCAAGTTCAACAGTATGTAACACGCGGCCCAAAATCCCCGACACGATCTGCAAGGAGAGCGCAGGATGCGAAAAATAAACTGGATCCCCGTGTGTGCGTGTGTGTCAAAAAATAGAAATCAATAGAGCCTGTAAACTTTGTTCGAGGGCAACATGGTCCATTGAATGGAAATGAATGTTACAGATCAGCAACACGTATTGGCTAACAACCAATAGTTTTGCAGGCACAGCCTCTTCAATTACGAAAGTATAACATTTCAGGTTTACGTTTTGTTACCGTCTTCTTTTTTTTTTTGCTCATTGCTACAGCCACGGCGAGTCGCCAGTAATTAATTAATTTCCCTCGTTGACCTTCTGTAACAGGGAGATTGGGCACGGCCGAGTCAAGAAGCTGCGTATTGCGGTGTTTTTTTTCTTTCAGCGTATTCTATTCTTACCTACAGTAGTAAAATGCATCCTAATAATATGGACTCCAATTCTGACGGCCGTTTTGCTGTGCCCGTTTCCCAGTACACTTCTGGGGCAATCATACTGTACAGTCTTATACTGCCCGAGCCTGGCCGTGCCGTCTCCGAACGAAGCTCTTGCACTGCTTGGAGCTTCTCTCATCCTCACCTCTCCAATTTTTTTTCCCAGGTTTCAGGCCATCGACGCCTCAGGGCCCTTTTCCCGAACGGACTCTCGGCAGCAGCCAGCGCTAAACCCGGTTGCCGCCTCAGCTAACAGCACCGCTAATCCAGGGCGCTATTGGCCTAACCGAACAATCCATTGAATTTGCCATCCAACGTTCACTCGCTCAGCTACAGCACAGTTTGCCTCTTCTCTCTCTCCAGTCCCTTCTAACCCGCTACATATTCACGTAAACCCCTGCTGGCCGTGCACACAGCGCGCATCAGGGGGGGCTAACCCGAGTCTAATGCCCTGGAAGCTCTAGAAGCTCGTGCGCTGGCCGCTTGCCCCTGGATTGCTGCAGGTACCAGGCCGCCCCCGTCCCGTCCACTTCCAGGTCCCTTTCCGTGGCAGCCGGGCGCGAATAATCCATAATTCCACCCGCATTGCTCGCAGAACCGACAGACAAGCTCGTCCAAATCTCGGCTCCCCTGGCCGCCCTTGCTCGCTGCAGCGAATCCAAACAGAACTGATCAAATCAAATTCCAACTTTCCAACTTGTGCTCGTACTGTAGTGTATTGGAACCCCCCTGCGGCAACTCGGCTCGGCCGTAATCCAGCGCTGGCCGTAAGCCCTGCCTGCGGGCTCCATCGAAAAATCCCAGCTGGAGCTTCTTTTCTGGAATCTGGAATCGATCCCCTTCTCTTTTCTCTCTTTCCAACTCCACTGCTGTCTCCTCTCCTTCTCCATTTTCTGAGCTGGCAGCGGTGAGGCTTCCCCGGTATTTTTGTTTTGCAACTTTGAGGTTTTTTCCATGGCGGAGAATCCAGCTGTAAGCGAAGCAGAAGTGTCTTGAGATCGGCTTGTGATACCGCTCCCATATTCCAATACTATAGTAACACGACGAACCCCCGAATGAATCTCTTATCAAAACAATATCCCAACTTGCAGCTCCCATCTCCATCTCCAACAGCGGTCAGAAGCCCACTCTCTCCCTCCCCCAGAGCGGTCAAGGCCTCCTCGCCTCGCCTCCATCTCCCTCCGTTGGATCTTAATCTCCTCTCCACGTCCCTCCCCCCCTTACCGCCCATAAAAAAAAAGCTTATTCTACCCATAGCCCAACAGCCACCCGTTTTCAAGGCAAGATCCAGATCTCCTCAAAAAGTATGAAAACGGAAAAAACAAAGAAAGAGGAAGAAGAAGACTCCCTTGGCTTGTTTAATTGGATGTAATCTCGCTACTCCGTAGTTTTTTTTCTGGTCTTCCCAATGCTACTACTAGTACCCTTGGCGTGCATGGGGAGAAGAACTCTCGCTTCCAGTTGGGTTCCTCTGTTTTTCTTTGTTTGGAAGAACCCAATTGCCTCGGGCTTTGGAGAGGAGGAACTGAGTGATGTCTGCTAACTTTTGACTGGTGAGTAAGGTTTGTTGGGCATTTGCTGTAGTGCCACAAAGTATTCCGGATTCATCGGCGGGAAATGGCCTCTTTGATATTGAATGTGCACTTGTTGGTATCTCTGTAGTATTGACATTTCCCAACAAGTACCAAATCTTAGCATCCATTTCAGCTAGACAAACAACTTAAGAACCATAAACGGCCATAATTTAAGCATACAAAGACCACCCATTAACCTAGTCAACGAGACTTAACCTACACCGTATCCTATTGTAGGTATTCCAAACAAACATCCTCAGAAAGCACACGTTACCATCATTTCACAAAAGTCTTTCACATAATCTTGATATAATTCCATAAATCAACTAGTACCAACGCCAATGCGCAATGTCATCAAAGCAGTAGGCTATACAAACACGAAAAGCTCCATATATAAGTCCACCATTTGCAGAACCAAATCCATCACGTCATTATATTACAGAGACAAGTCCGTCCGTCTGTCCGTCCGTCTGTTCGTCCATTTGCAAATCTTTGATGGCCTCCTCGGTGAGGCAATGGAAGAAACAATGAACAATGCATGGCAGAACCTCTTCGAGTCGAGCCCTTTGTATTAAAGCAGCCACCGAGCCCCATCAATCTTGGAGAATAGGCTTGTGCAGCTTGAAACTCCATGTTAAAACATCCCATTGGATGTCACTTACTTATCCTCCCTGTCACATATAACTTTTGCTGATAAAGGGCTGGCGATTTAGTTGACCTCGCCGTTTGTGGTAGCCCCTTCGGGCACGCCAATGAGGACAGAGAACTGTCCGCCAGCTCCAGCAGCGATGATTTTCTTGTCCCTGATGGCAGTGTTGTCAATCAAAGTAGGGACGTGGATGTCGTCAAGAGTGCCCTGGCCGGTCTGGTAGTTGCTAGAAAAGCCCCAAGAGTACACTTTACCATCTTTGCTGATAGCAAAGCTGTTGTCAGTACCGGCAGAGACAGCCACAATGTCAGAAACACCTATGGAAGAGGGTTAGTATAATGCAAATCGCGCACGAACAAAGGTAAAGAACCGCTCCACTTGCCTTCATGTTTGGTAGGTTTGACCAGGATTCTGGCAGTGCCCTTCTCGTCACGAATGACATACTCCTCGTCGACCTTTTCCACGACGTCGGACTCAAAGCCAACCTGGTATCCGTCGATACGACCCCAAGCAAACAGCTCTCCCTTGGAAGAGCAGGCCAGAGAGTGGTGGATGCCACCCGCAATATCTGTGATTGGGTGGTCCGCAAGGAAGCTGATCTTGACGGGCTTGAGGATAACAGCATCATCCTCGCCGGCACTGTTCTCAACACCAATCTCGCCAAAGTTGTTCAAGCCCCAGCCCCAGACGGCTCCGTTCTTGTCAATGGCGAAGCTGTGATATGAGCCGCAGGCAATCTTGGCGATTTTGCCTCGGGGCAGGCCAACACCCTGCGGAATTAGAGATGACATCTTGTTACGCTCAATGATACGTCGGCCAAGCTGGTTCTGCTGGCCACATCCCCAGGCGACAACATTGCCCTTGTGGTCGAGAGCAAGAATGTGATTGGCTCCGGAGGCGAGAGCCTTGATGTTCTTTAGGGCAGGGATGAGCGCAGGCCGTGACTGAATCCGAACAGTCTCTGTGAAGCCCAGGATACCATCGCTGGAACGAAAGGTTCCCCATCCGTACACACGTCCGTCTTCCGTCAGCGCAAAGGAGGCGCTGTCGCTTGCCTCGACCTGAACAAATTTGGTGCCGGGGGCAAAGTCCTCCTCAGACAGGGCGGTAGGAGTGCTCTCCTTGGGGTTGATGCCAGTATCATCCTCATCATCCGAGTCGGAATCTTCAGCCTCGTCGGCATCCCGTAAGCCACCGTCCCAGTTTGTGTCTCGACCCAGGGCACCTTGGTCATTCACGCCCCAGGTGAGAATCTTGTTATCGCGGGTAAGCGCAACGACGTGCATGCCGCCGCAGGCAATTTGCACAACTCCGACTGTCTTGGCCGAAAGGTTGTCGTTTAATCGAGGGCGCTTGACGTCGATCGGCTTCTTGCCATTGGCGCGCTTGCTTCCCAGCCCGAGTTCACCGGATGTGCCTTCACCAAAGACGTAGACGTCCAAGACTTGCGTAGGGGCATCGTTGAGTTTCTTTCCGATTGCGACATGGGCAGTCTTCTTAGCCTTGACAGGTGCCTTGGGGGGTGCCTTGCGCACGGGCGCGTCTTCGACCTTGGTCTTCTTGGCCTGGGGCTCTTCCATGACGACGTCTTCCTCATGCTCGCTCTCAGTCTCCGAAGCCTTGCGCTTGCTTGCTGGGGCGCCATTCGTCAAGGGCTCATCTGTGGTCTTCTTGACGGCTGGCTTGTCATCCTTCTTGGTGGCCTTGGCGGCGGCGGCTTTGCTTGTTGTCGCCTTGGTAGCAGCGGCAGTCTTGGACGTCGCCTTTGAGCTGGTCTTGGTCGCGGCAGGCTTCTTAGCATCCGAAGCGGCCTTGGGGGCAGCAGCCTTGGCGGCCTTGGGAGGCATTGTGACGCGCTGTTTTATAGGGTTTGTGTTGATGTTGTTGCTTTTGCTTTGATAAGCGAAGAGAGGGAGCGAATATAGGGGCGATTTAATCAGCAAGAGGGCAAGAAAAAGCTTCAATTGCAGAGACAGGCGCTATGCAGTGCTTTCAAAAGACCCGAAACCGGTTTTTTCCCTGATGCAAAAAGAAACAGCGCGCGATGTGAGGTGCTGCGGGATAGATATAGGAGTGGCTCGATGATGGCAGGACGCGCCCAGGTGAGATTTTTTGCCCAGCCCTGGTGGGTGGCTCAGAGAAGCGGCCCCACACAAGGTTGGAACTTTACCAAAGCTCCTCCCAAAAAGGGCTGACCGCTTTTGGTTTGTCCGGCAGTAAGAACATCAATGGCCAATGAGCTCATTGTTTGGCTCCTCGCGCAAGCGGTGAATCGCAGCCCGCGATTACATAAGACGACAAGCAGAGACAAGAATGCGCCGTGTGTGACCTGATGCGCTGACATTGAATGAAAGTGATTTGCGCATCTCACATTGGGCTGACTATACGCAGGGAGGAGCATAGAAAACAAGCACCAGCGAATCGCAATCTCTCTGGAAATGATGACAATACGCTAAGCGTTTAGCTTATTATGTGTATGCTATTGATCTTAATCTCAATTATTGTTATGAATATTGCTAGTCTAAATGCCTCGCAAGGGAGGACACATGTATATTGAGCCGCCAAACGCCATTTCCCAATTGTGTTGATGGGATAACAATAACAACGGGACAGACCCAGATCCAGACCCAGAATAGCGACGCGCCCGCTGATTGGACGATCGCCGGCCTGCCAAAATTATGTACGTGCATGCAGCCTCTTTGTAAAATGTATGCAGCTGCAGCTTCAAGCCTGCAGCCAACCTATGAACCCGTAATTTCGCATTCCAATGCCGCCCTAAACGCCACCTCGGACCAAAAAGGGAGAGAAATAAGATGAGAAGACAATTATAGAAGAGAAAGACGAAAGACGATAGCTCGCTCTCTTTATTTATTTGGAAAAGTTGGTGAAGTCGATCTCGTTGGCGGGATTGTAGCTGCCATCGGTGGCTTTTTCGCAAGTGCAGCCAGCTATTCATCCAAAAGTCAGCACTCGCATTCTGTAGTGTACATGGAGATGTGGCGAGCAGCGCTTACCAGCTGGTCGAGCACCGCACTGGCAGGTTGAGCCTGAGACGGGCGCATTCTCCGTAGAGGCTCGGTCGCAGGTGCACTCGCCGGCAGGACGAGCACGGCATGAGCAGCGCGGGCCCTCGAGGACGTTCTCAGTGTTGGCCTTGGCGCAGGTGCAGTGAAGAGCAGATTGCTCGCCGCATGAGCAGGTGGCTTTCTGGGCTGTTTGCGAGGTTGATTGTTAGAATGCCGTTGCTGTTGGGTCAGAGTATCAGTGACGGAACTCACCACAAGCACACTCGGCGTCGGTGCCCTGGCGGCAGCAGGTGGTGGCCTTGACAGTCATTTTGGTGATGGTGGTGATTGTGGTGTTTGCTGAAGAAGAGATTGCGTGTGACCAAGTGTCGAATTGGATGCGAGTTGTGCAAGTAGATGCGGATGCGGATAGCAGTTGATATAGACGTCCCGATGTCTGCTTGGCCGGGCAGTGACGTCTTTTGTACCTGATTGTCGGTCCACTCAGCCTCGACGCCGCTGGGCTGATGACACTCGTTTTGGGTCAGATTGCGGCGATGCTGATTGGCTGTTTGGACGGGGCGAGATGGCTGGCCAATCAGCAATTGGACATTTCCAAGCATATGCCTGCAGCCTAGGAAGCGCTTCCAGAGGATGCGAAAGATGCGCCAGTGGCCATTTTCGTGGCTCGATTATTGCTAATCATTTGTTGTTGATTCTCTCTCTTCTAGTGAATACCAAAGTACTGTTGTTGAATGGTTTGTGGCGAGGGTTTTGAACCATGACAGTGGAGTCTGGTTCAATCCGAGTAATGAGCTACCCTATGAAAGCGAAGATACTTGAGCCAAGGGCCATGACTGGAGTTGAGAGACGTTTCTACGTGAAAATTTGTAACATGGGCAACTGTCAATAGAAACCTTTGGTGTTTTGGAGAGTGATAACTATGCACGCCAGTTGTGGATGAAGGCGCTCTTGACAAGCTGTTAGCTGTTGAAAACAATACAAAATACGCTAAATCTTTCGGCCATACCGCACAACCTTGGAGCTGCTTTCTACTGGGCGGGATGCAACCCTGGCGGAGCCATGATACTGATAAGAGAGATGCATGCGTAAATGCTCATTGCACACCTACTATCTGAAGAATCGACTTGCATATTGATCCGTCTGAGCAGTCACCCGCTCTACCTCTGAAGTGATATAGGAGGCCTATACTTGTGCGAAAACGACTTCCTCGCGCCCATTCTAAGCCACAACGACAAGCAAAATACCGGTAGTCATCACTGACTAAATGCCCTTGCTGCATGCTGCGACACGATCGAAATGAGATTAAGATACAGTAGCACCGTTTTAAGGTTAGCAGTTTCTGGGGAAGCATAAAATAGCCGCCCCCATTTGTCTCGGACCGCATTAGCGACCCCAATTTGACCCAAGGATTGCCGACTTAAGGACGTGATTGGGGTGCAGAGATGACACATGCCCTCTAGAAGTGTTCTCTCTTTGAGGAGACGCTCAACAGCCGCTTTCTACTGCCGAATCTCCACGGCTTGTGACTGGTTGTGGTGGCATATAGCCTGGATTCTACAGCGATCCTACGGGGTTGCATTCAACCAAGGCCGCCCACGTGCAAGCCGGTCTTCTCGGCGTCGTACCCCCTCTCCGAGGAGCTGTAGCTGTAGATAGCGGTATAGAGAAGGATGGTAGAGTCGTATTTGGCATATTTGGGCTTGCTCCCTTGTAGGAGAGGGTGATCTGCATAAACAGCTATATGTAAGGGGTTTCCACTTAGTTGGATCCTGCGCCTGGAGCTTTTTTCACCTCTGCCTCTCGAAATTTTCTGTCGTCTGCTTGCCTGGCAATATACTCCAGCAGCCATATTGCACTGAAAATGTCATTCAAGACGGATGAAAAGGCCCAGGTGTCAACGCGTGATGTGCGCCAGGTCGCTGAGATAGGCCAAACCGCCACAGACAGGTGAGCGCAGCAGAAACGCGTGGGCTTAGAGAGATGTCTCTTTCTCCTACAGCTCACAACATAAGGCAGAAACAAGAAAAGAAAAATGAATCATGCTGACGATATCTGTGATGCTATAGATATGGCGCGGCCCTCGTAGCATACAATCCTGCAACCGAGCGCAGGCTGCGGCTGAAGATTGACTTTTACATCGTCCCAACAGTGTCGCTGCTGTATCTCTTTTGCTTTATTGATCGCGCAAACATTGGTAAGTCGATACCGAATTTTTTATTCATTTTTTTTTTTTGGACTCGCTCTCATAAAGTGATGCATAGGTAACGCAAAAATCGCCGGCCTCGCAAGCGATCTCAAACTGGAAGGATACGACTACAATGCCATCATCTCCGTCTTCTTCGTCTCCTACATCATCTTCGAGATCCCGGCAAACTTGGCCTGCAAATATATAGGACCAGGATGGTTTCTTCCGTTGATTACGGTTTTATTTGGCGTGTGCTCTTTATCAACTGCATATGTCAATACCTTGGGCCAGGCGGCCGCTGTCCGATTCTTGCTCGGTATTTTCGAGGCCGGGATGATGCCTGGAATTGCCTACTACCTATCTCGCTGGTATCGCCGCTCCGAGCTGGCTTTTAGACTATCTCTATACATTGTCATGTCGCCGCTGGCTGGAGCTTTTGGAGGCCTGCTCGCATCTGCCATCCTCAATCTTGACCACGTTGGCGGTGTTCATAAATGGCGGATGATTTTCGTTGTCGAGGGCATCATCACCATTGGCCTTGGCCTTGTTGGCTTCTTGACCTTGACTGATCGCCCAGAAACGGCGCGCTGGCTGTCTCAGGAAGAAAAAGACCTGGCTATTGCGCGCATCAAGTCTGAGAGAATTGGTACCACCACTATTCTCGATAGCATGGACAAGGGCAGGATCAAGAGAGGCATCTTTAACCCTGTGACAGCCAGCACATCCTTCATATTCCTCTTGAACAACATCACGGTCCAGGGACTGGCATTCTTTGCCCCGACTATTGTTGCCACTCTGTTCAAGGGAAAGACGACAACCCAACAGCAGCTGCTGACTGTGCCACCATACGTGGTTGGAGCCTTCTTCACCGTCTTGTTCCCGCTCCTGAGCTGGCGCCTCGACAGGCGGCAGATCTTCATCATCCTCTCTGCGCCCATGGTCATGGTGGGATATGCAATGTTCCTAGGCTCAACGGATCAAAAGGTCCGATACGGCGCAACGTTCCTCATCGCCTCCTCCGCATTCGCTCTTGGACCACTGACGAATGCGCAAGTTGCCGCAAATGTTGTCGGTGACACGGCTCGCAGCGCGGCAATTGGCACCAATGCCATGATGGGCAGTGTTGGCGGTCTGATTAGCGGATGGGCGTTTCTTCCCTTTGACGCACCGGATTACCACATTGGAAATGGACTGAATTTGGCCACGTCGGGAACCGTCTTGATTTTGGCTACACTGACGCTGTTGTGGATGATTCGGGACAACAAGAAGAGGGGGAGCAAAGATGTTGACGCCGAGTTGAACGGTCTGACTCAGGAACAGGTTGAGAACTTGGACTGGAAGCATCCAGCGTTCCAGTGGAGATATTGAGTACAAGTATAGCTATGTCACTTTTCAACAAACTTTTCACAATTCCCACCTCAACAGGCTCATTTCTCCTGGAGTGTGTATGAGATACTGTGACATGGTTATGCAAATGATTTGTCAAGTCTTATGGCAAGGCTGCTAGTACCCGTGAAATAACCTCCCGTGCTTCAGCAAGTTCCCGTTGCCACAGGTTACATATGACTGCACTCACTCCGTTGATCGGCCCTGAGCTCTGTAGGACTATCAGTTCACTGGGTATGCTCTTTTTTGCTACTTATACCTGGCTATAATCCTCCCAGGTCCATGAAAATACTTTTACCAGATCTTTACAGACGGGCAATATGATGCCCTCTTCAACTACAATTATGAATCTATTTTATAGGCATTACACTCAGCCAACAGGCCATACATTTGGATGTGAAATTACGGAAGGGTACTTGATACCAATATTCGCGCACCGCACCAGCGTCTTCTTTTTCTGGCACATCTACAAAGAGGGATCATGCCAAAATCCTCCTCTCAAGGACATTCTAGAAGCACGCACGCCATCGACGGAAGTACTGAGCATTATGTGGAGGTTGATCATGAGCCTATCAGAGTGTTGTGAGTTCACTACCCAAGTCTCATTCAGGCCAAATCTGAAGTTTTCGAATCTTGAATACAGTACGCTAACATTTACATAATATTAGATTTATAAACCAATCCCAACTCTCATTGATACACGCTACAGAATTACTGCTGAAGGAGCCAAAATTGTGTCAGCTCCACTACAATCACAATAAACTTTTGAACCGTATCGGCGTGGATGTGCGACATGTCAGTCCATCACATAACCAGCGCGATCAACCGAACAAAAGACACTTCAACAGCAAGCAAAACGACAGGACGACGTCGGATGCCCGGTTATCCATGGCCCGCTCCATGATTGAGTTTGGAATTGACTCGAAATACAATACCCTCTTGCTCATTGCATATGAGAAGTTCACTACAATCACCAACTTTCCGGTCATTCGTCATGACAGATACCACCTACCCAGCGAAGAACATGGCGTTCTATGCCGCCATCGCAGGATGCTTCGTTGGCCTCTTCTCGTTGCTCGCCATTCCCCGTGTGATCGCCATGCTCGTCGCTCGATTTCGCGAGAAGCACCAACAGCGTCGTGATGTACATAGGCTGCTGCACTTAGGGAACTGAAAGGCTGAGGAACTTGCCAGTGACTCGTACACCAACGCAAAACTGGCGACATCCGAAAGGATGACCAAGAGGAAGCCAAAACACTAGCTCTGCCCAAGATTCGAAATAAGCTGCCAAAGGAGATACCACAGCAAATTCAGGAAGTGCTCAAGTGAAGCGATCCTCACACGGGCTATTCGACACCGTTATAGAGACAATCACAAAGGGAAAATCGGACCAGGCTCACTCACACAACTGGATTAATCGGTCTTTTGGATATGGCAAAGAAATTTGGCTCGTTATATTATCGAAGAGGACCAGCATTGCGAAGCTTTCTGTGTGGATACTTGTATACGACAGTAAGTTGTCAACCCTCTCGAGCTTTTCGGTTGGGTCAAAGTCCAATTATTGCTTTGATCGAAACGAACAGCTGCCCGTACCCCTTTCAGTGAATTAAGCAGGCTAATGAAGCAATAGACCTAAGGACGTTGTACTATCGAACAGCTTGAGCATTACCCTTCCAATGCTTCGGCAAACGCGCGAAGGTCAGAGATCAACATTACCACCGCCATTTCACTCGTTCAAGTCTGTTTTGACCAGTATGTCGCCAACGATTGCATCTGGCAGATATGTCTACATGCCCTCAAATGATCCTATTACAATATATTCTGAAACCAACCAGCTCAAGAGCTTTCGCGATCAAAGACACATGGACCAAGACAAGTTCAGCAAGCAATATTTCTGACAATGTGGTTCTATTTTATAATTTACAACAACATTTTCTACTATGAGACCACGGTTTTATATGCCTATACAATTCGTCCAAATGGCCGCTTCCATCATTGTCGATGAAGCTGGGCGTCTTATCAAGGCCACGACCTCATGTGCACCTATATCGGGTGTATGCCAACCCATTGAAGAGAAAACAAAGGTCAATCGAATAGCGCGACAATATGAATCCATCCGAATCAATCTCGTCCCACGTTGAAGGCACATAGAGGCACGACACTATGAATCACCTGGGGGAGCTAAGCTACGACGAGTCATACAGGGAAATTGTTAAGGAACACGGACAGAAGGCTGCCACCAATTCTTTCTATACCCCAGCTGCTCCTGTCACCGGGCCTACGGGAGACGATCAGGGAGAGACAGTCAACGAGGTGCCATTTCGACTGCAAACCTATCCGTGACAGACCTTCAGACTTCAACAAGATACAACCACTGGACAACGTTATATGACCCGCCTTCTCTTCAGTTAAAGGCGATAAACACCCAGAGCCGGCGAAAAAGATTAAAGAAAACGAAAATGAAGAACGCGAAACAACAGACACAAACGCCCACACCGCGCAGATTAAACACGTCAAAGAGCAGCACCGGAAGTGCCTCGAGGAATAGGATGACCCTAACGCCTCTGATGACTCTGTTATCGACCTCACAAACGAGAGTGACGAGATTGCTCGCGCATCCGTGGAGATTGGGACATTAAAAGAGGGGACTTTATGATCACACGGCTGATGGCATTTTGCAAAACATCTTGCTCGAGCAGCCCTCATTGTTGGGTACAATGTAGGAGAACTTTTGGCAAAACAGCTGCATAGCTTATGAACACCAAAAAGCGATATTATGGCCACTGAGCGGATTGTATCTTCACCCACGACTCCTCAAGCGAAAGTCAGCGACGAGATTATATCCTCAGGTTAGACGAGGAGAGGCGTGGAGAGTATGCGCATTCGTATGCTGATTTCAAAGCGCAGGCGTAAAGCCTGGGATTCCATTCCGATGAAGATTATTATTTTTTTCATTGATGTGTATCAACTGGCATTTTTTTTCATTCGATCAACTGGCTTACTTCATATCATGCCTTCTCTCCCTGATTGGGGCGATAAACTAGAGGTTATTTACAAAAACTGGCTGTATGCAACAGCAATTAGCTCGATGGCAATATTCAAGCAAACCAAAAGCAAAACAGGACTATTAGTACATCTAGTAATACAGAATTGACAATACTTTATGCATGGAATCTTGCATCTAGAACCAGCACATGTCTACAACTTCATTTAGCTCATCCCGCCATTAAAGGGGTTAAATCGGTCATCAAGACCATGGAATGAGGACTGATAATAGTCGCCTCCCCAGTTTCCCAGGTCTCCATGTGGCGTGAGCTCTCCCGGAGCATAGAATTGATCAGTCATGGGGAAACTATTGGCTATATCCCCATCGTTAGGATCCGAGACGCCATTATTCCAGGACTGAACGGCCATGGAATCCATCGGGTCTGCCACGGCCAAAGGTGCCATGAATGACATGTGCCCCGAAAAGCTCTGATCTAGCATGCCCATCGCCGCCGGTGTAGGATCCGTCGTTGAAGGCTCGGGAACCAAGTTGCTGCCGCGCCTTTGCCCCCCGTCCTTGACAATGGTTCGAACGCTGTCTCGGGGGCCGTAAACAGAGTTCTTGATGCTGCCGCTCTCTTCGGAGCACTCGTCCATCATGACAACGCCAGAGTCGGGGCGGGGCAGTATTTCCCGTCCCTTTCGGGGGATGAGACTTTGGAAGCTCTGTACGCGAGGTGGTTCGTTTCTCTTGTTGCTGCGATTGGTGTAGGGCATGCTCTGCGCGGCGCCTATGCATCGCTCTACGGCCTCCATAAAGCACTGTTGGAACTTGGAGGTCAGAGTCTCAAGCGTTGCGGGGTTTGAGATCTTGTCGCGAAGAGAAGAGTGAAGGACTTCGAAAGATGACATGTAGTAATTGGAAAGCTCGAAATGCTCAATGACGGGAGTAAAATCTGGTTTGAATAAAGTTAGCGAGTGTGTAAACTTTTTCTCTCTTCCTCGCCTTGGAGATGGAATGCATACTGTATGGGTGAATCTGGTGGTCCTCATCATCCGGGAACAGGATATTCCAGATTTCTTTCCATTGAGCCTCGAGAGAGGCTCCACTGGCCCTCTTTCGAGACAGGAGCTTGATCGACGTAGTTCCGTCGACCCCTGACTCTGGGTCATGATCCAAGATGTCGCACATTTCTTCTTTGGGCAGACGCTGATGGTCTCGAAGCTCTTTCCGAGTATGAAAATCACGGTTACATCTATCGCAAACAAATGCAGAGGGGTCGTCTCGCTTGTGCTGTTTAACAATGTGCTGTCTATGGATGGGTATTAGCGGCAGTCTCAAATGTATATGGTTGGACAGGATGAGATGTGTATTTCGGCGCATTTACCTTAGCTCTGCAAACTTGGGAAAATAAGTCATGGCACAGGAGTGATGGTCCCTGACATTAAAACGCGACGGATTTCTCTTTCTGTACGGGCAGCTCAGGCGTAGGTTCTCGTCGTCCTTGGGATTTGGGCGCAGCTTCTTGAGCGGATTGTACCCCAAGCCTTCGCCGTCGGTGAACTCGCCGTCATCTTCATCGCCTCGCGCTTGCTTCTTTCTCTTGCCTGCCGACGAAGAGTCTCCGCCTCCGCTGCCACCTTGCGAGCTACCGCCTTGCGAAGGAGTCGACGAGTTGCTCGACGATGACATGACTTGTGTCATATCAGCGTCCGCTAACGAGGTCCAAAAGGAGCTTCCAACATCACCAACAAACTTGCACACAAGGCGTCGTACCGCCGGCGTCACCTTGGATGACTCTTCCTGAAGGTCCACCCCAAAGACTAGTTGGAGCGTATAGTTTAGAATGGCCTCTGTGTCCTGGGAAGACACGTCGTCCGAAGCAGACGAGGTAGTGTCCCACTTGGGCGAGAGAGACGGCTCAGCGGTGGCGGCCTCGAGCTGCGGCCATTGATAGGAGTCACTTGGCGTCAGGCTCTCCTCCTCCTCCTTGATAGGGGAGACCTTGGACGAGCTAGCGGGGAGAAGTCAATATTTACGAGCGCGGGAGCTGCCTCAAGAGAGCCGCTGTGCTTGCCTTGTAGATTGATCCAGATAGTCACTATCGCTGAGAGGAACCGGAGTGACTGGGGAGGCTACGTGAATCTCCAGTAGCCGGGCGCTGAGGTCCGGGTATCCTGCAAAAGAAAAGGCGTCGTCATCGTCGTTGGCGTGAGAGCAGAGAGATCCCGTGGAAGAGCGGTGCCGCCGATGATAGACGCGGCTGGCTGGGCGCGAGGTGTCGATGGAGTGGCCGCAGAAGTCGCTGAGGTCGCTGGCGTAGCTGGTGCTGATGGGGCTGGCCAGCGTCGAGTGCGAATACGTCGTGGCCGAGTCGGGCACGTTGGCCGACGAGATGCTGCTCCGGGTCGAGGCGGTCCTGGAGCGCAGGCGGAACGAATGGGGGGGCAAAGTGCAGGTTCTCCGGGAACTGCTTGCGCTGGGCAAAGGGGGCGACGCCTTGGCTCTCGATGCTGGACCGCGGCGTCGTCGGGGCGAGAGACTCTTTGGACCGCGAGTCCTGGCGCAGGTGCAGCGGGATGTGGTTGACGGCGAGGCCTGGTGTGCGATCTCCCTGCTCGAGTGGATTCTCGGCCATGGACTGAGCCGCGGAGAAACTTGCTCGCCTCACGGTCATGGAGTGCTGAAGCGTGCTCGTGGATTATACCAGCTCACGAATACACCAGCAGACTGCGAGTGCCTGTCAGCGCCATTGTGAAGTTGAAGACGGTGTTGTTGAATAAAGCAGAGAGATTGAGGGAAAAGCGCAACGCCAACCTACATTAAAATTATAGTATATCAAAAAAAGAGACGGGAAACGAAGGGACGAAGGGAAACGATTAAAGAGAATTAATTGCCGGAAAAGGGAGGTTGCCTCTCCAGAACGCCTCGCCAGTCGTCGACTGCAGGATCCTTTGTATTTAGCAGCACTCGCAGCACATGGCATCCCCCAGATAAGGCCGCTGGGAGTGCCTTGCCGACTGCTGAAATTGCCAGCCTGGACGCCTTCTCGACTCCAGTCGTGCGTTTTTGCCTACTGGCCCGACTGTCTAGTGTCTCGCGCTGGGGTCTCGTCTTTGCCTAGACGGGCCAGAAAGAGGCATCCTTCGTGGGGACAGCAGCCGGAGCTGCGCCTCTGATTCGCTCATGGTGGCGGCTGTTACATGGGGAGCGCTGCTGACGCAGGCAGAGACGATCTGTCGAGGCAGCCCTATGGTTCGCATCGCATTGAATCGCATCGCGATGAGGACAGGCCTGCATACTAAGTGGTCGCGTCTGCCACCATCCTGATCGGGCCTCGCTGCCTGTCAACGCCGCCAAACGCGGAAAGGCACAAAGGGCCTGGACGCCATCTTGCTTGCCTGAGGCCGGATGGGCGAACCATTCAAACGTTGGACATGCCCGGCTCCGATTTGGGGCTTCAGTAAGCGCCAGCTGAATGTCCGTCATCGTCCCATTGAGCGATGGGGAGGCCCCCCTGGCAGGACGTGCCTTAATCTCTGATCCGGCGGGACGGCGCGCATTAGCACAGCGCCTATGGGGGGCAGAGAAGGCCAAACAAGAGCAGGTTGTTGTTTATCCCAATTTCATTTGTGTCAGTTGATCCAGGAAAAGACGACCTGAAGCAGCGACGCCGGTTTAGAAATAACGTTTCAACGTGGGAGAGACAGCCTGCGTGACGGCAGATTGTTGATGGCGGCGGCCGTAGATTTAGTGTCCCATGTCCGGTTCTCGTCAATCTGGCCGTTTACAACCCGATTCTCGCCTCTCGTTGGTTCATGGAGACAAACTGGTACATCACCGATGCTCTGAGTGAGCCTTGGGTACCAGAAGTGGCATGATTCTATAATTGCTTCTCTACGGGGCCCGAGTTGTGAAGTAGACCTACACACAACGTGGAGGGTGGTTTAGCTCTTGGCTGAGTTTTGCGCATAGGCAGTCGTGGCCTGATGACGATGGTGATAACGTCTTGTTGAGATTGCCAGCTTTACAAAGCCTAGGCCTCAGAGTGTAGGACATTGGTAGATGTGTGTACATGTGTAGATGGGAGATTGATAATACATCTATGTAGTTGCCGGCGTATAAGAAGAGAATAGGGCCTACTTGACAATATATTCACCAAGATTCAATTGTATCTTTCAAACTTGTGCATTTGCTTGCCAATTATCCAAAACTCAGCTCGAAAGCCTTGATACCATCACAACCAACAACTATTCAATCCCATTTCCTTTTCCAGCCATCATGACCTCTCAGCAACCTCGCAACGGCAACTCAGCCTCCAACCGATCTCCGTCCAAGTGAGACTATGCCCCATTCTCTCCCACTGCCAGATCGGCTCCCTCCAAGCCAGCCACTAACCGTCGCTGTACTCGGCCATGTCCGCTAACATTCTACGCTACAGCAGCACAGCCCAGGACCCGGCCATGCTCTCCAGGTTCCTGTATGACAGAACCAGCCTGTCCGATCGCCTAGTAGCGAGATCGTTCAATGCCGCAACTCAAAACCGCCCCAATGGGCATGAGGCGAGCGCATCTGAGCTGGAGTATTACATGTCGCAGAGCATGAACAATGCAGATGCCACTGCAAACCCAAGTACGAGTGCAAATACGCAGGCAGGCAGGGCGACTGGGAGATGAGGACAGGACAGGACAGGACAGACGCCAGAGTCAGTCGGGACCAGCTTTTACTTGGCATGGAGCAGAAGTGCCGATATCAACAAATCATGAATCAGCAGCACGGAATGGTGGTGTATACGAATTGGCCATCATGGCCTTCGTGTCACGCTGCCCAGCATTGCACCTGGAAGGATGCTGGCTGGCAAGGATTGGCGCCGAGTCGCCATGTGGACAAGCAGATGCAGATGCAGTGATGGGCGCGGCCTTGAGTCCACGGTTACGGGGGCCGTTATTATTAGCAGTATGGAGCAGCGATAGCGTGTATTATTAGGCACACTTACAGGTGCCATGTCCTTCTAGAACAGCAACTTGAGCCTCATTCTAGTCTGCAACTGCCATGCCCCTCTCGAGAGTGGTGACAACATCCCCACCATCTCGGCGTGTCCTAGGACTGTAAGCACCTTAGTCTGATAGGTGGTGTCGAGAATGTAGTTGGAAAAGGGGTATCTTGATTAATAGCTACAGGGTAATAGTACGACAACGAGCAGTGCGTCAATCTCTACGGGTTACACACGAGACCAAGCCATCGTCTAGCGGGCGGCAAATCATGGTCGAGCATTTACTTGGAGGAGAGCGTGCATCATGAAGCCACCTGGGCCAGCTTCCGGCGTTTGTTCCTCTCGTCTTGTTCGGCCAGGACGCGGGCCGTCAACGTTGCCGCCATTGAGTTGTTGATGCCCTTGATTCTCGAGTCTGTTTCCTTCTTTGCCCGGCTAGCATCGCTCTTCTTGGACTTGTCGTCCTTGTTTTCACCGTTTGCCTCCTCTTCTGCTTCTCCGGCCTTGCGCTTCTTCTTCTTTTCAGACTTGCCCTTCTTCAGCGTGTGTGTAAGGCCGTTTGCCTGTAAATCTTCGATCCGCTTCTGTAACCTGTCCAAGTCTTTCTCAGCAGTTGGGAGAATGGCAATAACGTTCTCTTGGGTAAAGGCTTCGCCACACTCCGGGCAGGCCTCTTCTTTGATCTCCGTAATGGCAACCTCTGCAAACACATGGCCGCACGGCACCAGATAGACGGATTTTGTTGTCGGTCCCATCTCCTTCATGGATATCGGGCAAGCCCACTTGTCGCCCTTCTTGGAGAACTTGAGCTTCGCCACATCGCGAAGCGAGCGGATGCCCACGGCTGCTGGTGTCACCTCGTTGGGGTCGTCCGAAGGCATCAAGCCCTGCAGAATGGCTTCGTAGTTGTAGAGTCTGCCTCGCCAGTCCGAAACGACCGATTCCAGGTCGATGGGCGCGTCGCTGAGGGCGCAGTGCGCCCACGCATGGGCGAGAGATTCGAGGGCCGTCGCCTTGAGTTCCGAAATCGTCGGTGCGCGCGCTGCGTTCTGCACAAGCTCGCGGCGCTTGGGGATGGATCCGCCGTCATTGCCCATGGCTGCTGGTGGTCCGTGATGATGTGTGATAACGGTGTAGAGATGGGCGTAGTCCAAAGGATTCACAAAGTTTGGCAATTGTGCGTCACTCAGAACTTCATGTGGCGTTGCATGTGAGAGAGTTCTCAACGGAGAAGCCGCCGAAAGTGTCGAGAATAGTGGCGCTGCTGTTAGTGCCTGACTCTGTTGTAGACTAGAACCTTATTAGAGCGCCAGGGAGCTCACCCGGCCGCCAATGCGTATCGATAGCAGCTTTCCGCGCATGTGCCGCTGTCAGTGCCGGCATCAAGCCTTTGCACTGTACTCCCAGCTCTGCCCCATACATACAAAAGCAGCGCGGGCACAGTGCAGACAAACGCGCAGCGATACATGAGGCTTAACATACTCTTCTGTCCTACCCCAACCTCATACCTCTTTCAAAGCACTCTGTCGGGGACGCCATGACAGCGTGACCGTAGGTTGCCAGCGAGGCATTCCTTTGTTTGTGTTACATTTCTCATACTTAGCACTCTGCGACGACAATTTCCGAATTTTCATTACTCTACAACTCGTCGTCCATCGCGCGTCATCCTGATTACCTGGTGCGGTTTCGACCTCGCAGTCGAGTCGAGCCTCTGCCATCTTCAGCCTCGGTGCGGTTACATGGGACGATTCCATTGAAGCTCTAGCTCGACTTGGGGACGATGGCGCAGGCACAGCAGCTCGCTCTCGAGCGACTCGAGTACATCACAAAGGGATTGCGGTCAAGGTGAGCTGCCATGGCGGGGAGAAATCGTTGGAGTGACGCAGCCGGCTGACTTGGGTTGTCTAATCTTCAGGGCCAACGACGATGTGCGCAAACGATCAGCAATCCAGCTTCGAGAGCTGGTGGTCGTATGCCATAGAGGTGAGACGACGCCGTCTTTCTCTTCCCGCCTCTGAGGGACCGCTCAATTAACAACCTCGCAGATCTCAGCCCCGAGCTGTTCCTCTCATTCTACAACAACGTCAACAACAAAATCACCCAACTCATCACACATGGCAGCGACTCTGCAGAGAGGCTCGGCGGCATTTATGCCCTGGACTCTCTGGTCGATTTTGAGGGAGTGGATGTGGCGGCAAAATATACCAGGTTCACTCAGAACCTGAAAACCATCCTTCGTGGCAAGGACACCATGCCTATGCGGCATGCTGCGATTGCCCTCGGAAAGCTTTGCCGCCCAGGAGGAGCCATGATTTCCGAGTTGGTGGATTCAGAAGTAAACACAGCTCTGGAATGGCTGCAGAATGATCGGGTCGAGGAACGTCGCTACAGCGCTGTTCTCGTTCTTAGGGAGCTTGCGCGAAACGCCCCCACCCTCATGTACCAGTATATCCCAACCATTTTTGACTGGATCTGGGTTGGCCTTCGCGATCCAAGGCAGCTCATCCGCGAAACCTCGGCCGAGACTGTTAGCGCATGTTTCCGCATCATTCGTGAGCGAGACCAGGAGATGAAGCAGATATGGATGAGCAAGATTTACAACGAGGCAAGACAGGGCCTGAAAGTGAACACGGTCGAATCCATCCATGCATCCCTGCTTGTATTGAAGGAGCTCCTTGAACAAGGAGGAATGTACATGCAAGACCATTACCAGGAAGCCTGCGATATCGTCTTCAAGCACAAGGATCATCGTGATCCAACCACTCGCAAGACAGTCGTCCTGCTAATACCGGATTTGGCAAGCTACTCTCCAGCTGATTTCGCCCATACGTGGCTTCACAAATTCATGGTCTATCTCTCCGGCATGTTGAAAAAGGACAAAGAGCGTAACGATGCTTTCCTCGCCATCGGAAACATTGCAAACTCCGTCAAGAGTGCCATTGCCCCGTACCTCGATGGCGTTCTCATCTATGTGAGAGAAGGCCTCAGTGTACAGTCTCGCAAGAGGGGCTCTGTTGACCCCGTATTTGACTGCATCAGCCGTCTTGCAGTGGCCGTCGGTCAGACGCTGAGTAAATACATGGAGGCTCTGCTTGACCCCATCTTTGCCTGCGACTTGACGCCTAAGCTGACACAGGCTCTTGTTGACATGGCCTTTTATATCCCACCTGTCAAACCCATCATCCAAGAAAGGCTGCTCGATATGTTGAGCGTTGTTCTTTGCGGTGAACCATTCAAGCCTCTCGGCGCGCCGCAGCCAAATACCTTGACTTCAGTGCCGACCATCACCAAGGACGCCAAAGATCCACAGGCGTATGAAAATCGCAAGACGGAGATCAAGCTTGCCCTCAACACGCTGGGAAGTTTTGACTTCTCTGGACATGTTCTCAATGAATTTGTTCGAGACGTGGCCATCAAATATGTGGAAGACGAAGACCCAGAAATAAGAGAAGCTGCGGCTCTTACGTGTTGCCAGCTCTACGTTCGGGACCCAATTGTCAACCAGACCAGTTACCATGCCCTCCAAGTAGTTGGTGATGTTATTGAAAAACTACTTACTGTCGGCATCTCAGATCCAGAGCCAAATATTCGACGGACTGTGCTGGCTGCTCTTGACGAACGTTTTGATCGTCACTTGGCCAAGGCCGAAAACATCCGTATCCTCTTCTTCGCCTTAAATGACGAAGTCTTCTCCATCAGAGAAGTGGCTATTTCCATCATCGGCCGACTTGCTAGATATAACCCCGCATATGTTATTCCTTCCTTGCGAAAGACGCTCATCCAGATGCTCACTGAGCTCGAATTCTCGGATGTCGCTCGAAACAAAGAGGAGAGTGCCAAGTTGCTGAGCCTCTTGGTCCAAAACGCACAATCTCTCATTAAGCCATACGTCGATCCAATGATCTCAGTCCTTCTTCCCAAGGCTAGCGATCCCAGCCCCACGGTCGCTGCCACTATTTTGAAAGCCATCGGAGAGCTGGCTACTGTCGGCGGAGAAGATATGCTACCGTACAAGGATCGCCTCATGCCCCTAATCATTGATGCCCTGCAAGACCAGAGCTCAAATATCAAACGAGAGGCGGCTCTTCACTCTCTTGGCCAGCTGGCCAGCAATTCTGGATATGTCATAACGCCTTACTTGGAATATCCCCAGCTATTAGAAATCCTGCAAGCCATTATTAGGACAGAAGACCAGAGAGGGCCTTTGCGCCAGGAGACGATCAAATTGATGGGAATCTTGGGCGCGTTGGACCCCTATAAACATCAGGTGAGCTACTTGCCTCCCCCCTTGCCCCCCCCCCCTTGCCTCCCCCATTGTCTACCTTCTCTTCAAACACCAAGCATCAAGAATCAAATGCACATGCAATTTACTAATGGCGAAATGTAGCAGGTTGAGGAGAAAACGCCTGAAATGCAGCGACGTTCCGAGTCAAACCAGTTAACAGACATATCATTAATGATGACTGGGTTAACACCGTCCAACAAGGAGTATTTCCCCACAGTCGTCATCAACGCCCTTTTGCAGATTCTCAAGGACCACTCCCTGGCCCAGCATCATGCCGCTGTTATTGAAGCCATCATGAACATCTTCAGGACTTTGGGATTAGAATGCGTGTCATTCCTGGATAGAATCGTCCCTGCGTTCCTGCTTGTAATTCGATCATCCCCCCCTACCCGTCTAGAGTCGTATTTTAACCAGCTGGCGACGCTGGTGAGCATTGTGCGGCAGCACATCAGAAATTATCTCCCTGAAATCGTGGAAATTCTTCAAGAATACTGGAATAAATCGTCGTCATTGCAAACTACGATTCTGTATTTGGTCGAGGCCATATCGCGATCTCTCGAGGGCGAATTTAAAATCTATCTGGCATCTCTTCTGCCTCTGATGCTGGGCGTGCTTGACAAAGATGCGTCTCCAAAGCGAACACCTTCTGAGAAAGTACTTCACGCATTTCTGGTTTTTGGAGCCAGTGCCGAAGAGTACATGCATCTCATCATCCCTGTCATCGTGAGGACTTTTGAGAAACAGGGGCACCCAACTTTTCTCAGGAAGCAAGCCATTGATACCATTGGCAAGATTTCTCGTCAAGTCAATTTGAACGACTTTGCGGCCAAGATTATTCACCCCTTAACCAGAGTGCTTGATACGGGAGAGCCACAGCTGAGACTAGCTGCGCTTGATACCCTCTGTGCCTTGGTCCAACAGCTTGGACGAGACTATATACACTTTATGGGGACCGTGAATAAAGTCATCAATCAGCACCAGATCCAACATCAAAACTACGATCTTCTGGTTAGCAAGCTACAGAAAGGAGAGGTTTTGCCGCAAGATTTGACATCAGACGCACAGCTTTTGGATATTGGAGATGAAACTCCATTTGCGGATCTAAACAATAAGAAGTTGGAGATGAACGCTATACACCTGAAAGCTGCTTGGGATACAAAGGGAAAATCGACCAAAGAGGACTGGCAGGAATGGCTACGAAGGTTTAGCACTACGCTGCTCACCGAATCGCCAAACCATGCCTTGCGAGCGTGCGCCAGTCTTGCAAGCGTCTACTTGCCACTGGCACGAGAGCTCTTCAATTCTGCCTTCGTTTCTTGTTGGAGCGAGTTGTATGAACAGTTTCAAGACGAACTGATCCAGAACATTGAGAGCGCCATCAAGTCGGAGAATGTGCCCCCTGATTTGCTCGGTCTTTTGCTCAATTTGGCCGAGTTTATGGAACACGATGACAAGGCGCTGCCCATCGATATCCGAGTACTTGGTAGGGAAGCGGCTCGGTGTCACGCCTATGCAAAGGCGCTGCATTACAAAGAACTGGAATTTCTGCAAGATCAAAGCAGTGGTGCTGTAGAAGCTCTGATTGTAATCAACAACCAGCTACAACAGTCGGATGCAGCCATCGGTATTTTGCGGAAAGCTCAACTGTACAAGGAAGGCATTCAGCTCCGCGAAACATGGTTTGAGAAATTGGAGCGATGGGAAGAAGCGTTGGCCTCTTACAACAAGCGTGAGAAGGAGGTGCCCGCTGATCAACCAATCCCCATCGATATCGTCATGGGCAAGATGCGCTGTCTCCATGCCCTGGGCGAATGGGATGCGCTCGCCAGCTTAACTGGCAGTACCTGGGCCAACTCTGCCCCTGAAGTCCAAAGAATGATTGCACCTCTTGCTACGGCTGCTGCGTGGGGTCTTGGTAAATGGGATTCAATGGATAACTACCTTTCGTCTCTCAAGAGATACTCACCAGACCGTTCATTCTTTGGCGCCATCTTGGCTCTTCACCGCAACCAGTTCAGAGAGGCCATTGCCTGTATTGAGCAAGCTCGAGAGGGTCTGGATACGGAACTTAGTGCCCTTGTCAGCGAGTCTTATAATCGGGCATACCAGGTCGTCGTCAGAGTCCAGATGCTTGCCGAGCTGGAAGAGCTGATTGTATACAAGCAGTGTGATGAGAAGAAACAAGCCACCATGCGCAAGACCTGGGAGACTAGGCTGGAAGGATGCCAGCGAAACGTCGAGGTTTGGCAGCGCATGCTGCGACTGCGTGCCTTGGTGATTGCTCCTTCAGAAAACATTCGCATGTGGATCAAGTTTGCCAATCTCTGTCGCAAATCGGGACGTATGGGACTGGCTGAGAAGTCACTGAAGCAACTAATTGGCTCAGATGCGCCGCTTGACAGCTTGATCCCATATTGGAATGATAACAAGGTCGCCGACAAGTCGCAACCAGGGCAAGCTCCACGCACCCCTCCAGCTGCTCAGGTCATTTACGGCATGCTCAAGTACCAGTGGGAACTTGGCCAGCAACCATCCATGAAGGCGTCAGGCATTGCCGAGCGGACTCTGTACTGCTTACAGCGCTTTACCAATGATTCGGCCCACCGCCTCGATCTTGCAAAGGCCCATCTTACCGCGCAAACTGGAAGTGACGTGACTCTGTCTCTTGAATATGGCTTCCAGAACCAGATTGACCCATCTGTAATGAGCCCGCAAACGCAGCGGGCATTGGTTGACCAGACGGTGCTGCTGGCGAAATGCTACTTGCGACAAGGCGAATGGCAGATTGCGCTGAACAAAGACGACTGGCAGAATACAAAGATTCAGGACATTTTGGCCTCATATTCGCAGGCTACCAAGTACAACCCTCGTTGGTACAAAGCCTGGCATGCCTGGGCGCTCGCCAATTTTGAAATTGTACAGACCTTGGCCGCCAGAAACGAGGGACAGATGTCAAGAGCAGATCAGACAATGATCATTGAACATGTTGTTCCAGCCATACAAGGTTTCTTCAAATCCATTGCGCTATCTGCCGGCAGCTCGCTTCAAGACACGCTGCGTCTATTGACCCTGTGGTTCACACACGGAGGCAATTCGGATGTTAACACGGCTGTAACCGAGGGCTTTGCCAATGTCAGCATCGATACTTGGTTGGAGGTTATCCCTCAGCTTATTGCTAGAATCAATCAGCCCAACAAACGTGTCCAGCAGTCTGTGCATAACCTCCTTGCCGATGTTGGTCGAGCGCACCCGCAGGCGCTGGTCTATCCTCTCACCGTTGCTATGAAGTCTTGGCAGAATAGCCGGCGCTCCAGGTCCGCGGCGCAAATTATGGATAGCATGCGCCAGCACAGTGCCAATCTCGTTGCACAAGCAGATACAGTCAGCCATGAGCTGATTAGAGTAGCTGTACTTTGGCACGAGCTTTGGCACGAAGGTTTGGAAGAGGCATCGAGGCTGTACTTTGGTGATCACAACATCGATGGCATGTTCTCAGCGCTGGAACCTCTTCACGAACAATTAGAGCGAGGACCCGAGACGCTTAGGGAAATATCCTTTGCCCAAGCTTTCGGACGAGACCTCAAAGAAGCTCAAGACTGGTGCCACCAGTATGAGACGAGCAGGGACGTAAATGACCTAAATCAAGCGTGGGATCTTTACTACCAGGTGTTCCGACGCATTACTAGGCAGCTGCCGCAGGTCACAAGTTTAGAACTCACATACTGTTCGCCCAAGCTCTTAAACGCCAAGAATCTTGATCTGGCCGTTCCTGGAACATACAAAAGTGGACAGCCCATTGTGAGGATCATGTCCTTTGACTCCACATTCACAGTCATCAACTCCAAGCAGAGGCCGAGAAAACTCAACGTTAATGGCAGCGATGGTATTTCATACGCTTTCCTGCTCAAGGGCCATGAAGATATTCGCCAGGACGAGCGTGTGATGCAGCTATTCGGCTTGTGCAACACCCTATTGGCCAACGACTCCGAATGTTACAAACGACACCTTAATATCCAGCGCTACCCTGCTATTCCACTTTCTCAGAACTCTGGTCTCCTTGGCTGGGTCCCGAATAGTGACACATTACATGTTCTCATCAGGGAATATCGTGAAAGTCGCAAAATCCTCCTCAACATTGAGCACCGCATAATGCTCCAGATGGCTCCGGATTATGACAATCTTACGCTCATGCAAAAGGTTGAAGTGTTTGGATATGCCTTGGACAACACAACGGGTCAAGATCTCTATCGTGTCCTGTGGCTGAAGTCTAAATCGTCCGAAGCTTGGCTAGAACGGCGGACGAACTACACTCGATCCCTGGGTGTCATGTCCATGGTAGGATATATCTTGGGTCTGGGAGATCGCCACCCGTCCAATCTCATGCTGGACCGCGTCACGGGCAAGATCATTCATATCGATTTTGGTGATTGCTTTGAGGTCGCCACCAAGCGTGAAAAATACCCTGAGAGAGTGCCTTTCCGACTTACGCGCATGTTGACATACGCCATGGAGGTTAGCAACATCGAAGGAAGCTTCAGAATTACATGCGAACATGTAATGAGGGTATTGCGAGATAATAAAGAGAGTGTAATGGCTGTGTTAGAAGCGGTAAGTTATTCAACACAGAAATGGAAACTCGACCAAAGAGCTTTTAAGCTAATTTTTTCATGTGATAGTTTATTCATGATCCGCTACTTACCTGGAGACTTACAAATGCCGCTTCCCCCGCCGGACCGAATTTCCGTTCTGAGCGCGAAGCACAGCTGGCAGGTCCTCATGCCATGCGGGCACGACGACAATCCATTTTGGACGCTGATGTAGCTCCATCTGAGCTAATGGCAAATGTTGAGTCATCGGCGCCTCCCGGAAGGCATAGGGCCCGCACGAATAGCTCAGCGGTGCCAGATGGTATTCAAGCCAATGGCGCTGAAGAGAGAGAGAGTCAGAACGCTAGAGCAATCGAAGTTCTCGACCGGGTTTCTCAGAAGCTTACGGGGCGAGATTTCAAGCCTAATGAGGAGCTGGATGTTATTAACCAAGTGAACAAGCTCATTATTGAAGCTACAAAGTTGGAGAATCTGTGTCAGCACTACATAGGATGGTGTAGTTTCTGGTAAACGTGTTGAAGATGGGCGTATGGTTAGCGGAAAGAGAATCCCGGCAAGACAAAGCGAGAGAGCGTACTCTACAGAATTATTGGCAGCACTTGAGCATCAGAACTATTCAGGGAAGGATTTGAATTCGGATATCTTTTGGGCAGCGGGGGTGGACGTTACGGCAAATGTGTACGTATGGTATATGAGTCGCTCTCTCTTCTCTGGGCGTGGCCTTGGGGAGTTTTGGAGAGGAGGGGGATTTTGGCTATGGGCAGTTTTGTTTGTGTGCCGGCCTGAGAGGTATAATTGTAATTATTTTGACGAGCGAGCAATTATTATTCTTTTTTTCGATTCAATGATATATGGGATTGTAGTGTTCCTTGGCCATTCATACTCTTGTCTACCTTGGCTCTTGTTGCTGTCTTAGCCAAGTGTGGCCAGTAGCAACATGCAATGTATCATCGCAATCTCACACGCTCATTGAGATCTTCCCATCTACGCCATATCAGCAACTCAATTAATATACGAAGCTTACCTGCCATTGGCCTTTAGTAAGTAAACTTTAACCTGAGTAGATTTCTTGACCATGGGTTGAATGTCCTTCAAATAAAGATTCGGCGTATCGTCCCAACCTTCACCGACGCAGTCGCATAAAACCTTGTTCAATTAAAAGAGTGAAAGAAACAAAGCTACAAAAAGGACACTACTTATGGTAAAGCTCATGACGAATAGCGCTTTGGTCATGCATACGAAGAGTTACCGCCTTACGCTTCGTTGGGATATTGGGCTCTTTGAATGATTAGAGCTTATTCATCTGGGTAGTGGTGGGAGCGTAATATCACATCAAAGTTTCGTGGCGCCACCCAAGGGTGAAGAATATGTTGGGGAGAAGGAAATAATAAGCTGATGAAAAAAGGGTGGTAAGGTTGCGTAAGCTGAGACGAGAGTTGAGGCCGTGTCAACGACAGTTGGGACGATCTACGGATAGAAGGAGATGATGCTTGGTTGCTATGTAGCGAACTATACCGAGAAGAGAAAAGAGATTACACTGTTTTCTTGAGTTTTCGGTAGATGAGAAGTCAAAAGTGGGAAGGAAGGCTACCACAAGTAGAATAAGCTTGGTTTTAGAAACGTGACAAACCATTCCCGTCTTAAGTTTGACGTCTTATGATCTTTCATTCAAAGCCAAACGCATAATGAACAGAAGTCGGCGTATTTTACGCTTCACTGTAAGCATTTGTCTTGCTCTTTCAAGGGACACAAGTTCAAAACAGATTCCATAAACGTGCAACATAAATGATCGACATCCAATATGTCGCCGCAGTGAGCGCCTTTAGTGCGTCAGATGATTGGGAGTAGATAAGCCCATCACCAACGTTGGAAAGCCATTTCATCCAACATCACTTTCGAGAAGTTTGCTGTGCTCAATACGAAAATGATAAGGGAGTACCAACAAGTATAGTTTAGATGCTTCTAGGCAAAAAATTACAAATGAATAAGGCATATGGTAAAAACCTTTGTTTGCTAGAGGTTGTGTATCACGCACGTCTCAAAAAAGTACAAATCGAGTGATGAGCAAACAATAACAGAATGTCACCCGGAAGGATTATCCCGAACATCAATACGTCAGAAGACATCCTGTTTGCAGTGCATATTTTCCGTTAGTCCGCTCACGGACCCTTGCAAAAAGAGAAGAAAGTTATCAAACCCATCACAAGCGTTGGCTTGCATGCCTTTTGTTCTTTTGTACAACAACAAGTGGCACAGAACTAGCAGCAAAAACTGGAGCAATAAAATGCCATCGTCTTGTTCTGTACGCCCCCGCCCCCTCCCCCGTTGATTGATGGCATGAGAAAACTAAAAGATGTCTGGCAGCTGAGAGTCATCCTGCATGGGACCCCGCCCCTGCACATTTCAGCTTTGATGCGGCTAAAGGAGTAGGGCATGTATACGGTGTAGAATACTGGGCATGAATTTAATATATACATGGGAATTAAAAAAGGGGGGGGACTTATGTTTTGTGTCGGAAACAACAAAAAAGAGATATGCTAGATGGTATTCGTTGTATGCTTGTATGTACCTGGATGTAACAACACATTGAACAAGAACATGAAAATAAAAGGAGATAAAAAAAAAAAAAAAAGGCAACGACTAATCTTCCATGTATCAAAAGGCAAAAAGAAACTACGTGTATTTGTCCACAAATCAAAAAGGAGAAAAAAAAAAACAAAGCTGCCAACGCCACTTTGCACTTAAGCATGCATCTCACTCCTACACACTCTCCCATCATCCAATCACCCCCCCCTGAAGCCATCATGTGATGTGCGTGCCTTTTGCCCCCCCCTCAAGCGCATTATGCTTCCTTCTTGGGCCTCCTCGCCGTCCAGACCATGCTCCTCCCGATAATCTGAATATCAACCTCGTCAAAGTTCCGCCGCAGGCCCTCCTCAAACACGGCCTTGCTGTCCTGCCAGTTGTCAAAGATGCCCTTTTCGTTGTAAATCTTCATGAGCCGCGAGGCGAAGAAATTCATCGGCCTTTCTTCGCCGAGAATCGTCGTGCCCACGAAGACGCCGTCGTCGGCAACGTAGGTCTTGAGCACGTCAAACACTTTTGTCTTGCTCTCAGGGGGGCCCGCGAGGCAGTGGAGCAGGTAAAAGGTGCTGATGGAGTCGAACTTTTCGCCGGCGGGGAGAGGCAGCGGTTCGTAGATGTTGGCGACGACGGTGTTGACCTTGATGCTCTTTTGGGCTTCGTTGATGCGGGCGGCGGCTTGGTTCAGCGTGTTGGGGTTGAGGTCGACGAGGGTAATCTCTTTGCAGGGCGTTTCGGTCTCGACGGTTTTGGCGGGATAGTAGCCTGTGCCGACGCCCACGTCGAGGTGTCTTGTTCCTATTGTGGCTTTGAAGAGAGGGAGCTGGACTTTTGTTGTTGAGCATTGCCAGGCAAAGTGGTTTGATACTCCGAGAACCCAGAAATCGTAGAGTCGTAGCAGGAACGGCGTGTAAGGGGCCGAGCCGGCATTCTGCTCCGCTGACGACGGCTTCAGATGCGTTGTATCAGACTCACTCATTGTGTATTGTATGAGAAGGCTGAATTTCCGTAGAGATGTAATACAGGAATTGAAAATTGAACAGTGGAAGGAAGGGGGATATATATGGCTTTTGATATCGAGTGAAAGTTTGTTTGGAAACCAACAGACTACGGCCTTATCAACCATGTATACAGACTGGCGTATATCCCGTATATAGGTATATATATAGGTGGTTCGTGTGATTTAGTGCACCAACCAAAAACTGTAAGCAGCTCACGATTGCTTGGCCTCCCCTCTCTTCATTGTTAGCAACTTCAATCTGTGCCCTCGATATTAAGGGTGGGTATCCCGAATCTGGGCCACTAATATCTTTTCGTGATCCACTGATTCTTTGCCAGTTCTTGGATGTTCGTATAAGCAGGAAAAGACAAAAAGGTCTGGATGGTGTCAGCGAAACCCCTTCCGCCATCCGCCCTCATTCGTCCCTCGGCATGGCCATGGCCTATCTTTTCACCCATTAATCACCGACGTCGCACGACGTACGGAGCCGACGAGTTTTAGTCGCCCGCGCGACAGGCTCCCAAACCCGACATGTGGCCCAATCAGGTAGGATTCTGCGCGACACCGCGGAACTGGTGCGTCTGGCTCAATGCGGTGAAGTCCCAGCCCTGGGAAACTTGGGGACTTTCAGACAGGCTTCCTCGCACTAAGCGTCCAAATAGCGCTGGCACTAAGGCTCGCTCGAGGCCGAGACATTGGCCCCGCCCAAGCTTCGTGGTGGTTCGTTGGACTCTCCAGCCTCAGCTTCGCGCCGCGAGCAGCCACGGGCCAGTCTGCGTGTGCCTGGCGGTCACCGGTGCTTGGGCTTGTGCTTGAAAGAAGTGCCGTCCAGAGACATTTCCGCACATCTCCACTCCATTGTCAGTCCCGTCCCGTCCTTGTCCGGATCCTGGCCCTTGTCCTGGTATGTGATCGGGAAGATTTTGGCGAATGGAGTAATATCTCGCGCCACTCGGCAGAGACTGAGCCAGTTTGTCTTACGGCTATTTGTTGGGTAGCAGGATCGGAGATGCGATCTGAAGAGGATCCAGTTTTTAGATGTACCTATTTCCGTGCTCAAAAGGGGGCCGTGGGCCGTGGAAACGTGGTGCGTGCGTGCTTTGTCTGTTTGGCATGGCTTTAGTCGTTGAGCTTTCAGCCGCAAAAAGTTAGTTGTGGGAACATGGCTGCCGTGATCCGCAACCACGTTTCTCATTTTCACACGTCTGTTTTTAGCAAATGCTGGATATAGAAAAAGCTTCGACCCCAGTTCACTCAAACATCAAGGCAACAGTCATCATCGTCGCCGTCGCCGTCGTCAGCATCATAACCAATCCAATTATCATTTGACTTTATCCGTGCCCTCTAATGTCGTATTCTCCGTAATAGTCGCCACCTGCCGTTCATGATTGTATGAAACGGCATTATCCCGTCTCCATCTTACAACACTTTGGCTGTCATCGCTCTACTGCCCATTTACAGTTCATCCTTCTTGTGCGAGTTTATCGCGTCCCCCTCATACTCACAGGCGGCTGGTGTTCCTACCTCCATCTTGTAGACACACTTCTCGGCCTCGGTCACTCTCCAGACTTCTTCCTTCTCCGCGCACCCGAGCCAGACGTCGGTTCGTCGTTGGGGGCCGTTCCAGCAAGTCTGGCCGTTGTTGTACCGCATCACCATCCTAGGACCACTGCCAAGGCTCTTACCATCCACCCTCTCGTCGTCGTCTGCCATTTCGATATCGATCCTATCAAAGTTGCCCATGTTGGTGGATCCGTGGCCCTTTTTGGATTTCTGCATCGTCTTGTCCAGCCAGCAGATTTCATAAGTGTATTCGCCAGAATCAATCTCAGCGCACTTGCCCTTGATGGCACGGAAAATGTCGGATGGGCCATAGTCCTTCTGGAGATCTGACTGGTCGGCCTCAAGATCTCTAATCTTGTTTCTGAGATCCACGTCAGCTGCTTCGGCGTACTCTCGGGCAGTCCTGACTTCTTTTGACTCTGATCCATCGCTGGGAGCAGCGGCAATCAGGCCATTTGCGACAAGCCATTTGCGAAGAGACTTGAGTTTCTCTTGAAGCACATTGCGGATAAATGGAGGGAGGTAAGCATCAAAGTTGTAAACTTGAACGAAGGAGTCTCAAAGTCAGCAAACACGGGAAAAAAAAAAAAAAAAGTTTGATAAAAATAGCAGCAACAACAAGGGGTAAGCTGATTGTACTTACGGACGTCGGTGTCCTCGCCATACTCATCAAATGCTTTCCAGTTTACTCCATTGGTCTCGTCATCCTCCTGAAGGATTTCGTTGATGTCAGACTCATGGAACTCGGCCTGGTCGGACTCAGCTTCACGGGCCGCGTAATCGTCCCATGACCTAACGGCAGCCTTGACTCCCTCGTCGTTGAAGTTGGGGTTGTAATCCTCCTTGAACTGCTTGAGAATGGCCTCGAGCTCAATCTTCTTGGCACGCAAGGCTTCGCGATCTTCCGTAACCAGTCTGAGAGCCTCTCGCAGCTCTTCGACCCTGTCCTTGGCAAGGCCAACCAGGACACCAAGCTTGCCGCCAGCGCCTTCTTTCTTAACAACCCTGTTGCTGTCCTCCTTCAAGGCTTCGGCGTACTTTTGTTCGAGATCTGCCTTTCTAGCCTCAATGTTTCGTTTATCCTGCTCCAGTATCGTAATGCGACGCTCGACCTCCTGACGGAGCTCCTTTGCCTCTTTGAGCATTTGCTGCTTTATCACGCTGGCCTTTTCAGCGCTTTTTCTCCTCGCCTCGGCGAGCTTTCGGTATTCTTTGCCAATCTCCGCACAGCGGTCGGCGCACTTGACGCCATTGGCATGCCTGTACTCGTCTGATCCGTCGCAGCAGACGTCGTAATCACAGATGCCATCATTGACGTAGGAAAACGGAATGTAGGCCGGAAGGTGGCCCTTGTTGGCACACCAAAATCCAGGCAAGGACAGAGTGGCATTTGTAGTCCCCGTTGGGCTGCCAATCAGGGGCTGTTCAGGGGAAAGATGGTCGATGAAGGCACAGGCAGCGGTGCCGGGTTCGTCTGAGCCATCCGGACAGTCGCACGAGCCGTCGTTGACACGATCCAGGCTGATTTTGATGGAGGGATTGGCGATGCAAGCAAATACATCGTTATTCTGGTAGTAGGAGGCGACTAGATGGAAATTGGCGTAAATCAATCAGCAATTGACTCCAATTGGACCAGTGACAGCAAGTAGATGCAATATAGCATGGACGGGCTCAAACTTACACTCGGGGCCAACTCCACGTGGCACGCTGCCAGCAGCAGCCACCGTGAAGGAGCACACGGCACCCAAGAGCGCCAACGACTGTGGGTGCTGCATCGCGGGCAAAAGGCAGGGCGAATTGGAAGGGCGACACGCAATGGCTTGGAGGAGAAGCAGAAGCCCAAGCTCAAGCTGTCGCCAACTCCAAGTAGACAAAGTGGCAGCTCTCCCCACCCTGGCCTGTCTTCTAGCTAGAATCCGGCAAAGCTCCGGTACGCCAGGATAAGGTGGTCACTCCCCACATCGCGGGGTACCAGCGAGAAAGTACCCCTCCAAAGGGAAAGGAAAAAAAAAGAAGTGCTCAGCTTCAACTACATACCATTACAGATTCTAATTACACAACACCACCACACTCCTTTTCTCTTCCACCACCATGGCCCCTGTGCCTGACGCCACAGCTCTCAAGAGCCTCGAAACCCTCATCCAAACCGCCGGAACCCTCCTGAAGCAGCTCCAAGACGTCCTCGGCGAGATCCGAAACAACCCAGACGCTCCCTCAGCTCCAGCAACCTCTTCCGCCTCAACAACGCCTCTCGACGCCCTCGCCCTTGCCCGCGACTCAGCAACCCTCATCAGGGCCCACGCCACCAAAGTCTCTCTGCTCATAATCAACGAGCCCTTCACCCCCAGCGCAGTCTCGTCCGTCGTGCGCGAGCTGGTCAAGGGCCCTATACCCGGTCTTGCGGCGTCCGTCCAAGCATGTGATCCGAATGTCTACACTTGGGCCTTTCGGCGCGAATTGACGTCAAGATGCCAGCGCGTGCTATCAGGACTGGCCGAACTGCTGGCGAAAGTGCCCAAGGACGGTAAAGTCTTGGCAAAAGAGAAGGAAGGGTTCGGCGCTGGGGGAAAAGGCAGCATCGCATCGACTGGTCTTCTCTGGTCTGCGTGCGACAGCCTCATTACTCTTGCCAACGGCGGCGTCAGCGGATTCTTTGTGCAGAAGATGAACGAATGGAAGGATACTCTCAACGACATCATGGAAGAGGTCAAGGAATGGGGCGATGAGGAAGCCGACGAAGACGACGAAGACGAAGATGATGCTGGCGACGACGACGAGGACGATCTTGCAGACGCAGTCGCATCAGCCCACATCTCCACCCAAAACATGCTCGACGACCTCATGAGCTCCCACCAAAGCATCCCCGCCTCCGACCCAGACGGCATCCGCCCCCGCCTCGAATCATCCCTACGCCGCCTCCGCCTCGTCATCCTCCTCTACACAGCCATCACCAAGCGCCGCATGAAGAAGCTCCCTACCATCACACCAAGTGAAACCAGCAGCGCGACGACGACGCAGCGACTAAACGAACTTGCGCCGCTGCTGCAGAAACTCCCCGACAGCTTCGGAGACCTAGCCTGTGCTTTTTACGGGCTGCGGCCCAAGGAGATTGACGACGCCATGGACCAGTGCTTCCTTGATTCGTTTGCTGTCAGCGAGTTGTTGAGTGTCAGCTGGGATGGCTCGCGGGATGAATTCACAGAGTGGACAGAAAAGTTTCAAAAGGAGATTAAAAGGGCATAAAATAACAGCACAGCACATAAAAAACCTTGGGTATTCAGACAATCTTCACCGTAGCATATCAATCAGCAAATGACGCATTCACCACCTCCAATTATTGTTTCCCCCCTTCTGGTTCACGCCTGTTGCCCTCCCTTTTCACGTCTGCCTCCAAAGACTGATTTCAACCACTGCCAGCCCATTGCCGCCTTCAATCGATCTCGCAAGATACTCCATTTTCCCAGCATCGGTATGCTTCCCATGATATCAATGACGTGATACCTTGAAGCCATGGTAAAGTGTAATGGAGATTCTCCAGTGGAAGGATAGAAGGAGTTGTAGTAAAGGGATATCTCAATGAAACTGTAAAAAGCAGTTTCTAGTAAAGAGCCGTGCCTAAAAGAAGTTATAAACGATTTGTAGTAAAGATGCTCCAATGAAATGGTAAACCGGTCTTTAGTGAAAAAGAATGTCTTCCTGTCAAACTTGAACAGTAGTTTGAACATGTTACAACAATAAAATAAACCTTATTATATATGCATATTTCCTTGCAGGGCTCCAACACGCGTATTGCAACCCAATTTCGTAAATAATACGCACCGACAAACATGACGACGCTTTTCCCGCTCCGTTCAAAGGCCAAGCCGCGTATTCACGGTCGGAAACAATCTCGAGTGCCGGCACACTCTCTCTCTGTATGCATGATGGATCAAAAAAACCGCTGTTCAGTATTCATCTTGTGATGCTAATCTAATTCATAGCAAAACGTCCCACATTCGCTAAATGCATACACCATACACACTATAAACCTATGCACACGTCAAGATTCCAAGCTGCAAGTCCATTCAACGCTGCCATCCTGGTTCATAAAGCTACCATCAACTCCATAATCATATTGATAAAACGAATTGAACCTCCCCTGGGCCCCCTACTCCAATACATCAACCCAATACGTCAACCTCTACACGGTATCATTATACCGCACAAGTCCCCTCCACTCCTTAATGCGTATCCTGGCCAGTTTCATGTTCGAGCACGCTAGGATGTCCCAGCTGTTTATCTTCAGCACCATCTTCGACTATGGGAGTGTCAGGAGTAATGGTCAGCTCCGGCGTGTCGAGAAAAGGTGGTATGTTTTGTGAACTGTTCGCTGCGTCGCTAGCATTAGAAGTAGACTCCTTGCTCATGTCGGAAGTTTCGACCCTAAGGCTTCGCTCTATGTGCTCGGCGCCAGACTCCTCCTTTTCTTCATCAACCTGGGCAAGTGGACTACCCACACCCTCAGCCGTCTCTGTCTGGTTAATCATAGAACCATCATTGATATTGACGCCAACAGCTGCGACCAAGCTGCGGAAATTCAGCATGGGCTCGCTCTCCGTCTCGCCGTCACCACTATCGCTGCGATTGCCCATACTTTGTCTCTTGGCAGCATTAGCATCCGAACCGACCAATCCCTGCCCAGGATAGCTCCCTGAAGGACTATCCGCTGACGAAGAGCCAAGTGAGGATGCATTGCTCATATGCCTTAGATGCGACCCTGCTCGGGGACTCGAGGTTGGAATGGGAAGCGAAGCTGATGAAGTCGCTTCCGTTGCGCCAGATTGAGGCTGCGGCCCTCGATCAACCCCTTTGCCCTTGTCACCGGCGATTTCTGTCTTCTTATCGTGATCCGGAGCTTCTGGTCCTTTGGATGATTGCGATGCCGCCTGCATTGCTGCCTCGAGTCTGAGCTCGCTGGCTGCGCTATTGCCTCGCTTACGGCCCAGGCTCAAGGAGAAACTACTTCCACTGGCTCCGCTGAGGCCGCCCCCATAAGGATCTTTGCCCTGTTTCTTTAGAGCTTTTCGCTCCGCCTTTTCACGCTCCTTTTCTCGCTTCTTGGCTTCCTTTTGAAGTGCCTTTTCCACCTTGCGCTTTCGTTCTTCTTCGGTGGCAAGAGACAGTCGAACCGCCTCCCTGAGCATCATGTCCTCGAGTTCTTCCATACGAGGACGACGAGTGCCATCTGGATTCCGGCTTGGCGTCCTCTCGGTAAGCTCCTGGCCCTCCGTAGCCTCGGTTCCGCCCGCGTTTTGTCCTCCTCCGGGAGTGGTTGTGCCGCCGCTGCTCCCCGTATTTCTCCTACCAAACCTGCTGGTACGTATCCTGGACCGAGACTCATTGCCTCCTATCAAAAAGGCTGCGGTGTGGAGAGCAGTGGCCGCTGCAGCACGACGTGCCTGATGCGCACGCGCCGCGGCCAGCTTGGTAGCCCAGTCCGGTCGGATACGATCAGTGGTGATGACGTTGGGTGCGTTGACGGACAAACTATGCGCCCTCCTCCGCCCAGCCGTCGCAGTACCCGGAACTAAAGTAGAGCTGAGGGAGCTTTGAGAAGACATGGCGGTGTTGGAGGCGGTGGTGGAAGTCGCTGTTGGCGCAATAGCCAAGCCGCGTCGAAAGGGAGGTGGTTCGTATGTAACGCCAAACTCGGGCATTTGGCAGTAGGGACAGGCAGAAGGCTCTGTTGTAAGCAAATTAGGAGAGTCCTCTGCAGAAAGACCCTCGTTTGGATCTCGCGCCTCGCCGTTGGGGTGGTGCTCGGGAAGATGAGGGTCGGATCGCTTGATTTGGACAAAACATTCGCTGCAAATCGGCTGATCACAGCATCTTGTACGGTTGAGGTAAGGAGGATACATCAAGAAACAAATGGGGCATTCTTCTGTAGATTTGTAAAGATTAACCTCGAGCGGTTGGCCGTTGACAAAGGGATCGTGGGGAAGCTGAATCTCCTTGGGGCCCAAGTCAGTGGAGGATGCATTGCGGGAGCCCACACTCAAGGCGGCAGCTAATGCTCTCGCCCTCGGCTTGATGGAGCCCTTCAAGGGCCCAGCCGTTGATGGAGACGGCAACGCTGAGTTTGCGCCTGAGCCACTAACATCTGAGGCAGTTGAGAGCGTCCTTGGTCCCATCTCTACCGTCAGATTGCTAAGGCTAGGGCCGGCGAGGAAATCACTTGATGGTGGCGGCGGTCGAGGCATCAACGCAGGATCAGGAGGCGCATCGGCCGCTGGGGGGTCCAGACCACGAGCGACCGCAATGAGCTGGTGTTCAGCCCAGGTAGAGGACCAGTCGTTGAGGCCGCGCCAAAAGGGAGCCAACTTCCGTTCAATCTAGTTCTTCCGAGTTAGATGCCAGTAACAACGATGATACTGATAAGCAGCAACGCACCTGCAGCTGTCTGACAACAGCCTTATTGAAATCCTCAGTCCCGACATAGGTTCCCATGGTGACAAGATAGCCTCCGTCCACGTGTTCATCTCTTATACTCCGTTCACGTTCTTGGGCTCGCGTGGCTCGCTCGCGCTCAAGCTTTCTAGCCTCTCGTTCTTGCTTTGTCTCGCGATGTTCGAACGGGGCATCCGGTCGGTCTCTGTTTCGAGCCGAAGAGCCACTTCCTATGCTGAGAAAGCTACGCTCAGCCCTCCCTGGCAGAAGGCGTGATTCCCCCAAGGCGCCGCGGGAGTCTCCCATCTCAAAGCGTCGCTCCCGGCCATCGGAGTAGCCCTCGGGATAATCGGAGCGAGACTCTTTTGTGTTGTTATTGCCCATTGTGAGTGAGCGTGTGCTAAAATGTGAGGAAAAAGAAGATGCAGAAAAAGCGTAAAGAAACAAAAAAAAAAAAAAGGACTCAAATGTTAATGCGGATGGACGATGGATTTGCGAAGAGAGGCAGCAGTCGAAGAGCCGCCAGGTAGTGACCTATCGTCGAGTCGACTGTGAGCCAATCCTTGTCCAGCCTCAAGCCTTGGATCCGGACTGGATGCACCCTATTCGCAGCAGCTGGTGCAGAGATGCCCAGGAATCAAGCATGCGCTGGGAAACGGCGCTCGATAACTGGAAGTGCAAACAGTGGCACGAAGAGGAGTAGCTGAGCGGCAAGCACCAGGCCTCAGCTTCCCTGCGATCCGCCACACAAACAACGGGAGCGACTTCAGCGACTTCAAACGGCTGCACAGGGCAGATGTTGCATAGCGCAGGTGGTGTTTTTCTGAAATCGACGCCCGTAACAGGCAGCCAGAGCCTCGCTGCAGCCAGAGAATCGTCGGGCGCTGTGCTGTGCTGTTGCTGGGGCGAAGGTTCGAAGACGCCGGTGGCGAGGAGCAGCTCGCGGCTGGTGGCAGCAACTCGATCCGACCAGCCAGTAGCGGGGCCGGATGGATATTGGCTTTGGCGATAGCGCAATGCGCAAAAGCGGGCGGGACGGACGAGCGTTGGAGAGTGAGATGGAGCAGACAGAGGAGACGGAACTGAAGATGAGGCCGCAGAGACGGATACAGAGGCGGACGAGGCTAAGGATGGGCGAGTGCGAATGCGATGGCGATGCTGCTTTGGGGCTGCTGTTGTTGAAAGCGGGACGACCAGAAAAGGCCGTTGCTTGGAGGTGATTCCGTCGGTCGCGGCCAGCCTGGGCAGAATTGCGCTTTCCCCCACCTTCTGAAAGACGCAGCATGGAGGAGCTTCGGGCTGTGCCAGGAAAAATGGGAAGCAGAGGTACCCCGGCCAGGGGAGGTACAAATCCGGAGTCCGGAGCTGCTAAAGAACCGCCAATACGACGATAATATACGCACATGCGCAGCTGGGAATATATGAGCTATATTGTGGAAGTACAGATCATCTTTTTTATCAAAGTTTATTTAAATATTCAATCCAGATAATAACATGTAATTCAGAAAAAATAGCAGTCGTAGCACGTGCAAAGGCGTGCAGTTGAAGCAGCTTATAGCTATACGAAGTGTCTCTTGACATACTCCACAGGAGCAGCACTCGTGAGAGCGATGTCTGGCAGCCAATACGGCACACGACCAGGCACCTCTGGGCGTCTGCAGGCAAAATTATGGAAACTGCGCCAATTACAGAATATACTCGTGCATACAGGAGGCCTCTTGTCAAATGCAGCAGCTGCCAATGCGACAACGACAATAGCACGCATCATGGTATAGAGCTGTGTGCTCATGATTACCAGCTCTTGGCTGCTCCATCTCAGCAATAAAAGGCCAGCACGCCACCTACAGATGCTGCATCCAGCTGGCTTGCGCTGAAGCTACGGTTGAGCCGAGAGTACCTGAAACATGCAGCTACACATCTGCCCAACAAGGTTCATTCAGCCTTACCATCTCGCAAACAAAAATGCCTGTCCAGCCCTGCTTCTCATCAGGTATTTTTTTCTCACCCACAATCAAACAATGCATGTATGTATACTGCGTCGAATCTCTCAAGATGTAATCACGCTCTTTATAGAATAATCCGGTCAGCAGCCCCCCCCAGAGGTACCGCGCTGCGAAACGGTACTTTCGGGACAGCCGGATTCAGTCCACTCGTACGCGTACGTACCTTGGTAGGGGCCGCAAGTGTTACTCGCAACGTTAAAACGCTGGTAACCCAATTAATTGCTTCAAACGATGATGGGCTTGTAACTTGTAATCCCTGGGCTGCTTATTGCTTACCATTCGATTAGTTTTCATTTGGTGTATTTGGGCTTTATCAAACAATCTATCCAACAGCTGTTTGTTCATCCCTTGGCCTCTCTCTGGATGAGTTCCTGTAGACCCTGCGATTGCCGGAACCGGACTTTTGGTCTCAGTTAAGCCTCATTTAGCAAATGCACAAAACCGCTAGTTCCGTCATCCTTCCGGGTGACTGCGCGCGCACCATTATCCATTATCCTGGCGGTGTGCTCTACTTTTACTTTTCTGGCCTACCATGCTACTGGTATCTCTGTTCTGTCATCTATAGATGGAATTAATAGTCTCTTCAAAGGGAGCTTCACGAGACAGACTCGTAGCCTTTAGGTATGTCTACATACATTGAATTGCCTACTAAGGAAAGGCGGTGCTCATGGTGAGATCATTGATCGGCAAGCCTGCCAGTCAACGTCATCATCAGGGCACGCATGTGAATCGTGCCCCTAGCTTCCGACACGGCCGTGGGAAACATTTAGCCGGCCAGGAGATTAGCTGAGGTTGGTTTCGGATTGATGCTAAGTAGTCGTAGGTGGATACATTATAGAAGCGGTTGCTGAAGACCTATCAAGTGTATATTTCCTAAACGAGTAGAAAAGAATAAAAAGAGATGCTATAATTCTATGGCGAGTCTATATATGCTCTTAATTATTAGGTGACTGTCTGATCCTTCGTCTCCAGTGTAGAGCTCATCCTTAGGGTATCTGTCTTTGACCAACGCAATACAATGCAATGCAATGCAATCCCATGCAACAACTGTTCATCACTTCATCATTCCGCTGCCGAGTCATCTTCGCGGGGCCCACGATTGCAGCCAATCTCTCATCCTATCAATGTCTGCCCTTTCGGCTTCCGCAGCGGCAACGCACCATTCCAGGTCATAAGCCTTTTCAGCGGCCAAAAGGTCTGCTAGCTTGCGACTGGTCTGGCTCGTTTCGTCAACACAGAGATATGCTGGTTCCGACGGGTTGAGTGCCCCGGGCAAAAGCGGCTTCACGATAGGGAGTACTGCAGCGGCAGATGACCGCTTGGGCTCAAGGCCAGAATTCACTCGCCCCGTTTTGCACCATTCGTTGGTGCAGTGCGGTTTCCCACATCCCGTAATCAGCTGACTGAGGTATCGCCTCTCTATTCTTCGTCGTAAAGACTTTCCTTCCGGATCATGCATACTAACATACAGAGGTCCGAAGCAAATTGAGCAGAGGCCAATGTCGTTTGCCGGACCTCTGACAGGTGAGCTCGGAGTGCCTATCTGGCCCCTTTGCCCAACGCCGTACAGTGTTCGTCCACAGTTGACATTTCGACAGACAATGGGCTTCGATCGGACCGCCTTGTCAAGCTCATGGTGCTTCAGGTGGGTTTCCATGTCTCTCAGACGAATGATTTTATCACATAGATGGCACTCTGTAGTACGAGCCCCGTCTGCCAATTCATGGGCTGACATTCCTGAAAGCACAACTTCGGGTGACGGGTTAAAGGGGTCTCCTTCTTGAGGCACTTCAAGATGGCAAAAGCGACAGAGGATAATCTTTCCAGGGCACACGGTTGTGCGGTGGCGCGCTAAATCTGCGAGCGAGTTGGTCGAAAACGCGCAAGACGGGCAGTTGTAGTCTGTATGAAACACTCTATCGTGCTTGGCTTTGCTTAGGGGCGAATCTCCATGGGCCTCATCGTGATCGCAGTGCCAATGGGCCTCATACTCGGGCGAGCCCTTTTTGAATACCGACTTGCAGATGGGGCAGAGAATATTGTTCCTCAAACAGAAATTCTGGTGCAAAACCATGGTTCGCTTCGGGACCCACTGCAAACAATTCGTACATTGCTCTTCATCCGCGGAATGTTGTTCCTTGTCAAGTTCCATAGGGAGCTCGCTTGTTGGTCCGTCCAAAGGAACAACCTTTGCCCGGATAGTGTAGGCAACTGGTGTTGATGATTTAACATCCGAATCAGGATCTTGATAACCATGGACAGATATAAGTAGACTCTCCGCGTCTTCAAGCTCGATATTGGTTGGCATTATTGTTATGGATTTGACACCGTACTGAGCAGATGAAAAATCTCCAAAGACGTGGACAGCCTCTCGAGGAAGAGCTCTTTGTTCACGCGATTTGGGGGTGACAAAAAGATCCAAGCTGTCCGCATCAGATATGCCACTTAGAGTGACGACCAAACTCTGTGATCGGTCCCAGGACGGAAGCGTGTAATCGACGTATTCACCAGGTACCACCCGGCCTTCGACATCTTTCCAAATGTCCAACTCGCCACCTTTGGAGCTGTCAGAAGAGACCGATTGTCCCTGTGCCATGATTTGGCGCATTGTCTCTCTAGCCTGCTCTTCATTCAGGGCCTCAATATCAACCTCTAGATCTGTGTCAATTACACAGACACCGTCACCATCAGGCGCAAACTTATCCACAAGCAGCTTGAAGGATTCCCCCTGTGAGCCTTGCACAGGGATGACCGTGTTCTTTGTCAATGTTGTAAAGTTTTGCCGGAGCTGGCGTTCTAGCAATGGCTTCCAATCGTCTGGATTATATCCAGCTTCGAGAGGTCGCAGCCGCACATACGTTCCTTTCTGAAGCTGCTCGGCATGTACTGTAATCCGACTGCCTTTGACGGCGGCATTTTGGGCTATGGGGTCTTCCGCATCTTCAATTTCTGCATCATCAGAGCTCAACGATACGAAATCATCAGGCCCAATGGCAAGAGCCTCAAGGAGCAATGAGCTCAAGCCCATAGTTCCCTCGGGAGCAGAAAATTCTCTGATTCCAGCGTACACCACATTATGATTTTTCGGGTTCACGAGTCGGAATATCAAAGGATTGGGGAGCTGTTGAGTTTCCTGCCCGTATACCGGAGTGGTAAAGTGGCTGGAGCCGAAGTAACCGTTGCTGCCAGACGTCGCTGCCTGAGAAGACGCAGCTGAGAGCAGCTGTTGAAGAGCAGACGGAGGCAGAATGATCTTGTCTCCCGGGAGCTTGCTGCAGATCGGATCGGACTGAGGAAGGATCGCGAACGTGTCTGACCACCGGAGAGAGATTGGCTCGTCCATGGCGCTGCCTTATTCGGTCTTATAAGCGCCCAAGGGCAGCTTTTTCGCTATAGCAGGGTATTGTAGATGTGAATTGCAGGAGAAGGACGAGGGCCAAGAGCTACAGAATTGCACAGAGGTTGCTCAAGACAGATGGCTTCCGTCTCATAGCTATCGCGAGTCTAAAGATTAAAAATCGAGAGCAAGATTACTTGTACGCCATCACGAGGCGACAGCTGAAGACGCGGCCAGAAACGCCTAGAGGGGCAATAGTGATAAGTCAGCATTCCGCCAATTTCCACGGCGTAGCACAGATGCAGGGAGAGTCTTGGCGGCTGCGATAAGATAGGTTACACGTGCGATGTCACGTGGACCATGTGCCACCTCGTTGCTTGGGAGGCTCCCCATCATGGGCATATTGTCTGGTCAACGACTGAATTTGGAGTTGTGTTCGACACGAGAGGCACTAATCACTCTAAAGAGTTGTGAGACAAACCGATGCAACCAGGGAAAACTGATTAGAAAACAGAGAGGAGAAGAATATGGGAGAGTTGGTATGCCACAGAAGGGTCACGATGCCCCGCAAATAGCACCACTCGCTATTCAGCCGCGATACGACCAAGTTCAGAGCTCTCCCCCACGCCAAGCGATCTTGCTCATCAGTCCGAACGGTGAACGGCATCTCTCCGCACTTCCGGCACATGAGGACCCTGAATGAAACGAAAGAGGCGTCAAGAGGGGTCCTTTAAGACAATTAGTCAAGGCAGCAACATTCTACTAGGCGGACGAGTCAATAGCGATCGTCTACAAGGTACTCTTGTGTACTACTCGAGGTCATGATACCGAGTATGACTTGGTAATTGGGAGTGATTCAGCGATGCAATGATCAAACGCCCTTTGCTTGTCCGTCTCTATCTGAGGTGGTGGTCCCCCGCACTCCAAGTCGCCATATTCGGCCTGCGGCCGCCTCATCGGTGATCCTTCGTCACCAGGGAGGAAGGATTTCAGATATTGGGGTTGCCAGCCGTTGGGACGATGAGATGAGAGCTGCGAACCAACCTCCCAAGCGCTGCTAATCATTGCCCGCCCTGACTCGTCCCCTAGATTTCCATGGAAATGACGAATCTCTAGACGTGCTACATAAACGCATTACGTCTTGGCCGCCCATTCGCCACGAGCAATCCCTCCATCTCAGCCGATGGTCCATATCCGTGGGAAGGACCTGGCGTGGTGGAGGCTGCGTCGGTGCTCGGCGCTTCTTCCCCTTGAGCTCACCTTTGCAACAGCCATCAATCAACCCATCGAACCATGCTCTAGGTACAAGATTTGCAGCCGCCGCTGGCGCTGCCGGAAGCATGAAATGAGGAGCTCAGCGCACGAGCTACCCGCCAGAAACAGGCCCCCCCATCTGGCCATCCGGCGCCCCCAATCTCCCGTTGCATCTGGACTGGCCACCATAGCCTGATAAGGAGAAGGTGCTGTTTTAGTTCCAAGAGGCCCTGTCTTGGCCAAGCCTAGCGTCTATACTCCAAGTGGCAGTGGGAGCAGCCCTTTGACGTGCCGTCCAGACAGCAAGCTTCGGCCACGTCTTGCTCTATGCGCGCCAGCAACGCACGAGTAAGTAGCCCGCCCTGCTCTGACTGGTGGCTGTGGTTCTCGGCGACGTGTAATCTCAGAGCTGTCTTACTGCTTATAAACAAGGTTGTACCGGCGTATAACACGTGTGCCCGCAGCGTACGGTACAGGTGAGGAGTAGTAATAGCCATTACTGGTAGCTCTAGGTAGGGCATCCATTTCGGGTAATCCGCCAATCGTATTACAGCCTGCAGTCGATGACCTGCCTACTTGTATATCACAGCTCCCAACCCTCATGCTGTGCGCGTCCTCAGCATCCTTCTTCATCTTCATCGTTGTCTAAACTATTGACTTGCTTGCTTTCTGGAAATAAAGCGTTGAGCGCTGGTTTCTAGACTCCACTGTGCCTGAAAGCTATTACTTGTACAGCTGCGTCCTGAAGTACACGGAAGGCTTTCCCCAAAACTCCCCCACCTTATCATCTTGCAACCTCAGCAAGCCATCTTGTTTCTTCCATCTATATTTCCTCGTTCTGGTTCAATTCAGCCATTACGAGCTCACATACATCTCCTCAACCTCGCCTGCGACGCTCTTCCATCGCCCGCGAAGTCTCTTGTGCTGCGAGGTCTGGTAGCCTGACATGAGCCTAGCTACCTTCCACGACCCAACGCGCGAAGAGATCCAACTACTGGCTTCAACGGTGACTGATGATCCAACCACTTCCCTCTATGATACCATCCACAACTCCCTCGTCCTGAGCCACGTTATTCCCTACCTGTCCATCTCGAGCATCTTGAGCCTAGCTGCGACGAACCGAGCTTTCCGGGAGCTCCTCTTTAGCACGCCGGGAGTGTTTCGCCATCTTGATCTCACCCACATCAAGGCTCTCAAGTTTGAGATTGACAAGATCGACCATGGAGGCGAGATCTGGCGTAATGTTCAATTAGATGAAAACGTTACTGAAGATGAGTGAGTGCAAACATTGAAACCCCTGCATCGTCATCAATGTCATACGATCCTAGGCTCACTTTTACCGCAGCTTTTACTCTGGTCCGCTGAGGGGCATCTTGTCCAACCTCAAGCGACGGCACATTCTGGAAAATGTCCAGACTCTGGTTCTTGACGGACTCTCCGTGACTGCGGAGCTGTGCCATGATATCATCAATGATGCGGCCTTCAATGTCCGCGTCTTATCGATCCGGGACGTCAAGAACTTGAACCAGGCCAAGCTTCGCCAGGCACTACAGTATGCCTGCCGCGAAACTCGGCCAGTTGGTTCTCCCAAGCTCAAGGCTCTCTACGTCTTTGGTTCCCGGGACGTCTTGGCTGCTGCGAAGCCGTCCGGCCCATCCGCATCGTCTATTAGCACGGAGTGGAACAAGAAGAGTCAAACTGCTCTGGCATCTTCTTTGAAGCAGGAGGGAGATGCCTGGTGGCACAAGAAGGGCCGCATCATCCCTCGACCTATCAGCCAAGAGTGGGCTCACTGCATGCTCGCTTGTCGAGGCATCATCTCCTTTGATGCTGTGCTTTGCCAAGGCCTGCGCCATCGCAACTCGCCAGTCTTCAAGGGCGGATCCGATGCTGACAGCGCTCCCGCCGTGGCTACATATGCTCTGTCGGGCTGTGAGAATTGCCACAAAGCCCCCGAAGGCTTCACTTATCCGAACGGCATCAGTCCGGATGCCAACTTACCGCTGCTGGCTCCGCTGCCTCATCTCTCTTCGTCCCTTCGGGCTGCAACCGCACCCAAAGACGCAGACGCCTCATTTGTGCCCAGATGCATGGACTGCATCCGCGAGCGGTACTGCACAGGTTGCAATAAATGGTGGTGTGAATCATGCTACGAGTTTTCTGGCCAAAGTTCAAGCGGCCATTATGCAACACAAATCGCCATCGTTGACGATGATACGGTCAATGACTTTGGCGATTTGGATCTCGAAGCTCCGACTATGAAAGTCAAGGTACGAAACGGTTTCTGTCATCCATGTACACTTGCTCGAGCCCAGGAGGGAGGATGATACAAATGGCCCTTGAAAATAAAGCCTGCGACATGACGAGCCGGGATGGATTGGACCAGCCGCTCAGGCCAGTCTCGAACACAGACCTCTCGAATTTGTACGCAGCGTTTGTTCCTCCCCCTGCCTTGTTGGATGCCGCAGCTGCTGCTGTGGGTGAAGAAAAGGCACAATTACAGAGCGCTCATCATAGGAGAACGTTCCGCTAACAATTATTGCGTAGCCACGAGTTTCTAAAAGCTGCTGGGAATGCGGCAACAATGTGAGTATTGATTCTGCCACGATGTTGACTTTACTTAAGAGAACTAACACGGGGGTCAAATATAGTGTGACGATTGCATTTATCGTACTCAGCGAGTGTGCAGGAAATGCAACGCTGGCTATTGCACCACACACAATGAAGGATGTTCAACGAACCACGTAAGTATTACACCAAGACAGTCACAAATTCACAGGTTGCTAACGCATCAGATAGTGCGATTGTAATGCTCACCCCCTTATGGCTTGAATTCTGAGCTAGTGTAAGTGCTAACTCTTAATGTAGGGTGTGTGTCTCGAGGTCGAGGCCTAGGCCGTCTCTGATCTACAAAGAATCTCTTCTTCTATCTTTTCCAACGAATCAGTGGAACCTCTCCTCCCTTTGACATTTTGGGCTGAAGACTCCCAACTCATGACGGCGTATGGAGTATGATGAGCGAATCTCCTTTCAACTTTGTTTCCATCCACACTCAACCTAGCTTTGTAACCTCCAGTGATAGGCGCAATGCGTATTAGAGGAATGCCGAAATGCCGAAGCATGCCGAAAAGTGCGAGGCACGACACGAGGCGTGTCGAATCATTTTTCTCGGGTCAAGTGCGATAGACGTGTTTGATACTCCGCATAAGATAGTGTGATGGGCGATCAGCCAGATGAGATCTAACTGGATGGCGTTTTGGGTACACTTAGCCTATGCTCTGAAATCAAATCAAATGACTGATTGTTGCCTCTCCGCAAGCCCCTCTTCCTGTCGCAGTAACTCGATGCTATATGTTTGCGGCAGTGCAACGGCATGTACGACATTACGCGCGTCTCGGCGTAATCTGGGCGTCTTCCTCGGCGTGTAGCAGTTTAACGTTCCCCGAGACAGTGAGGCCTCGACTGCTTGGCGAAATCTCCTTGCATTTGGTCTCAACTGAAAGCTTACCACGGCGTATAAACATCTTTCTAATATTGAATGCCAAGATGTGGGAAATCCGTGATCGTCGTGATTATGTCTTGCTATATGTAACAGCCAAGAATACCAACTCACTCCATCTTTGGCTTGCCCAGACGCATTAGCGTATATATCCAATTATAGTGAGCAGTCGTATCGGGCTATCCTGCGCCAAGGCCACTTCATTTCAAGCGGCTCAAAAGATTAAACTAGGCAACAGAGGCGCCGCGGCTGCGGGGAGTCAATGAAACGTCCAAGTCTCTGCCCTTCTTCAGGGAGTCAAGAGGCCTGTTGAGAATTTGCGGGCTATCCATGCACTGCCGTTCTCTTCGTACTCTTGCTTCGTGACGGCCACTTTTTCGATGTTTGGATGATTTGCCATGTGGGCGGCTCCGTACCATGTGTTGGTGATGGGATCCGCAGGGCGGGCGACGCGGACGATACAGTCGTCGGGGACAAGCTGCACGAGCTCCTTTTGCAGGCGCTGAATGAACCCGTCGAACAGAGAGCTACCGCCGACTACAACGATATTGGCGAGAAGGCCAGGCCAGAGGCCAATGGGCAGCTCGTGGAGAGATTGCTGAATGGCGTCTGCAAGACCGGGCTGTCGCATACCCACGTCTGACGGACGGAAGATGAGTTCTGGGACGGTGAATCGCTCGTTTCGCAGAGTCAAGACGTCTTCTTCTGAGTGGCCTGCTGCGGCCAGTTTTTTGGATTTCGTATGCTGAGCAGGATCGTATTCACGGAGGATACCCTTGTGCCTAGTGTGAAAATCTGGCAGAACGTAGTCTTTGACAATCCCAGCTCCGGAGATGTAATCCTCGCGCTTCTCTCCTCTCGTTCCCTTCCATGTGCGTTCTAGATCTCTCTTGAAGTCGGCAGAAACGTAGCACGACGCTTCCTTCATCTCGTTGACAATGTACAAGTCGTTTCGCATGTCGAAATGGCGCAGGGAGATGAGGCGAGCCATGTAGTTTGTCAGGAACTTGCCGCCAATGTCGATTCTCCTAATGGCCGAGTGGAGGGGTCGTCCGCCGAGGAGGGGAGTGATTGTCGTGTGCGAAAAGCCGGAATCGACTACCAGCATAATCTCAGCTGGCGTGTTGGCGGCTGTAAGGGCGTCTTTTGGCGTACGGAAGAGGCTCTGCAGGTCGTGATATGCATTGAACGTCGAGCCTAGCAGCGTATGCGAGTTAGCATCTGATGGCAGACTATTGCGAGAGTCAGGAGCTCAACAACAACATACCAACGCCTCTGTAGTAGCTCGAGAAGCCGTACTCCTCAAAGACAATCTGGTCGCAGTTCGTCTGCAGCACGGGCAGCGCATTCGGCTGCTCCGTGAGCATCAGCCGGGTCTCGCTGGGGTCGCATTTCAGCTGTGCCTTGTCGCCAAACAGCTCCTGGTCCCAAATCTCCTTTTGCGCCTCCCAGTTGACCAGATAGCCCTTCTCGACCGGCCGTCGGAACTGGATCTCGCCAAAGTCCCGGCATCTGTCGAGCTCCGACGCAACGTAAATCTTCTTTGAGCGATCGCGCGCGATGCAGTTTTGGACGACGCGAGGCTCGGGGATGGAGCCGCCGCAGACGAGGCCGGCCTTGAGCGTCCAGGCGCCATTGTCGAGGACGAGCGTGTTCTGGGGGCGAGCTGGAGCCGCGGCCTTGGATTTGCGACCGCCCGCCATGTGGTGGAAGAAAAGAGAAGAAAGATGCGATTTCGCGAAAAGCCGGGAGACAAGTGAGATGGTGCAGAAGCTCCAGCCAAAAGTGGAAGGCCTCGGGTAGTTGTCTGAGCTGCCGATATTACATAATGCCTTGGACCGAGATAACCCTTTGGTCTACCTACATGTAGTAGTAGGTTCTGCGCAATCACGACTACCCGAGTGTGCCTATTTATCTGCTCGTGTATTCGAATCTTGCATTCTTGACATTCTGTAAAATAAAGCCATTTAAACAATTTCTGAAAGTGTTCAGCTATAACCCAACAATGTGCCTGCTTACTACTAGACCGTTGAGAGAATGCCGACAGATCCCATCAGCTTTCCTGAAATCCCACCCCGTCTTCTGTGACTAGATCACCAGCGCCAGTAAACATTCTTTGCCCTGGGACTAGGTTGTATTACCTATTTCCCATCTTTCTGGAACCTGTTTTAGTTCCATATGCCTTTCAACAATTCTGCACCGGCTGGGCCACTGATATCCCCAAAAATTATGACTGAATCTTTGCCCACTTTATTATTTTTGAACTCTGCTGTGCTCGTACAGAAAGTGATGGAGCGAGAATCACATTTGAAAGTAGTCATGCTGGAATGGCTAGATGTGTAACTAGAGTCGGTTATAATTTTGGTGAACCCAGATGCTTTGTGAGACTGAATATTGTCCACCTCTCTTTTGCCGACGTGTTCGTGTTCAACATCATTGCCCAGGCCATCAGCATTATTGTCAAGGCCATTAACATCATTTTCAAGGCCATCAACATTATTGTCAAGACCATCAGCATCCTCTGCAAGGCCATCAACATCATTGTCAAGGCCTTCGACGTTATTGTCAAGGCCATCAACATCATTGCCCAGGCCATTAACATCATTGTCATCGCCATCATTGTCATCGCCATCATCATCGCCCTGAGGCTGCATAGCGGGAAGAGCAAACATTGCAAGCTGTTCCTGATGTCCGCCGACGTGAAGCTGATACTTTGGCACCGAATCAAGACTTTCATGACACATAGGACAAGGTATCCCATCTTCGACTCGAATCTGTCTGGAGTTGAGGCTGATCATGGCCTCAAGTCGATGTTCTGGCATGTTGCTGGGGTGGTTGTTGTGAACATGTTCTGCAAACTCGAATCGGGATTGGAAGTTCTCTCCGCATGATAACGGGCAGACGTAGTATTTCCAGTGGTATTCAATTTCATGTAGAATCCATTCATAGCTTGTAGCAAACCTTTTGCCTACTGGGCAATCCGCAGAGAGGCAGGTATATGGTCGGAGATCAGCAAGCACATGCCGCCTTGATGGTTTTGTATCAGTAATTGTCATGTTACGAGATGATGGAATTGACGTTTCAAACTCACTTCCATGATGCTATATCCGTAGCTGTAATGGTCATGAAACAAAAGGGGCATTCAAAATGGCCACTCTCAGCGCCTTTGGGAAGCGGTGGAATGCAAAGTAGGTCTGTGTCTGCAAGAGAAGACGTAAGGGATGCTTGACAAGTGTCTGTATCCCATACAGAGTCTTCATGTGTTGCCAGTGATGTATGATCGAACTCAGTACTCTGAGCATGGCTTGGAATCGAGTTTGCAATGGTACTTTCACCATCTGCTTGGTCTTTGGGATCCAGGCCATGAGCGAGCTTTAGGCTTTCCCGATATTTGAAAAACTGTCGTCGTATGGTTATTGCACTTCCTAGCCTCTGGGCTAGGATCTTGTCCACTTTCTGAAACTTGGCCTGCACGTGTTGAATATCAAAGGATTCGTATGGCGCATCAGTCGGAACTGATGCCGCAGAACAATCGCGAGGAGCCGGATTTCTTGGAGAATTACTCATCTGTGGGATACAATCGACAAACTCCGATATACAGTCGGCGATTTGCTCCATTTCTGATTTTGGGGGCTCGTCATTATCACCATCGTCTTCTAGCGAGTCAGGCCCGCCGTTCAGGAAGTCGTCATCTTCATCTTCATCTTCATCTTCATCCCACGGCACCACACCCTCCTTCATAATAACCAGGGCTCCCTCTAGGAATTTCGAGAGATCATTTAAAAACCTGAGGACGTGATCTCGTAAGGGGGATGCTTTTCGAAGACGGAACCGCAGTGATCTGTTCTCTGACGCGCGTACGTCCATGTTTGCGAACCAAACTTTGAGGCGGGACTCGTCATCCGCAATCGCCATCAATGCTGTTTGATAAGAGGCAGTCAAGGCCGGCGAGGGTGGGTCTAATGAGGCGAGTGCTCGGAATAGCTCGAGACACCCCTTGACTGAATCCGCGATCCTAGAACCTTCCATTTTGGCGATATTGCTGAATGCTTGGTAAAATCAAAATATCTGGCCAGTTTTCAGTTTTGTCTCGGGAGATTAGAATTGTATATTCGCCATTGCTTCAGCGAGGCTCAAAGAAGGGGCATATATATATACCTTGTGTGGTGCCTATTTACATGTAAACATGTAGGATTTGCTATTACCCGCTCTGCTCACTGTTCAACCGTGTTCAGCCCGCCATCAGCTCTGTTTTCCATTGTTCAAAGGACGGGCTCACACATATAGCCATTCCACTGTTCATTTCGTCTCTGAAACACTATCAGAATGAGGTGCGAGTAACGAAGCGGTGGAGAAAATACGACAGAGATGGTTGTTCAGCCTGCCTTTTGCTCTGTTTTCCCATTATTCAAAGACGGGCTTACACATGTATCTGTTCCACTGTTCATTACGGCTCTTGAACACTATCAGAATTACGTGCGAGTAACGAAGCGGCGGAGAAAATACGACAGAGAGCTACAATGTTCAATTCAAAATATTGAGATTGAGCGGTTAAAGCTGCAAAATGCTTGCGAAAAGTTATTGGGTGGCTTGGTGCTCCCGTTCCAAATAGACACCATGGTAGAAAACCCTGGCCGAGGTCCGTGGGTGAACGAAGTAATTCAGGCAAAGATTCGAGCTCGGCTTTGGAGGTCTTGGGCTGCGTTTGAGCAGACATTGAGAGACATCTAGATGGCTATTACAGACATGAGCGAGAAGGTAAGAAACGGACGCGACGTGAGTCACCCTGAGAGCTCTTCACACCTACCATCTTTAGCACAGCCTCATGTACGACGGTCGGATTAGGATACATCTTTAATGATGAGAGAACTCAGGCGTGCCAAGTTTGCGTTGCGTCGATCCACGTACAAAAAGACTCTTAATCTCTGTCAAGGACGGCATCTCAAATCTCGAGTCTCTGCTATGACAAGCAGACAATGGGAAGAATTCCTCATACGAGCAAGCCTACCATCAACATCAGCCTCAACAACCCAATTTACTGCCAGATACGGTCAAACCAGTAATAGGTTCTGCAAAACGGAAAAAAGACTACCAGATTTTCTATTAATTGATTTTATTCATCTTCACTAACCACCATGATTCAAGCAAAGTAAAATTACTAGCTCTGTGTAAAAACTGTAAAAGGGAACATAGTGTTTAGTAAGGAGACTGCTATGGGCAGGCGTAAAAGTTTTGAGAGACGCCAAGATCCTAATGCGTCCCAAGAAATTATTGGTAACGGTAATTTGTGCATTGCGGTAGTATGTACTTTAGGAATTTATCCGAGAAACGAAATGATGCAGAAAAAAAAATAAAGAAAAGCCATGCTGGTCTATATACTATTATGCATCGCACGTTACAGCTTGGAAGCCACAGCAGCAGCTGAAGGAACCAGCCCCCATCTCTCCGCCACCTCATCATTAGGAATCTGTCCCATATTCACTCGGGTATTGACAAACGTCTCGCCACCACTCTCCCAGGCATGGTCCTTCCACGACCCCAAGCCAGGCCACATCTTGTTTTGGACAAGTTTCGTAATCTTATCGCTCCTCTGCGTTGCGACATCGTCCTTGGCGCCAATCACGGGCCCTATAACGCTTCTCCATAGATCCCAGGTCTCGTCGAGCTCTGTGATGGCTGTTACTCCCATGACACTTGCCCCGATGCGAGGACCAGCCCCGACGTAGGCCGTTGTGCCAAAGTCTTTTCCGAGGCGGGCCCATTGTTCCAGAGCCCACCGGATGGCCACTCCTTCGAGGTGCTCGCCGTTGTCTTGTGCGATTTGGGATAGCTTGGTGCAGGCCTTTCGTAGCTCTGGCGGCGAAGGATGCCAGGACACCATGGGGCCGTTGTCAACGCCTCGAGTCGTCAGCAGGCCCATGTTGAGCATACTGGCGTTTAACAGACACTCGACTCTGGCTGCTTGGAACCGCTGTAGGAAGTCTGATCGCCCGAGCTGAGTGTTTTGCAGGCAAAAGTTGCCATACGACAAGATAGCGTCAAGGGGTTCGCCAGTCTCTCTCAATATCATCTCGGCCAGCGAGGCGAGGGTATCGACGGGGTATCCGCTTATACCAACATAGCGAATCAGGCCCTGATCGCGCAGTCGGCGCAACTCCTTGACAGCCTGAAGAACCTCGGCAGCAGACACAAACTCGACGTCGTGCATGTACACCAGATCCAAGTATCGCGTACCCAGGCGCTCCAAGCTGCGGCAGACGCTGTAGCGCACCCACGCCGGGGAGTAGTCGAACTCGTCGGACTTGATTCGGCCGGCCTTTGTTATCAGGAAATATCCTTCTCGCGGCGGGGGCGGCGTCAGCAGTCGCAAGGCCTGGCCCAGCAGGATCTCGGAAGGGCCGTAGTAGGGCGAAGTGTCAAAGGCGTTGATTCCGTGCTCGAGCGCTCTCCGGACAATGTCGACGTAGGGCATGCGCGAGGGATCGGGGTGGTACTGGTGGTTGAAGGTGGCCGTGCCCAAGATGAGGGGCGGCAGCACCTGCGACAGCGGCATTCGAGAGGCTCCCATGGCGACTGTTTATGGCGGCTTGAACAGCCGAGTTGGGTTTATGGCAGGGCAGAGAGAGGCATTGTGGAGAGCGGGTGAAGAGGAGATCTTGTAGTATTTAATGGTTTGCGTCGATATCATGGAAACTAAGACACGGTGGTGGGCTGGAACTATGCTCGGAACAGTAGCGGAGAAACCGGAAACTTTTTTTTTTTCTCTTCTTTTAGTTTGGCCGTCTAAGAATAGCCCGATAGAGCCAAGACCCTGAATTTGACAGTGCAAATAACGAGTGGCCATGAATCCTCCATTCTGCGTGTACATGCGTGAATACGCATTATCCCACGTTGCTCCGTATGCGGAGTGGTGCAAAACGCGGAGAGTTACTCCAGATCGTCGGAAAAGAGGCTGACTGGACTCCATTTTCTCTTGATAGCTGCCCATTTCAGTATTTGGTCCTTGTAATACTTTGATAATGCACGGTAGAGCGCGCGCAGGTGGTGATTAGAACGGTATTGATTCCAGCTCGGAGTAATACCTAAACTTCCGTCGTCTAATATTCGAGCTTAGAAAGAGAAGGAAGAAAAGGCCCGTCGTCTTTTAAACTCCACCAAGCCGGATTTCAGCCTCGGATATTATTTGAGATTTGTATTACGGATAACAAATCGCATTTTACGGAAATGCAAATGTTGTTTACAAAGGATCTTGCAAGAGGAGCTGCACAGTACGCGATTGGACACGGAGAGGGTCCGATGGCATGCATCTTGACCCTCGCGTAGTTGTGCGGCTGAAGATGGAAATTGCCGCACTGGATGCATCCGTCGTCTAATAAATTCCGGGAGCTCGTGCTCCGAAGAGCGAGATACACAGCATACAGATCCTGCAAGCTGCGTTTGTACGTGTTACCCCGAATCGAGCCAAGGCGATGCAGACGATGGATGCATATATAAGCAAGCAGCTCCTGGTATTTCTTGCAGCAACGGTGAGTCAGAAGAGAAATCCAGCTGCAGTCAATCTGCTTGATCATCATGTGCCGATCGAGATGGCGCATTCCAGCCCACTAATCACACAAGCGTCCGTCTTTGCGCTAGATCTTGGGCTGGATGTATTAGATCTTGGTGAATCTAATAATAGGTGCTTGTACAGTGTTTCATCAATCGGCATCGGCGCTACGGGAGCGTCGACATTCAATGTTCTAGATAAGTAGATTGACAGACGGTATGCGGTAATGGATGGCCAAGGCTCCAGCTGTAAGTGATTGATTTATTCTTAATGTTGTCTTTGTTATCGTTGTAATTCTGTCATCAGGTTTATTCATGCACTTGTTCAAGTTCAACGCTATTTCAATCGCTATGTCACTACATCATTTCATCTAAATCACCGCATCATACATCAATGAATACTACGATATATGCCGTCACCAATTAGCCACATCATGACTGAGTTTTGCACATGCGGCCATTCTCAGCCACCGTCCAGACCTCGCTGCCCACTCCCGCCCTCGCATACAGCAAGCTGCTCGGGTCATACTTTTGCTTAATCTGCAGCAGCTTCGGGTAGTTTGCCCCGAAAAAGACGTCCTGGAAGTCGGGCTGCTGAAAGTCGGCCTCGTTCATGTAGGCGCCGGCGTTGGGCGTGGCGGCCTCGATGACGGGCTGCACGACATTCGTGATTGTGTCCTGCGTGGCCACCATGTCCTGGAAGGGCACCTGGAAGCTGTACGGCAGCGTCAGCGACGCCTCGACAATGGACGAGCGCCACTGCGGCAGCACGGCATTTGCATCATCGCCGCCAAAGCGCGAGACGTTGAGGCCCACGCCGATAAAGGTGACGCCCAGCTCGACCAGCTTCTGCGCCGTCGGGGAGAAACTCGGCAGCACCGCGCGGGGGATCAGCCGCCCGCCAAACAAGTCGGTGCCGACCTGGATGTTGCCGGCGGGAAACGGGCCCCAGTAGTTCTGGTAGTGGGCAAAGTAGCTGGGGAACTGCGTGTAAGTCGGCGCCAGCGTGATGTTGAGCGCGGCCAGGGCGTCGACAAAGGGCTTGAGGATGGCCTCGGCCTCGTCCTGCGTCTTGCCGTAGGCCGTCATGGCGGGCACCTGGAAGAAGCCCGGGCCGAAGAAGTAGATGATCATGACGCCCGAGTCGACAATGGCCGGCAGCGCGGCGTGGAAGGCGTCGACGATGGAATACAGCACGCTGTCGCCCAGCGAGGACGTGCCGATGGCGAACTTTGCGCCGGCGACGACGGCGTCTGGATGCGCGCGGAACACCATGGACACGACCACGCCGTAGTTGCCGCCGCCGCCGCCGCTGAGCGCCCAGTAGAGGTCCTCGTTCAGGGCGCGGGTTGCCGTCACCAGCGTGCCGTTGGGCGTCACCACGTCGTACGAGAGGGCATTGTCCGCTGCCAGGCCGTAGATTGTGCTGAGCGCCGAGTGGCCCGCGCCCTGGACGTAGCCTCCCGCAAGGCCCACGCTGGGACACTCGCCCGTCACCACAATCAGATTCGCCGCGTGGGCGGCCTCGAGCGCCTCAAAGCCCTGGATGCCGGCCCCCACCTGGAGCGCCTTGCCGGTGTAGAACTGGTCGGCCCAGTCCAGAATCGCCGTGTCCTTGAGGTGGTGCGTCCAGACCGAAAGGGCGCCGGCCCCGGTGGAGCGGCCGTTGTAGTCGTGTCCCGTGTTGCGAATGACGAAGCGGATGTTGCGCTTGGCCGCGAACTGGAGCGTTGCGGTGACGTGAGCCGCGGTCGACACGTTGACGGCATATCGCACGTAGTTGCCGAGCGTGCAGGGAGTGTCTTCTGGCTGAAAGGGGTCGCAGCTCGCGTTGGCGAACAGGGGCGCCATGACCGACGAGGACGAGTTGTAGCTGACGCGCAGACTGTGTTAGACGAGATCGTGCGTAATCTGGGGGAAATGGTATCTTGGAGATGCCATCTATGTACAAGATATCTTCTACTCACTGAATTGGAGAAGACAGCCAATTGTCCTGCAGAAACTGGCATTCCGTCGCATTGTAAGACGCCTCATGGCACGGCGACCCCAGCGGAACTGTCGCAATCAGCCGCCCATCAACAGTCTTGTTGAAGGCAGCCCAGTCACCAGCGCTGGGCCAGCATGCATCGCCAGGAAAGCATTTGCAAGACGAGCTCGTCGTTGCAGGTGCAGCATGGGCAAGGCTCGCAAAGCAGCCCGCAATGGCAAACAATGCAGATCCCAGGCGACTACGATGCATCTTTTGAAACGTGGGAAAAGATCAAAATGGTAAAAAAAAAACGAAGCTGAGAAGAAACCAAAAAGATGGAATGAACTAGCTATGCGCGGATCGGCCGACTTATATCTAGCATTTCGTCTTGCTCGATTTACAACCCATCTTGCAGTCTCCAGTTTACCGTTGTCTCTCGGCTCAATGCGTGCCGGATTAAAATCAGTCTACTTCTCTTTCTGGCGACATCATCAGTCGATAGTTTGCGAAATCTAATGCTAGCAGCTTTAATCAAACCACGTTGGATGCGCGGGCCTCTGCAGCCCCCCCGATTGTTTGCCTTGCCTTGCCAAGTCCGCGGCCGCAGAGACGAGCTCTGCTCTCATCCTCGTGCAGTAACGTGTAGTTTTTTTTTTCTGCTTGCTCGGCTGGGGCTAAAATATGGCCCCCCCCTCTTTCAAAAAGACCTGGGGGAAGAGAGCAAGACCGCGCTTCTTTCGGCGTATGTGTGAGAACGTGACCCCCGAATAACCCAGTAGGTGAAGACGTTATTGGCCGAAGCCGAGACAAGGGAAGTTGTACGAAGCAGAGAAAGAGAGAGAGCTGAAGAGGGGTTTGATGAACAAAGCTGGAGAAGGATCTGGAGGCCATGTCCTTCTTATTAGCACGAACCGCGGTGATCATGACACCATGTGTTTCTGTTCATCTATGTGCCAGACAATGTGCCGGCATCATGTATACATATAATATGCCCGTAAGGTAGTATTCCAAGTAAAATATCTCCTTAATACCCCATGATTCGGCAGTCAATTCGGCCGATGTCAGGCAACCAAGTAAAATGAAGACGAGAAAAAAAAAAAAACTTCCGGTTCTCTCCAAGTCTGGACCTCCATCTCAAAACCCTCAACCAGCTGTGCCTCCGTCACCGTCGCTTTGGAAAGGGCTGCGGGCTTGCAACGTCCCCCCCAGCACTACTGCACAAGGGCCTTGCCTAGTGCTCTTCTCAACACTCAATGCTACTCTACCCAGTATAATCCCTGGTGTAAGTGAGAGATTTTGTGTGTTTTAGTGGCTAGCTGAAGCCTGCAAAAGGAAAAAAAAGTCGACAGCTCTCCTGCATGTTGACAGGGGGATACTGTGAAAAGCTTCAGGGACATGGCAGAAGGGCTTTGGTGCTGTTCTGCATCGTATTCATGCCCTGCAACGTGCTCTCTCTCGCGACAGTACCTAGGTATAGAACAAAAGACGGGGCTTTTTGCTTTCCGTTTCTTACTTTTTTTTTGTAAATGATACGTAATTTGCCCTTTCGGATGATCGTGCCAAGCGAGATTTTCATGCATGCCATTTGTCGCAAACAGTTACCCAGCCATCAATATAAGTTGCTCTTCTTTCTCTCGGCTCTCGGCCTTTGTTGTCTAATTGTTGTTTTACAAAGCAACACGTATTTACAAGCTCGCTGCTAAACAACCTGCTATTTCTGAAACCATGTCTCTTCTCGGAAAAGAACGCGCGCTGTGGCCGCCGCCGGCTCTTCAGGGTGGAGTTCCCGGGCGGTCCAGGGGGTTACCGGGGAAAGATGTCGGGGAAGACGGGACGCTGGTGGCGTTTATAGGCGAAGTTGAAATAAGACTGAGACCAAAAAAAGGCCAGAATAAGACATTGTCCGAGGTTTTTTGAGGCCCTTCTCCGCGCGCCAAAGATTTGACGGCATGGAAACTAAGGAAGCCAAAGATTAGTCAAGCGGGATAACTAGTTCCCGTTGGAGACATCATCTTTATGCTCTCAGAGTCTAGAGCAGGCAATATTGGTAGTGGTGATTTTTCTGGACATGGTGATGCGTCAGGTAGACTGGCATCATGGCTTGCAGATCAGATCTCACAAAAGTGTCCTCAACGGCATCAATTCCGGCTCCCCCAAAGCTGCCTGCTACTCCCCTTGTCAAAGACCGAATGCAACCAGGCTAGGTATACATGCTTTGCACTGTAACCAGCCTAGGTTCACGTCAAGTCATCTCCGTCCTGTCGTCTGGGTAGACCGCCTGCTGCCCAAGGCGACCCCTACAGCCGCCACTTGAATGCTACCCTCTTGAGCATGTACATGCCAGAACGATTTACTGTTATTAGTAATCTCCCAAAGAGCAGAAGGGCAGGAGGCTACGGGGAAAAGGGAAAAAAAAATTGAAAAAAAAAAAAAAAAAAAAAAAAAAAAAAAAAAAAAAAAACGAAAAGAAAAGAAAGCAAACGGCGTGAAAAAGTTGCATCGGAGTTTGAGCTGGTTTGGCAACGCCCGAGTGAAGTGCCGGTCAATGCTAGACGCCTTTCATTTCCACTTGACTCTTTTTTAATATATAGATTAAAAACCAGCTGAGAGACATATGATAGAAACTTGAGACTAGACAGCCAGCCCCATGCTTGGTCTCGCATTGAAGCCACAAAGTTCGTTTCTGTCTCCGTTTTGGAGCCAAATGCGACGGTAACTAGCACAAAACGGCATCAGCTAGAGAAGATAGGAAGCTTGTCAATAACGATCTAGACCCCCGACCAACCTTTTTGCAATGGCACGCACGAGTAATGGGTAGCACCGTAGCAGCGACAAGTTTAAACCACTTGCTGCAAACAGCAACGAGGATTTGGCGGAACTCTTTCCCTTATAAGACAATTTGACAATATTCGGAGAGAAGAAACAGGAAAAAAAAAAGGTCAGGAGACATGGGGTACGGCATTCGCTGACACACACTCTTCTTCTCTGCCTTACTACAGTAATAGGCCCGGCAGTCGTTGGGAAACCCACCCCATGTCAGCGAAACTTCCAAATCCTCTGCTGTAAAACTTCTTTTTTGGGGAGAGAGAGGGGCGGTAGATCTTTAGGGCCAAGAGCTGAGGGTGGTATCGGACGTCTTAACCTACCGCACATTAAATGGACTGAGACATGCTGACGTTTTTTTTTTCTTTTTCCTCTTTTTTCGCTTATTGTTCTTTATTCCATCCCGTGTGTGGCTTTTTCTTCTTTAGAACACTTCAATGCTTGCCTAGTTTTCAAGCCACATACATGGCGCCCAGGAACAGCTTCCACCAGGAGTAGTCTTTCTACCACACAATGCCGACGCTTGCTACCAGTTGCTGCGTTTCATTAAATCCGATATCCCTAAACTCCTCTGCGGCAGGCATCAGGGTATTAATATTCTTAAGCGTATTCTCCTCGGGTATGCGTGTGTGTGTTTTGCACACATAATTACATCACCCCCCCCTTCTCTCCATCTCTCTCTCTCTCTCTCACTAATACCCTCGCTCCCTGTCCAAGGGAACCCGACACTCTGGATTACAAGCTCCCCTTTTCTTGGCAAAAAAGATACCCAGGGTCCTCCCGCCTCCACTGTTTCTAGGTTTCAAGCCTTCAGTCTCTTTGTTCTTTTTTTTTTACCCTTTACATCTTCTTGTATATTTTTTTTCATTTGTTTGGAAGGCGGGAACGACACACAATGGCGTGGGCGTACAACACGCGGGAGGGCACGCCAAACCATGGATCCATGATAGCCTCCATTGCCCTGGCGGTAACGGCCTTGTCTCTGGCCGCGCTGTGTCTGCGGATCTATGTGCGGACGAGGATCGCAAAGGCCGTGGGTTTAGGTACGTATCTCTCTTTGAGGCGAGACGGGCGGGTTCGGGTTCCTGGCCCCGTTGATCGTCGCTCTTGTTGGAGTTTCACCGCTTCTACCGTCGGATAGATCAGATCTGGGGGCTAATGGGAGAATGACAGATGACTGGCTGATCATTGCTGGCTGGGTATGTTTTACATTCTCTCGATTGCCTCAATTATAAAATTTTCGATGAAGCTCGCCCCCCCCCCCCCGTCGTGGGATATATATAGAGAGAGGGTCCAAGGGAAAGATTTGACTGACTCGCATCCGCAACTATATAGATTGGAGCTTGCGGGTACGCATCCGCAATCGTCGTCCGTACGTGTATCCCCAACTCAATCTCAACTTCATAACAAAATTCCTAACAAAGCTTTACAGAGACGAAATGGGGTCTTGGGCTGACTTCACTGCACGACATGCCGGATGAAAACGTCGTCAATTTTGGCTTTGTGCGTGATAACCCCGTGTCGGCCGATTATTCCATCATATCAAATACTAATATCTTTCTAGACACAATATGTCGGCGCACCATTGTAAGGCGGCTCTTCCCCCCCCCCCCCCCCATACGTCTTTCTTTTCATACTTACGAAATCTCCCATGTTTAGCTATGTTCTTGGTATCTGGGGCTTCAAAACCAGCCTGCTCGTATCCTACGTCCGCTTGGTTCCCGGCGCATATCGAGTAGTGCCCATTTCGCTGGCTGTGATTGTCACAATGGCACATATCGCTTTTCTACTAGTTTTCTTGCTTCTGTGCATTCCGGTATGGCCATTTCTCAGAACATCCATTCGTGAACACTTATACTCATTGCGCATTGTGTTTATCTAGGTACAAAAACAATGGATACCCACCACTCCAGGCCATTGTGGACAGGCAGTCCCCTTTTACATCACATTTTCATCCCTTACCATCATTTTCGACGTCATAACGTAGGTTTTCAAGCAGCCCCTTTTTTTCTCAGAAACACGACGCATCTAAACTCACACCTCGCAGGCTCGCCCTCCCTTTCCCCGTCCTCCTCAAGCTCCAAATGAAGCGCCGTCGAAAAATCGCCCTCCTATGCCTCTTCGCCCTGGGCATCTTCGTCACCATTGTGCAAATCATCCGCATCCAAACAATCACCAGCCTCGCCAACTACCTCGACTCGGCCGAAGCCATCAAGTGGTCCATTGTCGAGACAAACGTCGGCATCTTCATCGCCTGCGTGCCCACGCTCGCGCCCCTCGTCACGTACTTTTCGGAAAAGACGCGCAGCGGCGGCAGCAGCGGCAACACGCCGGCACGGCCTGGTGATGGCACCGGATTCGCGCTGCAGTCGTGGAGGGTGACGAAGAATGGCATGAGGCCCCTGGGCAGCGGCGTCGACAGGGACGACGGGGGTGAGAAGAGCACGGAGAATATCTTGCAGGGGCCGGTGGCCTCGGTGAGTGAGGCGAGTGAGGCGAGCGACGGGGCGGGATCCCATGGGCGGGCGTCTGCTTCTGCGAGGAGACGTGTCGACTGATGGCAACCCACGGCTTGTTATTTGATTTTTTTTTCTTTTCCTTTTTTTTAATCGCGGACGGTGCAAGCGAGCGCAAGAGTTGCTATTGCTTTTTCATTTTTACATTTACGAAAGTCAATGTGCCAAGATATACCAAACATGTTTTAAAGATACCCCAATATGGTCATAATAACAACCAAGAGATGGTTTGTATAGAGAAATCAATTCAGCGTCCAAGAATGTGACAGCTCCTACTATACTTGTAACAGACATCTCAGCTTGTTAACAAGTGAATAATGAAAAAGAGCAAACCAGTCACCGCATGACATAAAGTAGTACATCAACATCATTCAATCAATGACACCGTTTCTACATGTGCCTCATCGCAAGCAATTCCAAATCAAAACACATATATGCAAGTATAGTAAACTATTATTAGCCATATACAGTTCAACACGCCCCCCCATTCAAACAGACACGAAGCAAACCAAGCGCTACATAATCATCATCATTAGATATCCACATCTCCATCTCGGCAATACAACAAATAAAGACACACCACGCAGCGCCGATCAGACTATACAAAAAAAGCAAATGCCATATTCCCTCCTCGGCGCCCCTTTCCCTCCTTTCGACACTGTCCTCCGAGTTGCCAGATTCGGCTACACGTGGCGGCACTAAGACCGTTTCTTCTTCTTTTTTTCCGTCTGCATCTGATTGGTGGAGTTTCAGGCACGAGGGTGCCAAGAGCCAAAGTAGGAAAATCTCACCTCAGCTAGGTAAGGAGAGAGAAATCAACAAAAGTGATGCGTGTCAAATTGCGAGACGGAAAAAAAGGCAGAATGACTCTGCAGAATGACAATGCAGCATGGACAAGAGACCTTTCATCGCAAGTAATGACACGCACTCACACAAAGGGAAATGACAAAAAGAGAGGTAGATCAAATGAATGATCTTATTAAGATAAAATAGTACTAGTAAAACAGGGGTTGCTAAAAGGAAATCTGTGAAAAGACTAGAGGGTCGTTTCGCATCCTGAAAGCGCGAGAAAGAAAGTTTTTTTGGAATCTTTGGGTTAACATTTTTAACTAATAGTTTAGTCGATTGTTTGGCTTCTACCGCATTACAAAAAACGTCGCAACGTCAAACACATCTCTGGGGGTACATGCTCCGTACCCCGGGTATGATTTCATCAAAAACCTGCAGTATACCATTACTTGCAGCCATCCACCCCAACCACGTAAAAAGGAAACAGGTTTTAAAAAAATAAAAAGCTGAAAAAATGTAAAATGAAAAGAGAACAGCTCTTTTATGCAAAGAGATGCAGATGCAACACCGCGTCTAGATCGCTTATACCTCAACGGTGGTGGGCTTCTCGATGTAGTCACCAGTGCCCATGGTAGCGGCAAAGGTGGTGGTGGGCTTCCAGCCGGCAGAGGTACGGGGAGTGGTCTCCTCCATCATCTTGTCGACCTGCTCGAGAGACAGACCCTTGGTCTCGGGGATGAGGAAGTAGGAGTAGATGAAAGCGCAAGTGCAGAGACCTCCCCAGATGAAGAAGACGGAGGACTTGAGGTTGCCCTTGTCGGTACCGACCATGTAGGGGGTGATGACGGCGATGATGGTGTTCCACAGCCAGTTGGAAGCAGTGGACAGAGCAACACCACGAGATCGGATAGGCAGAGGGAAGATTTCACCAATGACAATCCAGGCACCAGGGCCCCAGGTGGAGGCGAAGAAGAAGATGAAGATGGCGATGAAGGCGATCTGAGCATTGACAGCGGAGATGTTGTCGGCGAGGTTCTGGGTAGGGTCGCTGGGATCGGGGTGGGTCTTGTTGAAACCAATGGTGACACCAATGATGGCGACCAGGAACTGGCAGATGAGCATACCAAGAGCACCGAAGATGAGGATGGTACGACGACCGAATCGCTCGACAGTCCAGAAAGACAGAGGTGTGGAGCAGACGTTGACCAGGGAGAAGATGAGGGAGATCAAGAAGGAGTTGCTGATGGCACCGGTGGACTGGAGGAAGGGAGTAGAGTAGTAGAAGATGAAGTTGACACCGGTCCACTGCTGCATCATCTGCATGGAGGTACCGAGGATGGTTCGTCGCAGGTTAGACTTGCCGGTCCAGAGAGAGCCCTTGAAGCAGTTGGCCCAAGAGCCGAACCAGGTGGTGGAGGGGATCAGGGCACGCTCGTACTCCTCGTTGGCGATAATCTCAGCAAGCTCGTTCTGGACATAGTCGGAGTCCTCAGGCTGGCCTCGGACACGGGACAGGGAGTTGATGGCCTTTTGGATCTCGCCCTTCTTGACAAAGTAACGGGGAGAGTCGGGGAGGAACATCAGACCGCCACCAAGGATCAGGGCCCAGGGGAACTGGATGGCAATGGGGACGCGGTAAGCGCCGGTGTTGTGGTAGTTCTTGGTGCCGTAGACAATGCAAGAGGCGAGCAGGATACCAATGGTAATGCAGAACTGGTAACCGGCGACGAGAGCACCACGAACCTTGCGGGGGGCACTGTGAAGGAGGGTTAGCGGCCAGGAACAGCAATTACCAAAACGGATGGAGCCAAGACTTACAATCTCAGACATGTACAGAATGACAATGGCAGACTCGAAACCGACACCGAGACCGGCAATCAGACGACCGGCAACAATGGGGCCGAGAGCGTGCTCGGGAGAGGTAACCATCTGGATAATGACTCCGATCATGTAGATGACACAGCCGATGATGACGGTCCACTTTCGGCCAATCCAGTCGGAAACGTCACCAGCGATCAGGGCACCGAAGAAGGTACCGCAGGACAGGATGGAGGTGATGAGGGAGGTGTGGCTGTCGGTGAGCTTGGTGGCGAGGGCACCCTCGACGGCCTGGTAGAAGATGGGCGAGCCGTTGACACCGTTGATGTAACCGGAGTCATAGCCGAAGAAGATGCCTCCGAACGAGGCAAAGGCACAGATCAGGTACGCCTGCCAGGTGATGGGGGCCTCGATGTGCTCGACATCTTGGGTAGTGTGGATGCCCACGGATTGCTTGCGCGCCTCCGCGGGGTGGACTTCTTGCGAGTCGGACATGGCGTCGAGCGTTGGAATTCTCGAGTTCTCCCGTCGATTGTGTTGGCGATGGTTGGAATGGAAGAAGAGGAAACTCCCGGGCCGAGCGAACGGAGCGGGTTCTTTGCAGTGAGACAGAGATCGACGAGGCAAGACAGGAGCAACCCAGGGAAGGGGCGGCGGCAGGCCGACCTTTTTATTATCGTGACGCCGGCGAGCCTCGAGCCATGGCCCAGCGTCGATGGTGGAGAGGCTTTGGGGAAAGATGGCCTGGACGCTACCTGGAGAAGAGCCACGCCCCTCTGGCAGGGGCCTGGATCGAGCGAGAGCGCGCGGGGGGTGGCCTGGGGGGGTGGAGGGTACAGAGAGTCAGAGTCAGAGAGTCAGAGTCGTGCAATTGCTGCAACTGCATGTTCCTGGAGGTACCGTCTGTACGAGGCCGGTGGAGAAGTGGAGGCCTGGTGTGGCGCTCGGCCTCACCCACAAGCTATTCTCCTAGCCCGGCGGTCGGGTCTGGCCTAGCGCCAGCTGCTGAGTCCAGGCACGGCGACGCTCGAATGTTAGCAGCGCTGGTGGGATTCACGAGCAAAATTACGAGGAAAATTTTGCAGCTGGCCTGGCCCGTGGCAACATTGGCTGCAGCGCATCTCATCTCGTGCAGCGCGGCCAGGGGAGCTTCCGCCCATAGCCACCGTCGATCGCGGCGCAGGCGACGAGGCTATTGGCCGTGCTCGCGGTGACCGGTCAGCAGCAATCAAAAGATATCACCGGCCAGCAGGCGATGCCGCAGGCCATTGGCGGGGGACGGCGACGAGGCACAGGCAACCTTGCCGTCTGTCTGTCTGGCTGTCCATCAAAATCTGTCTCGCCTGCAAGTGAAGCCGTCGAATCACAGGCAGCACCCAAAAGGGGCCGGGGTGGAGGCGCACGCGAGAGCAGGCATGTGGCAGAGGCACCGCGCAAATCTGGGCTTTGGGGGCAAGGGAGGCCCCTGGTCGCCGGGAAAGGAGATTGAGGGGCCCCTGGCGCTGGGCGCTAGAAGCTTGGCCGCGGTGCTGCTAGCGGCGCTGGAGGTGCTGGAGGCGCTGGAGGACGCTGCAAAGAGCTGCAAAGAGCTGCTGCAGCGTCTGGGGAAGCCCGCATGGGGGGATCTGCGGGGCCCGGAGGCTGCTGAGCTACGAGGTAAGGCCGACGCAGTGCAGAGACGGTCGCAAGCCATGAGTGGCCCGTGGCTGGACCCCTAGCCCCGGACGAAGCAGAGAAGCGCCGAGAAGGGCCGGCGGTAGGGGCTCGCCGCTGGCCTATGTCGAGAGCCAAATGTCTATTGTCGATGTCCTAGCATGACACATGCAGCACGCGCGACCTGCACTAGCAAGCACTGGAAAATATCAAATGATTTTGAAATTGGCCAGCTGTGCGAGCATTAGGCAGCAGGTAGCTCGCTGCTTGCGCCGTGAATATTGAGTACATGTATTTGATATTGGATATTGGATATTGGATCCTATAGTCAGAGCCAAGTAAGAATAAGGTACCAGACTATCTGGCGAGAGAATGCCGGGGCATGGGCTATACAGTAAGATGCGAGATGCGGAGTGGACGACAGGGTACCGACAGTACATGGGGGCTACATGGTACGTGTGCTCGACAGAGGTTACCTGGACGGCAAATCCCCAGGGCTGGTTACATGTGAACTGAAGGCCTTCTGTCATTATTGATTCGATCAGCCAACAGCACTTCCGTCTATACGGGGTACTGGACGTGCCCATCCAGTCCAATGCTCACCAAATTTCTTCATCGGCGCAACTCATTAGACTTTGCTGGTGGCGACCACTGGCTGCTGCTGCTCGGGCACTAGCGCCGGATGGCACTTGCACTTATTGTGTGCATGGTGCTAGGTTCCGTTATGGAAGTCGCCGTGGAACTTCTGTTGCTGTTGGCTGCTCTTCCCGTACTACTGTAAGTACAGTGCACTCTCTCTTCATCTTCAACGTTTAACCCGTCACGCCGGATTATCTAATCTGGCCAAGGAAAAACCCATCGACGTCCGTCCGGCGATCCATGCCAGCCCCAGCCCATGTCAACTCCATGCTACGATGCCGGCATCACGTCTGCTGCGAGCGCTAGGACCTCTCCCGCTGGGCGATGCCAGAACTCTCACAGCTGTTACGTACAAACACGCACTATTGCGGTGTGCTAGCCGAGCAGGGCCGGCAGGGCTGACCGGTCGCTGAATACGGGCATCTGGACACTCCAAAAGCGTCGAATCTCTGATGGCGTCGAACGGCCTCTGCCCGCCACCGCCCAACCGCATCAGTTGGCCCTTTTCGGCGCTTCCCTCCCATCCCGTCGTCCTGGCCTCTCCAGACTCCCCGTATTCCAGTTCCACGCGCACTCTATTTTCCCCATGGGCGCCGTGCTGACAGCTGCGTTGGGCCAGCGTGGGGGAAGGGTCGGGGTCGAAAAGCTGGAGATGCCACCGGCGCTGCCTCCCAAAGGGCCAATTTTCGGTCGTACTCAGCGGCGCTATTATCCTGCCCTGGGGCCCTTTCTGCGCCTGGACGGACCCCTCCTGCTGGTGGTTGGAGGGGTGTTTTCAATGCTTTGCTGCCCGCGTTCAGCGTCTCTCCCGCCGCAGACAAGCTCGCTGGTAATTGACCGAGCTAGGGGCGGCTTGGCGGCCAATTGGCCAGCGCGCATCTCTGCAATCTGGAATCATCTCCGAACGGCTGCTGCTGACTCGCCAGCCAGTTGCTCACAGCATGGTTTTGACGGCAATACGCGCAAGTCATGCGCCACCAAGTCATTCACTCACTCCAGCAATTGAGTTTGAGTATTCTATACGCGGAGCCATGGTGTCGTGTGAGCTGCGTATTTGCTCTCGACTGCGTCTTGCCCGCATCCCTTCGCATCACGGGCGCCTCTTCGGCGGTTTGCCGGATTCACTAGTGCTGGCTCTGTTCTGGTCCAACGCCCATTGTCACGCGTCCGTTGTGCATACGCTCATCACCATCGAAAGTTCGATCGGATCATGCCTGTACTGATACCTAGAACACATATGTATACATGCAGCAGCAGGCCATGTGCCTCATCACACTCATCACCAAATCGATAGTGCATTTCGACGTCCTAGAATGTGACAGCTTGGCCCATGGCCCACGCCAAGATCTGCCCACCGGCGAGGCTGAAAACGGGATGCTACTGCACCTCGCGACAATGGCGCCCAGAGAGAGGTTTGAGTTAGATGCTGGAGTCGAGATAGCTGCCTCGGATCTCTTTGGCCGAAACAGAGATGGCCCTAATACTTCCCCGGCCAATTTGCCAACCCGTTTTACGAGTCTTTGACGTCGTTGATCAATCACGCCCGCTGCTTTGGTCTTTGGCTTCAAACCGGCTCCAAACTTTCAGCCTCCTCTGGGGATGCTCCCGGCCATGCGTCAAGTGGATTGACATCCTCCATCATGGAAGCATGCTAGACATCTTGGCCATTCGGCGTTACTATTTGCCTCTCAAGCTAGGGACCTTTGCCTCGTCGACGGCCAACAGCCGGTGTATACATGATCCGACGCCAGGTGTTTGGCAGCAGTATCGCCATTGTGGTGCGCATTCCCTGCAATGCACAAAAATAAACCTCGTCTCCATCGCCGTACTGTAGCCAAATCTGCCCAGCCAACGTTTGCTCGCTGGCTAACAAACTCACCAGAAAACACGCGAACCGAACCCAATGCTCGGGCACCCCCCCCAGCACGACTCCATATACATGGACGCTAGCATGCCTCACCATGCACGTCTCCGGACCGAAACACCCACTCCACATGGACGCCCACAAGGCGGAGCTTCTCTGCAAATTTCAGGTCACGTTAAGACTCGAAGAAAAAAAAATCCTTCTCGCGCCAATGGCCCAGCCTAGCATCTGCTGCTTGGGGGATTTCCGGGACGCCAAACCCAGCTGAGCCAAGGCAGTCCCTCAGCCGCGCCGCCTCGCTGCGCTGATTCGACAAGCGGCACGCCAGCCTTCCACAAAGGTACGTACCAGCTTGTACCGGCCCAGGCATTGGCTACTAGCCGATACATGCCGGCGAGTTTCTAGACCCATCGAGACGCCAGATCGAGGCCGAAAGCCGCCCCGTATTTGCTCATCTGATGAAGGGATGAATATACGGGGAGCAGGGGACTATGGGGAAGAAGGGGTGAAGAAAATTTTCGGCCTTTACATCACGGGACCAATACTCTGACATGATGACCAAGGAAGAAAAATTCAGCTGAGAACGTATTCGCCAGCGCCGGGTTCAGCGCTGCAGAGTCAGATCCGGCTCAGCAGCCGAGGCATGGTGATCCATAGTGAGCAACCCTCGGACCACAAGCTGCTGTACGGTGATCACCAAGTGTTCGTCTCGCCCCATGGCAGTTCACCGCGTGGCATTGTGGCTTGCCGTAGCTGCATCGGGGGCACCAAGGAACCAAACCACCCTTGGGCATGAGACGATGCAGTCGCCAAAGCAGGTCCATAACGAGACTATGGTGTGAACTGTTTAGTACATGCTCTCTCGCCAAGCAGCGTGGTAACCCACATTCCGGCCAAGCTGCAAAAGCCACACAGATCTCCCCAGAAGGGGAATTAGCCTTTAGACGACGCCTCTCGGCCTACCTGATTATTAAGTTTGGTGGATGTCATATCCAACTGTAATTCTCGTATGTTTCACCCCCGTCTCTTACAAGTATTCCTCGTCATCGTCGCTGTAGTATCCGCAGAGAGCTAGCAGAAACGCCGAGTACCGGCAGGTTTCGCGGAGTGCCCTCGGGCGTATATACGTGCTACTGCTAGTATTAGAATTTGCGGCGTACATGTAGGTACTCCGTCTACCAACGCACAACAAAGGGGAGTCCCACTGGCCCCCATTCTCATAGGCAAGGCATGAGAAGAAACCCGTTGGCGGCGGTCAGCACGGCCAGACAGAACGGCAGAGAGGGATGATGAAAGGCCGAGAGGCCCCGAGGATGGTGGCAGCAGCTGTCCCGCCCCTTCACGATGCAAAAAACCAAAGTAGAGCCAGCGACATCGCTTGGGACAAGGCATCCGGTTCTGGAGTAGGTAGTATATGCAACGATTCAAAGGAGCAAGCAATCCAGGTTCGCGCGATGGCTATCGATAGACTGGGAACACAATGGTGGATCTCTGTGCCTTGACCAAGGTCGCGACCCGATGTGGTGTCCCTGAAATTACCACCTACCAACTACATACGAATCAGTTGCTGTTCCATGGTGTTGCCACCAAGCTGGTGCCCAACCCAGGGTTGGCCTGTCTTGGCCCGGTCCCGACAGAAGAACTGGCTGCCCGTTACCGCGGCATCTAGCAATCCAATGCATTATGCATGCGCCGCCAAGAGCACGCAGCGTGTGGGAAGGCGTCCTGTTAGCGCGACATATTGCTTTAGGATGTTGAATGTCACTCTGGTCAGCTTGCCAAATTGCGTATTCATGTCTCTTTGCAAAATGAATACTCATTTTGGATCTCAAGTCGATGGGTTCATATTGCCTCGTCCGCTTATACAAACCTGCTTGACTTGATCCAACATGGTATTATCCCCCAGACCATGTTATATGCCTACCAGCAAGCTTCTACTCGCGCTTGTACCTTCCACTCATACGCAAAATAACCATTCAGACCACAGGCTGTTGGTGTTACTGATGGACGCGATGTGATACAGTAGCCAAAGCAACTCTCCAATTGCATTAACATTTGCAGTACAATTATACACTAGACATGTACGAAGCTACCGCAGCCTGTGGATTCTACCGTTGGCCAAAGATATTTTACTTCAAGGCATCAGTTTCCTCCGAACCATGCAATTTGGCTACAAGCGACACACGTTACGGAGAAAACGGGAAGAGCTTTTGACCACAGGGCAAGGATGGAGGTTACACTCATTCATCTACCCAACGTGCTTCGGTGAAATTCCCTTTGAGCATGGCTCTCTTTCATTTCCCATGCTTTGTGCTGCTACATGGTGGATGCAGGGAAGGATGCAGCACCACACCCATACCTAGTGCTGCGCGCATGCAGTTCGAGTGGAAATGGGTAAACCAAGGTAGCTAACCGGAAGTCGTCCTTTTTTTGGACTGCAGGATTGGGTTCCATTGCTTGTTGGGGTGGCACACTTGTGCCACTACAGTTGACTCTCAACCCCCTGCCGTGTCTGCGTGCATATTCCTACACCAATAGTGTGCGAGAGCCCAACGACGGTAGCATTCTACCACGCCGAGTTATATTGCAGCAATATGCAAGTTCCAATCACGTCTAGGGAACGTTGAATAGGATGGACCCTGGCGCTGATCCTTCATCTGGAGCTGAGCCAGTCGGATTGAAGAGGTGAGAGGGGCATTAATATATGCACATGCATGTATGGCGAGTATGGGAGGGTAGTATTGAGCTCGTGAATGAGGCCATGACAATGCAAAAGGTCAAGAAACGGAGGGGGTCATTGTTTGGGATTTGGATCCTTGGGTTGAAGAGGGAGGGTTGTGCTTTATCTCATGGTTTCATTCATTTTCAGGTGGGTGATTTGCCTTTACGAATTTGGCTGAATATATTATTGGCTGATGGAAGTAGGTATTGTAGAACGAAGAAGTGAGCTTTTTGTTCATGAGTCTGTTCACATGCTTCAACCGGGAGGGTGGGAACGGATGATGTGTGGGGAGCAAGGGCCGTCTGTCTATCTACATGTAGGTTATACCGTCCATGTAGGATTGCAGATTCCACGGTGAAATCATGGGGCAAAGTACGGCCTATCTTGCATGAAATATCTATATGCGTGTTGCTGGCTGGCGGAACGAGCGGAAGGTTATCTTTCACAGCACTCGTAAGGTGAGGTAGATATCGCGGGGAATGGGGTAGAAAGGTCGGGGTAGATAAGATCTAGATATGCTTATACCTTTGGTGCTCGAGATAAAAATAGAGGCTCTATTCGGCCCATGGTTTTTTTGAGAGATTTTGAGAGAGCGGAGTATTTTTGTTGCCCCTGGTTACGATGTTTGCATCGCGTAGACGGGCCGATGGTTGGTTTTGAGGTGAAAGGAAGCGAGAGATGGATTTGTAACTTGAAAGTTGCTTTTTGCAAGTATGGGCGTTTTGGGGATTTTTGACATGTGAACAGGTCAAGAGCGAGTCTCTATTCTGTTGGTGCTCCCACTGGCTTTTTTTTTTGGTCCTGCCGACATGCATTATTGTTTCCTCTCCATTGTCGGTTTTCGTTGCGTGAAGAAGTTTATGGGAGGGGATTATATAGCGATCCTATGTGGGGATGTGCCGTCGAAATGATATCAACTCGACAGGTTTCGGGGGACGTAGAAAATGCTGTGAAGTGGTTGCTCTCGCAGATTTCATGCATGGACGGTTGAAGGCCTCAGGGAGGGTTAAAATTGCTGTGAAAGATTTCGGCGTCGCGCCAGGATTCGATTGGACATGATACACTGAAACTCGATGCCCGCTAAAGGCACCCATGGGAGTCAAGGAAAGTTGCTGCGCTAATCAAGGTCGTCCAAGCCGATCAAGGTTATCTCGGTCATCTAGGTCATTTGCACAGATGATGGGGATGTTTAATTGTAGCAACAACTATAAGCAAAAACAACCAAATCACATGCCTCTATAAGGCTGCTCGAGAGTAGCAAAAGAAAAACGCTGCGTGGCTTGCCAGATGAAGGGAAAATACTAGCATAAATGCCATGCGGTAGACATTTGTCAGAGGCAGTTCTCTTTCTCTGCTTCGCTGTGTTGGCGTTGAGAAACCTACACACCTCCTACAACGTCTCGACTCAGTTACCAAGCTTGGTAACGAGCGCTAGCAAGCGAAGTGGAATTGACCCTCTTTATTCTAACCTCGTAGGGACATGCTATTTGTTTCTTAGTCAGGTCTTTGCTGAACTAAAAGTCGGCAATGATTTGAATGTGGGTAGCTTGATATTACCGATCCACGACTTGCGTGGAACGTGCACGATGGTTGCATTTGCTACCCTACAACATCTTCACTTTTCAATTTTTTCTTTTGTTGATTGCTGCGGTGGTGGTGCAATAGTGATTCATAATATCATGGCGCTGACAGTATTCAAATTATGACACTAGTATTAGATTTTGCGTTCTTCTTCTCGCTAAAGTTGTTATTAGAGAAGCTCGTCTTGTTGTTCGTACGGGTTTACATGGTAGTATATCTGAAGATTGTCTCATTGGAATATCTAGCCCTCATCCTTCCAACATGGAAGAAAAAGGAGGGAAAGAAGAAGAAGAAAAAATCGAGAATGGTCCTGAACATATTGATTCCCCTTGATCCTCACGCCATCCTGGACAGATAGGGGTACGAGATCGAACTAGGACGGCCAGAGGAAAGGCAATGCTCGCTTCATAATCACCATTTGCGAGAATTAAGCATATCTTAGCGAACATCGGCCCTTGGACGCGACGACATCCTATCGGGCTGTGGATACACAGGGCATTCAACAAACGCAAATGCCATGATGAACAGATCAATAGCTCTCGACAATCGGTGCTACGAAAAGCTATGACGAGGTCATCGCAAGATTGCCATCTGCAGCAAAGCGCGGCAGTTGGGTTACCCCTGGGTCACATGGATTGAACTGCCCTCCTATGCATAAAAGCGGTCGGCAGTTATCCTAGCTCTCGTTGAATAAACTGCCGGCCCAACGACCCAGCTTAACGGTCCTTGTTTTTTTTTTTGCCATTTTTCCTCACGGGGCCGATTAATTGGGATAGGGGGGATACGAAAGATTTGGTTGCATTGGAAATGTCAAACGCTCCCGAGGTCGGAAAACCGGGGCGCGATCCCGGTTGCGACACAGTGTCAATGGGCCCCTTGCGAGGCACTGGGCTATTATACTAGCCTCCCCCTTATTAATTGTAGAAAACACCACATGCACGGTTCTATATCAAACTTGATTGAGCCAAGACCAAAAAAAGTAAAAATGGCGCCGAAATATCACATATTAGTATTGCTGCTAGGACTTTCGTCATCACCCTTCAAAACAAGGGCAATACTAGCCCTACTGTCAAGCAGAAAACTTGCTTCTAGAGATGAGAAAAGGGGTAAAACTGCACTCAGTTATCACATTACTAACCAGCATAAACAGCCTCGTCAAATTGCAGCGCAGATAGCTAGCCGTATAATCAACATTCTCATCGGACATTCTACTGTGTAAAGATTTCCAAGGTCTTCGTAAAGCTTCAAAAGCCCGTCCCCAGCCGCTTACAAGGCATCAAACCCCACACAACTACAATCCAGCAATTTCGTCATCTGCGAAGCTTCAGGTTGGTTGCGTAAATGGCAGAGCTCAGCCAAGCAAGACCTAGATATAGTTAGGCTGGCGTAGTGCTGGGCATAACGAGAGTAGCGAGTTGCAGATAACCTCTCTTGTTGACGTCTCAGCAGAGGGCAACAGTCGCAGTTCAGAACTGGCACAAAGGAATATGCTCTCAAAACAACAAGCAGTTCCAACCATGAAGAAATTTGGAGCCAGAAATGGCACTTTTTCTCACAAGAGGCCTCAATTTCATCAAATCTCCACCACTATCCAAAGGGTGCTGCTAATCAGGGACGAATTCTTCGTAAAAACAAAGCCTTCTACCAGAATTGACATCTCAACTCCGAGAAAAACACACTTGGGCAGTAGATACTCGCATACAAGCCTGTCAATCGATGAAATGACGATAGATAGTGAAACAATACTCCACGGCCTAGACCTTCTCGGCAAGAATCTGTGATACTGTGTGGCCGGGGGCCCCCCCGGTCCGGACGTTGAACCCGTCTCCCGGAACGCCTTCTACTGCAACCAACCTTTGTCAAGCGAGTATACAGGTGCATAGTATGCGCAGAATACATGGTAAACCCGCATATCCGGAGTTGAAGCTGAAACCGCCTCTTTCACTCAGAAACTAGGCGTATTGTCCTTCGAACGAGAGGAGTCCCGGCACTGAACGAGACAGACATACGAAAGTTGGAATCGATAGACTCCACTTGCATGAAACTTAGCACTACAAGTGATAAGCTAGTCAAGAACCATGTCATATCTGCCAGGCAGGATCATCTTAAAAAGGAGAGCATAGCGGCCGTTGAAGAACGAGCAAGAACTGTTCGCTTCTCTTCATCCTTTCTGCCAGGTTTGCCAGGTTAAATTTCATACTCAGTTAAACATACAAGATGACTCGACGGGACCTGACAGCTTTTGCCATTGTCGGCTCGCTCATGGCGACGTTTCTAACACAACGGCCAGTCACACAGCAAGAGACATTGATCGGTGGCCGCAATAACACCGTCCTCGTCCTCACCGATAGCCACCCTGGGCTGTGCAACGCTCACCTGGCCGCAGTCTCCGAGCTGATCGAGAGCCATCCGTCACTGGAAGTTCACTATGCATCCTTTCCTAGCCTGGCAAACAAGCTTGGGCGCATCGAGATGAATGCAAAAGCAAAAAACCCGTATGCCAAAGTGCATTGGTATGAGTTCAATGCTCCCAGTCTCGCAGAAGAGGCTGGAGTCCACAAGGGTGGCCCTAGCGGGATCAGGACTCCTCCAGGGCTGCCAGGGCTGCATGCATTTGGAGACATCATCTCATTCTTCACGGCCGCATGGTCAAAAGAAGCTCATTTGGAGATATACCGGAGCATTGTAGATATCATTGACGAGGTTGATCCTTCTCTCATCGTGCTCGATCCATGGTTTCGGCCGGGCGTTGATGCTGCGCGAAGTTTGAACCGAAGACGTGCTTACGTTTCACCGAATGCACTGCTGGATGACCTGAGCGTGAGGCAGCCCCTTGGAGCACATTTTTGGAAATATCCTGGGTGAGTGTGCCGACATCGAACCTGTTTGAGATTAAGAAAACATCATGTATTGACGCCGGGTTAGCATGGCCACGGGCATTGCGTTTCCAATTCCTTGGAAAGATGTCCCAAAAAATATATACCAGCAAGCTTATTCCCTGATTCAAATCCTTGGATCGTCTGCCATTAGAAGCAAGCGTTCCTGGCTTCAGGAACAAGGCATCAAGCATGCTATCACGCCTAGCGAGATAGACAACCCAGCGGTACCATGGATTGCCATGAGCTTCCCTGAAGCAGAGTTCCCACTGGGCTATATTCCGGACAACATTCATGTGGCGGGTCCACTGGTTCTCGACGCAGCACCAGCAGAGACGCAGAGCGCAGAATTGGCGGGCTGGATAAAGAAGGCTCCCACCATGCTCATCAACTTGGGTAGTATAGTGGAATACGACGAAGCAATGGCCCGAGCTATGCTGACGGCAATCATTCCTGTCTTGGAGGCTGAAAATGTCCAGATCCTGTGGAAGATGAAGAAGCGAGGGCAATTCGGCAATGAGTTCCTGGAGCCGGCGAAGAAGTACATTGATAATGGAAGGCTGCGGCTGGAATCCTGGCTCAGCGTCGATCCCACTTCTCTGTTTAAGACTGGTGATATTGTAGCCTCTGTGCACCACGGAGGCGCCAACTGCTTCTATGAAGCGCTGCTGTGAGTAATCCCATAAACCTCCTTCTCCACGAGTCGGTCATCTTGTCATGGCTGTTATCAACTGAAGAGCCTTCTTTTGCTAACCAAAGCTCGGTGAATCCGCAGTGCTGGTCTCCCAAGCGTCATCCTCCCGCAGTGGGCCGACCATTACCGATATGCGCAAACAGCAGAATACCTTGGCGTTGGTGTTTGGCCCTCGAAGGAGACGTCGCCAGGGTGGGACGCTGCAGCCCTCACCGAGGCATTCCTCAACGTGCTCAACGGCGAGGCCAGCGTGGCCATGCGGGAAAAGGCCAAGGCGCTTTCAGAGAAGGGACTGCGGTATGGCGGAGACAAGGCGGCAGCTGCTCTGATTGCCAAGCTGGCGAGAGAAGGGCGCTGAGGAGCGACGAGCGTCGTGGTTTGCAAGAGGACGCCGCTTGTTGGCTCGGTAGTTGCACGCGCGTTTGTTAGTGCTCCTACGGCCGCTTGCGAGAGGCACATGATGGCCCGGGCTGAGATTAGGTCGACTGTATATCAGAGATCTGATCTCCTGGAGGCCGCAGCCTTGATTACCCCATACTAATAGCGCGGGACGTTGATAGTGGGTGGTGTGAGTCGGTCAGGCGCGGGTTTCTGGCGAGTGGGACAACTCTGACTGGTTCATGATGATGGAGATGCGTTATGCCGTAATGACAAAAAGGCTGTGCTCCAAAGCTTCGTCTTTTCAGCCAAGATGCTTGTTGGCTCGCATGACTTGCGCAGCGATAGTTTTCCGCAGGCAAGACACGAAATCCAAACGCCATTCGCGGCAGCTGAAGTTTCAGCAGCAGCGTGGCTTGGAGAAGTCCGAAGCGAGTCGAGCTCAATAATGCGGGGTTGAGCGGTGTGTCGGCGCACTATTACTGCCAGGCTTAAGTCTGACGGCAGGATATTGGCACCAAATCAGCATCATCTCTATTTGGACAGAAACTTGATATACATGGGCATTTGTAGTAGCCTATTAGATGGTTCATGGAATCCATACAATAGTAATTGTTCATCTGGGAAATATGCATCCATCCGGGTCCTTCTAGATAGCACGGTAAGAGGCTGTTTCGTGTTGGTTGCGAACTTGTAGGTGTATTGACCGCTTTCTAGATTAGCATGAAACAGCCAAGTGATGCTTAATGGATAATATGTACCAACGTATCTCAAAGTCTGAGCTGAACATTTGCCTCACGCACCTCCATCTACCTGAATAGCGTTGCATTGGCGACTGGAGACTGCAACAATTAAAGCTTGCGACACAACGGCCCGCCATGTCTCACTAGAAAGCAGAGAAGCGTTCTGATTCGGTTCCAGCACTGAGGCTCGACTATAGGCACTAGCGCGAGGGCACAGCTGAACGAAGAGAAACACAAACACCGTGCGTAGACCAGGGCTCAACTACAGTAGAACGACAATATTGTCCATCTTTTTGCCCAACAGAGAAGCAATATTGGATTTGATTCCATTGCATATAGGCCCGGCTCGTACAACTGCATGAGTTTGGGTGCAGGCATCTGGGGTTGCACCTCTTCCTTCATCCCGCAGCCTCTTCTCACGGCTCTCCGCCTATTGCGTGATGCCGCCCCCAACGTGATACCTTGCATCTTGTTAGAAAGTACGTATAACTGGCAACCAAGGATCGCGCTGGTGCAACTATACTATCTAGGTAATCAACTAACTTATGCGCAAATCCTACACCCGTCCTTGGTGTGGCAGTCTTACTGATCGCCACTCTCCTTGTTGCTGTTGGCCCAGAGTCAGCAAGAAAAGCCTGGCCACCCCTACAGCTTGCAGGCCGCCATACCAGCTTTTATTGTCTTACAAGCAGTCTTTCGAGTACAGTCAAGACATGGTGACATGATCCTTCTCCGAAAGGTAATACCTACTCACCTGCGCGTAGATCCTCAATAGCCTCGATGCCAAACGCTTTCAATTGCCCTGACAGTGCGCAAGTCTTCAAGTACCGCCATCACATGGCTGTGGCTTCAGCGGTGGGTGGCGCCAAGCAACATTCCCCTCCCCCACTAACTGCGCCTGGAACCAGCAGCTCTTGGCGGTCCTTGTCAACTGATCAGTGACCTCCAGCGGCCAAGCAGCCAAGCTAAGGGTGGGCGAGGACCCTTGTGGGCGGCTTAGCGCTGAGGCCAGCTGGGGCGATAACAATGAGTGCGCCGATAAGTCGTCACTGTAAGTCGCCGAACGCAACTTCATCCTCCGCCTTTTCTCTCTTGCGAGAAGAACAGAGGTTCTATTCCTTCCATCGTCGCTTCTCTCTCTTCCCCTCCAACCTCGTCAGCATCTCTACGAGCTTAGGGTGCGGAGAGCTCTGAAGGTGTTTGTTTTCCAGGCGAGCACCGAGGCGACCCGTTTCGCATTCCAGCTCGCCGTCACGGCTGCAACTCTTCCGCCGGCCTCGTTCACCATGGCGACCACGACGACAGCTTCGGCTGCGCCGACCTCGACCGTCCGAGTCGCGCCGCAAGGCGGTATCTTGGAGGGCGGGAACCCGTCGGTCTACGATCCCAAGAACCCCATCACCATCTTCATCATCCAGGTCAGTGCCGCCAGAGAAGCCAAGGCAGCCTCTGCTTTGCAACGGCAAGAGATGCTAACGCCGGCGCAATTAGATCTCCCTCATCGTCATCCTCTGCCACATCTTGCATTGGCCTCTGTCCAAGATCCGCCAGCCTCGGGTCATTGCCGAAGTCATTGGAGGCATCATCCTCGGCCCCTCTGTTATGGGCCACATCCCCGGATTTCGGGATGCCATTTTCCCCGCGGCTTCAATCCCCAACCTGACGCTTGTCGCGAACCTTGGTCTTGTCCTCTACTTGTTCATGATTGGCCTCGAGACGGATGTTCGATTCCTCCTGAGCAATTGGCGTGTTGCCACCTCCGTTGCCTTTGCCGGACTGGCACTGCCCTTTGGCGTTGGCTGCGCTCTCGCCTGGGGTATATACAACGCCTTTCGCGACGATCCCGGCATCAAACCAATTAGCTTCAGCGTCTACATGCTGTTTGTTGGTATCGCGGTTGCCATCACTGTACGTCTTCTCGATATGAAATCCATCTGTTCATCTCACTGGCCACTCCTGTCCTAACCTCCCCTAGGCGTTCCCCGTTCTTTGCCGTATCTTGACGGAACTCAAGCTGCTTGACACCCCGGTCGGTATCATTACTCTATCAGCCGGTGTTGCAAACGATGTCGTTGGTGAGTGCTGCCGGAGGTGTTGCCTTCGCAATCTCTTACTTATATGATTCCTAGGGTGGATCTTGCTGGCACTTTGTGTTGCCCTCGTCAATGCCGGCAAGGGTATTACAGCGCTGTGGATCTTGCTTGTTGCTGTTGGCTACATCATTTTCCTCGTAGTTGCTGTGAAACCTGGGCTTCGATTTACCTTGCGCAAGACAAACAACCTTGAGAATGGCCCTTCGCAAAGCGCCATTGCTCTCATTCTTCTCATTGCTCTCGCCTCCGCCTTCTTCACTGGAATCATCGGTATTCATCCCATCTTTGGAGGATTTGCCGCCGGACTAATCATTCCACGTGAGCACGGCTTCAACATCATTGTCATTGAGAAGCTCGAAGATCTCATTGGTTCCATTTTTCTGCCTCTTTACTTTACTCTCTCTGGTCTCAGTACAAACCTCGGTCTCCTCGACAACGGAACGACATGGGGATACGTATTTGCTACTACCTTTGTCGCTCTCATTACCAAAATCGTTGGCGCCTCCGTAGCGGCTCGACTTAATGGCTTGGTTTGGAGAGAATCGTTTGCCATTGGCGTCTTGATGAGTTGCAAGGGTCTCGTTGAACTTATTGCTCTGGTGAGTTAAGCGGGAAGAAACGCCTGTACCCCTTTTTTCAACGAGCTATACTGACTTCTGTCCCTCTTAGAATATTGGCCTTCAAGCCCAAATTCTCAGCGTTAGGACTTTCACCATCTTCGTCGTCATGGCTCTTCTTGCTACCTTCTTTACGACTCCTGCCGTCTCTTACCTGTATCCTCCTTGGTATCAGAAAAAGATTGCTGCCTGGAAGCGTGGCGAGATTGATTGGGAAACTGGTTCTCCAATTACCCAAATAACCGTGACCCCTACGGCTGATACAGATCATAAGAGGGTTAGGCGACTGCTCGTTTACCTTAGATTGGATAACATGCCTGCGCTACTCAACCTTCTTTCGTTATTCGGAAGCTCTCGCGCCTTGGAGACATCGAGCGCAAGCTCTGGAGACTCCAAGGGAAATTACAATGAAGATGTCAAAGCTCCTGTCCGAGCTCATGGGCTGCGACTCCTCGAACTAACAGATCGTGACTCGTCCGTCATGACGGTGGCCCAGGTTGATGAATACAGCAGACACGACCCTGTCGTCAATATTTTCCGCAGCGTTGGTCAGCTTCACAACATCTCAGCATCTGGCGAAGTTGCCATTATGCCAGAGGATCGTTTCGCTGATACTCTTGTCTCGCGCTCATCCAATATGACATCTGATCTTCTTCTCCTGCCTTGGACTGAGACCGGTAGCATGGGAGATGCTCAGATTGTTTCTTCAGCCAATGTCGAGGATCGGCTTGCGTCTAGCTACATGTTGTTTGTAAAGTCTGTCCTCCGTGCTCCCGAACTCAATATTGGCGTGCTCTTCACGCGAAGTCAAGACGACGTAAAGAGGAAGAACCAGGGAAATGAGCAAGCCAGGCTTCGCCGACAGTACTCTTACGACGTATCGAAACGCGACTTCCCCACTGCGCCCCTAGTTTCTCGCATTCACAAGATCTTCTTCGTCTATACCGGAGGACGCGATGACAATCTTGCTCTTAGCCTTGTCATCCAGCTCTTGGAACGCGAACACGTCACCGCAACCATTGTCAATGTCGCCGAGATTGCCGAGAAATCTTCATCAGCGAATGAAAATGTCATTGATTTGGTCATTAGCAAACTCTCCCGAGATATATCTTCCCGAATTAAGGTCGAGAAACACTCCGTCGCTCCTACTGTTGAAGATTTACTCAACTTCGCCGACCCAGCTCCCAACGCCACTGAATTAGAAGTCAACAAGCCGACACTAGTTGTTTTGGGCCGCAGCGGAAGCGTCGCATTGGAGGAAGGCAAACTTACAGATAGACCCAGAGAGGATGTTCAGGGCTGTTTGGGTAAGCTTGCTGCTCATTTTGTTGCCAGCGGAGTGACGACGGATCTGTTGGTCGTGCAGGCCAAGGCCGGCGGCGCTTCATCATGATGAATATGATAGCTTTTTGTATATTGTGCTTTGTAATATTGAATGATCTATACATCTGCATATATGGGCCTGCAGATTTGATATTTATGTAGCTATATATGGCTTGCTAGCGACTATATCGTTATTACTTGAGCATCATTTACAGGCTCGCTTTTTGTATGTGCGATGGTTGTGTGGCCTAGTTGACGTATTCTCATTATAGTAAATCGTGATGTCCACAAGTCATGCTTTATTGGACTGTTGGGCAAGAATGTGGGCCAAATACCATCACCCCGTCGCACGGTCGGAAGACCCAGACGAACTGTACCACTGAGCACAGAACATCCCCCGTCACCAGGAACTACCCGTTCTGGTCGATTCTATCTGGCAAAGACCGCCAACGAGACACCGAACGATCCCACGTCCGACGTCGAACCTGTTGACGCCATTGCATTGATAGCAATCGACAACGACATACCGTCGACTCTCCGGCAAGCGTTGAATTCGATTGAAGCCACGCACTGGAAACGGGCAGTCCATGACGAACTTACCGCACTTACATCTAAACACGTATGGGTTGAGACACCTACTCCAAAAGGTAAACCGATTGTCACCCCACGTTGGGTGTTCGCCAAGAAACACGACGCACAAGGACATTTGGTATGCCATAAAGCTTGCCTTGTCGCATGAGGATTCACACAGATCCATGGACTCAACTATGACGAAACATACAGCCCCGTCGCCCGTTATGACTCCCTATGATTTATCGCCCGACTGGCAGCTTTGCGAGGGTGGAATATACACCAAATGGACGTCGAGACGGCGTACCTTTACAGTAACCTCCGGGCTCATAACCTGTTGAAAGCAATGAGAGAACAATGAAGTTGTATTAACTAGGAATCTAAGATCTAGGACAACACACGAAGAAATAATATACTAGTAAACGTAATCAAACTCTATTAGCGAACGCTCTGACGTCGTTCCTTCCAACACAGTCATATGGAGGCTACTTTTCCTCTTTTTCTCTTTTTGGGAAGCTGGTCTTTGCGTTCGGCATACCGTAAGCTCATCTAACAACACTTTCTTGCAGGCTTCAAACTACAGAGGCGACGTAATTGCCACAACCCACGACTAAATCCAGTATAACTTGGCTACAATTTCTTTTTCCTAAAATAGAATCTTGAAGTTTTCTTTTGTTCGCCCATTTTTAAGTTTTGTATTGATGAATAACGACAACGTGCTGTGGTATCTCTTCTTCGCCGCGCTGGTATAACCTTTCTACGTCCGAGACAGTTACTTCCAGCAAGAGAAATCTCAATGATGAAACAACAATTGTTTTTGTTCTACGTCTATGTTGAGCGGTATGTCTCTGGTCTATGCGACTCTTCTATTCTTGCTGCTTATATAATTTGTTCAGTAGAGGATGATAACACAGGTATATAAATAGTGACGCGATAATGATACTCTGAATATTTTCTGCAATTACACATTTATGGCACTTAATGCATTAATCTTTTATTAGCAAAGGTTGGTTGTTGATGATGGTGGTTGGAAGTGGGAATAATTGTTTTTGTGCTATTTATCGCGTTGCTTACGGCAAAAACCATCACCATACACGAAGGACACGGCACTTGACAGGCACGAGAGAATTGAAGCATTATGTGTATAAGAGTTTCAACCTAAAGGGTGTTTAGATATGCCAGATCGACTGCATGCATCGATTAACACTTTTGATCTGCTGGTGTAGTTCAAGTACTGAAAAGCGGAGTAGCATGCTTAGCGCCCTTGTATCTCTTGGAGAAGGTAGATCCTTTATCCATCATTGTATTGACGTGAAATCATTTTTTTATTCTGATATAATTCAGCGCAGACAACTTGTGCATGCCTTGGAGTGAAAGGATTGAAACGACTAGGTGTCTGATGAAGATGCTGTGGCTAGATCGAAAAGCAAGGAGCTAAATGCAAGCTGTATAATTCAAACTTTGAATAACATTTGAAGTAAATGTTTGCTATGCGTTGATTGTGGAGAGAGGAGAAATATGTGCTAGGAAGAATCTTGTTATCGTTCTTTTGTCATTGATGCAGCTTCAATAGGCTGTACGGTAGGTAGTGAGGTGAGGCAAAGGCTATCGTTTCGTTTTCCCCCTCCCTTCTATTTTTTATTCTTTTGAAAGTAGAATTGAAGAGAAAAAAAAAAAGAAAGAAAGAAAGAAACGGAAGAGAAGAAAAAGAAGAAAAAGAAAAAGAAAAGGGATGTATGATGTATTTTATGGTAGGTAGGGCCGACTTAATCTTCTGCCAGACAACAAATTGGAAAAAGGTAAAAGACATTCACCGGTGCGACAGTAGACGTATTTCTGCCAACCTATCAACAATAAGTGACACAAGTGACAAACTATACGGGATGAATCAACATGTCGATCATGGCAATGTTGGATGATATTGGATCGTAGTTTAACCACCAAATATTCATTCCAGTGGGCATCGCTGCGGAAATGCCTCTTTGCTCTATCAGTAGTCACAGGGAAATGAAGGCCATGTGTCAACTCATAGAAAGAAGGAGTCTGGATGAAAGAATCTAACATCAGTTTGATGAAAGCAGCAATGAGTATGTTATAAATCTTTAATTATAAATTCGCTTCGTGTTTTGAGCAGTAGGTAGTAGTAGTACGGGTACTCAAAAGGGGTCGATATAGGTTGGAGGAGAGGATCATTTTGAAAAGGTGAATTGTCAAATAACTATCGTCCAAGTTAGCAAAAGCAAAAAGAGAGACAACAACAGACTGTATCACTGCCATCATAGGCAGCTCTCTCTTCTTGATGTTTAGGCTTCTCTTGTTCGCTTTTCATGTGTAGTGGTGCGTAGGACAATTAGGCTTGTATTTGCCGTCCTACCGCCATGAGGGAATGGCTGCCGTGAGCAATTTCAAGCCGAATAGCCGGGGACAACTCATGAAAAGCTTGGAAACGTGGCATCACCTAGCAGCTCATAGTCCCAGACGGGTGGCAGAAGTTCGACCCAGGCCTTCACCGCTTCAAGCTGTCATGTACGGGTCCTCCTCGAAATTGTAGTTTACGCAGGAGACGCGAAAGGCTGACTTTGTGTAGCTGAAAGAGGAGAGGGAGAAAATTTTGAGCTGTAGGGAGATGTGATGAAAAGGGGTAACAGAGGACTTTGCCTCTGGGACAATATGGCATAACAACGATTCAGTTTTTTTGAGAAGAGAAAGCAGAGTTAATACGCCTAGGCTAACGCGCGTGGAAGGAAAATCATTAGGGCATTAGTCGAGCTGGGAAAGAATGAATACAGAATCTTGCCCTTGCCCTGCTATCACTACACAAGAAAAAAAAAAGGGGGGGAAGAGGAGGCATTGCATTGGCGACTGCTGAACCGACGCTGGTTGGGAGAGCCATTTGATTTTGGTGTGCAAGAGCGCTACGTGATTCCCTTCTAGGAAGTAAAAAATCATCACATGCCGTGCAGCAAGAAAGCGAAACAAGGGATCAAGAGTTCTAGTTGCTAAAGTCGTGTCATACCGCGGCGTTGGGTCCAGCCAGGACTAGACTTTTGGGGGAGTGAAGGAAGCAAACCGGTCCATAATAACAAGTGAAGGAGGCGGCGTGAGGAAATATCCTGACCATGTTTTTTCTGTCCCTTTTTTCCCGGTTTTGCAACGAGGGCATGGGCACCCCGGCGGAGGCGACGTTAGCCCTGGTGTTGTCTGCCGTAACAGAGATGAAGTATCACCGGTGAACTCGCGAGAGCAGTGGCTATGAGCGATATACACTGGAGGCACCTGGAGTCTGCTGGGCTGGGAAACATTTTTTTCTTCTTCCCGCTACTGGCTGGCTCGCTAGCAGGGCCGCACTAATACGGAGCGAGCAGCCGGGACTATGGGGATCGGCAGAGGAGTGAATAGTTGCCAGATGCATAAATACGCGGGCTGTGATTGGCGAGAGGCCGTGCCCCCGGACGCTGTTGAGGACGGAAGCAGTAAGTCGACGCAGCGCTGAAGGGGCGGGCAACGGGCAGATACAGTAGGGCTCGGAAACGGCCTGAGGCTCTCGGGGGCCATGCACAGCGGCCAACTCGATTCGACCGTCATCCTACGTCACGCTCTGGAGGAGGCCTCCCTCTCGATATAGCGATAGTATGAGGCATTTGGCTTTGGGCCGGGGCATGGCTGTGCTGTGCTGTGCTGTGCTGTTGCTGTCTTGCGGTGAAGCTTTTCACCGTGTCTAGACCAGTCCAAATTCCCAGCGCCAGAGTCGATCGCCGTGTAAGAGGCCAGTGCGGCAAATGCGGAGTTTGCCGCGCCAGTCGAAAAATCACTTTTGGTGTGTTCCTCGTATATGCCGTCCAGTGTTTTTTGGACGTCTTATTGTTTTTTTCTGGCGGTTAGTAACGCGCCATCAATACACACCAATTTAGTACATGGCAGTTGCCAAGCTGTTTATACACGTATGTATGGAGTGTGCTTTATTGTAGTGCCGTGATGTACTCTACTAATGTCTTCAGATACATGCACTCTTGATGCCATCGTGCGCTGGATGCTTACTGCGGGATTGACTTACACAAAGACCCAAGTCTCACCGCTCCAGGGTCGGAGAATAAACCGGGCATGCTGGTCTCTCCTTGCTGCCGTAGTACCACCAGCTAACACTGCATGGACAGCACAAAACATTCAAAGGCAAATGAGGCGCACAAAAGGTCGAGAGAGAGCGCTGGGAATCGCCAAAGTGCCCGAGTCTGGGGAGCAGCTGGTCGAAGCTTGCTGCTCCCTGTAGCCCTAAGCCATGTCCGTCACTGGACCCTTGGCGGGTACTCGCTACTTTGGCGAGCGCGGACGCACAGTGCCGACGCAAGACAGTCCGCACTGGCGGCTCCATTATGCACGCGCTGCAGCCAGACCGCGCCTACAGGCATATTACGCCCCCATTGCCGCATATATTTCACGCTTTGAGGCATCACCAAGGCGTCGTTGCACGCCATCACCACTTTGCTGCATGCTCTGGATCCGCCCATCTCGAACCGGATCGTTGCCACGGCCGCCCCTCCTCGCGAAATTCCTGGGCTCTCCCCATATTTTGCCATGAGCTTATCACTGAGCGAGCCTTGGCATCTAGGAACATGCACCGCGCGCAAGCAGACGCACACGCCCCTACCACCCGGCGGTTTGATGGCCATGACCTCATGCACTTTGCTGTACGAAGCCTTTGGCAAGGTGCCTCTCGCCGCCTCCCACCCTAATGCGTCCCCGAGTACTCGCTCGACGTCTAGGCTGAGAGATATTCACGCATCATGAGTATATAGACGGAGGCAAGGAACAAGACCAGCGCGAAATGCCCAGCAGCGAACTGTCTGGGAGCTACAGCTACAGCAGAGAGCCCATATAAGAACGAGCCCTCTGCCACTCCACAGGTCTTCTCAGGGTACCACAGCTCACAGCCCTAAACCACTAAAAGCGGACAGCATTGTTCGGCAGCGACAATTTAGCGGCGGCTAATTGCGTTGACGACGGCGGTAGTGTCGCGGGCTCCGCCTATCACAGGCACCATTCATCGAGAAGAGCGACAAATGCAGCAAGAAGACGAAAGGGATGGCCCCGAGCAATGCTTGGCATCGCAACGGCGTGGCCTACATGGCTGAGTCAATGTTTTGCGCCTTTGGCGATGTTTTCTTTCTATTTCTCCTATCCTGTTACCTATCATTGCTGTGTTGAGGGTTGCTGCTGGTGCGGAATAGGTTGGCGAGAGTACCAAGGTATTGGGTCTTTGTAGCCTCCTCCTTTCTCTCCTCTTTTCTCTCCTTTACGTTCGGACTCGCCCGGCAGTTCTGTGAAACGTGACTTTCAAAGGAGGCTAATGAAGAACACCAGCTCTCACTCATTTCCTTCTCTAGCACAAAGCTAAGAGCCACGCGGTCATAAAAGTCGCGCCGATAGAAAAGTGGCCGTAATACGTCTACTGGAGCGCATGTCTCACTAGAAACATAAAACGTCTACGCCCAAGCCATCAAAGGTCTTAGTAAAATATGCGAGCGCGGACACCAGTGCTCTAGGGGGGGAATTGCCCGTTCTCCATTGCGCCACGGCTGCAAAGGCCTCCTCTATCCCTATTCAATTGGCACAATTGCTGGCCATCATGCCACTAACCACGCTTAAATAACGGCAACTTGCGGCATTACAGTACCACAGTCGAGCAGATTTTGTCAATGCTAGACAATCGATTCTGAAGCGCTAGACAGACTACCGTCTATGGAGCCCGACTTACAAAAAAACCTTCTCGGTGCCCTAGAACACGGCAATAAGCTGTCAGTTGTCCCAACAGCCATCCTGAGAACAAGTGACGGGGCTTGTCAGGAGAGTGGGAATCTGTCTTCTTATAGCTGCTTGCTGAGAGGAAGCGAGCAACCCACTTTCGGATCTTTTACCAGGACATCTCTAGCGACCCAGCGCTATCGTTTGCGCGTATTTGTCTGCGCTGCTCAAATACGAAGCACTGTCGTGAGTGGTGAAACTGCAATGGAAGCGACCTTCCTTTCTTGATGCTGGTGCTGGTGCATCACTCGGATCTGCGGCCTGCCGTTGCATCGTTGCATCTTTCTCATATATCATCTCCATATCACCTCGTTGTTGGTTGTGTGAAAGCAATGGTGAAACTCATCTCTCCGCCATGTGAAACGACAAAATGATTCTCGCGCGTCGCAGCATGGTTAATAGTATTGCCGTGTGAGCTGCAGCTGGATATCGGCGATGTGAGCAGGGAAACTTTTCGCGGGATCTTCGATGGCCAGCAGACAGAGTCACTCCGCTTCTAAATAACCAGCAATTGTCTTCACGCAAATCATTTTCTTGTCGGAAGACAATTCTAAAGAAAATTTTCCATTTGCAACACGATGGACGGACTGGAGGGACAAAAAAATCGGCCCTTGTGCTGGCTTACCGTCGATAGTTCTGCAGCCAAGCCAGAGATGGTGGGTACGACCCGATGAGACATTATTTCGGCGCCCACGTGCGTGAGCTGCCACTGTCAGATAGAGACTCGCCAAAAGCTCGTGGCGCCCGCAGCTCTTTATCGGACGGTTTCGGGTCCGTTTCGAATATTGATTCTTGCTGCGATGCCACGTGCTCGAGCTCTGGCTGCATTTGGCTGCGATAATTTACTCTCGCCACCATCTTCGAATTTTCAATCGCCAACACAAGTCGTTTTACGAAAGTCCCTTTGTCGAATGACTCGAATGGGCCATTTAGAGAGCCTTCTAGAACTCGAACAACGGAGCTGTTGGTCATGGAACAAGAGTCCGGTGGATAAACCGTTTACCACCATCACCACTGGCGCGATGCATTCCTCATCGCCAAGTGCAGTCGCGGCATCGCCAAGTATGATGGTGGCATCGCCAAGTACCTTGGCTGACATGTGCCATTTGAAAATCCATCTACTGCCAAGGTGTCGCATGCCCAATTGCCGTACCGCTAGATCAATTGGTCGCAGTAGTGCCGTACGGATTTAGCACATCGCCAACGCCAAGTTATAATTCCCGTGATCGAGATTGCAAGTTATAGGAAGCTGCACTTGTTCAACGGTAGTAGCCTAAGAGCCAGGTTTACTTTGGTGAAACAATGTTATGCGTGATGTCCATTGTGATTATTATTATTATTACATATTACAGAATGATTCTATATCCATGCCCAAGTGCTGGGGACTATTTTGGGTTCCCCTGGTCCTCCAAAGCTTGCTTCAACGCCTTGCCTGCCTTTTCCTGGCGCTTCTTGAAGGGTCGGAGAAACATGTCAGGAAGAGGGTTGGAGCTGTTTGCATGGTCTGCGGCAAACTCTACGCTGGCGCTCGAGCCAAATGCGCGATATGTCGTTTGGACTGCAAAGTGCAGCAGATCTGAGCCAACTCCCTTTCCTCGGTATCGCAGCTTGGTGGTCCAGGCGCGGATGATGCCTTGGCCATCTGTGCTGGCCTGCGCAGAACCCTTCTTCTTATTTAACTTGTCTCCCTTCAGTCTGAGAACGAGAGTGCCGATTGATTCTTCGCCAAAAAAGGCCGAAATGATGACATCCTCCTTGCCATCGGGGCCGGTGATCCATTCCTTCCAGCGAAATTTCTCCGCCTGCTCAAGGTACCTCGACGTATAAAATCGAACAAAGGACAGATATACGATGACGACGCCACAAAGCATCGTCAACACGGTGCCATAGCCGGCGTACTGGTATTGGCGATATACGCCGGCGCACGTCGCTACCAAGCCTGCGAGGCAGAGGGGGTTGAAGATGATGGCGGCAGAGGCAGTTTGGCGTTGCTGCGCAATGCTATCGGCCACCAGGTGCAGCGCATCTTGCTTCTCGCTGTCTCGTGTGACCACGCGATATGAGAGCGGCAGCACGCCGTCAAGCGCGTCCCTGGTGTCGCTGTTGTCGCTTTTTGGCTTCTCGGTCATGGTTTGGGAGTGTGTTGTGAGAGACATGGCAAGGCTTGATAGCGAGAGCTGAACCGAGGGGGAAAATTTTTAGATCCCGGGCTGAGCTTGAGCTAGGGTTGAGACCGATTGGGTATGAAGCTGGGATGGCACAATCCCCAAAATCCCCAAAACCTTGCTCTTCTTCTTTCTGCTCACACGATCAAAAATAGGCAAAAGAGGAAGGAAAATCACTCAAAGTAAAAAATCAACCTTAAAAAGTAAGCTGCAGAAGTGGGAGCTATCCTGACCTGCGTGCAGGCTTATTGAGTGAAGCTGAAGTGGCGCGCATGAGTGAATTTGGAATTGATCAGCAGCTCATCGAGTGGGAATGGCCTCTAGGACGGTGGATTATAACACGATCTTCTACTGCAGCGCCACCAGAAATCGCAGAGATTCAGCCGTCTTGGGGCTCGCACGTGGGAGAATGCAGGCCTCATGCGCGGAGAGCCGTCAAGACGAGGCGAGCCCAGCATGGATCCGGCGCCGGGAGTCGCCACACTCGGTGTCCCTTTTAGGCAACCGACCGGGTCCAGCCTGAGACCCTTAGCCTCACCACCGTCTCGGTCGCCAAACCAGACGACCGGCAGCGGCAGACAAGGCAGTGGCGCTCTCAGATGCTCAGCTATGAGCCCTTCAGCATCCTCACGAGGCCGTATTTTTGGCAGCAAAAGAGCCTGCCAAGCCGCGAGTCAGAGCCGTATAGCCATGGCCTTTGGTGGCTCTTGACTCCCGGAACTCCTGCGCGCGATGCAGCTAAATTTCAAGCATATCCCAGTGTGGAGCGGCTTCGTCCCCCATACAGATGGGGTTATCTCGACAACGTGCCGATTTGCGAGCCCCTCATTGGCCGATCCTCCACATCCATCGACGCAAACCAGCATAGAAGCCATGCCGGGTCGACCACGCTCTGGGCTCTTTTATCTCGACGCTGACAGGCATTGCAGCCAATAGATTGACTAGAAACGCGTTAGAGTGCCTGATCTACTGCCCTTCCATCTCCGTCTATGGCTGCATTCGCGTCAGTTCATTATCAGTTTTTGGCCCGCTCCGAGAGGCAGACCAAGGCCAATATTGGACTTCGGTCGTCTTGGCTGGGAAAAGGGCCCGAGGAGTCGATCCACGATGGATCAAGCTGCCTGAAAAAGATTAAGATTAAAATCTCCTTGGGGAGTAGGACAGACAGATGTGAAGCAGTGCGGCTGTAGTATATATTTCCCCTGAGCCTGTCCCTTGTATCTGGCTGGACTCTTCTTTCCCCCCCTTCTTTCCTTGTTTCTCAACCACAAGTGTTCAAGACCCCCTTGTCTTTTTCCTCTTCTCATTGAAGAAGGGTGATACAAGCTTTTTTTCTTTGGCTTGTGTTGTTGCCTCTCATTACAATTTTACTTCTTCTTCTACTTGTCGTTCATCATAAAAACTAAACAAAACTAAAAGCACAATGGCCTTCGGCAAGACTACCGGAGGCAACAGTGCCTACCACAACTACAACAATGACTTTCTCCACGTCCAGGATCTGAACGAGCGCCGCCGCCTGGCCCTTGCGGAGATCGACAAGGCTCCTTTCGGCTGGTACCATGTCCGTGCCATCGTGGTCGCTGGTGTTGGTTTCTTCACGGACTCGTACGACATCTTCACTGCCTCCATGTTGACCATTATGCTGGGCATCGTCTACTTCCCCGGTGTTGGTGTCATGCCTACCTCCTCTGACAGCGCCATCAAGCTCGCCACTTCTGCCGGTACCGTTATTGGTCAGGTTGGATTCGGTATCATGGCCGATTTGGTCGGTCGTAAGCGCATGTACGGTCTCGAACTCATTGTCATCATCTTCGCTACCATCGGTCAGGCCCTGACCAGCGGCTCCCCTGGTTGCGACATCATTGGCCTCATCATCTTCTGGCGTGTGATTATGGGTATCGGTATTGGTGGAGATTACCCCCTTTCTTCCATTATTACCTCTGAGTAAGTTGACTCTCAAAACTGAGTGAGTTGGTGAGCGTTGGTTCGCTTACACGATTTGCTCCTATATAGGTTCGCTACTACCAGATGGCGTGGAGCCATGATGAGCGCCGTCTTTGCCATGCAGGGTCTCGGTCAGCTCACCGCTGCTCTTGTCATGCTCTTCGTCACTCTCGGCTTCAAGGGCTCACTGTCCTCCGCCGCCAAGGTTGCTCAGTGCACTGGTGTTTGCCAGCTCGCTGTCGATAAGATGTGGCGTACCCTGATCGGTCTCGGTGCCGTTCCCGCCTGCATTGCCCTGTACTGTAAGTGACTAAGAAAAAAAAAGGACCCACTTTCCAAGAGTTCCGTGTAAGAGCCGTTTGCTAACCTGGCCGTTACTCGCAGACCGTCTTACCATCCCCGAAACTCCTCGTTATACTTTCGATATCGCTCGTGATGTCGAGCAGGCTGGCGATGATGTCGTTGCCTACGTTACTGGCAAGCGCGAGGGCCACCCCGACGAGATTGCCCGCATCACTGCCAACAAGGCTGCCAAGGAGAGCCTCCAGGTCCCCAAGGCCAGCTTCAAGGACTTCCTCGCCCACTACGGCAAGCTCAGGAACTTCCTCGTCCTGTTCGGCACTGCTGGTTCATGGTTCTGCCTTGATGTCGCCTTCTATGGTCTTTCTTTGAACAACGCTACCATCCTGAACGTCATTGGTTACTCCACCAAGAACGCCCCCACCGTCTACGAGTACCTGTACAACACCGCTGTTGGTAACATTGTCATTGTCCTCGCTGGTGCCGTCCCTGGATACTGGGTTTCTGTCGCTACCATTGATACTCTGGGCCGCAAGACCATCCAGTTTGGTGGCTTCGCCATCCTGACTATTCTCTTCATCGTCATGGGTTTCGCCTACAACCACATTAGCTCCAACGGCCTCCTTGCCATCTACGTTATCGCCCAGTTCTTCTTCAACTTTGGTAAGTAAATGTCGATGAGATTTTTTTTTCTTTCCAGTAAAATGCTAATAAGCACGCGACACAGGCCCCAACACCACCACCTTTGTCGTCCCCGGTGAGGTGTTCCCCACCCGTTACCGTTCCACCTCCCACGGTATCTCCGCTGCCTCCGGCAAGATCGGCTCCATCATCGGCCAGGGTGCCATTGCTACCTTGCGCACTCGCGGCGCCACCAAGGACAACACTGCTCCTTGGATGGACCACGTCCTGGAGATCTACGCCCTCTTCATGTTGCTCGGCTGCTTCACCACAATCTTCATCCCCGAAACCGCCCGCAAGACCCTTGAAGAGCTCAGCGGTGAGGATGACTACGCCGTTACCCACCACGATGACCCCGTCGTCCGCCCCGGCTCTGAGGTCGTCACCATGATCTCTGCCGATGGCGAGTCTCCCAAGGCTCTTGCTTAAGATAAAAAGTCTCGTGTGATGAGGTTACGGCGTTTGAAGGCGAGTGGAGGTTTCTCTGGTTTCCTTTTTTTTTTCTTTTATATCTTAATTGAGGCTCATGAACCCTTACACGTGCATATGAGGTGTGGCCCGCAAAACGGTCTTTGTTGATGATACCACTCGCTATACGCCGGCACGGTTAGCAAATCATTGGGACGCTTTATTAAATACTACCAAACATAAAAACAAAAATACCCTCTTTTTTATATAGTCAATATATACATATATACTTATCTAATACTATCATTCATTCATTCCCTTCTCATTTCTCTTTTACTCCCTTGGTTCATAAAATCTTGTAGGGCTACTAGTTCTTGTCCTGTGCTTCGCGCATTGACCCAATAAAGATGCCCGGAACGTGCCGACCAAGTGCGGGACCCCACATACCCAAAAGGGCTGGCCACGTGCAGGGTCACGATGCCAAGACTTTTGCGTATCTGGGGATTTATGCGCGTATGTGTGTGTGTGTGTGTGGAGAGCTTCTTTGCTTGTTTGGAGTGCATAGACCACCGGGGCTCTTTTACTGATTGTATTGTTTATAAATATGCAGAGGAAGGTTTCTTCCGAGGTGGACCGCTATGTGTTGTGTGCTTGCAGCGGCAACGTACGACTTTGGGTGTGCGTATCTTGACGGCTTTACAGGCATCCAATGAATGCCCGCCTTGAGAAGCATGCGCCTCCGTGCATTATCTGCGGAGTTTTGCTGTGCATATCAATATTGGAACTACCCAAGTAGGTGTTACTGACACATGAATCGAAGCTATTGCCGCTCAGCATGTAACCCATTGGAGCGGGTGGCGCCACTGCTGGGATGGGAGGGCGGAGTAGACAGATGGTAAGCTGGTAAGTGTCTGCCTGGCTTGGGGGGCATGAATCAAGCTTTTTTGAAATGACTCGAAGCGGAAGAAAAGATGGCGTGGTTCTACAGGGGGTTTGCTCATATGCTATCAAATTGTTTGATGTTGAGTCAAAATATGATGGAGAGTCTGGTCGGATGAGGTGTGCATGGATGATTTCTCTTCATATTGATGGACACTATTAATCGTAATTTATGTGTCAATATCAGGGCATATAAGTCCCATTAGAAAGAGAGACAGAGAATCTTGAAAAGATGGAGACGGGATATTTTTTTACCACCGGGGGGAGGCAGTGGTATAAGTGAAAATAGCAGGACAAAGAGAGGCAGTATAATGTGGGACATGCGGTATTTATATCCAGCAAACCTTTTTATCAATGCGAATTGAGTAAAACAAATGAAAATCAAAGCAAAGCTGGGAGGCAATATACGAGGTGGTATCCCAAGTACACACGAGATTTCGAGATGAGATGAGATTGAGATGGGAAAACAGTTGGTGGGAGGACGGGCCTCGAGACCTCACACGGCCCGCAAAATGGCAAAATGGCAGAATCAAGGTCGAGTGCCGAGGAGGGGGACGTGCATACGCATTGCATACAGCGGGGTCCGGACCCTTGTAGTGAGGTGCATTGCATGGCCGCATGTGTTAAAGGGGGGGGGGGGAGTGAGATTGAGATGTGAGTGAGTTGCGAAAAAAACGCGTCACTTTCGGGGAACTAGAACGCCGGGAGTTTGATGGGTAAAAGAGCTGAAAAAAAGGCGCATGATAGATGAGAAGTCTAGAAAGAACTGGAGAATTTTTAAAAAAGTCAAAAAAGAAAGAAGGGAAACGGGAACTGTAGAGCTGAGCGGGAACCAAAGAAGCAAAAAAGCTCAGGAAGGAACTCGAGACCCGTGAACTTTTGCCCAACGCGCTTGAATGTACGTAAAAGGCGATACTTGATGCGGTAAGTCCATATTCCCCGCTGTGATGCAATAATTTTCCATCTGGCAGGCAGCGCGAGAAAAATAATTCCCTCATACAATTGCATATTTATCCACCGCTCGGCTGGCGGATCCCGAGACCAGAAGCCCCAGTAACGCACTGTGCGACGCTTTCGAGCTTGGTGGATGCGGCGTGTACCGGGCACTCTGACCATGTACACTGCTTGGCTTGAATTGGGAAATTTTCGGGGTCTTTTTATTTTGATACGTGTATTATTGCCTTTTGGCGAGATCCATTTCGGCCGCCAGAAGAAAAAAAAACGAGCTGTTGGACACCCCCCTTTTTTTGGGTTGTTCATACCCTCCTTGAGCCATTCCAGATCAGGGAGATGGTTTTCATTTTTTTTCTGGGTTGTTTCACGCCCTCAGCCTCTTTTTTTTTTTTTTTTTTTTTTTTTTTTTTTTTTGCTTGTCTCTTCTCGGCTTTGCCATGTCTCTCTAACTAGCTGGTTCAGGTAAGCTGAGAGAGAGACAGGTGAGAGGCACAGCATAAACGGGCTATTTCCCTTTCCTTTTTATTCCTCTCTTTACCTGTATGCGGGAATACATGTTGTTTCACTTACGAAATACCATGCTGTTTTCCCTTCTCTCTTCTCGACACGCCCCCCCTTTTCCCTTGTCTATACATGGGGGTGTGTGAGTGAGAGCTGAGCGCTGCGTTGTCGACATACCACCTCCAATACATGTCGGTGTATTTGCATCTGTAGGTAATATCATGTAGCTGTGCGTGTACGCGGTACCGTGCCCTATCTGTATGTTATGATTGTAGTAGAACTACCTTGCCTATCATGGTCTGGCCTGGAGGGGGCAGAGATATCACATATAGCCCCCAAAAACCCTAGCCTAGGGGGCGTGAGCATGGAAAACGTGTTTGCGTCGTTTGGTGCAAAAAAGCTGATTGCTCTGGTGGCGACAAGGGGGGAGGGAAGAGCCCAAAGGGTGTAGGCGATTGAATCCCTCATGTTAGTTGAGAAGCCGCATGCAAGGTTGCTATTGTTATCACAGCCCAGCTATCTGGGTCAAAAAGATTTTTTTTTTGTCTGTCTTGACCGCTCAGGCTCAGCTGTGCATAAAGCCTGCCTCCAGTCCTCTGCTTTTCCCTCCTTTTTTTTCACAGAGTTCAGGTTCACTCTTCCTCCTTCTCCCTTTCATCAAGGCTCTTCTTCGCTTTGTATTGAAACTTGCAAGAAAAAGAGACGGTCAGTTGGCTTATACACTGCCCGTATCTCGCTTGTTTTAATCAAAGTTGCCCAAGAAGACTTGAAAATAAAATCAAAACTTTTCATCTTCTCTTCATTTTGAATTTCACCTCCTTTTTTGACTTCAATTTTCAATCATGCCTGAAAACGTTGCCCCCCGAGCCGGACGAAAAGGAAGCCAACGACCTCCGCATCACCTTTAACGATGTTACACATCCATCAGGCCGTGTTGGCCGCAGCAATGCGGCTGATGCTGAGCAGGGTCTCCCTCTGTCTCGCAAGAGGTCCATGAGTCGCGGTTCGGTCAACAGCCGTCGCGATCTGCCCTCTTCGCCTTACTCCGGGGTCCAGATTGAATATCGAACCTTGTCTATTCACGTCTCCGAGTCCCGCCAGGTCGATTCTGATAATTTGCCTGATATCAAGGAGAAAAAGGACAACAAGGAAGAGTACTTCTCCAACTTGACTTTTCATGAGCTCGAGGTCGATCAGCTCTGCCAACAGCTCAATGTCTCTCAGGAGATGGGCCTGTCGGAGAGTGCTGCCGCGTTGAGAATTCAACGAGATGGAAGGAACACGCTGCCTCACCCCAAGCCAAACTATCTGAAGAAGCTTCTGATGTATGTCTTTGGCGGCTTCTGTTCCGTTTTGTGGGTGGGCGTCATCATCTTCTTCATCTGCTGGCGACCCCTGAGCAATCCTCCTTCTCCTACCAACTTGGCTCTCGCCATTCTTGTTCTCATTGTCATTGTCCTCCAGGCTGGCTTTTCTGCCTTCCAGGACTGGTCTACTTCTCGTACTATGAATTCCATCATCGACCTTCTCCCTTCAGACGCTCTGGTATGTCGTGATGGCCAGTTGATGAAAATCAAGGCTACCGAGCTTGTAAGCGGAGATATTGTCCATCTGCAGATTGGCAACAAGGTGCCTGCGGATATGCGAATCATCAATCACTCTGGTGATCTTCGCTTTGACCGTGCCATCCTGACTGGAGAGTCTGATGAGGTTGATGCTTCGGTTGACCAGACTGAAGAAAACTTCCTGGAGAGCCGCAACATTGCTCTTATGGGCACTCTGGTTGTCAACGGCAGCGGTGTTGGAGTTGTTGTCCTGACAGGTCCTCGCTCCGTCATGGGCCGCATTGCAAAGGCTACTGCGTCGGCAGAGGAGCGACCAACTCTGATCCAAAGAGAAATCACCCGATTCGTCTACATCATTGTTGCCTTGACCGTTGTTCTCGCTCTCATTATCCTCCTAACATGGGTTGGCTGGCTGCGTAAAGACCACCCCGACTACATGAATGTTGTGGCCATGCTCAACAATGTCATGGGATGCGTCGTCGCCTTCATTCCCGAGGGTATGCCTGTCGCTGTCGCGCTGACTCTTATGATGGTGGCAAAACGCATGAAAGCTTCCAATGTTTTGCCCAAAGGTCTTTCTACCGTCGAAACGCTGGGCTGTGTCAATGTCATCTGCTCCGACAAGACTGGTACTTTGACTCAGAATCAAATGCATGTCAACTCCCTCGCCTTCCTCGACGAGCCCATTGCTATCCAAGACCTCTACAACAACCTCGCAAGCGACAAGGTCGATGCCGGAATGAAGAAGCTTCACCAGGCCGCTTCTCTGTGCAACGACGCCACCTTTGAGCCGTCTACCCTTCATCTCCCTGTTGCCTCCCGTACCATTCAAGGCAACGCCACAGATGGTGCTGTTCTCAGATTCTCTGCTGGTGCTCCTACAACCCACGAGAAGGCAGCAGACCAGCCCACCAAGGTCTTCCAGATTCCCTTCAACTCCAAGAACAAGTGGATGCTCACAATGTACAAAATTCCCACTGAAAGCCAAGCAACCAACGAGTTCCAGGTCTTCGTCAAGGGAGCTCCCGACGTCCTCCTGCCATCCTGCACCGCCTACTGGTCTCGCAAGTCAAAATGTGTCATGCCCCTCGACGGTCCCGCAAAGGTTGCCTTCAAGGAATACCAAGACAAGTTGTCCAAGAATGCCGAGCGTGTCATTGTCCTCTGCATGAAGAGCATGACTGTTGACGAATCCATTGGCACCAACAGCTTTGGCGACGAGGTTACCAGCCGAGCCACCGAAGACCTCACAGTTGTCGGTATTCTTGGTATCACTGATCCCCCTCGCCCGGAGACCCTCAGCACCGTCCAAGAGTGCCGTCGTGCTGGAACCAGATTCTTCATGGTTACTGGTGACTATGGTCTCACTGCCGCTGCCATTGGCCGCAACGTCGGCATCATCACCTGCGAGCGGGACCCTGATACTATCGACACCATCAAGGCTAACAACGACATCGATGCCGTTAAGAAGCTGAATGAGGCCCGTATTACTGGCGAGTGCAACAGCCTTCTCCTTGAGGGACAGAGTCTCGGTTCTCTCTCCGATGAAGACTGGAGCATCATCTGTGAATATCAAGAGATTGTCTTTGCGCGAACGACGCCTGAGCAGAAACTCCGCATTGTGGAAGAGTTCCGGAAGCGCGACAACGTTGTGGCTGTGACTGGTGACGGAGTCAACGACGCGCCCGCCCTTCGCGCCGCTGATGTCGGTGTCGCCATCGTCTCTGGAAGTGATGTTGCCATCGAGGCAGCTGATCTTGTCTTGCTTGATCGTTTCGACTCCATCATCGATGCCATCCGTCTCGGCCGTCTCGTTTTCCAAAATCTGCAAAAGGTCATTGCCTACCTTCTCCCGGCCGGTAGTTGGTCTGAGATTTGGCCCGTCATTCTCAATGTTTTCTTTGGCGTACCTCTCCCACTGAGCTCGTTCCTCATGATTATGATTTGTGTCTTCACCGATCTGTTCTTGTCTCTGTCTCTGATCATGGAGAAGGAAGAGTTTGATCTTCTTTCGCTGCCCCCTCGAAACCATAAGAAAGACCATCTCATTAACCTCAAGATCTACGGCCAAGCATACCTCTTCACTGGTACTGCCGAAACTATCTGCGCCCATTCCATGTTCTTCTTATATATGTGGAAGGCGGCCGGCATTCCTGTTCACCAGCTCTTCTTCCTTTTCGAGGGCTACACCGACGGCTTTCACGGCTACACTCAGGATCAGCTCAACCAGTTCAACTACACCGGCCAGTGCGTTTACTTTGTCACCCTCGTCATCCTCCAATGGGGCAACATTCTCTCTGTGCGCAACCGCCGTCTCAGCATCGTCCAGGCCGATCCATTTACCCAAAAGCGTCGCAACCCTTGGCTGCTCCTCAGCATGCTCATCAGTCTTGCCATTGCTATTTTCGTCACCGAGGTTCCAGGCCTCCAGACATTGTTCCTCACGGCATCGGTTCCCATTGAGTATTGGTTGATTCCTATTCCCCTAGCTCTGGGTATTTTGGCCCTAGACGAGTTCCGCAAGTTGATTGTTAGACTTTTCCCTAACGGGCCTGTTGCTAAGGTTGCGTGGTAACCAAAAGAAACTCTTTTTTTTTTTTTTTAATTGTATACCCCAATTTCTTTCTTTGTTCTTTTGTTTGTTTGGGTACCACGTTTTCTTATGTACACGAGTGATTGAGGTGATGAATCGTACAGAGGTACGAGTGGAGGAGGTTTTCTAGAAGTATATAGTATATAATGACTGCTTATGACAAAATATACAATTGACTTTGATGATGATTCTTCATACAAAAAAGCTTGAATCCCAACGAGTTATACGTGTGCTGTGAATACTAGTTTTTTTAACGTATCATCGACTGCTGAGAACCCAGAGCTGAATATGGCTTTGAAGTGGCCGATATTGTGTACCTAGATTTGCACTAATATACCATATAACGGTGCCTGAGATATTTCTTGGACCTTATTCACATTCGGGTAATCTAAGCTCTTTGAGCTCTTCCGTGGCAAATGCTTGCATCGTATTTCCAAGGAGCGAATGCTACCTACGATACAGACGTGGTGTCTGAGAGCGCTTTGGCTATAGTGACATGGTAAAAGAGCAGACGGTCTTTCATACCGCATGTTGCTAGGAACGCTCCATGGGTAGTCCGGAAACTCCTTGGACGGGTGACAAATTGAGTTCGGAAGATATACATGCCCAATATCACAATGCCAAAAGCAAGAATAAAAGGTTATAAGCAAGTGTAATAGGTCTTTGTTGAGCAATCTCGTCCATATAGCCGCTAAATTTTATAAAATGGATCATATAACCATTTCCCAAAGCGATCCAACACCGGATCATCTTGCACGGATATCTCAGTAACATTCTCTGCACCTTCTATGCTGTCCCGTATTGCAAAGATATCCATCTTGTTACTTATTGCGCTAGTTGTCAAACTTGGGTGAACTAATGTGCCTATTTTGGGTTATACTTTGCTAATGGATGCGAAGGGTCCATGGCACGCATTAACCATCTCACATCCTCAAGCCGGATCGTCACGCGTCAGGCATGGTTGGCGGATATTCTCAAGACTAAGAAATTAGCATTGCGTTAGCAGCTATCCAATAAACAACACATATCGTAATTTACTGTCACGAACTTACGTCTGAAATATCAGACTCCAAATGACTTGAAACTCTTCTTGGAGGACAGTGCAAGCTTTTGGAGGGAAGCGAAGGTCAAACTCCATTTCCTCAGTTATACCGTTCTTTGGAAAGCGCCTTCTGGTGATCGACGACGAGCAGCTTTTTGCGTGTTTTGAATCTTATGAAGCTCATGATCTACTACAATCAGCAACGCCATGCAAGTGGAAAGGGAAGGCGGAGCATAATATTGGTTCTTGCAAACTCACTTCTTGGAGTCCACTATTTCCTCCAGCGTCAACGGCGCATCCTTGCAGCAGCCCTTGGATTGTTGTCGGCTCTTCAGTTCGGTCGACGGATCCCTTTGGATAACAAGCTCTTCTCTGCCGGGAGGCCTTGCAAAGCAGCATCTGGGGATGGGTCCGCCATATTTGGTGATGTTGCTTCACAGATTGCGAACAGGGCAAAGAGAGATGCAGAGGATGAGATTGAAAGAGTTTTCTAAATATCTGATGAGAGAAGATGCTGTTGGCGCTCACTTATATGTAGCCGGCAATATTTTGATGCGAATGGCAGTTGTACGTGGCTGCCGGCAGCCGTCAAATACATACATGTAGAGGCTTGGTGAGTGCATCAACACCAAGCTTTTTCTATACTCGGTCGTAATTCTCTCCTTTTTTTCTTTCCCTAATATATCTGTATTTATACAATCTCTTAGAGATCCAGCTACATATTTCCAAATGCGAGCTGAATTGCAAGCGTGATCGGCTACCAGAGCAACCAATAAGTAGGTAGATGGCGGCCATGGCTGACAGCCATCAGATGAGGAGAGAGCGTGAAAATGCTCACACAGCCCTAAGATACAAACTCCCAAGATTGACAGTAATTGATTGCTGGATAGTTCTGATCAACATTGCCAATATATAAAGGCTGATATCATTCTCTAGAGAAAATTGTTCCGATTTCAATACACCAAGTGCTTCGATGGTTCCAACTACGCATCTCGGAAATAAGTACCCTTATACTGGAGGCATACGCTTAGCATCATTCAATCACGTTCGAAACTTATAGCTTTATGTCTGGCATCTGATTTTTATTTTCTTCAGTAGAGCTATACAGCTAAAAGAATGACCCGAGGCAGCAATGAACGTAGAGGTGCCAGATCTGCATGCGTCTACAACGAGCGAGGACGCAACCACGCATATGCTCAGCCAAAGTGGCTAAAGGCCGTCTGATCCATTTAGGCCTTGATGATAGGCGGGAGTCGACGGAAGCCGCCTCGACAGGCAACGTCGCACTGCAGTTCAACCATGCGCTTCTGGTCGCCGGTCGGATCTTGAGAGTCGGCCTCGAGCTCCCAGCTGAGGAACTCATTGGTGTAGTTGGACTTGAACTGGGCATCGAGGACGCCGAGCCTCTGTCCATACTTGGTCACCTTGTTCCAGTCACGCTGCACGTTCTTCAAGTCCTTGGAAAAGTATGCAAAGCTGCGCTCAAACATCTTGCGGTTCAGCTCAGTTCCCATGACGGGCTTGAAGTCAATGTATTCGGCCCAGGCCTTGCTCGGCTCAGCAAGCACAAAGTCAGTGGCCCTTTTCACAGCACGGAGGAACGCGCGGACCTTGTCCGGGTTCTGCTCAATGAAGGACTCGTTGCCAATGTAAAGGATGGTGCAGAAACAGCAGCAGCCCAATTCGGCGAGTTCATCAATGCGGAGCATCTGGACGTCTGTCTTGGGGCGGCCCTGCTTGTCGAGCCATTCTTCGAGCTCAACCATCTGAACATTCTCCAAGCCAATACCAGCGTCGATTTCGCCGGTGATGATGGCCTTGGAAACGTTCATTCCGCAGCGAACGGCAGTATAGTCCTCTGGAGTGAGACCATAGTGAGAGGTGAGTTCGTCGATTTGGATTTTGCCAAACTCGCCCACGTAGCCAATGCGCTTGCCCTTGAGGGAGCGAAAGTCAGTGGTGATGCCAGACTCCTTGAGATAGATGACACCAGTAAAAGGCTCGTCAAGCAGGCTGCCGATGGAGACGACAGGGAAGCCACGGGCCTTGGCCTTGAGTAATTGTAAGTAAAAGCCAGTATATTCAATGATGAGAGGAATCTTACAGCAAGAGTGTGAATCATTGCTTTGAATCCGAGGTCCACTTTACCAGATCCGATGATCTCAGTAACATCCTGGCAATGGCAATAAGCTTTCTGTGCAATTGTCTTGAGAACAGAACAAGTCACATACGCTAGGGTCGTTGGGCTCCAAGAGAGCAACCTTGATGCCCTCTTCCTTGAAATATCCTTTCGCTTGAGCGAGGTACAGTGGTGCGTGGTACGGGGTCGCGTGCCTGTATCCTGGTTAGCACAATCGGCTCGACTCAATTGACGAGGATAAGCCTGACCAGTTGGTCAAGAACGTAATCTTATCCGTCGACATTTTGGATGATCGAGCAAAGAGCTACGTGGGTTAGTCTGCGCAAAAAGGTATAGGAAGAACAGGGGAAGCCCAAGAAGCAGATCCTTTCGCTGGTATTATCCAGATCAAGTTCGCCGGTATTTCTCAGATCAATCCGCCCCAGCATGTTGTCTCTTCTCCAATGCTATTAACTGAGTTGACATGTCGAATGAATCGATCATCAACATGTGAATAGAAAGAAAGAAGAGACAGCATGATACAGCAGATCAAACACCCGGATGCTTGCTCAGTCTACTTTACCTCGATAACTGGATAGTTCCATTGCGACAGGTGACATGACTCCTTGTAGACGCGTGTCGTACCAATGGATTTTTTTTTTTAATAGGGTTGTTGTTTTCTGCGATTGAAAGCTTTGACAGTTTGGAAACAAAAATGCGTTGTGAAGAAGGAAGAGACAAAGAGGAATTCGAGAGCAGTCAAAGTTTTGTAAGACTTACCCCTCACCCTCAAATCTCACAGTGGGTATCAGTTATGTCATACCAGAGTTCAGATATCGCGCATAGAGTCAAGGTTGCTCAATGGTTCCGATAATATCCGTGACAATGAAGCGATATTCCCGTGGTGGGCTGCGCTGATAGGATGGAGCTAATGGAGCTGTCATTTCAATGAGTAGCTCGAACTGATAACCAGGGTTAGGAAAAACTCTTTCTAATCTACGTGCGCCCTATTTACGTGAGCAATAGCTCTATCGTGTGCGATGAGTATGTATACTAATTGACTTTTGCATGTTGCTTTTTAATTTGGTAGCCCAGTTTATATACTTGTGGAATTAGGTAACCTCCCAGTGTGAAGAAACATGAAGACAGGCGTGATTCATTTTCTGGGTCGTATACACATATCTGGCATAACTCTCATCATTCATTTTGAGCCTACCACACATCAATTGTGGTGACAATTATGAATTTGTTATTACGGACCCAATGTTCCTGATCCACCTAATGTCACATTGGGGCATGGCGAGTTGAAATCTGACGGGAGCACAAATTGTGCTTTGGGAGTATTGTTCTGACCAAGTACAATCAATGAGGCAGTTTTCTGGTCAAACTCCGGCCATCCAATGCTGTTAAGCCCGGATGATGGGTTATTGCTGAAAGAGAACCAGGCGTGCTGCATCAGCCTCGTCAAACTCCTCTGGTCCGCAGTCGTGGGCAAGCCACTGACATCTGTTGACGCTCCAAAGATCATGTGTAGGTCGACTCCATGATACGCACCGCTGGTAGGAAACAGACGAGTATTGTTCCAGTCGGCCATGTATCGGTAAGCCCAGGCTGGCACGCCGTGAGCTCGGCGAGCATTGGCTTGGTGAGACACAGGGCAAGTGAAAGACTCGAGGAGAAAAGATGAGACTTGGGCATCCGTCGGTATGATGCCGGAGGCGTAGGCAGGGATACGGTAATATCCATCTTCATTATTGTTGTTGCCCAGTAGGAGGGGCACCTTTGCAAAGCGGCCAGAATTGGTCAAGTTGACATAATCTGAAAACACAATCTCGTCGTCTGGGATTGGATAGAAGGCAGGGGTGCTTCGTAGGACACTGGTGGTTGAAGCAGGCTTGATGCTAGCTGCGGCGGCTTTGATAGCCTGCCAATCAGCCTCGCGCATACAAGCCATGACATTGGAAGCAGAGGAACAATTCACAGCTGCTACAACAGTATCCCAGTTCTTCTCAGGGACGCCGGGGGGCATTGACAGGAAAGCTGAAGGCGTTGCCCGAGTGTGCAATGACGCCTTTGACAATGGGATCCTTTTCGTATGCATAAGTCCAGTAATCCACCGACACGCCTCCAGCGGATTGGCCAGCGATGGTAATCTTGTATGCATCGCCGCCGAACTGCTTGATGTTCTCACGAACCCATTCTACGGCTGCTCGCTGGTCGCGGAGTCCGAGATTCTGCGTCGAGCCTGGGGCGCCGGGAAAACCAAAGATGTTGATTCGGTAATTGACGGTGACCACCACGATGTCCTCGGCGTCGGCGAAGTATTTGCCAGTGTAGAAGGGAGTATCTGTGTTTCCAATGGCAAACCCTACCCTCGTGTTAGTGGACTCTTATTAGGCCCGAAAATTGAAGTTTGCTTACTGCCACCGTAAAAGAAGACCAACACGGGCTTCTTTGCTTTTAGTGAGTTCCGCGTCGCTTTGGACCAAATGTTTAGAGTGAGGCAGTCTTCGCTCTGGGGAGTGCCCGCACCACTCGCGAAATAATTGATGATGCGCTGCGCTTGAGGCGTGAACCCGGGATAGTCCACAGGCTTTGACGGCGTCAGAGGACAGTCAGCTCCATAATGGGCCGCTTCATACGTATTCTTGGCTGTGATCTTAGCAGGCGCTGCGAATCGCAAGTCTCCAACAGGCGGTTGCGCAAACGGAATGCCCAGATACTCGATCACGCAGTCGGAGTTGGAGGCAGCGTGGCCTATAACTGGGCCGTTGGACGTCGACACGGTGAGGAATTGCCGTGTGTTACATGATGGTGTCGTGGCACCCACGGAAGCAGCTACAGCAGTGGCAGCACTTAGGATCAAGGCCGTGCCCTTGGCCTTGGGGAGAAGCATAGCGATGGCGGAACTGAGGCTGGCGGTGATGTGTTGGTGAGTTGCCGCTACTCGATACGTCCGTTGTTATCCAACAAGCGATGGCAGCATCTTCATCGATATATACGTCTTGGACCTCCATCTGCGGCATACGTAAATTTCAGGCTTTGCCCATCTCGGTCCAATGCGCGGCGCGGATACGGCTCATGGGTAGTTTCAGCACCCGTCGTTTGCCAAATCCCATGTTGATTGCCCTTGATCGGGCTTGAAGGATCGCAACTCCAGCCCGATGCAGCAAGGATGCCGCCAATTGCCTCTTTCCACGGGTACAACAAACATTGCTAATATGTCTCAATCGATCCTGCAGGTCCCAGCACTAACATGGCGGGTAAATAGAAAACGCTTTGCCTCCGCTTTGGTTGGTCGACGCGAGTACTTGTTGTGGGCACGAAAAGCCTCGCGTGCCGATTGACGACGTATCTAAACAAGCTGCAAGGATGCGTCGGCCAATATTCCTCAAAAGATGAAAGCAATCACGAGCAATGGTTGCATGCTAGACAGCGAGCGGTGCTCTGTGGGCAGATCAATAAAGCTGATATAAGCTAGAGCAAGTATCAACCATGACCCGTCCACCCACATGCAGGTGCTAAGACCCTTGTATGCTGATTTCTACCAAAGCTTTCCGTTGTTTTGGGAGTTTGTTTCTTGCAGCATGCCGATCGTCGCTCCTCCAAGGACGAACTGAGCCGGTATCCTCGGCGTCGGAAGCATCCCAGTACATACCTACAGTAGCTAAACATCACCGACACAACGTAAAAGGTACATGCACCAATGTTCGTTCCTCCTCATGCTGAGAGAGAGTATGGGCGTTTGTCATGGGCATGAGCTGATGAAAGCTGCACGTGCCCATTTGGACTTTGGGGTTTGAAAGCCCAAGACAAGACAGCGCGTGCTCCTTGCGATATTTTATTTCTCATTACCTAGACGTAAAGGCTTAGAACACAATACTAGCCGCAGTCTACTATCGCTGCGTGATGGCTTTGGAGTGGGTTTTGATTCATTCACAAACAATGGAGAGTGCCATCCGCGCAAGGATCAAATTAGCGCACTATTCAGTTCTTTTGGCGCCTCTGTCTGGGCAGTCTAGCCCCTTGGAGCCGCTGTCAGAAGGATTAGAGTTGACGATTAACTCGGCTCACCTGCTAGACATGATTCGTGCAGTGGAAAACAACTTACACGAAGCCAGTCCATCGCTAAGCATGAAGAAGAGCTGCCTATGCCAGGCGGGATCGAGGGATCGTCCCATTCTCACTCATCGGCTCACTTGTACTATGGAGTCTGTGATTATTTGTCTCTTGACTGAACCAACACGCCTTCCTAACCAGTGCACGGTTGGCCCTCTCTTTACGTATTGAGTGGAGACAATGGAGTCCGGCTCAGCTCCCCGAGCGGTGCGTGCCCCTGCCACCATTTTGATACTTGTATCCGTACAGTAGCCGTAGAAGCTGTTCTCGTGAGCACGTTTCCTTGCAGACAAGAGAGCCCCTGAGAGACTGGTGAAGGAGCCGAATATGCTCGAGAATGGTATAACGTAAGACGATTATCTCATCATAGGGGAACGCCCTTGTGCTTAACGCTCGAGTGATGTATTTGGTTCATCTGCTATGTCTGTAGAGCGGCGGTGAAAAATGTCGGTTTATACTGCCGGTATGCGAAGCAAAAGAGTCACTAGTCTCGAAGCAAGAAAAATCCACGAGATAGGTTATGATTCTAGGCTGAATATGCTTCTCTCTTTTTTCTAGTAAAAACCAGTCGCTGAAAGCTACTTGATCTAGTGCATGCGAGCAAAGTGATAAACTCTAATACCAACCGAAATAAGTGTCCGACTTTATTAATGTAGAATCTCTTTCCTTGCGGACAAGGATGTGGGGCTTGTGGCTAATACAGTGCGAATGATATAGAGTCATAAGTGGTTATAAAGTATCACTTGAATACATATAGGCAAAGGCGGAATTAGTATCAACATTTGAGTTAATTAAATAAGTAACGGGTGCAGCAAAGGTGCCTCCTTGTTACCCCTCTGGGAAGCCGAAAGGCTCCCGCACGTCGGCCAGTGGTTTAAAATATGCCTCATGTTCTTTCCTGCAGTCACTATAATAATGACAGTCCTGGCAAACAATAAGTAAACTGTTTAATTCAAATTGTCTCTTCCAACTTTTCAATATTCTACAATACTTCCCTTAGCTGCCATCCCTTCCGCCGGCAACAGCTCTCATTATGCCAACTCCCCCCCACAGACGTAGCCAACCTCTACAACATTCTCGGCGCTGGTGAGCTCTCACGCCTCGACACCCACCCTGTAGAGCTCCTCGTGACTCTCCGCACAATCAACGAAGCCCTTCCCCTTACACCCCAGCGGATTGCCGACGTTGGAGGTGGTCCCGGAAAATATGCATTTGCCCTCGCGGATCAAGGACATTTAGTCGATCTTGTTGATCTTAGTCCTGGGCTAATCCAACTTGCTCAAATCGAACAGGACAAGCGTAAGGCTGCTGGGAAGGAAAATCTTCTTCAAAGCCTTTCAGTTGGAAACGTGCTAGACCCGACTATTCTACAGCATGGTATCTACGATGCTGTACTGCTCTTGGGACCCCTGTATCACTTAGTAGAGGACTCGGAACGAGTAACAGCTGTCGCCAATGCTGCGCGGCTGGCGAAGCCCAATGGCGTACTTTTTGTAGCTTTCATAAGCATTGCGGCGCATCTGAGAGATATTGCGATGAGAGAGCCAGAGAGACTCATTACAGACAAGGAATTCTACGCCAAATATGTATGCCCGTTTCCATCATTACCGAGTTCGCCTTACTGACCCCTACCAACCTGTCGTAGCTTCAGGACGGTCGATATGAGAAATTCAAGCCTGGAATCGGCAACGTCCACGGCTTTCACACGCAAGTGGGCAATGTCAAATTTTTTTTTACCGACAACTTCGCTGGCACGATGGAGCTCATGGAATTGCGATCGCAGGAAGGTATCCTGGGTGGTAATCTTGATACTGCATTATCCAAGTCTCAGCCGCAGGTTCTTCAAGCGTGGGCGGACTTGATGTACGAGAAGTATTCTACTGGAGAGGAACATCTGGGATGTGCGGATCATTTGATTGCTGTTTTAAAGAAGAGAAGCTAAGCTGCTAGATCTTCTATATACCCAAACTATTATTATATTCCTTATAAAGTGTATCCGGCTTATAGTATACATGTAGGTACGACCTGCTTAAAAGCTACGCACGGTATCAGCCACAATGCGCCACAAAGAATGGTCCGTTGGAGAGACACTTGACATTAATAAAGCAGACACCCATTTCGGCCGCTGCCGTATTGGCGTTCATACGGAGCACTAGCAACTTTATTCAGATACTGCTCCCTCGTTATAAATAGCACAAAAGACTGCCTCATTTCGCCGAGTTATGTGACATGCTCCACTTGCTGTTATACGGACAACACAGACCTGCTATTGTTCCCACCGAGGGCCTGGAGCTGCAGGCTCACCTTGTGAGCAAAGCACAATGGATCTGCCAACTAAAAGAATAGCGCGTGTCAAAGATGTTGGTATTGACAAGATCTTTCTGGCTGCACTAGATGGTAGCGTTACTCAAAATACCTTTGCTGCCCTTTCGCGGGTTCTCTCTAGACACTGGTGGCTTCCAGCGCTCGCATTGATACAAGTACTCAAAGGGGTAGCATTTCGTATCTGATCGGCAGCAGTAAATTATCGTTACCAGGAGCTTGCTTATCGTGGTCGGCTGGGTGCTCTCCTTTTCAAGGCTTCTGGCAGTCCTATCGCGTTCATCTTCAGAGGCGCGACCTTTGGATCAATGCTTATAGCCAGAATCTTAGCAATCAGTTTTCTACTAGAGTAGGCATCTGGATGCCAAAATTGCCTTGCCAGCCATGTATCTTGCTATCCAGCTATAGCCAAGATTACAACAGCAATCCACGATGGGGCCAAAGGGTATGGGCTTCCCTACCGACGGAGTAGACAACCATGGCTGGAAGCTGTACATTGCGTCCATGGTGATGATTATCTTTGCCGGTTTGGTTGTTGTCGCCAGATGCATAGGCCGAGTCTACCTCTACAACTTTGGTGTTGATGATATCGTGATAATCATTTCACTGGTAAGCCCCCTTCCACCCCCGTCAAGTTTCAAATTTCAGCAATAACAGACGTTTTCTGACTTTTCAATGGATTGATTGATTCATTGCAGTTGTTTTCAGTTGTTCTCTCTGGTGCTGTTCAGGTTGCCATTGGGAATGGATATGGCATGCACAAAGCTGACCTCACCGCCATCGAGCTCGAGACGGCGCTCAGGTGGTTCTTCATCGCACAAACGCCTTACAAAGTAACCATTTGCCTCAATAAAGTGGCCACCATCTTGCTCTACCTGCGCATCTTTGTCACCCAAAAGTTCCAGATTGCTGCTTATACCGTCATGGGGATCATTATCGCTTGGACCATTGGAGCTGTGACATCAACGATTTTTCAATGCGTACCGGTTGCGGGTGCGTGGAATAGGAAACTTGACGCAACATGCATCAACACGGATATATTCTGGATCGCATATGCTGTTATGAACATTTTGACGGACGTCATGGTTTTGGCTCTTCCTATTGCGCCCATTATGGCGCTTCAGTTGAGCACGCGCAACAAGTTGATGATTTGCGCCATCTTCATGATGGGTGGATTGTAAGTGTGAACCTTTTCCTCACCCGTCTAGGCAAAAATACTAACTGTGAAATGCTGATTCCATATTAGCGTTACTGTCACGTCCATCCTCAGGGCAGCATCTGTGAAGAACTCGCTTGCCAACAAATCCGATACCACATGGAACTTTATCGACCGCGGAATATGGACATTGATTGAGGCGAACTCTGGCATTATCGGCGCCTGTCTTCCCGCCCTCCGGCAGCCGCTAGCTCGGACATTCCCTCACATCTTCGGCTCCATTACGAGAAACTCCAATTATGAAGACGACAGAGGGCCGGGCAAGGGAACCTATCCTCTATCCAGCCTGCCTAGACAAGCGTCCAGCTCTGCTTTGTGGCATGGAGGGGCACACGGCCGCCCAATTGTATCTTCCGGATCCGAAACAATAATGGAGAGAACAAGTGATGAGCGATGCTTTATCGACGAGGGTGTCGATGGAAACGATAGTGGTTCCGAGATGCTGGGTCCTCATGGAATCTCAAGAACAGTCAAAGTTGCGAGAACACCATTTCACGTACACACAAAAGGCATTACCATGCCAAGGATGCCACGTCAGAGTCTTAATAAAAGGATCCTTGTTTGAATAATCTTAAATTGTTCTCCATATGTAGTAATGGGACGAACTAGGTATGTGTATTTCTCCTGGGAAAAAAAATAGCTTCCAATTACATCAAATAAAACGAAAATCACGCTTGCCCTCTATACTACTTATTATCAACATGTTGTTACAAATCAAAAGCCATGCATATATGGATGACATTTACGCCGAATAGAGCCTCTCGAAACTGAAATTCCACGTCGACTTACGGGCGCCTCCTCTAGCTGACGATCCCCTTGCTCCAATATGCTGAAAAGCACTTGGCACAAGTGCCCATTTGTCAAGCTCAAGGCTATCCGCTATCCTTTCGATTGTAGAATCGGCGGGTAGGTCATAGGGGGCCTCTTTCAGCTTCTCTTCAAGTGTGGTGAGATGCCGACTTGGTATAACTAAGCTCTGGCTACAACAACCGTACCGCGGCATCTCTTGAACGCCAAACGGGAGTGGGCTGACTGTTAACCGACCAGCCATAAACCCTAGCCCGATAAACAAGGGCATCCATACGACGAGTATGTTCGCCATCAGGAGTTTCGAAATTTTGGAGCTTCGTTCTTTGGCAGAGGGCTGCGCCATGTGGAAGACTTGTCGAATGGCGAGCATGGCTCCCAAAACGGCCGCGTACATCAAGAAAATGTTGCGTATATACGTGGGCCATTCCTCCGAGTTCCAGCCCATATAAGTCTCGGTGTAAAAAAGCCGAAGGTACAGCCAGTCTCGATGTTTAGCAACGGCGCGCTCGTTTACTTGCGGTGCTGCGTCTTGAAGTCGCTGGAACCAGTCTCTCGCGGCAATAACGTCATCTTCGACTAGGATAAAGTATTCGGCGTCATTTTGGCGACATGTTTCAGAAAGTACAGAGTAGTCGCGTCGTACTCGTTCGTCTCTGGCCGCAAATTCGGGATGTCGCGGGATCGTCTGGTAGCCATTTTCCGCCACTAGGTCCTTGGGCGTATCCTCATGAACCACAACGGTGTCGGCGATTGCGTGAAGCCAATGCTGTCCAAATGCTGAATTCGCTGTCGCATCGTTGTCGGACAAAAGAACAACAATGTGTATTGAATCTCGCTCTTCGGCTGTCAGGGTATCGACGAGGGACGCTGCTGTTTTGGCGAAAAATTGCGCGCGCTCTCTTTGGAGAGTTGGGATGCCGATACAGTAAGGCGCGGCATGAACAAGACTCTTCTCCGACTCTTTCAACAGCCTGCTCTTTTGCGACTGGCTTGAGGCGAGGAACGCATCGGCTTCCTGCTCTCTTACCGCAGAGTAAAGTGGCTGATACGCGGCATCCCAGCGGAAGAAGAATGAGGACGGGTCGTAGTAGGTAGTCTGTTGAAGGTATCGGAAAGTAATGAGCCAGACTAAGCCGAGCACAAAGTTGACCACCCGGAGATCGACTATAAAACGCGACAACGAAGGAGATGATTTAGTCATTAGAGCATTCTTTGCTACATATGCCGAGCGAAGGCGAAAATTGCTTTAATCGTTGGTAAACAACAAGATGACATGAAAGGAGTGGTTTTGTCAGAGTTCCCAAACTAACCAGGCCCTACTACTAATATGAAAGGCACCTCGCAGGGATTCTTCTTACGATGATTCAACTCCATATTATAGCCTAAAGCGTCTCCACGAAACGCGGACATTAATGGCATTGCAGACGGGGCGGTTCATACAAAACGATAGCCGGAGGAAGACGTGGTAAGCGCTAGCCGGCGGGATATCCATGTTCAACAACTTCTTGGCCGCAGAGCCCTAGTGATAATACGCCAAGTCTCGAGCATCTGTCGTTGACGTAGACGGGCTGTCAATTCAGAGCATCATCTGATGCGTCAAGTGTTCTTCGTCCGCCTTGGTAGGCCTGTATCCTGCTGGAAAGGGGCAGCACTATTACGGCTCTAATGATTAGTATTTCTTGACCATCGTCATATTCTGCGACCAGCCCGCGCTAGTGCCCATAGTCTGTAAGATTTTGCACGTCTTAGATACGAGATGGTCGACTCCTTTGCGTTTCAAAGAATACCTACAGTGAGCTTCTCGTCCGGAACACCGGCGCTCGGAAATAAAAATAAAGTTATCATGTCCATAGGGCTGCTCTATGTGTCGGGGTGTCACAATAAGCTCAACTGAATCAACCCGAAAGCCATCTCATAAACAACTCGGGCGTTGTCCCTTTTAGTTAGGTGAACCGGCAGAGGGAAAGACATGTTGGCTGCTAAAACGCCTAGCCACGGCTCGTTTCTTGCTGCCAAAATTCCTGGGCTTTGTGTGCGGGCCTTGCCGGAATATTGCCCCCGTTCAGGGGAGTACTGTAGACGCCCGCCACCTCAGCTAAGATTATCTCACCCTCATTACGGCGTAGTAAGGAGGGCTAATACACTCCTAAAGCTCATTGGGCATTGACGCCGGCTATAGCGGCTCTTGTTTACTTGGCACAGATCACGCTCAAATTCTCACAAGACACCAACATGAAGAACAAGTACGTACTACACTTTTTCATGGTTGAATAACATCATGAGTGGTCATACGGATGCTTCAACCGAAGCATCAGTGTACTAGCACATGTATCGATGTCGGTATTTGATTGATCTGCATAGCTACTATGCTCGCTGGGTGAAATAAGCAGCAGTTAGTGGTTGATGCTAATGAAAGTTAAAAGCTTATTCCCTGCATTGCAGCGCGCTGTGAGACTTTCTGAAAAGCTAACGGTGAGTGACAGTAACAAAACAGTCAACTTCACGCTAGGTATTCTTTGTTGACGGCTCATTGTTTTGCTGCATGTCAGCCGAAAGCGCCCTGCTATTTAGACTTCACTTGGCAGCGTTGTCTCATTCTTTCTAATTCTCTATGCCCCAACTCCTGTCCTTTCCGTTTTTTACGAAGAATACAAGCATTTTGTGTGTAGCACTGCCACTGGCACTAGAATCTAATTCCCGCAGCAGCCTCCACCTGTACTTTCGAGGTTTCATCCCCATAGTAACATGCAATAAAGGAGTTGCCGTTATTTCAACTGCCGTAGCCTATCGCTCAAAAGAAAACGTCAATTCAGCAAAAGAACATGCCGAGATTTTCGCTACAATTAGTATCGGATATAACCACAGAGTGCAAAGATGGACCGTGGAAAGCGCTGCTGTCGCTGGCGCCATTAATGCTCATGAGAACCAACCATAACTCGTTCAAGTTGATGGTCAAGAAATCAACAGCCAGTTAACATTTTGCAATTAAACTTACTACAATGGGAAAGTCCTTCAGAATTCTCTTCCCTCAAAACGAGGTTCTTCTTCTTTTCCCCTGTAAGTGATTCGGTCGTTGAGCCAAGAAGCCAAGATACCAAGCCAGATCGGAAGCTCGCTAATCAATCGCCAAGGCAAAACTTGACGATAGGCGCTTCACTGGCGATATTACCCCAGCAAGCGGCAAGAGAGAGAGAAAATAATGATAAACAAATATATTTTTATCGCTACGGAGTGGTTCTGTACTAGAGCCATATATGTGCCTGCCCATGCTATTATGTTCTGTTTCCACACACGCACTGTATGAGGTATCCTCGAATTCTAGGTTCTTCATTTTCCGCACAAGTATCATAAAATTCACAGCGAACATCTATCTGTGCAAAATGTCTCTGGCTGATATTGAAGTTGAAGGGCAAAACGCCATTAGACTTTTATGGCTCCAGACAATGTATTCATGCACAACCAATCTATAGGAGATGCAGAAGGTGCTACTATGGCCATCGTCAATCTCTAAAGTTCCAGGTTCCTTTGTTATGGTCCACTGCATAATAATTAGTAATTGCAACCCACGCGTACACAACGCTTCAAGCATGTCGAACTGCGGATCCTACTACCAAACTGCCCACAAAGTCGTGATTTGGAGGAAAGCACAAAGCTCTCCGCCTCAAGGCGTACACAGGCTTTTGTACACACTGGCACTGTGCCATGAACATCGCGGGCTAGGTAGATTACCGTAGCACAATTTTGAGTGTGGCGCCATAGTGCTAGTGATTCCGACTCCAGCTACGAAGGAGCCGCCTACACGTATTTGGTATTTGTGCCGAGTGGAATAGCTGCCGGAAGACCCCAGTGCTCGATTAGCTCGAACATGCTTAAAAGGAACTTTAGAGCGCCCCAATATACGATTATCAAGGCCTGGTTGGCGGTCTTGGCATACCGTTACATTCGGTACCACCTTGAGCGGAGGCAACGTGCCTAGAACCATAGGGCACTTTTGAAGGGCGGCTTGCATGAATACGCTATAAATACTTCGTGATGGCGATTCAAGTCCAAAGATAAGACATGAAAACTAGGCATGTCACGCTATTAGCTCCAAAGGAGGGAAATATAGGGAGGCAGGCAGCGAAATACCAGACAGCAGAAGCAACGACCTATTAGAGACACGTAAGCCTGCCACTCGTTTTTCGAGATCGAGCTCTTTGTCATATCCGTCCCAGCTCTCGGTGGCCTCGTATCCCACCATTCGTGATCGACCAATGTCTCTCAAAAGTCCCATTGCGTGGAGCGAATCTGCGCGTCTCGTTCCGGCAGGTCGACCAAAGTGCAGTGTAATTACTGCAAGATTGAACCCCCATCTGCCTTGTTCACGGAAAACCAACCTTGTTCGGCAGTTCCATCGAGCAGATTCACTTAGCTCAAAGCCCAGAAGCATTGCTGGGATCTAAAGCCGCCAGCGGGGAGGCCCTTGGGAGGATCTGCATCATGTGGGCGGTCTAGTCGTGATCCAATGAGCGAGCAAGTCAGAGCATTCCATCATCTCAGTCCCAAGCTGTAAAGGCAATTGGATTGTCTTTGCTCTTACTTGTTTGCCATTCATCGCTTTACGGCGTTGCACTGCCCTCGTTTATTTGGCTGGGCCATTGGCGGAACTTGCTATCGCTGTACTTTCCTGCCCCGGCTACTACCTTCTAATCGTGGTCAAAAGCCGTATTCATACGAGCCTTGATTCCAATAACAAGAATTATAGTCGGCTTAAATGATGCAAAAGAGTCGACTATATATTATGAGATGCGAAGGTACTGAACTGAGAAAGACTATCCTATCGTCAGCGTCTGGCAAGGCATTCACTTGTACTACCAGTACACAAAGTGAAACCTCACTGTTACCGTTGGCCTTTACCATGAAGTCTCTTACACTGCTATCGGCCTTCTTTGCTTCGGCACTGGCTGCCGTTATCCACCCCCCGAAGGTGTCCTACGATGGCTACAAGGTCTTTCGACTAGCCGTCGACAACGACAATATTGATCGCATCAACGGCGTTATTGATAAGCTGAACCTTCAGACGTGGAAGGCTGCTAAGAAAACAGGCTCCTTCACAGACATCGTAGTCGAGCCCAGCCAGCTGGAAGCTTTCAATAAAGAGACATTCGGCTTGAAGACCATTGTCATGCACGAGAATCTTGGTGCCTCCATTGCAGACGAAGCTGCTTTCCAGCCCTATGCTGTTGGCGCTGTCAACAGCACATGGTTCACCTCATACCATGCCTATGCAGACCACCTTCAGTTCCTCACAGACCTGCATACGCAGTTCCCCAACACTTCGGAGATTGTCACTTCTGGCTCCTCTCTGAACGGCAACCCCATCACTGGTATTCACTTTTGGGGAAGTGGAAGCAAGCCTGGCGTCAATCCTGCCGTTGTCCTGCACGGAACTGTTCATGCCAGAGAATGGATTGCTACCATGGTTGTCGAGTATTTTGCTTATACTCTCCTGACAAGCACCGACGCTACAACAAAGAGTTTTCTGAACAAATATGACTTTTACGTCTTTCCTGTTGTGAATGTCGATGGTAAGCTTCCTCGCACGTCTCATACGATGCAGTCCTGATATTCACAATTGTAGGATTCCTGTATACCCAGGCCAGCGACCGTCTGTGGCGCAAGAACCGTCAAACAAACTCTGGAAGCTCATGTGTCGGCCGTGATATCAACCGAAACTGGAATTACAAGTGGGATGTTCCTGGAGGCGCATCCACTGATCCTTGCGCCGACGATTACAAGGGCGTTAGTGCGGGCGATACCGTCGAGTTCAAGGCTCTGTCTTCATACATTCAGAAGATCAAGACTGCCCAAGGCCTCAAGCTATACATCGACTATCACTCCTACTCCCAACTCTTCATGACTCGTGAGTAATAGATGGCCTGCTAAATAGCCGAGACAAGCACTAATTCGCGATTCCAGCCTATGGATATTCCTGCAGCGCCGTCGCTCCCAACAACAACGAGCTGCAGTCTCTCGCAAAGGGCGCCGTTGCCGCCATCCAGGCCGTCCATGGAACGTCGTTTGCCTACGGCCCCATCTGCTCGACCATCTACCAAGCCACCGGCTCCAGCGTCGACTATGTCAATGATGTTATCGGATCGGACTACACCTTTACTTCTGAGCTGAGAGACACTGGCAGATACGGCTTCGTGCTGCCAGCTAACCAGATCCAGCCCAGCGGAGAGGAGGCCTATGCAGGCTTCAAGTATTTGCTGCAGAACATGAAATAGGCGTTGGTGCGCAGGCGTGATGAAAGACGCAGAAGAGAAGGATTAAAGTAAAATAGATATATCAATTCAGAAGCTCCCTTTTGAGCCTTTTGAGTGAATCCTGGCAGTTTTTCGTCAGCCCTTGAGAGACTGTGAAACGCTATAGTCGCTGCATCAACTAGCTTCGAATCCATCGAGAGGCATCACACAGCCGATTCGTGCACGAGCCAATCACCGCTCTCGATATAATTCAGCTTTTTTCCCCTCTTCCAACTCTTTCTCTTTTCAGTAAATGGTCTTCCAGCTCGTCTGTTTTGTGAAGAAAATCTCCGCTTTGGTTCCATGTTAGTGGCTTAGACAAGCCACTCAGATGTGCAAAGTATGTGATGTTGGTCGTCTTAACCGACCAATATGGACATATAACAAGGGCTTCTCCAATACTGTGCCTCGGCCCCCCGCATTCAAAAGAGCCGAAGTGACGCAATGTTGCAGTGAAAATCATAGGAAGACTCCATACTATTAAGTCGCGTTGCGCCGGTTTTTAATTATTTTTCCTGCCACTCTTTTATAGAGGATTTTTGTGCTTGCGTATTCGTCACGATGGCGGCCCGCGCCTCAATCACCGCCGTGCTACTGGCCGTGCTGCTCGGCTATGTGTACAACTCGTATGTGCAGCGAGCCCTTGTTGTAATGGGCGCCTTTCGACAACCAGGAAGCACAGAGCTGGCGCCTGGGGAATTTGTGGTTATTGATGGCACGACTCACTGCGAGGACCTGCATCATCACGAATCCACCGGCCTCATCTTCACTGCGTGCGAAGGTTTCCAAGGGGCCCGCTTGAAGTGGTTTCCTCCGATCGACCACTTTTTTGAGCCATCGCACCCAGAGCTTGTCAAGGGGAATCTGCAAGTCATTGATCCAAAGGTAAGAGTGATGACCAACGCTTTTCATACTTGAAGACGGAGGATTTTTTTTAACACTTCAGCGCAGACACTCAAGGCGCAGGTTCTGGAATTGGAAGGCTTTAGCGGTCCATTCGTGACTCATGGCATTGATGTTATTGATGACCCAAAGAAGCCAAAGGGCGAAGCGGTTTACATCTTTGCCGTTAATCACAGGCCTAATCCTAAGCATTATGGCGAGAATGGCGATGCCAATGCTCCGCAGTGCTATTCAGTCATAGAGCTATTCCATCACGTTGTTGGATCAGGCAAAGCAAGACATGTCAGGACAATATGGCATCCTCTCATCACCACGCCAAACGACATATTTGCCATGTCTCCAACGTCGTTTTTGGTCACCAACGATCACTACTTCAGGACCGGACTTCCGCGCATGATGGAGGATGTTCTTTCTTTGATTGCACGCACAAATACTGTTCATGTCCAGCTCCAGGACTTGGAGCCGGTAAAGAGTGACGACGCAGGAGTCCATGCGTCAGTTGCACTGGACAAGCTGCACAATTTGAACGGCCTCGGGCACGGTCGGACTGAAGATGAAGTCTTCGTCACCGGCTGTTCCGACGGCGTCATTCATGTAGGCAAGATCAGCGAGGGCAAGGATGCCGAGAAGATCATCAGTGTCAGCAAAACCATCGAATTCAGCTCACCTGTCGACAATCCAACATACTTCAAGGATCCTTATGCAAACAAAACATTTGATGCAAGTGGGGTTGTTGGCTCTGGGCCCACTAGAGCCATAGACTGGTTCTCGAATAAAGGACTGGAGGATGTTCTAGATCCCAGTATGGTGTGGATGGCCTCGCCCAGGTCCAAAGGAGAAGGTGCTGCAAAGGGGGAAGAGGACTGGGATCTTAAACTCATCTTCCAAGATGACGGGCAGAGAGTCCGAACCTCGAGCGCCTCTGTGCTGCTGGCCATTGATCCTAAAGAAGAGCAAGGCAGACGACGCGCGTGGCTCTTTGTCTCGAGCTATCAAGCCAACAACGCCATTGCTGTCAAGATCGATTTGTGATGTGGGCCGCAAGCTTTTATAAGTTGCTCTTTTCTTCTTTCTCTTTTTGCTCTGCCCAATTGCGGTGATCAGAAGGGGTAAAACATGAGGCCTTGATTTACGCATAGCAAGGTGTGCGAATGCCCTGCTATGCCACGCTACCTGGTCGTGGAAAGACACGACATTTGTGCGGTGCTTATCATACAGCGGCGCAAAAGTATGCTTCGTCGAGCTTCTCAGGTAGATAGATAAATAATCTGAATATTGATAAGACGGAGTGGGCGGTTTGGCTATATATTGCATCGGTCTTAGTGACTTTATAACATCATCATCCGCAGCGTTGCATTCTCTAGTCCCCAGAGGTATATATAGAAAGGCAGCATGGGTGCGGACTCCTCGGACAGACCCGTAATCCGAGTCATCACGTCGTTGTAGTGCCGCAAGCTGGTAAGAAGCATCCCTATACGCGTATATGCAAGCATCAGTCCATAAGAATACGTAGGAATACATAAGGATACTCTAAATTCATAAGAGTCAATAGCACCTAAGCCTAACTTCTAGTCCATGACTATACTTTTCGTATAGTATGGGTAAAGTAGGCGTAAATAAGTAGGTATACGGAACCAAAGCGGACATGGAAGCGGGCAGACTACCACATTCGGCAGTCTCGGCGAAATCCCTGGATGACAGCGCTTGGCCAGACCTCCATCAACGTTATCGATCTGCGGCATTTGGCGCCCCATCCAATAGTCTATCTCAGCACGCAGCATAGTCCATGTGTGTGTGTGTGGGCAGAGCCTGCTGTAACTCCCCGGCTGCCCGCCTGGAAAGACTTTGCGTCGAGTAGGTACCTATTTTGCCGTAGTCGGTTGGCTGGAAGACTGTGGTGTGGCATTGTGACCAGGGTCGCGATCCCCAAGAGCTCGAAACCTGGAACCGGTATTTTGACGTCTTTGACAGCCTGTTGGCATTCATTTTAACAATCTAGGCTAATGTTACTTTCAACGACAGGCTGTGGCCGTTAATTTATATAGTATGGGGTAAACCGGCGTGATTACTCGGGTCACCTGCGACGACAACGAAGCAATGCGAGATTGACTTCCCCTCCACCACTTCTCTCCATTTCTGGCAACTTCATGAGCTTCCAGACATTCCGCAGTTCGCAGTTCGCAGCGCGGCTTTCGGCCCAATTGTCCAAATCTGAACCTCATGCCTTGGGGTTTTAACTGGAGAAGCACAGCTTTGTTGGGATGAAGCGATTATAAATGGCGTGCTTGAGAGATACAAGTCGAGGCATTTTTTTCGGCATCTTGTGGGCTCGGCTTAAACCGCACTGCTCCGAGGAATGCCAGATTGGGACCTCACAGGCCAATCAAGAGGGCGGTATTCGATGGAGCCACACATGAGTAAGAGAGGAGTAAGAAGATATACGTGCAATGTAGCAGGTGGTGAAAAAATTTTATCTGATCATCTTATCAATCCATCTAATCTCTAGCGGGCATCATCACTCCACCACCCCTGGCTTGTATCCAGTTCTACCCACATAGTTAGTCTTAAACCGTGGTAATAAAGCGACGTCGGCGGGCCTAGTTATCGGGCGTGAGCCGCCAGAAAAAACTGTTCTCGTGAGAAGTCTGTACCTACAGTAGTGTGGCCTGGAGACGGCAGTTTCCTGCTTCCAGAATTGGCACTTGTATGGCACGCGTATGCGGCTTTCGGTACCGCTTACCGTTACATGGTTGATTCTAATAAAAGCAAATGCCATTTTTATTCTGTCTCGTCTCTTCTTAATCACCATTACAAGCAAGTACGGGTTGGGAAGGTGTCCAAATGTTTTAGTCTAGGCGCTGACTCCACACGATTGGAAACGACTAGCAGCATCAAGGGCCGGGCGAGACCTGCAGGCTCCGCAGCCCATTGTGATTATGCTCAAGGTTACAGGGCAGTTTACTTATTTAACTTTCACACACGTACATACATGCATTGTTTCGTTTCTTGGCTGTTGAGATCTGAGCTAGGTACCCCTACCGTCTCTATCCTAGCCTCACACAACGTTGTCCCGAAATCCGACTCCGACTAACACCCGAATGAAATTGTAATATCTGAGTCAAGGCAATATCTTTAGTTCCTCCGAGATGTGGATTGTTTAAGTTTCGGCAGTAGCCCGTCTGGCCAAGTTTATTGCCATATTCGTGTGGGTAGAGAAGCGTTGATACGCTATTGATGCCTCGGATCATACCTGAAAATCTTCCATAAGCCCACCGTAGCCATATCTTGTGTGGATACCACATGTATCCGGTAAAAATGTTCAAAGTCTGAGTTACATAGGCATATATATCATGGCCCTCTGGCGCCTCTGCTGTTTCCTGGCTGGTCAGCCCTCAGTCATCGTAGATCACCCTACGGGATCAAGATAACAGGATGCTGTCACGGATACACTACCTGCTGTGCCTGCTTTTCGCAGCCTGTGCTCTGGCGGCCAAGCCCCTTAGCAAAGAGGTTTGCGGTGCTTCCTGCTATTACACATTGAGCAAGACCAAGTTCGCCTCGGATAACACAACAGAGCAAACGCTTTGCACTCACCCGTTGCGTGTCACTTCAACATACTTGTGTATCTGGGAACACTGTGAAGAATCGGAAATAGCACCTGGTATCGCCTGGTGGGCTGCGACGTGTAAGAAGTCTTCCAAGGTGGTCAACCTCAAGATATACGAAAGCACCACTGCCAATGCCACGCAAGCATACATCGATAGCCTCCCTACTGTCGAGCAGGTGCAGAAAGCCATCGTTGATGTTGTGTCGAGGCCATCGGATTCGAACTGGAACCAAGTTCATCGAACCGTCCTCACTTACTGGACCAACATTGTATACCACCAGAAGCTGAGGCAAGCAACCTTACTATGACACCCGCTCTTCTGGTACTTTAAACTAACAGATGCTTAATAGATGGATCCCTTATGCCTACTGGGGATTGGTGCTTTTCCTGGGCACAGTCAGCCACGCAATTGCTTCGATTCCAGTGAAACGGTCTAGCCAGCCGGTCCGAAAGAACAATGCAGCAGCAAAAGTAAAGGGATGGTTCCATCGAAACCTCATGATGGCTCCTACATTCTCATACCATCACCACCAGCCTCTGGGATGGTTCATCGTCCCGCTTCGGTTACAATCTCTGGTCATTGCCGGTTACATCATCACCCAAATCTTCATGCTGGCTTTCCATTACCCTGTGTTCTCAGGCAATATTTAGTACGTCTCAACTATCAGCTGTTATAACTATATGTAATACTTTACTAACCTACTATCAGCTACAAAACCATCGCAGGCCAGGTGTGCAGAATTATGGGAGACAGGCTTGGTATCTTCATGACAGCTGAGATGCCACTAATCTTTCTCTTTGCCGGACGATCAAATCCCTTCGTTTACCTCACCGGATGGAGCTACAGGACATTTAGCATCTTCCATCGCTGGATAGCACTGATCTTGACTATTGAGGGTATTATCCACGGTTGTGTATTCTCAGCCTACTATGTCAACGGTTAGTACACCTTTACAACCTACAAAAGGGAATGATACTGACAATCATATAGAGCAAGGATGGTCTGGCTACCACGAAGAGTTATCAACTGATCCTACTTTCAAATACGGACTTCTTGTAAGCTAATATGTTGTATACAACGCTTGCCTGCAGGGTGCTTACAGAGAATTTAGATGGTCATAGCCTTGTCACTTTCCGCAGCTTTTGCCTTTGGCCCCATCCGCAGTCGAATCTACGAATTCTTCAAAGCTTTTCACATTTCCCTGACAGCCATCTTCCTTGCCGCGTTGTTCTAGTAAGCATAACAAGCCCATATTGCATCTGCACTTGCTAACAAAACCCTAGTCACATCAAGGACCAGTTCAAAGGCCTATACAAGGTCTGGGTGTGGGCTTGCGTTGGTATATGGGCCGGTGACCATGTCCTCCGCCTACTGCGAGTCCTTGCCATGAACTACAAGTCATTCCTCGGACAAGGCTCGCTGGCATTAGCCAGTTACAGCGAAGAGACTGGCATGATTCGGCTCCAGGTCAAGCCTTCTATCAATGGCAAGCGCCAAACTCCAGGAACTTACTTCTTCGTATACTTTCCGGGCATGCGCTTTTGGGAGACACACCCATTCACTCTGGCTGGAAGGTCCAAGCAAATCGACAATGTTCCGATATACAACAGCAGCAGCGATCAGCCGAGCGACAAGGAGAACGGCACACAAACTCCTCGCGTGACCGAAGTGACCTCCGAACAAGGCGATACTCACATGACATTTATGATCCGTCCTCGAGACGGAATGACTCGAAGACTACGAGACAAGCTATTGAGCAAAGGTGAATCCGGCCCGCTTCGTGTCAGGGTCTTTCTTGAGGGTCCCTACGGTACACCTGCTCGCCTCGACCATTTCGACGATATTCTCTTTATTGCTGGAGGCAGTGGAATTACTACTGTGTTGCCATACCTCCGCATGTTCTTCGAAGACCAAGCATCACAGACACCTCCGAATGTGCACCTGGCTTGGGCTGTGCGAGACGAAGGTTTCGTTCGAGACGTGCTTGCCAATGACCTCCGAGCTACTGAGGGATCTGCCTTTGCGGCATCGAAGCTCAACATGGAGTTCTACATTACTTCGGGGGCTTCAGGCACTTCTACTCCCACGCCAGTGTCAAAGGAAGCAGGCAATGCCACTTCTGACTCTAGATTCAAAAGAGTGCGTCCTGACATTCACTCAATGGTTGATGATTTTGTCAACAAATCTCAGGGCCGAGCAGCCGTGTTTGTCTGCGGCCCGGCTGAGATTGCTGATACAACACGGCAGGCCGTGATTAGGCAAACAAGGAAGGTTCATGTTGACGTTGAGCTCTTTGAGGAGATGTTTGTTTGGTAAATGGGGACTGCGGTCAATGGGCAATGGGCAAATTGGGTTTAATGAGGCGTATTGAGAAATCTGGCGGTATACACATGGTGGGCCATACCATACATTGATTGGAGAGAATAGAAACGGCAATGAATTCTAATACTTCTCTGCGCATATACTTTTCAGGTGTACTTGCTTTGTAATTCTTAGAAAAGTGAACGCGAGTACATGTAAATACCAGAGAGTGGAGTATTACTCGCCAAGAATCTTGGCAGCCCTGTTACTCCGTCCTAGTATCCTATGATGGCATCTATTTCATGATGACTTGCAAAAAAATAAGCTATAATAGCGGCACCACCACATGTAGACCATAGAGGTCTGCGTGATTAGCCTAATAGTGGACGTCTCCGCACGGCTAAGCTTGCTTCTCCTCATGAAGCCGATTTCCCATAACAGCCATTATTAGAAGGCTCGGAGAGAAGGAAATGAAGATGCATTCGGTGTAAATGGAAGCTTGAGACTCATCTTCATCAAGACAAATTATCTCTTACTCCAATAGCATCGCGCATAATCACATCTCTTCGTCATGCCATTGGTTCGCAATCCCATTCTGCCGGGGTTCAATGCCGACCCGTCTATATTGAGGGTTGGCTCGGATTATTACATCGCTACATCGACGTTTGAGTGGTATCCTGGGGTGCAGATACACCACTCCAAAGACTTGGCCAACTGGGAGCTCGTCGTGCGTCCTTTGACCCGCCGCAGCCAGATCGATCTGCGCGGCGAGCCAGATAGCTGTGGAGTTTGGGCTCCCTGCCTGACGCATGATGGCGACAAGTTTTGGCTCGTCTATACAGACGTGAAGCGCAAAGACGGTTCGTTCAAGGACACGCACAATTATATCGTGACGGCACCTGCGATTGAAGGCCCGTGGTCTGATCCCATCTACGCCAATTCATCCGGGTTTGACCCTTCTCTATTTCACGATGAAGACGGTCGTAAATGGTTTGTTAATATGACCTGGGACCACCGGGCGAGACCAAATGCCTTCTCAGGGATTGCGCTGCAGGAATTCGACCCGATCAAGCGCAAACTAGTCGGCCCTCGAAAGATTATCTTCCATGGCACTGATTTGGGGCTGGTGGAAGGGCCGCATTTATATAAACGAAGCGGATGGTATTATCTTTTGACAGCTGAAGGAGGCACTGGATACGATCATGCAGCAACACTTGCGCGATCGAAATCCCTTTGGGGCCCTTATGAGCTTCACCCGCAAAAGCACATCATATCTTCCAAAGACACTCCCTTCGCGGCACTGCAAAGAGCTGGTCATGCTGACATTGTAGAAACCCCCGATGGGAAAACGTATCTGGTGCACCTTGCCGGTCGGCCAATTGGACAGAACCGAAGATGCGTGTTGGGGCGAGAGACGGCTATACAAGAAGCATACTGGGGCGATGATGACTGGTTGTATGTTAAGAATGGCCCAGTTCCGTCATTGGAGGTTGATGTGCCAGGAATTCGTAATGAAGACGCCTACTGGGGAGAAAAACGCTACACGTTCAAAGATGGTCTTGACAAAGATTTCCAATGGCTGCGGACGCCAGAACCAGAACGCATTTTTGGTATTCAAGACGGCAAACTTGTACTCACAGGAAGAGAATCCATCGGCTCTTGGTTCGAACAATCACTCGTGGCTCGGAGACAGACGCATTTCTCTTTCGATGCTGAAACTGTCATCGACTTCTTACCAGAGGATGAACGTCAATTCGCCGGCTTGACGCTTTACTACTGCCGATACAATTTCTTCTACCTCGTTGTGACATCACACTCGGATGGCCAGCGCGAACTCCAGATTATGAGGTCAGAAGCATCTTGGCCAGAAGGAAAGCTCACGGATCGTGGTTCAAGCGCCCATGTCGCAAGCCTTCCCGCAGAAGGCAAGGTCAAGCTTGCGGCCAGTATTCGCGGAAGCCAATTACAGTTCTCTTATGCCATTGTTGCAGACAACGGCGAGCAAGAAGAACTCAAAAGATTTGGACCTGTCTTGGATGCCTCGATTGTTTCAGATGAGTGCGGCGGGCATCAGGCTCATGGCAGCTTCACGGGATCTTTTGTTGGGATGGCGTGTTCGGACTTGAATGGGACGGAGAAGAAAGCGACTTTTGACTATTTCTTGTACCGCCCTGCGCATGATGAAACAGATCGGTATACCATATAGAACAGAGTCTTATGGGCTTTTGTAGAAGTGGGCAGCTTCAAACTTATCTGCTATATAACTGGTTCGATAGTAGTGCATTGAGTGAATATGCATGTACATGTATTTTTCGACTCTTCTCCTATTGGCCTGGTCTGATTTGAAAAGAGTGAGTAAGTTCCTCCAACTTACGTGTCACTTCCCTGGTGCTAAGGGAGTGGAAATCGAAGTGTTGGCTGAGGTGAAATGGACTTGTATGCAGGGCTAGAGATCAGCACCTAGACATCTAATAATATCTTGCGCCAAGTGCCGAAAGCCTGGTTGAATCACTCGTTATAAGGGCTAAGTACTTTCATGTGAGTGTGAGTGCCAAGGGTATACCAGTAGCAGTACTGGTAGTACCAAGCAACCAGTTGTCTCAGTTGGTTGATTCATTTTAAATTGTCTCAGTGCGAGGCGCTAGTCGGGCCGTGGACTGTTTGGCTGTTACGCAGCTTTGTCTACTTGCGTCATGTCATCGTCTCTCTACATTCTCATACTCGGAGAAAGTAGAATAGCTTTATTCCCATCTTTTAAGCCTACTGGGTAAAGTTAGATCCTAATGACACGATGCCAGACTTGATTAGTGAGCTACAGCGTTCAGCAGACTGCCATCATCATGAGCTGCCTAATGGGGCATTGCTTCTTGAGTCTTGTGAGACGTTAAAGCGAACTCAATCGAGGCTTTTCTCCACTTCGGAAAGATTGAGTGACGGCAGTGGCGGGACCGTGGCTCAGAACGGTTCCGAAAGCCGCCAGCAACTGTGCCTTGTATCAAACTGAGAGTTCTCAATGCGTAGTTGTTACGGCCCGCTTCCGCCCAAAAAGCACGAATAACGAGTATACATCTGCCGATTGCTTTCCAATTTCATCTTTTCATCTTGCCATCAGCCCGGTTTCATCCGCAAGCGGCCATGTAATCTCCCCGCCCTTGAAGCAATCCATTCCCCAAAATAGAAGCGAGAACCTGATCTTGTTTTACCCACACTTGCAATGCGATCGATTTGTCTACCGCAGACAGCGCATATACGAGGCATGGTCGAGGAGGAGCTGCAGGGAGAATACCATGGAGCATTGTCAAATCAGTGGCAAGTAGGGCCGAGGGTTACGTAGAGAGTCTTGGCGATTCTACACACACACATATATATACCCATATCGAGGGAGGGTCGCGTCCGAGACCTTGTCATTTGGAATGAGAACTTCCCGCCTCGTGATATTCAGACGGTAACAATGTTGGCTCCGCGACTTCTTGTACCTATTTTCTTATTTTCAATAGCGGAAGCCGTCGAAGAGACGGTCGATGTAGGCTATTCTGTTTATAAAGGACAAGCTCTTCCAAATGGCGTAAGCCAGTGGCTCGGAATTCGATACGCAGCACCGCCGTTGGGTCAGTTGCGGTTTGCGCCGCCACAGGATCCTCCTCATACAGAAGGCGTACAGGATGCCACACAGGTTGGTTTCCACACTCATAGTAACCCAACTTGATACAACTCACTCAACGTCAAACTATATAGCACGGAAAATACTGTCTTGGGACCGGCCGCTCTCCCACAGATACGGATACATCAGAGGACTGCTTGTTCTTGGATGTGCAAGCTCCGACTTCAGCCATGGCCGGTTCGAAACTTCCCGTCTTCCTCTACATCCAAGGCGGTGGCTTCAGTCTCAATTCGAATCCCAACACAAATGCATCGGGCCTGATAGTGAACAGCGGCCACGGCATCGTCGTTGTGAGCCTCAACTATCGCGTTGGTCCATACGGGTTCATGACAGACAGCGATAAAATCCTCCCCAACAATGGCCTCCGTGACCAGCGAAAGGTCTTGGAGTGGGTGCAGAGGCATATTGTTCAATTCGGCGGCGACCCAAGCCACGTTACTCTTGGTGGAAGCAGTGCCGGAGCAGCCAGCGTCACCTTTCATCTAGCCGCCAATAACGGTACCGACCATGGCTTCTTTCATGCCGCCATTGCTGAATCTCCTTCCTTTGCTTCGACTCTTACGGTTACTCAGTCTCAATACATGTATACCCAATTTGCAACTCGCGTAGGCTGCGTCGGCAGAGACAACCTCGCCTGTATGCGCAACAAGACGGCGGTGGAGCTTCAGACAAGCAACTTCAATATTCCTTTGCCAGGGGCTTCCAAGCCACCCAACTATATGTGGCTGCCTGTGCTCGACCGAGAATTTGTACAAGATTTCTCATATCGAGTGTTTCAAAAGGGTAATTTCGTTAAAGTGCCCACCATCTATGGCGACGATAACAACGGAGGGACCAAGTTTGCCCCTAAAGATACAGCTACCCTCCAGCAGAGCAATAACTACGTGCTGGATCAATACCCTGATCTCACTTTGAACATGCTTGGGCAAATCAACGAGATGTACCCCAATCCAAACAACAGCTGTCCCGCCATCGGCTGCTATTGGAGGCATGCCAGCAACGTGTATCAAGAGGCCCGTTACATGTGCCCCGGCATGTATGTCAGTTCGGTGGTCACGAAGTATGGTCAAAACGCTTGGGTATATCGATGGAATGTTGAGGATCCTGACCAGATGGCCTCTGGACTGGGTGTTCCCCATACTGTCGAGTTGGCTGCTCTTTGGGGGGGCCGATTACTTCCCCGACCCGCCGGCGAGCTACCGCAGTGGGCAGATCAATGCCAATGCCTCGTCCGCTATGCAGCACTACTGGTTGAATTTTATCAAATACTACAACCCCAACGGGCGGCCTGTCGACTCTACCAGCAACTATACCAAGTGGGAGGCGTGGGCAGACAACGCTCAAAGTCGTCTCACGTTTCAAACCGGAGGCCTGACGGAGATGATCCCCGTTGACTCAGGCTTGAAGCGGCGGTGTGAATTCTGGTCTACAAACGGTATCGCATTGACTATGTAAGGGCGCCGGAGATGATAGTACAAGGCGATCTTTCATCGCTATACATGTTACCGAACAGACATGGCTGCCTGTTTGCTCTCATGCTTTTCTTGATGTCTCTTTGAAGTATATCAAGTATTCTTACTCTCCGTATATAACCGAAAAAACAATACATATACCGATTGCAGCTGTCCAGAAAGGTCTCAGATGTATCACCGCTTGTCTCACTTATACATGTACTGTTCGTATTCGGGTGACCTAGGAGCCGATTTCTGAGTCATATTGTTTTAGTACTAACCGTTTTATCTCAGGAATGCATAACGGTCCTGTCCATTACAAAAATACGGGCTTTTATCAAAGACGATAAGATCAGTTGTAACGACGTTATCTTGTAGGCGCTGAAATACCTGCGGCATGACGACACGTGATGGTTCTCCCCGCACGGTTTGATAAGCTCTCCATTATCCACCTGTATGTAACCTCAGCTTAGACAGCACTGAGCGAGAAGTCATCTCGTCATAATAACTGTATAGAAGCTCTATTTTACAGAAACTACAGGAAATTTACATGAAATGTCTAAGCCATACATGTTATGGGTTGGCGGCAAGGAAGTGGTGGGTACTGGTGAGCTGTATGTCGCTGCTAATCTCCAAGGCCACAACTCTCAAGACGAAGCTAAAGTCGTTTGCGTAGCATAGCTGTTGAAAATCCAGCAAAAACGGCAATATTTGCAGAGTAAGAGGGTCCCTCATCGGTCAAATATGAGATTTCCTCAAACACCTTCATTCGTGTTCTAATCTTTCTGGCTAGATGCCATTCTGCATCACCTCAAGATGTCGATGACACTGTACAGCTTGCTCATAAAGCCTTCAAATCGGGAATTTGGGCCAAAGCTCCTCGACACACGCGAGCTGATGTGTTGGATAAAGCAGCCGACCTTCTCGCTTCGAGGCTTTCTGTGCTAATCCCCCTGGAGGTGGAGCAGACGGGGAGGGCCATCAGAGAGATGCAAGCCCAAGTCCCATCTCTGGTTCGCTGGTTTCGATACTTTGCTGCCGTGCTTCGCACTGAAGAGCGTCCCGTCCTACCGACCATGGGCAAGCTGCATAACTGGATAGAGCGGGTTCCGCTCGGCGTCGTTGTTCAGATCACTCCGTTCAACCATCCTTTGCTCATCGCAGTCAAAAAACTTGCCCCTGCTCTGGCGGCTGGGAATAGTGTTGTGCTGAAGCCGAGCGAGCTCACGCCTCTCACGAGTCTGCTACTGGGGCCAATTTTGAAAGAAGCAGGGCTTCCAGACGGCGTTTTCAACGTTCTGCCCGGCCTTGGAGCTACAACAGGACGCGACCTTGTAAGTCACCCGCTTGTACGGAAAGTCGACATTACCGGCGGAACAGTTGCCGGAAGAGCAATCGGTTCAATTGTCGGCAGCAACCTGGCACGCTACAATGCAGAGCTAGGCGGAAAGGCGCCTTTGATCGTGTTCGAAAAAGCGAATCTTGAAGCTGCAGTCAATGGCGTCGCATTCGGGTCATTCATCGCGACTGGCCAGACTTGCGTGGCAGCCACTCGGATCATCATTCACAAGAGTATTCTCGCAACTGTAGAGGAGAAGCTTTCTCAAAAAGCTCAATCCATTGCACGACGTATGGGATCGCCTACAAACACAAACTCCTCCATGGGCCCTCTGATTTCATCTAAGCAGCTTGGAAATGTCGTTGGACTCGTTGACGATGCTGTTGCAAATGGCGCAAAGGTTGTCTGTGGTGGAAAGAGAATGGCTGGTATCTCTGATCTCGATGGCACGAATTTTGCCGAGGGCTACTTTTTCCCACCAACAATCTTGGCTTCCAGTCCAGAATGCGATATTACCAAGACGAGGATCTGGCGCGAGGAGGCATTTGGTCCAGTCATTCTGCTTGTTGGGTTTGAAAGCGAACAAGAAGCGCTGGAACTCGCCAACGACAGCGAGTTTGGCCTGGGAGCGGCCCTGTGGACCGATGATCTGAGCCAAGCTTTCAGGGTATCTGAGCAGATTGAGTCTGGCATTGTTTGGGTGAACACGCACCATCGGAATGACCCGAGCAGTCCATGGGGCGGAGCAACTACCGCAAGTGGCGTGGGAAGTGAAAATGGAGTCAAAGCATATCACGCGTATACGACGACGAAAAGTATCATTATCAATTATGCTGCCGGGGACGAGGCCGCAGCGGACGATTGGTTTAGAGAAGATGGGGCTCAGGTTCGCTACGGTTAAGCTACCATACTTGACTAAAATGGGAAATGTCTTCTACCAAAGCATAATGGCCCAAGCGAGAATACATAACGATAGGGCTGGCAACATAAATAGTATCTAAATTGTAGGCACATATTAGGAATATTGCCTAGTGCTTCCTGTTGCCTATTTGCGGAATTTCAGTGGTTCTGCGGAGTTAGTTGGGAGAAGCGGCCACTCCAGCGGCCGCTTATCTCCATCCATTTAGCGACTGCGGAGGATTCCGATATTGGTGGTAAGCAACGTAAGATACAGTTGGCACCTTGTAATTTCATGCCAAATGTACCAAATGCTATCAACACAGGAGCTCGATGTATTACACGCGTTGAGCGGAGCGGACAATAACTTCAATGTTGTTCGCGGAGGCGCCCAGCAGAGGTCTCCGGTGACAATGCAGTTTGGTAGAGAATATAAGTAGGAGGTGATTCCGACAGTTTATGGAAATAAAATAATAATATCAAGTCAACATTCAATTGATCTCTTTGCGACATTTCAGCCCTACATATAACATCAGTGCAGTGTAATATTCGACATGCCTTCATCCAACTTTTCACCAAGCTCGATTCCCGATCTGGCAGGGCGAGTGTATCTCGTTACCGGAGGCAACGCCGGCTGGTACGTCCACTTCCACTGCCGAACGCGATATTTGCCAGCCACCAATTAATACCTCTCAAAAACTTTAGTGGTTACGAAACCGTTATAGGCCTGGCAGCTCGCGGAGCCAAAGTTTATATGGGTGCGCGCAGCAAAGACAAGGCCAATGCCGCCATTAAAGAAATACAAGAAAAGCATCCGTCTGCCAACATCCATTTTCTCGACCTCGACTTGACCAAGTTCTCCAGCGTCGTCGCTGCCGCCAAAAAAGATTCGGGATGAAGAAACTACATTGCATGGACTCGTTAATAATGCCGGCATTATGGCTGTGCCTTACTCTGTAACAGCAGATGGTTATGAGATCCAATTGCAGGTACGTTATTTGGCAGAGCTAAGAAGCTGCCTCTATCATTCAACATTATATAAGAAATCATATAACTAAACGTATTCTTTAGACCAATTACTTATCACATTGGCTCTTAACCTATCACCTCCTCCCTCTTCTTCAATCTAGTGCTCGATCAAACCCTGAAGGAACTGTCCGATTGGTCAATGTGACATCGGATGGGCACGCGGCTTTTCCACCCTCAGACGGAATCCATTTCGAAGACATTGGCTTAGAGAAAGAAGGCGCTATGAAAAGATATGGTCAGAGCAAACTAGCAAACATCTTACACACAACGCAGCTGAACAAGAGATACGGCCCCGCTTCTAGTGAGGCTCAGAATGAGGCAGTTTGGTTTGCTGCCGTGCACCCTGGCCACATCAGCACGTGAGTCTTAAACCCTGACTTCTCATCAGCTTAATGAATTATCAGACTGTTAACAGCAAGTTAGAGATCTGACTACAAAAGCCACTGGGGCTGCGCCGGGGTTCGTGCTTCGTGCTACTGCACCAGTCTTGAAATGTCTCGGAGTTCTGGAGCCACAGGAAAAGGGAGCCTGGTCTTCACTCTTCTCCATTGCCAGTAGCGACTTCAAGAAGGCGAACTCGGGCGCTTATATTGTGCCATATGCGAAAATTGGAACGCCGAGCAAGCATGCACGGGATGAAAGCCTGGCAGAGAAGCTGTGGGAGTGGACTGAGGCAGAGCTTCGTGGCAAGGGCTTGCTGGAATAGTCGCAGGCGAAACATGGCGTAGATAGTCCCATCATAATATTCGACATAGACATCTGTATTTCAAATCTAAGTCGCTCCTTCTTTTATATATATAGCTGTCCATGTCTTGTTACGCACGACTAGGAGACCAAGTGGCTTACACTTACGTACAACTGGACCAAAAGCTAACACCAGAGCTGACTCGGCAAGCAACCGGCATACCCGGCTTCAGCCAATTAGAAGCCAGAGTTTCCGAGCGAACCAATCATCAACCAAGCCAGGAAGTCCGCATTTTTGCTCTGACGAAAAGGGGATCCGAGTCCGGGACGGCCCCACAGTAGATGAAAGTCGGATCTCTCGAGCAGCTTCTTGGTTACTTTCATCTGTCTATCTTCATGAATGCTAGACGTCTGTTCTATCATATAACCTGCATGTACTAATAGCAGCATTGACCAGATATCGCCCAAGATATCTGACTAGAGCACCAAGCCTCAAATGGAAAAGTCGCCCAAGTTCTCCAAAGTCCCTGCAGCGAAGACTGGGAATCGAAAAGTAAAGACTGGGTGTCAGACCTGCAAGTATGCATTTCCATGGACTTTGATGAGATTTGCATTTAGCTGTTGCTAATCCAAAACGGTAGAAAGCGTCGTGTGAAATGTGATGAGAAGAAGCCAGCGTGTCAGAGATGCACCTCTACTGGCCGCGTCTGTGATGGGTATGGGATATGGGGAGGAGGAAATGCGTATGGAAGCTCCAATAAGACTCCATCATTACCTCATTCGTCCCTGACCCATTACAAAAAGATGCCGGCCCCGCTGAGCATTGCATCCATGTCACAGAAGCATAGGATCGCGGGCCAACCCGCGAGCGTCGGCTTTGAGTACTTCCGCAGGTATACTTCTACCAAACTCCCCGGTCTGTTCGAATCTGGGTTCTGGGATTCTCTGGTACTCCAAGCAAGTGACCAAGAACCAGCTGTTCTGCATGCCGTGGCAGCGCTGGGAGCGGCGCACAAGAATGATGAACACATCTCGCTGGTCGAGTATAACAAAGCAATCCAGCATCTGCGACAGAGCCTCAACAGCTCCGACAGGGATACCATCCGCGTATGCCTCATCACTTGTCTACTATTTGTGTGTATTGAGTTGCTGAGGGGAGGCTTCAAGGCCGGATATACGCATCTCAGCACTGGCCTACGCATGCTTCACGAGATCCAGAGGCGCGACGGAATCACAGCTAATAACGAAGTCATTTTGCGGTCTCGCGCACAGTCTGTAGAAGAGACGCTCATCGAAGTGTTTTCACGGCTCAACTTACAAACTGCGCTTTTTGGTCACGTCTCTGCATATCTTCTTTACGTAGGCGACACTGATCAGGCGCCGCGGGTATACGACATACCGCCAATATTCTCATCCTTGACAGAAGCAAAGAAACATATAGATTCTCTCGTCAATGCATCGTATCTGCTAGCACAGCAGGCTACTCAACTGTTTCATGAGCAGCACCTCTTCCCCTTCCCAGAGACTCTGTACCAGAACCAAAATAATCTGCAGACGGCATTGACAAAGTTCCTCGTCACTTTGAACTCAAGCCGCAAAGACCTAACGAATTATCCAAATTGGCGCTCTGCATTCGGCATGCCAATGTTGACCCTTTATCACACAATGGCAAAAATCATGACGGCTACTGCCCTTCGCGGAGTCGACGAAATGATATTCGACAATCATCTGCAGGATTTCGAACTGCTTCTCAAACAAGCGTCTGGCCTGTGCGATCAGATGCTCGACGAGATGGCACAAGCTTTTCACAGAAAAGTCGCCATAATGCCCGGCCACAACACCTTTACCATTGACATGGGCTTCATACCTCCCCTCTACTACACGCTGGCCAAGTGCCGCCAGCCAAATCTGCGGAGGATGGTTCTCGAGTTACTTCAACGGGTTCCGCATCGTGAGGGCGCCTGGGATGGGCCGACGGTGATTCGCATGGGCAAGATTCTCCTCAAACTCGAGGAAGGCAGATTCTATGACGGATTTGACATCATACCGAGCTGCAGCTTATCAGATTCATCAATAGCGGATGTTTTGCCTGTTTTGCCAATCTCTCAGCGGTTCAACAATATCAATGTAGCGCTACCAGATACTGTGGATGGCAAGGCCACGTTGTTCTGCAGGCGGTACGAGGGATATGGACTCTGGGAAAGCAAAGTCGCGGAATTTGACGTGACACTATGAGATGCTGGGCCATGTCTCATGAACGCGTGTCTACCGCCTGGCTCTAGAGAAATTTATTTGATATCCACCGTAACAACGTATTGGCGGCTAGTATTTGAGGGTGTTTCAAGCATCTGTTGGCTGATCTTGACACATCTTATATTGAGGGTACAGCATAGAAAGAATCAATTTGATGATAGGAGCTTATCCACACGTATACACAATATATGTCCAATAGAGCATGACACCTGAATGCATATGCCGAAGATTTCGGTAACTAACCAACCAACATATTGCCGTTCGCTCTCCAGCATCTTCAGCTGCCCCGTTAAATCGTGTCGGTGGGGTCTCAAGTCTAACCTCTGCACCGAATTATATCACCGTGGCGGCGCACCAAGGTGAAGGGTTCGACGCTAAGCGCCACAGCTCTGATATCATAGGTTGACAGGCCATGATGGACTGCGTGTGAGAGCATTTCGTAAGTTTAGCAGGCTTTCTAGAATTGGAAATATGATTGTTCACACGTGGTTCAGAATCTTGCCCTCAGCCACTTGATTGAGTTTACGCTCTCCACGAGAGCCGTCGAGGCGGTTGTCTTTGCAAGTGCAGGAGAAATCTATGGTTTTGCCATGTGCAAGTGGCAGATTGAAATCTGACCAAAGCGAAGCCTCTCCATATAAGCCACTATCCGAGCATAGGAAGAGGTGGGTGCAATCTAAAATACAACGCAAAACGGATTCACGTAGTGCATAATCTGTAAAGCCATGGTCGTAATCTCGGCCACAAGTAGTCAAAGAGCATGCTTATCATTGCCAGTGACACCCTTGCATTTGGGGTCACGAGCAACAACAACCCCCAGGGCATATCCGACGGCGCGTAAAAAGGGAAAGTTAGCCGATGAGCGAAAGCCGCGGGTTATCGAACCATCGGCATTTATGCTGTCGCCTCCTCAACTGCTACTACAGCAGAGATGGCTTGCAAGTTGTGGCGGCACTGTACTGTGTAGTAGGCGAAGGCAAGTGCCATTTCCAGAATCCGGCTTTCTTCTGCCGGGGGTGACACTCTATACGCGTACGTGGGGGATCTTATTGATGGGGTGATTCTGAGACTGAAGTCATCTACATTCTACTCCCAGCCCACGTAAATGAGAGACAGCATAGACACATCAACGGACATCGACCGCTGCTTCTCCAACCCCACTGAAGAAGCTTTAAAATGCGGAGGAGGAGACTTATCGTGAAGCCATCTCCAAGCCCCCCGTTTATGCCCATGCTATCAACCTCGATGCTGAGCTAAAAGCCCCCCACGAACAGCCGCTGAGCTTCTCACCATCCCCAAACCTCTCCACAGTGTCTTGATAGCCATGTAAATCGGCATATTAGTGCTCATGATACCGCTGCCATCGGCAATTAGCGTGCCTCTTTTCGATAGCTGTCTTTATCTCGCCTGCTCTTCTTTATCACAAGAGCGGGCGTGGGGAACATCTTCTCATCATCCACTTCAGTTCCCCCACCTGTGTTTGAAGCAGAAGCAGTCATCTTTCGAAAGCGCGTGTACGACTATTAGGCGAGAAGGTATATTAAGAAGAGTTGGGCTACCATGCAGCATTGCTTGCATCCGAATGCAACCCTGAGATAGCCGCCTTGTCGACACCACGCTTCATTTGTCGCTAGCTTGCCATCCTCCTCTTCTCTGATTTCCTGGAACATCGGTCCAATTGGAAGAGCAATTGGACGCGACATCCGAACACCATCGGTTTTGGGTTTGGCAGTATTTCCTGCGATCTGATTGGAAATCTCAGACTTATTCCAGATCCGAGCAATTTGGCTCCCCACAAGATGGCCATGTTTCAAGATTCCAAAGAAAAGGATGAGAGGGATCTGCAAACCGTGTCGTCGTACCGCCCTGGAGCGACGACCGGTGTTTTGCAGGACTTTGCAGACCCCGACGTCCAGAATGAAGGCGAAACGACTCACAAGGGAGAATTTGGCACCAAGCGTGACCTGGTGAGTTGCTGAATATGTCTTTTTTTCCTTTACATTTAATCTGCAAAGGTGTCGACTAATAGTGCTTGTCACTAGAAACCTCGCCAAGTGTCCATGATAGCAGTTGCTGGTACGATTGGAACTGGTCTGTTCTTAGGATCTGGTGCTGCTCTAGTCAACGGTGGGCCTGTGGGCTTCTTTCTCGGCTACTCCATCGTTGGTTGTCTTGTAGGCATGATGATGTTTTGTCTGGGCGAAATGTATGTCTGAGAGTAGCCATGCTATCATCAATGCTTACTTTGCTAACAATGAGGGTGTAGGACAGTATACTCACCCAATATTGGTGGTTTCATCGAAATGGGCACCAAATACATCTCGCCCGAGGCAGGATTCGCCATGGGCATCAATTACATCTTGCAGACCGGCTTCGCTGTCCCGACAGAGATCACAGCAGCTGCCGTCATGATCAGCTATTGGGATCCCGTCACAAATCACGTAGCAGCGTACATTGCGTCCTTCCTTGTCCTCAGTATAGGCATCAACCTCCTTGGAGTCAAGTACTTTGGCGAAGTGGAATTCGTATTTGCTTGCATCAAAGTTTTGATGCTCGTTGCCCTCATACTGTTTGGCCTCATCGCCGACCTTGGCGGAGTCAATGGTGTATACACCGGTGGTCGCTACTGGAGGGACGAGCCTTTCAATGACACGTTTGCAAACTTGTCCCCAGCCTCATTTGCGGGCTTCCTCGGATTTTGGAAAGTCCTCACTCAAGCAGCCTTTGCGTTTGGCGGCATTGAGGGCATTAGTGTGCTGGCTGGTGAAGCGCATAATCCCAGGAAGACCATGCGAAGGGCTGTCAGAACAGTCTTCTATCGAATTGGTAAGTACAGAATTAAAATGATTTGCGAAATTGTCACTAATGGAATTATAACAGTCGGGTTGTATCTCCTCACCGTCTTGATCATCTCTCTTAATGTCAGCCAGCATTCGGCTGCGCTGCTCGATGCAGTCTCCAAAGGCGGCTCAACTGCAGCATCCTCGCCCTTTGTAGTCATCTGCCAGCAGACTGGCGTTAAAGTCCTCCCAAGCGTGATTAACGCTGTGGTAAGAAGCCAATGATTCTCATGTTTGGGGATGGCACATGCTGATTACGCACTCAGGTCATGACCTCGGCTTTGTCATCTTGCAACGAGAATATCTTTGCTGTAGCGAGAACGCTGTTTGCACTCTCTCGTCAAAGTAAGACGACTTCACATTTCTAGAATTATCATTTGCATGCTAACAACGCACAATCCAGACTATTTGCCCAGATGCTTCCTGAATGTAAGCCGCTTGGGCACACCATTTTGGGGTGTCTTGGTAGCCTTTTGCTTCGGGTTACTAGGCTTTCTCTCAGTATCCAATGGCTCTAACCAAGCTTTTATCTGGCTGTCAAATTTGTCAGGTAAGCTGTCAATGATTCCGCTCTACTCCTATGCTCGCTGACAATATTTGGATATTAGCTCTTAGTAGTTTAATTGCATGGATCAGTATCTGCGCTTGCTTCGTCCGATTCTACCGTGCTCTGAAAATCCAGGGCATCGACAGAGAGAACCTTGACCTCCGAGGGTGGTTCCAGCCATACATGGCATGGATTTGCATTGTTTCCTTTAGTGTTATCCTGTTTTTCAACGGTTTCCAGTCCTTCATCCACAAGTTTACAGTCTCAGATTTCTTTGCTTGCTACATCACGTTGCCGGTGGTTGCCCTATCCTTGCTTGGGTTTCGAATCTACTTGTGGCGGACTGGGAAGAGCTATGGTTTGACAAATCTTGATGAGATCAACCTTGGCAACGGACCAGCAAAGGCTCTGCGTGGCACTCGGTACGATCTGGGGGCGTCATAAAAGATAATTATGTTGGGAAAGTTGGAAATAATGAGATTACATTGTGAGGCTTTTAGGTATTACACGATTTTGATAATTGACGAATTTACTTTGAGAGTCTATAAAGACCTACTTTGCCCGCGATTACATGTTGACAACCAAGTATCGCCATCTCTTGCCCGTATTACCCCTGGCTTGCCCTAATAGGAAGATCCTAGACTGCATGCATGTACTGCAGACACTAAGACTGCGGGGTAAATATTGCAAAATTTCCAGTCAACAATGAGATCTTTGCGAGGGGAATATCATCTATTAATACCTCGAAGAATAAATCGGTCCAAAAGTCGGCGTTATCGTATCTGCTTCGGCATTCTTCGAGGCTTTACAACCATCGATGCTCTTACCAGAAGTGGCAGAATACTACACTTACACGGCATGTGACTTTGGCTCACAGAATTCTTGATCCTATAACCTTCCCCGCCTCTTCATTCAAATGCTCCGCAAGCCGAGTGTTACGACGCTTAACATGAATTGGGCAGTTCGTTATCGCCGGTGGAAACAACGGATAGCTTTGGAGGACAATGAGCTCCACCGTGTTGACCTCACACCACATGCAATATGTAGTGATACGTCACAGATATTCTGCAGTGCACAATATTAGCCGTTCCTGGATTTGGAGGCAGTCCAAGACCAAGGAGCGGCTATAGCTCCAGTTTCCCTTAGTCGAGCGCCGGTATTAGTCTCAAGTTGTGAATACTCCGAATGTCTCAGTAACAACACATAGATCCAGATCTACTACAAGATCTTTATTGCACCCCACCAATCGAAAAACCACCCAAATTCAATACTCTTCTGAAGGAGGGGCAAAACATCCAATTAATGCGCTGTGACGGTATGGCGCCGACTGGGGTTGCAACCATTTAGCCATTCCAGGGGTATGAGCCGGCATTTCGTTAATTGGTAATGCACTCCTTCCCCCTCTTGGTCCAAGACATGCTCATCACAATAACGGTAAATGTCTCACAGCATACAGTACATAGTATGCTAGTACGGAGCTTGCATTCCGGCATAGCCAGCCCTTCGAGTTGTTGGACGGGCGCTCTGCTGGCTTTTGCGATAAGGAGCGAGCGATGTAACATGAAGAATTAAAGACCATTAAGTTTGAGGGGTTGAAGCGGTCGGGAGAGACGATGGATTACATATGAACTCGAGATGGCACCTCTATGATATAGGATGTTCTTCATGCCTCCCTACCCGTCACCATTGTAATAAGGGCTTGTGATAACATGGCACCGAAAACCAAAGCCGTCAGAGCTGTAAGCTTGCTGTGTGGTCTTGGGGCCATTCCTCAAGCTCAAGCCGCCGTTTTTGATCCTTTGACCTACGTCGATCTGCTTGTTGGCAGCAGCAATGGCGGCAATGTCTTCCCAGGAGCTACCCTTCCGTTTGGCATGGCCAAGGCCGTTGCCGATACGAACAGTGGCAGCAATCAAGGCGGCTTCACGTTAGATGGCTCACCTGTTACTGGCTTCAGCGTAATGCACGACTCTGGCACTGGAGGCTCGCCGTCTCTTGGCAACTTCCCACTCTTCCCATACACGTCTTGCCCAGGCGGTGAAATTGACGGATGTTCTTTTCCCAAGAACGATCGTGTCAAGTTTGGCAGCTTCTCCAACGACAGCGTTGTTGCGAAGCCGGGATACTTTGGGATAACACTCAACAGCGGACCCAAAGTTGAGATGACCACATCACAACACGCGGCGTTGTTCAAGTTCACGTTCCCCAATGCGGCTGCCGGTGATAAGCCGCTTATTCTGCAAGATCTGTCAGATCTCTCAAACTCGCGCCAGGATAACGGCACAGTGAGCGTCGACGCAAAGACTGGCCGCATTACCGGCAATGCCGTCTTCGTCCCCAGCTTCGGCAGCGGGACCTACAAGCTATACTTTTGCACAGACTTCTCAGGTGCAGAGATTTCCGACAATGGCATCTTTGCAAACTCGCGTGCAAGTACCAGCGTCAAGGACCTCACCGTCTCTCGCTCCATCAATGGCTACCCGTTGCCAGGCGGCGCCTTTGTCCGCTTTGCCAGCGCTGAGAATCCGATATACGCTCGTACCGGCGTCAGCTTTATCAGCAGTGCCAAAGCATGTTCCAACGCAGAAAGCGAGATTACGCAGTGGGATCTTGACAAGTACGCCAATGAGGCCACCAGTATCTGGCGAGAGAAGCTCTCTCCCATCACCGTCAACACTACGGGTGTTAGTAACGACTTCATCACGTCATTCTACTCAGGAATCTACCGCACACTGGTCAATCCCCAGAATTACACTGGAGAGAACCCTTACTGGGACGACGGTGAACCGTATTACGACTCGTTCTATTGCATCTGGGACCTATTCCGGTCGCAGATGCCTTTCATGACTATTCTAGACCCTGCGAGTCTTACGGAGCAAATTCGCTCCCTGATATCCATTTACGAAAATGTCGGTTGGTTGCCCGACTGCCGTATGAGTCTCTGCTCGGGCTACACTCAGGGCGGCTCCAACGCGGATAATGTCCTTGCGGATGCCTATCTCAAGGGCCTCAAGGACGGTATCGACTGGCAAAAGGGATACGCGGCTGTCGTGAAAGACGCAGAAGTCGAGCCCTATGCATGGAGCGTCGAAGGACGCGGTGGTCTAGACAGCTGGAAGAGCCTCCACTACATTCCCGTCCAAGACTTTGACTACAAGGGCTTCGGAACCATGACACGCTCTATCAGTCGAACTCTTGAGTATAGCTACAACGATTTTTGCATTTCGCAGCTTGCCGGAGGTCTAGGCAAGAAGTCTGACCAAGAGAAATATATCGAATCCAGTGGCAATTGGAGAAATCTGTTCAAAGCTGATCAGACTTCGTTCAGAAATGGGACAGACACGGGTTACAAGGGATTCTTCCAGGCCAAGTTTTTGAACCAGACTTGGTTCAACCAGGATCCTTTGAAGTGCAGCAACTTGGATTCTACGAGCGTATGCTCGCTACAAAATTCTGGTGCCGAGACATTTGAGAGTAGTGTCTGGGAATATGGCTTGTGAGTTACTATTCTTTCTTTTCTGGCGACAGCCTCTATGCTTTTGCGGTTCTCTTTTGACTAACTCACTTTGCCTATAGTTTCGTGCCGCACGATCAGGCTAGTCTTCTTAACCTTTACGGAGGCTCCGACAATTTTGTTAGTCGCCTCTCTTACATGCACGATCAAGAGATTACATAGTAAGTCATATCAATGGAATCCCTTCCAAGACATTCTAACAAGTTTTTTAGTATCGGTAACGAGCCAAGCTTCCTCACTGTGTTCCAATACCATTACGCTGGCCGGCCTGCTTTGTCTGCTCAGCGAAGCCACTTCTACATTCCCAAATACTTTGCTCCTACTCCAGAAGGTCTACCAGGCAACGATGACAGCGGCGCCATGGGCAGCTTCGTCGCATTTTCCATGATGGGTCTGTTCCCCAACCCCGGCCAAGATGTCTACCTTATCACTCCACCTTACTTCGAGAGTGTCAGCATCAAGAGCCCTGTCACAGGAAAGACGGCGACTATTCGCAACGTCAACTTCGACCCTACCTATCAGAATGTGTTCATTCAGAAGGCCACTTTGAACGGCAAGCCTTACACTAAGAATTGGATCGATCACAGCTTCTTCCTCGAAGGAAAGGAGCTTGTCCTCACTCTAGGTAGTAAGGAGAGTGCGTGGGGTACGAGGGTGCAAGACCTCCCGCCGAGTTTGAGCCCGTATAATAGTAGCAGTGTCTCCCACACTTCTGCTCCAGCCAAGAGGTCCTACCAACCCCGATTCGATCGCGGGATGGGATTTCAGTGAGAAAGGTATATATAGCAAACTACAATATATAAATTTGTGCTCGTTTACTCTGTTTGAGGAGTGACTCCGCTCAAGAAAACATACATCAGGTTACTGTCTAATTGGATATAAAACCATTTAATAGGCATTCGCATTGAAGTGAAAGTTAGTATCGAGTGATATATTATGTTAAACACAAATTATGTCATATTCATTAAAGTCGGGTTGTAGTATATGCCTACTCTGTATCCGCAAATCGCATTATTTCCTCATACTCGCCAACCTTTACAATCCTTCCATCCTCGACCCAAGCCACTCTATCCTTTTCTGGCCTCATCCTGCCAGCAACGACGCTCAGCCGGTGAGCCACAATAACAGCTGTATATCCTTCTTGAATAAACTCACTCTCCAGCACGTCGTAAATGGCCGCTTCAGTAGTCGAATCAAGCGACGAAGTGGCCTCATCCAGCAGGAGTATCGGTTTCGGCGCATTATTTCCAATATAGTCTGGCACTGCTAAAGCATGTTTTCGAATGATAGCACGAGCCATAGCAAGTAGCTGTTGCTGCCCCACAGACAGCACAGGCAATGATGAAAATTCTGCATCGAGCACCTCTGCCGGCGTCCCATCTCTGCTGGAAAGCAGTGACCAAATGCCAACTTTCTGCAAGGCCGTCTGCAGTACCTCATCGGCAACAGTGGAATCGGGATCCAAGTTGAAGCGTAACGTAGCTTGAGGTATTAAAAACGCCTCTTGGGAAATGGTTATGAAGCACCGTTTGCGGATAATCGACCTGGGAGTGCGAAGCAAGTCTTGCCCATCCACCTTGATGATTCCGGTGCAATCAATCAAGTGTAGCAAAGCAGCAAGAATAGTGCTTTTTCCACTAGAACTGTCTGTCAGCCAATTGATGATGCGTTATAGGTGCTTCTATCTGCTTACCTGCCAGTTCGACCACAAATGACGAGTTTCTGGCCCTCGTGGATATCGAGATTGACTTTGCGTAAAATTTGATGATCCGAGCTATTCAAATTAGTCTTTCACTCTCTTGAAATGCAACAGGATTCGTCCAAACCCACCTATAACCGGCGTCAAGATCTGCTATATAAGCCTCTCCCTTAGTCGGCCACCCGGCATACGTCACAAGGTCTTCCTCAGGCAAGTCTTCTCGAGGGGTATGCAATTCCACGTTTCTCAGTCGTGCAATCGCACCCAGAGATACCTCCAGAGACGCCCAGAACTCTACCAGTCGTACCAACGTCGTATTAGCAACCATGATGAGATTGAGAGCGGCACCAATATCTCCACCAGTGGTCGTCCCTCTCCATTTCACGGCGAGCGCAATTAAACCAATGGCAATTCCGCTAACAATCAAGTTGAGCACTAAACTCAGCCATCGCTGGACGCACATGAGAGCATAGCGCGGCTGAAGTGCCCAGTCAAGAGCTTCGAAGCTCTTCTTTTCAGCCGCAGAAGACCAGTCGAAAGCCCGTATGGTGACAACGCCTTCTACTGTCTCCAAGAACCATTGGTAGAGCGTCGCCTGGTTCTCAAGTTCCAAGACCCGCAGTTGGCGGGATGTCCTGAGGTATATCCTCTGTACGAAATAGACAGCAACGATGCAAGCAGGGAGAGAAAGGGCCAGTCCTCTCTGGACAGCCATAATCAGGGCCAGTTGGCTTGCCATCTTGAACGATTCTACAATGAGACAAGATGTCAATACTGACCAAGTGTCTAGGATAGAGTTATGAGATTACTTACGAACAAAGATGGACATCAGAGCTGAAGGCAGCTGCCTATCCACATAGGAAATATCTTGGCTGAATCTGCGACCAGGTTAGACTTTGCCAACCGACATCAACGCCAATGATAGAAGGATCACGCATTACCTATTGATTGTGACACCAATATCTGTCGTAGAAAAGAACAGCAGCGGGGCACTTAGAGAGTCAGCAATTGTACTATCGACTTGCCTGATTCACCTTACTCAAAAATGGTTCCAAGAAGAGATTTGTGCAGCACTTCTCCAGATCTCGTTGCTATCAAAAACAATGTGGACCTACACGGCATACGTTGTTAGACCTTTGGTGAGATAATTCGTCCCGGTATGTGCCCTTGAAGACTTACAACATCATTCCATTAGTTGAGACCCATGCAGTAACAGCTAACAAGACATAGCCGATCATGTAATACGTTGAGTCACTTGGAGAGCCTTCTGTCCAGGATTTGACCCAATACTGCGGATAGGTAATGGAGAAGGAATAGATTATTGTAAGTCCAAGCAACAGGGCCACGTTCCTAAATCCAGCAGATTTCAGATAGTAGGCTAGTTATTCGATCAGCTCATCTTCTTCATCGCATGTATGTGGTCAAAGCTCACAGTAAAGGGAGAAGTCGCCAGTTTTCCGATAGAGGTCATCTTCTGCGTCAGGACTCGGCCGTGGTACCAATTTGGCAGCATTTGAAGCCGTCTCTGGCCTTTTGGCTGTCTGTGAAAATGTAAATTTGGACAAGTTGGACAGGGTATTCCTCAGCTCATCCCACGAGCCCCGAGATATAATGCGGCCCTTTTCGAGAACCAATATTTCGTCTGCAACGTGAAAATGTTGCGCTATTGGGGTATTTAGTCCAAAAGCTGTGTGAAGTTGAGGATGTTGGGGCTTACCTGAATTTGTAACCAAAAATACTGTTGTGTTCCTCTTCTTGAACCAGCCGTTTGGCCCAAGCAGATTTTCAACGACTGCATTCTCCGTATTGCCGTCCAATGCACTAAACGGGTCATCTAGTAACACGATATCGTGAAGATTATATACTAAGCGCGCCAATGCCTAATCCATATTTTGTCAATTATCGTTTCCGTTCAGCGCAGACACATGCTGGTATCTTACTAGTCTCTGCCTTTGTCCGCCGGATAGATTGACACCACGACTGCCAACAATGGTGTTGTCGCCATCTGGGAAAGTGCTAAGATCATGGTCAAGGCAGCAAGCATGAACGGCAGCCTCATATCTCTCCTCATCAATAGCCGTAGAAAAACCACATATAATTTGCTTAACTCTGCCTGTGGACAGCCATGCTTGCTGGTCGCAGAAGCCAATCGAGGCAGATGTAATTGTTATCTTGCCCTCGGAGGGGACAATTTCACCTAATATTGCCTTGGCAAGAATCGACTTGCCGCTACCGACGGCACCGGAGCAGGCGGTTGTAGAACCTCGGCGAAGTATCAGCTTGATATCCTGCAAAAGAAACTCGTTTGCTGACGGCGAATCTATCGTTACTCCATCAATATCAACGGCAGCTTCTGTCGCGCCTGTTCTAGGCATATCCGACAGCCGAGAATTGACTAGGCGCGTATCTATTCGAGATGGCTCAAGTAGGTAAGCTTGTATTCTCTCAAAATTGGCAGAAGTGGCAAACGCCTTGGGCACAATCGTCATAATCATGTTTGCAGGCTCTGTTACGAGCGCCAAAATGGCAACAGTTGTGAAAGCGGTGCTAACGTCCATCTGGGAACCCTGGAAGCGAGCCACAAGAGCAAATACCACCAGAGTAAGAGCAGGAGCAAAAATCCCAAGCGCATTGGCTATTTCAGAGTCAGTATGTTACCAAAACGAAGGAACTTGGCCGGATCTTACCGCTTGCATTATATACAGCGTTCATATAGCGAACGTTGTTGGCACTTTTGATCTCATCTTGCCTGAGACGGTCGACATATTTCATCATGGCGTCTGATACGCCCAGTGCCTTGACGCTCTTCATGGACATGAGAATTGAGCTCAAGGCTGATATCCGCCGCTGAGTGGCTGTACTCCAACCCTTTTGTCTAGATCGGATATTCTGCGCCACATAACGGCTGATCTGAGAACAAACTACGGTCAAGACAGTTAGGGCACCATGGCAACGAATACATGAGCAAATTCAGGTCAACTTACAGATGATTATGATGAATGGAAGCGGAGCAAGCCATTTGATTTCTCGGACCAGAAGGCTCACGCCGATTACAAGCTCAAAGAACTTTGCCCAGGCTTCATGGAGCATTTTTCCTGCTTCTGCCGCGCCATCAACATCTGTGCTCATAATCGTTATTACTTTGCCTGTATCGGAGACGTTTGATCCAATGGTCAGTGTTTTGTTGTAGATTAATGTCGTAAGGCATCCACGCATCATAAGCTCAAGCTTATTAAGGCGATGATAATACATTGAGGCAGAAAACTAGAAAAGAGTGATTAATTAATTATTTGCATTTTCAGTGCTAGTTTATACTCACAGTCTGGCCCAAGTAGACGACGACAGCGGCGACTATTAGCCAATATCCTACATTGTCGCTGTCTCCGTTTGTGTATCCCTGGACAAAGCGAACGGCCTGCTCGATTAAAATTGGCTGACTAGATCTTAACATCAGAAGACTCAAACGCGGGAGTATCGCTGATAAGAATGGCACTGAGAGGCACTGCAACAAGACTTTCGGTAGCGTCAAGATTGTCTCGGGTTTTGCTATTGCCCCGGGTCAGAACTGAAATAACAATCTGGATATCCATGCTCCATGAGTCTCCACTGAGAATGTTGGCATACCTCTACGATCCCAAGATTGGAGGATACCACGACGCAGATTCTCAGCTTCCATCTTCTTCTCCAGGGCAGGGAGATGGCTGCCGCGCAGTATGCTTCTATTACCACGGCTCAATAACCCATTTAGCCACCAGAATAGAAGAGAGCTCAACAATCCGGCCGTTTCCTCGGGAGAATGTTGGCGATATTTTGATTTCAAGATGGATGTCTTTTCTTGACTCTCAAGAGTCAGTATCGCGAGCCGAAGCGCGAGCCCGGGGGCTATGCTGCCTTTGGAGGCTTTCTGATCATCAAAGAGGCCATTGTACGTCAACGCGAAAACGTCCCAAGTAGACATTAGCAGCAAGTAGAACACGATTAAGCTTGAAGGGCGGATGGACCGCTTGTGCTCAGCAATCGCCAACCAGACCAAGCCGGCTGATGCAGCCAAAGATGCGCCACACGACTCGATTCGCAGCCATTCCTTGTTTCTGTCTGTCAAATCGTATACCAAATCATTGAGCAGCAACAAGGGAAGAGCTGAGGCTACGAGCTATTAATTGCAATCAGAGTCCGTCGCGATATAAGACTTGGAGGAACGCGTCGCGTAGAGAGAATGCATACGGGTTTAATAACACCGAGCCAATTCGGCTCTACCTTGACCGGCTCATAACGCAGGACCCATAATCGGCGGATGCCAAAAGCAACAAACACAAGTGAAGTTCCCAAAGTAAGCGAATGAAAGAATTGAAGGTTGATGGTAAGCTCCATTCTTTTTACTCCGTCCATCAGCACGCGCTCTCTAATTGAGCATCGCACTGATTGTCTCGTTGAAAATTGCGAGGATAAGCTGTTCAAAGAGATGTTTTGGGTCCGCTTATGTAGGTATACGATAATTCACTTTTACCATAGAGGGCAGGCGCACGTCATTTTCGACATTGCGTGCTGGACAAGCCAAAGGATCAAGTACCTATCAATACGAGCCAGCGTTATCTGTTACTAAATGCTCGTTTATGCACAGCCTAAACCCGGTTAATGCTATCGTTTGTTACTGTCGTCCCGTAGCATACTGGGGTTAATCCTATTGACATCTGCTCGCTTCGTATAGATGTCTATTAATAGAAATAGAATTACACCGAGAAAGAGAGAGAAAAAAATAGAAAAATGAGCAAAGCTCTCTCTATTGACAAGGTCTATACGATATATGTATAAAATTTAAATGCTATTAATACAAGCTTCAACAAGTGAAATGAGACGCTAACCACACAACGCTGAATAGCAGCCTTTAATCGTAAGTCAGTCCAAAGGCCGTCTTTGCTCTGTCAAAGTACGCAAGCCGAGCGTCTGTAACGGTCGTGCCAACACACGACGAAAGGTAGTTTTTGAATCCATCATCAGGATTCGCCTGCAAGGCTGCCTTGACGGACGCATCGCAATGCGTAGAGTAGAACCAGGCACCACTGGCAAAGTTGAATTCGTCGGGCTGAACCAAGGACAGGATGTGGTTCAGATCAGCGTCGCTCAGCCCATCAATGGTGGTGAACTGCGAAACCTGGCTCTTGACGCTGTCGATGCTCTGGGCGTAGAGCAGGTTGAAGTTGGCCATCTGCATGTTGGCGGTGCCTTGGCCAGGACGGCCGGGCGAGACGTTGTGCTTGAATTTGAAGTCGGCGGACTCAAAGGCCATGGTGGCGATGATGGCAGCCATCTCGGCCACGTTGTAGATTTTGTAGTCGGACATGCTCTTGGCAATGAAGGGGGCCGCCTGCTCAGCAGTGCGGCATTCGGTGGTGTCGGCGCAGTTTTCGGCGTTGGGAGCAATTGCCTTGATGATGGGGACAGCGGGAATCTGGGCCGCCGCGATGGTGGCGAGGCTCAGGACGAGCGAGGCTGCGGTTGAGAAATGCATCGTGGATGGGTATCAATATGTCTGTGATGACGGAGAGTTTGTAATGCAGCGATGAGCTGTACGAGTATTTCGTTTGTAGGTGTAGATGGATATAGATGGACGAGAAAGACGGCAACAAAGGACGCCAGGCCCTTATGAACTGTTCAACGTTGGAAACGAGTTGAAAATAGAACAGCCAGATTGAGCAGAACAAAAGCTTGAATAGTAAATGAATGTAACTAGAGCGCGATCCAGCGCAAGAAAAGGAACGACTTTGTTTTTGAGCGTGGGTAATGAACGATGCCCTGCATTCACTCTCGCCACCAGGGACAGACCAAGTCCCTTTTGTACGGCTCCCTCGTTCTGCCACCACGCACAGGATCGTGAATCATGTCATGCCTCTCCAAGGGGTCCCACGAGCTAGAATCCCGCCTCCACGAGATTCCCAGCCTTGATTGGACGGCGCCATACGGAGTGGTGCCCCCAAGCTTCGTTTGTCCCCCTGGCGAACTACCGCAAAGCTCTATTCACACGATCAGCGCTCAAATAGCCTTGAGAAACCGCGGCTAAAGATTGGCTCCCTTTGCGCTGGCGCAGGGCACCGAAAAGGGAGGGCAGGGATACGACGTCGGCCATCCAATCGCTGCGCTTCACAGGCCAAGCACTAGGAAGAGGGGACGTTTCATGAAACAGAAAGAGCTGAGCTGTGAAACCGCTAGGAGGCGACGCCAAGGAGGGAAAAGCGTGCAGAGCCTTGCCTGAAGCACGATCTTTCAGATGAAGCCCAGCATTCTGGCGCGGGGGCCAGCTTCAAGCGTGGAATGGACATTGACACACTTTGAGCACTGCAGTCTTGGCAGTCGTCCTTTGTAAGATTTGCTCAATGCTGTATTGTTCACATGAAAGGCGCGATATTACATACGCGCACGTTGGCCCTACGCGAGAGTAGGCGTCTTGGCCTCCTTGCGCTGTATCACTTCGCCACCCAATATTGTATCTCTTCAAGCAGCATTCCGCCATGGTGTGCGTCGTGTAACCTGTGCGCGCCGTTGGGGAGCGTGCAATAACGGCTGTTGTTAAAAATAGGTAACATTGATCGGAACTACATGCATGTATGTGAGCACGGCTCATCCTCTTCCAGCCATGTCGCAATGAAAGGTTCGTGTCACAAAGGTCCCATGGTAATGGGTTAAAGCGCTGCCGATTTGACAATGAAAATGCTTGCAGTTTTGCGCAGCTGAAGAATGAGTCTCGACAAAGCCGTATTTTCTTTGTCGTTTAAATGATGATCGGCGTGGCTGGAGCGCGTCTTTTGCCGATACAATATTCCACCCACTTCGCGTAAAGGGGTAGTGTGTGATATCAGAACAGCTGAAAGATACACAGAGACGGCCATCTTTGCCTCGGGCATACAATGTTAATCCATAGCCGTCATATTTGAAAATACCCTCATAGTCATACGTGGATATACATCCACAATCGTGACCAGGGCATGCATAACCATGATAATAAGGATGATTCCTTGACACATCCAGGGTAGCCTGCCAGGCCAAGAACGCGACATCGTAAGTGTCAAAAGATGGGCACACGCCTAGCTTGCAGTTACATGGACGAGACAGCTTTGATACGTCATAGTACATGTTCTCGCTAATCTACGGCCTTTACCAAAGCTGACAACTCCCTACGCAGAGAGCCCATACCTGTTGCGCAAAGCTCAGCCAGCCCTTTGACGTTGTTATTATCCGGAGTAGAATAGGCCATATTCAAATCATCACCGACAACGATCCTTACCATCTTAGGCGATCTCACCGTCTGAACTCGGCATCGCAAGGCGAATGGGCGGATGGTTTAGTGGTATAATTTTCCCTTAGCATAGCGCAACTTCCAAGTTGCCGCACCCGCCTGGGAAAGGTCCGGGGTTCGATTCCCCGTTCGTCCATACGTGTGATGCGGGCCACAGGCTCGCAATCTCTCTTTTTAGTATTTATTCTCTTGCTTTTTTTAGACCTCGGCCGACTTCTACTTCGACAACCTTGTTGATGTTGTCCATCACATCATCTATAAACAAACACTCACCATTGAATCATTCACCACTCCTATAGTCTCATGATTGTTTTTTTTTGAGTTTACATGAAATATGCCGCCACCATAATATTGAGCTGAATCGTCAAATCTATACAAAATTGTCATAAGAGAAGGGTGAGTCCGTTTTCGAGCCCCTACCAAGCCCCCAATACCCATCCATCATGATATACAAATACTGCTGTTGTACACAATCCACCACCTTTTTTCTCATAATAAATACATATAACCATCACTCCCATTCCACCCATGGCATGTGGTCCTTGACCATCATCACAAGAGCCCAAACCCTCCGGCCGCGAAATCATACATAGCACACATACCTCTTCACCTCCCCCTCTTCTGATCCAGCATATCCTGAATATCGCCCTTGCCCTTGCCACCCTTCGCCCCAGCACCCCCCCTCGGGCGCAAAGTTGGAAGAAACCTCCATCTCCACGGCGCCCTGCTTGCGCAGCTCCTCCAGCCGCCTCTTCTTCTGCAGGTCCGCAACGCGCCACTGCTTAAAGTACTTGACCCAGGCGGCCGAGCAGTCGCGCTCAAACTCGGCAGACTGCTTGGGGCACGCCTTGGCAGCCTTGGAGGCGTCCTTGTTCGCATCGAGGATGTTGTTCGCGTCTAGGCACAGGAAGTAGGCGTCCCGGGCGGCCCAGCAGAGGGCGCGCTCCTCGCGGGTCGGGATGGCGGTGCCGGTGCGGATGGCATCCTGGCGGGTATCTCCGGAGAATGGCCACCAGCCCATTTTGTGTATGTGCGTGTGTAGATGTAGGTTATGTGTGTAGTAGTTGTTGTGCAGGTAATTGGTTGATGTTCTTTGGCGAAAGAACAAAGAACCTCCAGTGAAAGTCTTTATACTGAGACAATTGCTTCTGGCACGTTTCTTGCTTTGTAATGAGGGGTAGTATTGCCCTCGAAACCTGGCGATATGACCAAGACAAAGACCTCAATAAGCCAATTGAGTACTGCAAAAGAAGAATGATTTGCCCGCCGTCTCGAATTGAGATTCTCTCAGCCCCGTAGATGTAGTGACTGCAGACTAAGCGTCGTCCCAAGCTGCCATGAGCTACCAAAGCCGCAAACTAGTGAGCCGCCATCCGGTAAATGACGATGAGAAAAGCCCGGCAGAATCCTGCGGGCGGTCAGGCGCAAACGCCCCCTTCCAGTCTAGCGCCGAGCTGCTCCAACGCCTTGAATCTCCTTTGGACGCTGGTCACCTGGCTGGCGTATCAATGTATGTGTTCATGCCCCCCCAAGTCATTTCTCGTGCCGTCACCAGCATCATCTTTTCCTTTTTGCGCCAGGCAGCGCTACTCGCCGAGCATTCGCCTTTGCCGCCCGTTTCCGAACTCGGCATCTTCTTCGACTGTTGTTGACACGAATCCTCTCAGCATGGCTTAAGACCGCGCGCGATTCGAACCAATGTACAACAACACCCCATCGCCTCATCTGCCATCAAGCATCTCCAACTAGTCCACGCGAAGAAACATTTTGCTCGACCATCGATACTCCAAGACAAACACACATATCCTCTCTGCTTCAGAGCAATCAAAGAATCAGCAAATAATAGAAAGAAAGCAGAAGCACCATGGCTCGCCGACGCAGGCCCCCTCGCGCCGGCGCCCTCACAGAGCTCCAGCCTCTCAAAATCGCCGCCCAGATAGCCAGCCTCCAAGCCCTCTACTACTTCGCCGCCCTCGTCCTCATGCTCTTCACGGCCCTCGTCGCCGGCATGTCTTTCGACCTCAACCTCATCCTCGGGTGGGATCGCGTCCGCGGCGATACAACGCAAGGATGGCTCCTGGCCTTTGTGTGGATTCTCAACGGAGGCTTTTGCATGTGCGTTTTAACATCCTTCTCAAACGTCAATGCACGCAAAAGACTATGGAGATAAAAGCTAAATATCTTGTATTGTAACAGGTCCCTCGCCATGGTCGTCCTCGTCGCGCGCAGCAAACTCGTCCCCGACTTTGCCCTCACAATCCACTTCCTCCACCTCCTCTTCACATGCCTCTACACGCGCTCCCTCCCGCGCCACTCCATGTGGTGGTTCACCATGCTCGCCTCCTCCGCCACCGCCGTCGGCCTGGGCATGTGGGGATGCCGCTACCGCGAGCTGCAGCCCGTCTTCTTCCTCGGCGGCAGGATCCTCGGGTCCGGCACGTCCGGCCCTACGAATAATACTGCTAGAAGCATGGGCGATGGTGCGCTGCACCCCGACGTGGAAGACGGCATGGGCGGATCGTCGAGTACGGCGGGAGAATACGAAATGGGCCAGATGAAGCCTTCGACATAGAGAGAGCAATTTCAACACTCAACATTGGGAAACAATACTAGACGGAATATTCTTGGCCAAAGATGGGGCATTAAACTTGGAATGTATACTATTTAATCCGATAAAAAGTAGCGTGGCATTATTCGGCGTTTATTTTGGGAAGATATCAGGAGAGCCACATTAGACGGTCGCATCCTCTGGGAAAGGGGCAATAGCACCATATTCACCTCGAAATAGCGAGAAGATGAAGAGCAAATCAAAGATGTACATAATTTTATTCATGTCCGACCTACGAACAAATCAGAATTCTAAAAGAGATTTCATGCTGTTCAACTACAAAGCGCATTGCGTCGCTACTATAACTCGGACGCACTGCAGTAACAACGTCGTTCTTGTATAAAATAAAAGGCTAAAGAAAAAAAGTTTTTGTATCGCGATATACCCAAGCTCATGTAAAACAAAGAAAATGAAGAAAATAAAAATAAAGCAACGCCTCCCATATATACTACACAACGGGCTCCATTTCTTCTTTTCCCCCGTCTCATACTCATCTAGTATAGTCATTTCGTCCCTTCTGGTATCATCATTGGCTAAACTCCTTCAACCCCCCCCCCCCCTTCTCTCAAGTTCATTAGTGCGTACATATTCCGCAAATGAAGCAATCGTATATAGATATTCGCAATCAACCCATCTTCCCTCGCAAAGCATCCACCTCTCTTTGTAGCGATTCAAGATCAGCAAGAATGTCTACGCTTTGCCCGCTTTGCCCCAAGTACTGTTCATTGATGTCGCTGAAATCGTCCGCAGATGTTCTTGGCTTCCTCGCCGAGTCTAGACTTGTTCGTCCAGACCGTCCACCTGTGCTGCTTTGGCTCCTCGAGGGGGGCGGAGGAGGAGCCACTGTGTCTCGCGGTTTGATATCGGTCATGGCTCGTCGTTGAGAGGACTCTAGGCCGTATAAACTTTGAGGCCGGCGAGTAGATGGATTGCGCGTGGGTGGTGGAGGAGGCGCCATGGGCCTTGCTGAATCGAGGGAGGCTCTTGGCGGATCAAGTTCGGGAGGATGGATGTACGTAGAGGATTGCGGCGTGCTTGGATGGCTCGGGTGCTTCGAGCTCGATATTGTTCTCCGGGGCGGTGGAGGTGCTGGCGCATTGGTACTTTGGCGGACACTGCCAGACCTAGACATAATCGAGTCCATTGACGTGCGTGGAGGCGGTTCATTCTCTTGAGAGTCCGAGGCATTTGTCTTGACCTCAATTCGAGGCTGTCGTCGGGGGGGAGGGGCCGGCACAGCTTTTTTGGCATTGTGAGGAGGGGTTGTAGAAGCATCCATTTGATCAGGGCTGGATGTAAGCCCGGCGGGGTGACTATCAAATTTCACGGGCAGCTCCTCTATTGAAGAGTTGCTGCTTGCCGAGCTCTCTCGAGACAGCACAGGCCGAGACGGCTCCTTGTGATGCGCAACCGGCTCGGCCAGCTTTTCTACGGGGCTGCTGATGGTACTCTCAGAGCTGGTGACATTCTGCTCAGGCCTAATCACCTTTCCGTGTCTGGAGCTTGGAGGCGGTGGAGGAGCCTTCTTCTCCCTGTTGGTTCGTGCTGCAGCCGGAGCAGCAGCATCCTGTGCGGGCTTTGAGCGATCGATGCGATCGAGGTCGGAAGAAGAGTCCGTTGGAGACGCCGAGTTGAGCGGACTCGCATCGCCCGTCATGAGCAATCGCTTGAACGAATCCACGTTCAAGGACCGCCTCGCAGACTGGGCCGCCTTGAGCGCCTCGCCCTCCTCGTGCAGATCCTCCTTCAGGTCCTTGGAGTTGCCAGCGTCGTGCGTCTTCTTCTTGCTAAAGGGATTGGCCACGGTCTGCACCGGCCGCTGCATCTGCGTCGTCTCCATCAGCGGCTGCCGTGCCTGCGGAAGAGCCGGCTGAGGCTGAGGGGGTGGGGTAGCGGATGCATCCTCCCAGCTGTTCTCGTCGACCACGGCGTTGCTGAAGGGATCTTGCTCCTGTGCATAGGGCTGTGTTGGTGTGGCAGAGTTGAAGTAGCTGGCCGTCAACTCGGGCGAGTCGGGCGACCGCGGAGGCGGTGACAGCACGCGGACCTTTTTCACCACCTTTGCTTTCTGGGAGGGCGATTGCGCGGCCGCAGGAGGCACGTTTTCGTCGCGGAAGCTCGTCTTGGGAGGCGGGAACAGCTGGACGGAGCTGATGGAGTCGATTGCTGGGTAGCGACTCTCTGCATGCTGCGTGGCAGGCTTGCGGAAGGGATTTGATGACGACGCCATCGTGACGGGCGTGGCTAGTTAGTGGGTGCGTATGGCCGAGCTATTATATGGTGTTGTATTGCTCAAGTAGACGGTAGGTAGTCTCCTCTATTTCCCTTGGGTCATGACAGAAAGAGGCAGCAGTCGTCCGCCATCTTCCAGCGTCAGCAAATAAAATAAAATAAAACGGTGATTGCACTCTGCGCCGTTGTCGACAGGATATATGAAACCTTGTCCAGCTTAACAATCGGGAGGTGTGTGGCCAAGGAAACGACGTGCAAGTGAGGCCCCCGTCCGGAAGAATCGGTTCCTCCAGAAGGGGGACGGACAGCTACAGGAAGGTACGTAGACGGCCGGGCCTCAGTGACATGTGTCTGGCTGAGGGGAGCGCCCACGCCGAGTTAAGCATATACCTGGCCACGCTACCGTCGGTGGCGGCGCATGGCAGGCAGACGCACCGCAGCCGCAGGTATCTGCCCATCGCAGCCCTGTACATGGCCGACGGCCTCGCACGGGCCCGCCAGCGGTATCTCGCCAGGTACCGCCTGTTCCTGATACGGTCGGCCGTGACGGGATGCGCTGACGAGATTCGCTGACGGCGAGGCTACGTCCGGTGACCTTGGCATGAATAAGTACCAATGGCATGTAACCGGGGGGCGCCGGAGAGGGGGACAGGACCGGACGTCTTAGTAAGGACCCAATGACTTACACGCAAAAGAGACACGGAGAAGAAAGGCACAAAGTTAAAACAGCAAAAGAGGGGGGGCAAACAGCAGCCGTTGAAGATTGGATTCAGCTTGTACCAAGTACCTACTACCACTGCTGCTATTCAAAGACCGTACCCTGGAGCTTCTTCGCATCCAGTTGGCTTGGGTTGACGTGGCAGCGAGCCGCAGGAACACAGCATGCAGCTACAGGGTCCTGGCACCAGCGATGCTACCTCGCCTCACCCACTTGTTTATAGTATCTAGCGCTACGTAGGAGAGCCGGGGCTCCAAGTCGGTGACCATGGTGGACGGGATGGTGTGCTGCACACAAGCACAGCAAATGCACGCAAGTACATGTACCCATTTGACTCGACTACCCTGGACGATGAGAAATGTTGCGCCGGAGCAGGCATCAACGTCATGGTGACCAAGCAGGCGAGGCTGAGTGCCATTCGCGCCATGGGGGTTATTCGCCTAGCGCCAAACTCGTCGTTGAAACATGCCATTTGCTGCCTATGAGCTGATGTCCTCCTTTTTCTTCTTCGCTGAAGCATGTGAATCAGATATTACAAGAACGGATGGAACTGGGACAGCATCTCATAATTCCTTGAGATCAGAATAAGAATGCATGTTCTAATATTGCTCGCAATGCCCATGCCGTAAACAGAGGAGGAGCCTCTGCTGAATTTACTTACACGCATCTCACCATCCATCTCATCCTACCGCAAGGTGAGGGCCTCAGTTCATGTGCCCCATATCGCGCTACGCGTAGTCTGCTTCATCAAATGCTACATCTCAATGATAGATCCAGGGGAAGGAGAAAAAAAAAAATCGAGCATTTCGCTTAATTACGTATTCCTCAGGAGGCTTGGAATAGGCAACAGACTTCAAACAAAATCCACAAACAAAATCTACACGCCAGCGTTCTTCAGGTTATAGTAATTCCCCAGTACTACAATTCTGCATTCATTTCCGGAATATTACTATAAATTATTTTTGCTGGGATTATATACGCCAGGCAACACTCAAAACAAAGGGTCAAAAAGTTTTGGGTACAGCGCGCGCGCAAACTCCTCAGACACCGCCCCATCGTCCCTCTTTTTCTTTCAAACGTTTTCCTCCCCCCACAACGATGAAAATTGAGATCGCGCCAGCGAGGGAAAAAAAAAAAAAAAAAATTCACAGGGGGAAAAAAAAAGACACGCGAAAATGGTAATGTGAAAAAAAAATAGTAATAGTATAAGTGATCCGCCCCACTGGGAGGCTCATTCCAGGAAAGTCACATATATAGTGCGGTCAATGCCAGGCCCAGCGCGTCTGAGAGAGTGCGCGTATCAAAACAAACATTCATTCCTGCGCACCGCCAAAAACAGCAATCAATCAATCCCGAGCCAACCCAGGCTCTCCTTTGCCCGACCCGTAGTAATAAGTTGCAAGCCCCAAAAACGCCGTGCCACATTCATCAAGGATACAAGAAAGTAAAACAAAAGCCGCTTTTTGCTTCACGCAAAGGATAAAGACTAGATTTATGCCTTTACAGCAGCAGCAGCCGCGGGGGCAGCAGCGGCCTTCTCCTTCTTGGGTGCGGCGGCCTTCTTGGGTGCAGCCTTCTTAGCGGCGGCGGCAGCGGGCTTCTGGGCCTTGGCGACGCGGCCGGACTTTGTCTTGGTCAGAACGGTTTCAGGCTTCTCGGGCTGAAAGGGGGTTTGGGAGTTAGAATAGGGACAAGTATGAATGTGAATCTGTAAACATACCTTGGTGGCAGTCTCCTTGACCTTCTTGGGGGCAGCAGCCTTCTTGGGAGCGGCGGCCTTCTTAGTGGCAGCGCCCTCCTTCTTTTCCTTCTTTTCCTTCTTCTCGCCCTCCTTGGCCTTCTTGGGGGCAGCGGCCTTCTTGGTGGTGGTGGTGGCCTTCTTGGTAGTGGCGTCCTTCTCCTTCTTGGGAGCAACAGCCTTCTTGGCCTCGGGCTTCTTCTTGGCCAGCTTGGTGCCTCCAGAGGGGCCCTTGGGCTGGGCGAAGAAGCCCTTCTCAACACCGGCCTTGAGGGCCTTGTTGAAGAGAGAATCGAACATGTTGTCCGAAACGTTCAAAGTGTTGTTGGCCTTGACATACTTCTTCAGAGACTGACGGCTGTGGGAGCATGTTAGCTGCGTTGTGTGCTTTGCTGGGGACAGACGGAAGAAGGAGCAGCTGAGATTGCTTACCTAGAACCATTGCGATCCTTGAGCTGTTGAGTGCGAAAAAAGAGCGGGTTAGTTTTCTTCTTCTTTTGTTCACCAATCGTGTGTGTGTGCAGATTCTCATGAACCAATCGACGTGAAATACCACGCGACGACTGAACGAGGTGATGTGTGATGGGATGAAACCAAATCAAGTGAAATGAAAAGGGCGCAAGCGGCTACAAGTCTGCTTGCCTAGTGAAACGAGACGGGGGAGGGAGGGAGAAGATAAGGCGCCGACAACAGCGCTTGTGCAACAGCACATCAATCAGAGGGCTGGCGCCAACGTACATTAGCAATGGCATCCGTAATCATGTCCTGCAGTCCTCGCATTAGCCTCGCACACGCAGAGCGTGGTGAAATCACCACAGAGATGCCGGCATGCGGCCGACGGCACAGCGCAACGAACCTGGTAGCTGGCGTGAGCAGCGCCAGACTTGGCCTTGGGGGCAGCAGCGCCTTCGGACTTCTTGGGAGGCATGGCGACGGATGGTTGGGTTGGATGGTGTGGATGTACGAGAGGAACGTGTTCGACTGTGATTGAGAGACGAGACGCGACTGGAGATTGCGAGCGATGAAGATCGAGAGGAGCAGAGACAGCGGGAAGCGAACAAGTCGTCGGGCGCGTGGGAGGGCGATGGGGCTTGTTTATATACGGGGCGGGGGCAGCGCCGCAATCAGTAGGTCCTGAGCTCTGCGCAGCTTGGGCGGGCAGCTGGGCCCCTGTCGGCGCTGCAGCATGTACCGCCTGGCCGCTAGAGCTCCGGTGGGCCCCCCGCTAGCGGGCCAGTGGCCAGACCCTCGTCGTCACCGTCACCCACACCTACAGCGCTGGCCTTTGTTTGGCCGCGATCCCGGCGGCACACCTGCTGCTGCTTCGAGGCCGCCTTCTAGCGCAAGTACCGGTACAAGCGACGAGTGGGAGGGCCCCTCTTCTCCCCGGCCGGGAAGCGATCCTGCGCAAGCCAAATCTTAGCACTTGGACTCTGGCAAGCAATCTGCTGCTAGACACATCGCGCAGCTTGGCACGCCCATCACCCACCACCACGTTTCTGCCTCTCCCTCTTTCGCTCTGCCGCACTCCATCTACAGCTACGGTGATACCCCGTCGGCGTTCCATTAATGGTGCCAGCACAGCCAACTATTCTCTTTTGCTGTCTTTTGTTCTCCTTTACCAGCACCATGGTGTGAAAGAAAAGAAACTTTCCACCTCTTCTGGTGTGGAGAAGACAGATGCCTTTGATCCCGACTCCAAACTCGCTCTCTGATCAGGCTTGCTCAGCTCAAAGACTTATCTACAAGTGTGCCCGTCATTGTCCGGCCACTGCAAAAAGAGCAAGGACAAAAATAGCCATGCAGCTCAAAGAAGAAACAAAAAGAGACAATGGAGGGGGGGGGCAAATATTTCGACAAAAAAAAAGGAAAAAGGAAAAAAGAGAAAAAGAGCTGCCCAAAGCATGGCCCGCATCGCTCGTCCTCCGGTACCTTGCGGTTCGGATGTACCGGTACAAGGTCCCCTACGTCTGGCGCGCCCCACAAGTCTTGTTATGCTTCCAAAGTAAAAATCGACGCCAGTTCGGCTGCGAAAATAATCCCTTGCCTCGTGACCAATTTTCTGATTGGCCAGCGCCAACATCACCTCGTCCGCCGTGTACTTCGACCTCTGTGATCTGAGAGCTCGACCGCTCCCCCCCGAAAATCCTCGACGTTGCCAGAAATTCCTGTCCCTCTCTTCTCTTTGTTTTTTCTTTCTCTTTTCCCTCTTTTTTGCCTGCGACCCTCCTCTACCTTGGTCAGTGAGGCATTTTTAGCATCTGCCCTTTTTTTGCCATTCATCTGCCGCGCTCTTTGACGTCAGATGCGGCCGTAGTTGTTGTATGTTGTAAGCGCTGCGATCTGGCGGCGGGTCATCGCCAGAAGACGTGGTTTGCGTCTGATGGTCCAAGGTGTTGTCGTTGTCGCATTCTGAATTGCGCGACGGCACCCCCCGTTCGCGACCCCGTGAATGGCTAATTGTGAATGCGTGTTTCTTGGGCTTTTCGCCGATGCCATTTTTATTCAGGCTCTTGCTCGTCTTGGTGTCTCTTTTGCCGTTGATAGTCAAAGTCACTTTTTCGACCGTGTGTCGCGCCGGTCGCTCGCGATGCACCCGTGAAGCTATCCAGAGATTACCGTCGCAACACTTTTTGGCCACGCAGCCTCACAACAGCTATCTGAAACTCGTATTTCTTGCATCTGACATGAACTTGGGTAATTTCTCAATTGATTTCATCCTTTTTTGTTATTCTAGCCCATCTTTGCGGTGAGTTGTTGCCATTTCAAAACTGCCCGCGGCGGGAGTGGCAGATGGTCATGCGACCGAAGGCTCGGTCACCGTCTCACATTTGCCACTCTCGGGGTCACATCTCCAGCTCTTCTTTTGCCATCTTGCTCTTGTTCGCTTCCGCTGGCTCATAGAGGCTCTTCTGTCCTCTTTCAGCCCTCCCGAGTTTCAAATTACGTCCTGCTACACTCTTGCGCCGCGGCTTCGTAGCTCCGGATCGTTGCACCATGTCATGTCATCCTTTCCAGGGTCCAATGACCACCCAGCCGCCTATATGGCCGCATAGCGACGCATAACAACTCCAGCATGCCTATTCAATTACGGTGTCGCACATCCTATTGCATTTAATCAATTTATTCCCTTTTTTTCTCGTTCAAATTGCTGTTTTATACCATGTTCTGCGACAATATCTGGTCTCGGGCGCGACGCCGTCATCACCTCTTGCGATCCCCGCACTTCGACTCTGCCACAACACGTAGCCCAACCTCTTCTGCCACCTGTGCCCAACCAAGACAGACGGCTTCTTCGAATTTCATCCATCTGAATCAATCACTATTGAACTTGCGAGAGTGCTAGGCATTGATGCAGCCTCCTGCATTGACTCGTTGCCGTCTTACACGCTCTTTGCAGGCCCATCGCGCAGATGCACTACTGTCCGCCAATAACACCTCCGATTGCTCCACGGCTTCCGCAGCGGGAGCCCTTAACAATTCATCGTGCAGGAGTAAGCAAGTAATCAATTGCCAGCATTCAGTCGGATAGGGACACCTGTCTCTTCCATATAGGTATGCGACTTGTCGAATAAGGCCTGATGCGGTGCCTGTTGTCGAATGATAGGTCATAGATGCCTAAATCATGTCATGCTTTGATGACCGTGGCGCTCCGGTGACGAAGTAAGGTACACCAATCCGGTCGCCTGAGGTGTCTGCAAAGTTATAACTGATTGTGGTTCAAGTGCTGCTATTCTTTTCAAATTGCGAAAAAAAGGGAAGAAACACAGAGAGGAAAAGAGCCTTGCAAGCTCAAAAGCTTCCTTTGTCTGTGTTTTGCGTATCGTGCAATATGACCCAACCTACAGCGGATTGACCCGACGCCCTGCTGGATACATGTCCATACAAGTGCACTCTCGTCTCAGCTATTGGACAGTCACTTTAGCCGCCAGTCAAAAACATATAATGGCCCAAGAAAAAATGAGTTCTCTCCACGAATTCTTCTATTGTTGCCAGCGACCGCAAACCTCATGCGTCTTCAAGCCTGACCCTTTGCCTTTCGTTATAAAATGAGCCCTCCGCTAGACTGTCCCCATCTTTTCGCTTACACTAATTGGCTGCGAGAGAGACCCCGATACAGCGACTGATGCTCTATATATGCATGTGGGGTAGAAGCCCCTTGTCGCGATAGGCACCGATAAGCCACTGATAGTTCAGAACCGGGCTAAGCCAATCATAGACAAGCGGCAGCGAGGCTCTCAAGCCACGATTGTAGAAAGTCGCGAAAAGGCCACCGAGGCAAGGAACAGCTTCATCCAGCGAGGGCGCTTTCCCAGCATCACGACCTTTTGCGAGCCAGCCTTGTGGACGAGGATCATGGAAGCGTTGCTGAGCCTGTCTAGAAGTCACTGACCTTGTATCATTTTGCCTTGTTGGTTCTGCCTCGCCTGCGCTTGTCCCGCAACAGACCCCTCGTTTTGCCAGCTCTTCTGTAGGCGCATGCTCGTCTGATATCGCCACTTGCACACAACAACAATGGACTACACCCAGTATCACGCGCTGGGCCACGGCGAGCCCCTCGATCCCAACGACCCCAACAAGACGTCGGCCCCGGCTCCCCAGCAGTTCCAGCAGTCGGTTCCTCCATCGCCATACGCACCTCAGGCAGCCTTCGGCGCTCCTCAGTATGGAGCTCACCAGGGCATGCCGCCGCCGCGAACTCCCGGCTACGGGCCACCAATGACTCCCGGCTACGGACCGCCAATGACCCCGGGATATGGGCCGCAAACTCCGGGCTATGGTCCGCCGCAGAGCTTTCCTGGGTCTCCAATGCCGTCGCAGGATGGCGTCCTGGCAGCACAGCTTGGGGGGGATGAACTTGGGTGCTGATGCGGGTGCCGCCTCCGCAAGGAAGAAGAAGAAGGATAGACACGCCTACCATACCGTTGAGCCGACTGGCTCGTCGCAGGCCTTCAATGGGCTGCCGCCAGGGACGCCTGCCGAGCAGTTTCTCAATGTCAACAATCCGCAGGGAATTCCGGCTCTGGGAGGACAGTTTGCCAGCCCTCTGGCCAGCCCTCAGATGGTTAATCCAAACCAATTCCCAGTGCCTGTCGGAGCTCCATTCTCCCCCGCAAACCTCGCATCGTCACACGAATTTGCCGAACGCTACCTCACTGCCGACGACGACGACGAACCCATCGGGCCACCTACGGGACCTGTGGGCGCCGGCGGCCAGCTCTCGGCAGACGACATGCCCAGCGTACCGGCTGCAAGAGACTCGATCCAACAGCACTTCTTCAGGAACGTGTATCCGACATTCGAGCGCCACGTCCCCCCTCCTGCAACAGTCTCGTTCGTTGCTTTTGACCAGGGCAACTCCTCCCCCAAATTTACTCGACTCACGCTAAACAATATTCCGACAACGTCCGAGGGCCTACACGCGACCGGTCTGCCTCTTGGTATGCTCATTCAGCCCCTGGCTCCTCTCCAGGCCGGCGAAGCAGAAATTCCCGTTCTGGACTATGGAGAAGCCGGCCCACCACGTTGCCGAAGATGTCGAGCCTACATCAACCCCTTCATGATGTTCCGATCTGGCGGCAACAAGTTTGTGTGCAACCTTTGCTCATACCCCAACGACACGCCACCAGAGTATTTCTGCGCCATCACCCCCCAAGGAGTGCGGCTAGACCGAGACCAACGACCGGAGCTTCACCGAGGCACTGTCGAGTTTGTTGTCCCCAAGGAGTACTGGACCAGAGAGCCGGTTGGCCTCCGGTGGCTGTTTGTCATCGATGTCACTCAAGAGTCATATAACAAGGGCTTCGTAGAGACATTCTGTGAAGGTATTCTCTCAGCACTGTACGGAGGAGACGATGAAGAAAAGGATGAGAACAATGAGCCGAAGCGAAGGATACCCGAGGGAGCCAAAGTTGGCTTCATCACATACGACAAGGACATTCATTTTTACAACATCAATGTAAGTGGACAATGCCAAATGACGGAGTGATTTATACCGGCCTGCTGACATTGGGAATTTCCAGCCACAGCTTGACCAGGCCCATATGATGATTATGCCCGATTTGGAGGATCCATTCCTTCCTCTCGGCGAGGGACTCTTTGTTGACCCCTACGAATCAAAAGCCATCATCACCTCTCTGTTAACTCGTCTTCCTGAGATGTTTTCCACCATTAAAAACCCAGAGCCTGCTCTGCTTGCCACGCTCAACTCCGCCGTGGCTGCGCTTGAGGCAACAGGAGGCAAGGTCATTTGCTCTTGCTCTAGTTTGCCAACTTGGGGCCCTGGTAGGCTGTTCATGCGTGATGACGGCAACCACCCTGGCGGCGAGCTGGACAAGAAGCTGTACACGACGGAGCATCCTGCATGGAAGAAGGTCGCCGAGAAGATGGCCTCGTCAGGAATTGGCATTGACTTTTTCCTTGCCGCGCCGTCTGGTGGTTATCTGGACGTTGCCACCATAGGCCATGTTGCCGCAACGACTGGTGGCGAGACTTTCTACTACCCCAATTTCATCTCTCCGCGCGATGGACCCAAGCTATCAATGGAAATCACGCATGCCGTCACGAGAGAAACGGGCTACCAGGGGCTCATGAAGGTCCGCTGTTCGAATGGACTGCAAGTGGAGGGGTACCATGGCAACTTTGTCCAGCATACTTTTGGCGCCGATCTAGAAATTGGCGTCATCGATGCAGACAAGGCGCTTGGTGTATCCTTTAGTTATGACGGTAAGCTGGACCCGAAGCTGGATGCCCATTTCCAGACGGCTCTTCTCTACACTGCCGCTTCTGGCCAGCGGCGCGTACGATGCTCCAACGTCATTGCTAGCGTTAGTGATACGTCCAAGGAGTCAAGTACCAAGGAACAGGCCATTAGACAGTGCATGAAGTTTGCTGATCAAGATGCTGTTATTGGTATCTTGGCCAAGGAGGCTAGCACGAAGCTTGCGACTACCTCGAGCAACCTCAAAGACATCAGAAATTGGCTGACAGAGCGGACAATCGATATCATGGCCAGCTACAGGAAGCACTCTGCAAACCAATACCCACCAGGCCAGCTAGTCATGCCCGAGAAGCTCAAGGAATACTGCATGTACATGTTGGGCCTCCTGAAATGCAGAGCGTTCAAGGGTGGTGTCGAGAACTCTGATCGGAGAGTCCACGATTTGCGCATGGTCAGGAGCATGGGACCTTTGGAGCTTAGCTTGTATATCTACCCCAGGATGATTGCTCTGCATAACCTTCAGCCCGAGGAAGGATTTGCAGACGCAGAAACCGGTCACCTCAAGCTGCCGCCTTCTATTCGGGCATCATTCTCGCGCGTCGAGCCCGGCGGTGTTTATTTGGTAGACAACGGACAGCAGTGTTTGCTGTGGCTCCACGCACAGACATCACCAAACTTGATTACCGACCTCTTTGGTGAAGGCCACGATTCGCTCAAGGGCTTGGACGCCTACACATCATCGTTGCCAGTGCTGGAGACCCATCTCAGCGCTCAAGTCCGCAATATCCTCGAGTTCTTGAAGAGCATGAGGGGATCAAAGGGTTTGACAATACAGCTGGCGCGCCAGGGGATCGACGGAGCAGAATACGAATTTGCACGAACATTGGTTGAAGATCGAAACAATGAAGCGCAAAGTTACGTTGATTGGCTCGTACACGTTCACCGGGGAGTGCAGCTTGAGGTATGTCTATCTAACAAATCCTTGTGCCTATTCCCATCCCTGTCAGAATTTAACAAGCTAACCCTGGTGTTTCTCAACAGTTGAGCGGACAGCGTAAGAAGGATGATGGAGAAGCAACGGCTGTAATGGCTAACTTTGCGGGACTGAGGCCGTCGTACTGGTAAACAGCAGCCATTGCGTCGATTGTGATGCTATAAAAAGGAACCAAAAAAGTCGTGCATTATTTATTATTCGCTATTCATAAAGACGCTCGGAAAGGAAGAAAAGAGGTGTCTAGCACCGCCAGTGTGGGGGAGCGTCTTTGTGAGGCGTACAATTTGGGTAAACTATGGTATAGCAAATGCCAACACAATAGGCCAATGCAAATTGCCCCCCATATCAAGCGTTAAAAGTAGCGGTCTTGATGTTTAATCTTTGTGGGAGACGCATACATCGTTGATGAGCGTGTACTGCGCTGCATTAAAACGTCACAAGTCTTGATTTAAACATATAGCCTTTGTTTTATATAGTACAAATGAACATAAAAACTTTTTCTTGATGTAATTAAATCTGAAGCGGCTTTGTGAGGGTGACGACCAGAGCGAAGTGTAGCTTTAGATTGCTTCCTAACAAGAAAAATCACCAGTCACTATAATCATCAGCTACACTTGAAAGAATGAGTAGTAGTTTGTTGAGGTAACGCAGGCAACATTCGATACAGGCGTCCCTGGCGGGTAGTAATTACATGTCAAGTCCAAGTCAGCTTTGCTTGTCGAGCATCAGAACTTTAGATATGGAATGAGGACATATTTTGGTAAAGGAGCATGCTAAAGTTGAAGTGATTCTTTTCACACTTTTGAGATTTGCATGCTGTGATCTGTTATAAGCTGAAATTAACCAGCTCAATAGCACATACGACCATATCCATTGGAATATACGGGATCCCGTCCGCTCTCCCAGAGTCAAGCCAATGAGAGGCAGATTAGTAGTTGAGTGGGTGACCATCAGCGAACACCGGCTGTTGTATGTTTTTTTCTTTTTCTTTCTTTCTTTCTTTTTTTTTTTTTTTGGCAGCTTCTTTTCTTATCAATCATCCATATGAGTATAGTAAAAATAGATTTATGGATGAAGTTATATGGGTGACTGCAATGGCTGCTAAAAACTAGGAAACTTTTGTCAGGAACTCCAGAGCTTGATGATTTGCCCATCTAGTTCCAACGCCATCAGGCGACGAGTGGGTGTGAAGACAAGTGAATCAATATAACCATTGGGGTTGTTGAGCGTTTGTTGGCATTGACCCGTTGCAATGTCCCAGATCTGAATGTTGCGATACGTCGGAAATGCCACCAAGTTTGCACCAAACGAGAAGACGATGGAACCACTATTGCTGCTGCTGCATCGCAGCGTCTGCCTACACTGGCCTGTTGCGACGTCCCAGATCTTGATACACTGATCTTCCGAGGTCGATGCAAGCAGCTTAGAATCGGACGAGAATACGACCGAGCTGATGGCTCCTTCATGGCCAATGAGGGTCCATTGGTGCTGACCGGTTGTAGCGTCCCATACCCTAATCGTCTTATCTCTTGAACCCGATGCTACCAACCTCGAATCAGACGACAAGGCTATCGTGTGGATAGAATCTTGGTGACCCTCAAAGGCGCGCTGAAGTTGGGCTCTGGTGGCGTCCCAGATGCGAACAAGATCATTACCATCTGAGCTTGCCGCCATCAGCCCAAAGTCAGGAGAGAAGACCACCGAACAGAACGGATCGCCGTGGTTCTCAATAGTATGCTGACACTGACCCGTCGTGGCGTCCCAGATCTTGATCTTGTCATGATTGAGTGTCGATATCAATAGCCTTGATGTGGACGACGACAATGCTATTAAATCTTGACCCTTGTTGCCGGCTTGGAATGTCTTTCGGCATTGACCTGTCGTGACATCCCAGATTCGGATCAAATTATCTCCTTGAGAACTGGATGCCACCAGCTCACAGTCAAAGGAGAAGATTGCCGCGTAGACATCACTTGGGTGGTCCAGCAATGTGTGTCGGCATTCTAAATCATGGTTCAGTTCGTCCGGCGCCGGCGGCATGATAGCCTCATGGCCGCTCTCTTTGGCCCATTGCCGGGGTGTCCACCCATTGTTATCGGCTGATTCGACATCCGCCTTACCCGTGCCCAGCAGCAACTTGACGATAGTCCCATGGCCGCTGGCGGCAGCCCAGCTAAGGGCCGTCCGACCAAACTTTCCGTCTTTCAGATCGACATCAATGCCGCTGACAGGGAGCAGAAGCTTCACAATGTCGACGTGTCCCTTGTCCGCAGCCGCAATCAGTGGCGTTCGGCCGTGCTCGTTCACCGCCGCCGTATCAGCGCCTTGTTCGAGAAGTGTCTGGACCATAAAAACATGGCCATCTTCAGCAGCCTGTTGAAGCCGCATCTCACGACTTGCTTGGGTTGAGTTGGAGCTTGGCCCGTCATCTTTGCCGCTCTGGGGGCCGTCGGGGCCGCCTTCCATGTTCCCGGGCCCAGTGTCAACGTGAGAGTCTCTGTCACTGGCCATGAGCTTTTCGGAGCTCTGCTTCTCATCCTCCTCCCTTGACCGAGCGTTCTCATCAGGACCTTGCATAACGACATGAGAATTGGAGCCTTATAAAAAAGAAAATTGGAAGAGGACAAGGTTATGGAGGTCAAGACACACCAGACACGGAAGAGACTTCCTTTTTATTATCAACCCAAAGCGGCCGAAGGATTTTCTTTGCAGTCTGTATGAAGCCAGGAGGGAGGAAATCTAAGTCAATTAGTCTCAAGTCCTGTGTGGGCACTTAGAGAGACTGCTTGCCTTTGATGGCTTGCATCCTATCAACATCACTATCCGGCAGCACCGAAAGCAAAGCCTTTGCGTATGCCGCGGCCGTTGCTGCCGCGTATTCCTGCCAAACCTTGTTCTTGTGAGAATCGGCGTAGTCGCAAATGCCTCGGATGACAATGCATGGAAAGTCATTCATCAAACCCGCTGCCTCCATCTCAATACAAAGAACATTATTCTTGAAATCTTTCTTCAACTTGTTTCGAAGGATAGCGTCTTTGATGACTTGATTGCCCGAAGCAATGAGGCCATAGTGGACCACTAGATCCTCTCTTCTTGGTTGCCTCTTGAGAATCATTCTTGGATCGCATAGCCGGCAATCGTCCACCACATTTTCCTCTATATCCTTCTCCCATGCATCATCATCATCTTCCTCTTCCTTTTCACCGTCATCGTCATCATCGCCATCATGCGTGTTGTGGCCCTTGCCGACGTGGGAATACTTTGACTTGTATAGCACATCCACGAGCTTGTCTGACTTGATATAGCCTGTCGGCACACCCTTTTTATGCTTGAGATCTTCAAGGTAATCGACAATCTTGGCACGAGACCCAGCCGGGTTGGTCTCAAACTTGCTCAAGGCCGTCAGAAGAGCCGTAGGCGGATCGTTCAAGCGGCCAGTCCGCTTAAACTCGCCCCCCTTTTCTGCCTTGCCCATATCCCATTGGATAACGCCTGGATCTCCATTCTTCGGGCAACTGACGACAACATCCCCGAGTCGAACATCTGGGGGAATGCCGCCTCCGATGCCGACCATTAGACCCACCTTGACATTAGGAAAAGTTGTAATCATCCGGGCCGCAACCGTTGCTGAGTTGTTATTGCCAATCCTGCCCATGGGCAGACAAGCAATGACGACATTGTGTTTACCAATCCTGCCAAGGACATATGCATTATGGTCGTTTAGCGGGTTTGGGAGATCCTCATGCGGATCGTCGAGCATGTAAAATGCCGCTGTCTGCTCCTTTGGCAATGCGCAGACCCATCCGATGGTATAATCCCCGTGAGTGAGGCGGATAGAGGTCACCTCGACCATGGCTGCTTTTGTTCTTTCAACACTTTTGTTCGTGGGATGGGAGAGATGTGATAAAGATGAGAGTGGTAGTAGTAAAGAACAGTGCTTCAGTCGAGAGATCCAAGGCTTAATGAATGAAATATCAGCAAGACGGAATGAGCTGGTCTGGCCCTAATTCAAAAACCTCCACATATCGGCCAAGCTTCTAAGCTGAAAATCAATAAGGGAAGGGGTAAAATTGGAAAGAGGGGGAAGCCTGCTGGCTGTTTTGATCCGCAAGAAGGCTCCATGCCTAACGGCTAAGAATGTGTATGAGCCTCTATGAATTTGCGGTCGACCATCTACGTCAAGCGGGCGGAATTAGGCCATGGTGTTGAGCATCTTGTGCATCATCCGATACGGCAGGGTCCCATCGCTTGAGGCCGTCCAACCAAGTCAGCCTGACGAAGAGAGAAGTAGAGGCTCGGGTTTGGGCTATCTGGTCAACGTATGCGCGACCCCACCAATATGTTGACGTGGAGCGGCCTCGATCATGTCGCCCAGCCTGATTTTGAGATTGTCAACCAATCCGGGGGCCGACGTCTCCACTTGTTGGCATATACAAGTCTGGTTGTCCCGCGTCATTATCAAGACCGAGCTGACACCGAACAGAAGGACACATACACGGGAGCGTGGCGGATGACGATTGGAGGCACGGGATTGCTTGCATCGCAGCTGCACTGCTGCCCGTCCATTGCACTTAGATGGAGGCGGGGTGTATATAGCTAAACTCCTACGATAGACCCTACTATAATACTTCACTCACTGATAGAATTAACTACACAAGATATAAGCTAGAACTCCTAGGCTTACCTGGACTTTTACTTGACTAGCCTCATTACGATTGTTTGTCGTTGGACAAACTAACAATCATAATCATAGGTAGTTACCATAATACTTACGTCTATAATCATCATCATCCTTATGAGAAAACGCATGTTTCCTTTCCAATCTTAATCTTCAGCATTTCCAATGCTATATTTCCACATACTATGCAACTGACTGATCCGTAAACAGTCACTGAGCTGCACACTCTTATATCTAAACCTCACTTATTCATAATGTTTTGGATTCCGTGTTGGCCTCTATAATCGTTGTGGCTTTTCCCCTAAATCCCTGGGTTCTTCATAGACTTCTGTCTTCATTCCACTCCGTGACTTTGGTAGCCGGTGGCCATGTCTCATATTCATAGCTATATTGTCTCCCTAGTTGCTTGTCACAATAACCTGAGCCTTCTCCAATACTCTCGGCTCCTCACTGCCAAACCTCTCATACCTGACCAAAGCACCTACAAGCGTGAAGGAAATGAGGCTTTCCGTCTGCGTTGAATCACCAGCCACTTCCCCGAAGCTGTCACACAGATGCAGTTTGTCCTTGAGTGGGCCCCTTGCCATCAACCAGCATTCGTACGGCTCACGAGATTTGCGCATCAGGAGCCGCAGGGCTGATGCCTCCTGGCAGAGGTCTATAATGATGCGACGAAGATTGGTCTGTTCCTCTTGCGTGGCCTCCGCCGCTATGAGGGGCGAAAACACGTCGTACATGTCTTGCGCAACTTGGACGCCAAAGTCCGTGCCTTCTAATCCGGCAGCTTTGATACACTTGAAAGTGGACAGTCTCCAGTCGATCACGGTGTCACGAGAGGCTTTTGGTCCTTGTTAGCGAGAGCTGTGTTGGGAAACAAAAGTGTTGGCCTACCCCCCTTGATGGACAATGGTGCGCTCGAACTGGCCCAATACTTTGGCCAGATCTGTGACTAGGTGTGTGTCTGTCCCGTGGACATCGAACACCTCATGGCTTAGGATCTTGCTATGCAAAGTTTGAAAGATGGCCGCTCGTAGAATTAGTAGACGGGTTGGCCGAGAGGAGGCTTCCCACAAGGCGCCAAGATTGTCATTCTGTGGCCAAATGCCTTGGCTGGCGAAAGAGGTGCTTCGCTCTACGTGGTACGTCTTGCTCATGGCAAGCTTATGGATGCTCTGGCCAAGTCGTGTGTACTGGTTTATCACGGCTTGCTCGCTGCTGCCCTGGTCATTGGCATTGTGAAGCATAAAGTCTCGCAAGGTTTGCTCTTTAGTTTGTAGTTGTCGAATCTCAGCCTCGGCGGCCAGCAGTTTGTCTGAGAGGTCAGTAATCACCCCTGCTTGTTGTCTTGCTTGTCCAAGTGCTGTCTGCAATTGTTGAACCTCAATCTCGGAACTTTGCACCTTCATCTCGGAACTTTGCACCTTGGCCAAGAGGTCGTTTATCAAAGATTCCTGCTGCTGCAGCTGAGATTTCAGGTCGCGAGTGCTGGTGACATGGGAGTCGCGCGCGGCTTGGCCCTTGAACAATGGGCATCAAAACATCAGCGTCATGGTACATTCCATTTTCACGGCCTCTTGGGTATCCGAGGCTCACCTCAGATTTCGACGCATGTCCAGCAACCCTGCCTCCGCCACTAGGAGTTTCGGTTGGTTGACGACGACTATTTCGAGCTCTATCCCGAGCTGCCTGGTTGGACCGTGGTTCCGGAACAGGAGGCTTGTCAAGTTCACCTTCCGCCGTTGGCGTTGCCTTGCTATTCCAGCCAAAGAGCGAACTGCCATTAGATCGTGACATTGGATAAAGCCCACGCGGCTGCGAGAAAGATTCTGGAAATTAGAGGCTGGGGACTTGGACAGGCGACGATCAACTCAGCTCCGAGTTCTCAATGCTCTAGTTATTGTTCGCGAGTTCCAGAGGTCACCTTGGTAGGATATGAAACTTAACACGTGTATGCACTTGCTGACAACCATCGTTGGCACTGTAGGCAGCCAAGGTTGGTTGTGGGTGAGTGGAAATGCCCCAGATGCCATTTACGAGCGACCTATCGCCGCGTGGAGGATTGATTTCTGCCCAATCAATCACACCCCCCTCCCTCGTCTCCAGCTCACACCCCGCCTGAAATTATTTGGTCACGAGGAGAACATATTAAACCCTTCAAGTTGACTATAATGAAATGGTTGTACACGAAGGAGCATACACCTAAAGACACGTATCGAAGTTTACTGAATGAAAACAATAAATAGGCTTGTGAGGGTTTATTTTGATACAAATATAAAGTAAATCAGTCCTTATTTGGTTTAAAGGATATTTGAGTGTAATAGATTAGAAGCATTGTAAGGTCTGTATGCCACCTATGCACACGTATCTTGGCCTCTACAATATAAAGGATCTAATAAGACGTATCAAAAGGGTTACAATCTATCTTCATCTGGATTAAGTAAGGATTATATTTGAACTAATTAATAATATTGACCTTGAGATGCAGCAGTTTGTAAAGAATGTCTACATAAAGTTCTATTTCAAATCTCATTTTCTCTCATTTGCTTTCCCCTTCATTTTCCCACCACCAATTTCTTTCCATCTTAGCCTTGCCCACTATCCGACACACGTCACTGGTTCGCGCCCAATCTAAGTCCAAGGGCTACTAGGATTCATCGGGCAGAAGTGTACTGAGCCTCACTCCACACAGCATCTCGAGGGAGCCATTGGCTTTAGTAGATATTGTCCAGTCCAGCCGTTTATTTAATCTGTCATATGAGCCCCCTCCGCATGCAGACCACGCCATCAAAGTCACCCAAACGCAAGGTTACGCATCACAAAATGACATCGGCTTCGTCTCCCGGCAGTGCCAACAGACTTATTATCGCTTTGGATTTTGGAACCACGTATTCGGGTATTGCCTACGCTTTCTCCAACGACAAAGTCGGCTTGCCTGTTTCCATCGATAATTGGCCCGGTAAGTGTTTCGCTATTACAAAGCCTCTAGATCAATGGTCATCGACTTACAACACTGCAGGAGAAGAGGGCAGGCGTCCTGTCAAAATCCCTACGCTGGCCTATTATGACAGTTCGGATTCCAGCAAATTCTCCTGGGGCGCAAAAGCCGGTGCTTCAGCCAGCAGAGTTGCCGCGGTCAAGCTTCTCCTCGATCCCTCACAGCCACGACCAAAATATCTTCCTGATCTCGACGCTGAGGGTGAGATTAGCAAACTACCGAAACCACCCCTCGAAATTGCCGCAGATTTCATCGGAGCGATATACAAGCATGCGATTTCGGAAATGGAAAAAAAAGCTATCCGTGGAGTACATTGCGTCCTATCCCAAGGACTATGTTATGACTGGTACGTTGTTGACAAACCCTTGCATTCATTACGCCCTTGCTCTCTAACAATTTATCAGTGCCGGCTGTTTGGTCAGACGCTGCTAAGAATGCCACACTGCAGGTAAGCTCTCTCCCATGCTCACCCTTTTCGCTTCCACGGTACACACGGGTCTCATGAGTTTGACGTTGCCCAGGCAGCCGAGTTGGCAGGTCTCAATCCTGTTCACTTAATCAAGGAGCCAGAGGCGGCAGCTTTGTGGACTACCAAGCAGCTAGACATCGCCCTTCTTCCAGACGACGCATTCGTCGTTTGCGACGCTGGTGGTGGCACAGTTGATCTGATCTCATACCAAGTCGAGGAGACGCTGCCACACATTCGCGTCAAGGAACTTGTACCAGGCACGGGTTGGTATACCTAAGCCCCTACAGCCACATGCCTTTTGGACTGACTTTGAGGGCTTTCACAGGCGGACTGGCCGGATCCCTAGGCCTCAACCAGCGCTTCGATGATGCCGTTAGACGCCTTGTGGGCAAGGAGCAGTGGAGGGTGCTACAGTCAAGTAAAGGTTATAACTATGCGGCTAAATACTTTGATAGAGATGTCAAGAGGAACTTCATGAACAGAGAAGACGATGAGTACTTTGTTTCTTTCCCTATGGCTAAACTCCGAAACGATCCTGATCGTGGCCTGGAGTCGAATTGTTGGGCGATGGCGAGGTAAGCGAATCGCCTCTCTCCCAGCCCAGTTTGTCTTTAACGCGACATTAACAAGGGTGCCCCCTCTTAGGGAAGATACGAAGGTTATATTCGATCCTATAATCCAAGAGGTTCTCTCTTTAATCGAGGGGCAAGTCGAAGGGGCAAAGGCTAAACTAGGGGGTAAAAGCCCAAAGGTTTGACATATTGATGCATCTTGCCCTGCTTACTAGAATTCACCATGCTCACCCATCTGTATTAGTATATATTCCTGGTCGGTGGATTTGGCGCCAGTCTGTATTTGCTACAACGGGTTGTGGAAAAGTATCCCGATATCCAAGTTTTGCAACCACCCGAGGCTTGGGCCGCTATTGCCAAGTAGGTAGGGGACGAGGATATGGATGCAGAGGCTCTATATGAAGGCGTTTTTTTTCTTGCGTCCTCGTCACTAACACAATCATTAATTAGGGGCGCCGCACTCTACAAAATGTCAAACCGAGCGATTGTAACGAGTTCGTCAGCAACCCGTCACTACGGAGTCTCGACTTGGGGCCTCTATGATGAGTCTCGTGACAGAGGTCAACCTACATTACCATTCAAGGATGATACCATCAGAACCGAAATAGTCAGTACCCTTGTATGAACCAATATTTGGCTGATCTAACACCTGCGGACGATTAGATGCAATGGTACATCAATATCGGAGACGATCTCTTAAGACACAGGCAAATCAAATTTCCGTTTTGTCGGAAACTTGACGAGGGCTACACCTCTGATGGCCTTCGATTCACAGACCATCTTTATGAATGTGAAAATGAGTATGTAGCGAAGCATTGTAAAATTTACCTTACCTTTCCATGCCATTGCTAATGACCTAGAGTCTAGCCCAGCCCCTGTGCATCCTTTGAAGGTCGGAACATTCCGTATTAACTGCACCATTACCTCTGATTTCTCCGGGGCTCCACGGGACAAGTTCGTCAAGAAAACAAGTATGTCATGGGCACCTAATACGACGAGATGATCAAGTTCTAACATACGTTGACACAACCATAAGATAAATGCGGACAAGTATAGTAAGTGTGAGAGGATGAGACGCTATGCGAAGACTATAAGGCAGCCACTTACAATACATGCAGCTATGAATTGAGTTATGACCTGGTTTTAACATTAGACGGTGCTCTAATGAAGCTTTCCCTGGAGATGGATGGGCAATCCTATGGGTCAGTGGAGGCCAAGTATCATATATAATAGGCGAGGGGTAGAACGACAGAAGAGCATTAGCAGGCAACGGCTTGCATATATTTAAATAAATTTCTGCATTGTGCCACCCAGTCATTAAAAGATATAATACGGCATAACTATGTATAAGTGCGTATGCAAGCGCAATCACTCTTCAGAACAAAATCTAGAAAGGATGCGGATCGTGGCAAACACTTAGTTTTAAACTCAAGGGTTATAAACCCGACATTTTTATCGGACATGTACTCGGTTACACCCCCTTTCGGGATGAAATTTTGCACTCCGTCTTTTTTTTAACCCTTTTTACCTTTTCAGCTCTCTTCTTTTTTTTACGGGGGATGAACGAATGGGGGATGGGGGCCAGAAAATGGAGTTGGTATTAATTATAGTAAGACAAACCGAACTTTTAAGAAAAAAAGGAAGAATGAGAGAAAAGAAACTAGGCCTAACAAGCATGCGCAGAGTAGTAGCGAGAAGGATTTTCAATTTAGGACAGATTAGTCTCTTTATTCTGGTGAGATTGGATCCTATTTCCAAAAAGAGTAACCATGTGGTTGGTAAGCATATTCCAAAAGGAATGTAGTAGGGCCTATATAAATATCTTGCGCGTAGCATATCCAATACCAGATAGGGCATCATTTGCCGTATCCGATTGAATCCTACCTTATTCTTGCTGCCTGTTCTGTTGCTTTTCCGCATCCGATTGAATCCTACCTTGTACTTGCTGCCTGTTCTGTTGCTTTTTCCGTTTCTGCCAAAGTCTTACAGTTCGTCCCGCTTATCTCGCCCACCCGTTCGTTCGCATGAAAGACGCGGGGCGAGAGAGAAGAGCCCATTCCGTCTTATTTTCGGCCGAGTTAAATAGAGAGACTGACCCCCCTCTCATCCTCGTATAACCGGGCAAATTGTAGCAGGATAAAGTGACCAGTAACGAGTTGTAAACTTCTTCCATTAAATTAAACAACCAATACGCACTCTGCAACGTGGTGAAAAAAAATGATTACATATATAAAGCAGGATTTTATAACTAATTAGTCATCTTTCGGCTTTACTTTAGAAAGCGGAAATGCGAGGCCCCCTGGTTTTCACATGTACATATCAAATCTAGACGGCCACGCGGTGGGAAGCTTTCGAACATGCAAGCTGATGCTGTACAAGCATGACACGCCAGGGGGCAACGATATCCCCACTGATAGATGGGATCGATGCGTTGCCATCCGCGGCTATGCCATCGTTGTTGGTTCCAAACAAAAAAGACCCAACAGAAGAGAAGAGACAGAGTCATGCGCTACTCCGCGTGTCATGCACTACTCCGCGTGTCATCTTAAAATCACAAAATGCATCTGCCGATCACATAGATTGACTCGTTTCCACAAACCCATCTAAAAAAAGGAAAACAGGGGACCAAACGCTTCACAAGGTTCACTAATTATTAAATCACGTAACCTAATACGGATAATTGTTTCCTATGGGTTTCAACTTACACGTACTAGTTGCGAGGCAACAGGCCAAGGATCACAGAAGCTAAAAGAAAGAAGGATCCAAAAACTGTAAGATCAAAAAAAGGAGAGACAAAAGAGTCAAAGAGAAAAAAGGCCAAACAGTCACCAAAACCGTAAACTTATAGCTCTATTCTGTCAAGGATTCCTGTTTAGGCAACATCCGCGTTGCTGTGGAGGTGGGGTGCGGCAAAAAAAAACAAACCGATCATCAGGATTCCTACTTTGCCCATCCTATTTTTTTTTTGGAAGCCTGGCGCAGTCGTTGCAATACGGGTCATGTTCGTGGCAGGAGGTTGGTCGGATTATTATACATTCGCAGTTTAGCAGTACTACCTGCTGGCCCCCTGCCTTACATGACACAGAAAGCGGTCAGCGAATATTTATGGAAACTGACTGCGTATCGCCTACACATACCTATATTGGACAATCAGCATATCCGAAGCCAACGATCGCCGGCGTCTACGCCGTAATTACATACAGTAGTTATCTTTGACACTTGACCAAGTTCGTTTGCTAACGACGCCCTAGGGACGGGAAGAGCGGGCAGCCGTTTGACGATTAAAGAGGGCTACTGTAGGTATTTCTTGTCGACTGTGGTCTGAGTGACATGTCGCTTTTGCTTGGCCACTGGTTTGGCCTTGCACCTGTAAGTAAGTTTTCGGTAACCTATGTTGGCTTCTCTTTTATAGTGCCTTGTGAGCTAAATAGGAAAGGCTTTGCGAGAAAAAACGCCTACAAATACGCATCTGTGTCGGTAAGATACGACAATAGTCGTCATGACCACCACCAACGCCAGAACAACAGCAGCGGAGAACCGGTGGCAATAGCCAAGACGCACCAACGGAGGGATGGCAAGAACGTCCAAGTACCCCCTGTCATCTGGACATGTTAAACGGTCATATACAAGTAGGGGTGCTTCGTAAAAACATAGCACGTTTCTCGCCAAATACCGTCGTGTTCTCTCACGGAGAGCTCCGGGCACCCGTTCAGTAGTAGTAGGTAGCACCAAGCGTACAGATTAAACGGGTACGGCCAGGAAGCTAATGCAAACTTGGCGTCTGCCTGTCCCCATGCATTGCGCGCTTCTGACAGGCGCAGATGCCGGCCTTCCTAATGGATGAAGGCAATTGGATGCTAGCCAGGCTCCCGTGCGGCCGCAGAACTAAAGCCCCGAGGAACGCTTGTTGCGCCACTTGCACCCTCTGAACATGTCTCTTAGCTCGTCCATGTTTGATACCTGTATCTCAGCATTGTACAGTAATGTAGCATAGGGAGTTGGAAGCCGGCGGGAGCGATTGTGCGAGTTCCGCAGTCCCCGTTGATGAGCGGCAGCTCCGCAATCCCGCTAATGCAGCATTGCTACCCAGGATGGAAGAGACAAATGGAAAAAAGAGAGAGAAAGAGAGCCTTCTTGGCGCTTCCCAGAACCCTCGGGTGTGGGGGCAGCCAAGATTCCAGACGCTATGCACTACAACACTTGATCGTTTTCTGCCTTCCTTCTCACAACGTCAGGCTACGGCTGAAGTGCAGCCAACATGGAGGGGCACCACTCCTCATGACTAGTGGGCGAGGCCGGGGGGCATCACACAGCCTGTCTGAGGGTTGGGAGGGCTGCAAACGGATCGGCGATGATGCATGGAGTCCCCGACATGGGGACCGCGTTGTGGGCAGTATCTTCCAGCCCAGATACGTATTCAGGATATGTAAGCGATTCGGCCCCCTCTTCGAGACCATCAGGCTTCAATTTCGATAGAACCAATAACCCTTGCAACTCCAACGACCGGAGAGCAGCTAGCGGTGTTCACTGACTCAACCACAAGTCATCACAATCACACGTCGATATGCCTAGCATCCCGGCAATGCCTACCTGTAGATCGGATTAGCCGCGAATCACAGAAGGCCATGATATTTTAGCGCTGCGCCCATCCAGTTTTCGCCGGTTTCAATTACTGGCATTAGCCATCCGACGATGCAAGGAGTCCAGCAGGACGGGCTCTGGTAATAGCAGCACCGCGGGACTCCGGATCGGCTAGCGAAGGTGTCCTGACAGCTTGGATTCTTGTTCGAGGTGGCGGTCTCACTTTGTTCGGATAGAGTACGGAACACGAGGTAGATACTAGAGCAGAAAAGTCAATGCCAATGACTTGTCTTCGGGGGCGACTTGCCAACATACAAGTGAATATCGAGATGTTCATAATGTCAAGTTACTTTGGTCCGCCTAGACCTTGGGTCGTCGTTTGCATTAGTCAAAAGACGACCACTCAAGGACATAGACTAAACATTAAGAAGAAAAAAGCAAAGGAAGCGTAAAAAGAAAAGGGGAGTGAAAAGATGGCAAATACCCGGCAAGCCACCATAGGTCTAGTAATAGAGTGCTTATAGACACGACTCTAGCCCCCAAAGCTGGCATCCCCAGTCGCCCCTTGTGTCGGTCGTCGTGCCATTCCTGTCTCACCCAGTTCATCCCCAGCCAAGGGGGGGGGGCCTGATGTCAGCTGTCTCTCCTCACAAAAGTAGGTATTGACGTTTAGGCATCTTCACTTCAGGGAAAAGAAAATGAGGCTTCACCGCACCTTGGCAGCTCTGAGAGCCAGCTGGGGTGCTTGAACTCAGCCCGCCCGCGACCACTAATCGCATCAGCAGCCAACCAATCGCACACGCAGACATGGCTCCATGGGAAGGCAAAAAGAGACAAAAGTTACCCAAACGGAAAGAACTTAAACCCGATATATGATATCCCTTCGTAGAATAGTCTAACCCGTTCATCCAAACCTAGCCACCCGCACACATACCGAACTGTCCCCCATAGTACCCCAAACCCAGACGCTCAAATCCTCTCCGCTTGAAGCCGGAGAGGATACCAAAAGACCACTAATTTTTCAAAGACATACGAGGCCACCAATAGCGAACAAATACAGCTCTCCTCCCTTTGTAATAGCCCACTTGAAATCAAGTTCCAATAAGAAAAAAGAAGAGAGAGAGAGAAGAGAGAGAGAATGCGAGAAAGAAGATGGGGGAAAGGGGCATTTGCCTAGCGTCAAAACGCCAGTGAAGGCCTTCAAACCATGCTGCCCACTTCCGTCCTCGCCAGACGCTCTCCTCGTACATGGCCATTCCATGGATGCCACCATGGCAACAACCGAAAAAAGCTTCATGAAGTAATCATGTCAAGGCCGTACCGGGGATCTGGCCGGCAAAGAACACGCTCAATCTCCTCAGGGTCAAAAGTATGCCCAAAGATGTCCATATCAGTAGCGCCGAGGCCATGGGGCACCTTTGTCTTGGTAATGCTGCTACCCTTTCGGTCTTTCTTGGCCATTTCCTCGTGGATCAAGCGAGTCGTGTTCTGCGTGGGATCTTCAAAGACAAAGACAACGTAGGAGAACTGCCCACGGAGATCAGGGTCAAATAGGAAAATATCCCGCCAAATTTCCGCAAGTTCCTTGGGTGGGTTGCGATAACCATTGCCGAGGCCGAAATCGCCAATCACAACTCGATCGTAATTGTTGTATAAGCAAATCCGAAGGGCGCCCCGGATCTTTTCCCGTATCATGTCCCGCTCTTCCGAGAAAGAATACTTGGTCCCATTCTCTTTAAGCTTGGGCCAGCGTGTTGGCGGAACGGAGATGACTGGTAGATCGTACCAGCGATCGAGTGGCTCGTAGCGATCGTGAGGCCCACGGCATACAACAACCGAGTCGGAGAGAATAGCTCCAACAGACGGGATAGGATAGTTGGAGACCTCTCCCGTCGCAGGCCAGGGGCTGCCCAGCGTGGCGGAGAGGTTGCTTCGTCGGCACAGCTTCTCTTCATAGCCAGAGCAGCCGGTTTCCCAGTCCCCCCTGGACGCCGCTCGTTCGCGGCGCAGATGAAAGGGATTCGAATTCTTGGACCTCTAGCTGCTTCACTAGACTCGCTGTCCATATTGGCGTAGTAAATGGCTTTCATGACCGGGTCACCAGATTCTACCCGAAACTGTGGGGGACGAGTGCTTGGCTTCTGGCGTGGAATGTCGAGCTGCGCCGCCGGATGTCGATAAAGAATGGAGTACGGTGGGAACATTTCCGAGTAGTTTGCCTTGACTAGAGGAATAAAGTTTCTCTTGGTATCGGCCGCTACATCGGACGGCCTTACCTTGCTTGATCTAGTTGGAGCCATACTCGTAGACTTTGCCAAGGCCAAAGGAAAAGGGTGTAACAAGAGTAAACCAAGGGCGAGGACGAGATGCAAGCCGGGTTGTAAAGAAAGGTGTGTAAATTGAACAACAACTTGGGGACTCCAACTTGGGGGATTCCAATTTGGGGACTCGGTGTTTATTTTGCGTTCTCAGGGATGTAAACCGGTCAGCAGGAGCGGGCGAGGCGCCTTTATATATCACTGTCTCGGCCTGATATGAATTGCTTTTTTTCTCCTGCCCTTGTTTCCTCTCCTTCAGGCCAAGTTGCCAATGACCAATGACCAATGACCAATGAGGCAGGCAGTGATTCAGAGGCGAACATCCATAGAGAGAGTGAAGCGAGATGTAGGGGCTGCAATTAATTGTACGACCCAATACGTCCAGAATCTGAACCATTTGTTTAGGACAAAAACCAACGGCAGGCGAGCAGACGGGGTTAGAAGGAGCAGCTCAGAGGCTAGCGATCTTCAACCTGAAAAGAGTGTCAAGTATCGCTTGAAAGGCCACCGCTGAGGGGGGGCCAGATTATGTCTCGCCGGCAAGACAGGAATACATACCGGGACCCACGAGGCACCGGTAGCCAGACTGGCGGGACACGCACGGTGGATGGTATCCTGACGCCCAGGACTGGCTAGAGAGTGGCTTGAGAGTAATATTTGACCCTTGGATTGATTAGAGACGTGCGGGATCTCAGCAATACTGGTCCTAGCCGGACGCCCCCGGTCGAAAGCCAGAGAGACATGATACGGTGTGCCCCACGGGGGCCTCTGAGAGACATTCTTGGACAGCGTTCATGGTTCATGATGAAGCTTCACACCACTGGAGGGAGAGATGGGGATCCCTAGTGGGCGGAGCCGAATCCGCGCGCTCATTGGATTCCATCAGGACTAGGAACGGCACGAATAGGTGCAGGCGAGCATGGCGGCCGGAAGCCATGACGAGGCGCACTCGTCCTGCAACTGTTGCTTTTGGCATAGGCCGGAGTATTGTTGCGGACGCATGCGCATAAGATCTGTGATACCTCATCTCGCCCTGTTGAACCTTGCAAGGGTCTAAACTAGCCTGCGTCGGCGCAGGACATGGGCCAGGGGGGTTCGAGGCCCCGGGTTTGGGTGACAGATCTCTCCACCGTCTTGTACTTATACAGTACGCAGCAAACAGCACCGCACAGCACGCTCGTGAGGGTGGCGGCCAAGAGCAGCGGCTGTGTCTTGCCAGGACTTGCTGGTCCTCTCGAGTCTCGACGGCCCAATCCCACGGCACTCGCTAGGCATGGGCGTGATGCTCGACGACGGGCTGAGGGTTGGGCATGGACGGCCAGGCTGGGGCTAAAACATGCAGCGACCAGCTGGTTGGCCGGTCACTCGCCGTATCAAGAGCCAAGCTCGCGGGCCTCTTCTGGATATGATGAGAAGGGCCGCGGTCGCCAGACAAGTGGTGGGTGCGAGTGGAACATGGCGTATCTCCACGGCCATTCAGAGGAGGCGCTCGTCACTTGATGGCCGCCAGCCAACAGCACAAGAGGGGAGAAGGGAGATGAGGCGGGCGAAGGATGCGAGACGCCCTCCCAAGCCTGCTTCTCGGCGATCCAAGGCTTTCCAGGGCGCAAATGCGAAGCGGCGTCGAGGCCCGTGAAGTACAGGCAGGCAAACGTGTCAAGTATAGTGGACGATGTCTTGCCCTTGGCGGTTGATGCGGTTTGGCAGTATACAAGTGTGTACCTGAGGCAGAACAGAGGCAGTGATCCGCGGCTAGAGTACACGATACTGGCTCGCTCAGGTAGCGGGTACCACGGTTATAGGGCGATCGCGATGAGGCGGTACCAATGCAAGATAGCTGTAGCGGCCGGTGGCTGCAGGGAGGAATAAGCGTTCGAACGGTGGCTATCCGCGACGCCACAGCGCTATTGTCTGGAGCTGCATCCCTTTTATTCTGCCTCTTCTAGCGCTGCTGTCTATCTGGATCGCTTATTTCCGTTTCTACCATGTAGAATACCATGTAGAATAGACCGGCAGAGCAGCGAGAAAGCTCAAGTTTGAGCATGGAGAGCCAAATGCCCCATCACAGACGGCATACTGTAGCGCCGAGGCGGCCAAAGAGGTTCCCCATAATGCATGCCCCAGGTACCCGCTAACACCGCTGCGCGGTACTACAGTACAGTAAATTCCCACTCACCGCTTTGAACTACACGGCGGCACAACAGTTTTTCCTTTTTTCGCATCTGCCAAATCCCTGCTCTCAGCTTTCAGCCCGCCGAAAAAGCAACCTCTTTCCAATCTAAAGACGAGACATATGATGGCCGCTGGCATCTAATACGGCGCAGAACCCAAGACAAGCCCTGCGCCATCTCCCTGCTCGGTCCAAAGGCACACGTCATGAGACGCTCTGCTCACGTCTTGCTGCCTTGCCAAAGTCCCCGTGAGCGGCCAACAGCCAAACATGTCTCGTTCCCTCCGCCTGCTTGGGCGCTACCGACGCCATCCTTTTGCCCATGCCTATAGGCGATGCTACTCAGTGCGTGTGCCCAGCGACGGTGCCGGGGACATCAGGACGGTGGCAGACCTGAAAGAGTGGCAGCCTCAAGGCCGTGTCTCGGATGTGCAAGTCTGCGGCTGGGTCAGGTCGGTTCGCAAGAGCTCCAGCGTGCGCTTCGTTGACATCACCGACGGATCCTCCATGAGGCCAATGCAGGCTGTCGTTGACAAGAGCTTGGCCGCAGAGTACGTCAAGCCCTCGTCCCAGCATCATGGCGAGCAGCAGCTGACAGGCCTCGTAGTATACGCCCGGGTGCAGCCGTTCGCCTCAAGGGGGTCTGGCATAGTAGCGCCTCCAAATTGCTGCCTAATGTAGAGTCTCGATGTGACAACCTTGCTCGTCGTAGTCCAATTGCAGGCACTTCAGCCCTGGCTGACCACCAGCTGAGTTTGAAGAATCCCGGCCATGGTTCAGAGCATGCCTCAGCAGCAAGCTTACCGGCGTCGATATCCGTGCAAGAAGCAGAAGTGCCCAGTATCACGGAAACAAGTCGTGGCCAGGCTCAGGCCTCAGCTACGGCTGAATTACAAGTCAACCAAGTGGAAATACTTGGCTTGTCTGATCCCCATGTAAGGCTGGAGCCGTTTTGCAAACAGTTTCCCCCCCTGAAACGTTTATCCATTCTGACGTCTGTCAAGACATATCCCATTCAGAACAAGTACCAAACACCAGAAAGCTTGCGAGCAATATCACATCTTCGGCCGCGAACTCCTCTCAACTCAACGCTCCTCCGGCTACGATCAGATGCCATGGCAATCCTAAACAATTTCTTCTTCAATGAACAGTTTCAGCAAACCCACCCCCCAATCATCACCTCATCAGACTGCGAGGGTGCTGGTGAAGCATTCAGCGTCAAGAGCGGCGGACCTTCCGAGTTCTTCAGAGACCCCAAGTACCTCACTGTCTCATCACAGCTCCATCTGGAGGCTCTGGCTCAAGCGCTGGGAAATGTATGGACTCTATCGCCTACCTTCCGAGCCGAGCAGAGTGACACCTCTCGGCACCTGAGTGAGTTTTATATGCTTGAAGCTGAAATGAGCTTCGTTCAAGACATGGATGAGGTCATGGACCTCGCCCAAAGAATGCTGGCGTCGCTTGCTAGCGGGCTCAGCCAGCGCAGTGCCGCTCAAGAACTCGAAAAGCACCGGCTCGACTCCAGAGACCCTGCGGAACGTTTAGCATTTGAAGATCTGGTCGATGTCAAGGAACTGCAACAGCGGTGGAGGGGTCTTATGGTGCCGACCAGATGGCCGCGAGTGACGTACACAGAAGCCATCAAAATCCTCGAACCCGTGGCCCACCTGTTCGAACACAAGCCCGTCTGGGGATCCGGCCTCCAGTCAGAACATGAGAAATACTTGGCTGAGAAAATCGGGTATGATGCAGCAAGCGATGCGCTCCAACCCATCTTTGTCACCCAATACCCACGAGATATCAAGGCTTTCTACATGCTCCAGTCACAATCCCCCCCCACCTCAGGGGCAGACGGTCGATTGCTTCGACCTCCTTGTTCCTAATCTTGGAGAGCTTGCGGGAGGATCCATGAGAGAGTATCGGCTTGCCGAGCTTGAGGACAACATGCGCCTGCATGGTCTAGAGGTCCCAACGAACCGGAAAGCCAGATCCAACGACATGGGGTGGTACCTGGATCTGAGACGCTGGGGATGTCCTCCCCATGGAGGATTTGGTCTTGGCTTTGACCGCCTGTTAAGCTATCTGACTGGTGTGCCCAACGTCCGCGATGTGGTGCCATTTCCACGCCATTTCGAGCGCTGCGATTGCTAAATGCGGCTATCTTTTCGACTTTGTGCCACGTCAAGCTTCGTCACTAAGACAGGAGATTGCCCCGACGTCTCGGGAAATGGTAAACCACCAGCCTGTTGTGCTCGTCAATGCTTGCCTACCTCGGACTGTTTCATTTCAGGCAAGCTTGCTCGCACAGCAGCAGCAAACGGCGATCTGCGTCAGGGGACCGATTGCATGACGCAGCGCCACGCCGCCACTCATTGTTACACGACGCAACCCGATCTTGGGGCTCAAAGACGAGACGGGCTTTGTGGCAAGCTGCATGTGCCAATGTTCATGTCTCTCTTTCTTATTTATATCTGAGCACCTTACACGCGAGGCGGGGAGGCCGACACTGATGCTCCGGTAGCGATTGGATCCCACTCAGCGAGCGTGGCTGCCATTCACGAATGGGGAAATTAGATCTTGTGCGATTTGCCCATCTGCGACAATGGGCGCGATTATGCGGGAAAGCGATGAGATCTTTTTTTCATTTGGAGTTCGGCGATTTGCATTATCTCTACTCTCTCAACCCCGGCCTTGCCTACTTTGTTCAGAGATATGGTACCCAAACTGAAGTGACTGGCTCCCTTTTCTCTCTCTCTGGTCACGGTAACACAACCTATGATGAATGTGACGCTGCAGGAACGCATCTAACCGTGCTGCTGTGGATTCAGAGATCTGATTTCTTTGTATTCCGTTCAAAATTGCCAGATTGGGACCATACATGGATGGTTATGTATAGATGGTTGGAATGAGGAAGTAGAATACGTTTGAGAAGCCCTATCATTTCGTACTGTGATGCCAATATGACTTGTTGGCGATATGTAGGATACTGTAAAACAGGCTATTTGTAAGATGAAATAGAATAAAATACCCCACCATTCATCAGAGAGAGGCCGTGAAGCTGCGTTGAATGCCTGCTCCTTTTTACAGGGGACACTTTTTAAAAAGTGGCAACAGCATAGACGAGAAGAGCTCTGGAAATATCCAGCCCGCAGCTGCCCAAAACTTATTCCATTATAAATGACACTGTGAACTCCGATACTAGCCCTTGACTATAGACTTGGGGGCTCTGCAGCTCTCTGAAACAAGTATATTCTTAATGATCAGACCTACAGCTAAACAGAGGAAGCACTCAGTTATAGAACGCATGAATCTCCAGGCTAATAGAACTTGCCTACCCGGTGGTTTGCATGCTAAACTCCAGTAAGCATCAAATTTTGAGATTTTTTTTCCATCATCCTAAGCTGAGTGTCTTTTTCTTGCCTGTTTGAGACTTGCGGCCAGCCCTAGGCGTCAGTCCAGCTTCAGCTTTCATTGCCCTCACCCCGCGTTCATCAGAGCCTCGTCGGGTGCTGTTTGGGACCAGCGCGGGCATTGCATGAGGAAACAAAAAAAAAAAAACCGCCCCCAAAGGGCAGAACCCGAGACGTCCCCCAGCGCTGAGTTAACAATGCTGGGCGCCACGGAGGAGATGGTTGCGAGTTTGGCTGTTCAGATGTCATTGAAGCCATTGAATTGGTTCGAGCCATTGATAAGGGGGCACCCCTCTTCAGCCTCAGCCTCGAGTACGAAACAAACAGGCCCCGTGTATTGACACCAGCCAGGGTTTGAGCAGAAAGCCGGGACACGCTTGTCCCATATTTCTCAAGTGTTCATTGCTTGTTTCCAGCTCTCGAGACGCCAGCACACCGTTTGATAAACTAGTGGGCGTGGCGCAACGCATGGCGCATCCGAAAGGGCAAAGGGACGATACTACAAAGGCCGTTTGCTGGATACCAGGGCCAGGATCGGGCTTTTGTAAGGGGGGGATGGGGGCTGGTCTCGCATAAGCATAATCAGCTACTATATCTCGATGAGTCGACATGGGAGTAGACGCCCATTAACGTGCTTGTACAAGCATAGTATAAGCGTCGCTTTTCTTTTTCTTTTATAGGCAATCCCTTCCTTCTTCCATCCTTGCTTGTGACCAGAATGGCCAAAAAAGAGGCGAGTGACCTCTTCCTTGGCCGAAGGATTTTGGCTTCTATTGGAAGGCATCATCCGCTGGGGCCAGGGATTATCGAGGTTGAAGGGGCCGTTGACGCTGTGGCTTTTCTTCCTCTCCCTGTTGTGAAACTTTTATTTTCACTCTTTTAACAACCCCGTTTTCCAATTGGTGAGGGGAATGAATAGTAATCTAGAGGAAGGGTAGGATTGAATCTGGGAAAATGGGGAAAAAGCTGGGCGGCCGTGCCGTACGAACCGAGTTGGCGTGGAAGGGTGTGGGTTTGATATACTTGTATTGTAACAGCAGGGAACTAAAAAAAAAAAGAACTACAAGAATAGAACACACATAAAAAAGAGGAGGGGCGTGTGGAGAGAAGAGGGAATTAGAAGGAGAGAAAAAAAAATAAACCGCAAGGGATTTGCCAATCTCTCTAGGCTGGAGCACCAATAGTATACGGAAGAAGGAATGCTAGATCCAAGCACTAGGTAATAAACTATAGCTTCGAGTTCTGATGGACGAGGCTGTGTCCGGAAAGGGTAACATTAAGTCAGCAGCGCATCAGCAATTGAGCCTATCTGCAAGCCGTTGTTATGCAAAGTTGCACAAGAGAAGCTTTAGCCAAGCTATACGCTACGCAATTATCTGCTGCAAGATTAGGCAAAGGGGGTTGTTTTATCCTTGTGACATTTATGCGAGGCTTTTCATGTGTATATTACGGATGCTGGATGTTGGGTAATGAAGCGCTAGCAGAGGGACATCGACTTACTAGTTGTCGTAGGATTAAACCGCATAGTTGTAAGAAAGTACAGGACTTCCAATTTTACTTTTTAGAAATGGAAGCTTACCGTGCAACCCCATTATGAATGCATGTCAGCAAGATTTAGTATACACTGCTGCGCCTATCATCTACCTACATAGAGAGAGGTAGTGATGACAGATTGAGAAACGTATTCACTTCTACTAGCCACCATGAATCAAGTATCAAGCATGCGTGATGTATTAAGCTTCAAATTCTGGTTGCTGGTATGGGAGAGTACCAAGGAGTAATGACTAAAGACATCAAGCTCTACCCAGCTCAAGCAAATGAGCTTAAAGCTGAGCCAAATGAAGATATGTACATACATACGCATATATAAGTGTATATATTGCTCACGCCCCATCTAATATACCACCTTGGCATTATAATACAACTTTCCACATTACAGTAACTATGTTTTAGGTATACAGACTACCTATTAGCAGTAGAGACTAGCATAGCATCGTATTATAACCCCACAAGCGCATGGAGCATGGAGCGATTCATGACCAAAAAAAAAAAAAAAAAAAAAAAAGGACGTGCGACGTCTTGAATCATGTGCTGCTCTGCTCGATATACTTTCAACGTCTATATATAAAAAAGCCACAAATAGATCAAAATAGAAACAACTAACAGACTTGTATGGATGAATGATCAAAAAGAAGCTGCAAAAAGGAAGACAAAACATACAACAGCCGGTGTTCGCTGATGGTCACCCACTCAACTACTAATCTGCCTCTCATTAGCTTGACTCTGGGAGAGCGGACGGGATCCCGTATATTCTAATGGATATGGTCGTATGTGACAGTGTTGACGCCTCAAACCACTTATAGCACAATTGTGTCCATAGAAAAGCAAAAAGAAAAAACATACAACAGCCGGTGTTCGCCAATGGTCACCCACTTGACTACTAATCTGCCTCTCATTGGCTTGACTCTGGGAGAGCGGACGGGATCCCGTATATTCCAATGGATATGGTCGTATGTAACGATGTTGACGGCTAGAAGCACTTATACCACAACGACGACAACTTCTTCAAAAGGATGCCAAAAAATAAAAACATACAACAGCCGGTGTTCGCTGATGGTCACCCACTCAACTACTAATCTGCCGGTTAATGGCTTGTCTATGGGGGAGCAGACGGGACCCCGAATTTTCCATTACCTATGGTCGTATGTGCTTGGAAAGCGGCGGATTGTGGATTATAACAGAAGTTGGCATCTAGTATCGCGGAACTACCTCTCCGAGTTCAAATGCAAAATGAAAGACATGTAAAAAAAAGTATTATCTCAGCTAGTACTCAAATAAACATCTGCTATCTTTTAAAATTGATTTCATTTTATTTACTTCGAAATTGCGCTCGCAGTGTTTTGTTGGCGACATGTAATCTTGAAACTAATCGTTGGTGTTTTGTAAACACCATGTCAAGTCAGCCTCTGTTATTCACACCTTTGCGATACGTGTCCGGCGCTAAGACCAATCCTGCCAAAACAGCTTCGTGGTATATGACTAGAAAGAACATGTGAAGAAGGAGAGAATTATAAGGAATTGGAACTAATTCTGAGCGGGCGGTTGAAGGTAACTCACAGCCTTGCCAAGTCCATTCCCAACATCAATGTCTGCCTTGCTGCCTGCGCGCGTGCATTTTCGCCTCCCTCTCATCGCAATAACCAATTGGGAGTTTCCACGTTACAGGCCGGCAAGGATTCATCAGGCTGCCCGCAGATAGGCCCCCACGTTGGGGCATTATTATTCGCATGCGAAATCGCCTTGTAATTGAGGGGTCAAAAAGAGGAATTTAATTTTAGTTCATCTCAAGTATAACTGCATTCTCGTGCAACTTCACGGGGCAGACTTGATTGTCGAGAGATTCGCCAGCTGAGGGAATTATAAGACCAGGCTGCTAGACATACATGGCGAGGATCTAGTTAAACAATCTCTTTCCCTCTACAGCCGGGATGCATAGCCGAATGCTCTGCTACGATAGAATGCTCCACAATCTAAGAAGCCTTAGAAGAGGAGTTTTTGATCTTTTCATCAACTTCTACAAGCTTGCGACCACAGTTCACGGTGCCGCTTGGACAGCAGCTAATAAGCCTATCAACCTCTTCCTAAACGAAGCAGACCCGGACATACGCAATGTCCAAACCAAGGTTTGGAGAGACAATATGGTATCACAGCTAAACACTATTCTTATTACTGTACGTTGGTAATCCAGCCGAATCCCAAAGCAATGCTGAGGTCGACCTAATAGACTTCACTTATTAGCAGTGTCGTTGTAAGCTCCCTAAGCTGGGCAGACTTTGGTAGCGATAACGAGGGAGAGATCACTGTAGTCAAATCGCTCTGGTATGGTAGCCTTGTACTCTCAATTACCGCGATTGCATCAGCGTCTCAGCAATTGGTTTGCTTGAACCGACTCAGCACTTATATAGATGGGTTAAGCCTCTTACGAAAGTTGTTAAGTGGAACTGAAGATGTGACGGCGGGGACTGTTACTCCAGGCCGTAGTCTTCGCGTTGAACAAGCGTACCTCTGGCAGATTCCCGTTATGCTTATGAATGGGGGGGCTCTATGTCTTCACGATTGGATTGTGCGTTTTTGTCATTGACAAGGCACAGCGATTACTGCAGCAACAGTATCTGAAAGGAGTCGAGGTATTTTTCTTGCACCATTAACTCTTCATTCTGGCTAATATGCATAGATGATGGTTTTGTTCGCCATCATTCTTTTGTTCGGCTTGTTCAACTACGCAGTCAGCTCAGTTGCACTATATCTCTGGATTGACCGATGCACGCCTCCTTAGCGACAGGCTCCAAGGGCTGGCTTAGCTTTTGACGAGGCCACGTCGTTATTTAAGATGCATTGCTACCTAATATCACCCGAAATTGTACATTCTACAAAGACGAGCATCGATTGCTTGCGCTGTTGTTGCGGTGCGGCCATGTTTGCAGTGAGTGACAACGAGGTATTCTAGAATAGAGTATTATTTTCTATCAAGGACACAACTAAACTGCCATAAATATGTTTCCATTTTAACAATCTCAATTTTATACATTTCTTATTACCAAAAACTTTCACCATCGCAAAGACATAAGATTTGCTTGCAGCTACTGCGCTGGCCCCTCAATCCTTCATTCTCGCTACACAAGGCTACATGCACATACAAATGCTCAGGCTTCCCCCTCTACCGACCCCAATCTTGCTATTGCACCCTCCATCTTAGCACAACACCCCCAAAAATTAAAAACCATGCGCTTCAGGCAGTCAAAATCGGCCCCTCAGCAGCGAGCTGTTTTTGTCATCTCTTGGGGCCGAACCGCCACAAGTTCCTCGAGCTTCCACAAATGTCTGCTGGTCGCAAACGAAGCAGACGAGACCGTTTCACTCACCACGACCGGTACCTATTTCGATTGGGGCTCAATCGTGGATAAGCAAAAAGTAACGAAAAACAACCCGCCACGCGTAAAGGCGTTTGACTTTGAAAAGGGCGAAAAGTTTGCCCCCTCGTATGTGTTCAAGGGCATGACAGTCTGGTCAGATAGAAAGATTGCCAAATTCAGTAGGCATTTAATATTCTTTTGTGATTTATGGTGACTGAGGCTTACCTATTTAGTGACCAAAATAGGCAGTCACTACGATGTAGTCTATAATAACTGTCGTGATGTGACGGAGATGACAGCAGCTACCGTACTGGGCCAACATGACGAGGATAAACTTGAAGAAAAGATAAAAAACTATGGCACTTGGCCCTCTGTTTTGGCTGCAGCTACTATGCCCTTTAGCCCGGGATACAGGGTTCCGAGTTGAGTTGGCGATTCTTAGAAGAGGGCATACAGCACCTATGATCTATCCAAGATGAAGCAATAAAATGCGCCATTCACTCGGGCGTCTACAATAGTCATTGCAACGAAGTGCTAGAGCCAATTTCCCTTGTATCTTGCGGGGTGAGGGAAACGAGCCGCTCCTCCAAGTCACCACGCCTTCATAACAGTCCTCCATCACGGTCTCCTCAACCATGTCATAACGCAGGATCAAGATCATATGCCTTTGCTTCTTTTCTCAAGTCAAGAAGTAAGAAATGTGTATTTCATCATGATAATTTTTGCAACAGAGTGTAATAAAATCTCTCACGTATGTAAATCTCTAGCAGTTGCAATCTCATAGTACCTACGACACATAGGTAACTTAGGCCCGCGGCTTGCATTACAGAATCTGCAACCACGAACAAGCCAGGCCACTTCTATCGTAAGATGTGCTATCATGATTGGGGTTGCCTCCCAATAATTCCTCGCCTCCATATAAGCCTCTTAAACCATTTTCTCAAATGAATTCATCTGAGGCCGCCGAACACAGTGCAAATAAAGGCCCTCTTCAATTAACTGCCCTTGCTTTATTTGGACCAGGATCGTTTGCAGATAGGAATCACAGCTCATCAAACACCTATCGGCCAGAATCGCTTGGCGAAGCCCCAATTAGGAGGGCTATGTAATGAAAAGCGTCCCTTCTTTTGCCTTGTGGCGGATGACGAAGGGAATCTACTAGACACGTTAAGAGCTTGTAACTCCGCATATGAGGGCGAAGCTCCAGGACCTCTGATAGCTCGTTGGATGTCCTAGTTCTTCGATAATTATACTTCCAGGATCATTATGAACAGAGCATTCACGTCAGCAGCTTTCCTGGCTGTAGATTCCTGGATGAGCGGAGATGGGAGCAAGTCTGGTTCTCTACAAGTCACTTACGAGGCGGGAATAGAGACTGAAGTCCCCTAAGTTCCAAAAGGGGAACCATCTTGATTTCGGTGTTACTCGGGTTGCAGTTATTCTCTCTCCTTGAACTATCGTTATATTGCGCGTGGTCCCTCCCTGGGCGAATCAGTTGGATGCATTTGCCATGATACGTCTAGGTACTTCATTAGCTAACGACCTACCGTTCTTGATGGCTCAAGATTCTGAGAAGATCCATGCTTTATACAATTTGCCAGGTTGAATTGGGGATAGCGTTGAGCAAGAAACAGACAAGAAGGTAAATACATAGTAGGCAGATTGACATTGGGCGTGGACACACCTTTAACCGGGCGACGTAAGTATGCAGCTTATGAGCCAGAACTTGAAGAAAAGGCCAAGAGTCAAGGTAAGATTGGCCAGTCGCAGGATATTCAAGCTTATACCTCCATTTGAGTAGGTCTAATGGAGTAAGTCTGAGGTTGAATAGTCGCTGACGCTCTTTGACGCTGGGTGATATTATTCTACCTAGCATGCTGTTGCAATCAATTACACTATACTTACAAACGATATGTCAAATTACTATTAGAAATGGGTTCAAGGCAATCATGTCGTTGTTATTGATAAAACTTCATGGAAAGTTGTGAATGGCATACTGCGTATAATTTGTTGCAGTATAAATCTTGATATGCCTCTGGGTCTTAATCCTTCCATAAACCAGAGTTGACTTACCTTCCCTCTGTGAAGTGCACAGCATTCGATATTGTAAAGGCGGTACTCATCGATAATTAGAGTTACAGCTAATTGCTCAGTGTAGCTGCTCAAGTTCTTGTCTTGATTCACATTCAGATCAAGCGTGCATGAAGTTGCCATATGCGTTGGCGATGTCAGCGTAGGACACAGCTAATACGTTTCTAGGGCATCTTTGTAATGTTCAAATATAGAATAGTCCAACTGTATAGTTATCGTATGGACAATTTAGATTAGTATAGCCGCTCTAGTATATGTATTGGTAGTTGCAGGACATGTGCAATGCCTGCTTATGCCAAAGATATTTTCCGAGCGGGCGTAAAGATTGCCAGAAAGGAGTGAGCCTGACCAGAGAATTGTCTGACTCTCTCTTGTGTCGGATATCGGAATGTTCTTGGGTGAAATAAATGGATCGTTAAAAGGGGGGGAACCAAGATATAATAACACTAGTATTGCTTTATTTACAGCCTACGGCGGAGCGATTTGCTTCCAAGACGTTGCTCTAAGCCTCAAAGCTTCAAATTTGTTGACCCGTACTAGCATGTACGGCTATCAGAGTGGCAAACATCCTAGTGTACATCTTTCATTTGGGTATGCCTAGGCACCGGCAGGCTCTCGGTATGTCGAGTCAGGTTCAGCCCATTCGATGCAAGCCACGTACTTCATACACATGCCTTTCTTCCGCGATGGCGTCTTCGGTTTTCTAATCAGAATAGCTACACTCTATACACTACTCCCGTGCGAAGCACAGAGATGATTACTATCTTTTTTCACCTTGTTCACTACCTTTTGAAACAAAGACTCTTGACAAGACTCTGTGTCGATTCGTGCCGATAGCCAGAAAGCCGGCAGAGGGCACGCCACATACTCGACACCCATCCCCCCCAGAGCCCAATAACCCGGCTTCTCTGTTCCGGTCCATCCGCCATTGAAATTACAGCCCTCCCACTCACAGTGCAGGCTATACCACTTGACTGCTACAGTAGGAAAGGATAGATAAGAAAAAAAGGAATACGCAATCCTCATCCCCCTTGCCAAACAGGCCTCTTTTTTTCGTCACATATCTCAAAAGCATGTGACTACCTTCCCCCCCTCAAGAAAAGCAAATAAAATAAAGATGTTGTCAGCGTCGCACCATCCAGATACGCCCTTTCTTGGCAACCACGATAGGATTAAAAGTAAGGTTACGCCATGCCCGCTAATGCATGGGCGAAAAAAAAAAAGGCATAAAGGGTGGAAGAAAGCTTCGAAGCTTTTTCTGAACAAGAAATGTGTGCGGCCAATCATGTCCATCACTAACAAAGGCCAAGCTTTTTGTTCTCCTCTTTCTTTTCCTCGGTAAAAAAAAAGTTAAGCTTAACGCCTTGAGTTGTATAAACGCCCGGTTTTTTATTTCCATTTCCCCTCTGAATGTCATCGAATCATTGAATACCTTATACATAGGTGGTACAACCAGACTTTGTGCATCCTCCCGGGGTGAAAGTGTTACGGTGGTGGTACAGGTGCGCATTCGGACATGTCCTTTACGCTGATGGAGGGTATTCTAGCTACTTTTGGACTTGATCATTTTACTGATAACCTACATGACTAAAGAGCGTGGATAGCTCCATAGTATCGCATACAGATAGCTGCCTCAACGGCCGTTGGAGAGCCAGAGAAGACATGGCTTGTCGTGGCCCCATGCCTGTCGATTAGAAGTGCGAATACCTAGTTTAGTATTAGCTGGTAACCTTAGCTACGAGGTGAAAAGCGGGATATGACCGGTTCTTTCTTCTCCCGATGCTGTAGATGCTGGAGCTGTCTCATACGAGCACTACCTACAGCTCTCGTATAGATACATGTACGTATAAATAGGTCTAATCCATGTGTGCAAGGTAACTCCTTTCCCCATTGCTTGCTCATGTAATTCGTAAAAAATGCGATCGACTGTCCAAAAAGGAACAATCCCGACTCCTGCGCGGGCGATCAACGAGGCCAAGTGCCCGCTGGCGCTTTTCTTGACCCTCCCCATCCCAGCTGAGCTAAAAATACGCTTGCTATTAAAGTCCACGGACCGGTTCGAATTGGCTGCCTCTGCTTACCCTACATTGTCATAATCAAAAGTCAATATTTCCCCTAGCACGCAGCTATTGGGCGCTCGCTCGCTCGCTGCGGGCATCCATTTGTCATATATCCTGGCCCTTGTGGTAAGCTTGGATAAGCATGCTGCATAGGTTCGATGCTTGAGCAAAACCCTCCGACGAGGCTCGAACCCTCGGACCCGGGCGATTCAACACCGGCGAATGGATCCCCCAGAAGGAGCTGAATTGAAAAAAAAAAAAAAAAAAAAAAAAAAAAAGACAGAAAGAAAGGAGCGTAAACCCGATGGTATGTGCGGTACGATCCTCCACTCCACCTGTTGGTTTGGTAGTGCGGTATATCACAATTGAGTGGGAATAAAGCAGCAAAGATAGCCTCTATGGAGCAGGCATCCACATAGCACGCCTGCTAGCGAAAGGCATCATTACAAATTGACTACTAAGTACAAGTAGATCTTGTACAGTAGGTCCTATCTCGACTTTAGCCTGCTACCACGTCGCGAGTAAGCATCCAAACCCAAGACGTGTTGACTTAGTTCCTGCTTGCTGGGGTCACGAGCCCTTGCGCTGAAGTAGACCAATGAATTAACCTTATGCTAGAGAGCAGCCCGGCGCCGAGGCTAGTGTCTGCTGCAAAGTCGGATAATCGGAATCTCGAATGCGTCTCGGCGTATCCTATCCTCTTTTCTGCCCCTGCTTCTGCTTCTGCTTCTGTTTCTTTGCTGCTGCTGCTGGCACACACTGTGTGTCTAGAAGCTGAGACCGGGCTCGCCATCAAACGACATCTCCGTATTACGTACCACCAGCACCAGAGTCCGACGTTGGCAGTTGGTTATAGATGCCTGCTTCGCAAATTAGTACTCATTGCAAACTGTTAAAAGGCCGTCGCAGTAGTACGCGGAAATGAAGCTCAACAACACACTCCGTAATCCGGCCTCCCAATCTGGCGTCTCCATTGTCTGGCTGCTATGCTATGATTAGAATACGGTTGCCAAGCCCAGGATCAGCAAGGCTCGGCGTTTTTAGCACTGGCCAATGCCACGAGACGCCCTTGCCAATGGCCGGTCGCACAAACTCCACACGCCCCCTCTCCCTGGAAAGCCAAGTCGGCAAGCACGGCATCTTAGATTTGCGCCAAGTGCTTCAGCGGCTCCACCGATGGCAAGCCACCGTTTCCACCGCGACTGCGAAGAGGAATGGCGACAAGGCGCCAGCTTTTTCTGTATCGATGCCCGGAATCTGCTGCAGCGAGAGGAGGGCAAGGTTCGCCGAGATGCGCCGGGAAGTGGGTTGGGAAGAGTCCTCGCCATTATCGGACGCTGCCAAGTGCACGCTGAAAAGAGCCCATTCATATAGCCACGCCCTCTGCCCTTTGCAGATGGGAAATAGTTGCCGTGCCAAGCATAGTGGCTGACAACGCTTAAATTCATGCTTAAACGCGCAAGCTTGGCTTTAGGGTGGAACCGCCGCACAAATGAAGAAAATAAAAAAGAAAGCAAAGAGACTTTTTCCCCGGCCGACTTTTCCGTAGCGTCCCCACCACGCACTCAACGCTATCCAATGACGGCTGACGCGTGCACCATGTTTTATCCACTCCGGGCATGCTCAATGACCTTCTTTCGCATCCTCAATGGACTGCTCTTGCGCACCGCAGCTGTCCATTTTCTGCTTTGTAAAGATGTAGTGTCTGCTGAATGGGGTTATTGCAGTTGGCTATAATAGCCGCGAGGGAATGGCCAGAGATAAGGACCCCCGTCCAATTTGCTGTCATGGGACTGATTGTCAATGAAGACATGCTGGGAGGTGCTACTAGTGCCTATGTAGTAGAATACGCTGTCAGATAGTGTGTCGTAGCATCGAGAATTTGCATCAATGAACTTGTCTCTTGTCAAACAGGGTCATTCTCTTTTCAGAAAAGATATGCTACGTAGCATACTGCATGTCTCAGGCAGATTTCTCTCCTAGGCAGGCAGAAAGACGGGATGCGGGCCCAGGATCGCCAATCTTGGCTTGGCAAAACGGCCGCGCAAAGTGTTCCTGATGAACATCTTTGAGTCGAAGCGAAAAGCATTGCTAGTCGTGCCTAGGCAGCTACTAAACTGGGTTTTTTTTTTTGGTACACCTGGATGATCAAGGGAAAGAAAAAACAAGAAGGATATCGCGATGCGCATCTCGGCCGCTTGAGAGATTGGGAAGGTCATCCGTCTTGCACTTTCCCAGTGAAGCAAGCCCAGTTCCATTTTCTGAAACCCAGACTGTGGGATGGAAGCGATGTGGAAGCCGATTACCCGGACGGTAGGCCGATCAAGAGTCTAGACTAGCAGCTTATCAGCGTCGCTTGTTGGCCCCAAAGAGGCAGACGGAAGCCAGCTCGCACTGTGCCGCTGTTGATCTGTCGCTCGCTTATTGCCTGCTGCAGATTGGAAAAAGAAAAAAAGGCGAATCCTTCGTATACAAGTGCATTGTCAATTTTTAAAGTTAATTTTCCATGTAGCGTTATATCTCTTAGGCACCCGCATCTGGCCCTTCTCTTCTCCTGACTCCTCTGCCACGCTGCAAATAGCCTTGCAGAGCCAAGAACGAAAAGCGTGTCTGGGCACCCCTTCCAGCCCTCCTCGAGGCCGCCGCAGCCGGCTCGGCATGCTGATGGCGACGTCATTACGGGGCGCTGAGAGCGAAAAGACACTGTACAGTACAGTAGTGCTTTCAGTCTTCTTTCCTCGTCGGTATCCTCCTAGGCCCGTTGCGGCGACTGCTCAAGGGGCGTGCGCCTATTGGCCGACGCCCCCAAGGCAAGGCTGGCCGTCTGAACCGAAATCTCGCGCCTCGCTGACCAGCCGCGGCGTATCTGTCGTCACGTCATTTGCGTGCCCTTAGGCGCATGCATTATTGCTCTGCTTGCCTCCTCTTTTGGAAAAGACATGCCAGCAGAGCCAGTGGCATGGATAAGCATGTTTGAGTCGGAGGGAATGAAAAAAAGGTACCTGCCTCGGCATGTACAACTTGAAGCACATAGTATCTGCTTCAAGCTTGCACATCAACGAGCAGCGCAATCTCTCGAGAGATTTTAGATGCGCTATGATGGCAAGAGGCGCTGATCTGTACGTTGCGAATTCCCTCTACGAGCCTAGTGCAAACATGCTTACCCGTTAACCTCATGGGATCGGCGCAACGTCTCACATTATCTGTCTTACCTAGCAAATGCTTATTAGCACCCGGCATGAATAAAGAAGCATCAGAAAGAAGAGGTGGCCCGTGCCTTATGGATATCGGCACCGTTCTCCATCGCGAAACAGCCCGCACGGCAAATAAGTCCCGAATATCACAGCTGCCATCCCCCCTTCTCGACGGAGAAAATATCCTCTACCTACTCACATATACACCTACTATACTCGTACATAGCCCTAAGGCACCACGCGGCCAGATCTGCTCGTGCTCCGGCTACATTTTCTACAATAGGTAGGCTGCATGGACAGACAATACATGCTAGCCTCGCTCTAGGTAGGGGAGGCTGATTTGGATTTGCCGTTTCGAGGCAAAATACTCGGGCTCACTGCTCTCGACGCCCTTTTTTCGGACAATTCGATATCGTGGGGAAACGGCGAACCGTAGGCGATGCAGTTTCAGGCGGTAGTACGAATGCCTATACCTTACCAACAGGCATTAACAGGAGGCTATCCACGTACTCCCAGCAGCTTGTGCCTGTATAGGAGTAGTTCCTGGAGCCGAGTAGCCGCCTGGAGATCCTCCTTCCTTGTACGGCTGCCAGTGACTGACCTTATGCGACACCTTAATTTCTACGGCCCAATCCGTCCGGCGACTAAGACACTTGCAATTATGCTGAACCAGAGAGATGGGACGAAGCGAGAGGATTGAATATCGCCTATATGTGCGTGATGGCGCAATCTTGAGCTTTGGTGGTGATCGGCCTGGACGGCATTGACATGGCCAAAAATACAGCTGGCGAGATCATCTCCTTTTTTTTCTCGTTTCACCTCGTAATTACAACAACTATTGCTAAGAATAAACACTCGCCGCTTTATCCTCGTCTCTTCTAGCGATGAGAGGATACCAGACAATCCTCGTATAAGAGCCTCTGCTTCGTCACGAAGCCCGTATTTGGATAGAACGGCACCAGCCGCAGATGCTCCCGTATATCTGCGTGTGTGTATACGCATGCGCTTGTCGGAAGTTCGGCCCCTCTGGCTCCGGTGGATTGCCAAAAGGCCCTGGGATGTGGGCAATCTCTAGTAGAGAGGAGAAAAAGAGACTCTATTGTGGCCCCCCAGTGGATAGTAGACGCGGAGCTAGAATAACCCGAAGCAATAATGAAGCAAAGGCACAAAACCAGATCAAAGGGCAAAAACCCAAACGCAATCAAAGTTTCTGCACGGCCCCCCCTTCATCGGCAGCTACGGCACTTGGTGCCCTGGAGAAGCGACCCTTAGCGCTTGGTGAAGGATGAGGCCAGATATAGCCGCAACAAAGCCGCAATACCCGCGGAGTTACTCTGCCAGCCGCTGTAAACTGTTAGCAGCGCATTGTACACATGGCTTGGCAAGCATCGCCGAGAAATCCATGCGTGGGATGCGCAATCTATTGTCTCTTTTATTTTGATCAATCAATCTACTATACGCTCGCCTTGGCTAGATCGCTTTTTTTTGGCGCAAACAGTCGCATGGACCCTGAAAAGGGTAATTAATAATGGACGGATAACGCCATTCTTTATCTTTACTTTACCCTGTTACTTTATTTTATGGATGTTTTACTATGTCCTACTTTATTTCAATTTAACCTCGAACTGAGATTAAGCATGGCGGCGTGCTACCCCAAGAAAACTAGCACTAGGGAAAAGCAATTTAATGCGGTGCAACTGGATCTGCCATCGGCCGGACATGTACATGTAAAATGGTAAACCCGGCCGTCAAGCGCCGACAACGCGTAAACCTCTCAGCCATGGGCCAAGAGAAGGAGAAAACATTATCGTGCCGATTTACCCAGAATACCGGCTCCTGGCACGGATTCTTCTTTTATTTAGGGGGGCTGTTAGGGGAGGCGCAGAACAATGTAACTAGATTTAGAGGATTGATAAAAAATTACACAAACCTCACGCCCTCCTCAAAACCAACAAGACGCTCATCAGCGGGCAAAACGGCACCGGGGAGAAAAGAGAATTGAAGGGGAAATAAGGGAAAAAGAGAGAGAAGAAAAGGAGAGGGGGGGGAGGGGGGTGTGCGCAGCAAGAATTAGAAAGGAACATGGACGATTCCTAAAAAGCTGCTAAACGGGCACACGAGCAGGGCATCCATGTCGCGAATTGGCGCTATGCAGTCAGTGGCGGCAGGCTAAGCCTTTTGGTCAGCGAGTATTGAAAATAAGCTTAGGAGGAATTCTATGACCTTATTATACCGCCAGTCCCGTAGCGGCGCGGCGCTGATTATGCACGAGGACAAGGTGGTTTGGGTGGTGTTTGGTGTTGCACTGTGGGTGACTCGATTTTCGTTGCTTTTGTCGCAATGACAAAGAATGAGGAAGAATATGCGGCCATGATGAATCGACAGCAAGGCGAGTTGGCTGTCCACGGCACTCGGGCTCGGGAGCTCCTTAGCTCTGCGCTTCTTGACATCATCTTCACCTCTCTTTCTGCTGGCCAAAGGACCGTTTCTGACAAGCCCGATGCCGTCCATCCCGTCAGAGGCTTGCTGGTATTAATCATGCCGTGCTCCAGTCTATCGCCCTCTCCCGGCCCGGCGGCAGAAATTGAGACCGAAGAGGGACGTGTCAAGCCAAATAAGAAGAAACTACAGTGAGGTAATCTTGCAAAATCTGGGTTATTCCCATCTCCGAACCAGAAAAGAATGGGGAGGGGGGGTTGGTTCGCCCACCAAACAAGGTAAACACGAGTCATCATCTTTTCCTGGCAGCCCCGGCACCGAACAACCGGACTTTTTGAGGAGCCCTCTTCTTTTTTCGGGTTGGCAAACTCGCTGTTTTATTCAGTCGCCTTGGCGCGCAGCTGATGGAATCCCGTGCTTTATTCCCGGCTGTCTAGCCAAGCACTTGTAGCAAAGTACCAGCATATAGTCTGTCTTTCTGTATATATACACCCCACACCGGCCGTGTCTCTTTGGGGGGGGGTTGCCAATTGCCGTCTTTTCCATGGAGGGCCAGGCTATTGATGGCCAGGCCGCGCAGAGTTGCCTTTGCAACTTTGCTTGAACGTATCTGGAAAGAGACAAGGAATGGCACGGTATGAGTGTAATGTGAGATGAGATGAGATGAGATGAAGATGCAAATGCCATCTCTCTTCAGCTATTACTGGGATTTTACCCGTTTTGCCCTTTGCTTCTTTGTTCTGCGCAATAAGCTTTGTTACTTGGTAGTATTTTGCCTCGCTCTTCCGCCATGACTAGGGACCCGAAAAAGTATCCTTCTTTCAAATAACCAGCACGCGCGGCCTTTTCCTTTTGTCTTGCAAGTACTTTGTCACCGGCTTGGTAATGAATGCGTTCTCCCAAACTTTGTGAAACTGGGCGAATGAGCCGGAGGATTCACCCAGGCCGGCAAAGAAGCTGTTGCGAGATGGAAGAACTGGAGAACGAAGCCGATATCCGTCCGCCACACATATTGAGCCTACAGTATACAGGGCAAGACGGCGTTCGGCACGCAAGCCTGGAGGCTAACACGGCAAGTGAGAAGCCGTTTTTTTTCTTCTTCTATTTTACTACGATTACTACGGGCACTTTGTTGCGTCTTTTGTGTGGCGTGCATTGATTGCGTTGTATGTACTTTGTACTTTGAAGTGCTTGCGAGAATTGCTGATAGGCAGCATGAAGCAAAAGGACACGAGTACAGTTGCCAGCAGATGGATGCACCTTGACAAAGACCGTCGATGATACGATCATCTTCTTTCTTCTTCTGCCTCCCTCTTTTCGCCGAGTTGGGGTCAAAGAATAGAAAGTGTAGAAGAAAGGAAGCTTGTATGTTTAAATATAGACGTCTTTGTTGCGCACATCAAGATAGAGTACAAGTGGCTTTAACATTGAGACTTTAATTCCCATGTCTTCCTTTACGTTTTTCTATAGCATAGCGGCCATGGCTAGTAGGAGCTCCACATGCAGCAAGTCTCAGCGCTCTGCATCGCCAAAACAGCCACCCAAAGCACCCAGCAGCACCCAACAGCCCCGAAATATACCGCGCAGCAGGCAAAAGAAGCGCCGAATCTCACCCAGATTCCCAGCCCAGCGGCCACCTGAGACCTGCACGCTACCTGCACGCCCCCCGACGCCCCCCCCCCAAGTCTTGGTACCCCACAACGTCCCTGCGTCTACGAGCCGATTTATCCATCCATGACCACACCCTGCGCACTTGGCTGGCCCAACCTTAATTCTCCCTCTCTCCTCCATCTTTTTTTGTCCTCTTCCTTCTTTTTTTACCTTTTGAGGCTTATAGCTGCTAGTTTTAACCTTGTTCCGTGTGCAGACTCATCCGTTTCCCCCCGAATCTCCCTCCAGCGTGACGACAAAGGCGCAGCAGACGACGCGGTTTCTTTCAACAGGAATAAAACTACATCTCACAGCGCCTTGTTCTTTCACTCTTGCACCTCACCTTGTTGGCCCTTCCGTCGTCTTTATATATATATCCCTACCTCTATATATACACACACTCCATTGTTCTAGGTGAGCCTCCCATCGTTTCTTTGTCCCTCCAGCTCCTGCCTTTTCCTGGTCTCCTTTGCGACGACATCCGCGTGCCTCCACGGCAAAACCTGTGGTTTTGTTTCCCGAGGCTGCCTGCATGGATCTAGTGTTCCCATACTGAGGCGTTGGCTGTACTCCCTTTGTGCTTTTCCGCCTCAGGCTCTTTGCCCTGAATGGGCTGTATGACAGGGAAAAGGTGAGAAAGGAACAACGAGCAGGGCAAAATAAAGAGAGAAACAAGAGGATTCGGGAGAGCTCGGTCTGCGATTTCAGGGCTTTATGGAATGTGTGAGAATGCGGTTCTGTGCTCGGCGTAACCAGCACGAGCCGGGAGCAGCCAATGGCCAGTTACGACGTCCATGGTGACCGCAAACGCATCCATCCTTTTGTCGTGGCAAGTGCTGCGTCGGCACCGCCGTCAAATCAGACAAGAAGGGGCCGCAATGGAGGAATTTACTGCATCGAGCCAAGGCCCTGGCCATTTCTCTGCTCTGCGCTTCAGTGTGCTACTTTGTTTAGCGGGTCTGCCGAGTCTCCCATGCTGAGCCAAGGAGCACATATGATGCAGGCGGGCCCTCTTGAGCCCATGGATTGGCATCGACCTTTCCCTCTCATCGCAATTTCTCCTTCTCAGGCTTTTCAACATTTTGCATTCTTTCATTTCTGATGACAGCTTCATCTGACCAATATTCCCGGGTGTAATAAAACTAACACCTATATCCGTAGTCCATTGACAAACAAACAAGACTACAACTCAGCTCTATCGGTGACGCATCTACTGTCTTTGGTTGGCAGTAGTTGACAGACTTTACCGGCCAACGAGAGAACACTCTAGACTCGTGCGTCTGAGTGATTCGGCCCTCTTATTACTATTCATCAGGGGAGGAATTGTCCGCTCAATCGGACAACCGGTCTATCACATGTACAAAACAGACTCAATAGCTTCGGAGAAGATGGAGACGTACCACGGATATGTACGCACTCCGGCTGATGCCATCAAGCTGTTCGAGGCTTGCCGGTTAGGTCTTCTACCTCGCGTGCAACGACGACTCTCAGAAAAGGAAAGGCAGTCCATCAGATCCGGTTCAGTCTTTGTATGGGATGAGCGGGAAGCTGGCATGAGGCGCTGGACCGATGGCAAATCATGGAGCGCCAGCAGAGTATCCGGTAGCTTCTTGACGTACCGGGAAATGGAAGGCAAGCGAGGAGGCGGGTTTGGTGGAGGGAGACGAGGCAACGGCAAGACTCCCGAATCTGGTCGCGGAAGTGACGAAGACCACGACGATGGCGAACCTGAAGGATACCGATACAAGGCCGATGGTCTTATGAAGCAATCTTTCAGCATCACGACCTCGACCGGCCAGCACCTGCACTTGATATCTTACTACTCTCGACCGCAGCCTGGACAGCCAGAACTGCCGCAACCGACTACCGACCCGACTCTGCGAGGGATTGTGCCAGTCAAAGGCATGTATCCTGAGTCGAGCATGGGCGAGACAAACCAGACACCGGCACTTACGAGGGCCCCAATGCAGCAACCCTACATGATTGCTCCTCAGCATCACCATGCTCACCCAGGACATCAGCCTTACGCCCCTCACTATGCGCAACCTGGTTACGGATGGCCTCCATCACCAGTTGCTACACCTCCCTATGGGCATTACGCTCCCGCGCCTTATCCTCCTGCTGGCCACCATCTGCCTCCGCCTTACGCCTCGCCAGCCCCCCCGCCGCCGCACCATGGCTATATCACGGCAGCTCCGCCGCCACCACATCACTATGCACACGTTCCGCCGCCACCTCACAGCTACGAGCGCACTTCATTGCCTCCTCTGCAGAATCCCCCCGAAGCCACCCTCTGGGCCTCTGTACCATAGCCAGCCATACTCACAGGGACCCACCCCGCCGCGAATTCACGACTCTCCTCACCAACAAACGCTGCAAGCCGCTGCTCAAGCTGCTATTGGTGACGCCCGGACATTGGGTGACAAGAAGCCTCAGGGCCCTCTCCCGGCCTTGGGCCCGATTCCCAACGGATCCGGAGCTCCTCAGCATAACGGTCTACACACTCCTCCAAACCGGACAATGAGCGCTAGTCCGCCCCAGAGCTCTCACCTGGAGACACACAGTGCTGCTGGCGGCAATAAGGCGAGCCTGTCTGCTCTGTTGCATCCTACTCCGGCCCCAAACGCTGAGTCTGGCGCCAATGGCAGCGCCCATAGCAGCCCAAGAACAGGTAACGTCGCTCTCGCAGAAAAGGGCGGCGCGAGCGAAGATGCGCGAGCACTGAGAATGCTTGACCGAAAGTTCTGCATTTAGTGGTTGTAAATCTGAACCAATCTACTTTTCTTTCTCTTCTTTCTTCCCCTTTTATTCCTTTTTCTTCATCAAAGAAAAATCCAACAAAAAAAGACACAAAAAAATTTACTGCTCTTCGTCTATACTTATTTTCTCTCTTTTCTGTTCGTATAGAAATACTAGGGCTTTGGGAGTCACGATTCTGTTATATTTGATGCATTGTTCTGGCGTCTAAAGGAGGAGCTAGCGATATGTCTATTTGGACTTTGGTTTGGCTGGATTTCTGGGCCGGTGGGAAACTGGGAAATGGCCACAGTGGGGAAACCTCTTTTGGTCCTCCTGGATGGAACAAGGTTCTTTTGAGTTTACACGGAAATACTCGAGATGAGTATAGGAGTCTGTTCCTTTTGAGTACTGTATATACGATAGCCGATTGTGAAGAGAGCTATTCTTTGACTATCTCAACTGATTCCCTTATCTCAAGTGGCTGTGATTGTGTGAAGTGATGTAGCAAATCGATAGATATGAGTCACACATTGTCAATGAGGGAAGTTAGCCTTTTGCCTTGTGTCTTTTTTTTTTTTTTAATCTATGATCCTCAGACTTTTTTACAGTTATTGTATAAAGTTAATTTTCACACGTATACATGGCTTTCGAAGCCATATTACTACTAACTGATACGGGGCGTTGTTACATTTACATGTTTCGGTCCTGTATTTCATGCTCCTAGTAATTCTTATCTATTGATATGCTGCAGAAAGCAAGTGCCAAAAAGTTTAACTTACCACCACTATGTCACTGCTGTTGTAAGTGACATAGTATAGTACGTACAAATTATATAGCATTGACGGCTAGTGGATAAGCAAAAAAAGCCATGGAGTTGGAATTAAACAGGAAAAAGGTAAACTTCGGTAGCATAATCTGTGGGGACTCTTTTTTTTTTTTGGTTATCAAAAAGAAAAAGAGGCCGCGTCATCTCCCGGTTTGCGATTATTTGATACCATCCGTATTCGGCCAAATCCGTGTGAGCCCGCCGGCAAAGAAATGCCGGGAGAGGGGGGAAAAGAAAAAATGGACGAGGGTTTACGGGGGGAGAGAAGGGGGGGTGGGTGTTTTTTTTAATTTGCACAGGGGACGAGAATTAATTAAGATAGATGGATTAGATAGTCAATGCAATAGTTTGCGGAGAAATTAAAAAAAAAAAAAAAAGAGAGAGAGGGAAATTGAAATTGAGGGGAGAAGCGCATTTCGGGCCGCATTCGTGTGGGCTGATGATACGTTTGGGGAATATGACTGTTTGTAGTTTATGCATGCGAGTGGTGGCTTGATACTGAGGATAGCCAGCAATAAAGTATGTAGGTAAGTTCTTCGTAAACATGATAAGCTTATGATGGTGAAACAAGAGGCTTTACATTGTTGGGTTGCATTTCTCGGCAGCCTTTGTTGTATATCAAATTTTAAATTTAGGGCCTCTGTGTGCAATGTGCGGATCTGATCACCGTAGCAGATTGGCTAGATATAGCGTTTCTTCCTGAGAAACTGCATGTATATGCGCAATACATGCTCTAGCGCAACGCCATCTTGGAGTTGTTACTTTGTCTCTACCCTTTTGCATCTAACGCTGCACGTAACTATTAGCTGCGTTTACTGACCCGGCACTGAAACTAAAAGGTTCCAGATGAAATTTAACTCTAAACGGCGACACGTGGAGAAGCTGCCTTGCTTTATTCCAACTGTAATTTACACCTCTTTCTCCAGACAAGGAAGGTTTGGCCGCCGTGGCGTAACTTTAGAGCGGGCTCATGCAAGCAGATTGGCATAAAGCTTAAGTCAAGTAAGCTCTTACACGAGGCATACGCCACAATTGACTCATCTTGAGATGGATAGAAAAGTATAAAAGGATTTCTCTTTGAAGAGAGAAGAAAATTCTACGGAAAGAGATGCTACTATCTTATACGTCATGGTGAGAAGAACAGATACAAATGAGATACAAGAAAATGCAAAAAAAATTGAGATCCCTCAGTTTCGGGAATGTATAGGAAAAGCCCAATGCGGGGGTCGAACCCGCAACCTTGAGATTACAGAACGTGTGTCTTAAGAGTCTCACGCTCTACCGATTGAGCTAACCGGGCGATCACGTGATTGTTGACCAATTACGTGTCCCGGTTGAGCTGAGGGAGCTCGTTGTTCGGGTCGGCCTTGGTTTTCTATATAACCTTTAGACTACAGTGTTCCTAGCCATTTACCTGCAAATACCTGCAATTCTCTTGCTTTTGCATCTCTTTTCTCTTTCTACAAGTGACTAGACGCGGTGTACAGCGGCTACAAGTCCAAAATTTGCGGTTATTAGGCCTGACTTGAAGAAATAAGACTACATTGGATAGGTTAAGATCTTGAATGTCCGACCCATATAACGTACCTATTCATTCATGCTCATGCCTGAACAACCCAGCTTGGTCTATTCACTCTCTAAAAGCTCATCAATAGCTTCGTCATAAGCCATCATAAGCCATGACTTTGGTTCGGACTGTCTCACGAGCTCCCATAATGAGCCCCTGCTGTCTCCTCCAACATCATAGACAGTCTTGAGACCAAGAGGTCTCGTATCATGAAGATATCAGAAGACTCATCAACCGTATCTTCAACGTCATTGAAAGCAGCGCCATTTCCTTAGCAGTCGTCACTTTTGGTCTTTCAGATTTTTAATTTAGATCGCATGCGTCTGCATTTGTATAGCTATTGAGGTTGGTGTAACTTTATCTACTCGTCTCTTTCTGTATCTATGGAGCCATCTGTTAGTCGCCCATAAACAGCCTTTAAAAAAAAAAGAGCAAGACGGATAGGCGCAACGGCATCGAGAATTATTCACCGCCCATTCTCACAGTCAGGTTTCACATACCCCAATTTTTGGACCGGGCCCGTGCCTATATTTCTCGCCTGTTACTGATGCAATTTAGCACAAGCAACAGCTCTTTCGGGTTGGGTGAGCGTAGAAAATAAATGTGCATTTACTGCAGCCCAACATGGACAACGTCCAACCTGAAAATGCAAATTCGGAGCTCAATATTGCGTGAAGACCCGGCCCCTTCGTCATCATTGTGCCTCAAGCCTCAAGTCGCTCCTTTCACGAATATCATCACCTTGTCTTCTTCAATATATCCGCCAATAATGCCGCTGTGGACATGCGATTTCGAACAATGCTGCCGACCAGCTGTCCGCAAATCGGGTGACTGCCTGCTCTGCAACCGCCATCTGTGCTCGATTCATTTGCAGCCCAGCCATCACACATGCCCCGAGTGGAAGGTTGCCTTCATTCATCTGAATCTAGATGATGTATAACGATTGACCAGATAGAATAGGATGCAGATGCATATGACCCTGCGGCTGGAGTGGCCCAAGAGAACGAACTCGAGACGCTCATTGCGAGAGTCAACATCCGTGCTCTTGAAGATAGAGCTAGTCATTTGCGACAGGGCATGCCTTGCTCCATCACTCCTCTGACCAGCCATGACGTGAGTTCCATGATGGGAGGGATGAACCATCATATCGATATTTGCTTTGGTGACGGCATGGTATGGATCGCTCGCATCCGAAGGTCCAACAGTAAATCTCCTCCACCAGCAGTGAGAGATTATATTCTTCAGAGCGAGGTTGCAACGCTCGAATTCCTTCATCGCACGGATGTACCTATTCCCAAAGTCTTTAATTTTGAGCTCGAGCATCCAGGTAACCCGGTTGGCGTCGGCTTCAATCTCATGGAGGAGCTACTAGGCAGGGCTTTGCAATGGGCCACCGCAACTCTGGAACAAAAGAAAACCGTGATGCAACAAATGATGGAAATTTACATTGGGCTTATAAATATCCTTTTCCGCTTCTTGGCTGTCTTAATAACGACACTCCTGGTGCGTATTGCGTGGGTGCAATTGCCTAAGAACCGCTTATGCTTGGCCTACCTAGCTTAGCCTATTCACTCTCTATGATAATGAGTGATCAAGTGACTAAAGTACCGTATATGCGCGGGGCAATTCCTATCTTCTATCTAATATAGCGCGCTTCCCGACAATCTATGGCGCCTTTGGGTATCTGAGTGTACTCATATTGTTCTTGTGCTTGGCATCTTTGATCTTTCCTGTTAGGTGGAAACGAGTAACTGGCAGAATTGTCTGTAGATGAGGGGGGCAATCCTCCGCTTGGGAGACGAGATGCTATAGTTATGTTAGCAGAGTTTAGAAGAGTAATATATTTTGAGCGTTCCTACCCTGATTCAATAAAGCAGTGATATATGGTAGCGTCACCTGTCTAGCCTTGAGCTTTTGCTCGTTCGTCGTCTAGACGAAAAACAATCGTCCCGAGCAAGACAGTGCTGTAAGCTGAACTGCTGCGCCAACAGTCATACTCGCTGGAACTTCAAGACTTAAATCTTTGTGGCAAACCAGCTTGCCGCCAAAAACCTTTGCCTCCCAGTGGAAGCCGGATTCTCCCCGCACCTTGCTCCAAATACTCCCTGGGATATTGTTCAAGTCGCGATCGCCATCAAACCAGTCGAGCTCTCCGGTATTGAGATGAGCGTTAGAAATCTTCTCGATATCTCCAATATCGGTGCCGTGCATCGTTAGTGGTGTGGCGGGGATTTTACCGCCAGCCAGCATAACGACAAATAGGTGAACGAACTCGTGAGCGAGTGCTACGCTCATACTGGCTAGATACGTTGTCCAGTTTTTCATGGCTTGACGACGTTCAGTAGCGGTCGCGTTAGGACTCGTAGCAATAATTGCTGCTTTTTTGGCAGACACCACATTCTAATTCATGAAAGATTAGTCTTGCGATCAAGATGGACGATGTTTTATGCTGTCATACTTCTCCGTTCAAAAGAACTCTGGCGCTCTGGCCTGGATCGTAGTCGGCGATGGTATAGCCCGGCTGTAACCACATGCCGCGTGGCCGAACTTCGGCGTCTGCTCCTTCCAGGTCACGGTGGCCAAGAAGTTCAATGGTCGGAAATCGAGCTCTCAGAATGCGTAAGAAATGATTCACAACACCGAATGAATCAACACCGGTTGGTATGGGAGTGACGCTGGAACCTTGTCCATTCCACGTATTCGTAACCTCAGGATGGATTGCTCGAAGAACTTCATGGCTTTTGGGAGAAATGATAAGAGCAAATGATATGTCAACCACCTTCCTAACTACATGCCTGAACCTTGGGTCATTGTCCTGATTCGGAGTCCCGTTACCAAGCGGGTTGACTGTGATGGGAAACCCGAAATAACTGAATATAGTATTTGGGTTCTGGTGAATGATAGTAGGAATCCAGCTAGGTAAAAGGCCGTTAAATGCCTTGAAAGTTGCCAAAGCATCAGAGGCGCCCTGCTGCATGAGCCAGTCATTGGGATACTGCTGCTCGGCATCGTCTTGTCTGTACTCCTCGGGGCGAACTGCGGAGCTACTTTCATCGAGGAGCCATCTGAGGTGAAATATATCTTGTATCTCAAATACGGCTTTTGTGGCCCTTCCTGGAAGCGCGTTGTTGGTAGGCAAGTCATTGTACAGGCGAACCAATTGCCTGATGTGCAACTTTTGGGCTATTGTCGCTTCATGGGGGATTTGATTCCCTGGAGTCATGAGATTGTTGACTGTCGCCATATCGAATTCCCACGTGTACGTTATCAAAGCCTGAAGTCGCGTACTCGAAGGCGCGGTCGGGGGGGGGGAGAATAGAAACGGCGATAATGAGAAGAGGAAGGAGGGTGAAACAAACGCGTGTGAAAATTTTGCTTCTGCTGCTCTTAAAAAAATTTCAGGGCATCAGACATGGGATGGCCATTCACTTCATTGTCAGTTTGCGGTCCTTGCGCTGCCAGCTGGCTACCACTCGCGGCCGTACGTGCTGTCAAGGCCTGTCTGAAAGCCAGCCCTTATACCATGTCCCCAGCCACTTCCATTTCATCTTCAACTCTTGCTGCTTCGTGCCATTCTTGTTGGACACTTCCACGGTCAAGTTCTGGAGCGCGAGAGCTTAATAGTCTTCGAAGGCTTGGATCGCGGCTGCCGAAAGACATCCAAAGCTCATCCTTTGGAGACTGGCAAGATCCAAGACAATGATAAGTGCTGATATTCAAGTTTGTTTCTTCATCGCTTATTCCTTGGTCGAGGGAAATGCGGTAATCTGTTATGCATACTGGGCACGAATCCTGCTCCAGATCGAATTCAACAGCTTCTCCATCGTCTTGAAGATAAGGCTCTCTTGGCTGAACGCTTAGACAGTCGCGCGAGCGCCCTGGAAGTTTGTGCTTGATATAACAGCAACGTGGGTAGGCTGTGCAAGTGAGATGGGGGCAGATCGATATTGACATACTGCCTATAACCTTTTCAAGGAGCTCTTCGGATACTAGGGGTCCGGTTATTGTAAAAAATCTGGCAACATAGAGCTTGTTATCGATGATTTTCGGAATAGATCGAAAGAAAAATCTCCAGGTGTTTTTCTTTATTTGTAACGCTTCGAAATTATCTCCGGAAAACTGAGTTTTGGTATTGGAGGTGTCTTCCCAGTCGTAAAAAGTGTATGAGCACCCGTCTTTGAGTTTAATGCATTGTAACTCAATGACATCCTCACATGACTCATATTGTTCTAGATTCTTGAGAGAGATACCATGGGAGAACCCGTGAAAATGCCGACGCATGACCAGATTCGCTTCCATAAAGCAAATATTGTAATTGCTCACTAAGTGGCGGAATTGTTCTGGGAATAAGACGTGATCGATCTGTAATCCATTGGGCCACCAGTGTATACGAGGGAAGATATTGGGAGTCTCTCCATACGCCTGGTCCCCCTTGCTAAGAGTCTCTTCATGAGGCCGGCTTTTCCACCTAAGATTGGGATCAAACGGGCGCAACTTGTAGCAACAATAGCAAAAATACACACTAGGAATATTCTTTTGCAACGTTGAAAGAAGTTCTATCAGCCCCTCCCCTTCGAGACACGGGAGCGTGCTTCTATGAGTCAGCTCCGTAAAAGATTTGCAGGTCAAAGCTAAAGAATATTTCCATGGTAGAGACAAGTTGCTTATGATCAGCAGTAGGATTTCGGTTGGAAGCGCCCATATAGTTTGGCGAAAGGCATTTTCTGGACTTGGGAGTCTCTTCTTTTTGGACGCCTTTGCCTCAATGAGGCGCTGGCTGCGTCGCTTGGGTGTAGATTGTTTGTTGTTTTGGCGCATTTTTGGCTGTAGAAAGTGATTTGCTTCCAGATTTCCCGATTCAAGATGCGTTTGAGGGGGATTGCTTAGGATTAACAAATCGAGAATCCAATCTGGTTGTGCAGAAGGCTATATACATTTTCAGTTTGCATGTGATACGGGCCACTTACAGTGGCGCTTTGTAAGTTTTGACGCCGATACGTGGCTATTACGCACAATGTTCTTTTGTGTTACATGGCTAACAAACGATGACGAGAACATCTAGAGAGAACTCTTTACTCCAAGGCTGTGGCACGCCGCAGTGGGTCATAGTTCCTCACAGGCTACAGCCAAGTATACGCGAGATCTCACCGGTCGATCGCTTAGACCAAGTGTCAACGTTTCAGGCATTGGCTCCTTTAGCATGAAATTAAGTGCAAGATCTTTGTGTAGGTGGCTAGATGAATGCTGTCCCTTGGCCTCTGAGGAGCCTAATACATAGACTTTTGTTTCCGCTTTTGGTAATGACCGAGAACCATGCTAGAGGTGGATAGTTGACTAAACAGAAAAAAGACGGGAAAGGGGCAGAAAAATACTTTCCTTTTACTACACATCGTGCCAGTCAGCATACGGGTTCAACAATCATCAAGACAAGCAGTTCTTCGCAATGGAAGACGAAGCAGTTCGTATGAGCTGGCTTAGCGGCCGGCCCCAGCGCGTCTTCAACTTGCGCCCGCCTCCTGAGTTTTCAAGCAGCAATTGCTCGTTTGGGGCGCAATGGAGCGTCATGGACGATCAAATCTTGTTGACATTCGAAGAAGAAGCAGACGGCACAATCACCAAACACCCGTCTTCTATTTTCTTGGCCGACGTTCACGACATCTTGGAAGCCAACGACGTTGTCGAGTTCAGAAAGATTGTTAAGCTGCCGTTCAAAGCCACAAGATCAAGGCTATTGAGCCACCGAGCGGGGTTCGTCACCGCAGAGTTTAAAGAGGAGTAAATGCTATCAAGCCATGAGTTCTTGAAAAAGTCATGTTGCTAAACTTATATCTAGCGAAAAGAAGCTGCTGTTGCGCACGCACGACTGGGATGGAAACACCACTAGAGAAACAACAGTAGATGTGGCCTCTATTGACGGGCAACTCGTCGTGAATGACTCATGCGTTGCCCTTTGTGTGGACGATGAGCCAAAGAAAGGATGGTGCATCGGTGGCTGCCGCACACTGAGCCAGATTGTTATCTGGAATCTCGAATCAGGAGACGTTACAAGAATCGTTATACCTCAAGACGATCGCGCACCTCAGTGTGTAAGTTGAGCAACAAAACGAACCGTCTGTTCGTACAACCGCATAGTATTTTACTAAAACTTCCTTTAGCACAGTGGCAATTTTACGTTTGTCACGCCTTCGTGCATCGCTCTGGGTGGCCATATTGATCCTGAGCACGACCAGGCATACAGTCTCCTAAGATCATTCTCAACCGTTCCCTCGGAGAAGCAGGCTGGGCGGCTATTCCATCATGGTGGGAACTTTGAGTTTTTAGACAATCACGACGCGCTAGCAATTTCTGGAAGTTCTGCCAGCAGTGATTTTGTTGTTCATTATCATCATAGCGGAGGTCGCTTCACAGTTGCGGACAAGGGTTTGCTCACAGGTGAAATTCCAGTAAGTGAAAACGGCCAACTTGAAGGATCCGAAGCTTACAACCAGCGGATAGTCTGAGGCGCTCCCAACGCCCGGGTATTTCATAGACCCAGATTTATACAAGGACCTCTTCCATGTCTTCATGGACAAGTTTAGCGCACGAACACTCCCAGGCGTGCTGTATGAAAGACTCTCTAGCCTGGCCGGGAACAAGCTGCTCGTGCAAGATGACCTCGAATATGAACACGACGAAGAACAATACTCTGGGTTTCATGACGCTCGCTCATTTGGAGAGTTCCGAATCCTCTATCTCTATGATTTCGACCAGAATCGCTGCAACAAGTTACGACAGCTTTCACCTGACTCTGAGCGCGCAGATCTTGCGGCCCGTCTAAAAGAACGAAATCCAGACGCCAGAGTGACTGTTGTGTCTCGTATGTTCTACATGGGTATTGAAGAAGCCATGGATACGGAAAAGGACACCTCACCAGAGTGGGCGGAACACGATCGCCAGTTATGGTTGACTAATGAGGCGCGTGGAAAGGGAGAGGCCGAGTTCCCCGTGCTTGAATTCGACGATCCTCCAAAAGGTCACAACAGCCCTCGGATGTTATACACCCGAAGTATGCTTTGTCTTCCTAAAATAAGAGAAGGCCAACAGTTTGCTTTGACAACTTCGGCAATAATAGAGCTCCCTACACATGAAGCAGATGGATATGTGCACTATTTTGGCGAAGAATAGGCACTGATGGTATTATAACTCAATTCTAATAGTTTATTTGTAAATGGCTATAAGTAAAGCGTTAGTTAGAGATATATATCACCGTAATTCCCAAGCCCCTAGTCTTTCCGTATTATATATACATGGTGCATGCACTATGTGAGAGAAGAGCCTTGAAAAGGAAAGCAGCTTGAGATGCATTGTAAACATAGCCATTGGTACAAGACTTCAAACCTATTAAACATATCTCTGCATCTTGGGATATGCAGGCGGTTTGACACGATGAGGGCACCAGTGGGTTGGTCTCCCCTTGGCCAACTGCCGGGCGAAGGATGATACAACAAGATGCACAAAGCAGGGGGGGTCGTGTTTTGGAGGGGAAATTATCCAGTACCTCAATTCTAGTACACAGTGCCTCGGTTATAACTTAACAAGGCAGTTGGTCTACCTATATCCAAAGTAGAGTATAAGAAGTCTAATTACTATATTCACCTATATACTACTACTACTACTACTACTGCTACTGCTACTACTGCTGCTGCTACTACTACTGAAGTCAATGTAAAAGCTCTGGCCAAGAGCCCATCGATTATGGGGCCTCTAAAAGGGATTTACTAAAGCTGTAGTTTGTGTGCGAGCCCATGCCAATTGATTTGCAGAGCAAGTTTAACAATTGCTTACAAAAGTCACGCCTTTGGTCATGGTATACATTAAAATGTTCCCCATTTTCCCTAGCCGAGCATGTTTGTAATTAAGAATGGAATAGCATGTAAATCGATTGGATACATGCGCCATCTGCTCCATTGTAGCTGAGAAGCAAGTTGCCTAAAAGGGAAGGTTTCGCTTTCTCTGGGATAAAGTATCTCCGCCCCGCTATCTACATCCCTGTCACCAGATTCCCAGAATCGCATCAAATGTGTCGACGCGATCCGGCCATCAGATTGGCCAGCATTTTCATACAACACAGAGCCTTTGAAGCGCCTCAAACAATTGGCCTCTGCTATTCACAACAACCCCTGCTCTCGATAAAACGAACCATGCTGCAGCAACTCGACTGAATCATTGCGATCGCAACGGGAGATCCATCATGTTCACCTTCTGCCCGCTTCAGGGCGCTCTTTCGGAGTCGCTCGCGTCGCAATCTCTCCTGGAGCTCGATGGAGGGGTCAAGGTGCTGGTCGATCTGGGATGGGACGAGTCTTTCAGCAGTGAGAAGCTCGAGGAGCTGGAAAAGTAGGTGTTGACGGCGGATTGCTCATGGAATGGGAGTTGGAGCAGACAGAGCAGACAGAGCACAGCTAACCTGAGCTTCCAGACAAGTGCCCACCCTCTCTCTCATTCTTCTGACCCATGCGACGACATCGCATCTTGCTGCCTACGCCCACTGCTGCAAAAACATTGCTCTCTTCACACGCATCCCCGTCTATGCGACTCGGCCCGTCATCGATCTGGGACGAACGCTCACACAAGACCTCTACTCTTCGACGCCAGCAGCCGCCACGACGATCCGCCAAAGCTCGCTCTCGGAGACGACATACGCTTATTCGCAAACGGCTACAACTGCGCAGAATCTTCTTCTCCAATCCCCCACTCCCGAAGAGATTGCGCGATACTTCTCCCTCATCCAGCCGCTTAAATACTCGCAACCCCATCAACCTCTCTCTTCGCCCTTCTCTCCTCCGTTAAATGGACTCACAATTACCGCCTACAACTCCGGGCACACTCTTGGTGGCACAATCTGGCACATTCAGCACGGGCTAGAATCTATCGTATATGCTGTGGATTGGAACCAGGCCCGCGAGAATGTATTTGCTGGAGCCGCCTGGCTTGGAGGTGCTGGGGGCGGTGGTGCAGAGGTTATCGAGCAACTACGCAAGCCAACCGCGTTGATTTGCAGTTCCCGCGGTGCTGATAAATCTGCGCAGGCGGGCGGTCGTGCCAAGCGAGACGAGCATCTCATTGATATGATCAAGTCCTGTGTTAGTCGAGGTGGCACAGTTCTCATACCTGTAGATTCTAGTGCCAGAGTTTTGGAGATATCGTATCTTCTGGAAAATGCTTGGAGGACTGATGCGGCTAATAGAGATGGAGTGCTAAAGTTTTCAAAGCTATATCTAGCGGGTCGCAATGTGTCTAGTACCATGAGATATGCGCGGAGTATGCTGGAGTGGATGGACAACAACATTGTCCAGGAATTTGAGGCTTTTGCAGAGGGCCAGAGGAAAACCAACGGGGGTAGCGAGAAAAAAGAAGGAGCACCATTCGATTTCAAATACCTGCGCCTATTAGAACGGAAAGCCCAGATTGCAAAGCTTCTAAGCCAGAGCATCGAAAATGGGGAAACACAGGGACGTGTGATCCTAGCCAGTGACGTTAGTATGGACTGGGGATTTTCCAAGGACCTGATCAAAGGCCTGGCAAAAGACACTCGCAACCTAGTCATTTTAACAGAGCGGCCTAGCTTGGCCAATACCGATGCTCCCTCCATATCGAGAATGATGTGGGAATGGTGGAAAGAGAGAAGAGATGGCATTTCTACAGAGCATGCTAGCAACGGAGACAGCCTAGAGACAATCTACAGCGGTGGACGTGAGTTGGAGGTTCGCGAAGCTCGCCGCGAACCTTTGGAAGGAGACGAGCTTGCCATCTATCAACAGTGGCTGGCTACCCAGAGACAGCTGCAGGCAACTCAGCAAGCCGGTGGAGCAGGCGCGCTGGAAGCATCTGCTGATGTTGTGGACGACGCATCATCTGAATCATCATCCGACTCTGAAGAGGAAGGCGAACAACAGGGTAAAGCACTCAACGTTTCTGCCACGATGGGTCAGGCTGGCCGCAAGAATGTCGTCCTCAAGGATGAAGACCTGGGCATAAATATCCTAATTAAGAAGAAAACGGTGTTTGACTTTGACACCCGAGGCAAAAGGGGCAGAGAGCGATCGTTCCCCATGGCCATTAGGCGGAAGAGACATGATGACTTTGGCGAACTGATTCGTCCAGAAGATTATCTACGAGCCGAGGAAAAGGAAGACGACGCAGCTGACGGAGCTCAAATCGCTGCAGAAGACGAAAAGCTTGGCAAGAAGCGCAAGTGGGATGATGTCGTCAAGCAGGTGGCTGGTGCCAACAAGCGGCCAAGCAACAACAGAACAGCCACCGCAGACGATGCGGAGACCATGGACCTGGCAGATGGTGCTGTCGCGGACGAACTGGACATGGTAGAAGACACTGAACCAGAGGAACCTACAGGACCATGCAAATTAGTATACAACACAGAATCCGTGGCAGTCAACCTGCGGATTGCATTTATAGACTTTAGCGGATTACACGACAAACGAAGTCTCAACATGCTAATACCCCTTATCCAGCCACGCAAGCTGATTCTCGTGGGAGGCACTCAGGAAGAGACCATGACTCTGGCGACAGACTGTCGGGCTGCACTGGCGTCCGATGGGGATCGCTCCGTCGATGTATTCACGCCCGAGATAGGCACATGGGTGGACGCCAGCATGGACACAAACGCTTGGGTCGTGAAGCTAGCCGATCCCCTGGTCAAGAAGCTCAAGTGGCAAAACGTCCGGGGCCTAGGCATCGTCACCATCACAGGCCAGCTGCTAGCCTCAGCCCTGGCTCAAGAAGCAGAAGGCCAAACGCAAGAAGATGCGGCAAATAAGAGGCAAAAGACCGAGCCGTCCACATCCACAGCCGTGGCGCTCACCAACGCAGCAGACACGGCTACTATGCCCACTCTAGATGTCCTCCCTGCGAACCTCATCTCGGCTGCCCGTTCGGCCGCTCAGTCTCTTCACGTCGGCGACCTGCGACTTGCTGATCTCCGTCGTGCGATGCAAAGCGCAGGCCACTCAGCCGAGTTCCGCGGCGAAGGTACTCTTGTCGTGGACGGCTCGGTGGCAGTACGCAAGACGGCTGAGGGCCGCATCGACGTTGAGAGCGTGGGCCTTCCTCTCGGCGGGAAGAGAAGCACACTGTATCAAGTCAAGAGAGCGATTTACGATAACTTGGCGGTTGTTGCTGGTGCTTAAGGAGAGGCACTAGGAAGAGTTCAGCCAGGGTTTATTGATGCTCTTTTTTTTTCTGTCCCTTTTGTATGGTAGAGCTAGGAAAAGCGGGATAATGTGTACAAACTACTTTCAAGGCTTAAATGAATATGGGGGAGACATGTATATGTATGATTACTTTAGATCCAGTCATCAAAGCAATATTCACTGCAAGCGAGAAGACTTCTTATTCTTTGTGAAGATGCGTCTTAGTTTCATGCGTAGGGTGTTCAGTTACTGCCTTTGAACAACAGTGATTCGATGCGGCCCCTTTCACAACGACGTCTCTGCATCATTCTTTTCTTGCTGAATATACACACATGTATATCTATAACTGCTAACCCTTTTCTCTTCCCCCTTCTCTTCTTCCTTCGTATTCCCTTGATTCGACTTCCACACACCAACATATCCCCAACCAAAAAAAATCTCTTTCCATATCAAAATTCCAAATTTCCACCTCACTTCTGACCCCCCCCAAAAACGAACCACTCCTCTCCACACCCAAAGCAAAAAAGCAAAACCAAACACACAAAAATGTGCTTCACCCTCATCGGCACCCTCGTCTGCAGATGCTGCCAACGCACAATCTCCGAGCTCGCCACGGGAGACGTCCTCTTCTGCCAGAGCGGAAGCCCATGCGGACGATATGTATCCAAGAAGGTAGACGAGACAATCTGGGGCATGTGCGCCGTGTGCGAGTCGAGTCGGCAAGAGAGACGATCGGCAGCTGCGCGGCTGAATAGGGCGTTCCAGAGACAATAATTGTTTTTTTTTTTTTTTTTTTGTTTTTCTCTCATTTTGTGTTTGTTATTGTTTTGTTTCCTGGAAGATGTTTGGCCAGCGACTTTATGCTTCTCTTTCCCCATTTCACCAGACTCTTTCTTTTTGTTTTCTTGTTTACATGCTACATACATATTGTTTGTATATTGGGGAAGCTCAGTAGAGCATCCCAGTGCATCAACAACGCAATAAACACAGACACCTAGACTGGAACATGTCATTTACAAGTAAACTATACTTGGATAGTTCAAAAGAGATCAAGTAATGCTCAGAGCCAAAGAGTATACTTACAGGGATAGTATAGATGCATATAATGCTGCCGCTGACCAGCAATACGCTTCTGTCCCAGACTTGAAACTCCCACCTTTGCTCAGTAGATTCTGCAAACATTTCTAATATGTCTTATGACACTACTTTCTCGAAACTGGACATCTACGCCACTCACATACACCGCATAAATGAGAGAGAAACGTGTGAAATTGTCTAGCCTAGTCAAGAATATCCCACTCACTATCTGCCAAATACTCTTCTCCATCAGAGACCAGGTGATCTCAGTTGTGTGCGAGTTTTTCAGTTAGTCCGAAAGTTATCAAATTCCTCACGCCCAAGCCCTACAATTCCTCTCCCAAAAAAAGTTTTTTTTTCTCAGTTTTTTTTTAATAATACTTCATCCACGGGTTTTCATCTTCCTGTCGAGTGTTCTCAAACCTGTCAATAATCGTCCCAAGTCGCGCATAATCACTCATTGCCAGAGATGGGACGTATAAACTCGTCAAAGCGTGAGCTGACAAGATACAGAACACTCAACCTTTCAACCAGCCTTCCAAAGTTATCACCCATCTTTCAACAAGGTCCTCAAAATACGTGTAGAAGGTTGACTTCCTCCAAACTCTCGTCATCAAGGTTCCGTACGTCCAACGTGATGATTCGTCAAAAAGGTATCGTAGCCGTCTCGTCGATGCACCTGACCTGACCGATCCTTTCAACAGAAAATCCCAACTGCTTTCCTCCCGAAATGCAAGGAGCCAGCATCAAGATACCGAGAGAAAAAACCAGGTACGCCGTGATGCATGCTTCTTCCGCCCCTTGCGTCTAACTACGCCAGCCAGCCCATAGCAACAAGTTCTGCCCACCGCCTCTCCTTTGAAAAATGGTATCCATCTCGCTCTCTCTTCTTAATTCCTAGGTCCCCAGTTCGTCCGATCCTTTCTTCATTCGTCAACGCCATCAGCCATGCAAAGAACAAAAAGAGAAAAGAATTTTCCAGAGCCGATAGCGGAACGTATAAAGTCGACAAAAAGCGCTGCTCAAAGACAAAAGAAAAGCCGAAGACGATATAAACGAGGAGCTCGTCGTTTAAATACTAGTATAGCATCCTTTTTTTGTTCTCAGGTTCGTTTCGCGCGCTTTGTAGATGAGATAAAGAAAAAGCTGAACCAGGGACCCCCAAGAATGTGGCTTGATCAGAGTTCATCAGCAATATAGTCCGGTTCGCCGTTCCGCTCGTGCGCCAATACTCGTGCGGATAATGTACAATCCAACAATTAAAACTGCCCCAAGTCCTACAGAAAAAAAGATGCTGAAATCAAAAGAAGGTAATAAAAAAGAAAAGGTAAAAGAAAATCATCGTCAAACATCCACGTACGCCTCCTTCAAAGCAAAAAAGGGGGCAAGATGGATTAGGATGTAGGGTCGCGTGGTGGCTGGCCGCGGCCTCTGCCATTGCCACCGCTGCTACCACCTCGACCACGATAACCGCGGCCACGTCCACCTCGGCCACGTCCGCCGTTAAATTGGGCATTGCCGTTGTGTTGACCATTTTGAGCAGGCCAGTTTCCTTGGAGCGGTTGGTGATAAGCCGGTTGGCCTGGCGCCGGGCCTAAAAGGGCCTGCTGCTGAGGAACCGCATTCTTAGGGAGGTTCGAAATGGGACGAGGGATCGACTCGGGATTTTCGTAGACGTAAAGGCTCTTATCGATGCTCGCAGGGATTGGTAGAATTTCAGTTCCAAGGTCCCTCTCAATATTGTAGAGGTTAAAGCGGTCGTCCCAATTGATCAAATTGATAGCCAGACCAAGGTGACCAAAACGACCAGATCGACCAATACGATGCAAATAAGTTTCGGCGTTCTTGGGGAAGTCAAAGTTGATGACGACGTTTACAGCCTGGATATCAATACCTCGGGTGAGAAGATCTGAGCAGACCAAGTTTCGACAAACGCCGTTACGAAAGTCGTGGAAGACTCGGTTTCGGGCATGCTGTTGCATTCTAGCGTGGCTGTAGAAGCACGAGTAGCCGAGTTCAGTTATTTTTTTGGCAAGCAGCTCGACTCGGTTGGTCGAGTTGCAGAAGATGATGGATTGGTTGATTTGCAGCTTTGAGAAGAGGGTGTTCAAGCAGTGGACCTTTTGCTTCTCTTCGACAAAGGCATAGTACTGGGTAATACCTCGCAGGGTGAGTTCGTCCATGAGGTTGATTTCGTAGGGGCTGGTCATATTTTTGTCGGAAAAGTCCTTGACCGAGAGGGGGAAAGTGGCGGAGAAGAGCATGACCTGTCGGTCCTTTGGATGGAATTGAAGCAGCTGCTCAATGACGGGGGTGAATTCAATGGAGAGGAGCTTGTCAGCCTCGTCCATGATGAACATGGGACACTCGCTGAGATCCGCGACATTCTTTCCTGCGAGATCCAGGATTCGACCGGGAGTACCGACCACAATATGAACGGGCTCCTGCAAGCGGATGATATCATCTCGTAGACCAGTACCACCAGTTGTTACCATGACGTTGACACCGAGGTGCTTGCCCAGATTCTTGCAGACTTGAGACGTTTGCATGGCAAGCTCGCGTGTGGGGACGAGAATAAGACATTGGATTTTTGAGATTTTGGGGTTGATGCGTTCCAGAGCGGGGATGACAAAGGCGGCGGTTTTTCCCGTGCCATTTTTGGCTCGGGCTAGGACGTCACGGCCAGTTAATGCAACGGGGATGGCTTCCTCTTGGATGGGAGAAGGCTTCTCAAAGCCAGCTTCGAAGATTCCCATGAGCAGATCTCGCTTTAAAGCAAAGTTCTCAAACTCGAGGCCTTTTGTTTTTGTGACATCCTATTGTCCGACAACAAGCAGCACTCATCATCAGCCATCAATCGAGCCATGGTGGGCCATCAGGCAGAAGAGAAGAACAAACCTCTGTTTGCAGTCTGGTATCCTTGGCGGGGATATTCAGGTTCTGTTTCCAGTCGTCACCTCGTGGGGAAGTGCCATCACTAATAGCGGCAGTCCGTTAGCAATGGATGAACGGATGAATCTCCTCCTTGCTCGAGGAGAAGCTACAATCATTGGCTCTCTGAGAGAGGAAATGGAAAGCCATTCTAACCTCAACTGGGTGTTTTGTAACTGATCTGCTAGCTGGCTGGCCATTTTTGGCGGAGTCTGAACCTCGAGTTTCCGAGGTATAAAGTCTTTTTTTTCAATTTTTTTTTTTTTTCGGTTCGGATAGCGGGCGGTTCAACGGGCCCTGCAACTTCAAGGTTGCGAGATGGAAGTGGTTGTTGTGTTGGTCTCGTTTGTTTGATGGTGTATAGTCGAAGAAGCGGATTAGTCGAACCTGTTCTTTGAAGAAAGGATACGACTTGGGTAGCAGCGGAGAGGGAGAGGAGGAGAGGGAAGCAGGCAATTCAGTGGTGAAGGAGCCCGGGTTGTTGAGTGTCGACAGTATCGCCGTTTGTCTAGTCGCTTGAAGATTATGGCGGCACAGAGGCCTAGGATTGTGTGGAAATGGTATGAGATGGAAGAGGGAATTGAGAATTGGAAAGGATCCTGATAGATAAGAGGCAGATGAAGCAACTGAGTTGCAGAGCGGTCGTTTTAGTGTGAGTCACGTGGTAGCGGGGCTCTCGCAGGTCCAGCCTTTCAGCCTCTCTCCGAAAACCGTCGCCTTGTTTGTTTGCCTCACCGCTCTAGACGCAAATATAGAGGCCCATGTCACAGTTTGGGGTTTCATTCAACTGTCTGACCACTGATTGCATTAGTGTTTAGTGGGTATTTCAGCAGAGCCATGGGCAACACCAGAGGTGGGATTAAACTACAAAGCGCAGACGAAAGATTACGGCAGTCGCATGCGATTGAAACATGCCCCTGGTTTATCTGACAAGTTAGGCCCTAAGCAGCTGCATCCTACCCCAGATAGTACAAGGGAGCAGGTACCTTCTCCGCCCGGAGGACCGCTCGGCCTGGAGAAGGGACATTCGGGTCATTACTATGAGACATTGAAGCAATTGTTTGCCTTATATAATCTCTCTACGGGACAGTGCACGTATTCAAGGGGCTTGGTTACGTTAGGTGCCTGCCTATGCACTGGTATCCTGCCTAAGCATGGAAAAGGGAGCGAGAAATCTCAAAAATCATGAGACCAATATTCACTATTGCTAGTAGACATGTATATACACAAAGCAGTTGGTAGTACGGAATGCATGCGTGTTACGGCCTTGCGATTTTCTGTTTTCCCGGCCTCTAGAGGATTATACGATGGTCGTGGTTTAGTGCCTTGTATACGCCGCATGGCCCTTTTCATCAACCGTATCATGACCAGCAGTTCCTTTTTAGCCATCCGGACTTTTTCTTTTCCCCCTCACAATCATCTTCTCCTTCGTCTACAGAAAGGAGCATCTATTAGTCTATAGAAACGAAGATGTGCACCTACCTACCAAGAAAAGTGAGCCAGTCACAGCCAAGGCGCTTCTCTGCCTGTATTCTCCGTCTCATCTACAACGCATTCTTCCCGCACCAGCTACATGGTTAATATTCAATTTCCTGACTCGCAAAAACAACACTATTGTATTTGTTCCCGTCGCACAGCTCCTGCACTCAAGAAGTGAAAATAGCAAACAGCAAACACTGATACAAATGGACTTGAGTGCGGTGGATGAAATGACCAGAGCGGGCGCCCGTCGAGCCAAAGGGGAATTTAGCCATGTGCAGTGCCTCGGCATCTCCCAGGCTCCGCTACGGCTGCGGTTGCGGCTACGTCGGCGACCAAAAACCCCCATGACATCAGCAAGTCCGTTCTGTTTTAGAATGGCTGTTTTCACATGCTTCCAAACTAACAAACTTGTCACGACTCAAAAAAAAAATACCACATGACAGCGACGTCTTTCGCGTTTGGTACTAGACTAGTGTAGGCAGGGCAAACAAGAGTCCAGGAATCCGAATTGCCATTGCAAGCGCCGGGATAGGCCCAACTGCAATTGCGGAGCGCGCATGGGGGGAGTTTTGTGGGGGAAAGGCTAACAAGTCCTGAGAGCAGCGCCCCGGACATGTAGAACTGCAGTGGCTTATAAGCTGAATCAAAGACACGCGCCGCAGTTGGTTTTTGGCCTTGTCGGAGCATGTGATTGACATTTGCCGACGGGATTGTTAAATACCGTTTCTTGTCTGCTGTTCGACATGTTTTTCTTTCCTCTTTTTCTCTCCATATTTTTCTTCTTTGCAATCTAATCTATTTTAAACAACCAAGCTTCGTCGTTTACTTGTTTTCCTATAATTCCCACCATGACAAAGGTATTCACAGCTGCCGAGGTTGCCTCGCACAACAAGCCCGACAGCTTGTACATCACCGTCGACGGCGACGTCTACGATTTGACCAACTTCCAAGAGGACCACCCTGGTGAGCATCTCCCTTTTCTCTTATATAATCTTCACATCTAGCAAGTTGCTAACAACTCCCAGGTGGAAAGAAGATCCTACAGCGCGTTGCCGGCAAGGATGCTTCCAAGCAGTTCTGGAAGTACCACAACGAGGGCATCCTGAAAAAGTACAAGGCCAAGCTCCAGGTCGGCTCCCTCGACACCAAGCCCAAGGAGGAGCCCAAGCCCGAGCCTGCTCCTGCTCCCGCCCCTGCTCCCAAGGCTGTCGTCAAGGCCTCGAGTAGCAGCAGCCACAGCGAGGAAGACTCGGAGCCTCTCGAGGCGTTTGGCGACCAGATCCCCTTTGCCGACCCCAGCTGGTACCAGAACTACCACTCGCCTTACTTCAACGAGACCCACGCCGCCCTGCGCGCCGAGCTGCGCCAATGGATCGAGACCGACATTGAGCCTCACGTCACCGAGTGGGACGAGGCTAAGCGTGTTCCCGAGGAGATTTACAAGGAGATGGGCCGCCGAGGCTACTTGGCCGGCCTGCTGGGCGTCAAGTACCCGACCGACTTCGTGCCCGCGGGCGTAAAGTCGGTGCCCCCCGAGAAGTGGGATCTCTTCCACGAGATGATTGTCACCGATGAGCTGTCGCGGACAGGCTCCGGCGGCTTCGTCTGGAACCTGATTGGAGGCTTCGGCATCGGCGGCCCGCCGCTCTTCAAGTTCGGCTCCAAGGCTCTCAAGGAGCGCCTCGGCCCCGGCATCCTCAGCGGCGACAAGCGCATCTGCCTGGCCATCACCGAGCCCGATGCCGGCTCCGACGTGGCCAACCTCACCTGCGAGGCCAAGCTGAGCGAGGACGGCAAGCACTTCATCGTCAACGGCGAGAAGAAGTGGATCACCAACGGCATCTGGGCCGACTACTTCACCACCGCCGTGCGGACTGGCGGCCCGGGCATGAACGGCGTTTCTCTGCTGCTCATTGAGCGCGGCCCCGGAGTCTCGACTCGCCGTATGGACTGCCAGGGTGTCTGGTCTTCCGGCACCACGTACATCACCTTTGAGGATGTCAAGGTCCCTGTGGAGAACCTGCTCGGCAAGCAGAACCAGGGCTTCCGAGGTAAGTGCCCACACACACTGATTGCGCTTCAATGACCTATGCATCCGATGAGTTTTTGCTAACATGAATTCTTCCAGTCATCATGACCAACTTCAACCACGAACGCATGGGCATCATCATCCAGTCCCTGCGCTTCGCCCGCGTCTGCTACGAAGAGTCCGTCAAGTACGCCAACAAGCGCCGCACCTTTGGCAAGAAGCTCATTGAGCACCCCGTCATCCGCATGAAGCTGGCCCACATGGCCCGCCAGATCGAGGCCTCGTACAACTGGCTCGAGAACCTCGTCTTCCAGTGCGAAAAGATGGGCGAGACCGAGGCCATGCTGCGTCTCGGCGGGCCCATTGCCGGCCTCAAGGCCCAGGCCACCGTCACCTTTGAGTTCTGCGCCCGCGAGGCCAGTCAGATCTTCGGCGGTCTGTCCTATTCCCGCGGTGGCCAGGGCGCAAAGGTCGAGCGCCTGTACCGTGACGTTCGTGCCTATGCCATCCCCGGCGGCTCTGAAGAAATCATGCTGGATCTTAGCATGAGACAATCTTTGAGAGTTGCCAAGGCCATGGGCATGAAGCTGTAAAGGGGGAAAAATTAATGAATTGCGGATGACTTTTGTACATTGCTTTTGGGAGTCGAGGCAAAATTGTTGGAATTGCCGTGTATATGATTTGTACGACTACATCTCTTGAGATATGGAACTATTTCAGATTCTTTTTTCAGTATGAATAGCTTCTGTTTACTATATCGCAAACAGAGCGACCTATAGATTGAATGAAACTATTATATCCTTTATTATGACATGCAATGACTCGTGACAACTGTTGACATTAAAAGCTCATTCATGTACATTTTCACCGCAGTGCTCATGTACGCCACCAGCATATAAGCTATGATATAAGTTTTTCACTTTTTTTGAACTCATTGAACGAATCTACCTCTGTAGATAGACTTTGCTAAAATACACAAATACCAGATAGGTATGACATGGAGCGTAATGCCCTCCCTCTGCACGCCAAAAAAAACTCCGTAATACTGCTCTCCTAAAGCAAAGCAAGCCATGTAAATGCCCCTATATCTTCGAGTTCCAGTGCCAATGCCAGATATCCGATCATCTCCATATAGGTAAGGTATACTTGAAAGATGATTTGATGTCGTTTTTTTTTTTGTCCATTCTAATTTCCATCTCAGCTTATAACACTCCTTGACGAGATTACTTATGCGCCACCCCGGGGCTTTGCCTTGACCGCAGCCTTTTCCTTCTTATCCTGCTTAAGCTTCTTCTTCTTCTCCTCATTCTTCTCATCCAGCTTGCGCTTGTGCGCAGCTTTTTCCGCATCAGTCTTGGGAACGGGCTTGAAGAACCCCTCCAGGCGTGCCTGCTGAGAGCTCTTCAGGTTCTTCTCGAGCCGAGCGCCTGCACTGCGGACGCGATCCTCGGAGAATCCCTTTTCGGTGACGAGGAATGTGACCAAGCCTTCCATGTCGGGCTTTTCCCACTTGAAATCGCAAAGGGGATCGTCTGCTTGGCGCACGTCCGGGTTGAAGAATAGTTCTCGGGCGTCCTTGTAAGGCCAGTCCTCTGGCAGCGTGTACTTCTTCTTGCTATCTTTTTCGATGGCCTCGACAACCTTTTCCAGAGAGCCATGCTCTCGAATCAGTTTCAGAGCCGTGGTGGGCCCAACCTTGGGGACCGGATCGAGATAGTCACAGCCCAGCAGGATGCAGAGATCAACAAACTGAGAGAAACGCCAGTGTTAGCTAACAATTCGCCCGATTGGATACAAACACGATAAAATCACATACCTGCTTTCGCTCCATGTTCAACCCCTCCAGCACCCTGTCCAAGTGAATCTCCTGGATAGGCTCCTTTCTCTGCTCACTAAAAGTAAGGTGACGCAGCAAGATGGGAGTATTGAAGCACAGAGTGTCCATATCCTCACTCGCCGCAGCATACACCTTTCCAGCTCTTGCCAAGACTGCGCACTGGGCCTCAGCCTCTGTGGGTGCAATAATGTACGGAATGCCCATGAGCTTGAGCAAGCGCTGGCACTCGGCATTGTGTTCTCTCGTAACTCGAACCGTTCGCCTGGAGAACTTCTCGACATCCTCCGCGGTACCCGTCTCCTTGGCCTCCTCGAGGCCCTCTGTAGCCTCCTGCTTGCGCTGAAATCGCTTCGCCAACTCGCCAGACTTGAGCTTCGGCGGTGCGCCGTCGAAAACGTAGAGGGGCTTGATTCCGTTGTCCACCATGCGCAACGTGCGGTAGAACATGCCCATCAGATGCGACGTTGTCTCGCCACTCTCGTTCATGAGCTGCTGGCCATCGGATCGTACAGCAATCAGGAAGCTGTATATGCTCATGGAGGCGTCCTAGACAAAACGTATCGAGATGGCTGGTTAGCAACGGCAGCCCACCACGAAAATAGCAATGACAAGAAGCTGGCAACGCACAATAGCAACTTTGCGCCCAAACTGGTTCTTGATTTCGCCCTCTTTGATAGCATCTGGAGCCTCCTCCTTGACAATCTGGAATAGCTGCTTGATACCCATGGTTGCGACGGAGCTCTTTTCAGAAGCTGATTCACGGTGCAGTAGTTCGTAGTGAAGAGGGCAAAGGGAAGAAAGAGAGAGGACAAAAAGAAGAAGAGAGCTCGTTTGGTTCTACCAGCTGTCAATTAGCTCTGGAGCCCTCTTTCAGCAATCGTGCGGCTGCCTAATCGTCTGGAAGAAAATGGAGAAAAAAGAAGGACTATTTAATGGCAGACGATGGACACGCGCTGGAGGTGGTGAATGACGCGCCGATTCGCGAATGAAATGGCGGCATGTTAAGTGGTTTCCACTTTTTTTTCTACATAGGCAGCCAGCGCGCAACAGCATCAAAAGCAACAGAGACGGTTGAAAGTAGCAGCATTTTATAATGAAATTTGTCTCTATGGATTTTGAATTCAATTTATAATCGTTGGAAAGTAGACATGCACAGACACACACATATATATATATATATATATTTATATACTATACAATACAACATGTGCCAAATTCACAATAAAGCCACGGCAAATATTCTCCATCACATTCATATATTAAAATGTCTCGACAGTCACCACCACCTAACCAAGGAAGCACGCCCCCCCACCATCTTCAACAGCCAGCAGCCCCGAGGAACCACGTAACTGTGAGCGGACGGCAGATAGCAGGGCGTCCCTCAGATCAGGAAAGCAAATGGTCATTTGTATAAATCCCCTCCTCTCCCTATCCCTGTAGATGCCATCGAGTAAAAGTGTTTGATCTACCGCTCGGAATACAGAGCAGTCAAGGATGAATCTCGCCTTGCGCTCCACCTTGCCGTGCGGAAAACAAGCATCCTCAGCAATGTGAGGATTGTTCAGTCACATGCATTCAAAAGAGAAAAGTAGGAGAAACGCAAGAAGAGAAAGAAAAATGGGACGAGGCATTTCACCATAGGAAAAATCAATGGGCTGGCTTCTTGGGCCATCCCTAAATAGCCAATTAGTTCGGGGTATCGTACACTGTGCCATCTCGGCGCATTTCAAAGTTGTCATTCGACAATGCCGCTCGTATTCCTGTTCTCATCAGTCGCCTTGAAATGTCTAATTATAATCAGTCTTCCTCAAAGAACACCTTCTTCCTCCCGCTGCCTCTATCATCCTCCATGTTGTTTAATGCTTGATCAATCTCCATGATATCAAGCATTTCCGCTTCCACGTTCCGGGTAGTGAAATCTGAGGTGACGTCTGCCGCTGCGCTTAAAGTATCAGCAAATCCAAAGCCGGCGCGCGATCGATTTGCCGGAGTTGGCACGTCATCCGATTTATCAGTCGCTCCGTTTCCGTTTCCGTTCCCGTTTCCTTCATACTCATCTCTGGCAGCCTGCTTCTGCCTTAGAGTTCCCGGTTTCACAGTACTCAAGTTGAATGACAAGCTTGCAGGTCGGTCCTGCTTGCCGTGAACTATGATGGCTTCCGATTTCTCATTTCTTGAAAACAGGCGTTTCCTGCGGCTAGCAACAACGTCGCCAATCTTTCTTCCTGGGCCGTCTTCTCCCTCTCGCACAATGACTATTCTTGATTCCCCTCGGATGAGTACGTCGACGGGGAGACCACCATCGTCGGGAATATCATCATCGTTCTTGCAAGCATCTGGAATCAAACCAACTCCACAACATCTTTCTCCTAGAAGACCAGTGGTAAGATCAACCAGCTTGACCATTCTAGTGGGTTGAGCACCGCTGAATAGATTGACACCGCCGCCAGATCCTCTTCGTAGCTGTGAATCCCAGAATCTCAACACACCTGGAATGACGCAGACATGTTCCAGCCCCCCTATCCACAGAGCCAAGCTCTCATCTTGAAGTGCTTTGCCAGGAGTCGAAGGAAGTCCAATGACTTTTATACCTCCACGAACTGCAAATAGGCGATCGAGGCTCGTGGCGGCATTCAAAGACGTGGCAGCCTGTTTGCGGGTATGGGGCGTCATAGGTGCAAAGTCACCAGCATGCTTGTCTTTCTGCTGCGTTGCAATGGTGCGTAGTGCGCCTGTTCCCTCAACATATCCTGAGACACTAAAGGCAGTCAAGGCAGCCCCCTGAACACCCGATTTCAACTTGCTAGATATAGCGGCTCCCGATTGCAGCGGCTTCGCGCCTTCAATGTCCCAGATGCCCCACATGCCATCTGCTAATAAGGCGAAGACTGCCCGGCCATGAGCTATCCATGCGGCATCCAGTATCGGCTTGCGTGAGGAAGATATCTTGGCAAATGGCTGGTATAGTGAGAGTAGCCACGAGCCTTGAGCCGGGAAGGGTCCTCGGGCATCCAAGTCTGGGGGTAATGATGGCTGCGCAAAATCGTATATCCTTACAGCGTGAGGTGACGACACCGCAAGGAGCTGTGAAGCATTTGTGGGGTTGAATGAGATGCTGGTGAGGGGAGCAGGGAGAAACTCGCTCTGAAAGGGCTCAATTGGCCGTTGGGAAGACATCTTGTCTTCTAGCGCGATATCCCACAGATGCAGAACGCCAGAAGCTTGTCTTGAGAAGGCGGCCACCACTACCCTTGGCGCCTTGCTTGATGATTCGATAGATCTTGGGGCAATCAGAGTGATGGCTAGGCCGTCGCTGTGTTTTGTCTGGCCACCAAGAAGCGTCAGGGATTCGCCCCAGGACCCAGATCCAGCTTGTCCAGCCAAGAGATCTGCTCTGAGTTCTGGTCTCGCCTTGCTTTGGGGAGAGGGTGGCGTCAGGGGCAGTGTGACAAGATAGGCATCGTTTGTGGCGCAGGACACCGCGAATACCATCTTTTCGGCCAAGATTGGCTCGCCATTGGATGCCACTTCAGCTGAAGAACACGGTATTAGAGGCATTACAGCAACTTTCAACACAGCCGTCCCAAAAGCTAGATCCAATGTCTGAATGGTCTCGGGATAGGGGTTCCTTTCGATGGTGTCTTCAAACTCAGGCTTGTCGACAAAGCTCTGGCCAGTCTGTGATTTCGCCGGCGGCTCGTCATCATCTGAGTCAATAATCATGACAGAATCTTCAGAAGCTCCATTTCTCTGCTCTTTATGGTTTGTCGGTTGTTTCGATGTCTCTTTGGAAGCTTTAAAACGTCGGCCGCCTCGCCAAACCAAAGTTACGCCGTTGTCGTGCCCATAGATTAATATGGTAGCTCCCTGAGGGGATTGAACGGGGTATGTCTGGACATCGTTGACTCGGCGTGACAAGTTGTATCTGTGATCTTGGCATTAGTCTCATACTACGCGATGCTTTTGTCGCATACTCACGTAAACTGCGTATTCTGCGCCGTTCGACGTATTCTAGGCGTAGCTGCAGGGCCCATTGCGAGACGATCTGATTATTGCCACACACCCTAGGGTGAGAGCAAGATTGTAAGAAGCTCTGTTCGTTTATTTTTCCACGTCGAGGGGCCTTAATATGTCGTTTGCAGCCAAATTGCAAAGTAGATAGTGCTTGGTGGTTTTCGATGGTGGTTTTGTATGGGAACTTTTCCTTGACGCGACATGCTAGCAGCAGGGAAGCTCTAGAAATTTATATCACGTGATGCGCGCAGCTGCCTTTCAGCCTCTACCCTGAAAACTGAGCTTTGTATTCCATATGGTAAAACCAATTATGCTTAGGTATGTTTGGTACAGGGAATGATTAATTAGTATAAATTAGATTCATACTAATATCGCTAAGCTTTGATTTTAATAGGCGGCTATTAAGCTTGAAATTCCTCCACGTTGCCTTTTAGAATCATTGAGCATCAGATACCGAACTGCGTTATCACACATTTCATAGATAGTATCTGCCTTGGCTCCTCATGTAAAGCTACCTGAGAGCCAGTGTATTTAATTGATACAATAATTTTTGTTGATTATGAGCAAGAGATTTATATGAAGCATTGCTCGTAATTTCCAGCGTGGCTGCTCTACACTCGTCGTATGGCGAAGAAGAGCTATGTTATCTACTACGCAGTAGACTATAGATGCCAACACGCATATAAAGAGACCCAAAATGAGAATATACCAAAAAAAAGCCAAAGATGATATAACGAAACAGTTGCTATTGTTTATCGACCGGAATAAACTGAACACGACCACCAGCTATGGAACACCACCAATAACAGTATTTGATCACACGGTTGGACGTAATCCATGAAATATCACCTGCCAAACGAACATCTTCGTACTTTCAAACAGCTTAAGCACAGCAATTAACAGCGCTCACAATCTCAATGAATAATTTTTTTTGTTTCGACATGATGGTACTTGGTTACTATGCGCAATCCCTACATACACAATCCCACCCAAGATCCATCGCCCACGTCCCAAAAAAAAAGAAAAAAGGAAGTAAACAACTCAGTTAGCAACCATATTTTATCTTCTAGCTCCTTCACACACAAACACACGTCCCTGGCCTTTATCTCTTTCATACATACACCCGAAGCATTGATAGCTCGGTTAATGCCTCTCTCTCCGCACGCCAACAAGTTTATACACAGGAGGTTCCTGGAAATGGGAATTGTTAAAAAAAAAAAAACACGCTGGGCCAACAAAGCAAAGCGTGTTAATCGGGCAGCCTTGCGCCTCCCCTTTGCTTCATAAAAGTTGTGAAGACGAGGAGTTTAATGCCGTTGCGTTCCTCGCTCTCTAATCGCCAAAAAAAATTAAATTGTAAGAGTCAATCGGACACGTAAGGAGTGGACGGCGTAGGGAAAGCCGGGGTATGATGTTGAAGATGGCCAAACTCATTCATTTCCCTGAGTAGTAAAAGTCTATCCCTACGCCTGAAATAAAGAAAAGAGAAAGAGAAAATGTCAAAACGCCGCTTGGCCATCGGGCCAAGAGGGGGGGGTCAACCAAATGGACATGAGCTACCATCCCGATAACGCCGTAAATGCCCATGATTGAAGGAGAAATTGGTGAGGCCAAATGAAAGGCAAATTCGCTCGTCGTTAAGTGGATATGTGGCTATTTGCTTATGCGTTGGTGACCTGGCAAAAATCGTTAGCTAATCAGAAAGCTCAAAGTTTATAAGTGAGCCGCTAGTGCGGGCAACGTCAACATACCCGCAAGATACGACGAGAGTAGTCCTCATTGTCTGCAATACTGCCATCACTGAGCCTGCGGTGGGCCAGGACAGGGTCGAGACGAGAGTCGGTCATGGAAATGCTACCGCTGGTAGAAGGCGGCTTGGAGCCGTTGATGAAGGCATTGACGGCGGCATTGCGGCGATGTTCCTCCTCAATCTCGGCGTTCCGTCTTCGCCTCATGGTGAAAAAGGCAGCTCCCAGAAGACCTCCCAGGACGACAACACCAACAACGGTGCCCGCAGCAATACCAGCAACGTTGGTCTTCTTTCCTCCCGACGGAGCATCTGATGGAGTTGGCTCTGCAGATTGAGTAGCCGGGCTTGAAGGATTGGCGGCGGCGGCCGAAGATTTCTCGGCATCAGATGACGTCGAGCTGGTTGAAGAAGAAGTAGACGATGTCGTTGATGATGGGGGCGTATAGTTGGGAGGATCGATGTTGATACCAGTGTTCCATAGGCTGAAGAAACCTGGGTTTCCAAGAGTGCCGCAAGCCTCGTTACCAAAGCCAGGGCAAGCGTAAGTACATTTGGAATCATCAGCCAAGTCATCCGCGGGGGGATAAAGCATTCCGCAATAACACTTGGCACCCTGCAGTCCCGTGACAGCAAAATTCTTGGATTTGCACAAAATGTTGCATGAGCCGGAAGAAACCTTTGTCGGCACCACGCCGCTTGTTTCCGTCAAGTTTCCCTTGGAACTCCAGCAGCCCGCCGATCGATCGGCGCCTGGTACAGGTGCTTGTGATGGCACTTGGAGATTGGCCCGGATAACATGGCTAACCTCATCGACTCTCATAGGGGTTGCACCAAGAGCAGTGCAAATCTGAGAAGCAGCCACCAAGGCGCCGGAAATGATTGTTGACGATTTCATATTGATAGAACGAGCGTGTGAAAGAGAAGAGAGATGTCAAAGTGAAATCAGGCCGGAAAAAAAAAAGAGCCTCAGAGTGGAGGCTACGGGTTGAATGTCGATGCGAAACAGGCAGAAGTAAAAGATTAATATCAGGCTGGCTCCACCGGGGAGTTTGTCAAAGGATAAAAAAAGAGACGAGACTCTGGCAGGAGAAGAAGGCTGTTGGACTTTGGCGGCCGTTCGCCTTTGTATGGCGACTGTGCGATATGTGCTTCTTTCTACTTCGAGGGGCCTGCTTAAGTCGAGGGAAAAAGTCGTATGACTTGGATTCGGCGGCGAGTGGCAGAACGAGAAACGAGAGGCTCGACAGACAGACGCCTTTGCTGGTGGAAGATGGGAATTCTCAAGAGATCAGAGCAAAGACCGACTGCATCTGATTCCTTTGACCCGATGGGCTTTGAGAAACGCTGTAGGGAGTCGGTGTCGTCGAAAGAAGGAGTGAACTGGAACGAGCGTCCTAGAGGCGTGACTTGTTTTGTTGAAAGGGAGAGGAGACGAGAAGGAGAAACGACAGATTTGGGGGGGGCGGCCAAGGCAAGCAGGACGGCCTGGGGGGGTGGGCGCCGGGTCGTGGCAGCTGAGTACGTACCGCCAGGTACTCGTACACGGATCAGGGAGCTGGGATTAGGCCAGTTGGTGTGGTTAAGGGGAAATTAGTGCGCTGGCCCGCCCGGCGCTGGCGCTTTGGCTGCGTGTGAGTGCCTACTCCGGAAGCTACGAAATGCACGTACAGGACGCTGCAGGCCGGGATACGACGCCGCTGGTGCTTGCGTGAGCGACTGAGCGAGTGATTCACCATACAGGCATCAATCGATGGCACTTGCTGGGCGCCAAACACTATTGACCCCGAGTCCAATGTATCGCTGGCTGGCATCGAGGCAGATCTATCGATGTCTGGTGCTCGACGGGCTGCCCTTGACGTTCTCACCAGTCCTCTGCGTCCCCTCTCTGTTGTCAATATTGACGCTGCTGCGCCGAAGCACACCGCGCTCGCACGTCCTGCCACTAATGCAGGGAGAAAATATTGCCTGCAGGTACCGCCACAGCAATGCAGTGCCCGCGATCCGCCAGAGAAAAAAACATCTCGTTCCTGGGCTGGCGCGAAGCTCAGCAAAGCAGCTCCAGCCCCTGGCCAAGTGCAGTCTTGCGTCTCCCGCATCCTTGCCTGCTGCCGGCCAATCGCAGGCGCCATGCTGGAATGCAGCGGGCCTATTGGGCTGCGCAGCGCGTCGGCACCCGCCAGCTAGGCCGCGAACAGGCTAGGCCTGCAAGGCCCGAACCTGTCACGGTGGCGCCCAAACAGCACGAAAAAACTTCAGGAACAGCTGTGCTACAGGCTGGGGAAAAAGGGACGCGTGGAGCAGCACAGCGCCAGAGGTAGCGCGTACGGGGGCTGTGCCGCGGCCGCGTTAGTGCTGCAGCGCTGCGCGCGCGCGCAAACTCTAACGGCGTCCCTGGATCGAGCCTGGCATCGGAGTCGCGGGTACCTTCAGAAGCTCCTGCAGACGGCGTCCGAGTGGCGTTCCGTCCTATTTCCCAACTCCACCTCAATCAAAAGCTCTTCCACACACACAATGCAACCTTTCCTTTCACTGGGCATTCCAAGAATAACGACGCGGCCAGCACGAGGAGGTGTATTTACGGCAGCTCGCTCGCGCAACCTGCTGTGCCTGAGCCGGGAGACACGGCTGGCTGCCCGTCACTTGCGTCCCGTATTTGCCCTGTTCGTGGCGATGCTGCAGCATGTCGAGCCGCGAGACAAATTGAGGGAATAGCGGCCTCTCCAACGGCCGCCCACCATCGACAGGGGTCGGGCCAACTGGCTGATATTAAAGGCACACAGTCGGCTGCTGATGCGTCGTCGTGCGACCTCCGAGGCCTTGTTCGTGTTGCGCCTAGCGAAAACAGGAACTGGCAGAGACCCATGGCCCATGGGCTCCATAATAATAGGAGAGCAGTGCGTTTCATGTCGTGCCTTTATCCAGTCAACGCACAACTCGCTATCGACACCGGCCGGTGCACGCATAACTCGAACTGCAGGCAGTTGTGGGCCGCGAGTACCTGTGCGGGTGTGCCACGGCCGTCCTGATTCATTCTCTTGCGGCCACGTCGAAGTTGGCGCCTTGATGGTCGCAAAGCTGAGACAGCGCGACCCTCCTTTGTGCCAACTTGCGACAGCCTCGAGTTCCCTCGATGCTTCATGTCCTTACGCACATGGTCCATCGCTGCCCGATTCGTCATACCCGCTGCACATCACGGTAGCGAGGCGACGATCGAGATGTTTGCTTGGCGGCCTGCTCTTGATTGGAGGTGGGAGCCTCAGCTTCTTCTTCGGCGCCGAACACGTGTGTCTCCGCTACGATGGAGGAGTGCCGCCATCATCTCAGGGTCAATGCCGCCTAGTTCCCTGTTTTTTTACAGGTGCTCGTCCTCTTGTCCAACTTGCGCCGAAAAGCCCTCTTCTGCCATGGACGAGGACGCACCGCTGCGGGTCCTCCATGCCTATGTAGGTCAGCACGGCCACAAGGACAGCATTGTCAATGAAGCCACAATCTCACCTTCACCGCCTGCTCTTTTGCACCGTGCATCGCTGGCACCGATACAGAGTACAATACTGTACGTGAGCAGTTACATACAACCGAGGCTGCTATCCGTGTACTGTACTGTACTGTATGCAGAACGATGGTGACCGGCAGCGGATATCAAGACAAACCGGCCTTCCGAGCCTTGCTGTGCCCCCATGTACAACCAATATCCCGTACTGTAGTACTGTAGGTACTTGTGGTGTTTGCTCCTCTGATAAGACCCCTCGTCGCCCTTTTCACGTGCGGTAGGTATCACGACTTGCTGCGTGCATGTATGTATGTATGTGCTTGCGTCTTCGCAAAGCCGCTCGTTTGCCTGCCTTATCATGCAATATATGCATGGACCATCTTGTGTAGGGCTTGCCAACTCGGCGCCCAGGCGATATCCTGATGCAGCGACGGAGTACAGCTACAGCTACATGTACCCAAGGTGCCAAGGTAAAGCCGGAGCCCACAGGTGGCCAGCAGCATTAGAAATCCTTTCTTTGAGAAGAAGAAGCCTTCCGAAGCCGAAATTCCTTCTACTGCTACTAGTGCCAATAATATCTACTGTTATTAGGTACTATTTCTTAACCCATACATGGTTCCTCCGTGTTATAAGCTCCGGAGCTTCCGTGGGTGGCTACAAGCATGGGTTGTCAGGAACTGGTCAATAGCCCAGGCGAACCCATTTGTTTTGAGTCTAGGTTGCTCTCATCTCACATTGAGCACGAGATCTGAATAAAGCGTGTAAAAGGGGAGTATTGCGTGCATATTGAGAGGGCTGGTGGATTCTAAAAATAATCGCCCACTTTATTAAAAGTACCTACTCCATAGAATGCAATGGATTGATGCGCGGTTTCTAAAGCCTCAGCCCTGAATAAAAATTATACAATGGGATCTGCAAACAATCACGTCTGTGCTGAACAACATACAGTATAGTGAGCGATATTTCCTATACAAGTTGAAGATTTAGCTGGAAGTCGATGGCGAGTGTTTGGCTCTTATACAGCCGTGTATCAACAACTCGTCTCAGGTGCGTGGTCTATGATGTGTTACGTGAGATACGGCAGTTTTTTCCGAATCCCAAAACGAAGCTGGTGTATCACGTTATGGCGATAATAAGTTGCATGTCATGAATATAGAAATGTACTTGTAATACGTTTACCCAGCAAGTCGACTGCTCCCTAGAGTACGTTCCAGTTATGGCTCGTGATGATGCTCAAGACTTGCTGTATATGTAAGGTATATAGGCTAGGTATGATCCAACGCTATCACGCTTTCTTGATATGCAAAATAACTCTTTACGTGATATGGGATGAATTTAGCTAATGGCATGCTAGATCCTATGTTATCTCAATATGGCAGCGAGACGGCGCATATACGCTTTGACAATGATGCCACAATACGGTATAAATGGCACTCTTGTATCGTAATGCAGTATGATGAGATCGGTGGCTTTCACTCAAATACCAAGCTCTCAAGAGTTCAATCGTCGTAGATTCCTAAGCACAAGGGTTATAGAGAGTCTATATAAACGAAAACATGCATGGTGATGAGTTTAATTCCATCGCGTAGGAGGTATCGGAAATTTCCAAAGCTAGACAATGAAAGGAATTATAGAGCCACGTAGAGACTGGCAGATATGAGTGGGTATATTAAAAATAAAGCTGTTCAGGGCGAGATGGACATGGACATGGACGCAGTTGAAGGCAAACAAAGTACCTAATGTACTCATCACTTTTGGTCAGAAACAGCTACTGCTAGTGACATTGATATCTTATTTTCACGTCTTGCAGAAGCTGACAGCTTTTAAATCTTCTTGCTACTGCAGACATCCATACTTTGTAAGCGTCATTAGGGTCACAAAGAGGGATGTTGACTTTATCCAGCAATGCGTCTTAAGATGCCTGGTCGAACAAAAGATTGTAGAGGCAAAGATTATAGACAGCGTCGTGTCGTCGCATCAATTTCTTCATGTGAGTACATTGTCAGAACACGATAGCCACTACTACCGATGTCACTTCTCTACTTATTCACAGAAGATGGAGCTCATACATCTAACAATAGATTTCTGCATTATATGTCACATCGCTTCCCACTTTCTTCGCACCTTTCTTTGCAAGCTGCCAAGACACATGCACCTACTTACACAAACATCCTCCTGGAAACTAGCAAAGCCACAATGAGGGTTGGCCAGTCAGACTAGCCATGTAATGTGTTGGTTTTATCAATTAATTCCTTATACTATACTTTTCACTATCGGTCTGTGTATCTGGCAGTGAATCTGCTGGTCGTACGATTTGGCCATCGACTTGGGAGATAGATGTATGTCAAAATGACGGGATTAGCTGGCAAAAATACGCCACCTAGGCGATTCCAGAAGAATTATACATCATAAAATGTCTTCTTTCTTCCTTCTACTTCTGGCAATCTACTCGTATCTTCCATGATGGTAGGCGCATCATCCTTTTTTTTATGTAAAATACCTACAGTAGAACAGGATTTGGTTTGCATCGTACAAGTTACCAGGTGAGCCTTCCCGGTACTAATAAACCCGACGCTTTTGCAATGTTTTGGGAAAGACGGGGAACATTCAAAGGCTGGTCGAATAAAACCTGCGCTTGCGTATTGACTGTATTCGTGCAAAGTCTTGAGACTGCTATTACTCTACGAAATACATTCTGCCTTTAAAATGTTGAGCAAGGAACAGTCCAGAGACATTCAAGGAAGAGGGAAAAGAGCAGTATCGAAATTACTTTGGAGGCTTAGCTTTATGAGTAGGTAGATAAGATTTTATTAACCAAAGTGTTTCTGGATCTTGGATAGTTGGAAGTTACTTGTTGGGTGAAAATAAATTTCGTACGGTAAGCGTATAAGTCGGTTGTGATACTATTAGTACTACTAGTAGTATAACCTACTAAGATGCTACCTACAGAGGCGGCCAGAGACAGCGACATCAAATATTCATGTTACAAAGCACTTTTTATTAGTGCCACAGTCAGTGAGCAAATGAAAAAAAAACTCATCTTCAAAATACTCAATTAAATCAGCTTGGATATTGATGGAACGAATGTAGGAAAAGTATCTACAAAGTGTAACCGGGTAGGTAGAAACTGCGGGCTCCTACTAGGTAATATGGCGCAAATAGATAGGCGCCATTACATGCATCCAGAAAGTTGCTACTCCATACCAGCTGAATCGATGGATGATTGACTGAAACAGACTGTTACCCGGGACAGTCAATGATTCTGTCGCCAAGAGAGGCATGAGATGACGACGGTAATGGTCTATGTTGCTATCATTGGTTTCCAGCAGCGGCTTGCCTCGGAACTGTATCAGAGGCTGGGGTCTCCCGTTTCAGCTACTTGGACGTAATAGCACTGCGCCAAGCAACAAATGCTGCGGTAGAGCTGCGTATCAAGGTACCAGGTACTGACATGCGCGCTGTTGCATGTACAGCACCTCATACTTGGATCCCTCCCTTGTGTCTCGAATGCTGGGGTACCTGCGTGATGGACTCAAGTTTGTGCTCACTCTCGAGGGGCGATGATGCGCATTATTTGGTACCCGATGATGATGTCGTTGACATACCTTGACGTTCGAGACCTGGCCGTAGGAGCGACACTGTAGCGGGTGCTCTATCTGCTTCACTCAAGGTTGAATAAAGATGGCTTGCCTCGGCAGCAAACGCAGTTCAACCCAAGCTGCGTTTACTCAGCGGAGTAAAGTGGCAAGGCCATACTTGGGTAGCTTGCAGCTCGAGCTCGTAAATGGCAGGCAACGGAGGATGCAGGCCGTACCTACATATTAGGTAGACAAAAGCACCATTCGTAAACTCATTCCAGATGAGTCTACCGTTTCTGATGCCGTAATACCAACGATCGGTACCTAATACTGCACGGCGATATACCTAGCTGGCAATAATGTGGCCTGAGGCACCATGTCTGTTTGTTGATCTCCGTCGCCCCATCAGCCAGTTAGGCTCGGGTCTGGGCAAGTTGGGGTAAAGTACCCAGGTACGCCATTGGAGGTAGCTCTGGTGTCTTTTTCGGCGGGAAAGAACCTCCGCAGCTGCTCGGGCGGTACTCAAAGGGCCCCCTTGCAGGGCCGCCGTGCGTCATCAGCCCGTCAGCACAGGCACCAATAGGCGCGACAGCACGCAAACGGCGCGAGCACGAGGCCTAACCCCCCGTCCGCCCTGTTTGATTAGCCCAGGTCCAGTGACCTCTTGGTCTGTAGCAGCGGTAGCATCACCGCCAGCCACCGATGCTACACCAGAGGCCGACCAGTACTAAGCTGCCTGCCGCCTTCTTATCTAAGTTCCCGCTACTGCTGCTGGCGCCACTACAAAGGCAGCTTCGTCATCCCTTCTCCTCGGGCTGCTCTTCCAATCCATCAACTCACCATCCTCCATCCATCACCTCTCACCCCAAAAACACCCATCATCAAGTTCCCAAGTGTCGCCCAGTATGAAGAGCGCATTGATTGCCGCTGCGGCGCTTGTCGGCTCCGCCCAAGCCGGCGTCCACAAGATGAAGCTGCAAAAGGTTTCCCTGGAGCAGCAGCTGGTATGAACCCGCCCCAATCTGCCTCTGCACCGTCGCACGAGCACTAACGCTTCTCTTTTTCAACAGGAGGGCTCATCCATCGAGGCCCAAGTCCAGCAGCTCGGCCAGAAGTACATGGGCGTGCGCCCTACTAGCCGTGTCGATGTCATGTTCAACGACAACGTGCCCAAGGTCAAGGGCGGCCACCCGGTCCCCGTCACCAACTTCATGAATGCCCAATGTGAGTCAACGTGCAATGGCACTACTCCAGCAAGCGAGTGTAGCGCTTTACTGACTTGAATGTGACAGACTTCTCCGAGATCACCATCGGCTCTCCTCCCCAGACTTTCAAGGTCGTCCTTGACACGGGAAGCTCCAACCTCTGGGTTCCCTCGCAGTCCTGCAACAGCATTGCCTGCTTCCTGCACTCCACGTACGATTCGTCTTCCTCGTCATCGTACAAGAAGAATGGATCCGATTTCGAAATCCACTACGGATCGGGTAGCTTGACTGGATTCATCTCCAACGATGTTGTCACTATCGGTGACCTCCAGATCAAGGGCCAGGACTTTGCCGAGGCTACCAGCGAGCCCGGCCTTGCCTTTGCCTTTGGCCGCTTTGACGGCATTCTTGGCCTTGGCTACGATACCATTTCCGTCAATGGTATTGTTCCTCCCTTTTACCAGATGGTGAACCAGAAGCTTCTGGACGAGCCTGTTTTCGCCTTCTACCTTGGAAGCGGCGACGAAGGTTCTGTGGCTACCTTTGGTGGCGTTGATGAGTCCCACTACTCGGGCAAGATTGAGTACATTCCTCTCCGCCGCAAGGCTTATTGGGAGGTTGACCTTGACTCCATTGCCTTTGGCGATGAGGTCGCCGAGCTTGAGAACACTGGTGCCATCCTCGACACTGGTACCTCGCTCAACGTTCTCCCCTCTGGCATCGCCGAGCTGCTCAATGCTGAGATTGGCGCCAAGAAGGGCTACGGTGGCCAGTACACCATCGACTGTGCCAAGCGCGACTCCCTCCCCGACATTACCTTCAGCCTTGCCGGCTCCAAGTACAGCCTCCCTGCTTCTGACTACATCCTTGAGGTGTCTGGCAGCTGCATCTCTACCTTCCAGGGCATGGACTTCCCCGAGCCCGTGGGCCCCCCTGGTCATCCTCGGCGATGCTTTCCTGCGCCGATACTACTCAGTCTATGACCTCGGCAAGGGAGCTGTCGGTCTTGCCAAGGCCAAATAAAGGAATAATATAGTACACAGTGGAATGAATGTGTTGCAAGGATGGGCACAGCTTATATGTTGCTAGAAGGCAGTTTTGGTTAATTGAGCGCCTTTGCCTATATAGTACTGCGAGGTGTACGGATCAAGATTGCAGCGCCGTTTATGTAATATAATGGAACACGGGTACTTGTTTTGCTGCTCTAATTTTAGTTGATATTCACAAATTGATCCTGTTTTCAATCTTTTGCATTTATTTGGTGAATGGCTTGACGCGTAAACTTGAGGTGGCTACAGCGTTTGTGGCTGCTTTGTGTGTATTTGGTTTCCAGTAGGTATTCCTTTTTGGTGGTGTCTGGTACAACAATCTACCCATCGCCTACCTGGTAGGTACTCAAAAGAATATGGTTAATACAGGTTTGTATCACGGTAAGATCTGGTAATCAGTGAGATTTCGTGCATTAACATTGGCACCCTGCCTTGGTACAGAGCTGAAAGTCAGCGTGGGATCCATTACCTTGCATTATATACGGGCTGAATCATGGCGGCCCTTCGTCATCAAGGGCGGTTCTAGCTCCTACCAGGAGTAGCCTGCGCTTCCAAGTTGGGCAAAGCACTGGCCGAAATAGTGCCATTTAGAACAAAGAAACTTTGCAAGCCAAAACGGCTCGCCTTTAATACTGGATGCGGAGGGAGGGAGGGTACACGGCTTGGATGGAGAGGATCTTGTTGCATACTTTTTCACGTGGCTAATTGTGTATGTACTTATTACCAAGGGTGATATGAAATGCGCCTAATTGTTTATTCAATAAATGTTCTTGTATGTGTTTTCAATATGGGAATAACAATGAGCGGCTGCATTACAATGACATCCATGGATCGATCTGAAGGTTGCAAAGCGTTGAAGCTTAAGCACCCACTAGCACCGAGCACCGCTAACTGCCTCTAGGCTCTATAGGTGCCTGCAAGCACGGCTCTTTTAGCGGAGCCCACGGCGAGCCGGCAGCGCTGTCGCAGCATCGCAGAGCAGAAATCACGTGCGGGCAATTTTAGACTTTTCCCGCGAGGGCCTTAGCGCAATCCTGGGTCCAGGGAAAGTACTTGGCGATCCAGGACACATTCTTCCCCAGCAGGCTCAACAACGGCATTCCATCCTGCAGCCGCCTGGAAATCTGCGGAAATTTTGCCATCATTGTCTCCGGCTGCTGCTCGAGGCGATTTGCAGGCGCGGCGTTTCATTGCACCCCGGCTGTTGGATGTAGACGCTCTGCCCGCGCGGCCTGGACGAAAAGGTTTGGAGTCGCACCAAAAGTCAGCCCTTCTGCTACCGCGTATCGCGACGGGGCGCGGCCAGCACAGCACCTCGACCAACTGACAGAGGCATCGAGCCAAAATGGCGCAGCCCACGCCCGAAGATGCGAATGGCGTCAAGATACCCGACGGCGATGCGGGCGAGAACGGCCACGTCGTTGCGGCGCCCGGCAAGCGAAAGCGCGACAGCGACAATGGCGACCGGCCCGAGGACGGCGACGAGATGGATGTGGATAGCAAGGTCGAGCAGCCCGACGACGACGACGACGACAGCAAGAGCCCGGAACCCGAGGAGGACACGGCAAAGAGCAGAGAGATTATCAAGGCCTTTGTCGAGGTTCTGCGGAGGTACGATTGTGTTTGCCGGGAGCCGCGCCTGCGCTTCTTTTTTTCTTTTCCGTTTTCCGTTCTCTCTCATTCTCTGTTCCGCCGTCATGGAATTTCGTCATTAGAACCTCCCCGTCCCCGTTGCCGTCCCCAGTATACTTGGAAGAGCTAGAGAGCATGCATGCTGACCGTCAACACCAGTTTTGCCATGGGACCCTCAATCCTCGGCCGCCCTCTATCGGCGCCAGAGCCGGAATCTGAAGATGAGCCCCATGCAAAGCGTCAGAAATCGGCCGAGCCGCCAACGAAGCTGAGCATCGCCGACAAAGTGGCTGCCGACGCATACACCTCGCTCGATGCCATCGCAGCAGACCTCGCTTCTGCCGTCAAGGCCTCGCTGTCTGAAATGGACCTCGGGTCTTCGGATTCTGGTGCGAGAGCTGTTAGCCTGAAAAGGGCCGCGCAGATCAATGAATTCCGAGACAGAGCCATGGATCTACTCCGCCGCGAAAAAGCGTACCCCGACACGCGGCAAGAGCCTGCACACGGAGAAGTCGAGGTGCATACTGCGTCCGAAAAGAGTGAAATGGTTTTGTCGCTGGTTGGCTATGCGCCTCAGGAAAGGCGTTTGTTTTCTAGTTTACCGCTGTCTAAAGATGTCGATTTGTCTGACCTTAGCCTCCCGCCTGGCGTGTCCATCACCCGAGTCATCCCCTCCAATCCCCAAGACCAAACGCAAACTCTCGGCGAGCTATTTGCTCCCCCACGCCCCCTTCCGCCTCTTCAGCCACCCAAGCAACCAAAGACACAAGCCAAGGGAAATCGCCTAGACTTTTATCATCCTCACTTGACCGACAGCTCCCGCTACCGGGGCAACTCCTACTTCAACACAAAACTGTCCACTGGCTACTACTTGGATTACAGCCAGGCGACGCCTTCATGGCAGACCAAGACAAAGCAGCATGAGCGTGCGCAAAGTCTTGCCGGCCGGAAGCCCTCGCTTTTCGAATTGGAAATGTCCGAAATGGAGACGCTCTTCCGAGGGGCCTTTTCCACGTTCGCGCCATGCAAAGATGATACTGCTGCAGTAGTGCCGTCTAGCGTTGCCAGCCGGATTTGGTGGCAGCGCAGTGGCAAGCAGAGCTTCCAGCGAATGATTGAAGTGGAATACTATGGCGACCTCCAAGATGCGGAACCCGTCGACCCCGCGCGGCCAATAGAATTAGACGAAGGCGCAGTGCAAGAAGCCATTGATAACTGGGACGAGACAGTTGTCGACCCTTCCTTGGACGACGTGATGGGATCCAAGCACGATGAACAGGACAAGGAGGTTGACGAAATCCTCGAAGAGGTCAGCGACTTGATCGAGACGCTATCCTCTTACCAGCGCATCCGCAACCTGACGTTGCCCAATTCGCAAAACCGCCAGTCAAGCGACCCCATCAATGGAGACATGCTAGCCAATGCTGGGCCCCAGCCCTCTGAAGAAGAACAGGCCACCTACCTGATGCTAAAGGCCCAATTGGCGCTCATCATCAAGACGCTGCCGCCATACGCAGTGGCTAAGCTGAACGGCGACCAGCTTGATGACCTCCTCATTAGCACCAAGATCATGGTTCGCACTGACCAGTATAACGGCACTATGGACGAGGACGAGGCGAGCGCGCAAGCTCGGCTCAAGGCGCAGCAACAAGCGGCGGCACAAGCAGCGCAAGCCAATGCCAGACAGGCGCAGCGTACGCCCAGTGTTTCTGCCGTGCCGTATCCTAACCAATATGCGGCGGCGGCGGCAAACCAGTATGGCGCACCCGCTCGGCCTGCCCCTCAGCCTCAGCCTCAGCATCAGCAGTACTACCGTCCTACACCAGCTCCCAACTATCAGCAGCCTCGCAATCTGGGCCCACCAGCTCCTCCTCAGCAAAGGCCTCCTCAACCGAACCAATACACTCGTACCAATGGCTATCCGAACCAGTATGCCACCCAGCTTGCCAAGGCCCAAACTCCATACGGCCACCAAAGCCTGCCGCAACAATATGCAACCCAACAGAGGCCCAACTATGGGCAAATGCCGCCGCAGCAAGGCGTTCCCAACGCTCGCTATAACTTCCAACAGGGCTATCAGCACCAGCACCAGCAGCACCCGCAGCAGCACCAGCAGCAGCACCAACACCAGCACCAACACCAGCACCAGCCGGGCACGCCACAGGCACCTGCAAATTACGGGACGTACGCTAATAGTCCGGCTGCAATCCCGGCCAGAACCATGTCTCCCCAAGTAGGAGCCCGGCAAACATTTAGCCCATCGCCTGCTGTGCCACAGAACCAGGGTTATTCAGCACCAGCTCCGACCATGGCGAGCCAGATGAACCGATTTCCTAGTGGGAGCCCCGGATTGACTGGATACCACACCGTCATCCCGGAAGCCCAGCAGCAGCGGATTTTAGACCAGGCCAAGGCTCGCGTCGCGGCCCAGGAGAGATCATCGGCAATGTTTGCTGATAGACTCTCGCAGGGGAACACGTCGAACTTGTCAGGCATGGGTTTGGGGGTCAATATCGATGCGAGTCGAATCGCGGCTATCCGAGCCAATATGGCGAACCAGAACAAACCACAGTCCCCCACCCCTTCAAAGCCCGGCGGCGTGAATGGGACACCCGGAACGAGCCATGTACCTTACAAGGTGACTCCAGTCCCAGTCCCCGTCATCCCTAGCCTGCAACGCAAGCCGACTTCATAGTTTAGGTAAACTCATAAACGAATGTCACGGTATTGGTAAGGGGTGGTTACGCTTTTGTGAGTAGCAACACTTTTATGGCGTTGTTGAAAAAGGGCGTTGAGAGGGCTTTAGGTTCGTATAAAGGAGTTTTTTTTTGGCACAAAAATTTGACTTGAGAGAATGATTACACGCTTTCGAAGACGATAATGCAAGGAATTGCCCTCAGTTTTTTTTTAGAGGGTAGAGGGAATATGGGGTGTTGATATGGGAAGAAGGGTTGACTATTTCCGATACCTTTTGTTTTGTTTGTTTCGGGAATTGGGAGGATGGAAATAGGGAAGTGCGAGATGCGACCCGTGAAAGGACGTGAACGTATGGTGGGGGGGGACAGGCAAAGGGAGCCTTTGGCGATGGTAGTATGGATCCCATCACTTTCTACACTTTACACCTCTTTTTTTCTTTTCTTTTTGAAAGTTTAGTGAAAGGGTCGATATGATTGCATAGGCATAGGCTTTGGAAGCAAAATTAACTAATAGTCGGAAGCACAAACAAGCTTCCAGACAGAGCACTTTTATCCCTTTTTTTTTTTTCTATCTGCAGGAGACTGCTTTGTGAGAGGATTTCAGAGGGGGGGAACAGTGAGATGACGAGGATGAAAGAATCGAAAAGGGGCTTGGCAAGAACGAAGGTTTCTTCGTCTTCTTTCGGATTATGTGCATAGATTGCACGCGCATAAGACAAAGAGGCAATGGGCAAGGGCAAGGGAAAGGGTATTGATTGGGATTTCCGTTACTTGTTGACTTTGGGTAGTGATGTCGGGGGTTCGATTCAATAGACGCCAGATGGGAGGGCTCAGTTTGTTCTCTTCTTCTTTTGCCTTGATTTTTATTGTAATCCATCAGGCATGAAGTGTGTGGTATGTGTTGATTTTTTTTTCTCTTTGAGTACTTTGTATGACTGTATCACGAAGGTAGAAAAAGAAACGAAATTTCCTCACGATGTTGTATTTAAAAAATTTTTTGTCATTAAAATGTGATGTGGTGGAGATGCAAGTAATTGTGCAGCATAACTGAACTATTTATATAGATCTGAGGGGTATCATGTTATGTCATTCCGTCTAATTCCCTGTTATAAGGTGTCTTCCCCCTTTTGAGTCGTCGTCATATCAAATATCGTATAATATGGTGTGATGTGCAAGTTTCGTAAGTAGTAGTACAAGTAGAGTAGTGGTGGAAAAAAAAAGGGGGGGTTGTGTGGAGGAGTGTGATCTACGAGCGATCTACGCAGGCTATGTAATGGCAAAAAGTGCAAAAAATGGCATGAGAATGCGGTTACATCTCAGCATCTAGCTCCCTGGCAGCCTGCGCCTTCTCGCTGTACTCAATGACAATCCTCCTCAGCTCAAAGATGACCTCGACGAAAATGAGGACAATGATGATCCACTCTAGCCGAGTGCCGTGCTGCTCGCTAGACATTTCGCGTAAAACGGTCGCAATCTCCTGTGCGTAGTCCATCTTCTGGTTGAGTGCACGGATGCGCACGTTGACGTCGAGCGCGCGGCCGACCTGGTCGTAGTAGCCCTCCAGCCCCAGCTCGGACCGGCTGTCCCAGAAGATGTCCGGAAGGTTGTCCGTCAGCTCCGAGTAGTGGTTGAGCTTGGCGCGGAGGCTGAGCAGCTCGCCTGTCTTTTGTAGGATGAATTTGCGGCTGAGTGGGACGCCGGCGCCCTGGGAGAGCAGGGCCGGGATGTTCCGTGTGCTCTCAAAGTAGGACGTCAGGGCGGCCTCGAGGACGGCCAGCTTGGTGCTGCGGGCGAGGCCAGACGAAAAGGCAATCTTGGCCAGCGTTGTGTCGAGAGTGTCGCCCTCTTTGTGCTCCTTGCGGGTGCCCAACACGACAATGTCGCCCTTGAGCGTGCTCGTCTCGCGGCCGTTGTCGGTGGTGAACTCGAGATCCTCAACCTCTCGCAGGCTGTCAGGGTGAGGCTCCTCCGCTGCCCGCAAAATCTGCTTCGTAACGACGTCGGGGGGGCAGCGACCACGTCACAATTGTGCCCGAGGGGAATACAAAAATGTCCCCGCCGTTGACGCCCCTTGCGTGGACAACCTCTGCGGCGTCGAAGCTGGTGCCGTCGGGATCAATTGCGAAGCCATGCGACGACAAGATCTCCATCACAACGGGCATATTAAAGGCCTCGGCGATGCACGTTGCGCTAATCATGTTGGACGGATCGGCCTCTGCGGCGTCCAGGCCCAGCTTGCCATTGCCATTGCCATGCTCACTGCTGCCCCGCTTCGGCTGCTGGGCGATGATGGCGACTCGACGAAGGGAGTTTTTGGTCGGCGTGGCTCGAGTCGGCTTTCGCTTTGCTACCGGAGAGGAGGCATTGGAGCTGTTGGCGGTGCCTGATTGCTGCCCGCCGCTGCGGGAAGACGCTTCGTCGCCATCGCCGGCCTGTGACGACAGATATGGGTTTGATGTGAAGAAGTTGCGCTTCCGGGGCAGGCTGGCAGATGTGGTGAGATGAAATGCACGGCGGGGACGAGGCACCGCAGTCACGATGCTGGCGCTGTGGATGTGACGGGCGACGAGGTTGGCGGTGGTACGCAGCGGAGGACTCCTCATCATGGTGGAAGTCGGCGGCTCGCCATGAAAAAAAGAGAGAGCAAGGATCTCTTCTTTGTCTTCAACGCTGTAACTGCTTGCTTTGTCCGCGATGGATCTACAAAGATGAATCCATCCCGATAAGATCTGCTATCGCCATGTGACCCATCACATGCCCGACCCTTTGCCCGGGTTGCCAGGCTGTGCTTATTTTCTCGAGCCACCTGCGCTACGCCCCATCCAGACACCGCCTGGCCGCCAATGACGAGCGCCGCGCCCCACCATCGCAGGCCAAAGTACCCGTGGCTGCCATTCTTATACCGCCACGCCGTATTTGGTGGTTAATTACAAGTTACGTTGCCAACCCCATCCAGCCAGGGATTCTCCTTCAACCTCCTCCAGGGCCTCCAGCGCGCTCCCCTTTTTATATAATTTGGCATCCGCTCTTTGGGCTTCCAGAACTCTTCTCTTTTTCCTCTCCTCTCCTCCATTCTCCATCACAGCCTTCTTTCGTCTTCCTCCTAACCCCTCACACCAAAATATCCCCCACCATGGCGTCCATAGAGCTCAACGAGAAATATGACAACTATGACTACCCCATTGAGGGCCCCGAGCCGCTAGAGGGCCACAACGGAAACCTGAAACCCGAACATCAGGCCAAGGTTCACCAGCTGCGTATGATGCTGGAGGCGGAGGGTGTCACCGAGCGCCTGGATTCTCTGACTCTGGTATGGATTCCCAAGCTTTGATCGCGCTGAGTCGGGCTCCGACATTGCAGTCAAAGGAAGACGAAGGATAGGAGAACAATTATTGGATAAGACAACGTCTAACATGCCATGGCTATAGCTGCGATTCCTCCGAGCACGAAAGTTCGACGTTGAGCTTGCCAAGCAGATGTGAGTTCCTCCCAGCTCAAACCTGGGCTATGAACCCCCCGATTCTGACCGCTACAGGTTCCTCGACACCGAGAAGTGGCGCGCCGAGACCAAGCTCGACGAGATCCTCCCCACCTGGGACTACCCCGAGAAGCCTGAGATCTCCAAATACTACAAGCAGTTCTACCACAAGATTGACAACGTGAGGCTGTTCGCGCGACCTTTTGTCTGTACGCAGAAACTAACAGCTTTGAACTAGGATGGACGCCCCGTCTACATCGAGACCCTCGGCGGCATTGACCTGACGGCCATGTACAAGATCTCGACTGCTGACCGCATGCTCACCAACCTTGCTGTCGAGTACGAGCGCGTGGCTGACCCGCGTCTGCCTGCCTGCTCCCGCAAGGCCGGCCACCTCCTCGAGACCTGCTGCACCATCATGGACCTCAAGGGCGTCACCCTCACAAAGGTCCCCCAGGTCTACTCATACGTCAAGCAGGCGTCTGTCATTTCCCAGAACTACTACCCCGAGCGTCTGGGCAAGCTGTTCCTGATCAATGCTCCCTGGGGCTTCTCAACTGTCTGGGGTGTTGTCAAGGGCTGGTTGGACCCCGTCACCGTCAAGAAGATCAACATCCTCGGAAGCAGCTACCAGAGCGAGCTGAAGAAGCACATCCCCGCCGAGAACATCCCCAAGGAGTTTGGCGGTACCTGCGAGTGCGAGGGTGGCTGCGAGAACAGCGATGCCGGCCCATGGCACGACCCTCAGTGGGCCAAGCCCGCCAAGTGGGAGCAGAAGGCCGGTGCCACTGCCACTGCCACTGCCCCTGCTCCCGTTGTTGCTGAGGAGGTCGTCGCTACTGATGCGGCACCTGCTGCGGCCTAAACGGGATAGCTGTGATTTTTGTCTGTGTTTTGGTTTGGTGTATGGTGGGAAGAGGAATATTAGTACTACGAAGACGGTCTTCTGGACGCTCATTTCTGTCTTGTTTTTTTCTTTTCAAACAAGACCTGTACGAGCAGAGGAGGAGGAGAGCTCTTCCAAAAATTATTACATTGGGTTAAAGTGGGAAGCTGGATTAGGTATTTAGACTGGAGAGGGATGAGAGATACACAATGGACGGAGCAGAGAAAGCTAGCTTTTTTACATCGTTGACAGACTTTTCGTATACACATGTCTGGGGTTTTTGATGTTTGCAATTGTCAGAGAAAAAGGGCGTTTTGCCTACGTTTTCTTGCATCTGTGGTTCTCCGTAAGCATTGTGAGATGATAGAGCTATTGCTGGGCAAGGTCTGCGAAGAAAAAGAGGGAGCTCTTTAACGATTAGCTCACGTACCTCAGCTTCACACTCCACCATGTTATTTAAAAGGGGAACCTGAGTTATCCAAGGTAGTATCCTAGTTTTATCATATAGCACTTTAGTTATAGCATGGGCTACTGCTGCTGCTACTACTGGAGTAACAATGAGAGAACACAAAGATATTCTATAACTCTCCAACATATGCAACCAAGAAATAAATGAATAGAGAAACCAAACAAACATGGATGCCCAAAATGTACATCGTGGTAATACTCCGCAGTCGTAAACTTGATCGCCATGCCCCCTTGACGCCTGAATGCCAACAAACCCCAAAAAGAACAGCGCCCCCCCCTCCCCCCGGTAGAAATCCCACAATATTGGTACCGGGAGCTAAGCAACAAAAAAAATGCCCGAATCAAACACCAGAACTGTACCACATGGGGAGGGGACGGCAGCACCACCGATACGAGGGGTTTCCCCAAAAGAGCGCTGCTGCATCTGCATAATGCGCCTCTTCGTCACAAAAAGAAAAATAACACCGCCCAATTTTTTTTTTTCTTGGTTGTCCTTCATCACCGCCCTTTTGACACGACGTATTCGCCCGCCACTCTAGCCCTCTCCATCTTGGCCACGACGGCTGGCATGTCCCTCTTGAGCCGGTTCAGCCCCTGAACCGCGGTCTTGTAACTCCCCTCAACGCCCTCCTGCCTCTGCAGCCGCGTAGCCAGTGGTGGACCTTTTCTAGCTTCAGTTGTCGTCGTCGTCGTCCCGGCCTCGTCAGCGTCCGCCTCCGCCGCCGCCGCCGAAGCGGCCTTGGCGACCCGCTCGCGGAGATCGTCCTCGTCCTGCCGCATGGCCGCGCGGATGCGCTCGGCGTGGTCGGCGGCCACCTTGGCGGGCACGGAGCGCTTGAGCGCGGCGACGTCCTCGAGCAGCTTCTCTTCCTGCGTGATGAGGTCGGCGACCTGGCGGCGCTTGCGGGCGTCAAAGGGCTCGTAGACGGTGTTTGGCGCGGGCGCAGCGGTGCCGACGAAGGACTCGGGCGCGACGGGGAGGCCGTTGATGGTGAGGTTGGGAGCGGCGAGGGAAAAGGTTTTGTTGATGTACTGTTGCTTAGGATTAGCCATGTTCAAACCGGTCTCTCTTCTTTTTTCATCTGCAAGAACAAAAGGTAATTGTATTGTTTAAGAAACAAATAAAAAGTATGGGGTTTGTTTACCTCATTCACCAGCGACTCAATCTGATTGCGCAGCTCATCCTCCCCGTCATCGCCCTCTACCGGCGGAAACGCTTCATTGAGGTGCTCGATTGCCGCGTTGCGCACGTTTGTGATGAGGTAGGCGAGATCGTCGTGGCTTTGCAGCTCAATCTTGCGCTGGACCTGCGAGACGACGGATTCAGAATCCATGTGCTTGGTGACGATGGATCGAGTAGTGATTATTGGGTTTGATGTGCTTTCTTTTTTTCTTCTGCGTAACGTTTGACTTCTAGTTCGGCGGTGATGGAGTCTGTTTCTGCTATGCGACCAGTGGAAGAGGGGAGCTTGTCGAGAGGTGTGCTTTTGCCGAGATCGTTGCGATTGGTATCAAAAGAGAAGAGGAGGAGGAGAAGGAAATGACCAGCGAAAGAAGGGCTGAAGAACAAGAGACTGCGCAAATCAAACGAAGAAAGCAAAAAAAGGCGATGTCGTCGCGGCGCAAAACGCGTTGCAGTGGTCGCGTTGGTGGGATGAATTGGAAGAATTGAGTGGTCGAGAAAAAGGAAGCGCATTACGTCGGTGGTTGCTAGTGCTTCGTTGGTAGCGCCATCTTTGGTGGGGGGTGGCATTTAATGCGCTTGTCATCCCCAAACAGCTGAAAGTGCCAAAGATGCTGTTATTGACCTAAAGGCTTCTGACAAAAAATAATTGAGTAGGTATCAAAGTATTGTGATGGAAGAATGCGTAGAAACAAAAATCGAGCTGCCTTTATTTAGAATGTTCTACAGATGTTGCTTCGTATAGTAAGTAGGTGGAAGAAGTATCCATCTTTCTTCTGCAATAGCAATTTTTTGGGACATGTGCTCTCAGTCGTACAAAGCATTGGCCAGATGTGCTAGACTAAATGGGATTGATTCTGCTACATACAAACAATTCCTAGTATTGTACAGATGCAGGGAGGCCCCAAGTCACTGCGCCCATCAAGGTATCAGCTCCCCACTAACTCGACACCAATATTCCTACAACACCGCTCTTGTACGCAGTGAACAAGGTACTGTTAACTACACCAGCAAGCATGCAAGAACTCCGATGAATGGATTTGACCCTGTCTCTGTGTGCATCTGACCAAGAGGACAGATGCATAAAAGGTAGCACATATCTCAGCAGACAGGCCGACAGGCAGTTCTACTTCAGCCTAATCAAGCCTTTCTTTCCATCACGGCACCTGCCCACCTATAAACAGCCTCACATTCCATCAAGCATTTTATCCGCAGCAATGTCTCAGCGTCTTCATCACAAGGCACGCTCGGAGAGCTTCTACTCCTCTTCGACTTCCCAAGTGTAGCATTTGTGACGCACGGCTAAATACGGACTCAACCAACACACAGCACTCACATCTCCGCAAATTACACCTATAATTTCCATTCAACAATTAAAATGAAAATTATTCCAGAGAGCCTAGGTCTTAACAAGCACGGCAAATATCCTCTTAGCTAATGCTACGACGTACTCACCTCCTCAGCTCGGTGAGGACCCCTAAAACAGGAAGCTAGCAAGAATTCGGGGTCCCGCATTCCTGCAGAGCATGTGCGCGTACCGCTGAGCTCTAATTTAAGTCTCAGGTACTCTGAAGCCCACCCGAAACCAACGGGAAGTCAGCTCCGAGTAGCCTAAAATGATCAGTCTGTGGGGTAATTGTCCTAGATCAGCAAGTACTCTATACCTTGACGGTACAAAGTCGGAAGATGTATTTGTGGCTCCCCATCCCCACAGCCGCATGCGGGGCATCCCCAAACGCTTAAACCTGCTGGTCCAGATCGGGTTTCACCACACCAAAGAAACGTTGGGGAGTCGATACTCGACGAAGAGGTGCATAAAGTATGCTAGGTAGGAGCAGCGGGAAGAAAGTCAAGATGCAAAGACATACAACATAGCACGATGAATTCGGACTGAGAATATCTCTCTGCACATGCGGCTCACATCTCTTTACTTGTTCTAGGCAGGAAGTATAACGGCGGCGTTCCCAGTCTTACAAGTCGGTGATGATCGCCCAAATAGCCAAGACAAACATCTTACACGACTTCATGCGAAACACACGAAACATACAATAGGCCTATAGAACGTCCATGAATACAAGAGTAGAAATTTACCTATCTACCTACCTACCTACCTAATTTCCTGATAACCCAGTGCCTTGATTGCTAAAAAAAGAAAAAAAGAAAAAGTCCAAATCTCAAAAAGGCTCCGTAACTGCCGATCCGGCGGGATGTTATTAGGAACCAATAGCCTGTAAAATACCAAACAGATACAACGAAAGACCAAATCAGTACCGCAATACACTGCTCCCAAACTCAGATACAAACGCCAGGCAGCCCTGCAAGGACCAGCCTCCAAAAAATAAAAACCAGAGTGGTCATCCATACTCCACGCCAAGCCACCACAGCGGTAATCGTCCTGCCAGGAATATACAAACCCCCCCCCCCCAAAAAAAAAAAACGAAGAGGTCAAATGTTCAACAAGTCCCAAAGCCGTCAGACGCCGTCGGGTACCGACCGACACTGAGGAATACAACAAAGCCAAGCAGGCATCTCGTGAGGGAGAAAAAAAAAAGGTATCTAAGTAATTCAGGGTCCCAAAGGAAGCGAGAGAAAGAAAAAGGGTACGATGCGTGACGATAACGGCAATGTTGTATGTCTTACTCGGGAAACATCTTCTTCATCTCCTCATCGGTGAGGTGGATCTCGTGTACGGGATCTCGTCTATTTTCCAGAGGGACGTAGTAGCAGTCGACATAGGAGGGAAGGAAGATTTCTAGAAAAGGAAGCTGGGTTAGCCACCTGGCTATCACTTCCATCGAACCGCCATGGTGTGCAAGATGGACGAAACATACCAGGATTCCACATGAAGCCTTGGCCCGAGGATAAATAAGAAATCTAACGCATGGTCAGCATGAGCAACGGCCAACAGCGAGGCCAGTGTAGAGGAGAGAGCAACGAACGAGTCGGGGAGGCCCATCTGGTGCTCCAATGTTAATAACGGTGCACTCTTGCTTGGAAAGGGCCGTGCCTGTACAACGTGGTCAGCAAACGGGTGGAACACAAGGGCGGACCACACGGCTTATTGGGCTGTGCCGACTGGCAGCTCCCTCACCGGCCATGGTCCGCGCCAGAAGGATCAAACGCAGAGGTGGACGCACTCAGCAGACTGGGCCGACGGCTGGCCAGTGCCGTGGCCTTTTCCTTGCCCTTGGGGGAGGCGGACGGGCTCGACGACGACGGCGAGCTGGAGTAGGAGCAGTCTGACGAGCTGCCGGCCGCCTCCGAAGAGAGGCTGTATCTGGCCGCCGGGATGTTGATTGACGAAGACATGCTTGGAGGCGAGGCAGAAGCTGTCCGGACCAGCCCGTGGCAGCGGCAGGGCAGATGGAGGCGCTGGCCACGCAGGGATCGTGAATGCCGCACAGAGGCGAGTCGGATGGAGAGATGGAGAGACGGAGAGACGGAGCTGCGAGTCGGCACGAGGGCAATAAAACAACAGCTGGGCAGTAGGGCTGGGGAAGACTGTTCAAGGCTGATGCGGAGAGGTCTGCCGACAGCGGCCTGCGAAGAGCGTGAGAGAGCCGGCGAGCGTTGCGGGATGTGGTGCGAGGTGAGGCCAAAAGATGAAAGTGTGACGAACAGAGGTCCAGGTAGGCGAGATGAGCATGGACAAGAGTTGCGAGACAGTCCGGCCCACGGAGTACCTCGCTCGCCTTGCCGGTGGCCAGCAGTACTCGGTACTTGACGCTGCTCCAGCTAATCGGCACTGGGCAGGAAACAGCTCAAGAGGGCGGCTGCGTACCGGGTACAAGCACTACCTCGTAGTGGTAATAGCGGCAACCTTGTATAATTGGCGATAAGTCGTGCGCTGAGGTGACTGGACGGGACGTGGCCCGGCATCATCCTATGCTACTGGGTATTGACGCTATAGCATCCATGGTAGCAGCGGCACTGGCTACTTGCAGCACATGCATGGCAGGGACGCCCAAAGGCAGACAGAGCACCGCAGTACATGCATGCATTGATCCTATCTGTGCCTCCATGCAGCAAACAGCACGTCTTTGGAGTTGCCAGGCAGCCAGCGCAAGTACCCCATACCTCGTGCGAAGCCGGAACGGCTCTCCAGCGGCCCCAGCACCCATCATGGTGCGGCAGGTAGCCAGTACCCCCGTACAGTGCCGTCACAGCGCCTGATTCAGATCCGGCTGGGTCCTTGACATCAATGGCCCATCACGCCAAACCCGTGATGCCCAGCGGGCGTCAAGGCGCTGGGCACCGGTACCTGCGCGGCATTAGCACTGGCCGTGGGCGCTGGCGCTGGCCTTAGCAGCGGCGGGTAGCGGCGACCTCAGGCGACCCAGCAGCGAGCAAGGGTCCCGGACGGGGCTGGAGTCTCCATGGCGCCAGCAGCGCCTGGGCCAATCGGAGAAGGGACTGATCGCCCAAGGCTGGCTGGGCTGCCACGCCTGGGGAGACTTTCGCCGTGGCTAGCTGTGCTGAAAGGGTGCATGTGCTGAAAGTGTACTGGAAGTGTGCTGAAAGGGGCCCTGCCAGAGACCACTGAACGTCGTGAGACACCCTCCTCGAAGCTGATTTTAGGCATCAAATGCAAGCACTAAGATTCAAGGTTCCGCATCGGGCGGAGCTCCAGGCCAGCCCCGGTGCCAGCCAATGGATCCCGGATTTGGCCTAGCTTGATTTCGGCCTGGTAGCAGCTACGGCATGTACCTTCCAGTTGTACCTCCTACTCCACACTTTCCGTATCGCGATAACGTGCATATCACGTGCGATGACTAAGCAGAGCCTAGGAAAGGCTGCGTCTTGGGTTGACGCCTGGTTGGCGATAGCTTTGGTTGCGTAACAAAGTAGCTGGCTGACCGTTGTTGAAGTCTCCCGGACCACCAACTCAACGTTTCTCTCCGCATCGTCTTGACCTCTATTTTCCTCTCTGAGTCTTTCTTCTCCACGTCAAACTTCGACTAATTGCACAAATCACACTCGATACACGCAGCAATCATGGGAGACGTCGCTGTGGAAAGCCAGGCCACCACGGTGCCACCTCACAAGAAGGCCGCCCCTTCAGCGATTCCCAACATTGACGACTTCGAGGGCTTACCGACCGACGGGGAGGATGACTATGCGACCTTGAAGAAGCTTCAGAGACAGTTGGAGTAATGCTCTCCCCCCCTGTCCCGACGTTCCGCGCAGAGCTTCTTCCCGCAGAAGACCGCCGCCACAACGCTGTCTTGGATCACGGCTGCTAACCAGCATTTCAGATACATCCAGCTGCAGGAGGAATACATCAAAGATGAACAAAGGTTCGATTGATCTTCTAATCTACGTTCATAGCATACCATAGAAGACTGAATCGCTAACCTGCTTCTCCTTCATCTTTAGGAGTCTGAAACGAGAGCTAGTGCGAGCTCAAGAAGAGATCAAGCGGATTCAGAGTGTGCCCCTCGTCATTGGCCAGTTTATGGAGGCTATCGACCAAAAGTAAATGACTCCTTTCCTCCCGTCGGCTTTTTTTTTCGCTATAGAAATGGTGCTTGTCTAACACTCTCGCTCTAGTACCGGCATCGTCCAGTCAAGCACAGGCTCCAACTACGTCGTCCGCATTCTATCCACTCTCGACCGCGAACTGCTCAAGCCCTCCTCCTCAGTCGCGCTGCACAGACACTCCAATGCTCTTGTCGACATCTTGCCCCCGGAAGCCGACTCCTCCATTGCCATGCTTGGCGCCGATGAGAAGCCCGATGTGACATATGCCGATGTTGGTGGGTTGGACATGCAGAAGCAGGAGATCCGAGAAGCCGTCGAGCTGCCTCTGACGCACTTTGACCTCTACAAGCAAATCGGTATCGACCCCCCTCGTGGTGTCCTGCTATACGGCCCACCTGGTACCGGAAAGACCATGCTTGTCAAGGCCGTCGCCAACTCCACCACTGCCAGCTTCATCCGTGTTGTCGGCTCTGAATTTGTTCAGAAATACCTAGGAGAAGGCCCCCGAATGGTTCGCGACGTCTTCCGCATGGCACGCGAGAACTCACCGGCCATCATCTTCATTGACGAAATCGATGCCATTGCCACAAAGCGATTCGACGCCCAGACCGGTGCCGATCGTGAAGTCCAGCGTATCCTGCTCGAGCTGCTCAACCAGATGGACGGTTTCGACCAGACCTCCAACGTCAAGGTCATCATGGCCACAAACCGTGCCGACACCTTGGATCCTGCCCTGCTGCGTCCCGGCCGTCTCGACCGAAAGATTGAGTTCCCCTCTCTGCGGGATCGTCGCGAGCGCCGCCTCATCTTCAGCACCATTGCTGGCAAGATGAGCCTGGCCCCCGAGGTAGATCTAGACAGCTTGATTGTACGAAACGACCCGCTCTCCGGTGCCGTCATTGCCGCCATCATGCAGGAGGCCGGTCTCCGGGCCGTCCGCAAGAATCGATACAACATCATCCAGACCGATCTCGAAGATGCTTATTCAAGCCAGGTAAAGGGAACGAGCGACGATAACAAATTCGACTTTTACAAATAAACACAAAAAATTCACATTGTATCTATCTCATGGGCTGCCATCAGAACAATCAAGGAAGGGAATGATGGAGGGGACAAGGGAGTTGAGAGCAACTTGGTGATTATAGGATGAAAGGGAAAAAGGAAGAAAAAAAAGGATAGCTGTCGGTGTCGTCTTTAATACATGAAACCTACGGCGTTGGAATCTATCTCGTCGTCCTTTCTCAATGTGGCAACGTACTGACACCTGTCTTTTCGTAACATCATCATCCACGGCGTAGAGGAGAATCTAGTAGTATAGGGATGTATGTACTGTAATTCTTAGCATTCAATAATCACTCGAGTTCCGCCTGTCAATCACAAAAGTACTAGTCATGGTATCATTGTCCATCATGAAAATTGTATCAAGTTGAGCCTATTTGCTATTTGCTATTAAACCATTAAAGACATTCCATCAAAGACCGCCTATCGATCTTTGCTCTCCCTTTTCCTTCTGCTTTTTGACAATTTTGTAAATCCAAACTGGTCCCTTTTCCCTTATCCAATGGCTTCCATCTATGAGAAATGCGTGATTTTGTTTCGCCTTGCCCTGATCCTTTCCCTCGCTAATAAGAAGTGACACATGGCCCGTTGGCCGGAAGAAGATGTGGTTGTATCATGGTCACCGCATTGCAAACAATAAGGAATAAATCAATGCAGGTTGAAAAAAAGACAATTAGAGAATGAGTTGTGCCCCAGACGTAAGACCGTCATGGCCGAGCCGAGCTTGCTCGCATAGCCATTATCCGTTACGCCTTGTTTCGTGCAGACAAGAATAGACAAAACACCGGTGCTATGCTGACAATGAAGACAGTATCAAGGGGCATGAGACCCATGCCCCGTGAGACAGTTCTGAGGAGTATTAGGCACATACATCAAGTAGGCCCAATCATCCGTTTAATAATGTTTCGCAATGCCGTGCGGCGGGTATCAGTAGAAACGATTATAGAAAGAGAATAATACAATATAAGAAAAACCTCGGTCGGATTGAGGTGTGGAGAACAAGTGTTTGTAAATCCGTTATGAGTTTAGGGACACGCCCACTTCGAACAACAGCTGCACAAACTTTTTGTGCAGACTGATGAAGAAGTCTGGCTGCCCAACTAGCTCGGCAAGTCCACGAGCCTTGAGCGCAGAAACGCCGCCAGGACCTCCCATTCTTCTGGTGAAGCCGCTTCCGCCTGTCAGAAAGCTGCTGCCGCTGCGGTCCACATTTGGGGCCTCGGACGTGGATGATGATGATGCCACGTGGCTGCTCGGTCCGCCGCTGTGCTTGACGCTGCCGATGGGAGACGACTCTGCAGTGCGCTCTGCCTCAGCCTCGGCGAGGGTTTGAATCCAGATGGCGAGCTCGCGAAAGGTGGAAGAAATACCCGTAAATGACTTCATGGCAAGTCTCTCTTTGTGAGTGCTGAGAGCCAAAAAGGCGTACACACGTTTATGCCCTCGAGCATGGACATCGGGGATTCGAAAAATGTAAGCTGTGGTATATCCAGTCGCAGAATCTCCAAAGAAGATGGCACCGCCTGATGCAGCCGCCCCGGCGCTTTGGGTGGTCACAAAGGAGGGAGAGTTGTGATGCTGGGGAGAAGGGGTTGGCGTTATAGTTGAGGGGGCTCGAGGCAGAGTTTCAAATGTCAGGGCTCGCAGGCATGAAGCTCGAATGAGAGAAAAGGACTCGGCGAGGATTGGCTCGTGCGTAGACGTATAGTCTACATAGTGAATATGACTGGGGTGGCGTTCCGAAGTCGTGGATGTGCTAGAACACGACGTTGTGCGAGAGCTCACAGTAGACACATTTCTTCTACTGCGTGCCTGTCTCGAAAGGTCATGATCCGCATCGGTATCACTAGATGACTGCGAATTTGGCGGCGAGGCGGCTGGGTCGAGAGGAAGAAAGACACGCTCAGCTGGCGCACGGGTGCGCAAGGTTGGTGATCGCGTGTCAATGACATCTTCCGGGACAGCTGCGGCGTTCTGCTGTCGGCGGGGCAACGTCATGGCGCAGTTGTCGCAGGGGCCTTGTTTGCGGGTGACAGTCTCGTCATAAGTCCTGCGGTAGCTCGAGTCTCGTCGTGGCTGCTGAGACAAGGGTCGTGGGCTCTCGGGAGGAGTGTCGAGGCCTGTCATGGCAGTGCCATCTTTGCCAGCGCCAGGGCCAGTGCCTGGAGATCGACGCAGGGCCGGGCGTTGGGATTGGGCATCGTGAGATATGTTCAAATCTCGAATACCATCGGCGAGTGCGGCTGAGGTTGTTCGAGGCTGCGACTCTGATGAGGCTGGGGCTGAGCGCGGGGGCTTGTCGATTGTTACGGCTGGGCCCTCATTACATGTGCCGCAAGCTGCCGCCAGGCCTTCGGTGACCATCAGGGGAGTCGGCCCATGGATGTCACAATAGTGAGCCAGACATAGCTGCAGATTAAGCGTCAGCAAGAGTGTCAGATCCATGATCCGCTCATAAGGATTTGTTGATCGAAGCGAGTGCATGGGCAGTCAAAGTATCAAGAGTACGAGACGCAGTAGAAGGAATATAAAGCAGTGATGGGCCGACTTTGCCCAAGGGACATGTCCAGATGAGGTCGAAATCTAATAACCGGCTGTTGCCATGAAACCAGAGAGCCACAGCGAGATAAGAGGGCTTGCACTTGTGCGGGCAGGAAGGGCGTCCCCTGACCCCCTTGAAGTAGAAATAACAGCGGCACGTAGGAATGCTTGTGTGATATGAGCATCGACCAAGTGTGCCGCAGCCCTTATTCTTGGCTTCCCTAGAGGCCAGGACACTCGTCCAATGGGACCAATGACCCGAGAAGACACAGGATCCAGAAGGCAACTGTGCTCCCTAAACTCATGCCAGCAAGGCTGCGGGCACATGGGTGATGCCAGTAGGAGAAAGTCATGTGGGTAGGTAGAGGGGAGAACAGACTGACGGAAGCGGTGTACTTCCGAGTCTGCATGTAACGGGCATCGTGGACCGCTTCTCTGCCAGTCCAAGAGCAGTCATGGTGACGGCAACTCGAGGCCAGCAGCCCCCAACGCACGCTCCCAAGCTGCGGCTAGTGAAAAAGGCCAAGCCAACCAAGCGGGCGAAGTTTATGTAGGTGAAGAGCCAGTGGATGGACCAGCAATCAAGTTGAGAAATGTGACAGTCTGGGCAGAACAGGAAAAAGAAAGGCTAAATACGGGGACGGCTGCGTCGAGGTTGAATGTGGCGCTGTTCGATTGGAGAGCCATGTCGAAGATAGAGTGCAGCTTTGCACGATGAGTTGGGTTGCGCATATGCACATGCTGCAGAGTGGGCTGGGATTGCATGCAACATGCATGGGAGAGGAGTAAAAGAGGCTTTGCATTGGGTCATTTCGAAAAGGCTAAGCAAAGCAGGGAAGCCAGAGAGGGAAGCGACAAGAGGCGGATGGAGATGCATGTGATGTGTAGGAGACATGTGAAGCGACTTACAATATATGTCATGGCGCACGTAGTTGAGCGGTACAAGGATACCGAGTGGCCAAAAAAAAAAAAACGAGGACGGGACGGATGGCCTATGGTTGTCGTGCAAGTATTCCAGATATGCAGCAGCAGCGTTGGTGACGGATAATGTTCGTATTCGTGCGTGCCTGCAAGGAATGTGCCAACGGCCTGCGCTTGAGCCCAACTGAAGCTTTTCTGCGGGAGAAGCGAGTCGAATGCTCCGAATGTTCGTCGTCGATAGCCCGATTTTTAAGCTCTTGTACGGCGCCGTATACGAGGGCTCGCAGTGCGTGGGCTGGGAGGCCCTGGTCGGGATGATTAATTCCCACGGACGGCGGTGCTTGGTAAGGCTGCAATCTGGCACAGTAACAGGTCATAAAACAAAACAAGGCCCGTCGATGTAAGTCGCACTCGCCACTCTGCGCGTCCAGCCGCAGGGTCGCTGAGGTTTCGTCGCTCCCTTGGGGCTGTCTCACTTTTTTCTGAGACACGCTCTCACGGGTACTTGATACAGAAAACCGACGTCTCCAACACACGTTCAAGGCCCTGTCTCGCGTAATGTGTGGGGTTGTGTGTGTGAGAGGGATCGAAAATGGCAATCTCGTGACCTGCAGAAGTAGATGGCAAAAGAGAAGGAGAGACAAGTGTCTTTCGAAGACGACGAGAGTCGATCTCGAGGTGAAGAAGACAAGGGTAAAAGCAACGAGACCAATTCCGCCGAACCCGACGAGGCCCAATGCGCTGTGAATGGTGATGCCTAGTCTGGGACGATGAAAAGGAAAAAAAGAAAAGACGGAAATGGATGGGACCAAGTAGAAGAAGGAAGAAAAACAAGAGGTGTGACGAATCCTTGTAAGCTTGGGGGAGCTCTTCAGGAGCAAATGGCAGGAAAAGAAAATGAGATGCCGGTGCCTTTCGATTGAAGGAGGCTCGCTCTCGCTATTTTGGTGCGTGCAGGGCCGGCAGTCTTGATTAAAGATGGGGGGGTCTAGGCGCCTGCGGTGGGTACCACAAGCACAAGCACAAGCACAGGCACTACTAAGATGCTGTAGAGCCATAAAACATGGAAGCCAGCCAGTGCAGGAGGCAAAAGGCTGCAGGCGGTACTTGACAGGTACTTGGGCAATTTGATTCGGCGACCTGTTTACTACTACTAGTAGTAGTAGTTTGTCTTTGCTTAGTATCCGTGCTAAGACTGCCATTGTGGACGATGCTGCTACTGCAGGCAATGTGCAGCGTCTCTCGTACAGGCACAGACAGCGAGCATTACAATTTACGAGAGTGCCTGTAGATCATAGTCATAGATCATGGTCATCGAATCGACCAGGCTTGCCAAGAAGGCGCAGCTCGGCGCAATCGTTGGGGCGGCGACAGCCGGTCCTTGCTGCTGCAATGGGACACAGTATGTGGCTCTGATATGCCCGTCCCATCCCATGCCATGGATGCCATGCTATATACTTGTTAATGGACAAGCATCTGCTCCAATAACACGGGCGACAGGCGGCATCTCATTCGACGTCCAGCGCCTCCGCAGCTCCATCCCCTTCGCCCTCTGCGCAACGGCGACTTTTGCCAGCTCTCGACGAGTAATTATTCTCTCACGCAGGCACGATGCGGCACTGGCTGGCGGTTTAGCTCCAGCCACAACCACACGGCCGAGTAGGGAGCCGTGCCGGTTCCAAAAGGCGCTAGAGTCTGCGAATTAGTTTCGCTCAAACTCTCATCCGCCCTCTTGCCCAACTGGGGCAACTCCAGCCGTTGCATTGAACTCTCTTTAATGAACAGGGCAATCGACACTCGGTGGTCTGTGGCGAGCCTGGCCGAGCAAAGAGTTTCGAAAGCCGCCGTGCATGAGCGAGCAATCATCCAGCTTGTTTGACCAGCAAGCGAGGGCACGGCAATGATTAAGTTGCTGCTGCCAAGCAACCGGGGGCATCCTTTTCGACAGGCACAGCCAGCGCTTTAGGCAATGAGAAGACGAGCAGAGACCGGAGCAGAGGCATGGGACGCCTGCAAAGAGAGCACGGCTCCGTCAAGCTGCATCAACTCCGTGCGAGGCGAAACTGTGCCGTAGCATGCCCTTATTTTGGGCTGGCCTCTTCTCCCGAGGTCCCGGTCGCCGCACCAAACGTTCCTCGCCAGTTTCCAGAAAGAAAAATAAGTGGAGGGCCAAAGGTTAGCCGCCGTTGGTCCAGCGAGGCCCTGCAACCACCCCATGCGCTGCGGAGTCGGCGCTCGGAAGGTCGTGGCTTCTTTCGAGTCTAAAGACCGCATGAGGCCCCGTCGAGACATGTCAAAAGCCAGGCACCGGTCCAGGGCAAGGCCCCAGACACCAGCCAGGTTGGCTGCGGTTCCATGGCCATGCCTGGCATAGACTGTGCTGTAGTGGCATGTTGCAGTCTCAAGCTCGCACAAATCCTTTGAAGCGACTTCAAGGCACATGCTTCGCCCATCGATGCTTTTTTTCTTCCGTCCTTGGAACTCGCACAGGCAAATTCCTGTACTTGCTCGGTACTTGATTGGGCATGGCACCCGCACCTGGTGCGAGCACTAGCAGCGCAAGCAGTCGTAGCGCTTGTCCTACTCGTTGGTGCGTTGGGCGTTAAAGGCTCGATTCGACGCTTTGAGGTGTCGGCCATGCCCGAATCGTCGCCGGTTTCAAAAGGCACGGCTCCATAGCCCCCATCTTTCCCTCTTTTTTTCGGGGGCCGTCCTGTCCAAGCAAAAGAGCTAGGCTGTTAGTCCAGCTGTCCAGGCAGTACAAGGACGGGTGCTGGCAGTATTCGTATTGCCATTCGCCTTTTCCGACCATCAGCGCACCGGGCCCGCGCTCAGTTGAATTTTGGATTTTGAAAGCCGGGGCATCAAACGAGGCTGAATGGAATAGAGCGACGAAGACAAGAACAATGGCTGCCATGTCTCGCTCTCTTTTCCTGCGGGCAAGTTCCAGCACAGGGTCTCCATAGAATTGTGAACCCGCGCTTTGTGATAGGTCGAAGCTCCTTCTTCGCGCCAACTGTCACTGGATGGAGACGGCAGCTCCAAGTCATTCGCTCCTTCGGGAACAGAAACCCCGTACCTGCAGATCTAGCTAATTCGCACTCACTTCAGGCACTAAGCCAGACTACCCGTTCCTTCTCTTGCGCCTGCTCCTTCTTACAAGTATGACTCTGGTCGTACGATTGCTCCTGCCCGTGCTTATCCTGCGATATTACGTGTGGCACCTGTGATTGTACATGGTAATGCCATTTCAGCTTGTTTCTTCCTTATTACCTGGCAGTAATATCTACAAATCACATTACTACTACCTTACAGGGCACTATTCTGTGCCCCTTGTCATGGCTGCTGCTATTAGCATGTGCAAGGTGCTAGACTACGCCTTATAGTACTAGCTGCCTTGTTTGTACATGAAGTGGTATATCACTTGTTGGATACGATGCAAAGTATGACACCACAACTACAGCTGGCAAAGTAATACGACAGACACGCTCTTGGATGCAAGGCCTGGCATCAAATATCATCAAAGATTCAAGTGCTCTTGCAGCATCTAGTGCCGTATAAAAGCATAGCCGGGCCCCCTGCTGCAGTTTCCGCTCCCTGTCGGTACTTTCGGAAACTTGGCGACGGCGATTTGCGCGCTCGCTTGCTGGCGCCTTGCACCCACTTGCAGGTACACGGGCACTCGAACCAGCGTCACGACTCGGGTTCCTGGCTGCGGCAAGGGCTGCACAAGGGCTGCAGATTCGTTTTCGTTCCCGTGTCGTCAACGATGTTATTTGACAGGCTCTGCTGCTGATGCCGGTCCGTATCGACCACGTGGCGTCGGGATTGTGCGAATTCTACCACCGGCCGCGGGTGCTCTCACGCCCGAAGGTGCATTTCTATCATCAACTACAAGTACCTAATATGGGCATGGAGCAAAAGCACGGCGAATCCTGTACGCCTGTTGTACAAGTACTGTAGGCTGCCGGGATACTGGAGGAATGGATGGATATTCCGCCTCCAGCCTTCTGGCCGTATAAGCCCATATCGCTCTGCTGCGGCACAAGCACAAAGTACGAGGACAAAGAATACCTGCAAGTACTCGTCGCACACCATCTTGCAAGCACCTACAACTACTAGCATGGAGATTATTTCGCCCCAAGTTTCCCCCAGCCGCTCGTGCAACGCGGCATATACAGCCTGCGTGGCGTGAGGGGTACAATAGCAAAGGAAAACCACGGCCTCCTTTAAGCTCCTGTGTGTGTGTGCGCTCTCGGTGAAACCCGCCTAGGATTGGCACTGCTGGCTTCCGCAATCCACCGGCGCAGGGAAGAAACGGGAGATGGATCCCTTGGCCCGGCTCTGTGCTCCGCGAGAAGCAGAAGCAAGAGAAACGGCAACTCAGCAGACAAGGAAAAAGGCATGTGAAGCTGGCGCGTAGATGGCAACCGGAGCACGGGTTTTGCGTATTTGTACAACTAGTATAGGACGGCGCACAACCCCGAGGATGGCGCCAATTCGAGCCCGGAACCGCATCACTTACCCCATGGAGTTGACATTTCGGCCTTGCATGCGTGACCACGGCCCCCGGCCAGGCTTTTTGCTAGAGGTCGCAGATTGCGCTTCAAGGGACAGGGGCAGGGCCAGCACTCAGCTTAGCTTACCCATCAGTCGGGGACGCACATGCATGTGGCATGCGTGTGGCATGCGCTTGCAAAAGCCATGAACGCCTTGTGCGAGCATGCCGGCGGGGATGGGTGCCCTGTGTGAGAATACACAGTCAGCATCGTGGCTTGGGGGCTGCTCACGACTAAGACTGGTAGTAAGCCTACGAAGCCTACGAAGCCATCGTCGTCTGCGCTGCTCTTCGTTGCGATTCGGCTGACTGCCAAGACGAAAGGTTGAGGAGGCACTTGTCCTGGTACAGGCACGAGCAAGCCTCCCGTCTATTATGGAGACAATATCGCCAACCGCGCACACTGACTTGGGTATCCTGTCGATACGTCAGAGCTAGCATCAGACCCTTGCAACGAGAGGTTACCCGATGGGGAAATTGCGTGAGCAACGCCGAAATAGCTTCAACAACCAAGATTGTTGATGAAATCCATGATGGAGATAAGCAGCCCGAGGCTCGACATTGTCCGAAACAACTAGGCTGTCGATCGTGTCCCGAGAGCCTGCTCTATTTTCGGTCCTTTTGGTCATCCTCAGCGCGCCCGAGTGCCGAGTTCTCGGGCTCATCTAAACAGACTCTACTGCAGAGTGCAACATTTGATAACTAGGCACTAGATGCCTAGCATCAGGGGCAACATGTGTGCGGCTATGCGTGGAGTCATGGGCAGTAAATGAATGGTATGGAATACCCGTAGGTGGCCATCTGATAGGGCTGGATTGACAATCTCTATACAATAAACAAACTCTTCAACCAAGCATAGGGACGAAAGAGGCAAGGCAACATGGCGACAGCATCACTCTAATTACTCGGTAGAGATGCCCTGCTGTCGGCTGCATTCGTTAAGCGCTTAATATCAGGCAATAAGGCTAAATACCAAAACCCGGACAGGAGGCCTTCCCGATACAAATCGTGCTAAATTGGTATTCCCGTAGATCTCCTGCGCTTCGAGTTGACACATCGCATTTTGCTGGACAAATATATCCACTTGCAGCAGGTGGGCTACAGATACGAGCATTCAAGTACCTGCGTATGTGCGGGCTGGTATAGCAGCAGATAAAGATACATTGTAATACTTGGCTACTGGTCTAACTTGCAACAGCTCAACTTACAAGATCAAGTCGGTGGATGCACGGATTTGAGCGTTATATAATCTATTTTGTTTCTTCCCATACTTGCTAGATAAAGAAGACAAACTCTATCCTATAATCTCATCGCCATACTAGATGATAACAATATGTACCTTTGCTGTCTAAAATATACCCTGTAGATGCTATTTAGCCATTTCCATGTCCTGCTGCTTAAAGTTCGGCAGGCATTCGTGCACCACTGCCCAACCTTGGCCTCTTCAAAGCTTGAGATATCTCCACGACTAGGCCTTCTGAAGAATACGCACGTTTACAACCGCCTGTGAACTTTGCCTGCCGAGTTGAGCGACCGCCATCTTGCACGCTCTCTACTGATGTCAAAGGCGTGGAGTCTCTGGAAGCGGTGGTCTGCGCCGTCGTATCAGGAGGAAGAGACCCAGCCTGGGAGGACTCATCAACAGCATCTGGGGCATCTGCCTCTTCCACAGCATAACGATTTGCAAACTTGGGCTTCTTGTTTCTTTCCAGACTCGTGGCCCATGCGTCGCGGAACGTGATTCCCAGAGCGACGGCGACCTGTCTCGCCACGCTGTTGCCGACGATTTTGTACTGCGTCCCCGGGTCTCCCAGGAGGACTTCCTCGTCGCGGAAGCCTTGTGCCCGGCGCGCTTCCATGACGGTGATGAGTCTGTTTTCTCGCCAGTGGAGGACGCGCCCGTTTTTGGCGTCTGTGGGTGTTGTTGCCGTGACAATGGTCTCGAAGAGCTTGTTGGGGAACATTCGCCCGTATGCTTTTGACGCGGGGAGCGTGTTCATGGGCTCTTTTGAAGATGGGCTGCTTGCCTTGTAGAACATGTCGCGCTCGGCTGCTGTCATTGCGCCGGCGCCGGCTTGTCCCTTGGACCGGTCTTGGCCGTACCAGGCTGTTGCAAAGTCCATGCCCCATGGCTGGGTTGGGATGGCGGATATGCGAGCTCGTTGCGTCTTGGTGTGGCCCCTTGTCGGGCGGTGGTCGGGATACGGGACGCAGATGTCGGGCTGGGCGTCGTGGATCGCAGGCAAGTCCGACACTGCTTCTTCTGCCGTCACGTATTTGAACGGCGTGGCCGTGGGCATTTCTCGAGCGGCCATGCTCTGGCCGTTGGGCAGGTATCCGATGCCGAGCTCGCGCGTGTTTGCGGGATGCGAATGGGTATGCGGCGGCTTCTTGGGCAGCTCGAGCCCGGGGGCGGCAAAGACGACGAAGATGCGAGGTCTGCGCTGCGGCGAGCCGCATGACGATGCGTCGAGGAAGAAGAAGTGCGTTTGGTAGCCGAGGCCGACGAGGGCGCAGATGAGCTGGCTGAAGACGTCTTGGTCTCGGGCGGTCTTCTTGTTGACTATGCCGGGGACGTTTTCGAGCACGCCGTATTTGGGACGGTAGAGGTCGACAAAGGATGCAAAGGCTGCGACGAGCGATTGGTTCTTGCGCTGTGCCGCGGTGGTCTTGTCGTTGGTGAGGGCGGAGAAGCCAGGACAGGGGCTGCCGCCAGATATAAAGTCGACGTCTCCAATCTGCGGCACATTCTTTGCAAAGTCGCCTTGCATGGATAGACGCTGTAAATCGTCAATGGAGCCGAGAAAGGGGTCAAGGTCTTGGGGGTTCTTGACGTTTGCCATGTAAGTGTGGATGGCTTTGCTGTCATAGTCGTTGGCCCATTTCATTTGGATGGCTCCGCCATCTTCAAGGCCTCTGCCAAAGTTGCCTCCTCCGCAGAACAAGTCAATTCCGCGGAGTTTTTCTGTTGCCGGGAGGGAACTGGGTCCTTGCTGCAGAGAAGCTGGTGCTGTCTTCAACGGGGTGTAAAATGAAATTCCATCAATGAGAATTTGCTGGTGGGTGATGTAGAAGAGATTTCCCGTACCATTGCGATCATATGGCGTAGCAATCGTATCACCGTCTCGAAAGAATCTCACTGAGCAAGAGGTCAGGATTTGGCTCTTCCTTACTTTGACGGTTTTCTCGCTGTAAACAAGCTCGTTTGGTCGCGCGTTTGGTGCGTTTGAATCAACCAGTCTACGGCGTAGAAGTCGTCTGAACTTATAAACTCTGGCGCTGCCTTCTCTAGCCAAGCCGATGTATTCACAGGGCTCCGAAACGTCGCTCTTCAAGTCTAGGTGCAGCAAATATGTCTCTCCGGGTTGATATGCCGGCGCGGAGGCCGTCTTTGGTTGCTGTACCCCAGTATGCTCGCACCACAGGTGGCTTTCCTTCAACGTCACCCATCTTCGTTCTTCCTGGAGATAGGTTTGCCGGCAGAAGAACTCTGCTTTTGTTGTTGATGTTGCCCAGAATTCGACGTCGTGAACGCCGAGAATCTCGTCTTCGTCGATTTTGGAGGGTTCCGAGCAAGAACAGTGGTCGGAGAGGAATAGCTCATTGTTCCATGGATATTTCATCAAGCCGCAGAGGGTGTCTACCGGTCGATAGTACCAAATCACATCGAATGTGCGCAGTCCTTTTCTGTCAACGTGAACAGATTGCACCCGGGCGAACCATCGGTCCACATCTGAGAAACCCTTGGAGAGCTCTCTCTTCCATATCGTGCCGGACGCTACATCATCCCTGTGCGTCGAAATGGTATCGCCAGGCTTGATGTTATTGATAGTCTCTTGTGATGGCGCAACAAGGTCTTTCGCAGCGTGGTGTAAACTCGACGGGTATTCCAAGTGCCGTTGACGGATCAATTCATTGCGAAGCTTAGTAGTCTTGAGGCTCAAGGGAATAACCTGAAGACGATCGCCAAACGGCAAATGTTCAAAGCAATCGTATATGTACTGAGTAACGATCGTTGGGGGATCCGCCACCGCAGGCAAGCTCTTAAACAGCTGAAAGTCCAAAACTTCAGCCCATATCGTGTGAAGGCAAGCTTTCGGGTGACTCAACACCCCTACAGCCTCCTTGTAGAGAAATTTGATGTTGGCAACAACCGAAGTCCGATAGTCCTCGCTTGGGTGTTGGCTCAACCACTCCAGAAACTCCGGCGCTCCCCTGTGGCTCTTCTTCAGCCACGCAACAAAAGTCGATCGAAAGTGATGAATGGAAACCTTGCGCCCGTTTTCCGCCATGATGAAAAGAAAGTCCACAAAATGCTTCGCCAAGTCGGCAACCCATAAAAAGGGGTAAAAGAAACGCCCGTATTCCCGTGCCGGTTTTCCCAATTTGTAAAATAACGCCTGTTTAGAACCCAATGGGGACTGTAGCCAAATGCTGCCCCGGACAGTGTGCTTCGAGACCGAGCCGTAGTTGCCAATGGGAACCGCAGCTATCTGAATCCGACGCACATATACTTTTTCGTTGCCAATGCCGAGCACGCCGTCAAAAAAGAAGTTGCCATGTCTTATTTTTGTGTTTAGGTGGTGGAGAGACCGCATCTCTTCCGGATAATCAGGGGTATCGAGGTAGATTGAAAAGTCACTGAGAAGTATCTCTTTGAAATCTTGTGCGCATTCATCTGTTTTCGATGCATCCATATATGGCGAGAGTTTTTGAAGTGCTCTCCACTCGGACATGATTGACATGCCATTAGGGGGGTTCGAAGTCTTTATAGCTGGATTTTGGTGCGGATAGAATGCATTCATGTATATCAACACTCAAAAGTGTAGTTGAAGATGGGTTTCCAGTCGAGTATAGTTGTCGAACGCTCTGACTGGGACCAGTTGATAGAGGATCAGTCGCTTCAGAGTCCTGAATGGTCGAGCAAAACGAAGGTGGTGAGCTGGGAGGAGACAAGAATTGGTTTGGCTTGATCGGACCAGTAAGAGCCTTTTTTCCATCCAATGGGATTTCGTCCAAGTCAAAAGGCGGTAGTCGATGACGATTGAAAGACTCTGGCGATGCTGAGCCGCGGATGCTGAAACTTGAGACGGTAGCGCGCCAGGCATCGATCCTAGAAGCATTGCTTCTGCTGGAAATCCCATCTTTCTCTTTCTTCATGATAATCCTCTTTCTTGGTGAGGCAACCAGCTTCTGAGCTGTGCCACCGGACACTGCGGCGTACTCCATTTCTCCTTTTCCAAACCCCTTTCCAAATCTCAAAAAACAGACAGCGAAACCGAGCCTTGATATTCAGCCACGAAAGTAAGCAAAAGCGAGTAGATGTTGATTATGGCGAAAATAAAGCAGAAGATGACTCCCAAACCGATGGTATAACTCCCAATGAGATCCCAAAATGACCAAAAGAACAAAGAAAAGGGGAAATGTCAAAACCTCAAATCCCCATCAAAATCCCGTAAAGTTTGCAAAATGACCAAGATGGAAAACAAAAAGTAAAACGAATCAAGCCCAAATCGCATATATGCAACTGAGAAAAGAATTTAAGGGGAAAAAAGGCGGAGTGATAATTCAGAAATGTGTACTGCCAGCTGCTCGCAGATGCAAAGGTGAAAGACCTCTTTGTTCTTAGGAGCGATGGCTATTTTTGGCGGTTTGACATGCTTTCTTGGTTAAGCATTGGCTTTGTGTAAAGAAAGAAGAAGAAGAAGAGGTTGAAAGAGGATTGAAAAAAGAAGACGCCGAAGAATTTGACTAAAAATAAAGTCAACGAACCATCCCATGATACGTGCAGAGTCAGGTAAAAGTGAGATCAAGGTCACCCACACAGCACCTATTATTTGATAACACCACAATAGGACAATTAGTCTCAATAGCTTAATGCATGCTCAATCAGATCAAATACCCTGATTGTTTATAAGTACAAAAATATCGCTCTCAAGTTCATGTCGCTCGAGTGTATGTATTGAATGTCCGTCCCATCCTAAAGAACGCCCTGTATGCATTTCCCATCAAGCCCACGACACGATAGATCCCATCTTGCCCATTGTCCCGAAAAATGATATTACGTATCTAATCCCTTAATTTTCATCGTTTTCTTCGGAACCGACTATTGTAGCCTGGCCCACCTTTGGCACCGTTGTTCCGTAGCTTCAGCCTTTGGAAGTTTGCATGTGCCAGCTGGTTCACTTTGCGGGTCGCCTTCTTTACCACGCCTTCTTCCTTGGCGGGCTTCTTCGCCTTCTTCGCAGTATTCGCAGTATTCGCAGTATTCGCATCCTGGGTATCATCTCCATCTTCAAACTCGCCATCAGACTCGCCTGCGACATCTGATTTGCCAACATGAGCTTGGGTATCTGGAATAGTGTCTTGACCATCTTCATCTTCATTTTCGTCACTCCCATTCTCCTCAGCTAGGTTCGTTGGTCGCTTGGTTCGAACTGGCCGCATGTTTACTCGTCGCGTTGTTCTCTTCTGCCCCTTCTTCTTGAAAACCCTCATTGGCCGTCCGTCACGATCCACGGCATCTTCTGTAGGGCTATCATACAACCCCTCATCATCGAACCCACCCAAGGGCAGCTGTTTAGCCTGGCTATCCGGCTCCAATATGTCTTGCTTCGGCTCCGGCTTTTGTATTTTGATCGTAGGCTGAGGGGGACCGCCGGATTCCATTTCGGCCTCGACTTCGCGCAGTGCCTCGAGGTCGTCATCCAGCTGTTCCTCCTCGACTCTTCGAAGGCTGGCTACAATTTCGCTGAGGCCACGAACCAGAGGCTTTCGCGGCAGCCGTAGAGGCGGAGCATCGAATTTTGTGTTCTCGTCCAGTGTTGGAAGTGAGTGCCTCTTTAAAAATGCTGGCGTGTCAAACTGAAGCTTGGATACGGACGTGGGCGTTCCGGCCATATTCTGTCCGTCTCTCTTCTTCATTGGCGTCGAAAAGAGCTTTCGTTTGCTGGCAGAGCTTGGAGTAAGTCCTAGTTTGGCTATAGCATCTTCGCCCAAGTGACTTTTGCGTCTGCTAGGAGTTGCATGGGAACTAGCAGGGCGACCCATCTCCTTCACGCCCTTCAACGGGCTCTTGAATTCTTTTTCCACCAATAGATCAAACAACCCGAGGACCTTGCCATCCCGCTGAGGTGTCGGCCCAATTGCTGTCACCGGCGCAGGGCTAAAAAGTTTCCTGGAGATAGCCGGGCTGTTCATGTATTCGTCGCCGTTCGGGGCCAGTCGCTTCGAAGGGGTCTCGGCATGTTTTGCTCGCTTCATTGGAGTCTCGGCTGCCGGCCTGGGAACTGCTTTGCGTTTGTCATGCTTGCTTTTTGAGATCGAGACGTCTGAAGGAGGAGCTAGCTTTCCAGATATTATGTCGCGAAGCTTGTTATAGTCTTTATATTTCTGGGCTTTTATATCTTTAGCGAGGGCAGATTATAGGCAGGCAGTTAACATGCAAGCTTACCCATATCAGGATTGTTCTTGATATCCTCTCTGCCTGGCTTCTTCCCGCCATGCGTCTTTGCCCAATCGCCCTCCCATTGCTTCAGATCAGCCCGCACTCTCTGAGCTCTAGCTTCATACTCTCTTTTTGCTGTCTCTTCCATTGTGGCGTCGACAGCTCAATCCACCGAGGTATACACCAATTGAATTCGAAGGCGATGAATCAGGATATCAAAAGCGACATGTCTTTTACAAGGACGCTCGCAAATGCCGAAAATGACCAGAGCAGGAAAGAGAAGCAGGCTTGAATATCAACATAAACAGACCCAAAGAGCCGGAGAGGATTTGTTTTGTATACTTGAATCCTCGTCGAAAAGCGTCATGTGGGGAACTGCAAGTCGCGCATGCAAGCGCGCTGCCTGTCATTAGAAAAGCGCGTCTTGCAGAAGCACTTAAGAACAGCCGCCACCGCCACAGGCCAACCCCACTGAAGACGCCCTGTGCTACAGGCTGTCGATTGCCCCACTAAGCTACGAGCAGAGTCGATATCGCAACTTCTCCCAGAGGTAGGTAATTCTTCTCTTACATCCTCCCACGACAGCTTCATCGCATCGTTTCTATCGTCGCGCTGACCCATGGAAAGCGGGCCAACTAACGAAAATGACGAAATATATTGCAGGATCCTGCAGAATACACTGCAAGAGGTGGCTGCAAGAGAACAGTCGGATAACGCCGCCACGTGCTGTGTCATCTGTCTAGACACTGTCAGCGATGCCTGCGAACTTTTGCCATGCGGGCATGACAGTTTTGACTATCTTTGTATCTTGAACTGGCTCTATGACAAACCTCTATGTCCCCTCTGCAAGGGGGTTGTAGCCAAGGTACAACGAGGGCCCCCTGAACACCGAGAAACAACCATTATAGAACCGAAACCACAGCCGTCTCCAACTAGGACGTACTCCCATCAGTCATCATTTCCACGCCCTAGAGCCAGAGCGACGAGGACACCTCGATTTACGACCCAGAATGATGCCGCAGAAAGAGTACAAACCCTTCGACGTGACGTTTACCTACAAAAGAGATTCTCAAAGCATGTTGGCTCCAACCGGCTCTCTCTATATCGGGAGCTGACACCGAGACTCTTCTGCCGTGATGAGCATCTTGTGTCTCGAGCACGCATGTGGATCCGTCGCGAACTGCAGGTGTTTTCATTTCTCACGGCTGAGGAGCCTACTGCTGCTACTGCTACTACTTCTGCCGCCTCTCGTCCAGACGAATCCCAAGCGCGGCGGAGAGCAAACAACGCCGAATTCTTGTTGGAGTATATTATTGCCATCCTGAAGTCTGTGGACATCATGGGCAGCGCCGGTCAAGCCGAGGACATGCTATCAGATTTCCTTGGCCGAGATAATACGCGGGTGTTTCTGCACGAGCTACGATCATGGCTAAGAAGTCCATTCGCAAAGCTCGAAGACTGGGATCGAGCAGTGCAATATGATCCGGTTCCATCAGAGGAGTCTCCATCCAGGCCGGCGCCAGCCCGGAACCGAAATGAGGGTGCGCCTCAAATGCGGCACACTCAGAACCAAATGCGATCCGGAGGGGACTATTACCGCCCTGGACCAGCTCGAGGTTCCCGTGAAGAGATGCAGAAATCAAGGCGTGAGCCATATGCACACGGCAGGCGAAGAAATGAAAGAGGCGCTTAGGGAGTGACCATTCATGTGGAACATCAAGCTTGTACATACATGGGGCAGGCGTACTTGAAGTTACTTTGGCTACACAATAGAAGGAATTGATACCCACGTCATTATATAGGCGATTAAACAAGGAGTTTTTAGGCATCTTCATAATAGAGTTATATTCAGTTTGATTCACAGAGCTAGTCGTGCGGGAAGTTTGAAGATTGTCTGCCTGGCCCATTTCTCAGCTGAGCGGCGGAAAATGCAGCGCCACTTCCCAGTAGTTTTCCGCAAGAGATCCGATCCATGCAAGTCCACCAAACGACAGACGAGCTGGACACGCAATCGGCTTTAAACTGAAACTCAGGTTCGTCCAGGCAACCAATATTCACTACAGCTACTTGTTTATTTGATTTAGTTATTAGATCAATGAATGTGTAGGACGAAGAATATTTAAAAGTCTAGGCATCTCCAGCCCGTATTCTTTCGTACTTTTATCATGATATTCAGCTTCTCATTAACAAAATCTCCTATTCTCTTATTTCAAAAGTAGAAAAAGGGTAATTTTAGTTACTTATTCTAGCCTCTACTACCCCTACTACCTCTACCATGGCAAACTACGACATCCAAATCATTTCCGACACCGTCTGTCCCTTCTGCTACCTCGCCCGAGCCCGTCTCAGTCGTGCCATTGCCCTCTTCAAGAAAACCGTCCCCAACGCATCCTCGTCCACATTCACCATCCGATGGCACGCCTTCCAGCTGGACAAGTCCATCCCGCACGGCCAATCCACCAGCGTCCAGGACATTGCCGTGTCACGCTTCGGCGCCGACCGTCTCGCTGCCAAACGCGCGCGGATGGCGCAGATGGGCGACCAGGAGGGCTTTGGGTTTACGTTTAGCGGAAGGATTGGCAACACGAGGGACTCGCATAGGTTGTCGCATTTGGGACGGGAGCTGGGTGGGCACGAGTTGGAAGACAGGGTGCAAATGGCCATGATGAAGATGTTTTTCGAGGAGGGCGGCGATATCACGAGCCATGAGGATTTGGTCGCTGCGGCGGAGAAGGCTGGGATTGAGAGGGACGTGGCGAGGAAGTGGCTTGAGGATGGGTCTGGAGGTGAGCAAGTTGATCGGGAAGTCGAGGAGATGGAGAAGTTGGGGATGAAGGGCGTGCCGAAGATTATGGTGGATGGCAAGTTTGTGATTGAGGGTGCGGATGATGTGACGGCCATGTTTGAGCAGCTTTACAGGGCAAAGGAGGAGAAGGAGAAGAGTGAGAGTCTAGTGTAGAATCTTATATAGAGGCAAGCACGCTATCGCTTATATATTTTGGGGGTATCACAATTCTTTTTTGGCCTTTTATATCCATACGCATTCGTTACATGTTTCTCAGCCCTCCAATATCCCTCTCCATGGACTTTAGCCTCGCCTGCAACTCCCTCTTTTTCGTCTCCATCTGCTTGGCCTCCTCTTCCTCTCTCCGTAAATCCTCCTCCGTCCACCCATCACTACCGCCTTGCTGAGCCTCATCCGCTTCCTGCTCCTTGTCCCTATCCTGATCCATCCAGTCCTTACTCATACTCGCCAGCTGCTCAGCCTGCTCAGCCACTCTCGCCTCATAATAAGCCGTTGTGTTCTTCCCATTGCGGTACCTGGCCCGCAACGCCACAATGCGCTCGCGAGCCCCCGGCAATTCATACACTCCGCAGAGCTTCTCGGCGCCGCGCAGGAGCACTTCCACGTCCAGGTCGCCCTTGCGGTCTGTCTCTCCTCGCCGGAGCTGTTCGTGCATCTCGCCGCCTAGGACAGCGGCCACGGCGGTTCGGCGATGAGGCGCCCCTCGCGTCGGCGGGCCTGTCGTTACTTCGCCCGAGGCGACGTTGAAGACTGTTTGCCGGCGGTTCTTGGGCTTGGCTTCGGTTTCGGCTTCGGACGGCTTGGGGAGTTTCGATGCTGTGGTAGCGGCTGGAGGTGGAGGGGGCACGGAGAATAGAGCGCGTTCGTGAGCCTCGGTGTCTCGGATTAGGGACGTGATGTCGTTGTTGGAGAGCATTGCGTTGGTGAATATTTTCGGAGGTGGGAATCTTGGCAGGTCTAGTAAGCAAAGGGCTGTTCATTTCTTAATAAGAGGAAAAAAAAAGGGCATTGTATCTTACGGAAGCGAGTCAATTCCCTGACATGAGCTTTGTATTTGCTCGAGGTGAACCGACATCAGAGTCGAGTCCATGGCTTCTGTTGGCCTCGCACGACGCGTTTGGTGCAATGAGGACAATGTTGTGGTTTTTTTCAGGTGGCAGCAAGAGCTATATGAGAGACTTTGAGGCGCAAAAAAGCCAAAGAACGCCTGTACCCAGGTAGTGGTGGCTGTCTGTCGTGGGATATTTTTGATGATGCGAGATTGATAGCGATAGCTCAGGTCCCTTGGTCGTCATAACAAAGTGCCCCACCAAGATCTGTGGCGGCTTGGAGCTCCGGACAGCAGTCCACAGCGGGGCTTTATCAACTGTGTTCCCACTGCATGATAAAGCTCATGAGCATAAACAAGGGAAAAGGTATCCAGCACCCCGGCTGTAGAGCGACAAGCCAGCTAATCCATGTATTCAAATACACCACTGCTAAATATAATTCAAGTAGCATCAGTTGCATCAGTAGCATCAGTAGAAGTAATAGCAGTTATAGCAGTAGTAGCCCACGCTTTAGCTAGAGTGCTGGATAACTCTTCCCATAAACAACTTCTGAGCAAAGCCCGGGTAAACAGTAGGAATTTTGTCTATTGTCTATCAAGCGTGAGTCTGAACGATGCATCTCTCAGCAATATATGAGTATCGAAATGTCAAGCTAGTCTGCCTCCATCTACCCTCTAGTCTGAAAAAAGAAAGAATGAGAAAAAAAAAATATAAATGATGCAAGCGCAGTAATCTATAAAGGTATCAAAAGAAGAAAACCGTTCGGTACATGCTGAAATGTAAAAATGACTGACGCAGCGGCGACCAAGTTGGGGCACCTTGTGCCTTTGATTTTGCTTTCTCGGCTATCCAGGTAATTGATCTTGTATATTCACCGTGCCGTAATAAGTAAATGTCGGCTTCCCATGTGAACTTTGCTTGAGGCTTCAACGTGCCTCTCTAATATGCTCGTTACATTATTCGTCATCATGTATAGTAAAGCAGGCTCGCTGTCTAATAACCATGAATGTTCTCCGGTGAGAACTCTTGAAATTTTTTTGTTCCTTTTTTGCTTTGACTTTTTTATTGGTGTGTCATGATTTGTTTCTTGCTCTTCATCAACTCGAGTCAGTGTCCATAACATCCATTGCATGGCGTGGCAGCTCCTGTGCAAGGCGCATCTCGTTGGCATATTCATCCTCGCTCGAATTGGGCTCCTCCAGCTCATCAATTCGAGGGGCGGGAGGATCCTGGAATAGTAAGCTCCCGCGGTGGACCCTCTTGTGGAATCGCCGAGCACTGGAGCCGGCCTCGTTTACGTCGAGAGCGCAGTCATTGTCGTCCGAGTCGCTCAACTCGCTGTGCGTCCTCTTACCGAAGCTGCTCGACATGCTCACTCTTCGAATGCGCTTCAGCTCCTGTTGCCTTCTCCTAAACTCCGACTCTTCGTCATCTTCGTCAGCTTCAATCTCATCATCGGATGCCTCGTTGCTGCAGTTGAGGTTCTCCAGGTCTTGCATCATGTCCTGATCCAGATCCTTCTGCTGAGACGCAGACTGGCTTGGAGGCGACTCGGCATCGGATTCACTCTCAATCTCAGTGGGGTAGACGACATCCAGGCCTTCCCACTCACTGTCCATCGGATCCATATCCTCAATCGTAAAGTCAATCGCAAAGCCACAGGCCTCAGGGATGCCTGTCGGGCCGTGCGCAAGCCTTGCTCGCTTAAGCTTGTCTGGCTCCGCCTCGCAATCAGCCTCAGACTCATATTCCGATTCTGCATCGGCATCTCCAGATGCATCCAGCTCATGCGATGCCAGGGCATTCATTTCAGCCGAAGCGCGTAGCAATTGCTGCACCGCCGAGGTTGACAGGCTGACAACGCTAGCGCTGTCGGAAGAATCGCCACCAATCGAATGTCCCTTGTCGGCTTCGGACGAAGATGACGATCGCGGGCTCAATTGCTCCAGCGGGCGGTAGCTGAACTGATGGCCGCTCCCATATGGCCTGATGTTTGGGTCTTGAGCAAGAGAATTCGCCAGGAGGTAAATTGCCGCTTGGTTGTCCTTGCGGGGGAAGTCTGGCGAGGTGACAGGAGTGTCGGGCGGTGAAGCTGGGTCGCCGGTCTGCAGCGCGACCAGATGGGCTGGCGACAGCTTCAAATTTGGCGTTGAAGACCGCCTTCGCGAACTTCTGCCGTGTCGATTCATGGTTGTGCGCCGCGAAAATGGTGATGGAGGTGGAGAGAAACGTAGATGAGCAGCTTCAGTCCGTGTGAAACGTATGACTGAATGAGTCGCCGGGGGGGCTGTCTCTCTTTTTATCTGGCCACGGGCTAGTTCCGTTGTCTCGGTCCTCTAAGATGGTCGTGTCTCGGACTAGAGTCGCGACAAGTTGCGCTCAATTGGCTGCGCGGGACTTTAAGATTGCGTTGGGTGCTTTCGCTTGGAATGAGAGAAAAGGGAGAGAGCGAAAAACAAGATAGTGGTCTATTGCGCGGGGTGGCGACCATCAGCATCAAAGCAGGGTAGAAGCAGGAATCAGGACATACAGCGTGGTAGCAGTTGGGTACTTGAACAGTAGTTGCGCAAGGAACCAGGCTACCTAGATGCGAGGGGCTCTGCTTTCGCGGTAGGTAACTGATACAGGAGATGGAAACAGTAGCAGCGTCAAGGAGTCAGGGTCCAAAGTAGGAGCCTCCAGGATGGAGAAGAAAAGACGTTGTTTGCGGTCAAGGGCATGATAATGTTTCTGGAGGGCCCGGCGCTGGCTGTCGGCGTGTTGGTCACACCGTGATTGGCACCCGGTCGACACGGCGCTTCTATCAAAGAGCAGCAGCTGGTTGGCGACTTGGGGGGAGGAAAAGAGAAGATGGCGCAGTGAGTGATGGCGGCGGCAGCGGTATATAAGGCGGGAGTAGGAGTAGGTAGAGCGCAGAAGAGGGAGGAGAGGAAGAAGGGAAGAATCAAGAGGGGCGAAACAAAGATGAAAGAAGAGGAGAAGTAGAAGAAGAAGAAGAGAAAGAGAAAGGCTGAGGGAACCAACCGATAAGAAATGGAAAAACAAAAACAGGCACCAGGCACACAAGAACTTGTTTGGAATAGACGGGAGCGAAAAGGGCCAAATTCAGCCCTGGGCGGATCTGCGATCTGCTGCCTGGATGCTGCAGACGAGCGAGGGCTGCAGGCGACAGGCGAATGACCGGCCGCTGCTGGATGGCGAGGCCTTTTTAAGCGGCAGGACAACATGTAACTCCATGTGCATCAGCCGAAGCGTCGGGACGACGGGCTGAGGAACCTTGTTTCAGTGTCTGGAGAGCGGACGCAATGCAGCCAACAAAAGTGGCGCTCTGGCATCTAGCCTGCGGTGCATAAACACCAGAACCACAAAGAGAATGGGAGAGATTGAACAACACGGCCGACTTGCTATAGTCAGCAGCTCAGCAGTCAAAGCACCGAATCTCTCCATGACTGCTCCCTTGCCGCTTCAGGCTCGGCCCGCCCATCCAGCGTGACAACAGCAAAACAACGAAACCTCTTGTCTGCTGTTGCATTTCAGACTGTGATGGCGTCTTGTTAGCTGCTCACTCGCTGCTCCTGTGAGTTTCCGGGGCGCATGGTGTGGCACAGCATCATCCCCTTCCCAGCTCACAACTGCGGCCGCGCTGCGAATCTTATCCCAAACCTACACAGGATCACTATTTACGGCGCATCCATCCCTCCAGCGTCCTTCCTCGTGTCTTCGGCGCAACCCTGGCAGTTCTGACAGCTCCTTGGCGCAATTGAGGATGGAGTACAGATGCTACTGGCATCATACTGCAGGTACGAGCACCTACATGATCCACCCAGTCCATCGGGCAGCAATGCTTCTACCCGTCAGTGGCCTTATTGCCCACTTAGACTGCTCTCAAACCTGCTTTCTACCGAACAAGATGTAGAACTTCCATCTTGGGTGGAAATAGCCGGGATCGAATGAGAGAATTCTTTCTTCTCTTGCTCAGAGTCCCGGTTATTTCGCTCTCTTTTGCGCGCGCGTTTGTAAAATGAAAATGCCCGATACGCCATGCCATTGGTTTGTCCCGGCGCATGGCTGGCTTATTGCGAATCTACAGTTCGGCCATTGATCTTACGGCAGTGCTAGACCTACTCCCGTACCGTACCTGCTTCTGGAACAAACACTAACAGCAGCGCTATTGTAGCGTGCTGTCAAGGGCTGGGGGCGTGCAGCTGGGTCTGCAACTTGAAGCTGGGCCTGCTTGATTGGGTGGCCACGGCGAGTAACCGCATAAAGGATTTGCTCGCCGCCCGGAGAATTGGCCCATGCCATTGGACAATCGCGATGCATGACCGGATGATCAAGTGAGGAGTAATAAATCTGCGTCAAGGGGGGATGTGCCAATCCAGGAGACGAATCTTTCTGTTCAGGAGTTAGGAGAAGTTGGCCATGCGACGAGAGTAGATGGCGATGTAAGTTGCATTGACGACAAGGGATTTCTTAACATGAAGCATATCGCGTAGCAAACATACACACCGAGGTACTAGCTACTGGTGGTGCTTCATACACTATCGTAGCTTTCCTTCTTTACTAGAACGGCTGAATATTTAGGCAGGTAGTATATGCCCATACAATTTCACACAGATAGGTGACTTCAATTACCATCTCCGCGCCTAGCACTATACAATATGCACATAATGGCCGAGTCGGCACGGGGATGTGTTAAATCCACACAAGCTACATGTACCCGTCACATCGATAGAGTGTATAACCATTAGCAAGTACGCGCATGCAGCGTTTAGAGGGTCCACGGAAACAGGAATAGCCGCCGCGAGAAACATCTTCATGCAGCCATCAGGGGAACTCTCCACGGAGCACTGCTAGATCCTTATGCTCTCTTTCCCCTTTCCCCGTGAAAGTGGGAACTAGACTGCTCATTGACACGTAAGTGAGTGAAACTGATAGCATTCCCAAGTTGGCAATGAGAATCATTAATTGCTCTATAAATAGAAGTGGATTATAACAACGGCTTTGACTTCAACCTAGTATGCTGTCGCGATGCTCCGTTCGTCAATCCAAGTATACTGCATAAAAAGACAAAATTGATGGAATACCGGGTTACTTCAGCGATTCAATTACGGGAATGATGAGGTCACATTTCAAGATCAATTCTTATATGTTATGATAGAAGCACATACATCTCCCCACTCCATACATCTTCCAAAGTAGTCGATATTGCGTCTATAGCAGGCACCAGCAGGCGATAATCGATTATGTAAGCAAGCCTCGCGGGCCGACGAAAAGTCCGAGTCCTGCCAGTGCAAACGAAGTGACCCATGCTCGGCGAATTTAATTGGTAGATGCGCTAACTACGATGCAACTGTGACGGCCTTCTCAGCCAACTTTAACCTTCAGAACGCGTCGTCCGTTCAGCACTTGCTTCGCCGCCCTTGCTTCGCTTTTCCTGAGATTCATTTATTGCTTTTATTCGATATCCCTGCTTTCATATCAGCTACAGGCCCTGCTTTGGCCGAATACGGTCTGCGAACGACGATGAATCAAGCCACGGGCCAAATGGCCCAGCAAGGCCAGCCTCAGCCTCAGGGTGGTGCACAGGCTCCTGCTGCCCAGAACCGGCCTCCCATGTATCAGCCCGGCCAGATCAAAAACCTGCCCTTTCTCAGCGATGATGAGAAGACCAAATACGAGCAAGGATTGCGGGGTCTTTGGACCAAGATGAACGGCTCCCCTACCAACAGCCCAGACCAGATCGCAGCTCGGCAAAAGATTATTGAGTTCTCCCGGATGCTGATTGGGAAGATCCAGCAGAGACGGACACTTGCCGCTCAGCAGCAGGGCCAGCAACAGCCTCAAGCAAGGCCGCAAGTGGCACAGCCGCAACAGCAGCCGCAACAGCAACAGTTGCAACAACAACAGCAGCAGCAGCAGCAGCAGCAGCAGCCGAACGCCGCCCTGCAAGCCCAAGCCCAAGCCCAAGCCCAGGCTCAGGCTCAGGCTCAGGCACAGGCACAGGCTCAGGCACAAGCTCAGGCACAGGCTCAGGCACAAGCTCAGGCACAGGCTCAGGCTCAGGCACAAGCTCAGGCACAAGCTCAGCAGCAAAAGACACAAGGTGCAGGAACCGAAGTTACGGCAGCTGGTGCCGCTGGTCCGGCGCAGAATGCTCAAGGACAAGCACCCGCGACAGCAGCTCCAGCGGTAGCGCAGCGACCCAAGATACCTGAAAACTACATGAAAATGGCCAACGCCGCCATTCTTCGACCTCCTCCGGTGCAGCTGACAGATAAATCTGCTAATGGCGCCAAATGGATGGAAGAATTGAAGGAACGCTTTGCACGGGCGCTCATGACTATGGACACTACGAAGAATAATGTTGCCAACTGGGAAAAGCTGATGAACGATCGAAATGCTCAGGGCAATCCCCTCAAAGATGAAGAACTTCGAAAATTCCAGCTGAGAAAAGACCAACAGCTGAAGCTTTACTCCGAGGCTCACAAGTGGGTTGAGGGTGTTCGCAAACAGCAAGGAAACTTTCAAGGAGCCGCTGCTCATGCCAACCAAGCCTCAGCTGGCGCCGCTGGTGCTGCTCATGCTCCTGGCCAGCCTGGCAACGCTACTCCGGTCATGCCATCCGCATCTCCAGTTGTAGCAGCTGCTGGCACTGCCGCAAACAAACCGCAGAATGGCAATCTGCCTGCGCAAATGCCTGGCAATGCTGCTGTAGAGGCGGCCAAAAACCAACAGCAGATGCCAGCCGGCAATCGTGTTTCTACGCCAACGCTGCAGCCGCAAGCACGACCGGTCCCAAACACTGCTCCCACAGCACAGCAGCAGATGCAAGGGCAGCAGCAGATGCAACCGCAGATGCATGCACCGCAACAGCAGCAAATGCAATCGCAGCAACAAGCACAACTGCAGCAGCAGATGCACGCTCAGCCTCAGGGACAGCCCCAGCCTCAGATTCAAGTCAAGACGGAGCCACCGCGGCCGGCGCCGGTCAACACAGCTCTCGCTTCAGCTGCTGCACAGGCTCAGGTTGCTCAACAGACTGCATCTCCCGCTCAAGCAGCGGCACGCGTACAAACCCCACAAACTGCAACTCCCGTAGCTGGCCCTGGACAGCCCACACGAGCTCTCAGCCATTCCGCCGCCATGTCTCTCGCTAATCAAAGAGCAGCCGGAAGCACGCCTGGAAGCGCTCCGCTACCCAATCAGCCTACAAACATGAACACGGCTGCAGCTACAGCTACTGTGAACAATCCCAATATGGGGGTATCGGGAGCACAACTCCAACAAGGTCATTCTCATGCTCACCCTACGCAGCAGCCTGCTACTGCTCAACCAAGAATGCCGATCCCCAAGCAACTGCCAGAAAAGGCCACTGCAGTTCCTCAGGGAGTGGCAGTCGGCGGCGGTGTCGTTCCTGGACGACCAACCATGTCTCAAGGCGGTGGAACCGTGGGAGGAGTCATGAATCAACCAGCTGTGCCCAGAATACCAGCCTACAATCACGATGCTGAAGGCGACCACGTTTTGAGCAAGAAGAAGTTGGATGAGCTTGTACGACAAGTCTGCGGAGGACCTGCGGAGGGCCAGGACGGCAGTTTTCTGACCCCAGAAGTAGAGGAGGTGAGGATACATGACTGATAAAGAAAAGCTATAGTGATGTGTGCGTGTGTAACTAACTGTGCAATAGAGCGTCTTGAGCTTGGCCGACTCCTTCGTCGACAACGTCCTTCATGCCGCTTGCAGAAATTCTAAAGAGCGCGGCTCCAAGATGCTTGAAATACGAGATATTCAGCTCGTGCTAGAGCGAACTTATAACATTCGTGTTCCAGGCTACTCCTCTGATGAACTGCGGACGGTACGCAAAGTCCAGCCATCTACGGGTTGGATCGCGAAGATGAGTGCTGTGCAAGCAGCCAAGGTAATGCCTGGAAAGGGCGAGTAATGCGATGTGTTGAACATCTGTTCATAGCATTTCTTGACAAAAAATTGGGCCAAGTTTCGGCCCGGCTGCTATATTCGCTTCGGGCCAATTTGGTTTTCAGGGTTGGATGGTAACGAGATTTGATACGAAACGGCGTTTTAGGGAATAATAATAACGGATACCTGGCTAGGTGGATATAGGCTGTTTGATTTGCTTTTCACGAGGGCTGGCTTGCAACAAGAGCCACCAGCAACTGACGGCTCATTTGATCTTGCTATGCGTGGGCAAACCACGATGGTTTCTAGCCGTTTATATTGCCAGAAAGAGATAATGCAGAGGCACTAAGGCTAATTACGAATTCCATAAAATGGATTTTGTAACCTTTTCACTTGGAATAAAGACATGGAGTGACGCGATGGTTGGGCTCTGGAATCTGCTATGCGAGCTGTATCCTGGGGGATGTCTAGATACTGATTTGGCACTCCTAGTAGTAGTATCGATACCAGTGTTAGAAGCATCATCGCCTGCCTCATCATATATCATCATATAGCCTCGAAAGGGGGAATCTCATTCCATTTGAAAATTAACAGGCGCCCAATATGATATATGAAGATTAAGATATCACTCTTGAAATCTAATGTATCTATCAAAAGCACGGCGGATATCACAGCCTTTATCCTTATTCTGCTATTTTACAGCCCTTGCTTGTCCAGTGCTTCAGGCCGGCTGTAGGCACCAGGATGGCAAACGTCACTACAGCGCGGCAAGGTGGCGGCCCAGCCCCACAGCGACCACAGCTTACAGCATACGGCCTTAGGCAAGTCTAGGCTACCTCTGCGCTCAGCCAAATCACCGCGAAGCTGCGGGTACCGCGACATCGCTAGCCTTGTCCCTCATGCACTGGCCGTGCCAATTGTTCTCCAAGCTTCGAGCCTTCTTGCACCTCCAAACACCAAGCAATTCAGTCACCACGAAGCGAGCCTCAGCGGTCCCCAGCTCGGCGCTCACGACTTGCTCCAGGCCGACTGCCGCGAACGAACTCGAACCTCCGCCTCTGTCAACTCCAGATTTGGCCTTTTGCCAGCCGTGCTTCCGTGCTGTGGGCAGATACACGCTTCCGTGGACGTCTAGCTGGCCCAACGCAAAGGTGGTCCATCCACTCGGTCAATCTTCTTTTGAGCCAATCGTTTAGATCAACTTTGTATCTCTGAATTATCCTCAGCAAGAATCCTTGAGTTGTTTTGCAGCATCTTCAGTGCTGAGCCATCACCATGCCTAGCAAAGCACCCCACAACAACGGTAGAGGACCCCTCGAAAAATGACATCCAGAAGACCAAGGAAGCTAATATCAACGGTGGAATAGCTGGAAAAGACGGCGAAGATAGCATGACCGTGGTTGTACCGCCGTCCAAAGCTCCCAAGCAGCCTGCCCCGGCGACTGACGCTGAAGGCGACGTGGCAATGGATGTCGACAACGCCGAAGGCAAGGAGGAGAAGGTTGATCCCGCAGTGCAGGCTGTAGCAGGTAAGCAATACAAGATTCAGAGGGGGCTGCATACATCTCCAGCGTAAGGATGCCTTTTTTTGTTTCACTTCCGCTGACATATGGTCTCGTTTTGTTGCTACGCATAGACATCAAGAGCAACTTTGCTCTTCTTGACCGAGCTGTTGCGCTCTTCGACGCCCGCTTCTCCCTGCGAGCCCTCCGATCAATCTCTCTCATCCGCAAGCACCTATCACCAGATGTCATTGCACAGGCGATTGCCGACACATACCCCGCCAACTCGGCGTCGGACAGCATTGCGAAGAACCTCCTAGCTGCCGTTGACCGAGGAGACGTCACGCTTGGCCGTGCCGCCAGCGCCGAGATGGACGTGGACAGCGACGTCAAGACTGTCAAGAACGGAACCTCTAAGAAGGAACCCAAGGAGATCATTCCGGAGATTGACGTCTTCCTGGGCATCCTGGTTCAAGTCCATCTTTTTGACGCTAAACAGTACCAGCAAGGAGCCGAGTTCTCCAAATTCCTGTCTGATCGCATCCAGACTCTGAACCGCCGAACGCTGGACTGCCTCGCCGCCAAGGTCTACTTTTACTTTTCACTCTTTTGCGAGTACATTGCTCCGCTGCCCCCCGTCTCCCGAATCGCCCATTGTGGCTATCCGGCCTACTCTTCTTGCCGTCCTTCGAACTGCCGTGCTGCGCAAGGACACCGATACTCAGGCTTCGGTCATTGTCCTTCTATTACGAAACTATCTCCTGACGTCGCACATCAAGCAAGCCGACCTGCTCGTCTCACATACACAGTTCCCCGAGAACGCTGCGAACAACCAAGTGGCACGATTCCTGTATTATCTGGGTCGGATCCGATCTATCCAACTGCGATACACGGAGGCACACGAGCATCTCACAGCCGCCACCCGTAAAGCGCCGTCGAGCGGCTGTGCCGTGGGTTTTTCACAAACTGCCACCAAGCTGTTGCTGGTTGTTGAGCTGTTGATGGGAGATATCCCCGACAGAGCTACCTTCCGCCAGCCTTCGCTGGAGGATGCTCTCCACCCATACTTTTTGCTGGTTCGCGCCGTGCGAGTGGGCAACCTGGAAGACTTTGAGACTACCATTGCTGATAACGCCGACATCTTCAAGCGGGACGGAACCTATACACTTATCCTTCGTCTGCGCCAAAACGTCATCAAGACCGGTATTCGTATGATGTCTCTGTCATATTCGCGTATTTCGCTGCGTGACATTTGCATCCGGCTGCATCTTGGTAGCGAGGAATCGGCCGAGTACATTGTCGCCAAGGCCATCCGAGACGGCGTAATTGAGGCCACTTTGGATAGAGAAAACGGATTCATGAAGAGCAAGGAAGTGGGTGATGTGTATGCGACAAGAGAGCCAGGCGAGGCGTTCCACGACCGAATTCGGGCGTGCCTTGCTCTTCACGACGAGAGCGTCAAGGTGAGTTTTCTTTTCCCCCTTTATCTTTCCCCCTTTCTTCACTACTTTCCCATCATCGTTCCATACGTCTCGATAGCGTAAGCTAACGCATCTAATTATCAGGCAATGCGATTCCCCATGAATCAACACCGTCTCGAGCTGAAGAATGCCCAAGAGGCACGCGAGCGCGAGCGAGAAATGGCCAAGGAGATTCAGGAGGGCGACTTGGACGACGATGACCTCGGTGGAGACTTGGATGGTATCTAATAACTTCTTATTTTACCCACGCTGATGTTTTTACTATGGCTACTTTCTACTATTACACCAAACAATAACCCCGATGTTTACTGAGGATTTATTGGGTAGTTTGCACCATGTGATTAGTGATTCTGCTTCAACCTAAAGATGCTTAAGGGACGGTGATTTAAGAGGTATACATGATTGTGATTGACTTGGTATCGTGCTGTTAGACATGAAAAAGGGCGAGAACTAGATCTATAGAAGACTGGGGACATATGGGCTATGAGAGGTAATTGGTGAGAGAGTAGCCTCAGTAAGTAATTGAACCTACTTCTTGACAATTTGATGCGCCGTATATAGATGTATTCCATTACTCAGAGATGGTGATTTTTTAAAGATGAATGTATTCTTTTTAGCATGGGTCTCTGCTCTGCCGAAAGGGGTTCGCTCTCGTGTGGTGGAAGCTGCCATTTTTTAGTCTACATCACAATTATTGATACCCAAGTAAAGTCTAGAAATTGAATTGTGAAAACCCTCTTGAATAGGAATTCCTATTCTAGAGGATAGACTATAACACATAGTAGGACATATACGACTATCTTCACAGTGGGTATATCGTATACATACTCTTCCACAGCATTCTAAGCGAGTTCCATGCATGAAATAGGCAGCCATCAACACAGCCACAAACAAGGACATGACATGGACATGCAGCCTTACGCCCTTTGTCTTTGACATTCTGCAGGGGCGAAAAGAGGGAGATCGTTTTTAGTACTACTACTATGTACTTTAAAAAAAAATTTAGAGAATTTTTTAACCTTTTGTTGACGCCCTTGATCATCACCATCTGCGGCTCAATGCGGAGACCATGTGAAGGATTCCGCTATAGTTGCGTCGCATTTCGATCTGATTCGATCTTCGCTTGGCGGTCTGTGGTGTTTTTTGACTCATACGGATGGATGCCTGCGTGCTGCGCGCCTTTTGACATGTCGTGTTTCTTCTCCGATTGAGTTAGTGCAAGGATGATGACTGGATGTTATCCCTATTGGTTGTGTGTGTGTTCATCTTGCAGGATTGTTGGAGAGTGAGGGGATGGAGGCGTGTGGATGATTGGTACGGGGTTTCGTTTGTGTGTGCTAAGAGTGATGGTTGGTTAGTAAATACGGGAGTCTGCCTCGCCTGGTCGATGTATCTGTGCATATTTGTCTAGGTATATATAAGAGGATCAAATGTCGCGTGTTTCCTTGAGGGCAGATAGACGTTGGTCATCGCATCTCGCAGCAACATCAGTTCGGCATCTTGCTGCGTCATCATTTGGTATCATGGCTTCGGCTACGCAGGTTAGGCTGCTTGACAGCAGCTCGAATCCATCTCTCACGCTTCAAATCAAGCCGGTAGAAGGCCTCAATGCCGATTCACACGCTTCCATGGATGAAGCAGCCCACTTGGCTGGCCTCTGTCGTGCTGCCCTCAACAATCTGAATACTTACATGGTCGACATCCTTAGGCCTTCGCATGGCTACACGGCAGATGATATCCTCGAATTGCCACTCGACAGACACAGGATCGAAGACGTCCTGCACGACTTGCCCAGCCGGAAATCGACTCGACACAACCTCGCCGTCGCTGTGTCTTCGCTACTGCACCCGGTCCACGACGGCTCACTGACGTCCATCATTCGCTACGACGCCGACCGTGTCCGTCTTCGCGCATGGGCTTCTCTCCAGCGTCGCTATGACTTGCTGCAGGCCACCAAACGCAATGGCAAAATGGCTCCAGGCATGACTGGCGGCGTCGAACCTGGTGTCCAGGCCCCTGCTTGGGCCAGCCGCATCACCGGGCAGGGACCGTGGGACGCCGTCAAGAAACCCATATCGCTCGGGGGCCCGAAAGCTATCCCCATGCCGGTGCAGATTGCCCAAGCAGAAGAGCTGGCGCCATTCTTTGAGCATCTATCCAAAAGCGGCGATCATGAGATTGAAGGCGTGAACGGCGCTGTTGAGCTCCATGATGGCAACGGCGAGCCGTATTACAGCGTCCGTGGCGCAGAGTTCCGCCGAGGAGTTGTGTATGAAGATGGGCGGATGGATCTCTGCAAAATGGTTGTCGGCCCTGATCATATTGGCCAGTTGATGGAGAGCTTGCGGATGAATACCCATGTTCGGCACTTCCTGCTAGGCAATAACATCATTGGCCCGACTGGTGCCCAGGCTATTGCTCGGTTCATCAACGACTTCCCAGATCGCATGGACACTTGGTATCTTGCGGGCAATTGCATCCAAGGCGGGGACAACTTCAAGACTCTGGTGGATGCGCTGGTCAAGTCGCCTGCCGTGACCAATATCTGGTTGAAACGCAATCCGCTTGGGCCAGATGCCGCCAAGGACGTGTATCGTCTCATCACCGAGACGAGGAACTTAAGCACGCTTGATCTTGATCAAACTGAGCTTGGAGATCGCGGCGTTGCTGACTTGTTTACCCGTCTGGCCGCTTATTCTTCCCCTGGTGGCAACAAGCTGCCTCTGCGACAGATTTACTTGAATGGCGTTGGCATGTCGGCCAAGGGAGCTGCTGCCATCGGCAAGTTCCTCGCGTCGCCGTATTGTGGCGTAACCTCGATTTACATGTCGCTCAATCCGCTTGGAGACGAGGGCGTCCAGGCTCTCGCTGAAGCACTGCCCAAGGCACCGTATCTGGCTCGACTGCTCGTACAATCGGTTGGAGCCAGCACCCAAGGTGCCGTGGCGCTGTGCAAAGCCTTGACTGGACATGCTGGTATCCGGACTTTTGATCTAGGCCAGGCCTATGCCACTGAAGATCTCGGCCAGGCGTACAATTATATCGAAGATGAAGCCATCCCCGCTATATCGGAACTCTTCATGAACACGCCTCAGTTGCAGTACTTCAACCTGGGTCATTGCGCCACCACGCCCCCTGGTCTGCTCAGGCTGACGCCGGCGATCCTGGAGAACCCGAGCTTGATATTCTTCTTTGCAACATCAATCTTGGCTGACCCGTCTAGGAAATCCGTGACTTTTGTGCCGTCGATTGACTCGGCATTCCCTCACCCGGATGCTCCCTCCACGGAGCAGATCAAGTCCGAAAAGGCGATCCGAGAGCACCTCGAGGCCAATGTGAAGAAGACTTTTGGTGAGGATGTGTCGTACGCGGACTTCATGGCCGAGGAGAAACGTTGGCTGGTCAGCGACAAGGTAGTTCGCAAGATCGACAGCGTGTATCGGAATCGAGATGCTGGACTGGCCCGTCGTCGCTTGCTGACTCTGGTCAAAGATTGGGAGGAGGGCGATGAGACTTTGCAGCGGGTTATGGATGCTGGACAGCACTGATCTGCTCCTCAGGGTCAAGGTTTTACAAGAGAATCTCCTCTCCTCCTGTGTTTCTGTAAAGAGAAATTGTTAGCTATTACCTAGGTAGTCAATCGTTCGTTAATTTAATGCAATATCATTGTAAATGGATTTCCATCTTGTGATATAAGAGTTATCCCAACATACGTCGTATTAGATACTGGAGCTATAGAGGTGAAGCTTCCAAGCAACAAAGACATTAATAGTTAGCCTAATCACTCAGCGCATCAAGTCTAAAACAAAGAAAATGCCATCATTATATCGTTTGCAGTCAGCAGTGTTGAATGTTTGAAATCCAGTTGTAAACCAACTTGGCCTAGAACCTCATGTACGCCCTTTACGCGGCCCCACGTGACGGGCCAGACTTGAGCTTCTTCCGCGCTCAACAACCGCCAACACCTGCCCTCCAGCAACTCCATGCCAGAGAACCAGTGCACGTCTACTCTACTCGTAACCTCTAAACTGCGAACCTTGAATTTGATAGATCTCCTGCTCCTAGATGGCTTCGTCGCATCCTCCTCTGCGCCCAGTCGTCCCGTGACGTCCCAGCCAGCGGCCCCTCGTCGATCGTCGAATCCAACCCACAAGGCTCGAGAGGCTGTCGGCTCCCTTTGCCGCACTATAAGCTACATAAACCACACTTGCTCGTCCTCGTGGCACAAAAAGAAGCATCAAGCGATGCCCCAAAAGCGCAAGCGACCAGACGAGCCCGCTGTCCAGCCCGATCCTGACTCTCAATCGTCCACGCGCCGTGCGACGCGTCAGACGCCTGTGCATCCTCCACCAGTTCCCGCGTCTGCGCTGCTGCCGGTGCCGGTGCCGGCGACGAACAAGATGGCCGCCGCTCCTCTGCCTGCCGTGACGGCCGTTCCTCTGCCTCAGATGCTCATGCCAGATCCGCAAAAGCGACTCGCCCGTAACGGCGCTGCTCGCCCGGCTGGCGCCAAGACCTCTGCTCTCCCTGTTGCGCCCCCAAGCCTCGAGGCGGCTGCTCCCAATGGCGCTGCCCCTCCAAATACCAGCACGATAGTACCGCCGCTGCCGTCGCCCAACTCCATCCGAGTAGCTGCTGCACCGGCTCCCCTCAAGCGAGGAGCCGCCGCAGCGGACCTGACCGGCGGCGGCTCTGCCAAAGAGCGTAGGCGACCCTCGGATCTCGTCGCACCGGAGATTACGTATCACGTTCCCCAGGCGAACCAGCATGGCCGGCTCTCTTCATTAGTGAGGCCTCATGGGCCTTCTGCGCCGCCTCCAAGACTAGATAAAATAGCGACCACCCCAATGGTCATTACGCCGGTGCTACCGCCCAAGCCACCGACATTGCCCGTGTCCGACCGACCGCCGCCGAGAACAGATCGCAATATTGACAAGGTTGTTCTGGGAAACCTTTGCTTCCGGACGTGGTATCCGAGTTACTACGGCAAAGAAGTGCTGGGAGCTACATCGGGCAACGCAAAGGGAGGCAGCAAGGACGGCCCCGCGGAGACGGGCGGAAAGGCGCCGGCAAAGAAAGAAAAGGACGGCGCTCCCATGCTAGAGAGGCTGTACGTCTGCCCTTGTTGCTTCAAATATGCCAAAGAGCTTGTGGCTTGGTGGGGTCATGTCAAGCTATGCCAGCAGCGAGCTCATGTGCCAGGGAAGAAGGTCTATGTCCATCCCAAAGGCAGACGGATGGTGTATGTTGCGCAGGATGGCAGCAGCAGGGGCCCGGGACAGAAGAAGCGGCGAGGGGAGGGAAACATACGCTACGTGGAGGAAATCGTGCAGGATGAAGGCGAATGGAGCCTTTGGGAGGTGGATGGAGAGCAGGATGTGGTGAGTCTTTACCGAGGTTATCGCTTTTCTCTCTCTCTGATCTTAGTATGCTAACCCTTGACTCAGCTCTTCTGCCAGAATCTATCGCTCTTTGCCAAACTCTTCTTGGATAACAAGTCAGTCTTCTTTGACGTGACTGGCTTTAACTACTTCCTGTTGGTATATACACCACCAACGGCGGCGGCACCGTCTGGCACGGCTACTCCTCCTGTAACACCACAAATCACAGGTTTCTTCTCAAAGGAAAAGATGTCATGGGATAACAACAACTTGGCATGCATTCTCATGTTCCCCCCCTGGCAACGCAAGGGTCTTGGTGCCCTTCTGATGGGCGCCTCCTACGAAATCTCTCGACGAGAAGGCATCATGGGTGGGCCTGAGAAACCTATATCTGATCTGGGTAAGAAGGGATATCAACGTTTTTGGGCTGGGGAGATTGCTCGTTGGCTACTTGGCCTCGAAATCGCCCCGGCGGATTCAGAAGACGCCTCGGAAACACTGGTGGACGTTGAAAATTGCAGCCAAGCGACATGGATCTCATCAGAGGACTGTCTGAGCGTGTTGAGGGATATGGGTGTGGTCGAGGATGCAGGTATCGGGCCCGGAAAGCCGGAACCTGTGGAAGAGACACACTTGCCGCTCTCCGAAGAAGAAAAGAAGAAGAAACAAGCCGCCGGCGAAGAGGAAGGGAAACAGAGCGGTAAGAGAGCATCAGCCGAGGCTGAAGATGAGAAACAGCAGCCGAAACCGGTCGTCAAGCAGGTTCCTCGTGTCCGACTTGACAAGGAAGCGGTACGGCGATATGTGGCGGCTCATCGAATCATCTTGGACAAGACGTGTGATCCAAACGGGTTTATAGAAGGATATGCTGTGAAGAGGGCCGAGAAGGCGTCAAGCGAAAGTGTGGAATCCAGAGATGAGGCTTTGGCAAAATGATGGAAATAATGGCGGCTGGGTTTGGCGCAACGAGAGTAACAATGATACCCCCTTTTTTATTTTATGTTATTAATATGCCAACCGGCGCTGTCTCGATCGTGTATGCGTTTATGGAAGGAATCTGTGCAATTGCTATTATACGCCATCTCTCCAGAGGTTAGAAGCAAGTTACCTAATAACTCTTTTCTCTGGCTAATCATAAACTAGCAGCAGCATGCTCACGCTTGAATTTAGTTGCTGTCAAAGAACACAATAGCCGATTCTAGCTCGTGTTCTGACACTCATGGAATAGCCGAATAGGGTCTCTTGGCGGACAAGCCTTCTCTATATGGCTCACCCAAAGGGGAAATCTAGCTCATCACAGATCACGGAGCGATATACGGGCTTCCGCGGCAAAAAGGAGCTTTAGAGCCCGTCTCTATGCTATTCTTAGTTTTGTATCTAGAGCCCGTCTTGAGTTAGACACCATGTGAGAACGGGCCGAGATAGTAAAATGTCTCTTTCAGCTACCTCGGCCATAAGATGCGCGATATAAGACAAAAGGCCTTGATATCTACCGGTCTAGCATGATCCGGATTATTCTCGTGAATTCGGAGCCAGGCAGAAAAGGCACATCTGGGATCCTCTCTGACGCAGTTGTATCCCCTGTCCCTTGTACGGGCAAATCGGAGCAAAGATAGCCGCTGCGTTGCACCAAAACCCCTTGCTACAGATGCTGCGTGGGATGAATGCATGCCTGAGGACAAGGGGGCGTGGGAAAACGAGGCTGGACGGCAGATTGACAGATCCATGCGCCCGGTTCAAGCCTAAGGCAACCTCACCCCCATAATGAGAGCTTCGATGAGCTGCTGTAGCTACTAGGTATACGTGCTTACAAGACGACATGTTCTTTGCTGTTCTCTCAGCTGGATGACAGTCGTTCTACTGTTGTATTTCAGTCTGAGCATAATTTTCGCTCAAGACGCAGAAACATCTCCCCCAATAGCCGCGGAGTGGGGTAGAAGAGCGCCTGTTGGCTGATTTTCCAGTTGAATAATCGCCATTTTCGCAGCACAAACGTTCAAACCGCCAGCGGAATATTCAGCTTTTCGTCATGGCTCTCGCGCATGTCAAAAATTCAACAGCGCATGCTTACATGCGTCATTTTGAGCCATTTGATCTTCAAGCACTGCGATACCGCCTCTTCGTTTGTGGACGCAAGGCCCTGTGACCGACAGCTTGTGTGGACCCTGGATTTCCCAGCTGAGCAGTGAGGCTCGGGCTCATGGAAAATTTTTCGCAGGCGCCGTTCGGCATGCGCGCTCCGTGTATATTTTAGGCCGGGCATTCGGGCGACTGGTCGGACACCGCCAAACGCTCCTACCCCTGCAATTTCAACGTGCGTAGCTGCGGCGGCGGCACGAATAGCGGCGGCACGAATAGCGGCGGCACGAATAGCGGCGGCAATAGTGCTGGAAGATGGTGTCGGGCGTCTCGCTCCTATTGGGTACACCGCGGCGCTGGAAAGGGTTGCAGCGAGATTGATGAAGTTGCAGCGTATCCATAGCACGTCATGCTGCACGGTAGCAGCGGCGAAGAAGCGGCAAGGTTCGGTAGTCCGATGTTCATCAACGGCGTGTGGTGAGCAGGGCTGCTTGTGTGGTTGGTGCCTGCGTATTGTTCCGGAGTCGTCGGTTTGCTGTTTCTGACCATGATCACTGCTCAATAAGAGCGCATCGTGTCATATATGGCGACGGAATAAATGTACCGGACGAATGGTTTGAATCGACGGAACGACAAACGGAAGGGGACTGAGTTCGATGGTAGAGGTTGCATGCTGTAGTAGCAGTAGCAAGTAAAAGATAATGCTCTGAGACCTGAGCAAGGTCACCCTGCCAGATGCATTTGCATGGAGGGGGTTCGGCTCACATCCATATATGCGCCTGCAGCAGGGCACTTGTCGGACATTCCACCAAATCTTTCAAAAAGAAAGAGGAAAAGAGATGCAGCAGGGCAGCTTCCCCTTTATACTGCTGCGCAAACTTTGCTTCTTGCACACAGCAGAAGAGTCATCAGGGGGTCCAGCCCAGATCTGACTACAGCTTGAGCTTCCAGCACTTCAGCATGAGCTGTGACTCTCCGTCTCCATCCTTATCTCAATGAGAATGTATACTTGGCCTCAAAGTATAATAACAGCTCAAGATTGCTTCAGGCTGCGTGGTAGCAACCCTTTGAGATACCTCGACTCAGTGTACTTTGATTTCGCTTTTCCTCTTGCACACCCCTCCCAGAAAGCCGTATCGCAGCAGCAGGTCAGCTAAACCGCAACCAAAGCCAAGAATCCTTGTTAGATCCACCCACTGTCAGGCACCGTCTCTTTGGAAAACCTGCGCTGCCGGTCCTGTTCTGAGCTGTACTCGTATCCTTCTTTTTCATTCCTGGCAATGGCACCAAGTGGGGCGTGGGGGCATGAGCCAGCGAGCCTCATCCACTCGTACAACTTCATGCTATCTGAACGCGGTAAAAATTCTCTATCGGATAAGTCGATCCTGATAGCACGAGTAATAGGAGTCTCGAAATTCGCTAGCAGTACTAGGTATACTAGTGATTTTTTTTCTTTATGCCTCAGACAACAACCACGAGGCAGAAAATTTTTCTTGGTTTGTTAGCCAGCACTCGACAGCCAACACTCACACCTGGCATCACGCTTGGCGTCATTCTCACTCAGTGTCGTCTGGGGAAACATGTGTCATTTGTTGAAAGTTGATAGTCTTCACGCCTTAGAAGTTAATAGTGGCTGTCCTGCATATGGTTGGATTAAGGTTTAAGCCAATAATGACCTCTGCCGCTCTGTATGCAGAGATTTAGACCTCCTCTCAGTGAAGCCGATGGCTTTGTGGCAGAAACGTCAATGGCCACTGGCTGACGCCTGAGTCCTTCATTGGAATGCCAACTCCCAAAGTTTCATCTCTTCTGGTGTACAAGTCCAATTGGCGCCGCCAAATAGAGTAGAAGCCTCAGGCTGTAAAAATCTGGAGGGTGCAAACGAAGAGCTTTCCTCAGGCATTTGCAAATCCTGCGAATCCGCACCCGGCTTCCCCCGATTGGATGAAAGACCGCCGCTGGTATCCCTCTACTGATGCTAAGATGGGCACCATAATTTTCGAAGAAAAATTCGTTCGGCCTCAGTCATCCACTTGGTCCGGCGGTGGGAATTTCACTCGTTTGTCCAACCTTGGCCCCGGCTGACCTCCTTGGCCAATCCCCAAGGTGGGTCCTCTTTTCTTGCCATTCCTCTATCCAGCTCCAGTTCTCTTTTTCTCTCTCTCCTTCTTCCTCCAGACTTGACCTTCACCACTCCATCCAATCCATCCAGTCCAATCTTCCAAACCCCCTCAAACCATCACAATGGCCTCCCGTGTCTTCGCCTCCCGCCTGGCCTCCCAGATGGCCACCAAGGCTGCTCGCCCTGCCATGCGTGCTCCCGTCGCTGCCGCCAAGCGCACCATCACCACTGGTGAGTCAAGAAAAACTTTTTCCCTCAGCAAATGATGACCCCTCAACACACGATGGTCGACTTGAACTATTCCATCATCCAGAGGGCATCGGTATCGCTCAATTGGCGGACTCCATGACTGACATCAATTCGTAAAGGCAGCCCCATGCAGGCCATGAAGCGCCAGACCATCCAGGCTGCTGGCCGCAACGCTTTCCAGGCTCAGCGCCGTGCCTACTCTTCCGAGATCGCCCAGGCCATGGTTGAGGTCTCCAAGAACTTGGGTATGGGTTCTTCCGCCATCGGTCTGACCGGTGCTGGTATTGGTATCGGTGTCGTCTTCGCTGCCCTCATCAACGGTGTTGCCCGCAACCCCGCTCTCCGTGGCCAGCTCTTCTCCTACGCCATTCTGGGTTTCGCTTTCGTCGAGGCTATCGCTCTTTTCGACCTCATGATTGCCCTGATGGCCAAGTTCGTAAGTGTTTTCGAGACTTCCTGAGCTTCATTTCATTGAATCCGTCTAACCGACTGTTGCGTAGACCTAAATTGCCTATCGAGAGATTGGAACAGCTCCGGCCAGTGGATGGAGCAATTAATAAAAGGGGACGACGTTGGACCGTCCACCATTTGGAGTTTGATGGTTTGTCAAATGCAATTGGGGTGCCAACGTGCACAATAAAATAAGGAAGATGATGCATCATAGACGGTGTTAGAGATTGGGGAATTTGGTCATCGATGAAAATGATGTCCTCTGTCTCATAGATTTTGGGTTACCACCCGTCACGCTCCGTCATGGAGTCGATTGTAAAATAAAAAAAAGCCTCAATTTTCATTTCGCCTCTTCAGTAAATGAAGGGCTTTGATCAGTTCAATTTGATGTACCAGCCAAAACGCGATGAGCTTGATCCGCAAACACTTGTTTGTAACTATTATCAAGCCGCTTTTTGACAAGAGGGCAAATTCATTGATATGACGGGATAGAGAAGCGTAAATTTCAGCAAATAGAGCTCTTCTTTAGAACTATAGCTATCACGCAGGCGGGGAACTCATCAGCAATTATTTTTGTGGTTTTCACCGACTTGGTGAGCGCTGAGGGCTATACTGTGCGTGATATATCGACCAAGGTGTCCACAACCTGAGGGAAAGGATTGCTCCACACGGTGTTAAAGTGCTGGGCGAGCCTGATAGCGGGGGAGGGGTTTTGCTTTGTGCTTCACTCAAAGCTGGCGAGCTGGTTTCAAGAGTGGACTCGTGAACAATGCCCAGTGATAGTCTGGTGGACCTCAACGAGATAAGGGAAGGGATGGCCTGTATGCCCCATAGTGGATCAACTGAAGAGCATGAGATCATATATATCTGCAGTGTCTCAGTAATTGGCGGTGATATTTCGACGTCTCTGTTCAGGAAATCAAGATGATTGATTGTAAGGCAGCATATGCCATCTTCTGCGAGGCTGAAATGATAGCCAGCCAGTCGTCTTGTATGTCTCAACCCAACATGGTAGCCGGATTAGCTTCGTTTGCCAAGCACGAATTCAACACCCTCGATGCCCTGCAGCTTTTGATCGCACATTCAGGCCTTATTCGATCAGCTCTTTGGGCAAACTGAGTTTCGCAATGCCATCAACGAATCGCGCCCATAGCTAGGCTCCGTGGAAGTCACTCGGGCTATCGCTAATATTCGTCTTTGACTAGATGCTCGGATCCCAGGAAGTCATGCTAAGGATCCATGGCCTTGTTTGATATTGGACCACCATCTTCTGCCAATCGCCCTCGTTGATGATCCTTGACGTGCCGTTCTCATTTGATCCAAGTGGATTGGAGTAATCATTTACTCGTGTTGAGGTTTTGAAGAAGAGCAGCCATGTTGACGAAGCGCTCAGATGGTGGCATTCTCGCTCAGTATTGGACTTGGGACGAAGAACATCTTTGCCTAAATGTTAGCAAGCTGCGACTTTATCAATGATCCAGGGACAACATACGAATGGCGTGCATCACGGTACTTCTGCGCCATCTGCCGCGTCGTTCCGATTAGGCGGATTGAGAATCTCGTTCATCGTGTCGACGCTCATGCAATCGAATTTTGGATGGTTGAAAAGTCTGGTCTCGAGAGACAAGCAGAAGATGCATGTAAATGGACAGATGCGCGAAGAGAAGGCGCAAGGGGCATGCATTCGAGATGCCTTCCCCTCACAACGATTCCCCTCACGTGTCACATGACCTCTCCTGGAATCACTGCAACGACGTTACATCAGCACATGCATTTCGAGAAAATTTGGAAGAATCAACCCTTGCAAATGGGCTGATAATATTGGCATCCTCTAATTGAAGTACCAGAGAGCTGCGTTGCAGCACATGCTGCAGAACGGCGTGCCGTATGGGTTGCGTTGTGCGGATTGAGTTTGAGCCATGGCTTTTGGCTGCCGAAGCCACCAACATGGGCGGCCGTTTCCCCGGGACCTCGTCATTCTGTGAGGACGCACTGGGGTCTGAAATACATATAAAGTGTGATGCTGCTGTCAGTGACTACGGCCAGTAAATACTACATATGTGAAGAGAGCAGCAAGGGAGAATTATGCGGCTGTTGTTGGACGATCAGTCACGCCACGCAGCTTGATCAGGCTACGCTGTAATGCAGGCACGTCTGCAATAATCCCTATAGTATGAATAACTGGTGCGTTTTCAATGCTTACCAGCGTAACGGTATCAGGTCTTTCCTGCGATTTTCTGAAATTCTCTAAGAAAGCTTTAAATAGAGAAAAGTTATCAAGCACGGCTACTGCTGCTGCTACTACGATTATTATCCATTTCAAACGTACCTATATGATAGGTAAATACCTGTTTACATGCGGGTTAACTACATGTACTTTAAAGAGCTACATTTCTCCCTCTTTATAACTCTCATGTCAGTAGAGCCTTATAACGAGAACAAGCTTTCAAGGAACTGGAAGACTTTGCCGATCAGCACCCGCACCATGCTCAAAAGATCAGGAAGGCGGCGTTGGTATTTATCATAAGGGGAGATTTTTCTCAATTTCACAATAACCTAGCGCCTGATGCAGCAAAAGTGAAAAAGTATTTGGTGTTTCGCGAGATGACGGCGAAAGAGCAACGTAAATTTGAGGGGAAGCCGGAAGAGGCGAAAAAAGGCCGCGTCAAAGTGAAGGCTCAGAGTCTACCTGTAGCAGAATACTATATCTCATTTTCCGATTGAGGTTAATACCATTCGCATTTAAAGACCCCTTGTCTCCGTTCCATGTAAAAAGCAAAATTAATTCCCATTTCGAGCTATAAACCTTGACATGTTTTAAATCAGAGGGACGCCATCATTCTCAGCGGATATAGCATTCGTCTTCTATAGCCTACCAAGGTACTTGATATCCAACAAGTCTGAAAGTCAACAGTACCATAGTCGCAGAACAATGGTGAGATTGCCTGCTGTTTGAGCGGAATGGAGCTGCGTTTCCCCTTTTTGATTCAGGATACCACGTCTCTTCGTACAGTCAGGCAAAGGCGACCATGACTAAGTGGCAGTTCTCTTCGCGGGTCATAAGAACGAAATCGTAATAGCAATCACTGCGAAACTGTTCAATTCACGGCATGGTAATGGTTCTGCTCTGTCAACGTTATTACTTCGTGCAATCTTAGTCATGCATGTATTACTATTTCCCAGGTGATGCCTCTTTCTTGGATAACACACTAATGTTATTCGACAACAGCAATTCTATAATGACCGTCGTTTCCCTCCCGTTAGAACTATTGAAAACACTGGCCAACTTGCAATGATTTTTACAACAAAAGCTACACATAGGTAGTCTGTATCCTAAGATACTCAATGATTCAAATATATGCAACGCCATTCTCTCCCTCCATTCCTTCCAATAGATAGCCAAATGTTATCATAATCTATACATACAACTAACCCTACGACATTCCTCCCTTCATTTCTTAAATGTAGCGCTCTTCTCGCCCCTAACTGGCGGCATCTTCCTTGCGGGTTTGATCTCGTCATCGCCCGTCTTTGCATAAGGATCAAATGCCTTCTTCTTAGCTTCTTGGGCCGATTCCTTAGTATCTTCTCTCTTCGCATGCAGAACCGAGGCCGCCTTGCTGTAGTCGAAAGGAACAGCTTGGTACTTGGTAGGCTCTTCCTTCTTCGCTTGTTGCTGGTTCTTCCGCTGCTCTTTGCGAACGAGCTTCTCCTCTTGTCGCTTAGTACGAAGCTCTAGGCGTTGCTGTTCCTGAGCCGCCCGGGCTTCATCTCGCTGCTTCTTCTTCTCCAACTTCTTTGCTTTCTTCGCCGCCCTGGAAGGAGTATCCTCATCGTCTATCTCAATGACAGCGTCGTCATTGGCGTTCTCATCTTGCATCTCAGCATCGCCATCGGAAGCCAAGTCAGCTTCGCTAGATATTGACTCGTCGTTCTCAACAGCCTCAGCCTTTCTCTTCTGTCCCCTCCGCAACGTGAATTCTTCGTCTTTATCAACTTCTGCAGCAGGTATAGTCTCCTCTTTTGGAGGGGCAGTTACTACAGGTTCTTGCTGGGGCTCGACTTCGACCACGACATTTGCGACATCGCCAACAAACCGCTGCCAAGGGAAGGGGAAGTAGTCTTCCTTGACATCACCTGACTCCTTCATTTCATCCCATCGCGAGCTGACGGCAACATCGCCAAACAACTGCGATCGCGCAAGTTTTGCGGCTGTCACATTTGCGTCGGGCTTTAGAGCTTGACTTTGCGTTTTTGTTACCCTTGGAACTCCACTCTGGCTCTGTAGGGTTGCAGGGTCTCTGGAAGAGAAAAACTGTAGCAGGCTCGGACCTCCTCGAGCTTTTTCCTCTTGCATCTGAGTCCATATCTCATTCACCCTAGATCGAGCTAAAGATGCATTCAGCGGTAGTAGGCTGTGGAGGGCCTTAGCGTCCGGTGGGTTGACGCGTACAATTTCGGTCAGATTGTTGTTGCCCAGCACAAAATTGGGATTCTCGTCCTCTTTACGAGCAGTAAGGTCTCGCCAATTCCAGAGAGCCCTGAATATGGCAAATTGCTCGCTTTTATAACCAAGCTGTGAGTTTTTGAGAACAAAGTTGAACCACCCCCTCGACCCTTCGCCGGTTTCTGCGTTACATTCCGGATTCTCATGCCTTGATAGTGAAAGCTCTCGCGATCTTTCCAAGACACGCTTTACGAGGTGTTTATCGGAGTCCGACGATTGGACAAGTTCGTTTCGAATTTTATCGTAGATGTAGAGAAGGTAGTGGGTATCTGAACGAGCGTAAAACATCATTTCCTCGGAGAGGGGCCTAGATAGTGTTAAAGGGGAGGAACACAAGAATTATACGAAGATGAGCTATTGCATCATACCTGATTCTCCAGTCAGCCAGTTGATATCGCTTGTCAGCATCAAAGTTGACAAATTTTGAAAGGAGAAACGCCAAACTTCGACTTGAGTAATGTAAGGCATCGCTGGCGAAAAATGTGTCGAAGAGGCCATTGACGTAGAGGCCAAGATCTCGCTGCAGCCAGACCATATCCATATATGCTCCGTGAAAGACCTATAATTGTGAGCAACATGGGCTAAATTCGTTTGATAAGAGTATTTACCTTGACAATGGTGGGATCGGCGAATACTTCGTTAAGCACCTGGAGCTTATGTCGCCACGGCTTCAGCGTATCAACAACCCAGTCCTTTTCTCGAGTGCTGATTTGCAACAAGGAGACCAGTCCAATATACGTTCTAAAGTCGTGATGTTCCAAATCAACCGCGATTTCCTTGGCTTCCTTTAGCTCTTCAAGCATAGCAAGAACGCCCTCGTATGTGTCCACCCATGTAGCTGAGGTCGCCTCGTCTGGCTGGGGCAAAATCGGATCTTGGATCTGGAATAGTCGGTCCGGATATTGCATGCTTGATATCTCTGTTTCGTATGGGTGTCTGTATCTATACGAGGAAGTAGATTATTAGTCTCGATATCGCAATACGGCGAATAGAAAGCAGGGAAAACATACTGAGTTGTGCCATCGTTTCGGACAAATGTGACCAGGCTCTCATCCAAAGGGACAGTTGCATGCGGCTTCTCTGTCAGAATAGGCTTCCAAGGCCCATCAAAGAAGTTATTCGGTTGAATTTCAAAGTCCAGCTGCGGCTTCTTTACGTTGGCGTTGCGGATAACCTTGCCTGTTGATTTGGGTTGCTTCGCCTTGGAGTTCTTGTTAGGTGAAGGTTAGAGTTATATCCATGTATTTTGTTTGTAGAAGTCTTACAGAATCCGAGTCGCCATTCTCTCTCTGTTTGACAAGACCCGTGTACTCGTCTATCGCCCGATCTGCCTTTTCCAAGATGGAATCTACCACGTCCACCACCGCGCGCCAGTTCATGTCTACATCTTCGGGGTCTTCCAACTTGATCGGCTTTAGGCCACATGCTTGAGCTGCTGAGCTTAGTAACCGGGTGGAAAGATCGAGAATACGCGACGTCTTGTCATCGAGCTGCTCGGCAACATCTGGGTTGATGGTGCGCTGGAAACTCAGATCTTGGGATGCGATGCGATTGGCGGACTTGACAGTTGAGACGAGCGACTTTTGGATTGCCTCCTGGAGGGAATTGAAATCTTGTGACGAGTCCATTGCGATCAACCGCTCCCCCAAGAAGCGACAGGGTGATGAGGTCGTCGGCACCGCGATTGACTCTGCGAAAAATACGGCTCGAACAAGGAAGTGCTTATCGATAAAAAAAAGTTGATTAGCAGAGTTGGGTCGCCAAGGTCGCGTCGCAAGAATTTAGCGGCAGCCTGAGAACCTGTAAAAAGTGGGCACTGCTATCCTAACAACTCTACTGTAGGCCTAATCATCTAGCGCAGGCAGCCTGCAGGCTTATAAACTGGATTGATCTCTTTGTCATTATGCCGTCTCTTGTGATCAGCTGCGCTGAATACCTCCTTGGTGTATTCGGTATTTTTTGAATGGAGACAGCAGGCACGCTGTCCATACTAGTAGTTTCTTTCTTTTTCTGCTTTTCCTTTTTGGCCCATCGCTACTCGAACTAAGAATTCTGCAAAGAGAGAGTCGTAAGCATCATGAGCTTATCCCGTGTCACCATCATACAAAGAATGAGAAAGACGGATGACGAAATTGGTCTGAGCTCGGACAAGTCTTGTTGTCTTGGCACATTAAGCTGTGAGATGCGAACAACTTGAGTGGCATCCATGGCCGTTCAAACCCCCGTATGTTCTGCATGTACCTGACATGTATCAATGACTTGACCTTGTGTTCCTTTCTGTTGCTTCGGCCCGGTTGGATGAATGACTTAATCAAAATATTTTGCTCATGCATGGCCCAGCTAGAATCGTCCATTGGCCAGGGCCTCCAGGAACAGGGTTTGGCGCACCTCGATGCTACCTAGTAGAGTGCCTAATAAACAGCCAAAATGGATCAAAGAGAAGAAGGGAAAGAAAAAAAAGTTTGCTGCTGATAAGTACCTGCCCCATAGGCTGACGTAGAATGCTGATGTTATAACGCCCAGCTTAATCATGTATTTTTGCCATTTCCCATGCTGATGGATCCCGCCGCAATGCTGGGTCGCTCTATGATCGATGATCGGTGATGTCTCCAGGCGCAAAACGGACTGTTTGCTCCGCCATGGCACAGGCACAAACAGCTGCGCGTCCAAGCGGCCGCCTCACAGAGTTTTGTTATCAGCATCTGGCCGAGTGCACAAGTTTAAGCGCACCTAATTGTCCGACAGGCCACGGAAAAGACCAGATAATATATCCCTCATCAACGTTGTAGACAGCAGTGTGTAAGGTACCGTACAAGGAAGAGGTAAAAAGTGACGAGTGTGACTGCGTCAGGGAGCTGTAATGCAGCTTTAGGCCTGTGCTAAATGCGCCGTAGCCCGGGCAATGGCCGCTAAAATCTGCCCCTCCCCCCTCCCGCTGCTTGGAACTGCCCCTCTCTCCAAGCTTTTTGCTTCTTGATACGACATGCTATAAGTAAGCATCCGGCGCGAATCAGCCTCTTGTTTTTCGCTTCTTCAAGCAACAAAGCCGCGGCAAGATTCTCGCATCTGCCAGCTAGATCAGTGCACTTGACAACTGCGAGTATATTTGCGCAGTAGCAACCACTTTCCTGAGCTTGCGCCTCCCGAAACTACTGAGTACTAGGTGTTTCTTTACCCTTGTCTCAGAGCTACAACTCGATTGTCGTCATCCCGAACGAGCGAACCAAGCCTCCTTGGCTGTTAGGCGCCGCCACTGTCCTACTGAAGAGCTTCATTCCACTGCAAACGTCTTTCGCCCAGCTAATCAAAGCACCGAATCTCAAACGACGAGCTACGGCGACGACTTCGAGCCGAGAGCTTGCCATCTCGCTATAAACAATCAGACACAATGCCCGCTGCTGTTGGTTCCGACGGAGAGGCCAACCCTGGCCGTCTTCTCCTCCTCTCTAACCGACTGCCCATCACCATCAAGCGCTCCGACGATGGAAGCTACAGCTTCTCCATGTCGTCTGGTGGCCTCGTCACTGGCCTCAGCGGCCTCAGCAAAACGACCAGCTTCCAGTGGTATGGCTGGCCGGGCCTTGAGGTTCCCGAAAACGAGGTCGACGGCATGAAGCGCCGTCTAAAAGATGAGTACGGCGCTCATCCTGTATTCATCGACGATGAACTGGCCGACAGACATTACAACGGCTTTGCTAGTGAGTCCTTCCCTCTCCCTCTTATAGGCCTGTCCTTTCAATCACAGGGTAAAAGATGTTGACGTCATATTTCTTCTCTCTGCAGACTCTATCTTGTGGCCTCTTTTCCACTACCACCCCGGCGAGATTACCTTTGACGAGTCGGCGTGGAGCGCATATCAAGAAGTCAACCGCCTCTTCGCAAAGACAGTCATCAAGGATGTGCAGGACGGCGACCTTATTTGGGTCCACGACTACCACCTGATGCTTCTGCCTCAGATGCTGCGAGAAGAGCTTGGGGACTCCAAGAAGGATGTCAAGATTGGCTTCTTCCTGCACACGCCTTTCCCCAGCAGTGAAATCTATCGAATTCTGCCTGTGCGAGAGGCTCTGCTCACCGGTCTCCTTGACTGCGACCTGATTGGCTTCCACACTTACGATTATGCTCGCCATTTCCTCAGCAGCTGTTCCCGAATTCTTGATACCCCAACTACCCCCAACGGCGTTGATTGGAACGGCCGCTTTGTCACGGTCGGAGCATTTCCCATCGGCATCGACCCCGAGAAATTCGTCGAAGGCCTCCAGCGACCCAAGGTCCAAGAGCGAATCGCCGCCCTCAGCCGCAAATTTGAGGGTGTTAAGCTGATTGTTGGCGTTGACCGACTGGATTACATCAAGGGCGTGCCTCAGAAACTACATGCTCTGGAAGTATTCTTGACGGAACACCCTGAATGGATTGGCAAGATTGTCCTTGTGCAAGTTGCAGTTCCATCTCGACAAGACGTCGAGGAATATCAAAATCTTCGCGCCGTCGTCAACGAACTTGTTGGTCGCATCAACGGCAAGTTTGGCACCATTGAATTCATGCCCATCCATTTCCTCCACCAGTCTGTTTCTTTCGAAGAGCTTACAGCGCTATATGCCGTCTCGGATGTGTGCCTGGTCTCATCTACGCGTGACGGCATGAATCTGGTTTCGTACGAGTACATTGCCACTCAGCGCGAAAACCATGGCGTCATGATTCTCAGCGAGTTCACCGGCGCCGCCCAATCTCTCAACGGCAGTCTTATTGTCAACCCTTGGAACACCGAGGAGCTTGCCAATGCCATCCACGATGCCGTTACCATGAGCCCCGAGCAGCGCGAGGCAAACTACCGTAAGCTCGAGCGTTACGTCTTCAAGTACACGAGCGCCTGGTGGGGAGCCAGCTTCGTAGCTGAGATGACGCGCCTCTCTGCGGAGAACACGCAGTCCAAGACGCTGCGCAACATCTCCGGAGCAGTCGTGGGTCTTGGCCAAAAGGTGCAGCAGATCGCCGAAGAGGCCAAGGACTTGGTAACAGGCGGCGAACAGGCTTCTTCGGGGGCGCCTGAGACATCTGAATAGGCCTACTAGCTGCTTTCTTTCATTTTTGCTTCTCTTCTCTTTCTGATTCTTAGTCTTTTGGTAACCTAAAGGTTTTCTTTTTGTATCTGTTTACGCTGGGTTAGCGAGTGGGGAAAAAAACGTGCATGTATGAGTCTATTATTTATTTATTTTCTCCGTCTTCTATATCATATTAATTCCCACTTCTTCTCTCTTTGAACTTTGGTGGGAATGATATATTCTTCTATTTAGATGTTCCATGAACGTATCCGTTGTGGTCGCTGGTTTGAAAAGGGAAAGGTCAGCAATAGTCCGTCGTCGAGATGGATTGTATTAGCTGTTTATTAGCAGAGGATAGAAAAGCAAATTAGTTCATTCTTACGTCAATATATATACATCATAGTGCTTCTGCACGATTGTTATTGGATCAGATAGACATGCATTCACAGTCACTGATATTGGCAATCTCGAGATAAAGGCCATTGGCTTGATTCGTTAAGAGCTATGTACTATAGTGTATCTAAGTAGAAAAGTAATAACAACAATCGTAAGCAGCATCGCAAACCCAGCGAACTCCATCGTCCTAATCGCGTAATCTAAAGCAACCTGTGGTATCCCGTCATCGTCGTCATCATTCCGTCCTTTCCCGTTCCCATTCCTATTCCCTTCTCCTATCTGTACCCTTCAATATCCTTTCTCATGTGCTCCCAATATGATTGATATATATCAGGCATATACGAAGCCACTTTAATAAGGGGAGTCGACAATGTCATCCCTTCCGAGCTTATACTGGCCACTCTTTCCCGTACCGATTCTTCCCGACTTCCGTGTACCGCCCAGCAGTCGCACGTCTCCAATAATGCTTTCTCGTGTAGGCTCCTTAAGACTTTTCTTAGCGACCATGTTGACTTCGTTGGGCAGGGCAACAATGACGTTCTTGTCAGAGCCGAATTTGAAGTCATCTGCCATGACCTTCTCCTCATATCGCTTAATCATATACGGCGTTTTGGTGCCGCGAGTGACCCGCTTGAGGTTCCACTCAATGATGTAAGGTCCGGAAGCAGTGATGATGCTGGTCTCGGAAGCACCCTCGCCCGTGTTGAATTTGGCAGGAGTAAATGATACGGGCAGGCCAGTCTCGTGGTAAAACTGGGCGACGTGTTCGGGTGAAAGGGCTAGACGGCGAGGGCGGGGCTTCGAGTCTGAAGAAAATGCCTTTTCGAACCCAAGCTTTCCCTCGTTCTTGCCATCGTGCTGCATAGCATCGATAAGGAGGATGTAGTTCTTTGTAGTTCCCAGAATCCATCGGCCATCGGCTGAAACATCCATACCAATGATGGGGTCACCAAGAGCGGGAAGTTGCGTCTTGGCTCGAATTCCGAGGCGGTCAAACAGACGAATATCACCCTTGTTGCTTGCTACGGCGATGTAGCCCTTCTCGGTGGTAGCAATGGAGGAGAAATCGTTCTTTGAAACGTATTGCTTCGTTTCCGAATCGACAATCTTGTTGCCAGCTTGGCGAGGATCGACTCGGAAAAGTGCGTTGTGAGAGATACCCAAGAACGTCTGTTCTCCAGTCATCTGTGCAAACTTGTTCTCGGGAGCAAATGTTGTGACAGACATATCGTCATGGACATTCCACTCGTCGACAACCTTGCCATACTCGATATCCATGCGGTAGAGCTTGTTCGGATCCACGTTGTTTTGCATAATGAGATCCCTATCTTCTTTGTGGAGCATGACCTTCTTTGGGTTCATCAGTTTGCCTCCAGGAGTCATCACCTTTGAGATGTTGGTGGAGAACTTGAGATGGTTATCCGGCGTGTGGGTGAAAACTCCAATCTTGGAACCACGAACGACAAAGGAGCGATCATGTTTGTAGCCAACGGCAAGTTGAGAGTTGACGTCTCCATCGTTCCTTTCCTGCTGTTCCTCGTCATCATCATACTCCTCGTCCTCATCATACTGGGCACGTTCATCCTCCCTATCCCGCTCCTCCTCCTCCTCCTCTTCCTCTTCTTCTTCCTCTTCAACTGGTGGCGCATCTTCCATGGTGAGGTCATTGAACGCATCCAAGACATATTCACGTTCTTTCTCTTGGATCTTCTTCCACTTGGTTTCATTCAATTTCTCCCATAGAGCTTGCATCACCCCTTCTTGGAATTTCTCCAAGGTTGGCTGATCCTTGAAACGGAGAAGCCACGATCTCCCAGTTCCATCTGCCGACCAATGGTTGAAGATGAAAGAGAGATGCTCAAAGTCAAATACCGGGTTGAGATCGGCAACCACGGGAGTGCCTAGGATCGACCTGTCATCCGCATTAATTTGCAGCCAATACTGCCAGTTTCCGACTTCAGAAACAGCAGCAATGACAGAGTCTTCAACCTGGGAAAAATGCCCTGCTTGCGGATCGTAGAGGTGCAATTCACCGGACACGGCAGCATAGATCTCCAGTGGCTTGGGAGCAGCCTTTGGCTCTGGCGCCTGCTGGGGTGCTTCGACCTCTTCAACAACCGCTTCAGGCTGCTGCTCTGCGGCGGATCCGCGCTGAGCTGAAGAGTTGGCGGTTCGCTTGGCAAACATGTCGTCGATGGAGTCGATAGAGCGGGCGAGAGTCGGGCTGTGAAGAGGGCTAGCGGGAGGGATGGGCTGCTCCTCGGGGAAGTCAAATTGCTCAAGATCCTCGTCCGAGGCTGTCGTATGCGGTTTGCGATATTTGCGCTCGTATTGGCACTCTTGAGCCGTTTGAAGGAAACGCTTAGCTTCCGCGTTGGGGACAACACTGTCGCAGACAAACTCGTAAAGATCGCCGTTGTCGCCGCTCAGGTCCTTCCAAGCAAGAACAGTCTCCTCGCCTCCTTCTCTAATCTCGATACGGAAGCGCAAAGCTTCGTCGAGCAAAAAGGTCTTCTCGTCGCGCTCGCCTACAAGAGCGTCAATCTCAGCGTCCTCGCCCTCTTCGTCAGCGAGCAGTTCGGCCTCTCCCTCTTCAAAGACTCGCTGCACGACGAGCTGGTACTGGAAGTCTTGATTGGTCCGGCGGATGCGGATAGCAGAGTCCTTGAAGATGAGTTCTGAGTATCCCTTGGGCGAGAGCGGTCGCACGAGGTACAGCTGGCCTTGGGGAAGTTCGATGAGGGATTCTTGGGCGGTTGAGCCGAAGATCAGCTTGCCAACTAGATGGAGGCCGGTGTTAGCAGAAGTGGTGCGACGGTTTGGAATAATGAAGTGGAAGAGGAAGAGGAAGAGGAAGAGGAAGAGCGGAAGAGCAGAAAAAGAAGTAGACGCGGGCGAAGGAAGGCATCCAGAGCCTTAAATAACAGGGCGGCAACAGAAACTGAGGGGCCTTTATTGGAAACAAAGCCGAGCTGAGCTACGCTGTTTCTGGGGATTCATGCATGCCTCAGGGCTGCATTCACTTGACTCTTGACTTACCATTTCTAAGGACGAACATCTTGGCAAGAGGGTTTGCCGTTGCTCTCCTACAGTCGTCGTTGCTACTTTCAAAGCGTGCGCACAAGGAAAACAGCAATGCGAGAGGAAATTAACGGTAGGCAGAACTTGGGTGGGGGAGGGCACAGGAAAAAAAAACAAAAGGTGTCGTAGCAACCGTCGTCAGGAAGAAAAAGGCCTAGTGAGAACCTGCAGCACAAGGCAGTATCTAGTGGTGCCTCTTACAGGGGCTTGACACAGCGTGCAGAATGGAAAAGATTGAGAGAAGAGTTGAAGATGATTTTGTTGGTTCAAGGTAATAAATGTGGGCAAATGCCGTCTTTCGTATGCACGTCTCAACAGATCAAACGGTCCAGCCTTGACTGCGTCATACTCGCACCAAACAAGCTTCCGCTAACAGCCAGCCATACATACAAACCTGCTGCCTGTGATCTGCTCTGTATGTGCTAGAATGCGCCGCTAGAACTGGCGGGTTGGCGCGTTGGCGGGCTCGAGTTGGAGGGGTCGGCGGGCGATAAGATTCGCTGGCGGAGGCGCTAGATCCTTGCCACAGTCGCCACGGCTTGAAACCCACCTTGTCCACTTCCAGCTACACAAGGCTGCGGCGGTGCTTCCACGATAGGGCCAACCAAAGGCGTGGATATCCTCATAGTCAAGTACAGTATACTAGATGTTTGACCATGTGCTGGTTGGTCTAGAATCACGTCTTGCAACGTGGCATTTTCTCAGTCTGGTGCTCAAGATAACTTGCGGTGGTACGTATGACATCATTCGCTGATACAAGCAATGGCGCGCAGCAATTCTGTAGCTATGATTTTCAAACCCTCTCTATGGCTATTTACTGGACCATACGATGAAATTTATTTCATATGGATAGATCCTTGGACATATTACCGAAATATAGAATCTACAAGACAAGGCTATCATTGAAGAAAAGAAAACAAGTCTTGTCATTACCATGTCATAGGGTAGGCCAAGATGCTTCAGTTCAAGAGGCACGGCCCGTCATGCTCATGCTGCCTTCATGATACGACATACGCACGCCGAATTTCAACCGATGTGATTGGCGAGATGGCCGAGTTGGTTATGGCGTCAGGTTAAGGCTACCTTAACAGCAATTCCTGGTGGAGCAATCCGCGTGGGTTCGAGTCCCACTCTCGTCATATCTTTTTTGCTTTTTTGCTCTTTGCTTGTTGATTGATGCAGTAGATGATGGGTAGTCTAGGCAATTCCTTTTTCATGGTAATACTATATTTCCTTGATATGTTATACAGACCCTTTTATAAAAGCGGGTAGTCTCATAAAGTTTGAAGAGGTATCAGAGGTATCAGAGGTATCATTCTATTATTCATTTTCCATCGGATGTCTCATTCTATTCGTAACCTAGGTATAACAACAAGGAAAAGGGAAAAAAGAAAGAAAGAAATTAGTGGTTGCAATCTCCTGATAATGCATAAAGCCAGACATGTATATATGCTCGTAGTATGCAGTCAACTTGAGCATGTAAGCAAACCTCGTCGCAAAACCATTCTCGATGCGACTTACACAAATCCCCATGAAGCGTCTCATAGCAACGAGTTCCTCCTATCTATGCTTGCCAACTCTGCTGCCAACGCAGCTGAAATCTCGGGTGGGCTCCGTCCGTTTCTGTACATCCATAGCCTGCTGAGTTCTTTGACTTTGACGTCCTTTCTCTGCTTCTTGCGGGCTGAAAACTGGTCGTACACCTCGATTGGGGTCGATATCTCGCCTGTTCCAAACCCTCCCGTGCCCCCGTAACTAATCTCAAAGGCTTCTCGCGCATTCTCCATGGCGGTGCCCTCGATACCAAACTTGATGACCTCTTCCATGAAGGCATTGTTTTCTTCGACTCCGATAAATTCCCCAGTCTCCGGATCGCGCTTTAGAGGAAACAAGCCATCAAGGTAGTGTTGGACGAAGAGGTGTCCGCCGTGGCCATTGGACCGATTGAATAGACGACCGAGGAAGCGAGGTAGTTGGCTGGAAGCCATTCTATTAGTCGCAAAGTGGAGAATGCCCCAGATGGCAACAAAGTCGGTGTTGTGAGTATAATGCTCGATATGGCCAATAGCTCTGTCCTTGGCAGCAGAGGCAGTGTGGTAAGACGCTATTGAAGAGGATCGTCGTAACAAATTTGCAGAGATCATCGGATCCTTCTTGACTTCCAGCGGTGTAGTGGCTGGAGTTTCATAGGTGGTCTCGGAGACGATTGTCTGCATAGCCTCAAATGGCTTCGACCGGGTCAAATCTTGTGAGATGACATGGCGGTGAGGGTTGTTGAAATGATTAGCGGCACTGCCAAAAGTGTATACTTCAAGCTTTGCGAGAAGATCTTGAGGCATCTCTTGTAGGAGCCAGTCCAGAACCATGCCACCTTCTATAGCCCCCTGAGAGTGCATGATGAACACCACCTTTGTCTTCTTAGGGTTGTAAAGAATATCTTTAATATGTCTATAGCAGACACGAATATCGCCGGTTGCGTACGAAAAGTTGCGCTGTATGAGGCACTCGATGACGTCGAAAACCATGCCGGAAGTGCGATTATGGATGCCGAGAATTGGGCGACCAAATGTAATCGCTAAGCGATTAAGATTTGTCTTCATCCAGTGCTCGCTATTGTCATTCAGTTCGAGTTAGAGTCAATACGGCAATAAAGACGGCAAAACATGATGCATTCCAAGCAAGCCATGGTGGGACAAACTCACCCAGTCGAGACGCCGTTTAAAAACACCCACTGCTCATGCTCATGCTCCGGTCGAGCTTTGGCATACTTTTCATCAGAGTGGAAGATGATGTCTTTGCCATTCAACAGCATGCAGACCAGCCTGTTGAGAGAATGAAAGCCAACGATGGCTCCGATTCCCATCCAAGCAGGAAAAAATATCGCAAATGGCAAAGCGATGAGAAAGGCGACCTGGAAAATGAGCAGGAAGAAGTGGACGGTGAGACAGAAGATGTTCATCCGCGACGGATACAGTTCATCAAGCTCGCCCGACCCAAAGGGATGTATAGGGAAGAAGACCCAAGGCAGTGCCCAACAGTAGGCGAAGAAGTAGTAGACATCTTTGACTAGGAGACGGAGAGGGAAGTCGGTATAGGCGTAGTTGATGACGGTTTCGCCGCCGATCTGGCAGCGGTAGAATTCGGTGACGGAGCTCATGAAGGACCTCGGCGATGCGCCGTTGGGTTGGTTTGGAGGTTTCATGGCGGAAGTGCGTGGATAATCGCGGTTAGGAGATGTATATAAGGTACTTGGTACCTAGGTATGTAACCTGGGCCAATAACGCAGCTGCAGTAAGCGCCTCCAGGTTTCTCCTCACAGGAAACAAAGGGAGGATAAAGAGAGGCCGTCACTTGTACTCTCAAGTATCCTCTGCAAATGAGTACATGTAAGTACTATAGCAGCAGCAGCAACAGCAGCAAGATAGGGCTGAAACGAGCTGGAGGAAACGCAGGTCCGGGCAATGGTGGTGAGCTAGCAAACATATACCTTTTATTCTTTTCCCTTCACGGCACTTGACCCCTGGCCGTCCATCTTCTAAATGCTGCGACTAGTCACTAGGCGCATACGAGTTTGTCGCTGTAGGCAGCGAGAGAGAGGAGAAGACAGGACCCATGAGAGGTGCCATCACATGTTGAGTTGCCCGGTATGACAGCTGTGGGCACTTTGCAACGCTCTGTTCTCTGCCTGGGCATCTTGGCTCTGACACATCGCATCATCTCGGCTGGCCAAGCGAAGAGAGGCGCCGTACAGGAGCAGACACAGCCAGTGGGACGTCACATAGGGCAAGGCTGAGCATGGAGCAGGCGATCAGCTGGCGAGTCCGCATTGGCCCGTGGTGTGGAGGAGCGTCAGCAGACCTGCAGATGCGAAACTTGGAGTCTCGGCAGGGCATTTCTGGGCCGGGCAGGGGAGATGCTGGGTGGAGTCGGTGTGCGGAAGAATTGATGCTAAAGAATGCTAAAGGCGGTGGATGGCTGCATGGAGGAATCGGGAATTGCATGAATGGATTTGGCGTGGTGTTGAAGTGGTGAAGAAGGATTGAAGGTTGATGGAGATGGACGCCGGTACTCGTATCTCAAAGCACATGGAACCGCCAGCATGTCTCAACCAACAAGCCATGCAGATGACATTAATGACATTAACACGCAAAAGGCACTGCGTCTCGTGCTCTTTACGGCTTCGGCACGTCACGAGCGAGATGTAATGCCTCCTTGGTGCTTACAAAGACTTGGAGGAACGAAGATCTGAGACAAAGACCGGTAGCCGGTGTGAACTATTCGTTAATGTCCCGCTGTCTTCAATGTGCTGAGACGGCATTTATAGGCCTAGCCGCTCTGTCAGGTACAAGAGCATGGTGTGCATGGCGGTGCTTGTACGCTAATTTAGAGCCCCGGGCTTTTAATGTGCCAGCGCTCGCATGAACTGAAGTCTGCACTCAACACGGGCACCAGCTAAGAATTCACTAGCAAGGTCGTCCTGGCCAGCTGGCAGCCATTATACAGGGCCATTACCACCCTACCAGAAGGTCCCTACATGTGCAGAGGTGGTATTGCTATACCGAGACTGTTGTGGTCACCAATGAAGATGCTTTCATGTTGTTTAATACGTACCTCAAGCCACAGCGCTTGGACGTTGGTCGCACATCCCAACGATTAAATACTCTAGATCTGTGAAATCATAGAAGTGCTGTTTTGCCGGGAATTTGGTATTGGAGGGTGCTAGCGTAACTTCAAAGGGAGATGGATGCCTTTTTACAACTTGAAAGCAGTACACTTACTGACGCCTATCCTAACTGTTACGAGGCGTATAAAAGAGAGGGGAAAAAAAAAGGAAAACAAAATGCCTTTAAACCAGAGACGGCTTTGGTTGAATATTGGCCCTCTTAAAAAGAGAGGCCTCTATTTCCAATAGCTCAAAAGGGCAAAAAGATATCGCTGACGAGAGTGGGACTCGAACCCACGCGGATTGCTCCACCAGGAATTGCTGTTAAGGTAGCCTTAACCTGACGCCATAACCAACTCGGCCATCTCGCCGTTGATGTTTGAGGTCTATGCTATATTCTTCTAAGAGCCATACCTCTACAACTGCGAGCCTAAAGCCCCCAATCCCCGTACAGCCTACAATATACATCACGGACAGCAGCAAAGCATTGGAATGGAATCGAAAGAAAGTTGGTATCATCTAAAAGTCTAAAAAGAATATTCAACAAACACTTATTCGAACATGTCGCAAAAGAGCAGACATTCCTAGCAGATGCTCTATTTGTCCTTGGAAAATTGCATCTTGATAGTCTAATTCTCCGACTCATATTCAACGATTTTCTTTCTTGCGGTGCAGGCGTTCCATCTCCTGCATGATTCGCTTCGGTTCATTGCGAATAATTATTGGCCGTGCTAGACGCAGCTTTGCAAAAAATCCCCAAAAGAGCGCATAAAGTAAGAAGGAGAGGTTGACGAGGCCGAGATATATCAATGGGATGATGCTGAGGGGAATGTTGCCTTGAATCACATGCGAGTAAGTGTCTTGGATAATCACCGGCAAAGGACAGAATAATAATAAATGTTTCTTACCAAATAGACCGTCACGGCGTTGGATAGTCTCCCATAATTCGCCAGTCATGACCTCGCCAGCTCCATCCCACTTCCACGGACCCTTCATGCGGAACTTTGTATTGAAACATGCTCCTGCGGCCCAGACGTACGGCAGTCTCCAGCCATTTTTCGTACGGAGGGCGAGCTTGAGCACTTCTGTGAATGTTGGTGCTGCATCGATATCCTTTGCTAGTTGATATGCGTAGCTATCGTGCTCGACGCCATAGAAGACACGCGCATCAGGAGGGCGTATGATGCGATAATGCCACTCATCGTCGGGATGAAGCGGTTTAGGGATTCGATTCATCAGGTTCATGGTAAACAGCATGGACTGCATCTCAGCCAGAGGTGGTATGGCGCCGAACCCCGGGCGAATAAAGCCAATGAAGCCAACTGTCGGCTCATCCGAGCTCCAGATCTGCCTGACATCCGCATGCCACGCTGTGGGATAAGGCTTGTCGTTGGTTTGTCTGGATTTATTGAGAAAAGGAAACGATGGGAGGTAGCCAGTGGCAAATACAACGACGTCTGGCTTGACTACGGTCTCGTTGATGCGGACAGACTCTGGACGGCCGTTGAGAGGGAAGTGCGCCGTGCCGTCCTTGGAGATGTGAGAAGGAATTGGTGCGACTTCTATTATGCGTGAGGTGGGAGGGATATCGGTGTTGAAGAAGAAGCGACGGATGCGAGTCGCAAGAGGCCACTTGGACGGTCGCCAGGGAGCCGAGACGTGATTGCTGATGCGCTGCCAGGCTTTGTTAAAGAAGACTAAAGTATTGAGAGTGGCATTGGATTAGAATAAAGACTGCTTTGGAGAAATATTAAGTGTTGGTATATATATATGCTTCATACCTCGTGATGCGTGAAATCGTTCACTATAAATCTGGCCAACAAACTGATCGACGCCATATGGAGAACCGCCGCAGAGCCAGCACCCAGCAGGCAATGCGACGAAATGGTAAAAGTTCCATATTATCATACTGTCTCTTACCATAGGATGAACATACATGGAGTCGAACAAGGTAATTTGAGATACATCGAGGGGTAGCTGCAGATACTCATAAGGCTTGGAGCCAAGGAGCCAGGGCAGAAATCGCTGACCAGGGACTCTCTGTAAGCCAGGTTAGCTACCTTTTTGCGAAAGAATGTTTCCTTGTGAAAAGAAAAAGAAGTTTGATGTTGAAAAGTATGGAATACATGCCTTTGGGGCTCCGAGCCAACCATCGCGATGGCATAGAATGACTCTGTCCGTATCCCCTGTCACTGCCAAGTAGGCAATATCTGCACCAGTCTCGCCACTTCCAACGACCATGACCGTCTTGCCCTTCCCAAACTGCTCCCGGGACTTGAATTCACAGGAATGTATCACGACGGGGACATGTTCGACGCCTGGCAAATCCGGAATATTCGGAGTGGCGTGCACGCCGGAGCAAACTGCAATGGCATCGCATTCCCACTCAATCTCCTCGCCGGTCAATGTCCGGTAAGTGACAATGTGCTCACTTGAGCTACCTCTTCGAATTGACTTGACCCATGTATTCAAGTTGATATAAGGCCACAGCTTGAAATGCGTGGCGTAATCGTCAAGATACTCGAGGTAGCGATCGGTAGTGAAGAAATCGTCATCATCGCTACGAGCGCGAAAGTCAGAGAAGGTGGTTAGATACTTCGACGAGACCAGCTCGGCCTCTTCGTAGCTATGACTTGAAAAGATACCACCAAGCCTGTCTTGGGATTCAAAGAGTCGAACCTCAAAGGGCGGGACGGGAAAGCGCCGATGGGCTTCGGTAAGTGTCTTGAGTTGTACGATGCCCGAAGGACCGCCGCCGATGATGGCAACGCGCATTTTTCTTCTTCTTCTCTTGTCTCTCTTATATCAGCCACTGGCTGGAGAAGCTGGGAGGGAGTTGATTAAAATGAAAAGGACTAGTCATTAAAAGCTTTCAAAAAAACAAAACAAAAAAACATGAGCGCCCTCTAGTATGCTTTGCTCATGAGAGGCCACACCCTGTGGCACATCCTGACCCTTAATAATCTCTCGCCAAAGGTGGACAGCTCCTTGCTTGCTAGACTCTCCATTTGTCATTTTACCGAATAGTAGTTCCCCTCCGGCTTGGCCATGGGGAGCGGATAGATTGTTTCCGCTATGCAAGGCGGGCCACACCACATGGCTATGCTCCTTGATGGGTATACTTGTAGGCAAAAAGACATGGTCAAGGGAGCCAAGACGGCTGCTACTTTGCAAGGGGGGGTAGTCATATGGGTCTGTGAGTCGACGGCGTCTGCGGTGGGCCGAAAGAAGACTATAAGAGTCGTCGTGGAGAGAGAGGTCCATGGCCCGCGGTAGTGGTGGCATGGAGCCAGCCCACAAAGGTCCCATCTCCGTTCGCCGACGAGCTATTAACTGGCTAATGGGTGCTGCGCTGTCCATGGAGTTGAACATTTGGGTAAGCAACTGGCGCGTCCAAAACTAGTTGCGCTGTCGAGCTGTCAAGGGTCATCGTTGCGCCGTCTGATGAAATTAATTAGCAGTACTACTAGGCATTACCTACTGCGGTCACTCGTACATGCTTGTATTACATGTCCAAGCTTTCCCGGCAGTCTTCCGCGACAGGACAGGGAGCGGTCCGCATTGATACGATACGCTGTCGCGAAACAATAGATGCATGGTTAGCAGTCCATGTTGCTTCAAAGCATGTTGGGTGGGAGAGTTTTATTCCCCGTGGCTCGCTTTTGGGGCAAATCCCGGCAGTTTGGTTCAGACGGGCGGCTAGAACCCACGTGGAAAATTCCAATTTTGGCATCTAGACTGAGCTTATTGGCTCTGGCCCAAGCCATCGGGACTGCAAGCAAAGAGAAAGGGCTACGAACCAACAACACTGCAACCCGCAGCTTTTGGATGGTGTCCGAAAATAATTCCCTGCTGCAGCTGGATATGACACATCGGGGTGCTTTTCCTGCAGAGCGCTCTTCTTTAGTCTTCGTACGACCTACTAATGTAGGCCATGGTGCTAATGCTCGTAGAGGCTGCGCAGGGGACTAGACCCGCTAAACGGACATATCGGGCCTGCGTAACTTGGGCGTGGTAGCACGAATGGATGGGATCGATCAGACATAAGAGATGGGGGAAGGTCGTGATACTCACGAACGAAGGAGTGATTTGTGATTTGGGTTTTGAAGAAAGGTGAAGAAATCATACTGTAGACAGATGAAGATACAACGCCTACGAACAGCGCTAAACCGCGCAATTGCAATCACGTAGCTAGGACTAGCAGAACATAGCCTCTCTCAAGGAGATGATTTAATAATACGCCGTAATGCAAGCAAGGACTTCATTTTCTGACACTGCACGCACGGACGCTTCGGCCAAGCAGGGCTTTGAAAGGGTTCGACCGAGCCTAGCCCATTTCCAGAGGCCGTGCAGAAGGATGCGGGAGTTTTCTCAATATGAAAGCCGAGCAAATTTGAGGTTCCTGCAGCTCACCAGTAGTAAGTAGTACCGAACCAATGTTGTAGAGCAGCCCTCTGACTTTCCGAGCATGAGCAAAAAATTACGATCAAATACCTTGAAGCGATTGTTTCCTTTATCAGCCTCTAGGAGATTCTTAAGAAGAGCACGATAATGCATTGCCTGTCTCTGTTCACAAATCCTAGTGAAAAGAAGCAATCTATAACGAGTGAACGATGGACTGAGAATACAACCCTGAGTCTACTTAGTGGCTGATTAGTAAATTTGTTTATGCAAAAAAAAAAAAAAAAAAAAAAAAAAGGTGAAAGATTTGGCTCATTTTGAGTAGCATAACGACTTTCTGTGGCTATCACCACATCTTCGTCTCCCATTCTCGTAGAATCTCTTTGCCAAATAGCTGTGATGGCCGCTAGCAACCTAGCTCAAAAGACAGTTGAGTGGATTGGCAGCTTTTAAAAAGAAAAACCGGAGGCGAATAGCCTATTGAACGTTCTTGCCATTAAACACGCCCCACCACAGCTGCCAAAAAAAAATGCCAAAATAGCGGGGAGAGTAGCGTGACCCGATCCAATCCATTGTAGCTCCGTCCCGCGAAAGCAACGATTTGTGGACGACATCATCGGCGCCAAAAGTTCGTCCTCGCTGGATTGACTGTAATTGATCAATCGATAACGCCCTCAAATCGACCAATTCTGACTGTAATTTACTTCCACTGCCTTCAAAGGCCATGGCCATCATCAAGCCACCGACCGGCACTCTCGCCTCGCCCCTCCGCACCTCCCATCACATCTCACATTGCGCACGATCCTCTGCCTCTGCCTCGCCTCTATGCGATCGATTGCGGCGACGACGATATGCCACTGTAAACGAAGCCAGCGAAAAGAAGTGGTCCGACGCAAAAGCATCATCTGGCGACACCATCCCCGAATGGCCGAAATCGCCGCGACCCACGCCATACCAGGTCTTGGGCGTCTCCAAAAGCGCAATCTACGATAAGCGACATTTCTATGACCTCGTCAAGCTATACCATCCCGATACACATGACCCCCAAGGCAATCCCTCATCAGCATCAGCATCAACATCGCCATCAGCGTCGTCGTCCTCATCACACATCAGCCAACTCCCCCACGCCACCCGCCTCGAACGCTACCACATGATCGTCGCCGCCAACGAGCTCCTCAGCAACTCCTCCAAGCGGCGCATGTACGACGCCTACGGCCTCGGTTGGTCCCACGGCGACGGCGTTACGACGCTGCGCGACATTGACAGAAACTGGCGCCACCAGCAGGGCACCGCCGCGAACAACGCCACGTGGGAAGATTGGGAGCACTGGCGGGATGCCCAGGCGGGAAAGGCCGGCGAGCCTGTCTTCATGTCGCATGGAGCGTTTGCCACCATTGTCGTCATGTTTTGCGTCGTCGGGGCCATTGCGCAGACAAACCGCGCCGAAAACAGCAGCACCGTCTACGCTGGATGGGTGGCCGATCAGAACAACAACGTCGGGCGCCGGCTGCAGAGGAACGAAGTCATGGTAGCGGGACTCAACAAGGATGAGAGGGTCAACCACTTCTTGAGAGAGCGGGAAAACGTGAGTTACCAGTTTGTGCCAGCCAAATTCGAGACGGCGGACCCGTCTAGGCCGTCATAAACTCTTCGCCGTCGCCGGCAACAAGGAGCGGCACGTCCAGTGGCCAATCCTGTGTATTATTATAGATGATGATTTAACGAATATCTTCCCTGCATCCAACCTATTATTTCTATATAATGTACTGATAGTTCTATATATATATACTATGCGTAAGAAAAGTGACATTACATTAAATCGTAAAGGACATTAGTCATGATTGAAAAACTCGTGTCATCATCCGGCGCTTCTACCTCTTACGTATGGGACGCTTCTGTCTCTGTCCTCGAAAATAATGTCTCTTGACGAGAGTAAGCCACGCGAGCTGTCTTCAAGTCAGGCTCAAACGGCTCTTCATCGGTGTATTCTGATATCAGTCTATGGTTAATGATATTGTCGATGCGCAAGCGTGGCGGCCCGGAATTGAGCTTTTCGCCATTCTTTGGTGGTCCGGCTATGCGCAAGGGTCAGCAGAGGTAGCAGAGGGAGACTTTAGAAATGAGGCTCATCTCGGATCGTTTAAACTTACATACGATGAGGTCTATCAGCTTGACAATGACAGGACCCCAACAAGTAATGGCAATAATCTGTCCATACGACCATTTGTTTGCCTCAAAGCTTTTGGCACTGATGACAGTAACCAGCGAAACCATGTATAGGATATTGATGAAGAAATATAATATTTCCAAAACTCTCCAAAAGTACTTTGCAAATTTTTTCCAGTGGCGCTGAAGTCGGTTCTCCGGCCATCGACCAGGCGTCCAGCGACCGAATCTCAAATGCTTCGTCCGTCTATGTTTTCGTAGCGTCCAGCTCAGCTGGTCGACGACGAGCGCAATAAATGTAACACTGTCCAATGCCAGAAACACAACCTTGTAAAAAAGCGGATGTGGGAAGAAAGTCAAGCTGAGTCCGGAAACTCCATGGGTAGCGGCGCAATACGTGCGCGGACTTGGGTTGCCGCCGCATTCTTCGATACTATGCTGCTGCTTGAATAGATCAAAGGTAGACGAGAAGCTAATCTTTTGCGTAGATGCAATAATCGCCAATAGATATTCTGCACAAAAGCCAAGGAATGTATGCCAGTTGCGAATACCTTCGTTATGGAGACAAACTTGGACCAAGAACATGGGAAGCACTCCGTTTAGACTGACATGGAATGCGACAGCGCCATTGACGATGATCTCGCCCCAGAATGTGCCATCCTGGGAGTTGATGACAATGGCAAGGATGGAGGCGATCTGCAGCGCAAACACAAACCAGCACTGAGCTTCCTGGAACTCGACCAGGGTAGTGGCCATGGCCACACTGGTCCGCGACATGGTAGATGTGTCTCTCCAGATTAACGACTGGGCACGGGTGAGGGTGTAAGGCTCCCGTTTCTTTTCGGTGTGGCGCGCCCAGAGGGTGAATGCTTGAACAGCCAGATACAGTGATCCCGAGAAGCATACTTGGAGCACGTAGGAAATCAGCACCTATTCCGGCAAGATTAGTGTTGTCTTGACTCTATAAGGCTACATCTTGATGGTATAGTCTTACTCCGGGCCCAAAGATGTCAGGGTCAATATTGGCTGGGATATCTGGGCAAAATGTGTTCATGGCCTCAAATATCTCATCTGCAGTAGAGTGCTCTATGGAGAGCGCTTTGATGGAGGGGCCACATGGCACGCTCAACTGGTCACTTCCGCAGGATGCTTGTGCGCAAGTGATGAAGGAGTCGAGGGTTGGCTTATAATCGAAATTGGCGAGACTTCCAGAACCCATAATAACGCTAGCATTCCGCTCTGTCTGGGGGGTGATGTAGTAGCTCTCGGTATCATGGGTCCAGTGGGAAATGGAAGCCAGCGCGATACAGTCGTAAAACGTCTCAAGAGAGCCGAAGAAGTTTTCAGTGCTGTTGCAAGCGCGGGTGCAATCTTCTACGCCATCGACCAGGCAGCCGGTGCCGAAGAGCACAACGCTCTGGTCGCCTGCAATGCTCGACTTGATGAGATCCCTGAAGCTGAAGACATCGTCATTCGGATTCCCGACGTTGGCTAGGTCGTCGAAGGGGAAAAAATCAAGAGTTCCTCCTATATTGGGCTCGACAATGACCGAAAGTGGCAGAGACGACACAGTAGGTGCCGCTGTTATTGCGGTCGAAATAACAACAGACGAGATTATGCTACTGGTGGCTGCCATGGCTCGTAGAAAGAACGCCCGTCGGCCCCCAGCAACTACCAAGAGCAAACTGCGAGAGCATAGGTGCCCTACCAATCAATGCCCCCAGCGACGACCGACGATGGGGCCTATTTCAGTAGTGGCGTAACCAGAGAGCCTGCTCAGATCTGCTAATGACCTGCGACGATTGCCATGCCCCAGGCCGAAGTGGTACAAGAGAGACGAAGTCGGTGAGGTTGGCAAGGAGCCCTCCGTTCGGTAGCTCTTTATATCACTACTGACAAATATTCCTTGATCTCCGATAAGTAAATGATTTGTTGTCATACGCCCAACGGTGTGGGTCGAGACGCGGCCATGTCAAATTTGACCAATTGAGACTCTCATGGCAAGCAGGCATCTTGTCCGCGGGACTTTTGGGGGGCGCTGGCCAAAGGAAACGCCGAGAAACAATATTGACCAGCCGATGGCTGATAAGACCATGACGATGGAGAGGCTGCGCGATCTACCAAAGATTAGATTAATATTGTATGTATCAGATATGATCGGGTCCAGGGGTTTGGCGAGATCTTGCAGGGCAATTTATATATAGCGTTAAAGATCGAACAATGGCCTGAAGGCAGCGCTGCAGCAATGCTGCGCCTCCCCCGGATTAATATCGTGTGGTTGCATTTGGTGCGCGCCGGAGCTCGCCATTGGCCCGAGACGAGAAGCGGGTGAAGCGGCATGAAGAACTGCGCACACCATGGCAGCCTTAGTGATGTGTCAAGAGTGGAACAAGAAGCATGGGTTGTAGATGGAGTCTTTCTACTTGTATGAGTTGAAATAGCCTTTGTGCTATCGATTAGGGTTCAGGGGACAATGTTGAAGGGAAGGTGCGGCTTTAGAAGCTCCTACCTAGCATCTAGGGCAGCGGGATATCGGAGTCATTGACACCACTTGCACCTCGACTCCCAGCCTCGATTGACCATTTTAGAGCACTTAAAGGATTGGTAGAGACTACAGGCTGTTTACTTACCAGGGTACATTGGAAAGCCCAAAGCTAGCCTCATATCATGAGCATAAATGCGTTGAGTTAGTGAATGGAGCATGCGGAGCTCTAGCTAGCTAACGAGAGCTTTGAGACCCACGACAACAGCTCAAGTGACGGCGTCTTCGTGGTCTTTGCATCTCTGTGGACTATTTTCACTTTCATCGCTTTTACCTTGAGCTAGTACCAATGGAAATTTCTGTACACCATGTTTGCTTCGAAAAGAGGATATAACCAAGAAACAGAGCGATCGACGAGACGCTCATCGACCTCATCCATTAGGCTTTTGGGCCAAGCACAAGGTCATCAAGACAGCAATTGACTACCTGTTTCACTAATTGAACGCAATAGAATTTCCATCTGCAGAATAAAGCATCCCAACCCATCATATTCTCCATACTTGTCTAATAAACCTGTAATTGTCGTTGCCCTCAGCCTCGTTAATGCCGGCTCTCCAGCCAAATGGCCCAAAGCACCGATACAAGCCGCATCGGCACATTCAACCAAATCGACGTCACTTTTAAGCCGAGCTTCTATCCAAAATCCCAACTCATAGCTATCCCTCTTCCTCCCAATTGAGTCCCTTCTTCCACCCCAAACCAAAACCACACACCCTCCTCCACCTCATTATCCTCACAACCGCCCACAATGGCTCCTCGAATCCGCCTCTCCGCCTCTCCCTTCATCTTCCGCCGCCTCTACTCAACTCCCTCCGAGCCCCTCATCCGCGTCACGAACCTCCCCGCAGGCGCAAACTCAAACGGCCACATCCGCGTCCTCGAGCTCAACCGCCCACAGGCCAGAAATGCCATCTCCAGAGACCTGCTAGCCTCGCTGCGCGCCGAGATTGACGATGTCCAGAGCCAGTACGGCCCCAACGGCGAGGAAATCGCTCCCAAGCAGCGCTTCGGCGGAGCTGCTGGCATCGACGAGCATGGCCCCACGAGAGCTCTGGTTCTCGCCAGTGCGGTTGATACATGTTTCTGCGCAGGCGCTGATCTGAAAGAGCGTCGAGGCTTCACCCCAGAAGAGTGAGTATAGAAAGACATATCATATCTCTGTCCTATGGCCATTTGCTAATATTATATCTACTACAGAACGGCCCAATTCCTCTCCAACCTCCGCAGCACCTTCACCAGCCTCTCCAACCTCCAAATCCCTACAATCTCCGCAATCTCCTCCCTCGCCCTCGGCGGCGGCCTCGAGCTCGCCCTGTCCACCCACTTCCGCGTCCTCTCCTCCAACGCAACCGTCGGCCTGCCTGAGACCCGCCTCGGCATCATCCCCGGCGCCGGCGGCACCTTCCGCCTCCCTGCCCTCATCGGCCTCTCCCGCGCCCGCGATCTCGTCCTCACGGGCCGCCGCGTCGCCGCCCCGGAGGCTTACTTCCTCGGCATTGCCGATCGCCTTGTCGAGGTCATCCCCGAGGATGAGCGCGAAGGGTCGGATATCCTGCAGATTGCGCGCAAGTCTGCCCTGTCAGAGGCTGTCAGGCTGGCTCAGGAGATTTGCGAGGGAGGACCCGTTGCTATCCGTGCTGGGCTGCAAGCCGTTGCCTGGGCTAGGGAGGAGAAGGAGAATGAGATGTACCAGAGGGTTGTCAACACTGAAGATAGAAATGAGGCGTTGAAGGCGTTCCAAGAGAAGCGAAAGCCCGTCTTCAAGGGCCGGTAAGATTACAATTTTATAGAAGCATTTAATGGGGAAAAAAAAAAGAATAAATCCTTAATGACAATCATACCCTATTCTTGTGCCCTCGTTAATATGCGTGTGTTTGTGATTCTGCAAGTTTCTTAGTAAATCATCTCATCATAAAGCTACCTAATTACTAGACGCAGACAATGCCATTTATGCTCTCAAGTTATTTTTGGTACACCGCACGCCTCTTTTCTTTACTTGCCATGTGTTAATACTGCTTCTCACCCAACTGAATTGCCCCAAAAAGAGTCATCAAAAGCTATTCCTCCGACTTCTACCATTCCTCCCTCCTTAAAATTGGCTTGCATCTTCCATGACTACTGTCTTCTGAGAATCTTGCGGTTCCTGCGGCTCTTGCGCCACCGCATCCACCTCAGGGGCAATCACTGGGTCACCTTCCTTCCTTGCGTCAATAACCTCAACATCTCCGTCCCTATCGGCTGCGGTCAAGGGTGCTGATTCAATCTCAACGACTGGCTTCGTTTGTTCAGCCTCTGGTTGGCCTTCTTGTTCCTGGCCGCCACCTTCCTCCTTCTTAGGAGGCTCTCTTTTAGGGACGCTGACATATTGATCCTTGTCTTCGTCGCGTACGTAGCAGAGGTAGTACGGCTCACCGCTAGTGCTTAGGGCCTGTAGTACTTCTGCAGTATCTTTGTTCTCCTTCACATCCGCATCGTTATACCAACGCCAAACGTTGGCTTCGAAATCGTGGATCCACACCCAATAGTGTCCCGACGTCAGGTGGCCACGATGGCAGATGACAGCATGGAGACGGTACGAAATTTGCTTCTGGCTGCTCATACTTGCCTCAAGCGCTTCTTGTCGTTGGCGCAGTTCCGATTCCATCATTTCTAGCACTGCAGCGTGCGTCTTCTGTATATCTGTAATCTTGTTGGCGGGTTCCTCAGGAGCAGTCTCTTTAGTGACATTTGCCGGCGTGATAAGCAAAAAGTCATCTTCTACTGGCCCATCAAAATCCCAATTTTCAGAGTCTATTTCATCTTTCATGAACTCGTCACTTCCGCTAGTGGATTGCTTCGCTGTGTCATCTGTAACCTCACTTTCACTCCCATAGTTCTGGAAAAAGGTCATATAGGCTGGGTTTGCTTCGACCTTTGCCAGTTGTGACTTTAAATCAACAATTCGCTCTGCAGTCATCCAATCCTGTACCCTTTGCTGGAAAACGGGCGAATCATGGGGAGCGTCCATGTATCTATCGAGGTATAGAGTCTCAGGTATAACAACTGGGTTGCCGTTCTTGCTGCCCATGGATTGCGACCGCTGAATCAAAATGTGTAAGACCGGCGGTAACGTCTTGATGGCGGTATATCGCGAGAGCTTGCTTTCCTCTAGAATCTGCTGGTCGAAATTTCTTCCGAGTGCATCGTACAATGAGCAAGGTCCTTCAGCAGCCGGAAACGCCGTAATTGATCGATCAAAGCTAATCTCATGTTGGTACTCCTTCTCATCAAATTTCTTGGTATAATTGACTGTTGTGACGAAGAAGGTCTCCATAATTTTTTCCAGCTGGATGCCGCTTGTGCTGTCAACCGAAGTTGGGCGAATCGCTGCCTGGAGACGGTTGAGAATGCTGCCCATGACTTCCTCAACATCTTGCTGGTCGGTTCCAGAAGATCTCTTCTGGTGCTCAAGGGCATTGAGAACCTTTTGATCCACCGTTTCTGGCTTTTCTATATCAATCATGTCGACATCAGCATTCTCTGGCCTGACATCCACAGGAGTGTCTTTAGACTCGTCCATATCCACTAGAATGGTCGATTTCTTGTCGTCTTGCGGCGCCTCAGTCATTAAAGTGTCATCCTCCAAGTCAATAAGTATCGGGACGGACTGTGGCTGGCCACTGGTATCTTCTGTCACTGTCTCAACCTTCTCATACGAGCGATCTGAGCGAGCGTCATCTTGATCAACGAGAGTTTGAGTGCTAGAACGGCTCCGCGTTTCTATCGAATCTGACACAGCTTGCACAGAGACATTGACCATGTTAATATCATCGTGGCTTTCCGTGGGAAGGGCAGGCGATGGGCGAGCGGGCAAGGGCGGAGGGTTCACTATCGTAGGAGTCTCAGACGGCTGCTTCGAGCCAGACAGGAGAGTGTGAGTTGATAATAAAACTGCGTTGGCGAGTCTTTGAGAAGGCCGAGTGGCAGTTCTGTCGGAAGTTCGAAGACTTTCAAACAGCGTGGCCATTTCTTCCGCAACTACACAAGAAACAGCGTTAGCTCTCACAAGCCTTTACTCCAAATCTCAAGAGTAGGTTGCACTTACATGCTTGCGCAACGACAGCCTCCCCCCGATCCATTTGCATCTTGTTTCCACCAAGTCGACGTGCCTGTATGTTCTCATCGTTCAACTCTAACCGCAAGCTGTCATAGTTGAATACGATATCACGAATAGGCTTCACGGTGAAGAGATACTGGAGTAAGCTATTCAAATAACAGGTGTTGCCGATGTTGTGCAGGCCCATGGGAAGGTTCAAATTGGCTGCTCTGGAGTCGCCATTATCGAACTCAGAATTACTGAAGCCCAGGGAATGCCTAAGTTCCAAAACTGAGTGTTTGAGTGAGGGCGAAGACGTGTGCTCAGCGATCGAATCCAATGCGTCAAGGTATACGCCCTTGGCTTCCTTTGATGTGCTTTTGTCTAGCTGTAGATTTCTTTCAGTTAGCCATATAATGTGAAATGAGGTGCATTTCTTTAGTCATTCTTGTCTTTTATTGACTTGAATTTCTAAAAAAAAAAAAAAAATTCGCTTACCTTTGCTTTTGTAGCATCAACTGCGTTCTGCCACGGCCCGTCAACTGTATCCAGCCCTAGAATCACTTTGGATGTCTCAAGTGACATCTTGTCATCAGCCTCCATAAGTAGTGATGCCTGATAAGAGTCATCGTTGGATGACTGGGCAATCAACAAAAGCATGCTCCTCGCAGTACCCGCTTCAGATGGGTCTCGCGCCAGCTTTTCTCGAAAGGCTTGTATCGTTGCCTCCGCGCTATAATTATTTGGTGGGCTGAGGCCAAGAAATTCTAATGCTTGAGAGGCAAGCCCATCATCATCGCTGTTGGTATACGTTTGAAGCTGGCTCTCAAAGACGGATGACTGAGTCATGGCGTAGGCAGACAAAAGTTCGTTACCAGCGTCATTAGCAATATTCCGTAACATGTCCACAAGCTCCCTTCGCCTAGAGGGCGCAAGTTCCCACTGCCTTTTATAGGCATTTACAACAATCTCTTTTGACTGGCCAGGCAAAGTTCCTATGAATTTGTATTGCTCCATGTTTACCAAGGGATTTGTGTTGACATGAGGAACTTCATTGCAGCCCAGGTGATTATGCAGAGCAGTAATACAAAAAGTCGGGCGTTCCGCAGTGCTTCCAGACTTGAATATGAGATTTTGAACTTCAGAGCGCACATCTTCAAGATAGGCGCGAAATGTGCCCACTTTAGTGTTCCCGGCAATACCGTCTGCTGGCGGTGGAGGAGTTGGAGTGAATGACCCTTCATCGACTCCGTCATTAATCTCGGTAACCTCTTTGAACTCAAGTTCTCGAAAGATGGAGAAGCAACGGGGTCCAAACAGAACTGCGAATCTCTTATTCCGTTTCGAGATACTTCTGGTAGTTTCGGGAGTCGTTTCCAAGAGATTCTTTAGGTACGTATTAAGATTGGATGGCGCTTGGTTGGCCCAGTCATCGGTAGCGCTTTCATATCGTGTAGATTCGTCCCTTCTCGCGGCGTTCAACTGTTGAAGAATAGTCTCATGGTCCAGCAAGAGATTTACCCACCACGAGGCCATCCGCGGTTCTGATATATCAAGGGTAACCTGGAACGTGCATGACGGAGCCGAGCAGGCAAAGTATTCGCGAGCTAGCAGCGGATAGTATTTTGATCGATCTCGAGTAATCTCAGCGTCGTTCTCAGATGGCGCCCAGACTAAATGATGCCAGGGAAACTGAGTATCTCCAATGGGCCAGTCACTGTGGGTATGGTGGCACAAAACATCTGAATGCTCTTGTTCCCACTCAACACGGAATAAGAAGTGATAATGGCAGTCCAAGCAGATGGAGGATAAAACCTTTGACGACGATGTCGAATAAGACTGGTTCCCATTGATGACTAGCCGATGGGGGTGATCCCATGCATAGTGACTGTCCAGCCTGGCTTCCCGAGCTCGCTGGAAAAGGTCGCAGACGGTAAAGTTGTTATTGATCAGCTCGTATATCCAGCGGCTGGGGTGGCATCCTACACGCAAAGTTAGTTTGAGGGCTCGGATTGGTGAAGACCAATTATGAGGTCGGCATACCGAATAATTCTCGCCCGACCAGATTAGACTTGAGTGGCGTCATATTATGTGCAACAAACTCCGCCTGCGTCCCAGGCAAGGCCGCATAGGCATTCGCCTCGAGGTCCTGCGACCGCAAATCATACCCGCCGGCCATGATTGTATGCTACCGGCGCCTCTAGCTGAGGCGAAAGAGTGTTGATTCTAGGAGGGGGCAAGGTGGTATGGAGATGGAGGGGTAGCAGACGGCTGCCACCTTTGATGCTGAAAGCTCAACGCTCAAAGACGTGCTCAGCGATATCCGACCCCGCGCTCCTTTATATTGATGAAAGCTCGAGATAATTGTTGATTTAGAGCGGCAGAGAGCTGAGCTGCAGAGTGGAAGCCGATTATATCTGCCTGGCGGGAGTTTCGTTCGGCGAGAGGCTTGGAAAGGGCATGGAGAGGTCGGCAGATTGCTGCAGCTGTCCTTGAAATACGTCAACCGAGAGAGTCGTAGAGTCGGGACGTGGCAATGACGAACCTCTGGAAGAATGAATCGGCGTATGTAATTGCTTGCGTATGCGGTGGCGGATCAACTCGTGTATTGATAAAGTGCGTGTTTGCCTGGCCAAGGTCACGGTCGGCTGACGCAGCCAAAGACGTCGCTGGAATCAACACGCCTGTTAGTCTATGACAGCTGCTGATTGCGGCCAGAGCACTTGGCGTTTGCGGCAGTGGGTGCTGAGTCAGCGCTCTGAAAGAGGCGACGAGTGCCCTGTGGCGTCACTGCTGAACCATAGGCCGAGTAACTAGGTACCTAGATATAAAGCTCAGTCACGTAAACAAAGAGACGCGAGTTACTTTTCGAAAGAACGCCATTTCATTAGTATCCGTAGTATACCTCTATTCTTCTATTTTCCCACCTCCTTTAATTACATAGGGAAACAAAGCTCTTTGTTATCAGACATTCACTTAACCATAATCGAGCAAAACAGCCAGATGCAGGCCTGCGGTACCCAGTCGACTAAGTGGAAACAAGCAAAGATGAAAGTGAAATGAGATGATCAGAGGCAGGAATATGGATGTTCTATATGCTTCAACCCGAACACACATCAAATAGATCATATCTACTCTTCCTATGGTGTATATGCTGGCGCCACTCTCCGGAGCTACAAAGCCTTCATTGACAACGCAGAATGTCTTTTGACTCTCTACCACGCCAGCCGTGCCAATCAATTCTGGAAATCTCTCTCATAAAGCTCCATTTAGCAGCCCACATGCAGTGCTATACCCCGCCATCTCCGCAGCCGGGAGGCCGATTGGAAGGATTCCCAGCAATTTCCATCTTATCTGATCTCCTGATAAACAACTCAAGTGCCCCTCGGCACCTCCATATACACGAATCTTCTGATGCGTAACATCACTCCAACTTTCTGCCAAGATATAGCATCCAAACATTTACTCTGAATCAAGATGCCTTCCCAAGACTCGCGCAGACACCTTCGCATAGGAGTCGATGTCGGCGGCACAAACACGGACGGCGTCATTTTAGACCCCCTCCAAGCATCGTCTCCAGGCAAAGGAATCTTGGCGTGGCACAAATCCCCCACGACTACAAATCCAAGCGTTGGTATCAACGATGCCATCACTGCCATGTTCAAATCCGCTGCTATTCACCCATCAGAGGTTGAAAGCGTGACTATCGAGACGACTCACTTTGTCAATGCCGTCGTTGAGAGAGACGCTGCTCGGCTATCTACCGTGGCTGTTATCCGACTCTGCGGGCCTTTCTCCAAGCATGCTCCTCCTTGCGTGGATTGGCCAGATGACATGAGACAGATGATTCTAGGGCATTACGCACTTTTAAAGGGCGGCTTGGAAGTAGACGGCAATCTGATTTCGGACATTGACGAGCGAGAGATTAAACAGCAGTGCGATATTATTCGCGAAAAGGGCATCAAGAGTATTGTTGTCAATGGGGTTTTCAGCCCGATTGATACCATTGAAAGACAGGAAGAACGAGCTGCGGCCATTATCGAGGCAAATTTGCCTGGCTGTGATGTTCTTTGCTCCAAGGAAATCGCCAATCTGGGATTCTTGGAGCGCGAAAATGCAGCCATCTTGAATGCCTCGATCCTCTCCTTCGCCAGGAAGACCATCAGATCTTTCCAAGCACCGATCAAACGCCTCGGCTTGCATTGTCCCGTCTTCATCACCCAAAATGATGGGACTGTCTTGTCAGGAGACATGGCGGCGAGGCTACCCATCAGGACTTTTTCAAGCGGCCCAACGAATAGTATGAGAGGCGCGGCGTTCCTTGCCCAGGGCCAAGTATCCGAAGCAATCATGGTCGTTGACATTGGCGGCACGACTACAGACGTTGGTCTGCTTCATGCCAACGGCTTTCCCCGACAGCAAGCTGCATACAGTGACCTTGCTGGCATAAGAATGAACTTTTCCTGCCCAGATATCAAGAGCATTGGACTTGGAGGAGGTTCCATCGTCAGAACTGACAGTGGCTTGACTGTCGGTCCGGATAGCGTTGGCCATAAACTCCAACAAGAAGCTGTTGTTTTTGGTGGCACCATCACCACCACTACAGATTGCATAGTGCAAGCGAATCCTGGTTTGAACATAGGTGATGCCAATCTTGTAAAAGATTTGCTTACTACCGAGCAGCTTGAGCTTTTCAGAAGCGTCATCAAAAACAAGATTGAAAAGGCCATTGACAAGATGAAAACATCTCCCGAGGACATTCCTGTTCTTCTTGTTGGTGGCGGAGCTATTCTGTCGCCAAACCAGCTTAAAGGAGCAAGCCGAGTGCTCAAGCCAGAGTGGGCGCAGGTTGCAAACGCAATCGGGGCAGCCATGGCAAGAGTCAGTGCAGTTGTAGATACCGTCAAATCCACAGAGTCAAAGACTACTGCTCAGTTGCTGGAGGAGGTTAGCAAGGAGGCGATTGCAAAGACGATATCTGCCGGAGCATCGCCTACGACTGTGGAGGTGGTCGAAAAGGAAACTCTACCACTACAAGTAAGGCCGCCAATATGGATCCTTGAAGCAAACCACAATTACTAACTGTATATCGTTTCCAGTATATTGCTCATAAAACTAGATTTATCGTCCGCGCCGCTGGCGATTTTGACTTGGGGGAAACGAAAATCAGCTCAACTCCTGAAGCGGAGGACGAAGAAGAAAACATTGATGACATGAGCCAATATGAGAAATTGGCAAGGCCGCCGGAATCTTCATCCAAAGAGCATCAAGATAAAGAAGTCGACATCCTCAACTACAGACCGGCTGTCAAAAATCGCGTTTGGTACATATCGGAAATAGATGCCGATTGGATTGCGATAGGCTGTTATATCCTCGGCACGGGTGGTGGAGGGTCCCCTTATTCTCATCTAGTGCGCTTGAAACAAGAGCTTCGCAAAGGGGCGATCGTGAGAGTTGTGAATCCTCACGATCTTGCTGATGACGATCAGATTGGCTGTGGGGGCGGCGTAGGCAGTCCAACAGTTGGTATCGAGAAACTTCCCGCCGATGAGCTGCTAGAGGCCCAAGAGGAGATATTCAAAATATGTTCTCAGCCCGCCACTCATATGATCTCCATTGAGATTGGTGGTGGAAATGGCCTTCAAGCGATGATATTGGGGGCTAGCACGAACTTGAACTTGCCAGCCGTTGACGGAGACTGGATGGGGCGGGCATATCCAACAAAGTGGCAGACAACACCTATTGTTTTCAACGAACGATCCCCCATCTGGTCCCCCATCGCCATGTCCGATGGAAATGGCAATGTTGTCGTCATGCCGAAAGCAACGTCTGACTTGGCTGTTGAACGCATCTTGCGAGCAGCTCTCACCCAAATGGGATCTCATACGGGAGCTGCCGAGTCTCCGGTAACCGGAGCAGAGACGAAGCGATGGGCTGTCGAGCACACTCTATCACAGGCCTGGAGAATTGGACGCGGTGTTGCACGTGCCCGGAAAGAGAACAGGGTAGACAACGTGGCCGAATCTATCATTGAGGAGTGTGGTGGCAAAGGAGCTGGTAGAGTGCTCTGGAAGGGCAAGATTGTGGGTGTTGAGAGGACACTCAGAGGGGGTTACGTGTATGGTGAATGCTTCATCGAAGGAGTTGATGTAAGGCAGGATAACGATGGCCTACAGCAAGATGGAACTTATCCGACCTCGTTTCAAGGCACCATAAAGATTCCCTTCAAAAACGAAAACATTGCAGCTCTCAGGGTACGAGACGACGGGAAAGAAGAGCAGCAAGAAGATGTTTTGGCTATTGTGCCCGACTTGATCACTGTCATCGATGCACAAAACGGCGAAGCCATCGGCACCCCTGAATATAGATATGGGCTGCTAGTAGTTGTTTTGGGGCTAGCTGCGAGCGATAAATGGACGGGGAGTCAAAGAGGAATCGAGATTGGTGGCCCTGCAGGATTTGGGATTGACCACTTGAAGTTCACTCCTCTAGGGACATTTGTCAAACCACAGAGTGTTATTGATGAATACGATGGCATCTCGGAAGATTAAAGTATAGAAGATGAATACTATTTATATCTCATACAGTTATGATATGTATAATGGAAAATATCCAGCAACCCAGTCCTATCATCCAGCACTCTAGCTATAACACAAAGAGACTACTGCTACATTTGCTCTGAGGTGCTTTTCATCGTCTCGTGAACGTCGCGGTAGCCTCCCCATTTCGACTAATGTATGGCTCTGGCAAGTCCGGTAAGGTATATACCTGTAAAATTACTCTTACTACTATATACACCCAAGAGCCTCAAGAGCATCAGTAGCATCAGTAGCAGCAGAAATACAGGTCGGGAGGCGGTGTAAAAACAATTAGAGAAATTATTTCATATATATATATATATGTATATATATATTATTTCAATATTATTCGCAAGTATCCAACATACTGTCTAGTGCCGTCTTTTCCGCACTCGAAATCGTCAGCGCATAAGAGCTCTTGACCTCGATCCAGGACTTGGCGTAAGTGCAGTAGAAGCTCGACAGGGGAGGCTTCCACTTATCGGGGCTCTTGTCGCCCTTGGAGCGATTTGAGCTTGCAGAAACGGCCCAAAGCTGAGGAATGGTGATGTCGTTGGCAAAGGCTTGACGCTGTGGCGTAGTCCAGTCTGAAGCACCAGACTGTTGATTGTGCGTGTGAGCGATGCGCCGTTGTAGAGCTAAGAAAAGGAGAAGAAAGAAGAGACGTGAATTGAACGGGAAACTCACAATCCATGCATTCTTTAGAGGAACCATGTGGTCAATGTCCAGTTTGGATGCATTCGTGAATGCTGCATTATCGTAAGGGCTGATCCAACTTCCAGAAGTGGGCACACAAGCACTGTTGACTACGACACCCGCACCATCACGCTTCAACACAAACTCGCTGTCATTTTTTTTTTCTGTCAGCTCTTGATTCTTTTGTTCGAAATGCTTATTATGTGTTCTTGTTTGACGTACCGAGCATCACAGGTGCCGGAGATGGTGATCCAATGGGGAAACAAAGTACGGTTGTAATCGCTGCCGGAGCCGGGGACGGCGACTATGAGGTTGTCGAGAGCAGCTCTGGCGCCATCATCTGAGGGAATACCGGGCTAGTTATTTTGTATGAGTAAAATTTCTCTTCATGTAGAATAAGTAAGATTGATTTGGATGGGTTGCTACATACCGGTATAGGCATGGGCATAGGAGCTGGAGCAGCCCAGGCCGTGATGGCGGCGGAGACGGCTATTGTAATAGAGAGTCTCATGGCGGCTGAAATGCGTGATGCTCAAGATGTACGTAGAAGTATAGCTGCCTCTAGACTCTCTCCTTGTTTCTTGGAGTGTTTGAAGCGATGCGATGTGATAAATATGCCCAAAGAAATGCAAAAGCCGAGAGAATCAAGCATGAATTTATACCCAGCCCGTCTCCTCCTCTCTCTGCCCCATCCACTTATACCCTACCTCTTATCTGACTGTTCCATTCACGTGTATATACTAATACTACTACTCATATCAGACATGCATGATGGGCCTCGGAGCCATTTCTGGCTTCATCACACACCATGTCTCAGCGCTGTGCGACTCACCAGGAAGTAAGCCGCATGAGATATTATCGGCTGCAAATCACTCTGACTAAGTGCAAGTGATCACCTGCCATATTCACCTGGTAAATGGACTCAGAAGATGAGATGAAATAGCTATTATTGAGCGTGAAATGCGACGAATCCGACCTTGCTATATGTGCCTACCCAGGCATACTCTATCTTGAATTCCTTTTTATCTGCTGGCCTTCTTACCCTGGCCTAGCCTCTCGACCCAATCAGTAGACCGAAAGATGCATACTTTTTAGCTAATCGCAACCAAAGAGGAGAACCCTTGAAAAAGACGCAGATCCAATATCAACCTTCCTGAAGCGGAAATTCCCACTAATATGAGGAATTACAATTTGACAAGCCAACCACCCCACTGCCTGCACAACGTCGTCCCGTTTGTTGTTATGCCCTATAGAGGGCTTGGGATAGATCACAAGATAGTTGGCTAGATGAATTTATCATCATCTTTCCTGTTGTTCATCCAATTTAATGAGTGCCTTGTATCTCCGCTCATAATCTTCTTCTGAGATAATCTTGGCTTGGTACTTTTCCCATAAAAGCCGCTCACCATGCTCAATATCATGCAAAAAGTGCCGCAAGGGGTCGCAGGCATCGATTTTTTGCATGCGCATGTACATGAGCTTGTCCAAGGCCGTCTCGCCATTCTTGTCCGTAGCTTTGATAGATGCGTCAAGTTGGAGAAATTTCTTTGCATGGGCAACTGCTTGAGAGGGTTTGTAAGTCGAAACTGTCTGCAGCCTTTTGACGATCAAATGCAGGAAGCTATTTCCATCAGTGTGGATGTAGCTGCCGTCGAAGTTCTTGAATCGCAAGGCATTGGAAAACCGCTTGAGGTTGGCATCCTGGATGAGGGCCCTTGCGGCAATCTTTTGGGGGGCAGTACTATTCGGAAATTCGCTTTGAAGCATGTCCCAAATCTTATCCTCGCCGTTAAGACAAGTACTGTAGGCAAAATCGATAGAATCTCGAGTGATAAATGGGCTATACGCGAGCATATTGAGTGCAGGTTTTGTATTGCGAAGGCTGCGGTTGGTCACCCACATCCTGAAAACGGGGTTAATCTCTTCAGGTGTGAGCTGAGCGTTTAGTTCCAGAAGGGTTTGGAAGAAAGCCAAGGGTTCACGGCCGAACTTGACGATACAAGCTCCCAGCATAGAGCTTCCAGAAGGAAGAAGCCCGCTGACATCAGCTCCCCGTTCGGTAACGAGTTGTTTGAAGAGCTCTAGGAATCCAGCAGGATTACCTCCGTCTTCTTTTTTCTTGTCCTTGTTGTCCTTCTTTTCGTTTTTTCTCTGTGAAATAACCCAGCAAAGAGCGCCGAGTAGGGAACATCCCTGGTCAGATCTTTCGTTGACGTCGGCTCCATGATCAAGTAAGAGGTTGATGATTGACGATATATCTTTGATCCCATTCTTCCAAGTGATGTACTGGAGATCGTTGGTGAAGCCCATGGCAGCGCAAGTCAATGGCGTCTGCAACACTCTGGCATCTGAATGCCTGCCGACGCCGGCATTGCAGGACTTGACTAGGTAGTGGATGAGTTCCATGTATTCCTTTCGTATTTCCCGCGTTTTTCCCTTGTTGAAGCATGTGATGGCCTGTATCAACGGAGTAGTTCCTACCTCGCTCACTGCTTCAATGTCGCCGCCGTTTGCAATTATGTCTCTGATCAAATTGAAGTTGCTATGGCGCATTGCCATGGACAAAGGGGCCGCTCCTCTTGGAACGGGCGCGTTAACGAGGTTGGAGTATCTTCTGAAATAGGATAGACCAGTAGGATCTCTATACTCTCGGTCTTTCTGAGATGCGAGTATGTGTAGAATATTGATGTTGCCTGCCTCATGGGCAGAGCGCATTCTGCTGGGAACGGGGATGGCAAGTATTGGAGAAGCGCCTTTTCTCAGTAATGCCTGGATAATCTCATCATTCTTCAAGACAAATGGGACGAATAAGGGGCGCCACAGGCTGGAACGAGAAGCAACAGCTACCGTCTGATTGATGTCTTCCATTATCTCATCAAACTTCCCATGGTCAAGAGACGGCTTCATTTTGTAGAGAAATCCCTGTCCGAGAGCGTTGGGATCGGCCCCGTAGTTCAAGAGCTTTTTGACGACGTCTAGGTTGCCGCGAGCAGCAGCCAGATGAAGAGGAGTAGCGTGGAAAGATCGAGGCGCTCCTGAGCCATATGTTTTGTTTAGGTCACCGCCATATCTGATAACAAGGTCCAAGACTGTCATAACATCCTCGTTGTAGACCCCAGCAGGGTCGACCGATGCTGCCCAAAATATAGCGCGTGGACACTCCTCTTTGTTGTCTCTCTTGTACATGATGGGGGTGATTGAGTCTTTAAAGAAAGCAGAAGTTTGAGCCAAGCGTCCAAGGTCACCGATAGATAGGTGTTGGATGACATGGGCCTTGACTTCGATGGGAAGACGAGTAATATGGTCATGATTGGCGATGGTATACAGGGAGAAATCCTCGTTGGCTGCAAAAGCAGCTGCCAAAGAGGCCATTTTGGGCTGCTATTGAAGAAAGGAAGAGGAGAGAAGGAAGAGAGTGCGAGCAGCTGCGAAGAGATGCATTTATAGGCCGTTGGAACCTCGATTATCAGGCAGGAAGATGAATGAGTGAAAGGTCACCGATTCAAGATGCTCAATCACCTGTTGTCAACTGGCAAAGAGAAACGAAATGGGGGGGGTTGTTAATCGACACTACAGCTCCCAAAGTTGACACAATCCTAACAGCTGCCAAGGAGCAGAAAGCACCAAGCGTTATTGCAACAATGGCGGTAAACTAGTCCGCAAGATTACCATCGACGACAAAAATGACGTTACCATACTCATGACTGAGTTTGAAACTTTTGAATATGCCCACCTGTCAGTCAAGCACGAGATGAGCGAAAAGATACACCCAATTCTTCAATTAGATACGCCATATAAACCAACCTCCAAGTCGACAGCAGAAGCGAAGGTGAAATGTATTAGGAGACGCTCACCCAACATCCTCGGAGGAAGAAGGTCCCTGATCGGTCCTCATGAGATATATAGTCGGCCAACCCCTATTGCTTTTGTCATAAAGAACCAAGCCTTTTCATCCCTCTACCGAGATGCCTACGACTTGTAATGCAGTGATCTCATAGAGTGTCTAGGCATTTTTTTCTCTCTCGTCTTTTATCCCACAACAACATGCTCCGTCACATAGTGTCCTTTCACGATATACGGCGACGAATCAACTGCTACGTTACCAATTGCCCAGAATGTCAGAAGTCAAACCCCCGACGTGAACTACCTTACGGGGACCTACAACCGATCCCAACTCCTAGATCGCCTCTATCCACAATCTACCCAGACTTCATCACCGGAATAAACGCAGTCCTGCTGATCATTGGTGAATGCACAGAGTTCATCAGATATATCCTTGGCAAAACAACATGGACCGCTAACCAATAGGCCACAGCCCATCTCACATATATACCCGGATTAGGGCCTCTCTTTCGCCTTTGTGCACGACGTAGATCCCAGATTCATGTCCGAGCTCTTGCAATCCCTCTCCTAGGCAGGAGGAGTTCAAATCCATATAAGCGCATCATACCATCAATAAGCAAATGGGCAGAGTAAGAGAACAGCACAGTTGGTCGTCCACGGCCTGCGGATAGTCATCAGCGCAAAATACGACAAACTGAATTGGCCCCAGCTGACTGCCTTGTTAAGCTACAACTGGACTTCTAGATAACAGAATTGGAGCGCTGGACAACTTTTCCCTTGCAATACGAGGCTGTGATTGATCTGAGCCGAGACCGACCACCGAATTGGGGACACAAAAACTCATCGCGCGAAAGCCTATCCGTTTGCTCCGCAGCCGAGATGCAATGAAACATTTTACTTGTCTTAAGGGGAAGCCGGTGTTTGTTTGATGTCACCTGTCAAACATTCCCGAAACAGTGCTCTGTGAAACTTTTTTATTTTATATTCAAGGGTAACGTCGTTGGGATCAGTCGCGTTTTATGCATATATAGATACCGTTGAAAATAAATACATATAAATGAACAGCATCATATGCACGTCTCATATCTTGCCACATGTGGTCGAGATGTTGAGAAAAAATGCAGTTTCATTAATCCGTGTATTGCCTAAATTGTATAATGTTTGCTCCGTTACACCAATCCTTCTGGTATCTAGGTAGCCATCGCCATACTAAAGCCAAAGTCACTACATGTAGGTATTCAGGACTCCCTTTCGTATCGCCTCACATCTTTCATTCGCCATCCGGTTCTTTTTCCTTCTTTTCTCCTGTCCTGTACTTCATCTCACCAAACATGCTGTGCCAGGTGATCCAATGCTACCAACACTTTAATGCTGCCGAGAAGACTAAATCAAAAGCAAAAAGGGCTTGCGAACGAACATACGCCCAAGGTATTATGGCTCCCTTAAAAACTCTCCAGGGTGCAAACTCCTCTTCCTCTTTGTTTGTCCACATTTCCCTACTCATCTTACCCTTTCAAATTCTTAAAATTACTGTTAATCCTAATCTTTCATCGCCGACCTCAATCATGCTCCGACGGCTCATCTTCGCCCTCTTATCCACCCATCTGGCTCTCCCCGTACAAGCCAGCCTCAAAGATCTATCTCACTGCGATCCCCTCAAAAAAGACGCCCGTAATACAACTCGCCCTCTAAGCAAAACATAGCACGTCCATATTTGAACAATAAACTAATTTTACAAACACAGACTGTCCGCCTGATCCCGCACTCGCCAGCAAAATCACCTTTGACTTCACCAAATCCACCTGGGGCGACCAATTCACCTCCTTCTGGACCGTCGACTCTTCCACGTCCCAAGACAAACGCCAACTAATCTTGAACGACACTGATGGAAAAGGCGCCGCATTCACCATCTGGCAGGACGGCCAGGCTCCCACCTTAACCAGCAACAAATACATGCTCTTCGGCAAAGTCAGAGTTCAAGCTCAAGCCGCCAAAGGCCCAGGCCTCATCACCGCCATCGTCCTCAAGTCGGACTCGGGAGACGAAATCGACTGGGTGAGCTTTTTCCCGCTTCAACTATTCACTTCTCTCATCATGAAGCTAAACACCACTACGTAACCAAAGGAACTCCTCGGCGCCTTTGAGAACCAAGCCCAGACAAACTACTTCTTCGACGGCGAGCCCCTATTCAACACCTACAACACAACCTACCGCCTCGACACATCCTCCTTCGCCTCCGCCCACACATACGGCATCGACTGGACCCCGACCTACATCAACTTCTCCATCGACAACGTCGTCCGCAAGTCCTGGCGCATCGGCGACAACGCAATCCCCGCCTACAAGTGGCCCCAGACTCCCATGCAAGTCAAGCTCGGCATCTGGTCCGTGAGCAACGGCAGCGACCCGGGCACCGTCGTCTGGGCCGGCGGGCTGCCCGATTGGAGTGGCCGCGACGCCGAGAAGAATCCCTACAGGGCCTACTTCAAGACGCTCGAGCTGGAGGACTACGCCGGCGGCTGCAACGAGACCCAGAAGGGCGCCGAGATTGAGTACCTGTACAATGAGCGCACAAACGGCTGGCAGAACATCCAAGTCAAGGGCTGTGTCAAGAGGACAACCCCCGGCGCCTATCCTCCTCCTCTGCCGTCTTCGTCCATCGGCTCTCAGCCTTCGCATCCTTCATCTTCTTCTCCTGGCCCTACGGATGCCTCTGGCGCGCCGTCTCAAACAGGCGAGCAGAATCCAAATGAATCCGAGAGCAGCGGAGATGACAGTGACAGTGCTGCGCTGCCAAACGGGAGGCCATCTTCACCCCTTGGCGCCGTGATTTTCTTACTTTGGCTTCTTTCCATTTGAAGTTGGGACGGAAAAGGGGAGGAAGCGATGTCGAATCTTTTTTCACAGATAATGGCGAACGGCATTCCAGAGTAATGAGGAGAATCTCGAATCACACACATCCATAATGATAATGGCCTGGGCACATTTTCGTTCTCTTGTTCTTTAGGCACAGATACTCAGACACGCAGGCTTCTTAAACGCAAAAATAATGACCGCTGTAATCACAGGTGTCGTTGCTCTTGTTATTTTCATAAACAAATGCTCGCTTATGCTTCCAACATTCCTAACGCTTTCTCAACGGATTCTCAAATACAAAGACAATCAAGTGAAATGGAAACTAATAGTACAATATATGCCCTCCCCCCCCTCTTCACTATTAATCAACGAGACTATTTTGAGTAGAAAAGAAGAAGAAAAGTCCCCAGATAGGAGGTATCAAAAATGGCAATGGCCAAAAAACAATTAAAAACACAGAAACGGAATAAGATTGAGGGAGAGGAAGAAAATAAAAGTTCCAGTCCCTCAACGTAGCTCATAGTCTCTCCCCTTTCTTTCTTTCTTTCTCCCTCTGCCCAAGTATAATGAGCAGGCAAAAGCAATCGATACGTTTCTTTAGCAATCATGTAGCAATGCTTCAAGGACGCAATGTCTCATCGCCTTCCTCTTCGCTGAGATCCATATCGCCGTCGCTAAGCTCGCCTCTGGCCGCTCGTCGAGCCAAATCTCGCTCTTTGTGAATTTCTTTTCTTCTGCTTTCTGATTGCTGAAGAATCTCCACGTACGTTCTAAATTTGACAATCTCCCTCAATAGATATGCGCTCTTGCGCTCCCAGTTCGCCATGGCCTTGTTTGCGTTACTGCCCCTAGGCGTAAAAGCAAGTAGCATAGGGCTTCGAAGCTGATTGTGGTTTTGTAAATCATCCTCAATGCTCTTGACATATGTGAATAAAGATTCTAGCTGCTCTGGTTCGGGTAAGTTGCTTGGTCGCATGCTTTGCGTCGGGGGTGCCCATTCAGCTATAGTGATGCGATCTCCAGGAAGTTTACCACGTCCGCCACTCTGGGTAAACGCTCCAGATCCATGGTCCATGCTAGATGAAGGCCGAGTAACACTTGCAACACTCGATTGACGACCATGATTGGCACGGCTGCCTGGGCGTGAGTTTCGGCCGCCACTTAGTATAGAAGCATTATCGTTAGCAGCGCCAATGAGCGAGTTATTAATAATCGCATCGCTCCATCCGTATTCGATGTTGCTTATGCCACCGATCAGCGGATGTGTGCTCAAACGGGAGCTCCAGTAGTTGGCTGTATTCACAAACTCCTTGATAATTTCAGGAGTTCCGACTTGGAAAAGGTGAACAGCGCCAGTGGGCAGGCTCAACGCCCACACATACGGCCTTGATCGTGAGTAACCTGGAGACGGGAGTGCCGATGCGAGGGTCAGTCGCAGGTTAAACGTGCCCAAGCTGACGGCATTATCTTGCCAGTTACCGCCGCCAACTACGACATTGGCCTTTTCTGCATTCCTCGTGCGGCTCTTTTGCCGTGTTGATTTAGGCGCATTGAACGAAAAGAGACTCATCTGGCCCCTTTGGATGACGGCAAAAACTTCGGTCCAGTTTCGCTCCTTTGCCCTCTTACCTACGCCATCCAAGTGATGCTTATGCATCAATCTGCCTTCTTTCATCCATGGGGGACCAGCCAGCTCTAGTGACTCATCATCCAGCAGTTGGGTGGCAGGCACCTCGGCGCTCATAAGGGACATGCTATCGTTGCCGTTTGCATCTTCATCGCGCACAATGGCTTGGCTGAGAGCATTTGCAAACCCAATAGATTGCTGATAATCACCTCGGGGCATTGCTGAACCAAATGAATCCTGGGACATGGAGCCTTGAGTCCGACCCAGAGAGTAGCGGCTCCAAGTCGCCGATGACATTGCCGGGCTCCACAGTGAGTTTGCGTCGTCGAAGCTTGTTCGGCTCGAGTTGAATCCGTTACGTCCAAGTCCTGGTCGTGATCGGCTTTTCGAGGCCCATCGCGAGCCAGGATTGCGGCTGTTGTCAGCAAGTCGGCCTCGCGTCGACATTTGACTCTCAGAGGGCGCCTTGCTGAGAACACTGGGGCTCCTCTTCAGCATACCCATGACAGAAAGACTGCTTTGTGATGGCATGGTATTGAGATGCCTTTCTGGTTCTGCCCCAAACAGTGGCAGCTTGTCGTCTCGGATTGAGTTGTAGATGCTCTTCAGAACAATCTCTATCTGCTCTTCCCAAGCCTTCATCGAACCATAGAAGGCTACCTTGACCAGCGGTCCGCATTCATCGTGGGCGTCTCCACCCTGAGCTTCGCCGCGAGGCTGAGGGCGGAATGAGTTCCGGAAGGACCTCTTATCTTGAGGGTCAATTGACGGCCGCATTCCATCGTGAAGCGCCGAATTCCTGTCTGGTAGAATGCTGGGGCGCTCAAAGGCATCAGGAACAGACTCCTCAACAGCTTGAGTGATTGTTGCCGAGGTATTCTTGACAAATTGGCTGCGAGTCATCTTCTGTTCTATGTCTGCCATGTGTAGATCGGTGTTGAGTAGCATAATTGAATAGCAAATGGTGTGGATGACATCTAAGAAACATTAGAACAACGAAATGTGAAATGGGTGCCCGGTTGATTGGGTGAGAAACTTACCAGTCGCCTTGAAGCCATGGTTGGGATTGCAATCGCACCACCGCTTGGAAAAGGCCACCAGAATTCGATCAACTTGCTGTGTCTCGCCGCGCAGGATTAAACGGCCACACACTTTGCGCAGCGCACCAAGTATACTCAGGTCCGTAAAGTCGTAGAGCTCAATGTACGCCTTCAGAGTCCGCTGACGAATAGGGCCCTCTTCGCCCATCCAAGAAGCAGCCTTCTCCTTGGGGATGAAATCTTCAACTCCGTCGTATATCTGCTGTGCCTTTTGTTGGTCGTCCTCGGTAGGCTCACCAACGACGAATTCGGGCTCGTCTAGATCTCGGTTTTTGAGCAAGTCGAGCGTTCCCAGGCCCTTGGGACTTGACATGCTCGTCCTTTCGATACGAACGCTTGGGTTTCCGCTTGCGCTCGGAGGTCCGCTTGTGCTCGGAGCGGTTTTATAATCTCCATCATCAGTCGATGCCGAAGCGAAGGATGTCGACCGGTGTGCATCTGAGGGAATCGTGACCGTGGGACGAACAGGACCGCCGTTGGGCTTTTCTTGACCGTCAAGATATGACGATTTCTTTGGGCGGATAGTCCCGGTAGAGTCCCTGTTCTTGTTCTCCTTGTCAACTGCCAATGAATTCGTTGCCTTTTGTTTAATAGGGGAGTCGTCGTTGTCGCTGCCGCCGTCGAGATCCAAGAAGGAGTTGTTCCTGTGCTTGAGGCCGTTGCTCGGGCGATGATCCGTGTCGGTGGATGATTTTTCCTGGTCGGAATCAGAATTTTGGACTGCTCTAATCTTTGCATTGGGGCTTCGTACATAATCAGGGGAGAAGTCTCGCTGGAATTCCGGTCTGTCGTCATCGTCATCATCTTCGACCGCCGAAGTCGCCGATCTATTGGTAATATCACCCAGAGGATGCGCCGGCAAAGCACTCTCCTTAAGATATGGATTCATGATCTGTCTCAGGCTGCTAGCAGGACTGGTCGGCCGATCGAAATCGGCAGAAAGGGGAGGAAGAGGGGGCACATCGCCTGGTAGTGGCGGAGCTTCATCAACAATGGACTTCTTGCGTCGACGGAAGAAGGAAGACGGCTTCTTTTGCAGCACAGGTTGTGACTGCGGTACTGGTTGAATGTCTTTGGGGGGAGGGGCCGGGCTGTTGACTGGATTGGTCAAGCGCGGCGCCGGAGCCTCTGCGGGAACAGTGGCAGGCTTAGACGAACCGAACACACGACGGAAGAAACCTGGACGCTCCTTGGGCTGAGAAAGCGGCCCAGAGGGCTGCGAGGTAGCCATCTGCTGTTCTGCTTTGGACTTCCCGTAGCTGACGCTGGGGGCCGGAGCGGCATCAAAGTCGCTTATTGCCATGGCAGGTGCTACCAACTGGTTGTTGACTGGTCGCTTGGTGCGTCCCGAGGAACTCTTGACGGAACGAACCGGGCTGCGACTGCGTTCCACGCTGGAATATTCGGTTGGATGGGATGATGTGTGAGGAATGGCCAAGTTGGACGGCACACGACGTGGTCCTCCGGGAATTGTGGGCGTTGGTGCAGCGCCGTAATCGTCAGACACAGGATGGCTCTGGAAATCTAGGTGGAACGGGGACATCAATGGCTGGGTTTGCATCTGCGGAGGGCCGAAATCAAAGCTCGCCGAGCGCCTGAAGCCACCGCGAGCCGAGCTCGAAGGGCCGGCGATGTTTTGGGGGTAGCCCGCGTCGATGCTGCCGCTGGTACTGATGCTACTCTTGGTGCCGGCTCGAGCCCGAGGATAGTATTCATGCGGCGCAGGCCCTGAATGGGTTCGCTGCGTAAAGTCTCTCGGGCTATTGCTGCTGTTGTTGTTGATGGTAGGAAGGGGTGCCTGGAAGGTCGAGCTGCTGTTGCTCCTTCGCCGGCTTCGGTTTCGGTCGTCGGTCCTGGGGATCTGGACAGAGGTGCGCGTAGAGTCGTCGTCGTAGTCCGAGCTGTAGGAGTAATGGTGTCTGCCGGTAGTGTTGGCCCCCCCTCCCGCGTGAGAAGGTGGTATCGTTGGCCCAGGGTCTCGGATCGTCGTATGTCAGCGCCTTGCCGCCAAATAAGCCGCCCGAAGGGGAAGTAGTGGTCTGTCCCAGCGAGAACTGATCGAGGGACAAGAGCATGTTATTCACAAGGGAATCCCGAGTGATGTTGCGGGGCGACAGCGAGAGGTCGTGAGAGTCCCGCAGCGCTCTGGACGCGTGTTGGTCGGCCATCTCGGGTTCAATTGGCGTCGGGTCATCTAAAAACGAAGCATTGACGTTGCGGGTCGCCGTGGCAGTCACCGTCGGGGGCGTGCTGGCCTGATCCCGTAGCTGCTGCGAGTACAACTCTGGCCTTCTGGCGTTTGGATCCGATAAAATGAGTGGCTTGGCCAGAGGGCTAGTGGTGGTTGTATGCGGAACCTCGCTCCTAGGCCGCGACGCAAGGGACGTGACGAGGCTCAATTTGGGCACTGGAGCCCTGCGGTGAGGAAGAGTCGTCTGGTGCCTCTGGTTTGACTGCATTGCTGGGATTTGTGGGGGCTCTCGCACGCCGGCAGAAATGATGGCGCGCTGGATCTGCTCCGCCCCCGTCACTTCGGGGTGGACAGGGGGGATGGGGATGAATCGCCGCCCAGGGGTTTGATGAGTTAAAGTGGTCGCACAGGCGATCCGCGAGAGGGCGAGTGAGGGCGGCAGGTCACGGAGCCCGTAAGGGTCGCTGTAGTATGGCGACTAGACGGCTGCTAGCGGCCACGGCGGAGGGATGTGGGAGGGAGAAGAGAGAGCCGGACGAGACGAGACGAGACGAGACGCGAGACGGAAGAGACCAGCGGAGGTTCGTGTTTCATCGCCAGAAAATCAATCAAAGCCAGCAAGGGGTGCCACGAGCAGAGGGATCCGCGCTGCAGGCCAGGCGCTGCAACGGCTCCCGTGCCCACTGAGCGGCCTGCCCAAGTGGGCTTTTGCCTGCTGTAAATTTGACCCATCAGCGCGGTTGGCACATGAAACGCTGGATATGCAGTGGTCCACCCTTTCTGACAGCTGCAGTTGGCTGGCCGCACGTGTCTCAGTCTGCAGCAGCCCCGGAGAGGCAAGCGAGGGATTGCGATGTGCAGGCTGAGACCAGAATAAGACAGGCGGGCAGGGGAGGCAATTAGACAATTGTCACGATGTTCGTACATGAGTAGAATGACGGCTCTAGTGAAAAAGAGTGCCTGTACCTGCAGCCAGTGGTATTGACAGCGCCTTACAGTACAACACACTACTAGCAGAGAGCCTAAGAGCGGCTAGGAGAATTATCACATGCGCCGGCTGTTTGTAGCGCATACTTCACAGCACCAACAGAATGGAGAAAACAGAAAATTCAAAGAAAATCACAAGCTGCGTCGTTGGGCGAAATGGATCTTAATTGGCGGCTACGGTGAGGCTGGGATGGCTCATTTCCCTTTGCCGCCATTGGCTAACCCCTTTTTTTCTCAACATGCCGTCTTCTCGCTAGGATAACGAGGCGCTTGCTAGGATCATTTAAAGATCACATCACTAACTAAAAAGAAAGTGTGTGCAGGACAATTAAACGATGCAGCACACACCTCGTCTAAGCACCAGCCTACCCGGGAAACAACGCAAAATCTGCATATTGCCAATGAGAGACATTTGTTGGATGGCAAAGCGCGCTACATTATCGCAGATTGATTGAAGCCGGCTAAATAGTCTTCACATACACAAAAGTAGAGGCTCTGACAGGCATATGCCTGACGCTTCAAGTACAACATGGCATGTCCTAGGCAGTGGTACGAGCGAAGGATCAAAGTCATCATTTTATGGGCCGCCTCAAGACTATTGACAACGGTAGCACGCGGCTAGCATCTCCGGAGACCAGGGAGCCATATGGCAATTAAACAAAGAAAAAAAGGAACCTGGCCGAATCTCTCCGCGGATACTAGCCTGGAACTATTCTTGTGCGCTCGGACGATTTTCCAGAAGCGTTCATGTTGTTTCTAGAAGCAATGAGGGCCGAGCTCCAGCATCGTTTACTTTGACCCTCGCCTTCTTTGTTCTCCATCTCATACGGAATTTGGAAAATTGCATCGTACTGATTTACAGATAGACAAAGCTAACATTAACCAGTATATGCGCAAAATAGGACAACGTGATTATTTTACATATACATATTACCGATTGACCGATTGCAGGGTTCATTGTCTAATCCTATTCAGGACTATCTTCTTAGAATCTCTGAATCCTGACAACTCTCCACGTATAAGCATGTAGCGAGTAGCGTGAGGAGTTGAATTCACCAGTGCTTCTTTCTCTAAAGGATGTGCTCGATTCATGAGCCTCCAAAAGATATCAAGAAGTCGTTCTCATCTGTCAAATCTAAGCATGTCCGGAGAAGCCTTCTAGTTCCCGCAAAGATGGCGTTGAAGATCTAGCGGAGCGTTTGCCCCATTAATCTGCAATGACTAACTTCATGAAGCCAAATCAGCGCGATCCCTCCATCAGCAAATGGGCGGATGGTTTAGTGGTATAATTTTCCCTTAGCATAATGCAACCTTCGAGTGGCATAACCGCATGGGAAAGGTCCGGGGTTCGATTCCCCGTTCGTCCATCGTTGTATTTTTTGCTTTTTGTTTTCAATCTTGCAATCCATCATCATCAGCTTGCCAAACAGAGTCTATTTTTGCTGTCTGGGTTATTCATTCAGTCATCAGTGGTATCTGCTCCTGCTACTGAATTGAGTCGTTTCCGCATCAATTCGGCTGGAGTATCATTCCTTTCCAATCACCAACTCTCAATAATCCTTATCCCGGTATGAACAAAACTTCCTCTCTTCAAATGATACCAGCAATTATAGCCATTGCCGCCCCATAAACTCCCACGCAAAGCAACCAATCCGTCATACTGCGAGTCTCCGCCACAGACCTAAGCAGTCCAGACTGAAACAACGCAGCAGCACTCCCAAGACCCACCAGGAAGACGACCGTCATACGGCCGACAAAACCAGGGATCACGGCGAAGCTGACTATTGGCGCAAGCACGATTACGGCTAGAGCTATAGCAAGGCGATTCAGAGCCAGCTTTGAATTGCCTTCTGCCGGATGGATCGAGCTGCTGGCGTTGGAGATTTGACTGCTAGGCGGAGGAGAAAACCCAAGCACGCTGGCGAATTGAGATATCGGGCTGGCCGGTTCGTCTGGAGGATTGCCGTTCGGCCGCCGTTTGCGCCGTCCCAGATGGACGAGGTCGCCTGCAAAGTCTAGGTACTGGGACTCACCCTCTACTATAGGATTGAAATCTCTGAGGTAAGATTGATAGGCGAGGACTTCTTGAAGGTTTGGCTCTGGTAAGCCGTAAGTAGCGTTGAATGAGGTGATGACCTGATCTGTTTCGATATTAGACGTAGCCCAAGTGTCATTCATATAAGCGAGGCATTACACACTATATTGGTATAGTTTTCCAGCAATGTTTTTAATCAGCTCCTTCCTCCTCCAGATAGTGTCCGTTGAGCTATTGCTCTCTAGTCGCCGGGATGCTGGGTGTATCCCTCCATGGTGTTTCCGGAGCTGGGTATCTGCTGCATCAAGATTGCGTAGCTGTTCTTCCATCTCCATGAGCTCATCTTGCATCGATAGCAGTAGCCGGTGATGGAGGCCTTCGAATCGACGATATATGGGTGCAAGTTTCTTTCCCGTCATGTTACCCGTCAACCTTGCTACCAAGAGTTCATAACCGCTAAGTGGCAGCCCAGGAACTTGGTAATTCGGCATTGGGAGCTGTGGAGGGAACGAAGCTTGCATAGGCGATGGTAGAAATACCGGCTGCGGCGGATCTGGAGCAGGAAATGGAATACCTTGAGGGCCATATCCTCCGTTATGGAAATTTCCGGAGAAGGGTTGATGCGGTTGGCCTTGAGTGTTGATGGGGCTAAAATTGGGCATTTCAGGAGGCATCGGGGGTCTCCCATTGAATGAATGACGGTAGCCTGGGACTTATACAATGTCAGCTCTAAAAGTAGGATGAGAAGTGTAAGAAAATAAAGATAGCATACTTCTAATTGGGTCTTCAGGGCTCTGTCCCGGATGGTCTAGATGGTTTGATGATTGCCTGGGGCTGGCGTGGCTTTTTGAGCTTAAGCGTCTACGGTGATCAATTCTTGGCTTCTCCTTGACATGAGCTGTCTCGCTTGCTTCTTCTGGATGAGCGTTGGACAACCCCCCCTCTCTGTTACCTTTTGCCGATGATGACGATGATGCTTCTATAGGTGTAGCCGGAGGTTGATGGTTATTTGCTTGGGGCTGAGAAGTCTGATGCGAGTAACTATTTTCTGACGATTTGCTCTCATCAGGCGGCGGATATTTCGAAGCGGTATCCGATGTAGGCCATCTAATTGGTAGTGGCGATGCAGTAAAGGGTGAGCTGGAGGCTCTCAGACGTCCAGCTGAATGTGGATTCTCGTCAATGCTGACATGCCGAGAGTGCGTAGCTACTCCTTTCCCTTTATCCGCCTTGGACGAATCCGAGGGCCCTGGTTCTGCCTCAGCGGACATGCTGATTATTTTTTGAGATTATGGTATAGTCACTTATACGGTTGATGGTTTCTCTGTCGCAATAAGCTGTGGCAATTTTGCCTTGCGATCGCGCGGGGAACAGGTGCAAGCGATTGACTTAATTCTCAGCCGGAAACCGCATTCCGGAGTGCTGTGAAGGATTCAAAAGACCAAATTGAGTCAATCAGATCGCTGCTGGTACTTCTCGAGAAGTTGTACTGCGACTATTTACTTTCCAGGCAACGAGAGCCGGGTTGACTATTCCGATGCTCAGCTGTGGTGAGCCGTTCCCACTTGAGGATATCCGAGGATTGCGGGAACACAGACGAAGCTCTTGCGAGAACAAGATCATCAAAAGACATTCCCTTTGCTGTCTAATTAAATCGGACAGTGGCGGCTAAAATGGTACTCTTATAGAGCTAATACCTGTCTAGTACCAGTGGCATTGAATAATGAGGTCACCGTGCTGTGACATGTTATGAAGGGCGATGGTGACCAACACCAAGTAAGAGGAATCAGAAAAAAATATTCCTTTTCGTCGGGGGCCAGGCTCTGTAAAATAGTCATATGCGGCCCTGCTAGGCCCGATCATGCGTACAATAGTATTCGCACACTTGTGTCAGCCCGGCCCAGGATTGGCTGCCTCGGATTCAGGGTGGTATGGCAAGAAGGCGCATGGCCTAGGGGAAAGCCTTGAGAGAGAGGCCAATAGTTTCTCCTCTTGTGGCTGACGCAACGCAAATCGGTGCCCGCGAGGGAATCCTTGCATCTTCTGCTGCAGAGAAGCTCAGTTTACAAGGCAAACCACCGGCGTTGTGGAACAGGACCTCTGCGGGCTTTCGGTGACTATTCGCTGGCTAATGAGCGGGGTGACAGGCTGTCAGTGGCTTAGACGAGGGGATATGTGGTGTTTTCTTGTCATTCTCTTTTTGGTCTCATATTTGTAATGATATCCAGCAGGTAAAGATGATAAGTGATGAAGTCCACCTAATTACCATGTCAACTTGTACGTGATTGATTGAGTTGATGGCTGAGGCTGCAAGTGGGTTCCCGACCTGTCGGGTTTTCTAGCGGGCCGGCGCGCAAAAGTGACCGCTGCATGCCATCTCTGATCTGACTACACAAGCTCCACCTAATCATTGGTTTTTGATAGAGCGACATCTTCGACGTGGCCGCGCTCAGCTTCGACGTCTGCACCACATCGTGTCAATTCTGAAGAGACTGACGTGGCACTACACCACAGCAGAGGGCAGAGCAAACTACGCCAATTGCGGGACGCCTAGGACCGGCAAAGTGCATCGGGCTCGCATCATTCTCCCGGTTGGCTGGCTAGGCGACGACAAGATACCTCTCGGGCTGCCGGGCCGCAGCTCACGATCCAAACGCCATTTCCACTGATCTGTCACTTGATGAGACTTGCTTGTCTTGTCTTTTAGTTATAGTGTGCTCTTATTCAGAGCTATTCACGACGTCGATACCAATCTTACCGCAGTATCGTTCATCGAATTTGAAGGCAGAATGAGCCGCAGATCTGCTAGTGAGCTCAGCAGATATCTGCTTGAGGGTCATCTATCACACCGGGGATGTATCAATGGCCAGCGACTATCTTCACGGACAGTGCCTATCTGGTCGTCACTACGCCATCCCTATGCTCTTCGGCACTTACACACCAAAACTGAGCCGGCCGTAGCAGGAGTACCACAACCAGCTCATGTACCCTTGCGGAAGCAACTGAAGGAGCAGGCGAAGCAAGCAAAAAAGCAAGGCAAAAAGAAATCCAAGGGCGATTCACAGACCGTGGATGGTTGGGAACTGACTGTCGGTATTGAAATCCATGCCCAGCTCAACACCTCCCGCAAGCTGTTTTCACCAGCTACGACCTCGTTCAATGATGAGCCAAACAGCCACGTGGCGTTGTTTGATGTTGCAATGCCAGGCAGTCAGCCCTTGTTTCAAAAGGAGACACTGATTCCGGCTCTTCGGGCAGCACTGGCCCTTAATTGCGAGATACAACCTGTCAGCCGGTTTGACAGGAAGCATTACTTTTGGTGGGACCAGCCCTCGGGCTACCAGATTACGCAATTCTACGAACCGTTTGCCAAGCAAGGACACATTACGCTACTTGCTCGCGACGGCATCTCTGCCGAGGATGGAGAGAGTGTCACTGTCGGAATCAAGCAGGTCCAGCTCGAGCAAGACACGGCCAAGACCCTTGCACAGACGGGGAGCGTCCACTGGCTAGATTTCAACCGTGTTGGTGTACCCTTGATCGAGATAATCACCGAGCCGGAGATGCATCACCCGCGCACGGCTGCTGTGCTTGTGCGCAAGATTCAGCTTCTCCTCAACACAGTTGACTCTTGTGTGTCTGGTATGGAGACGGGCGGACTTCGAGCTGATGTGAACGTGTCTGTTCGAAGGACTGACGATCCGAGCAAAACGCTTGGCACCCGCACCGAGATTAAAAACTTGAGCACCATCAAGGCAGTGGAAGATGCCATCATCGCCGAGCGTGATCGTCAGATTCGAGAACTGGAAGCAGGCAACGTGATTGCTGGGGAAACGCGTGGCTGGACCATTGGATCCAAAGAAACACGTCGTCTGCGTGGTAAAGAGGGCGAGGTTGATTATCGTTATATGCCCGACCCTGACTTGCCGCCTCTTGTAATTGGAAATGACCTTGTGCAAAGCCTTCGGCAGACGCTCGCTGTCCTGCCAGATACTGAGCTCGACAAGCTGGTTATGCATTACGGCCTCACACCCAAGGATGCTCTTTCACTCATCACACTCGACAATGGGTCGCGCGTGCAGTATTTCTACCGAGTCCTCGCTTTGTTGGAGGCTAAGCTGCGAGCTGATGCAGATCTTCCGGAGCTTCCCGACGTCGCTTCCTATTCGACTCTGGCGGCTAACTGGATTCTTCACGAGCTCGGCCGTCTGACAACATACAAAGCCGGGCCACTAGCGTCAGGGGATCTTTCATTTACACAGCTAGGAGAGTGTGCCCAAGTGCCAGACGAGGACTTGTCGCATCTCCTCTATCACCTCTACCGCAAGCACGTCACCGGCAAAGTCGCAAAGGAGCTCCTCATTGCGGTATACTTGAAGGAACTTGAGGGAGGCATTCTGGAGGCCATCAATGCCAACGATCTCTGGTTCAAGGAGATATCCAAGGAAGAGTACAATACTCTTGCTGCATCGGCTGCCGAGGGCGAAGACAAGGTGCTAGAGGAATTTGCTGACGAGCAAAAGTATCCTCAAGGCAAGCTAATGTATCTAGTCGGCAAGATGATGCGCCTCGGCCCCACGGAGAGAATCGATCCCGCTACGGCTGAGAGCTCGATGAGGTTGTGGATCGAAAGATTTCATGGTAGGCAATGAAAGGGATTCTTTCTTCTATCAGCAGGAAAGAGACAGGAAAAAAGAAGTACAATCACATAGCAGATATGAAATAGATTTCTAGAATACGGATACTTTTACCAGTGTTAGACTTGGACAAGCGTTATGTTTCTGCAAGTAAACAGGCTTATTTTCGTTGGAACCGTTCCCTCAGAGCTCGTGTCAATGATGCACTCGATTCCAGCCATCCGCCAACCTTACTCCACAAAAAAAGCCAATCGATCAATCGGTACAATACACGAATATCAAAAGCTGGGGAATAAAAAACAAAGAAGTACAAACTCTTACATCAGAGGTCTCAAATCTGGTTGGGGTAAAAACACGTTACAAAGGGGCACCGCATCGCATCTGCGTCATCATTGCGCTGCTCTTCAGGTGGAGGTAGCTGGTGGCGATGACATCACGACCAGTGCCACCACCCAAAGCTCCCAGCAAGCAAGCAAAGTACTTTCACAGTGCTTCGAGGCTCTGAAATGTAGCGAATGCTGGTAACTTTAAAAATACAGTTTTCTTCCCCGTTCCATCTTCTCTGCAAACCATTTTCGCCTCTCTTCTCTTTCAATCAATCAATCCATCAAAATCAGCCAATTTGACAAAACTATTCAGCTCCTACAAGCTTTATAAACCACACAACACACAAACATTCATAATGTCTTTCCTCACTCGCACCATCAACGCAAGCAGGACTGCCGCCATTGCGACACCTGCATCGCGTATTGCCGTGGCCCGATCGTCGCGGACGTTTACCACCTCGCTCGCTGCTCAAAAGACGGCCTCCGAGACGGTTAAGGATGAGCTCAAGCACATTGACAGAGTTGTGAGCGACAAGCTTGTGGATGGAATCAACCTTGCCTGTATGTCAGACCTTTAATCTCATCTCTTCTTTATTTCCTCACAACTGCATATATCAGTGTGCTATTGGCTAACTAATTGCAACAGCCGCCGCATCACATAAAGTCAGAGAAACAGCCGAAGACCTGTCCAACAGCGGTGTCGCCGAGCAGGTCGAAGGTGAAGCCGCTCACGCCAAAGGCAAGGCACAGGAGATGAAAGGTCGCGCCCAGGGCAAGATGTCAGAAATGTCAGGCAAGGCTCAAGAGATGAAGGGCAAAGCAAAGGGAGCTGCTGCAGAGACAAAGGGAAAAGCCAAGGAAAGTTTGGAAGAGATGCAGAGCAATTTGTTTGAGTAATGAGAACTAACCGACGGGGAAAATAATAGGGTTTGTGAGATTGTACGATGACACAGAACCATTCGATATGGCGAATGGAAAAGGTGGCAATCATCATCATTTGTATAATTAAGCGCGAGTTATGAGATTGTCTCATTGTAAATTATCATTAAATGAAAGTTACGAAATATGAACAAACTGCTCAGGGTATAATGGATATACACGGCCTGTTCTTCTTAGCCTACGTCGAAACAATCTTTTTTTGGTCTCAATTCGTTTCCTAAATTTGTCCCACTGCCATTACGCATTACCATCATTGCCAATCTCAAGGGTCAAAAGCCGAAACGAGGCAAGCGGGTATCAAAAGCGAGGGCATAACCAGTCCGCAGATAAAGTCGACCAATATCCAATTCAGCGTACATCAACTATAGTAATTCACTCTGTGTTTTTTCCGATTCTCCAGAGAATCATTCGTGTAAAATCGTAAAAAGCAGCCTGAGTAATGCCGTAAATGCTAGAACTCAATGGCATACTCCGAGGCGAACCAGTCGTCTTGGATTTTTTTTTCCCTTTTGTTTCTTGCAATTAAACCTGGGCCCTCGCCGCCTTCTCCCTTTTGACTGAGGGATATGGAATCTCTCCAAGCGGAAAGGTGACAAAGGTCGTGTCCTTGAGCATGAGACCAGCAGCACCAGCGTAGAATGCAAACATGGCGCAGAAGACGGCAAAGGCACCACCAGCACGGTTCAAGCGGATCGCCGCCGTAAGATGCTCGGTCGAGACGAACTGTGCGATGCTGAGGAAGAAGAAAGCGAGTGCAAGCAGGCCAAGCACCATCAAAATCGTAAAGTTGGTCTTGAGCGCCGCAACGAAGAAGATGATGGTGAGGAAGCACCATATAATGAGGAAAATGCCGACAGCAAAGCTAAAGGCGCGTTGGTCTCCATTATATGCGGCCTGAATGCCCAACGTAGGGACCAAAAACATGGCAAAGGCAAGCCAGAAAGCCCCGTATGAGCAGTGGAGGGTGCAACCAAAAGTATTTCCAAGCACGAATTCCATGACACCAGCAACAAACTGGGCCATGCCTCCGAAGAATACGGCAACGCCAAAGACGGCCTGGTCAGGACCAACAGTACCCAGAGGGTTGGAGTTGGGAAGACTTTCTCTTGCGTTAGCAAATACTTCATGGAGAGAGATGGTTTCAAGTCAACTTACCCAGCACCACACTGGTAAAGCCCGAGAACGAATGTAGTCAAAGCGAAGCCAATCAGGCCAAGAGGTCCGGGGTTACCAATCTTTCCCAAAGTAGGCTGATAGACCTGGGAAACCATGGCCTGGTGAGGTCGACCTTGAAAATTTGGGTCTTGGGCGTTGCCAAACGGAATATATTGGTAATTCGGATACTGTGACATCCCAGCGGGATTGCCTTGATTCTGAGCATGATGCCCGTTGGTTGGCGGCGGTGCCTCACTCTCTTTGTTATACCCTTGAGCAGGGTCTGCACCGACAGCAGGACCAGACATTCTGAATAAGTCTCTCTTTCAGTCTTTTTCACAACGTAGTTTCTCAGCTAAAGCCTTGTGGTAGGACAATGCCTTTTTAATGGGAACAGCTGTGAGATGTGGTAGGCAAGAGTTGAGAGCAAGAGATGGCGTTTCTGAGTTGACAGCTTGTTTATATACACAACTCGTGCCGTGTCCATTGTTTCTGCGCCATTGGAGCTCCCCCCCATACCGGCCTTGCCTCTTCTAAACTATTTCCGTTGCCCCGAATAGCTCGAATGTTTATTGGAGTTGTGATGGAGCTTCCCCCCCTCCCTGCAAAGCCCTTTGGGTAAAAAACGTGCCAAGGTCGCAGAGCTTGTCTAGCTAAGAAGAGAGTAGATTGACTCCTGGATGCAGCCATCACAGACCAAACCCCAAGCGGGGGGTGGATCAGGATACATTGTATTTCTGCGTTGGGCTATATCTTACTACCCCGTTGGGATGGCTTGACGGGTCGGATATAGAGCAACAGCGATGTTCCTCATCGCCGACAGAACGAGGCTCGAAGCTATCTCAGTGGCTCAGTATCGAAGCATCGTGTGACTCGACCCCGGACTAGAGGCCGGAACTCTCGGGACACGGTCGAGGGGCGATAGTAGCGAGGGGCGTTGATTCGCAGGAATGTCGATGCTTTGGGACGGTCGCTTGACGGTCGCTTAAGCGGTTGGCGGGTGGGAGGAGCAAATCGAGCAATTAGCATTGCAGCTTCCAGAGCTCCACCAGAGCTTCGGCAAATCAATGTGAAGCTGTGGCAGATTTAGTCTTGGAGCTAAGAGGTCGACTGTTGGAGAGCCAGTCTTGGAGGCTCGTGGCGTCAATGGCCATTCGTGGGCCTTTTCTCTGATCCTGGGGCCCCGCCATGAGCCGTCATCGTCTGCCGGCAGAGCAGGGATGGATGCTGTTTGATCTCACCATGATGTTCGCCTTGAAGAGCAATTGGCATGCCGCAGCAACTTGCCCCGAAGCCTGATCGAAGCCTGCCCGTGTCTCAGAGGTATGACGGGCTTGGACGAGGCTTTGCGATCGTCCGCTTGCTGCAGCCAGAAGCGTTGCCAAACAAGTTTTGCCCTGCAGATTGGAGATGCTTCAGCTTTCCCTTCTCGGCGATGCGTGTGGGGAAGAGCCCAGAGCCGTGACAGCAGAAATGCCGGCAGCCGTCAGAGCGGTTTAGTGGCGATGCTAGCTCCAAAAGCTTGAAGCATCGACGCTGAGTCTGGAGTCCATCTCACGCACAAGTCGGGCAAATGCCCGCAGATAGACCGACACAGCACAGCAGTTCTGGTGGCCGGCGCAATGGAGGTGGCAGGTCTCGGCATAAATCAGCGGCCGATGGTACGCGGGCGGTGGCAGGACGGAAGCTTGTTTTGGTTTATTCTATTCGATAAATCAATTAAACCAATTAATGAAAAAGAAACAGAGTTGGAAACTAATTGCGCCCGCTGCTCAATGGCAGAAGCCAATTCACCAGCCCTCCCCAAATGGGGAAGAGCACTGGCTTTCCTCAGCTGTTCCTGGTCTGCAGGCAGCCTATCCCCTATGACCGGTACCTTTTACCCCAAGATAAAAAAAACTTGGAGGCAAGTGCGTAAATACACGTAAAGGAGAAGGAAAGGGATAGGAGGGAAAAAGGAGGCGCCAATAGAGTTGCTGTCCTAAGAAGACGGTGGTGAGATGGATGGCTTCTTTTCTTGAAAAAGCTTAGTCTGAATAAGACGACATGGCATAAATTGCTGTTTTGGTGTCAGCCGGCTGGTGACACGGCTCGGGTACCTGCTTGTTCGTATTGGCACAACAATGGGGATATCTCATGGTTCAAATAAACGTTCAAACAAAGAAGTCATCAACGCAATGATTTAAATATATATATCATTTACTACTATATACGCTGTACTATACTCTAGCGATCAATGTAACAGTGCTGTCATTTCCTTGTATATATCTTGGTGGCTGGCATAAGTGAACCCGCAGAGGCAGGACACTCTCCAGCAAAACGGCAAACAAAATATAGGTAGCAAACAAATCAGTTACGATAGATAATGCCCTTTTTATCTTTTCTGCACTCTAGATTACGTATGGAATATCAATACACGTTAATCAAACCCTTTTACAAATCGTCAATCGCCTCCAATAGCCTCCCTTTTGGTCATCTTCACATGCATGCGTAAAGCAGCTTATCGAACGCTCTCTTTCGTATTATAGCAAAAGACCGCTCCCATTTTTTGCAATTAGACTCCGAAACTCGACATCCCAAGTATTCACTGTAGCTTCCAATCCCCTCGGCAACCGTCATGCTAGCAGCCCTGATTCGGAGTGCTGCCGGCTGCCAGCTGCCGCCGCTGTCACTCCCAGATGCCCCCATTCAACTCCCATCTTTGCAAACGCACAAAAACAAATAAAGCGAAAAAAAAGCAAACAAAACAAATTCAGAGACGCGTTTTACTGATCTTATTGCCAAGTGGAATAGTGGGGCCGCATTTATTTACGCTCGTCCTGTATCCCCTTCCTTCTCCTTCCTTCTTCTCCTTCTTCATCGTCATCACACAGTCACCTCTGCGATCCAAGCAACGCATACAATATTCAAGGTACGGAATCCCTTTCATTATACTACATCTGATGCATCATTTTCTATGATATGATGGCATTCTTGATTCCCTATCAGCAATATCTTCCTCTTTGCTGTTCAGCATCACAATCTCCAACTCCTGCAGATCCCGCTTAGCCACCATCACGCTGTTTTCCCCACATCGCTAATCAATCTATTCTAGATTGTCTATCAGGATCATACAACTCTTATCCCGCAAGCATCTTCCATCTAGTCATTCAACGCTATCACAATGGCTGGCCCCAAGATGACCATGGCTCTCGCAAGCCTCCTCCTGTCTGGCGCGTTTGCCATCACTCCCTACTGTGAGTGTTTCTCAAAAACTGCAGAAATCCTCAATTCATCAAATCATCGCCATCTAACTGATTCCTTCCTAGCGGACTGCCAGTCGACTGTTACTGCTGAGCCTCAGCAGATTGGCTCCACCACTTCCAACGGTTCGTCTCCCCCTCTCTCCCTGATGTGGATTTCTCAAATCATTAACGCTGTCTAGGCATCCTCATGTACTCCATGAACTACTGCACTGTCATCGAGAGTACCCAGTGCCACGTGTCTCTGGCTACCGCTACCACTGCTGTTGCCCCTGAGACTCTTTCTGCCGGCTATTCTGCTCCTGCCATCGAGTCGACCATTGAGGCTGCGTCCGCTACTCAAGTGGTTGAGGCGACAATTGTTCCTGGCGAGCCTGTCCCAACCACGGTCATGGCTGAGGTCTCCTCTGGTGCTCCTCAGTCCACCGGTGAGACGGCTGCCACTGTCATTTCGACCACTGATAGCCTTGGCAACCCAACTCTCCAGACCAGCTCTATTCTCGTTGCTACTGAATCTGCTGTTACCACTAGCGGCACCTTCTCAGCCTCGAGCTCTGCATCGAGCTCTGCTTCGGGTTCTACCACGGGCAAGCAGCAGACCAACTCGACTGCTACCTCCTCCCACGATAGCCCCTCTGGCAGCATGACTGCTCCTTCTGCCCCGGATCGCACCAGCGCCGGAGCGGCCATCAAGGCAATCTCCAGTGTTGCCCTTGGAACCGCGGTCATGATCATGGCTTATTTCATCTAATTAGTCATCTAGATAGTGCTGCATATAGTTCTCAGGACTTTCAGTTAGCACCGACATCTGCATGTTTCGATGAGGTTGATATTTAGGACAGGTTAAGAGGCCACATACCTGGATTTGATTTGTACGTTTGGGAAATCTCATGACATCGCCCCTTGATAGGCAAATAGGCATACAGTTGCTTTAATTCTTTCATTTGTACATTAAAAGTACATACGGCAATAAGATAAAATGGACACCTACATATGAGGAAAAACTACTTGTGCTCTAATCCGGGTGCATAAGAATGTATCAGATACTAACTAAATCTAACATACCTAGGTACTGTCGCAATGGGCTATGAAAAAAAATCCCCGGATATATAAAACGATAACGCCCAATATACGCATCATAATTATCTACGCTTCAGCTGGATGGCAAATTGGACAACCTCCTCTCACCCTGTCTCTCAACAGCCTTGCCTTCATAACTTTCATTGCGACTGAATATCGCCCACCTTCTTCCGGTCCAGGCCCCAGATCAACGTCGACCCTCTTGCCATTATGCAACATCTCGAGCAGATGGCTCACGTGGAATGCGTGTCCGCACACGAATCCCATCAAAGCCTCCATCTCATATTCGGTGAATGTTTCGAGGCACTTCGCGCACTGGCCAGGTTTTGGTGCCGTATCCTCCTCGCCTTCTTTCTTCTCCTTCTCCTTCTCTGCAGCATCTTCTTCCGCCACGACTTCAAATTTGATGCCCTTGCGCTGCCCTGTTCGAAGCTCGTTTTGAGCCGTCGCGACTTCACTTCGTAATACCGTTGCTACTCCCCAGCTAATGCTGTGCTGTAGCTCATGCTCCTTCATCATATGAATGAGCCCTTCTCTTAGGCCTTGGATCTCAAGACCCTCGGGAATTCGCCGGACCAATGTTATTGGATTTATGGTTGTGCCAACTTGCTCCAGAAGGGCTCGAATGAAACTAGGTTTGTCCATACTATAATTAAGTAGGTCTTCCCACAAGTCAGGATCGTCCTGCTCTTTCGCGAAGTCGATTGCTTTGTTGACATCGTTTAATCGGTCAATGATGAGATACAGCGCGCGCTTCATTTGCCCTGTTTTGGAATACAGATATACTAATTCGTCATAGTATGAACATTGCTCACACTCTTGGACGGCCTAGATACGAGGACGAGCTGTGTAAGCAAGTATCAAGAGAGAGGGAGAGGAGAGGGTCCAATCAATCTTACCTTTTCAAATCCGTATGAGGTCGAAGTCTTTAGAAATTCCATAAGAAGTGGTCTGTCAAACGTGGCAAACAGGCGAACTGCCAAATCTGCAAAGTTATCCACCAGGGACTGGCTGTCCATGACGAGTCGTTCGAGGTTTTCGCCAGTGTGCTCCGCGATTCCTTGGCCTTTCCACAGCCCGCGCATGTAGAAGAATAGATAGAGCTGCAGATTTCTTGCTTGCAGCTGCTCAATGACTACCTCTGGTCGTACAAGGCCGTGCTGAGCCTCATCAACAAGCAGAGTAATCGCTTCGCTGGTTGCCGCAACGAGATCAGGTTCAGTCATATGCTTGAGCCGTTCAGGAGAAACTCGTAGTCCGATGAATGCAGGAATATCGTCGACTACGGCGTCTGCGAGATGGAAATCGCCTATCAAGCGGAATGCCGAGTCGGCATCCTGAAGTCTAATATAGCACTTGAGTGCATCGCGATGGCGACCACCAGCTTCGTAAAGCTTAGCTAAGCCTTCTACGACGATTTTCCAGTCTCTGCCCGTTTCGCCATCTTCAACACTATTTTCACGAACATCGCGATACTTGAGTTGATTTTCAAGCGTCGTTGTGATCGCAGGTATATCAAAGAGGTCGGTTGACCAGATATCTAGCAGCTCTCGGAACCGAGGCTTGTTGTTCTGTATATAATGCCCCAAAAGCACCTCATATATGGTCGTCGGTATCGGCGGCTTCATCGGCTTTGTTGGCATGTGCTTGGTAATTTCGTCAAACTTATTGGCGCCTGCAAAAGTCCACACCCACTTTTCCCAACGATCAGGAGTCGTGAGAACCTTGCCACAGATTTGGCCGGCCAATTCCCAGTCGCCATCGTCAATCACTTCCCGGATCCACAGCTCACCAACTCTTCTCTTCTCCTTTTCCACAGCAGAATACACATTCCTCTGGATGGTGTCTGCCACAGATTCATCGTCGAAAAAGTCGTCAGCCCCGCCTTGGTATTTGGACGGCGTAGCAGGCGCCGCTGGATCTACGACGCCATCAAGTGACTCCGCCAAAATCTCAGGGTTCTCGTCAAGAAGTTCCCATGCTTGTTGGTACTGCTCACGTTCCACTAGCCATGTGAGGTGATCAGAAAGATCTCGTTTGGTAGCCAAGATGCTGTCGTAAGGACTATGGATGAATATTTTCACTCCTGGCTTGGAGAGTGCAGGGTGTACCGTTGGCACTCTAGCTCTAATATAGCTTGACCGGATGGTCCCTGCTATACTTCCGGCTTTTGATGCGCCATCTTCACTCTCCCTACTCAAGATACTGGCTCCTGAGCTGAAGAGTGATTTCGGGTTAATCGCAACATTCCACATCTCTGATCCAATACCGGCAAGTGCTTCTAATGCGCCCTTTGTTGAGGCCACTACTGAAGCAGCATTTTGCGCAGGTAGGAGACACATATGGTAGTCAGCAGCAGATAGCCTATCAACACGATTGATAGTGAGAGTGTGTCGATCTACTTCAGCTTGAGATTTGAGATCGATTAGCCTCAGCTCTGGAGGTAGGGCATTTAAGCGCCGTTGGCCATGATGTTGCTCGTTTTCCGCAGACGACGTAGAATTCTTAGACTTGTGCTTCTTGGGTGAATCCCGCGCATGAGATGGAGCAGAAGTGTCATCCTCTGCAGCATCATCTTCATCCTCTGGAGAGCAGTATGCTAATACCAGCAGCTGATTCTGAGCATATAGGGAAATTCCAGAGATGATACAGTCTATGTGAAGGCTAGGTAACTGTCAGTACTATACCAAATGGCGACTTTATCAAATAATGAAGAGAGGGGAGAGCCACTTACATCTTGGCAATTTCAGCTCGTGCAATGGTCTTCTCACCAGCGTGCCTACCAGAACCTATGCCGCCCGGGTGAACATGAATGATCCACATTGTTCCTCCCCAGCCAACAAGTAGTCTTTCAAAAGTTTTTGTGCCGGACGAAGCAGATGAAGCAATGGTTGGATCATGAGGGCTAACCTCTGACTCGTCACTTTCGACAGACTTCTCATCAATCCATTCAGCACGACCTTTCCAAACCCCTGCCATGGTTTCCCATTGGGTGGTGTGTGGCCTATCAACATGACCGATTCTCTTCCAGGCGTCTTCAATCTCTGTACTATCGAGATGAAGCTTGGATCTCATGATCTTGGTACCATGCTCATTGATCCAGGCGACATATTTTCCTGATAGAGACCATTTGATCGCGTTGATAATTCCCTCTCCGGAATGCAACACTGTGTCTTTTCCACCACTGTTCTTGACCCCTATAGTGGAAAGCCAATCGGATGCAACAGCAGCCGCCGTACCGACTGTGTTTGAGGTACTGCGACCAGGACCACCTCCTACCGTAAGAATGAGCTGCCCTGCTCGTCCGCCAGATAGATATGTACGATCCGATTTATAATCTGGTGACAAAGCGACTGCTTGCACGGGCCTAGCAAAATTTCGAAGCTGAACATCTTTCATGTCTATTAGGGACTGGATGCAAACGTTGCCATCCATTGACGCTGTAGCAATATAGATGTCGTTGGAAGGGGTTCTGGGTACTTGGGGGGCCTCTCTTAACCGTTTTGACGCCGCTGAGGGAGACATATCTAATGGCCTCGCAGATGGTCCAGATGATCCGGTTTGCGTTCGCTGAAGCACCTCGGCCCTCTCATCTGGAAGAGGAGGAGGATATGGAGATATCGATATGGCGGTGACGGAAGCCGAGTGCGCATGGTATACACGCAAAGTATTGAAGCCAGGCAGTTGGATAACGTGCTAAGTCGCTAGTTAGCATTCAGGACTGAGGAAGCTGAATCGCCGCTACTTACGATATTGCCATTATGCGTGCCAACGATCTGTAATCGTCCAATCAGTATAGCTCATGTATATGCGAGTGCCTCAGGGCCCATACCATCTTGTCGCCTGCGACGAGACAAGCACTGGTCGCATCGCCGTTGCGATAGACCGCGCCAAGGTGTTGAGTAAGCCTAACAGATTTGAGAAGCGGCTCCTCGTCCTCCTCTTCCTCGTCCTCCTCGTCCTCATCATCCTCTTCCTCATCATCCTCGTCCTCATCTTCCTCGTCCTCTTCCTCCTCTTCTTCCTCCTCTTCTTCAACCCCTTCAGCTCCTTCAGCTTCTTTATTGTTTTCGGCGTCGGCATCGGCGTCTGTAACCCCCCCCATCTTTGCCCTCTACCTGGCTGCTTCGCTCGCCGTCTTCGTCACCGCCATCTCTCTTGGTCGTCGGCCCCTCGACACTTTCTCCCACCTCTCCAGTCGGCTCGCCTTCTGATTTTCCATCTTCTGATGCTCCAGGAGTATTCGACTGCGCGCTATGTTCGTCTTCCGTTTTGTTGGCTGGCGTGGAGCTCACGCTGTGCGCATCGGAGAGCTCTGGCTGGGGTTGCTGCCCATCAAGCTGCTGGGGCGGCTGTCCTGTCATGATGGCGATTGCGCATATGTCATTCTGGGTACCAATGGGATCGCTGATGAGGCTCGAGTTCGAATATCAGAGCATGCAGCACACGGCCGCCGCACGACAGGGTGGCAACGAAAACAAAAGAACCCAGGCGGTGGTGATGAGGATGCTATGCAGGTAGCAGTACTCCGCAGCTTTGGTACCTGACGGGAGCTGTGTTGGACGTCGACGTCACGAGCTATCAGTGCCTTAAAGGTGCATTAGTGCCAGCTGAGGCAGCTATGGCCGCTAATTGGTACCGCTCTACAATGCCCAAGTCCCCTGTGGGATGCTACCAGTCGCAGCTGACCCCGCTAGAGCTTAGCTGCCCTATGCTGCACCGCCAGCCACGCGCCGACACGCGAATATTTCGGTACTTGCAGATGTCTCATCGCCAACGGAGAGAAGCACAATCATCCTGGCATGACAGCCTGTGTCTGCCACGCATTTAGCTGGGATTTTCTGAACGCCAGACGATGCCTCGGCTAGGATCCAGCAAACACTAAGTGGGCGGCATTATTGAAGCACGACGCTTATCTCAACGGGCTTATGGAGCTCATCCTTGTTCAATATGGCAACTATTCAATCTCTGGGCTTGCATCAACCGGCAGGGCTCAGGCATGCCATTGACGAACAGCTGCTTCCCCCGGACCCGCCTGCTTCATCCTATGCCTGGGATATCTTCATTGATGACAGAGATGGAGCGCAGACAGAGGACGAACTGCTCACGACTGAGACGTGTGTTGTGTGGTCTCGTGGAGGGCTCTTCCGCAAAACATTCAAATTCGACCTTGAAAAAGAGGCCATCACGCAGGCTCTTCTCACATACTTTCCAGTTTCTGGGGATGCGGGCAGTGGCTGCAACTCCTCTGGTCCTGGGGATCGCCATCCCGTGGCCCTTGAAAAGGGTCTGGTGGTCTTTCTCAAGACCCAGGCTCACATCTACATGTTGTCGGGGACGAGCCATGTAGTCCACATGCCGTTCGAAGTCGAATCAGCATGCGCTGCCCCCGTTGGAGTCCTTATACAGACGAAGCAAAAGGCAGAAAATTTGGCGCCAATTTCCCTAAAGTTTCCTCGAGTCCCGCCCAACTCCTTTGTTTCGTCCCAGCTGACTGCATTGCATGGCTCCCAACAAGCCGCTTTCTCCATGGAGAGTCTTGGAAACCCAAGGTCGCTGCCAGTGGGATTGAACATGACACTGGAGAACATGTGGGATGCGCCATTGGAACAACCCGAATCCCATTGGCCTCGACTCGTAGCCCTCACTGACCCATTGGTGGATATTGGGCTTGTGGTAACGGATTCCGAGAAACCATCTTCGACAAGAAGAGGAAGAAATAAATCTTCAAAGAGGCATGGTTTCCTTGATCCTTGCGAGGAGATGCTCCATATTGAGAAAGTTGTCATCCCCGGCACTTCCCCTAAGCATCCATACGAGTCTCTGATATTGGGAGTCACTATCAATCGTGAGGCCAATGCCTATACGATCTGGAGGCTGGCATATTTAGATCACCAAGACCACTTTATAAAACGTCACAAGACTTCTGGCACAAAGGCGTCACGACGACGGAGCTCTATGCAGCCGGGTTTCGCCAGTGGCACATCAACCCCTGTGCAAGCAAATCATCGAGATAGCTTTGGAGCACCGCTTCCCGGGAAACGGCCACGGAAGAGCGAAAAGGTCGAAAAGCCATTAGATTTGGTATCGTCTCTAGAGAGGCAGGATATCGAAAGCTTTGGAGTTGGACGGAGGAGCTCACGTAGGCTGAGCTCAATGCTGGCCCGCGCAGATCTCTCCGCCTCTTACGACAGGATAATATTCCCTGAACAGTCGTCGACTCTGGGGAGCGCCTCTTCAAAACGACACGATTCTCTTGGTCACCATGGCCGCTCTAGTGCCTCTTTTGTTCATCAGGGCCATCATAGCCTTGGCAGTTTGCTGGAAGCTCCCCTAGATGGTGGCTTAGATGATCGTGTGCACAACATACGGCTTGATGATCGCGAATTCGATGGGCTGCAACACGAAATGCTCTTTAGCAAAATCCACATCATTCCGATAGATAGTTCAAACGTCCATTATTCAGCATCTAATGGCGCAGCTCGAAACCAGCCCAAAGTTTTCATCCTTGCGGCTCCTCCGTTTGCTACGAATGATTACCAAGCGGGCCAGCTGCTTATCGGGATTCAAGAGACTGTAGAGAAGCGCCTTCAAATGGTCACCTTCCCTCTCAAGCTTCACCAAAAGCCTGACGCTACGGTAAACCCTGAGAGGGGGGAGTCGCCGCACACCATCGTCACCATCTTGCCAGGTGATTTCAAGAGGGCGCAGAATGTCGTTGACTCATGCAAAATTGTGGATGGAAACCAATCTGCCATTCTGGTTCTATCCGAATCTATGGATGGCCGACATGAGCTGAGCGCTCAGGCACCATGGAGCGATATGACCAAACTCTCAATTTCTCTCCTTTTTGTCGACGATACAAAAAGTTTACAATTCTGCGGGAGGGCAGTTGACAGAGATATAAGGCAACGAAAGAGCGAAATTATAGACCTCACCAATGGCAGCATTGTCGGCGTTTGCCACCCTAGACATCGCGGAATTGTTGACGTTGTTGACACCCAAGGGCGCTTGCATCAGTTGAAAATCCAGCTGCGCCCATCGAGCAGCCCGGTGTCTGATATTCTCAATGTCTGCAGAAGTGTCTTGGCAGATTCACTAGGAGAGCGAATCCATACCGGATGGCTTCACACCATGCAGTGGCTCTATAGCCAAGGCAAAGCCGATGCTAATGTAGAATGGTCTGCATTGGTTACCTTACTCCTAGCATTATTCCTAAACTTGGACCGGCAAGAACTTCGAAATCCGCCTTCAGAGAGGCTTCCAGTCCGGAAGCGGAGGCTTCCTTCTGGCTCTTTTGCATCTGTTCGAGACTCTGATGATTGGAAAGCTCTAGAAAGGGGGGAGACTGCAAATTCTCTCGGCTGCCCGTCATGGATGATTAATCGCGGATGGCAATGGGTACTAGAAGAAGATGTGGAAGAAGTCTCATCTCAAAGCGGTGCTCAAGGTCTTGGTGCAAGGTTCATTTCCAGGCATATTGCTCTGGCTAAAGAGTACATGAGCTCATCATTCGGGATAACTGCTTTGGGTCCTTCTGGATACCTCCCAACTTCCCTCGGCAGGAACTCTGAATACAAGCGCAGAGTCGCAGTGGATATTTTTATGGCGCTGCACTTATTATCAGAAGAACAGAAGCTCAACATCATGTCTGCCGAGTACCAGCCCTCTGGCCGGGCGGACTTCCGAGTCATCTTGTGTCAGATTGCAAGATGGTTGAAATGGCACACATTTTCATCTTTTTACGAGCTAGGGATACAAGAGGACATTGATCCACGTCATGACCACGGTACGATTTCTTCCTGCTCCTCTGCTACCTCTGATGCAATAAACTAATAAGCTTAACCGTCAAGAACTTCGCTTGAAATATCCAATTCCCGAACCACCGGATAGGCCAGATATACTAGAATGGATTCAATCCTGCTTTGTAGGACTTCGCGGCCAACACTATGTCACTCCAGCAGACATATTCTATGCTGCAACGCAGTTATCTGAACCAGACAAGATGGTTGACAGCCGCTGGGACTCTATACTTCCCCGGACCTTGATATTCAAGCGTTTTTTCAGTCTTGTAAAGCCCAACGCCACAGCAGGGCAAATGGTCGAGGCGATGAAAGACTGCGGTCTAACCGGCCATGTCCTCGGAACTCTCCCAGAAGCTATTCTAATACCTCTTCAAGATACCATAGCGCTCTGTCAACCCCACCCTCCCTCTTCGTGGTCAGATGAGATGCTAGAATTGGTAAAGAGAACCGATATTAGTCTGATTCTCACCTCCAGTAAACGCCCTCGCCCGGCCATGTCGAATATCTTGGTGAGCAGCTATCATTATCCCAATCTTTCTTAATCAAGTTACTAATAAGATGCCTAGACACCCACACATACTGCAAGTTGGGAATACAAGTTACTTTGCGAAAGTGTCGAGCAAACTAATAGTCAAGGCTACGATGAAGGAGAAGGCACTGAACGCCAATCAGTTATCCGAGCGCTTTTCAAAGATGACCGTCGCCTCCAAGAAGCCCGAGACTTGCTTGCTACTCACAAACCAAGAATTGTGAGTCTAGCCCAAGACCCAGGCTTGCCTGACCATGAGTATCTGGAAAAGCAAAAAGAGCTAGTTTCCCGGATCGCAACTGGAACTCTGGCTATTCCAGCAGGAAGAGGACTGCTTTACTTCAGTCTACGCTTTCCTCTCATTACTCAAAAATTCCATATTGGTGGTTTCAACCTGAACTGCGTTGTAAAGCCAAACAATGTCACTGTAGGTGTGGACAAGGCGCTATTCACAGAAGAGAAGGTATGCTGGGGATTTTTCCATCAAGGTGTTGCAGCAGGGTTGGCAATTTCTCCACAAGCAAAGGGCATTGATACTTCGTGGATTTTATACAACAAACCGGGACAGGATCTCAGCAATCGCCACGCTGGATTCCTTCTAGCTCTGGGGCTGAATGGGCACCTCAAAGATGTCGCAAAGTGGGTGGCTTTCAAGTACCTAACGCCGAAGCATACCATGACCTCCATTGGTCTGTTGCTAGGCCTCGCCGCGTCGTACATGGGCACCATGGACTCTCTCATTACCCGTCTCCTGTCTGTACATGCCACACGTATGCTTCCACGCGGGGCTGCGGAACTCAATCTTTCGCCTCTCACCCAAACGTCTGGCATTATGGGAATTGGGCTCTTGTATTGTGGCAGCCAACATCGACGCATGAGCGAGATTATGCTCTCGGAGATTGAGCATGTCGAGGATGAGGACGAAGAGGAACCGCTAAGGAGTGAATGCTACCGTCTTGCGGCCGGCTTTGCTCTTGGTTTCATCAACCTTGGCAAGGGAAATGACCTCAAGGGCTTACAAGATATGCGACTCACAGAGAAACTCATCACGCATGCAACTGCGACTAAAAATGTTGAGATTGTACATGTCTTAGATCGAGCCTCGGCTGGCGCAGTTATGGCCATTGCACTCATTTTCATGAAGTCAGAGGATCAAATTGTAGCACGCAAGATTGACGTTCCAGACTCGGTACTTCAATTTGACTACGTCCGCCCTGACATTCTCCTTCTTCGAACTATGACGAGGAATCTTATTCTTTGGTCCCAGATTGAACCAACGTTTAGTTGGATTCAAAGAAATCTTCCTGCTGCCTATCGTTCACGCCACAAATTAAGCAATACATCTAAGCTGAGATCTTCTGACTTGCCATTTTTCAGCATTCTAACCGGTCTCTGCTTTTCAATTTCTCTGCGCTTCTCTGGAAGTGCTTCTCCCAAGGTGCGAGACTTACTACTGCATTATCTGGATCAGTTCATGCGCATCACTGGACTTCCAGCAACGCCGAGAATGCATCCAGACGCTGCTCCGCTCTATGACGAAGAGCTGGCCAGGACAAATGCCCGAATGTGTCAAGATATCCTTGCAGTCTCCTGCTCTATCGTTATGGCTGGCACAGGCGACATTGCCGTTCTCCGTCGACTTCGAGCTTTGCATGGTAGGGATGACCCCGATACGCCGTATGGATCGCACCTTGCCGCTCATCTCGCCATTGGAGCATTGTTCCTTGGCTGTGGAACAACTACCTTTGGGTCAAGCAATAAAGCAATAGCAGCCTTACTGGTGGCCTTTTACCCGATTTTCCCGGTCAATGTTATGGACAATCGATCGCATCTTCAGGCATTTAGACATTTCTGGGTCCTTGCAGCTGAGCAACGCTGTCTTGTCGCCAAAGATGCCGTCACGGGACAGCCCGTATCCGTGCCTGTGCATATTAGAATGCGAGGCAGCTCTTCTATAGAGTCGGTGCTGCATAGAACCACTCCATGCCTGCTCCCTCCTCTCGACCAAATCTCCAGTGTAACTACCGCCGGTGGGCCGCAATTCTGGGACGTCGAGCTCGACTTCTCCAATGAAGAGCTCAGAGAATCCTTTGCGCAGACGCAGACACTCTATCTCCGCAGGAGACCACCGCGCGAAGGTACATTCGCTTCCACGCTTAGGGCACTCGGCGAAGATGGAAAAGGCGATAACCCGTTGGGATGGGTGCTCAACTTGGGTGCTTTGCAGGACTTGAGCTACGCTGAGAAAGCCGCCCTGCTGGATACCGGCGATGAAGAACAGGGTTCAATTGGAACTGCCGTCGACGCGAGGCTCGAAATGGAGCGAGGCGTCAAGGACGGCGGTGATAGAGAGCGCCTTGAAGGCGCGAGGCTGCTGTTTGAATGGGGCGATGCTCGAGACAATCTCCGCCAGGCCTCAGCAGCAGCAGCCGCTATATCGGATAGTCAAAGTACCATCAAGCCGGCTACGCCTCACCATGGGTCGAGAGACGGTGCTACTCCAGAGCAGGAAGAAAAGGAGGATGAACAAGCCGAGGGCGTCTGGTGGATGAGAGATAGTGCCATTGAGGCTCTCAAGGGAAAAGTATGGATGGCGGCCCGACAGCATGAGCAGTGAACAAGCGTTATATGAAAATGGAAGAGCTATTTTTTTTGTCAGGGCTGTCTTGAGTTTATACATTACGAATTACGATAAGCATAACGAAAACCACTGATGTCATATAGATACGTATAGTCAGTAACATGCGCCGAAATAAAAAGTTCAACTTGTCTTTTTCATCACACCGAGTAGTTTCCAAGTGCAACAGTGGATTCAAATCTCTTTTCATCATTTGCACAATAAACTTTAAAAAATTTCATTACATCTCTTGCCCTCTCTCCCTCCTCTCCCTCTCAAGATGACATCCTCCCTGTCCCTGTTTTATCCGAATAAACGCCATGCAATGCAAACCGCATCACCAGAGAGAAAAGAGAGATATGAACATAAAAATAAAACAGGGCCAGTCTACCGCTTCTTTTGGCTCTTTTTGTCTTTAGATTGCCTGCCAGCCCCCCTCTCCTTGTTCAAACCAGAGCCATGTTTGCATCTAAAATCGCCGGGGTTTTTTTTTTGGTCTGCAGTAGCCCATATATATCCGCGTTGTGCTCAAATGTCCTTTCCTTCTCGCTTTTTTCCAAATCGGGACTGTTTATAAAATGAGGCCCAGCATCATCTCTGAAATCCACTTCCCACCCCCTTCTTCGACAAAGATCGACCGTTGGATGAAGTGTTCGTTTTGCTATTCTGATATCTTACGAATATACTCTGCCAGTAGATGTTTCCCGTTATTGTTTGGAAACAGCAGCGTTCAGAACCTGCGTTCTGAAGAATCCACCCTTAGTCTTCTCAATGACCTGCTGGTAAACGTTGTTGGGCGGGTGGTTCATGATGACGGTGCCGTCTTGGCTGTCAATCTTGGCATCCAGGCGGGTCTCGCGAATCAGGTTGACGATCCACTTCTCGCCGTCATCAGGGTTCAGGCCAAGCTTGGCGCTCAGATCCCTAATGTTCATTCGGCTGAAGATCTTGCAGTAGCTCTCGCAGATGAGGTGTCGGGCGGCGTTGACAAACGCATCTGTGGATGCAGCCAGGAAGAAATCGCTTCGGCACACTTCCTCCGACAGGCGGAGGGCCTCACGAGCAGCATCGAAGTCGTGGGCAATGTAAAGGGCGTTGACGAACTGGGTGATGGGGTCGGCGTACTCGTAGGCCTCCTGTCGGACATAGCGAACGATGTCCTTGAGCTGCTTCTGCTGGACAGAGCTGTTGCGAGCACGTGTGCGGCCGGTGATGACGGCAGCAATCAGGTACCGCAGAATCCAGGGGCAAGAGGTCTGAATGGTGTTGATGTAGGAGGCAGAGAAGAACATGTCCAAGATGGGCTCGCGGGCACCTTCGAAGTTGAACAGGGGGAAGAGGGACCAGTGGATAAGCATGGTCCGGTGGTCCAGCTGAGCTCTGGGGTTGTTGAAGAGTCTGGTGTCGATGCCCTCACGAACATTCTTAAGCTCGTCAACGGCAGACTCCCAGTTTGTGGACAAGATTTCGGAAGCAAGCTTTCCCCAGGTTGCAGCGGCAACCTTGTCGTTATCGGTGGAGAGAACTCGGAACTGGTAGAGCATATCGGCGGCAGGGCCATATTGGCCGCATCGGAACTGGAACTGTCCGAAATCGTACAGAGCATTCACCATTTCGAGGGTAACCTGTGCATCTTTAGCATTTCCAATGGCTGCGAAAGAAGGAGAATTTTATGCAGCTCAGCCTAGTCTGTTTCTGCCTTGGATTGCACCTACTCCGTGCTGGTTCTTGAGAAACTCCAAGTTGGCCACCTTGTCGCTTCGCAGGCCATTGACGACCTCGTCCTGCGTCAACAGGTTCGCAATCTGCTCCGTCTCCTTCTCGTACTTGTCCAGCTGCGTCAGCACATCCTGTCGCTTCTTGGTGTACTCGGCGGGCGGCTCAGAAACGCCGTGGAGATCGCAGTACAGCGTGGCCACGTAGTCGGTCATGTTGGTGTCCTCCAGCAGCTTGATCTTGCCCGACAGGATCTTCTTGGCCAGCTCGGCATCGCCCTTCTCCTCGGCCTGGTCGCCCTCGAACTGGATGAGCGGGAAGAGCAGGTGACGGCTCAGATGCGGCGCAACGTTGGCCATGACTGACGCGCCATCGGCTGGCAGGGCCTTCAGAATATCCTCCATGGTGGGTAGAGGTGAAGTTCGCAGTGAGAAAATGAATCGGTCCCCGGCGAAATTAGGCGTCTGGATTATTCCTTTTGCTCGTTGAAAGAGGAGGAACTCGTCGCTAAATCTGGGAAAAGGTCGCCGTAATTGGAGGGGCAGATTTTTGGTTAATTTCGCGAATACACGAAGTGGTTGTGGGGGGTTGAACTTTTTTAGCCGAGATTCTACCGCTACTTCCGCGAAGAGCTACATTTTGGCTTCTCATCATGTGATCTCGAGATTTTTGGTTGAAAAAGCAACTTGTAGGCAAAGTCGCGAGATAGCAGTGGATCTATATTAAGAGCTTCATGCGCCATTGAGACGACGGCTTTGATTCTTAGCTGGCTTTGGCTGGTATCTTTCTTCTTATTCTCCGTATTCTCCAATTCCATTCGCTCAAATCCGCATCCATCACAGGGTCAATCCCCACCAGACGATCGATTTTCGCCCATCGCAAACTCCAATCATCGCAAATAGCTTTACAGCTTTTCGCATCGCTTCCCCCAACCATGAGCTGCATGATCCCTAGAGCGCTTCCTCTAAGGAGTTTGGGCCTCTGCCGACCTGCAGGACAGACTCAATTCAGTTCCTTCGCATCAAGGCATCCCTTGTCATCTACCAACCAAGCAGCATCAATCTCAACCAAGCCCTCACCTGTTTCTGCTCGACAAAATCCCAACCAGAAGCTCAAAATTGCACCACACCTGCGGCAACTGAGTCGCGCGCCTGTACCTCCCCCGACCAAGACTCCTGAAGAACTTGTTAGTCTGGGATATATAGTGCGCCGCACACCTTCCGTCCAGCTGCCCGTATACCGAAGATGGATGTCTGGTGGCACTCGTCAGGTGGTCTTGATTAAAAAGATCGACGGGGACCGAAGACGGCTATTAGAAGATCTTGTTGGTAGCCTCGGCATCGCTAGAGAGGAAGTACGGATCAACCCAACAACGCAACATATAGAATTAAAGGTAAGAAACTTTTAAAGCCCGTACTCGCTAGTAAGAAGGCCAGAACAGAGACAATCGCTAACAGCTCGTGCCTCTCTTTTTCAGGGAGATCATTTTGACAGGGCCAGAGGATGGCTACTGGACCGGGGTTTCTAAACCCGTGTGGAGGAAAGGGGGAATGGCATCGAGTAGAGGTTGGAGTGAGCATTGGCAAAGCTCACTTGTGTAACTGCCGCATTTTTATGATTCAACATATATATGTACAACAATTCAGTAAATGAATAATCCAGACCACCAAAAGAGGTATCAGTGTAATATGTAACATCCCTACCTCCTATGTACACAGACGCCGCGGTAAGTGCGCGAGAATTCCACCTTTCCAAGCCCGCTGATATTGAACACCCATGCACCATCGCAATTATGACGGACGGCTAAAACAAACATTATCAACCCCATACGTATCATTTACACGTTGATCATTGTCTCTCCCTCCTCTCCCTCCTTTTTTCTTCTCACTCTGGACCAAGGGACGCCCACCCCACGACAAATGCTCATTTTGAAAAAGACCTTTTGTGTGATAGACATAAAAACATCCAAAAACAGATTATTAACCTGCTAGGCTTGTAATGGTCGACAAATGTTGTAATAGACCTTCTTTTGACCACTCAGGACTCTGCATGGATAAGGCTTCCAACAGTGTTTGCGTAGTCGGTAAAAAGGCCCCCGCAGCCGAAATAGCAGGGTTGTTTGGATCTCTTGACTTTTCTACCAATCGCCTCAACAAAGTAACTGAGAGAGCAGAGATGTAGGCGAGCTCAGGATCTTTCCTGGGTTGAGCCCGTCCCGCTCCTCGACCGAAAGCCTGTGGTTGTTCGTACATACGACTCAGCTCTTGGCCGAGACGGAAGAGGTTGTTTGCAAGTCCATTGCCCGCGGCCAGCCAGCTCCTCACAACGTGCGACTCTGCCCCAGGTGCCAGAGATGCAATGATCTCCGCTGATAGTAGCCCTTGCATAAGATATGGCTTCCGGACTTCCACAAGCGAGGGGAAGCTTGTCGGCCGATCACGTTCTTTGACCTTGTCCGGTATCGGTGAAATTGCCAACGCAAAGGTACGAGTCAGGAGTTCGTATGGGGGGTTGTTCGTAGCATCAATAGCAAAGAGGTTTTTATAGTGGCTTCTGTTGGGCTCGTCACGTGCAAGCAATTTTGCCAATGCATCAACAGCGTGAGGGAGATATGTATGAACGCTCGGGTCGTAGTTGCTAAAGAAGAGAGTTTCACCGGTCACTACTGGGCTGGGAATCGGAGCGAATGACAGCAAGAATTGCAAAAGACAAAACGCTTGCTCCCGACCAGGTATTTCGATCGAGCTAGAAATATTAGAAAGGAGGATAACCACATCCTTCATGAAGTCGAGGGTGTTGCTGTGAGTGCGAAGAAGCATGGTCCTTGTGCCGAGATACCTGATAGCGGTACAAAGGAACTTCATGACAGATTCATCAGCAAGCATATTGTGGTTATCATTCTGTTCGCCTGGGAAGGAGACATTGCGTAGGATAGTCGAGATGCACACTAGTCGATCAACAGCTCTGTCAAGCTCATAGTCTTCGGTCCCGAAAGCAGGCACATCGCGAATTGCGAATCGCTCTATGCGGCATGCCCTGACAACTTCCTCGTACGAAGTAAGCTGAATCTCATCGGACACCTCCGCTGTGTGCTCAGTCAATAGCTCAAGCTGCTCTTCCGCACAGTCGATGAGCGCATCGACCAAGTCGTCGCAATATCGTAGCTGCAAGAAATGCGCCTGGTTCACTGAGTGGGACACCGTCGCAAGCGTATCCAAGGCAAGGCGAACTTCCCCGTGTATTCCACTTTGCAAGCTGCGTGTTAATGCAGATATGTCGATGCTGCCGAGGTCATTGACCGGCGGGACAGTGGGTTTCCACCGCTCCAACTCCCCACCTAATAGATTCGCCGCATGGAGGTCGACACCGCCATATGTGGAAAGCTCCCGTGCACAAGGGTTATAGTCTTCGGATTTTGGAGGCAGTCGGGGCATCTGCTGCTCAGCACCCATCATACCCATCGACCTGGCATCGCCTGGGCCCAAGGGCATGCTCCCAGTTCTTGAATGAGCCGGCGACGGTATTGAAAAATCATTCGGCCCAGCTGCATCGATACTTCGGGATAAACTGTTTCTGTTGTGGCCGGGCATAGCATTTGGCTGCTGAAGTTGCTGCGGAGTTTGCGGAGTAGAAAAGCCGTTGACAGCAGGCTGGCCAGGCTTCACAGGAGTGTGCTGTTGCGCATGAGATTGGGGTGGTGGCTGTGGTTGTTGATGCTGCTGCTGCTGTTGTTGCTGCTGTTGTTGTTGTTGTTGCTGCTGAAGAAGCTGCTGTTGCTGCTGCTGCTGCTGCTGTTGGTGGTGGTGCGCTTGCAACATTTGTGCTTGATTCATCGGCTGCCCCTGTGGTATCTGTTTCTGCGGTGTGGCCTGATTCGCGAGGTTTACTTGTTGCTGCATCAATCTCTGTTTCTGCTGAGCCACCCAGGCCTCCTCAAACTTGAGTAAATTTCGTTCATAAATCTGCCTCAGCGCCAAAACAACGTTAGGGTTTTGCGCCTGAAGTCCCAAGATCTGGGCTAGGGCAGCCCAGCCATTCCCAGCGGTCAGCGCCTTCGAGCCGCCTTTTGCCTGTACGGCCTGGAAGAGAATCACCAGGCTAATGGGCCTATCTCCAATCATAGGATTCGGATCTAATGGGAGGCCCTTTGCATGCATAAGGGTTGTTAGGTTCTTCATGAATTGTTCCGCATTGACACTGCCCGCAGGTCGGTGCTGGGGTCGCATTTGCCCTTGGGGAACTTGGCCATTCGGCACACCGGGCATCGGCTGCTTCCCTATCATCCCACGCCCCATGCCCTGGGCCTGCATCTGAGCTTGCATTTGCATACTGCCTTGAAGCTGCTGCTGGAGTCGCATCTGGTACGCAGCCATTTTGCCATCCGGCATGGCCTGGAGCCGCTGTTGCTGCGATTGGGCTGAGGGCTGCTGCTGTTGCTGCTGGTGTTGTTGTTGCTGATGTTGCTGCTGCTGCTGTTGCTGCTGCTGTTGCTGTTGTTGTTGTTGTTGTTGTTGTTGAATCTGCTGTTGCTGCTGTAACTGAGCATACACGTTACCTGGCATCTGGCCCATGGGCTGCCCCATCTGATTCATTTGCTGGGCCATCATGGGATTCCCCGCCATGGCGCTCGGATTCGGTGATGGACGCGAATTCGATGGTGACTGCGTGAAGGCCGGGTTATAACCTTGGGCGATATTTTGCATGTAAGGGTTCGGCTGAGGAGTGCCGTGCTCCGAGGCAATAGGCGATGTCTGAGAACCAAACTGCTGGGCGCCTGGGGAAAATGGATGAGGCGAGGCCGTCGCCACCCTCTGAGGAACACTGCCCGGGCGCATTTGGTTCCCCATGATGGGTGACGGGCTTGCGTTGGCCGAGCCGTTGGTCTGGAGATGCGAGAACTGGCTGGCGTTCTGCGGAGGCATGGCGCCGGGCTGGAAGCCGGGGAAGTTCTGCTGCTGCGGCGTTTCGGAGCGCGACGTCGGGAGCATGCCCGGATTCTGTCGGGGAGAGCCGGAGATGGAATCCTCACGGGGCCGCGGGCGTTTTGATGGAATGACAGAATTGGTCTGATAGGCCTGGGATGCCTGGTAGCCCGCGGGCGAGGCGTGGCGCATCGGGCCGTTCTGCATGGCAGCCATCTGCTGTTGATTGGAAAACTGGGCGCCAGGGTTGAACTGGCCCGGGTTGGCCATGAAGGCGGACGGGTCCATCATGGCACTGGCGGCGCTGGGGTCATTCATGTGCGGGAAGCCGTTGCCATTGTGGTTCGGGACTGCGTCGTTCATCCAGGTGCTCATGGCGATGAGCCCGACAAGCTGTGCGCGGCGACGTCAGCAAACTCAGCAGGCACGGCGGCCAAGAGCCCATTGATAAGCGCAAGGATAGACGGAGACGGGGCCGTGACACGGCACAGTGGGTGGTTTGATGGACGACAACGTTGAGTCGCGTCGCGGGTTGGCGGAGAGAATGTATGTGGATGTGTGTGTGCGTGTGGTGTCGGGTGGGAAATGGCAGACGGAGGACGGACCAGCGAACAAAGGGCGCTGGCTGGGGGGGGCTTCCTGGGCGGACGCTGCGCAGGTAGCACTAGCAATAGCAGGCAAGGCGCTGCGAGGTCAGCCAGGCCGGGCAGGCTGTTGGGCCACCTGCGTGCTGAGGCGCTGAAGCCAGCAGAGACCCGGGCGCCCAGGGAGAGGGGGGGGGCGGCGAGAACCCTCTAATCAAGGTACCTCGGCGGGCGGCGGCAAGTGCTAGCGAACGGACGTACCTTTTGATACCCGCGACGGGTCCGAGGGCGGTGCAAAGGGTGCTACTTGGTGCAGGAGATTTAGGGCGAAAAAGAGAGACGCCGTTGTACGGATACTTGCGCCAGGGCACCGCAGAGTGTGCGCGCAAAGGTACCGGTACACCTGTCCTCCTATGAAATTATTGGCGACTTGTAGCGCAGGGGCAGTGAGAGCGCGTGCTGGAAGAGAGAAATTTTCGTTCCAGAGGGCGGATCGGCGCTGATGCAGTAACAAAAAGACACCTCAGCGGCACCCACGCAGCACCCAAGGCTCGGCGGTTCAGGGCAGAGGATTTCGCTAGCCGTCGCGATGCGATAGAGACAGATTCGGTATGTCGCCTGGGGGCCAGCAAAAAGCAAGGAGGTGCAGGCGACGTGAAGTGAATGGAGAGCCAGGTCTTACCTAAGGCGCGTTGAGGTGGATGACTGCGAGTCCTCGCTGGATTGGCAGATTGGTTTCAGGCCGAAGTGAAATGCTCCCTTTGAGGCGGCTAGCTGTTTGCGAGCTAGCGCTGACTGGCGCTAGCGCACCGAGTGGATTCCTGGCCAATGAGCGCGTCGCGTTAGTGTCGCAATAATGCCATCCGGTCGCTGGGTTAGTGATAGTGCAGGATCTGTAGCACAATCTCTAACAGCATGAGCCAAAGTCGTTATCAGCGCCTTATTGTTGCCGCACACGTCGCTCGTGTTCAAACAACCGGCGCAAAAAAAAAAAAAAAAAAAAAAGGCCAACTCCGACTGGGAGAGGATTTTTGAGAGGAAACCAAGCCTGATCCAGCCAAGAGGGAACATCGCATACACCACTAGACGGCTCATGATATCAATGAGACAGCATGGCAGTGCTCTTTCCCTCCTCTCGCTGATGCAGGATGTAATTCCTGAGCAGATGCCATCGCCATGGCGTCAAGTGAAGCAATGCCGTCCTGTTAGATGCATGCGCCAGTCGCGGCCATAACCATCCTTTCGCTTCAACGGTTGCTCTCTTCTTCGGACTGATTTGCTTTTTTTTTCTTCCTGTCCTATGGTGCAGCTATACACTTAGTAAACCGGGCATCTGTGCATTCTGGTTGTTCGAGCTTCAAGTTGGGAGGCGATGAGATCCTCCATGTAAGAGAGCTGAAACCAGCCAGTCAGGTCAATCGAGCAACATTTACCTCCAGATGCATTTTTCGGATACCAACTTTGGCTCCAGCAAAATAGGCACATGAAGGAAATGTTCCTCACGTATACCCGGCCCGCAACAAACAAGCGTCGGATATGGCTGCAAAAGTCGATTTCTCCATGCCGGTAATTTGATAGGGTGTACCAAGGCTGCAGCCCAGAATGGGCTCTGTATCTGTTTGTGCTAACGTAGCCCTTGTCCCATATACACGCCACACGGCGAGTAAGAAAGGAGGCGTGGCGTTGGGAAACAATTTGAATAGGATGTGTTGAGCGCAGCGCAGAGCCCGTGCCTGGCATTCCAAAACACTCAATCTCGGCCAAGCTCTTCATCCATCAGGGCGCTGAGCCAATGGATCGTGCTGCATCTTGACTCAGCTTGCTTTCGGTGTTACTTCCCGCAAGCTTCTGGCCCTGCTCAGATCAGGAATCGACTGCACGCTGACCGGAGCCCCACCTCAAGCCACGAACCAGGCTTTGGCGGTCCAAAGCATTCTGTTTGGCTGGGACGCTCGCTTCCCACCTCAGGCCGTGGTTCACTCGATTTGCTCTTTGCAGCCGCCAAGGTCTCTCGGCGGGATCAAAGCTGAGCAAATCCAGCGTCTTTGCGCACGAGCCAGTGGACTTGGCGCCGGTCTGCTCCAAAGCCGCGACGGGGATGGAATGAATCCTGGGGTCGTCGTGTCGCCTTGTGACACCGTTTGATGCCGCTGTCCAGTCTCCACAGGGTCAGCCACCCCTGTCACAGCGCACGCTCTGATGGCGGCCAGAACAGCGCCGCTGGGCCATAGTCGAGTCTCTCAAGGGCCCCTCCGACATGACCGGCTCCCGCATCGGCGACGATTTTCTGCTGCTCATTGTGTTTCTCCCGAGGGCAAATCCGTGCGTTGGCGAGGCCGTTTAGCCCATTCCCTCTGTTACTGAATTGCGAGTCGCTGTTTCTGCACTGCAAATGTTTTCGCTGGTCGCTATTCTCTTTTCCGATTGACACCAAGTCGTGGGGGTCCTCCACACAGGCTGGGTGAGGTAATCAGGTCCAAGCCATGTAAGTGAGCCTGTGAGGCAGAGAAGAGCCACGCACGGCAACGCACGAAGAGAATGGCATCGAGGACGAGCAAAAAAGGGCCGGAAAGAGGGGACAGGGACGAAAGAAAGATTGAAAATGGGAAGAAAACCGGCGAGGAACGGGGGAAGGGGGGGTAGTTATGGGTGAGAGAGGCAGAGGCCTAATAGCCTGCCTACCGTCTGGTACCTACCGCCTGGGACCTGGCATTGCCATGGCCATTAGCTCCAGGCCTACAGGTACCTCTTGCGACCTACTACGCCTACTAACGGTGCCTACGGCGCAGCGCTGGGCAGCACACGCATAAAGCTGGCACACGATTAATGACGCCGCCACTGATAGCATCAGCACCCTCGCTTCCGGCCGTCATCAGCCGTTGCACCAGGGGTAGGCTTGGAAGAGGAACAGAAGAGAGAGGTAGAGATTTTTTCGTTGTTTTTTCCACGGTTCGTCTGCGAGAGCTCTCTGCACTCCAAAGGGGGGGTTGTCAGTTACCTCGCCATATTCGCTCATTCTAGTGCCCTAGAACCCGTGAATTGCATCGGAGGTCATTCACCCCCACAGCGCAGCACGTATCACGTACCGAGCGTATTATCGCCCAACCGACTACCACCAAGTTGGCACCAACCGCCTGCCTCGCTCCGCGCACCCTCACCATGTATGTTCCTCGCCGGTAAGAAATACACCAACGAAGAAAGAATCACGAAATCAATGAAGGAGAGTATGAAAAAAGGACGATGAAAGCGCAAAAGCACAAGATGCAGAAGCAAAAAGAAAATCGACAAGTGGAGCTTTACTTGACCACGATGCCAGGCGCAAAACGTGCTCCGGCTGTTCTCGCGAGCCCGCTGCCTTTAATTAGTGTGCGTCTGTGGAAGCACCCTCTGCTGATCACAGCTCGATGGCTCCCGCCTAGTCCATCACCACCCGTGTCACAGAAGAGAAAGACGGTCTCGCGCTCATCACCGCCTCAGTGGTGAATTGCTAGCAGCTCTTCATCTATTTCACCTGCAGCACAGGCTTTTAGAATCCAAGTCGCTCATCCGACCCTGATTCCCCCTCCTTTATCGTTGCGGCCTTTTGGGCTAATTGGGCAAGCTGTGTGCCATCATGCGTGGCCTAGGCTGGCCGCCGAGCCAGGCTCTCCCGCCATTCCCTTCTCTTGCCACCCACATTAATAAGAAATTGAAAAGGAAAAAGAAAAAAGGAACAGGAAACTAGGTGAGTTGAGTTAGCTACATGTGTCCAATTACGCCGTCGCTAAGCCATTTCCCCCCCGGGCATTCGTTTCTATTTGACAGAGAGATTCAGCCCTTTTGGGGGCCGCGGTTGGCGCTGCCGGAAACGGCACAGAGCTTGGACTCGACGAGACGCTGCTGCATTGCATTGGCGGCATCTCACAGAACTATGGAACAGCAAGTTGATTGCGACGTGAGCCTGATTCAATGAAGAGTCCGACCGCGAACATACGTCTTTTGGCTGCCTTGTTTTCTCCTCTATTCAAATGTAAGCTTCTCTCAGCGAGTTTCTACCGGGGAAGCGGAAAGTATAGCTGGAGGCTAGAGACAAGGCCTCGGCGCTAGCAAGAGGGCTTTGACGTTCCGAAACTGTTTGCTACAGCTACTGCTGCCATCAGCCGAGATTACCACTGTCACGCTTCGCTTTGTGCCGCACTCCAACATGTCCACACCTTTCTTCCTTTCGAGGATCTGAGAGAGAAGTGAAGGCAAGAAAGAGCAAGACCCGCAACACGGCACCATGTGAAGTGGAATCGTGGGCCTCGGAACTAGACGAGCAGCAACAGGTCCCTTCACCGTCTGCGGAGACATGAATTATCATCCAATCCAAAAGGATCACAAGCTGTCTATCATCGACGAGCCGACAAATCCTGTGCTAGACGAACGTCTGCGAGCCCAACAATTCGCTCATCGTCAAAAGTGACGGCCAGGGTTGAGTATCCAATCGTACAGGGCCCCGCATGCCACCAGCATGACCCAATATCTGCAGCTTCTTTAAACACATCTTTGCGCCTTCTCCAAAAGCATTGCTTGCTGCTGTTTGACAACCCTGAGAATCCTCCTCCTCCTCCTCCTCCTTCTCCTCCTTCTTCTCCTCCTCCTCTTCCTCCTTTATCCCCTTCGACACATTGCAGTCGCTCCTTGGGCAAACAGGTGTAAGCCAGAGTGCAACCGGTGGCCGCGTTAGGAAGGTTTGTACAGAAGTGCTGCGTATAAATTGCGGGTTTCCGCAAAATCTGTATGCAGGGCAGCGTGGCCCGTTGATTGAGAATTAGGTCATTTTGCTCGCAGGCCCAATGAAATCGCCGCATCACTCGCGTGTGTACGCTGCGTATCAGTCACAGTATCCGCATGCTCATTCGTCCTCTCTATTCGCTGCCCGGGCACCGATAAAACGGCCTTTGCAAGCAGCCATTCTCCCGGCCATAATATCCAGCCCAGCTGCCTGTTGATGCCTATCTTTCCTCCAAGCTCTGACGGGAGCCGGAGTGTGGTGTGTACGGGAACTAATGCTCGTCAAGTATTAGCCGCACACCATAGAGACGCTATACCTGACAGCTTACCTGGCACCGACTGCATTGGGTGCGTCGCGAGTGTTACGGAAACCCCAAATGAATGAGGAATACGATATCTCACCTAAGCTAGGAGAAGGATCCTTCAAATGAGCATAAGCAATATGAACGCGGCCATTTCCTATGTATTCTTGATGCTCCTTGTAATCGTACAAGTGGCTGTATCTTTCTACCACTAAAAGTGCTTAGACAGGGGTAATGGCTTAATGATGCGCTTGGCCTTTGTTTGGAATAGCCTGACAGATTCTCTGGAACAGCTTCTTGCATTGCTGGATGTTCTAACACACATACAATGGAATGTTCAAACCATACACCACAGCACAGCATTAATCAAGCGCACATATACCGCGCAGGCTATTGAAAAAAATTGGATTAGAAAAAGCAGATGCTATAAAGTCTTTTATATGACCCATATTGGCCAAAGGGCAAACAACGCAAGTGCTTGGTGTAGGCGTGTAGGGTAGCATTAATATATACAGGTCTAATTCGCTGCGCCCGCATTCAGCTTCTCTTTAGTACGCTCCAACACCGTCCTCAGAGCTTGGTCCAGACCCTCCAGCTGCAGATATTCATCAATCCAAGCAATCGACTTCTTCTCCAACGCCGCTCTGTTCGTAGTGGTTTCCAGGTACGATCCCAGCCGCTGCAAAACTGTACCCAAGTTTCGAGGGAACTCTGCTGCGAATGCCGAGACCCCCAAAAGGGGCTGTCTGATATGGAGGTTGCAGGTAGAAGGATCGTTAGGATAGTGCTCATCAAGGGCGTCCAGGACGTGCTGGGATATCCGCGGCTGAACCGAGAGCTTCTTAAACGAAACAAACATCATGTAGAACTGCTCTCCGACTTCGGGCTTGAAAAAGGGCTGCCTCCGTGATATATCGAAAATGGCCATGGGGATGGCGCCGTTCATGGCGGGGTTTGACTGTAGCTCTTGTGTGGCCTTTTCGTCAATCACCTTTGCCTGTGCCTTTGACGGCTCCGGAAGAGCCAAGTCATCATCCTCGTTCTCTTCATCACTGCCGAGCAAGAGGAGCTCATCGTCGTCATTTTTAGGGCGTGGAGCCGGTACTGATTCTCCCTTTGCCTTCTTTCTCTCAATCTTGTCCAGCCACTTCATCTCGCATCTTGCATACTCGAGCCACAGGGTGCAATCCGAAGAGCAGAACCTGCATCCTCTCATGAAGCAATTTCTTGCGGATGCCATATCCCCGTTACTTGCGAAACGGTCTGCCGCCATCACCCACATCTCGGAATCCTTGGGCAGCATTCGAAGAGCCCTGGTCATGGTCTTGCGCCAGCGTTTTGCGGCATTGACCTTGGCCATATACGTAAGATATTCACGCCACAGCGCGCTACTTGCGGGATGCCTCCCAACGCCCCTGTCGTAGATTGACAACACTCGAGCTTGGCCGGCGTGCGCAGAATTGAGATTGCGCAGTTTCAGACGCTGGCAGCGCTTGGAGCGGAGAGACTCGACTGATTGCTCCCATTGTGCGTAGGACGACCATTCCAAGGGAGTGCTCCCAGGGGACAGCACCCTGTGTTCGAAATCGTTTCGCTTTTGGACAATTGACCGGATTTCGTCCTTGATCATTGGATGTTAGCTAAACTTGCCAATGGAGACTTGCTGCTGCCGCGCTCTCACCTTGGAAAATATCGACTTTTCCTCCCATTCTCGCAGCTGGGGCACTGAGCGTTCGAGGAAGAACCTCGCCTTATCCGCGACTCCGGCCATGTTGAGTACAGCCTCCCCGGTTGAGAAACTGAAGCTGTTGTTGCGTGTGTCCAAACAACGTCTGCAACGGATGTTCGCCGAAGTTTTTCACGAGGCTGCCAAAAGTTTTAGTGGAACCTCTTTGAAGCAAAAAATTTAGCGTTATTTAGAGGGTCCCTGCTCTTTTCCGTCATCAGTGGCTAGGCCTAAGATCCATCGACTTGTACGGGGACTAGTCTGTTTTTGGTTCACGGACCTCGCTCGACTGCAATCGTCCGAGGCCAGCCCAAAACAACGCTGCGGCTATGTGTGCTCGTAAACATCGTATAACGCCAAGCATAAATTAAAAGCTTCAGGCTAAGTCCTGATCATCTCCGGATAAGCTCCTGAATGATTCCCAAAGACCAAGGAAAAAGATTTGATCGGATGATGCTAAATCGGCGTTGCTGGCTGTGCTGACTTCACGTGTAAGGCAGTCTATAGCGATTGCGGATGCTCCTTGCCGAAAGCAAACTAGTGGGCTGTACATTATTAAACGTTTAGGTGAGAGGAAATTTGGGGCTCAACCACAAAAAGCTCGCGCCGAGACGTGTTCTCACTATCCAATCCTTGTCATCCCCACAGAGAGCAGGGCACAGGGGGGTAAGTCGCCTGTTGACACGATCGCGACAGGCCCTCGGCACGGGCGACTATAAATCCAATCTCTTATGATTTTTAATTCCCCTCATCCAACTCCCACCAGTCTTTATTTCCGGATGCTCCGGCCGCTCTCTTGATCGCGACCTCTCATTCATTCCCTTTGTCGCGATGGCGTCGAGATACAAGGACAAGGACGGCGGCATTGTCCTCAGCTTTAACGGACAGTGGGTTAGCTGGGCGCATACAGCCGTGGCTTACAGTAAGTCCGATCGCCGCGGAATTGAAGCTGTGGACGGGCTGGAAAGTCCTAGATTTGCGCAGTCAGAAGCTGATTTTGCATCCGAAAAACTCGCGCAGCTGCATTCTTCAGCGCATTGATAGTCGGCGTTTCGTTGCATTACCACAAGATCGTACAAAATGAATTCTATGGATACCCCGACGAGTGGTTCCCATCTGTCTCTGCGACGATCGGCGATCGATATCCGGAGCGCTCGTTCTTTATGATTTTCATTGCCATCACATCAGGTAGAAGCGACCTTGCAGCGCCATGACTCGAGACGAGGCTGACTTTTTGAATTCGTTTAATCCGCACAGGGCCTCGTTTTGCGCTCGTTGGCCTGTGGTACATTTTAACTCGTAGGCCCAATTCGAAGCTCCCCGGTTTTGTCGCATCCATGGGCTTGCTGCGAACCTTGACTTGTGGCGGCTGGACGTACATTACATCTACGGACGACCACGATTGGCACGATATCCTCATGATATCCTACATTGTCTGCACTCTACCGTGGACGACTGGCTGCATTGCTCTGAGCCCGCCGAATCCCTCTGCGATTCAATGGCGCAAGCGCCTAGCGGGTCTCTTCTTTGGAACTCTGGTGCCTTTGATCTACTTCTTCATCCAACACAAAGTGCACCGCGTAGCTGGAGGTATATTTGGCCCCCCCTTCAGCCGTGAATGAATGGATGCTGAACCGGAAACTAACCATGAGCTAGCTTATACCACGTACGCCTTCTTCGAATGGGCATTAATTCTCTTCGACGTGGCTTTCGATGCGGTTACAGCCCTCGATTTTAATACCTTTGAGATTTTGGTGAGGGATGCCAAAGGGACGAGCAAGGGGTACGTGCAATGGCTCCCCAAATAGAATGCTGTTCTTCTTATGCGAAATTGTGTTCAATATATCTATTCTACAAGAAAAACGTCTAATACGTCCCTTTTTGGCAGTGAAAACTACTCCTCTGTCCCATCTGCAGTTCTGGAGAAAGAGTAAGTTCTTCCGTGTGTCGAGAGACAAATTCTGCATTTGCTTACAAGCGACTCTATCTAGAAAGGAGCAGATTACTGGGGGCTTTTTCTCTATCCGATTCACTACTGCGGATGCCCTCGATACTGCTGCCAGCGTTTACCATGGAGTTAGTTACTTTTGATATACACTCTTATATACGACCATGTGGAGCTAACCTCTTGGCAGTTTGTCTTTTGGTCAATGCTTACTAGTCTTGGCCTCGTCGTGTGGTGTAAGATTCCAAATCTCTCTTCCTTTTTATACCTTGACCCCCCCTGTCCTGACACGCATTAGACTTCCCGCTTTGGCATATGGGCATTTCTGGCTTCGAAGCCTTTGTTATGGTGACTATCGCACCAGCATTATTGGGACTTGGGCTCGTTCGATCTTTTGTTGTCAACAACCTGAGACTGATTCATCTTTTGTCGCTATCTGGAGTTGCCGCGTACCTTGTTCTTGACCCAGTGCTTCGACTGTGCGCCGTTGGACTTGGTGTTGGGCTCTCATGTCTTGGATGGGCTAGCTCTCTGCACGCAGACTCAGTTCACAATGTTCGGTTCGAGAGCAAGCTGCTTGGATGGATGATTGGTTTGATCCTGTCTTCTACCATGAAATTTGCGTGGACTACGAATAACCCTATCTGGCCCGTCATGCATGCCGAGAATGGCGGATGGAACGGTACTGGACTCGTACTAGGAATTCTCGCTGCCCTCCGGTTCACAAGGAAGGGCCCGCTTACCGGCTCTCTCGCGGAAGAGCCAAAGCACCAAGGCTCCAATCTTCTTGCTGCTCTCGGTGTTGGCGGCCTATTCTTTGGCTTGCATTCGCTGCTGTCTGATACGAGTACAATGATTCTCTGGGTATGGGAGGGTTTCCCAATCCGCGGCCCGTATTTCTCCACGCACGGCTGGTTTACTGTTGCTGCTATGTCTGCAGGCATCTTCCTGGGCATCAACAGACCCGGCCTAGCCGGAAGCTGGCCCCAATATGCGGTTGGGTTCATCAGTGCCATGATCCTGACCTTTTTCAGTCACTGGTTTGGTTACTATGGTGGCCTCGGTCTGACAGTATATCTCATGGCAGTCTCCGTCCCACTGATTTCCAATGCCGCTAAGAAGAACCCAGCGGTCACATTTGGGCTGGGCTTTTTGGTATATAACTTTGTGGTATTGTTCCACGTATGGGTTGTTGCTTACGCATTTGTGCCAGGAGGTCCGCTCGTTCGAGAGCGTACAGACTGGGTGATGCTTACCATGATGTTCTTGATTGGTGCCGGCGTGTATGATTTCAACACATCACAGCCGCGCTACCAGCCTGCTCGCCGGTCATCCCCCTCGCAGCACAAGAAGTATTTTGGTCTCTCAACCATCATCGTCAACGTCCTATTCATGTGTGCGGCGTTCAGACGATTCCCCACCAATGATTATAAGCCGTACCATGCTGAAGATCGGATCCTCACTGCGGGTATTTGGACAATACACTTTTCTCTAGACAATGATATGTGGTCTTCTGAATACCGCATGCGGGATTTGATCAAGGAGATGGAGGTAGATGTCATTGGTCTCCTGGAGTCAGATCTTCAGCGTATCATTATGGGCAACCGAGACACGACCCAGTTCCTCGCCGAAGACTTGGGCATGTATGTTGACTACGGCCCCGGCCCCAACAAGCACACTTGGGGCGCTGCCCTTCTATCCAAGTTCCCCATTGTGGAATCCAAGCATCATCTCCTGCCTAGTCCAGTGGGTGAGCTGGCACCGGCAATCCACGCTACGTTGGATGTCTATGGCCAACTTGTTGATGTCTTTGTTTTCCACTCTGGCCAGGAGGAAGACCCCGAAGACAGACGTCTTCAATCCGAATATCTTGCGAACCTCATGGGCTCCACGGACCGACCAGCATTCTTACTTAGTTACCTCGTGACAGAGCCACTCGAGGGCAACTACAATACCTATGTAAGCGACACCTCGGGCATGCACGATGTTGATCCGACCGACTGGGACCGATGGTGCGAATATATCCTGTTCAAGAATATCAAGCGAGTTGGCTACGCGCGTGTTAGCCGAAGCACGATTACCGACACGGAGCTTCAGACCGCAAAGTTTGTTATTCCACACTCGGACGCTGAGATCCAAGAGCTAGCAGCCCAGTCTGCTGAGGATCGAGACCATCGCGTAGAGGAAGGGGATGTTCCTGAAGGATGGCGCTATCCCGCCATGTTTAGAGGAGATGGAGTAAGAGATCATCGATACCACGTCTTTGACGAACCACGCTACTTCAACTGATTTCGGTACCGGCGGGGAATTGTATACTTGTCTGGACGGAGTTATTTGGCGGTTGTACGGCGGCTGTCTTGGGCTTTTCTTTACTGTTGTTCTCCCTTTTTTCGCTGGAAAGAGCGGAGGGGGAAAGGGAAACTGGATTTTGATACGGAAAATGGGCTGTAACTGATTAATGACCATCAGGGGCATATACTTTTTGTCATATAACCTGTGTAGTTGTAGAAATAATTTGTGTGAATTCTTGAACATGAATACCACTTCGTACTATACATGCAGCGAGGACAGGCATACGTACAAGGCATATAATTGAGATCACGCGGTTTGTAGCTCCTATATTCCTTGTTTCGTAATAATATGCTATTTATTACTGGTCAACTCGCCTGCAGTATAAACAAACAATCCTGCAATGCTACTTACTCGATTAGGTGAGTAGATGGACGCAGCCAATCATTGGGTGCATAGGTAGACATTGGATCAGGTTCCTGGGGGGAAGTTTCGCCTCCCCCCCACCATATCTATCTCTCCGGCATATCCTTGCGGTGTACGGAGAGCCTATTACGACATGCTCATACTTAGCAAAAATCAGTGATACGAAAAGAGTAAGCAAATGTCCCGCGGCAAGTTCTCGCTCCACGACCACCGCAAAAGCTCCACTCGAGTCCGGACCGATAAAGTGGAGAGTGGAGAGAGGATCGAAGAAGGCCCTCGCAATCTTTGGATACCGGCGGCACGACTCGGCTCCGCTTTATGCAGCTACGCAGTACGGGAATCGCAGAAAGTCGATATCGAGGAGCGGAAAGGGGGCGGAATTGATTCCAAGGCGCGGCTTCAGTCGCTTCATTTTTTTTCAATTTTTTTTTTTTTGGTCTGGATGCTGGTAACCTTGTGATTGTTTCTGATTATGCAAGTTGATAAGACGGGGAATTTATAGAGGAGATGATGGATTTCTAATTGGGATCGTATTTTCTTACGGCTTATTGGGCGATGGGCGGAGTGTGACGGTGTGTTGTGCTCATGTTGGTTTCTGACATGTACAGTGAAGGTTTAATGTCTGACTAGGCCCCATTCCAGCAGAGATGTGATGATCAAGCCAAAAGGATAAAAAAAAAAAAAACACTTGAAACTCATGACCTCAAAGTGGCGACGTGGTTAGCAGTTGGTTGGAGAAGAACGAGCTTTGAATCCAAGTAAGCGGAACTCGGTTTTCGGGATGGACGTCTGTCTTACTCGCTACAGTACAAAATCAATCCAATCCAGAACAAGCAATATCCCAGATCTGAGATGGCGCTCCAAAGCTCCAAGCTGCCCCTCCACAATTGACTCGTAATGCCGGCCTCCCTACTCGCTGCATACCAAAAACTCCCTTATCTCGTCTTGGCGCTTACTTTCTTCTTCCTGCTGTGCTCGTTTGCGTACGGTATGTCTGCACACAGCGTCTGCTCCCCCGCACACCGGACGCCCGGGGTTCGCGTCAGACGCTTAATTGAAGCGTTTCCCCGCCGAAGCTAAGCGGCAGTAGGGCTGATTCGAGCCATCATATGTCATCAGCTTTGGCCGCAAAAGCCTGCATCCGGGGCATGTTGGACGAGACAATCGATAAGCCTCTGCGCCGTGTGTGCCGTGGAAAGCCGATGATGCAAGCATTCAACGGGCTTTGGATAATGCTGGAGGACTGGGGTAAGCTGTTTTGATAATGCTTGACTTCTCAATGGCGGCGGGCTAGTCGGGATTCATGAAGCCTTTTTTTTTGTGTGTAATATGGGGTTTGTTATACGGGGGAGGCTGTGAATAAAGTGTGTTTCCTTTCCCTCTTCTTTTCTTTCTTCTTCCCTTCTCAGTCTTTCTTACAATTGTCTTTTTTTCTTCTTTCTTGGTAGAGTTTCACATACGACCAGTGGATGGTTTGAACTCTGCAAAGATGTTGCAATCATTTAGCCTACAACATGTTCTTGCATGGCTAGGGATTCTGCTTGGCGGCGGAGTCTTCTATGTAAGTTCTTTTGACGCTGCAGAATGGGGAGGATGTGATGCAGAGCTCTACGCGGTGTAGAAATTGCGAAATGAGGAGCTCTGGGAGGCCCCCAAAATCCGGCGGTGCTAACATGGAAAATCAAGGTCTTTGCCATCATCACCTACCGCATTTTCTTCCACCCTCTTGCAAAATATCCGGGTCCTCTCATCGCAAAGGTCACAGATGCCTACCAGCTCTACTACGCCTGGAGGGGCGATCGCCACCTTCAGTTCTGGCGCCTGCATCAGAAATACGGTAAGATACATGTTACAAAATGAGCACTGAAATGAAATGGCAAGAGTCGCGTCTAACATGGGCTGTTGCGCAAAGGCAAAACCGTCCGCTTTGGCCCCAACTCGCTCTCATTCAGCACCCACCAGTCGCTGCAGGACATCTACGGCTTCAAGGCCAACGTCCGCAAGTCCGAGTTCTACGACTCCTTTGCCCACCCGGTGCACAACACTCACAACACTCGCGACAAGGCCGTTCACGCCCGCAAGCGCCGCGTGCTCTCCCACGCCTTCTCCGAGAGCGCTATGAAGGACATGCAGCGATTCATTCTCAACAATGTGCGCCTGTTCTGTGAGCAGCTTGGCATCGAGGATGGCGGAGCCGACTCCAAGGGCTGGACTCAGCCGCGAAAGATGGACGACTGGTGCAACTACCTGGCCATCGATGTGCTTGGTGATCTGTGCTATGGTAAATCATTCCGCATGCTGGAAAGCGCGGACAACCGCTTTGCCCTGGACTTGGTCGAGGCCGCCACCACCAGACACCTTGTTGTAAGTCATTAATGCTCCACGGCGTGAATTATGAAAAGATGTGTATTAATCATGGGGAACAGTGCGGTACTATGCCCATCGTCAACAACCTCGGACTCGACAAGTACATGTTCCCTGCTCTGGCCGCTGGACGTGCGCGCTTCATGACCTACAGCAAGGCCCAACTGACGGAGAGAACCAAGCTTGGAGAGGATGCGGACCGTCGCGATTTCTTTTGGTACCTTCTCAAGGCTCGTGATCCCGAAACTGGCGAGGGCTTTACTACTCCTGAACTCTGGGCTGAATCCAACTTGCTGTAAGCTTTTCTCCTATACATACACTATATGAACCCTAATGCTGACGTGAAAAATAGCATCATCGCCGGATCTGACACAACCTCCACTGCCATGGCCGCTACCCTGTTCTACCTTACCCGCAACCCCGCGGCCATGAAGAAGGTTGTTGAGGAAATCCGAGGCAAGTTCAACGACGTCGAGGAGATTGTCCAGGGCCCTGCCCTTTCATCCTGCAGCTACCTCAAGGCTTGTATCGACGAGGCCATGCGCATGTCCCCCTCTGTTGGCGGTATTCCTCCTCGCGAGGTCATGGCTGGCGGCGCCACCATTGATGGCGAGGTGCTTCCCGAAGGCACCGTCGTCGGAACTGCCCACTACAACATCCACCACAACGAGACCTACTACCCCCAGTCATTCACCTATGTCCCTGAGCGTTGGGTTGCCGGCGACGTGAACCCCATCACCGGAAAGCCAACCACCAAGGAGGAGGTTGAGAGGGCACACAGCGCTTTCGTCGCCTGGAGTCTTGGACCCCGTGGATGCATTGGCAAGGCCATGGCTTATGTTGAAATGACCCTGTCTCTTGGCCGAGCCATCTACCTGTATGATATGCGACGAGCAGTTGGTGTTCAGGACATCTCTGAGGGCCACCCTGACCTCGAGTTTGGACGACACCGCGCCAACGAGTTCCAGTTGAGAGACATCTTCACCAGCGGCAAGTGCGGACCTCTTGTTGAGTTCCGACGTGCCGAGAAGGCTTAAATTTTTCACTTATGGCTTCATGTATTTTATGACGTTGTTGGATGAGATATTGATGACTGTAACTTTTTGGATGGCATGTATTGGCAAACGAAACTGAAATTGCGCCGAGATGGAATCAAGTGCCAAAGAACATGTACAAAGCATGGAGCTGTGAAGGCTCATGCAAGGAAATAAAAAAGTAAATGAGACGGAAAAAAACACAATAAAATCTGTTTAAATTAAACCAGACTTCATGACTGTATGCAAAGTGAGCACAAAGATCAATTCTTGTAGGTATGCTACGTAAAATTTCATCAACATTAAAAGCTTAGGATTCTCACCCATAGATTCAGATAGAACAAGAATAGCAGATTGGTCTTCCATGCATTGCTGTCTTACTGCCTGGAGCAAAGGGACGCTACAGTGGACGATTACGCTGTGATTGGCCAGCATCTCTATTCCAGGCGCTGGAAAGCCGCTAAATCGCCCAAGGCTGCACAAGGCTGCCTATCTTAGCACCTGCTTCTATTTATCTTTCATCGCTGGGCTTCAACCACCTCAACGCATCATTTTTTCCCCTCCACTTTTCTCGCGACACCGCTGTGACTTGGCGTTGAAAATACGGCCTTTCGCGATGGCATAGCCGCTGCGATTACTAAATAAATATTATCCCACGCCGATTGCCCACCATGGCGCTATGCAGATTCTTCCAACAGGGCTACTGCAAGTTTGGCAGTACGTGAACCTCCAACCGACGTCCCGATCCAGCTTGCTTGAGGATCGGATATTGCATTGCTTTTTAGCCCGATTAATGAACTTCCAAAAAAAAAAAAGGGTCAATTTTTGATCGTCCAGGGAAAGACGCTAATTGTGGCCTGCCTCAGATAGTTGCCGATATGAACATGTAAATCCTAGTGGTAACCGCAACCAGCCCTCCTCCAACCGCTTTGGATCTCTCGGAGGAAACAACACAAGCGGAGGTGATGCCACGCTATGTAAGGTAGTCGAATCCAAATTCGCTCGAATACAGCTGACTCCTAGGGAAAAAAAATAAAGCAAAGTACAACATATCGCCCGATGTCATCGAGAAGGACTTGACGACCGAAGCACCGCAATGGATCCTCTCGGCCTATGCCCCGGGGCGAGACGCTCCAGACCAGCTTTTTGGAGGATACCCTCGCGAACAGAGTTTTGAAGAGCTGAGACTCCATTACATGATTGGAAAAACATCAGGGAATGAGCAGCAAGCTGTAAGTTGCCTCGATTCTGCTGCATTCGCTTACATCGCATGGTCATGGAGCAATCGAGTATACTAACCCAAGGCACCCAGCTGAACGAAGCGCAACAACTATGGCAAAATGCGAAGCAGCAGATGGAAAACGCGGCGCGAAATCCGAACGAGGCGGCACGTTTCATCGTTGGAGGAGAAAACCGACATCCGAACAGACTTGATATATGCAGAGAAGGAACACAAGGTGCGCCGTTTGGGGAGTTTCTGGTGGGAAAGAGACCGAATCCAGCTGCAAACGCATTTGGGGGAAACGCTTCTATGGCGACGACCACAAGTTCTTTTGGCCAGCCGTCTGCTCTGGGACAGGCATCTAATCCGTTTGGCACGCCCTCACAATCTACATTTGGCCAGCCATCTCAGCCCACATCGGCATTCGGACAACCGACCCAGACAACGTCGGCCTTTGGTCAGCCGCCTCAGTCAACCTCAGCTTTTGGCCAGCCGTCTATGCTTGGGGCCAAGCCTAGTCCGTTTGGTGCTCCAGCATTTGGCCAAGCACCCCAGCCAAATACCCAGAGCAATCCATTTGGCCAGCCACAACCACAGCAGACCCAGGGAAGTGCTTTCGGCCAAACCAGCCAACTTGGCCAGAAGCCGAATCCATTTGGGTCTTCGACTACTGCAGCACCGAGTGCTTTTGCCGCGGCAGGCAACAACACCGCGCCAGCTGCCAACCCTTTTGGCGGCTCAAGTGCTGGTCAAGGTGGCACTACATCAAGTCCTTTTGGATCAACCCCCGCGAACCAGCCTAACAACGCCCCTAATCCCTTTGGCCAGCCGACAACTTCAACCGCCTTTGGAAAGCCACCTGCTCCTGCCGCCAACCCATTTGGAGCCGCACCACAAGGACCAGCATCAAATGCTACCAATCCGTTTGGCCAACAGCCTTCCCAGCAGCAGTCGCCATTTGGGGCACCGACAAATCAGAATTCTGGAACCAGCTTTGGGCAGAACAATGCAAGCTCATTTGGACAGCAACAGCCCAATGCCAATCCATTTGGCCAGCCTCAGACAAATGGTGCTCCTTCTCAACCCAATCCGTTCGGTGCGAACCAGCAACCCCAAGCAGCCGCAGGTGGCAACAACCCCTATCCCCCGACTAGCAAAAGGCAACATCCGCCTGTTGAGAGTTATAGCTCAAAGTCAATGGATGGACGGCTTGCTCAATTCAAAGGGAAGCCCGTCACTTATAAAGATGGGCAGCCTGGTATCAAGGAATTCAATGGTACTTGGACGCGGATATGGTTCCCCAACGGCCCTCCAGGATATAACAGGGATACTGAACTAGCTCTGGAGGAATACAGCGACGTAGTTAAGGCGCAGTGGAATAAATTTGGACAAACGGGAACATTTGCCGATGGGCTAATGCCAGAACTACCACCACCACGAGTATGCACACGCTGGGATTTTTAACCGATTTGGATCGAAGGACGCACCCAACACTGTTGGGGCTTCAATGGATATGAAAGGGGATATAATCAAACAGATCAATACGGCGTTTATCGATATGGCTTCGTGTTCTATATATATGGTAGATATTCTAGGGCGTTTAATCGGCTTCACCACTACGACGGCTGTAGATTTTTTTGCAGATTTGAATTCGCGATTTTAGTTTGAGAATACGAGTACTACGAAGAGATGGATCATGCCTGTCATATGAGAGAAACAGTCACAATTAATGCACATAGGAGAGAGAGAGAGGTCATGTATGTCGTAAACCAGTTTATTGTGAGAAGCCTATTGGAGTCGAGAGAGGATTTAATTTCTCCCGACGTCAAGGTATCGGTCACTCCAACGTCTTTACGATATTGGAAGCTCGCTTAAGCGGCAATGGTGACCTCAACCTCGACACCAGCGTCGATGTTGACAATGATCTGCTTGACGACCTCGGTGGGGGCGTGGAGGCTGCAAAGATGATGGGTTAGCGACAAAGAGTCTTTGATGACAACACCAGAGAATCGAGGAAACGTACTCAATGAGACGCTTGTGGATGCGCATCTCGAAGCGGTCCCAGGTCTTGGAACCCTCACCGCAAGGGGTCTTGCGAGGAGTGACGGTCAGACGCTTGGTAGGCAGACGGACGGGGCCCTTGGCGCGGAGGTCCTTGTTCTTAGCACGGTCGATGATCTCGGTGCAAACCTTCTCGAGGACCTGGACCTTGCGGGAAGACAGGGTGATGCGGATCTTGTGGCTCTTCTATAGCAATTGGACAATAGAGGTTAGCTTCTGGCTTCTCCTTTCTCCTCGAGATATCATAGATGGAAGTCGTCGCAACAGATTCGGGGGGTGTGAAAGACTGACAGCCGGCTCCTGGACATCCTTGTCGTTCTTCTGGTAAGACATTTTGACGGCTTCACGACTCGAACGGATCGTTTAATAAGGTTGAATGATGCGACCTGCGTTGCGGCAAAGTGATGAAGCTGTTTATTCGTTGATGAAGAAGCAGAAAAAAAGGGCCAGTATCGCGGAACTATTTTTCAATTTTGGTGGGGTCGCAAATTCGCCCAGCTAGGGCTTTGGCTGTGCGAAGCGCTAAGCTCGATGAGGGAATGGCGCTTGATTTATTGCGGCGCCGTGATTGGACGATGGAGGAGATTCGTCTAAGCCTGGGGGATGTGGATCCTGGAACATGCCGTTAGCAGCATAGCTGCGAGCCTTGCAATGAATCATCCGGCGATGATGGGGGCGATGGCCAGTGAGAAGCTTCAGGCGGCGAGGGGCTCTATTTAATATTCGAAAGGCAGCTGCTTTTTTCGCGGCTTTTGTTGCTGATACTGTATCTGACACTCATTTAACAAGAAAACTTGCATTTTCTCTCTCATAATCGTCGACGGCAATGGCTTCTCTACCACCCTTTGCGCCGTTCCCAAAGGCCTCATGGCGACAGCACATCTCATCCCCCGACTGGGATGCCCTCTCCGAAGCTTGGATTGCGCTGTCGCAAGCTTATCTGGGCCTGGAAGATGCGGCGTTCAAACAGGCAGCTGCCAGAGATGAGTCCCTGGCGGTATTTGTATCGACATTTGTGGAGGAGACGGCTACAGAGTCTGGCGCAAAGACAGCATCACCACGGCTGCTGAAGACGATATTCCGCCTCATCTCACGGCTTCTCACACTATCACCGCCGCCTGAGCTATTAAACGTGAAGATTTTGGCCGGGCTTGCAAAGATATTTCCAAAGAAGCACACGGGACCTTTGCTTTCACAGCTATTCGCTTCTCACGCCACTCCCATCGAATCCTCCCTACTCTCTGTCAAGAAGCTCCTCATTCCACAGCTCGATGCCGGAAGCAAAGGAGATCAAAGACTTGTCGAATCAGAGCTGATTCGCTTAAATCCTCTGCTGCATGCTTCGCCCAATGCGTGTATACTCCTCCTGGCCGGATCCGACTTCTTTGATGGCCTGGTCACTTGTTTTCAGGTCATCAATCCTCCTCTTCGGAAAGCCATCATCACCACCGTCTACCTCTGTCTTATCGGATTGATCGAGACTGAGCCTCCGAAGTGGTCCATGATTAGCGATCAACTATTCGCCATTCAAGCTGCGGCGGAAACACACAAGAAGGGAACTTTGAATCCCAACGATTCTCTCGCAGCAGATCTTGTGACAAACACGCCCATCCTCAAAGTCTTGCTCAGAAAATTAGAATCATCGCCGACGGCGCCATCCAATCTCAAGAATCGCATCACAGCCCTGGAATCATTCAAGACAGGCGTCATTGTTCGGCCAAAGAAATTAGTCAAGAGAAAGATAGATAAAGGAAAGGGGGTAGAGGCAGCTGAGGATGTACATGCGGAAATGCATGTACACAAGATGAGCCAGATTACTAATATTCAGGATATCTTCCCAGACCTGGGAGCTGGATTCATAGCGAAATGCTTGGATGAGTACAACGACGATGTTGAAAAAGTCATTGCGAGTCTGTTTGACGATTCATTACCACCCCATCTTGCTACTGCAGATAGGAGTGAGACATTGTGAGTTTTTGACATCTCTTGTGATGATGAGATGAAGTACGCGGCTAACATTATAAAATAAGATCACATACAGAGCACGATGCTAGACCACATAAAGATCTTGCACCACACTCTACACCACCGCAACTACCCACAAGACGCAATGTATTCGACGACGACGACTTTGACCGACTGGCAGTTGATACTTCCAAAATTTCATTCGGCAAGAACCCAGAAAAGACTGCCGATGACATCCTCAAAGACAAATCTACTGCTCCAAATAAGGCAGCTATTCTATCCGCCCTCGCATCGCTCGATCCAGACGACGATGAGCGAGACGACACCTATGATGCCGCAGACGTGGGAGGCACCGTAGACACAGGAGACCAGGAAGCCAACGGTGTCAACGACAGCAACGAAGAGCTTCTCTTCCGCGCATTCCAGGCGGACATTAGGATATTCGCAAGAGACGCGGACACAAGGAGAGGCGCCACCCGCGGCAAATTACGAGATGAAACGGGCATGGCTGACGAAGCCATTGAAGGATGGGCGGTGATGCTGCAGAGGAATCCCACGCAGATGAGGCGTCTGGAAGCCAAGTACGCCTGGAGCGGCCAACAGGCGCAACTCGGCCGCAGTGCATGGAGAGCCAGCCCCGCCGGTTCAGGTGCCGAGGAGAGTGATCCTGATGGAGGCAACTCCAGTAACAGAGGTGGCGGCGGCGGTAGAGGCGGCCGCGCGCGAGGAGGAGGAGGAGGTCGCGGTCGTGGAGGCCGTGGCAGGGGGAGGAGGAAACGTCGCCGGGCCTTCGGGCGAGAAGGAAACAGAGGCGGCGAGGAGGAATAAGGAGTCGCATAAGGGAGCGAGGGCGAATCATAATAGGAGAGATGCGAGGGCTAAGAAGATGGCCCGTGGAGGATTTGCTGGATGAAGATGAAGAATGCATAGACAAAGCATATCAAAATTTTCTTGATTTGCCTGTAGGTATTTAATGATGACAGGCGCAGTATATGCCTTTGTTTCATAAAGAATTGATAGAAACGCAAGGCATGAATAATGAAAGCTAAGACAGAAAAGGAGATACTTTTTGCTGCATCAACTAAGAAGTCAAATGGTGATTGACCGGCACCCCCCCCCCCCCCTTTTTTTTTTTTTCTTTTTTTTCTTTTTTTTTGGCATACGCTCTTAATTTTCCTTCTCTTCTACTATAGCTTCATGGTTCCTGTTTCTTCATGCTGGTTTTCCGGTCAGTAGCACGAGAAATTGTGTGATACTGTCCTACATCTCAAGGAAGAATCATCTCTTTCTGGAATGTCCTAGCCTAGCCCATATACATTGTATATCTACTAATAAATTTAACAGCCAATATAGCTTCTTGTAACCTGATTATCTTCCCGAAAGCAACAGCGCCAAATCAATGCCATCTCGCTTCCCCAGCTTCCTCAGCTTTTCATGCCTTTTCTTCTTTTTACAACGCCTCAGACAATCCATCCACCACATTTCCAAGCATCCTCAAGCCGTAATACTTTGCTACTCGCCTCATAACAGCTAGCTTCCGCACAATCTCATCCCGCGACAACACCTCCTTCCATCCACCACTGCAAGTGCAATGCTCCATAAAGTCATTTACCCTCAACGCACCGCATCGCTCACACTTGAGATCCTGACAAGCCCACTCCGTAGTCCACCCCTCCACCATGGCGAGTAGTCGCTCCTCAATGCTCACCCTATCGTACTCGGTGTTGCAGAAGCCACACTGCCAGCTCTGCCCGCCATTCTCTCCGGAAGAGCTAAACAAATCTTCGTCGCGGCAGAGATCCAGGTCACGCGTCATGGTACAGCTGTCACAAGACACCTGTAGCAGTTTCAAACTCTCTGAAGGGTTTGCAAACGTACCATCTTTGGAAAATTCTCGGATTTCAAAGAGTGCGAGCAGCTCCTTGCGCAACAGTCTCGCTTCTAGTGTAATATTCTTATCAAGAGACAGCACCTGCATTATTGACTTGACAAGCTCAAGGATTGGGTTGCGCAAGGGGAGGTGTGAGCCAGGCAGGGAGGGGAAGCTGTAGTCTTCTGCCAGTTCTGGATGCATGAGTTCGCGCTTTTGCTGATTGATGAGGCCAGCAATGACCTTCTTCATTGGCTTTTCAAAAGCCTTGCCAAGAATAATCTGAGTTTCGCCATCGGGATCCTGCTTCCGATTTGGCAGCTGAGTGAGTCGTGGAGTAGAGTTAGGATCATTAGTTTCTGGTCGCTTTAGCTTATGCATGAGCTGAATGAATTCAATCACCCAGTCCTGGAAAATGGGCTGTAGACGAACAGGCAGGAATGTTGCCATCTGCCAGTGCATGATAGTCTCCAAATCCTGCTCTTCAGATTCTGCAACCACTTGAGTAGCCCGACCGCCGTAGTTGAACTCATCGTACCACACCAAGTAGTCCCAGTACTCCTTGATCTCCAAGTCAATGAAATGGAATAAAGACTTGCTCTTGATTGACTTGATGATGTACTGGCTGTAGGCATACGCATTGCCAACCTCGGCTTTGGTCGTCTGGAGAATCAGTCGGTTGGCGCTTGCAAAGATGACCTGCGAGCCGACGCGCCTGAAGTCTGACATGAGTTGCTGGAACGCTTTTCGCGACATCATTTGCACGTAGTAATGCAGTGCTCGATCGTACATGAACGAATCTGGATTCTCAACCCATCGGACAAGGTGTTGAACGAGCACGTCGGCCATAGTACTGCCTTTGCAAGCCTCCGCCCACCATGCCTTGACCATCTCACGAAGAACTAATACTCCGGCGTTCGCAAATCCATTCTCTGAAGCAAGAATCTCAGACCCATCAGCTGTAGGATTGAAGGATATTGATTCGGCGCCTTCGAGTTCGTTGATCAAAGACGATGTCAAAATCGTATTGATGGTAAGATTGCGGATATCTAAGTCAATGCAGACGGACGAAAACGTTCCAGGGTTATTAATACTAGGCATCTTGACTGTGTCAAGTGAGCCGGTAATATCATCCTTTTCATAACCAGCATGATCTGGCCGAGGGTCTGGCGACCACCATAACACCACCCCGTTCGCTTGTAGCCGTCGAGCATAAGCAATGTCGATCAAGAACCGAGGGTCATCACGCTCGAGATTACACAGCGGAACATCGCCGTAGCGCGCCAGAGCTGTGAGATGCAAGATCCAGGATCCCAGCCCCAGGTAATGTCCAACCAGACGTCGCGCAACAACCGCTTGCCAGCCCAAAGGTGGCAATGAACTATCAGTGGCGTCATATTTGAGGGGCAATACGGGAAACTCGCCCAGAATGGGGACGTCATGGACGAGGAGGTTATGTTGAGACGATTGAATCACCATCATTTGTGGTCGTGATTCGTCTTTGCGCAGTTTCCTCACAACATCGGCTATCTCTAAATGAGCCTTGCGCCGTGTTGTCACTTGAGTGATCTTGAAAGTAACCTTCTCTTGATAACCAAAACAATCCTGCCAATTCGTACCTGCAGCTTCTTCCGCTCGCCTTGCAAGCAGTTCCGAGTACATTCTCGTGATATTGGGGAGATCTGAACCAGAGTCTCTTCCCTTCTGTAGTATCACGACGTAAGCTTGGTCGCTTGTAGTGGAGAACAAGCCGAAAATCTGGCGATCTCCCGCAGTAATGTGCGATATATAGATATAAGCCAACGGAGACGACTCCAGATATGTCTTTGGCTTGGTAGGTCGTTTCAGACCCATCAGATCGAATCCCTGTTCAAGACCCTTGCCAAGAACTGCCTCCTGCTGCTCGTCAATAGTGCAAAGATTACCCAGTCGAAGGACTGCGCGAATATTCAAGGGCACCTGCTTTTCATACACACCCTCGACACTAGGATGATTGAACAAGAGTGAAAATTTCTCCGCCTCGTTGAAATATACGTCTTCTGGTACAGTGAGTTTAAAGAGATGCTTGGATTGATGGCCATTTGGAAGCGTGTAGTTGACTTGCTCAACCTCACACCCGGCAATCTCGACATCTGGTAGCTCTTCTTTCTTAAGGTTGAGGAAGACCTGTCGAGGAACATTGATCTTCAGTGTGTGGATCTTTGCATCAATCAACACATGCGCTGTTACAACGCCAGGGGTATCAGTGGCTTTGAGGTGAAGCAGCTGCCATGTGTTCATGAAAGTAAAGTGCGCCTGTTTCATGAATGTTTGCTGAATGTTGCTGTTTGCGTTGCTTCGTCTCTCGCCAAACAGCTGCCTCCTCCGAAGACGTGCTTGTTTCTGCAGTTTCCATTTCTTCTTCTGATACTCCAAGAATCCAACGTAATCGTCTGATGGATCAGGCATATTGTCTGGCAAAGCGGCCATTGGATTGGGATTCTCTGCTGGCTCGGGAGACTTTCGTTTCTGAGAAACGGCCGGTGGTTGTGACGACGCAATAAGTTCACCGAGTTGCTTTGGTTTAAGCAACTTGGCACCAAAGTCCTCCATGTCTTCTGCTCGATTAATGTTTGTGATATCTGCTAACGGTTCTTTGCTGCTGAATAGGTCTGTAAGTTTCTTTTGCTTCATCTTGTCATCCTTGATATTTATTCTTCGTTGAAGCCAATCAGGATGAGGGACTCTGGGTACGGGATTGCGGACTTTCTGCAAAGCGGCAGGAATGGTGATGAGCTTTTGGATCACAGATCCAAGACGCTCCGAGTAATAATCCCAATCTAGAAGGGCTCGAGGATCGGTATCTGCAGGCTCCTCCTTGAGCCACTTCTTTAGATATGTTCGCTTCACAGCTTCATCCGCGGAGAAGATGGCTACAGGAACGGCTCGTTCTGTAACAGGAGCATTTCGTGGCCGAGAACAGATAATGAATTTACAATTCAGACCTTTGTCTTTTACCATCTGCTCACCTAGAAAGTCGGCAAGACGTCGTGCGGTCGTGATACTGGTCGACTTCTGACTTCCGTATTCTTCCAAAGTCTTGGACATGCTTCGGTTCTCAGAAATCAGCTCCATCAGCTCTTGGTCGGCAAGAGTAGAGCCTTTGTTATCCAACACATCTAGCCATTGGTTTGCAACCTTGGCAACAGCGGTGTAACATTGCGACAAATCCTCTCCTTCCAAAAAAAATTTGAAAATCTGTTGTTGGAAAATCTTAATGAGCTTTAGCTCACCACGACGTTTGACTTCAAATCCTTTCAATTCTGCCAGGCTGCCGTCGTCATTGAACACGGCGTATCGCTTCTTCAAATTCTTATCCTCCTCTTTTGAAGTGGGCAGAATCATGGCCCTATAGGGACCATCAACTTCGAAAAAGATGGAATTGTCGCTATGAGTCTCGTATTTATGAGTTTTGTCATCCACCAAAGTCTGATATTGGTGGTTGGTGAATTTGTCATGCACAAGATGGTTAAGCATGACGCAGGGATATGATATGTTCAGCTTTTTGCCGTTCTTCAGCTTGAACGAGAAATTTTCTGGAAAAGTAGCTGGAAGCATGCACCAGATACCATCAGTATCCAGCTCGAGGGGCCTTCCAAGGCGTTCAACAAGCTGACGAGCAAGCTGAATAATCGTGGCTCCTGTTAAGCATGTAACACCCGCCATTTCCATAGAGTACCATCGAGAACCTTTCCTCATGACGTATCCGTAGAAAGAGTTCAGAATAACTTTGTGCGCAAGCTGTAGAGAATCGTACAGAATGATCATTTTCTTCGCATCGTCAATCTCATTGCCGGGTGCTCCAGATGACTTTAGCGCATCCGTTTTTCCCTTCCACACTTTGGCTTTGCCTTTGTAATCGTAACGACGATCACGAAAATCACGGACGGTATTGATGTAGAAAGGATTCTCACGCTGGCAAATAATTGCTTCGCGAACAATGGTAGTAGAGTCGTGAATCTTGTGGTATACCTTCTGAGAGTAGAGTTGAAGACGCTTCCTCACCAAAGTTGCTTGCTCATCTGTCGACAAGTCTTGAAATGCCCTCGGTGGAGCATAAGGTGTTTTCCCAGGAAACTTTTCATTCTCAAGGGCATGCCGAATCATATTATACTCGTCTCTTTTGGCAGGAATGTACTCCCCTCTCCAGGCCCAAGGTAATCGTCGATCGCATGTTTTGCCTGGCCGATTGAAATCACAAGCCGCGCAATCTGATTCGGAAATCATGGAGTCTGGTTGTAACCGATTTGTTGTCATAATGTTTGGATACATAGATGCGACGTCCAAGTGATAAATGAGCGGCCTTTCGTTTCGGTTGGGCGTCTCTTTCAATGCCTCAAGCTTGCTCTTAATCTGCTGCTTGACTTCATCGTAGTTGGTGACATCGTCCAGAGACTTGTGCTCCTCAACGGTTATGACGAAATTCAGCGCATTGTCCAAATCTCGCAGGAGCTCATCAACTGCGCCGGGGTCAACGGCAAAATTGACGGGGATATCGGATCGGAAGACACCAGCTTCGATACTCTCGACGTGGCCACCGACATACGTCTCAGAGTCGAGAAGGTGACCATCCCAGAAAGCTTCCTTCGGAGTTACGTGCTTATTCGGTAGTACAATCTCTTTTTGGTATGCTTGCACCATCAAAAGCATCTCACAGAGTGTACCGGTACCTTTCCTCAGGACGTCGTCGCCTCCCAATGGCAAAATTGTGCAGAGGGAGAAGATGAAAGGATGTACGTACTTCATGTACAGATAATAGGTGGCAACAGCATCGGAAACTGAGTACTCTGCCAACGTCTGCGGTCGCTCCTGCGCATATGGCGTCATCAGTTCTGGGTCGAGTTCATCGGGGTCATATCCAAGCTTGGCGACTGTAACGGCTTTTAAACCTCGAGATCCTTGGGGCAAGTAAGAATCTCGGTTGACCCAATGGAAGCAGTCCATATGAACACTATAGTTACACTTGAACTGGTCTTCGCTGTCTCTTTTCCAGCCAATCTCGTGGTACATGTCGATGCCATTTATGCTCGCTCTCGTCTCGACAAAGGGCCAATCGAAGAAGTCACCGTTGTAAGTCGCAATTACGGTAGGGCGCGCCTCTTTGATATGAAGAAAGAATCTTTCGATAACGGCTTTTTCATCCGGCTCATTAAAAATCATAAAGGGGCCAGGGTACTCGGGCTTTGGCGTGTAATCAAAATCGCCAATGTCCTCGGAAATGATTTCTCTATTCGTGATCAGGAATCCTTGGCCATCAATCATGTATGATATCATCATAATCTGATCGGTAGCGGCGTCGGGGAATTTCAGGGGAAGTTTCGATGTCTCGATATCGTATGCCATGACAACTGGATCGGCTGGCAGGGATCTGTCCTCGTTTGGTATAATCTTTGTGACGCCATGCTTTGCTTCGACAAAATACCACTTTCCAGCTCTAATATCTGAGAAATCTGTTAGCTATGCCGCTAAACTCCCAGATCTTGCCAATACAAGGTCATATACCTAAGTCTATCATTACTCTAACATGGTATGGAACATCGTATTCGCGAATGTCAACGATGAAATCGCTCGCCTCAGAAATAGAATTACTGGTGTTTCGCTCGTCATCTCGTAAATCATTATCAAAAAGATCGAAGTCGCCGCTCATCCTATGATCGTAAGTGTTATAATCTCCAATGTTGAAGAAGGGGAAAAAACACCCCTCCATGGTATCTGCAATTAGTACTCACGTCGCAACCTCGGCATATGCATCCATGGCATTCATATTTTTTCTATTCTTCTCTGCAATCGGCATGATATCTCTTTTTGCGGACATCAGGTCGCCGACGTTGGCAAATTTGAGTTCGATGAATGTCCGTCGGTAGCCCATCAAGTGATTCGGCATGCTGAGATCTTCCTTTTCCATTCTCCTGACGGACTTGACAACTCCACCACCAGGCACTCTCTTCACCCATTCCTCAACTTCAGACTCCCGGCCTTTTTTGACCGCGATTATGAAGTAAGGATCATACTCGACGGTAGCTTTGAATGTGCTCCCGTCAAGTTCTATGAAGTAGCAGTCCAACGCTGCTCGGCCACCTGGTATCCTCTCGTCCTCGATAGAAGTGGGCTGAACGTTGACTAGCCACCCTTCTTTTCTCTTCCCACTTTCATAACGGGCAAATCCCATCTTGTCGTCAATGCTCTGGGCCAAACGAGTACGCTCCCACTTTTCGTCTGCAGAGGTACCCTCGGCCCTCGAAGACGCAGCAAAAGTTCGGGTTTTTGGGCCATGGTATGCAGTTTTGCCCCCTCTTTTGTAGCCCTTTGCTGGGCGGCGCAGAGATGTGTTCGGCATCGCAAAGGCGTTATAGAGGGGTCGCTGCCAGCTTGGCAATTGGAGAAGTCGAACTTAATCGGTTGATAGTCTCGTCATGGATTATGATATTCTGCACCAGCTTGCTATAATATCAAAGGAGTCGTCTCGAAGCAGCTGCTGTTTCGTGTCTGCAGTGCAGAATGTGCAGTGGTTGGCCGGGCAAGTAAACAAAATCGAGTGGCGGCCCGTACCAAACGACAATCGCCCGCAGAGGATCTTTCGCGAAGATGTGTGTGGGCAGCTATCAGGGAAGACGCGTTGGTACGCGCTGATACGCGACTCAGTCTTGCTAGTAGCGCCACACCTTTAATTGATTTCCAGCCACAGAAGAGCTCGGCACAGCCACAGCCCACTCTGAAGCACCAATTCGACGATAAATCGTGCGAGCGTCATAACTGCTGCCAGTCGATTCCCAGGCCCCAGATCGTCCATGCAACCAGTTCGACAAGCAAGGTAGCCAGAAATGGCCCCGACCAATGACAATGAACGGCCCAATCCGAACGAAAAAGTTCTGCATGTGTGGTCCAAGCCGATAGCAGAAGGCGATCAGGTTCCAGAGTCGGCCAAGAACCCGGATGGAACTCCAACTTCTCAGACTGCATTTTCAGCAGCGGTCTCTATGATAAAGAAAGAGGACTTTACGAACGTAGCGAACACACCATGTGCACGGCAAGGACTTTTGACCGGCATTGGAGCTGGGGCCGGCCTTGGCGGCTTGAAATTTGTGCTTCAAGGTACGCTGGCGATCACATCTTTAATACGAAGAGTACTTTGGTGGAAGACGAAGTTGTTGGCTAACATCTTGTGTTAATGCAGGCAATGCCGCTAAATCTGCCAATTGGGCAGTTGGAGTCTTCATGCTAGGTAGCATAGCCTCTTACGAATACTGCCAGTACCTCCGGCGCGCCGAGAAGATCCAGATGAAGCGACACATTGAAGTGGTCACACAGAACAAAAAAGAGCAGGCAAGGAAGCTGGCTGATGAGAGGCGCGAGCAGCAGAGGATAGAGAAAGAGCGAGAAGCACGGAACCGAGCTTGGTATAAGTTTTGGTGAAGCTTAGGCAGATGCGCTGCCTTGTACCATTATGTATATAAATAAAAGAATAAGAGATTCCACTTGGATATTACGGCCAATTTCTGTTCAGAACAATATTATGAGGAGGGTTGTCGAAAGCGTATATATAATGAATTATCCAAAATCCCCACAGAAATATTGGAAAGCCCTGAACTCATTCCTTGGTTGCTGTTCGCAAACAGTACCATGATCCCAAAAATCCTAAAATCCCAACGCCGCCAGCCCATATTCCTCATCTGCCTCCAAGAGTATCGCAGAACTATTTCGTTCAAGCCATAAAGTCCCATCAAACGCCGTCATTCATCTGATATCGGTTTGATACCATTGCCCGTGCCAAGATATGGCTTCCAAGTTCTCCAATCATTAACAGTATCATAATCATGCCGTCATAGTAAGGTTTCTGCTCTCCCCATCTGTAAATCTGACTTTCCTCGAGGGAAGTGACTTGTGATCCCGCCTGGCGGGTGTACCAACCTCCCCTCGACGTCTCTGACTCCTCTTGTTCCTTGCCTCGTTCTCTTCTCGTTTCCTGTACTCTGCCATCTGTTGCCGCCTCTTCATAACCCGTGCGTGAGCGAGCGCTGGAGTGGGTTTGAATCCAATACCATTAATGCCAGTGCCGTCGTCATCCTTGTCATCCGGGTCGTAAATAGTGATTTCGTCCTCATGCCATGTTAATGAAGCCCGCAGAGGATCTACAATTTCTGCTTCATCATCGGCGTCGGACAGTCCCTCATGAGGATGTCCCTTTTTGAAGCGTAGGGGCGGGGTGCCGGCTCTCTTCTTTCTAGACTGGGATTCGGGTAGCTGGTTGATGGATGGAAAGACCTCCTGGAGCAGGCCTTCAGTTGATGGATCGGGAACGTCTAGCTGCAACGAAGGGTGAAGAGCCATTTCGACCACTTCACCCGTTTCCATCTCTGGCTTCAGCTCTGTCTCTGGCTGTAATGCTAGTTCTGGCTGTGGGATTAGGCCGGGCTGCATCTCTGCAATAGTATGGGCACCTTCGTCTGATCTATGGCGTTTCCTAGTAGATTCATCGGATTCCATGTCCATCTCATCAGCAGCTTCGACAACTCTGCTCCCGCTTCCGAGAGCGAGACCGCGAAACCTATGTACGACGGTTGAGGAGTGTGGGCTGTTGCTTCCATCTTCCGGCGGGCCGGTTGCGGAGAGATCGAACGAGAATTTCAGCGGCGAAGTAGATACATCTGACTCTCTCTTCCGCTTTGGTGTGGCGTTTACAAATTCAGTCATGGTTTTCAGCCTTCTCTCTAGGGTATCTTGAGGCCCAAAGCTGGGATTGAGAAAAGGCGCTGCGGGGAGAGAATTGGAGAGGAGGTTGAGAGAAATAGCGGGTATCAGAATGGGGGCCGGAAAGCGGTCAAGCAGCCTCGCCGGCAAACAGAAAGGCGCAGCCTGAAGGGCTTCTCGAGGCGCAAGCAGGGATAACTCTTCCAGCGACCTTGATCGTGATCGGTCGACAGACGGCATCAGTGGCACGAGCCGCATCAATCGCCTGAGCTTTCAGAAACGCAGCTCTCCGGGGTTGGTGGACTGCGCGTCACAAGACCCGGCGGCGCCTCTGCGAATTCGACGCAGCGCCACGTGGAAAGCAGCAGCGATCTGATGGCGCTCTGATGGCGCTCTGCAGCCGGGCAAAAGCGGGCTGCACCTGCGGGGAGCGCACAAGCCCGCTGTAAGGTACGCTTCGGTGGGCCAGGGGAGCTTCAGCCAACATTGAAGGCAAAAGCTACCTAGGTAGGGTATGTACGTAAGCCACCACATTCACTTGCTACAGCTATAAATAATATTGATGGAATATTGAAACTTCAATCAGCTGGATTTACAGCGCTGTTTTTTCTAGCCATTGCAGGACCTAGAAGTAGTATCTGGTTAGCTGAAGTTTTACCAACATTTAACAGCTAAATATGCCGGCCATGATTAATCTAGGTGACCCTGATTAGTGCAGGCATATATGTCACTTCAAATGGTCCCAGAAATCAGCGGCGTGCTTACCGCCATCTTAAAAGGAAAGCTCAACGTCTATCGACTGATCTGTTGAATTTGCAAACGGGCAGACGTTTTACACAGGGTCACATGCACACTCACGTGCAAGAAATACCAGTAATCAAGCACAGAAAAGTAGAAGTTTAATTAGGCTTTCTTGCATCTCGCAGCTGTTTTTCTTTACCCTCTTTCAGCAGCCATTTTACCTCCTTTGCGTCTAGTTCAAATCAGGAGCTTTATAATGGATGCGAAATGCCAGGCCTGTAGGAAAGGGCCACCGGAGGTCTCCCTCAAGAAATGTGCTAAATGCTCTACGACGCAATATTGCTCCCGAGAATGCCAAAAAGCTGACTGGAAAACCCATAAGAAAACCTGCGGGAAAAGCAACCAGTCTGCAAACACCACCGCCCCCCAAAAGGACTGGACCAACCTATTTCTATGCCTTTCACCCGCCTTGATAATGGCACGTAGCTTCACAATCGCCCTGAGATTGACGTATACAGGCTGCTTATTGATGCCTACCGCCTCCGTGTTGAAGATACTTATGTCATGGAAGGCGATTTCATGGAGGGCAGTATCTATGCCGGCAACACCGACGGGCTGCGTGGTTTCCAGAACTTCCTGAGGAGAGCTGCCACTGTTTCCGGCCTGTTGCCTCCTTGGTGGAACAACGAGAAAAAAGCAGCCTGCGAACAGCTGGGGATGGATACGTCCCAGTGGTCAGATCTACGGTGCGCTGTCGAGAAGCACGATATTATCGAGCAATACGGAGACCCTCAGTTCCCAATGCAGCTGCGAATGCTGGCGCAGGCTGTTTATGGGCGAGGCCCCGGTGGAAGCGATGGAACGGCAATGCGAAAGATGATGGCGTCAATGGAAACGGGCAAAGTTGGAGCGGATACACAGGGCATTATGCTCGACCTCACGACTATGGGAGAGTCGAATATCCGTGATGGAAACTAGTCCCTGACCTTGGCGTCAATAAACCATGACAGGGATTCTATCACTGGGATGATATGTACTTGGCTGTTAGTTTTGCTGGCGAAGAGCTCAAGCCTCCACCGTGAAGTAACAAACATATACCCTTTCTAGATAACTGAGGCCCCAAATGAAGAACTTCTTAAAAGAGGCAGTCTGTGACAGGGGGAGAAAATTGACATGAGGTTAAATCGCGTGATGGAATTGTTCATTTGTGAAGAACTGGGCACACTGGTCTACTTGGTCTTCAGGTAAAGGTAATGCGGTAGGTATTAGATAGTTGCTAGAGCACAGCTGGGCTTTTCGGATGCCAAGGCCGTTTCGCATATTATTGGCTCTTAATGGCGAGTCAACAACCATATTTTGGCTATATTGTCTTCCTTCTAGGCATCTGCAAGGCCCCGAATTGTTATGCGAGCGCGCAGCAAACGTCTCCAACTGCCTCCAACTACCCCGCCATTGCCCCGCCGCCATCGAACGCGGTGGAGCTCCTTTGCACATATATCCGCGCAGAGGATCCGCGAAGGCGTTAAAACAGCCTGAATGCTCTCTTTTCCGACGAAATGGGGACTTGGAAGCCACAATATATCCGAGATAATTGCCATTGCAGCCCATAATTTCTCCATAGCTGACGTTGTTGTATGTAGCACTTTGTTTTTATATATACCGAGCTTGTGTATCCGTCGGACAGGTCTGCCGAATATAAACACTGCCGGAAGACCCTGCAGATTTCCAGCTCAACTTGGTTTCAACCACTTGCCCGCACCAACCATCACATCACCATGACTGACGCGCCTTTCAAATTCCTGCCCCTTGGGGCCATTATCCAGGACTTCAAGGTCAAGGACACAAACATTGTGCTTGGATTCCCAGAACAGGAGCAGTATGTGAAATACAACTCTGCCTATTTCGGAGAGACCATCGGGCGCATCGCAAACCGCATCAAAGACGCCAAGATCAACAGCCTCAACGGCGGCAAGGTATACCCGCTTGCTGCCAACGACGGCCTCAACACTCTGCACGGCGGCAACGACGGCTGGGGCAAGCGTATCTGGAAGGGCCCTACACCCGTGGGAACCAGGGAGATTCCTGGCGTGCAGGGCCTGAAGGGTGGCGAAAGCGTCGAGTACACTCTCCGCAGCGAGGATGGCGATGAGGGCTACCCGGGCGCTGTGGAGGCCAAGGTCATCTACACCACTGGAAACCAGGTTGTTGACGGAAAGGAGATCATCGTCCTGGGTATTGAGTACGAGGCGAAGCTGGCTGGAGGCGCGGACGAGACCATCATCAACCTGACCAACCACTCCTACTTCAACCTCACCGGCGATTCGAATATCACGGGCACCACCGTTACTCTTGCGACCAACAGCCATCTCCCCGCCAAGGAGGATTCCATTCCTCTCAGCGGCCCCGTTCCTTTCCCCGAGCTTGACACCTCCAAGCCTTTCGTTTTGGGCGCCACCGGACCGGAAATCGATCGCTGCTTCGTTACCACCACTGACCCATCATCTGTGCCGATCGACACTCGTTCGCAGCCTCTAGCTCTCAACCTGTCTGCCTTCCACCCCAAGAGCGGTATTCACTTGGAAGTCCTCAGCACAGAGCCATCATTCCAGTTCTATACCGGCGACATGACCAACGTGCCTGCTGTTGAGGGCCTGCCCGCGAGAGGCGCACGAAGTGCGTTTTGCTGCGAGCCCGGCCGTTGGATCAACGCGTGCAATGTCCCCGAATGGAAGGATATGGTCATCTTGAAGAAGGGAGAGACTTATGGTGCTAGAATCGTGTACAAGGCCTGGACAGAGTAATTTTCAAGCGTTTATTAATGATGAAATGATGAAGTTGTTTTGGTTTTGCTCCCATGTACCTTTGCTCCATTATTCGTTTAAGCATTTCATAGTAAAAATACAGATAATATGCGAAAGCAGAAGAAACGCCGTAAAATGACATTGTTTTAGCTTCCTTTTGTGACATTTTCTTTGAAAATAACTGCAATGCTATGCCGCCACATCATCATTCGCAAATATTACATCCGACACATGGTGAGAGTACTGGGTTGAGTAAGTGACTGGCCTGCAGTCGCCTAATCGGAATCGCTGTCATCTCCCAGAAATGCGAGATCAGCGTGGGCTTTCCTCCGCCTCGCAGCAAAAGTAGTTGGCTCTCCTTCGTCGTCATCGCCCTCATCTTCGTTATCCTCCCCACTGTCTGCTTTAGTTTCTTGTTTGGTTGCGCTGCTCTTGCTTCTGCTGGCCCTGCCGCCGGAGCTTTTGCCCCAGAGGCGGTCCATCTCCTGAGCTGCCTCGACATCCGCCTGTAATTCTCGCATCTCTTTGATCTCGCGGGCCTTGGCCTCTGAGAAACGCCCGTCCATGCCAATGTCTGATAGCATTTTCTTCAAATGACGGATTTTGGCTCCGGCATTGTCTCCATACTGCTTAAGTTCCATGTGCCATAGTTTGCGAACACCGCACTTGGTGAGGTGTGACTGTAGCTTCTTGATCTCTGCATCTTTGGGATCATCTGTAGCAGTGGCCTCCTTTTTGATGGCTGGCTTGGAAGCCTTTGGTTTTGATGAGCCCTCTTTCTTTTCGCCCCTTTTGCGTTTTGTGGGCGGTGGTTCGTCGATTACATCGGAATACTCGTCCTCTTCATTGATTCCTGGTTTTGACTCATCCTTGATATCCGTCTTTGCATCTTCTACATCTGAATCTGGCTGGTTTTTTAATGTCGACTTTTTCTCATCGCCCGGTGTTTCTTGTTTCTTGATGGCAGCAGAATCGCCTTTTTCGGGGGTGCTGTGTTTCGGTTCATCTTTAAATTCGTCTTTTACGTCTCGCTTTCGATTTCTAGCAGGTGACGGGATCTCTTTCAACTTGGCATCCTCTTCATCGGAGTCGTCCAGCTTAGCCTTGCCGCGTGATACGAGCTTCTTGACTTTGGTCTTCAATTCCTTTTTGGGAGTTTCATCAACGTCTGAATCTTCTTTCTTCTTCACAGGCCCAGATGCCTTCTTCCGACGCTTAGGCTGCGGTGACTCGACCTCAGATAACTGTCGCTTGATGCCGGCTTTAGTATCGGGTTCATTCTCTGGTTCGGAACCATCTGCGTCGAGCAATTTGTCCTGATGACATAAATTTAGCGGGGTAAGTTGGAGATGAAGCACAATTGGCAGAACAGCTTCGCTCGGTATACTCACTACTTGCTCCTTGATTATTGTCTTGCTCTTTTGCTTCCAAGTGTCGCTAGTGAAGAAGCCATCCTCTAGCCCGAGCTTTTCTTCGACAAGCCGCCGGACTTTATTGACAGAGGTTCCGTCGGGTTCTGCCTTGTAAATTTCGCACGTTCCGTCAATGAGTGCTTCTTTGAGCTTGGCGGCTGAAGGCGCCATGATGGCGGGCAAAGTTAAAGATGGAAGGAAAAAAAGAAATCAACTGAAATTGTATTTTTTTGGAGTTCCGGCAGTAACGACAGCACTTGGTTTCCAAAGGCCCCAGATGACGTTGTATCTGTCGTTGTCGGCTTTCAAAAGCGCGTCTGTGACGCGATCGGATTGTGATTGGAGAGCTTTAATTGATGCTGGCGAGCTACGCTGTACAAAGTTACATCGAGCGGACTGTTTGCGCTGGGCGGAGCAGGGTTCAATGAAACAGACTAGACCTATTACGTCTGTGTAACCAATGGAACCAATGATGCGTGATGCTGTGGAGTTTTTATATGGAGATCAAGCCTGAGGTGTGCAATGACGGCGTCTGGAGAAGTCGATTTTAGTTATGACGGGCAGCACTAATAAGCCTTGCTTGAACTTGTCATCTTCAAAATTCAAAATATTTATTCTCTCTACGTCATTTTTTATTGATCTAGCGACATCGAATCTATTTCTGATCACAGGTTCTATATCCATTGAGCAGAATACTAGCGGATTAGGCTACTGACCCCAAAGCTATTCGTTTCGACCTATCCAAGATGTCGGCATCACTTGCACCGGAGTGTAATGAGGTGAAGGAGTAAGCATCTTCTTGAGAACTGATGGATGGCGATATACTTATACAAGAACCAAGGCGTTACGATACCTGCTTTCTAAAATGGTACAGCGAGAGTGAGATATACCTTTCCGTCTTCTGGTCCATGTCTGCTAAGCAGTCCTCAAACTTACACATATGCAGAGTATCTCCGAGGGGCAGAGAAGGACAACAAGGAATGTGCCGGTCTATTCAATGAATACCAAAAGTGTCTAAGTGTATGAAATCTGGGACAATGAGGCGCAGAGAAAGGAACGATATCGTGCTGACATTTTGAATTAGCTTGCACTAAAAGACCGAGGCATAGATAAGCTTCTTGACGAGGCTCGGGAAGACAACAAAGAAAACGACGTGAGGTTAACGGCGCCCAGGAGTAAGTCCACGAATCAAGTACAAGGAAACGTCATAATTTATTAATCAATGTCCAGAATAGCAATGTTTGCTTCGATTTTTGGCAAGAAGGAGGCTTGAATCGGTGGAAAAGGCCGAGATGCGCTGGCCCGCGGAGCGGCTTAGACCTGAGATCTCGTATTTGCACCTCACATCTGTACATATAAATGTCGCAACGTCGTTTTCTGACATGCTGTAAACTGATCATCTGCATACTCCATGGCGCATGTCCAGCCCAAACAACCTGCTTCTGGCCCATTTCTGGGCCGCAGCAGTCGTGATATACGCAAGCAGAGGATACGTCGTCAATTACAAGCCACGTGATTCGCTGCCGGCCACAGCAGCACCCCCAAAAGCCTCCACTCTTGGCGGGCGGCTGGCTTTTTAGTGGAGGAGCGCCGCCAGCCGCTCGCCTTTGCACTTTTGGCTACGTGCCATCAGGGATAGCTGGACAACGCCTCTTGAAACCCGTCGAGCTGCCATTGAGCGCCTGTTGGCTTCGGTATATAATCCAGTGCGCGGCCCCGGGAATCTGCTGGGCATCCCAATCCTCCAGCAGCGATCATCGCGACCACCGCGCCTGCTGGCGAGCAAGAAACCCGACGCCGAGAATCCCACGATACGCGCGCGACTCCCGCCCACCCTCGCCCGCCATCCCACCTTCGAGCTCACAGCCTGGCCTCCAAAACCGATCCTTGCTCCCTTGGCCAGCGGCATGTCCTACCGGCAGCAGTAACGCTCTATGCACCCCTTCTCGACCGTGACCCTCGGCATCTTCGTCGCTGGCTACATCACCGCGCGCTGGGACCTGGTTACACGCCTCTATGAGCTGGTCTTATTTGCCGCCGAATACGGAGTTGTTGTAAGTCGCAAGGGCGTGCGCCATGCAGTCTGGGCATGTCTGACGTGTAATCTTTCTTTCTTGGGCTCTAGTTGCGTGCAGCCCGCGGCCTGGTGGTCCTGACTGTCATCTTCATCACTATTTTTGTGCCAGTGGCCCTACTAGCGAGGGGAGAGACGAGGCTTGTACGTTTTATACATCAACACTGCGAGAAAAGGGATATACCTATTCTGTTGGTCTGGTCTCGAGGCTAACTACCATGGCAGCACCCACGAGAACACGGAACCGGTATCTCTGCGCGAGAACAGCTCAGACGACGAGGCTCCTTCTGAGTGCAGCGCTTCGCCTCGCCGATAGCTATCCTTGGTCATGGTAGAGCATGACGGGTTGATGAGAGTGTTTTGGCCGACGGACATTCGCAGATCCGATCGCGCTGGCGTTGTTGTCGGTTGGAGGAACTCGACACTCGATGTTTTCGTCGTCACTATCCTCGAATACGTTGATGTTAGCTCTTTTCTTGCCAAGGCTTCCTTCTTTGACCTTGAGTTTGATCGCTAATGAGCTTGGTGTATAGGCGCATAATGTCGAGTTCCACCTCAAGTCCGGCACCTTCTTCCGGAGTGGCCCCCACTCTCCGAACCGCATATACGACCTCTGCGGCCATTCTTCGATGCATGTCCTAGGAGTTGCCAATGTAGCAAGCCAAACCGAGGTTGACCCTTCTTGGGTATGCGCCAAGACCAGCGCCAATAGCCAATATCCTAGGATTGCCTGCGCCAAGGCCTCTAGCGTCCAGCTTATCCTATACGATAGGCCTCACCCAAAGGGCATGCAGTACATATCCCTGAACCCGATTGCGCTGGCTCTTGGAGACAAAGGGTCGTTTCCCGACGATGTGACGAGTGGCGAGGATGATAGTGCAGAGGCTAAGCATGCAGCCGCGAACAAGGAAAATCGACGCAAGTTAATGGAGAAGCTCAAACAGCACAGCATCATAAAGCGAGTACCCTCCGCCAGAGATAAGGCGCTGCCCAAAATCGTCAATCAGGTGAATTGGTCTTGGGAACTGGAGCAAGTCTTACAGCAGAATGTAGGGCGGCTTGGCCCAAGGCCAAAACGAGGCCTGAGCGTCTCTGAGAGGGTAGTAGAGTCTGCTACAACAATGCGGAACTATGTGCTCGTGCAGTTGTGGACTCTGCTTTCCGTATACCTCTTTCCGATTGTGCAGCAGGCCTTCATCCTGGTGCTATTCTTCCATCGAGTACTGGCTGAAATCCTACTCATCATCCTGGAATTCCGAGCCAAGCCGGGGTATGCTGCTCTGAAAGACATATCAGCGACGGCCCAGCAGATTGAGATTCGCCTCCAGCAGTTTTGCTACTGGCCTATGCAATATGTCACTCTCCGCCAGCGCAAGGCCAACTGGGCCAGCGTTACCACCAGTCACCCAGACTATATTCGTTTCTACAACAGCCTATGGCTTGTTGCTAATGATGTGATTATTGGCATGGCAATGGGCTCGTACATTATTGAGCACAAGGAGTGGGTTGCAGACCAAATTCGAGACCTCCTGCGTGTCTACACTGTGGAAGCTCTTCAAAGCGGCATATCGTGGCTGATGGGTTGGCCTGCGGGTCTAAAGCTCAACGGTGAACTGGCTGCCTTTCTTGGCGATTTGTTTCTCTGGGTTATTGATTATTGGTCAAGTAAGTGGCAACCCCTTTACCACTGTGGAACTTCTGCAAGCTGACACATAGCCTCGCATTGCAGGCTGCATCGAGGCCTTGAGCCCCGCTCTGCCGCATATCATTTGGTTCGTGGGGTTTTCGTCCTTTGCCGGGGCGAGTATGCCAATTGCAATGTTCTCTGACCTTTTGTCGGTCCTTACTGTGCACATCTACTCCTTCTATCTCGCATCTGCACGCATATACCACTGGCAGCTCACCATCCTACGCTCACTGTTCCACTTATTTCGAGGCAAAAAACACAACGTTCTCCGCAACCGTATTGATTCGTGCGATTACGACCTCGATCAGCTACTTGTGGGGACAATTCTCTTCACCCTTTTGTTCTTTCTTTTGCCTACCGTCATGGTCTTCTATCTTAATTTCGCCATTGCTAGAATGATCATTATTTCAATGAAGGCGGGCTTTGATACGCTACTATCATGTTTGAACCACTTCCCCCTGTTTGCCTTAATGTTGAGATTGAAGGATCCGAGTAGATTACCAGGTGAGCACGGATGACGCAGCAGCATCCATACAGAGAGCCGTTTGGATTCGAGGCTAACTTGGACCTAAGGTGGCATTCGTTTTGAACTTCGAGATACCCATGCTTATAAACTTTCCGATGCTAATGATAAAAATTTTAATGAGCCCCCTACCTCTATTATTTACCTCAAGGTGAGTTTGTCTCCTCATGTTCTATCTATATTTGTTTGTGGCTTGGCCAAGACCGGAAGTTAACCTTTGTAGTGTATTCCCCTCCCTTTTCGGGCCATGTTCCATCAATACTTTCAATTGGCCCACCGTATTCGAAAACACTATTTGTCGCCGCGGGTGTTGTTATGTTTAATAACTGGGCAATTTGTTCCTCCAATCAACAGGAAAAATCTGTATAGTCTACAGTACAGCATGTTGCCTGCGAAGAGGGCGACAATGTGGGAGATGTGGCGAGCGGTCAATACGGAAATTGACTTTCCTCAGAAGAAACCGTTTCAGCTGCCCAACATTCCCCAACTACAAAATGGAGGCAAGCGGCCAGCAGGGTTTGGTAGAGCCAGGTCATACGCCTGAAAATAAACATAAATAAATAATATATTGAATTGAGATCATTGAGTCATTTGTCCATCTCCCGCATTCATCCATATGGCTTGATTACGTACCTCGCTATCCATCTCCTCAAAGTATATACGGTGTCATGTGAAGTGAATGTTTTGTAAATATTCTGCCACCGTTATTGTATCATCCAGTCAATATCCTTTTTTATAATGGCCCGTTGGCTTTTTGGCGGCGGTTGCCCTCGTAACGAAAGAAAACAAACCAGACCAAAGTTCGAGAGATGGCTCTATGGAGCGCTACTGTGTCGATATGGTGGAGATAGTTATACTTTTGCTGTACTATTGTATTTTTTTTTTTTTTTTTTTTTTTTTTTTTTTTTAGAATGCGCCGATTTTGAAAGGTTCAGCCTTCAGAGGGAAACACTCTCGTTGCAAAAGTAAACTTGTAAACTAAGCGTCGAAGCTTCATCTAGTCGACTCATTTGCGGATCATCTGGACGGTAAAAGACTTTGTGGATTAATTTTGATATGTAGATACGAACAACAAGTGATGTGGCTTGTGTAAACAATCCACTTCATATTGAGTTTATTCAAGTCTCTGGATATCTATAAATTCTCCCGCCCCTCTGCATTTGCTCGAGAATATCTTCTGCTCCGTAACCCATACCGACATACCGAGATATCTGTATCTTGCACCATTCGCTTCGGCTCAGAGCAACACCGGATATCTTGGATCAATATCGGCACAGCACTCACGTATACTTACGATCAACATTGATACGACATTCACGTATAATTACAATCAACATCAATACAACGTTTACAGATAGTTGGTATCAATATCAACAACGTCTACAACAGCTTACAGTCAACACCATAAGGTTCACAGGTATGTGCAATCAACATCGACACAACGTTCTCAAATACTTACATGAGTATCAGCACAGTATTCGCACTTCCAAATATCTTGCACTTTTGAACTCCAAGATAGTCGCAATGTTCAACTTCACCGACAAACTCTCGCCACGAGTCATTAGCAGCGCCATCAATAGCCGACTCTCGGGTCAAGTGCCTACTCGCAATGGCTCTCCTTACAACAAGGTCATCAATCGCTTCACCAAGATTAGCAAAGTCGCAAAGGAGGCCCGTCATAAGAAGCGGAATATTTGCAGATTCTCGGCCACGGCAAGGCTGATAGCATCGCGAACTGGTATCAAATTCCTGCACCAAGCCATCGCTCAGGGGTCGAAGCCTGTTATTCACCAACGAGTCAACACACTACCGCATGAGCCCGAGACAGCCATGGCCGTTGATGAAGTGCCTACTCAAACAGAGGAGATAAAACGGCCGTGCATGCCGGCACTTATCGTGGGTGGCTTCAACGGAAAAGATATTGATCAGATTGATCAGATCCATCCGAGCAGGGTCCTCACAGAGAACCTCTTCGCATGGCGTCAGGCCGGCAGATGGGAGAAGGGGAATCTACAACGCATCTGCTTGTCACGAGCTCAGATTGCGGCAATAGAAAGAAGGAAGGAAAGAGAAGAAGACGAAGAAGAAGAGAGGCAAAGGGTGGTAAACAGTCAACCCCCGAAGCCACTGCAACGCGGAGATTCCATCAAACTTTGGTACTCCGATTGGAAAGCCAAAGAGTGGCAGAAGAAAAGGGGGGGTTTTGATCAACTTCCTTGTTAACCTACTTCTGACTTGGGCTTTTGTTTTTCTTTTCCTATTGAGCAATGAGATCATGGATATTGGGACTCTACACGCAAAGAGATTATGGACATTGGGATTCTATGACGCAATGAGATGGATATTGGGTTTCTATGGCGCAATGGGATTATGGATATTGGATTTTTTGGGATACTGTTTGTTAACTTGGGACTGGAATTGAATGACTTTGTGTTACATACTGCTTCCTGAAACTTCCATGTGATCCCAACAATATGCCAGCAGCCATTATCCAGTGCTTAGTACTGATGCTACTGATGCCACTGCTTGATACTACAAGTACCTACCTACTGTTGAACGAAGGTGAAATAGTAGGACGTAATGTGACAGTATTCGTCGTTATCTGACTATGTAAACGTAGTGATCTAGAACTAGACTACTACTAGTAGGTTGGGGTTGGCTGCGTTATATACATGATGTCGCCCAGGTAACCGACGACCTGTCGATGGTTCCTTCAACACCTATAGCATACCATGAAAGCAAATCAAAATCATTGAGGAACGCTTGACAAGACTGGAGGGCAGATGATGGGAGGACGTGATGCTGGACATGGGATATCGAGAATGGAGGAATGGAGATCGCGAATTGTTATTTTGCTGAATATGGAATATCGAGAACGGAGAAACAAGGATATCACGGACTATTATTTCCAGGAACGGACATTTTTAGGGACAGATTAAAACCATTTGCTTTAGCCTTGGTTACTTATGGCAATAGCTCTGGCTGTGATGATGGGGACCATCATCAAACTCGGCCGGGGGGATGTTGGGACACACCTGCCCTGACATCCTCAGACAGCAGGAGATCCCAAGCCCTATAGGAGATATATAACCATAACAGCCCCCCGTAGATAGATAGAGCAATCAACCCTTTTTAATCCCCATTGTCGTATCCTACGTGATCCTGTAGCTTACGACCCGGGATCTGGCTCACCTTTCATCTGATCCCACGCTTGTCCCCCAACATACAGCATACCATCTCCGCCTGGAATACCACGAAGCACGCGAAGCAGCAGCAGACATGGCTATGAAAACCTCACACCAGGGTGAGAAGAACTTACTCACGCCAGAGCAAATACTCAAGTACAAAACATTCCAACACTCCACGGGAGTGAGAGTTTACAATGCAAACCAAACAGAAATAACGCGATGAGACACTTTGATAGATCGCTTCTCAACACAGTTCCAGAACAAGGGATTCGCTGACGTACTACTCAAAGAATACATGAGAATCCGCCTGCGACCGGGCTGCGGAAGAAATGTAAAATCTATCCAACGAACACCGATGACAGGGAAGTCGTCGACAGGCAACTAGACAAGCTTCTTACCGCCAGCAAACTCCACCAAACACAAACCAGGTATATACCACACATGAGTCGTATGACCAGCAAGTAGTCCTAAAAAGAAAACAAGCTTGATGCCCGCTAAAAGCGTTTATAGGGGCAAGCAAAGCCGCTCGCTTCCTCTTATTCCTACTCTTCTGCATCTCTTTACTTTCTTCTTTCTCTTTGTTCTTCTTTCACAAAAACAGTCTTCAGCACCCCCCAAGACCGTCTTAAAAATTTCGTTCTTGAAGCGGGTTTCCATGCCCAGTCTCAAAGACAAACAGACATCATGTATTACACTCACAAATATAAAGAAAAGTCATCCGGCACCCCAGCTCTGTTGTCCAACATCCCAGACAGACGTAGCTCAACAAGGCAGTCAATCTATAGGCGAATAAAATAGATTATTATTTAGTTACTACATATTGAGAAGCGGCAGCAGTAGTTCTAGTAGCAATAGCCCATACTATGTTTGGAGTGCTGGATAATGAAACTGGGGTGCTGGATAAGTTTCCACCAACAGTCGCACTAATGGATATGCCCAGAATGACTTTTTTTGTTTATCACGAATCATGATTGTTCAAAAAGTGAAAAAAAAAAAAAAAAAAAACTTGCGCAAGTGATTATAACAGTCCTTGGGCGTATCACACAAGATAGCGATATTGTCAATGTATGCTTCAACAAATAATGGGTATAGATATCGTCTCGAATTGCCTGTTGTGTCTTAGCGGCTTATGGAAAAAGGCTGAAGCGTCAAGCCTTGTAATATATTTCTTTCCTCTCAGTCATGAAATGATATCCTCTTGCAAAGGAATTAGACAGATAGTACTGTGATTTTATCCAAGGCCAAGGCTCCCTGTAAAGGTCCCCTCCAAGTAATTCCACAAGGCACTTCATCCACGTTCCACCTGCGACGCTGCCTTTGCAGCTTTGCTTGATGACACCCGCCACAGCTTATCCCATACCAACCCAAACAATCACAATGTCCAGCAAATGACGTCTCCAAGTCAACAAGCCCGTCCCCACTGAATCAAAGCTAAAGCGCTGCTGGATCCCCTGACCAGCTCTGCTCTGAACCCCTCTTTTTCCGTTCTGCTTAGTTCCCCAATATTAATCCCGGGCGCTATAAAGGGTACGTGGGGTTCAATATCGGCATGACGCTGCCTTCTTCCATTATTGCCCTGCTTGCAGCTCCTCCAACTTTTGCCTCTCTCCTCTCTCCTCTCCCCTTTCTTCTTCTCCCATGATTTTTACCAGCACTTTTTCTCCCCAGACTCCCACTCCCGCGATACACACGATTGCTCCAGAACTGCACGCAATCCAGAACCCAGCCCAACCGTAGCGTTGTTTGTGTCCCGCAGCTCCGTGTAATTTGGCTGCCTCGTGGCGATCGCGTGTTGCGTTGCAAGGCAAGGCCACCTGACGGACCCCGGTGTAAGAAGCAGCGTTTGGAAGCTGCCTGGGACGGAGCTGGACGAGCGTATGCGAAGCAATTGGCCAGGCAGCGTCGATTCTCTCATAAGAAAACATAAATATATCCCTGCGCACCCGCTCAACGATCTTTGGGAGCTGCCTATTCTACCATTTTATTCACGTATTCACGACATCAAGATCAGAAATTATATGAATCACTGCATATAAGATTGAAGCTCTATTATCATGGATCCCAAAGAGAAATTCTATCGCCACTTTCGCGATTCCGTCGAAGGTTGGTGGTCACTTTCGATTTGTACATGAAGGCTGATCAACCACCGCATGGCTGCTAACGTTCTTTCTTATTGTTCTTTTCTATCAGGTCTGCAAGATCAGATTGGCCAACTAACTCATATGTCTGGGATCGGGGGCGAACGACAAGAGGCTACAGACCACATCCTCGCTGGCATCAGCAAGCTTCAGAACGAAGTTGCTGATGCTGCCGAATTCACTCCTGCATACGACCGACGCCAATACTCAGAGGTCCGTCACCCCTAATAGCTCCGTATTAAGAGAAACCGACTGATTGCGATTTTGATAGGCAATCAAAGGCGTTCAAGACAGGCTCAATGAAACCCTGGCCAAAGTAGCTCCAAAGTCGCGGTTCCAATTTAGGCGCACGGGTACCGACCATGTTGACATGGGTGCTCCAGAGAATGACCCGCGACTGAATCCTGGCAGCTTATCCCGACGCCCACATAACCCAAAAGACGCACCAGGAGCGACGAGGGACATTTCTGGCGAGGCCGAAGATACCGTAGGAGACCTGCCATCGAAGCAAAAAGACTATAACCAAGAGTTGGCCAAGCCAGACCCTTCATCGATCCGCAAACCAAGTTTCTCTGCTGCTCAAAGCATTGGAATTTCCGATCAGACCGGCCTTCATATCATACTTCCGTCCTCGGCCTCGCGAGCTACTTCATCAGGTTCGCTTCGGGATCTCAAGAATTGTGTTATTGACCTTTCAATACCTACGGCCCAAGGAGCACCATTCCCCGGTCTTATGCTTAAGAATGTCGATAGATGCCTTATTGTAACCGGTCGTGTCAGTGGTCCTGTACACATCAATGATGTGTCCAACAGTACTCTGGTCGTTATTGCGCGGCAAGTCCGCATTCATAACTGCAAAAATGTCGACATCTATCTGCATTGCGCCAGTCACCCGATCATCGAAGACTGCTCGGGCATGCGTTTTGCCCCTCTTCCGTCATGCTATGTATGTACCATCGTCTATTACCATTGATGTCATTCGTTGTGCAGTTCTGAGCAGCACTGACTCTATACAGCTGATGGAAGGTGATGAATCGACCGAGAACCAGTGGGACCAGGTCGATGACTTCAAATGGTTAAAGACAACTCCGAGTCCGAATTGGACTACTCTATCCGAAGCCCAGAGGCTTGATGATGAAGTGTGGACGAAAGTTGTGCCCGGAAAACCAGGTTGCAGTGTGGAACAAATACTGAATAAGGTTGGGATTCCGCCAAAATAAGTTGGTGAAAATATAAGTTCTCCAGAGATGTATGGTCGAGCCATTGCGAAGTTTATTGATAGCCAATTCGTAGCTACATGAGAATCTTCAGAGATTGTTCGAATTTAATTTAGGCTCGTGCGCGATTCATATTGCTGCAGCTGTGTCTTTTCATAGTTCCATCTTATCCCCGCCCGCGTACGCGTCCTTGCTGAACTGCATTCCGTTCTCACGAAGCTTTTCTAGCAAGGCGCGTTGCATCTCTATTCGCGTTTCGAGTTCTTTGATTTCGGCCTTTTGCTCGTCGATGGAGCGATCCATGTCTGGTAACGCGCGGACCTGTGCTCTGGCATGCTGCAATTTGTGCTTGAGCTTATCAGTAGCACCGGGAACGTCTTTGAAAGACAGCTGCTGGCCGCCGCTGCTTGGTCCTCCGGGAGTCGCTTCTGTGGTAGCACCAGTAGGAGCAGAGGCTTTGAGCCCAGCGCGGACCTTTGCCAGGACAATGGACAGCTCGGACAGAGAGTCGAGGTCGTCTGGGGACAGAGTGGAAGGCAGAGCGAGGGCTGGTAGCTCTGAGGCCATGGCGACTGCTCGTGTGAATCGAGGAGCTTGGGGGCTGTAGCTGGTTCTTGCGCTGGTTACACAAGCAGGGTGCTGAGAGAGGCTCCGCCAGACGACAGATAGTGATCAATAGCGATAGCTAATCGTTCGTATTACGATCGCCTGTTGTAGCTGCGAGCTGCATGCCCCGATTGATTGGCCCACGGAGATTTTGCTTGTTGTAGGCAGCGTTTGACGGCGTTATTGAGGGGACCGTTGCCAGCAGCCGCCAGAGATTGGACGGAGCCTAGCGGCCAGGGCAAAAAACGGCCCGATGCACGGAGGCTCTCTAGCGCAGCCGCAGCACCAGCCAGCCCGAAGGCTGCTAACCCGTCCCTAGCGAGGCGCTGCAACACTTATCGGCAGCGTATCTGTCCATGATATGACATCGGCAGCCTATCAACCCCACCATCCAATGCTTTTAGTACTGGCGGCATGTTTCTGGTTTTGCAGCTTGGAAAAAACACTTGATCTCCCCATCAAATCACGCACCTAGGGCCTCCTACTTCCTCCCTACACTCTTCTCGTCCAGCTGAATCTGCCATTGAGCCCGTATACTGCTTCATTCTGTCTCGCCATGTCCAAGACAGAGCAAAAGGCCTGCCTCAGTACGTTGTCTCTTCCTCAATCACAACCATTGCCCCGCCATCCATCATCTCCTGGCCCTCAGCCCATCCCGCGTCCCAACATGCGCCGCGTGAAATCGGCACCGGCCACGGTCCCGACGAGCGATGGCCCGCCGCCCAAGGCCCCCGACTATGTCCTTGCCTTTTGCTTCGTGTTGGTGTATCTTGAGCTCGGGTGGCTAATCCTACTGCTGTTGCGGTCTTACAGTCGTTATTGATGGGTGGGGTATCCCCTCCGAGGAGAGCCCCAAGAATGGCGATGCCATTGCCGCCGCCGAGACGCCCGTGATGGACGAGCTTTCCAAGAGCGAGACTGGATTCACCGAGCTTGATGCCTCATCCCTGGCGGTGGGACTGCCTGAGGGCCTGATGGGCAACTCTGAGGTCGGCCACTTGAACATTGGCGCGGGACGTGTTGTCTGGCAGGATGTTGTCCGCATCGATCAGACGATCAAGAAGGAGGAATTCGCTTCCAACGAGGTTCTCAAGAAGACGCTTGAGGGTGTTGTGAGCGGCAATGGCCGTCTGCACCTCTGCGGTCTGGTTTCTCACGGTGGTGTGGTAAGTGGCCTACTTACTCGAGTTCAGCCTTTGAGAAGTCTCAATTGTAGCATGCTAACAGCCATCTAGCACTCCAAGCAGGAACACCTGTACGCTATCCTCAAGGCCGCCAAGCAGTACAAGGTCCCCAAGGTTTTCATCCACTTCTTCGGTGACGGCCGTGATACCGACCCCAAGTCTGGCGCTGCTTACATGGAGGAGCTGGTTGACTTCATCAAGGAGCTCGGCCTTGGAGAGATTGCCACCGTTGTCGGCCGATACTACGCCATGGACCGTGATAAGCGATGGGAGCGTGTTGAGATTGCTCTCAAGGGCCTTGTTCTCGGTGAGGGGGAGGCAAGCGAGGACCCCGTCGCTACTGTAAAGGCGCTCTACGAAACAGATGGCAAAAACAACAGAGATGAATTCCTTCTCCCCATCATTGTCGGTGGTGATGAGCGCCGTATCAAGGGTAAATTTTTTTCTTTTTTAAGAATTCTTGTCAGAAAGACTAGGCTAACCTCTGTGGATTAGATGACGATACCGTCTTCTTCTTCAACTACCGATCCGATCGTGCGCGACAAATCACTCAGCTCCTCGGCGATGTTGATCGATCCGTGCTGCCCGACTTCCCCTACCCCAAGATCAACAAGCTCGTTACCATGACTCGATACAAGACTGACTACCCCTTCGATGTTGCTTTTGAGCCTCAGAAGATGGACAATGTCTTGGCTGAGTGGCTTGGAAAGCAAAATGTTGAGCAGGTGCACGTTGCCGAGACTGAAAAGTACGCTCACGTCACCTTCTTCTTCAACGGTGGTGTTGAGAAGGTCTTCCACCTCGAGACTCGGGACCAGGACCAAGATCTTGTCCCCTCCAACAAGGCAGTTGCGACCTACGACCAGGCTCCCGAGATGTCTGCGGATGGCGTCGCCGACCAGGTTGCCAAGCGTCTGGCAGAGCAGAAGTTCCCCTTTGTCATGAACAACTTTGCTCCCCCCGACATGGTTGGACACACCGGTGTCTACGAGGCCGCCATTGTTGGCTGTGCTGCTACCGACAAGGCTATCGGAAAGATTCTGGACGCCTGCAAGAAGGAAGGCTACATCCTGTTCATCACTTCCGACCACGGCAATGCTGAGGAGATGAAGTTTGCCGACGGAAAGCCCAAGACCAGCCACACCACCAACAAGGTGCCTTTCATCATGGCCAATGCTCCTGAGGGATGGAGCCTCAAGAAGCAGGACGGTGTCCTCGGTGACGTTGCCCCTACTATCCTGGCTGCCATGGGCCTGCCCCAGCCTGAGGAGATGACGGGCGAGTCTCTTCTGGCTAAGGACCTCAAGAGGGGCGCTGCTGAGTAAAGAGACTTGATTGGGAAAACGATACCACGTAAAACAAATTACAGATAGAATGATTTGGTGAGCATTACTAGAGGCGAAGTAGGAGTAGGGATAGAAGAAAGATGAATTAAGGGCGTGAAGATTTTCCTTTTATCATAGAAACGACAAATATGAAATATGTATTACCCAGGCATGAACGTTCATTATAAAAGGCGGCAGATGGATAGAAGAAAGATGAATAAGAGCATGAGAATTTATATTCCAGTACTACGTTATGTATTTTGAGCATCTGTTATCAAAGACAGTGTATGGATAAACGATCAAGAGGAGCATGAAGATTTGACATTCAAAATGGACACGACAGATACGACATATCTATTACCTTGAATATGACCTCAATAGAGTGCTGCTACTGGTACTGAATATGCGGGCGACAAATACGAAATAATGAGGTACCATTGCGCGCCAAGATGTTTTATGGTGACGGCTTCTGTACGGAATTCCCTCTTGTGACTCCTCTAGTGTGCCTTTTCATGGCTGTAAAAGGCTTAAGGAGGCGGGAGCCCATTAAGCATCCTGTTATAAGGAAATTAATCGCCACCAGACATCGAGGTGGCGCGCGATGGTACTTAATATGAGCACTACTAAGTGCTGTTCCTAACCAAAGTTGTAATGATAGAAAACACCACCGATCCGCTGCTATAAATAAGTATTTATGCAGTGGTATTTTCTGTCGCCCTTTGCCTAACAAACTCAGTTAGTACTATTCGGATGTATTGAACAGGCTTCATGGTTTCATAGCTGCGAGTTATGCACTAGAATACGTGTGAAAAAAGCCATTTTGGCTGACCGGTACTCCTTTTACGCGCGTCACTGCAGAAAGGCGAGCTGTCTAACCCAGACTCACCAGTCAGGGGAGGGGAAGGAATACAGCATCGAACTGGCACAAACCGAATTAGGTGCTTCAGAATGGAGATCGGTCCGGCGCCCTCTTTCCACATAGGCCAGCCAAGAGCTGCATTAGCTCGCCGTGAGAACCTCATTTCCAGCCAGGAGCGTTGCCTCCGGCTGGCTCGGTAGGTCGGGACGCATCGAGGCGCTATCTGGGACCCTGAGTGTAGATTGTCACGAGCTATGGGCGGTAGCAGAGCGCCCTGTCGCCCAAGTTTGGGGGCTCCAGCTGCAGGAGGATAGAGTTGTTCCAGGGGTGAGGAGTGGGTGAGATGAGAATAGCCTCCCCCACTGGTCGGGAAAAAATTTGCCATCTGCCAAAGGGTCGTAATTTGTAATGTAAATCCTTCGTTTGCGTTGGCTGTACAGCTCCCAACAGGCGCTCTGGGGCATGGCATAATGGGGAGGAGTTATGCTTGTCCGTGTACAGCATAATAATGTTGATCTGTACAGTTCGGTACAACTTCAAGACGTGTAATTTTTTTCCTCCTCTTGATCTCATTCATACCCCATAGGTACCCAGACTAGCCCTCCCACGGAAGAGTCACATCGAGCTCTCTTGTACATGGACTAGAACAGATTTGTAGGATGCCTCGTAGAGTTGGGAATGAGGCGCCGGGCCGCCATGCAGATCGATCTTCAGGGTCTTGCCGACCAAACAGAATCAGTGGCGACGTGGCGATGGATAAGTTAGGATACTTGATTTGCCTCTTGCTTTGCATCGTGGAATTATGTGCGGCGGCCCCGTCAAATAACATGGTATTCCCAGAGAAGAGAATAAGAAAACAGGGGTCCTGGAACTCTCAACGGAGAGACCGACGAATCGGCATGTTGACGCCTTCCCCAGGAGGCAATCGCAGTTTCTATTTGCTCGCCTCTTATGCGCACGCCCGGCCCTGCCCTACGCTCGATGCTTCCACAGATGGTGCTAACAGCCTGTCCGATCTGAGCTAAGGATGCGGCTCGTCGAGATCGAGGCGGTTTAGGACTTCACCCTATGGGCGTAGACGTGGTAAAAAACAACAGGTTCACTTGTAAACTTGACCTCGACATGGGCGTGCCAACGGTTGCGGTACTGTGTAAAAATGTCTGTCGCATTGACGCAGCGTGCGAGAAGCGGTAGGAAAGCCGTTGAAATTCTGCGCAACAAAAAATAAGCATAAGATACTTAGTACGCGTTACAGGAGAAGAGGGAGAGGAGCCACAAATCTTGCTTCTGATTTAGTTTATGCCAATAAAGCAGGGCTGCTATCGACTGTTTTTGGAGCGCGGTAGATGGGGCCGGGGAAGCAGAGCCAGCGCGACGGGTTCGAGCTACCAGTTTGCCGGGCTTATGGTCTAAATACGTCTTCAAGCCGCACTTGAGGGCATTCCGGGTTTTTGGAGTGTATTTCGCGTGTGGAATCTGCAAATGGCGATTGCTGGTTGGAGCGTGGGGCCGTTGGGCGCGTTTGCCAGTATACAGTAAAAAAATGCGGCGATCTACATACGTCATTGTCTCCATCGAGTAGGAGGAAAACGGCCGTGGGACAAGGAACCGGTGGAGTTTTAGACTGTGAGCCGCTTCATGCAGAGCCACTGAGTACCTGCGTTTTTGTACTCCGTACGAGAAATTGGAGGTACTACAGTACACCTTCCTTCAGCACCAATCAATACCGTTTGCGGGGAAGCTCGCCACCCAGTATATGGCGTTGGTGGCAAAACGTCGGCTGAGGTAGATGGAAACTCAACAATCTTCGCGCTTCACTCTCTTACCACCATAAGGTATCTCGCCTTTCAAGTGAAGGCATTGCCAGATGTTTATGCTGACTGAAGTGACACCTATTCCTAGAGAATGACTCGCCTGTAGATCATGCCCACGCCAATCGGCATGGCATGCAGGACCAGCCGGAGCCGAGGCGAGAGGGAGTGGTCCGGGAGAAGAACAAGACCGCTGGGAAACGTTCACGGCCACCACGGCAATGCTGGCACCTCGATAGCGCAGACTAGGGCCACTCGCCAGGCACGTAGTAGTCCGGGTTCTCACACACCAGCGGCTGTCGTTGCAAGACAGGTCCGATCCAGACCCATCGACTCCCTGTATAGTACGGGTTCTGGACTCTCGGAGGTGATGTGCGACGTAATCGGTGCGCCACAAACAGCTCTTTGAAGGGCTGGGTCCCTGACTGGTCTTGGGCTGAGATACGTGGAAGAAGCTTCATTGGACTCACGACGAGGCAGCCTTGCGGGGCGGCGGGCCTGTCTGCGTGTACCAGGTGCTTCAGGTCGCCTGTCGACTACACGACTACAGGCGCGAGTATGTTGGAAGGCAAGAGATATTAGTATCTGGAGTATGAATAATGCAGCTGAATAGCTCTGGTGAACAGCCTTTCTACTAGTAGTACCTACTACAGATGAAGATTCGAATTGAATGGGAAACAGTGCGAGACACGCGCAGCCAGATGTCTCGGATCATGATAGTTCCGAGGACTGACCCCGGGAAACACCACTGGCCGATGACAGTCAAAAAACAAGATCTGCGCCCACCAGGCCTTGCGACCTCGTCCCCGCAGGTGGTGAAGGAAGTTGGCCAAGGCCCATAAGTGGAGTAATGGCGGCCAAGTTGCACGCTGCCGGCCAAAGATCAGGTGGACTCTGGCAGACGGCGTGGGAATAAAACGGGAGCCTGGGAACAATCGACACACAAAACCAATGATACACATACCACAGTGGCCACAAGATTCGCTCTTCAGCGGCTCGTATTGCTCAAAAATATGCGCATGTTTTCATTTCCCTTTCTCCCCCCTGGTCTGGGAAAAGTACAGTTAGGAAGTACACTCCCTAAGAACGAGAGAACCGCAGCGAAATGTCATTGGACCTTGGACGGAGCTAGGTCCGCGCAAATAAGTTTCATTCTCCGCTGCACTAAAGCAAAGCTACTACAAAGTTGCCTGATTTTTGTTGTTAGCGTGCTGCTTCACTGCAGGCAGCTTGGCCAGAGACATGGACGTGGCAGATTTGTCTCTTGTTACAGCTTGTGCTCTACCTAACTACCTACCTACCTATATGATGCTGGAAGTACGGCAACTGAACAGGTTAACCATTGGGCAACTAGGCAAATAAGAGACAAACACACCCACAGTCAAACGTCACCAGACGAAGCAAGGAAGAGCGGTAGCTGCCAAGTGCATACAGCTTGCAGGCCAGCCCGGTCCTATCGTCCTTCTATGTACTTGTACAAGTATCCGTACTAACTTTCAAAGACCCATTAATAGCATTGATGGGCGGGAGACGAGAGAGAGGCTCGTGGAATCACCTATCGGTCGTTGTCCACAGGAGGCAAAAAAAAAAAAAAAAAAAAAAAAAAAAAAACAAAAAAAAAACAGGGCCAGTATGGTACAGTGTATACGCGCATACAGGCGATGACACGATCACCCTTTGGTTCAAGCCAGCTGTGGCATTTGCATGTGCATAATCCTACCCTCGTGTGCTCGACCTTTTCTCACTCAACTCTGTCCGATTTGCCCGCTTTTCCTGCCCTGTGCCGAAACAGCAGCCTGTACGGAGTACAGAGAGCAGTGTTTCTGCCCCATTGGAAGCTTGTCGCTAAAAACACCCTCCGGAGTGGGACACCGCCTCGCTAGCTTCCCAAAAAAAGACCCTGATTTCTATGGCTTGGGCTGATTGCTCTTGCGATTTGTCCGATCGACACGCATTGCCTCTTGTCTGCGAATCGAAGCCTCACTGTCGGCGCCATCAGCCAGGGTTTTTGCCCACACGGTACCCGCTGGCGGCGGCAAAAAAGCTTTACTCGTGCCAGAACTTTCTCGCAGGGGCTGGTTGCAATGACGATCAGTGCCTTGCCCTCAAAACTCTAGATGCAAATATTTCTCCTTGGCTGCTGCAGCCGAACCGCCATCGGAAGCAAGGCTGGCTTTTCACAACCGCTGGATCGCGCGCGCACATCGTCAAACCCTCATCCCGTTTTTTAAACCTTCCCCTCCCCAGCTGCCGCGCGCATTGCCAGCCTCACACGGCGATCAACCTCAACTCAGACTTGTACCTCTCCGGCCCCATCAAACCCTACGGGGGGGCTGCTGTTGAAGACGAGCTTCCCTTACCCCCACAAGTTCTCAACGTGCTTGTTTTTCCGTCAGCGTCCTCGCTTCCCCTCAACACACGGCCTCTCTCTCTTGGGCTCAGTTTCACCCGAGCATACTTCCACCAGCCCACTCCTGGAATAATTCACAATAGCGACTGTCCCACGAAGTCTGAAGCCTTAGAAGTGATCAAACGGCAAAATAGCTCCTGGTCGCATAGTCAGACTTCGTAAGCCATAGCCTGGAGCTGATCTGGGGGACGCTGCAGTGGCGACAAAGCTGCCCTGAGTGCGCTTTGCCAATTATCGTCACTTTCAATCCAAGCTTGAGGGCGAAAATAGGCGCGAAAGGAACCGGATTCGAGCAAACGACGACGACATCCAAAAGATTTTCACTTCAAGGAAAAAAGGACGACAAGAAGGATTATTCTTATTCTACCAGCCAGTGGACACGTTTTCGGATCGGCACTCGAGAGGACTACGACGACAAAAGGGCGAAGGCTTGTGGTGGATTTCCATCGAGCCGTCCATCTTCTTGGCTGCCTCATCATACGCGCACGCACTCGTCGCTGACTGCGGAATCGAGATTTCACGCATCTCACGACGCACGCGAATCTTGGACTGGCCCTGGATCGAGCTGGTCATTTCTATTGTTCATTCCATTACTCGGCCTTGTTAACTGCATACTGCTGGGCCTAGCAAGCCTAGGTAGGCATTTGCAGCGCTACTCACTCCAAGAGGTAAGTTGCCCGAAGTTGTTGCGACCCTTTTTGCTTATCCTGCTCGATCGATCGATCGCCTACAGCGCCACGACCAATGACACGCCACTTTTGTGCCTGACAAACCGGCGTCCCCCCATACTATCATCACCCAATTACTCGTCACAGACACACAGTTTCCTGAGAACTCACTGCTAACGATGCTTCTACAGAGTATAGGCGCTTGGCGAGGAGGACCCGCTTGGCTACGTCACATTCGTCATAAGTCACATTACTTGGACCCTGATTGCTTGATAGGCAACAAGCTTCACCAGGGCAGTTGAAAAGGAACATGACTCTTTAAGTCAACTACCTCAATACTTGCCAGCCTCTTAATGAGTAAATAACCTGAACCTACAATGCAGCCGACAGAGGGCAATCCTCCGAAACAACCCCAACTGTCATCGACAGGCCATCCTCTCCCCCGACGAACTTCTGGAGAACACTCCATTACCCTGCGACATCATCAGCTAGCTCGCGATGCCTCCTTGAAAGCAAGCCGCGGGTCGGCTCCGCCAAATCAAAGTAATGGCGAACACTTGTCATCTCCCCGTCGAAATTCGTCGGGTGAGAGCAACGAAACCGGCCAGAGCGACGCCAATAAATGGTTTGATCAGTCAAACCAAAACCCCACAGCTACCTTTCACAGCAATTCCATGGATGGTACGTATCCCGTCGTTTGCCTGAAAGCAATACCTCTCAAGTCGCTCACGCTCGCGTAGTCGATCCACCCTTTTTCCAGAAAGAATCAGATTCGTCCAACGAAGATAAGCCGTATCAGTATTTAACAGCCGTGCCTCCAACGCCCAATGACGCTCGAAGCAGTAGCGCCGATGACTACCGAAGCGTGATTGACGATCTCACCGTGGAGATCCAGAAATTGAAGGAAGAGTTGAAGCGATACAAACAGCACGGCCCCGATATGCTTCGAAAAGACAAGCTCTTCGAGATTAAGATACATGGGTTACCTAAAAGGAAAAAGCGCGAGCTGGAAGCGACGCTCCGAGACTTTACAGCAAGCTTAGGGGACTCGCCGGGTAACTCTTCATCGAAGCGCGACAAGAAATCGTCCAGGCATGCTACTCGCGATGGAATGACTTCGGGGTCAGGCTCCATGTCACTATCGAAACACGCCTCGTCTTCGTCTGGATCTCACACGCGGCCAGTTGACTCGGCTTATGCGTCCATGTCGACTGGTGCTGGCTCCTCTGGAACATCGTTGAACAGGCCACAAGGAGGCGCGCGATTCAAGTCTAATGAGGCAAAAGTAGAGAATTACTTGCGCGATATCCCCGAGGGACTATATCCCCGTTCTCTGTCCATGACGGAAAAGGAAAGGAAGAAGCTTGTGGTCCGACGTCTTGAGCAGATCTTCACAGGAAAATTTGCAGGTCGGCATGCCCGTCGGAACCAGGCTAGCCAAACGGCACCTGCATCTGCTGCGCAAGTCCCGTTGGGGCCGCCAGGAGCACACTCTCCCCTGCGGCCTTCCTCTGTTCAGCAACCGAAACTGAAGCCAAGTCCAACTGCCGGATCTGAGCTCTTACGTGAAGCTCGAATCCTTCCTCAGGAACTTCATCTCGCAGGAAAGAAGAGCAGATCGCAAGACATTGGCTCCGCGTCCAACTCAAACAGAGATCAGACAGAATCAGGAGGTAACGGCAATGGCAATGGTAGTAGCACAGGATCAAACCCGTCTCCACCCATGCCACCACCTCCTGAACAGCGACCTACAAGACCCAAAGACCTCGATCCTGACCGCATCCAAATCCCATCCGAAAACATGGAGTACATCAGACATTTGGGTCTTGTCCCTCCTGAACTGATACCCGATCCACCATCAGAAATTGACGTTCACCCCGATGCCGAAGGGTGGGTTTATTTGAACCTTGTCTGCAACATGGCGCAGCTGCACATCATGAATGTCACTCCAGACTTTGTCCGCACTGCCGTCATTGATCTCAGTTCCAAATTTCAGCTGTCGCCAGATGGCCGAAAAATCAGATGGCGCGGCGGCACAGACGGCACTAAATTCAGTAGCGAGAGCTCGGGTGACAGTTCACAGCGAAGTCCTGAAACAGACGACACGGAGAACACAAAAAAAGGGCACCGTAAGAGGCAAAGAACAGGCCGCTCAACGGGAGATTCTGGGAGCTCGGGCAATCGGCCATCCAAATTTGGGCCACTGATGTCTGCGCCCTCTGAAAGTTTTCACTACAAACCCATCTTCGTTAATCAGCCTTCGCCCAACGCGCAATCGTCAATGGAGGACGGTACTTTGTCGTCTTTCGGTCCCCTCGAAAGTAATACAGATTCGCGGTGGGCCCGAAGCGGTTCTGGCGCCTCTAACCGTCGGAAACGCCTCCGGGACGGTGCCATTATCTACTACAGTGGTGCTCCGTTCTGTACCGACTTATCAGGCGACCCAGGAGATATATCCCCTACGACGTATTTGTTATCCAGTGAAACAGGACAGTCCGCCTCTCAGAAGAAGCAATTTCTTCGGCCATTGCCCTTCCGATCAGGATCAGGATCTTCCTTGGACAGACGACCACTGAGTGACGCTGACCTCGGTCTGGGTGCCATTTCTGAGATGAGCATGAATGATGGAGCTAGCGTACCTGAGCTCTCGACTGACTCGGGTGATGAATCTAGCGAGCTCGATATGGAATTTTCCTGGGGAGATAAGCAGCAAACTCTCGAGATTCATCCGCTTGAGCCTTGCGGTCTTGGTGGCGTGCGACCAGAAGATCACTTCATGGTGGTGGTAACGACGAGGCGCCCAATGCTTGATGCTCACGGCGGCCAATCCGGCGTGAAGCGGCGCAAGCTTTCCGAAGAGGTGACTGACAACATTATCCATCGGCTGGCTACAATGTCAACGTCCTCGCCTCGCCCACTTGCTCGTCAATTGCTATCAAAAGGGGACGTTCCCAGGATTGGAATCGAATACATGTCGGGCCGCATAAAACGCCTTGATCCAGTGGCGCTCCCTCCGCCTGCCATATTCTTTCCGCCCTTTAGCGTGGACTCGTGGTCTGAAGACGAATATGGATCCGACGGCGACGACGAGCTTAATTCTTCCGAAGAGTTTATGAGTCGTCGAGCCAACCCGCATCAATCCGACGACTACCCCGACGGTGTGGACCTGAGCAGCGGCGACGAGGACGGCGAAGAGCCTGATGACGATGTTGACATGGCGGTGACTGAGGACCCAGCCAGCGGCATGGATGGGATCTCTCTGCAGGGTCCACGCGGATCACGGGCTAGCACCGAGGCTGTTCCAGGGACTCGTGGACGAAGCAACAGCGCTAGGACGGAGGTGTTGCTCCACACTGGAGGCAGCTCTGCGGCGACTGCAGGAGGCGGCGTCGAGAGCGGGTACAACACCAGCTCCGCAGGGAGTGGCTGATTGTACGGGACATTTCATATTATGAGACACCCCCTTGATGATTCAAGAGGTGCATGAACGTGAGCTCTGTGAATCCCACCGAGCCGCACTGTCACAGCAACACCGCGAAGTGTCATCTCATGATTTATTAGCAGCAGTAGCGGCATGTATTGAAGCGACAACGGCAGCTTGTTGGAAAACAGAGATCAAAAGCGAGCTCTATGGTATTCTTTTTTTTTTCTGCCTTGATGACAGGATATCTGTCTGGTACAACTTGATTTCTGCGATTACTGAATTTTTGTTTAATGAGCTTTTGTTATATATACCTGGGGGACTGGCGTTGAAAATTAGGGATTCCCTCCCCCCAACAGCACGATTCTTCCAAGCGTGCGATTGATGAGTTTTGTTTATCTAGCATTTGAGTTGTATATGTAGTACAGAGAGATTGTACAGACAAGAACCAATATGCGAAATAATACTGTGTTAGTGACGAGAAAAGCGAAGCAGCATATTATGCTCAGCCAGTTTAAGGCTATACTGTAGAGCGGTATCGCATGGGCCTTGAGCTGCCCCAAGTAGCTCGGCATCGGTTGGTCCCGCAGTCGGGAACCGAACTATCGGGATTATTGTGTGCATACCAAAGTGGTGTAGTTCTTTATTGTTTACACTTGCTCCAATGGTTTTTGTCAAAGTGTACCTAGACTGGTGTCGATCCCAAGCACGTGATACAGGCACTCGACGCATTTCATCATCAAGCTCTGACTAGAGTGTGGCTTTCACTGTGTGGCTGGAACTGACTACGCAATCAGGCCATTCCATCCTGCAGCACGCACGAAGCTCCTTTTGATCGCTGCATCAGGCGTCGACCATAAATCAGCGTGAGGGGTTTCGCTTTGATAGTGCTTATCAAGCGATTGATATAAATTGAAATTTCATTGAATAGCTACATACTTTTTTTTTCTGGTCTTGTCTGCGCTGGTTCCGCGACTGGCATTGTCCCTTTATCTCGTCTCACTTTTGTGTGTGTTTTTGGATTCCTTCGCCTTGCTGTGCTTTTGGGCTCTTAAGTGAAGATGCGGCTGCAATTGGGCTCGGCCTTGGTGGCGGGATTAGCCGTTGCTGCGGAGACTTCGGCGTCAAAGGAAGAGGTGAAGCCGGCTGGGGTTAAGAATGTTGCTATTATCGGTGAGTTTGCCTGGTTGACGTTGGTTCCTGGTCTCGGAGATGTGGGCGGGGATGAATCCCACGATTGGAATATGAGACATACACACACACCCCGACGGCCACTGATAAACTAACCACACACTGCCATAGGAGCTGGAGCTGCCGGGGCTTCAGCTGCGTACCACCTGCGTCAATATGCAGAGGAAGCCGGCGTCAAGGTCAACATCACAATCTTTGAAAAGACGGACCGCATCGGCGGCCGCACCCTGACCGTCAACGCGCACGACGATCCGTCGCAGCCCGTTGAGCTCGGCGCGAGCATCTTCGTCGCCGTCAACCACATCCTCTACAACGGCACCAAGAACTTCAACCTGTCCATCGGGTCCAACTACCGCGTCGCCGAGAGCCAGGCCGACGTCACGGCCATCTGGGACGGCGAGAGCTTTGTCTATGAGACGACGGACGGCACCGCCTGGTGGTGGGACGCGGGCAAGCTGTGGTGGCGGTACGGCATGAGCCCCTACCGCGCGGTCAATTTGGTGAAGGAGGTGGTGGGCAAGTTCTTGAAGCTGTATGAGCAGCCGTATTTCCCTTTTCGGTCGTTGACGGCAAGGACGTATGAGCTGGGGCTGGTGGAGATTACGGGGGTGACGGGGGGAGCAGTTTCTTGCGCAGAACAAGGTGAGAAGGGCGGAGATGATGAGCTTGATGACAATGACTGACCATTTCTCGCTAGATTGATGAAAAGTTCTCGAGACACATTATCCAGGCTGCTACAAGAGTCAATTATGCCTCGAACCTGGCATATCTTCATGGATTGGAGACCATGGTAAGTCTTTATCTGGGAGTTTGTTTTCGCATCAGTCAATCGTCTTGGGATTCTGATATTAAATGTGCAGGTCTCGTTTGCTACGGATGGCGCCATGTCCGTGGTTGGAGGCAATTGGCGCATTTTTGAGCAAATGGTCAGAAACAGCGGCGCTACGGTGTATCACAACACCACTGTCTCGGCCATTGCCTTTGCCAAAGAAAAGACTTCGTCTTCAGCACCCAAGTATGAAATCTCCACTGCTTCCGCCGGCTCATCATCTACAGAGCCAGAAGTGGTTGCCACAGCATTCGACGATGTGATCATCGCCTCTCCCTGGCAGTTCAGCAACATCGAGGCCGGCGAGGGAGTTATCAAGCACCACATTGAAGAGATTCCTTATACCAAGCTCCACGTCACGCTCTTCTCCTCTCCCCGCAAGCTGGATCCCGAGTTCTTCAAGCTGGCACCCGGAAGCACAGCCCCCAGCAACGTGTACACGACTCTCGCGGAGGGCGAGAAGCCAAAGGAGGGTACCGAAGGGGTTGGCCAGACGGGCTTCTACTCTGTCAGCACGCTCAGGACGATGCTCAACCCGAAGACGAACGCCACAGAATATGTATACAAGATCTTTTCGCCCAAGCCCGTGACCCCACAGTTCCTGTCCGAGCTTTTTGGCGTCAAGGTACCAGAGGCCTTTACGTCTGGGTCTGGGGAAAATGGGGACGACAACGGCGGTGTGGATCCAATTTCGTGGTATTACCCTCATTGGTTCTACGCCTACCCGGTCGAGCTTCCGCGGGTGACGTTCCAGGACCCTATTCTGGGAAGTGGGTTGTACTACACCTCTGGAATCGAGAGTTTCATCTCGACGATGGAGACGAGCGCTTTGATGGGCATGAACGTGGCAAGGCTGATTGTCGATGATGCAGCCGGCATTTCTCGGGAAGAGGTTCCTGCAGTTATGAGCGAGGGGGATTTGGGGCTGGAGAATGTCAAGGTGGAGTTGGTTGTTGAAGAGCCCGGCGAGCTGTAAATCTCGGACCAAGTTGAGCCGAGGGAGAATGGAAAGAGATGGCGAAGATGGAGGCAATTCGGATGATGGCGGCAATTTGGCGAGTAATGGTAAGTTGACGATTTACATGACACAGAGTTTTTGGAGGGGTTTATTTTAGGCAAGCGACACTTTCTTTGATAGTTGAGTATTTTGATATATGGGGCTTGGGCCCTGAAATGGTGAATTAACTGTACGTTTCTTCATCAATTCATCGCACTGTTACTGCTATTCATGTCCTTCAAAGTGAAGAAGAATTGTAAGCAGTATGGAGGAGTTAGTGCAAAGGTGCCTCAACAATTTGCAGACCATTGCGTTGCATCCCGAGCTAGTATTACTAGTAGGTAGTATCGACTCTGCCTTCTCATGCAAACAAGATATCGGAGCTTAAAGTGATTTAGCTCAGCATCCTTGCATATGCATCCCGTGACTAACATAGAAGGAGGGACAAAAGGCGGAGAAGCTGCATTGGCAGTCTGTTTTGCTTATCTACCTAGTTGCCGAATGGAATGCCAAGCGTGTCATCTATAAAGCCATGCTTCTACCTGCTGTGTCTTTTCCGTATCAATTGGAGAAGAGAGGGGTTAATTGAGTTTCACGCTGGTTCCCATTGATGCTCGTGCGGCTCTCGGGGTGGTGTTCCGGGCGGCTTATTCAACGAGAGGGCGACGCGATTACCTTTTACATCTGGCTGGGGCTAGGTTGATAACCTTTTCACAAAGCATGATGGTATGAGGCAAACTCAACAATCCTCGTTCGTATATGTTGGCGGTATCCTTTAGGTCTAGCCTCCATCCCAGCAGGCACCTATTAAACTTGCCGAGTCTTGTCCGTGGCTTTCGAACTGATTGATGGGGCAAAAAAAGATGATTCTGGGCTATGCATGCGGTGCGGCATGGCAGGCTCGGAGCTTACTTGAAATCTTCCTTCAACGTGGGGCCGTTGCGGCGACGAGACTGGCCGCCGCTAAACAAGGTCCATTCGCCATCTCCATCGCATCTCTTTGTCAATTTTTTTCTCTTCTCTCTCCACCACTCGTAAATCCGAGTAGCAAGTGGTGTGTATATGAGGTCATCTGAGGGGGAATGAGAAAGATAAAGAAAAGGTTTTGCCTCTTGTTATCTCTGCCAGGCTTCCCTCAATTGGACAAATGGTTGTATCGTTATCACAGAGTAATCCCTTTTCTGCTCAAAGCTTCTCCCAAAACAGCAGAAATCCCGGAATCCCGTGTCCGATAATCGCGGCCGGCCTGTGTCGGCATCTGCCGGATGAGGCCCTAGCTCCAGGTGCCGGCTCCGACGGCGCTGGCATTCGAGGCGTCTAGACCAATTCCCATTTGCTAATTGTAAACATTACAATGGAACTTTTTATTGGAGAATCCTAGCATGGGAAAGTTTTTCGTAATGGAATAGGAGGATTTTGTGTTTCATGCGGTATGAAGTGTCATCAATTCGGGCAACTTTGGATGGAGTTTGTTGCTCGTTAGCTCATGGTCTAAGCGAGAGGAACTCCGTTCTTGCCTTTGTTGTGACTTGCTGTTTCTTACATTTAGGGTCGTTGCTATCTTTATCTTTTGTGCTAAAGGAAGGGGACCCCTACTCTTGTTGGCTTGACTATTCCTTCCTTCTACCGCTGCCAATTGTCTTTGATATAGAGAGTTATCACAAGAGCGGTGCCATTGATATATCCCACCCTTTTTGTTATCCATCCGTTGACAACAATTCCATCCATTCACAACTTTGAAACTCCTCTTCAGCTTCTTCTCGTCGATAACAATCACATCAACCCACCACCCAGCATGCCTGCCTCCGGCCCCGCAGCCACCAAGACAAAGTACAGCTTCACCGACGACTACAGCGAGGGCGCCCATCCCGACGTGCTCAACGCACTGCTGCTCAGCAACAACTCCCAAGAGGTCGGCTATGGCCACGACAGCTACAGCGAGACGGCCCGCGAGCTGATCCGCCGCCAGCTGGGCTGCGACGACGTCGGCATCTTCTTCGTGCCCAGCGGCACCTCGGCCAACGCAATCAGCATCGCCGCCTGCCTGCGTCCACACGAGGCCGTCATTGCCTGCAGCTCCGGCCACATCGTCACGCGCGAGACGGGCGCCGTCGAGGCCAGCGGCCACAAGATCATCAACGTGGCGCCCAAGGACGGCAAGCTGACGCCCGAGTCGCTGACCAAGGCCCTCGACGACAACTGGCACTTCCCGCACATGGCCCGCCCGCGCCTCGTCTACATCTCCAACGCCACCGAGGTCGGCACCGTCTACACAAAGGCTGAGTTGACTGCCCTGAAGCGTCTCTGTGAGGCCAATGGCCTGCTGCTCTTTTCCGACGGCGCGCGAATCGGCGCTGCCCTGACGTCCAGCATGAACGACATGACGCTCACCGACATGCTGGAGCTCACCGACATCTTCTGGATCGGCGGCACCAAGAACGGCGCCCTGCTCGGCGAGGCCGTCATCGTCAAGGACCCCAAGCTGGCCGAGGACTTTGAGTTCTTCGTCAAGCAGCACGGCTCGCTGCTCGCAAAGGGCCGCGTCATGGGCGTCCAGTTCGCCGAGCTCTTCCGCGACGACGACAGCCTGTACTTTAAACTCGCCGGCCGTGCCAATCTGGCCGCCGAGAAGCTGTCGCGGTCCATTGTCGGCGCCGGCTACCAGCTCAGCGCAAAGACGGAGACGAACCAGGTCTTTGCGCTGCTGCCCCAGGGCCTCGTCAAGGCGCTGCAGCAGGAGTTTTCGTTTTACGAGTGGGAAAAGTATGGCGAGTTTTCCGTCGTGAGACTCCTGACTACCTGGGCCACGGATCCGGCCCAGCTGGAGAGGTTCAACCAGATTGTGCTGAGCTGGACTCCTGACGCGCAAAAGACACTATAGAGCGCTTTTTAAAACTCTTTTTTTCCCACACGTTTGTTTTGCTTTCAAGAACAACTAGCGCAATTTCTCTTCTCTTCATTTTTTTTTTCTCCTTTTTCTTATTAATGGGAATGATCGGTCGGGGTCGCATTGTTAGGCATGTAGATTTGTGATTTGAGCGACAACTGTTGAGGCATTGGGTCTATTGTGGCGTTTGGGAAAGTCTTGGATTTGGGCTGGAAACAATGAGATATAGAAAAGCCTTGGGTCCAACTTTAATAAACTACGTTATGTCTAGTGATTGTTTCCATTTTTGGTCTTTGTGGTTGTTTTGTGCCCGAGTTCTTAATCTTGGTCGTGGAGCTACGGGCCAAGCTTGAGCATATCGAAATCGATTATCACTGTACAAGATTCAAGTGTTGTGATCAATCTCATCACAGGACTGCTAGCTAGAACCAATACTGCACATTTCGGCCTCTAGCGAGGTCGTGCTGCAAGAGACGAGCTTGATGCCTAGGTAGCAATTGCTCACTCTTGAGCTCTCTACGGCTCCGACCTTGGGTTGATGAATTGAATCCATTGGTAATTTCTTGTTACTTCCTCCTTCAAACAGTATATCGGTGCTTACAGGGAAAACTTAACTGCCTATACTTGGAGAGCATGGCAGTGCTAGATAAGAGCCCTTTTGTCAGAAATTAGTGCCTTCTTTCAATAGCATATGCTACACTTGCTCTTTCCACGTAACTACACAAGGTATTTGTATTTCATCATTAATGAGTAGGTACCTAAGCTATAAATACCTTGCCCCAATTCTGGGGCGACATGCAGTTGTAATTGAGTAGGCACATGGGTGCTATTTGCAGTGCCTGGGTTGACGATGAACCCTGCACCTCATGCAAGCCGGAAAAAAACTTTAATCGAATACTCCCTGCATTTCGGCAGTTCATGTCTAAATAGAGGTGTCTGATAGATTCAGCTCGGATTAAATAAAGCTACTTATGATGTAATGCAATTCCTCAATGATACCAAACGACGGCATTATTCAGCTTATTGTAGTATTCTCTTTGGTATTCGGATAAAAGTTTTCGGGATTAAAGTATCCGGAGGGGGGTAAGAAAACCATCCGAACATGAAAACCATCCGAAGATTTAAAGTATCCGAGGATGGGAAAAAAAAGTATCCGAAGCGGATAAACCTTCCAAATCTTGTTGCTTCGTTTGAAGAATGTGATGATAGAGTCTAAAGTCACAAGCCAAGTATATTAGAGATTTGTCCTCGCCAGCTGTATTGTGCTTTTTTATCTTGAGATCAGAGGAAGATGTGTTCATTCCCCCTTGTATTTCTTGCTTTATTTGGGACTCTTGTGCTCAACAAGAACTTAAGCAATGCATGTCTATATTTTTATAACAAATAACAAAACTAATAAAAAGCAAAACTAATAATGAGAGAAGCATTGTTCCCCATCTCACGCAGTTTTTCAACTTTTAACGGGCGATAAAGATGCAATAACACACAGTGAGCAGTCATTCACCACCACCCTATTTCTCGCATGAAAAATCCCCGTTCTACGGGCCTCTCCGCAATGGAACCACCTTTTCCCTTCTCCATTATTCCCAACTATCGTGGCATTTCTTTTTGGGACGAACCGTGGAGCGAAGCGTATGTTTTTTTTTGTGGCCCAACACGTGCCATCCCGGTCTTTTCCCTCTCAATCTTCTCAGCTGCCGATCACACTAGGAGGTGGTGTCTTATAGGAGTAAAAGTTACTTACATGTTCAATCGATTATATGATTCCCAGGCTAGACGGCAACTCATTCCTCATAAATGAAATAGAACTGCCCCAAGTCCACCCCTGCTCGAAGATACTATCACCTAAACGTTACTTTGACAAAGAGAGCATATCCATTTTATGCAGTGTGTTTCGCTTATCCTTGCCCAATTCAGAGTCCGGAGACATCTCTTGAGCAAAATGTCTCAATAATTGTGGATTTGCATTGTTTGGCTCTGTATCTGAATCAGCCGCAATGCTAAAAGAAGAACTAGTGGAAATGAATCCTTCGATCGATCTCAGTCAGTTTACTCTTCCTGTAAAGGCACCCAGCTCTTCCCCTGAAGACTTCATCCAACGAAAAACGGCATGTGAAAATTCATTGGTTGTCCCCCAGTAGTTCTATACGATAGGACTATTTCGGACAACTTTACGATTGATGTGGTAAAATCACTGAGCAAATGATCATCGTATTTTAGAATAATAAAAACAATCTGTATTTGTCTCGGTTGGACAGTAATCGCTAAATAACAGTAACTAGAAGAAGCAAATGCCGAGTTTCCCTTCTGAACAGCTGTGCCGCCAGAGCCTATCCTCTATAAAGTCTATCCATCTATTCATGCTTTCTAGTCATGACGATGCGGGTCTGGCGGTTCGTCGAATAGCACTTTTGAAGAGGAGGTATCATGTAATAGATCCGAATCCAGATCCAGTCTGGAAAAGAAGACGCCAAAAAGGGGAGAAAACAACTCCCAGACGTGAAGAGGATTTCATATCTCATGTAGTCAAATCATAAAGTTATTTAGTCGCTGGACTTGTGCATGGAGCCAGTGACGTAATTCTCGGTACCGAGCGCGTTGATAGTCTCAGTGTCTTCCTTAGACAAGTCAAAGTCAAAGCTCTGAAGGTTGCTCTCGATGCGAGATGGGGTCAAGCTCTTGGGTAAGACAACATTTCCTCGAGCAGCATTCCAGTTGAGGAGAATTTGAGCGGGAGTTTTGCCGTACTTCTTGGCAATGGCGTTGATGGTAGGATCTTCGAGCTTGTTGCCCTGAGCCAGCGGGGAGTAAGCCTCAATCTTGATACCGTACCTATCACAGAGATCAACCAGAGCCTCGCGCTGGCAGAAAGGATGGACTTCAACCTGGTTGACAGCGGGGACCACACGTGCGTTCTCAATGAGGTTCTCGATATGGGCGGCGCCAAAGTTGGAGACGCCAATTGACTTGACTTTGCCAAGTCGCTGAGCTGTCTCTAGGGCACGCCAGCTTTCCAGACGCTTCTGCTCATCTGAAGCGGGAGAGTGGATCAGATACAGGTCCAAGTATTCAAGACCCATCTTGTCGAGGGAAGAGCAGAGTGCGTTGAATGTAGCTTCGTAGCCGTGATCAGAGTCCCACAACTTAGAGCACACAAAGATCTCTTCACGGGGTGTGCCAGTCTTTTCCATCCAACGACGGATGGCACGGCCGCAAGCCTCCTCGTTGGCATATCGAGCAGCAGAGTCAATGTGGCGGTATCCAGCGTCGAGGGCAGCTGTGATGGCATCCTCAGTCTCCTGGCCGTTAGGGGCCTTGTATACACCAAGGGCAACCTGAGGAATGACATTGCCATCGTTGAGAGTAATAGAGGCAATGGAAGAAATAGAGCTGCTGTGGGATCGGGTTTGGTAAAGAGACTTTCTGAGGTTGGAGCCACGCTCAGGAGAGGTCTCAGGGGTGATCGCGATAGGAGCCATTGTGATTGAGGGCTTGAGAAGCTTTGTATGAAATGCTGTTGTGTGTCTTATGGGCGTAGGAAGTCAAGCAGATGAAATGAAGACCACTTCCTGAAGCGGTAGATTGCGGGTAATGGGTCTTGAGATGGTTATCGTGTAAGTCTGTGGAGTGATGGAGGCTGATAATGGAGAACAGCGATGGTTTTGCGGGGGGATTGACAGCTGCTTAAATATCTGGAAATCCGAGTCCTAGAAGCTCCTAATCTGCCACTTCTTCACTCATGTCTCTACGTATGAAGTACACACCTTCAACTTGCCATGGATATGAGATGCTGTCCCGTTCAGCATGGTACATTGCGCCTTGTGCGATTCTATCGGCGTCTTGGCACTCGCAGAGGTACGTACATGCGACGTACTTTCCTCTTCATAACACCGCCTCTGTCAACTCAGCACAGTGGTGGAGTCGAACGGGCCCCTGAAGCAATACTATCCTTGAATCGGCCCATACGAGACGAGACTGAGCGGCGCCAAGATTGTCTGGAGATATGGAGTGTGAGTGGACATGTGGTGGAGAGGACGTGATAACCCAAATGCGGCATTTTATCAGAATCTCCAGTGTTCTCTTCTTGCAGTCCAGCCGATGTGAGGCACAAGATTATGAGAGTCTCAAAGCCTCGCGAGATGCATGAGCCCGCGGCGTTATGACGACGGCTGTGGAGGCCGCGATAGCTGGGCTATGGGTCTCAACAGGCCAAAAAGTGACAGACCAGCCCATCCGCGTGAACTTTAGCGAGAGATTCACGGTTTCCATCGCTCGCGTGGAAGAGATGAGTCCATAAAACTGCGGCGTTTATCGTTCCACTTCGTGGAGAGCGCGGCCTGAACAACAAATCAGCGTCTTGTTTATGCTGCCCACGGGGAAGATTCTACTGACAGATTGCGCGGAGCACAAGCAAAGCCAGCGCGCAGAATAGCTTCAACCTTTTCTTATCCACACCCACATGGAGTGGAGCACGGCCTGTGATTTAAATGGAGCAATATCAGTTCTCTCGGTGCCTCTGCCCGAGGTGAGGCGAGCTCAAGGATTGCTGTTGTCGGATCCTCAGGGGAAGAAGCCCAAGCCCTTGATGCGCATAACTAATCTGGCAAGATCTTGACGGTGAGACGCGATGCCAAATGAAGAGTTTTCTCTTATTCCCAAAGTCCGCGTGCATTGTTGTCTCTTCATGGAAATTCCCCGAGTGGCCGTGGGAAAGAAGGTGCAGCGGTGCCTGATAGCTGACACGTCAAGGTACATCTGCGAACCGTACCGTATACGATATATCAGTCCATGCCATGCGCATATTCACCGCTGGGACAGCGAGATTGGCAGTACCAGCTTCGACCTGCAGCATGTACCGTCTCTGAGTCCCATTTGCGTCCCACCATCGACGTAATTTGTCCCACCGCTGAGAGATTGTGTGCTTGTACTGCAAAGATCGGCAGCTGGAAGCTCCTGCCCAAGCATTCCGGGATGCAGCCAAGCCAGAGTGCTTTCCCACGAGGAAAGAGCAACAGATGAATGCGATGCCGCTAACCGTGTATGGCTACTGCCATAGCATAAAGCGCCTCGCCTGTGGCTGCCGTTCCGTGTCGGCTCAGCCAAGCCGGAGCCCGGCCGCTCAGCGGTCCAGGGCCCCGGCCAGCGCCAAAATTGACAGACTGTGTATGAATGCACGCAGAGTCTTCATTTGTTAAATCGATCAACTACTACCTATTCACTCATGTAATAGGCGCTCACATCTAAGAAATGCATTATAACTCCCTTCTTTAGCGCCTTACCTCATTTTGATACCCAGTCTTCTTATATCCATCTCTTTTCCTTTACCCAATGCAGATCCGATACATATCCGGCACCTTATAGGCCGCAAAACTCAAGCCACCTGCCCCATCTTCAACAGGCCTTTCTCCCTCCTTTTTCTGTTATCACTCTCTACTTGTACATCCATACACCACAACAATAATTTCCCAATACCCACGGCTGACTATTCCTGCATAAAGATCCTCACCATCACCTTGGCGGCGTCGGACATCGAACTGTTTTGACGTCATATTCCCGCCGAATGTCATAGGTCTAGCTGCGAAAGATCCCTGACATGGGGCTGACCGCTGAACTTGTCTGATTCGGATTGGTGATGGCATTCAATTTGGACTCCATTATCCTATGCGTTGATATGGAGACTGAAATTTTGATAGAGATATTTACCAAGGAGTGTGTGGAGTACATACTTGCAGGCATGTATCAGGTAGGTGATACGAGCAGTTCTTTTCCAGGAGACCACAGTACAAAGTGCGTACTCGTACACAGACAGGTACAGGCACATGCAATTCCTTCAACCTAGCTATCTCTATATTTTGCAGCCAGCTCATTGGTACACACCAGGCATCTCGACTCACCTGGTCCCTTTCCAATAGCCGCTGCGTCATGCTGCAGGACCCTTACTTCTTAATGCTGACACTACCTCACCTACTGCTACAGCATTGGTAGCATTTCGTTAAAAGTCTTGACATGTTCAGAAAACTTGACAAATAACGAGTACAGTCTGGATATCTGACTCGTGGGTACAGAGATCGGAAACATTGCGTGGGTCTATATATGTGGTTTTTACATACCAGTAACAGTAATGCTCTGCTTTTCTTGCCCACAATATACTCGCTTACAAAACGCTACAAGAAACTGCTTCTTCAGTGGGCACTCCCATTTCCACCCCCAGATTCTTATCCCCAGATCAGCAAAGAAGCCAATGAGGCTATTTATTTATTCTGTTCAAGTCATCAAACTGACTCTGATTCAGAACCAATGTGAAGCTATCGTTGGTGTTCTACAAAACACATAATTGGAAGCAGTTCAGAAGCACCGCATAGATCGGCAGTCAATGTCTCAGTGACTTTTCAGGTAAGTTTTCCCTTCCACCTCCCTTTTAAGATCCAAGCCATGATTATGTACAAAGAACTTCGTAATGCGTGTGCTTGGCCCACTATGCCGCCGTCAAGCTGATCTTTGACATGAATCAGGAATATGATCAGCAGCAACCGCTAGGGTTGCGTCCTTGTTCACTTTTTTGGACACCTCGGCGTCCACTTGTTTAATCCCTGATACCGCCTTGATTGGATGGGATATTTAGCTCTACAAGTCTTAGCGTTTGCTTCTACACAGAAAGAACAGCCACATACAAAAAGTTACTATATGAATAGACATGGCGGAACACTCTGTTTCGGCGTAACTACCTACATGCGTATATAACAGCGCCAATCTTTCAACAGAAGCTGACCGGGTATAGTCGGCAGGCTTGGTTTGTCATATGGTATGGAGTTCACTACTCATGTTACTTGCTGTTTTGGTGAATCCACCAGGCCACAGCTCAAATCTAGTACACAGAGCGAGTATGAACTCGGTGTTTGCAACCCGAGATGCATATGATACGGATCGTCATCTTGCTAAGAAGCCTATCATATCTCTTTTAATGCAGGACTACCCTGGACCGGCATGTTTCGCACCTAGTTTGATCTGATTTACAAACAACCTCGCCAGTCTCACGTTTGAACAAGGCTTCTTCAGGCATGAGCGATGAAGCCTTGTTCGTGATACCGTACTGTATACCGAGCTCCAGGCAAATTACTATGAGACCAACGTGACAAGGCCTTTTGAAGATACAAATTGTAGCAAAGGCTACGGCAGTACCTAATACTGTACTACACTGTTTACTTCTCACTTTGCGAATACGAAAGGGGACGGCAATCTGATAGGTGTCAGAGCGGATTCCATAAATAATCTCATCGGGCGATATTCTTCAGTCGGCGATGATAATCGAAACGCCGAAGTCACACCGCTTGCTTGCTCCTTTACAATATCTGCGGTTCTTCAGACGGCTGTGAGGAAATATCTAGTAGTTGGGGGGGGACCATCTCCTTTAAGGAGCAATAGCAACATCAGCCACTAAAGAACGGCTTCCACACACATAATGCAACAAAAGAATGGGATTGGTCGTAATCGTTGACGATGTGCTTTCTTGGTTGAAACTTGATCCTTTGCTGAAAAAATGCATCCGAGTTCACTTCATATCAAAAGGTTTGTATCTCTCAATCTTACAGCCATTTTGTCTTATTGCAACGTCCATATCATGAACCCACCTGCTTGTGGAAACCAAGCCAAGCGCACTCGCCCCTAGCAGCCTTACGATCTGATCTTGCAGCGCTAACAATCTCACGATAGTTGTCATGTGGCATTTTTGCAGGGCTATTTCGGGCATGGATTCTCTATATACTGGGGACCTTGGTTGCTCTAACCCCACTCAATTGGACCTCACAAGAGGTGGCTATTTTGGACGAATTAAGCCTTGCATATGGATTTGCAGCCGACAGTAGGGTTGAGATTACTTGCTTAATCTAAGATCTCTTCCCAACTTGAAGTTTGACATAATCTTTTTGATAGCCTAGAATATCAGCGCGAGTTGTACCACTAAAAACACCATAACAGCCCCAGTAAGTTCTACTACAATAATAAATGTAGCAGTCTATAGCCGGATATATGAGACTAACGATGCAACCAGCTCTCTCTTGTGACTCCAAGTACATTTTTGTTATCTTGTTACAGTTGGATGGATATTGATAATAAATTCATGAAGCAGGCGCACAATTCTAGCCTAGATTGGTGGGTTTCACCATGTCACCACCAATCAGTGCTTTGAGTAGTCGGGGGGGATATCAATGCTTTTCGTGGCAGTGTCAGGCTGCCTCCTCTCAGGCTGCCTCCTTTCATGTTGTCTTCTTTCAGGCTGTCTTCTTTCAGGCTGTCTTCTTTCAGGCTGTCTTCTTTCAGGCTGTCTTCTTTCAGGCTGTCTTCTTTCAGGCTGTCTTCTTTCAGGCTGTCTTCTTTCAGGCTGTCGTCTTTCGGGCTGTCGTCTTGAATAGCTCCGGTGTCGTCCCTAATCCTTTGGAGCCAGCATGATGACATACTCTCGCGTACTGTGTCCAAACAGCAACATGTCTTTGTCCCTCAGCTCGAGATACCTACTGCTAGGAATCTTTTCATCATTCAAGATGGTTCCATTGGCGCTCTCCAAGTCAATAACATACGGCTTCACTTTGCCAATCTTGTCGCCGTATTCATTTCGTTTCTCAATGTAGCGGAACTGAATGACAGCGTGCTGTTTGCTGAGGCTCGGATGCTCTGCGGGCAGGTCAACCACAGCCATCTCTCTCCCAATCAGCCAGCAGCTCCTTGCACTCAGTTCAATGGTGTCGATAATATCTCCACCTTTGAAAACAAAGAGCTTCCAGTGATCGCTCGGCGGAGGTTTTCGTGCTTCTCCCGGCTCATGGTACTTGAGCACGATTGATGTGCCGTCTGCCTGGGCAACCGAGTTGGACAAGGCCGCTAGCCGGCCCGTGTTTCCCATATTCGGCTTCTCTTTGGGCTTCTCGGGGTCGTCGCCCCCCTCTGCTGTGCCGGCAAAAGAATCTGCCTGTGAGGGTAGTGGCCCCGATCTTCTGACCGAAGGACCATCCTGGCGCCGAGCTAATGCGCGGCTGTCGCGCTCGGAGTCGTCGTCGCCAGAGCGATTGTGCCGTGGACGCCGACGACTCTCCCTTTCTTCCGGCGAACGCCTAGATCTTCTTTCACGGTCGCCACTTCGGTCCCGATGTTTGTCGCGTCTCCTTTCTCGGTCCTTATCGCGGCTTCGGTCCCTGTCACGGCTTCGATGTCTCCGAGAAGAGTCCTCCGGCGTCCGAGATCTTCGTCGATCGCGTCGTCTTTGTCTTTCTCGGCTATCGTCGCGGTCGCGGCGAGGTGCTTGTTTCCGTTAGCTTCCATCTTCCTTTATGCCTAGAGCCATTCTCACAGTCATCATGTTTATCCCGATGTCGGCGCGACGAGCTATGGGGGCTACGGTCTTCTTTCGAAGCCATGACGACTGATGCGAACTTCTTGAATCGTGTGGCAATGCGGTGGAATTGACTGAACGTAGGTGGCTAAGAGGAAGGAAAAGTACTTTGAAAAGAGAGAATCTCGTGTGAAATTAGGAAATCTAAGGTGAATGTATCCGTAGACTGGAACTTTAAAGAGCTTGGAAGCTGTAAGAGGCAGAGCAAGTGGTTGAAAATGGAAGCTGCGTCACGCGTATCGATAGCAGGTGCAAGGATGCTGCTGCACAGTGACTGCCACTAAACGATAGCGGGCTGTGCTCTATACACGAGATAGCGCAGACATTTCTTCACATATCATGGAAGTTACTGGTATGCCGCTCATAGAAACCAAAGAGACGGCTTGTGAATTCCATGTATATCATTAAATTTATGTAGGTAATATAAAGATAGATTCAATATTTCCAGCTTTAGGTTGCATCACTCCCACTGCCATCAGCCATCTACGGGCTCACCTTCAACATCAATCTCAATAATCTTCCTCACAGCCTCATCAACGCCCTTTGCAATCACCGTCGGCTTCAGCCCAACTGCACCGCTCAGTCCATCGATCCACCCAAGATCGGGATTCCGATTAACCCAAGCGCTTCTCCAGCCCGCAGCCCTCGCACCCAGAGCGTCAAAGGGATTCGAGGAAACCAGCCACAGCTTCTCTACCTGAGATTCCATGCCCGCCACCTTGGCAAAGTGCGCATACGTCCGTTGGTCAGGCTTGAACACCCTTACAGGATCGACACTAACAACCCGAGACGCCGGCAGGACGGAGCTGGATCGAGCCAGCGACGGCGACGTGCGCAGGGACGACGTGATCATGGCCTCGGTGCCATTTGAGAAGACGTAGGCTTCCACCGCAGGGGTCTTGGCAATGAGACTGAGGCCTGCCTCGACCTCGGGGAATGCGTCTAGGCCGTTGTAGGCGTTCATCACTTGTTCCTCCTGTTCTGGTGACAGCTCCTCGCCGACTTCTGCAGCAGCGTGCCGGAATGACCATCGCGTCAACTCGCCAAATGACTGATACATGCCTTGAGCGGGAGCAATTAGTTTCCATGTCTGCATTGCAGCTGAGCGGCCCCCAAGAGAAGAAACTCACCCATGCCATTGATCCGCCAAGAATACTCCAACTGGTAGCGCCGGGCCTGCGTCGCAACCACTTTGGCTTTTTCATCTCCGAATATCTTGGCCAGCTCCTTGACAATGGAGTCGGTGGACAGGATAGTCCCGTAGAGGTCGAATGCAATGGTGGTTGGAGCCATGCTTTTTCAGCTGTCCAGGGTAAAAGACTACTACTAGTAAGTGAAGCCGGTGAGTCAGGCGGCAACTATTAGGCTGCAGGCTGCAAGATGCACTCAAGGAATACGGAATGTAGACTAGGAGCCTCGACGGAATTCTGTGAGATTCCACGATGGCTGTAGTATTACTGTCTTATAAAGCCGTATTTATGAGTTTGTACGATGTATATTTTCATGATATATAGACATCCCATCCTCGGTAATCCATCATGTTCTGTAGAACTATTATCCGCAGCCCCTCAATCTAGCAATTGCAAGTTGCCCAATCTGGCCACCAGCCATCCAATCAAATCATCACTCTACGTCAACCAAACGAAGAGACCTCAGCATCTCGCATAGCCGGCTGCCGACCGATCCGATCCATCTGGGGAATCATTCTCACTTGCACGAAACAAGACAATGCTGGACGAGGAAAGCCTCAACTACCCACTCTTTCGAGATTGTCTCTCCACCACCATCCTCCAGCCCGCAACGCCCGCGCCGGAGCCGAAGCGCAGGAGACGAGCCAAGGCGGGGCCGACGTCGCCGGTGCCGGCTGCGGTTGCGGTTGCGGATCCGGAGCGGGACGCCCAGGAACTCGCCGACTTCATCGACTACCTGGCCGACGGCATCTTTCGGAACCTCCCGCAGGACCTGCAGGATCTGGACCACCGCTCATGGAGGGAATCTGAAGCGCTGCAGGCGCAGTACTCCCTGCCCCTGACCGAGGATAGCCTGTCAGAGCTCGTCCTGCCGGCGTCCATCTGCGAGACGCTCGTCACTTACAACCTCGTCTCCTCAGACCCGTCTCAGCCTTCACATCTCCCATCCACGCCCGAGGCATTTCTGCTCCCCATACTCACCGCATACCTCACCCCTCTCATCGAACCCCCACCAGCTACGGCATCTACTCGCACAGAAGCCTGCGAGCTTTGCGAGCGTTCTTGGATCCCCTTGTCATATCACCACCTCATTCCTCGCTTTGTGCACGAGAAAGCTGTCAAGCGCGGATGGCACCGCAAGGAAGACCTGCAAAACGTGGCGTGGCTGTGTGGTGCTTGTCACAGATTCGTACATCGCTTTAGGAATCATGAAGACTTGGCGAGATATTATTACACGGTTGAGCTGTTGTTAGAAGAAGAAGAGGTTCAAAAATTTGCGGAGTGGGTTGGCAAGTTACGCTGGAAGGGTGGTAAGACAAGGAGTCGAAAGCATTAGAAGTCACCTAGAGCTATAACTTGGGAGAATGCTCTGCGTCGCGCGTATCCTACAGGCACGATGATTGAATATGAAGACGGGTTGTATCGTGATTTCAAGGGTATCAAGTTTATTCTTAATCCGGGACGTTTTGTACAAAATCCTGATGAAAAACAAAAAAATCGTAACAGTATTGCTCATAACATACATATGCTGATGATGAGGAAAAAAGAGAGATGAATCGCAAAAATTAGCCGATTATGAATTCCCCTGCTGGCTTGACTTTTGTGACATGTGATCTCGCTCGTCAGCCAATTTGATGTAGTCACCACTCCTCCTGTATTCGGTCACGGTAACATCATTCGTTTGCAACACGCCTACATTCGACTTGCGCTTTTTACTCCCATCACCAGAAAAGGTACTGCCACCTATCGTTTCCAACGCGAATTGGCCAGCCCCCTTGCCGTTTTCACCATCTCCTTGTTGCACTTGAACTCCCGTTTTCTCTCGCCGTCTCTTATTCCAGAATGAGTAGAGCGTCGGGGCATTGACCACAATAGCAGCGGTAAGGAGCTCGGTGCTGGCCCAAGTTGTACGGCTCACCTGGCTAGTCGCGTTCTGGGAGTTGATGGGTAGTCGAATAATGGTGATGAGAATGATGAATATACCGAGCGTAAACAGTACAACCAGCTGGGCTTTTCGACTTGGTGGCGCTTTCAGCTTGAAAATGGTTGGAAGCGGTAGAATGATCAACAGGAAGTCGGTTATGATGTTGAGAACGCCGAGGGCAATGAGCTGAACCTGAGCCTCTGCACAAGGGCCTATGTCGACAGTCAGAGGAGCCAAAGGAGGGGGGGGGGGGGGGTAAATATGAGGAAAAGGTTTGATCATACCTGGATCAGGGACAACCTGCCAGTAAAGGTGAAAGGGCTTGCACTCGACAAAGGTCAAAATCTGGACAGCTGCATATGTCACAAAGAAAAAAGCAAGATAAGCCCGGATCAGCCATTTTTCGTAGGGAAGATCCTGAATGAGTCGTCGATAGAGATCCAGCAGTACGAGCTTCTGCAGCCAAAGACTACAATCGCGTCCCCCAAGTGTTAGATCCTCATTTCGCTAGCTGTGTACTTTGTACAGAGTAACCTCCCCAGGGTATACTGACTAGGAGTTATAGAAGACTCGGTTCGTGATGGTCAGTTTGCTGCCGATCTCCCGCTGATAGATCTCGGTAGCGGTAAAGTGGTGATGTGCGCGCTGGGCAGGCGTCATGTTGTTGGTGCCCCAAGTCAAGACAACATGAATCATTCCGAGCCTGATGAGGGCACAGGAGGCGGCAGCCATTGTGAGATAGTCGCCCCTATTGAAGGGCTGTCGCACATACTTCCTCCCCCAAAGTCTGGCGGCCATGATGAGGAGGGCCAGCCAGGTGAAGAGCCAGTGGATAAGAAGCGTGGAATCCATGGCTGCAGCGGCGTCCTACCACATCCCACTTCACGGACCAATCTGGACGTGACAAACGAAGAGGACAAGTTGTTGAAAAGAACGACGAAGATCAGAACGAATGGAGCCAGAGTGAGATTGAGTTTTTCCACGGGGTGATCATTGACGGGCAGCGGGCCATGGTGGATTAAGACGGTGGAGTGCTTGACGATCAAGATGGTCTCATGCAAAAATACTCCGTCTCAAGAGCAGCGGCTGCCCTGCTGGGATCTCATCCGCGTCGTTGGCATCATCAACCGGCTGGTGGCCCGCGTGGCCCGTGGCCCGCGCAGTTTACAGGGCTGGCAAGGGTGCCGTTTGGGGCCGAAAGCGAGGTGCTGCAGAAAGCGGCAATCATATGATGGTATTAGGGGTTGGCCCTTGAGTCGCGTTAATGAGGGGGAGTTGCGGCTGGAGAAGGCCTTGTTTGGAGGCGAAAAACGGCAGGGAGGGATGCCGCGGGGATGCTGTTAATACAGGACTGGCACATCTTGCCGACATCAGCTTACGCGAGAGCCGGGCCTAGTACCAGCCACTACCGCAGCGGAGAAGCCAAGTTGGTAGTCAAAACACTAAGAACACTAAGCATAAAATCGAAAACTGAAGGCTTTGACTAGCAGTGATTTCCGCGGGCCGTAGCCGTCCGTATATGGGTCAACATAGTGCGACAATGGTCGTGTTTGCGGTTCTGATGAGCGCTGTTTGTGATTTCATCAAAGCACGTCATCTCGTTGTCAGCTGAATGTTTGTTTCCTTTGTTTCTGCAACTTGAAAGTAGGACATTTCGCTTGAACGATGGCATTTGACAGCATGTTTCGCATTTTTTAATGGAGTATCCTCTGTCCACGGGTCTTGGCACTACATAGTAATCCTAGCACTGCTAAGTAATGCATGAACTTGCCATCAACCGCTGCACTTCGTTTGCCGATGCTGCAGCAGCGTCGTATCCAGGTGCGATGGCACATACTGGTCAGACCAATGCCGGTCCTTGCTTCATCAGGCATTAGCACCACCACCACCACTAGCATTGCGACACCGCGGTGCGAAATGAAACTGCGCCAATTGGAGTCCAACGGGAAACGCGGCTGGCAGGGATGGAATCCAGGAGCCTGGTAAAATTTGAGTAGCAGTGCTAGTGCTGGCAGAGCGCTTTTGGGGGTCGAAGTTGCGAGCATCGTAGGAAAAAGCAAAGAAAATCGGCAGCCGTCGATTGTGCTGGGATCATCGCGCAATGCGCTGCTTTAACTCCGCGGTATGACACTGTAGTATAATAGGAGATTGCTAAGGGTTAGCAATACCTATTGACATGTAGTGAAATGGTCTACTAGTACGTAATGGCTCTATTAGTACAAGTAGCATACTAGAAATGCACTTGTAAGGGATGATATTCCGTCGCGCAAAGCATCTGGACTATACTAATACGATTCAGAGCGTCTAGCAGCTCTGAACCCTGCATCAGCTGGCTTGGTATGCGCAAGTGAAGCTGGCGGCGTGGTTATAATCCTTGACTTTTCAACTAGGGGTTTTTGCAACCCAGGACTCAGCTCCTTTGGAGTCCACGAGCACGCATAAGTACCGCAGCAGGTACAAGTCCTGGCCAGGTATATACTACTAGCCCTCTGTAACGACAACCTATATACTTGGGGGTAAAGCGTATTGGAGCGTATTGAAAAATGAGGTGATGCCTATTTTAGTGCCTGCCAAATGCGGTGTGTATCGTCTCCTGTGCAGGCATCAATTTTGTAATTCTAAACACAATGCTCGCAGGGCCATTGGTGTAGAATCTAGAAGCGGAATAACTGGAACACAGCATCTGAACCGGCATAGTGCAGAATCACATCCACCAACCATGCTCTTGACATGGCCCTTTTGGGAAAGTTCGCCTAAACCCTGCCCAGCACCTGCTCAGCTTCGAGACACAACCGTAGGGGCCCATGTCATGAGCGGAAGTGCCCATGCCAGGAAGGAGAGAGCGAGGCGCAGGAGGTAGCCATCTCCACGCGGGTGCAGCTCTCCTTCCTTCATCTATGGCTGCAGCAGATACCTCGCTTCCTTCCTTCCCTCCTGCACGGCCCAAGCTGCCACACTCGCCTTCCACGTGGAAATCCCAGACCATCGTATACGATTGCACCAAAGAACAAGGACGAAACGCCGAGCAATACTGCTAGACATATCGTGCTACCATTGTTCGTGGCGGCCTGTCTCCGTTGTCGTTGTGTACCGTATCTGTACCTCGACTCAACATCCGCAGCACCGAGGCCCGGCACTCGCCTTTCTTCTGACTCGCACCGGCAGATTTGGCTGGTTTCATCCCAATTGGAGCTCTCCAAGTTCACTATCACTGTGTCACCATGCGGCTCATCGCCACTGCAACCCTCTTGGCAGCCATTTCTGGCTCTGCTTATGCAGATGGTCCCGGCAGCGTGTCAGCGGCGCCTTCAGAGGTCGCTGCGATTCGCTCCTTTTTCTATGCCGGTGGCGGTTATGCAGATGATGGCGCCGGAGGTCACATCTTTCGCGAGCAAATGTATGTCGAGAGGCTGCAGCCAGCCAAAGGGGTTACTCAACCTAGCCCAATCGTCTTTATCCATGGCCAGGCCCAGACTGCAACTGTAAGCTCATTTACTTTCATATTTCCTCACATGATTTGTATCAATCAGTCTGCACGCGTGTTTGTAATCGGGTTTCCGAAATCTCCTACTGGTGATTGAATCGCTGCCATTATTGGACTCCTTGAGCCAAGGCAAAATACGCGGATCAGGTCGTGACGTGCTAGCTATCCCATACTATCTCAAGATTAAGCCCACAGAGATACTCGCTAATAGATGTTTCGCCTATTTTCGTCTAGAACTTCTTGAACAAGCCTGATGGTAGCCGTGGCTGGGCCTCGCAGTTCTTGGATCAAGGTTATGAGATATACCTCGTGGACCAGACGCTTCGAGCACGCTCCCCATGGCAGCCTGCTTACATGGTGGCTGAGCCGTCGACCTATTCCGCCGAGATTATTGAGCAGCGCTTCACCGCCCCTCAGAATTACAATCTATGGCCACAGGCTGTTCTTCATACGCAGTGGCCAGGCAATGGCTCCATGGGCGATGCCATCTTTGATACCTTCTACAGCTCCAACGTCCAGTTTATCAACAACGCCGCGTATCAGCAGCTTACCGTTCAGAATGCTGGCGCGGCGCTGCTGGACAGGATTGGAAAGCCCGTGATTCTTGTTGGGCACAGCCAGGGCGGCTTGATGCCCATTATCATTGCTGATGCTCGTCCGAAATTCACAAAGGCTCTCATCCTCTTGGAACCTACTGGACCTCCTTTCCAGGAAGCCATCTTCAGCAGCACTCCCGCTCGTGCTTGGGGACTAGCTGACATTCCACTCACCTACACTCCCCCCTGTTACCGTTCCCGCGGTGGATCTCGTGCAGAAGACATATCCCGCGCCTGACAAGAACCATACCCAATGTATACTCCAGGCTCCTAGTCCCCCGCCGCGAAAGCTCACAAACCTAGCAAGCAAGCCCATTCTTTTGGTTACTTCTGAGGCTTCGTATCATGTGCCCTATGATTACTGCACGGTCAGCTACCTCAAACAAGCGGGCTGCAACCAAACAGTCCATCTTGAACTGCCAAAGGCAGGTATACACGGGAATGGCCACATGTTCTTCATGGAGAAGAACAGCGACCAGATTCAACAGAAGATTCAGAGCTGGATTGCTCGCCTGCAATAAAAGCGCATTCACTTGATACATTACAATATTTGAGGTACAATAGTTGATCATAATGTTATAATTGGATAACCCATCTATTACATGACTTGTAAAATTGATATATTCACATTGGTTACTGAACCCAATCGTTACTAGTATCCGTACTTTGACAGTCTCATTGACTGCCGATTGCCGATTTCAACGACGACAGCCGACTGAAGCCATGTACTTAAATCCAGACAACTAGTAGAAGTGCTAGTAATATTACAAGCCGCCTGCGGCTGAGATGCAGCTTCCCCTGACCAGGCGTCTAATCCTTCTGGGACATCTCACCCACTGCTGGCCAGAATCCATGTCTTATCAGTAGAAAGCCACGAAATAGAGGCGCAAATATAGCAACAGGGGGGAGGAAAAAACCTGCATTATAACAGATTACTTGAAATAGTAGTAGGTAGCTTGCAATGAACTTGAATACATTTTCTTAAGCCCCCCTCTCACTCCTATGGACTTTCTCTCCCCTTCTTCTCCCCATCTCAACACGCTCATCAACACTTTCTCTTCTCCCTTTCTCTTCTTCCTCCTCTATGCCCACTCATTTCAAATAAATAAATAAATAGATAAAAAAAAAAAACCAGTCTCACGCTCAGCTAGCCAACTTCATCAATTATATAACACAGTGCTCCGTATAGAAGTGCGGTATCTCAGCCGTCCGCCTCCCCTTCCGCTCTACCGCCCTTTACCCCCTCTTTGTGCGTATTTGTGTTTGTTTGTTGTGTATTTCGAAGACGTCATTTCAAGCTCCTCCCGTCGCCTTTTTAATGACTCGATGAGCAGTTTCAAAACTTTTGGGCTACATTTCCCCTCCCCTTTTCTTCCTTTCTATCTTCCTTTAGTTTGCCCATATTTTGACCGTCATGTCAACGCTGCCCGTCGCAATGACACAGCGAATCTCTGATACATCTACTGCGGCGGCTGCCCTCCTAGGCGCGGCCTCGCTTTCGTTGTGCGCCGTGCCGTTGCCCGTGGGGCCGTCTTTGGGCTTGGCCGGAGCCCACCTGAGGGAAGAGATAAAGTGCTCGTGGGCGCTCGACAGCGTCCTTACGCATTTGCCGTCTTGGCTGAGGTCCCAGCATCTCAGCGACTTGTCATCTGCCACGGAGAGCAGGTACTTGCCTCCCGGGTGGAACATGACACCCGAAACCCAGTTGTCGTGACCGACGAGGGTCTTGATGCAGTTGCCTCTGGCGTCCCATAGCTTGATCGTCTTGTCGCGCGATCCAGTCGCCATGAACTCTGCTGTGCTAGTCACGGGCGGAGGCTTCTTGAGGCCTGCTAGAGCAGCCAGGTGCTCGTATGCGGCGGGAGGGGCAAACGCGCAGCAGCCGACGACGTGCTCGTGGCCTATTAGCGTGACCTTTGTTTCCGGGTTCGCGACTGTGAGTTCCCATAGCCTTCCGGTGTGATCGCCGCCCGTAGATAAGAGGTAGTTTCCGTCGAGGGACGGACAGACGTCTCGAACCCAGCCTGCGTGGCCGTTTAGCGTCTTGACGCAGTATCCCGTGTTGGCGTCCCAAATCTTGAGTGTCTTGTCACCGCATCCGCTGACCAGCATGTTTCCGGAGGAGAAAAACCCGGTACCTCCAGAGGGGATAAATCGCACCGCGCTGACGCTATGTTCGTGGCCGGAGAGCGTTCGTATGTTTTTATATCCATCTGCTGGATCCCACAGCTTAATCGTTGTGTCGGAACTGCATGAAGCCAAAAGAATGCCCGTCTTTGGCCCGCCGTAGTCGAGATCGAGCACCGGTCGTGTGTGTCCCTTGATCGTCTGTTCCAGGTCGCCAAGTTCCCAATCCCATACCTTGATCGTGCAGTCCTCGGAGCCCGAGGCCAGGGACGTAAATCTCGGGTGGAAGGCGACGCAGGTGACGGACGCCCGGTGTGATTCGAGGGTATGCCGTGAGGGGGCTTTCGGGAGCCAGGACACGGGGTCCTTGTTCTTCTGTGCGAGCGACGACGGGGTCGCGTTGTCAACCTCTGACTGCAGCTCGGCGTTTCGAGTCTCGAGGTCCATAATCTGGGGGTCGCAACGCCTGTTAGACAGCCGTCGGGTAAGCGCGCTGGGCAGCCAGGGTGAACGGACATGCCTTTTTCTGTAGCCGGACAATACTCGTCCACTTCTTCTCTAGTAGAGTCTCATATTTCTTTGTCGTCGCCGCATCGAACACGTCTTCGCCGAGGCTCAGCTCCTCCCTGAGCACCGAGGCGGTATTCTGGAGGTTGTTGGCCGAGAGATACGCAATGATGGACTTGTGCCTATCGAATAGGGATCCATATGGTTAGCAGAGAAATACACACGTGGGCAGGAAAATATATCATGTCTGTTGGTTTCAAGAGCTCTCCATCGTCTCTTCTCTCTCTCTCTCTCTCTCTCTCTCTCTCTCTCTCTCTCTCTCTCTCTCTCTCTCTCTCTCTCTACCCCTCCGCCCGCCAAAGAAAAAAAAAACCCTTGTAAACAGTGGCCCATATACCTACAGCTCCTCGGCCTGCCGGACAGGCAGCGTTCGACTCATGTTGACCGTGTTTGGGGGGTTGCGCCTCTGGCCACGCGTCAGCCTTGCGCAGCTCTAGACAATGGGCTCGAAGCCACTCTCGACGCTCGACATGAATTGGTTGGGCGCGTTTTCGAGGATCTACCTAGGCGGTCTGGGCGAAGGTGGGATGGTGGTTTAGCCGTCCTTTTGGAGTGGGAATTTTCCCTGGCTGGCGTTTGATAGTGCGGCCTTTGGGCAGCTGCCGGCAAAAGTAACGATAAAAATTCCCCCAAGAATCTCCTCAAGTCAAACAAAAATTAAATCCCAGAAACGGCTACCATGAAATCCCAGGCGAGGCCAATCGTCGCCAATATGGAACCGCCGATGCGGTGTCTTTTGAAGGTGATCGCTGGCATTCACGTGACTCGAGTTCCAGCCCAATGAGTACGGTGCATCATTTGAAGATCGCAAGTGGGTTTTCCCTCTTAGCTGTGGCGCTTCAGCTGCTACGGCGCTTATCTTGTAAACGAACGAACGTGCTTGCAGCATGTATTTGAGTTGTTCTTTTCTTCATTACTATTTACAAAAACCTGGTCTCTCTGTTGACGATTCAGAATTTGATCTGTTTACAGGGATAATACTGCTGCGAAAACCTAGACGCAAGCGTACTTTCCCTGTGCTCTATATGTCCTTGCATTCAACTCATTTCTCTACTAAATTCATAGGAGCAAACCCCTCATATGTAATCTCCTCCCATCCAGAAACGCCAGATCATGCCACAACGTCATTTTCAAAGGGCCAAAATTCTCCACTTGACTCCTAACTTGGGTATATTCCATCTCCATCGTTATTCTTAATGCAAGCGTCGCATTTTGCTTGTTTCAGTCATAAAGCTCGCTGCTCTCAGTCCTGTGATCTGAGAGGCTCCACAGTCATCACCTCGCAAGTCCCACCTGTTGACTGGGCTTGTGATGGCTTGGTGATGCCTCACCGTCTTCTTCTGGCACCGAGACCAAAACGTGGTCGCTGGTGGTGAGCTGTGATACACTCGATCCTCTTGACCGAGAATGAACAGTGCCCAGAGAAGCCAATGAATCGTCCAATGTAATCACGATCGGAGGGCTGGATGGGGCTGAGCTGGGTTTGTAGCCTCCAGAGGCCCTGCGACTGACATATTCGTCGAACTGCGTGTCTCGCTCGTGGCTATAGCGTCTTGGCCGTTGCTCAACCGGCTCAAGGATGGTTGGGTTTGTTACAGATCCGACGCTGAGGCGTGACGAGCCCAGCGATTCTCGTTTGCCCACTGAACCTCCATCTCCAGGCCGGCTCGAATAGGAAGTCTCAATGTCGTCATTAAAGAGATACGCCTTGGCATCGACAGGACTGGAGTATTCGTCATATTTGGACAGTCGACGGTACGCGAGGATAGCATAAATGGCGAGCGAAATAGCAGTGAGCCTATTCGTGTTAGCTTTGAAAGGCCATGGCCACCTGCTGCACAAGAAGTTGCTTACATCAACAAGCCGTCCATGCCGAGGCCGATGAGAGAATAATGGGAGTCGTCTCGCTGCACATATACGACAACGTCCAAGGCGAGAATGGCTGATGCACAGGCCAGCTTGACGACGTGAGTAAACAGCATGGTCCATGGGGTCAACGACTCGGAAAAGTATCTACCCATTTCGAAGATTGTGCAGAGCGCCACGACGAATGACATTGCGATGTTGGTGGCTTCCCAGCTTCGAGTTGTTAATATCGATGCCCAACGCCCAACCAAGGGACGACGATAACACTTACACATATTCGATGACTGGGGCTTTGCCCGCCTTGTCCCTCTCATCGAAGTGATGGACGGTATCTCCAAGCCTCCAGGAAAATAGTCCCAGCATGCCAAGCGCCAGCGTCAGCTGCAATGACCAAGCTGGGGCAAGAATAAACAATCGCCATTTTGCACGATCGAACTGTGCATGTGCTCTTGGGTTGGCCATGGTGTATGACGTGCAGGTTGTAGCTCTGCTCTTATCGGAGGCTGTCCACCTATAGCTGGGAAACAGGGGAAGCAGAAGATGAATCGAGAAGGGCTGCTATCTATCTAGACTCGACGATAGTCTGCATGCCCTTTGTCTTGAGGTGTATGGATGAATGGTCTGGTCGAGCAGGTATGTATGGCTGCTGGCTAGGGCATGTACCACCGGTTGGTTAGGCGCCTTTGGGTCTCCCCTCCGTCCATGCCTCATGCATAGAGGCGGACTGCCTCCGGTTTTATTATTCATTTTTTGTTCTATTTATTGATTTGATGGCTCTTAAGCCTCATCCAGTCTGCCCTGCAGCCCCGGCTTGCTAACTCAACTCTCATTAGACACTCCCCCACCGCCTGTTGGAATCCGCTAGACTTGGGTCTAGCCGAGCCGCCCACGAAAGCAAGCCTCATCCCATCGGGAACAGAAACTGACAACTGAGCCACCGCCCGTCTCACGACGCAAGGGAAGGACTGCCCGAAGGGAAACTACTGGGTCGTCCCAGTTGACTGCTGGTCCTAGCCATGTAGGCAGCCTATAATGTGGGCTTGTAGACGCGCGGGGGGGTGGTTGGGGCTTATTGCGGCTGAACCAGGAGCTGAGCTTTGCTGTTCTCTCTATTGGAGACACACGAAGGATGCAACTTGCCCACCACGGCGAATGAAATAACGCAGCCCTATGTGCATACGCCGAGTCACTAGTAGCTCAATGGGCCTCAGCCCAACAAAGCAAACAGCTTGGCTGCATGAAAGCCCGAGCCCATTCCATGTAGATCAACAGACGGCGCCTTTTCTGCTCTCGCTTGAAGGCTTTTTTCCCCTTGAAGAGTACATGTATGTAGTCCCCCTCACAGCGTCTCAGAAGACATCACGCCATACAAGTGGCCAGGCGTATCAGTAAGCGGTTCTGCCTCCCGTCGTTTGTTTCTCACCGGTGGCTCACCAAGGAAGGGGAAAAGAGGCGTGAGATTTCTATTTTTGCCCTTGCAAGAAAGCTATTGGTGCCATCGTTTACCCTTGGTAGTCATACTACTTCTAGGGAATACCCAGCAGCGTAATGTATGTATGTACGGAGTATTTGGAAGCAGAAGCCCAAAGACCCCCCATTATTCCGCATTTGGTCCCATCAGTCGAGCACAATGTTTTGTCGGGTCTCGCTTGTCCTGAGGATCCAATTTCACGCATGTCAGCATTTAAGATGCCGCGGGCTTGCAGAGTCGACAAGCGGGGCCCCAGCAGGCCGTTTTGCCAGATCGAACCCGCCACATGGCTCCGGAACTGCGAAAATGGCAGACCACTACACGTATCGAGCATAGAATGATGGTGGTAGGGCTACTATTTTTGGGCACCCAAAGGGTGGGAAAGGTGGAGGCGCTCAGCTCACGACCGAGTCTTGATTGGGCCAGGAGCACCGAAAGCCGAAAGGAGCTTGAACGTTGCCCAGTTTCTGGGCCAGCGCATTCTCACGTGTGTCTATCAGTTATTATTACGGAGTCGGTGGTTATGCTACGACTAGACAAGCAGGTCCAGGTAGTGCTGTAAATACTGTTGCAGCGGCATATCGAGGTGCGTGCCACAAGCAGATGGACTGCTGCAGTAGCTTACAAGAACGGACGGTTCCGCTGTCTGTACAACCGATTTCAAGCCATCAAATAATGCACCGTCGGGATGTTCCTTGGTACTCGCTTGCTGTAGTTTATACATTTCCCAGGTAGAGAAGAAAAAATCATGATATTAACAGCTGCCGATAATAGCTTCTTGCTGGAGCAAACGTGGCGGTGCAAAGCTTGTACACAGACGCCCATACTATTCCTCTAGTCTCCGCTGAGTTCGCCGTTTGGATGCTGAAGCACGCAAACCAGTAGGGGCTCACTGTCTCCTTTTGTCTATCTTAGGTACTAAACATAGAATCTGCAAGTCGCGGTGTGCAAGGTGAGTCCATGTATGGTTCGTGTAAGCGCGCTTGCGGCGTCTTCTGCCAGGCTAGTCCCTGGAAAGAAGCTGCCCCCGTAGAGTAAGACTCAATATATGTTGACGTTGAAAATCCGGCGCAAGGATAATTTGTCGCTGCTCAGCCACAATCCCATGGCCGCGGCGCTGGCGTCTTGCTGGAATCCACGTCGATTCAATCTTGTCTTGTTGTTCCCGCTTGATCGACGATACTAACCACCCAATGCTACCCCGGGAGCCTCGATGCTGTTGGCAGGAGCAACAATACCCCGGATGCAGTGATACCCTTAAATTAGAGGCGACAAGAGTGCTACAGTAGCAGCGACAAGCGATGCGGCTCAATTCACATGCATGGATGCTGCTTATTTCCCCAGCCCCCTTTCTGGGTAAGGCGGTCGCCGTATTTACACGCAGTGCTACAAGGACTTCCTGCTCATATCTCCAGCTACGTGGAACAAGAAATCACAAAGTGCCGTTGCAGAATTTGTTTAGAAAAAAGAACGACTCATCTCAAGTGAAACAAGCCGCTATATTGAAATATTGTCACACCCTGCGAATAACTACTCACTCCCCCCCTCAGTGCACATTCATTGGCTCTCCTTGCACATTTCCTCTTTCCTTTCTCTTTAGATAAAATTATTTATCCCATTACCTCCAAAATTCAACTCCATGTCCCTCTTTAAAAGCTCCTCTTGATGTAGACTCCTCGCTTGATAGCGCCCAGGTGGACGTCCTTTGAGCTGAAGGGCACGACGTTGCCCTGGGAATCTGACATGGCAGGAGTGCTGGCAGGGATGTCGGCGCCAATGTCTTGACGCTTGGCAAAGCCTTTATATAAGAGTTAGTTTATGATGCTTGATTTTGATTGTGTATTCATGAAAATTCCCCCAGATTGGGAAGAGAGAAAACATACCTGTGGGGCTGGCGATGGCGACGGCGGCCAGAGCAAGAACGGTCACGATGGAGAACTGCATTTTGAAGTTGGTGATGGGGTATATAAAATGGTTTTTTTTTTTTGTTGACGTGGAAAAAAAGAGAAAGTCGAAAGATGAAAGAAGCGATTGAAAAAGTCGACCGGCGACAGGAGTCAAGAAGATAGAACCAAGAAAAAGTAACACGAAAGGGTGAATGAAGGATGCTTGAAAGGAATGAAGAAGGGAAAACAAAAGACAAAATCCAAGAGAGGAGAGAAAGCCAGCCATATATGTATGCCGTCCAGCTACAAGCCCATCATTGTCAAACACACTATTTCGCTGTCATCGGCAAGCCGGAATCATCTCAAACACGGCGAGGCGAGGCGCCGAAACGAAAAAGGCAGTGATTACAGGATCCCCCTCGAGCCGGCATCCTTGCACGGCCTGGCCCCCCCCCCCCCCTCATCTAATCTATGCCTAGCAGGCGAGCATTGGAGAGCACCCCTTCGAATCCCCATATTCGGTTTCACGGATTCCTCCTAAAAAAGGCAATGCGCTGGCCCATTTTGTTTCGATCAGTGTGCGAAAAAGAGGACCATCACGGAGAAAGGGGGGGAGAAAGGGACCTGAAACGCAGGCGTGCTTCAGGATTTCCCTTATCCGGGCGCCGGCCAGGTTTAGAGAGAAACGATCGAGCGCGGCGCGTATTTGCCGTTTTGGTTATGCAGATTGATGGATTTGGAAAGACGGAAATTGAGAGAGCGTAGCATTGCTTGTACGTGATTGATGTGCAGCGACGAATTTGAGACGTGAACAAGCGTCGTATATCATGTAAGTGGCCGTTGTCAGCAGCGGTGCTACCAAGCTTTGGTCATGGAGGTTTCATCCGCAGCCAATTCGAAAGAGCGCAACCCGCCTTTTAAAATAGAACACAAAGCGAATAAGATGTAATATAGAATAGTATTATTCGCCAAGATACTATTTAGATCTCTGGGAGTAGCAGCATCATCAAAGTGCCAAGAGGCCATCTAGATTGTACAAGTACGTGCTTGCAAGCTTCAAAACGGCGTCTCCACAGCCCGCGAACCGCTGTAGCGACATGGTTCAGTGGAAGCATGGGTGCTGAGATTACAGCACACTGAGCACAGCCATGGCAATAAGAGCCCAGCTCCTACAGACACTCCTGACAGCACCAGCGTTTGATGCGCCTCTTTGCCACGAGTCCGTTGAAACGCAAGACGAAACAGACACCAAAAGGTACGTACTGTCCACAGAAGCACGGAGCAACCTTCTCCCCGCAGCAATACTTGGCCCTTCTAAAGCGGGAACGCTTCTCTGCGCCACACGCTCACTCGCTAATTGTTCCTTTTTGTCCCCAAGCCTCAGTGGCTAAAACCTTGGGTCAGTGCTCGAGTTCATTTCGTCATTGCCCAGAAAAGAATAAGAAAAATTCCCGTTTACTGCAAGTCTCGGGAAAGCCAAACTCCATTCCTTCAGCCTCTTTTTTTTTCCTTCCCTCTTGCAGCCCCAGCCACTTTTGACCCGAGCATCGCGGGGTATCCCCGGTGGGGAGGGGGGGGAAAGAGGGAATTTGCTGCGGTGCTGCCCGAGAAGAAGCGTCACTGCGCGCTGATGAATCACGACTCACGCTTGGGTCTTCTTCTCTCTCTTTTCCTCTTTTCTGCCTGTGCTTCCGCCTTATTCTTCAACTTTGCCTCCACATCCATCTTTGGCTTTGCCACTGCCTGCTGACCATCGTGGTTGGGTTTTTAGCTTTTCCTCCGTGCTTCTAATCCGCCTCGGTTCCATCTTCAAGCGGTTCCTGGCCTCTTCTGATCCTCGCGGCTTCTGGCAGCAGGCAAAGACTCAAATCTTCTTCAGCCTTGGTTCCTTCGTGACGTTCTTTGCTTGTACTGATTTTCTCTCTCCTCCGCTCTCCTTCTACGTCACCTTCTCCGTGTCTCCTCGCTCCAGCCGCAGCATGGCCACCGCTGAGCATTGTATCGTATGTTTCGAGGCTCTTGATGCCGAACTCAATAACCGCAAACCTCTCTCCCTTGAGCAAATCCAGTCCTCCTGGGCTGCGTACAAAGCCAGCGGGCCTACTTCCGCCAACGCTCCCTTGAATCCGGCTCTCCGCCGTCTCGCTGCCGATGGCGCTTCGTCCTCGTCCTCGTCTTCCTCATCGTCAACGTCGCTCTCGGCAACAGGAGGAGATTCAACGCCTGCAACATCCACGTCCTCCCTCCCTGACGCTCCGCCAACGGCAGCTCCCCTCTTCATCACCTGGAATACCGTCGATCCTGACGACCAGGACGTCTCCCTCCGCGGCTGCATCGGCACTTTTGAGTCCCAGCCTCTGGCGGAAGGAATCCACGAATATGCCCTCATATCCGCCCTGCAAGACACCCGCTTCCGCCCCATATCCAAGCGCGAACTGCCCTCGCTTCAGGCGGCCGTGACGCTCCTCACAGACTTTGAAGACGCAGACGACATGCACGACTGGGTGGTTGGCACTCACGGTATCCGGATTTCGTTTTCAGATCGCGGCCGCCGCTACGGTGCGACGTATCTTCCCGACGTAGCACTTGAGCAAGGATGGACCAAGGACGAGGCTCTCTTCAGCTTGATCCGCAAGGCAGGCTGGATGGGCAGTCGATCCAAGTGGCAGGACTTGGACATTAGAGTAACTCGCTACCAGGGCAAGAAAATCAGCGTCGACTATCCAGAGTATAAGAAGTGGAGAGACTGGGTCGAAAGCAAGCAGTAATGAATGGGCTCATCGACGACGATGTGGCCCGGCAGGGCGTTTTATAGACACAGAGGGTTCAATGTTTGGGTTTTCATATGGGTACACGTAATATTCCGAGGGGATGGTAATGATACACTACAATACTTGCGATGCTTATAGACGTTGTGTTATGCAAGGAAGAGTGGCAGAGACGATTTCTCAGCTCAGAACTTTTTTTTTTTTCATTCTTCTCTACTCATAAATCTTATCTTGCATTTAACGAAAACATGTTGAAATTGAGCTCTTTCTCACCTGCTAATAATCAAAAGTCTAAGAGCCCAGAGACTTCTCTTTATGAGGTAAAAGTTAAAGCAAAGGCTTCATCCTGTGTTGAGACGACAAACGCCATATACATGGCGCATTCAACGGTTTATAAGAAAAACATGTACAGGCCATGTCCACCATTTCTACACTATCTGCTATGCTCAAGACGCCATTTTTTCTCTTCTTCTTTTTCCCATATCATTAGCACTTCGTCCTTGACGCCCCATACGCATCCATGGTATATATGAACAAAAACAACAATCAAATAAGCAAACAGTGATCCAAAATGTGCAAACAAGAGAGACTAAGTATACAAAACATCAACAGGCTCATATCTTTTCGTTCTTCTCCGTATCAACCCCCTCCCAACAGCATCATATTTCATCATCGCCGTCACCAACAACGCAGCTTCTTCCAAAAGCCGCCTTGCCCACGCCCGACCTTGTCCCCGTTCAATATAGGACCCCGAACCCCAGGACCGCGCTTCTCATCGCCATCGCCCCCCGAGCCAGGCAAAGGCGTCAGCGGCTTCGTCATGCCCCGCGCGCTCAGGTCGGCGCTGTCGCCGCCCTCCTCGGCGAGCTTCCGGGCCTCGACCACGCGCTTCACAATGAGCGCAAACGTCTCCTCAATGTTGACCTCGAGGCGGGCGCTCGTCTCCATGAAGCCGCAGCCGCGCGAGCGCGACCACTCGAGCCCCGTGGCCGCCGGCACCGTCCTCTTGTCCTGCAGGTCGCACTTGTTGCCGGCCACAATCTTGACGGGCTGGACGGTCCTGGAGCCGGCGCCGGAGCCGGTGTAGGCCGGGCTGATGCCGGCGATGCGCGCGCGGTCGGCGTTGTCGAGGCGCACCTCGGACTCCATGCTGATGAGCTCGTCAAAGTGCTGCAGGGCGTCGAGCGAGTCGCGCGACGTGATGTCGTAGACCATGAGGAAGGCGTCGGCGCCGAGGTTGGACGACGCCCACATGCCGCGGTACTCCTCCTGGCCGGCCGTGTCCGTGAGGCACAGGTGGTAGGTGACGCCGTCGATGACGCGCGTGACGCTGTAGTTGTCCTCGATGGTCGGGTCGTAGTCGGACGTCCACGCGGAGCGCACGAGGCGCAGGGTGATGGACGACTTGCCGCAGCCTCCATCGCCGCAGATGGTGATGGAGATGGGCACGGGGGCTTGGTCCTGTGCTGTCATGGTGGTGATGCAGTTGTGTGGTGTCTCTTTGCGCCAACAGAGAACAAAGAAGGCTTGAATTGGACTGTTCTATAAAGATGGATCGTCTTGATCCTCGGCTCGACTGTAGCAAGCACGCCCTCGGGTTGCTGAACTGAGCGAGTGGGCTGGCTATACACAGGTGCTTGTTATGCCAGTATGCCGTAAGGTCAGATGTTGGACTCGAGATGCAGAAGCTTGAAATAGGTGATGATACGCAGTAGCAGCAAGCCGTTGAAAGACTCTGCTTACGCAACTCGCTCGCTTGCTCAAAACGGGTATAAAAAGCAAAGAAAAGAAATTAATAGATAGCAAAAGAAAAGAAACGATCGAAAAGCCCTCAGATACGATCGGCAGGCAGTACCATTTGTAAGACAAAAAGATGGAGTGAAGCGAGAAAAGAGAAGGTTAAGAAAAAAAAATTAACTAGCAGCAAAAGATACTTTGCGCCAACACGAGCAAATGGGTGTGTATAGCAAGTACAAGTATTACGCGACCACCAAGACCGCGTCCATGGATCAAGGCAAAAGAAGCAACAGCCAGTCTAGAGAATTTAAAAAAAAAAAAAAAGGAACTGAAATAAAGGGCCACACCCACAGCCAACATGAACCCAACCTATCGCGGAATTTGGGCGCAACCTGGAGAGGAGACCGGGGGGGTGGCCGGAGTCCTCGCCAATGCACTAGGCCTAGTATATAAAATGAATTTGGTCGGCCGGCAGAAGCAGCAGAATGAGGATATTGAAGAATGAGCAAAATCGGCCGAGCAGACGGCTAGTAAGCAGGGCAAATTTGGTTTAAAGTGGAGGGCGGACGCGATAGAGGAGAGGAGAGAGGTAGGGATCACGAGCGCATTGGGCTTTGTTGTGGAGGCGAAATTTCCAGAGTTGGAGGTTGTGGTGGAATTTGACCAGTCAGTCAGGGGAGAGGGCCGGGATCACGGTGATGATGCTAAAAATGATGCAGGATTGCTCTGGTGCAAGCCATGATGCGGACAGTAGCCAGCTGAAGTCTGGGGTGGACATCAGGGGTTTGACCGTGGCAGGAGAAGCCGAAGCCGTCAATATCTAGGCCATGGCATCAGGGACATGTCGAGGTTGGCGGTTCAGGACAAGTCCGTCCTCTGCATCTGCATCTTCTTGCTCCTTCTCGCAATCTCAACTTCTCCTCTCTTTTGTCTCTTGCTCATATTACCGAGCGGGACCTGCAGGAGACGAGCAGAGGGATGGGATGCAGTGCAGGACGCAATGCACCCAGGCCAGGGATCAGCCACCACTCACGCCTGGATCCCAGCAGCCCGGATGCAATTTCGCTCGTCGCCGATAGGACGGGCTTCATTGGGCCAGGCGCAGGTGGCCTCCATGCCGTGGAGCGACGCCCCCGCCGCTGGATGCGCGCGAACCTTAACCGGGGAGTCTAGTAGGGGTCGTCTGGAGGTGGGATATGAATCCAAGCACGATGATGAAATTCAGGGCGGCGGCACTGCCGTTGGATGTGATACGTCGAAAGGGACTCTGGTTCCATGGCAATACAGCAGGTAGAGGCAAGGTGCGCACTCGAGGCTGTCAAAAGACTGTGTGTCGAGCATTTGTGCCGTGTCTTGGTCCGAGAGAAGGAGTGGCATCATGGCGGTGTCTGGTGGATATTCAGCTGCTGCGGTGCCGTCTCGGGCGATTGTGATTCCGACGTCCATGTAGATGAATGCAATGTGATGGATGCACGTCGGCTGCATTATCAACTGAGGTACCCGCAGCTTGAGGCGGCTCGGCGTCTGTGCACTTGCGAAAAGCTTGAATGGCGTGGTAACGAATCTGCCTTTGCCACGCTGCTTGGCTAATGGCGAGCCCAGATTCACATGTAAACACATTGCCAAGGGTTGGCTGACTTGGTGTCACGAAGCAACGACAGCGGAACTCACGACACCGATGGAGAATTTCAGCGTGGGTTTTGGAATCATATAGAATCTGCAGGTTGCACTCGTACCATGATACGGTCAACTTGTTACCCTGTAAACAAACTTTATATGCGTATTGCAGTTACAATGGCTAGATTGCTCGCAGCGCTGGAATATAAGAGGAAATAACGTTTAATGCAACATCACGCACCTGATCCCGCTTTCAATGCATCTCAATTCATGCACGACTACCTCTATGCATCGATTTGCCCCTGCTCACAGCTGGTGTCGGGCAGTGAATTCGTATATCTTGGTAGCAGCACGACTTACACACATGTAGGTAGATAGCTACCGGTTGGTTCGGTATGTTCCAAAAGCATATAGAATTTCACCAAGATTAAAAACTTGCTAAAATTAAGCTTCACTGATGCCCTCTCTGTAAGAAGCATGTCGTGGTATCCAACGACCTGTAAGCAGACCTCTGTGAGCAGACTCCCAATCCAAGGCCATACACATTAATTATTCTGGGCAAATAAACAAGGCTTGTATGATACCAAGCGCTTTGTTCACCAACAGGCTCATCATCACGGCACTTCATACATGCACCCATGCCACAACTCATCGTCCCCTTGAGGATAGCGGTCAACTCAAGTTGCCGCATACAGCCACCATTCCCATGTGGCCGTCCCCTGGCAAAAACCCGCTTCTCGACATCCCGTGCGACGAGGTACGCACAGACTCGGCGGCAGCCCCCAAGTCCAAGTATCGGAAGCTGATCGACAGAGCCGCACGTGGACCTCGTGATGTGAAAGAAATGCCTTTTGCGTAGTATACAAAGTGGGAGAGCTTGTAAGCCATAGGAACGAAACTCTCAGAGCGGCTAGATAGGTACATGTAGGACAGGGCGGCTTCAAGTGGGCAACCACAAGTGGGAATCATGAAAAGTGCCGCAAGGCCAACAGTTTATTCATTTCTTTTGTCAACAGGTGCAGCCTTCACCGGCCACGGCGTTGATTACGGGAGAAAATACAACTAACATCACTGGCTACTTGCTTCTTGAGGCTGAAAAAGGGCTCTGTGTAGCCAGCCCTGCATCTTTCGAGTGGTAGCAATAGAGAGCACAACGCCCCGGATTCGGAGAAAATACTTGGCGGAATCCACTCCTGGTGACACTCGAGCCGCTGTCAAAGAGTCAAAGACGGCCATTGTCTTTTGCTCTGGGCGACCCACTATTAGCATGAAAGTCTCAAATGGTTTTACATCGGAGCATCGCTTTTACAACCATCGAATAAGTGCTAGCATGGTTAGTGCTGTTCAAACGGCCAAAGCTATGCATCTCATTCATCCGCCCAGCCAAGAGCCCGCAGTCCCGATATAGGCCGAAGTGAGAAGGTTGAGGAAAAATCGACACAAGGCCGCTTTATGGCGCAATTTGACAAATCTGTCGCTGGGCCAAACTTTCTATGGCGCGCCTCATATTGCCCGGGGGCGCCGTGTATTTGGCGATTGACGCGGCAAAGGCTCGGATGACTATTTCCCCCCTTTTTAGTGCTTAGAAAACAGATTTTGCAGACATGGCTTGGCCGAGGTTCGAGGCTTTCTGTTGTTCTGTAAACTCATAGAATTTGCGTCGGGCTATTTTCTCTCGACTAAAATTTCATCATCCCACTTGTCAGCAAGACGATTTAAGCGATATTCAGTGGAAAAGGGCTAGCTTAATTCTGTTTCTGAGGCATCTTTTCTGAAAATCTAGCTTCCCCCCTCCTTTTTGGCTTTATAAATCGCCTGTCATGCCTTCAATTGGCAATGGTTACGTTGCCAACGGCAAACCCAACTCCCAGCTTAACAGGGCTGCGGAAACTGCCGATGTACGCAATGACTCATTGAACCCTCTCGTCTTCCAATTGTCATTGCCCGTAAACTAAAAGTCTCATCTTATAGCTCTTAGAATCTGTTCAGCAGCTCATCATTCCATTCATCAAAGCTGCCGATGATGCCGCTGCTCACCGAGCCTCGGGAATTCTGGGACTGGATGCCAACGGGGAAGCTCAAAATATTTTAATCGACTCACAAAAGCCTTCTGAGCTGGTTGCCAAGTTAAAGTTCCTTCTTCCTGAGGAGGGGCTGGGTAAAGATGGCCTCCTTCAGAGCATCGAGAAGCTTCTCAAGTACAGCGTGAATACGTGGGACCAAGGGTTCATGGACAAGCTATACGCAAGTACTACACCAGTAAGCACTCTCATATATAAAGTAGCTATGAGCGGCAAGTTCAACTGACGACATGGAAAATGTAGGTGGGAGTCATTGCAGATCTCATCCTGTCCGTTTTAAACACCAATGTGAGAATCCACGACTGCCCCCGTGTCTCGATTTAGTACCTAACAACCCACAAGGTGCATGTCTTCCACGTTTCACCAGCCTTGACTGTTATCGAAAAGACAACCACTAAAGCGTTTGCGAACTTGTTCAACTTTGATGGCCCACACGCGGGTGGTATATCATGTCCTGGTGGCAGCGGATCAAACCTCACGTCTCTCATTGTAGCCCGGAACACGCTGTATCCAGAAACCAAAACAAAAGGGAATGGCAAGCGTGACTTTGTCGTCTTCACAAGCGCACACGGCCACTACTCTGTGGAGAAGGCCGCCATGATCACCGGCCTGGGCTCGTCTGCTGTATGGGCGGTTCCTGTGGATAACGAGGGCAGCATGAGACCGCAAGCCCTTCGAGAACTGGTTCTGCTTGCCAAGAAGCAAGGAAAGACGCCATTCTACGTTAATTCAACAGCCGGCACCACAGTAATGGGCTCCTTCGACCCCTTTGAAGAGATTTCCAAGATTTGCAAGGAGTTTGGCATGTGGCTGCACATCGACGCAAGCTGGGGCGGCAGCGTCATCTTCTCAAAAGCGCAGAGCTGGAAGATGAAGGGCTCGCATCTGGCCGACTCCTTGACGGTCAATCCGCACAAGATGCTCAACGCCCCCTGCACCTGCTCGTTGCTCCTGGGCCCGGACATGCGGATTTTCCAGCGCGCAAACAGCACCGCTGCCGGATATCTCTTCCACCGGGGCGACGATGAAGAAGTCTGGGATCTGGCTGATTTGTCTCTGCAATGCGGCCGCCGCGGAGACGCCTTGAAGGTTGCTTTGGCCTGGCTTTATTACGGCGCCAATGGATTCGAGCGCCAAATTGACCACGCTTTCGACATGGCAAGTTACTTGTTCCGCCTCCTGGAGGAGAGCGGCGACTTTGTCATGGTCTCATCATACCCTCCACCGTGTCTCCAGGTCTGCTTCTACTCAGCCCCTGGAGGCAAATTGACTTCCGACAAGACTGTGAATACCTCCAGAACACAGAGGATTGCACATATGCTTGTTGGTAGAGGATTCATGGTCGACTACGCTCCCGGCAACAAGGGCAGCTTCTTGCGTGTAGTGGTCAATGTTCAGACTTTGGAGGGAACGGTTGAGGGTATCGTAAAGGCCATGGTCGAGCTGGGCCAAGAGATATCCTCGTGAGAAGAATGCGCAACGCTACACAATCATAGATGGCATTTAGCAAACAAATATTCCCTATCCGGTGGCCTGTTATTCATCTCTGCATACTAGATTCGATTTTAGCAGTGTAACATAGACTAGACAACTCAGTATAAATCTTTTACAGATATAAAATGGATTGCTCCTTGATTACTTCTATTTTGCCTTTGGAAGATACATTGATCTGTTTTTTTTTTATTTTGATGTCAATATGCGATGGTTCTATTGTTGGCTTTAGCTACCTATTGATTGATTCGCCAATGCGCCTCCCCATAGGCGCATTCAAGACTAGAGGTACCAAGGGGTGTGAAGAAAAAGAGAGAATTCTTGAACAATTAGCATACATTTCTTAATTTTACAAACTATAATAACACCATATGTAAAATACCTAATACTTACTGCTGCTACTACTATATGTACTACCAACCAATGTCTTGTTACCTACTATGTATTTATTAAAACCAATTACATATAATAATAACTTGATTTTCCTTCAACTCCGATACTCAATTCTTCAGCTAGCCTAATTCCTAAAGCCATGTGTTTATTTCCAGTGACAATACCAACATTCCATTCTCAACGCGGTCTTGTCAAACCACAGAGAAAAATAAAAGGCTTTGACAAAGCACAGAGACCAAGATCCTTTCCTTTCGTTCCCTCCAAAAAGTACGCAGCTAATACAAACACCATTTGTCCCGCACAGTCCGTCCTTACAGTTTTCTTCCAAAAGCGTAACAAAAGCTTACCAAAGCCTAGACTGATGACCAAAAAGAAATGAGCACTAAAAGAAACGCCTGCGAATGTATCATCATTAACACATTAAACTTTAGCGCCTTAAAAAGAAGAAGAAGAACGTCCAATACGCCTTATAGTAAAGACTGGTAGTGGTATCAGTAAAGTGGTATCAACGTCTTTCAAGAGTAGGCGAATTGAGCGAGATTGAGCTTTTTGGTTGGGAGCTTGGCCTCTTCATCCTCGTCCTCTTCCTCCCCGTCGCTATCGGGGATGATTTGGTCTTCGCTTCCGCATGGCTTGTTCAACGCCTCCATCTCACTCAAATCCACCTTGGGAAGAGGGACAAGCGCAGGATTGACCGCCCCTTTAGCACCAAGGCCTTTACCAACATCCTTTCGTGACGCGGGGAGACTTGGAGATGATGCCGGGCCCTTCAATGCCCACGCTCCCATGCGTTGAAGGGGCGTCTGTCTTGCCCGGGCTGTGGATGGTGCAGTGGAGGTAGTAGATGCGGGAGTGAACACGGATGAGTATTGCGAGGATCTTGAAGCTGGTGTAGCCGACGATTTGGAAGAGTAGGCAAAGCGGTTTAAACTTGGACGAGGAGGGGTACGGATGGTTTCGGATATGGGGGAAAGTGGTTTTGGGAGAGCCACCGAGTCATCGACTGAAGACTCGGGTGTGTCAATAGGGTTCTGTTGGCCGGCTTCTAGGGAAGTGAGTCCTGTGTCTTGGCTTGCACTTGAAACTTGGCTAGTCTCCTGCTCGCTGATTTTCTGCTGGCTTGTCTCCCGCTGGCCGGCTTCCTGCTGCTGGCCGAGCTCTTGTTGGCTGGCCTTTGGCTGGCTACTATCTCGAGGTGTTGCATCCATCTGAGTGGAATCTTGTTGATTGATACTCTCAGGCTGGCTAGGAGGCGGCCCCTTTGGTTTATCAGCAAAGATTGATACCCTTTTCTTCGACAGAGCCCCAGACGCCCACCCTTCAATATCAGGTAAATTATTGAGGGCTTCATCAAGGGAATCGTCTGAAAGCAAGTAAGCCTCGCTCTTTGTCTTCCGCGGATCCTTTTTGGCGACCTTTTTCTTATTAGCAGGGAAAAATCGACTCGTTTTGGGCGAGCCATCTGCCTCCACGTCAAACGAATCGTCACACAGGCGGGCCTTCTTCGGGGGCCTGGTGGAAGCCTCTGTCTGGGGAGGTTGGCTGTTTGAGACACTGGCTAACAGATTTGCGAGCGGCTCTGTTCGTCGTCGATTCAAGCGAGGCTCTGTTCGTGGAGCGGCTTGTGTTGTCTGATGAGAGTTTGCACTGTCTTCCCCTGACTGCCCTGACTGCTGCGATCCGGGTATATAAGGCCTCGGTAATGGAAACACGCGTGGAACAGCTCCCCCGGCGGTAATTTGCGAAATTCGTTGGGGATCGACGGAGAAACAGTTGGCGTCCATCTCGCCCATGGGTATCCGATGATGGCCTTTGAAATATGAATTGATGGGCTTGGACTGTGGACGGGTTTCGGTAGGCGTAGCGAGCTGAGAGTGCCTTCGTTTGGACGGCGAGACAGGCAGGGTAATTGGAAGTTTTGTAATGGGATTAACGTCGCCACTTGCAATTTTGCGAGCCATCTCTGGTTCGACGTAGGATCCGATGAAAGGCATCTCCTCCGCTGTACGATTCGCATCTAGTTCTGTGAGGTGGACAAGTTCCTTCTTCGCGGGGCAAAACACCCATTGATGTAAAAATGTGAGTTCGGCTTGATAGAATAAGGTCAGGTAATTCTCTGATATGCGCTTCCCATCGAATTGCAACATGCGAACAATCCGCTCTGGTGATTTGGACTTTCGCAGTAGCCGGTATGCTGTTTTAAGTCCTACTCCAGGAAGGCCATTGAGATAATCGCAGCCGCTCATGATCGCCATTCGTCGAAACTCTGCGTCACTCCAGCCGGTCAGAGAGATTTCACGACAGGCACAGAAATCTCGTCGGTTGATCTCGATGCAATTTCCGTATTGATCCAGCTTGGTAAGTAGCCGCTTGGCACCAAAAACGAGCAGATCTGAATCGTCTGAAAGAATGCCTCCGACTAAGCCCATGCGTTCGAGATAAACGAGCTGAGCATCGGCTTCGTAGGGGGCCACCACGTATGGGATATCCATCTTCTTCAACTCTTGGATCAGGGCGGACGCCATCTCCGGCGTAATATCAATGCATTTTTGGAACTCTTGCACTGCCTGAGAGGATTTCCCAGCTTTGAGGTATTCATTGGCAATCTTGAGCTTTTCCTCTCGCTTTTTGGCACGAGATTCTTCGGTAGCAGCTTTGCTAGGGAGATAGTCGCCATCAAATACCATGTAGGGCGTGACGCCAAAGTGCTTTAGCATTCTTACTCGATGCAAAGCCGCATTGATAAATCTTGAGAATGACCGCCAGTTAATAACACCGAATCCTCCACCACTGAGCATCTCAACTCACTTTTTAGTAGGCTTGCCTTGGGCCAGCTCGGGGGCACATGAGTACGCGGCGCGGTGCAGCCATCCATAGCCGTCAACAGCCAACGTCTCTCCGTTGAACTTCTTCAGCTCTGTTGGCCTCTGGATGGACTTGAGAATCGGTAGCAGCCCTTCCGATAGTCAGCACAACAATTGCCCCCCCGACAAGCGGCTTTGACCATGCAATCCGCTGCCGTGCCATGTCATGTTATATCCATACCTGATACACCCATTTTGCAACCCTACCCAAAAATCCACGTACGAAGAAAAGAAGAGCAAAATTTCAGGCTCTTCCATGCAGAAGGCCCCAACCCACTCTCTCAGTATCTGCGTAGATCAGCGAGTGCACCCATACATTGACCGCCCAGCCTCTGGACGCGGTGACTGCCGAGCACAAGGCTCAAGCAGACAGGGCACGTCAAGCCGTTCGAGATGGACTGCGAGAGGCCTGGATAACGCGTCGTGACGGCCGCCTGGTCGGACGGAGAGTCGAGAGAGACGAGGAGCGTCTGTTGGTGTAGCAAGTGAAGCGATTCGGAGTGGAGGAGATTCACGGCGCAAGACCCTGGACTCTACGGGCGGGCATGTTGAATCTCGGTTAACGGGCGTCTGTCTGGCTCTGCGGTCGCTGAGACAAGCAAGCAAGACGCGCTGGGGGCCTTAATGGGCGGGTCCACGGCGCCTGGAGCGCGTGCCATAGCGCTGTTGGCGGGAGACGATGCCCGAACAGGGATAGATTGACCTGGCAACGGGGCCATTCTATTTACTTTGTGCGAGCCTGGAATATCTTCACGAGGCGGGTCGATATCAAAGGAATTCAAAATCCCATGTAAAGAATTCGATATGTACATCACAATATTCCAACCACAGAGATTTTGGTAACAGATTGGGTCCTGGCATATAGGGAAACTTGGCCTGCCTTGTCTGTTGACAAGGGACCACTGTTGACTAACAGCATCCCGTCACTTTTAGAGCGCGGGGGTGGGAGGGATGCTGAGATTCGCCTACGATATGCCGTAAATTGAGGGCTGGGAGGGGAACTTTGAACAAAACATCTAGATCGCTGTATATAAGTAAAATAAGATTGAGGAAAGGTATACGTATTGGTTTTATACTAGACAATCAAGACTGGCATTGCTCTGTCGCAGAGGATGCACCAAGTCGACGCAGCAGCAAAGCTTTATCCGAGCTATAGCCGGCGTTTTGGTGGTTCAAGCCACTTGCCCAATTTAGCACCAGACCCCTGTTCGTAGGAGAAAAAAACCTTGCGCCTAACGACTGCCAGTGCCGCTAGGAAAAGAGTTGAAGATTTCAATTAAGAAAAAAAAAAAAAAAAACTGAAGCAATCATCTCTACAATCGTCTACTAAGCCATAAACCCCCGATTCACGAAGACACATAAGCCCTTCAAAATGCCCAACACTCTTCAGAAAGTCCGCAAACAGATCTCCAAGAAGCGCAATGGAGACATCAACGCACTGCATGAAAAGTCCAGAAACTCCATGAGACTACACAAGGCCGGAGTGAGAGACCAGAGACTGGAGAAACTTGCTGCCGCCAGGAGTAAGAGGGAGCAGCCCATCGGTACGCATTCCAGGGATGAGTTTATGAGTCCCAGTCCGTAGCTAACCAGTGCGTTAGTGGAACGCGTCACATTTTTCCAGCAGAATGTGAGAGACCAGGGCGCTGAGCCGCTTGAAGTGGCGGCTATCCAGGCACTCATTCACACGTTAGTATTCCATCGCTTACCACACACACAAGGACTCGAAACTGACTGTACATCCGACGAAAAAGATTTGTTCATCAGTACGATGAAGAGTACGATGCTGTGAAGAAGACTCGCCGTGCTGGACGACCGGCTAGCACCAAGGAGGACTTGTTGAGAATCAAGATGGCCGCGCTTGAAGAAGAGTACACCAAAGGATTCTGTGAGTGATTTACAAACTGTATCGACAACTAGAAACGGACGTACTAATATTGTCGTAGTGCTCCCTGATGTTACTTCAGCGGAAAACGTCAAGCTTTTGGATGGGTGGGAAGGCTCATGGGTTTACCTGACCACCATCCCCTGGATCAAAGTCACCAATACTGGCAATGTTCGCAAATCTGAGCCGCCTTCAAAGGCCCTTAACTGAAATCGCCTGTCCTCTGAAATCTTACGCACGAGGAAGCAATCAACAGCTCCCAAGCGAGCCATAAAGATCTATAGAGCACCCCTGAAGGTGGCTGCTAGCTGCCTGAGCTCGACCGATTCGCATTTTCACAAGTATAGCAAGTTGCGATTCAAAAAATGCTCTTCCATTCTACCATGGTTGAACTTTTACCGCCACAGATTTTGGACCATATGCTGGTCCCATGGGAGATTGGAGTTCAACGACGGAGCTATGTTGCTTTGGAAGAAGGCACGAAGGCCAAACTTGCGGAAAGACATGCCTTCTACTTACGAATAATGCCAGGTCTAATTTTGAGACATGGCGCAAAACTGTCGGACAGCATACTGCATACAGTTAAAAGCCGTTTCGGCAGCTCTTCTCATGTCCAATTCAGGCACTAAAACTAGACATCGCTCATTTAGCGGGATAGTGGGCCTTGTAAGGCCATGCACTTTATATATGAATAAGAATTCACAATGATTAATACATGTTCTATTTTTTTTTTCTTTTAAAAACAGATACCTAAATAAATGAATTCCCACCATATCCATCATGTCTCGCTAGTCCGTAAAGAAGTCCACAAGCTCTCCCATCTATTTGAGTGCTTGCATGCCAGTTGAATCAATCACGTGGGGCCATAGAGCTGCTTGCAGCTCCAGTAAAAAATGGGGTAGCAATGCAAAACAGCAAAAGAAAAAAAAAGTTTTAGCACTACTTCGCAGCTACTACATCATTCCCTTCTCACGAACCACCTCCAACGTCATAATTCCAAAGCAAGCCCGAAATGCTCTTCGTCAGAAACCTCGCACGAGCCGCTCCTCGGACGCTCAGCCGCACGGCCGGTGCCTCCCTGCGCCCATCGGCCATTGCTCGCCCCAGCACGTTTATCAGGTCCCCCGCCATCAAGGCCCTGCTGCCCACCCGAGCTGCCGCCTTCTCCACGACCGCTCGCCGAAGCCAAGAGGACGACGTCGACGTCGACGTTGCCCTGTCTGCCAAGCTCGACAGCGAGATCCAGATTGAGGAGGACATCAAGGTCAATGAGCAGCAGCCCGCCAGCATCAAGGACTTTCTCGACAACAGCCCTTTTGAGCTTGTCGATACTCCCGGCCAGGAGGTTGTTAAGCTGACCCGCAGCTTCAACGAGGAGAAGTAAGCTTCAATTCACTCTCTCTATATGAAGATTGAATATTGACCAAAAACTCCTCTTTGCAGAATCACCATCAGCTTCTCCATCGCTGACATCACAAACTTCGACCCCTACGCCGAGGACAACCTCTTCGAGGAGGACGAGCTCCCAGAAGAGTCCCTCCAGTCCGACAAGCAGCAGAACCCCGACGACGCCCTCGACGGCGAGGCCGACGAAGACGCCGGCGCACCCATCAACCTGTCCATCCTGATCGAGAAGCCCGGCAAGACCGACGGCGCCCTCAACATCGACGCCACCGCCCGCGACGGCGAAATCGTCGTCGACAACATGTTCTTCTACGAGGACGCCACCGTCGCCCGCATCGACTCCCCCCGAGGCCGCCCAGAAGCGCGCCGACGTCTACCCGGGCCCTCCATTTGGCAGCCTCGACGAGGACCTGCAGGTGCTGATGGAGCGCTTCCTCGAGGAGCGCGGCATCAACGAGTCCCTGGCCGTCTTTGTGCCCGACTATGTTGATGCCAAGGAGCAGCAGGAGTACATCCGCTGGCTCAAGAACGTCCGCACTTTTGTCGATGCTTAAATGCGCTGAAAGGGAGAATGGGGGAAAGGAAAGGAAAATGTACGAATCTAACGTTGGGTTTCACGGTGGAAAATGAAAAGGGAAATTATGATTTTGTTGTTGTTTGGTTTCGACACAAACATTTGTGACTATAGAAAAACTGATCTTTTTTGTTTGTTTGTTTGTTTGGGAAATGTCCTCACTCATGTATTATATAAACGGCCAACGCTGCCGCCCTCTCATGGACTGATATCATGGCAAAATTCAAAATTCAAATATATATATTTGTTATTAAGACTGGTTCCATAAGTTTGAAAAAAAAGAAACGAAATATCTATCCCAAAAAAGTAGCAACTATGTAGTGTGCTGTGAACACAATCTATGCGTATAGGCCAAATCAACCCGCGTGGTATATGTATATCATCAAGCCAGATTCAACACCTCCCTCTCTCCCTCTCTCTGCCTCTCTCTTATCCGTCCAACAAGAAAAGAAAAAAAATCTATACCAATATGCTTTATCCAATCTCTGCCATTTCTTACCCTACCTCTCGCCCTCACCTACCACACACATTTCTATAGAACGCCCTCAAGATCCCATTCGCTCTTCTGGGCAAGACCCAAAACCTGTTTGCCCTTCTCAGTGAGGTCGGGCTTACCGCCGTTGCCAACAACGTGTTCAAAGAAGACGGGCTGCCAAGTCTCCTTGTTCTCCTCTCGCTTCCGGGCCTTGTCTCGCTGGGCCTCTTCGAGGGCAACCTTGACCTCGGTTGCCTTGGAGTACTGCTTGGCGTGAATGGCCTCGGTGACGCCAGACCACAGGCGAAGCGATTCGTTGGGAAGCATCTGCTCGCTTGGGGGCAGAATCTTGGGCGCAACATTGAGTGGGACGATGTCGATAATGACGTGCTGTTCCTCGGGAGGGACCAGTTTCTGTCGCAAAACAATAGGTTAGCTCTCTTCGATACAAATAATTAACAGGGACAAAGGACGTACCACAGGCCTGGGACCTAACGTGAAAACAACCTTTTCCCTCCAGGGACCACTCAGCCGGGCCAAGACATCCTCATCCGGAACGTCCTGGACTCTGGTTTTGGTATCGTTCTCAGGGTCATACTTGAAAATGACACCATCAATCTTGTTTGTTGTGCGACCCAACCAGCCTTCCTCAACGTAGTGAAGAATGACCTTGATCTTCGTATCGGGGCATGTGATGTAAGCCATCTCGCTGACCGATACGCTCAGCGATCCGCGGAAGAGGCCACCCAGGTGGGCCGCAGGGTGTGTCAGCTGGTAGGTCTCGTTATCCCTCTTCTCAAGCGTGATGAAGATGCCCATGTTGTGCTCGCCGGGCAGCACCTTGACAGATGTGCCAGTAAACTTGGCAGTGATCTGATCAAAGCCCCTAGCCGAGATGCCCTTTTCGGGACAGGCGACATGGAAGGCACTGACGGGAGGGTGATGTGATGTCTGTTCGGTGAGGTATGAGATTCGGAGGAGCGGGGCAGCCTCGCCGGAAAGGGCACCGTGTTGAGGGACGGTCAGAGACACCGACGAAGAGCTCTTTCCGCTATTGGCGGCCACCTTCAAGTTCGCCGCTGCTCCCTTGATGGAACTCGAGCTCGAGCCGGGGGTCTGAAGGTCGACGGTGTTTATCCTGGGCGCATTATCTTCTGTCTCCCAGTTACACTGTTGGAAGTCCCGAGGTTAGCACAATGCCGTCGACTGGGAGTTGTTGACACCCAGACAAGTGTTTGACGCAACATCCAACACCGGGTAGTGGGGCTGAGGCTGGGGGCTCACCCGGAAGAACTCGCCGAGACACGAGTTGTAAGGCTTGCAGGGCTTCCCCTTTGCATATTTGAGATCTTTTGTGAGCCAGAAGCGGACTACTTCAAGCATTCGATCGAGGGGCTCGTCGGAAGTGCCGATGGCGACGAAGGCGTTGGGTGCATCGAGATAGGTCCAGTATTCGAGATTGGGGGTGGGCTCGAGCAGCTGGGAGGGGAGCGAGAATCGGACGCTGGCGAGATCAGAGACGCCGATGAATCTATTCCACAAAGCTCGTGATTAGCATGGTTTCTGACGCAAAATCCAACGTTTTTCATCTGATGAACAGCCATTCCGCATAACAGATGGATCGTCTCTCGGTGACGCGGCGCTCTGCTCTCCAAAGCCCCACTAGGCTTTACCGCCGATTTCGCGTGACGGCACTCGGTCTAGGTGATGGCATCGCCTATGCCACCGAAGCAGCACGCCATGCAGAGGCTCTGAAACGAACAAAACGGATGCCAAAAAGAACATGTCCTACTTTTTCAAGATGCCCAGAAACGTCCGCAACTTGGAGCCCTCGTTCTGGGGCTCGTCCGGCGTCGTAACGGTTGGGGGTGCTGGTGACGACATGGTGCCCCGAGTTTGAGAATAGGCTGAACAACGGTATATTGCGGGATGGAGGGGAGGCTCCTAATCGATATGCACCGCCTTTTGCCAGATGAAAAGGGGGGCGATGAATGTTTGTCGACAAAGAACAAACACTGTCGATCGGGAGAGGCGTTGGTTGAAAAGAAAAAAAAAAGATGGGCAAATAAAGTGCTCGTCTGCCTCTGACCGCAGAGTCGCGGGCCTTGTTGGGAACACGCAGGTGAGAGAGGATAGTTCAACCTTGATGCGCCGCCCCAGCCAAGAGGAAAGGGTTAAAAAAAAAAACGCTCTGGAGCCGGCCGAGCTGTGGCGTTTCAGAGCCTAGAGGGGTCGCCAGAGGGGGGGCCTAGAGGCAAGGAACAGGGATTCCCAGCGCGGCGGCAACCACTCAAGAGCGCCGCCAAGCTGGATGCGCCTCAGTGCCGGGGCGACTTTTGGAGGGTGAAGCGAACTGCCGGAGGATCGATATCTGGATGGAGGCTGCTGGAAGAATCTGGCGATGTCGTCTCCCCCCGTTGTCTTTTGTGCTCTTTCACATATAAATATTTTGTGTTTCTTCTCTTCTGCTTCTTCTTCTTTTCTCTGCTACACACTCACTGATAACCACATGCAAAAAAATAATAATCCCAGGCTAAGACGACCCTGCGTGCATGCGTGCCAAGGCGGAAGATCCGTCAGGCCAATCAACGGCGCACATGGTCAAGTCGCTGGCTCTGGCAGTGGCATCCGCAGTGGCATCCGCAGCGGCCAGCCCAGGCCGTGACCTCGACCCCGTGTTTCTGCCGGACTAGTCATACGCGATACGACAAGATGTATGCTTGGTTTATCTGTTCCTGCAAACATTGGTGCCACAAGTGCTGTTATTAGTTAGCGGTACCGCCATGTCTGCCATGGAGCCATTTGGCAGGGCAAATTTCGATGCGGACAGATATGGCCATGGATGCGCAATCGGGATTTTAGACTTTTCGGGGTGCCGCTGCAGGCCGAGTGGCGCGGGAGGCGTGTGAAGCGTCAAGAATAGCTGAAGCTTACTCAGAAAACAAAGAGGCGACGTGATTGGGATGTGATTTCTATCCCGTTTCAAAGCGCCTTACATAATCCGCATGTGCTTTGGTTGAAGCAGATCATAGTGAAGCGGTTCAGGTTTCCGCAGATTGGCATCGATGTTGGATTTGCCTCCACAATATAAGCATTGATGGGTGGCATTTTCAGGGCTTGTTCAGAATATGTGACTCATCACATGGGTATCTTGACAATAAACTGGTCATGGTGAATATTGCAACTGAGCGTTCAGCTTCATTATCATTATAAAAGCCGCCATCTAACTACTATGATATAGCGATCAACTCTGATAGAACCTGCTCATATCAGGCATCATCTGCTATCCAGTTCTAGTAGTAACCAAAACTCCACCTTTGCACTGATGCACCGAGTACTCGTGCAAACCGAGAACTCCGCCTATACCAAAGAACTCCTCGAGATAAACATTTCGCTAAATACACTGACGCTTAAAATCTTGCTCCTGCTCCTGCTCCTGCTCCTGCTCCTGCTCCTGCTCCTACCCCTACCCCTACCCCTACTCTCTACTCCCAAAACAGAGCCGAATCTGCCTCGGGAAATAGTTCCTGGTGAAGTATTTCGTGCTGCGTCTGAGTGGGGTCGATGTGCAGAAACTCAGGGATGGGAGAGCCGCCAAAAGAGGGAGTCGACATTGAAGACATGGACTGATCGCTCGCAGACGAAGGTGAAAAATCGAAAAGGGGTGGGAACATGTCTGTCGGTGCCGGCGCCTGCGTCTGTGGCATTGCGAAATCTATGTTGTTGGGACCCCATTGTGGGAAGTGGTGAGATTGCTGAGGTAGTTGCATGGTGGCAGTAGACTCATATGCCGGGGGCGGAGAAGTAGGAGACATGGAAGACGGCATAGAAGAAGAGTATTCCTGGGGAGAATATGGCTGGAGAGGAGACGATTGCTGAGAGAATCTGCGGGCGTGCTCGTCGGCATGCGGAAACATCTGAGCAAACATCTTATTGACGTCGTTTTCACGCCAACTTCGGTCAGACTCTGCCAGCAGGTCTCTCACTGTGTTGGGGTTGACGACAAATCCGGGGGGCGCGCTCAAGCCCATGGCTGTGAATCTCGGCAAAAGAGCGTCTTCTTCGTACATCTCCTTGTTGAGCACTCCGGCCTCTGAGACGAAAAATCCCTTTCCGGTACGTGCCTTGTGGATGGCACTCGCCTTGTGAGCGGACTCTATCCGAAGCTCCAAGGTGCGGTCATCCCGGCGTGAAGCGGCAACCAGCGCACGCTCTGTGAATTCGAGACGAGGAAGCTTTTTCTACACAAACAAAAAAAAAATTAATTTCACAAAGTCACCCTGGAGTGCAAGATGCAGCAACAACGTACCTCCTTCTTGTCCTTCTTGCTGGTACCACTAGTTGCTGATAAGGCGTCTCTCGACTTTGTGTGTCTTGGCTTAGTCGTGCCCTTTGGCTTGGTGGTGCCTGTCTGCCGGGCCATGGCGAAAGAGAGAAGCCAGTAGGAACTGACAAACGCTGGGTAGATCCGCAGGCAGTTGTAGACTGGTGATGAAAGTTATTCACCAGCGGCTCGCGTGGTATAATGAAGTGGTAGTTGCTATTATCAAGATGGTATAATAGCGATTAGAGATATAAGTCAGCAGAGGTTAGCCAGACAGGATGAGCACGAGGAGGGGATTGGAGAGTGGCCGCGTTTATATGTGCCAACCCCCCGGGCTCCTGCGAAACGCCATGCCTTGAATTTCGAGGCTAATACAAGCTCCCGATTTCGATCTGTGCAGCTCCAAGTTTGGGCAATCGGATTCTTGGTAAGGCGATCGATCTCGATGGCGAGAAGCAGTTAGTGTGCGACTGAGGCCAAAGTACCGGCAAAGTAGCTTGGTGTGGCGCCAGGTGTCGTTCACTGCCTGTTTGGGCAATGCTTTTTGCGGTCCTGGCCAAGGGAGGGGAGATAACGTAACGAGCAGCCACAGATGGCTTTTGTATAAGAAGGAACAGCAAGAAATTCGCTGAAGACGCTTGACACGGTCTCACGTTTCTGTACGCGCCCTCGTGCTGTGCGGGGGGCTGGCGATAGTACCTAGGTATAGTTGTATGAGAATGCAGCTCTTGCAGCGAAGCGCTCCCCCACATCCCTATCGGATCATGATGTCCAACTCGGCTGTTCCAAGATAGGAGACGTCCTATATGGCAGCCCTTGCAGTAGACATCTCCTGGCGCTGTCTCAACGCTTCCGCAAGTCGAGAGGCTTTAAGATTCGTGCCACAGTCGGTATTCCAGCTTCAATCCATCCGACTCGCCCAAGAATGCCGACCGTCGATATCCGCAAGCATCACAAACGCACAGCCAGGCAGTGTCGCTGCCAGCAACCAGCGTGAACAGAGAACATGACTACAGGCAGAGCCAGCAAACGCCCACGGAGCTTTCGCTCCGCCCCCCATTCCGTGCTGAGCCTGCCCTCCCCTAAACTGGCGGTACTTGCAGGTACAAGCGCCTCTTAACAGCGCCCCCTCAGGCTCTAGCCACAGCACCCCTGCTCGCTATCCGCGGCCTAGGCCGGAACGCGACAAGCCTGAGACCAGCTTGCACTTCACCCCGGACGCACGTCACAGCTCAGGCACTGCGTGACTGCGGGCTTGCGTCAGAGGGGCTTGCCGAACAGCGAATCTGTGCTCGCGCAGCTCTCCGCGCTGGTGCAGTGCAGCTGCAATGAGTTCCAGAAGCTTCAAGCCTGTGCTGCGCCCTGGAGTAATTGGAGCGTCATCCTGATACGATCGTCGGACGATATCGGCCGTGCTTAGATCTCTCGTCTAAAATTTAGAGAGAGAGAATAGGTGAGGCGCTCGTGAAGAGTGGCCCAAGCGCGTATTGGCGATACTTTTTGGCTCCTTTTTATTCACCTCCACGCCGACCCAAGCTGTAGCTCGACCACTCCGAATAAAGAGCAGCTCTGTCTCTTCATCTCCAGCAATTTTTGCGATTAAATTAATTACAAGGGCGGGAAACAAAATCAAAAGCAAACAATCTTTTTTTTGCTTTCAAGGCAGCTGCGTAGATCTTGTTTCACGTGGTGCTGCTTAGTACTAGTAGCTAAGGTAAGGTACCTATCCAATATTTCTCCTTGACTACAAAATGCGATGGCTGGGCATGCTCTCAAAGATTTGAGCTGGGTCAAGCTTCAACGCTCGATGCATTATACCCATGTTTGTTGCAGATTGGATTTTGAATCTTTTCATGCACGTTGCAAATTAAAATCAAGCGATTTGCAACAGTTCGGCTGTGCAAGCCAACACAGATGTAGTTGCAAAACCACTTGTCCTCTGTTCGTTGTATTGTTCAGTGCCAAGAACCGTTGGTGATAAAAATCTTGGCGTGCATTGCAAAAGCCTGTTTTCTTTTGCTTGCTGTTCCGCTCCGCAGACGATGCCGCCGGTACAGACACTTGTCATTTGGTGGCTGTACTGGACCATCTTACCATTCTCCACGCGTTCCTCCGCAACTCCTTGTCAATGGCCTGCAATTTGGCTTTCAAGCTTCCTCCTGACTAGTTACTCGGAGTATGGCCCGGTAATAACGAGACGGAACAAGCCGGAGGCGACACGATCTTGATAGCTATCTTGATGCTGGCTTACACGAGTAATGTACCGTTTACCTCCGAACTGGAGTTGTGGATGTGAAGTGCCTTGAAATATCCGGTCATCATATATACAAAGACCTCTCATCATTAATGAAGTATCATAAATGAGATGGGAATTGAGTCCTTTCTTTTCTTGGCTTATGTGGGTGGGCGGGGGAAGCACATATTTTAGGATTCTTCAAATGCAGAGACGGCGATAATAACCATAAGCGGAGTATATGAGACTAAAAAGCAGACCAGCCGTAGGTACGAGATGAAGGTAGTCCATACTCAGTATGTGGAAGAGGGCAGTCTACTGTCTTCGAGCGAGGTCTCTTAGACGAGATTTTAAGGATTTTTTAACGAGTTACTCAAGATGATAGATTGCGGATATATGTAATTCCTTAAACTTCAGTTGGTATTTTTTTCCCGGTAAAAATGATTACGGTCGCAGAGCCATTACCAGCATTAACTATACCTTACTAGGCGAGTATTTCCCACATTGTGGAATATCCTATAGCATCTGGAATTTCGAGTACGAATCGTTGGGAACTTCTTGACTCACCAGGCCACTGTATATGTGTTGATGCAGTCGCAGGAGAAGAAACTCCGGCGGTCGAATACGTACTTCTTGAAAGCTTCTGCCTACGAGGCAACCGCCGAATCGACCGGCCCGTATTATGTGGGAAGAAGTGGGAAAATGGATAAGAGAAGGCTGCACCAACGGCAACGGACAGTCTCCACGCAATGATGAAGTGGAGAATAGGAATAATTACAGAAACGTGAAGTGGAAGAAAGCCGGACGATACACTCAGAGGAGCCAGAAAAGACTGGTCGAATAGGCCCCGAGCAATGGACCTATGAGCTCATAGTTACCAAATTGATAGTTCAAGCGGGAAACAGCAAAGTTCCGATTTTTGCAAACTCAGACATGTGAGAAGAGCAAAAAAGTGGCAATGTGCACAGTTATCAATCTATAACGCTAGCACTCCACGTGGATTGTCTAAAGAACTCGACGTGCACTTCATGCTACTTCCTATTTGCTAAACAGCTTTTAAATACTTTGAGTAATCCAACAGCTGCCATTGGCGAAGCGAGGCCGAAGCCCATGCTCTAGGCTCTGGAATGAGAAACAAGAGGTGCTATTAACCTTTGCGACTTTCCTCCATAATGAGGGGCTTGTCGGCAGAATACTCCTAAAGGGGTAATTGCATTGACATTGCTTACCGACGTACTACTAAGATAGTATTAGTCGCCTGCTGAAAATGATGGCAAATGACGGTACGAGGTTTGGAGGAGGGCAAGGCCCTTTCACTGGTCACACTCGAGCCAAAGTCTGGAAAGATATATCAAATCAAATACATGAATATAAAATTACTCAACACTGCAGACAACATCATTTAATGAATTTATGTAAAGTGCCATACTGGGTATATGCTCATGCACAGTTAGATAGATGTATTAATGGTCCAAATTGGCTTCACAAGCTGCAGACAGGTACCTACTACTTGACCCAATGGCGGTTGATTAGCACTTAAATGTACTGGAAGTAACAAGTAATGCCTTTGAATACACTTTCCATTGCATTGACGCTGCTTCTTTCACTTTTGGTTAATTCGGCACAGACGTTGGTGCAACACCTCAGGCACACATTCGTCAGGCACCAAATTAAGGGAACACAAGCTTTCCTCAACAAGCGGAGCACAATCTCTCCTCAATGAATTTTGCAAACCTACCAACTCCATTTCTACCTGAACGAAAGAACAAGTGAATATATTAAAGCTTTTAACCTTATGTGTATCCCTTCCTTCCAACTTTGAAATCGCTCCTTTCTATGGCCTTTCCGTATTATGTATTCCTATTCAAGGTTAGATTTTGGAATTCTGTTTGTTCTAGGTTTCTGCCACTGACATTTCTCTAGTAAGATGCTGTCGTTATTCGACTGATGGCGTTTCACGCTCCCCCTAGCAGCTCGTGCTTTCGAAACCGTTAGCCACTCCGAATATAGGCTCCATATACACGACTGATACACACCTTTATAACGAACAAGGATAATAAAAACATTTCACTTGTAACTCTGGTTGTCGGCATCGCTCATCTCGGCGTCTTCATCGATAATGCCAGATGGTCCTGTGCCCGTTTGGCTGTAGAAGCCGTGAAAAGGCGGCTGGAGATTCGGATTGATGGTGTGACTGGCTTGAAACCCATGCTGGCTGGCGGGCATAGCATGGAGCCGACCACCACTTCTCTCAAAAAGATGCTGTTCTACTCTGAAGTTGGCGGCTCCAGAGTTGATTGGTTGATATGCTGCTTGAGTGTTGACGAATCCGATACCTTGGCTAGCGGAGGCAGGAACTGCAGGTCTCGAAAAGACGGCCGATTGCGCCTCAGGAGAGACACCATGGTTGTATTGAGAGTTGGCATGCATCATCCACGATCGCGAGGCGTTCTGAGCTAAACTCATTTTCAAAGGGTTCTGGTACAGCTCAGGTCCGGCCATGCTCTGCGGAATGAAGCCCGTCTGAAAGCTCGGATGAATGTTCATAGGAGCAACCGAAGCAAAGCGGCCAACTCGAGACGCTCGAGGAGTCATCTCCTGGTCATCTCCATCTTGGCGGGGTGGGTTGGTAGGAGTGCCAGCACGAGGAGTTCGGCTTGAAGCAGTTCTTTGCCTGGCTCGAGCCGCGGCCTCAGAAGCTGGCGAGCCCTGGGCAGTTCCAGTCAAGTCGTATCCGGAACGGGGCATCTTTGTGGGTGTGTGGTTGAGGAAGAGTAACAGATATTTGGGGTGGAGATTGGTTATAGGCGAAGGGTGACAACGACGACGACGAAGAAGAAGAAAACGAAGTGTAATAATAGAAACAAGATAATCTTCTAGTTTACAGTCAAAGGCTTAAAAGATGCGCTTCACCAAACCGATATATAAATGTCTCCACGCGATGGTGAAATTATGTGTATTCGGGAGTGAAGCAGCTTGCAAACGACATGATAATGCCGCCTCACTCCCGAATACCGTGCCCTGAGAGAATGCGCGATTCCGCAAATGCGGGTAGAGACTCACTTCTCAATCAGATTTCGCCAACTTTACCAGCTAGCCGGTTAATGGGCGTTTGTAAACGACAAAAAGGGGGCAGGCCCCCTTGCCATGTTATTATTCGGCAGGAGCTAGGCAGATTGTTTGCGAGCCGGCAAGAAGATTTACAGCAAGGTTCAATTAAATGAACGATTAGACGGGAGCTACCGCAGCGGCAATAGCCATGCAAAACGGAGAAAGAAGGTACCATGTATGTAGAGAGCATTGTCATCCTTTAGTGCTACGGCGCTTTGACGTGGGAATATTGTGTTTGTGGACATCAAGACAATCCTGATCCTGGCTTCGTTGAATTAAACGGATAGCTTCCGGCTCCCTAATATTGAATGGCTTTTTTTGTGGTATATACATTTTTTTTTTTCCTAAAATAGACTCTATTACATGCGAGTGATATATGCAAAGCCCTTTGTCGAGCAGTTTTATCGTTTGTCTCCCCTTTTTTGCCAAACGCTTAGATCGCCAGGTAATGAGAGCAGTGTCTCTACTCTTCGGCATCAGCCATCTCCACATCTTCACTCTTGGACTTCTTCTTCTTCTTCTTTTCCTTCTCCTCTCCTACTCCGTCGGTCTTTTTCTCCTTCTTTTCCTTCTTCTCCTTCTTTTCTTTTATCTCCTTCTTTTCTTTCTTTTCCTTCTTCTCCTTCTTTGCCTTCTTCTCCTTCTTTGCCTTCTTCTCCGTATCTTCTTCTTCTCCCCTCTTCTCATCGCCCTCTACATTCTTCTTCTCTCCATCTTCCTCCATCTTCTCCTGGCTTTCTCCGTCTTCCTCCATCTTGTTCTGTTCCTCATCAGCCACCTCAGCATTCTTAGCTGCCTTTCCTTCCCCATTGGCCTTTGGTTCTCCCTTGTTCTTGGGGGCAGCAGCTTGTGGAGCCTTGATCTCATCAAGCTCCTTCATCCAGTTCTTCCAATCAAAGCGTCGTGTCTTCCACATGTCTCCCTTCCATGTTCGCCAAACGCTTCTGCCCATCCATGATTCTCTCAGCATGGATTCATGCGCGCCTAGAGAGGTCATGATCTTGTCTTTGATGTGATGCGGTACGCTCCAGTCCTTGCCCTTGCTAGGGATCTCGGCTACGGCGTTGATGAGGTTGTGGCCGTATTGGTTCGTGGCTAGCTCCGGGATGTGTGGTAGTAGCGTGTTAACAAGGCCTTTTTGGAAGATTGAGTTGGTAGAGGGTGTTGCGATTGCGGTAGTGAGAACGGTAACGGTAGGCAGGGAAGTAGTGGCGAGACGAACGACAAGGTCGGATGGTAGAGCGAGGATGGACTCTTGAACGCCCTTGGATGGGCCAGAAATTGACAGCAGGGTCGTAAGTAGGTTGGCTCCGTGAGACTGGATGGCATATTCATTCTTGCTAAGCTGCTGCACGTCCTTCTTTTTCTTGTCTTCCTCTTCACTGGTTGAAAGAGAGCAAAGAGTCGTTACAAGGTCCGCAGGCTGCTTGCCGCATCCTTCTTTGAGTCTCTTCATGAGCTTTCTGATTTCGTCATTGATGTTTCTGGCAGCGCATCGCTCAAAGAGGGCTGCTATGACATTGTATCTGGATTTGGAGACTAGTTGAGGCACGGTGGGCGCAATTTGATCGACAGCCTTGGCAAGATCATCCTTGCCTAGCCGCTTGAGTACTCGGATAGCAGGGTAGCAAGAGATGTCGTTTCGTACATAGCCTTGTATCCTGGGCAGGAATATGTTTTGGTTGAGGGCCTTAAAAATCTTTCCTGGCGCATGGGTGATGAGTGTTTCGACAAGTCGCGAACCAATCTGGTCATAAATCATGCCATTGATAAATTCGGAAGCGGCAGAAGAACCGTCAGACAGTGATTTGGGAGCCCCGGGGAGAAGCTGCTGGAGAAGAGAAGGCGAAGAAGGCTCTTCCGCCTTGTCCTTCTCGCCCTTGGCCTCGCCCTTGTTGAGCGTCAAGTCGAGTTCCAAGATGAGCTGGAGAATGGGGTTACCGATGGGGTGCTTGGCCAAGACTTGGATTCCTGTGGCATCCATTCCAGAGACGGCGTCTTGCATGATCTTGTTGGCCGCCATGGTAAAAGATGCTGGTACAGCTCGTTTGCCATGATTCTGTGCATCCGCCGCCGATGATCCACTAACGGTAATCTTCTCCTTTCTTTTGCTCTTCAACAAAGTACGCGACGATTGTTCCTCCAAGGGCATTCCAGACAGCACCAGCAGCAGCACTCGCAGCGTATGTGAAGCGAAGCGGTCGGTGATGAGGTAGCCCAAGCTTCCCTCCAGCTCGTCCAGCGTAGCCAAAAACAGGCGCTCCATGGATGCTGCCGGTTGCTGTTCGTCAACATCTGCTCCCTTGGTGTCCATTACAAATTCTTCGAATCCAGCCAGCTCCTGCGTGACAACGCCGGCAGAGCGAAGGAAGAGCGCCTCGCAGCAGTGACTGGCAAAGCGATGCTGCACAAGCGACAAGAAGTGGCCGCCGAATGCCTCAAATAATTGCTTCTTCTGAGCCGTATCGGCGAGCTGTATCAGGCGCTCCATTAGGCGAGAGCAAGACTGGCTGCTGGCAATCTTGCACTCTTTGCCTTTTGCTTCGCGATAGACGCTCTGCAGAAAGATGTCTCGGTCCTCGGGGGTTGGGAATTGGTTCAGCTCAAGCATCTCGTCGGCGCGGCGAAAGTATTCTTGCTCATCGTCAGCAAGCATGCCAAAGAATTCCCTTTCGCTGGGACCACTCTGGTGATGTGAGAATTCCTGATCGCCATTTCCGTACTCGTTGCCGTTGCTGTATTCGTTGTCATTGTTGTAGTCGTTGCCGTTGTACTCGTCATCTCGGCGCGGGCGCTTCGCTTCTACGTCGAAATTTCCTTCCGCATCCTCGTATCTCTTGCGCTTCTCGCGGTCACCGCCTCGTTTTGTTCTCGGCTTCGGCATTGTGTTCTGGGCGATTGGGCGGACTGACGCTTGGGTGAGCAAAGACGGCTCTGGGAACTTTTTTTTCTAGAGTGAAGACTATCAGCGATAAGATCTTATCGCAGCTAGCGTGCATGTATGTATGTAGGTACCCAAGGGGTGCGAAGAGAAAAAAAAAAAGGACTACAGAATAGGAATACACACACAAGTTTTAATTATAAACACTATTTTATTGAAAAAGCTATTTAATATCCTAAATCTATTATTTAATACTAGATTTTAAATATGGCTTAGTAGTAGTAGTAGTAGTAGTAGTAGTAGTAGTAGCAGTAGTAGTAGTAGTAGTAGTAGTAGCAGCAGTAGCAGTAGTGCTTTACAAATTCACCACTTCTGACAAACATAACGATAGCAAAGCCAGGTGTGAAAACGGGACTAGAAAGTTCAAGACAAAACTGACATTTGCTATCATCTATTCCCTTCTCAAAAATGCACTTGATGTATCATGGATCCTCGTATTCTAAGCGAGTGCATGCGCTAGCCATACGCTGAACTAAAACAGGGGGGTACGTGTACATACAATCAGAAAGGAAACCGAAGAGCAATAATGAATAAATAACAGGGCCATGGAAGGTGAGAGTGATGGGAAACGGGAACGAAGTGCAAAATGAGAAGCATAAAGTGCCAAGACTAAGCAGAAGAAAAGGGGGGAAATCGTATAATCCACCTGTTCCCATATACCGTGCCAAATTCCTAAGACGCCAATTGTTAAGTCGTAAAATATCATAAAATAACACTACTAGTCTATGTTTGGGGGAACGAAAAATCTCGACGACGCAATGCAAATATGTTGAATGAGTGGGGATGACTCAACGTCGTCGACAAGAGAAAGAACAGGAATATCCCGGTTTGCTACTAAAGCATGTATGCATTGGTGTGCGGGTGCATGGCTTGTACGTAATCGCCGAATATAGATGCTGAGCCACGCGTGCTTTCTAGGTAAAATGCCCCAGTCATGTCGTATGCTGGCCCATCGCGAGATAGGCAACGGACTTGCTAGCAGCGGCCAGGCGCATCGGTCTATTTCCCACGATAGAAACTGATGGGTCTCAACAAACGGAGCCAAAGACATAGTCTAGGGGTTGTTAAGCAGCAATGTTGATCCGTTCATGAGATCTGCGTTAAACGTCCACTTGGCTATGAGTGGATGTGTTAGTAACGGTCGAGAAAGAATAGTCATGAGGCTTCGTTGATCATACCTTTGGCAAGGTTCTCGGCAGTATCTTCAAGCAGAATAATACGTCTCTTGTTGCAATAAGATGTCTTGTCCATGATATCGACCTTCAGCTTCGGGTCGGATAGCTCATTGATGGGCTTCTCAAACATCTCAGACAAGTTCTCAACAGCCATTTCAAGATCCTTTTGGTTGTCCTCAAAAATCTCTGTCAAATTGGTCTTGGCCAGATAAAAGGCAAAAGCGTAAGTCCACTTGAGAGTCTGTCTGCAGGTCTGAAGGGCCTGAGACGCAGAGTTGAGATACTGCACTTCGATCCAGGACATGCCTGATGTGGTCTGGAGCTGCACCATCTTCTTCTCAGTCTTCTGCGCAATATCTTTGTCCAGTTTAGCGGACTGCTCGTGGTTGGCATATCGGTTATAATAGTGCAAGTATCGTTCAAGAGACGTGCGTGATCTGGTCTGCGCATCCCTCGCTTCGGCTCCGCTCTTCTCCTCGTATCTATTGCAGTTGTACCAGCTTGTGCCGTGCTCAGACCACAGGCCCATGCACATCCAACAAAACTCATACTTGCATTTCCTGCATGTCATATGGTTGCACCCGCCATTCTTTTCAATCGTCGAACTGCACTTGGGACATTCCTTTGTGTGCGCCGAGATCCAGTTGGCCGTTTCTGAGTCATCAGCACACTTTTTCAGCCATCGTTTGACCAGATCACAGGGTGCTGGTTGATGGTCGGGGTTTGCGCATCCAAAGCAGAACCGGTTGCCACAGAGACATTCCACAGTAGGGACAATCTTATCCAGGTCCTTCTTCTTAACGCCGCATTCGATGGCATTCGGGCAGTCCGGAGCCGGGCACCACTTGAAAGTATCTTTGTCTTCCACGTATGTGCGGTTGAGCAATTCACTATAGCGAACCGTCAGCTCCGGAGTGACGAGGAGGTCGAGTGACCGCGAGTCCAAAATCCGACCACATCCATCTGAAGGACACTGGATTCTAGCAGACTCTCCTTCGTCTTGGATTTTCTGTGTGAGGTATTGGCGGTAGCAATTAACACAGTAGCGGTGACCGCACTTCATAGCGAAGGTCTGTAAGCCGTCCTCATCTTCACAGCAGATGTCGCATACAAAGCCGGGAACGGCCTGCAGTTTTGGCTGGGTGGAGGAATTACTGTTCAAGCCAGCGGCTTCTAGAACTTTTTCTGGGCGGTCCATGTAGTCTTCTAGTAGTCTTTCTTTGTTCCATCGAAAGTAGCGTAACATGATGGCTGCATCCTCTTTGGTCAAGTCCAGAATCAGGTTGACGTCGCTCATCATGTCATCCTGCTGGCGCCTAATATCGGAAGGCTCGAGAACCTTGAAAGACACCGCGTGAGCGGCCGCCTTTTTCTTGTCCATGTCTTTTGCTGACAGTCCAAAGTCTGGGTCGGGTTCGTCAAAATCATCCTCGTCGAAATCTGAGAAACAACATGGATTAGTCAGGCTCACGGGGAAGGAGCTTCCGAGAAGGCCGGGTGAGTGCAGACAGCGGAGTTGGACTTACCATCTGGACCGGAGAGTTCATCGCCGCTGTCATCTTGCATGATTTCATCATCATCAGTCGAGATGGGAGACATGTATTCTTCCTCGGAGTCCATATCGCCGGTGGTTTGGGGCGTGGGTGGTGCGGCAGGCAGACTGGCTGAGGCGACGATTTTCTTCTGGGGAGTGCTCTCGGCGTCTGCAGATGTGATCGTCGCCTCGGCAGCCTTTCGCTTTCTCGTTATGGGAGGAATCGTGACGGTGGTGAGCGGGCAAGCAGCAAGCCTGCAGGTCGACGACGGTGCGCTGGCAGACGAAATAGTGATGCAGCACGCTAAGAGGGGCCCTTGTGACGGCACTCGGTGGGCTCAGGTGCACGCCGGATCGGTGGGACGAGAAGGACGGGAACCAGGCGAGGACAGCGCGCTGCTGCGTGTTCAGGGCGATGTAGGACGACGTAGGGCGAAGATGTGACGGCGTGGCGAGCCGGGTGAATCGAGCAGAAGAAAGGTTCTGAGCAGATGCGTCAAATCATCGTCTAAGTGATTCAGGACAAGATGAAGAGAATGGAGTTGGGCAGGTCGAGCGCCGAATAAGGTGCCGGCATTTCTTCGGCAGCGGCTGAGTCAGGCGGCGGCGGCGGTGGGCCCATCAGGTGGCCAACGGCAGGCCTGCGCGAGAGATCTTGCGGGCAGTCTTAGCGCATCGCAGCCGCCTAGCTGGGGGGTAGCCAGGCAGCCAATGGCCGGATGCATCTTGGCCACTGCTCGGGCTTACCAAGAGGAGAAAAAGAAGATGGCAGAGGAAAAGTCGGCTGGATGCCTAAACTGAGGAAGTGGTGCTGTCACAACTTAGCAATACATCCCTATCAGACTTTTACCCTTTCAGCAAACACCGAAAATTGGCAGTTTACTTCATAATCACTAGTAGTATCTTCTCCAGGTATATGACATGTAGGTACGTGTATGTATTCACCACAGGGAAAACTTATTTGTAAGACGCCGAGTAGCGGTGTATAAAGACCGCGTCCCTGGTGAGAGTGAGAACGGTCAGTCTCAGCTAGATATTTCGAAGCCTTGTCCAGGGATTCACATCAGGCAGGAGGCTTACAGGCTTGCTACAAGTGTCTTATGTCATCCATGATCCCTATATCAAGGGCAGCCGTAGTGCAATGTACCTACTCAGGCACGAACTTTTGTCTCTTAATAGGAAAGCTATCCAGCACCCCAGCTATATCTCAACAAGGCAGTTGGTGTATATGTATAAAATTACTTGATTACCATATACTCTTAAGTGCGGCAGTAGTAGCGGTATACATGTATTCATTGTAAAGCTATAAGTATTTCCATTGTTGGATGCGTATGAGCAACATGTTTCCTTTGTGGCCAATAGTATACACTAATACTCAAAAAGAGAGCAAGCCAAGCATGACTTGACATGGCCCAGGCACAACGGTTTCCTATAAATCCAAATCTCTGTCCATACATTCGCTCTACCTCTTAGTTGAGAACTTGCTCGGCCATTGACACTAAATGAAACAATGGGTCAATACTTGTCGCCTAAGCAATGCTTTAAATTAGATGAAAACTCACCGGCGGTGCCTGTGCTGTCTGGCTCGACATAAGCAGCAGTGACTTTGCCGTTTTCAATCTTCAAGGCGTAGCGCTTGCTTCGAGTGCCGCCAAGGACAGGGGCAGCATCGTCAAAGTCAAGTTCAAGTGCCTTTGTGAACTCGGCAGTTGGATCGGCAACAAATCGAATCTAGGAAAAATCAGCGGCAGCTTCTCTTTGGCGGTAATTGATGGCAGCAACAACTCACGCCAGTCTCTCCGGCAGGGTCCAGCTGATCTTGCCAAGCCTTCATGCTGTAGAAGACAATTAGCCATCATATTCAGGCGTCTTGATGAGATTGCGATTCCTTACACAAAGGGGTCATTGACGGCGACGACAAACACCTGGCCGGAGCTCTTGAGGTTGGGGTGGTTAATGTACGAGGGAATGTGCTTGGTGGAGCAGGTGCCGGTGAAGGCGCCGGGCACGCCAACAATGTAGCCGTTGCCCTTCTGGAACTCCTCGGCCAGGTTGACCTTGCTGGCGGCTGAGTTCTCGAACAGCTCGAAGCTTGGGAGCTCGTCCCCTGCCTTGACAAAGGCCCGGGGCGTGGAGTGGAAGCCACGCGCAGCGGCGGGGCGTGCCAGGGCAATTCGGCGGAGGGGCAGACGGAACGCCATTATCAGCGGTGTTTGGGCTTGGGTATGTAAGACTGCCTGACAGCTAAAGTGGTGATGGCGGGGGGAGAATGGCAGAAAGGGACAAGGTGAGTGAGCTTCAGAATGACGAGTGGCGTCAACGACGCGAGCTACTAGTACAGTCAGCCGGGCCCCGTCGGCTTATAGCCTGCCGGCCCCGCCCGCGCCGTAAATTCTTGTCCTCCGTTCAATGTTGGCCACTGTAATATACTCGTAACTGCATGTTGGACATTGCATCCTCTGTCTTACCCTACATATTGGCCAATATCACCATGGAGCTCTATGATATGGGCATTCTATTGTCGTTGACGTCCATAGGAACATCAATTAATTACTAAGTCTCTCAAAATATTGCATGTAGGAATATGTGATACTTTCGTCATTTATCAAGTTTATGGCTCCTGCTCGCGGCATGCTTTACAATAGAGAACATTGAAGCGTCCAACACTAGGTCGTACTGTCAAGCGCGATATTTGCCCACAAACAGGGGTTGATAGAGTTCGTTCACCAACAACAGGCCGAAGCACTTTGCCTTATTTGTCGCTCATCGCACTATCTCCCCCTCTTCTCGTCACAAATGATAGAATTAAGATGCAATCTAGCTCCGCGCGCAATTTAATAGTTTGCGTAGCGAAAGCAAGACGGAGAGGCTAGGTGGATGATACGAGCTTACAGTTGAGGTCTACATGTACACGAAATTGACACCTTTGCACTTTATTGCTCTATAGCATGACGATACAACACGGTGCATGTACGTCTTGTATATGCACTCACATTGGCAACTGTTACTTGAAAATTCCCAGCATCGGGCTGTTGAAGTGGTTCATGCACCTGTCCGTCGAATGGCTTCGTCTATCACGTCCCGGACGAACTAGTGGCGCTTGGGAGGCTTGCCGGCAAAAGGGGCTACTACAAGCACATGTATTCTGACGTACCCATGCCGGCAAAAAAACTCACTCGGCAACCAGCAGATCACAGGGGGGGTTAAAGCACGGGCAGTGCAGAGGGACGTGCTTTGGTGATGGACCGTTGGGGAGTTTCCTGCATTCTGGGATTGTTCTGGGTTTGCTGTGAGATTGAAGGACTGGGACAAGAGGCACCGCAGGCTGCATGCGCATGTGTAAGGACACACCAGTCAGATATCGGGCATGGCAGAGCCGGAGCGGCCTCAGCGAAGAGTGCGCGTTTGGGAGATGACCTGAGGATTTGTGGATTCTACCGACTAGAGAGAGAGCGTGGGGGGCGAGCAAGGCGCATAGACTTGTAGTAACATGAATACTTTGCAGATTGTTGGTCGTACAGAGTATAATTAGATCGATCTTTACCCATATAGAGGAATCACTGCATTAGCACACGAGGAGTTGCATGAGGAGGGCGGTTATCTTCGCAGCCGCCAGGGTTGGATTATCTATCCGAGCCTGATGCTCCATAATCCCTCTGTATTCGGTACTACTGTTCCTTACTATCTGTACGAATTGATCATATCTCTCTTCCTTTTCCTCTCGCCGTTTTTAGTCCTTTTCCCGGGAATTATATTCAGTTGGCATTCCGTAATCCGTGCCTGGCCCTATGCCGCATTTGGCACCAGCCCGCTCCCCAGCGATTTTATCTCACTTTTTTTCTTCTAACCAGTCATGGGACCCCTTGACGAGCGGATATTTTTTGTAAGTGGGCTTGTGCAGGGAGAGTGAGTGGAGGCCATGAAAGGTTGCGGCCCGTGGAGGGAGAGGTGCCTATCATTTGCAGTAAAACGTACTGTAGAACAGCAGTAGCAGTAGCAGTAGCCGTAGCAGAATGCGTTACTTCGTCGACACGTGTAAGGGGCTGAGCATGATTTGATACTGGGAACTGGATAAACAATTCGACAAAAAATCGTATGTTTTGCATGGCGATCCTCAAGACTGCGACGCCGTGTCCAAGAAATATAGTAGGACATCGCACGGAATACAAGAATCGCAGCGCCAAGGGGGCGAAATCGAAGCAGCACTTGCGTTGCAGACCATCCTCCGCTTACAGCGAAATACCTACTGTAGGACAGGCAAAGGCATCAATATCTGGCTCCAGTCCCCACCTGCCCCTGGCGCATCACCCATGCTACTCCAGACATGGCGACAGGCCGCTCACCAGCAACTGGTGCGTTTCAGCAAAAAGATTGATCAGTGTGCTGATACATGATACATGGCGCTTGCCAGGGGCTGGTCTGGAGTGCATGTATTGAGTTTTGCACGGAGCAACAGGTACTCTGTACTAGTCGCTGCTAACCTGCGTCTATTTGATCCCTTAGTATTATCTTGTACTAGTACAGCCGTCTGTGCGAACGCCTCTGCCTCTCATACGAACGCTAGTTCTGGCGACAAAAGAGGCCAGACGTCATCCTAAAACCCCTGAATAAACTGCATTGTACCCGTAGATATCTGAGACGCGGCGTCCACAGTTTCAACGTTGTGAGGCGAACGCAGCAGAGAAAATGCTGGCAAGGCGGGAAGTGGTCGAAAACACCGTGTTTGACTTTTTCGCCGAGCCTCGTTTGCCTGCTTGCTCGCTTACTGGCACGAGTACGACTTCATGGGGGCCATGTTGCTGGCCTGCTGCTGCAAAAAGTATCATTGACGGCACATGTGTACTTTATCCGGTGGCTGGAGCTAGCCAAGGCTCTTGAGGGTATCATTGCCGCTCAAAATAGCGATGGGCAGGCCAATACGACGTCCAGACTTTGGACTTGTCCAAATACTGTAGCAGCTCCAGGACGCTTGATGCCAAACTCAGGCCGAGTAGCAGGTACATGCCCTTGGCTCGGCGCTACACGCAGCGCTACCCCGCCGCCCCTCTGGATTGCACATTGGATCAGCACCTTACTCGTGCTAAATGCCCTTTGCTGCGTTCGAAGCAAGGCTAGACGGCACTATGCCCTGGACTATCTTTTTTTTCTTTTCTTTTCTCGTGTCTTGGGATATTAACGTAGCGCCCTGCCGCGGGATGACGATGGTGGATTGAAGAATTAAATTTTAAGAACGGCACGAGAGAGAGACCGAGAGAGATGCTAGTACAAGTCATACTAGTGCCTGATATGTGACTGGAGCGAAAGAAACATGGGCTGTGCTCTGTTAACAGAGCACGCGTACATGTACCCGCACACTGATACATGTACCTTGGACAGCAGTTGCACCAGACTTCATGCAGTTTTGCAGCTCTTGATGCCACGGATGGCCCCATGAATCACATCATTCGTCGGCGCACCCTGACGCCTACATGCCGCATCAGGAGAGACCCTCCACCATTCTCCAACGCCCAAGTGACTGTGCAGAGAATCCCGCGGTGTGACGGGGCGTCCTTCCAGCGCTGAGATGGCTGCATGCTCGCTGTATGGACCAGTGCAATATGCAGGTGACGGCCTCTCGTCGCCAAAGAGCCATGGCAGCGCTATGGAGGCCACTAGCGATGGTGGTGTGCGCCACCGACACCCCTGGCCAAGAGCCCTGCCAAGCGTGGTTGGTGCACTGCAGCCTTTTCCGATAGACGGGCGGGTACTCCGTCGTCTGTCCCTGAGCAGGGCCTGGCAGCGCTACCCCAGACCGCTGCAGGGCGGCCGTCGTACAGCAGTGCTAGTGCCTGGGCCTGCCTGCTGCTAGCGGCGTCGTGCGCTAAGGAATGGAGTCCGCGTGTGGCGCTCCAGGCACGCTGCTCTGGGGCTTGTTTTGCACATCAACTCGCCAGACGTCGTCGCCGCAACCTGAAGGCCCGCCTAGCCTCTGGTGCTGCTGGGATCTGCTCGCCTGTGCTGATTGGGACAATCCGCTGCAGCCCCTGGACCCGACGTGCTTCCCCTCTCCTCGAGCCCCCAAACAAGACGCGCTGCTCCAGTTTTAATGCGCTGCTCTCTCGATACCACCATCACCACCAGCCGTCGCAGCCACAAACCTTGGAACCTATTTCCTGCTGCGCTGTGCCCTCGTCTCATCCGTCCTGCAACTCCTGCGCGCCAGCTTAGACGAGACGCCGCGGCACCTTGTTTCTGCATCGCATCGCCTCGCCTCGCATCGTCTCTGCCCGACTCAAACCTCTGCCTTCCGCGTCTCTCTCTCGCTCGAACCGAGATTTGCCTGTGCACCGCTCGGCTAGCGACGCTGTCCTGACGTCTCTATCCAGCTTTCTCTCCTGCGCGACCGACCATCTCGCCTCTTAATCAATCATCCTCGTTTCTTTCTTTCTTTCTTTTTTGGATTCAGCACGTGTGTTCCTGTCTTTCTGAAGCATCGAGCATAGCTTTTGTCCTCTTCTTTTTGCTTGGTCGAAATAGGATTCCAAACGCTACTTGATTCGAAAAGCGATTTTTGACGCCAGCGCTCTCGCTTTTTCCTCGCCCATTCTTCGAACTGCACGGGATACCCTCGATCGAATCGTTACACCATCGCTGAATCGCCTGTGAAGCTCCTCCGAAGCCGACGCAAACTGTACTACGAGCGTGCCATTAACAATTGCATTTGTTCTGAGCTTCTCTCTCTTTCTTCTTCTAATTTTTACTGCCTTCTCTTTGGTGGCCACAGCCTGTCTGTTCCCCTCCATCGCCTCCATCGGTCTCATCGACAACGCATGAAATAAAAAAAAATCAAATTCCAATCAGCCTGAGCAAACTCCGATTAGACGACAACCTTGTCGAGTGATGAGCATTATCGCTTAGAAGCAGCCATCATCTTCCCCATCGTCAACAATTCCGAGGCCCTGGGGCGACAAGGCCCGACCCTCCCTTCGGTCGCACAGCGCCAATACCCATAATGCCTGTCATGCTGCATACCCCTTCGAGAGCCTCCACAGCATCAACATCTTCCTTCCAACAGCTCTCGCGCCAAAACACAATGTCCACCTACGATGGCTCGCGCTCGGCGCGCCAGTCGAAGCGGTACTCCATGTCCGCGCTGTACATGTCCATGACCGCGAATGAAGGAGAGATGCAAATTGAGGACGATCTCGCTAAAGGTGAGAATGCACCAGCCACAGCTGCGGACCTTGCTTCCCCTTTTGATAACTTTGGACTGACGTCCCCAATCTACAGCCCAGAAAGCCCTACGGGATCTCAAATCCAAAATATCCTCCCAATCGAAGAAGAATTTTGTCCTCGAAAAGGACGTCCGCTACCTCGATTCGAGAATTGCGCTGCTTATCCAAAACCGCATGGCGCTGGAAGAAGTACGTGTATAAAGTGTGGTGTGGTTTATGCTCTGATGACACTTGCTAATGCCCATGCAGCAAAACGAAGTGGCCAGCCATCTTGAAGAAGGCGAAATGGAAGAAGGTGTCTTTCCCAATGACGACAAGACTCAGAAATACGGCAACCTCTTGTTTCTCTTGCAATCTGAGCCTCGGCACATTGCTCATCTATGCCGACTCGTCTCAATGTCGGAAATCGACTCGCTTCTGCAGACGGTCATGTTCACCATTTACGGAAATCAGTATGAAAGTCGAGAAGAGCATCTGCTGCTCACCATGTTTCAGGTACGATGCCCTGTAGGCGTGGTTGCGATTGCAGCGCCTTTCCAGCTAACAGGTCCTCTTTGCTACTTAGTCTGTCCTCACCTACCAATTCGATAACACTCCTGACTACTCCTCGCTACTTCGAGCCAACACACCCGTCTCACGCATGATGACGACCTACACACGCAGAGGCCCGGGCCAGAGCTTTCTGAAGATTTCGCTGGCTGATAGGATCAACAGCTTAATCGAGTTGCGAGACCTGGATTTGGAGATTAACCCCCTCAAAGTGTATGAGCGCATGGTCGAGCAGATTGAAGAAGATACTGGCACACTGCCTCCCAATCTTCCCAAGGGCGTTACTGCCGAACAGGCCGCAGAGAATCCTCAGGTGCAGGCCATTATAGAACCGCGACTGACCATGCTCATTGAGATTGCCAATGGTTTCTTGTCTACCATCATTGACGGGCTGGAGGAGGCCCCTTACGGCATTCGCTGGATCTGCAAGCAGATTAGAAGCTTGACGAAGCGCAAATATCCTGATGCTAACGACCAGATTATCTGTACTTTGATCGGTGGCTTTTTCTTCTTGCGCTTCATCAACCCAGCCATTGTCACCCCCAAGTCATACATGCTCATTGACGGAACGCCCGCCGAACGCCCTCGCCGAACCCTTACTCTGATTGCCAAGATGCTCCAAAACCTGGCAAACAAGCCCTCTTATGCCAAGGAGCCATACATGGCTAAGCTCCAGCCCTTTATCCAACAGAACAAGGACAGGATCAACAAGTTCATGCTTGACTTGTGTGAAGTTGGTGACTTTTATGAAAGCCTGGAAATGGACAATTACGTCGCTCTTTCCAAAAAGGACCTTGGACTCGAGATTACGCTGAACGAAGTCTACGCAATGCACTCGCTGATTGACAAGCACAACACCGAATTGTGCAAGGATGAGGCATCGCACCTGGCCATCATCGTATCTGAGCTGGGTCCAGCCCCTCCTCAAGTACCTCGCAAAGAGAACCGAGTCATCAACCTTCCCCTGTTTAGCAGATGGGAGACTGCAATAGATGACTTGACCGCGGCTCTGGATATTACACAGGAGGAAGTGTACTTTATGGAAGCCAAGTCCATCTTTGTGCAGATTATGCGAACGATTCCTCAGAGCAGTGCCGTTTCTAAGCGGCCGCTACGGCTTGAGCGTGTTGCGGATGCTGCTGCCACCAGCCGCAATGACGCCGTCATGGTGCGTAAAGGTATCAGGGCCATGGAGCTCTTGTCCCAGCTCCAAGAGCTTGGCGTCATCGACAAAGCCGACCAGTTTGATCTGTTGAGGGATGAGGTTGAGCAGGAGCTCCAGCATCTGGGTTCGTTGAAGGATGCTGTGATTGCTGAGACTGAGAAGCTCGAGGAAGTCTTCAAGACAATCCGTGATCACAACGCCTATTTAGTTGGACAACTTGACACATACAAGAGCTACCTCCACAATGTGCGATCCCAGAGCGAAGGCACTAAGCGAAAGCAGCAAAAGCAGCAGGTTCTCGGACCGTACAAGTTTACTCATCAGCAGCTTGAGAAGGAGGGTGTTATTCAGAAGAGTAATGTCCCGGATAACAGACGGGCCAACATCTACTTCAACTTCACCAGCCCACTGCCTGGTACATTTGTCATTTCCCTACATTACAAAGGTAAGGCCTTTTCTCTTCCCAGGTCTTAGCCTCTACGATTTATCGCTAACATATGAAAAAAAAAAAAAGGTCGAAACCGAGGATTGCTCGAACTCGACCTCAAGCTCGATGATCTGCTTGAGATGCAGAAGGATAACCAAGACGAGCTGGATCTCGAATACGTTCAATTTAACGTCCCCAAAGTCCTTGCACTGCTCAACAAGAGATTTGCTCGGAAGAAGGGGTGGTAAATTACGTCCGATGATGGCCACAGCTAATACTAATTTTGCTGCCATGTCGAATGCATATCATACTCAACGCATCACGACTATATGCAAAAGGGGGGAATGGAGGGATGGCGGAAAAGAAGGCACCGGGCGTTATGGAGCATCACGGAAACCTTTTTCGTTTCCCTTGTTTGAGTGTGTCAACTAGTAATGCGCCTTTGGTACGCTCCTAGTTTTCAACTACAGTTTCTCTATCATTTTCGTTTTTTATTTATTTTTATTTCCCTTGGAGCAGGTGGATGGTCTGTCACGATACTTTATTTATACCTTTGGTAATGATGGGAAGGAGAGATGCCGTATTATGTGTTTTCCCCTTCCAATGGCTGGTCCATGAATAGGGAGGTATTTTCGAAATCTTATGCGAATGGATAGTTCGTTTTGTTTTGCTCTTTTCTATTGCTTACACTTCCCTTCTCCTCGCTGTCATTAATAATGAATATCTTTGGCAATGCGACAATCTAGTGGGAGAGTGTTGGAAGGTTACGCTGTATTTTTATCTACCTAGTTTTGAATGAAGTGGTACGCACCAGGAGCTCTTCTATTTCTTTCTCTATTCTTGTGATGTACTCTCTAGTTACTGGTCTAATGTTGTCTATTCTATAATAGTCGACAATCTGTATGGTGCACTGTAAGGCATGCCTTGTTCAAATATTTACAAAGTTTATACTATGTCTTTCTCATCCCCGCCAGCTGTTCTTCTCATCAAAGCCCATGGCCGACGCCACGATGGTTTGTGGTTACCACCAGCGCCGCTATTCCCTCCAGGGCCACCACATTCAGCTGGCCGTCTCATAGTGAGCCTCCTCTTGCGGCCTTTGGACGGCGAAAGCGCAGATACAGACCGGGCATCTCTAGAAGTAGAAGAGTGCAGCTCGCGAAAGAGACGGGGTAAGAAGCCGAAGAGACGGACGAGTAGATGGAGGAGCGAGAGAGATAACTCGTGAATCTTTTGGATGCACTGGACAAAGGGCCGGGTTTGGATGAGGTAGAGGAGGATGATGAAGGGGACGCCGACGAGGACCATTGTGACGGGGAAGCGCCAGTCTGTTACGGGGATATGGAGCTCTGTGATGCCGAAGACGGACTGTTGGTTTGATTTGTTAGTATCTTATAGACATTGTAAATACATGGATGTTTATGGTTGTTACTGTTGGTATATGATGACACTTGATGCCATCTTGTGATGAGGGATATAGAATGGTGGCTTCACTTACAGTTACAAACGTAAGAGGCAAAAAGAGCATGCTAATCACAGTCAGAATGCGGATATTATCCCCCTGATCGATAGCCCGTCTGCTCTCCTTGATCGAACTCCCGCTAAACAGCTGATCCCTCAGATTCTCAATCTCCTTTCGCGTGCGCTCATTCCGCTTCAGCACCTCACTCAGGTCACTCACGACCTTATCCAGCTCCCTCCGCAAGACAGCCATCTTGGCGGCATAGTCCATTGCCTCGGGGGACTGCGGCGGCGAAGGGTGCGGCCACAGCAGCGGATGCGTGCCGGCCCAGAAGTCGTCGGTGAAGGTGTCGACGTAGGCGGCGATCATGGCCTTGATGCCGGTGTTTATGACGGCGAGGGTGTTGTAGGCCCAGAAGTAGCGGCGGATGTAGGTGAAGTGCTTGTCTTCGAAGAGGAGCTTGTCGCGGAGGTGGTGGTTGAACATGAATTCCGTGGGAGGCGTGATGAGCTTGGTGATGCGCTCGTGGAGGATCTGGTTCCTTTTGCCGGCGTCGCGGTACTCTGTTATCAGGAGCTCTAGGAAGGCGTACGGGCCGTTGCAGAATCTTTTGAGCTCCTGGAAGTCGTCGCCCCTGACTGTGTGTTCGTCGTCGGGGAAGCTCTGGATGCTGAGGAGGTGCCAGGGCCCGAATGTGTCGAAGAGGAAGCCTTCCTTGGCGCGCTCTCTGCGAGGCCGCATTTTGAGCGTCTTGGTTGGCTCGCCTTCTAGAGAGAGGGCAAGGATGGAGCCGCATTCGGCAATGTCGATGTGGTCGTCGAGGCGTTTGTCCGAAGGGCGTCTTTCGTAGAGCTGCCAGGGGGCCGGGTCAAGATCTTTAGGGACGAGGGTGTAGTATTTGAAGACGAAGAAGAAGGATCGTTGGCGGAGATGAGAGGAGGAAGAGAATGACGATGTGCCGCCGCCCTTTATGTTGTTGGATATGTTTAGGGGGGACAGCATGGGAGATGCTGAAGATGCATAAGCTGATGAAGATGGAGATCGCTCGTAGGCTCGATGCATGAAGGCGTGGGTTCGGCCGCCGTTGGGGTCGTCGGAGAGGAGGTGGTGAAGGAGCTCCGTCATGTCGAAGTGAGGCGACATGGTGAGATGTAGGGCGGCGAGCATAAGTGGCGTCGGCTCTTGGACGATGCTATCTCTGGTATTAGTAGAGGTAGTAGAGGTGGCATATACCTGGATCAAAACAAACAAACGAATGAGTAGTGGATGATGACGACGGAATAAAAGGGGCAGAGCACAACGTACGTGATCCGACCAACAGCCTGGCCGCCAAAGTTGACTTCCTTGATAGACTCCCAAACAATCGGCGCATCGACGATAAACTCGGGCGACTCTGGCGGCTCTTCGCCAACATATCTGACGAAGCCTTGGACATCAACATCCAAGGTCGTCTTGACAGGCCTATCATCCTGCCCAACCTCGTATACTTCAAACGTTGAGCTGTCAAAACGCTCTCCCTCAGCAGCAGCAGACTCGCGAAAAGACTGCATGGAATCGATTTCCCACGACGGCAAAGGCTCATCCTTGTCGTCGAGCCGGCTGGAGAAGTCGTTGCAAAAGTCCGAGTCACGAAGATGCTTGATGAGTTCTTCGTCGGAGAAGCTCCTTGGTGCGAGTTTCCCGCGGACCTGTGAAGACGTGCCCTCAGCCGGAACATGACGAGCAGACGAACCATCGAGAAGAGGGATGAAGGGAATCTCTTCGTCCGGGATGCTGCCATAGCCACTGCCGGTGGGATGGTTGAGATTTGGCGTAAGTGGAAGGATCCGGGGAGAGGGATAATATGATGGGCGTTCATGGGTGCATGTATCGGGAGTATCGCGACGTGGACGAGGCAGCAGGATGCTGTTGGCATCGCTGGTGAAGGTGAGCGCTCGCAGAGGAGGCGTTGCCAGGCCGTGGATGTCGGAGCGCTCTCGTTTATGGGCGCCGAGGGTTTCATGGAAGCTGTGGAGGCTGCGCAGATACTGCTCGTGATGATGCTCGACCGATCTGACGAGCTCTTCCAAGCTGGTGTTGCCGCGCGGCTGAGCAGCCATGGCTGAGTTGAATATCTTGTTTGATCAAATCCAAGGATGATGATATCAAGTATCTGAGTCTTGTTTTATTATTTAGCAACAGCAACAATAATTCTACAATACTGCAAAAGTAGCAAAAGAAGCAAAGAGCGTCCATATTATCGAATCTCACAACACAAGGAGGGCGTTATATACATGTATCCAACTTCAAACCCCAGACCTCAGCTCAGCTCGGCTGCCTCTTCCATCCACCGAGGCCAAAAACAGGATGACGCAGCACTGCTGCAGTGCTTCGGAGTCGCCCGCCTACGTGTTCTTTATTACAAAGCCAGGCACATGCTTTAGAGCTGCAGCATGAAAATGCGAAAAAAGAACAATGCCATTCCTTTTGCCTTGGCGCCCGTTACAGGCTGCAGCAGTTTTGCGCGATGCGAAAAGGCTGAGCGATGGCGTCGCACAACCCCACGTGCAGCTGTGTCCTGTGAGCACAGGTCCATCCTCCAAGGCGCCGGGGAACAAGGCCGACGGCTGTCTAATTGTTTTTAGCTCGGTGTCCTGGTGTGGTTAACAAGGGGCATCCTTTGCTGCCTTCGCTGTTGTCCAGCATGTTCGCTTTTGAGTAAAGTCGCTTCTTGGCGCTCAAAAAGTGAGGCGAGCAAAAGTGAGGCTGAGGTGGTCTTTTGCCCGTCTAAGCGTGGACAGGCGGGTTGGTGCGGCTGGAGGCGGCCGAGGCCATGAAACTGGCGGCAACGCCCCAAACTGAGGTTTCCATCATTATAGATACCTGCTTGTCATACCAAAGTGCGTGGGGGGCTTCGCGGCACATACATACATGATAGCAATAGTAAATCTCTGCTTCAGCCGAGTGCGGAGAGGCTTCAAGATTCCGCTTGCGCAGCCCGTGACGCAGATCTCGCACGAGGCATGGAGACGGCAGGAATAACGTCGATGCTCCGTCTGTCCGACGGGGCGATGAGACGTCCACTCCGGCGGCCGACGACAAATGCTCCTTAGTCACAAACATGGTCCATTATCGACACCATGGTAGCCTCGACATCCAGTGCCGTCATCCGTCATATGCTATCATTTTGTCTTCTTGTCACTAATTATAACAAGATCTTTGAGGATATCACCAATTATACCGAAACCGCCTATCCACCCCTCCCTCCTAGCCGATGCCATCCCATCCCATAGTGTCTTCGTAACTCTATGTCCCGTCTAAATGGCACAACGCCATAAAAGCAAAGTGTGCTCAATACCCGAACACAGAAAAAGCTCGTCGGAGCTGCGTGATGGTGTGAATTACGACACGACTGAAACGGGGTTGTGAGCGGCGGCGGCACCATCAACCTCCATGGCATCATCATCACCATCCGCCCCGCCTTCGCCTTCTTCCTCTTCCTCTAGCTCGTCTTCACTCTCGCCCTCAATGTCAACGCTGCCATCTTCGGACATCTCGTCCTCTTCATGATCGTGATCATGTCCGTTCTGGTGCTCGCTCTCAATGCCAGCCATCTCATCGTCTTCGCCCTTTCCTTTGGCGACCGCTTCGTCAGCAGCCTCTTCGGCAGCCTCGTCCTCGGCTTCCTCAGCACCGTACTCTTCCTCGTCCGCAGCAAGGTCGGCCTCAGGTTGCTCAGGAGGGAATTCAGGGGGCGCAGAGAGCTCAGAGTCCCTATTGACAACACCATTAGAATTTGTCATTTAATGTTTGATGCAGCATGTGTTCTCACCATTTGATAGCGAAACGGGTCACACGTGGCTTCTCGGCGAGGACGTTTCGCTTCACCCTCTCAATGATCGGCTTCGCAGGTGGCTCAGCGTTGAGCTCATCCGAGTCGTACTCGTTGTTGACGTAGTATCCGACGCGCACAAACTCGCGGCCATCGTAGGCGCAGGTCAGGAGGATGACCGTCACGCCAAGGACATCAGCGTCGGGGATGCGAGTGGTGTTGGGAGCCTCGGCCTCGAAGACGAATTTGTTGACTCCAACCGGAATGGGACCGACAAGAAGGGAGTCTAGCTCCTGGTCATATTGATCGCTGCGATGGGTTAGAACTGGAGGGAGGGGATGATGCCCAACGAAGATGGTCGTTCTTACGAAGTAGCGGATCCGACGTAGGTCAGCTTCCACTCGAGATCTGTGCGCAGTCAGTTAGAAAACCGCATAGCAATAGATTCGGGGTGCTACATCAACACGACTCACCCTTCTCAAGCGACTCAAGGCACTCGAATGTGATCTCAAACTCGTACTTGTCGGTGAATTTGGCGGGGTTATTCATCACCCTAACGCCAAGAAGTGACACGACAGACATGGTGGCGGATTTTCGAGAAAATAACAACAGGCAATTAGCAGAGATGATGTGTTGGCTGCGAGCGAATCTCAATTGAACAAGGCGATGGGGAAAAGTTTGCGCAGGGTCCAGTCGTCGAAGGGATAGAAGGGACGAAGAAGTCGTCGGAGGGGCAACCAAGAAAGTCGGTAACCGTGGAGATGATGCCTGGAAAACGACGTGCGGCGGAGAAGCGAAAGCCCAGTCGTGGCGCAAATGCAAGAGAATCGGCAAGTCGCTGGCTTTTATGTGTGCAGAGAGAAGGGAAGAGACGCGGCTGCTTCTGGTGGCAGAATTGGTAAACTGACAAAAAGGTGAACACAAGTTGATCAGGTATACTCTAGCCTCTGGAGACGCGACCGTAGCGCTTCGCGTAAAGTGGTTGTGTGGCGCCTGTGATTTGGCCGATCCTACAGAGGTACACAGGTACATGGGCTGGGCACCTCGTGGATGCCTTGTCGCTGAGGTTGCGAGTACCCTGGCCGCCCCGAGCTGAGACAGAAGCTGCTGGGCTGTTGAGCGGGTCAGGCGCTGGCAAGCCGGCCAGCCAGCACGTACCTGCCGCTGAAACGCCCCGTACCCAGTACCTCGCGCACGCAAGACTGCCAGCCTGGTCCACAGCCTTCCCCAATCGGGAGCTTGGGTGACTCTAATTTTCAAGTGCTCCAATTCCCACCTCAGCACCAGCATCATCTCGGCCAAACACGTTTCTGGCGCGTGCTCCCTGATTCTGATCTAGGGACCGCTGTTTCGCCTTGCTCTAGCTGGACGGCAGCTCTGTCGCGTTGTATCGATCCCGATTTCGCACCTCCACGGAAGCGCTGCGGCTTCTTGCCTGACGCTGACGACGAGCGACGCGGTTTGCTGGCCGGCAAGGACGAAAACGGTATCTACCTTGCCCGCTACACTGTGGCAGTATAAAGGTTTGGAGCTTGCCATCATTCGCTACAGCGACGGTGTTTTAACTGGAACCTTATAGTTTCTCAGAGTCGATCGATTCGTAACCTGTCGCGACACCCTCGCAGCGTCGCTGCTGAGCAAGAATCTCCGATTATTCGTTGCGTGAGCCATTGACGCTCCCCCCAATCGTCAAAGTATTGCTCAATTGGGGCTTCACTGATACCCCCTGTGGTACTTTGAGTTGAATTATAAAAAAAGCTAAACAAGATGGCTTCCGAAGGCACTTCGTGGGACGATGATGGATTTGCGGCTGCCGAAGGCGCTCATACTCAGCATAGCGACGAACAAGTTGATAACTTTGCTCAAGACTCTCATGTGTCAGGTGAATCAGCGGATAATGGAACAGAGGATGGAGGGGATTATGACCCAGAATATGTCCCCGTTGAAACAGTTCTCCCAGACCCTCCTGTCCCTGAAGACGCCGCTCCCGCTCTCGCTGCCCCCGCTGTCCTTTCTCAACGTCCAACACCCAAACCAAAAATGTCTGGTGGCTTCTTAGTGGAAGCCTCCGACGACGACGAAGAAGACGATGAAGGAGACAACTCAGGCCCGGCCGAGTCCTCGGTATCGCAGAGCCAAGTTGGTCAGCCCACTGAGATAAAGGCCAATGTTCCAGTTCCTCCTGTATCCACTAATGTTCCATCCAACGTGACTGCAACGCCTATGGCTAGCCTTGACCCGGTAACGTTATTCGAGGCTCGCATTAAAGAGGACCCTCGGGGGGGATATGGATGCCTGGGTGAATCTCATTGCCGAACATAGGCGCAACAACAGACTGGATGATGTTCGCAAGGTTTATAACCAGTTTTTGGAGAACTTTCCTCAATCGGTAAGTTTGAGAGGCCTAACAGGCCGACCGCTCCAAATTCGCGAAGAGGAGCCCCTATTCTTTTCAAATCTTGATGCATGACTGACAGTAATAGGCGGACATGTGGGTAGAATGGATTGAGTTGGAGCTCGGCATGGACAATTTTGTCAATGCCGAGCAGCTGTTCGGACGATGCTTGATGACCGTTCCCAACGTCAAGCTCTGGACCGTTTATCTCAACTACATTCGCCGTCGAAACGACCTCAATAATGATTCGAATGGCCAGGCCAGGAGAACTGTGACCCAATCGTATGAGTTTGTAATCGATAACATTGGCGTTGACCGGGACTCGGGAAATATCTGGCAGGATTACGTGCAGTTTATAAAAAGCGGCCCCGGACAGATTGGAGGCACTGGTTGGCAAGACCAACAGAAGATGGACCAGCTGCGTAAAGCGTACCATCGTGCAATCAACGTTCCCATGTCGACGGTGAACAACCTGTGGAAAGATTACGATCAGTTCGAAATGGCGCTTAATAAAGTAACGGTGCGTCTTCCCACCCATGGATAATGGTACGCCCTCTGCTAACTCGACAATAGGGACGCAAATTTATCCAGGAGCGATCTCCTGGTTACATGTCTGCGAAGAGTGGCAATATTGCCTTGGATAATATGACGCGGGGTTTGAAGCGTTCAAACCTCCCTAGATTGCCACCAGCGCCCGGTTTTGAAGGTGATCAAGAGTTTCGCGATCAAGTTGCGTTATGGAAGAAGTGGATCGAGTGGGAAAAGGAAGATCCGCTTGTGCTCAAGGCAGACGAGCCCAAAGTCTTTGCACAGCGAGTCCTGTACTGCTACAAGCAGGCATTGATGGCTTTGCGTTTCTGGCCCGAACTTTGGGTCGATGCGGCAGAATGGTGTCTTCAGAACGATGCAGGAGACGTTGACAAAGAAATGGGTGCCGAGTTTTTGGTACAAGGCATTGCTGCGAACCCTGAGAGCGTGTTACTAGCTCTGAAGCATGCAGACTACATTGAGTCCACGTCTCCACTGCGAGAAGGAGATAAATCCGAGTTTGCCAAAGCTGTTCGGAAGCCTTTTGATGATGTCTTGAACACGTTGTATGCGATGGGAGACAAGGCGAAAGAGCGCGAAAAGCTGGAAATTTCCACCCTCCGGCAAGCGGCTGCTCAGGAGGCACCTGTACAGCAGTCAATCGAACATAATTACGACGATGACTACGAACAAGGGACGCAAAAGAAGGTATCTACCGAGGAGCGTATCGCCGTAATCCAGAAAGGCTACGCCGCAGAGACCAACCTTCTCTCCCGCACCATTTCATATGTGTGGATTGCCATGGCCAGGGCAATCCGCCGTATTCAAGGCAAAGGCAACCAGACAGACGGCGGATTGCGCAAAGTCTTCACTGATGCACGACAAAAGGGGCGCCTGACCAGCGACGTATATGTTGCCGTTGCTTTGCTGGAATCCGTAGTTTACAAAGATACAGTTGGCGCCAAGATTTTTGAGCGCGGAGCCCGCCTGTTTCCCAATGATGAAGGCTTCATCGTTGAATACTTGAAGTTTTTGCATTCCAAGGACGATACTACGAGTAAGTCATTCAACTGCCGTGATGTATCGGCTGAAGTATAGTAATCATGTCTGACTGCCATTCTAGATGCTCGAGTAGTCTTCGAGACTTGCGTTAACCGCCTTATCGCCAACCCAGAGACACTCCACAAGGCGAAGCCTCTATACGCATATTTCCACAAATACGAATCTCAATACGGCGAACTGTCTCAGATCCACAAGATCGAAGCGAGAATGGCGGAATTGTTCCCTGAGGACCCCAGACTCAACATCTTTGCTGCCCGCTACTCGACTGACAAGTTCGATCCCGTCGCCGCCCCCGTCATTATTTCGAAGGCTGCGCAAATGCGGCCAAAGTTTGCCTCCCTCATCACTGAGCAACCTGCATCAGCACGCAACAGCTTTCCCCCGCAGCGAGAGCTGAGCCCACGGCCGCAGTATAGCAGAGCTACTGCTTCTCCGAAGCGCCCCCTGGGTCCAGATGACGAAGAGCTCAATCCTCCAAAGAGGCTCGCCAGAGGATCATCCCCTCTCAAAGGGGCGGCTGGCCGACGGCTCGACCAGCAGCGCCGCAACCAGTCATCGGCCCTCCATCGTGACATTACGTTCCTCTTGGGAATTCTTCCTCCTGCCCATACCTATGACTCGCAACGACTCAGTGCAGCCAACATGGTCTCTCTCCTACGCGATACGCCGCTTCCAGACTATGGAACTTGGAAGGCACAAACCGGGGGACAATACCGCTTTACCGCTCCAGTACATGGGCGACAGCCTTCGGGAGACTTTCCAAGGCCGATCAGCCCGTATGGCCGAATTGCACCTGCATCCAACGTCTATAGACAGTCGCCTCTAAGGACAGAGACCGGCGGCACGTTCCCAACGATTCCCTACGGGGCGACCGACGCAAGTGGAACTCCAAACCAATGGCCTCCGGCGCCGCCACCATCTGGATTCGGCGCACCAGCTCCAAGCCAGTTTGGAGGATATCGCTTTCAGTAGAAAACAAGGAGACTTGGTGGATTCTAACGAAAGACTTGAGTATGTTTAGCAAATTGGACATTTACGACTGGATAATGAAGGAGATAAGAGAAGAAGAAGAATATAGCTTGTTGTTCGAAGATATGAGGGTTGACGGTAAATGCTTACTCTTCTCGATGCATTCCGAAGGCGTTTGGCAGGAAATAAGAAGTTGGACGGGTTATTTAACTTACATAGATATCACACTCGAGCATTTGTGCTTGCATCTTTTGGGGAGAGTCAGATTTAGGATGGCTGAGCTGCGGCAGACAGTTGCTACCTCGTGGGTAGCAAGTGTAGTGAAAATAAAGTCAACATACCTTTTACCATTCTCGAATTTTTAAATTTTGTATGTTATAATATGGAGATGGAGCTACCATTCAACGGCCTGACTTTGTGATCTAGTATGCTATTTATTACTTTCAAATGATGATTAGCTTAGTATATATATGTTCGGTGTATATTACTAAAGCAAGAAGAAAAAGGAAATAATATAGGGAATATAGGGTATGTAGAGGAAGTAGAGGAAGTAGAGGAAGTAGAGGAAGCCTGGAGTAGCTACAAGTCAATAATTTTCGCTATATCAAGGAGCTAACTATATCTCGAAAGTGGTACAGTGGATAATATCTGACTAGCAAATTTACAGGTACCAGTATAGTAGTATTTACTTGGTCCATTGTTTCTCTAATAACTGCAAGTGTGCCTTAATCACCGCTCGCCTTGCCCTTTGACGAGACTGAACAAAAAGTCAAATATAGTGCCCAGAGCTTGACTGACAAGCCTGTATCACTGAGAAATTAGTTTCAATGGCCGGATCCTCTTACTTGGTCCGCCCATCGGAAGCACAAAGCCGTCAAAACGTCACAATAAAGCAAGTAGACGTCCTCCCCGCGGCTATGTGCATGATAAAAGCGGTGCAGGGACAACGTCCTTATCATTTAATGTCCGTTTAGACCTCTAGGCCTCCTATTGTGCAACTCTCTTTGTAGGACAGACTGGATATCTGTGGAGATATGTTATGCCTCCCACCTTTCCGCCTCACTCAACTCTCCTTATCGCCAGAAATGCAGCTTCTCTTTCCACTGTAATTCAATCCCATAGGCAAATCTGCACTGATCCATATGTACCTCGCACATTACTGCAGCGCTGTTGCTGCACCTATTTTTGCGGCTGACCGACACTTGGCCTCACGTGTTCAGCTTCACAGATCACTCCTCTGGCTGCCACCTGCCCTCGCAACTATAAGATGCCCTCTCTTCTTCCCCTTCCTCCTCTCTTCTTCCCCTTCCTCCTCTCTTCTTTACTTCCTCTTCACCACGCTCGCAAGCAGTCTTATTTGCAGCCCATCCAGTCTCTCGCCAGCAAGATTCTTTGTGAACTCTTCTCGATCATCAAGAGTGCTCCCCACGGAGATACTTTGTTGTTTGCTCTACGAGCACGACTTCTGGGTGAGTTTTCTCGTCCTCTTTTGCCGCTTTTCCCAACTCCTTGAGTTATCGATTTATCCTCCTCCTGATTACTTCGCGACATCTCCAGCTCTTCACTCTGTTCCCATCTTTCTCCCTCCTCTTGACCTTTGCACTCGTGCGACGACTTTGGCTATTGCACACCTCTCCAGCTTAGCAATAAGCTTATTGGCGTCAAGTTTTGACCTGAAGGTGCTCTCTTCCACTGTGGTCTTGCTCAGGCTACCCTTTCGCCTGTCGTTTTCTTTGTCAGTTGGCCATCTTCATTATACATCACTCCCACTCGTGCAGTTAATTACGCCCCCCCATCACACAGAGAAATCTTTGGGCTCTTTGAACAGGAGCTACACACTCTCAATTTTCGTTTGCATTTTCCCGCCCAAGCACACGAGTCTATTTTTGATCTCATCGTGGCTCTTCAACTCGAATGAATCATTTCGTCGCTGTGTTTCAACATGTCATGAGCTGCGTCGGCTAACTCAATTTTTTCAGAAAGACCACGCTACAGAGACTGCCCCGGCATTGAACTCTCCTACAAATCCTACATTATTCTTCTACGTTCGACACTTCCAAGATTCACTAGCAGCGGCTGAATATACACTCAGGTACGTCTGCTATAAGGAAGCTGGTTGAGCTATTGGCCCGACTATGCTTTTTCTCTCTCTTGATTCGAATGTCTCGTTTCATTTATCTGCTCAAAGATATCTAATTTTGTTCCAGATACTTGTCGAGAAGCCGCCACTCAGAAATAGAGACTGCTTCACAGCGAAAGCCAAAGTAAGCATCTCACTCATGTCTCTTGATCTTGCTCTTCCATTGTCGGTATATGATACTGCATATGTCTGCCGGCTTGGGCATTCACATCCTATCAAATGCACACAATATACATCTTCTCTCTTCTCTTTCCTTTCTTTCTTCTTTCCTTCTTCTTTTTCTTTCTTTCTGGTTTCTCTACTAAGTTGTATCTGCAGTCAGAATGTCTGATCGAGGCCGCTCCCCAGCCGGCTCTGCGCATGGCGCCTCACCCCAATCCCGGCCACCGTCTGTGGCAGGCTCTAGCCGAAGCCGAGCTGCTTCCCCAGCGCAGACTTCAGGCTCCGGTGATCCCAAGACTGGATGGGCGCCTAGCATGGGATTCGACCCGGCAAAGCCACCGAGCAAGGATCGAAAGGGCAACACCCGCATGGAACTGCCTCCAGATGCCTTCATTTCCAACGAGGATCGCAAAGATATTTTTGCTACTCGTGGAAATAAATTTAATACCGAGGGTCGTATGGAAAAGGTTGAAGTCAATCAGTTTCGTATGACCAAGTTTGACTTCAATAAGAAAATATATCAGTATGATGTGAGTAGTATACTTGAATCAAAATTCCTGGAAAATCTTATCACTGACACTTCTCACTAGATTGTCCTTTCACCTGAACCGGAGAAACGTGGACCGGTGATGAAGAAGATTTGGGCTCACGCAAATCTTCGACAGGCGCTGTCTGCCTACAACTACCAAATGTGGATTATCGATGGCTCTAGACTGGCATGGTCTCCTTCTTTGGTGGATCGCGGCGAGGTTCGCGTCATTGTTGATCTTGATGATGGTCAGCCTCCAGCTCGTGCTGGCCGCTCCAACAAGTTCCACGTCATTTTGCGCAATACAACGGAAATTCAGATGGGTGTTCTTCGAGGATACCTGGAGAGAAAAATCCAATTCAACAACAACGTTCAGGAAGCACTCAACTTCATGGACCACCTTATTCGCCAGTGGCCATCGGAGCATTTACTCGCCATCAAGCGCAATTTCTACAAGAAGAATGAGCCTGGAATCCCTCTCCTACGTGATGGTGTTATTGAAGTTCACAAAGGAACGTACGCTTCGCTGAGACTCTCCAATAATCTCAGCAACGGAGGCATTGGTCTGGCTCTTAACGCAGATGTTACTAACACCTGCTTTTGGACTGGCCGCCAAACATTGGATCAGATCATGGTCAACTTTATGGCCTCTCTTGACCCTAAGCGTTATAGGGGTATTAACCCGGCGACCACGACGCTTTTTAGGCCCTCGCAAAACAATAGAGGGGAGTGGCAGTCATCTGATGCTTTTAAGCAGCTGCGAAAGCTGCGAAAACTCAAGTTCACCATCAGACACAACAACCGCAACCCCAAAGTTGCTGAGAAGGTATACACAGTGGTGGACTTTTTATTTGACCAGAAGTACGGCGGAGAGGGCGCCAATGCCAGAACTGTCACGTTCGACTACAACGGACGACAGTTGTCTGTCGCGGATTACTACCGAGAGAAGTATAACGCTCACTTGCGATATGCGCATCTTCCACTCATCTCTACGGGTAAAAATGGCCACATTCCCATGGAGTTTGCGTTTGTTGAGCCGATGCAGCGATATGCTTACAAGCTAACCCCCGATCAAACCGCCGCAATGATCAAAATTGCTGTCACTCGTCCAAATGTTCGCAAGAGTGACATCATGAAGAACGTCGGAGATCTTCAGCTGCAAAGGGATCCTTATCTCAAGCACTATGGAATCCAGCTGGAGTCAACATTTTCGAAGACGGATGCCAGAGTCTTGAACGCGCCTCTTGTGAACTTTAGACAAGGCACAGCTGACCCCAAGTACTCTGGCCGTTGGGATTTACGTGGCAAGAAGTTTTTCAGGCAGAACGCGGCACCTCTTATTAACTGGGGTTTCCTGGTGATGGATGACTGTGTCAACCCCAATCAAGTCCAGCAATTTGCTCGAACTTTCAAAACAGCTTTCATGGGCCATGGAGGTAAATGCCCAAATGATCCAATGTTCATTACCGTTCCTGGCAACATCAAATCAAACGTCGCCCAAGCGCTTGCACATGCACACGAATCAATTACGCGAGAGCGAGGCTATACTCAACTCATCTTTGTTGTTGTTCAGCACAAGAACAGCCCTCATTATGAGCGTTTGAAGAAGTCTGCCGACTGCCGTTTCGGTATTTTGACTCAGGTTGTGAATGGAAACCAAGTCGCATCAAACAATGGCCAGTACCACTCGAATGTTTGCATGAAAGTCAATGCAAAGCTCGGCGGAGCGACATCACGTACGAACCCCCCGTGGAAGCTGAACCCAGGAGGCACATATTTCCCCAAAGATCGTCCCACAATGGTCATTGGAGTTGATATCTCTCATGCTGCTCCTGGTGGACCCTCGCCTTCCGTGGCCGCTATGACAATGTCTATTGATAGAGACGCAACCAAATATGCAGCCATGGTTGAGACGAATGGTTATCGCGTGGAAATGCTCACTTCTGCCAACATCAACTTTATGTTTGGACACCTGAGTAAAGTGTGGATGGGTGGTCATGATCGCCAATTCCCCAAGCACGTCATGTATTTCCGTGACGGCGTTGCCGAAGGCCAGTTTGCTCATGTCATGGAGCAAGAGATTAAAGAGATCAAGGCTTATTTTAAACGAGCAGCTCCAGACCAGCCGCTGCCAAAATTCACGGTGATTGTGGCCACCAAGCGCCATCATATTCGATTTTTCCCAGAAAAGGGAGACCGAAACGGCAACGCCTTGCCAGGAACTCTGGTCGAGAAGGAGGTGACACACCCATTCATGTTCGACTTCTATTTGTGCTCGCATGTAGCTATTCAAGGCACCGCCAGACCCGTCCACTACCACGTTCTTCTCGATGAGATGAACATTCCGGTCAATGAGCTACAAAAGATGATTTACCATCAGTGCTATTCCTATGCCAGATCAACAACGCCAGTATCATTGCACCCAGCAGTGTACTACGCGCATCTCGCCGGTGCTCGAGCTCGAGCTCACGAGAATATTGCAACCAGCGAAGGTTTCCGAGCCGGCGCAAAGGGTCACGAAATGATTCGTGACAAGGTGGCCAAAGGCGAATCACTCAGTGCCCCTCAACGGGGAAGTGATGCTCCTGCCCTCCTCCAACTTGGCGGTAGGCCCGAGAATGCTAATAGTCCCATCAATGGTGAGTTGAGGCAGAGAGACTTCTTCCGAAGCACCATGTGGTACATCTAAGTAGTCGCTGCGATGCAAAGAATGGAGGCGAGGTTTGAGACAGAAATTTGCTTTCATAGGAGAGTGTGGATGGAACATCGATGAGGGGTTTTATCGTAGAAAGTTTGACAGGAAGCTTTCTTTTTTGGGCTGTTCTTACACAGATATGGGGCACTTTCCAGTACCCAACATGCACAAAAGGGGCGACCGGATTGGCGGGAAGTGGCGGTGGAAGTTATTTGCTCTTATAATGGGTTCGTATAATTTAGCTAATTAACAGAAGTTTTTGTTTTTTTTTAAAACAAAAATAGTTACAAAGTTATATGTGCCATTGATGGTGATATGCGCTACCTCAAGTTCGAACGTTGCCTGCGGGGGGAACCAATTATCTACGCTCTGCTTGATATACGAAACTTGAAATGGTGGCGTAATTGCATGGTCTTGCCCAGCTATACTCACACAATTCTAGTAAATATTGTAATCTTGATCAGCACGTACAGTAGCGTGTTGTAAGAAGATAGTAGAGGGGGGATTTTGGAGATGGAGTAGGCCAACGAGCGAATGGATGGATAATCGAGACGACAATGCTCTTTTTTGCTGCTTCTACTGCCTCTACTGCTTCTACCATAGATTCATCAAGTGAGTCACCCTTTGGAAATCCTCATCTTCTTATTCTTCTCTTTGTATGTATTGTCATATTGCGGTAGTAGTCATACGGAATTTGGCCGAAGCTGGTGCTTGGCGTGTAAATGCCCAGAGGCGCTGTGGAACTGCCGGTGGCTTCGGCCCCAAGACCCCGCCATGGAGCACTGCCCTGGCCCCGCCTTGCTTGTTACTGTTCCTGGGCTCATGTCAGCTCTTTGTTGACCAAACAAATGCTGCTCCCTTGAATCCAACCTCCCGCAAACTCACTGCTAGCTACGGCGCGCCATGGCTGGCTTTCTGCGAGGCAAGCAGGCAGGCATCCAGAATGACCTGTCTGGCAGCATCCGACCAGAGCTCTTTACTCCCGACGACCATGCGCGATACGGCCTCAACTCGCAGATAAGGTGAGTGTCGATTCCTAGCTATGACGCAACAAATGCCCCGCCATAGCACGACGGCGAAGACGACGATGGCGATGGCGATTGAGAATATTCACCGCGGCGGCAGACGACATGGAGGGGAGGTGAAACTGGTGTGAATGTGATCGCTAACATACATGCGATAAACAGCTGCTTTGCATACGATCCTGTACAGTCTCTGCTTGCCATCGGAACGGCCGAGAGCAAGTTTGGCCCGGGCAAGATCTATGTTTTCGGCCAACAACGCGTGCAGAAGACTTTTGATCCGCCGCGACGAACCTCGTTCCAGTCCGTGCAGTTCAGCGCAAACCGTCTCGTCAGCCTCGACAGGAACAATGAGCTCAGCCTTTGGGATCTCGACACGGGGGGAGCGTGTGGCGACGCAGGTCATTGGCGGAACTGTGGCCGCGATGGTGACGGATCCCATGCTCGACTGGGCTTTTATCGGAATGCAGAACGGAGACGTCTTGGCTTATGACCTCGATCGACATGGCCTCGCTCGGCAGTTTCGTCTCCCAAACTTTTGGAGAGACAAGGATCCAACGCAGCACGCTGTCACCTTGATCACCATGTCGATGCACCCTCGAGACGCTGGAAAGCTCTTGATCGGGTATAGCCATGGCGCAGTCGTCTATACGTTTAAGCAAAACCAGCCACAGCAATTCATGGAATATGTTTTGCCGCCTGGAGCGCCTGGAGGAAGCAGCCTCGGCATGGATACTGTGCGCCGCCCTCGTTTGACCCATGCGCTGTGGCATCCTTCCGGAACCTTTATCCTCACTGCACACGAAGATGGAAGCTTGGTCTTCTGGGATCCCAAGGAAGGGAAAATTGTCATGGCAAGAACCCTCACGGAAATGGGCATCCACCATGCCACCCCGAGCGCACCGACGCCGGGATACTCTGATCCTTTTGTCAAGATAGCTTGGTGCTGCAAGAAGAACTGCGACGATACAGGTTTATTGATTGCGGGTGGCGAGGGTGTTGATGCGTCCCCCAAGAGTTTGACATTCATCGAGCTTGGTATGACGCCTGTATACGCTACCTCTACTTGGCAGGCTTTGGAGAATCATTTCCGCGGCAAGCGACATATTCCGTTAGCACTGCCACCGGGAGCTCAAGCGGTGGATTTTCTGCTTATCCCAAGAGACTCCCCTTATTTTGGAGGCGCGCAGGATCCCATTGCCGTGGTTGTGCTGCTCACTTCTGGAGAGCTGATTACTTTGAGTTTCCCGTCAGGCTACCAGATTAGCCCTACGAACCAGCTTCATCCGTCTACCTTCTTCGTACATCCCTTTGTTACAAAGTTCAATGTCTCCAGTGTTGATCGGCCTAGGTGGCTGACGATGGTGGAGAAGAGGGACCAGGGAGAAGCAATCTTGAAGGGCGGAGCAGCTGGCCCGAGACCGAGAAAACGATTCGAAGATCGCACAATTATTCAGACTGCACATGCTGATAGTATCATCAGACTATGGGACTCTGGACACGCTGATCAAATTGAAAATGAAGTCCAGCTGCAGGTTGACCTGGCCAGGGCCTTGGATCGATTTGAAGACGTGGAAGTTACGGCGATGAGCTTGTCCAGCGCTACCGCCGAGTTCATTGTTGGCACCAAGACAGGAGAGGCTGTAATATTTCGCTGGGGAGTAAACCACTCTTATGGGAGGAATGAGCCCAAGCAGCTAGATCCAAATCCAAAGGGACTCTCAGACATCAGCTCAAGGGCGGAGCCGAACTTAAAGGAAGGGCTTAATCCAGCTGTCCTGTACGAGATGATGCAAGGCCCGGTCACTGCCGTTCAGATATCAAACGTTGGATTCGCTGCGGTTGGATCAGAGCTTGGTTTTTTGACACTGATCGATCTCCGGGGCCCCAAGATCATTTTCCAAGCTCCAATGACTGATTTCGCAAAGACGGAGAATAGAATGTCATTTCTCAAGGGCCACTCGCGATCGAGCTCAGCACCGCCGAAAGAGTGGCCCACGGCGATTGAGTTTGGTGTGATGACGCTGGATGATGACAAGTATTCATCAATTTGTTGCTTTGTTGGGACCAACATGGGCAAAGTCATTACTTTGAAGCTGTTGCCCGGCGGAGGAGGATCGTATTCGGCCGAGGTAGCAGGAACGGTGACCTTTGATGGAAAAGTTGTGTCTCTGAACCCCATTCAGGCTGATACAGGCAAACCAGCGCTAGCCACGGGACATACCGTGGGTGGGTTGCGAGAGGGACGCCAAGTGAATGGAGCTCTCGTTGCAGGCAAGTATTCTCCTATTTAATCTCATCCATCTTGTTGCCGGTCTCGGGTTACAGGCAAAGTCTATATGACCATCATCCAATAGACGGTCAAGCTAATGCTGGGAATAGTTACCGAGAAGGAAATCAGGATATGCAGACCTGCTCACTCGAAGGGTGCCTCCAAAGAATTCGATGATGTAATATGTGATTCAGCTTGCGTGGCAGAGCTTGAATTGAATGGCTATGCTATTGTTGCGGCTTTCAGAGACGGGTCAGCTCGAGCATATAGCATTCCAGGCATGCGAGACCTCGGTAGTGCGAAGCTCCCAATGGTGGATCGTACTCGAAGCACAGCAAGCATTGTGACGCAAACAGGCGACATATTCGCCTGGGCAGGACCGGCAGAAATGGCTGTCGTTCACGTTTGGGGAGCGGGCAAGGAGCTACAGCAGTCCCCAGACGTGCTGATCAACCCCAAGATACCTCTCCCGACCCGGCCGACGATTTCTAACCTTCAATGGATAAGCGGAACACAGCATGTTTCACCGCTGGATCTCGACCTTTTGATAGGAGGCCCCAACAGACCGCCTAGTAAGAGGATGATGGAGGCCGCGGCGGCGGAGCAACGTGCTGCCAAGATTGGTAATACTGTAGGATCCTCCAAAGAGGGCTGGGGAGACTATTTGACGCGGCAGCTCAACGAGAGAACGGAGAAGCTGAATCTTATGGGGGATACGATGAATACGCTGCAGGAGCAATCGGAAGGATGGGCGGATGATGTTAGCAAGTTTGTGGGGAGGCAGAAGCGGAGTATGGTTATGGGGGCTTTGTCATCGAAATTCTTTTGAGAAGGAATCGGGAGGAGTTTGTATGTTTGCTTTTGTCCAAAGAGATTTTAGATGTGCGGCAATACAGTGTTTGTACGATATAGGAGATACCAGGTTTGTTCTTTGCTGGTACGCTTTGGGCGCTTTTTGTATGATGTGTGAAAACAATTTTGAACTTGACTCCCATTTAAAGGATTTTATACCAATCTAGCTTAATCCCCATACTGCTGCTACTGCTGCTACCGCAACCGCTAGGTGTTAAAATATCACTGAATTGATGTTATGGCTAAAATTCCCTATTCTCGTTCAAATCATATCGCCGAAAATTCTCAGATTCGTCCAGATTATGTCGCCGAAAGTTTCCATCTTCGTCCCCAAATAATATCGCTGGTAGTTCCCATTCTCATACAAATAATTATATTTTGCCCGGCGCCTACTCGAAAATTATATTCTCGCTTGCTTCGCTTTGGCCGCCCATGTCTTCATCTTGTTCTTCATCTCATAAACCCCTTCGTGGCTGAACGTTGTTGTACACTGCTTGATGATGCTGGAATACTTTCCGTAAATGTGGCGGTTGTAGCGCCCCAAGTTATGATTGTACCTTTTATCGGGAAGTTGAATTTGAAGAGTATAGTCATTTTATATTGTTGCTCGACAAAGCGGCCGCCAATATGGTACGTATGCTGTGATATTGCTCTGCCTTCACCGTGGGTTTCTTTCCACACAACGGGCCGGGCATTTAGTGAGCAGAGAAGAGCAGGAGGAGAGGAATAACAGGCAGGCGAACAGCTACAGTAAGATTACGTGGCAGCAATGGCAGCAATGATAGCAATTATCGTAATAATAACAGCAGCGGTAGCTGAAGTAGATGAGATGATTTTTCTAACATAACAACTCTAGAAGAATTTAAAATCGCTATTTTATGAAGAGTTTTGAACAGTTTCCCATAACTCAAGCCACAATTGCTATTGTTGAAGGAAAACGACAGAGAATGCGCCATTGCCACGATTGGGGGTACCAAGACCATGGATATTTCTCTGAAATCTTATGGTTGGTAGTCTGGGTAGTAGTCTTGCGGTCTGACCATGAGTTTAATAGTATCTGGGTATTGGATCTTAATTTCGACACCCTTTTCTCTCTTCAGTCGTGTGGTCATGACAGCCCCAATAGCACCAGGATTGTCAGTCGTCCCCGCCCGATCCCAATACTCATCGTCCAGGATAAAATCGTCCTCTTCCTCCTTCTTCTCTTCCTCCTCGCCTCCAGAACTCGAGGAAGTTTCCCAGCTTATTCTCATTTCATGCTTGAGCCAAGACTGCGCAAAATCGATGAAAAAAGGCTGTTGCGATTGTTGATGTACAATCACATTGCGCGGGGAACAGTCGTCCATGACCAAGCCGGACTTGTTGATCTCGTGAGCCAAGTCTACAGAGCGCTGTACTAGAGGCTCCCATTCCTTGACATCTATTGATGAGCTGTCGAGGTTCATCAGATTAATTCCAGGGATATATTGTAGGAGGATGCCTTTGACATGCCAGTATTTCGCAGCCGGTTCGTTGATAAGATCTGATGGAACGATTGAGCTTGCACCAGCTAACCGGACGGTGGCCAGTAAACGCGGTATTCCAGTGCCTTGAAAGCCTTTCAAATGCTCGTAGGCCTTGACCTCACACTCAAACATGTCTTCGCACTCCTGCCAGACAGCTGCTTCGAATCTGTCTATTGCATGCTCGCCGCCATCGTCGTCATCGCCGTCATCATCGGAAAGAAAATGCCAAGGCCGCTTTTCAAGCATAGCCTTCTCTCGGTCTTGGAGTAGCTTTGTGATGAAACGATCCATGTCATTCCGCCTTACCATGGAGTTAAACCCCTTTTCTGACGCACGCATATAAGGCCAATGTACCCGTCCGTTGCTGCGAAGGTCTTCCCCGAAACGACGATCAAATAACTTGAGAACTGCCTCTAGTGGCTCACCAGAGTCCAGGCGAAGAATAATACGCATCACTGAAGACATGGTGACACCGAGTATCTTGACAATGGATGCTGAAGTCACCTGGGGCAAAGGCAAGTCCTGGTAGTTTCGCATGATTTCAAGTTGTAGAGAAGCGCCCTCGACGTATGGCGTGGCAATTCTCGCGGCCGTTCTAATCGCAAGTTCAGCAAGCTGGTCATTTGGTAGCCACATCCAGGTGTCTCCTACATCATTTCGGCCAGTCTTTCAGGTTCAGATTCAGATATGTCGTCCGTGCGAAAAACAACACGCATCGCTGAAGACATGGCGATTTGAAACTGTGTGTCAAGGATATGCAGTATGTATAGAGATTAACAAAGAAGTAAACCAAGCCTTTCGATCAATTGCGTGAGTTGTTACTGCGCATGTTGGTAGTCGATGAAGAGCGAGTCGCACGAAATATAGAGGCAGCAAATGCCCATTAGTGGAGTTCAGCGCAAACAGGCGCTAAAGCTCAAACTCTCGAGCACGTTGAGCGACCAACTGCTTGGTTTCGCTTTGCTGTTGGCTGTACAAGCAATTGACCTCAGCGGCGCTTTTAGAATTACGCGGCGAGTGACTCATCCAGCACAGCTGTTTAGCCTTGAATCATCTTATCAATGGCTTTTTACTCCATAGAAGCCTCAGGTCGCCTAGTACTTCTAGGTCCTCAATGCTACCTCACATCTTTGTATTGCTACCGAGTGTTTTCCAAGGAGGCCTCTTTTGTTGGCTCGGCTGACCTGGATGCGTGTTGGGCTTTTTCTTTTTGGGAGAAGTTATCCAGCACCCTAATTTCATTATCCAACACCCCAACTGTAGTATAATAGGGCAGCTAGTTTATATATTAAATATACAGCTGCCAAATACTTATTAAAATGGCAATAGTAGTAGCAGTAGTAGCAGTAGTAGCAGTAGTAGCAGTAGTAACAGTAGTAGCAGTAGTAGCAGTAGCAGTAGTAGCAGTAGTAGCAGTAGTAGCAGTAGTAGCAGTAGTAGCAGCAGTAGCAGTAGTAGCAGCAGTAGCAGTAGTAGCAGCAGTAGCAGCCTAAGCTACAGCTGGAGTGCTAAATAACATACATGTAGTTAGGGTGCTAGATAACTTCTCTCTTTATTTTTGGGGTGTTGGATAACAGAACTGGGGTGCTGGATAATGGCTCCTTTTTTTTTTATACGTAGTTTTTTTCTTCGCTCTCCTTTATCAGGATATACAAGTCAAATCTTTATGCGAACTTCGTCTTTCAACATGATTGACATGAAAACTTCTCTCACAACCCGGTATCAACGACTGTTTTCTTACTGTACTATAAGTCTTCCATCCTAGCTAAACGCCTCTGTCAAAGTCCCTTGCGAGAAACCTGGCTTTCGCTAATCTGTTCCAACGTTCTGGGGAAAGCTTGATGGGCGCCAGCTTCATTATCGATCCATTTTGACCCTTGGTTTCCTTCAAGTCCGGGTAGACCTGGCTGTGGCCCATTCCTCAGCGTTCATGCCGTTTTGCCAAGGATATATCGAATGAACTTTGTGAATTTGTTGACAATCAGGAGAACAGCGCCCGTTCCGTCGGTTGTCATCGGAAGTCCGGTGATAGAATCCAGACAGATTGTGGGCAATGGCGATCTGGGGCTCGGCACCGATTTCAGGTCTCCGTATGGTAGTCCACGTCGCGGCGTCGCTAAAACTTTGCAGCAATGTAGCAAGTAGGCCCGTAATGCTGTACGAAATACGAAGGCATGATAACATTGAGCTTTGACGTTCCATGTGGCGCTAGGTAGGCGATTGTGGGTAACATGAGTTAATTAGAGCCAAACTTAATCTCGAATTCAAGTCTCGCCATCATTAGTTCGTGGCTCGGGCCGAGGCGGTACTAGCCAGTTAGTTTTTCATCTCTCTTTTGCCATCCAGTGGCCAGTTTGCCCGACAAATCTCAAAGGAAACAGGATTCTCGGGCTCACCATATCTGTAAATGATAGGAGCGCGCAATATTGACAAGAAAGAAAAACGGCAACCTTTCTCTGTTATGGACTGACGAGAATGGTTATATGAGGATCATTAATCCCGAGGCGACTGATTCTAATTTAATAAGAAAGAAGAGAAAGAGAGAAGAAAGCCGCAATCAGAGACCCCCGAGGCGAGAATTTTTTTTCGCATTGGGGTGGCCACCCTCTCTGTCAGCCTGTCTCACAGGTGTGGCTGTCAAGTATCTTTTTCAAGTACAGAAGTAACTCAATAATATCACATATCATACACAATACACCTGAAACTTATTAAATCAGAACTGTAAGCACTAGTGACCCAGCAATTTGGCTGGGCCAGTAGAAATAGAAATCGAAATATGGGAGTCCCGAGCCAGTAATGGACGAGCCTAGAGAAGGAATGAAAAATCAACATGGATGTGAGAAGTAGCACAAGCGCCTTGGACTGGCACAACACCGAGCAAAGGCATTTTTTTCGCATCATCATGCAGCCATGATTTCCTGAGTCTTTCCGAGATGTTCAGGGTGTGTGTGTGTGTGTGTGGCAGCTACCAACGGTCGGGCTAAATCCAGCAATAATTGGTGTCAACGGGTCGCCGTGAGCTCAACCGCAAGCTGAGCATTTTCTATTTTTAGCAGACCCTTCCACGCCGACATGAAAAATTTTCTCAATCGTTCATTCGTTATCTCGGCAGATACGAGAGAGCGCTGCTATGCAAACCGTGTTGGGCAAACGGCAAAAGCTCTCAGTGTGCCCAGCTCAGTGCGCGCGCATGGCCATCTTCCAGATACTGCGGCCCGGATTCACGTAACTCGATGCAAAATGAAGACATGTGCAACAATGGGACTATCAGATAAATTCATATGGCGCCATTCCCTGATATGCCTGTGCAAATGTAGGCTTACCAAACGTTTCGGGTATGCTGCCGTTGTACAAGATATGATACATGACGGTGTGCAGGAATAGCCTACATCGACACACATCGGCATCCGTCGACATACCTTGACCCCTTTTTCGCGCATTTCATGCCGGCTCTCAGTTGTCCTTATTTCCGTCAGGTAATTCAAAGTTCTCTGCCGCTATCATTCAAGCCCCAAGTAGTTTTCAGTCTAGAATGATCAGAGGAGACTCTGCATGGGCATGCGTAAATAGAGCCAACTGATATCAGATTTTTAGACTAGTCGTGGTATCGATGGGTATATAGTCGTGATGAGGTGCGTTATAGCGTGCGTTATATCCTTAATAGAGATTCAGCTTCAAGTAAGGGCCACCCGTAAATAGGGTATATACCGGCCTACTCTTTTATTTCAAGGACCCTAAAAGTATATGCTTTGCGTTTCCATTTTGGGAGATTCATGCCGCTCTCCATTCATGAAGCATTTACACGTCAGGTGTTCTGCCTTTCCCGCAAATGAATCCGTTAGCTGAAGAAGAAATTAGAGAATATAGCTTATACCGAGACTGCCATTTATGGGGCCTGTATAAGAGCAATCTGGATTTGCCGTGCTACATGCAAGACAACAAAAGGAGCGGGAGAACTTGATTGAGTTGTGGGGAAAGAAGTCCTGTGAGATACGAAGGCCGCGAGCGAAGAACATGGAAGTGCATAGAAACCGTCTCGCCGCCTTGCCAGGGATAGAAATTTGGCATTTCAACCGTTTTTTTGCCCCTATTAATCACGGTGGCTGGGAAAATACTAGTCGTCTCTCACAAAGCAGATTAAGTGGTCTTATGACACTCAGTGTGGCTCGTTATGTCTCAAGGTCTCCAAATTGGGGGCCTGGTGGACCCGAAGGAACCAGTCATGATACAAGAACACCCTCCTTTTTTACACTTTGGGATATCCCGCCTTGTTTTAACGTGAGGCAGCCACAGCTTTTTTTTTTTTTTTTTTTTTTTTTTTAAAAAAAAAAAAAACAATTGTGGAATGGAAAGGGAGATCAGGCTCTCGGAGCTGTAAGCTGTTGAACTTCGGCTTCGACATCTAGATATTACCTTTATATAAGTTTGAGTGCTTAATTGTTTATGAAGTCCAGCTTTTTGGACCTAACAGTTTTGCTTCTATTTAATTATAAATTATTTCCCTCTAACATAGCTGATAATTGATTGAACTGCAAGGTCTCCCGTGGCAACTACAATCAATAAATAAATATTTGCTAGAGCGGTTAAAGTGGGTTTATTACCACTTTTGTCTGCCTGATAAAAAGCGCGCAGGGATCAAATCCGTCTGACCAACACAGATATCAGAAAGGTGCTTAGGGAGGCCTTCCACTCAGGTATATAATAAGTATTTAGTTTAGTTCGTTTCTGCAGATTTCTATGTTGCACGCCCCCCCCTGCAGCTGGCGATACTTACTCGAAAGTATACAGCACTAAGTTCTATAACTCTAATAGGTAATTTCCTAAAGGCTTGAACGAATCACTGAATAGGTAGATAGTTAGACATGACAGTACTTCGATTAGCCACACATGAAATAATGCGGTGAGGGCATCTGCCGAGCGGGAGAGCGTCGGAAGAGCAATCCCAATATGTGGGCCTCCCATTTATCCAAGCAAAGGCAACGGGCTTTGGATTCACCTGCAAACCAATGGCTTTAGAGATTATACGCACTGAAACGGACTGAAAGCAAGAGATGCGAGGAGGCGGTGAAGGATTTTCATGGAATGTTCAAAATGATTGCTCGCTGAGGTTGGTAGACAATATGATGCTAGTTGACACGGAAGAACAGAGAAGCGGGCGACGAGCGAAAGAAGGGATTTCGATGCACCGTGGCGCTCGCCGCTTTAGTAGACCATCAACATTAGTACATGTATCATAATGTTGCTGACTTATGTTTTGCGAGTCAGCAATAAATATCGCCTGGTTGATGCCCAACCTATGAAGGAGGCTACATACCGCATATGCCGGTGAGTGACTGGGTCGCGGACTAAACCCACCGGCACACCGCAGCTAATGCAGTAGATACCATATCAAGGCATCGCTTTTTCTCTTGATAACTCCATGAACAGCACGAATTGGGAAGAAAATCAGCGGCACAAATCAAGAGGGTCGGTGACGAGAGATGGGCTCTGGCGATCAACTATGTAGTTGGCGAGTGATGTCGCCCGTTTCGGCCATTTCACCATGCATGGATTTTTCTTTCTTTTCTTTTTCTTTTCAAGGAACAGTTCTCTAGCACCCCAATTTCATTATCCGCCGCCCCAGCTGTAGCTAAATAAGCCAGCCAGTTCGTATAGTAAAATATACACCTGCTAATCACACCTATTAGTAGCATCAGTAGCGGCAGTAGCGGCAGTGGCCCACGCCATAGCTGGAGTTCTGGATAACAGAATTGGGGCGCTGGATAACTTGGTGTTATCCTTTTTTTACTATCGTATCGTTTTGCGGAGAGTGGCTCTGGTCCCCAGACCACTAGAGTGTCCGGGGTTCCTTTTCGGCATGCATGGAATCGCGAGCGCAGAAGCTCAATCATTCATCTCGATGAATGCATAGCTGTCTTTTCACTATTATACACCTTTATATCACCTCAAGCTCTAAACATTTCAGTTCCTGATAACCCTTATACACAATCCTCATATAATTTGAGTACATAATCCGTACCAGTCGGTTCTCATCATGTCCAACACGAGCAATGAAAATCACAGAAATTACTGTGTACGAATGATTCAATTGATGGACTTTGCTTTCTCGTTTGTGGAACCGCTCTCTGCCTCGTTTGCTCGCTGATTGCCAATCTCCTCGCCTTAGGATCTACCAACAACTTCGACCAATGCTCGTCCGTCAAATCGAACAAATCGACGCACAACGCGTTCAAAGACGCGCTGATGAACACGACGAGCGCGACCGTGGAGATACATATATGGAGGACGTCGTGATGGGTGGCACTTCTCCAGATTGAGCGACTCCATTTGTGAGACAGCTATTTCAGCTTTGGCAGCTTTACGGTGGACTGCGTTAGAAAAGTTTAGCGATTATAGAATAGAGGTTTCCTTCATCATCATCAAAATGGCGTCGGGTTTGGGTATCAAATGTAAAGGCAAATAGATGGGAAAAAAGTATAAAAAGGAGGAATAAAAGCATTGGGGAAAAAGCGTGTCCTGAGTTCTGTTTCTTGCTAGAATTTTTTTTGTCGCAGTATTACTACGCTATTATTTACGCAAAGCACATGAATCTTCTTAGAATTGACTTGGAGTCTATCTGTTTGCTCCGACTCTATTCGTTCCTACTGACGGACATGTTCTACTACCCGCCAGATCTCTAACGTACGAATCTTGAGAGCACGCGCAACTCATGGCGATATCCGGCAACCTTTCAATACAACTTGCACCGAACCGTCACTCCGCTTCTGCCAAAAGAAGATGGAACTCCCGGAATGCTCCTTGTAAAAAAACACCGTATATTCTTCGACGACGTTCGGTCCGTAGCATGGTATCGAATATCGACAGGGTCGCTCACAGCACTGCGACCGTGCAAGTTTCGCGCTGGTTCTGCACCCGTGCCCTCCAATTGGCTGCCAAAAGATTCTACATCGTCCTGATACGTATAACGTGCAGACATGGGCTTGGTGAAGAAAAGGAGGAAAAAAAGGAAAGGCAAGGGAAAAAAAGGCGACCAGCCCCAGCACTCTCGCTCTGCCTTAGAAGCCCCAATATGGCGTGGATCGAAGAATGTAAGGCTGCACGCCATGCTTCATAGAGGCAGAGGGCCGTCCCCTCGCTTTTATCTCGCCTTTATGCAATTAGCTCTTTTTACTAATAATATTAATAATATTAATATTATTGTTTTCCCGCGTTTTCCTGCGCGTCGTGGAGTACTAAATACGTGTCGAGATAGCTACTACTCAGAAATCCTTCAGAAGTCCAACGCGTTACATGAAGCTATGGACAGCCCCATATGGCGCTGGCCAGCAAGCAGTTCCATGTTCAATTAGTCTGGTATTAAGAGAGAGAAAACAGATTTATTAGCAAAAGATCAGCCCACACGGTATGGAATAAACCTATAGACGGCACATGTGTACAGAGGTGGCGGCTTCTTCGGCTGACGTGCTTTGCGTATTATTGATACCCATTTTTCATCCCACCGGCCTTGTCCCACCGCCTTTTATGTACAGGATACATGTATAAACTGTCGCATTTGCTTGACAAGGATACAAATGATACGTCTAACGAGCAAGTGTGCCTTACACGCAGAAGTGTGGTAGCATTGGCCCACCAGATAAGACGATAGCGTAGAATTTGGAGCAATGCGGGGAATAAGACTCTTGTATTAGAGGTGACAAAAAGGGAGCAACAAAACAAAGAATAAAGGACATTTTTGTGGCGCGTCCTTGTGTGCAGCTGCTCAGGCAACCAAAACCTAGGGCGTTTTCACCTTGGCCATATCGCAAACCAAGTTCTTTCATTAACATAATTATTATTATATGTCTTCATACTGTCTATATTAATTTCATAAATGCCCAGCCTGTCTGCGTCTTATAACAGACCAACCCCTCAACGGTTGTTTTCGCGTCTCTCTATCGATCTATCGACAATGGCCGTGTCTCCTTAGCACCAGCTACTGTTTCTACCTACCCTATACTGCTGCGTTTAACAGTGTGCAGCATCCTTTTTTTTCCTTTGACATGCTGCATAAGATCAGGTATCCTCCATGTATCTGTCTAACCCCCCATACCCTGCTCGATTCATGCTTACAAGTACACAGTACCCATAAGGCGGCTGTTTAGCCGTATCTCCCCGAGAAGCTATGCATAAGTCCGCTTAGACTGCGTGTATGCATCGGAATCAACTACTGTTCAAGTTATAATGCCCACGGCATTTAATGAACAGCCGGAATCATCCATCTTGCTTATCTATATGTGGCAGGAAGGTATTCATCTCACCATGCATATGCTGGAAGGCTTGCCACGTGTCAAACTTCTTTATTATTTCCACACGGGAAAACAGAAGAATGATTGCTGAAGTGGTAATGACCGAGGGTTAGAGGAACTTTCTTGTCATCAAGACATTACATGATGCCGTTGGTATCAGGTAACTTGTAAAGGAGGTACCGACTCTTGGTCTAAGCCCATCAGCGCGATCTTCACGGCCTCCACAATACTATTTGTGATCTAGAGATGAAATCGCCGAAGGTTGCCCCGGTAGAAAATGCGGGGATTCCAGGCTGCTGTTAATGTTAGCCTGCTTCTCGTGGAGTTCTCGCCAGCCGATCTGGACATATCACCGCATACCGGGAGCACTCCCGTGCTGCCAGCAGCATGACTTGCAGTAACTCTATTTCGACTTCAATCTTACCTATGTTTCCAGGGTATCCTAGACTGATGTGGCGGTCCGACGGCAACGGATTGATGCTATACGCACTCCATGAATTGGGTCCACCCCCTTTTTCTTCCCAGCAACGATGCCTTCATTAGGTTTATTAAAATACTCTTATTTATCTAATTCTTTAGCTGCTAATACTTGGATATATACGCACCGAGGACTGACTGCATAGCTGGGTTTCTATGCTGTTATATGCGGCAATATCCTAAACAGCCACCCCCTGACTCTGTACACCGCAACTTGGTGTAGCACATCCAGCTACATCTCTGCATAGAGCTCTTTGTGAGATTTCTTCACGATTCATATTATCAAAAGGCACACTAAAAAGGGAGGTCGCCTTCTGCTCTTTACCAGTACGTATCACTGTGAAAACTGAAACTCACTAGGTTCTAGACTACTAATGCTGGTCTCTTAGACAGGTACAAATGCACCAAAGTTCCATAGGCCGCCGCCATGGGTTCTAAGCGTATAATGCATTGCTTACAGTACTTATTTCAGACTAATGAGCTCAATGCTGGGTTCTGAAATACTAGCGATATGCATTATGTACTTTTGCTTATCTCATCAACAGTGGTGAAGTGGCGGTTACAGTAGCGCTATCCCGTTTCGTTCACCGACTGGCAATATGCCTCTCGCACATTACGGGATCAAAACTGTTTCTGATCAGAAAGTACAGACGTGTGTATGATGTACATGCTTGTTGTCTACAGCGCTTACAGTCTGGAGAGGCTATAAGCCTTGTGTCTTTGTTCTTTCTGTTTTTGACCCGTGGAGCAAGGCCATACTGAAGATTCAATACACGGGGATCTTACGACCAGACCCCAATTTTCGCCAATCTTGCCCAGGATTCAAGCGAAAAGCTTAGTTCACGCCAGGTTCAGCACGAATCCATCTTGACGCTTCGCTGCGTTTACGAGTTTACTCTGTAATTATTGAGAAACGATTGTAATACGGGGCAAGTCATGGAGTAATCCATAGTATGGATCGCTAAAACTTCGCAGATCTTGTAAGTGGGCCGCGATTGCGTAGCACCGCACGAAATACTACTCATACGCCGTTCCATTTGCCGTCGGTATGCGACTGGTGGATAACGTTAGTTTGCGGAGCCACACTTTATATCGACTTCATTATCCTCACTTCCTGAGTTGAAGGCCAAAACGCTTCCAGTCAGCTTGTCACCGCATTTTTGCCCTGAAGCATTTATAGGTACATATTAGTGATTCATTTGCGACAACTCTATTCCAATGTATTCCGACAAAATCAGCTTCCCTAGACTCCATTGATGGTCCGAATAAGCGTGGTCTTTCTATTCGAACCAAACTTTGAAGAACTTTGAAGTGCTCTAGCAAGCGTTAGGTGCGTAAGTTGGTATTAAGAAAACTCACACGACTCGTTTGAGAAAATGCAGTGTCGTGGCTAGGTATCAAGGAGAAAGATAAAGCTCAGTGGCATCATTTCTTAATGCAACCAAAAGAAAAAGTCATAGAGAGGAAAGAAAGTTAAAATAACATGGAATGATCGAAACTTGGGGCATAGGAACAGGGAACAAGTTGGTGAGGACGTAGCAGATGGATATACAAGACTCGTCTCCTATATGTATTACAAAGCGGTATGTAGGTAAGTATCGGTAGCTCTCCGACTCTCTTTTTACCCCCCGTTTCCGTTTATTTACAATAGTTTACGACTTTATAATTGTTAAAATGTAGAATGCCTCGCGTATTGCTATTAAAACCACCTATATTAATTTAATTTGTCTAATTCCTCTCCTATAGCTCCAATCTCGTTGTTACCAAGTAATCGTGTACTTTCAATGGAAGACCTAACCGCGGGCGCTTTGCTAGACTCACTGAGGAATAAGTCTAACTAGCGGAAAGAGAGACTGGAGATGTTTTGTTCAATCTGTTTCTTGATGCTCACATTTATTCTCGAAACCATCAGATTACAGGTATTATTATACCATGGATATAGAGAACCCTGGCGATACGGAAAGGGTTTGGCATTAGCTAATACGAATATGTAACCCGAGTGAAATACTGCTCCTTTCCCATTCACCCGGTGAAAAAAACGCAGCGAACAGCTTTTCTGGGAGCGTTGTTCACGCCCTAGGTGGAAAGGTCCCTTTCAGGTATAGATGTGCCTCAACAATATTCGACACAAGGCACCTGAAACATAGATTAAATAACCGTAAGCACTAGTGACTATTAGTGACTCAACAATTTGGCTGAAAAGATAAAAAGAAGATGGAATTGTGGGGAATTCAAAGTTATTAAAGAGTGAAGCAGAACGAGGAGAAAGCGATGCCCGCAGAATGATGGGATTGTTCATCTGGCCGGCGCAATTGTAACCAAAACACACACCCCCTTTTTTTCCAAATCTTGAAGCCCGACTTTGTGCACTTATTCACGGTTTGCTGAGCCCGGTCTAGATGCCCGTGGGCTTGTGTGTGGCCACCACTGCGGCCCTTATCAGCTCTCGACGGCCAACAACGTGAACCGACAACTAGGCTGGTTTTCGCAGAGCGGAAATTACGGACGGGCCGCCACGGGTTAGGCCGCAGACGCTACAAGCCCAAGGCAACAGATGGACTGTTTTTATTAAAATCACAACTCATGTCTCGTAATCGTATTCTATTCCGGGCACGGCATTCTTTTGCGGGCAAGGTGCTATGCGGATTGCGCAATCTGTCGTGTACGCGACGCGAGGCGGTACGAAGGCGCGTGGAGCAACGATTCGGTGGGAACCAGAGACAAGAAAGCTCGTTTTTCATGGCCAAATCCGATTGAACAGAATACACCTGCAATCTAATCCAAATACCGGGCTAGCTGCCAGAGTACGAGACACGGCACATTATGACTGTAGGAAGGAGAGCAAAGCTTCCACTGGTACAGTCACACATGTACAGGTACTTTCACTCACTCAATTGGTCCGGATTCTGACTCGCATTTTACCTACCGACACTCAATGACTGTTAATTTTGCGGTAGCTAATACCAGGCAGTATCCGGTCTCTGCCTCCTGCGCACCCCTTACAGCAATTATTGGTACCTGAAACAGGCCGCACGCCAGTCTCCGCTCCAACCACGACTATTGTAACATGCAGTATTAGAAGTGGGCCACGAGCAGTTCTTCGTTGATTTCGCCTCTCAACTCACGAAAGGTCATACGGACCTGGAGTAACAGTTGGGGTAAAAGCAGGTAAGGATGGAGCATACAAATGTGTACTGGTGTCTATTCGGTACCTCCAGTCCGAGAGAGCAGCACTGACAGCTCCGATTGCCCACCTCCTTGATTACATCTATTCGGATTTGTAGCTTCACTTCCAATAGGATAAAATCACTGCCAGTTATCAGTTCATTGCCAGACCGGCTATGACGGACTTCGAAAAAGACTTGGCAGGCGGAAAAAGAAGCAGCTACTGCAAAAGTCCAGGGGGGGTTGGTGTAAATGGTCCCCACACACGGAGTTTCGATCTTGTTGGCATACCTGCTAGGAACCTGTGTACGTACCCGGCTATCAAACAGGTACCTAGTACGTAGGTAGGTACTAGGTAGCAGTTAGTTTCGTACTTGGGAAAATATACTCTAGAACCAACCGAAGTGAGTAGACAATAGGAGCCCAAAGCAGAACGAGCCTGAGAATAAAGAAATCCTGACTACCGCAGAGCGCCTTGCCATTTAAGCAGAAATAGCAATTTGACACTCTAGCCTTGTCTTCTGGGTTTTATTAAGCGGCCGGGGAAACAGGGTACTGCATCCGGTCGGCTGGATATGACCTGAACCGATGGGCGCAACAATATAGGTAGACATAAGGATGGGAATGATAGAAGCACCCCTAGGAGCCACACTCCCAGTTACCGAGATCAATAACGCTATTCCTATCCTACCATGAAATTGCAAATAAAGATCCATAAAGATCCATAACACTAGTCCTACCCTGATATGAACTTGCAAGTTGCGAGTTCATATCAGAATAAGCATAGTCTTATGGATCCAAGTGACCATGAGTGTCGCTCCCTGGGGTGCTTCTATCATTCTCATTTACGTGAAGCATTGGAGCTGCAGAGATTCAAGAGAGATTAGGTTCCTGGGTTGAATTCCGGTCTCAATATCTAGATCAAGTATTACCGGTTATACCCTGTGTTATGGAGCAGCGTCTCCTAAGCTCTTTGTATATGCATGTACCCAGATATATACAAAAGCAAGCATCGCCATATTGGGGTCAATGCTGCTGCTACCGGATGATACTTTACGATGTCTCGATAACAACAAATAACTCATAGACGTATTACCACGGCACTACCTCGTGTCTCTTACAAGGGGGGGGTTTCCTATAAGCTATTACCACTGCCCTTTGCAGGGTTTATCGTCCTTCAGCTTCTTATGCCGAATAGCACTCCTTTTCTTGGCTAGTTACAAGCCACTGCTTTCCTTGGCTATAGTGGTCTAGTGGATTGTAGGGCTGAGTGTGGAATGAAGCTGTATCAGGGCGCCACTGTGAGGCCACTCTCCTTGGCATTGTGCGAAACCGGCACCGTAATACCCATCCGTAATAAATGCTGCAAGACGCTGTTGGGAAAGCCTTTCTTTAACGTACTTCTCTCGTACTAGTCCATAGCAGGCAATACCTTTCAGATTCTCCCCCTTTACTGCGCTTTGCGGCCCCGTTTTACTCAGGCCTGCCAGAGGAACGACTCGTTTATATACTACTCCATCGTTTATAATTCGAACGGAGCATGATTCCGGACCAATCATTGGAAAATAAACACATGTATGTCAGCATTTCAGCCACATGGGAATGACACAGCGTGAGAGCTGCACGTGCATATAGTCTCATTTGTGCAGCAAATGAGTCACTACCTAGGCAATCCTACACTCAGAACCTCCCATCGCCCTTGCATGTACAAAGCGACAAGCGTCGAGACCAAAACATAGAGTGTGCCGAATCAAAAGAATTCATACTAAAACGGGTTTGTAGGTAAAAGAGCAAAGAAGCGGTGAATAACTGGTGTTTTTGATGTATGAAAAAACATGCTTGCTCTCTTTGATTGGCGGAAACGGCTGTGCCGATCAACACAGCAAATTAAAGCAGCGGCAAACGAGGCGACAAGAAGGCGTCCGACTGTCCTATGACGCCCGCACATCAACAGAATATTGGCATCTTGGGATTCACCCCGGTAACCTACGCCTCCAGTGTTGCCTTTTTCTACGGCTTAGCCTTAATATGAGCCCGCACGTAAGTCCGCTCTCCAGGCCGTCATGCGCGTAGCCAATACACTCTAGTTCTAGCACCGTATCAGACTATCAGACCCTCGTTCTCAATAGCCTCAAGAATAGCACAAGCTGTATAATTGATATGCAGGATCAAATTTGGCACAAGACGAAGATAGTAGCATCGTGGAAACGGACACTCGCGACAAGCTGGTTACGCGAGTGCCAATGATGCCGACCTAACTCGACCCCCCCATGCCGATGCACATTTCTCCTCTTCCTTTTTCTACCATGCTCTTCTGCGGAGCATAGCTCTGGGGCCCAGTTTGCAAACGTGCCCGGGGTTTATGTAGTCGCTATGCAAGTATGTGCAAGCGCGAGTGCGGTGGCTCAATCGTCGCGATGAATACAGATTCAGCTTTTCATTACATGTATATAAACTACCTCGAGCCCCATACCTTTAAACGTTGGACAGTCTCTAGAACTCAGTCTGCTACCGCGTTTATATCCTCGTCTATCCTAGTTTAACTTGGTCTAAAAAAAACGACATCAGTCAACAAGCTGTCCAGTTTTTATCATGTCTGAGCACATCGTCGATAGCCAAATGGAATACTTCCTGGCGATACTTCCATTGTTGGATAACATAAACTGGTTGGTGGAGCTGTTCTGTTTCGGTTGCTGGATATCATCTAATCTTCATGTTTTAGGTCCGTCCAACAGCTTGGACCGTCCTTCCAACAAATCGAGCAGCCGTTTCAGCACGTTCAACAGTCGATCCACCAGATCCAGCAATCTATTCAGGAACTACAACAGCCCTTCCAGAAGCTCCAACAGAACTTCCAGCATCTTGATGAGTCCATTCAGAAGCTCCAGCAGTGCTTCCATCAGTCTCAACAACCCTTTCATCAACTGGAACTGGAACAACAGCTCCAACGACTTCAACAAGTCGTCACCCGGCAGATCGAGCGAATAGATAAGGAACGGAGCCGCCGTGATAAACTCAAAGAGGGAGGATACAACAAGTCAGATACGGAAGACGTTGAAATGAGCGACATTTAGATTGGTTGGACGGCGTCGCTCCAGAAGCGGCTACTACGACGGTAACAATTTCACGATCAAACAATGCGATACTGGACTCAAGGATATTCTGTGTTTACAAGGCCAAAGTCTGGAAATCTTGGGTAAAAGGGTTATAGACTGGGAAAAAAAATATTAAAAGCGAGTTAAAAGGGCGAGAAAAAAAGCATGCCTTAGTTCTTGTTTCTTGTTACAATGTTTCAGCGCAGCACCTGTTTCTTTTAACACATACCACATAGACATCAGCATTGATCTTCTTAAAAAAAAAAAATAAGCCGAGCTCTACTCGCTTCAGTCTTATTACTTTTTATTAGGCATTTTAATTCCCATAACCCTCCGACACCCTCCGACACCCTTGTCTACTACGCGCACCTGTGTTACCCTCAAGATCAACACTACCCTTTCTTTACATTCCCAGTAGTTCCCTTCGTTTTCACCCTTACTGATAGAGACCTTGAGTATATGAGAATTCGAAGCTCAGAGGGCACGCTCAACGCAGTATTTGGCAAGCGGGAATAGAGACACCTACCAGACTGTCAAGTTGCCTCGGCTTCCGTCAAGGGGTGAATCCCTCCGTCAGGGTGCTTTTGTCTCTTGCTTGAATACGCACGCCTCAAAGCCTACATGTGGTCTAAAGCGCTGCTTTCACCACTCATAATGCCGCGCATAGCGTATCGAATGCGCATATTTCGCGCCTCTACGACATCCACGCAGGTGAATGCACGTACTCGGCATCCGGCGTACGCCCCTCTACCCACGATTTCCTTCATACTTCCGACATCTTCACCCCTCCCGCTCGTCTCGTGTACAGGGTACATGTATATGGATTGCCACCCCTACTCCTTTCGATATGCTTGCATGTCCTCTATACGAAGTAGCTATGGAGGTCTTTGGTTTCTGGCAGCTTATTGGAGCGGCGGCGTTCATCCGACATGTGGAAAAAGAAAAGAAAAGAGCAGATTTTTCTCTAATTAGTGGTAGCCCCGTAATCTCGCCCCCTTTCCCTTTTCTTTGCTTTTTTTTTTTTTTTTTTAAACACGGAACACGAACGCGTTGTGCATTGGCATGGCTACTTGAGCAAACCCTTGTTACTGACACTGCCGTTCCGCTTCCTCTCATTTCTTTTCTCATTTTTGTTTTCCTCCATGTCTGATTACCGAGAAAAAAAGCTGGGAAAAAACAGCAGAGTGGTAGCACAGGATTGGCAGGGGGGATGCTACAGGGGCTCAACAATTCTCTGAGTATCTAGTATGAGATTCATGCAATCACGTGGCGGTAAGAAGAGAGTGAAGAAAAAAGCTCTTTCATACTGTTTTGTCAATCATAAGTCTGGCAAGTCTGACAGCTCCCCCAACTTGGCTCGATCAACCGCTACACAAGACATCGTGAGCCATGACAACGTAGCAACGAGGGCTCAGTCTTTATCATAACTACGTGTAGCTTTACAAATCTCTAAGACACTCGATACATAAAAGCTCAGCACGCTTCCCACGACGAGCCAGACCAACAGCTCGAGAACGAATCCATATCTTTCTATCGACAAGACAGTTGTCTCTCCTTGACATCTATTGCTACTATTTTTCTCTCCTCTACTAACATTAAACATGCAGCACAAGTATCTTTCATGTATTCGCCTATGCTCCATGCCCTGCTTGATCTCTGCTTACACTGTGAATAGTATGAATAAGACAGCCATTTAGCCGAATCTTCACGCAAAGTCATACAAAGCTCCGTGCAGACAATGCGTACAAAGGCGAATAAAATGTTCTTCAAATATAAGAAGGTGCTTAATAATGCCCTATCAAACGCTACTACCATTCCCACATGGAAAAAGACAACAATATTGGTTGTGTAATAATGACAGAGAACTAAGAGAATTTGTTTCTCATAGAGATACAACAATGTACTCAGATAGTTGGCACAAGGTATCCCGTAAAGGAGCTATCCATTCTTTCCATCTAGGTGCCTACCAACTCAAGCTTCGTGGCCCCCACAGCACTATCTACGATCTAGAGATGGAATCTGCATCGATCCTCCCGTAGTCAATGCGGGGATGCCAGGCGGCCCTGTAAGTCTCCCTGTCGTAGAGTTTTATCAGCAGATCTGACATATCGCTGCAAACAGGGGAGCCCTTATTTGTTTCAATTCAAGCTGTGAATGTGCATCACAGATAAACTGATTAGCTAGATTTCCATGATAATATACATGTATTCGGCACCATCCAAGCCCTCCACCCTGGCACTGTATGCAAGAGAAGCACACCGCAATCTGGGACAACAAGACCAGTTCCAATTTATTATAGACTTTCTTAAAAATCTACTAGTTCTTATAATTATTTCTTATAATATATGCTATTACGTAGGCATATTAAAAGGGAAGTCTTTTTTTCCCCTTTCCTTAGGTATAGATCTAAAGCCTACCTACTAGGTAGGTATATACTGCGACTACTGCGACTACTGCTACTACTGCTACTACTGCTACTACTGCTACTACTGCTACTACTGCTACTACTGCTACTACTGCTACTACTGCTACTACTGCTACTACTGCTACTACTGCTACTACTGCTACTACTGCTACTACTGCTACTATTGCTACTACTGCTTCTCATATAGACCTATCATACTGATTCATGGACATTTTTGCCTCAATACTTTCAGAATATAGCAGCTGAATCACAAGAGTAAGTTTGCAACTGCCGAAAGTTAGCAGGTCTCCAAGGTATTTGTACATTGTGTTATAACGCCTTCTAGTAAAATACATGTCCCATATATAAAATTTACCTTGATGGCATCGATCAAGACCCGCGTATCTCCGAATTCATGGTAGGGGCGTATCCAAACTGCTCAAGGTCCTTCTCAGTACTGTCATCATTATCGTCTACTTCTTCTCCATCAGGGGGATGCGAAAAGCAGCATTTTCCCTTCATCCGTGATAGGAAATCATCTATCTGAGCCTTGCGTTCATCAACAGATTGAACATCAAGAACTGTGCGGAAGATGCATTGATTTCCAACTCGTCTAGTGCCGCAGTGTTGGCATGGCCAGTGCCGGAGACACTATAAAGCATGTTAGACAACAGACGACGGCAAATCTTTGATGATTGAGAGCGAGGGTAGGTAGAATCATTGACAAACAGTATTATTAGATAGGACACGGCATTAAAATTCACGCACCTTTTGTTTCCGGCGTTTACACTCCGTACAGGCGGAGCGAATGAAGGTTTGGGTCTCGCTCTGAAAGTCCCCAGCCATCAAGGCATTCTGTGCTTGGATGCACGGAGCTGTCTCTGCAACCGCATCCGGCATGTCGACGAAGAATTTTTTCCAATAAGAAGGAAAATATTCTTACATAAAGAAAGCAAAAAGGGGGGAGATACGGCCAACAACTGAACGGCAGCGGGCGGAGGGCAGCTCTAAAGCTGGTGCCAACACACGGGCGTCTCGGTAGTTGAACCGAAAGCCTGTTGGCCGGTGGAGCTGGTGGATGGTCGGTGGCAACGCTCAGCGGGGGGATTTGTCTTAGTGCAGGGACTAGCAGTAGATAGTATGGCAACGTATGGCAATACCGAGTGTATTCCGGGGGGAGTGAGATGAGATGAGATCAAACGAGATGAGGCGAAGTGGAGTGTGGTTGTGATTCTGCATCTTGTGGCCGGGCAACTCGCTCAATATATATACTGATACAGGTATCCAAAGAGCCCGGGCTCGATCTCAGCCTTGGTGAGGGAAATAAGACGCAGGAAAGTCAACAATCTACCCCCCTACCAGCAGAGATAAACAGCAGCAGCAGACAACTCGGAGGGTCTCATAATACGGTGATTGCTCAACTCCTCTATCGCACCGTTTCCAGTCCCGCAGCGGGCCCCTTCGTCCAGCCCATGTCCTTCGGTGACTGTCCAGGCCGGTGGCAACTCTGGTTCGATGCTCCCCTCTTACAGCGCAGTTGTCCTTGAAAACTATTGTTTTCGCCATGACGGCCCCCCAATATGGATGCACGTCTACAGCTCCCATCCCTGTTGCCAGTAGCAGAAGCAGTCGTGGCTCGACTCGAGCGCAGTCCAGACGCATCAGACTCCGCTGCAAGATGCAAGACGGTTGAAGCTAGAGAGACCCCCTGTCCGCAACAGCCAATGGCGCACACGGATGCAGTCCATCTATTGTTGGCATGGGAGGGGCCTCGCCGTTATTTTTCTCTTTGATCCTCCGAGATCATCTCCTGTGTGAGGGGCAGCTAGAATTGGGTCTTTGTCTCTTGTGGAGTTGCGCACTTGCTAGCGCACAAGATCCTGGCCAGCCTCACTTACAGCGTCGTATTTGCTCCATGCACTTGCAGGACCGTTAGAACTTGGTCCAGCCCATGCTACTCTCGCTAGTCGGGCATATGCACATGTAGCCAGCCCATTATGCAAAACAGGACGTCGGATACTGTGAGTGAAAGGTGCTCGATGGGAGACAGAGGCATGGCCACATGCATGTAGACCTCATGGTCAATATAATGACATGGTACCAACCTATAACAGAAAGCACCACTACATGTACCGACTTGGGCGGCCTACAGAGTAGTACGACAAGATCTCGGAGGATTCAACACCGTGCCAGAGTCTAGAATAATGCAACCCCTGATCTTGCTTTTTGCTCGCTCACTTTCCGAAGTGCGTGCCAGGCTATCGGTGCAGTGGGGATGGAGCAGACGCATGTCTCGCCCAGCAGAGGACGGGACTCGTACTGCTGCTACTGCTGCTACTGCTGCTGCTACTGCTACTTGTATCATGGCTCAGATGATTCCTCCCGGCTTCAAACCACATGCATGTACTTGTGTGCACCAATCAAACAACGCTTATATAGCCCAAACGGGAAACAGAAAGCACCCATTACTGCTCCACGTACAAAGTGCTCGCAAAGCAAACGAGAAAACAACCATGCCACGCACAAACATTGATTTACTCATTCAGCCCAACGGCTGCCTAAGATTACCTACCCGCCTGCATACCTCTACAGCTTCTCCTCGTTCTGGACAAAGCCCCCCGTGTGCTCCAGGCCTTCAGCCGCACGTTTGCTGCCTTCACATGACGTTGCCTTCGTCTCGGCTCTCAGTTACAAATCGGGCAAAGCGTACGCCGATGGCCCTAGAACGCTAAACCCAGTGCCATTATAGCGCTCTTAGCCCCCGTAAAAAAGGCAATCCAGCGCCAGAAATCGGTCAGAAATCCCATTGTTGATCTCGGACTCGCAATTTAGCATTGGCCTCAGCTCCATCCATTCTCCACCACCGACTTCAATCTCCCCTCCAACTCAGACCGACCTCAGCAATCCTCCAAACCACGCCTGCAGCTGCTTCCAGCCCTCTTCTCCCTGCAGCGCCGTCACAAGCCCGATGTAGCCGTCGGGACGCACCGCAACAACGGCGCCGCGGGCCGGATCAATGCCAAACTGCTCGTACGCCCTGCCGTGGCCCTCGTGATGCGTCTGGCCGTCGACAAACACCTTGCCATAGTCCCAGCCGAGCTTCTTGTCAAAGGGATGGTAGACCTGGTGCAAGTCCTGCAGTAGCTCAATCTTCTCTCGCGGCGCCGCGTGCACCAGCAGCACGTCCACAATGGACGGGTCCTGATCCGTCATCCACTGCGACGAGCCTGATCCTCCCCGCGGGTCTGGACCGGGGGCGAGGCTGATGCGCGGCGACTTTGCTGGCGACAGCAGATTGGCCTGCAGCCAGGCGCCGAGCTCGTTGACCGTGGCCAGCTGCGTGGCCTGGGAGATGTCGCCGCCAAAGACGACGATGCGGAAGCGTCCATCCGACGGCATCTGCAGCTGGAGCTCCCACGGCCGAGCGTCGGACTGGGCCATGACCTTTTGCGATGCAAACCGTGTGCCCGGCTTGCAGTTTGTGGCCAGCCCGCCTGTGCTTGCCGCCGAGCTCTGGGGCGCTGTCTCAGCCTGAAGGCCTCCTCCCAAGTCTCCTCCAGTGTCGCCGTCTTCCCTGCATACGAGGAGACTGGGTTGGTAGCGGATACCCACGCCCGTGATAAACTATGGTCCAGATTAGCAAGAGGAGGAAAACAAGGCTTGCAGCCAGTAGCAGCCTGCTTCTATTGCCCAAATCTGGACAACACCATCCAGCTGGACAGCCCATTCGCCACGACTCAGGACCGGGGAGATTCCAACCAGTATCCGCCAGGCAAAGAAAGGCTCCGCTTACCAATTGTGCTTCCCGGAACGCCTCTTGGAATTCGCTCATGGATGACCCCTCGCTAGAGTCATCTGTGACAGGCCGTCCCGAGAAGAGTCTAGAAAACTTGTGATCAAACGCAATGAGCTGCCTGGCAATCTGCCTCCGCTCCAACTCGTATGTGTCTAGGACTTCCGGCCGCAGCAATTTCTTGCAGACGAGGCCCAGCTTCCATCCAAGATTGTACGTGTCTCCCATCGAGACGTTCATACCCTGGCCGGCCTTGGGGGAGTGCGTGTGCACCGCATCTGGGTCGTGTGTGTTAGCAAACCTGATGGCTCCGCCCTCTCTCACGCAATAGGAGGTCGCTCTGCTCACCTCCTGCAAGGAAAACTCGATTGTGTTTGCTGAAACGGTCGCCCACTCGCTGCCCGATTTGATATGCGGTCCACCTGGCAATGTTTCATTTAGCATGCAGCACTTCGTGTATCTGCCTGATAGGCTCCTCTAGTCGGCGTAATCAAACGCCGTTCGGACAGGCGAGACTTACCAGTCAATGTAATGGTAGTCAAGGGTATATGGACTCAGGATCTTTCTCGCCGTTTGCAAGATTAGCTCGGGCGTGATTTGTGATCTATCGACTCGACCAGTGCCTGTGGATACTTCCTTGAGCTGCGTGTACACTCGAACAAGCTTGTTTTCTCTCGGAATGATCATGATCGCTCCGAACTCGGCACTATGGATCATGCATCTGCTTCTGATGTCCGCTGCCGTCTCCTGTTAGTCTCTCTCTTAATGGGCCACAGCCAGCTCCAGAGAAAGCTCTTACGAAAATCTGTGATGGGGACGATGTCCAACACTCCCCTTTTGGCAAGTTGTTAGCGTTGCTATTGTTGTACGCCTTGGACCAAAGGAACTCACCAGATAGCGTCTGTTGATTCGCCCTTCATCTCAAATCCTTCGCCCAGTGTCTTTCTTACCCATGAATGCGCTCCATCACATCCCACCACGTATTTGGCCCGCACCTTTTCCTCTCTGACGCCCTGTGTAGTGGCAATAAGCTTATCCGTGTCATCCTCGGCAAGGTTGCTTCTGTACAGCCCATCTTGCAAATTGCTTAGCCTCTGCGTTGGAGTAGCTTCTTCCTCGGTTAGATGCCGCAGCGTAACCTCCACGGGGTAAGCGTCTTCATCATTCACACAGCTTTCGTCAATGCTCAATGCTACCGGCATAACACTCCGCTCAATCTCAACAAGTGGGTGTTTCGGGGAGGTAGATGCTCGGATCGTGTCGATGAGGAAGCTTTCGACCCTGCCTTGCTGCAGCACAGACTCGGTGAATCGTGAGAGATTCGGCTGCGTGTTGGGGCCGCGGTGGTGGCGTCGAATTTTGCCATCCTCGCCTGGGTTCCAAAAACTGACCTCTGTAATTCGTCAAGTTGAATTAGCTTACATGCATCCACCACCAGTGAATGGGCAGTATGGATAATGCGTATCTCTCACCTAGCATGTGATTCGACTCTTGCCATACTTTCTGGCCAATTCCGAAGCTGTCAAAAATCTCTAGGGTACGACACTGAAAGCTGTGATGTTTGCGTGCATTAGTTCCTAGTACAAGCAGTTGTTCTACCCCTCCATCTTCATTCACTCTTGCATGAGAGGAGAAAGAGAAATGACTTATTTACCCATCAGCTTGGCCAGAGACAATCTTGCCCGTTCGTTTGTCCACTACTCTCGTCTTGATGCCCAGCTTGGCCATCCAAAGAGAGAGCATGAGACCGGCTGGACCAGCGCCGACAATGAGTACATCGACCTTGGATGCTTCCATGTTGGCAGTGCGCGATGTAGACGCCTTGTAGTTTGACTAGGAAAAAAAAAGAATCGGCGGTAATAAAGTCAAGAGGTTTATTTGTTACAATTGCTCTGTCGTTGTGTATATTCGCATTCTACGTCCTCATATTCATTTCTTAAACGACCAGCGCTGGTGGTATATATATCAAGGCTCTTGTGTTGCGTTTACGAAGCCATGACAAACCTTTGAAGTTCAAAGCTTTCCCCACGTTCGGCCTAAGTAATCATGGGTCATTTCTGACCAACGTTCTGTCTTACAACAAGGACGCGACTCGTACCTTGTGCGCTCTAGACACTGTATCCAAAGCTCATTGGTCAATCCCCCGCAGCACCCGCAATTTTTTCCCCTTTCTCCCTTGATGCCAATACTTGGCTCATGAGAAATGTTCTTGCCCGACTCATTCGCCCCCTATGCTCAGTCACCACCGGTATTGCGGCCCAGGTCTCTCCGCACTCTCCACACACGCGACCCGACTGGCCGCTTCTGATTTCCCCGTAGAACCTCTACCCACGGCAGGGCGGTTGAAGTGCCGGCATTTTGACCCAGCGGCATATCAGCCATTGTGGCGTCCTCTCCATCGTCATCACCAACGTCATCTTCGTCCTCGTCCTCGCTTGTGTCTTCGTTTGTAATCTCGAGGGGCTTGTCAGTATTGGTGTCGTCTTGCCGCGTGCGCTCGTAGGAGTCCTCTGTGTAAGCCCAGGTAGGCGCATCGAATTTCCCGTGAACCAGCACGATTTGTCGGCCCTGCAGTCGTATCTGCTCTATTCTCTGGGGTGGGATGGGAGTGAGGATATGGAGCGTTTTGGTGGCGACGTCGATGCCTCGGACGAGAACGAGGCCGACGGTTTGAGAGAAGCGAGGATTGAGCGTGCTGTCGTTTGTGTTTGAGATGTATGGTAGCCCTTCAGCCGTGTTTGAGATGACGGTATTTATAGCAGAGTAGCCATCTACATCCATGCCATCCGTTGGTGACTGCGCTGTTTCGGCGAGGTTGCGGAATGCTTTAGGGTCTTCAATGTCAACAGCTGCAAGGATCATGCCATTGATGGCTTCCGAAAGCAGCTCAGACGGAGCCTGGTAGTCGTATAGTAAAATGCCAAAAACTCCTCGCTCCGGGCCCGAGTACCGGACTTGCCAAGGGGGGAATAGACGTCAATGGCGAAGAATTCCAGCTTGACCGTTGCCCAGAACTCGGGCTGCCCTGGCCTTGCAAGTGGAAATATGACATGGCTTGCATGGCTCGTAGGTGAGCGGCGGTTCGAGAAGCAAATTCAGATGGCTGTGAGGGAAGTGTAGTAAAGGTCTTCTTTGTTGCACCGCGCAGAACTTCGACAACGTCCGCAGGGCCATCTTCAGACATGTAGACGACCTCGGGCGGGTTGACTCGAGTGATGATTTCAACCAGCAAGTCTTGGCCAGTGCCCAGAATCCAGCCCGGGGTGTTGATGAGAAGATGGCAATTACGGAGTTGTCTTCGGTAGCTGTCAAGAAGGTCCAGCACGCATTCTAGGTAGTGCTCCGGAGCTGCGGCTGGTGTTATGGACGCCAAAGCATGGCATCGAATGACTTTGTACGAGTCATCTTCGAGATCTGGATGTGTAAAGGCAGCACTCAAGTTGGGCCGGATCACTTGAACTAAAGATATTGTCCCGCAAGGCGCATATTCAGGTTGCCCAGGATCCAGATCCAGAACAGCGACACCCGTTCGTGCAGCCGTGGATGTATCGCTCGTCAAGATGCGATTTACAAGCATCTTGGAGAAGGTTGATTTTCCAGCAGATTTAGGACCACATACGAGGGTCGTGAAAGGACCGCCTTTGGCTACTGACACGAGGTCGGCTAGCTTTTTGTTCCATGCTGGAGGGGATGAGAGCTCTTGTATGATACATTTCTTAGGAGCATCATCGGAGCTGCATACCTGTAAAGAGTTAGCATCCAAGTATATAGATGAGCATGCGAGGTTCTTAACATACAATCTGGAACGTGCGCCCCCTTCCCGGGCTTGTTTCTGTAGATCCATCCTTTGATTCGCTCCATATGCCTTTGAATAGGGGGGATAAACGGCTCAGTCGCCGTAGAGAGTCGGCATTTGGGTCATTGTGAAGCTCGAGGCTGACCTTTTCCGAGGTTCTGAGAACGGGAATTGCGTGACAATGAGGTGCGTGGATCCAGTGTATGGGGTCTGATGGCCGGAGAGTCGCTCCAAAAACAGTCACCTCACCAGCTATGACCTTAATTCCAAAGCTTCCAATGACAATAAATCTCTAGATGCAACTTCTTAGTCGCTATTTGAGTATGAAACTGAATGAGTTCAAACATACCTCGCTGTCTCTTAGTTTCAACGCAATAGTGCCCTGTGGTGTCACACGGCAATTATTCTTACTTAGTAAGAAGGATGAGAATGTAGTTCGAGAAATTGTCGCAGTCGTCTCTTGTATAGATGAATCCCTTTTGCATTAAAACTCGTTAATTAGTTCGCGGATATGTCATTAGAAGGGCGATTTGAATAACAATCGACCTACCCGAGCTTACTGCCCTGTGCCGTAGCCCTCGGCTCGCCACGGGTACCTTTTGGCCCGTTTCTTTTGGGCGGCGGCTTTGGCGGCTCACTTTGGCTCTTCAATTTTTGCAAGACGTTGAAGGAATTCGTCCTGGCCGATGCTCGTTCTTCAGGCTCAGGAGAGGAGCTGGGCTCTTTGACGGGTGTGCTGGCAACCAAACGACGACGAGCTGCAAGTGCGCTTATGGCGCTTACTGCTGCTATAAACTAATCTTAGTAGGCGAGGCTACTTATAACAGTCTGAAAATGCCTCTCACGACGATATTCGGCAGACTTACATGAAGGAGCAGTTGGAGTATCGACTTTACGACGCTTGTTTGAAGACATGCTGAGGTGGCCTCAGAAAGGGGCAACTGAGAATGGATTGAATCAAACGAGACTCGTTAGTGAGGCAAAAATAAGCATACGTGCACCGTGTGAACGAGTCTCAATTAAAAAATGTAGATTTGTGAGATTAATTTGGCCAGTAGCATGATAAAGATTAGATTCCAGTGTAAGCCATGGATCCTTGTGATAGGCACCCCGAAGCTGCTGAAATTGGGCTTATCGATAAGATCTCTAGCGCACTAAAATGCCAAAACTTTTCCGAGCTCCAAACACGTCCCGCCATCAGCGCGCACCTAAGAGCAAACTTTCCCCGATTCGGTCGCGTCAGGTGGGGCTTATCTAGAGCATCTCAAAATTTATCTGAGCCTCGCAGAAAAAAAGTTCAGCAAACCCTCGAACTTCTCCCATTGAGCATCCTGCCAGGCGCATTGCACTACAAATTCAACCAAAATGGCGCCCAAAGAGCCCTTCAAGGTTCATTCCTTGGCCAAGCATGTCGAGGACACCAACAAGGGCCTCAGCGCCTCTGCCCAGTACAACCGGCGGCCTGGTTCCAAAGCGGCTGCTGTGCCTGTCAAGAAGGAGCCTGGCCTTGCCAATGCCAGCCTTTTCGGAAACAATGACGACAGCGACGAGTCTAGCGACAGCAGCGATAGTGACAGCGATGAAGACAACAGCACGAATTTCATAAAGAAGATTGGCGCCAATGGCACGAAGCCTTCCGCAACTCCCACTCCCAAGCGGCGCAGCAGGGACGAAGAAATCGCCGATAGCGACGTCGAGCGCACTGCTTCTGCCAAGAAAGCCGCTGCCGCCAAGAAAGAAAAGCTCCTGAAGAAGGAAGAGTCCTCGTCTGAATCCTCGAGCGACTCGTCCAGCGAATCAGAGTCAGAAGAAAGTGAGCCGAAAGCGAAGACAAACGGAGTCAGTGCAAAGCCAGCTGCCGCCGCCCAGGATTCGTCCAGCAGCAGCTCTGAAGAGGAGAGCGAAGACGACTCTAGTGATGATGATGAGACATCTAAAGCTGTCGCCAAGATGCTCACCATACCTGCTGCTCTGAAGGGTGCCAAGGCCGCCGCCAAAGCAAATACCAAGAACGTCGCCAAAGAAAGCACCAAGGCCACCGCCAAAGAGAGTACCAAGCCTGTCACCAAGCAAGACGAGTCAAGCAGCTCTAGCGAAGAGGAGAGCAGTGAAGAGAGCAGCGAAGAGGAATCAAGCGACAACGAAGAGGAATCTACAAAGCCCGAAGTCACAAAACCCGTAGCCGCAACACCCAAAGCTGCAAAGCCCGTAGCCGCGACGCCTAAAACCCTAAAGCCTGTACCTGCAACACCCAAGGCTACAGATCCCGAAGCTATAAGGAAAGCATTAAAAGATTCGTCAATGGACACTGAATCCGAATCCGAATCCGAATCTGAAGCTGAGGCTGAGGCTTCTGAAGCAGAAGAGAGTGACGATCAGGTTGATGAATCTATGCAAATTTCTGACCGCGAGATGGACAAGCAACTTGGAGTTCCGAAATTCATCACTCCCGACTTTACCCTTCGCAAGGGAGATGACGGAGCCAATGGACAAGATGTAGCTCGAATCTGCAACGAAGCAAACTTGCAAGGCAAGCAAGTCTGGTACTTTACAGTTCCTTCCAATGTCCCCATCTCTGTCATCCAAAATATGGAGATCCCTATGGACCGATCGCAGTTCGGTGGCCCTGTCTTTTCTCATGATGGCCAAGACTATGGCGCCACCTTTGACGCGATAACGCCTAGAAGCTCGATTCAGATCTTGATTCCTTCTTCCGGCGATTCCAATTACCGTTCGGGTTAGTAGCTACTTTTAACTAGGTTACCCATCAGTTGCTAACTCATTTCTAGCTGGCCAACAGATTGATCAGACTATGCATGTTAAGAGAATTACAAGCCTTGGTGGTGCTGGCGCGTCTACTACTGGCCCTGCGCCTCGTCGTGCGCCTAGACCTCAGCCAAAGGGCCTCAGGGCCAGGTACCAGCCCTTTGGCGTGAACACTCCGATGGGCAATATTGGAGCAGATACGCCTGAGGATGAAGATGTCGAGATGGAGGAGGCACCCCAGACGGTGGCGACTCCAAAAGCAGCCAAGAAGTCAAAGAGCAAAGATACGAAGAAGGGCACCGATGAAGCCGCCAAAGCCGACCGCAAAGGCAAGAGAAAGCACAATGTTTCAGAAGATGATGCCTCGGCCGCTGCACAGCAGCTAGCAGAGGAGAATAAGTCTGCAGAGACAAAACCCAAGAAACAGAAGGTGGCTCGGGCCTCTAGTCCTGATCTTGGAACAGAACTGCCCACGCTCAGCAAGAAACAGACACCAATTGTACCACCAGCTATCCCCTCATCAGCATTCTCATCATCAGCTACCACTATTGCCACTCCTTCAAAACCAGCAGCTGCCACTCCTAGCGCAGTGAAGAAGTCTTCCAAGAAGGCGAAGCCTGAGACTCCTGTCCCTGCGCCGCGGCAAACGGCTGTTCCACTTCCCAACATCCCGCTTACTTCCCGACCCAAGGAATCTCCAGTTCCCCTCCCGCCGTCCTCTAGCCTCGCAGCTTCAACGCCTCTGAAGTCAAAAAGCAAGAAGAGCAAGAAGAGCAAGGACGAGGTAACCGCCACCGGGTCTTCACAACAGAGCCCCCCACCAAGTGCTCAGGGTGGCGATAAGAAAAAGTCTGGCCGCAAAGCCGGCAATATGGGCTAGAGCCCCAGATCGTTCAGGTGGCTTTGAGACGCAGCTAGCTATGGCCTGCGTCTCAAAAGATGTACGGCTATGGTAATCACATTCATAGCGGTACCTAAACGAGCATGGGATGGAATCGATGTATTTCAACTTGACACAGGAACTATGCGGTTCATGAAGCATTGCTTGCAGGTGGATGATTTCTACCAGCTCTGGATTGCATGGAATCAGAGCTTTGTCATGATTAGGGGATATTGGCGTTCAGGGGAAAGCTGTTTGCTTTGCTATCAAAAATAAAAAGGAGAGAGAGGATGGGGATGCGCGGTTGTAGATAGAGGACGAGGCCTGGATATTGGAGAGAAGGATATTTAGGGAGCTTGTGCTGAGAAGTTACTCATAGTACCTTTCACATATTAATACTACTATCTAGTACTACTACTGCTGCTACTACTACTGCTACTTTTACATGTGGACTGGCTGCCTTGTTGAGCAACAGCTGGGGTGTTTGACAATGAAATTGAGGTGGTGGATAACTTCTCCTTATAAACATGGCAGAAGGCAATGCGGTGCATTTGTCATGTATCTCGCGAACATAATACTGATGCAACTAGACTATTCCTTGGAACGACTGGGCTTTCAAGAGGATGGCGGTCCTTTAACTAGCCACGCATAGGGTAAGGATTCGTCTTACACACGTATCAATCTAATTTATTGGAATTGAACATGTTGTACCAACTCCAAACAAGTGTTGTATGAAGCAGTAGCACATATCAGTTCGAAGAGCACGTGGACAAATTGCCTGTTACACACTCATATCTCACAACAGTATCACGACAGAATACTCATGATTGTTATGCAGAAGCCGGAGCTATCTGTCCTACGTTTACTACCTACTACCGGGTACTATTTTTCACCACCGCTCTTCTATACGTGATATATCCATCGCCCCCTGGCTCGCAAAAGACCCTGGGCGAGCCCCCCCTCTTCGACCTGGATGTTGGGAGGCTGAGATGGACAAGATCGGTCAACCGATTCGCGGAGTGGATACAGACGCGGACTTTGACACGTGCTGACCACTCGATCGGATAACCCATCGGTGAGAGGCTTCTAGGAAAAAAGGAAAAGCGGGTGAGGCTTAGACAAGGCGGTGATGTGTCCGGTGGATGAGGAAAAAGGGGAGAGCTGTACGTGCATGCATGCATGCAGATAGATGCCTACCGTTCGTCCCGTATATGCGAGGTACGGCGCGGCCCTTTTAGGGAGGCTTACGGAGTGGCTAAAGTATGGATATTACAACGGGAATGAAGAAGAGGTGGTGGCCCGGTCCGGTTGATGCTTTCGGACTCACAAATGAGGCTTTGTTTTGTTTGTTGTACAAGGGGAAAAAACAAGGCCCCGGGAAGGTCAAGATGCCTGCATATACGTGGACGAAGGGTACTGGAGCCGCGGCATTTCGATGCAGGGGCAGCCAACTGGACTTTGGTACGCAGAAAGAAGATTGACTGGGCAGAGTGCGGTATAGATAGCTGTTATATCCATTGACGGCATAGTATACGTGGTATAAGCTATAGTAGCTGCTATCCTGCGATTCCTACCGGATGCTGCTGCCGTAGAGGTTCTAGATCTACAGTGTGTACGCGTTAAACGTGGCTGGTTGATCCTCTTGGTTTTGGGCTGTGCTGGCGGCTGCTCGTTGGGCTGATTTCTGTTTCTTGCGTGTACCACTTTTGAGACTTTTTATGTCTCCAATGTGCCAGTCTGTACCTATACTTGGATGAGTCCTCGTCATCTGAACGGAGCTTTTTACGTGGCTCATTTCGTGGAGGTGAGACAAAAGAGCTACATGCAATTTTAAGCTGGTTGGTCGTGGGGGGGTGTGCGATATGCAAGGTGTTGGGCTGAGGCGCTTCCCGTAGAGGGAGAGTTCTAGTCATTTTAACGACCAGGGAAGCGGGCGGTTCTATTAATTACTCTGTATCTTATTAGGCGTTATACTCTGTGATGCTATTTTGTGGCAATAGTCTCGATTGAGATGGGGTTGCGAGGTTCGAATAAGGAAACATCTTACGAGGCCATCAGCATTTAGGGTCTCGTGAAACTGGCCCAGCAAATAGTACCCAGAAACGCAATTAACCAAAGCGCTGCTCTATACTGAAAGCAGACACGGCAACAAGGTAAGGGGGGGGGCCAGGCTTTGAGCAAGGATCGTGGCTTTTGGCGCGGCGATGGGGGTTTTGAGATCGCGGCGCATGCAAGTACGTACTTGTGGTATTTTTTGTTGGTTAGTATCATTTCTTTGCTTGTTCCCTTGCCAAGAAATTAAGGAAGTGAACCCTTTCATTAGAATGGCGCTACACTCCAACAAATTACACGTGTAAGCCGAGTACAGGCCTGGGGGAATACAAAGCGCATGGATCGTGGTGTGATTCGTGTGGCGATTCTCCTTGCATGTACATGCAGCAAGCAGCGGCAACGGCACAGAAAATACCTAGAGCCTCTTTTTCTTCTTCTTCTTATCCTCCAGAGGGACAATTTCGGCTTATGGGTCTGGACCGAACCATTGAATTGCTGCCATCGCAAAACTTCAAGCGTTGACCGACCGATCAAGATGGATTTTCTCTCTCTTTAGTTCAAGGACGAAGCGAGCCATCGTCTCCATCGGAGACTTTAGACTGGCCCGCTTCGCTTCCCTCCTCTCTTTTTTTTTCTTTCTTGACTAAAATGGCTCCTAGCCTATCGGAGCGGGCGGATCTGGCCATTTCTAGCTATTGGCAGGTGGTGTGATGTGATCGGACATGGGGTCAAAAGAAATTTACCAATCTCCCTGCTTAAAATCCAACACGGAAAAAGCAGAAACTGGTGCTCACGATGCTTGAAATCGTCGACACTTGAATGTGTAGAAAAATAGTGTTGCAGCATACAAGGCTAAGCCATAGCTCAAAATAAGCTACGCCGCATGACTAGAGCTAGCAGAATACGCAATTGGGTAAAGAGAGACGGCGATGGCAAAACCACGAGGCGCAGCGCAGCGTATAGAGTTCGCTGCATTTGGGCTGGCTGGGCGAGGCGCAAATAGAGGCTTCCCCCGATCCTGCTGAGCTGAGCTGACGTGATGGTGGACAAGTTACAGAGCTGTTGTGTCGTCACTTTTATCGAAAATGGGATTCTTGTAGCGCTCGTTTAAGCTGTCTGTCTGTGTTTTGATGAGTTGCGGAGCAGAGACAAGGGATGCGCTCGCTAAAAGAACCTGGAGAGCAACTGAAGCTCAAGCCCGACCATGCAAAGTACAGTACAAAGCAGCAAATCTCGTTAAAACGAGGGCGAAAATCCCGATCTTGGCTGGTTACCCGATGTGCATCACAAAGCGCATCATCCATCCATCAGGACTCTGCGCCGCGGGATGCCATCTTTGCCCCGGGCCGTGAAGGAAAAAGGGTCTTGGGGGAGAAGAAGATCCGCCCGACTCCGCGGACTCTCATTCGTCGCCCAGCGTCCACGGGGCAAAAAAGTAGTTGGTAGAAGAAGCTGGCTGGAATTCTACGCATCGGTGCGTTAGCTGCTCGATGTCGTCATAGCCTCTTCCCTCTCGGTTGTCTCTCTTCGCTCAGCCCGCGCGCGCAGTAGCCGCGGCTAGTGTTAGAAATCTTTACAGTAGCTCGACCCTGATGCCTTGTTCAATGTATATTTGTCTTTTTGTTGCGAATTGGCACCAGGTGGACAAGCCCGCTGCAGCAGCAGGTCGAACTGCTTTGAGTCTAGGCGCAGATGCTGGGAGCTGCATGCCCGCCCGAGATTCCCGCGTTTCCAGCAGGGGGGTTTGTTTTTTTCGTGAGAAAGCGCCAAAAGAGTGTGGTGGGCATGACATATTCATTGTTCCATGGACATGTGCTTTTTTTTTTTTTTTTTTTTTTTTTTTTCAGCTGGCTGACTTCTCTGAACGGGAAAGCTCTGCGCGACTCAGCTTCTTTTTGATCTTTGCATTGTTCCGTGAGCCGGATGCGGCGAGTCAAGTGGCCAGCTTGATACACGTATCTCTCTCATTCTCGCATCATCGAGCGGACTAGGGGACCACGCGACCATGTGTATGTAACTATTCTTGCGCTTCTCCGGAGATAGAGGCGCATTGTCTGATAAGGCAGCTGCCGTTTTGAAAAACATGGGGATTGCGTTTTTTTTTTCCTTTGTTCTATATTTACACACATACTACCTACATGTACGCCAGACGATGTTGATTTATGCTCCCGGGTTTTAGAACACAGCTTATATGCTGGGGTAGAAGAAGAAAAAGGCATAAAAAGTAGCTTGAAACGAAACGTGCACCAACACCTCGTCTCAAATCAAAATGCTTACAATGCAGCGCAATGCGTGCGAATTTGTTTGTCTGAGACGAGGTTGTACTGTACTTGAGAGTGAGATGGAACGAGAGTCGAGACCACTTAGTGCGGCCAAGCTTTTTTCTCACCTCGATGCTATTTTGCAACATTCGTCGAGAAGAGCAGCGATTACTGCGTTTGGCAATGGCTCCATCGGCAGTAGTGCCGCTGCAACTCAGCAGCTGGCGATCGTAGCTATGTATTTGCATTGGTGCTACTGTATGTTTGTAATTCCGTTTCCTTGTGACCGATTTGCAACACTCGTTCTTCTCCACCGTTATCAAGCACTTCATCCATGCCATGCATGATCGCTCGTGTGCGTTCGTCTCGCTTTAGCCGTGTGCTCGAGATGCATCTGGCGTGATGTGATGGTTGATAGCGGAGGTGCAGTGACGCGGTGCCGAAAACCCGCATGTCCAACTCCACAGCACGCTCCGAGGCGATGATATGTCGGGCTGTGACGGGACAGATGCGGCCGAAACCAGTCACTTGAGCCGGTGTAAAAAGACAACGGGGATCGAGAAAGAAAAATAGAAGCAGCACATGGAGCCTGTGACCATGTACCCTCACGATTGATGCCATCCCGTCCACTCATCTGCCTCTCCCTGAACGAAGCCATATACGTGGCCGTGTTCCATATAAGCGCTCCGTAGCTGTGCGACCTTGTGCTTGTGACTCCGCTAACGCTGCCGGAGAGCCGTTCTCGAGGAGGGGTCTCGAGCGTTTTTGGCCCCGTTTGAAACGGCCTGGTGGTTTTTGCCCTTCTCATCAAGCGCCTGGAGCTCTGCTAGAGCAGACAGGGGTAGTGTGAAGGCACGGCTTGGCCAACCCATCGATCCTTATTTCACGGGCTTGGTACAACGAATAAGCGCCCGGAATCGTCTGAGCCAGACAAGTATATACATTGCCTGATGTGTTCCACCTTGTCCTTGCACGAGCAATTATACTAGCAGTATTACGATGAGCAGCCTAGCGGCATCGCACCGAACTAATGTTTTTAACTCTTCAATTTTGCATCGTCGTCTAATTGCTGGGCGGGCCAAGTACAGTCCCTTGCCGGATCGCATGTTTTCCGGACGATTGATTGGGCTACGGACTACGGGGCAAATGGGGGGACCGCCATGCCGAGGCGGCGGCACGCTCACCGCGAAGAAAGAAAAAAATTAGTGATGGAGTACATTGGACGATTAGAAGGAAAAGAGGGAAAAAAAAAAAGTGGCTGTCATGCGCTAGCCGAATGGTCACTTCTTGGCGCTTTAACTGGATTCGAGGCATCGTCGTGGGAACTGGCTGCATCGCCGGCAGCTGTGGCATCTCTGCATCGTCCATTGGCTTCCATCGCGTGACCGGGTTTTGCTTTCTCGTCGTTTTTTCATTCTTTGGCGTCTTCCTCTTTCGGGCTCGGCTCTTGTCCCATTGTAACGGCGTCATCGTCATGTTGCAGCCAACATGCACATGTCTGCAGTGGTTTACTAATTTGTGCCATGGCCTGGATTTCTCCAGGTTTGGGCTAATAATTACTATAGAGTTGTCAGCTAAAGTATCCGAATCTTGCTGCTGCCGCCATTTCCCGCAAATCCTCTTGTCCATCCGCTCCCAATGGGCAGGTTTCGGTTGAGCTGAAGATCGGGGGACCCTGCACCGAAACGTCCGCCTTTCCTCTTTGATGCCGCAGTGATAACCCACAGCACTTTATTTAACTCATCGGCATTTACCAACCTCCGGTAGCCCGACTGGGGGGCACTATCAGAGAGAAGGCCTTGTATCTGTCACGATGCCCGCAATTGCTCAGAGCTAGCAGATGATGATGAGTGCTTGGGACAAAACAATAGAGCTGCAAGTACGCTGTCAGCAACAACAGCGCTGCATCGATGATTCCATGAGGCTTGGCTTATTTATATGTCGACGGAAAGAAACTTTTGCCCCGATGGGATGAATGTCTTGTCCGCATCTACACAAGTTGGCCCGATTCCTCAAAGAAGTCAAAAACGCTTTTTAGCGCAAGCCCTTAATTACTGGCACCCACAGTTTCTCGGTGATAGTAGCGTCGCGGCTCTTGTACTGATACCATAGTCGGTGTGCGAACAAAGTTCAAGTTGCAGAGCGGAGTTTGTTACTGTTCAGATCAGAAAGCAAAAGGGTACGCGTATCCTGACTCTTGTACATAGGAGATGCCAAGTGGCCCTTGTTCAAGTTTACCGGAGCTCGTAAGAAAAAAAGCAGAAAAAAAAAACCACTCGCGAGACGGTACCGTCAACGCCGAGCATAACCTCAACGTCTTGGCTGGTAGCTGCATGAATTGATTGTGCGCATTTTCTAATGCTCCCCCATCCCATGCCGGCATTCTCGGCGCGCAACGCCCAAAAGTCTGCGCTCCCCACCGAGAGGCAGCCGCAGCCACTCATCGACCCTGTGCAATTTCACCATCAGGCGCCCAGGGCCAAAGCCGCTAAGAGGTTCCAGGGATTGAGGGATTGGCAGCGACCTTGCGCTTGTGCGAGGTGAGAATTTGGATGTTGCTGCGAAGCGGCCTTGGAGTGGCTGGCCAACGGAGCAGCAGTTCACACACAACGCGCGCTACGTACAGATACCTGCAAGATGCGAGCTGATACGGGGCGTCAGCGCAGAGCCCCAGGTATCGCTACCTTAGCCGTGCACAGGCACTGGCCGTGGAGGTACCGGTACTCGTGGGCCGCAGCTTCCGGGGCCACGTCCCCCAAATTAGCCCAGGCCCTGTGTGTCTAAGATAGCGCCTGAGCCCGACGCCATCTGCGCGCTGCTGTGCTTGCTCGTCGCTGAGCGAAAAGAGTCCGGGTGCCCGCTGAAGCGCGCTAAGGAGGGAGCGGCGCTGGTTTAGACGAGCGTCTTGACTCCAAGGAAGAAAAGGCGGCGTGCGAGAGAAAAACCAGCAAAAGAGAGAAGAAAAAAAAAAAAAAAAAAGAGGCGCCAGCTCTTTCTGCGCACCACCGTAGCCTGGCAGTCTTACTGCACCGAGTTAGTGCTTGTACCGCTACCCGCGGCGCCTCGTGCAGATTTCGCTCTCCGCCCGGTACAAAGTGCCTTGGCCCAAGCCCGAGATACAAGGTTCTTGCCGGGCTCCAGCGCCACACACACGCCCATCCGCACCGTCGGAGGTACCTTCAGCGCCAGCTGCACCTTGTCATCATTGCCCTGTCTTACCTCACCTCTGCTGCCACTTACGAACCAAGACCCTCTCGTGCTGCCTTTTGCTGAGCCTTTACATACTAGACTTGTCCCCTCCTCCTCCGCTTGGCTTCATTCTCCTTTGTCCTCTCCTATCCCCAACGCCTCGTCGCTCGTCTCTTCCCTCGCCGTCCCCTCTGGCGCTCCTGGCCTTTCCCGCCCGCAGTCTCTTGGAAGAACAACAGCCCGCCGCCGGTTCTGTTCCTTCGCAAGCCCCTCTGCTGAGCCTCCGACTCCCGTTAATTCGGCCTGTGGACCTTGCTGCTCGTCGTCCCTTCGACCCCGTCGCCGACGACTTTTTTTTGACCAGCTCTGCACGTGCTCGTTGCATCTCTCATTCGAACACGCTCTCGCGCGGAATTTCCTGGCTCTTTGGGATTGTCCTTGGGTATTATGAGGTAGCGTTTGGGACAATCTGCTGTATTCCTACCTTGCCGGACTCGAGCCGACGAGCATCGACTCCTTTTTTGTCTCCACAACCGTTGCTTTTTTTGCTACAAAGAATCGCGACAGCTTCCTCGCATCGCATTTCTACGACGACGAGTTTTTTCGCTTTCATCTTCTTGAACATCTTTTTTTTGGGACAGATTGTAAAAAAAGAAAAAACAAAGTTACGATGGATCTTGGATCGGGAAAGCCCAAGTTGCCGGCGCTCCTCACCGAGCACGTCAACTTGGCGTTCCTCAACCGTCTTCCCGCCCGCTACGCTCGCCGGCGCCCCCGGGCAAAGTCCAACACGACGCATCGCGGCGAGGACATCACGAGCCTGCAGACGTCCTTCAACTTCTGGGACGGCCTGCGAGACCTGCAGAAGCACCACTGGCGATTCTCCGACCTGCAGTACCCCGTGCTTCTTGGCTTGACGCTCTTTTCGCTCTGGATCGCTCCCCCCGGCCGCGGCATTGAAGCTGTTTGCCCTCATGGGCGCTGCCTGGCTTCTCTGCATGCCTGCCACTCGCCAATTCTTCCTTCCGTCGCTGCCAATCTGGGTCTGGCTCGTTTACTTTTTCTGTAGTCGGTAAGTTTTTTCCCCCCATGACCCGCCATTGATGGTGGCCCTGGTGGTGAATCGGCTCGCTAATCGCATCTCATTTCCTCCCCTCAGATTTATTCCTACCGAGTATCGCCCTCATATCTGGGTCCGAATCCTGCCTGCTTTGGAAAACGTTCTCTATGGCGCGAACCTTTCCAACATTCTCTCGGCTCACAAGCATGCTATTCTCGATATTCTGGCTTGGCTTCCATATGGCATCATGCATTTCGGAGCCCCTGCTGTGTGCTCCGCAATCATCTTCGTCTTCTCAGCTCCCGGCAGCACTCCTGTCTTTGCTCGCGCTTTCGGCTGGATGAGCATCCTCGGCGTCTCCATCCAGCTCATCTTTCCCTGCACGCCGCCGTGGTATGAGAATGAAAACGGGCTTGTTCCCGCCGCCTACGGCATGCATGGATCGCCCGCTGGATTGGCTCGTGTTGACGCGATTTTTGGTATCGACCTCTACACTACCAACTTCACCAACGCCCCTCTACCATTTGGTGCTTTCCCCTCTCTCCACGCTGCCAACGCCGTTCTCGAGGCCCTGTTCATGAGCCACTGCTTCCCTCAGTTCAAGTTCTTCTTTGCAGCTTACGCCGGCTGGGTTTGGTGGGCAACCATGTACCTGAGCCACCACTATGCCATCGATCTGGTGACTGGTGGTCTTATCGCTTCTGCGTTTTACTACTACTGCCGTGCTAGGTGGCTGCCGCAACGCCAGGCCGACAAGCTTACCCGATGGGAGTACGATTACGTCGAAGTCGGCGACCGCCACAAGGTCCAAGACGAGGAGACTGGCCGATACTTTAGCCTTGGATTCATCGACCACCATCGCTCCAACTCCAGCGACGGATGGACTGTCGCCAGCAGCTCCAGCAGCGGCACTCTCAGCCCTACCACTTCCGAAGCTTCTACTCCCGGAATCATGGATCTGACCGGCGACGGGCAGAATTGGGATGGACATATCCCACCACGGGACGTTGATTTAAGCGAGGTTGTCATTTCGCGGTAATAATTTTTGACATCCGATCCCGTCGGAAATTCACTTTACTCGACGATACAAATTTTTTCACTACTTCCATCTCTTATATCTCTCAACTCGGCACCTAATACGACGGGATGTCTGAGCGTTACGAACCTGCTTATGATTCAATTCAAAATTCGTAATTAATATTTGGCAGCACAGCCTTTTTTCTAAACATCTTTGGCATTCATCGGCACAGCGAAATGGCGCAATGTGGTGTTGGCTTTTTTTTTCTTATTCTTGGTGAAAGGGTGGGGGTCAAATCCGGTTTCGTTATTACCAAACCGGATACCGAATATTTAATACTGGAGGGATGGGAGTCTGGATCGGGGAATCACGGGAAAGAAAAGGATATTCTTATTTTCCATTCGAACCTGTCAAATGATTCGACTGCATATATTCGACAAAGGAAAGGGTACTACTACTTCAAATGATAGAGTACGTAATGTATACATACCAAGTGGATAATCCGTGCATGGAGGATGGATAGGATTGAGTACATGCACTGAACGCTCGCTAAGTGAGCCATGAGGATGGGATGGCCACTGACGAAAGCAATGAGCTGGGAGAGACGCATCCGTATCGATGATAATGGGTATGGCTTTCAGACACGAAGGAGGGGGCGGTCTTGGGAAAGAGTTACACTAGGCCTATGGCGAAGAAGATACCAAAGATGCCGCTCGCTCAACCTTTTGAACAAAAGGCACAAATGAACAAATGAATAAAAAAAAGATGAAAGCCAAATTTCAATTTCTGCGTGATGAATGATACCGAGTGAAAAGAAATCAAACGATACTAACGATATGAATGATATCAAATGAACTGAATGGAGTAAAATGTGCCTCGATATCGATCAATCATGAGTCTCAAACCATGGCGTGACAATTCATCACGTTGTACGTAAGTCTGTTTCAAACCACGATATTTTCTCTAGATAAGAGTCACCAAGTAGTTTCAGATAAGCAGTGTTGTTATATATTTTCCACTCGTTACTCAAAATTAGGCGTTCAATTCCATTGCTACATATAGCCCATATATGTTCCCTTATGCCTTCTCCCCTTTCTCTCTCTCTCCCTTCTCACTTGACTAACTTTGTCTTTGGTTTCTACTACTCAGAGACGACAGGCGTTATATATAAAAGAAAGAAGAAGAAAAAATAGAGTCCCATTATATTCCCATGACTTTGACAAACAAGGATGAAAACCGAGCATAGTATAAAGAAAGAAGAGAAACGAATATAAAATGGAAGGGAGAAATGTTCAAATTCAGTTTTTTTTTGTTGCAGGCATATGATGGAGGCAATAGGGAACATTCCAGAAAAGAAAAGAAGAAAAAAAAAGCGATATATCAAATCCATCACCTCATTCTCTCATAGTTGGGAAAGCACAAAATAGAGAAACCTTCTTCCCCCCTCAAGTAGATTCTATGAGAAACATGGTTGGGTATCAAGTGGGCTGCCAGCGCCGGTGCACACATACTCATGTTCTCCCTTTAGAGATATTTTCTCTCTCTCGCTACTTGTCGCTGGCATGCCAAAAAGAAATGCGTGTTGCCATATCTATATGGCAGAGGTAAGCTACCTGGCAACCTCGGGGTTCCAGAGGCCCTTGCTTGTTTGCACGAGACGGTTCGCCATGTTGCCCGGTTGTAGTGCTGCAGGCACGTCAGAGGCAGGAGTTGTGTTGCCCATGACTACATCGTCGGTTGGCCTGTTTGCGCTGGATTCGCTGTCATTACCCTGGCTGGAGCCCATGGATATGGCGCTGTCGTCTTTACGAACGCCGTTGACAGGAGCAGGGATGTTCGGGCCAGCGCCGCGGTTGCGTGTAGGCTCTTGGGAACGAGCGCCGTCCATCATGAGATTTTGAGCCTCGCGTAGCTTGTTGATGGCGCGGACGGTATCGATGGCCGCGTGGAGCGTGCGCCGCGCGTTGAAGTTCTTCTTGATCGTGGGCAGCAAGTTCTCGCCGGCGCCGTCTGAAGGGGCGAGACCGGCGACAAAGGCATGCTGAAGGGCCTCGTGGGCGGTGATGCGCTTGTCCTGGTCGATGGTGAGGCATCGCCGGATAAAGTCCTTTGCGTGAGAGGAGACGCCGCGCCAGTACTCGACCGGAGTGAAGCTGTAGTCGGCATTGAGAATGGCCTGCATCTCCTCAAAGTCGGAGTCTCGGTCGAAGGGGGTGTAGCCGCAGAGAAGGAAGTAGGTGATGACACCGATGGCCCACAGGTCAACGGGCTTACCATGGCCCGTCTTCTTAAAAATCTCGGGAGCCATGTAGCCAGGAGTACCACAGGTCGTGGTGAGGACATGGAACTGCTCTTCGTCCATGATGCGAGACAGGCCAAAGTCGGCGATGAGCAGGTCTGCATTGTCCTCGGGGGTGCGGAAGAGCAGGTTCTCGGGCTTCAAGTCACGGTGGACGATGCCGTGGTCGTGGAGGTATGCGACGGCAGAAAGAGTCGCCCGGATCAGATCCGCCGCATCGGATTCGTAGTATGAGCCCTTTCTGCAGATGCGGTCAAATAGCTCGCCTCCGAGAGCCAGGTCTGTGACGAGGTAGAGGTTGTTCATTGTCTCGAAGTAGTCGACCAGCGTCAGGATGTTCTGGTGGCCCATGGACACCTTTTTCAGGACGGCGATTTCATTTCGGACCTGTTTTCCACTCCCAGAATAGATCAGCATGTATTCTCCATTAAGGCATAGCGGCAGACTTCTTTCTAGACGGAGAACTGAAGAAAGTGAAGAAAGAGAGGTGCTTGCATACCATGTGTTCTCGCCCCGCCATCAGTCGCTTATTGATAACCTTGGCGGCATAGTAGCGCCCGGTATCGATATGGACGCATTCCTTGACGACCGAGTATGAGCCAGCTCCCAGAGTCTTGCCAACCTTGTATCTGCAAGGCTGGACCTGGGGCTGCTGCTGTGGCTGCTGGCGGCTCATCGTGGGCCGTCGTGGATGGCTGAAGAGCCCGTGGAAGCCCGGATCTGAGCAAGAGACAAGAGGTTGAGAGCTGAGAAAAGGTGGCGGAGGGCGTTCAGCTGAGCTGCGAAAAAAAACGTGGCGGGTATACACGACACAAGGCTTTTTGTATTGATGCGCCACAAAAAATAAAAGAGAAGAAGAGCCGCTTAAGAAGATGGGTTCTTGCGACTTTGGGTTGGAGGAAAGAGGATTTTGGGCATTTGCGAGCTGGTACGGCTTAAGGGGAGTTTATGGCGGTCTTCAAAACAGAAACCAGGTGGGGGAGGGGCCCAAAGGGGGATCCCAGCCTGGGAGGCTCGATCAGCCTATCATGCCCGAGATTCTGGGGGCTAGCAGAGGCAGCCGGGTCTGTATTTTTAGTAATAGAGGATCAAGTTGCTGTGTATTACCGCGTAGCACCTCATGTTTGCCGGCCTTTCTTTGTCTTTTCGGCCTCTTTCTTTACGCAGTGAATGGGTAATGGACTTTGCCGAGGAGCTTTATTTAGAAACGAAAGAACAAACAAGAAACGACATCGAGTAATGATTCACAGCATGGTGTTGGTGCTGGTGCTTGTTATTGTCTGGTGGTTTTAGCTGCAGATGGAGAAGATCCCGCCAAGTGCCGGATAGCCAGCTTAAGAGTACCGGATAGGTATCAGCGGCTCTCTTGATCCCATCACCTCCTTTTTTTGGCTCTACTCTAATAAAACGCATATTTCTGTTGGTATGTTTAACAAATGCTTGCCTTGTCGCACCTGTTTCTTCCCTTCCTTGTGAGGATTTACGCCGAGGCTCGGGTTTCAGAGCTAAGCGGCTGCAGAGAGAGGGTAAGCTTACATGGCAACTAGCAACGATGCCGTTCTCTCAAATAGCCAATGGCCAAGAAGGCCACTGCAGGGTTGAGCAACATGCTGAGCCGATTGGCGACTGCTATCTAAACAGGTAGCTCGTGGTGCCATCTGGGCTCTAGAATAACCAAGAATAATCGGGTGAAATGTGAAGTCTGCCGCAGTCTTTTCTACTGCGGTGGTCCCCGCCGCGATTGCTTCTTGGCGCTATTGAATTTTTTGTCCTGGACTCGTGCTTCGTGAAATCGCTTCTCTCTGCTCAACGTCAGCTCGATGTTTTCAACCGCCCCCATTATGATGTATACATACACCTCCTGGAATTTCTTCTTCTTGTCAGAGCTTGTTTCGGCAGGAGTCATGTCACGATAGATGCTCATGACTTCATCTATAAGCTTCCTCCTGTTCTCATCGAGATTGGCAGACCTTGACCGGTGAGTCTGCGCTGCAAACGTGAGCGAGTCATTGCCGGTGGTGTAATACTTGGAAGACCGGATTGCGGGATGGAGAAATTTAGGGAGAGCGCCAAGTAGCTCGTTCACGGGATATACCGTGATTGCCTTGGTCTCGGTTCTTTAACCGGCTGATGTTAGCTGTAGTTGGCTCCGTCGGAAAGATGACGAGATTCCATACTTGTTGACGTGTTGGCCTCCAGGGCCGCTGGATCTTGCGTATGTTGTGCTACCCTTGGGCAGCTGTGATGCATCAAACGAGTTATACCAGAGCCGCGCCTCGGCCAAGGCATCCTGGTCCAATCGAGCGTCGAATGCTTCGTAGCGTTTGAATCTTATCGACTGAGATAGCAGAGGCCTCGGCTGCCTTGGCGCGGCTGCTGATAGCACTGCTCTTCTTCGCAGATAAGACAGTAGCATGGCGTATAGCGAGGTATGCTGGTAGCGATTTCTGGTATGCACTCGCAATATTATCCCTTCTCTTCGCTATACAAGCCGCATGTTGGCCCGAGCATGCCCCAAGAAGCTTTGCCCCCCTTCACCGAAGCCTTTTCTCATTCGCCGGCAAAATTACCCAGGACCTGTCAGGCGCTAATCACATCAGCTCAGTGCCGATGTCCTGTGCCGCCCAACATACGTACATGCATCAGCAGATGGGTCGGATAGGTAGAATACAGGTCAACTGGTGGTAGATAAGGTGGCATGGAATACAGGTCGTTATAGGTCCAGACCTGCTGAGCGTCCCTAAATTAGCGGGCTGGTTGCCTTACCGAGTTTTCTTGGCCCCGCGCCGAGTCCTGCCGCGGCCCAAACGGGACTAGCCCCATGACAGAATTTGAGGCGGCTTCCGCCTGCCTTGAGCAGTTGAGCTCGCCAGCCTTTCTGCCTCTTCTTTGCTCTTCCAACCAACACTCCCAGTCCCGTCTGCTCTCAACCTCGAAATCTCTTTTCAACGTAGCCTCAGCCACACAGAGCAGCACGCGACGGCGCATTTTTTACGGGCTGCAGTTCGGCTGTGCTGCCTGTTCCGCCATCAAGGCAACTGCCACTTCTCTCGTAGCTTTTCGTGTCGCGAGCGCCATCGTCCACCTATCTGCGTTCCTATACTACTGCTACTACTACTACTACTACCGCTACTACCTATTACTTGCAGCATCAAAGCATCCTTGCGCGCCCACTACAGCCGGCCCCACATCGAACCATCCTCGACAACAGCTTATAATAATCCCTCTCTCGCCTCAACCGCCGACGGCAGCAGGTACTCCATAGTAGCCTCTGCGCGGATGCTACTGCCCAGTCTCTACCCCTTAGATCTTCTCTAGCCCGCCAGCCCAGCTTCATGCCAGAGCCAGAGCCAGAGCCCGAAGCAGCTCTGCAGGCTACAGCCAATCTCTCTCCCGTCTCTCCTTCGCCCGTCCACACGGCCGCGTCTCTCGTGGTGCCAGCGCTCCAGCAGACCGTCGATACCATCGACGCCATGGTTGCTGCCACTGCCGCTCTTCCCAACGGGGTCGCTGACGCCCCTGTTGTCGACCCATCCCTCGCGACTGCTGGTGAAACCGACGATGTTGTAGATGATGACAGCTTCAGCGACGCTTACGGCGAAGACACGGAGGAAATGGCCGTAGAGCCCCCTCGGCAGGAGATGGTCGACAACAACGACGACTACGCCAAGACGTTTGACTCTCCTATCGGTCCTGAGGAAGGGGAAGAAGACCAGGAACCCGAGCATGTATCATCAGTACCGCGAGAATCCAACGAGAATCCATCACTTTTATCCGATCACTTGACTAGTCGCCCATCAGACGTCTCTCCTGTCGCTGCTGATTCATCCGCATCTGCCCCAGGTGCTCAGAACCCATCTGTCTCTACTCTTCAGCCCGAGGCTGTCCCTGAGCCTGCCAGCGCAGCTCCATCTCAGCCTGGCGATGCGCAAGCGGCTTCCATCCCGCCAGTGGCCCAGCCCACGCTGCCCGGAGCTGACCCCAGCAAGCAAGAATCCGAAAACTCTTCATCTGTTGACATCCAACAACTCGTGGCTGACCTCACTGCCCATCCCGCTGAGCCTAAACCCGGAAACCCTGACCCAACGCCAGCTTCTGCGTCGCCAGCCAATGTCCCGGCGGCTTCATCCAACCCCTTTTCCCCCACTACTTCTGCTCCTTCCTCCAACATCACCACTACCGCCACCACTACCACTGCTCTGCCACTGTCTTCCTCTCTTCCACCGCGTCCTCCGCAGCCCCAGGTCGCTCCCCAATCGTATGCTTCTCAGCACCATCCTCCCGGAACCAATTCCAATGTCTCAGGAAGTACCGGGGTGCCACCCGCGCCGGGACAGCCCTCTAGTTTTGCTATTGCCGGTGCCCCTGGAACCTCGACTGAAGCTCTAGGGACTCTTCCACCCCCTCCTGCCACAGCTATGAATCCATCGGCTGCTGCCGCGTCCATAAACCCTTCATATGCTTCCAATCCGCCCGGACATCCTGTTGACCGAGCCCATGATGCCGAATATCAGCACCAGTGGGACCAATTCATGGCCGATGAGCGACAGTACATGTCGGAGGCCAAGTGGGATAGATTCCCCGAAGGCTCACGCATTTTCATTGGTTAGTGGCTTTGCCTTAGACTCATACTCCAGCTCCCCCAACTTACACGGTGCATGCGTGCTAATGTGATTTTTTCTTTCCTTGACGTAGGGAATCTCTCAAGCGACAAAGTGTCTAAGCGTGATGTTTTCGACATTTTTCACAGATTTGGCAGGCTGGCCCAGATCTCCCTCAAGTCGGCATATGGCTTTGTGCAGTATCACACAGTCGAGGAAGGTCATAGTGCTCTGGAGAATCTTCAGGGCATGGAGGTGAAAGGACGGCGCATCCGTAAGTCACTTTTCTAAAATACGTCAACATTCAAACATACAACTTTTGTTCTCCAAGTTGAGACCAGTACTGACAATCTGTAGATTTGGAAATCTCTCGCCTTCAAGATAAATCTAAGAAGGAGAGAAACCGCAGTCCTGAGCGAGCTCGTGGCGGCCGTGGCGAAGGCGGTCGTGGCGAAGGCGGTCGTAGGGGAGAAAAGTATCGCGACGATAACCGACCCGCACGCAATCAATCGCCTCGTCGTAATGACTACTATGGCCGGAACGATAGAAACGACCGGAATGATAGAGCCGACAGAGTCGATAGGACTGATAGCTACAGCGGCCGAGATCGAGGCTACTATGACTCAGGCAGAGGCCGCGGTCGCTCGCGATCTCCAGGTGGATATGGCAGAAACGAAAAGGACTCCTATCGCAGGAGAAGCCCCAGTCCCTACGGTAGATCGCGACATGAACCAGAGCTTGATCTACCTCGTCGGTATGGCGCGGATGTTCCCGATGTGCAAATCGTCATGCAACCAGATGTCAGCCCAGACTTTGGCACTTGGGTTGAAGGCGCCTTCAAGGCCAAAGGATTGAGAACCAACGTCATGTACCTCCACCCGCGGTTTCCAAAGGACCAAGTCATCCAACGACAGGCTGCCGAAGGCGTGCACGGAGTTGTAGACCTGGATCTTCGCGCTCAGGGCACGGCCAAAATCCCAGTTCACTCATTTGACCGATCTGGAGGCATCCACAATGTTCGCTTCGAGCAATATGTCGACCTGGAGCCAAGCACGGCAGCAGAAGTCATATTGCGAGCAAAGGCCTCTGGCAGTTCAGGCTATGGTCAACCTTATGGCGGTGCCGGTGGATATCCCATGCAGTACGCTGCACAGGCCCCGCAACCTCATCATGTTGCTGCGTATCCTGGCATGCAGCAGCCCGGCTCGTATCCACCGCAACCCGCACCAGCTGCACCAGCTATGCCGTCTATGCCGTCTGCCGCCGACATCGCGAATCTCATAGGGCAGGTTGATAATAATACGCTACAAAGACTTCTATCATCCATCCAGGCGGGGTCTCCGGGAGCCATACCTGGCGGTCTTCATGGCGGCACCAATCCTGCAGCGCCAGCTGCTAATGCACCACAAGTTGATATCCAAGCAATATTAGGGTCTCTCAATGGGGGTACAGCGGCACCACTTGCGCCTCCACCACATCAACAACACCATGGAGCTCATCCTCAGATGCAGTACGGCGGTCCATACAGCGGTCAGCCTGCGGTTGTTGCGCAGCCAGCAGGCACAGGCGATGCGGCGGCCCAGGTGCAGAATATCATGGCTCAGTTGGCTCGTTACCGGCAGTGATGTAGCCTCTGTCTTTCTTGGTTTTTTTTCTGTTCTTTTTAATTCTTTGCTTTTTCTGCGGCTTCCTCCCTTGAGGTTCTGGAGATCGAAGCTGCGTGAATGATTCTTGATGATTGCGTAATTTGCAGATTCTGATACCACATGGAGGCCTAGCACAATTCCTTTTTACTTATGACGATGGCATTGTGGAGTTTTGAGAATAACGTCCAAAACAGATAGATATACACTGCTGGAGATTGGGCTCGGCATACCTTGTTGGATTTGCCAGCACTTTCATCTACTGACTTGGTTTTGTTTACCAGGACCAAGGTATGATGGCCCTGCAGGGGGGTTTAACGACCAATATGTGAAGAGGTATAAACTGCCTAGAAATAAAAACTGTCAAAACCCCACTCAACTTCTGTGCCATGTAAATAATCGTCAATTACTTTGTTTGATATTCGTTGCTTGTTCTCTATGTTCAATAGATTTGTCTATATCTATATACACACCAACCGCATTTATAATAGAACAATGTCGTTACCATCCAAAGCTTTCATTATGCCACCATATCTCGCGGCCCTTTGTCGCCCACGGCCCTACTCGCCGCCGTACTTCTTTGCTCATTTCTTCTGGGCCGCAGACTAGAATGGCAACCTTTTCGTCTACGCTGTGGCGGAATACATCGTCTACAATCTTTTGAATGTTGGGACGCCTGCTGTTGTGGCTACTTGCAGCAGAACGCTGCTGGCGCGATGATGCTCGGCTCATGTTTCCGAGCTCAATAGACCCGTTATGGCCATGGTCGTCGTTGTGGAAAACATTGATATTCTCCGTGAGATAGAGATGAACATTGTCATCGTCAAGTAGAGACTTCTCGAAGCCGTTTTCAATTGATGCCCACGTTGCATCGCCAGCTGAGCGGATGGCCCAGATGAACTGGGCATGAGCTAATGGCAGCTCTCGCTGGAGAGCATGATATAACGGAACGATGAAAGTTGCTCCCACGCCGCCGGCTATAAGGAGGATGCGGGAGGCGCCCCAGGTGAGAAGATGCTGAAAGTGCTTGCCTACAGCACCATGCGGTCCTTCTATGGCGAGTGTGATTTTGTTGTCGCCCTCGGAGGAGAGGGACGAGGTCGAGGAGGCAAATTGTGAGAGGATATTCGTCATGGGGCCAGATCGCTTTCTCGCGACTAGTGTAATGCTTTGGCTGTCTTCGCTGGCGGAAGCAACCGTAAAGGGGTTGAAGACCAAGTCGAAGAGGAGCGATTGAGAGGCTGGGTAGTTTGTAGTCCTTCCTTCGGGAGGGAGACTGAGATATATGTGAGAGCCTGGTTGGGAGCGGAACTGTTCAATCTTCTGAGATGGCATAGGAGCGGAGATCTTGATGAGGCTTGTTCCTGGGATTGCCTCAAACGTTGACGCCGTATGCGTCATGCCTGCTCTTCGAACCGCAAGATCGACAAGAAATACAATGATGCTCTCGGCAGCGTACACGCGGGCAGAATGAGCGTGGAAAAACAGCAGCACGGGAGCAAGCAGCGCAACGGCCAGATGAGTGATGAAGAAGATGCGATACGAGTACCTCCTCACGCGGCGTATGGCGGTGGCCATCAGGCCGTCAAAGCCAAGCATGGCTACCACGCCGCAGAAGACGACGGGGGCGAAGAAGCGCTTGAGCCAGATGCCGGACAGGACGAAGAAGACGTTGTACAGGACGACGTGGATGATGACGAGGGTGTATATGACGCGGCCGAGGACGCGGTGGTAGCGGTTGATGTGCTCGTGGGAGGAGCTGAAGGCGTAGGCGTAGGGGTTGAGGGCTTTGAGGGCGAGGAGGTATTGGATGGGGAGTTGTGAGATGGCGATGCTGCCGAAGCGTTTGGTGAAGTGGAGGTAGTCTGTTGAGTGAGTTAGTTGTGGGTTTATGGATGAGATTGAATGATGTTAAAGTTTCAGAGGTGGCTTGAATGTGGTTGACACGAATAGGCATGTGAGATTGAGATGAGACTTATAGTGAGATTTCATGAGTGGGAATATGACATGTAAATATAGAGATGGAGAGAGAAGATAACACAGAGTTGTAGAAGTCACGGTATAAGATAGGATCAAGGAACAAAACTGACCTTCTCCGGTCCCCAAAACACAAAGCATGAGCAACCAGCCCGTCCACCCCAGCCCCAGCAGCCACTCATCTCTCTGTCCCCAACTTACACCCAACAAGACGACATCGTCTCCAAACCACCACCGCACAGCCCTCCATCGTGCCGCCAACGTGCCGAGCGCACTGTTGTGCTGAGCCTTGAGAGTAGGTGTCCCGGGAACATGTGCATACTGGCCACGATCATCACCATCATCATAACCCCCCCAGACGGCGTATGGGTCGCGCAGCTCGCAGGATGAGACGGAGGACGATGAGGACCACAGCCGGGGCCAAGGCTGAGTAATGAGCTACGCTGGCATAGTAGTCGATGGTGTGGCGGCGAAGGATGACTTCTTCGTGGGAGAGTGTCAAGAAGTGGTACGGCCAGCCCATTGTGAACCCTTTTGGGAGAGGGGAGAGTTTTTGATATTACGCGGCACGATCAATACGGGCTATTACAGATTACCAGGTATGTGTGTTATCGTGTTAATATACATGTTACAGGGCTTGATTGGGTTTGGGGGATGCGCCACAGATGGCAGTGTGTGGCTGCGGAACTGAGCCACAGCGGGTTCCTGGTTTGCTCTTTTGAGACGACGCAAACTCTTGCTTGGTACTTGATTGATGCCAGGGTTCAGACAAGTCTCTGCAAGTCTCTAGTAATTAATAGATTCTAGTAGCTCTAGAGACAAGAGATACAAGTGTAGTGATTCTTATCTACCTAATACTCAGGCACGGCTCCTTGGATAGTAGCGCCCATAGATTTACATTCCAGTATACGTAGGTGAAGACATATAGTACCTTGACCTACTCAACAGCAAGAGGCAAAATTTTCAGCGTTGGTTGTGAGACTGCATCCTCACTATGCCCATCTGGTACTATACACCATGCTAGTCTTACAGCAACCACCCGTTATCGCTACGGCAGATTCAGTGTTTGAGATATTAATTGCCTCGTAGGACAGACTGACAGCAAAAAAACGGCGCGAAAAAAACTCGCGACAAATGAGAATGACAGCAGCTTTTGCCAGGTACACCAAATAGCTGGTGCATTTTCAGTGGAGCGCCAGCAGCTGTCAAGCGCTATAACAGCGGGATGGACACGGCTCTCGCTGATTCGCACAGGCGCCCCACGGCCTGACTCCCCGCTATCCGATCTCGCCGCATGTGCTTCTGCTATCTACAGAGCGCCACGGAAAATTTTAGTCGGCGCATATTTTTCTTCCTCTCTTCGGGTCAGCTTCTTTTCTTCATCTTATCTCTCCTCCATCTTCTTCATCTTCCCTCTGAAGGAATCAGCCCCTTGGTCAATCTGCCCTCTTGGCCTCTACTTCACATTCCGACTCTCATCCCACAATTGATTCCGCCATGTCTACCTACGCTTTGTCGACCAGCCACAAGGAGGTTCGTTTGTTCGGCGCGTTTCGCTATCGAGAGGCTCAATGCCGTGAGAATACAACCAGCATGCTAATATGATTTGTTTGATAGATGCTTGAGAAGTCCCTTCTCGAGTCTGACCCCGAGGTCGCCTCCATCATGGTACGTTCTCTGCCACTTTGATACCCCGCCAAAGTCTCGCCATCCCGAGTTTGAAGCATTGGCTAACAAAAAGCTTGCAGAAAGATGAGGTCCAGCGTCAGCGCGAGTCCATTGTTCTCATCGCCTCCGAGAACATCACCTCCCGTGCCGTCTTCGATGCCCTAGGCTCTCCCATGTCCAACAAGTACTCCGAGGGCTACCCCGGTGCTCGTTACTATGGTGGCAACCAGCACATTGACCAGATCGAGCTGCTCTGCCAGCGCCGTGCTCTTGATGCCTTCCACCTCGACCACGAGAAGTGGGGTGTCAACGTCCAGTGCCTCAGTGGCAGCCCTGCCAACCTGCAGGTCTATCAGGCCATCATGCCTCCCCACGGCCGTCTCATGGGTCTCGATCTGCCCCACGGTGGTCACTTGAGCCACGGCTACCAGACTCCCCAGCGAAAGTAAGCTATCTATAGATGAAGCCTTACATGACGTAGCTCGGTGATGAATTTTTCGTTAGCTAACAACATGCTGTTAGGATTTCCGCAGTCTCCACCTACTTCGAGACCATGCCCTACCGCGTTAACCTCGACACTGGCATCATCGACTACGACCAGCTCCAGCAGAACGCTATTCTGTACCGCCCCAAGGTCCTTGTTGCTGGTACCTCCGCCTACTGCCGTCTGATCGACTACGAGCGCATGCGCAAGATTGCTGACTCCGTCGGCGCCTACCTGGTTGTCGATATGGCTCACATCTCTGGTCTCATTGCCGCCGAGACCATTCCTTCTCCCTTCCTGTGGGCTGACATCGTCACCACCACCACCCACAAGTCCCTCCGTGGCCCTCGTGGTGCCATGATCTTCTTCCGAAAGGGCGTCCGCTCTGTTGACGCCAAGACTGGCAAGGAGACTCTCTACAACCTTGAGGACCCCATCAACTTCTCCGTCTTCCCTGGCCACCAGGGTGGTCCTCACAACCACACCATCACCGCTCTGGCTGTTGCCCTCAAGCAGGCTCAGACCCCCGAGTTCAAGGCCTACCAGGAGAAGGTTGTCTCCAACGCCAAGACCCTCGAGGTCAAGTTCAAGGAGCTCGGCCACAAGCTCGTTGCTGACGGCACTGACAGCCACATGGTCCTCCTCGACCTTCGTCAGTTCAACCTTGATGGTGCCCGTGTTGAGGCTGTCCTCGAGCAGATCAACATTGCCTGCAACAAGAACGCCATTCCCGGAGACAAGAGCGCTCTGACTCCTTGCGGTATCCGAATTGGTACCCCTGCCATGACCAGCCGTGGCTTCGGAGAGAAGGACTTTGAGCGCGTCGTCGAGTACATTGACCAGGCCATCAAGATCTGCGTTGAGACTCAGGCTGCTCTGCCCAAGGCCGCCAACAGACTCAAGGACTTCAAGGCCGAGGTTGCCAGCGGCAAGATTGCCAAGATCAACGAGCTCCAGAAGGAGATTGCTGCTTGGACTAGCACCTTCCCTCTCCCCGTTGAGGGCTGGCGCCTGGATGCTGGCATCTAAGTGCAAGATGCTGGTGACCAACATCGTTTCTTTTTTACTTAAAACCATTGATTGAGCATGAAATCAAACAGATACCAAAAGAATTGAAAATGGAGAACCAAAAAAAACTAAAGTCCACCTCAAGCATTTAACATGAGATGAGACGGAAGCCATAACACAATACAGAAACAAAACAAATTCGGCGAAAGGTTCAACAACTTTGCAATTTTTCATTATTCATAAGGGCTGGCGTATGTTATATATATATATATATTTTTCCATTTCAACCGGAAATGAGTGGAAGAGGAGTTTTCTTTTGACTGGGCAAAGATTTTGGGAGGATTTTGACTACGGCATTACAAATCTTTGATGTACCAAAAAATATTCAACGTCGACAATGGGTGTTGACCTATGTCCCTGCTTCAACAAGTAGGGCAACTAAGAAGAGAAAAAAAAGAATTGTTCTCCGTATGACTGCTGTGCTTTGTGACTTGTGATCTTCGCATTATGTGATTAATAGCGTTTTCGTGGGCAACTTCGTATACATGTCTGTTAAGAGGTATTGTCTTGTTTGCTTCTTCAATTATGAAGAGAAGGTATCCATTACTGTCATTACACTTAAAAAGAGCAGTAGTGGCAGCAGCCGGATAACAGGACATCTACTACTACTGGGTCATATAATCACGTACCCATAAAACGGAGGGAAGAAGGGGACGAAAATGAGAAAAACAAATCAATTGCCTGAGAAAGGCCCTTTGTTTCATCAAAGTGACCAAGGTCCAGAAAAACAGCCAACATCTTTTCTCATGATACTTCTAGAAAACCTCCCCGTACTAGGAAGACAGTTTGAATCATAACATGAAGGTTTCAGAAAAAAGACGATGTAGTAATAAAGAAAAAGAAAACCGCGAACCGCGCAAGTGAATAAAATAGAATAAAAGAAGAAGAAGCTAAACCAATCAATCTTTGCCACCCCAAGTGAATTGCACATCTCTTTGCCCGTCTCTGGCTGTCGTCCTTTTCTCTCTCTCCTATTTCCCATCCTTGTTTTTCATGGCGGTAGCAGCAGCAAACTTGTTCCGCCTTTTGTATATTTGAACTTCAACTTTGAATAGTCGTAGCGCGTCTTTTTTTTTTTTTTTTTTTATCCATCTCAATTTTCGGGTTTTCCATAAAGACTTTGTAAAGACAGCAATACTAGCCTTGGGTGTATCAGCCTCTCTCACTGTATTTAGAAAACAAAAACATTTTCCAGTCGTAACCGTCCAAACGCCGCACAAAGAGTAAGTCCGACCAATTCAATAGGAGACGGAGACTTCAATTGGTAGAAGAGAAAAATAGTTAAAAGAAGAAGAAAATAAGAAGACAAGGAAGAACTAGTCTTCCCAGTTACTGCCCCAGGTCTTAAGGGGTATATCGGGGCGAATAGTTTGAGATCATTAGAAAAGTTGAAAAGCATTAGAGAATTTGATATACATTTAATAACACAATTCCAGATGAGGCTTCTTGAAGTGCTTTATTCCATTATGGTAATGTACCGTATCGATGGATCAACGTAAACAGGCCATTGTAGTTGACGAAAAAGGTTTTACCGTCGAGCAGGCCGTATAAAGTTGTTTGTGTATGTACAATTTGTTAAGATAAGACGATGTATACCCTTCAAGTCATGGGTAGTCCAAAGTCAAATACTGCCCGTGACTACTGCGCAATACTCTCAGGGCTCATCATGCCAGTGGTGTCGTCTTTGTCAGTTTGGCTCATGCCGCCCTGGCTTTGCATACTGTCCGTACGCTCCATACTTGGTGCCAGAGCCAAGAGCGCTGGGTTGGCAACGGCACCATTCGGCATGGGCGTAGGCGTTTTCTTCACGGGAGTTGCATTGACAGCTCCGCCTTTCACGGGAGATGCATTCAGTCGAGCCTCAGCTGCTGCAGCCTCCAGTTTCTTCTTCTTCTTGGCAAGCGCCAACTGTTCCTTGGGTGGCCGCTTCTGGGCGGAAATAATCTTGCCGCTTGCGCCAAGACGAGGGCGTGGTTTGCGTTGCTTGGTAGGCAAATCCTCATCTTCGACCAAAGGTTGATCGCCGTTAGCGTGGAGCTTGGCCAGAAAGAAATTCTTGATAAGCCCGACTTGGTGTTGAATATTCTCTTTCGTAACAGGCTCGGAAATGGGCAATGTTTCAAAGATTTCACTGCTGGACCCACCAGAGGTCTGAGATTGCATCTGGTACTGGTTACGCACTCTGCTCTGCAGCAAGTGAAACGGTACCGACACAAAGTCAAGGCCCATTTCCTTGTCCAATCCGAGAGCGCGGAAGCCAAAGAAATCTTCCCCAAGATCCTCGGCAAAATCTCCGCTGGTAAACTGATCGCTACCGTCATTGAAAGCACCAGCACCATCTTCGCCAGCTTCTGCTGCAAGGGCCGGGCGGAGAAGGTCTGCTAAATGAACCTTCATCCTATCATGCAAAGCGCTCAACTTAGTGGTCAACCTGTCGACCTCGTCCTTAGTATAGCTCTCCAGAGATGCAATATCATGCCCATTTTCGTCAAGAGTGTGAAGGATCATTTCCTCATTCGTAAAACGGGGCTGTACCAATGTTTCGCCGCCAATCTGGACCGTTTTCTTTTCAGCTTCGCGATAGATATTGAATGTCCGGACAAGCTTTTGGAAATAATCGGCTGCGATTCCCGTAAAAGCATCTACGGCGGAAGGCTGTAACTCCTCAAATCCAGTGGTATAGAGAATTTTCGCGATAGAACGCTTCAGAGCATTCTGGCAGGTTTCAGGCGCCATGACCGGGCCATCGTCCGCAATAAAATGCGGCTCAATATCCAATTCTCTGAATGGTTCCGAATTTGACTTTGGAAATTGGTTCGTATAGACCTATATTAATGTGAGCTTACTGCAGCAAACCTCCTTGATTCCCCAGTGGGAACTTTCTTACCTGAGACTGAACCTGCATCTGTTTGATGACGGATATTTTTGTTGCCAGCTTCCTTGTTTCTTGTATCTGATGGATATTTTCGTCCATCTTTTTGGTGAATTTACTCTGAGGTGAAACAAATGAGTTGGGCGGTACAAGCCGAAGGAAGTCTTCATGCTGGTTGATAACCTGACCTTCGCCATCTTCCATCCATTGCAACTTTGATGGAATATCTGGGATGCTGCTCAAAGGTATGTAGTAGTCGGGTATTACTTGTTCCTTTTCCTCTTCAATACCCTCAGCTAGCGTCTCAGGCCCTTTGTTTGGAACGTCTTTGGCTTTTTTCGCAGAGTCATCAAACTCAGTGCTATTGGACAGCTCTGCCTCTTTTTGACGAGTCAAAAACCTTCGCATGCCGGCTTTGCTTCTGAGCAGAGCGGGTGAGTCCGTACTGAGCTTGTTATCCTTGAAAAGTAGGAAGCGTTCCTTGGCGGTTAGAGCTCGATCTTTCTTTGTGCTTTGCTTCCAGATTTTATACTCTTCATCTTCAAAAGCTTGTTCAGCAGCCTGGCCAAACGCTTGGTTCAGGCTCATTCCATTGATGCTAGGACCGTCAATATCCATGGCGTCGGCGTTGCTCGTGATTCCGGATGGGCCGTTTGCTGCGCCGGGAGTAAAAGAGCCAGCAATAGGAGGTGTAGCAAAGCCATTGCTTCCATCTATTTCCGAGCCTTCGCGACCTAGTTTACCCAGCAATCCATTTACTTGCAGAATAGGCTTCTGGTCAACCACAGGGGTATCTTCTTTTGGGTCGTTGGGAGCTTTCCTCGATTTATTGGCTCCCTTGGTAGTTGCTTTACGGCCACGAGAAGACATGATAGGCTCATCATCGGAATCTTCGCCACCATCATCCTCGCCTCCGTTTTGCTTTCGCCGTTCCTCAGCTTCAACTTCAGCGCGAGATCGAATGGTAAGATCCGGTATGAGAGGAATCAGCTTTTCGGCCTCTTTCCGCATCCCGTTGGCCATTCGGCGAAGAGGATGGTTCATGTCCTGGTTGTACTTGAGACAGTTATCCCAGATCAGATTGAGATCAACCACAAATTCTGTCTTTGACTTGTATGAGAGTGATTTCAACTTCTTAGTCATTGTGCCTAGATCCATGGGATTCTTGATGACTATGAATTTGTCAGTAATTTGTTTATAGCAAAGAAAAGGGGGGGAGGAAATAAAAAGAGATCTGTCCATACAGTTATAGTAGTCGGGGGCATCTCTCTTGTTGACACGAGTAAGAAATGGCGTTGAGTACTCTGTATGCGCCTTGAGCTCCGTCAACACCTTTTCCAAAGCTTCGTACAGCTCTTCTTGGTTGACATTGTCCTCGCTTGCCCATTTGCTGCGATTCTTTCGGACTTCGTTCATAAGAAGCCTTAACTCAGCATCTGAAGCCTTGACTTGATCTCTCTTCATGTCTATCCTGGCAATGAGGTGTTTGAGCGTAAGACTTGATGCTCCGAGATTCGCGCTACTGAGAGAACCCTGATTCGCAGCCTGCGACCCCGTCACATTTGCATTGTTGTTGTTCTCCATCTCAGCTTGGAGCTGCTTCTCTGAATCCTCCAGCTGCTGCTGCTCAAGCATTGCTGTTCGGTCATTCTCCAAAGTATATATGATGGTGTGGAAGCTCCGTCGGGCGGCGGCCTCTGTTGCTATCCTCACGTCGTCGAGCTGCTTAATCGGATCATCATCTCCAGGCTTGCTTTTGGTCTGTGAGCCATCCTGAGATCTCGCTTTATCTGCTATTCTGCCAGGGGAAGTGGCCGAGAGCACCGGAGAATTGCCCGATTTCGGCGATAACAGCGCATTCGAGGCAGCGGCCGCGCTCTGAGGCTTGGGTACGGCGGACGAAGTATCTTCGTCATCTTCATCTTCTTCGTCATCATCATAATCATCTTCGTTTATTGTGCGTTTCGCCTTCTTCAGTGGCGGTTCTTTGATAGGTTCGTGGTCGGTGGTTGGGGGGAGGGTAATAGTAGGGGTGGGGGGGTATCGTCGGAGAGCCTCGATCGCGTTCAAATTATGAGAACCATCATCGGCAAAGAGAAGAGCAATCTTTTCTTCCGATTTTTGGAACAAGTCTGCGAAATGGGCGCGTCGTCTTTCGTCTTCGATATCAAGGGTTGCCTCAGGCATCAACACCAGCGAACTGTCGACTGGGGTCGTTACACGCGCCAAACCATCATCAAGAATCTGCAAATTCCTGCTGCTGGCGGAGTGATGCAGCCCAGGCGGCGGCCAGGCTGCCTGGCCGTTGGGAAGTGACATTTTGGGCCCCGGGCGATGGAAGCGACAGCAGGGCCCCTTTCGCCATGCGCCAACAAATGCGCTCGCGTGTGGCCGGACCGGAGGCGAATGAGAAACTCAAGACGGCATGGGACAAAAGCGCGACATCGATATAGATGGAGGCCCGGATTTTGCGACGAACAGAGATGAACTGGTCGAGTTTTGATGGATCGCGATCGCCTGATTTGTCTGCGGATCGAGAGGTGAGGTTGAGGTTTGGGAGGCTTGTACGTATGGGGAACCCTTCCCCAAAGCGGAGACTTTTCCACGGGCACTGGGTCACTGTCGGCGGCGGCTGGGCCGGCGGTGGTACCAGCACCAGGCAGGCTATGGGGCGCGTCTACCGGCGACCTGGAGCAGGGCAATGCAAGAGACGATTCTGCATGGAAATATCGATAAGGCGTGCTCTGACGGGCGTTCTGCAGGCTTCTCGCTGGCCGCGCTGGTCATTGGAGGCATGGACCTGCGCCGTGGTACATGTACAGATGACGGATAGAGGCATGAGCCTTTACAAGGGACGCACTGCGCTGCATTCAGCGACTTTTTTCCGTTCTGCGCTGCTGGAGGTAGCGTCTCACGTGATAAGCTGTCTCTGCTAGCATCTCGCTCAATAGCTCGCATCAATGCCTATTCATGGTTATCAAGCATGACAATATGATTTCCAATTCATAAATGTAGCTATTGAACAGCCCAAACAATGCCCCTCATCTGCGCACATTATTTGACTTCCGTAGACGACAGAGACGTTGGTTGTGAATGAAAGGTGAACCGTGCCAAATTGTTCCTCATAGGTAGGTGGTACTAAGCACCAACTCACTCGCGCAGCTGGTCGGTATTACGTATCTGTGTGCCCTGCGCCACCTGTAGCCGCAACTCTTCCAGGCCAAGGCATTCAACACCTCCCCACGCCAATTGCAAGCAAATTCTTCAGCCTCAAGCCATATTCACTTCTGTGGTCTAGAGAGCTTTGCTGCTCTCCAGGCCGCCATACCGTCCAGACCTTTGCCATCTCAGGAGCAGCCTGCTTGACTCGTCCACTTAAGCCATGCGGATAAGACTACCATTTGCAGGTGTGTACGTCATTGGCTCCGGCCGTACAGCATCATCACAACTATATTCCCTTGCATGGGGGCTAGTTTCTGGGCGGCATGCATGCGCGCTGGGCTGAGAGATGCTAATATTCGTTTCAAGGTATTTTCCTGCTGTTGCTGCTGCTGGCTGGCTATGCCGGTCTCTCCACTCTGCAGCTCGGCAGCTATGTCAACGACAAGGTCCTCCATTTCGCAACCTTCTTCCTTCTTACGGTCGTCTTCTACTGGATCGTTGATACCAGCCGCCGGCGAACCTTGAACATGACACTCCTCGTCTGCACCGTCATCCTAGGCATTGGATCCGAATTCGTGCAGAGCTTCCTCCCCAACGATCGAGATTTCGACCTCTATGATATCGTAGCAAATATTGTCGGCAGTTTACTTGGAGTTGGGATTTGCGCATGGTACCATAAGCGAATGCTTGAGCGAAAAAGACAGCGCAAGCATTACGATGCTGTTCCGGGCGAAGATGCCGAAGACGTAGAGCTCGGTGAGGGTCAGGAATCAGGAATCTTGAGCGCCCCAACTCGGAGCAGGACTCTCGAAGAGGAAGTTGACAATTGGGATGAGAATGCAGAGGATAACTGGGACGACGACAACACGTTGGAAACCGAGCCGCCTCCAGCAGCTACAGCAGCCAATGTGGCCGATGTAGCTGATAGCCGGGAAGCCAAGAAACGTACAGATTAAAATTTTGGCTTAGTATCTGGAGTTTAGGGCCGGCCTGGGGATATTTTCATGTCGACCGCACAAATACAATCGCAGAAGAAGACTGCCGGCGTTTTTGTGTTGATGGGGACATGTTGTCAATGCATTATGGTATAGATTGCGGTGGGCGGAGGACTTATGCCTTCTTGTTACTTGGCTGTTTGTTCTTCGAAAATGAAGGATAAAAATCTCATTATTAGCTTGCGTTTTTTTTTTTTTTTTTTTCACGAAGATATGAAATACAAATGTTCATTAGCGAGCAGTATGATTAATGGTGAGGGTGAGAGCTGGAGGAGTATTTGTCACATTGGCCTCTATCATCAGCCGGTTTCTCCGAATAGATCTACAAGATCATACTACATAAAAAACTAAAATGTTCTACCAAGTCTCATCACGACTTTGTGCACGGTGAACAAGCTTCACCTTGATTTTTGTCTCCAATCATACGCTTACCCATAGACTTTTTTTATTGTTGTGCCTGTAGCCTCAGCTTAGAGTATCCGATAGCACAACCACCTTGTCATTACACTTTAACAACAACAAATTAACGTAACAGCTGATCCTTTTTTTATCTTGCATGTCAAACATTTACTTGAGCTTACTCATCTTACTAATTTACTCATAGCATACGTTTTTTCAGGCATAGAATACAGAAAAGTCTCGGTAGACTCCTCGTTTACCCTGCAGCAGTTGAAAACATATCCTTGTAAAAGAACCCCGCCATCTGCCCCTCACCGAGGTGAGCTACCCACTATTATTCCTGCGAATTGTCAGGCCTGGCATATCCTCCAGAGTGTCGCCTCAAAAACACCTAACTGCATGCGCCGAGAGACGCACGCACAGGAAAAATGGCGAGCTCAGAAAAACAGCCAGTCGTAAGGTGAGCGCGACCGCAAGCATTAACTGTCAGTCCAAGCTACAAGATGTGCTAATTACCCCGAGCGCAGTGGTAAAGATGATGCCCCGACCAATCCAAGGGGCATCCCATACGCTCCCTTTGTCGACAAAGTCGAGGATTACGTCTCCACACGGGATGATGTCGAGCCGACACTTCGAAGCTTCCAAGAAATGATATCGTGAGCTACGCCAATCTCGATCGTTGCCATGGGAAAGGGGCTAATGAGCCCGTGGTAGGAAATATCAGTTCATGGAGCTGAACCTGCAACGTCGGATGACGGGGCTAAAGGACAAGATTCCGGATATTCAGAAGACGCTGGACACGGTGCAATTCTTAAAGCTACGAAAGGTGCTTCCACATGGCGCAATGACAATGAAACGTTACTCATATTTGAAACTAGGACGCGACTGATCCCATTGAAACAACCTTTGAGCTTAACGACACTCTATACGCCAAGGCGAACATCCCGCCGACAGAGGAGGTTTACATTTGGCTAGGGGTATGATGGGAGTACTAGAGTCATTTGACTTGCCAAACTGACTGTGCCATAGGCCAACGTTATGCTGTCTTATCCGATTGATGAAGCCGAGACATTGTTAACCTCGAAGCTTTCAGCGGCCAAGACAAGCTTGTCAAACTGCGAAGAGGACTTGGACTTTCTCCGAGAACAGATTACTGTAAGTAACTATGATGATCGCTCAGACGTTGGCCTACTGACGAGGAATTCAGACCATGGAGGTTGCTACCGCTAGAGTTTACAACTGGGAGGTAGTGCAAAAGAGGAAAGAAAAGGTGGAAGAAGAGGCAGAGAAGAAGAAGTCGAAGGACAGTGATGCGTAGTAGACACTTGGAAAGGGTTTCGATTTCTATTTTTGGCTGGCCACGAAGAGTTATATTCCGATCCGCAAAGTGTGATATACTGTAAAAAGCATTGGGCGTTTTTCTGATCTTCCACAACGATAATTGGAGACTATTTGAAATCATGAATTTTTTGGATGCATACTGCGCATAAATGACCGAGAAAAGCGGCTTTAGTTCTTTTCCTTTTTCTGGGAGCTGTTCTACAGTATTATGATGTGGATTTAATCGGACCAGTCTGGAGTATGGACTACGGGAGACGGAGGAGGAGCCAAGGACCCACTTTTGGGCACGCCCCGATTGTTGCATGGCAGGCGGAATTTGAACTTTTGGAAAGACTCGCGATCGTATGGAGCTACTCCAACAACGGCCCAATTCTCGCGACAGAGGCTTTTTCGACGGATCTTTGCTGACCATGTTGGAGATGTTGGAGATATGAGGAGGAATGCTCAGAAATGCAACACGGAAGTTGGAGCAAAGGCGGCCAGTGCCGTGCCAACTGTTCCAACCATCTTTGGTAGGTTGCCTCGCATTTCAATGGGCTGGACTCCGAGGTCTAATGTTCTGCCATTCTTACAGACGGCCTGTCGACCGCTGCTGCAAATATGCAGCCGCCGGACGTTCGCTTCATCGCAATCTGCCGTCGCCGAAGGACACGCGACTGGCAAGATTTCCAGATTTGACCAAGACGATCGCATTCTTGAACCCCAATCTTCTCGACAAGTTTCACGAGCCGCAGCACCTCGCTCATATAACTCCGACACCCACTACAATTCTCAACATGGGCTCCCAAAAAAGCCTTCTACCCGACGACAGCAGCCCAGAGAGACCTCCACCGACCCTACCGATCCCGACAGAGCTCATGGCGCTCCCGCTCACTTGAACAAGTCTCTGCGCCCACGACGCCGCCGCAAAGCTGAGCCCGACTCTGGTACTCTCGAAGCCTGGCGCAACAGGTCACCTAGTCTCTTTTTAAAGAAAGTACTGGAGCCCAACGAACATGCTCTGTACTGGAAGAGACTCGCCGCGGAGAGCCGAAGCGTTCGGCCTCCAATCCTCTTGCTACAGATGATCATTCGCAAAACAGCGGCGCAAGAACCCGACCAGAAATATCTTGTCGATCTACTTCCCTCTGTGCACGAATGGGGGAGAGCAATGAGTATTGCGCGGCGAAATGGCCACTCTTATGAGGACTTGGCCTACTACATGTATATCCTCGAAGGTAAAACGGATGATGTGCGATGTGAAAGATTTCTTGAACGCGATTCCTTCAAGCCGCCTTTCATTTTCCATTTCCTTCTAAGATCATCGTCTCGATTTACTAGCCTGGAGAACCTCAACCGTCTGATTGATTATTGCAGCTCTTGGTATCCAGCAGCGGCAAGCAATGGACTAGACAAGACCAAATCCAAATTCTATATACCACCCAGGGGAGCGTTTGGATCGGCGAATTTCAACCTCAACATGTCCCTGCTAGCACACCATTGCATTCGGCTCGACCCTAGGCTCATCATCAAACTCGCAGATCTGGCCGTCCGGTATATCGAGGCCATAGCGGAATCATCCCTGCCACAAGAAGAGATCTATCAAGCTCAATGCGCTGTGTTTAATTATGGTCTCAAGCTACTTGGTTCAGACCACCGAAAGCGTACGGTCCAGCAGGCACTGCCTAATTCGTTCTTTTGGGAAGCACAGAGGATACTTCTCGCCGTGTCCTCCAAATTGAAACGACAACTGCTTGTGGATGCGGAGGGATTTCGAGCCATTAGAACAGTATTAGCAGGCATGCCTAAGAATCACGTTGAGATTCATAGTTCTGTTAGGCACGCGTCTACGTGGCCCCCGTATCTACGACCGGGAGACGGCATGGACGAAGAAATGGATCCTGAAGACAACTGGAGTCGGTCTGTACGAGCGGGAGTGCTGATGCAAGAGGCCGGATTCGCGAAAAATGACTATGACGACGCTGTTGATATCCTTCAGGGCATGTCTCCAGACGGGACACCGACAATCCAGCAACGGATATTACCAGGGAAGCGCCGAAAAATAGGGATGTGGGAAGCCTCTATTAGAGCTACGCGTAATGCACACGAGGCATGGGACAGATTCCAAAGCCCCCCCAAAGCTGGGCTCAAGCGTGGCTTGGCGGAGTATACTGCAATGTTTGAAAAGCTGACGCAGAGAGAGGCAGACGAAAATACAAGAGCTCTGCCCGGGGACCGGGCCCTGAACTTCCCTACTACACAGGAAGCCAATCTCACTGAATTCGAAAAAGCCAGAATTCGCCCACCAAGCATATCTCAACTGTATGAAAGGATGCAGCTCGATGGTATCCGTCCTACAGGCAGCTGCCTTCAAATTCTGGTGGCCAACACGGAATCGATGGAAATGGCGCGAAGATATCTACATGATAGCGACGGAACTGGGGCCTTGTACCGTCTAATGTCTCAGGAGATGGATGTACAAGCTCTAAAGAAAGTACCCATAAGTCTCATATCAGCCTGTATTCAAGTGATGATCCGGCAAGAGGGTAAACTAGCTAGGAAGTACATGATACGAGCTATTGAACTGGCAGAGCAACGACTAGGGACCGACCGAACTCCACTGTCCGACTTCATTTGGGGCACAATTCTCAAACACCTATCACAGCACCACTACGGCTTGAGGATAGCTGTTCATCAGCAACTCAAGCTGTCTCTTCATATCATGAAGAAACTTGATGGACCTTCTGGGATTACGCTTCCCCAGTTTGTCCAATTCAGCAAGACAATGCGGAAAATAGCCAAGCGCGAACTTGAACAGCTTTCTACGGAAATGGAGTCAGGCTCGTTGACGATAGAAAACCACGCCATGTGGCCATTATATGATGAAAGGTCTAGGCATAAGGATGCTATGCACTGGGACACATTTGATGACAAGTCAGGAGCCTTGGACTTGTTCCGTGCCTTGCGCTCTTCTGCTCTTCAAATGAACGAGCTGTTTGACAAGCTTCTCTCGTACGAGAGAGATTCCCGGCAGTTATTGGGCGCGAAGAAACTGGAGCCATTGGAAGGTATGATGTGGCGAATGGACCCGGCTCGTAGCGAGCATGCTTACGAATACATGCTCTCCTTGGCTTACCTGGGCGAGTTTCAGCAAATGGCCAAGCTGCTGAGGTGGTTAATTGAGGAGTGGGGGCAGCCCGGCATTGTCCAAGCTCTGTCTGAGGCGGACGAACCGCCGCCATATGCTGACTTTGTTGAAACTCTATGCGCCTTTCGACTCTTAGCCGAGCCGATGCTCGAACGAGGAGAGGTGGAGTCCTTACGCGAAGCCATTGGCACGGCCGGACTGAGTTGGTCGTGGCCTGACGAAGAGGCTGTGGAAGCTTACGCTCAAATGCAAGAGGATGAATCCATCAGTATACTGGCGCGCGTATTAGAGCGGGTGCGCTTATCCTGGGCAGATGCTGAGACGGAGGCCGGAAGGTGAATGGCAATATTTATCGGCCAGACTTTCATAAGAGACGAGGAATCTGTACAATATTTGGAACATGAAGCATGAGGCGATGGCGTTTTTAAAGAAGGAACGGGCTTTCAAAGACTCTATGATATGTATATACAGCCCGGATGGAAATATCTGACGAACAGAATATATAAACTGGATTATTACTCGCAGCTACTTGCTACAAAGCAATTGTGATCAACTGCTTTGTAACTAATGGGTTTGGAGCTGACACATGCATGCGCGTAGATGCAAATAAATACGCATGGCAATCCACTTGGTACTACAATAGAATTTCCACTGCTTCTATTCTAAGAACTCGAGAGGCTGATGGCCTGAAGAGACGAGCGGCGGCTATCTGTCTCATCTTAAAATCGGCGCCCAGGGTGGGTGCAGGGATCGATAGAGCCTCCGATTGGGCGAACTAAATCTGGTCCGTGGTACGAAGTGGTAGAGAACAAACTTGAAACGTTTTTGTTTTCAAATTCTAAAATAAAATGGCAAAAAATTGGATTGAATCTGAGAAGTATATCGTGGTAACAACTGTATATTTATGGAGTTGAGAGAGTGTGTATTTTGGTTGGTGCAGCTGTTTGCATCCGGGCTAGCTGTTTGAATGAGTGAAGTACAAAGCGCAATTGCATTCTTCACGCTTTGAGATGCACGATCACGTTACCATCACGGAACCAACATCCGATAAAAAAACAAGAAAGGCAAATAATAAATATTAGCAAATCAATACACAAGCCCCATTCCACCGGAATCCGACCGTAAAACAAAACAAGGAAAACCAGGCTGTGAATGCCTCCAAATCAATCAAGCAAACGCCTGGCGCTTATTCAGGCCCTTGCTACTGAGCCACAGGTGGCCGCGGTGGGGCGACGCTGATAGGCCAGCACGCCTCGCCCGCCCAGACAGCGGCTGCAGCGCAACAACGGCAAGATTAGCCAGGCACCACGCAGAGCAACTCTCTAGTACCACGTCGACTTTTCAGGCCTTGCGCCGGCCAACCGCGCGGATGCAGCCGGAGACTCTCAGACGATGGCCTGGCAGGGGCATGGAGAGGCTGCAGGCTTCCGGTGAGGCAAGAAGAAGAAAGAAAAAAGAGAAGCGACCTGTGCGCTGATGGCTTGCCTTACACCCTGGTTTTGGCGGTCGCGGCGACGGCTTGGTATGCCGAGCAAGCAAAAGTCAAGCGCGTATCGAGTTTGCGATGGATGGATGGATGGAGGGGGCTTAGCTGGTAGAGACGAAGGGGGGGGCATACTTAATGCAAAGGACGATCCTTTCCCAATGGTTGCTGTTCTTGGTTCCTGATCTCAAGATATTAAGGTTGCATATCGTGTCTGTCGTGTGTGTTTCCGGTGCTCTGGTTGATCTGGATTTCCTTTTCCTTTTTTCCTATCTCTCTCACTCTCTCATTTGTCTCTCTTTGCGGCTTTCCCATTCTTTTTCTTTTCTTCTTGTTTCTTTTCCTTTCTGTCGATCAATCCCTTTCACTTACACGCTGCTGCTTTTGCCCGAGTTACAAACGCAACTCTCTTTTTTCCTTTGCTATTCACAGCTAATCTGGACTGGAGCATTTCGTTTTGACAAGAAAAACCAATCTCACCTTAATAATTCCCATTCCTTTTCCTTTTTGTCTCTCTTTTTTTTCTGTTTACGCATTTGGCCGCTTGTTCAAGCAACGTTGGTTTCTTTCTTTCGCCAAATTCCATCGCAAGCCCCACCAAACGCAGCAAATCTCTTTGTGGTGTTGAACACGCATCTTTGCTACCCGTGGATCTTCAGACCAACATTCACCACTAATTACTTATTTATTTCGTTCATCCTCTTTGGTGAAACACTTTTACTTCCTTTTTGTCGATCTTTACCATTACTGTATTTTCTCTACTCTTTTTTTCATTCCCTTGCTCTTTCTATCGCTGTGCGATCATCTTCTCTATACGACTACAACTCACAGAATGCGTTGCGATATGCTATTCAACACGGCTCTAAGCCTGCTCTTGGCTGCTCGGCTTGCACAGGCGGGCCCGGTGTATGAATCCTTCTTCTTTCCGCCCTTGCATCTTTTGAGGTTGCTTCTTCGATACTGACACACTCTGTGATAAACAGGCCCAAAGTAGTGCGAGCCGAAACATCTATACCCGAGTCATCTGCAATCCCACCAGGGCCAGAGTACGTTACTTCACAGCTGCAGAAAGACGAGGAATTGAAATCTAACTTGAAAATAGGACTTCTGCCGAGCCTGCGGTGCCCACGGCCTCGGCTCCTCGACCGGTCTTTCAAACTTTGACGGACTCAACAGCCAATATCCCCGACTCGCTCGTTTCCAGTACCCCTACTCAGAGCCAAACCCTAGCCACCACTTCGGTTGAGCAGTTATCTGTGATACCCATTGTGGCCACAACAAATGCCGAGCAAGGAGGATCAAGTATTGTCTCCGGTGCTGCTCCGGAGACGTCTAGCAGCGTCGTCGATACCTCTAGTACGGCTGCTGTCCCTGCTGCTACCTCTAGCAGGGCCGGAGATACTTCCAGTACAGTTGCTGTCCCTGCTGCCACATCTAACAGTGCTGTGGAAAGCTCCAGTACAGTTGCTGCTCCAAGTACATCTAGTAGTGCCGGCGATACCACCAGCACTACAGTAGCTGCCCCAGCCACATCAAGCAGTGTTGTCACATCAAGCAGTGTTGTCACATCAAGCAGCGTTGTCACATCAAGCAGCGTTGTCAATACCTCTTCAACTGTTGTTCCAACCACATCGAGCGGCGTTGTTGACACTTCTTCATCCGCTGTTACAGCTACATCCAGTAGTGCTGTCGACACTTCTGCTGCGGTTACTGCCTCAACTTCTTCTGGCGGTTCTGCTACAGCCACATCCAGCAGTGCTACTGATACTTCTGCTACGACTGCTACGACTGCTGCCTCAACTGTCTCTGACAGTGCTTCTGGCACTTCTACAACAACTGATACTTCAGCTACAAGTGCCAGCACTACGGCGGTAGGCACCTCAACTTCTGCTGGAGAGAGCTCGTCAACAGAGGCAGCCACTTCAACGTCGCCAGCAACCGCTTCAACTTCTGGTATTAGTTCTACTGAAAGTGGCATTTCAAACACTTCTGCAACAAGCCCACAACCTCAGACGTCGACTACGGAAGCTACGGAATCTTCAACTCTACCATTGAGAGACGACAAAACTGCTTCTTCTCCAAGTAGTGTTGATACAGCTACGAGCAGCACATCAGATTCTGTCTCGACATCAACGACGACGAATGTTTCCACAACAGAGGCCACTTCTTCAGCTGTTACTGAGCCTCACACTACTTCGGAGCCTGTATCTACTACTGGATCTGCAACTACAGCTCCCGAAAGCCAGACGACCGCCTCAGGTTCTGGGACTGATGCTCAGGCCACAAGTTCTAGTCAGACTAGTCAGACGCCGCTGAGCTCAAATACTGGCAGTACAACAGTCGCATCTAGTTCTTCTACTCTAGAGAGTGCTCCAGCCTCGCAAACGGAGCCTACCACTGCAGAGAGTGCTTCGGCCTCGCAGACCGAGCCTAGTACCACCACTGCCAGTTCCAACACACATCGTATTCTTACAAAAATAATACCCAAGCCTACTAGTGGAGTGAGCAGCTTAACTTCGACTGCAACAGAGGCTGGAGCTACTACCGCTTCTGCTGAGACCACTTCTGCCACCGAGGCGCCGACAACGAAAGTTCCAACCAGTGATGCGGCTGCTAGCTCAACATCAGTCCCATCTATTGCCGTTGGTACTTCCAATGAAGCGCGGCCTGCGAGCTCAAAGACGTCAACTGAGGTTGCGGTACTGCCAGCTTCTACATCCTCTACTCTCTTGCCGGCTCCTACTTCACCGTCGTCTGCGACTAGCACAGAGCCAGATGTTGTTGTACCGACTTCAGCGTCAGAGATTACACAGCCTGCCAGCTCAGCAACGTCTGAAACCCTCCCATCTCCTCCGGCCTCGTCTCTCGAATCCTCCACGAGCCCTGCAACAACTGCTGTCGCAGCCTCTTCATCCTCACCGGCCTTGCCTCCGCCCCCAACTTCATCCGCCTCAACCACTTTCCGCACAACAAGAGCTACGGCTACCGTTCAGGTTACCAAGCTCCCCGGCAACGTCATTCCTATTCCTACTGCAATCAACTCTTTCCCTACTGGAACCTCCACCGTTCCAGCTCAAGTCTTTGCAAGCAACTTGGCCCAGGCTCAACAGTACAACAACGTCTTTGAAGACTTGACTCCTCAGTCTACTTGTACTGGAAACGCAGTTGCTTGTATTGACGGCCAGTTGGCCAGGTGCGGCTCGGACGGTACATACTCGCTCGAGAAATGTCCTTCTCAGCAAAAGTGCTTTGCCTTGCCGATGGATAACGTTGCGGGTGTGGTGGTTGGATGCCATGATACAACTGATGCGGAAAGCATTCTCGGTACCACGGGAGGATCTCAAGGCAGCTCGTCGGCTCCGACGTCGCCAGCCTCGACATCAGCTTCTTCAACGTCGTCTTCAGCACCGGTCACGACGTCGGCTGCCTTTGAAACGAGTGCTCCGGCTAGCCCTTCGCCTGTGACTATTACTACCGTAATAATCGTCAGCGATCTGCCGCCTTTGCCTCTCAATACCACATCAGCTACTTCACCTGCTCAATCGACTGTAGTTCCGGCAGCTCCCTCGTCTTCAACTACAGCGCCAGCTGCTCCCTCATCTCCAGCCGAAGTTGCTGCTCCCTCGTCTTCAACAAAGACTGCCGTTCCGCCTCCTTCAACCACTGCCGCTCCTCCCTCATCTTCCACCACAGCAGCGGTCCCCTCGCCTCCCCCAGCGGCAGACTCTCCTCCCGCAGTAAAGTCGCCTCAGCCAACTACTCCCGTACCCGTACCCGCGCCTTCACCTTCACCAACCACCCTCCAAACCGTCATCGCCACCCCTCCCATCCCCATCCCCATTCCCGACATAATCACTCCCCCCCTCAGCCCCCCTCACATACGCCTATCCTCCTGCCCAACCCAACAAGCCTCGTCCTCATCCCCATCCCCGACGACGCTGCTCCGACGATTCAAGCCGTCCCCACCAGCAGCGATACCAACCCTCGCACTACAGAGACTGTCAATGGGACTCCCACCGTGTCCGTCTTCTTCACCGTCACGGTCACGCAGAAGGAGAAGGAGACTGAGACTGTCTTTGTCACGGTCGCTGCCTGAGAGGGGAGTGAAAAAGAGGCGTATGCAGAATGTTGTGGCATTTCTCGCCCTACGACTTTGCTTAACTAGACATGACTTTATTTGTCTTACGTCTTACGACTGCTCATTTTTTTTCTTAATCTATTTGTGGAATATTTTGTTTGTTTTCTGTTTGTCTATTTTGTTGTTTTTTCCCTTTGGTCTTAATACGGATATAATACTCAGGTAGTAAGTGTGCTGCACACGAAGGGATCATAAAAAGATAATACCTGGTGGAGGTCAAGATTGATTTTGTATATTGCGCTGTTGAATAAAAAAAGAGTATGTTTTAACGAGATATATATTATATATACCAGATGAATGAGAAAAATCACAAGAGTGTGGAATTTGACTTCAATTTTGGAAGGATATCCACTCTGTTTTCCTTTATCTGCTCTAATCCTGCAGATTTTCAAATTTTCAATCGCTGTTTTTTATGTACATATAATCTCTAGTGCGCTCCATGTAGTAATACCATTTCATCGCTTTGATATGAAAAAAAGAAAGAAAAAGAAGGAAAAATAGTAGTAAGAGAAAACAATAGGGTGTATTGTTCGTTCAGCACCCTTCAGTAAAACAATGCCAACTTCGGGGTCCGTGTTGCTTCATAGCCCCTCGCGATACGTCCGTCTGCAATCCTTCTATAAGAGTTCGTGATGGAGAATTTTCCATGATGCAAATGATCTTGATGTAGAAGAAGAAGGAAAAAAAAACCCCCACTCATGAAAGAGCAGGATGACCGGTAGACAAAGCCATCAGATCATAACGAAGGAAGGAGAAAAAAAAGTATCCAAAAGAATAAATGAATGGATAAATAAATAAATACCGACAAGCGCTAATGATCCCAAAAAGGTTGAAAAAAAAAGAAGTTGACATTAATAATTCGTTTTCAGGCCGCGCCGGACAAAGTATTCCAGTGTAATAATACTGAAGTAAGAAAATCGAGATGGTAAGGTGTAAAAAGACGGCTCAAAACACAAAACGTAAGAGAACAGCCCCAGATCACTCGTCAGTGTCTGGCACTGAGCTCTCGCTTTTCAGAATCGCTGCCGTAAAGTCTGAAGCCGATCTGCCGCGGTTGAATCGCTAGTTTGTCCCAGGCCGACCGTTGCCCGCAAAGGGGCTCGCAACCTCGAGTCTCTTAGCTGCTGGTTCACGGCTGCCGGCCCTCTCGTCCACGATGCCGTACCTCTCTTGCCAGAGCCTAAGCATAACTTGGTAGATGAAGCGATATTGAAGTTCGCCTTGGACCATGCCACGGCGCTGCTGGCGAAGGATATCAACCACATCATAGACAAGGTCGGAACGCTCCGAGGGCATATCATATCTCGCCAGAACGCCAGAATCGAGCTCTCTCATCAAGTGCTCGAGAGCGATGAAGGTACCTGTACGACCGACTCCAGCGCTGCAGTGGATGATGCGAGGCGCAGACGGTGTGCTGTGTTGGCGGGACAGCTTCATTAGTTCTAGAAAGCCATCCAGATCCTCTGCAGTCGGGACGCCAAAATCAGGCCAGCGCTTGTAGAGGAAGTGCCAGACGACACGTGGTTCTTTTTCGCCATGGACGTGCAAAAGCAACTTACGCCTCTCAATGGCACCTCTAGCAAGCTGCTCCACGGACACAAAGGTAAGGTCTGCCCTCCAGTTGTCGCCCCATACATTGTTGTAATCGTTGATCCCCCAGACGATATCTCGTCCACCGGTGGGAATCTCTTCTCCCATAGGAAAATACTGGTCACACTTGATTACATCAAGCTCAACCATATTCGTCAGCTGAACAATGACTGCGTGAGAAGGGATCTGTTCGGCAATCATGCGCCAAACATGGTCGATTGAGGGAATGGTAGGGCCCTGCATGGCGATGTAACGCAGCGGTGGTTTGCTCGGGTCGGACGGGGACGAAAGAGTAATGGTAGAGGCATTGACATAGTCGACCTCGCCTTCCGGGACACGGAGCCTGACACGGTTGTAAGCCCAGGGTTTGATGTTAACGTATCGGTCCATCTTTTCGTGCGTGTCGACGTGTCTATAAAGCGTCCATCGTGGATCTGCCTGGCCGTCGTCTCGCATGCCCTGCGAAACGCGAACTCGCTCGGCCCAGGTGAGTTCCTGGAACTTGATGTCGATATCTGCGGTAGCGCGCGTGTTGTTAGCGGGGCGTTTGAGTAAGTTGCTTGCAGCGCCAGTGAATATGACGTGCATATGCATTCAAGCATGCAGATATGACGCACCTTGCTGCGACAGCGACAAAAATAGCGGCAGAGCGGGCGGCAGCTGGTTGACGCTCCTCCGGCGATCCTGCACAGGCGGCGATTTGTGTTGCGCGGGCTGAGATGCTGGCCGGGCGAGCCTTGGCGGCGACTGGATGCCATCTTGAGCCACCACGACGGCTGACGGCGTCGTTGGAGTGAGTTCGGAGGGCGGGCTGTCTCTCGCGCGCTTCGACGGGCCACGCAGTCGCAGGCTCTTGAACGCAGACATCTTGTGATGGGCTCTCGGCGACTCGGTTGCGCTCACATTCTCGGTGGCGATGCTGGCCCTGCGGTCGATGGACGTCTCGATGACCGGAGGTTTGGGCTTCCGGCGAAACTTGGGGATCTTATCCATGGCGCTGAGGGGAGAAATCTTGGTCGCTTTGGAGGCTGCTCGCTTGACAGCCCTGGCGAGGAGAATGACTAGGTTGGCTATCGCTGCTACTTTTGTTGTCGCCGTCGCCGCGGTGTTTGGTCGATGGAGAGTTGGCTGTGGTGGTGTGTAGAGAAAACCGTTATGAATGCCGTGATTCCGAGACAAAGAAGGAGGGAAAAAAAGTGAAAAAGTTTCTGCGAAGGAGCGTTTCGAAATTAAAGAAGAAAGAGGGGAATGAAGAAGAAGAAAAGAAGAAAAAAAGATCCCTCGGCAGGTTTGGAAAGAAGAAGACGCGAGGATAAAGAAGAAGAGGAGAAAAAAAGGCAGCGGAGGAGAGGAAAGGAAGCGGCAGTCTATCCGAGTCCAGCGACAGGGCTTGGTACCGGGTACAGCGTGTAAGGCGTGGCTAAGCGCAAAGGCGAGGTCTCGAGTACGTGGCCCTAGCGGCGCGCGCGTGGAGTCTGATATGAGATGAGATGAAGCAAGATGCTGACAGCGGAGGGGGAAGGCCAGGGTGCGAGGGCGAGAATGAAGCTGCTGAAGTCGATATGCACAGGCAGCGTTTTATACCAAGTGAGGCAACGCAGACGGGTGAGGGCCGCTGCAGGATTTGCATTTGCCTTTAAGCGATGCTGCACACGGCTTCTATCATATATAGCATAGCGACATTTCACACCACCCGAGCATCACAACAAGACACAGCAGCACACCAGCGCCATGCATCCTTCAGCAGTTCCATCGGCGCTGCCCCCCTGCACGAATAATGGAGATTCGCTATATTGCATGCAGCAATCCGTGCATGCAGCGCGCGGTGCCGCCAATAGTGCGTCCCGCCAGCGCGCAGCCGGTGGAGTCGCCGCTGGCCGCATCAAATGGCGTTTCTTCACAAATCTCGTCACACAGGCTGGCCGAGGAGTACCTGCATGCGCATCCGCCGCTAGGAAGCCCAGCAGCAGCTCCGTATGATCCGTTGCTGCTGCTGCCGGTCGTCTGATTCGCTTCATCCGCTGCGGCGCGTCACCAGTGCTGAGGCCCTGCCCCCGGGCCTCTCATTTGCCCGTCAGCTGCATCGCAGCATGGATGGTTATGCGTGGTTGTATAAAATAAACTACCTATCGAGATCCCAATATCGTACATGCATATTTTGTGGTCGTACAGCAGAGTCAGGAGTGTTTTTCCTTTTTCCTTTTTCCCCTCAACTCCCTTTTTCTTTCCGCTCTTTTTTGCGTCTGTGTTTGCATCGCCGCTTTTTTTTGGCCCATCCACACCATCAGTAAAAGGCCATGCGGCGATGTCAGACATGTGACACACCAACTCGACATACCCAGGGATGCTGGATGGATGCGAGGAGGTGCAGCTGGCATCTCGCACCAGCTGAGTCCTAGCCTGTTGTTGCTCATGGCTGCCTTTTGCAGCCCTTTCCCATCACCCCATAAATTCCCGTCCTCCCCAGGTTTCCCGATAACCGCTATACGGCGGAGTAGACACCTGTGACAAACTTACCACATTCAACCTTTTGCTCCAGCGTCGCCTTGCGGCCCTTACCGCCCTCTCCAAGCCGAGCGGTTTGCCTGGGTGTCAGACATAGTCTGTGCACTTCGCCTTGCCGGCCGTGAGCGGCGTCTCCTTCACCTCCGTCCAACGGCCCAATATAAGTTGGCGTATTCAAGTTGTTTCGTTTGCCTGTTCCTAGCTGATAGTGCTCGTTGCCTCCCCAAAAGACCACGTCAGAGCCCCAATAGGTCTCATTCTCGGAAGAGCGGTTTGAGACAGATGTCTGTGTCACATTGTCCATGACCGCAGAGCAGTGAGTTGTGCCGATGCTTAGGGTTTTGATCTTGATGGGCATCAGCTGGTTCTTTCTCTCGTCAAACTCAGAGAGCCCGGAGAGAGACTTGACCTTGGTCGGCCCGACAGAGACGTGAGTCCACCTTCCGGTGCCTAGTGAACCACAAGTACCCTGCCCTGCGGCCCAAAGGTCATATGTGCTGTGAGGCAATCTCTGAGAAGGGGCCGGAGTGCCAGCCTCGCTGTTGGGAGTACTCGGCATGTTCGCCTCACAAGTGAAGAAAGTATTGACTCCACCGGCAGCTATTGAGGAGGCAGTAGACACTAGTGCACTGCTTCCATAAAGCTTATGGATTGGTAAGATTGTAGGAGTAGAGATGAATGGATTGCCAATCTGGGTTTCAAAGCCAAGCTGGCCAAAAGTATTGTCGCCAAACGTGAAGATCCGGCCGAGCTTGTCTAGAACGGCCGAGTGATAATCGCCCGTTGCGATCTGTTTGACATCAAATCCCTTGAGCAAGGCAATCTCATGTGGTTGGTCATAACGTCCCTTAGGGCGTGTCTCCCAGGTGAGACCCGGAATGCCCATCTGCCCTTTCGATGGGAAGTTTGAGGCGCTCGAGGCTGAGGAGAAAACTCGCCCGCTTGATGTGAGCATCAGGCAATGCTCAAGGCCGCTACTGATATCAGCAACATGCTCGCCCCAGCCGAGGCCCGCCGGCGTCAGGTTCTGGAAGCTGATGGCCTCTTTGCCAGACGAGGACCACAAAGACCATGAGCTCTTTTGTTGCTCTAGCTTTTTGCCACCCTCCTGATCACCACGCGAGGCGGGGATGGCATATACTGAGCCGCCTCGAGACAGCGCAATAATCCGATCATCTGATACCTCAATCTTGGCAAGATCCTTGCCCTTCAAGGTCACAACCGGTGTTGCATCTGCCTTGTTGAACCCCAAGCCCCATTGGATAAGATCTCCCTTTTCATTAATAGCCGCGCCAAAATTCTCAGTGAGCTTCAGGTCACGGAGAAGCTGATGATCAAAATATGATATCCTGCGCGGAAGCTTGATGTTTTTCTCATTTGAGACAGGGTCAATGACCTTGCCGACGTTGGAGCCCCATGCATATACTCCGGGGTGCTCCCAGCTGTTCTTTACTTGCAGGTGCTGAGAGCTAATGAGTTCGCGGTTGTCTTCCTTTGACACGCCATGCTTGCGGGCCTTCTCAAACTCCAGCTCGGCCTTTTGATACCCAATCTCTTTTCCTTCTTCGGGAGCTGCTGTACTGAACTGAGCTCGGAGCCTAGGATACCAGAATGCGCCTGCTGCGGCGACAGCGAAGACGGCTGCAAACCCCACTGCTTTACCTCCCCGTCTCTTTGGCCTCACCTCTGCAGAGTCGTTGATACGGCGAACCCATTGGCGCTGGCTCCCACCAAGGCGTGGTCGAGCCGAGAGGCCAATGCGAGACGCCCGGCGAAGGGCAACATGCGAGGTGCTCATGATTGTACGTCAAGCTCCTCATCAAAGAGCTGCTGTAGTTGCTCCAGAGCCTACCGAAACACTTCTGGCGGCCCCGCTCTTGGTCTGACTTGACCCGCGTATATGCTCGCAGCTACAGCCGGTGAAGTCGCAGGATGTGAGATCATGCAAAAGCTTCCATCTCCAGCTAGAGGCCTAGTGCGTGCCGAGTTCTCATATCCCTGCACTGGGGCTCCCGTGCCGAAGCTCCATGATGTCAATCCATTTCGCTGGCCGCCAATTGGCTGGGCGCCTTATCGAGCCACTATCGGCGACCGGAGCAAGTCGCCCCGCCTGGACCTTGCCAATGGCACACGCGTGGCTTTTAAGTTAGCTGTGCTTCAGTAACTCGCACTCCTGCTTCGCGCTCTGGGCCACCATGTACGAGGACGGCTGGTACAGCTTCGTGCCGGAGCTTAGCAGCAGCAGCAACAACAGAAACGAGACGTCCAATGGCAGGCCTCGCGGGCACCAGCGCAAGGAATCGCTGCTACAGCAGCCCAACGTGCGTGTCACCGTCGCCCAACTGCTTTGCATACGGCGGGTAGCTTACCATGTTATAGGAGGTCAACAACATTGCCGAGATCCTCGAAGACGTTCTAGAAGAAGCAGAGCACACAAACGACCCTCCCGAACCCACGCTGCTCCGACGAGCTGCTTCATACTCCGATTTCTACCATGTTGTCAGGGCGGAGCTCTTCAAAGATGCCCCTCGCAGGCTGCGGCGGAAGGTTGACAGGAAGAGCAGGAACTGGGAGGCATTGACGCTTTTCAACGAAGAGTCTGCATCTTCTCACTATTACCAGAGGGAAGAGGTGTCTTCAAAGTCTCTGGACAGCCTATTGTTGGAAGATAGTCAGCAGGAATATCTGTAAGATTGCAGACGATATGCCATCCGAGCTGGGCTAATCAAACTAGGCTGTATCGCGACCAATTGAAGATGACCGAGCGCCACCTTGAAGGCTTAGTCGACAATGCCAACGATACTTTGAAGCTATTGACCACTTTGTCGCAATCATTTCTGTCTGTTGAGGCTCAGACCTCGACTTTCCAGGCTCAGTGTGAAGAGCTCCTGACGGAACAGCGGCGGCTGGAGAAGCTTGCCGATGAGGTCGGAACAGATCTCTACTACTACGCCTATCTAGAGAAAGCCACAAGGCGTCTGAACGCTCCCGGTGCCGGCCGCTTAATAGAGGATGACGATTTTAGTGAGATGGTGAAGAACATTGATTCTTGCATCAAGTTCATGACTACTCATGTCAGTTGGCCAATTCTCGAGATTCTATGCGCTCCATACTAATATGTAATAGGAGAGTTACCGAGAACGCGACTCATATCTAGCACGATACAGCGCCTTGCTTACCAAAGCCTTGCACCTTCTTGACCATGGTTTCAATAGCTCTTTGGAGAAGGTCTCCAGTGATATTGCTCGACAAATTGCAGCTACAAAATCAGAGTCTGCTCGCCACGCTTTAGCTTACGGAAGATTCGAAGAGATGATGGCAGATTCTTATTCTCTACTGCCAAATACCCGGAGAATAGTTCGATCGGCCTACCATGCATATGGACAGCCGGTTGAAACCTCGGCAACTTCTGCGACGTACGTCAGTGCTGTCAATACCATTTTCCGGACATATTTCACCACCCGCGATCGCGATTTGAAAATAATGGCGCAACATGATTTGAACGAATACCAGAAAGAGGTTAAGAGTTTATCGGTCGAGACAGCTTCCAGAAATTTCATCAAACAGTTGTTCGAGCGAATGTATAGCGAAGACGTTCTTTTCACTAAAATTTTCAACATCGAACTCGCATGGAGCCCTCTTCCGGATTCGGCTTTCCAAGCTGTCAAGCTGGTCAACACCACAATGGTTCATCCTGGAAATATCGTACCACTAGCGACGAACTTGCAGGCCGTCTTCCAGAACGCTCAACTCACAGAAACGTGCAGTATAGTTGGCTGGCTGGCTAATGAATACGCCGTGGCTGACTTGGATGAGGATGAATCTCCATCTTTCAGAAAGTATCGGGAATACGCCGCCAGGTTGCTCGCAGATCACCTGTGGCCATTTACAGACAACTTGTTTGAAGTAGAAATCGTGAAATCGATTACAAAGGCACCAACTCAGGATGGCTCTTTGAAGATCAGCCCTGTTATAGATGGAGTAGCGTCTTCAAATGCATATCCCTTGGTGAAACGAGCGATGGAACTTCTTGCCATGTTTGATCGAGCAATGCCTAAAGAACGATCTGTAAGTCTATGCTGCTCCATACCATTCAATCCTGTCTTTTTATAGGCATTATCCATCATTAAGTATGCTAACGTGATGTTACACAGGCCAAGAACAGTCCCGTAGTGTTCAAAATTGTGCGAGAGACAATTCAGATTCTTCAGCGGGCCGAAGCTAGGATCAAGTCAATTAAAACTGATACTGATTCAGATCTCTTCATGGTTAAGAATTTACTCATTATCAAGAATGAGCTGGTATCACTTGAGATTGGTGACATACGGAGTCAACCTCCAGCCATGCAGCATTTTGGGCAAATTTGGGATACTCTGAGTCCCCAAAACTGGGTAGGATTTTTCGGAAGCGTCATCAGTGGCAATCTCTGGTCTCGAGGTGCGCCTTCGGTCACAGCCAAGACGCTTACGGTAGAAGACATGAGTGAGCAGCTCGACGAGCTTCTACGCCAGTCTATTTACGCATTCACAAAACGATGGGCTTCCCTCATCAATGACTCGCAAAACAGAAAAGTAGGAGTGAAGCCAATAGCCAAGGTGGAGGCTGATCTTGAAAACATACTCCAAACAGCGTTCAGCAACCAACCTGAAGTAATTGCGAAGCTGAAAGAAGCCATTCAACTCAACGCACAAGCACAGACAGATGCAACAAATGCAGACAACGGGGCACGGAGATACTAGAATAAAGAATGGGTGCAAAGCCTGAGCACCTGAAGGGCGCAGCAGACCTTAATGATGATAATGATTTTACCTGATGAGAGATGATGTCCGAGTGGAGATGTGCGAGTAAATTGATGGGAAGTTGTTGGGCTATTCGGCTGGCTCTCTTAGCGAGTTGTCTTAATGAAATATGACAACTCCAGCTCCTAGTTTAGCCGTCCCTTGTCGCTCACAACTGTTGAGGGCTCAACCTATACAGCTGCGTAGCCCCTCACAGCTGTCTAAGTGTTTGTTGACAACTTGCAAAACCATCAAATCCAATCTCTGTAGGTAAGCTGTATATGGATTGCGACGAGCCATGAGCCTCATCCAGTCCAATTGCGTTTCGCTGGCTCGGAGCGTGGCTCTAGACGAATGTAACACCATTATCCAATTACAGAAGAAATAAATAGATACGGCATAGAAGCGGCTCCGCTCAACAATAAACCAATGGTTATGACCGATGCCCAGGCGGGGTAGTGCGTGTTACTACCAAAATAACTGCGAGTTGTAAGAACTGAGCAACTGCGACGATCCTCGGCCTGAGGCTAGCATTCTGCAACTTAATTCGCACTTCGGCGACTGCCTGATACCGAATAGGATACGTATACCTCGGAACATCGCATGTATAAAAGATGCAGGGTTTCATGAGACATTTTGTTCCGAACTCGTCCTTTTCTACCAACAACTTGGAATAGCCTTCATTATTCAGCTTCCTCTGTTTTTCTCACTCTTCACCTCGCATTCACCAAGTGCGCTAAACACTATACGTATTGCGCCAAAATATAAACTCCAAACGTCAATATGACTGAAGCCGAGACCATCACATACAGAGGAAACTGCCATTGCGGCGACTTTGTGTTTGAGATCAAGGTGCCCGAAATCAAGGACGCATACAACTGCGAATGCAGCATCTGCGTGAGAAAGGGCTATCTTTGGCTTGACGGGAAAAGCAACGTGAATATTGTCAAGGGCAGCTTAGACCAGCTGACGGCGTATACGTTTGGCGAAAAGAAACTGAAGCATTTGGTAAGAAGAGAGAGCATTGAAGCACACACGCAGATTTGAAGATACTCTTTTTTCTAACTCATTCCGTGAATCATAGTTCTGCCCCAAATGTTTTACTGGTGTGGCGGCATCTTGGTGGAAGGATGAGGAGGCAGACCCACAACATGCTCTGCAGCCATCCTATATCAATGTAAGCGACGCACGACCTTTTACAATGAGGGATGTGAGAGAATATTTTTGTTAACATGATTTCCATAGGCACATGCTATTCAAGGGCTCAACACCTGGGATCTGAAGAGAGTCCCGTAAGGCAACACCCTTTCCCCTCTTCTTTTAAAGACATGGAGCCCTGATATGATGTTTGCAGATACGAAGGTGCTTCCAAGGGAGAACCCCATCAGGACCCAGCTCATAAAGGAGAGCTCCCCAAGGCCGCAGAAGGAGAGCTTGTGTACACAGGCAGTTGCCATTGTGGAGCGCTCACAGTAGCTGCGCCGAGCAAACCAATTGATGAGACCCTCGAAGGAGTCATAGAATGCAACTGTAGCATTTGCGAACGTGTAAGTTATCAAGATTCATCCACTCTCATCCGTACTTTTTTCATCCAGAGAACCAAACGTTGTTTTCTAACTTTGGCCACTTATTTAGATTGGCGCCCTCTGGATATACCGCCCCGTCCCAAATATCATCTTATCCGGAGACGAGGCCAACATTGGCAAATACGAATTCGGAACGCACATTCTATACAAGACGTTTTGCAGGATTTGCGGCGTCGGCATGACGAACAACTTCAAAGACTGTACCGACGAGCATATTGCTGCACTACCAGAAGTCCTGGCGAAGATGTATAAATCACGACATCAGGCGAGGGGTGTCAACGCACGGGTGCTGCATGGGGTGGATGTGAGCAAATTGAAGACTGTCAAGAATGATGGATTGAATGGATTCCCTGGAGATTATGGAAAGGTGTAATGTTGCTTTTGCTGCTAAGAAGATTTCGAATATGTGCGTTGTTGGGGCGGAGCGTGAATGGCGTAGTATTATTGGTATCTTTTAGAACAGAAGCTACATATAATGAGCGTGGCAATTGTGATAATGTTGCTTTCTTATTTTTTCACGAGATGCACTGTTTATGCATTACCGGTTTCAACTTGGAATCTACTCCCACAGGCTCCAGTCAGGGTTGACTAAAACTTGCTGCCCTGGTACATCGTAAATGCTACCATCGCCAAACTCTCCTGTAGTTTCAAAGGCACGGTAGTCCTGCGGCCCTTCTGATTCGACAATATATCCACCTTCACATTGAGTGAAACTCACCTTTACTTGTTCCCTGTAGAAATCATCATAGGCGGATGAAAGCGCGTCGAGGAGATTGCTCACGTTGCCCGATGGGTGAAGGCTCTCCCAGGGGTGAGTGCAGGAATGCTGCTTGCAGGATTTGAGAACCATCATGAGAGCGTCCAGGCGGTCGACCACTCGATCAAGAGGCCATTCTTGCTGTTGGCTGTTGATGACGAGAGTGATGGTGCCGGGCTGCGCGTTCTTGGGCGAGAGAAGATTATTTATCTGTCCTGGATCGGTCTATGGAACCTTGAAGTCAGCAAAAGCAAAAGGCTCGCTCTTAGTACTTGGAATATAGCTGGCTGACCTTCATGTCATAGAGCTCCTTTTCATTACTGCACCAGACGGAGTAATAGAATCCATAGTCCTCTGCTTCAACGCGAAGTCCCTTGTACGTATTATTGGCATAAAGAGGCACGCCATTCTCTCTCCCAAAGATGCTCTCGGCGAGCCCAAAGCCCCAAAACTCAACGGCGACATGTTCGGAGCGAGGCTCAGCCGCAGCATCATAAATGTCAATAGGCGACCCATCGAATTTCTTGTCGTCGATATCAACGCCGGCGATTTTCAATATCGTAGGAGCGAGATCCGTGTGTGAAGAGGGAGCGCGGGTGATTCGCTGCGCGGCAACGCCAGGCCCACGGACGACGAGAGGCACGTTGATGTCGGTCTCGAAGCCGCACGTCTTGCCAGGATGAAGCCGATGCTGGCCAATGTGGTAGCCATTGTCCGAAGTGTAGAAGATGAAGGTGTTGTCGAGCACGCCGGCTTCGTCGAGACGAGTGACGACGGACTCAATAATCTCATCTACCGCCTGCAGCGACCGGAGACGCAGCCTCTGATATTCATCGCCATAATCAACAACGCTATCGTTGAATTTTGGGAGTTTTGAGATCCAGCCAACGCCACTGGGAGAATCCGGGTTGAAGTTTGGCGTCCGGGGGATCTTGTATTCGGGGAAGAGGCCCTCGTGCCGCTCTGCAACCTGCGGAGGATCAAAGGCTCCTGTTGAGCCCTCGCCCACGAGGGCATGGGGTGCGATTGGCGCAAGAGTTATGAAGAAGGGAGATTTGTCGTCTTGGAGAGCATGATTGAGGAACTCCTCGGCGCTCTCGGCCACGATATCGGTGGAATACTTACCGACGGGGTTGATTGGAGGCGCTCCGTTCTTGGTGGTGCTGACATTGTAGTACTGGTAGGTAAAAGGGTCAAGAAAGAAGTTGGACTGAGTATAGCCGCTGACTGGAGGCGAGTCGTAGTTATAGACGGTGTGGGCGTTGAAGAGCTTTCCTACGTAGTAGGTGTTGTAGCCTGACTGTTGAAGCCAGAGGGCAAGGTGGTGGTCATTGTATCCATTCTGGACGAATTTGGGATAACCTCCTTTTGTGTATAAGTCAGAATCTTGACTCTTTGTCCTGTGTATATGTGATCAAGGGAACATACCCCACGGAGGATTCACGTTTGTTACGTTGGTGTTGTGAGCAAGCTGTCCGGTCCACAGACTGACCCTGGATGGACAGCATATAGCCGCTAGAAGTAGAAAGAAATATCAGCTTCTTGGAAACCCCATTTCTTTATAAGTCTTTTTAAATAAATAGAAAAAGAGAAAGTGGTAATACTTACTGGAGCAATAATGTCTCTCAAACGTGGTGCCTTGATGGACCAAATGCTTCTGCAGCGACTGCATATGATCCAGGGTTCCCATATGGTTGTCCTGGTCATCTGTCAAGATGAAGACGATGTTCGGGCGGTCGGGAGCCGCATCGGCCAGGAGAATGGCTGAAAACACCCATGACGACGCAACAATCGCCTGTCGCAGCCTGGTATACATTCTGATCGTCCAGTTGGGCGGGCTGCACTGAATAAATGTGCTGCCGGTTCCGCGCTGATACGGTAGAGCTCATGCAGTTGAGCCACAGAAGTTGATTGATGAGTGCAATTCTCTCTTTTCTCTTCCGTTTAGATATAGGATAGAGGCTTAGATATAGGATCGTCGGCAAAGCTATGGGGCCTCGAGCCCATTGCCTCTGTTTCCCCCACGTTATGGCGATCGCCAATGCTTGAGCTTCAGGCTTGCGCCATGGCCAATCTGTATGCCGTGCTCATCCTTGCAAATAGCGGTAGGTGGCTCGGGAATTTTAAGCGCCTAGCCGACAATCCACAATTTCGACAGCAGTGAACTCTAGTTGATTGTTTTCGAGGGTAAAGTGTTGAAACGTCGTTTGGAACCTGGCATAAGGCTGCGAGAATTGAATAGTTTTGCTGCTTGATGATCCGGCCATCGTGACGCGGACCACTAGTTTTAGAGGCTACCTTACCATGTAGGAATGATGTTTCTCATGGATTGAAACTTATTGATTGAGTCGTGATGATGATCGGACCATGATATTTTGTGCTGATAGAGCTCGGTGCAACTACCAGTCAACAACTACTTGCACTTTATGCCTCACGACTTATAAGACTCGGTTGACACTTTGTGTCTCGTCATATTCCGAGGTATCAGAGCTTACATATGCTAGCCCCACTGTAGATAAGGAAGAGAAGCAAGGCACGGAGTAGAAAGAACCGGGTGGCTGAGGCAATGCATGCTATTCTCCAGCTAGAGATTATATGGTGGACCTTGGCCCTGGAGCTCATCATTTTATACAACGCTGAGGTTGTTAGATTGACTCATCGAGCATAAAAAATAAAGCTTGCACGTCTAAGAGTCTATTGTAAGTTGGGCTGGCATCACACTACTTGGAGGTTGGCACGTCTTTTTCAACTTCTCTATACGTGTATCGTATTCAGTCATGCAAACGACATTTTGGAATCCAAGGCTAACAACTGTCATGTTAGTGAAGACCATCGCTCGCTGGTCAAGTGATGATGCGTGTGAAATACGCCCGGATCCATGCAAAACCCCGCCACGCAAGAAATATAATACGGGAATGTTGCCGTTCCCCGCACGCAGAGTTACGGGCAGAGGTACAGAGCCAGAGCGGTACTTGTACGGTTCTGTAAGAAGTACATGGTAGCTTCTCACAGGACCCAATGGTTGGCCTCCCGCATGAGAAGGGAGTGGCACAGAAGCGCGACAAGTGTCTCATCCCAAGAACTTGCCAGGTACAGATTACTCGCTCAGAGTGTACTTGGTAGCCCTCGCATCGTTTTCGCCCTGGATTTTGGGTAGCAGCATTTTTTGCCATCGAGAAATTGTCGATTTTGATCGCTTGCCTTTCAATTACAGGCCTTTGGCACTTTGTCGTTCAATCGTTGCAGAATTTGACAGCGTCTAGCAGCCATGGAATACGAGATGGACCAGGCAAGTCTTGATCTCATCATCCAGCTTCAGTTGGAAGATGCCCAAAGCATGGCCAAGGGAAAGTACCAGGAGGGCAAGGCTCCCGATTTCGACCTGGCGCTTGAGCTTTTCAACTCCGAGCTCGCCTCGTTCCATGCCTTTATCCACGATCGAGAAATGAGTCGCAGCCTGGCTCGTGCCGTTGTGAGCGACGCGGACGTCATTAGAGAGCTCGTCAACGAAGAGGAACAAGCGACACGCGATCGGATGCTTGCGCTCCATGGCTTTGATGAGAATAACATTGCAAGGGACAACCTCTTTCCCCCGAGACAGCCACCGGATACGGCTTCCTTGAAAGAGAACATCTCTGATGAAATGGTCAACAAACTCATATTTCTATTTCACGATGATGGCGGGCCTTCACCTATTGCCGAGTCATCTAGGATGGGTGAACGAGCTAATCGGTCGATGACCAAAGTGAGCAACAGACGTCGCTGCATTGTTTGCAATGAAGATTTCCCATTCGTCGACACGCTGCGATGCCCGTGCTCTCACGATTATTGTCGCGAATGCCTGTCCAATTACATTAGTAAAGCAATAAACGACGAGTCCATATTCCCCCCCTCGATGCTGTGGGAAAACGATTCCTCTCGACGGTGTTAACCAGATCTTCATTCCTGCGGGAATACTTGGGAAATATCGCGCCAAGGAGCTCGAGTACGGTTCGACGAATAGACTATATTGCCACCTACCCAGTTGCTCGACGTTTATCCCCACGCCGTTCATCAAGGATGAGGTGGCGACGTGTGTGAAATGTCGAAGTAGGACTTGCACCATCTGTAAGGGCGCAGCCCATACGGGCGATTGCCCCAAGGACACGGAGACGGCCAATATTCTGCGTATTGCGGGAGACAATGGCTGGAAGAGGTGCTTTCAGTGTCGGAGAATGGTAGAGCTGTCGCATGGTTGCAACCATATATGTAAGGTTCCCTTTCCCCCTTTTCCATCGTTCTTATTTCTTTTCTCCTTCTCTCTTCGAGCCCAGTTCTCACACTTTAGCAGATTGTAAATGCGGAGCCCAGTTCTGTTACACCTGCGGAAAGCGATGGAAGTCTTGCGGCTGTGATTTGTGGAATGAGAATATGCTGGTTGCTCGGAACATGGCTGCAAATCAGTTCGCGGGCGGACAACGTCAAGCTGCGAATCAAGGATGGGGTCTATGAATGAAATGAAGGAGCAGAAGGCACAGATGGGAAATGAGGATCATTAAAGAGATTTTACAAGAAGATTGTCAGTAGATGTTGGTCTCTTGTTGTTGGATATCAAGTAGTACCTAGGTAGCTGAGATTGGATATTACATCACCATTGGGGCATACACACCAAAGGAACAGCGGTATCACCTTCTGAGTGGACGAAAAGGGAAGTTTGGCCTTGACAGTAGGCTAGATTCCAATGGGTATGAAAATATCTTTTTGTTGGCTACCGCTCATTTTTGAGACGAGGGGATGTTGTGGGACACCTACCCAGCGTCCCCGGAAGGAAAGAAGTCTCTTGACCTACATCAGGGAATATATGAATATATAACGGATAGCCAACTCCCACCTTTTAGTCTTGATAGAAGAATCAAGTCTGTTACAACCCACCAAGGCCTCTTCATACTTTGACGCGGACATCTCACGGAGGAACCTGGCTCTCCCCCTTCTACGTCGCTTATTCACCAACATGGCAATGTGGGACGTGGCGTAGGGGGTGATTTGGGGATAGTTCAATTCCTTGGCCTGTCGCCGCGTAATGACGAAAATCATGGTGCCGTTCTCGGCGGTCGGCAGGCGTGACAACGCGTCTGCGTTAACATGGCTTTTACCTTGGCGATGTCGGATATCTATTTGGTGTTTGCACCTTTTTAAGTATAAGCGCCAGTTCCCCAACCTGCATTTCCCTCTGGGTCTATGCGGTCCAACGCTCTGAAACGTGTCTTGTATTGCTGTGTGATCTGTGACGACGTCGATATGTGAATAATCTACGATATGAGATGACTTTTGCAGTCCCTAGACGAGAGTTGCTGTTACTAGTTTTGTAGACCTATAGTTTATCTCTGCGGATGCGAAAGTGGTCAAGAAGAACAGGATAGTGTGTACATCTTCGTCTTGCATCTAATGTAGTGCTGCTCTGAATCCTCTTTCTTTACTTCCGTAGGTAATTACAGAGAGGTTCAACTTTGGGGTTTGCATAATGTTTTACGTTACTGTCACATGAAACAAAATAATAGTACCAATATCAAGACCCATCCTACGACAAAGGTTGACAAGTAATCTCCTGTCAGGCTGTGCAACATAGCCCGAGCTGGTCCATAGGGCCAGACCTCCCATTTGCCCATCGAGTTAAGATTGAATAAAATCAGCGACCATAATCTCACTCTACAGGGCTGCATAATGCCAAACTTTATCATCATCTCAGGTCTTGACCAGGTTCATTAGCAAAGAGAATAATGGCTAAGCTGTCCATCAGTGTCGTGCCTTAATGTTGTATGTGATATGCAGTAGTAACATGTTCTCTTTTCTGAAAAGATCTAGCATCCATCCCCCCCAAAAATCCTGAGGCGTATGAGATGTGACCTGAGATGTCCCGCTCGGCTTCCCCATTATATCTCGGCTTCTTGATGGTGGGTAGAGGTAGGATTGGGGGCCATTGCATGATGGCGTAGCCTGGTATCCAAACATTTGCGTACAAGCAGCCATCGTGGCGGTGTCTAATTTGCTTTTTGCTGTCCAGCCTGCAGAGTAAGGCATCGTATTGTTGGACAGCAACGTCTAATGTGCAAAAATAGATTGGTCAATGCAATTGAGCGATGTTCCCATTATCGCTATGCCACTGAGGTTTTGCCACGTTGGATTGCCTGCAGCTGAGACCAAAAAGTATGCGAGGCAGCCTGGACGATGGAGGTCACCCATGTACAGCTTACATGGGTGACCTATGTTCAGCTTGTCTATCCACTCGCTGAAGCCCACAACATCTCAGGCCTCCATCTTAAGCTGAGAAACGATTGCGGCCTAGTTTTGCCTGTAATGTGCCCGTATATTGGGTGTATCGCATGTGAAAGCATTTCTTGCGTATGTGACATTTAGCTATTCCAAACTTGAGACTCTTTACAGCTACTTGGTATATCCTGTCCATAGGTTACACGGCTAAATCCTTCCATAATCGATTTTGTTGCACGAAGGCTTGGACAGCGTCAAAGATCCATCGCTTCTTAGTATGGATAAATACAATATTCATGATTTCGAGGGTGGTGGTAGAGAACTATTACCAACGATTAGTGCGCGTAAATGAAAGAGAGCCACGACAGCCACGGTAAATCCTAGGCAAGCAACAGATTCTAACGTTCCATTTCGGTGAGAATTCGCTGTCTTAGTGGAGCATTCCATGATATCGTCCCCGCACGAGGCTTTATGGGAGACCAGGGCAAGCAGTGGTTACACGATGGTCAGCCGCACCATCTCCCTGCTCTTAAGACTGCTGCGTTGGGCTTTAAGGCTGCCGCATCAGGCTTCAAGGCTGTTGCGTCAGGTTTTGCATATGAAGCCCAACCATTGAATTATCATGAGTAGGACATGCCGGCTATGCCCAATTTGATATTTCATTCTCGGCTCGGATTCGTCACGTAACGGCATTAATATACTATTTAACATCTGCCGCCAGCAGTCAAACTTAATATTTATTGCTGTCTTGCCACCACAGCAGATTGGAGAAGAAATCAGCATTGGATCGGGCACCGGATCCTGTCACCACAGCCAAGACAAGATCTAAATCTTGTACTAAGCAAAAGCTCCAACCAAGCCAGTGTATCTCCTGGCTCATCAATTTCTTCTTCAGCAATAAGAGTTTATGCTCCTTTCTTTTGGTGTCACCTTTGGATCTTTTATCCTCTTTGCCCTTCTGAAAACTGTCGAGAAATACGAAAACATCAGACTGCAGTAGCCTAGAGAGCGAACCTACAGTCTCTCCTCAGTTAAGACGTCTAGTTTTCGCTTTACTCTTTTGAGAGCTGTCCATTATGGCAACTGGTATGCTTTTCTCCTTCCATCTCTTATTGACTATAGCTAACGGGGTCACATATAGAACACGCGTCTGGAGAATATATGTCGGTTCCCAGCAAAGCTGCTGAACAAGTCCGGAACCGCACCGCTTACGCCTCTTTTGGAAATGAAGGCCTTACAGCGACTGCAAATGCGCACGGCCGCTTGCTCCAAATCACACGCTATTTTGGGGAGGAACAAAAGCATTTTGACAACCCATCGGGTTTCGTCTGTGTGGAATTCGCTGAACTGCCACCTCCTTACTTGATCGTCTCACGTTTGGCTCGCTTGGGGTCGCACACCAAGAGTTCTAAAAACGGGATGCGCTTCGAAATGAGCTCCAATGACAGCGCATGGGAAATGAGCTCAGAAATACCAAAGATGGAGTTTCTTCGCGACCGTTGGCCGCGCTTCAGCACGACCACCCAAGTATTCGATGTCAAAATCGAATATCGCATATACAAAGACACTGTGTACCAAGTATATACATATAAAGAGAAGAAATCAGAAGCTCGAGGCATCACAACCCTTCCACAGCTTACCATCAACGTCAAACCACTTTTTCAATGTCTTGATTTCTCAAAGAAACCTAGTAGAATTGACCAGGATCCAAAGAATGCATATTTGAGAGAAAGAAACGGAGAAGAAAATGTTCTCAGGATCCGGAAAAAAACTGAGGAGAATGGAAATACAATTGTGCAAAATGCTGCTTGTTTGTGCTTATCGTTGTTCATCAATGGTCATGCTCAAAAATTGTCTGGGGATGACGAAACCACTGAGTATACAATTGATCCATCTAACCCATCTGAGCGACAAAAGGATGGGGAGATAGAAATAGCATTGGCTTATACGCTGAGGCAAATTCCTTCGAACAACGAAGATGTCAACAGTATCGAGCCCGTGGACTTGACTGACTATCGGAGGGTACTTGAAGAATCTGGGGCTGAGTTCGAAGCAACATCATTTACGGAGGACGCACATCTTAATTTTGCACTGAGACGAAATTTGGAACACATTTTATCCGTTTGCAGCATACCTGCTGCCGAGACTTCTGATGGGATTCCTCTAATAGCTTTGACGTGTGGAGATGTTTCTGGCCACCGAATTTCCATTGCTGCAAGCTTGTAAGTCTTATGGCACCTATTATGATATTTCAAGAGCTAACATAGTGGAAAAGTTATGCATTTCAAGTTCTACTTCAAGCGTTGAGTCATTTCAGTGAGAAAGCAAAGACATCATGCAAAACACCCAAATGCCCTTGTCAAAGCTACAATTTCAGCGCCATATCTCAAAATCTCTGCGGAAGCTACGATTGTTACATGCGTTCACGAATCTGGAAAGTCTGTTATGGGCATGTCAAATGGTTATTAAAGATCTTAAAGCATGACAAAGACGAGAAATCTATTTGTCCTCACCATTGGGCCAGCGGGGAAGTAATAAAGGGCTGGGAAGGCCACTCCTTTTTACGGGGGGAGATCTCTCTCCGATACACCATTTCACATTATTAAAGCTGCAGAATTTTACAAAATAGCTGGAAAGGAAGACAAAAAAAAGGAAGTTGCCGATGCATTCCAGCCCATCATTACTAATTGGGTCAAAAAACTTGACGAAAGGAACAAACAAGGCCAATACGCATTTCCACATTTCAGACAAGAACCAACTCACATATTCTGTTTTTCTAATCATGTTATGATATGGAGAGGCCTTAAGTCGGCTGAGGATCTTGGGATGACCCAGGAGCTTAAACCTGATTTCGACCCTGAGACGAAGCAGGGTCGAAAATTGAGCTACACATCCACCAAGATTAGGACCAACATACTCAAAAGATTTACTACGAAAAACACACAGTCCAACCAGCGCATGCTCACGAGTTTACGCAGCCCCACCGGAACGGAATTTCTTCTTCGATTGGAAGATACAGTACTTTTTGACGCCGATAATTTGGGGCTATTTGAAAAAACTACAACACCAGCAAACACAAACGGGTGGGATAACAAGATTGACGTTTGGAAGAGCATGATAGACTTCCAGATGGATCAACTAGGAAGTGAGGATATTGATTGGATACACCCATTACAATTCGCGCAGGCAATGATGATGTCCGCGAAAGATTGGGATATTGGCTCCACGCCGAAAGACCAAATGACCAAAATGTTCGATTTTTCAAAATCGGTTCTACTTGAAAGTTCTTCTTGTAACGGACTATTTCCGGGACAGCTGGACGAGAATAAAGAGTCTGCACTGTTCAGCGAAGAGCTTGAAAGCGAAGACTACTGGAACACTACTTTTGAGTTACCATATATCTTATGGACCTACCGAATGCAACCAAAAATTGCTTCACGCACTCTACCGCGTCAGCGCCTTACTAAGTCTCGACCAACTTCGAATGCAGAGTACCAGGAAGGCTTCACGGATGACAATAATATACCATTCGACAACATCGTTGACGCTAGAAACATTGTGGAGTATACAGACGAGTGGATGTATAATGAGCCTAAGTTTTTTGGTCTCGAGTACGGTGATCTAAAGTCTTCCGTCGAAAAATTCCGTGCAAATAAAAAGGACATTCATGTGAAAGTCATGCTGAAAATTATTAGAAACCAAGCTCAACATCCTGATGGCAAAGTTAAAGGATACCTCATTGATGTGCCGAAATCCAAATCTCTCCGGGAGAAGGACGAATATACTACACCGAAAATTTCCGGAACGCAAATCTCCAAAAACTCCGAAATGTACGGTCTTCTAGCAAAGAAACGATTGCCAGAGGAGGCAAAGAAGAGACTTGTTCATTTTTATGGCCCAAATAGAGAGACCGCGTTGATATGCTATCTTGCCTCGTCGGAACAGGATGAGATTTCAATTTTTTTTCAAAGACATGCCTTGTATGACAAGTATTTCTTTGATGAAACAACGCCAATACTCAATACATGGGAAACCGAGCTTCATCTATCTTTCTATCGAATTACCGATGAAAATAGCACCCCCAAAGCTCCTGGTATTTCCCCACAAGATAAGATTGAGTTCCCGCATAGTTATCAGCAGAGCGAGAGTAAGTGGATAGGCCGAGCTGTAATGAGCTTTAGGTTCGACGGCGACGTATTCGATCGTTATTGGACATGCCACTTTTTTGAATGCGGGTCGCAGCGGGCAGAAAACGAGGGAGATTTTGAATCGCTTGGCATACCCAATCTCAAAACGGCTAAAAACTCTTCGAAAGAACATCCTTGGAAGCAACGACAGGTTTTGGAACTGTTATTATTTGATGAGATTTTACGGGAAATGCTAAAGAGTACTCAACATATCCTTAAAAGCGCCAAGGGTGAAGTCCTAAGAAATCCTAAGAAAAATCCTTCTTCAAATGCACAAACAATCAGTCTCACATCGCCACTCTCAGATCCGCTTGATTTGTTTCAAGAAGTTAATGGTGCCGTATTTGATTCTACGACCCAATTATGGCGCAAATTACACCATATACTGCAAGTTGTGGAAGACGATCTCAGCGAAAATTTAACAATTATTGGGCACTGGAAGGATCGACAGGCAAGCCGAGCACCCAACCGACCGCGATGGACTCTCAAGGATGAACGCGGTTATCGAAGTGATATATATAAGCTTCTTGCATCAAATGAACAAAAAATCATCAAGTTGAAGCGCTGTTACGCCGACATCGAGTCGTTCAAGACGCTGCTGTCGAAGAGATTGGAGATTACACGCCAAGACTTGGACCTGCGCCGTGCCAACGATCTTCGACTCTTTACGTACGTAACGGTGGTATTTCTCCCCATCAGCTTCGCTACTGGCGTGTTCAGCATGAGCGACGCACCGACGGCGGGAATTATGGGCAGCATGGCTACAACCGCAACTGTTGCTCTGTTGGTGACCGTGGTGCTCTTGTTCAATGCCAAATCTTTGGAGGCGTACCTGGCGCAGCCACTGTTATCCCTCTTCCGCCGAGTATTCTACAATCCTATAATTAGCCCGTGTGTTTACTTCCTTGCGCGTTACTTGTTTTTCCCTCTCCACAGCTCGTTGCCGGATAACATACTGCCTCCAGGAAAGGTCAAAGGTTTTCTTACGAGACTTTCGCAAATTGGTGCGATAAGTGAAGCACGGAGAGATTTTTTCGCGACCGCTGAGAGCCGTTTAGAGGAGGGGAATCCTCACGCAGACCCGGCGAGATCCTCCCAGCTGTCGTCATCTCAAAGTTCCACGATTGCACAGAGCGAAGAAGGCGTACTTGCTAAGACATCATCAGAAAGATCAGGATCAGATCCTTCATCGATGACAACAACCCTTCAATAGTTTTAGAGCCGACAACGAGAGATGACTGCAAGAGAGTTGGCTCTTCGTTGGTCTGAGGCCTGATTTTCATGTCTTCAAACTCGTGTCAATCCCCTCTCTACAGTTTGTCAATTTTAGCAGAATGCGAAAAAGAAACCGGATCTTGGTTTAGTCAGCTGTGCTGGAGTGCTAAATAACATAATCGGGGTGCTAGATAACTTCGTGCTCTCTTTATTTTTGGGGTGTTGGATAACAGAACTGGGGTGCTGGATAATGGCTACCTAATTTTATAGTCATACTCGGCCTGTGATTTTAAAGAGCCTTTAACATTAATAGCTTGCGAACAGAATTTCAGATTTTGAATTGAGGACATCATGTAAGGCAACGATAGAAAAAGTTTAATCAAGGGGGTTTTTTTTAGGGGAGATCTTATCCTTAAAATTGTAGCATTCAACGGCGAGTCTATTACATAAACATTGGAGCATACACACTAAAGGAACAGCGCTATCACCTTCTGAGTGAACAAAGAGAGAAGTTTGGCCTTCACAGTAGGCTGGCTTCTAATGAGTATGAAAATATCTTCCTCCGTCTTCATCCACCAACATAACATCAAAGTGGGCTTTTTAAGATATCTTACTCCAATAAATCTCCATCCATATCCACCCAATTCGTGGGGGATTTTGCTCACTAGCAGCAACACGTCTAATAGCCCCACTTGATAACGACATCGGGTCATCGGCGCCTATCTCGACAACTTTCAGGCTCTTTTCTTTTTTCTCCAAATCTCTTCCCTCTGTTGGCACTGTCCTTTGTTTCTGTGTTTTCCTCCTCTTTTCCTTTCTCTTCAATTCGTGTCTTTATGCTCTGCTTTTGATCCTTGTACATATTCTTCGCTCGAATTCGACAAAGCGAATCTCTCTATTCCCCCGCCACTTTCTAACGTATCCGTTATCGGCCGCGGGGCCACTTCAGAAGCCAAAAACATGGCGGCAGTAGAACTGGAACAGCAACAGGGCGGAGGGCTGCAGACGGCAAAAGATCTCTTCTCTGGCGCTCTTGGAGGCATTGCGCAAGTCCTGATCGGTATGCAATTCCCTTTTCCCCTTTTCTCCTCTCGCTGCTGGAGCACAATCCGAGTTTCGGCGCAATTCTGGCGACGGCCCGGAGCAACGCTTTCCCACGGCTTGCATCGCAACAACTAACATCCTGCCAGGCCAGCCCTTTGACATCGTCAAAGTCCGTCTCCAGACATCGACCCAGTACGCGGGCGCCCTCGAAGCCGCCGCCTCCATCTACAAGCATGAAGGTGCCCTCGCCTTCTACAAGGGCACGCTGACGCCGCTCATCGGCATCGGCGCCTGCGTGTCGGTGCAGTTTGGCGCATTCCACGCCGCGCGCCGCTGGCTCGAGGCTCGCAACGCCAGCAGCGGCCACAGCACGACGGACCTCAGCTACGCGCAGTACTTTGCCGCGGGCGCCTTCGCCGGCGTGGCCAACGCGCCGCTGTCGGGCCCCATCGAGCACATCCGCATCCGCCTGCAGAGCCAGCCGCACGGCGCGGGGCGCCTCTACAACGGGCCCCTCGACTGCATCCGCAAGATCAGCGCCCACAACGGCGCCCTCAGCGGCCTGTACCGCGGCGAGGCCGTGACGGTCTGGCGAGAGGCCTTTGCCTACGGCGCCTGGTTCACCACCTTCGAGTACCTCATGAACTCGGATGCCGCGCGCAACGGCATCGACCGCAAGGAAATCCCCACCTACAAGATTGCCCTGTACGGAGGCCTTGCCGGAGAAGTCCTCTGGCTGGCCAGCTACCCCTTCGACGTTGTCAAGAGCAAGATGCAGACCGACGGCTTTGGCGCCCAGCAAAAGTATCCGACTATGCGAGCCTGCTTCGCTTCTACATACCGCGCCAATGGCCTGGGGGGATTCTGGAAGGGCATTGGACCTACGCTGGCTAGGGCTATGCCTGTGAGCGCGGGCACTTTTGCCGTGGTGGAAATGACCATGCGAGCTATCAACTAAAAGGAGAAAGTTCAGTGAAAATGGAAAAAAAAGCGAGCGAAGCGATTCGAAAAAGCGAAAGAGATGTATGAAAGAACAAAAAATATGTTCTCTTCTTTTTCTTATTCTGGCGTTATTGGCTTGGGATGGGATCACAGCCGAATTGCACGGTAAAGGACGAAGCGAAAAGAAATATGGCATGGATATAGAGACGGAATCTGGGAATATTGCCTGTTAATTCTAGACAGCTGTATGGTTCAAGTGAATTATTATGAGAGCCAAACATTCAACATGAATTTAATCAATTGATCTTCGTTATAAGCCGTGTTAATATTTATATCTAATGGACACAATAACACAATTCTATTTCATACCTCTTTATGCAAAAAGTCAAAAGCCATCAATCTTACCATCCAACGTTCTCGTTATTTTCCACCCGCCTCTGGAGAATTTGTCTTGCATTCAGTGGTGTCAATGCCACGAGCTGCAGCTCCTCAAGTACCGCACGCGCCTCGTCATTGTCGGTAAACGCTCGATCACTAGCTTGCTTGAGCGTGATGGCGATGGCGTCCTCGCTCTCTGCAGTTGTCGTCGTCGGCAAGTTGAGCAGGACAAGCCCCTCGCGAAGAGATTCTAGCGCTGCCGAGCCGTTGGGAATGAAGCGGTCAACAAGTGAAAAGATGGACGCGCAGTCATGCGCAAATTGTGCTGCCCCAAGCGTGGTGAATGTTTGACGGATGAGAATACTGGTCCATAGCAAGTCTTGGAGCTTTTCGAGCGCATCTCGCCAGACACGGCGAAACGAGGCCGCAGAGAGGGCTTTGCCCAAGAACTCTAGGTTCCTCTTCAAGACGCTCAGGGGCTCATCTAGTTCAGGTGTGATGGAGAGGGCTGAAGAGTCATCTGTTATTTCAGACAACATTAGTAAGACTTACTGGTTACTAAAAATGATGAAGATGTGTATCAGAGCTTACCAGGAGTGGCGCTTTCGCCAATTGTTGTCCACTGAACATTATGGGTATAGGCACGCAACGCTTTAGAGTGAGAGTCGACCAAGGCACCCATCAACAGCTCTTCGCCGGCCTTGCGACGGTTGGTATATGCTGCAATAGTTTCGTCAAAAATGGCCCCATTCTCGTCGCCATCATCAACGGCAGCGACAGTGCGTTCCTTGAGATCATGATTGTTCCCAACCACGTTACCGATTGCTGAGCCTTGTGGCTTTATTTGTCGAGATTGACGTCTGTGCAGCTGATCCCAGAGAATGACATAGAACTATACTCCGAATTAATATTTTTCTTTGCCTCCGGATTTGCCCAAACTTACTTCTTCATCGCCCCACTCCGCCAAAGTGTTGGCAATATGATCGGAGCTACCAATCACCTTGCACAACGTCTCCAAGGCACCAGTCCCTTCCAGGGCAGCGAGCTGTTCTTTCGTTACGCCGTGGATGGTTCGGCCCAGGGTAGAAGTCAAAGACTGGTAGGCCTCCAATGAGCTTCTCAAGCGATCATGGTATCCATCGAGAATATCAAGTTGGATATCCGTGAGAAACTTTAGCTTTTGCTTGACTTTACGGAGGCGTTCGTATTTTGTGGTTACCACCCGTAGCAGATCCGTGAGCTGAACAGCCGCAAATGTAGGCTTCATCTTGCCGGGCAGTGAATAATCGTAATCGATTTTGCGCGCGTCTCTTGATTCCAAGATGGCCTCGAACCTCTCCAACGCAAAACTTCGCTCGGCCTGGAACCACACATCAAAGTACTTATCCAGTATGATCTCTGACAGTCCTGCCCAGCCATTCTCGGGATCACCGCCGTCATAGTTGAACCGAGATCGGATATTCTCGTCCAGGGCCATGATTTGGGATATAAAACTGCTCAAGAACCCAGGGTTCGTATGCGTCTCTGACGCTACTGCGTCAATCTTCTCTCGAACAACGGGTAGCATTGCAGTGATGAGGGCACAGGCAGGATCCACATAGATGGTCTTATTAGCCACGGGCGAATCGTGGAACTTGGACGCCAGAAGATGGCCCAGATTATCGCGAAAGAAGTCCTCCCACTTTTCCAACGTTGTCAGAAGCCAGGGAAAGCAATGCGTCCCAACTGATTGAGCGCTGCTGGTTGGTTTATCGCTCATGAAATGGAAGCGAAACTCGGTAACAAACATCTTGGCCATGACTTCAAACGGCAAGAGGGCCACGATATCTGCGCTATGAATGACTTCTGGCATCTGCAAATCGAGAAGCTTCTCCACACAGGCTAGCCATTCTTCGTCCATTTCCGACTGAGGGTCGACTTTGGGCCAGCGCTTCTTATTCAATACAGTCTCCAACTCGGTAGACATTATTTGTTTCATTTCATCCCAGAGATTCTTCGTCATCCTTTCAACATGATCCACAAGATGAAGCTCATCATTCCCGGGCAGGGATCGAAGCTTGATCGCCAGCTCTTTCAACAGCGCATACGGTTCGAGCGCCTCCTTGGGGCTACCTGGTAGATGGGACCGAGCCTCTTTCCGTAGTCGCTCAGCATCTTGTAACAGCAAGAAGTATTTCTGAGCCAGTTCGACATTCTGCAGCTGCTTCATGGGCTTCTGTAGTCGCGCAATCGCCTCGCTCGGCGCATCGGAAGCAGCAGCTATTTGGACGCGCCTGTCGATGCTTTCTTGCAGCTCGTTGAACTCGGCGATTCGGGCCTGGAGGGCTGCTTGGCGTTCATCGCCCATGCGCCTCGCCTCTTCCAGCTCTTTTGCAGCGTCGTCGAGCTGCGATTGGAGCTGGTTTCGCTGCAGTTCGACATTGGTGAGTAGCTCGTCGAGGTTGTCGAGGTCAGCAGTCGATTGAAGCTTGTCCTCGAGATAGTCCTCGACGCGGCTATCCAGGGAGCTGCCATTGAGGATTCCAGACAAGGTAGCCATGGTTTTTATACGTGGCCCTATCAAGTTGCATCGAAGCTGGCAAGTATGACGATGCACGTTGCATGTAGCTGGCCATGCTTATCGATACGGGCTACCGAAGGTTATCCGAGGCACGATGTATGCACCCACTAATAGACAGAGAGGACAAACACTACTAGTATGATTCACGTTGCCCTATGAGCTGGTGTTTGGAAAGTTATAAATTGATTGAATTGATCATTGTTCACTTTGTTCTTTTTACTGTTCAAGCAATTCGCAGAGCTTAGAATAATTCGTCACTCGTGATAATAGCACCAGCACCAGTTATTCTGCAGGTACGGTAGCGGAACAGCTGCTCCGTGTTTATGGCGAGCTGCAGCCATTATCTGCAACGACAGGGGGTTGGGCTGCAAAATGCTACCACCAAGAACAGCGCTGAAGTGCAGTGCTTACGAACGGCCCTTGATCGCGCAGAGCATTGCTGCATTAATAAGGGGCCGCGACGGTAAAGAGTGTAAAAGCTGAGTGTTTACTCTGTCTGCGTTTACTCTGCGCTTTGATCGGCTTTGTTGACAGCAGGTGACTGATTTACATGTTTTTGGTACGAAAGCACAAGCTTCTCTAGTTGTTTACTCCGCGTCTTCCGAATAACAAGCGAGTAAATTCAAGTACTTGTAGTATAAGAGAAGATGTAAGTTGCTATATATAGGTAGGTGACCAAGACATGTTTCTACAGTACACGTAAGTAAGCGGTCAGTAGCAGCTGCGCCTCGCTCTTCACCTCGATCCATGTATTGATCGTATGGAGCGCCAATTAATGCCTGACACGACCCTAGGCATTAGCTCCGGCGCAGCTCGACTTGGCCGCGAGAGACACGGATTGTCATGGCAACCTGCCAAGATTATACGAGGTGCAAGTGTAGCGCTGATGGTCGGGTGCGTACACGAGGTCGGTGTTTCTGTTGATTGATATCCTGTAACTCACCTTGTTAAGAAAGCTGGAAAGGATGAAGGATAGGCGTGTAAGATGCCAGACGTGTACCGTGTAAGTGCATGCGCCTGTAGCACCACCCAAGGTCGAATTTCACATGACAGCACGGCTGAAGACGCCTCCAATAAAGGAAGCCAATCTTCAGAAATATGCGTGTCTTACCCACCCGCCTCTGCCGCATGAGCTTGAATGCCTTGACTGACGATCGATCGCGCGCAAACCACGATGAGACCGGCCTCCAGTCCTGCACCAGACGCGAGCGCATCGGCCCCGTTTGTCGCCACCATGCCCTCGCAGAAAAACAATCAGCGATCTTTAGCGCACTGATCCCCTGCAAGGCACCCGCTGGGAAACGGGACATATCCACTGCCACCCCGGCCACAGCGGCGCCGCTCAGCCTCTGGCGAGTCCAGCTGCTGAGCTTTCGCAAGCACCAGCGCCAAAGCGCCTGGAAAACTGCGCACCTTTGCGCGTCCCAGCCAAGCTTTTTAAGCCCCGCGGCCCCACGGCGCCAACGTCACCCCCGTTCCCCAGCCAACCAAAGTCAATACCAGAAATGGCGTGGCTGGACGAACCAAAATGCGAGCCCATCCCTGCCAAAGTACATTCGGAGCTCCAGCGTTGCAATAAGCTGCGAGATCTAAAGATACTTTTCCGCTAACTTCCCCAGCCATCTGAATTTTGAAGAAAAAGACTTTGGAGAGAAGCGACAAGCCAAAGAGAAAAAAAGAGGGAAAAGCTAAAGAGAAAGTTACGTGTTACATACGTTGGGCTGCACCCCCCTTTCTTGTCAATTCCCATTTTTCCCAATTCCTCTTTTGGAAGGACTCGCATCTTCTTCTTTGAGCCAAGTGTCGTCCTGCACGTCGTCCATGACAACTGAAGCCCGCGCAGCACGCAAGACATTCTCGTCGCTCTAGGCATTGCAGGGTCTGTAGCGGGAATTCCACGCTCACTCCGATTTGCTTCAATATTCGCTATTCATCCACGATTTCCTGCCACGAGCCACGGCGACTCGGAATAGCGCCGGCAACATCTGAGGGAGTGGGCTTCTCACCGCTCGCTCATTCCAACGTGCGTTGCCGCCATCCTTGCCTCCACGCGACATTATTTGCGCGAGTCTGTGTCGGGATTCGACCAACGATACCGTGACGAGAGGCCTCTCCGAAGCAGAGAGCACTCACTGCACGCAGCGCAACAGGGATCCTGCGCGGTTCAAACGACTTGCGCTCTCGGCGCTTAATCTCCCACGCGATCGCTTCTTAGTAGGAGTCTGCCCTCCATACTCGTCACGTCTGGATAGTTACGAGGGACATCGCCCTCTACCAAAACACCCGCAATGGCGACGACTCGGTCGGGTACGAGCTCCAGCTCCAGTACCACGATCATCTCGGTGCGCCGATTCCATCGAGGATGGCAGAGTGAGTCTCGCATCGCCCAGCGCCTGGAATGCGGCAACTTGGTCCTAACAATGTGTCTCAACAGGATTCGTCCCGTTTCTCGGGTACCACCACGTGCTGATGATTCTGATCGTCGTCGCAATCATTCTACTATGTACGTCACCAAAATAGCCGTTCCAATTCTTCATACGCCGTTGCTAATCGCTCAATCACAGCGCTGCTGCTTGCCGGCTGCTCGTCTTCATCGCCTCTAATCCCCGGCATCTTCCTGCTTTCCATCTACTACAAGTCTTACGAGGCTCACCCCGATACCGCGCAAGTTGATTACAGCTTCTACACTGCGATGCAGCGCCTCACTGGAAACGCCGGACTGCAGGCTCGCGTTGGTTACTTTGGCATCTGCGTCAACCCGGATGGTGGCTCGTGGCTTTGTAGTAACAATGCGACAGCCCTGGCCAGAGAAGTCTCAGTTGACCAAGACCCCCTCAATCTCATCTGGCTGGCTGCCCAGTTCAAGGATATGATTGTATTTCCATACTTGATGTGAGTACTGCTTTGCATCCTCTAATGCGCATATGCACGTTTGTCATATGCACTTTGCTGACATGGACCTTTAGCATTATTGCCATCATTTTTGCCTTCATCTGTCTGCTCCTCCTCGCTACCTTTCCTGGATGGCACGAGGAAGAAGATTCTGAAGGATCCGAGCGCGAGGTCAAGCCGTTTCCCTCCCGTCCCGTCTCGCAAATCGCCCTGGCCATCATCTTCATCGCTTCCATCTTCGTTCTCGTCTCGGTCCTCTGGCAGCACACCGCATCCGTCGCAGCATCCGTCATCGCACAAGACTTTGGAAATGGCGTTGTCAAGAGTGGTGTCGGCACCAGCGCCATGGTAATGGGCTGGTTCGCATTCACGCTACTCATCATCGTCACCATCGGCCTGCTCGTAATGATCTTGAGTATACGCGTCCTGAGTTCGATGGTGTGATGATGAGGGGTTTAATGGGGAGGATATGCGGCGACGACAGGTAAGGGAATGATATATGAGATGGGAAGACTATGTGTATATGTGATGGGCAAAACCAGGGGCGTGTAAACGGGCGGCACAACTTCGTACTTTAAGGGGGGTTGGTTGGTTTACAGGCAACATCAGCATCGGAGTTACCAATGGCGTTCACGAAGAATACATAATGCGACACTACAACGACAAAAAACTGAGAAAAAAGAAGACAAAAAAAAAAACTCCCAATACCCACCCCTCCTTACTTTTTGTCCGAAACAGACGACAGTTTGGGCCGGTCACCTTCGACAAAACGATCTTTGCTATTTCCCACCGCAGCCATTGCGCAGTGATGGACACCGATCGACGAGCCTAGCGCAATCAACATTATGAGAGCGAAGACAACATTTATTTGAGTGATGGATAAGGTCGAACGAGAGGCTGGCCAGATGTCACTGGGCGAACTATAGACGACGATAATGCACCAAGTTTTTTTTCGACGACAAATGCGTTATGTGTGTGATTTTATGGATTTATGTTTTTGCAATGTCCCCTTTCTTTTCCTTTTTTGTGTATGTTTTTGGTTTGGGGGAAATACAACTGGGGACGAAAGAGTAAATGGAGATACGGGCTATACATACTTATTTATTGACCTTTGATGCCTTTGTTTATAGTAGTTCTTTCCCTTTTTTTATTTTTCTGTGCAGGATGATGAAAAACTGTGGTTTTGTGTATTGGACGAGAGGGTCGTGTTGACTGCTGTTCAATTTCGCAGTCAACACAATCGGGGTTTGGCGAAACCTTGCGTGATACAATGGTGCTAACCATGGAAATGTACATACATTGTGCGGGTTGGATATGCTCTTTGATTCTGTTATTTGAGATAGATTTTACTAAATAGTGTACCAGTGCCTCGGTGGTGACAAAATAAACTTTAAATCTCAAAAACACAAAAGTTTTCTTTCATAATGGCAGCATGTTCTTGGCGACAATATCAATATTTCTCGGAACAGCCTATCATAGTATCTCAAGTCCAATACCTATGCAAAAAACAATCGCTCTTTCATTTCCTGGCTCTCGCAGTGAAAAATCGAATCGAGTGCGGTTGCTCAAAACAGACGTAAACCAGATACAATAACGCAATGCTACCGTAAAAAAATAACAAAACCGATAAAAAATAATTCTTTTTTCTCTCTCAGAATTTGTTCATTGTTTACCCTTCCTTTATCCATTCATTCGTTTCATTAAAAACTGTTTCCCTTTTTTTCTCTTTCTATCCCTTAGATACTGTGTCCAATGACGCTACCCCCAGGCCTCTTGAAAGGATGGGCCTCGGTGTTGAGCACCCACTCGTCCAGGCTAATGACGCTCGGCTCCGAGAACAGCAAGTAGTAGTACTTGAGCGTCTCGGCGAGCCAGAAGCTCTCCATCTCGTCCTTGAGTCCCGGCTCATCGCTGTTGACGTCGTCAATGGCGCTGTTGGCAATCTCGGTGCGCGTGGCCTGGATGGTGGCCTCGAACATCTTCCAGCCTTTTTCCATCCACGTGGGGTCGCCGGTGATGCGGTACATGTACCATACTGATTCAATGGCTTCGGGTCTGTAGAAAAGAGACAAGAAAATCATATTAGCAAAAAGAATGAAGGAATAAACGGGGGAAATTGAGAAGTTAGACAGTCTTACCGGAGAATATACTGTCTTGATGTAATCTGAGTAACACCAGGAGCAAAACCCCAGTCCTTGATCCTCGACTTTACAAACTCCTCATGCGACTGCGGCCGTTCAGGCATAATCACTTGTTGTTCATCAAACTCCTTAGGGGGCAGCCTGTTGGCTTCCAAAACCGAGTCAATGGGCGCGTCGGGGTCTCGTTGGATACCAACCTCTTCTTTCACTGGCTTCTTCTCGGCATCGCCCTTGAGGCCAATCTTGTCCTTGAGCGACTGCGGAAGCTCCGAGCCAACGTCGAAATCTTCATATGCCGGTGCTGGAACTGCCGCCCTTTTGCGAAGAGGTTTAGTGGGGTTGGCAGGGGAGTCGCCTGGTGAGGCAAAATCCTTTGCACTTTGCTGCAGAGCATCACCCGCAGTCTCCTTTTCTTTATCGCCAGTCCTTCTGGGGTCGCCATCGGATGTAAGCTGGACCTTCTTTCCTTGCTTCTTCTCAATCTCGGCTACTTGTTCTTTCCACTCAGCCATTTGCTGGTCTCTCCAGTCCTTTGACGGGTCCAACGTCTCGTACCAGAGTGTCTGGTTGAACTCGCACTTCTCCATCGTTGGACAAGGTAAGACTTGAGATCCTTCCGGCATGATGCCAGAGACGGTTGACTGATAGGCCCAAACACAGCCATCGGTCAGCTGCTTGGCAATCTCAAGATCCTTCTCTCGGCCAAAGATCTTGCCGCCCAGACCGTACATGCCGCCAATAAAGCACGTCAAGTGCGTAACTTCAAACGTAGCGCTCAGGTCTTGGGAAGGATTTCCATTCGTGCTGACCTTGGCAGGAAAGAGGATGTCCCAATCGCCATCTACCATGGGTCTATAGAGGAGCCACTCATTGGTCGCCTCGATAGTGTCCTCGTACAGCTTCTTGTACTTGGATTCCAGTCCACCGAGGAGGAGATATTCTTTTGGGAAGTACTCATATGCCGAATCTTGGCCACCTCCCATGTGGTATTGTTCGAATCCGTACCCACCAGTTACTATGCCTTGAGGAACGCAGTCCCATTTAGATGTAGAACCGTCTGCTCCAAAAGGTGGCGTTCCTCGACGCTTTGCCTTCACAGGTGGTACTTGACTCGACTTGTCCAAAGGCCTTTCACTTGGCGGCACATTTCGGCGACGGAGAGAGTCAGACGGGCGAGTCTCTGTTTTATCGTCTTCACGAGGACCTTGTTTGGCATAATCCGGGTTTTCAGCGCCGGTTTTACCGACAACGAATTCTGACTTCTTCGCCCCGGATGCGTTGGAGGGCTGTTTATCGTCCTTGGGGTCCTCTGATCCAATTTTGCCAACAACAAATTTGCCAGGCGCTTCAGCAGCAGGCATATGCTTGACCGGCGGTTCCTCGCTTCCCATCTTACCAACAACGAAGCCCTTGGATTCTGTATCAGTTGGGCCAGCGGGTGCTTGCTTGTCTCTTGGGTCCTCAGAGCCAATTTTTCCAACCACGAAGCCATTTGGTTTCTCGGCGGGCTTCTCTGTAGATTTGTCCATGGCCTTTGCTCTTGCCTCATCGGCAGCCTGCAATTTGGCGAGCGCGTCATCGGCACCGAATTTTCCAACAATAAACTCATTTTCCTCCGCAGCCTGAGCCACTTGGGTGCCTGTTTCGCCGGTCGCTGGCTTTGAATCGAGCTTCTGGCCGGGCACATACCCAACCGGCGCCTCGGAGACATCTTCCTCCATTTGCTTCTGTGCCGCTTTGCTAAGTTGATCGCGGAGAGCCGTTGCAGTGTGGTTGCAGCCAGAGGCATCGAGATTCTCGGGAAACAAGCCAGGAATAGAAGTGCCCCTCAATTGTAAGTCAACCAGGGCGTCAGTAATGCGATCCACGGCGTCGTAGAATTTCATTTCGCTGGTTAGCTGCGCCAGGCGTGTAAACTCCATTGACAGAGTTCCAAGCTCCGCTATGCCAACAGAGCCGGCGCGATGAGATTGAGAGGCGTATTCCGGCTGCCACTGGTAGTACAGAACAGGCATTCGATTCGGTGTATCGAATATCCCCATGAGGATCTCAGCAAGCTCAACGGCCTTTGTGAGAAGCCAGGGGTAAGCACCATCATGGCCACCGCTGACATCGAAGGCGCCGAGCAGGCCGCCAAGATATCGAATCGTGGTTTCGAATACAGGAATGTTGTTGCGAGGAGTGGTTGTAAAGTCAATCTCTTTGACCGCCTTGGCTGCTTCGTCGAATTCTTCCTTGAGGCCTGCAATCCAGAGCGTATCCAAGGAATCGACCAGGGTAGCAGCCCAGCCGCAAAAGGGATCGCGATACTTATTAGAGACGGGCGAAAGCTCGTCATGCATCCACGCAAACTTCCTGTAGCCCGACCATGCTCGCGCAATCTCTTTCTGAACTCGCTGTTGTCGATTGACTCGTCTGGATTTGGCTTCGGGCGACTCGCCGCCAAACTCGTGCTGAACTCGGGGTACTTTGAGCGGCTTCCCCGTGGGGAGACTGATGATGGACTCGGGAGGCAATGGGAAGTGCTCCTCCGCGGGGTGCCAGTGAGTGCGGTGGTCAACCGGTGTTGCTGGAGGGGTCTTGGGCGGGTTCTTCTGATGAATACCGTTTATTTCTTCGTCGTCATCATCGGCCGTATTGGCATTGGAGGCAGAAGCCTTGCCATTGATTGGTGGTTTCGAGTAGTCAAGATCCTTGAGCGTAGGAAGTTTGATGCCGGGCTCCTCATCGTCGTCCAGCTTGCCCTGCTTCGGCTGGCTGGCAACAGGTTCCGTTGCCGGCTTGGACTCGGGCTTCTTAGGTTCGGGCTTGGATTCGGGCTTGGATTCGGGCTTTGGCTTGGATTTTGGAGCGTCAGGCTCGGCCTCTGTCTTGGCCTTGGACTCTGGTTCGGTGTCGAGCTTCGGGGCAGGCTTCGGCCGGCTCTCTGGCGCCACAGCTGGCGGTGCAGCGGGCGAGTCCGCAGAGGGAGGATACTTCAGGCTGGCATAACGCGAAGAGTCCTCCCAGGCATTCTGCGAGACCCGGTAGAGCAGGAAGAGCACAAACGCTGCGCAAATCGTAAACAGCCGATACCTGCGTCGTGCCATCGTGGTGGTTGTAGGCGGAGCACTTCCACGGCCGCAACGAGACGATCACTGCCCCCTTTGATGAAGGGAATGTCGCGGGCGAATCAACGCCCCGGGTCGCAGCGCGGAGCAGCAAAAGTGTCGAGTCTCTGTTGAACTGGCCAAGAAGCAAAAAAAAAAAAGAAGAAGAAGAAGAAGAAGAGAAGAAGAAGAAGAAAAAACACGGCTGAGGGTAACGCCTCTACGAGCACATGAGCAAACGACCCAAAGCTAAAGGGGAGAACGAGAACGCCACACAGGACAGGCACCCAGAAAAAGAGAGCGAAGAAAGAGAGAGAGAGTTACAAAAAAAAATAACAAGCGGGAGCGCCTTGCCGATCAGAGATACGAGAGCAAATAAGAATCCCAGCAGAAGAAGAAAGCTGCAGGGACTTTTTCTGCCTCACGGCGCTTTTGGCAGCATCGTGCTCCGGACTAGTGACATTAAGCCGTTGGTGGATTGTCTTGGCATTTTTCGCGAAGCAGCAATTGGGAGGCATCTCGAGCGGACAGGAGTTGAGGCGAGGTACAAGCACAAGTACATTAGTGCTTGGCCACTGATGGGGCACCCCGGCAAGGGCCCTGGAGGAGCAAGTCCGGCACGCGCCGAACGAAATCCGATGGAACCATTGGAAAGCATAAGCACTTGGGGAGCGTATAGTATTTGTTCGATTTAGTAAGGTGCTCGGTACCTGCACTATAAAAGCCACCAACCAAATACCCAGTAGACAAGATCAAGGCTGAAGAGCGTTGGAAAGCCAGTAATTGATCAGATAGACCAGCAAATTCTGGTGTTTCAAGTCCATGCTGCCGCAGAGCTTAGAGAGCTTGACGCATGAGATGGCTGAAGCTCTGCTGAAGCGGTGCCTGTGCTTCGGAGGACTACCGAGACTTTAGCCCACGACACGGAGCAATTAAAGGTCCAGTCCCTACGATGAGGACGAAGCCACTGAAACGGCGCCCGCCGCATCTCTCCAAATCCCGGACGATTTCAGAACCAATCACGCAGCCTACTTGTATAAACAGTATATAGGAACTGGTAGATGTCCATAAAACGCCCCGTCTCCCCGACTAGCAAATGCCAGCAGCCCATGCAGCGCACTCAAGATCAAGGCCCGGATACCACCTTGAAAATCAATATTGCTAGCGGTTTACCAGGTGTTAATAGTTCAATGTCGATGTGCCCATTAGGAAGGTCCAGCAACCAACATCTTTTTTTTAGCCGTCAGCTCACGTGTCCCCCGTCCCTCGCAGTTTACACTCCTGCAGGCCTCCAAAGCACAAACTATACTGTAGAGATATGTGCCTATCTATGCCAGGGTGTCACATTGATCTAGACTCCGAGACAGACTCGGGTTGTATTCCAGATGGCCGTGAGTCCTTATCAAAACAGCAACTTGACTGCCATTCCTGAAGCCGATACCCCATAACGGGGCATATAAACTAAAGACACCCACAAACCCCCATATTTGCCTCTTCAGACAACAAGAGTCTCCCCTCTCGTCTCGAATTCTCGCAACAACTAATTTGGTGCGACTGTAATGACCAAAACAAAACGCACCACACCTATCGGAAACCAATCGCGCCGCCCAATTCATCCTCCCCCCGCCTAATAAAGCCTTTCCCGCGGTCTCGACCGCGTCTTTAGCCTGGGGTTAAATTCGCCAGTGGCCAAAAGCCCGCAGATTGGCCACCGCACAATAACCTTAAACTACCTGGAAGTGTAGCGTAAACTTTTTCTATTTTTTTATCCTTTTAGGCGTGGTGTTTTGTAGGTACAAAAGATGTGTCAGTAATAGCCTTTTATTGGTCGCCAGCAACCGCAAAAGAAACAAGGTTGAAGCCAAGACCGCTGTCTCTCTCTCTCTCTCTTCTCCAAATCCACTTTAAGCCATCACGCCAGGGCGCCACTCCAACCCAAATCTGGTTTTTTACCCAAAAACCTATACCCATCAAACGCTATGCGTAGCCTTAATATACAATCAAAATAACCCTTTGGTTTCAAAAAGGATGTAGAAGAAAAGAGGAAATAAAGGATGGGCATCAGAAAAAATAGGACAAAAAATTGCATCTCCCACTAACATCGTGCCTCCGTCATACAAGTCATCTTATCCGGTTCTAGGCTTAATCTTCTTATACAAAACAGTATCATAAAAGTTGTAGTTGGAATCCAATTCGCAAAACGGATGCTGTGAAAGAAGTACGTCGGCTGTTGGCCGATCAAATGGATTCCTGCGTCATCAATGTTAGCTCAATATGTTCTCCCTTGATATAGTATTCTCCAAACTTACACTTGGAAGCAATCCATCATAAACGCCACCGCGAGATGTCCTATAGTTTCTTGGATATCCTCGGGGATCGGGGGTGTCTCTCCGTTTGCAATCTTGTAAATGGCTCCAACAGCCTCCTCCTTGCTCCACGGTCGTCGTCCAGCAAACATCTCCAACACCACGCATCCCAAGCTCCAAATGTCTACTTTGGCGCTGTATCCTTCGTTTTGTGACCGGATAACCTCAGGCGCCATCCAGAATACAGATCCCTGCATATTGTTGGACTTGTCGTTACCATAGATGTTATCCGTCTTTTTGGAAATACCGAAATCGCTAATCTTGCAGGTGCCATCTACGTCTAGCAGAATATTATCTGCCTTCAAGTCTCGGTGTAGAATACCTTCTCGGTGTAGATAAGCCAGTCCAGAGAGCGTCTGCCGAGTCAGGGACGATACGACTGGTTCTTCGAATTTGCCATGCTTGCGCAGGCATGAACCAATGCTACCACCAGGAATATACTCTAGGAAAATGCTTATGCTGGCTTCTTTCCTCTCGCATCCTAGGTACTGTACGATATTGACATGATCTAGATGCTGCATAGTGTCGATTTCGCGATCCAAAGCGGCCACAAGCTCCTTCATCTTATTTTTATCTCCGGCCGCGGCTTTGGGATTGACTTCGACCTCTTTGACAGCCAAGAATTCACCAGTCGTGGCATTCATACCCAGATACACGCGCCCATAAGTACCCTTGCCGATGAGCTCGCCCTTGAACCACCTGAATGTGGTTTGGCGCTTCGGCAGGGTATCCTGCGGAACCTGGGGGAATATCATGCTGCCACGTTGATCCGGTCGAATCTGCACAATTTTTGCGTTGAACATCTTGGTGCTCTTTCGACGCATGATTCCGCTGGTAGGAATATTGCCCGAGTTGTGCGGCGCATGCGTGAACCGCTTGTTGGCCTCGTGCGCACCCCGAGCAACTTCACGGATAGACTTCATCCGGCCCAACCCGCCAGAACGCCTCATGCTCCTCTGCGCCACAGTGGGTATAGATGGACGGCGCTCCAGAGCTTTCAGTGTGGACTCGTCAGAGCCGAGAGTATCTCCATTATCATAAATGGACTGGCTAGAGGACGCAATGCCAGCGGGAGGAGGGTCAATGTTATCTTGATACATGGCGGGAGCTGGGATGGGAGGAGGCACACTCTGCTGCGGTGACTCCTCAACTTCAGGAATCGGCGAAGTTGCCACCTCTCCCGAGACGCTATCCTCTAGCACGGGCTCGTCAAGATTGTAGTTGGGGAAGAAGTCGTCGAGGTTGTTGAGCAAATCATCAGTGGCAGGTCGATTTGCCCACACATCCTTCTCGATAAACGACTTTCGGCGACCAAGTTTGGTCTCTTTATCAGATTCCCATGTTTCAGAACCAGGGGTTCCAGGAGTGCGGCGTGATCCTCCGTTCCCAGTCCTGTACCAGTCATCGGCGTTGTCGCCTATGGATTGGGGGGAGGTAAAAGATACTGATAGGGTCTTGTTCTTGGGCCGTGAAGTATTCACAGTCAGGCTGGGTTTCTGTGCGTGTCCAGGCCCGCTGCCTTCTCCGCGGCTCGGTCCTTTGCCTTTACCCCTGCCAGCGAGCGGAATGGCAAACAGCCCGTCGTCGGAATCGTCATCGCTATCGCCACCCGGTGACGGACGACCCTGCGATGACGAGAACGTTTGAGATTGAGATGGCTCGGTGAATTGAACATCGGTATCTGTAAAGTCTAGATCTGGACCAGGAGATTTTGGGTTGGCAGGCTGAGGAGGGGATGGCGGGTTGGCCACTGGCGGGTGCCGGGCTGTACTGGGGCTGAGCTCTGCCGGCGACGGCGGGCGTTGCCCTATCATGTTCATCTTAGTAACTGCTTCATCCTCTATCATTGTAGTCGCCAAAGGGGGCGAAGGGGTAGGTGAATAGTCCGGCACAACAAAAGACATGTTTCTAGGGCTCCAAGTAAGAATCTTGGGAGAGCCTGAGCCAGGACTAGATTTACCCGAGCCGGGTTCGCGGAAATTAACAGTAGACATAGCTTTCTTACCTATCGGTAGCTGCTGCTGTGGGCTGTTGCCAGCTACGACTGGCTGTGACGCAGTTCTGTTTGGAGATATACCTCGGGGCCCGTTGGCCGTCGACTGTCCGATGGCTCCCAGGTTTCTTCCCATGCCAACGAGTGCTGCGCCAATAAACCCGCCTTTGCTCGCGCTAAACATGCTCTTTTTGCTATTTTCCGATACCTCAGGCTCAGGGGCAGTGGAAGGCAGCGGCGGTCGTGACGCCGTCTGTCCTTCAGCAATGCCGGTCATATTCCGCCCCGTTTTCTTGCTAAGTGAATTGGCTTTGATCAGTGTGGCAGAAGGATCGCTTGGTGGTGCCGGTGGCCGTCGCTGAGGGAAGAGCTGATCAGGTTTTCTGTCTTCGTACGGCGAGTTTCGAGGCTGGTCAAAATCAACATTCCTTCCCACAATGCCAAAACCTACAATTGATTCTGGTGGCATAGTTGGGCTCTCTTTCTTGTTAGCCTGCTTCTTCTTTGCAAGGTATTCACGTTGCTTTCGTTCTAACTCGGCTCTATACTCGCTCGCCTCCTGAGCCAGGGTCTGCTCGGCCGAACCCTTCTCATCCGACTTCTCCCCAATTAACGTATTAGATCGGGACGTGGGCGGAGACGAGCTGGATCTCTGGCGCCCACTGAGACGCGCATACGCCTCTTCATCTATTCCCGCGGGGTTGCCATACGGCGACAACAGGGATGGCATTTCGCTGCTCAAGCCAGGGGTTAGCGCGCTATGTGAAGAGACAAAGAATTTCAATGTCCCTGTAGAGTCGGCTTTCACACGCTTGTTCGATAGGAGCTTTTGGTCATCTAGAGGCTCCGTGTGTTCAAATTGGCCCAGTTGAGTCGTGAATATGGAAGCATTCTCAGTGTCGGGCAGGCCAAGACTGAGACAGATTGCCCGGCGAATGTCCGCAGCCGTCTCTGCATCGGTGATGTCGCACATTCGGTAGTTCCACAGGTCCATTGTGGCCAAAACATAGATTCTGCCTTGGGTAGTGCCACTATGTTTTGGCCTATATTGCGAGGTGATGCTAGACGTATCTAGGTGAGTGTCGCTGCTAACATCAGAGCCGTGCGTCCCCAGTGGCAGAGGCTTATGAAGCGCTGGCGACGTGGGAGAATCGAGATCATCTGGCGAGGGGAAAGCGCCGTCTACTTGCTGGCGCTTCTTCCTGGATAGGAAACTGAGAAAGGGCTTCGAGTCCTTGGCAGACGATGGGGATTCGGCTGGCTTGGAGTGGGCTTCTTGATTTCTTGATACAGACATCAGTTCTGCCAAGCTCATGCCTCGGGTCAGCAGTCCGGCTGCCTCAGGTGGAAGTCCAGACCCATATATCGCGGCATTGGATGCAGCTGAGTCGGTGCTGTTCCTAGGGCGATGCGTAAATTTGGTTGAACTTGGCGAAGAAGAAAGAATCGGAGTGGTGACTGAGTGAGAAAGGGTAGGTGGAGGAGCCGGACTGCCACCTGGAGTCGAGCAAAAAGTTCCCTGCTCGCCAGTAGGGCTCTGGCGTCCGACATCGAGGTTCCTTAACATTCCTCTGTGATTCGCGTCGGCTCCATTGGTAGTCTGTATGGCTGGTGGCCTAGTTTGCGAAAATCTTCTAGCTGCCAACGTGGAACTGAGTGGCACGATGGGGGACTCGGCAAAGTCTGTAGTATCCGAGCTCGCAGTAGGATGGCCAGATCCGGAATGATTGGTAGAAACAGACTCCTTTCGGCTGTGCGCGGGAACTGCTTTCGAAGCCTCAACTGGTCGTCCGGTAACGATACTCCTGATTAACCTCCGCATACGTTTACCCTCCTCTCTCTCCTTCGGCTGATCCCATCCCGTCCCGCTGTTCGTACACTCTTGCGCCAGTCGAGGATACACCTGCTGGTGCATCATACCAAAGTTACCACGGCCGCCATGGGCACTACCCAGCTCTAGGAACTGTGCGCCGTACAGGCTTAAAGACCTGAAAGTCTCCTGCCAGTCCTTGGAAAACTGGTTCTGTGCCAGCCACTGCAAGACCCTGTCCAGTGGCCACTGCGCTGCTATCTCTGGGGGGAATCGTGCTTGGCGCTGTGGCGGTGGTAGGCGCATTCGGTGCGTTTGAAAGCGTCTTCGCATGAGCTGCTCCCGTATACAATTGTTGCTGCCTTTCGTCCATCGGGGTTGTGGTAGTCTCCGTCCCGCTTTGCGGTGTTCCCCCCGTACTGCCACGTATTTTGCGTTTCCTCCCGACCAAATCCCGGTATGCCCACGCCCTCTCCGTACGTCTCCCCCGTCGGTATATACGTTGCTCCCATCCCATCGTTTGGGCGTGGAGGAGGAGGTATTGCCATTGCGTGTCCAGCTTGCATCGCGTTGTAAAACTTGGTGGGATTATACGGCTGGTGCTGGCTGGTGGCTGGCGGCGGCGGAGGAATGCTATACCCAGGGCGTCCATCGTACAGGCGGCCAAAGTTTCCATGCCAGTTTGGGGTTTGCATCATGCCGCCTCCAGGAGGGGGGGCCAGGCGGTGGTGGGATCATGACGCCTTGGCCCGGAGGCACAGCAGGGTATCTCATCGGCGGGGGAGGCGGCAGACTCGTCATATTCATCTGAGGCCCGACCATGGGAGGCGATATGGTCGGGGGAGGAGGAGGGGGAGGCAGCTGGAAAGGCCTCGTGGGATCGTTGCCCGAGACATGCCTCTGGCCGCCCTGATACATGGTCAACAGCAGGAGTGCGGGAGGGATGCCCGCTTCGAAGAGATGGGTGGTTCGAGGGGGACGATCGCGGCCGTCGCGGGCCGCGGTCGATAATCAGCGGTCGACGCTGGCCAGAGGACGTTTGTATGTCGCTGGATCTCGAGGACAACCGTCGCTGTGAAGGAAAACTTATCTCAGGCTGAAGCCGATGTTGTTGGTTCTTATCAGACCTGACAGACTGTGGCGCTACGCCGGGGCAGCTATTGCTCGTGGATATGGCTCTCGCTTGTCCGCACGCTCGATGGTGTCTCCCTATCTCTGCGTCTGCATCCGGCAAGTGATTCGATTCGAGCGCCTACAGGCCGACGACTGGCGCTGGCAGTCGCTCCAGAAATCGAGCGCGATACGTCGTCGGAAAGGTTTTGGCGGGAGATGAGCCGATGATGGAACATGAATGGAGGTCCGCCTAGAAGCTCCAAAAAGATGGCCGGTGGGCCAGCACAGCCAGCGCATGGGGGCTGGCCTGCGATTCAACGGCTCTGGGCTTAGCGCCTGGGGCTTGGCGGGTCGGGCTTCAGTTCTAGCAGCCTGCAGGTCGCCGTTTTGCTGCTCGAGAGTGCGCCGCAGCCCACTAAAGCTGCTCGCAAAGTGCTGCTGCCAGAGCCTCGCAGATATCGATAGCGGGCTAGTACCTGTTTTAGAGCCTTCTTTCAGCGGGTGCGCCGCTAGCACAAACTCGTAGCGCAGGGGCCCCTCCTTAGCTCCTGCAGCCCCTGCAGCCCCTGTAAATGCTGCCCGCCCAGGCCAATGAGAGGCGCCGGCGCGAAGCATCTTGATGAGAATCATTTCATCTGCGGACAGAAGCCGTGATCCATCGTAATCGATCACCGCACATGCGGCCGCTGCGTGAGTGCCGAGCCAGCGGTGCCCGTTGGACTCTGCAAACGACAACAATGAAACCGGTTTGCGCCATGTTGGCAAAGTGATGGGCCGCCACATTAGCAATTGACTTTGAACAAAGGCCAGCGGCCCCATACCTATGGAGTTGCGAAAACGGCTGTTCGTGTCTGTTTTATTGTCATCTCCACTGGCCATTTCGACGATCACGGAGCCAACTCGAGCAGAGGCAGCCGTCTAATCTGCCGATACCAAATGCAAACAAATTATCTATATTGTAAGGACCGCGGGTTACGAGGCAGCGCGGCTTCACATGTGCCGAGCCCAACATGAAGTCTCGTATCTCCATTGACTAGTAATATGCCCAGACGGTCTCTCCGAGAACGAAAAATGCGACAATAAATCTCCATTGTATTATGCCAGCATCTTTTCTACCTTCATCGTTTGCAGACCATCATCTTGGGAGCTAAGAGGAAGTTGAGTCAAAAATTCTTAATTATTGAATGATGTCACTTTCGCTCTGTTTTATTCTTGATTTAGACAGCTAAATATATATCCAGAGCAGCGAGCAGGGATTTTTTCGTGCCGACGACGATTCCGTCCAACATCAGCACTACTTCTCGGCTCCGATAAAAGCTATGCCCACTAGCGGCAATCTTTAAATGTCATCTGATTCCATCTTTCCATCTGACTGATAGGCCTGGATGACACGAGTCAAAGCATGCGTGCTTCTCCACAGGCTCACTATCCCCATCCTGTGGCTTTGACCTTTTGGTGTTGCGCATATCCTAACCGGTATTGGGTATAACAAGACTTTTTGATTGCTAACTAAATAGAGAGTGCGTATCATATAGCAAATAATGGCATCCGCCTTGATCTCAGAAAAAAAAGAGGTAGCCAACGAGCTATCTATGTATGCTAGGGGGCGTATTAGGCGTATTCGTGTTATACATGTACCGTTTTACTTTCTCGTATAAAGATTGGTATAAAGATTGCCAGCTTGAGACGTATTTGCCGGATGTGGTGGTATCTCTGAAAGGGGCTACGTAAGACTAGCCGTTGAATTCTATCAACCTAAGCAAATGAATCCAGGAATTATTGCTCGACTTGTGAGCTCAGGCTGAAAACAAGGGATCATTCTACTGGTGTATATATGTATCAAAAATAATATTCAGGAGAAGTGTAGACGCCAACGGGCTTCTCACGCGGCCCGAGAAAATACGGCTACAAGTATCTACTGATCCACCATCTTACCAACCTACTCTCAACAGCCGATAACCTACTGGGAGTATACATCAAACACCGTATCGCGACTGGTCGAGACTCGGCAGCTCAGGGTTAATATGAAACGGCATGCAGGCTTATAAATAGAATTAGTCTCTCTGTAACCAGAATTTGATAACTGTCGAAAGAAATAACACGTAATATGAAACTCGTTAATACGAACAGGTAGTCTTGCCTTCGATAACTAACTGTTCTGTCTTTTGCCGATCATGCCACTTAAAGGAAGCACTAATATTTGGGAACACGATGAGAAGCAAGCAGTATATGCGTAGGTAGGTGGATGAGCGCACATTAACTACATGTAGACAGATTAAAATTTTCTACTCGTAAATTTCTTTGCCTGGATATGCCTGGATACGTCGTTGCCTGGATACGTCGTTGCCTGGATTTGCCTGGATTTAAAAATTTCTACCCGTAAATCTCTTTGCCTGGATACGCAGTCGGTCTCGAAGCTTCTCACGGATGAGGAAGCTACATATAGATTCAATTCCGCATCTATAGGATCACAGACCAGAAATATTACAAAAAATCTTGAATTTTGAGATAGTGACAGGCTAAACTGGGACTACTCGGAAGCGATGGGTGAATGTCCAAGAATGGAGCCAGAATTGACATCTCATAGAGGTCACAGGCAAACAAAAGGATGTCATCATCAGTGCTCGTTTACCCAATAATACAGATTTCAACATTATTAATGTATCTTGTGATACAATTTTCTCTCATTTCAGAAGCTCATGAATCTATCAGCAAAAATAACGCTTCAGAAGTGCAACCTTCATGATACCGCAGCAATTTTTGAACGAGCAAGTGATGAGGGCTCTATGTCACCTTCAATGTTGGGAAGTGTTCAGCGTCCAGGTTACGAGCAAAAAGAGCTGTGAGATGGCACAAACAGAAGCACCTACACTCATTTAATCCCCGGAACTCAGCGACAGAAATGGTACAGTCAGCGAACAAGTCTATGGCATATCTCTTGTCGACTCAGCTCCAGAGCCAGTGTAAAACACTTATGTTTATATACACATCCGTCGATTGCCATAGAGACGCTCTATCAACAAACATCTCAGCAAGCATAATATGGAACATCATCTCATTAATTACACAAAGTCAAACGATACAATGGCCTGTATGATTCTGGGACCTTTTGCTATCATGGAGAATCTCTACGGGATAGGTTTGGGCGAGCTGTTTGCTACAGCAAATGAGGACAAGGATAGGTCAGTCTTAGAGACAACTTCAGCTATTTGCTACAGATAATATTAGCGAGGCTGCGGCCGTAACTTTCTCTCACCTAGAGACATAGGATTATGCCAAGATATTGATGCATTGAGGAAGCAGTCCTATAGTTGGCGGATCTAAAGATATGGCTAGAATCTATCTAGTCTACAAATAAGAGAAAGGAATGGCTGTTGAGACTTAATGGCGCATTTAATTGTACAGAAGTACCTAGATACATGTAAATAATTGTACAGAGGGAAGATATTAAGCGAGTCGACTTGTCATTTATGAGGCGTTGTGCGCATAGCTGCACAGCCTTACTTTTAAATTCACTTCAGTCTCATATACACTTGTAGCTTTCCACCAGGGTTTATTCAACATGAGATAGCTCTCGCTTGTCTGGAGACTACAGTATCTTCGCTGTCGCAGATTTACTAGTAGTATTACTTACCAATATACGCCATGGCACTATCTTAACACTGACATACATCTATGCATTTGCACTTCAAGGCATGATATAAATGTTGGAGTACCGTCTTCTTATTAATACTCTTCAAGATCCAGAAAATAAAACACACTCTCCCAAGATTATCTCGCGTCACCTTGTTCTGCCTCAGTTGAGATATTGGTCCACAGTATCCGATGTCTTTCACGCCATTCGCCTTGCATCAAGAACCAACATACTTAAACATGAATAGCGATATTGAGGTTCTCTAAAGAGACTTGAATAAAAGACACCATAACTCGGATTCGACACCGAATATACTATGATTGGAAGTTCAATGGTGAGACAAGAGCATATGCGCATATTAGGCAACACCAGAGCATAGAGCCGCATGGGCCAGCCATCGAATGTGTACACTTGAAAGAGATGCTCCAGGAAGACATGAGCACATGCATTTATAGTCACGTAATATAATTGATCATCCCCACAAAGTACCGTATCTGAAGACTCTCCTCACCAGTGTTAAGAACTAATGCAAGAAGTTGGGTCACACGGGCTTCGTCAGAGATATATCAGGTTATGGATACAAAAACTAAGACGGGAAAAAAATTATTAGTGCAGGAGTATGCATGTACAGAGTACAGCACAGGGTATGTGATATTTCGCTATTGATGCGTGATTCGTTTATCTGGAGAATATAGATACTCCCATTTAATGTCCAGAAATGGCCCATTATATCTTGGCCAAAAAAAAAAAAAAAAAAAAAAAGAAACGAGAAACAAAAATTGAAAGTGGCTGTGCGATCAACCGAGTTGTAAGAATGCTTCCTGATCCCGGTGCCCCCTGCTGATTCTGCAGCCAGCCATGCCAATGCAACACGCTCAAAAGGCATAAAGAGCAAGAACGCCAAGAAAATCCTTTCCATCGTATACTCCATAACTTATACACCGTCATGTTATTCCATTAAAACAAGTGCCCTCGCCACATTGCAGACGCCTAAACCATACAATTGCAAGGAAAGAAGAGCTGAAGAAGAAAAGGCTAATAAAACAAGCAGCATGTCATTTCAGGTCCTGCGAGTCCTATTGCCAAATGGGGTGCCAATGGGGCCCCATGCAAAGCCTCGGCCTTTGCTCATCCGTTTTCATCCGGAAGTGTCCTGATGCTTGGTGCCCTGAGCCCTCGGCGGTATTTATGGGGCAACTGGAGTAGCGGTGGAGCGGTGAAGGCAACTGGCGATGACCTTGCCGCCAGTAAAGACTTCTAATTCGACATGTCGAGGTCGTTCAAGCGTAATATCGGGGTATTAGTGTATGTATAACTGCATCTTCCTTGACGGCGACACCCTCGAGCGGTCTTTGCTGCTATCCAAATATCAATACCGCATTTCCAGAGACAAGTTGACGTATGCACCCCTGTCGCCATACGCATCGAGCCAACGTCAACGGGAATCGCTAAAAGGGCAAGTGGTAAAGGCCTCAATCACTATTGGCCCGTTGGCCTCATGGGCTTACGAGCGTACACCACGTAGCTATTGGCCGTTAGTAAGCTTCTCCTCGAGCCTAAAGCCATGCATGCATTAGACGATTTTGCCAACAAGTGTACTTACTAAGGCCAGTAGGCATGAACGCCCAGATCTCGCAGTTCCTTTCGTAGCATAGCAGAAATCACCAAAATCTCCTCTTCCGTCCAACCCAGACTCTTTTGGAATAGTCGCATGGTCATACCCTCTAGATGATTCATCAAGTTGTGTTGTTCCCAGGCTCCAATAAGCTTCAGGCGCTGGTCCTTGGCCCAGGGCGTACAGGGCATCTTGTACACCTCTTCCGTTACGCATTCGAATCCGCGTTCTTCAAACCACTGTTTGAATCGGGTCGGATCATCCACTGGAGTGCCGAATCTTTCGCATGCCGTCTTCGTGAGGTTCGCCCAATTCCGAAACGTGCTCTCTTCAGATAACGTGCCGTCATCGCAATGTAGTAATCCGGTATAGCATTGAAATTCAACCCATCCACCGGGTTTTAGATGCCTATTAAACATTTGGTTAGATTGTCAGTTTTCGGAGAGGAAAATGAGAATGCTCGGGTAGTGCCTAGTTTGAGGAGAGCAAGATGTACCTATATGCTTGGTCGATTAATCTGGGAAAGTTTCGTATTGATAAGATCAAATCACGAGAGAATATGAAGTCGGCGCTGTCTGATTTCCACGTCCAATTTTGTTCAATGTCGTCGAGCTCGAACTGGCAGTTTGGCGGTACCCTTGACAGACTCGTCAGCATTTTGATACTCTTTGCAGCTTCAGTCTCATACGTACCATTGTGGTTGAGTAGGGGCTATATCAACGCCAACAACCTAGGCAAGTCCATATTAATATCAAGATCCGTATCAATTTTATTTTAATTGAGAGTCTTACTTGTGCTCCGGGGTAGTCGTCGGCGACCTCAACACACCATATACCTGATTGAATCAACATCAGCAAGTGACGAGATGGCATTCATAGTTCCGTTGTGAATTACCTGTGCCGCATCCTAGATCCAGGATCCTCTGGGGGTTTTCGCCAATCGGTGATAGAAAGCGTCGCTGCTTCAAGAGGGCGTAATATTTTGTGTGGCACAAATCCATGCGATCCAACTCCTGGTCATCCATGGGAAGTCCATACTCTGAAAGGAGGGGAGCGGTGTTAGCACAAGCTCTGGTGCTGGCGAGCAGCAAGCAACAAACATGCGGGTTGAAATTAGCACGGAACTCTACATACCTTCTTTGCCATAGGCTGCGTACACACGCTGACCTTCTCCCACAACACCATGAAGGATGGACGAGGTAACAGAGGTCAGCGAAGACTGGAAGCTTCCAATGTCGTTGCCCTAGTCAAGTTAGAAGCAGTCCCGACATCAACAGACTAAGCCCATGAAGGCGCATTTGATAAGCCACTCACTTCGTCGAAGTCATCCGGTGGTGACACCGCAGACTGTGTCGAGCGCATCGTGTTAGCAGTTGAGTTGAACAGCGTATCGTCTACAGGTGGCATGGCAGCAAACGGCCGACCCAGTCTTGTCGTACACACCTCATCAGGGGGGGATCATTCCGGACGGCTCTGTCATTACAGCTAATGAAGGCCGTCTATCGTCCATGCTACGCAAAGCCAAGAGGCAGCCCTCTGGCAAACTGGCTCTCGGGCTCAGTAACTGGAATGAGAGGCTTCGCCCTGAGCTGTGCACAGTGAGGGCGCTCGTCTCCTGTCGCTTGTCCCCTGTGATGGAAGCTCCAGGCTCGTCGTGCTGTCGTCAGCCAGAGTTGTGTTTTGGCGGAAGTTGACAAGTCGTATGGGAGACCCGATGGCGGGTTGCAGAGCACTGTTGTAGTATCAAGCTGAGTTGTGGAGGGGGGAAGCGACACTTGCCAGAGCAAGGAGCATCCAGACCTAGATGCAGCAGCCCTTGCGAGTCGACAGAGAGTGTGGCGTCCCTTAGTTTGGTTTTTAATTTTCTTTAATCCTCGTCGACAATTCGTGGGAGCTGCAGTGGGAGAGGCGACGGTCCGTTGTGTTTCCGAGCATAAGGTTTTGGCCAGCCAGACGTCAGTCTCAACCGGCTAGAGAGAGAGAACAGAAAACGCTAGTCGATCTGCCCCGAGGAAGAAAAAGGTTCAAAAGCTGGCACCCTGAAACAGAGCGGACCGGACTCGCCGCCCAGCCTCTCTCCTCTCTCACAATTCAGTTGACAGGAGCACATGCGAGCACACGAAAGAGCGCGGCCGGGGACAGCGCTGGCTGAGCTGGCTGGGGGCACGCTATGCAGTACAGAATACAGGTACTGTGCTCCGTGCCAGGCGAGAGAAGCCGTCGACTGGGGGCAATGGCTAGAGGGGATGAAAAGACAGTGAGATCCTCTTCTCGCCGAAGATTATCACCCTAGTCGTGTCCACTTCGTCTAGGGTTCCCGAAGCGGTCGTGGCGGATTGCTGGACGGCCGAGTCAGGCGTGAGCTATTAGCCGCTTTTTGCGCCCAGGAGAGAAAGCAGAATCAGCCAGCTACAGTACAGCACGATACAGTACAAGAGAGGAGGGACCGAGAAGAAGGAAGAGGCGAGGAGGGGAGAGGGCTGGCAGAAGAACCAACAACTCGGAAACGGCCCGGAGTGGAGGGGAGATGTCGCGATGCCCAAGATACGGGCTCAGGTACGAATCGAGTACAGCAGGAGGCAGATGTTGGGCACACATCAGCCTCAAGCTCAGCACACAGGCAATGCCCTGCAAGAACTGCTTGATTCATCAGACGGCCTGCGAGCTCTCCGTACATGGAACATGGATGGATGGAGGTGGCATCGCCGTCGTCGGTCTTGCCTCGATCAGTCTGACTACGCACACCTAGCGAGAACCACGCACTCAGCAAATGCGTCAGCCCAAGCCTGCATCTGCAGGTTCTATTCTTGTACCTGTACGTGTCTTCTACCCGGCCTCGTACTCGCCGCAGCTGCGCCGTTTCCTCGACGTTGCTGCATCGTGAGCTGCTGGGTCCCGCTGCCGAGGTCGCATACGAGTGCTTGTTCCAGTAATGCGTCCGCAGCTGCGAGTTGGAAGACAATGGAATCCACCTCCGCACAGCAGATACGATGGCCACCATGTCCAGGATAAACAGCCACTCTGGGGGGGGCTCCATGAAAGGAGAGGCCTGGCCTTGACAGCTTCAAGATTAAGGTGGTCCAGGCTTCGGCCGGCTGTCGATGTTTGACGCAGCTAACAATGCGCCGTTTCGCATGCTAACTCGTTCCAGGCAGCACTCGCAAGATGGCGAGTGAGCCATTAAGTGTGAAGTGCCGAGTACCACCTTGCCTCGGAATCGGAACCTCCTCAGCGGGTTCCTGGTACCTACAGCGGTTCCCAGGCGACTATGGGATGGACAAGTACAAGTACAAGCTGCATATGCCTGTAGCAAGTACCGGCTGGGACTGATGCTAAGATAGCTCCCGTCTGATATAATGCCATCAAATTATATCTGTATACAGTATCAGTGCCTTTGCTTGTAAGCCATTGCGCTTCAACTCTTCTCTCTTACACAAGCACCCGTGCCTGTACTACTACTAGTACCTTGTATCAAGTACATGTACCTACTACTGCTACTCACAGGTCAGCCACAGAGCTGCATCGCTCTCCTACGGTAGGGCTAGCAGCGCGACGGGCTAGAATCTCAGCTGCTGCCGTGACTGGCTGGGTAAAACGGCAGCGGCACGAAGAAGCAGCCAACTGAGCGCTGCAGCACGCGGGCATCCAGGCCTTCCAGCCCATTATAGCGCTCTGCCGCCCCCGCCCCGGAGGCTAAACGCCTAGCGCTCTGTGGGGCTTTCAGGTGCTAAAGTGCCCTGTACGTAGCGCCTCTACGGACAATTTTAGGTCCCGCGAAGAAGCACCGGCCAGCTTTGACCACCACCAGCTTCAATGCTGCTCAGACTTGGCACAGACATCAAACACATGCGTCTCGACACCGGTTATCACTCTTCAGCAGCCTGGGAAGCAACCGGTGCAAAGCCTACAAGCACATATCCTGGACCCCAGAGCTTGTCCCTGTACAGGTAGTATTACTGCCTGTAAGTCATCAAAAGCTATGCCATTGATGCCGTTCCATGTACGGGGTATTCGCGGGATTACTACTGCTCGGTAATGCAGAACTGACAAGTAGCAGATCGTCGTCCATGACCACGAGCTTCTCCAAGCGCCCAACCTTCTAGAGGTAGTCCTTTTCCTCATTAGAGCCTCGTTCCGTGCTTCCTTGGCTGAAGAGGAACTCGACCAACAACGCCGAATTTACAGCGGGTCGGACTTGAGTTCTCAGACGGCTTCTCCGCCTCGTTTGGTAGCACTTTGCCTGTCTCCGGCTTCTTGATAGGCCAGATACACAGCCAGAGAGCGGTGTACACGCCGATGCATTCAACCCGCTAACTCACTCTTTACCCAAACCTTCGAGCCCAGCAGCTTTAATCCAGCCAATGCCCATGCCCTGATCGCCGCGGCTTAGCCTTACCGTTATCACCGACGACCAAATTGTGGACGTCTGCCCGCAATGGAACGTCTTGGCCTCGATGGAGCACTTTTCATTGGAGAGAATTACGCAAGCGTTGTTGGCCCTACGGAATATTTGAATGGACAGTAGTGCTACTACCCAGACTACTCCGGACTCGCCCTGATAGTTTGCGCGAATGGGTGTGCATCACCGTCGGCCATGTGAAGAGCGCTCTGCATGTGCCAACATGCAGCGCAGGCACTCAAGGCTACAATATGGCCACGTTCCAAGTACAGTACTCCTTCCTACGGGCAGCGCCGGCAGTGTCTTTACGGAATACTACCACCGCTCTGTACTCCTTCTTGCACGGATTGCACATCCATCCATGCTACGATGCAGGGAGCGCTGAAGACGGCCCTACCCGCGTCTTACACCTCGGCAGTCTGCTGACCCTGTCAAGATCAGACAAGGAGGTACTCTCGCTGCCTCTTGACAGAGGAAAATACCTACATCTGCTTACAAGTGCAAGATGGAATCGACAAATCTTCGTCGCCAATACCAATGCCCACTGCCAAATCTGTGGTCCGCCGATGGCGCAACTCTTCCCACGTGGCCGTAAATTGCCGAGCCTCTTGCGGACGAGTTCGTGTGGCATTTCCTGTTCTACAAACTACTCGTACTTACTGATATCAGTAGTCATTCTCCGTTCACACCACGGCTTTGTACAAGTATATACACCGAGTCACGGGGCTTCATATGCGCTGCGACGTGAGTGCCGTCACATCCATTCTCTTAGTTCAGTCCACAACAACTACTAGCAGCATTTACCTATTACTGCTTGCTCATGCAAACACAGGTAGGCATGGAATACTGTAAATGCTCTGCCGCCGAGTCTAGCTTCTTGGATGACATCTCGATGCGTATTGTATGTCAAAATGTCAAAAACCTTCGTGGATCCTTCCATGAACAGGGATTACGCGACTAGGACAGCCCAGCGATAAGGTAGGACCAGGCGCAACATTCACTCGATTCGGTGCCCCTGCACCCTCTCCCTCATGCGGAGCTACAATGCTACCTACACCAAGAACCTTGTGCATACGAGGACGGCGCAGTACTGCCAGCAGCATCAGCATTATGAGAAGAAGATGTCGCGAGACTTGTACATCCTCCAATAAACAGCCATGGTCCAAATGCAAGATCCCGCCGGCGCCAGGCCTTACCCGTACGAGTCCGCCAGGTTCCCCGAAAAGAGGCGAAAAGACCTCCATAAAGTTGTCGTCGCTACGCTTTCAGCTAGTGCTGCCTTTTCGCTGCTCAATGCCCGATATTGCGTATTTATTACCATGTAGATTTGTCATGAGTAATTCTCCGGCCGCCTTGTTTTGGAAGTTGGCTAATACCGCAGATAAATAAAGCGAATCAACCCTGTGTCTTAAAACCTAGGGAATTCTTCTCTTCTTTTCTCTTTTCCCCTTTCTGGCGGCTTGCGTATACATGTCGAGGACCGAGCAGCGAGACCCGAGCAGCGAAATGCGTACGAGTGCAAGTGAGACACGAACAGCCATCAACCCGGGACGAGCGGCCCATGATCATTTCTTAAAAGCCTAAAAGCCGTGTTTCTCGGGCACTGCGACGCCCGGGAAAGTTCTCCGGGACCGAATAGTGAGTGCTACATATCTTATGTAGGCGGTAGTAGCAGTATCTCGATGCTTTCGCGTAGCTTTGAGATTGTCGCAAGTTCCCACCTCAAATGTCATGCTCGATGTCACCATGTCAAACAATTAGCACTACTGCCCTCTCCGAGTAAGAGACCTTGATAGCCAATAAGATGGACACTGGATGAGTTGAAAAAACGCCAGCGTTACATTTATGCCGCTGCTGCTTGGACCGGGTCAAAGTAAAACGTTGAGTTGTTGAGTAATACAGTAAGCGGGTATCAAGAAAGTAGTTTGAGACAACAAAATGAATGCGTGTATAGATTTATACGATGAAAAAAGTCTGAGGAGAAAATATGAGGTGCACTCCAAAGCGGATTTGAAGCACTGCTCTTATGCGCATATTATCTAGTTGTAGATGCCTTTATTTTTTCCTCAATATCACTCTTCTTGATATCTTTGAGTAAAATTAATAAGTAAAGAAAAAGAGAGGACACAACTATCAAACGTCCATTGTAAGGCCCGTTTATAATCTACCTTTCAATCAGTTTGCAATTGTACTGATCCCATAACGTTCAAGTTGTGAAAAGAGCCTCCTGTATATGTAAATTTCCTTTTTTTCCAATATTTACTGTTGTACATAGTGTACATTCGTACACTTTTTGTCTTCTTTTTTTTCTCTCTCCGCCGCTGTCACTTCTCTCATTCAAATTGCGTTAAAAAAAAATCATGAGCCTTATATCTTTCCCGTCAGCCAATCTCTCTCCTTGTTCCTACCCGCGTTTCCATAGCCCGTCACTGGCAGATCGCGCTTCTTCAGCTCCTCCTCAATCACCTTCCAGCGTCCCACGGAGACCTCCTTGTCAATGGCGCCAATCCTTCGGTCGTGCACGGTGACGTTGGTCAGCTCGTTGAAGGCATTGCGCTTCTCCAGCATTTGGGCTAGTTTCAGTGGCTTGGGGTCCCGGGATGCGAGGGTGAGGATGTGCTTTGTGGTGCTGGCAGCGGCGAGTTTGGCGTCTGGGAGGAGGGTTCCGGTGAGCTGGTAGAGACGCTTGCGGAGCTAGACGTAAAGACATAAAGTTAGTCACGGTTCGTCAAACATTGTCATCGCCTCCGGGTGCACAGAATGCATTTCCGTAGAGTCTTCTTCCCCGTGAGAATGGACGTACCGCAAAGCGTAATGAGTTGTCCAGCGCAATATTCTTCCATGAGGGGTCCCACGACTTGATCATTTCTTTTGCCTCTTCAACAGAGATTTTCTCTGCAGACTCAGCCTCTGACAACTCACTCGTCAAAGTCTTCACAACCGATGAGGCATCTCCCTTCAGAGTAGCCTTGCCGTCCTGCACCTCGATCTGCAGGGCCAGTGCCTGCTCCAGCTCGTTCCTAGACCCCGTCTCCGACCACTTCTTCGTGGCCCATTCTGAAAAGACTCCCGTCTGTTGTAGTGCCAGTGCTTCGACAACGGCTCGTCGCAGATAGACCTCCAAGACTTCCCTCTCCACGACCTTGTCTGAGCTGCCAAACCCCTTGAAAGCACTCTCTTCTCCCCAGTGCCCAGGCTGCTCCCACCACGTGCTCAGCGGCCCAATCTCCTCCAGGCCCTCCGCCTCCGTAGCAGGCACATACGTAGGGTCAGATGCCTGCAGTTCCTTCTCGGTAGGGGCCTCGCTCCGCCTGTACGGCAGAGCCAGCCGGGTGTCTCGCACGGCTGCGGGCGTCTTGTCCTGTCGGGGCCGGCTCTCGAGCGCCTCCTCTGGCAGGTTCGAAGTCGTCTCGGGCTCCAGGCGCTGCGTGTAGGGGTCAGCTGGGCCGGGCGCCTCGCCCTTCCAGAGCTTTCCTCGGATCCATTCGGTGTTTTTGCCCTGCGAGGGGCTGGTCGTCGAGATGGCGCGGGCAGCGGCGAAAGAAGGTCTGCCTGCGGCGCATTGTGACGGCAGCGACAATTGCAGAGACTGGAGTCTCCGCATCCTCGTTATTCGTGCCATTGGCAATTGTATGTGCCGGGAAAGCCTGTAAATGGTTTCCCCCAAAGCGTCGTCTGTAGATTTTTGCGATATAAGCGGTTTTGGAGAATGGGCTGCAACTTTTCCTTGTCAAACGTGGGGCCGCAGTGTGGCGGTTACGGACCAACCAAAGCGCAGCAACGTTAAAGACAGTCCCACATTTGCGACCAGCCTCGCAGCCGCCATTTAGTAGAGCTACACGGCCTTCTACTTGGAAGAGTGTCAGCTTCCTCCAATTCATCGCGACAGCCGCTCTATCAAGGTGCACCGGTCCGCAAATGCGCCCAGAGTCGCCATGGCGCGAATCCATCTCCTCGTGCTGCTCCTCGCCGCATTCATAGCTCTGGCCTCGGCCTCCTGTAAGTGAACAGCTTTGCCGCGCGCGCAGTTCTGCCGATGCGTTCTGACTCTTTTGTGCCATCAGCCGCGCAGAGATTCTGCAAGTGCACATGCTTCAAGAACAGCACCATCATTCCACTCGGTCCGCAGCACCAGTCCGACAGCCGGTCCATCCTCCACGACGCATCATTCTCGCCCCAAGACCATGTCCCCCGATCGGCGACGTCGTCATGCTCCGAGTGCACCAAGGCGTTTTGCCTGAGTCAAGGGATAGCCTTCTGCAAGGACGCGGAGGAAGACGACGTTGTGACCATGTGCTTCCAGCGCGACAGCAACAAGGACAAGATCATTGTGTGGGGATTCATCTTTGGGACGCTGGGACTGCTAGGCTGGGCTGCGTTCAAGAGGGTGCTGGAATGGAGGGAGGCTCGATCAATAGGACGGCCAGGCGCCAGTTATGCAGCCGTGGGCAGTAATACTCGATAGTATATATGTTCAATGCGACGATTTACAATGCAAAAGGGTCATGAACATCTTTGGTTATTCATCATGAGCAACAAACTTGGACGCATTCAGGCTCCCGACGGGAAATGTTGCTTGTAAATCAATGCTAATATTCTAAAAAGGCTTTTGTATGCCATTGCAGCTATGGCTGAAGATGAAATATACTTTTAATGGTTCCTTCAATGCGCCATTTTGTTTCTTCCGTTTGAACGCACTCCTTCAGACCTTATTTGGCCAAGGGTAAAGCCAGCCGCAGCCCGCATACGCTTCGGGGGTTGTGACTCAATATCAACAAACCAACCCCTGTTCTTTTTTTTTTCTTTTTTTTTCCCTCCCGATTTTCAATTTGAACTATTCCATGCGACACCACTCCATTTAATCCTCCTCCAAAGTGCTGACCTTGGCGGCCTCACTGGGCACGCCTGAGTTGACCTTTCTTCTGGCGCGGACAGAAGAAGCAAGGTCTTCTAGAACAGTGACGGTGTGCTCCCAGTCGATGCAAGCATCGGTGATACTGACGCCACGCTTCAGACTGGCGGGACCCTCAGCAGGAACCTTCTGGTTGCCCGCTCCAATGTTGGACTCGATCATGACACCAACAATGGCGCGCTCACCTTCCCGGACCTGGTCGGCAATGACCTTGGCAACCTTGGGCTGGTTGTTGTGGTCCTTTTGGGAGTTGCCTGCGACCCTGTTAGTCAACCTATTCTTATATAATGCCTTGAAACGTAAAGCAAGACTTACCGTGTGAGCAGTCAATCATGATGGCCAGTTTCTGGCCCTTGTCCTGCAGCATCTTCTTGGCTGCCTGAACACTGTCCTTGTCGAAGTTGGGGCCCTTGCTTCCACCTCTCAGGATAACGAAGCCGTGCTCGTTGCCCTTGGTGCGGGTAATGGCGGCGAGACCCTGTTTTGTGACACCCATGAAGTGGTGCTTGGCGGCGGCAGCGCCAATGGCGTCAATAGCAACGCCAAGGCTGCCGTCGGTGCCGTTCTTGAAGCCGATGGGGAAAGACAGACCGGAGGCAAGCTCACGGTGAAGCTGAGACTCGGTTGTTCGGGCACCGATGGCGCCAACGGAGATGCAGTCGGCAAGGAACTGGGGGGAGATTGTGTCGAGCATCTCGGTGGCAATGGGCATGCCATTGGAGGTCAGGTCGACGAAGAGCTTGCGGGAAACACGCAGGCCCTTGTTGATCTGGAACGAAGAGTCGATATCAGGGTCGTTGATCAGGCCTTTCCAGCCGACAGTTGTGCGAGGCTTCTCGAGGTAGGCGCGCATGACGATGCAGAGATCGCCGGAGAGCTTCTCGGAGAGCTGCTTGAGACGGCCAGCGTATTCGTGGGCAGCTTCGGGGTCGTGGATGGAGCAGGGACCGACGACGACCAGTAGTCTGTCGTCCTGGCCCATGACGATGTTGGCGGCATCTGTTCGGCCCTTGATGATGGTCTCGGCGGCAGTGGCGGTCATAGGGATCTCAGAGAGCAGCAGAGCCGGGGGGGATCAACGGATCCTGACCCAGAACTATCAAACGTCTGTTAGCATACCATGTTACGAGGCGCGAATCGCTCTGTGTGCAGAATATCACGGCCAAGCTGTCCAATGGCGCAAAGAGCGATTGGTAACAGCATCGGCGCAACATGTGCTAAACAACCCAAGGCGCATTGCAAAGTCTCCAGCACCACGGCATCGGCCGGGACAGCTGGATGAGGCTTTCGCAGACTGGAATAACTGGCATCTCGCTAATACGTACTTCTGGTGTCATCTGTAGTGATAATTGCATCAACGCCAGGCATTTTGTCGTTGGGAGTGTTGCTGTATGTGGTGTAAGATGCGAAAGGAAAAAAAATTAAGAGGTCTGGCCTTTAGGGTGGGGTGTTTTGCGATGTCGGGATTGAGCCAGATGCAATTGTCACTACACAAGCTGCTGAAGGGGGTATAATAGAGATTTAAGCAGCAATGGGGTCAGTTTTCAGTGTGATGTACGTGAAGAGAAGAAAAAAATTGATAAAAATCAGAGAGTATTTCTAGAAGACAGCCCGTCCAAGATAAATACCATCGCACGGGTGTCCAATGAGTCAGATTGACCCTTGGACAACATCTCGGAGGCCATGCTGCCTTGCTACCGGCCGTGCTTCGGAGGAGTGGAGTGGTGGATGCGGCGTCACAGAAAAAAGAGAGGGTCCATCCACCACAGCATGGATGTATGTACGTCAGTTTAGCTCCGGGAGTGGTCAATTGATGGCTCGCAATTGGACCAGTGTTTGACGAGTTATCTCAGCCCTCTGGCAACAAAGTTTTTTTTACTTTTTTTTTTTTCTGCAATGGCCGCTCCACGAGCCTAAAAAAGAGACGGGCTAGCTAAAATTGACGTGAGACTAACACATGCTTTTTTTCGTGTCGCTGCAAAATTGAGTGCTATTGTTATTTATTGATTCTTTCTGTTTCTGGCTTGAATGCCTTGGCCGCTGTTAGGGCTCTGTCTTTCTTTCATATTCTTCAGGCTCATGGGCTTGGCGCTTCCACGATGGGTCTATTCTACTGACACGGTTATCGATGCTGATCAAGCATCCGGCATCCAGCATCCAGCATCCAGCATCCAGCATCCTGCCTGGACATTCGAGCAGCACTGCTGGGCAGTAAGCTGACGACGCCGCATGGGATTACTACAATACTACACACCTTCCGCTCTCGGTCCAGATCTTGCGGCGATGATGCATCCCACTCTAGATGGACGGGTCCTGGCCTTTGGCGAGGTGTTTTCGGCCGTAACCACCCAGTGCATACAGTAGAAAGGTGTGATCAGGCAACAGGGCATTACTGGCCTGGGCAGTGTGAGTTTAATCCCAATGCCTCTCGTAAGCATTCCTACAGGCTGTAATACTCGTAAGCTGCGACTTGCTTTGCTTCTGATGGTGGGATTGCTTCCGAGTGGCCTGCTGTCAGCACGGCGGGAGGCGGGAACATGGGAGCTAATTGATCACCACATGTATATCCATGTCGATGTCGCTCAGCGGGTTTTATAATCCGGCGCTTGCGGGATCTCAAAAGACGGTCAGCATTCTATGCTGACTGCTGCCCTTTTTTGCATGTGGTGATAACTGGCAGTATTGCCGTTTTGAGGCCTGTATTGTTTCTTTACGTGCATTAGATTCTTACCTGTGGGAAGCCATCTTCGATGTGCCTGGCCGCTAAGCTTAGGACAGACAACGTTTCTTACCCTAGAAGATGCATGTAAGTTGCAAATTCTCCGCGTTGCATGGCAGCAGTAGAAGTAATATACCTAATACGAGTATTGTATGATGAGAAAAAATGATTTCATTAAGCTGTAGCATGGTAGGCTTTTATGGTCAGCTAGCTTAATCGATCTGCCCTTTGCATTCGATATTACATATGTCGCAGCATCCTTGGCGGTGCGATGAGTCTTTGTGATTCATACATAGATAGCGTCTTTGTCTAGAAGCAATGGGTTGCGTATAGCGTACCCTAGATGCTCTCTAATAGGATATAAAAACGGAGATTTGTGGTGCACAGGTAAAATAATCCGAAAACATCATGCCCTGCAATATTATTCGCATCATATGCATATGTTCATATGAACAACTTGGTTTTGTCTGATGTGGGATACTCGTATTTAATCTCATTGACAAACTACCTAGGCTTATAAGCATTCTTTCAATGCGTCGAATCATCAATTCCTCTGTGGCGCAATTGGCTAGCGCGTCTGACTGTTAATCAGGAGGTTGGAAGTTCGAGCCTTCCCGGAGGAGTGAGATAAGATTTGATCTTGCCTTTTTTTGCTGATTGATACCTCAAACCTCTTTCATTTCTCTTCTTTTGCTCAACTTCCACAGATGGTCAATTGAAGTTGAACAGCTAGACTACCTAGTAGTATCACATCCAGATTTTTGCCTCTTTGTAGGTCTCTTTGTACGGAACAAAAAAGTAGAGACGCTGCAGCCCAAACTGCTTCACCGCTTCTATGATGCGAGATAGACACAAGGTACTGCTACGTCAACTGAGCACCGGTGCACCTCTATTAAACAGAAGTATCAATGTACGGAGCACGCCTCTCATTGAGTGCATCTGACGCCACTTGGGATGAAAGCCGAGAGGACCCTTTTTCCCCAGGTTGGAGAGCAGATCGTGCAGATCAGGTTACACGCTGATTCCGCTAGCACCATGAACGGCATTTTGCCTGAAGCAACAGTGAAACAAGTACCAAGGGAGCTCAGCCACGGACGAGAACGAATAGAACGAAAAGAACAAAGTGAAAAGGAGAGAAAAAAGAACAAAAAGAAGAGTGAGAGAGGAGAGAAAATCAACAAAAGGAAAGGCGTAGGAATCCATCCATAGCCCGTGCTGCGTCTTTACTCGAGCTCATAATCGAAAGCTGCGGTTACTCGCACGGGTTTGCTGACTGAGCGATGGGCGGCTGCGCGCGCATAGGAATGGGGTGCATGGTGGGGTTAGGCGGCCACTTACAGAGGGCTGGGCCTCTTTCGGCAGCGCAAGCACCGATACTGGAGCGCCGCTGTACCGAGCAGGCGAGAGTGGGTGACTTGCTATCTTATCTTTTCTTCACCAGAACCTCTTCTCCGCGTGAAGACTCAATTGCTTTCCCGTAATTTACTTGGCCGGTTGTGCGTCGACTTGCTGCTACGTAGAGGCACCAATCGGAGATTTATAATTTAGCAGGCACCTCCAATCTCCTGCAGAAAGGCAGCAAAAGCACCTCCGCGATTGCTTCTCCCAGCCCCCCTGCCCACCATCGATACAGGCCTCTCTCCCCAGCCATCGGTGTTTGCCTGTCTCACATACCTACTACGGGCTAATACCGACTGCTAGCACAAGCAACAGCAGACCTTACACCGTATCGGAGCACTGCCGGGGCCTGGACTTTGCTCTTCTCCTCCGCAGCGCCTCCCCCCTTTGTATTGATTCTTTTCTTCCTCCTCTTTTCCAGGCCACCGCCACCGGACCTCTATCGATGATCATTGGCGATCCGGAAGTCTAGGGTTGAGCTCGGCGGCAGGTGGCAGCTTTTCTCCTTGCGTTCGTTCCCCTCATCAGGTCTCCCGATCTCGAGCAGGGCTAGCTCCAAGAGTGGAAGGACTGTCTTGCCTCAGCTACAGCCCCCCAAGCACCTCCCCAAGCCACCGTCTTTTGGTTTTCCAATTTGCATTAATCAGGCATTCGCCATTGCACAAGCGACAGTTGCTGCCTTTTGTGCGACTGTGCGGCTGTCGAGAGCCCACTGCTCCGTAGAATCTTAGGGGCGTCCTGTGGTAGCCAAGGCGGCGGTCACCCACCTGTCACTTCTGCTGTATCTTGTCCTGCCTGATACCCAGCTCCGTCATTGGGTGCAGGTACTCCATCATCACGCATTCTTCTATATCCCTTTCTTCTTCTGCATATTATACCCCAGATCACGCGGCATTGCGATTGCGTAGGGCCACTGCAATGTTTGGTACACAGAGCTACGTGGACGTCATGTCTGAGTCCGGCCGGAAGCGTGGCCGAGATAGTGAGGGAGAGGTGGACGGCATGTCCATGGGTCTGGAGGAGCACCGTAGCGTGAGTCCAAGCAGAGAGATGCTCTACGCTGTGATGCAGTCTGCGGGGTATGCTAACCGGTGTTGTAGAAGCGATTTCAATGCCTTCCTCTTCGAACCTCGCCAAGGTCGTCGCAGCAGTGGCCGTCCGCATCGTCCATGGGCGCCGAGTCTGATGGCCATGCCGCCCAGCTCCTGTTTTCTCGCTGGTCGCATTCGTCCGTGGGAAGCTCCTCCGGCTCTCACGACGACACCGAGGTGGACATGATGAGCTCTAACCGGATGCCAACACCAATACAGCCCAGCTTTGCTGCGCAGGTGCGCGGCCAGCAGAACGAGTGGGCTGGCCCTGGGCCTGTTGTGACAATGCTTAATGGGGTTATCAACATGGGCCACCACCCCGCGGGCTTCTCAGACGACCAGTCTGTGCCTCGTGTCATGTCGGGCCTGGAGGACTGGCAAGCTGCGCAAAACCACCGGAGGCTACCGTCGCCGATTTCAGAAGTGGAAGACAACGTTCTGGACCAAGAATTCGGCGAAGGAAGCATGATGGTGGACGATGGCATGGGCGTAACCATGGATGCTGCCTTGGTGCTACCACCGTCGCCGTCGCGCGCGATGGACCACCCCAACGCCATGATGGACATTGAATCGCCGCCGCGCTCGCACTTACACGGAGCTGACGGCGAGGGTGACGCCCATTCACCCAGCCCTGCTCGCAGAGGCCATATGCGAAGCAAGCACACCATTGACAGCTGGACATGGCAGCCTGGCATGAAAAAGAGCTTCAGTATCGGGTACCGAGCCGATTGCGAAAAGTGCAGACTCAAAGTGCCTGGGCACTTTAACCACATCGTCATCTCATAGCAGGGGAGGACAAAAGTCATTGACCCCCAATTTGACCCGGTCCTGTGGGATGCCGCCATCAGACCCCTCGATTGGCAGGAGAAGCGACGGCACCTAACAAGGACTTCTGACCGGAGACAATGTACCGTGCACCCTACATCAAAGTATGTAGAGAAGCCCGCCTTGCCAAATCGGTGCTCGATGTCGTCGGCTTCAAGGCGGGGACAAACGGCCTCTTCACTGTGTGACAGGGCGGGAAACTTTTTCTGGAAGCGCCAGCGACTCATGGTCGATTGCGACATCCAGGGTCATATCGTCTGATTCCTTTTCCTTTGTTTTCTTTTTTGCAATCATCACATTTTATCGGAGTTTGACGGACGGCCAGGTTTTGCGACGCACTCGTTATTGATATCACGCATCGACATCTGCATTGTTGTTTTCATGAAAAAAGAAAAGAAAAGAGACATTCTGGTTGGGTTAGCGATATGCATACCCCTAGACAAGCGTTATTGATGAAGCGATTGCTCGGCATGGCAGTCTATATATATTCTTATTTCTGGGGCGCAACATTGGTAAACACAAGGCATCAGGCATTTTACATTATGAGAAGCGACTCACCATCATTCATATCCATGACAGACTTAATAATAACAAACACTCTCATTTATATATAAAAAAAGAGTTTACATTTTAGTTTCCTTTTAAAGTACAATACATCTCTTTGTTAGTTCTGCGTGTCCAACAAATTTAGATGCATATGATATAGTAGTTGGGAGGTGTATCTCCTTATATAATACATACAACAAAATGACTCCCAACTCCTTCTAGTGCAAGCCATGCAATTATGATACACGGGCTGCTGCCCTCCTTACCCAAGTGATATAATGACAAGATTTTACGTCTTCTCCCTTCTCTTTCGCCCCTTTTGTTTTATCTTTTGCTTCCTACTTGGCTCACCACCAGCCCTTCTTCTTGGATTCCGTAGAGGAGCTTCCGGTTTCCAGTGCAGGGACACTCAGCTGATTCTCTTTCTCCTGCTCCCACGCGGACTGAACAGCACTTGCAGAAACGGTAGAGCTGGCGTCGCTCTTCTTGCTGTCGCTGCCTCCCCAGATGTATCCCAGGATGCCCTTGCCCTTGCTTTCCGCCGCCTGGCCCTGGTCGCCCTCGAATGCAGACTTGACGTGCTCTTCGAAATGCGTTCGGTGCTCAGGCGGGGACAGGAGGGACGGCAGCTTGATGCCCTTCTCCTCGGCTTCTCGGTTGGCCTCCTCGACGAGGAGGATCTGCTCTTCGGTGGCGTCGCCCTTGAGGTAGGCGATGCGGGCGGTGGCGAGCTCGTCGGCCTCGAATTTCTTTTGGGCTTCTATCCACTCGGCGCGGCGGGCGCGGTTGTAGCGCAGCATGTCCCATACCGAGTATACGCTGACGACACCGGCGACGACTAATTATATGTCTCTGTTAGCCTTCCTTTTCTTCTTTTGACTCATCTTCAAGAGAAGTTGGGCTGCTGTGAGCTTCAAACGCACCTGAGAACATGACAAGCCCCCCCACCGTCCACCGGTGCGCCACATCGAAGAACCGCCTTGACGCATCAATCACTCTGTCCGTCCTGCTAATCTGTGCCTGTTGCGCCGCCAGATGGGCCTGTCGCAACCGTTTGACTCGCTGCTCGGGCGTCTCGCCGGGGATTCTCATGGTCCTGGGCGCGGCGGCGGCAGAGGTGGCAGATTTCGATGTGGCGTGGGGTATAGTCGAGGTGAACCTGGTGGCGTCCTTGACGCTCCGGGATCCCATCCGGGATGCCATTTTGTCGTTGAGGAAGAAGTAAAAAGAAGAGAGAAAAAGATTGATTTGAGAAGATTGAGGGAACGCCTTTTTAAGTGACTGTGATTAGGGCAGCAGTCTGAGAGGAATTGACGAGAGAGGGAATTGGCGAGGGATGATTGGGAAGAAAAGAGAGAGATTTTGTCAACGTCGGAAATGGACCGTTTTCGTGAGATTTTTTGAATGAGGTGCAAAAGGCAATGGAGGGACGAGCAAAGTGGAATTTGGCGCTTGTGATTGGTGCGGGGTAATTCCGGGCATTGAGAGATGGGCTGTTTTTTTTCTTGCTTCTTGGAGAAGAGTGAGGAGAATTGTGCTAGGGACGATGAGCTAAGGTACTATAGCTTTTGATTCATACCAGGGACGGAATACCGATCGAGACAGTAGTTGCAGGTGAAGCATTGCGGCAATGGGTGCAGGCAGATTGGACATTGGAAAATTACTACGCGAGCATGCTTGGCTGACATTCATGGGAGAGTTGACCGTTGTACCATGCAGATATTCACCTCACCGTGCTGGCATTCTGTCTCTTTCAGGTTGTCTTTGTAGCATTACGGCAAAAAAACTGGCTATGCATACGCCGTATGCTTGCTATAATCTTGTTGAAGCATTTGGCTTTGTACTCCAAGACTTATGCAAAGTGGGCGGAAGCAGCTTCCCAGAACCAAATTCATCACTTTGGCAGGCTGCATTGGTAGGTATTACTACCTCAGGTACCTATTCAGGGTCTACGTGATGTCTCAAACAATGTGGCGAATTCCTACACGCGCCTGCTCACAGTTGTGCACTTTGACGCGTTCTGACTATCTGCGTCACGACATCGCCAAATCTTCTGCTCTATCATCTTCTTCATGCGCCTGCATATAGCAGCCGTCACAATGAAAACGGAGTGGATATATCAAAAATTGCGCCTCCCATGGCCCCGAAGGACAATGGAGCAAGGAACGACTCCGCGCTGTGCAATGCAGGCCTTCCCAACTGAATACCCCGAATCTTGAACTGGGGTATTCGAAACAAGGTAAGTATGAAGAAGAAAAGAAGAAAAACAAGCAAAACGGTGGCAGCGTCGACGGCATTTTATAGCTCCAAGCTGATGCCTGGCGCCAAAATCGCCCCAAATCAGGCATCCAGGCGCTAACGATTTTTAAGCGGAGCACGTGATTGCGATTCTAATTTTTGGTGCGCGGCAGGGCATGTCCCCACGAGGTACGTATCTGTGGTAGGGCACGAAAACCCTTTGACGAATTTGACGAGCCTCATCCTCCGAAATCTCAACGCCTACCGAACAACGAGCATCAGAGTCCACGTTGATCGCAAGCAGACACAATGGTATGGATAGATGCCCCCCCCAATGGAGCATTTTGGATTGCTCGAATCCATTCAGGTTATTGACTTTTTATTTTCAAACAGGCGATCAAGCACAACCAAACCCTTATCAGCAACCGTGAGCATCTCCCCGACTAGGATACCAAAAAGAAGAAGACGAAACAGCGATATACGAGCAATGATGAACGGCGACTGACATGCTCCTACAGATTTCCGCAAGGATTGGCAGCGACGGGTTCGCACTCACTTCGACCAGGTACGCGATTCTTGAAACCCAAATGATGGAAAAAAAAAAGTTGCGACATAGGAAAAGTTGGGACAATGTGGACACGAGATATTGACTTGTTCTCGAATAGCCCGGCCGCAAGACCCGGAGACGTACTGCTCGTCAGGCCAAGGCCGCTGCTCTGGCTCCCCGTCCCGTCGACAAGCTCCGACCTATCGTGCGATGCCCTACCCTTAAGTACAACCGACGGGTCCGTGCCGGTCGTGGTTTCACCCTCACCGAGCTCAAGGTACGAATTGATTGCGCGATTCCCATTCCCAATCCTCCTGGCCTCGAAAGAACAAAGCAAAAGAATAGTCTCTTAGAGGCCCTGGATCGACAAAAAAACGAAAGACAAGAAAACGAGTGAAGAGATTTTTTTCTTAATTCTGGTTCTAACAAATCCTACAGGAGGCCGGTATCTCCAAGTCACTGGCTCCCACCATCGGTGTCTCTGTCGATTTCCGCCGACAGAACCTGAGCGAGGAGGGCTTTGCCGCCAACGTCGCCCGCCTCAAGGCCTACAAGGAGCGCCTCATCCTCCTCCCCCCGCAAGTCCAACGCCCCCAAGAAGGGTGACACCAAGACCGACGTCGCCTCGCTCGACAAGGCCGCCTCCATCGCCTCCGCCCTGCCTATTGCCCACGTCTCCGCTGGTGTCTCTGAGATCAAGAAGAGCGAGATCCCCGCTGCCATCGAGGGCGGTGCCTACACCAAGCTGCGCACTGCCCGCAGCAACGCCAGATACCAGGGTGCTCGTGAGAAGCGTGCTCGTGACAAGGCCGAGGCCGAGACTGCCAAGAAATAAACTTTGTCAACAAAAGGGAAACTGGTGTTTTAAGGGTTTTTTGCTCTTTGCGTCTCTTATCGGGAAGTGTGTGGCAAAGGTTCGGTTTTCGAGGCTTTGATATGGAAGTGCTCAGGGGCCGTGGGTACGAGAGGAATTATTATATGCTCTTTTAGGTTCCCCAGGTCAAAGAATTATTTGCATGATCAACCGACCCTGTCCTGTACACACTTAAAAAGAAAGAAATTAGGGTCAAATGGCAGCATTTTAAATACGCACATGAGGCATACGTAGTTTCTTAATACCGTGAAAAAGTTTGCTTCTATTTTTTTTTTAATCATTTTTCTTGTTTAATTGGCTCTATAATTGCTGCTATGTGCACTTTGAACGGTCTTACGGTGGAACAACGCACTACTAAAAAAGTACAGCCAGGTAAATGCTGCATAAAGAGTATATAGACGGCTACATTTCGCTACACTCCACCCTTCTTTCTCTTATAGATGCTTATCCAAAATGACATTTTAAAAGCTAAAAGGTAAAATTCCGTCTCTTCTTTCTTTTAGTTGTGGTGGACATAATCCCATCAGCTTCACGATGATGCTGCCTTCTGTGCCGCCACAATCTCCGTGCCCTCCTTGACCACATCTTGCAGGATGCTCAGCCTCAAGCCAGGCAGTTGATGGCCCCACGCCCGGAGAAGTTCCGTGCACATCACCAGGGCATTCTCCCGATCCACTCGGATCATACTCTCCCGCTGTTTTGGATCTGCCTGCTGAGGTTCGAGTCCCAGTCCCTCTGCCATTGAAGTGATTTGGCCATCGGGAGAAGCAGAGGACGATGCTCCCTCGATACTATCACCGCTGCTTCCGATTTCGCTGGGAAGCGCATCTCTCCCAGTAACGGCCTTGATGAGCTCTGTGATGATGCCGAGCATTTGAAGCACCGTGATGATGACGCGACTGCCCTCCTTGGAACGACACATGAGAGCAAAGATGAACCACGCTTCTGAACGGAGGGATGGCCATTTCTGCTGGCTGATTAGGAACGAAAGAACCCTACCGACGTCATGTTTGCTGTAAAAATATCCAAGCCGCTGATTGTCTGCATCCATAGGACCGCTTTCGGGCGAATCTGCGTCGATTTCGACCACAGGAGGCTCCCAGTCTGGCAGCAGGGTCGCAATTGGGTTGGAGTGAAGCACACGACATATAGCAGCGATGGCCCGAGCGGCCTCAAGCCTCGTGGGCTCGGCATCGGAGCGCTCATGCAGTGCAATAATGGCGTGAACGCTTGAGCGCTCGCGCGCTGAGCTGGCCGGATCTGCGCTGAGGGGGGCACAGATCCGGGCAACGTTTGGCGGACAGTTGACAACCAGCAGCCGGGTCAGAGATACGGCGGTGAACTGCACCTGGGGGGAGGTATCCAGGCTGAGCAGTCTCGGTATGCAGCCCACGTCCAGCAGACTACCCAGCAGCGGCTTGTTCTGGACCGGGATGGCCAGGTTTTTCAAAAAGGACATTGCTGAGTGGAGGAGCTGCGCGTCGACGATTTCGGGGTTCGAAAGCAGTCTCATCAAGGGCGTATGCGCGAAGTGGATTTGAACGAGAGCCATGGATACTTCATCGGAGCGAGAGAGATTGCCCAGAGCGAGACAGCCCGCGGTCTGCAGCTGCGGGTTCGAGCTCTGAAGCCAGGCGAGAAAGGTTTGGGCAACCTGACTCTGAAGCGGATGGCACGAAACAAATAGGTCGTTGCCCGTGACATCTGCCAGAGTGTTGAGGAGGGCGGCGTAGAGCTTCGTCAGGGCCGCTACCGTATCGGCGTCATCAACCTGAACCATGTTGAAGTGAGTGTGAGCGTGGTAAAACGTGGAGAGGAAAAGCTGCAGCAGAGGGCCCTGGATCAAAGCAGTTTGAAAGTTCTCGTCAGAAAGGTAAGCAGCTGCTACTGTGACAAGAGAGATGAAGTCGTCGAGGTCATCTCGCGACGGCATGCTTGTAGCCAGCCTGAGGGCAACCTCCACAGTGTTTGGGCTTGCGCGGCTTGTTTCGCCTTCTTGAGAAGTGAGCAAGATGAGGATTTTGCAGAAATAGGGGATGAAGACGACGAAGTTGGCAAGGTTCGGAGAGGACAAGAGGGCGATGAGACGTTGGTTGAGGTTGGCCTCCGAAGCAGCCAATTGTGCGGGTTCTTTATCATGGCAAGTTGAGTTAGTTCTTTTTCATTATTCTGTCACGCATGCAAGGCTGAGGAGTCATCGGTCTCACCATAGTCAACCAGGATGTTGAAAAGCACTGGAATGGTGAAGGGTATCAAGCTCTTGTCCTGCAGGTGGTTGATGATGGTGGCGAGGTGGTTTCCCTGCATCACTCTGGCACGGTTCACGTCTGTATCTGCACAAGAGTTTCCGACCAGCCGCAGGGCATGGATTTGCAGACCCTGTTTGAGGCCATCACGGGCGAGGACGCGGAGGAAGAATTCCAAGATCCCCGAGTCTCCAAAAGGGACCCGCCAGGCAACTATAACGACGCAGATATCAAGTCAGTCGGTGGCTGCCTTGCTGTTGAAGCTCATCCTGAAATATTCCAGAGCTCTCATACTGGCTGTGAGAGCCACTCACCATCTCTGCTGCCATCGCCCAGCTTCTCAACCATGAGCTCTATCTCCTCAGATCCAGAGGTCCATACTTCTCGACAGGCGGCCAAAACTGGGATTAGCAGCTCCGTTCGCCTCTGGGTAGCGCCCACGGTTTCTGTCGTCTCATCATACTTGTCAGGAGAGACTTGACTGCCCTCCCGCTGCAGCATCTCTTCAATCTCCCTGGGTGACATGATTGCTGCTTGAACTTGCTTGCTTCTCAAAGTAAACAATACGCTATTGGAACGTTTCGAGGGTTTGAAAAGTGGTGACTAATAGGAGCCAATGGATAAGGAGAAATCAGACTATTACGCAGTAAAAGCTGTTCTGAGAACCCAGTTCATATACACGCTGATGACGACTGCATCAACTCTCCTCGTGATTAGTAGACAGGCTAATAAACCAGGTCCTCACCACCAAACGTGAAACAGAGGCTGGCCCAAAAAAAAGTGTTCAAGTGAGAAACCTAGTCCAGCCTGACGAACCACCATACGCGGAATACGGCAGGCTAAAATTAAGGCTTAGAAATGCCGGAGAGTATTTTAGCTTATTCTGCTGCGCCGGCAGTGCAGATGAAATGTGATGGAATGTCCTGCCAATGAGCAACGATTTGCAAGGGCTAGACGCAATAGCTCGGTGGGCTTTGCAGCAGGCAATTGCGTGGCTCTTCAGGGGAACCCCTCGCTAACATGTAATTCGTATGGGATGCTAATCATGGAGGGGTTACGATACAAGGGTGTGGGGGTTGGTTTTTGTGTCTACTAGCGAGAGAAACGATAGGCGTAGGTGGCTGCTTGACCGCGGTGAGGCATCGGCTCGGTCAGTGGCGGATCCTCGGGTAAATAAAAAACGGCAAGCCAGCACTAAGTAGCCGATCGATTGCCACTGTCGCAAAACTCGGCTTTGGGAAAACCTCACGATTGAAGACGATTCTTGCCTTTCTCGACCGCGGGACGGTGCGCAACACCCTTGTCTTTTCTTGGAACGGCCGAATACACAAAGATTGTACAAGTCCCTTTTTTGGCGAGAGAGCACTCTTTGAGTCGCTGGAGCTGGCTTCTAGATCACCATGGTATGCATGCCGCAACTCTTCTTTTTTTTTGCTCACCGAAGATCCGGAAGCCCGTGCTGCGATGCGACACATTGCGGCGGAGCGGTTGCCGAAATTCGCTTCGAAACTTGATGCTTTGATAGGAAACGTTACTAATCTTGAAATCCTCTATTTCTTCTTTCATCGAAAAAGGCGCACAAATTCGTCCTCACAGCCTTCCTCACAGGCTCGCGTATCCTCGGCCGGTCCTTCATGGCCGCCTACCGACAAGCCCAAGCCTCATCGCAGTATCAGCGTGCGCAAGCAAAGGCCGGCGGCGTCGGCGCCTCAGGCCGCGCCTCTCTAACGGCGGGCATGACCCTGGAAGAAGCCTGCCGCATCTTGAACGTCAAGCCCCCTGCCAACGGCCAGGCTAACGTCGAGGAGGTGCTCGAGCGGTACAAGCGACTGTTCGACTCAAACAACCCGGAGAAGGGCGGCAGCTTCTACCTGCAGAGCAAGATTGTACGCGCAAAGGAGCGATTCGAGGCGGAGCTCGGACCCATACGGGAAAAGGCTGAGATGGAAGCTGAGGCGAAGGAGGGGTGGAAGCCCAAGATTTACAAGGATGAATGATGAGCGAGGCTGACGCGGACGACGTTGTTCGACTAAACGGCATAATGAGGCTTGGACGAGACGAGGGGCTTACGCGGCAATCTCGCATCAACTAACCAAAAGGAAAAAGAAAAAAAATGAGGGCCACGACGGATCTACACATAGGGAAGCGAGAGAAAGCCCTCTTTTTATTGTACACGTTTTCTTCTCTATTTTTTTTATTACCACATCTTCACTCGGCACTTGACAGTGGCATGGCACGGCGTTTATGGAGGAGAGGACATCTAGAGGCTTCGAAGCCACAAGGGGGAAAAAAAGAGATTGGGTCTAGACCAAAGAGGAGAAAAAAACAAAGCAAAAGGCGTTTTGAAGTTTGATAATCAAATACGCGCTGGCGGCACGCTTGTACTATACGCAAAACAATGTAACATACCAACTTGTGTAAATTGACGATTAGATGAAACCTCGGTTTTTATTATTCTTCACCTTCTTATTGCTTTGTGAGGTTTGAATTGTCATTATTCTAGGCTTAGGCTTTTCTACGGACCAAACCTTTCCAATAGTCGAAGCTGTTCTCATCGCTCTGCAGACTCCACACCTTTCCAGTCCCTCGTCCTTGAGAATCCGTCTCTTCTACACGCAGCATTCCCCAGTCGCGAGTGATGCCGACCACTCTTGCCTTTACACCACCCTCGGCTTCTAGCGTGATGGACTGCCCCGTGTGTAGCCAATGGCGGTAGTACCCTGACTCCAGGCCCTGGGAGAAGCCCTCGCGGCGAAACTGTTCGTAAATGGACTCTAGACGAGTGAGGATGCGTGCGAGGAGGGTTTCCAAGTGAAGCGGCGATACGTTGGGCGGGAGCAAATCGGAAAGAGAAGTTGTTGGACGAGGGTTTGTTGCGTTGATGCCAATTCCCAGGACGACTTGGTATGAGCCGTCAAAGTAGCTGCATTGAGATAAGATGCCGCCTATTTTGACGTATGATGGAGGAGATGCTGGTTTTGTGGGATCGAGAGCATCTGTTACTTTTGTCAGCTGCTGTGACATACCTCACATTTGGTGCTTCACGGGATTTGAAACTCACATATATCATTGGGCCACTTCAACTTGACCGGCATATTCTCATAGCCCATGTCATAGGAGCGGATGGCTTCGACAATGGCAACGGCCGCGAGATACTGAATGAATACGATGGGGCGTGAGGAGGCGAGGTGAGCTGGGTGATTGATGATGACGGAGAAGAGAAGAGATCCGGGGGGCGCGACCCAGACGTTGGTCCCTCGGCCGCGTCCTGCGACTTGCGTTGAGGCGGTAAAGGTGAAGCCTGTTGGCAGTTTGGCGTTGATCTTTGGATTTCTAAAGATTTGAGTATTAGCATTTGTTGTAGTATATATATGGATGGGAAAAGATAGAAGAAGGCGCACTTCTCCAGGAGCGTGTTGGTGCTTGTCACCACATCTCCATACAATAGGACATCACCCCATTGGTCGGCCGCAGATTCAATCTTCCTGTAATGTCTCAAGCTTGAATAGAACCGCTCGTGGCTGAAACGAGGTGTCAGTTCATCGCCAGGCAGTTCATTCTCATGAGGAATAATCTTCTTGATAACGGAGCTTGGGTCATCAATAGCCTCAGTCTGTGGCAAATTGTCTTGCAGCTCACTCAAACTCAGGCCGTCCTCTTGAGAGACAATTTGAAAGGTGTCTGTCTCTGCGCGGATAAACTCATTGCCATTCTCCTTTTCGATGGCGTCCCCCAGATCACACAGCAGCTCTGTCACCTTGCCGCTATCGATGGCGGTGAGATGGAGACTAGACAGCGATGGAGGCGTGTAGTCGTCTTGGGCAACTTCGAGGCCTAGTTCTGATAGACAGGCCTTTAAGAAGTTGATTCGAGACTTGTCGTCTGCAGCAAGTTTATCGACTAGCTCGCTGTATCCCGGAATATCTGACTGGGGGTTGAGGTTGGCTGGAGCAAATCTTGGAAGCAGCGAAAGACAATGTCAGCATGAGATTTCTCTTTTGAAGAAGGAGTTTTTGAACAACGCATTACTTACTCTGGATGTGGTCCGCTAAGGATGGCTTTGCCTTCTCCCACATGGCATAGAACAACTGCAGCCTTTTGCTCACCACCATCCACGTCAATATCGTCCTTGTATGACGCCAAGACCTCAACTTTGCGTCCTCCCGTCGCATTCACATCGACAAAAACGCCGCCACCGTTGTAATATACGGCAAATTCCTCGGGCAGCTTATCCTTCAAAGTCTGCTTTTCCGCCTTGATCGTGACAGCTCGAGCCCCCTTCTCGCTCCGATATTCGAATCCCTTAAAGGCACCGCCGCGACAGGTTCCTGGAAAGAAGCCAAGCTCCCTATTTCCAACGACCTCTAGGGGTTTGTTGCCCACCTCGAATTCGCATCTGCTGCTGCCGTAGTATCCTCCGGCGCAGAGCCCGAGATATGCCCCTCCTCGCCGGACAAACTCGCTGATGCGTCTATTTCCCTCGCCATTGAATACCCTGCAGTAGCCAAGATCGGCGCCTCCTGGGAAGACAAGAAGTGCACATGTTTGTGCCCACGGCTCCTTCAAGATGGCCGTCTCGTTGATGGGGATGATGGCGTAGTTGGGGGACAGGAGACGGCGGAGCGTATACATGCAGTGGCGGACAGATTCCGCCGTCGTCCCAGTGCCTATTTCATAGTGAGTAATATTATTCTTGGATTGACCAATACATCGACTCTCATAAGAATGTGAGACTCACCTGTGTGGACCAGGATATTCAGTCGGCTGGGTGCCATGATGCCTGGTTTCCCGATTCGTTTGATTGCTAAGTCACGCCACCCAATAATGGAATATTTGCTCTTTTCTTCTCTCTTACATCAACCGGTCAGCTGAACACCAAGACGACTTGTCGACGCCTGATAATCCGCACAAAAAACTGAGCGAGATGCCTGGAGACGTAAAGGAAAAGCCACCAGCTACAGAGGCCTCAGCAGCCGCGGCAATTGAGGAGGATGATGAGCCGGATGAGTGGTGAGTTGACGGCTTAAGCTTTGAGAGGTTGCCCCGACGCTAAGCCGTGGGCTTTTTGCGAGCTATAGGGACAAGCGAATATTCAGCACAGGCTGCGCGGGTGAGTTGCGATTCAACGCCGAATTATTGGTTAATGAACTCTTTATGGTCTTTCAAAAATATCACATTGAAAAGAATGTCCAATTTTACGGATCAATGGCACATATTGGGTACTTGAAGGCTGACTCGAGCAATTGCGGGCGCTGCGTGATCAGATGAGAATATGAGAATGACAGACTGCTACTATGAGAAGAAGGATTGGAGAGCGTGCGCAAAAGAGGCAAGTTATTCTGATTACATCTTCAATTTCCCACATGTGCTCATAATAAGTGAGAATTGCTATTTTTTTTTTTTTTACTGATGCTGACTGGAACGTGGATTTAGATGGAGGATTTTAAAGAGTGCTGGAAGGCCCACGGCAACGTTGAACGAACCAGCACCAAGGACAATTAGAACGCAAAGGGAAACAACCAGTGTAACACAAACATGTAGCAATAGGAAATAGAACCATCTTGACTCAATTAGCAAAAAAAGAAATGGCCATTTCACTTATTGACGTAGACTTTCCGGGTCCCAACTATCGATTCAATACTGCTTGTGCGTCATAAGACAAAACAGCGGTAGCGGAACTTCTTTTCACCGGGACATCTCGCTGATAGCCATCCAGAAAATTTCCAGAAACCGTGAATACCAACCAACTCCGAAACTCTCGACAAAACAAGCTCCTAGACTGTCAATTTCTGTATCGTACAACATGTTTCCCACCCGCAGAGCCTTTTCAGCGGCTTCCAAGCAGCTCGCCAGCCGCCCCTTCCGACCAATCCAGTCCTCAGCCCGCCTCTACTCTACAGAATCAGCGACGTCTACGACAGAACAGCCAGCTACATCAACACCCCCCGCAAAAGCTTCCACCTCCACATCAACAAACAGCAACACAACGAGATATGCCAGAGCTGCGACTCGGGCGACAAAGCCGGCGATGGCGGCCTCTATAGCATACGAGGATATTGTCTACCAGCCCAAGGGCATTGCGTTTGAAGATGCAAAGGAGGAGGATGGCGAAGTGCTGGACGCAGCGACTGTGGACTGGACAAGGAGCTTCTACGGCATTTCAGCAAAGCCAGTGTCGGAAAAGCAGTTCAAGTTCCTGATGCAGCCGGTCGAGGAAAAGGACATCGAGGTCAAGCCAGATGGCGTCATCTATCTGCCCGAGATCAAGTACAGGAGGAGATTGAACGAGGCTTTCGGCCCTATGGGATGGGGCTTGATTCCCAAGGGAGAGGCAATTGTTAGCGACACGATTGTGACCCGGGAGTATGCCCTCATTGTGGGCGGCCGGTAAGGACACTTGCCACAAAGGCTATCGCTTTGTTACGCCATTTGAGCGTCTGCTAACTGTCATGACCAGATTTGTCTCACAAGCTCAGGGCGAAAACTCATATTTCTCTTCTGAACAGCTACCCTCTGCCGTCGAAGGATGCAAGTCCAACGCCTTGATGCGATGCTGCAAGGATCTGGGTATTGCCTCCGAGCTGTGGGACCCTCACTTTGTCCGATGGTTCAAGAAGAACCACATGGAGGAAGTGTGGGTTGAGCACGTCACCACCAAGAAGAAGCGATTGCAATGGTACAGAAAGGGCGACATTGACGTACAGTACCCTTACAAGGTCAGCAAATAAAAGCTGGTTCGGATTGATGTTGCGGCTGGAGCGAATGTTACGATGACTTGGGCTTGGCAAGAGATTTACAATGCGAAAAGTCTCTATAAAAAGAGGATCACACATGGTTATGAGGATGATGGCGCGATTGGACTTGTACAATATTTGGAAACCATCTCTGGTTGATGCCATGCAAAAGGCAGGCATTTTTGGTTAGACTCATGGGCCCGGGTGTACAAAAGGGAAAGGCAGGTGGCCAAAGCCCATTTGCACGAAGGGATCTTTCACTCCCCTCGATATATAATGACATGATATCCCAAAGAGTGCCAGAGGCCCTATTTCTGTCGACCGGATCCATGCGTAGTTTCCCGCGACATGAGCGGTGACATGCTGATTTGTCTACGCGTTCAGTCCATACTCGCATACCCGCCATTTCCCTCGCTGTTCCAGTTCCCCCCTAATCATCCAGTCCAGAGCTGTGGCTTGTGCCTCCACTGCGACCCCAAGGCATCCACGAGCCGCCTGCGTCGTCACCTGCGGCATGACGGCGCCGGAGGTTGGACTCATCTTCGGCTCCACTCTCGGCGTCAATCTTCTCAAAATCCGTCTCGCTGCGGCTCTTGCTCAGTCCGCTCCATCCGCTGAGCCCACTAGGCGGCCTCTGGGTGACATCCTCGTCGCTATCCATGTGCCTAGAGCGGGATCGAGACTGCGTCTGTCCGTCTCGCTGAAGCTGCGCTGCTTCTCGATCAAGAGCTGTGAGGAGGACGTTGAGTCGGTCTCGCTGGGAGGCGATGAAGGTCATCCTCTCATTTGAGTCTTGGATATGGGATGGAACTACCGATGCCGCGCCAGCTTCGTTTCGCGCCCCTGAGCCGGTTGCCGCCGCCACGGCACCGGCCAAGAGGCCGAAGAGATCGGAGCCTACATTGCTAGGAGCAGAAGGCCTCGCTGCTGCGGGGATGTTAAACCGAGCGAGGAGCGATTGCGTATAGCTCTGGTAGGCGGGAGGAGCGGGAGGCTCGGGTTCGCTTGGGGGTAGACCGAGGACATTTACTCTCAGGTAGTCAATGGCCTTTCGGAAGTAGTCGATGCCGGCCGCCTTGAGACGCTCATGGGCGCTGGCGATAAACTCGTCGATCTGCGATTCGTTTTCGCGGAGGAAGGGATGGATGTACGTCTCGTAGAGCACTCGAGCGCCCTGGGTTTGCGGTAGAATAAGGTATAAAAAGAATAAAAGGCGAATGTAGCCGTAGAACGGGACCCTAGAAGATTCAAGTGCATGAGTACCAGTCACAAGACGGCGTAAGACGAAGATGGCGGGAGCAGCTGTAAGACGTACCACGCAAGGATGAAGTAGACCCACGACTCTACAAGCAGACAGCAGCTAAACACGACCCAGTACATGAGCCATGGCATCAACTGCGCAGGATCCGACGTCTTGAGGGCTTTGTAGGAGGCGAAGATGGGGAAGAGGAAGGACGCGATAGAGCTGTTGCGATGCTTGAGCGTTAGCGCTGCTTAGCAGTGACGGCATTGGCGGGGCAGATAAAACACACGATAAGAGCATGGCAAAGAGGTCGAACATGGTTGCGGGAGGACGAGGCCCGGCAAGGCCTTTGAGACGTCCAAAAGGGATTTGATTTCGGTGTAATGAATAAAAAAAGGAGTAATATATGCTTGTAATAACGTCTCTACTCCTCCGCAACGACGACGCGCACCGAGAAGGGTTTTGTGGAATAGAAGATGGGCGGAAGTTATAGAAGCCGAAGATCTGAGGGTTGGGTGGGAGAAAGGATGAAGAGCAGAGTTAGGCCCAACGGCGGCTCTAATGTGGCCCCCTTTTGTTTCGGCCCAGTTAGCACAGCACAGCCCAAAGCCTCAATCAGCCTGGAGCGAAGTGCGCTGAAAACGCTCCTTGGGCAGAACTACCTGGGCTTAGTTTAGGGATCGTTGGGCTGTCGTGTGAGCAGGGCGAGCACCTGAGACGCTGAAAGCGGAAGAGGGCGAGCGCTGATGGCGGCGTGCGACGACGGGTAGAGGCGCTCCCCGCTACGGGTGAGTGCTCGTGACTGGGCCAAATGCGGCTGGAATTGTAGCCTCTTGGGGATGACGCAGCGAGGTGTCTACCTGCCTAAGCAAGCCGGGGGGCCGGAATTTGTATGATTAGCGATATTAGGGGTTTGTGCGTAGGTAGAGGATGGAGACTCGAGGAATGTTGAGTGCTGGAGAATCTGCTGGTATAAAGAAGATGGTATACAGAAGATGGGCTGCTTGTGAATAGATTAGGCTGGGCTGCATGTACATACATCTAGAAGGAATTCACATGTGATTTAGGAGATGGGTTCAGATGCATCATGCATGTACCGTATTAGGTAATCCGTATTTGTAGTTCTAGAATAATATAGAGTTTGCAGTACGAAGCATACACGTATTGCTCATGCGTAAACTCCTCGTATAGCCTTTTAATGAACGGAATCTGCAAAATCTAGAAAAAGTTAGCGTTGCATATATGGCTCATTATAGCGCGCCCTTTGATATTACGGAGACTATCTTGATGGGATGAGGTTGATACGCTGGATGAGCCTGGTTCACTGGATAAACTTCATCTTTGATCTGTGCAGTTGCCATTATTCCCAATTATGAACCTCATCAACTATTGCCTACTAAGCTTTCTCTGATGACGATTTGTCCTCTGGTGGCTACAGAAAAGTTTCTCGCTGAGTTAGGATGGCAATCTAAAAGGAAATCCAGTTAAACTCTAACCCTCATTTGATATAGCCGAGAAGGTTTTTTTATTTTCTTCTTTGCCTTTCTTTTGGTGGAACTTTGAAGCCTCTCACCTCTAATATGACTACATTTATCTACGTGTACCTATAGTAGGCAAACCTTCAATGTGAACAATTCTAAAGGGACCAGTGCCTACATGCATTACATTTCTGCACAACTCAGCAACACATCGGCTCCGACTATCAACACAGCAACAAACTTCTTTACGTTTCAAGATGAAGAGAAAATCCGAGAAGCAGATTGCTCGCGAAACTGCGAAACACATATCCATGGTCAAAAAGTCACGTAAAAAGGCTAGCATACAAAACGAAACAGCTCTTTTCGCAGCGGCATCTATTCTGCGTTTCCATGGCGAGCTGGTTATCCAGCCCAGGGAGGTGGCCATTATAAAAGGGGTGGATATGTCTCACTGTGACGAAGGACAAATGGTCTTCTTTACTGATGGCGCTGTTCATATTCGAAAGAATCAAGATGATATTGTTCATCAGGCCTCCCCCAAACAGGCGCAATGTCAATCTCGTCATCATCCCCTTCGTCGAAACAAGGTCAAGCTAGCTGCTGCAATTGCATACAAGGTTGCAAAAAGCAGCGAGTGGACAGTGAGGGCTTTTACGGTACCTAAAGGGGGCAGAGGCAGATATTATCTCGCGGCTGAACTGGCTGGTATCGCAGGCGCTTTAGGAATTGCAATATCAAGTATAAACGACTCAAGAAAAAGGGACTCGATTACTCCACAAAAGGTCGTCATCTTAACCGACTGCCAGGATGCCATTGGCAAGCTACAAAAGCTACGAGAGCACACTTCAAATCGGAAGTCTCAAGATGGAACACTTGCTTGCAAGCTTATAACAAGATCACAGCATCTTCATGATCTTGGTGTTCTACTTGAAGTACACTGGATTCCAGGCCATCATCCTGCCATCTCAGGAAATATTCGTGCAGATACTGAGGCACGGCGAACAGCAAAAAGCGACATGAATATCTACGAGTGGGAACTTCTCCAGGTCGAGATATAGACTGATGATACCGAGGGCTTGGCCGTTATGGATTACAATTAAATGGAGAAATTTGAGATGGAAAATAGTCATTACAGCTGATAGTCGAGGCAGGTATCAAATTCGTCTCCTTGGCAGTAGTACTACTATTTGAAGGCGAGTAGGCATATATCTCTACGTGTATATAGTAACGGATCCTAATAGCATCTGATTATATCTGAGGAAGTTCACCGCATGTAGTATCCATGTGCTGTTGACTACACATCGCCCGCGTGAAATGATCAATTAGGGGACTTTCATCAACTTCAATCAAGACTACCTAGGTAGGAGCCAGAAAGGAAAAATGTCACTGGCTAGAACGTCATCTAGCTGGTTAATCAAGGAAGGCGACGACTGTCGTGTAAATTCGGTAATATCCTTCAAGTGTAAACCATCATACTCCAACAAGATTCATGATAGTTGTTTTTACGGTGAGAGAGGGTATATTGTGTCTTATGGTGTATGGGGATCTTCTGCTCAAACCGGTGAATTTGCTGGCCCAGCGACTTTGGCACAGCAACTTTGTGTATTGCCCGCACAGTTTGGTTCGCGTCTCTTCATCTCAACCTGTATAGCTTCTACCGGAGACAGGTAGCCAGGTAGCCAGATTCATTGCGCTTAACTACCGGATGATCCAGCTCAAGCAAAGAAAGTGAGAGTATCAAATGACGCGAGAGCTATTTGGCTAAGTCTGCAAGCCAAAGACTGGGCAGCGAAGCAAGTCATACGAGTTGGGCGTGCGTTCCTGAATGGATCAAAGCGCGCCTTCTGGCAGTTGTGGCGTGAGAACACCTCATCCTGCTCTGGCCTTCCTTGATTGTAATATACTTGTAAATTGACCAATACACATTACGCGTCTTATCGAGTAGCACCTAAGGACCTTCTTCATGTGAGTCGTTCGACGAATCGACGCAGCAAGTGCCAATGGGTTCGCTCGTGTCTCGTTTCAACGCTGGCGGCGGCTATAAAAACCCATACCCCAGGTCCAGATCCAGATTTCTTCTTCTTTTCCTATCAGACATCTTGGCCGCCAATTGTCTTTCACTTGCCGTCTGTCTCAAAGTCAAATTCTTTATGTTGGTTTTATCAATCTCTTCGCGCGAAACACCCGATTCTCCCCCACGGCTTTCTTCATCAGGCATCCTCCATAACTTCTTTGCCTCCTGTCGCTTCCTTCGCGAGCCGAAGACTGCCATCTTAGGCAGCTATTATTGAACCACACATGGTGGTTATACCAGGTAGGGACCCCTCTTGAAACTATTTCTGTGGCGACAGTTCGGCGACCTGGCCCAGACGTGGGTACCGGCGAGTGGTTCGACTCCACGGGACCCTGTGGTAGCACTTCTTGGGGGGTCGGGTTTTTTTACTACCTAGTAGTTTGTTCTCCGCACCCTACTCAGCGATGGCTGACAATAAAAACGGACTTTGTAGGGCTTTCCGTCGCATTCGGTTTGTTAACAGCTATAGTGCTCCTTATTTCAGGTTAGTTTGCCTCTTTCTCTTTTGGTGCTCACAAATGGATCGTACTAACTTGCTACATCTTGCTGATTGCGTTTGCAACCTCAGATCCTTGGGTAGTGGGGGGATTTGATACGGCTCACTTTGTTGTCCAAAGATCTTGGGGGCGCAGAGTGTAGAAATGGTCTTGTTTCATTCTTGTGTTGCGAGCATTGGATAGATAGCGTGTACATGTCAGCTCATCTCTGTTGACCTACGAGCAGTCAGGAAATTTATCTGTGCTATAGCACTTATAATCGAGAGAAAGCACATTGTGATTGATGAAGTGTTATTTCAAAGCACCATACTGTCCTGTATTTGTAACGAAAATTCACCCGTCACATTGCTCTTGAGTGTTGATTGTAATCTTCGTCTTATGAAGGTGCTGCGCTGGAGGGAAAGTAATAGCCCCATGACGCCTTTTGGCTCAGGACATTCATCTCTTGTGGTATCTCTTGGGAAGCGCCTGGCATGATATAAAACTCAATTTTACAACAGTTGCAAACATCCTTTCAGCAGGGTCTAGAACGCCTCGTGTGATTTGTCGAAGAGAACAAGCAGGCATATAGCTCGAACATCACCAGATCAATGCTTGGGTATATCCAATCGACACGAGAATCTTGAGATTGGATTGATATGGTTGAATTGGCAGTGGTTTCTGCAGAACTTGCGGATTAGCTACGTGGTACCTGCTGTTTACTGCATACAGCTCGTGAATTCAGACCATCAAGTGATCCTTTGAAGCCAGTGAGTTTTACTAGATTTGAGTGGAAAACATCAACAAGATGAGGGTAGTATCCTTGCCATAATCGAATACAGACATTCATGCTTATCTAAACACTACTCTAGATAGGTAGCTTCTGGTGCCGCAAAAGACTGAACGGTCGAGAGGAAACTGTCAACGCCTGGTAGGTATGTCAAAGAAAATGATTGAGAGCAGAGAATATGAGGCTAAATTACGAGTCAGCAAATATGATTTGAGAAGATCCTCTGTGGCGCAATTGGCTAGCGCGTCTGACTGTTAATCAGGAGGTTGGAAGTTCGAGCCTTCCCGGAGGAGTCTTACATTTTTGCTCTCTTCTATCAGTCTTCTATGAAATGTTTTTGTCTTTTTGTCGAACCAAGAAGCTCGTTGTTGTGAAAAGGCTTGTCGGATACTGTGATCGGAGATCTTACAAGACGAACTACATAGTAGTCGACTTGATGGAGCCGACAAACGCAATTACCATCAGCCATATGTATCTAGCATTAGTTCAATGGTCTTCGGCCTCAATGGATCACTGTAATAAAATTGCATTTGCTTTACAGTATTTGCTGAGCGCATTACCACAGGCCCTGAACAGCATATACTAGGTAATTCGCTCTCCTGTTATGGCCGATCTGGCCACAGCTCCTTTGCAATATCCTTAACCAGCCTCAGCTTAGCAAACATCTTGTCCTCCGTCATGCCCTCTGCACCAATAGCCACGCTGGCAAAGCCGCATTGCGGGCTGATGCCGATGTTCTCCATGACCTCCTCGACGCTGCGTTGCTGACCGTCCGCAATAATCTTTGCGGCTTCCAGCACCCGCTGCTTGATCTCCTGGGCATCTTCGAGCTCGGGGTCTTTGGTTGTGACTACACCAAGAACGACGTTTTTGCCCTTGGGGAGGAAGCGCAGAGGCTCGAAGCCGCCGGACCTGGCGTTGTCGTATTCGAGGAAGAAGGTATCGTAATTGAGGACGGTGAAGAAGCGTTCGGCAATCTTCTCGTATGAACCTTCACTGAAGTGGATTGATTTGGAAAAGTTGCCTGTTGGAAAGTAGACAGCGGTTAGCATCAATCATGGCTATTAAAACTTCACCTATAAACAGATAAATGGTTGAGAAGGGAACGTGTATCACAACTCACCTCGGCAGATATGAAGCCCAACATGGAGACCTTCCGGACGCTTTGCAATGCAGTCATTGTGAGCCTTCAGGTATAAGTCAAACAGCTCATCCGGATCAGACCCTTCGTTCCGCAACGACTCTCGCATCTCATCGGAACAGAAGTACGCCATCGTCGGGTCGTCGATTTGAAGATTCCGCAGGCCCTCATCGTACAATGTCTGAATCTCCTTTTGGTAGGCCACTGCCAAGTCCGCAAAGAAGTCCTCATCGCTAGAGTACGCTTCAGGGCTGTAGCACTTCCCCGGAGCCAGCCTCAGGTGGAAATAACATGCCGGAGGCATCGTGAACTTGCATTCCGCCCACTGCTCTTGGGGCACGGCATTGCGCAGCAGCCGCCAGTTTTCGAGATACGGACTGCTTTCGTAGCGGATCTTGCCCTCGCATATGGCGGCCATGGGATACTGCTGCCCGGTTTTCTTGAGCGCGGCGATGGGCGGCGCAGACAGCCTCGTGAGCTCCCATGGCACGGGGCTAACTTCACGGAAGCCTGCGAGCTTCTCGAAGAAGCCCGAAAAGTAGTACTTGCGGTCGAATTCGCCAGAGGACAGAGCTCTTACGCCGTTCAACTGCTGTTTCTTGACGATTTCTTTAATGACGGACTGCTGGACGATGAGGAGCTCCTCTGCGGAGACTTTGCCCTCGTCGAACTGCCGTTGAGCATCGGACACATATTCTGGGCGAATGAGAGAGCCGATGTGGTCTGCGTGGAAGGGGAGCCTCGTCATCTTTTTTGGTTGCCGTCGCAGTTCAAGGTGCTATGCTTGGTCTTCCGTTGTCTTGGCTGATAGGGATGAAGATGAAGCTACCGAATGTTTGGGCACCGCAGGTCTCAATATATGATAATATACAAGCGAACCACTCATCTTTAACTTGCTAATGATTACGAAATATGTACGTCGCCAATTATTTCAATTCATGGGATAGTCTCAGCTAGTGATGCGACAACGAAATCCTCCCCGCAGTTCCTCAGCACATCTCGCACTTAGTTGTGGAGGACATGTCAGTAGCTCGTGGAGCTTCGTCGAATCGACGCAGGAGCAGCATCACCCAACGAAGGGGCCTGTATAAACATGTGGACTCAATGTGACGAGTTTTCAAGGGCTGCAGCTCCAGCGGGGTTCGTCTAAATGCGAGTGCCTGCTAGTGTTTCGGCAGCAACTCGCGGGTAGACATTCGACATTGGACGAAGTGCATGCATACTCGAACTTGTCGAGATAGTATGGGATTAACAAGGGTCTTGCGATCGCCCTCCCGGCATGACTTCATCTTCCGGCTAAAGTCCTTTGTTATGGAGATGGGAGGGGCCACGGCTGGCTTCTCCTCTCCGCGGGACTTGATGGCCCGATGCAGCGAATGCCCTGACTCGTGTTAACCAAAAGAGCCATGAGACAAAAAGTAGCATCGTGATAACAGCCTGTGGATGAAGAATTTTCCCTGTTATTGCCCCTCTTCTTTTTTAGCTTACAGTGATATTAGCAAGCACGCTAAGGCTATAGATCTTTCAGAAATAGGGCTGAGATGCCTTCTTGGGTAGCGAGAATAGAAGAAAAGAGCGTCTGTAGACGTCAGGAGCAATACGTATCAGAACCAACAATTTTTTCTTTCTAGTAAAAGACCGATACTTATTTTTGGCTAAAGATGCTGTATATGAAATTTGTGAATTAATGATAATGCTTTTTTATGGAAATTTTGGGTATAGAAACATCTACCTAGATAATGGTTCTCTTGGTAAGTATTTGGTGGGATTAGTGTGGAGTGACAATTTCTACCGTCAATAAGTACGCAGCATCGAGTCGACTCAAGCGGTGTCTATGTACTGCTTTTTTTTTTTTTTTTTTTTAAAAAATAAAATAAAAGCAACGCATCGTGTAAGTAGAACACTAAAGAGAAACTCAGTTATTTATTTTTCTAATATCACCTCCCAATAGTATCATTAAGTTGATGCATTATACTTTGTTGTCAGCCGACTAACGCTACCCTAGAAAGACCACGGGAGCTAGGATTTTATCTACAACTCTCCAATGAACTGCGTCTGGACGCTTAATAATGTGAGGCGAAGATGAATTTTCTCTTTGAAGCCGTGATTCTGATATTGCTAGGGACCACACTGCGTATGACTGGTTTTTCTGGGACTTGAATATACCAAGAAGCTTATATACCAGTGCTCTTCTTGGCAGTTAGCCATCTCCTGCGCCAGACACTTGGCTCTCCTTAGACTTTGAGAAGAACCTTTTCTAAGTTATAAACCTTTATAGACTTTCCGTAAATACATTGCGGCTACGCAAGTCTATACTGCGGAATATCGCTTAAGCGGTCCTTACGACTCTCGATGACTTCACCATTGGCGCTGACCTATTCTATGAAAAGCATTTTTATTTTCTCCGAGGCATTGAGCTTAATGTCATAGCCCGCATGAAATAGTAACTCTCGTCACCATAATAACGCACGCTTACTATGTTCACAGCAATTTTAGCCTCCCCTCAGGCTTTACACTGATGTGGTGTAACTGCAGCGTATATGAATTTCCTATTTCACAGCAATTTTAACGCTCTTCAACAGTATAACGTATTATTGTTAAAATACATGTCTAGAAAATAACACAACAGCACTTTCAACGTATTGTGAAACAATGCCGAGCACATCATTATAGTGCTCCCATAAAATGCAGGCTGCCTCAATTACACGTATTACACGACCTACCATCCCCAGCTCTTACTTCAACGCTCCGATTCTGCTCCTGCGTCGACACAGCAACATCCAGCCCCGGATCCCCCCCAAAGAAATTAAACGGCTTCAACCCAACAACCATCTTCCCCATTCTACCTCTCGGGCTTAAATTTGGCCTACAGCTCTTGCTCACGGCCGTATTGGCAGCAAGAGTACGTATCGCTGTGATTCGCTATAAGCCCCTGCGCAGGTCACGATTAGTCTCATTTTGTTTTGTCATCTTCATCTATGTATGAAGCTACTGCTTAGAATATGCCGGCATAAGTGTTTCTTCAGAACAAGGCAATTGCTAGGTGTCACTATGCCGGGTCGGGGGACATACTGGGCCCGTTCCGATACTATAACTCAGTGATAAGCCGGCTATAATTGCTGTAGGTATCCATATCGTTTCATGTTTAAAGCCAGCATAAGACGAATGTACTCAACTTTCCCCTACTTTCCCGTAAGATAGGTAGGGCTTACTACCGATGACTTGGTTATATCCGTCATAGTACTCCATCGATTCTATCTCACACTTATCAACACGTCACCATGAAGACGCAGAATAGGACTCGAATAGTAAAGAATGAATCATCTTTAGTGATTGGTAAGCTGGATACGCGTGATAAATTCTCCATGCACCTGTTGTCAGACGGGGCAATACTCGGACCGTATAGCGGCTGATGAGTCTAGGTGATCCATCAATCCGCTTAGACGCAAAGCCTTGACCCAACAGGCGGTATTAGCGTGTACAAATCCTAGGCGACAAGGAAGAAAAAAGACCTCAGTGATCAAAGAGGAGCTTGGAAAGGACAAATCGGAGGAACAATCTGCAACTTGGCTCCGGAGTGTCTGCTCTCCTAACCTTGATCCGGCGAAGTGACCGACGACTGATAAAGCAACTGGAGTTGCCTATAGCAAATAACTCTGTAGGAACGAAGCATCTTGAGGATTTTTTTCCAATTTGAGAAGCAAAGCACATGAACGCACGCTTTCTCATCGCAAGCTTAACAAACCAGGCTATTTCTGGCTCAGAACAATAAAGCGAGTCTCACAGTCTGGCCGGAGGGCTATAGACACTGACGCTTCATCAACGTAGAATGTGTCCCAATGGAAAATCACATGTTAATACTGACACCCTAAAAGTACGTGAGCCCCAGTCAGCATGGCACGAATATGAAAATGTCTCTGCATGTTGGCCTGGCTTGAGCAGCCATCAAAACGAATGGATCCCTGCCGAAGGCTTGCATAACAAAGCCACCCGGAATAGGCATAAGCACTTTTGTAGATGGTCTCGGCCACGTTGCTGCCATGTTCCGCCAACCAGCCTCTAACACGCAAATAGAAATCATGCGTTACAATGACCAACTAATACGGAAGAGGCGAAGACATACCCAACTCTGTACTAAAGGAAGGAGAGGAATTGCAGCTGTCCGAACTTTGTGCAATTCCTAGGTACTCGTATATCGTATCCATTTAAAAAGCATCCCTAGCTTGGTGCCACTATGGAGCTGTAAAATTGTCAATGCTGGCCAATATTAGGGTGGATCAGTAGCTAAACAAAGGCGCTGTCTAGCGTTCCTCTCTGTCGGGTCGGGGCACAAAGTGTCCAGGCCGGCCTCGAGATATTCTTAGTTTGTAGGAATACGCGTGCCAGGAGTGGGAATGGGGGCCATAGAGCTGTCTATGTGGAACCAGTGAGAGCAAAAGATGCTCGGATTTGATGGATCGCTAGGCTGCTTTAGTAGGGCATCTTTATGCCAGCAAATGAGTGCTATGCTGTCTGTCATATATTATCCGGCGATCTAGTAAGAACAGACAAGATTTCATCCTTGTCCGTGTCTTTCTCGGGTAGGCAGCGTGAGATCTTTCAATGGATGCATACCTTGAACCTATTTAGGCATACATCGAAGCGAAAGAAGATTGATGGATTGCACGGGCTGGCGTCGGACAGAAAACGAGTTGGTGTGGGAATGAGCAAACTTTGGCCCAGGCTTGCACCTTGTGGTGAGACGAGCTAGAAGCAGCAAACGAGGCGGCTGCAGCTACTGGTTGGTGGCAAAACTGCAGGTCTGCACGATGTAAATAATAGATACAGTACAACGATTCAGGTAGAGAGTAGGCTTTATACTAAATTCATTGTTGTCGTACGGAGCACATGCACGTGCTGTTGCAACCGCAGCGATGGCACCTCTGCAGGGAAGTTGCTTGCATGGCAGGCACTTCTTCGTACGGGCGCTCCTTCTGTGAGTTGCCGCTGCTAGATGCGGAAGTAATGTGGCAGGAAGGCGCTTCCAGAAGAGGCGTGCATGGAAGGTACAGAGGAGGAGGATTAGCTCCGTAAGTGATTCCCAAGTTGGTGTGAGCCCAGCATTCTCGGCCGACTTTGGACTCTCTCCGAACACCGTCTCGGTCGTCACAAATTCTGCGCAGAATAGGCGAATCCACCGCATTCGTGCATAGTACCTATGTACATCTGAAGACGGAAGACAACAAATTGCAAAATTTCGCCAACCGGCGGAACAATGAAACTAACCGCGCCAAGTCACGCCGTTTGGCTCGGCAGCCAAGCAGTTCTAGAAAGCCCGCCGCCGGCCGAAGAAGAATATCATCAGCCATCATTCGCCGCAGTGCGCCAGACCCATTCCCTCGGTACCACCTAGCGTTGGGCTCTGCCGTGGCTACTTGCACTGTAAGTAGTAGTGATGACCGGGACGAGACTCAAAACTTTCATCTACAGCTCCAAAATAGACTTAGTGATGAGAATCACAGAATTCAACCGCCACTCGGCTGTTGCAGCAAAGTCACGCCATTTTCACAGACTTCGACCGATTTGAGGTGCAATCGCTGCTTCAACTTTCGGCTAGTGCCCGGAGGTTGCAGCAATGACTGGATGAGCCGGAGCGCCAACACTCGTCTTCGCCAGCCAGACTCAGTTGGAGCATGACGCTGCGGGCGCCGTACTTCCCCTCCCAACGATTGCATTAGCCAGCGGAGCTGTCTTATGAGGCCCATGGCGTCCAGACCAAATAAAGTTTTGGTCCGAAGATGTGTTTATGCGGGAAATAGAGAGATTGTTGAAATTCCCGTGGAATACGGAGCATCGATATCCAGCCGAGAGCATAGCAACACCTCCCGGGCTTTAGGTATTACACGATACCAGTGCCATGTCCTCGGATCCGACCTGAGCCTGAACCCACTACCCTTTTCGAATGAACGACTCCCACATGTCTGCAACAGAGGAAACCGCTTCGTCATCACTCAACAATCACTCTAGCTAAACCCGTTTGAACTTTCAACTGCGCTCTTTTTCTTTGTCTCTTCGATTTTATGATGACTAGAATCGAGGATCAGCTTCGGACCCGTGGGTGGCCGGCGTCGAACTTGTCTAGCTTCTCTATGCAGCATTGGCCCAGGCCCATCCCTGTCAATGTCATCTTCCCCGTGGTTCCTGCTGTAATACCGTACCTAATAGGTACTCCGCCACCAAGTGCTTCTACACCATTACCCTGCTCGTTAATTTCGTTTCCCTTTGACTCGGATCCCTGCCTTGGCCGTGCTGTGAGGCAAGCTGGAAGGCCAACAGTGCTCCGGACGACTTCTACTACGGGGCTACGAATCTGCCACATGCGAGATTGCGAGATTTGGTACCGGCCTCGAAGCAGCAGCAAGATTCGCCGCCCTGCCGCCCTGGCAGCGCTACTGCAAGAGACTGCCACCGTGACCCGACGCTGGAGCAGGCCGCCTGTCCTTTTTCGCAGGCCCCGTCGTCGTCTTCGTGGGCCGGGCCTAGCGCCGTCTAGTTGGCAAATCCACGCCATCTCGCTGAGAAGAGCCGCTCGAGAATCGTACATTAGCTGGCGATGCCCCGGTAGGCTAGACGATTCGCCCATCCGTTTCTTCCCTGGCGACAACTCTATCCCTTACAGCAGCTGTCGAGACGCCACAGCTGCTAGCCATCTGCTGTGTTTCGGGGGCTGCACATCCATCTCGCATGTGGAGGAGGCCACGGGAGCGCCAATAGTTGCTCGCAACGTTGTATTCACACGTATACCGGTCACGCTCATCTGTCAATCACTGAAAACTCGTTTCCTTGGATGGTGGTTCTTTGACATATTCAACTTGCATTCTGCACTCATCAGCCACCTGCTGCCTCTAACAGACATCATCACGCATCCTACAATACCCGCCATTGCCTGGCTATTTCTCTACAAACCATCTCTTTCGGCAATTTCAATCGAACCCCTTTCTTTCCTTTCGGCATCCAAAATGATGCTCGAAGACGACAGCAGCGGGCCGGTCCCAAACACTTACGCACGACCTCCGTCACCAGCCTCCACCGGCTCAGCCATCACAGTCGGCACATCACAGAACGCCCATCTTATTAAAAGCCTCGAACAGGGCGAATACGTTCCTGACGACGAGACATGGGATGACACGCGTAGCCTTACCGACAGTATCCGCCAGCATATCATCGATGGTGGCCTACGCTATCATGCGTACCACGCTGGGCAATACAACTTCCCCAACGACGAGACAGAGCAGTATCGGGACGACCTCAAGCACAACCTGACCATCCATCTTTGCGAAGGAGCCTATTATTACGCTCCCATTCATGAGCGGCTGCTGCAGCCTGGTGCTGAAGTTCTCGATCTAGGTGTGTTCGTCTAGAGCATGTACAGAAATCTTACTCTCTGAGAAGATTTGTTGTCTCCCTCTCGGACTCTGTTTTTCCTAGAATCGACTCTTGTGCTAACGGTACATGTTGAACAGGTACTGGAACTGGAAAATGGTCGATTGAATGTTGGTAACTCCTGACGAAACGGCTTAAGAATGCCTCAGTGCCCTAGCGGTTCTGAAGCATCACTTTCCTGCCTATTCATCTCTGTCATGCTCGCGCTTTTACATAATTCTGATAATTCTAACATCCTTGAATCTAGTGGCTGACATGTATCCTAATGCACAATTCCATGGCATGGATTTATCACCAATCCAACCTGATTGGGTACCCGAGAACGTGCTTTTCGTGGTTGATGACATCGAACATGAAGCTGGATGGACATATCCCGAAAACTCTTTTGATTATATCCATATTCGTCATACCTGCCACTCAATAAAAAATCGAACCGAGCTTTGGAACCGAGTTTACAAGTATGTCTAAACGCCCCTTTCTGTAACCTTGCTATGAGTATGTCTAACTGGTCTTTGTCTCTCCATTAGGCATCTGAAACCAGGCGGCTACGTTGAAGTTCAAGAGTTTCAGTACGCTGCTGCTTGTGACGACCAGTCATGTAACCAGCCATACGCTTGGCGCGATTTCTTACGATTCCTGGGGGATGGACTTGCTGCCCTTGGTTCCAACATCCATGCCATCTTGAACGTCCAGGATGAGCTAGTCGCTGCCGGTTTCCAAGGTATTCGACGGATAGATCTGAAGTGCCCCAACGGCCCGTGGCCCAAATTGAGACGTCTTCAAGAGTGCGGCCACATCCTCCGAGACGTCATCATGTGGGGTCTTGTTGGGCTGGCTAGACGACCTTTTATGCTTGGACTGGGATGGACTGCCATTCAGATTGAAATGTTCCTTGTCGATGTCCGCAAGTCTATTATTGCGGAAGAAAACGGCTTGCCCAAGTTCCACTCCTATTTTCCTTTCCACAACATATACGGCTACAAACCTCTTGACGCACCTCTTGACGTTGCTTAAATTAGCTAGCCATCCACGATTTTTAATGATACCTTTCCGATACGACGATAAACGACTAAATATACAAGATACATATGCGGCCCGAAATTTAGATTTACATGCTTCAGATGGCCTATTGGCTCATCTTTGACGATTCGCTGTGCGATATTCGCCTTTGGCTTCTTTTGGAGGCAAAACCATCAGCTTGATGGCCCTACCTTTGCTTAATTCCATCCTATATTATATTCTCTGGACAAGAACATGGCCTTTTCTTCTTCTATTATACTTACACTACATATAGAAGATGGTGGAATCGCGACATACTAATAGGGCTGTTGGTGTCAATGCAGCTGAAGGGGGAATTGCTAGAGCGTACGCTGTGCATATATCTCTGACAGTTCTCGTATTTATAGGCATAACAGGCATGAGTCTCTCATTCTCATTAATATAAAAAAATTAATATCAACCAAGACCGATCTTACTGGCTACTGAAAATGAATGCCAGCCCATTATTCATGCCGTGCTATCGGTTACCGTTTTACACGAACATATTCACCGTTTATTGCTACAATATGGCGTATTCCAAGTGTGATATGGGTATCGGCTAAGAGCAAATGACAATGGACAATGTAGATGATATATTGCACGTGAGCTAATCTGAGTCTGAAGGTAAACTATGGTTCACTGGCTGGGTCTTTACGGTGTTGGGATTTTGGATTTTGGGCTGGTATCTCTAGTTCGCCGTTGTGTCTACAACTTCAAGTTGATGTTGATAAACATAACGTCAGTTATACACAGTGGAGTTTAATACATATATATTCTACAACGCTAGTATCCCGCATACTGTTGTTTGATTTCCCTTAGACTTCAACTTATTGCCTCATTCCCTCTAATCGATGTATGCGTTCATGCGTAACATTCACGAATCAGATGCGGATATCTCCGCGTTGAGAATTATGGACAGCATTGGCATATCAACATGATAGATACGCTCCTGTATAGCAGAACTATGTTGCTTACTCTATTAAAGATTCGATGGAAAATGAAATAATGTGAGTTTTTTTTTTTTAGAAAGACTCCAGTACAAGAGGCTGGTATCTAATGAATGATATCTACGCAAGACCCCCCTATTCAATCACACAATACTCTTCTTCTCAACTTTTCTTTCCTTTTTTATTCTCCAGCTAATCCACGTCCGAACAAATGCTCCGATCGATCGGCGCTTTCCCACCTCCGAAACGGCCCCGCCAGCCAGCCGGCGCCGACGAGCCCTGCCGGAGAATGGCTCGGCAGCCATATCCAATCTCGGCTCTCCTGCCAACTGGGCAAACGCATAAAAGATTACACAAAAAAAAGAGGAAAAGCAGTATTACGGAATACAAAAAAACGCACATAAGCGAAAGAGGAGAACGACAGGCGGAGCGGCAACTCTCGCATTACTTGCCACAATTGATGCATCTGGCCGGCCGAGAGAGACCATCGAGGGGGGGGGAGCTTTTCGGCTACGCGCAGGTTTACTTTGCCCTTTTTTGGAAAGCAACTGGGATACATGCATGGTTTTGAACGGTTCGCATGTCTTTAGCGGCATTGAGCAGCATGCAATTGTACGCCTGTAGGGAGAATCCAATATATGCAGCGTGCCGAGCGCATGAGCGTTTCTTTTTTTTGCCCGTTGGTTCTTGTAGTAGTAACAACACTCTGGCAGCTGTGGAACAATTGGTATTGAACAGGTTACATCATGAGGGGAAGGAGTTGTCTTTGGTTTGCCCGCACAGTACCAGCCTTGGTGGTTTATTCCAAACTGGCAATCGTCGCGTATGACTGATGATGACTATCAGCCGTGTATGGATGTTATGTATGGATGGAGGGATGCTCAGCCAAGTGAGCATGTAAGACGTCAGATTCCTTCCCACGCAGTCATGCATAGGGGGGGGTGCTCTGACGATGCCCTCTTTTCTTTGTCTCTCTCTCTCTCTCCATTCTTTGCAGTAGTTCGTCTCTGCCATAGCCCTATGGAGCAACATGGACCTGCATTTCTCATCCGAAGTCTTGGGACTGCTGGTTCTTCTGGACGGGATCCTTGCCATGATGTAACACACGCACGCACACAGCCCCTCGGCATGAACCACGACCGGAAAGGTCTCATCCTTCTTCAGCTCGTCCTTTTTATCACATATACCCACTCTTATGAACAAATGAAGAAGAGAAAAATTCAATGGAGAAGAAGTAAAGGAAAAAGCAAAATCTACCGCAGATTGTTGCACCCACTTTGTACACACGCAGGCCATTAAACCAGGTGGAGTTGTGATTGGCAAATCCCTCCCTGCTGCTACTGCACCCTTTCATCCACAGCCTGTCAGGTGAGTAGGATTATGCAAGTCATCCACCAAAGAAGCGCCCATATATAACCACTCAGCCATGCTTTTTGGTGGTTACGTCTTTAAACTAAACCAAAAGCAATTCTGCAGCCCACGTTGTTTTGAGAGGGGGGCACTGGGTAATCGCGGCTTTCGGGGCGCTCCGAAACTACTGGCCCCATCCTTGCCTGGGTTTATTTTTACCTGTTCTTTAGCCAGATGCCCAACCTGAACTTGTGCATCTGCCGTTGGGAGCCAAACGCCCTGTACTGTACTTGCACTACGGATTTATGACATGTTATTCATGCCCATATAGACCCAAACCGGGCTTTAAAAAAACCGCGAGAGGGGTAACAAACTGGACGTGGACAGAAGCGAAAAGAGCGGCCAACGCGCCAATGCGCAAATATTCTTCCTGTATTCCATGAAGAGAAAAACCAGTCAAGGCAGCCAGTATACATGTACATACCAACTACGTATCATCTGTGTGGCCAAAAAACAGGGCTGAGGAGAAGAATCCTCTGCTTTCTGCCGTGTGATGCCAGCTCCTTTGTAAGCTCGACCAACGCAGCAGCGTATATGTAGGTGTGAGGTGATGTGTCTCTCCTCAGTGACACAATATTGTGGCTCCAACAGGCGCAGACGATTTACGCCTCTTACTCGAGGATTGAAAACGAGCATGCGGTGATACAGAGCAGAATCATCAGCTCTCTACGGTATCGCCCAAGTCCGAGACCCAAATGAGCCCGATTTTCTGTTATTCCAATGACGGTGGTGGAGGAGATGTATAACAGCAGACACTAATAGAAAGCACACCATTTGAGAGAGCAAACATATAGAAGGACTAGAACAAAAGTCGCTGATGGAGAAAAAAAAATACATTCTCCGCATGAGGCCTAACCCGTCATAGAAGCAAATACGCAGAGAGAGAGAGAGAATGAAAAAAAAACCATGGAGGGGAGTGTGCTTAAACATGGAGCCCATTTCTTTTTTCCCCTCTTTCAATTGCGCAAAAAAAAAAAAAAATCATCGTGTCGTACAACGCAGGTCCTTCGGCTCTTCTTTGGGTCCATTGATTATACTAAATTACTGCTACCTTTATTATTCCTTATTATTGGTACTAACAGCGCCTTATCATCTCTTACACTCTCTATTCCCACGTCAGCCCAACATCGCATAGGTACCTATGCGAGCTACGAAGAGAAAAAAAAATGGACGGCTCAGCTCCCATAACAGAGTGAGGCTGATTGAAGGTGCATACTGTCGACGGTAGCTTACTACACGGCATTCCAGCCTGATACCCTCTTCCACGGATAGTAAGAGGCTGACGAAATGAGACAACGTGGCTGGCTTTTTGCATACTCTGCCGTCATGCTGCAGATGGAAAGGAACCGCAAGATTCGAAATCCCGAGACAGAAAATAGTACTACTTCGTGATAGCATACTACTAGTAGTAATTATGTATACAGAGGGGGGAGAGGGCTGTCTTGTCATACTTCAAAGTGGCCAACGATCACCGCCCGCAAGACATTTTCTTGCTTCCTACCCGTGAGACAGTGGGATTTTTTGAGACAAAGCACAGCCTCCGAACGCATACGACGCAAGTTTTTTTTTTCGTCAGGAACTGTCCTCAGCTTGGCTTCCTTCGCAAGTTTGCTCACTAGAAAGCTGGCTAGAATAACAAAATGATAACTTGACTGAGAAACGGCTTCTAACTCGCCACAAGTCCCATGGGATTATGTCCAAGGCCCAACCGACATTCACCTCATCCCGCTCCTCTATCGTACGTGAATAGAAGGCATTTAGAAGAACCAGTATTCCTGAGAACGCGTAAACGCCACGCCAAGACATCATGTTTAACATTGTAACGGTGGGCTGATACAGTCTCTCAACGCGACTCTGTTGTCTACATGGAACGTCATCGCCCCATAAGAATGTGTATCGTGTGCATCCATTTACGGCCTCTAGAATTTTTACATGAAAGAAACGAGACATCTATCCACCAGACCTGCATGCAGGGCCTGGCCCCTAACTCACCACTCCACAAAATCCTGCAGCAGGAATTAAATAGATAGTTGAAGCACAAGTCACCAGCATGGCATCACATGAATGAGACAGATCCTGAAAGTAATATATAATAGAGGGGATAAAAATATATTTGCGCTCATAAAACAAAGCCATCATCATTGTGCGGTTATACTAAAATTCTCCATCTAGAAGTTCCCAATTTCTGAAAAAAAAATCCACTCTGTAAAAATCCATATTGCCACAGCACATTAAAACCCAAGACATGAAAAGAAAAGAAAGAAAATAAGGAAAAAAAAAGTCATGTAAATCAGACAACCTCGCCACCTTGTCGTCGCCAATTTTGTGTTGTGCTCCTCCTCTCCTCCTCATCTTGCTCGCGACGCGCCCGAAATGATAACGCTGGGTATCTCTAGATGGAAAAATGCCCCGTGTCTCGGTGTCTCCTCCGCGTGTTCATTGGTGGTAGTACAGGTCGCCCATAAAGAAATCTTTCTTTTGAAAAGCCGAATAGAAAATAGGAAAATAGTAAAAAAAAGGAAAAAGGCATAAAAAGCCATTCATCGCTCCGGGAGGCCGAGTTCAGAAACAAAGGAAAAGAAATAAAGAGTCCGTAAGACTGGGTATCCATAGGAAATCCTCGGACGAGAACGATAACAGCAAACAGCAGTATTAGTGTACAATCTCTTGTCTTTTCTGGCCTTTCCATCCTGTGGAGTAGGCCCATATCCAACTTCGACGGTCCGGAATCCTAGGGGAAGTTGCCAATTTGGTGAAACATCAAAAAGAAAGATTAAAAGGTTACGCGAGATGCTGGAAGAGTCCAGGGCAAATTCGTAGGCATCTCCTTTTGGGGAAGAAGGGCTAATCCCGGAATAAATTTCCTGGGGTTATTGTCATCCTGGATTGGAAAAAATGAAAGCAATTGGGGTTGCTTCCAAGTCATGGTAAGGGGTCGTCCAGTTTAGGAGGATGGGTTTGCTAGGATAGCCTCGCAGTTGGCATCGAATCTCATATTGAACAGTCTCAAGCTCTGCATGTACTTCTCTGTCTTGGCGAGTTCTCGGTCACGGCCAAAGAGAGTATCGACAAACTCGACACCAGAGTTCTTGCCCAGGCCTGACTGCTTCTTCTTGGCAGCCTTGAGCATGGGGGCCTCACACGCCTTGAGGAGCGAGCGAAGCTTGTCTGTGAGACGCTCGCCAGACTCGATAAACTCATTCATAATCTCTCGGTTCTCGGCACTTCGCACGCGACCAACAATGTCTTCCGCACGCTTGATCTTGCCGGAGAGCTGAATCAGAAGAAGCCAGAGCTCGCCTGCCATGTCGGCAATGGGAGAGCTGGCACCGGCTCGGTAGACGGTCCAGTCGTAAATCCACTTGCCGAGGCTGTTGGCGTCAAAGACGCTGCCGAGGAGGAGAATGGGCTCCTCTGTCGGGTCCCAGTTCTTGAGGGAGTAGCCCGTCGGAATCCGGTGCTTTCGGGCATCGGCTTCGGTGGCCTTTGGTGACGGGACAGAAGCGGCGGCGGCGGCCTTGGCGCGGTAAGCCTGTGCTGATGGACGGACGGTGGATGGCCTCTGCGGGACGTTTGCCGCTGCCGACGAACGGCGAGTGTGGCCATGGCTGGTGGGAGGGCGGACATGGGAGGCCGGGATGTGCGACTGCGGCGAGTCGTAGGCATCACGATAGTCGGCGTAGTAGGCTGCGGTGCCCTGTGGGTAGTCGTCGTGATTAGTGTACCGTATCCCCTCATAATCATAAGCATGCGAGTTCCTGCGACCCTTTGCCCGCGACTCGGCAAGCAGCACATATGTACGCCCCGAAGCCTCGAAGATCTCGTCCTCGTCGGATTCTCCAAACGGAGTTGCAGCCCGGACATAGGTGTGAGAGAATCGGCGGTCGTGCCAGGCAGGAAATTGAGACGACCCGGAGGGCCCGCGCGACGACGAAAAATATTTGGGACTCACATCAACCGTGGCATACTGGCCGGAGCTGTTGTAGCGGGGCGAATCTACCGGAGCGCGAGGCGTAGATGCGCCGCCCTGAGAATAGCTGCTGGCCCGGCTGTGAGCTGCTCGGGTGGCTGGTCGTCGAGGCGTCTCGAGCCAGCTTGGCCGCGGTGATGGGGTTGGAGTGGCGGACGACATTCGTGTGTATTCCCACTCGTGGATCGGGGTCGATCCAGGCGTTCGTGGTGATGGGTAGTTCATTCTGGTCTGTGACGGCTTCCTCTGCGATGTCCGCGGTATGACGCTCGCTCCTCAACCTCTTCCTGCAACCAACGAAGCGAACTGCGGTGCGTCGGCGGTGTATATCGATGAGGTTGCTGTCTGCTGTCGTCCAACGGATAATAGCAAGGCTGGGTGAGAGCTGATGGAGGTTTGAGATGCTCAAACTTGTCTTCCTATCTGCTCTCAGAGGGGGGGTGAATTGGGGGAGATGGAGGGAATTATGGTGTATTAACGTGAGGATGCGCAACAGGAAGAAGCAATAAAAAAGCCCGTCACCTTGGTATGAAGTCGGAAGAGTAAAAATTATTAGAACAGTTACGTCTTGCGTCAAACATGACCAATCTACAACAGGATGGTTTTATTCGTCTTGTCTTCCCGGGCGGAAGGCGAGCCAGAGTCCGACGTTGCGGCCTGGCGGGTGAGATGAGATGATTGTGGATGTATAGGCAAGGGAGGCGTCGGCTTCAGGGTCGACGGTGCATGGATAGCTGCGGCAGCGATGCAGGTGGAGATGCGATGAGATTCATTGGCACAGGCCAAAGCGATATCAAGAGAGAGAAGTCGGAGGAGAGAAGAATGCAGCGCGGGCACGCATTCGGGGTATATATTGTGGCAGAATATTTTTTTTGCCTTGCTGGTGGGCAGCCTTCAGCGAGACAGGGAAGGCCGTTAGTGAGTTTAGTGAGAGACGAGGGCAGGCATCGCTAGTGCCAGTAGCACAGGCATGCGACAGTGGGGCCCTGCGGCGGTGGAGGGGGCGTGCGCGTAGCGGTCGAGCCTTCAAATGGCTTAGTCACTGGCGGTGGAACCTTCCCGCAGCGCCCACAATCGCCCACACAGTGCTGGAAGCGCCGCTGACACTGGCCCTGCGTTATCGCCCAAAGCCCAAGGCGCTGCCTGGGCGCGCTGGTGTCTGTGTGTCTGTCTGCGCTTTTTGTATGGATGGCCTCGCACCCAACGCAGCTCCCAATCCAGGGCTCCTCAGTCCAATCGGGAAACCTGCGGGCAAATGGACGGCGCGATGGCTGCGACTGGTCGGTCTGCGCTGCTGCAACGCTGCAACGCTGCTGTGGTCGACGGTGCCCAGTCAGTGAGCGAGCGCGGCAGCTTCCAGCAGGTTCTGGGCGACGAGTGAGTAAGGGAGGCAGCCCGAATGCAGCTCTCGATGGTGATTTGCCGGCGCAGCTTGGTAGTCTCGGGGCCTGGTGGACACTTTTCAGCCGGCTTGCGCAGCTGGACGGGCTCCCAAGATCTTCGCCGTGACTCCTCCCAGTGGACGACCAACGACCGAGCGAGCCTGTTCGACAGTATCGCTCGTATCGCTCTGACAAGTCAACTGCGTTTGCCGGGGCTCGTCGATGCTTGTCCTGGCCTGTGCTGCGGACTTGTGCGCTTCGGCAGTATCTCAAATCGACTCAATGTGGATGACGACTCGCGGCCCTGGTTCTCATGCACTGGAGCCTCCCCCAGTCCAATTTACCGGGACGGGATAAGCGAAATGATAGAGCCTAGGGGTATGAATCCTGGTTTCCGCGGGTGTCTTGCACGATACAGTTCAGGTATCTCTCGGTGAGTGATGCAAGGCAAGGGACAGGGAACTCAAAAAAACTTTTTCGTCTTCCCGATCGTTGTTTTGTCTCCCTGCTGGTGGCTTTACAGACGGGCAGGTGTCAAACGCCGAGGCCGTCGATGCCTTGGAATCGGTGCAAGGCAATCTCCAATCCCTGTTCCCGTTTAGAGGCCTGCGCAGCAACAGATGCACGGAGCGCGCGCACTCACCGTGAATTTATTTCCCCTTTGAACCGTGGCTTACTTGGCCTCTTTGCTCTTGCGTAGACCAGTTGTGGCTGATTGTAATACGTTGGTAATAACACCAAAGCGCCCGGAAGACAAAGAGCTTGTTACGACGGCGAGTAATGCTAGCGGCAACACGGCGACTAGGACGGCTCGTACAATGGGAGCCGTTATTTGATTATGCGCACGCTCTTCTGGGATGCCGTGAAAAAACGAAAAGGCGTTGTATCCAATGGTCCGAGGCTTAGGTTTGTTGGGGACGATTCGCGAACTGATACTTGCGCCGCCGGTAATAACAAGGTGTGTTTGGCATGAATGATAATCAGTGCGTAATGCGTACTCGTACCATATGATCCCAGCGCAGGCTTACAGTACAGCACTTTGTTGCCGTCCTCAGCCTCAACGTCCATCTATTCGGGACAAGGACTGGCTGAGAACAGATGAGAGGAAGCGGGCATATTTATCATTCTCCATCGTCAACTAACCAACGGCCCCCAGTATTACGTATGACCGGTTGCATGGAGGGAACAGTGGGAAGCGCCCAGAAGACGCAATCAACAGCGAGCTACGGGATATCCCAGGCGCACAAAACAGACCATGTTCCCTTGGACAAGCGCCCATCTGGATCGGACAGCCCTGTGACCATGCGTCAAGGAACGCAAAGATGGCTCTAGCTGACGAGTATTCGCTCATCGCTGCGACGATGAGTGGTGGTTCGCAGTCACATGGCGCAGCACAATGATTGGAGGGGGCCGCATTGCCCGCAGCCAGCCAGGCCGCTGATTGGCCCGTCTTGGCCAAAGCTGTGTGACGGGCACTATCGATAGATTTGCAGTGCTACTACTGGTGATGGTAATATTCGCTCACAAGGCAGCGTTTGTCGTCGCAATGCTCCCGGCTTCAGAGTTGCAGTGCGCTGTGATGGTGGTGCGGCCATGGTGATGGGAGGAGCTGAGAAGCGCCGAGCTTCGGGCGAGCGCTGGCGGTTAATGGGAAACTTCCAGCCCGAGATGGCTGCAGCGAGATTGGCAGTGCTGAGAGACAAAGGTACGGTAGTATCTGCGTGAAGACGGCCCCAGCTTTTTCACGGTTCGTTGGGGCTGGTGTTTGTTAATTAATTTGTTTTTAATATAGTATCAGGGATTACATGTGTCTACAGGGCAAGGCAAGGCAAGCACTTTACGCACGACATGCCACATTTGGCTGCAGCTCTGACGGGACGAGAAAGGAAAGACGATGCATATTAGCCAATTTGCCAAAAATCCGGATCCTGTTTCTTACACGATTGTGGTAAAAGTAATTTGATACAGTCGCCGAGATCAGCAGTAATGTCATACTGTACACATGGCAGCTGTTATAGGCAATCCATGCCCATCAATATCTCTGAGCGGGCGTGCATATGACATCCATGTATCCCCCAATCTGACAGGCTGCATGAAATGCACAACACCTCTTGATGAATTGATGACCCAACAGAGTCGCATGGCAATGCGGCTGTGACTGCAAAAGGACAGAAATAAAGGTAGCAGCCGTACGCTCCGCTGCTACATGTGCTCTCATTCGCTTACGCACGTCCGAAGCCTGTCCGAGAGGCGTCCTGTTCGGTAATTCGCAGTGCTACTTCGCACAAGGCCCTGTTGGGTTGGCGAATGGGGTGATTTCCGATCGGTGCTGCGCAGCCCATGGCAAATCAGAGTCTCAATTGTACATATCAATAGGCAAGGGATAAAGAATTGATACAAAACCTGATACCGGCAGATGCCACCGACAAGGCTGCACTGGTCACCGTTTGGCCGGCAAAAAGCATAAGGCAGGTTGAATAGTACAGGTCACACTCGATTTAGCTTTGACGCTCCCCAGCCTGGCCATTTCTCGTCTCGACAGCCTTTGGTCCATGCACCGATATCCAGCCGCTTTCTTCCATTTCTCTTTATATTGTTTTTCTAGCAAGGGGAGCCTGCAATGCGCACACACACCGAGTTTAACCAACGGCCGCGAGGGAAGAAAACGGACAAGGGGCAGAACCGCCCAGTCTGCAAAACGTGGCTTCTTCCCCTTGTCTGCACGGCGCCAATCTGGGTGAAGCGAGCCTACCAGGCCGCGGCTTGAGTGTGATGGACGCAGCCTCTCTGGTCCCGATCACACTGGAAGGATTCATGCGCAACGGCAAGGGGAGCCTGCCCCTTGCTTGAAAATTTTTTTGCTAGCACAAAACTATATTTCTTTTTTTGTCTCAACAGTCGTTGGCGTGTGGTGGTTGGTAGTCTTGAAGAGAAGAGGGAAAAAAGAGCGGTTGGTTCTGTTAGCTCATGTACCAGCAGTTGAATTCTTCTTCCTGGTGGTGGTGGCACGCAACACACCATGCACGAGTGCATCCGCACTTACATATGCACTCATATATTCTTAGCCCGCTCCGCTTAGCTGCTGCCATCAACATGTTCGTTGCCGTGATTGGCCTAGACTTTCTTTTTTTGCTTCTTTTTCTTCTACTCAAGCTTTTGCACTACTGTTCACCTTTTCCCTGGTCACTTCTCCTCTTTGCTTGATCAACATGCGGTACCAGTGGGCGAGGGCGTGAGGTGAGACATTGATGGACATCCAGCCCCCAAAGGCCAGTGCAGGGAAGGAATCCGCTTGGTGGGCAATCAGAGACAACACAAAAAGAGAAACACTGAAACACTAACAAAGCGACCAAGTCCAGCTACACGGTCGCAAATAACACATGCCTTGGTGGAATTTGCTTTTAAAAGAGACGTGGAGGAAAAGGCGATTGATGGAGCCCTTCCGAAAATTGAATTACGGGCCACCGGCGCTCCATGTCCCCAGCGAGCGGTAGCTGAGCGTTTAGCGGCCGATAGCCTAATGCACTCTACTGGCAGTGGCCCGGCTGCAGAGTGTCAGTGCCTGGGGGGCCCCCGCGGCAGGCCTTCCGGGTGCTAACCTAGCGGTGAACTTGTCCCATGCATGCCTTTTGCGGTTTCAAGGTTTTGTCTGTTCCTGAGGCACCGCAAAAGTGTAAATCCCAACCACGCCCAGCCTCTCTCAACTCCAAATCACACACAAGCACTGCGCTAACAAACACGCACACACCACTCCGTGCCAAGCGCCAAAGCGCCAAAGCAACATGGCGTTTGCCTCGTACTCGTAAACTCCCCTGTCGAACAAAGCGGGCCCTTCTTGTCAGCCCCCCCAGCTTCCAGTCTGGTCTTCTTTTTTTCGCCCATCTCCATCTCCAGTTCTTCCCGGGTGGGACCTCCGGCTTTTGTCCCACAACCCACGGGAGCTCGCAGCCCCAAAAAGCATCCACGCCGCCGCAGCGTGCCGTTCCCGCGCACTTCTTCTGCGCCAGGCACGGCACACTGTATGGAAACACCACATCCAGCAGCAATCAGCTCCATATACGACGACAAAGTATCTATCACCCAGCCGAGAGGCAGATACATGATCCTCAAGTAGTACGTTGGGCGATCCCATCCCATCTCGCACCTCTTGTGTGAGCTGACCTGTACCTGCATCTTCAGGCACTTCGTATTTCCCTTCGCCCTTTGTCTAGATCAAGAGAATTATGCGAGAGAGGCAGTGCCCGGACTGGTATCGTGTACGAACTCTTTTCTTTTCTTCCTACTTCCTTCTTCCTTCTTCCCCCTTTCTCTTACAAAAGCAATACTACCTTCATACCGACAATTTTTGCATGGGGTCCAGACATGCTTATACCGACTTTTCGCTTTCTGCAACACATCTCCTTCTGCGTGCAATCATAGCGTTCTGACTGGTCCATACAGATATTACTGCTTACTACTGCTGCCACTACCTACGATGTGGTAGCATGTCTGTTTGTATCCCCAGTCTGCGCCTCAGCTCATGCCGTTTACCCCTTTTCTTTGTGACGTCGGTCAAGACAATTCTCTACAACATCAGACGACAAGCGCATCCTCCTCGCCATCAAATGCTGCCCTCTGCTTCCTTCCGCCGGCTTTTGGAGCGCGGCCTGGTGCTGCGGCTCACGTCTCCGGCTGCTCGCCGATTTCTAGAAGACAGCTTGAAAGTGGCCCCCGGCAAAGTGCTGGCCTGGCCTCGCTAGCCTGCACCCCCCTTGATTCATCTTCCCTTCCCCGAAGCATCCATGGTCCGTCCGCCCTTTGAGAATCCCTGGAGCCCGGAGGGTGTGGCCAAAAGAGGCTGCCTAGAGGCCGCTAGGGCTTGAGTTTTTGCCCGTCCCTTGTTTGACAAGTGAAAAATTTTCAACTCTCATTTCGTGGGCCGTCCCTCAATCAAACCCAACACTGGCCCAAACAAATTTCTCGTGTCTTTGGTCTCCCGCAGGATGCCTCCTTGCAAACGATCTCGACTTGCTTCCTCTTGTTTTTCGCCTCCATCCTACCAAGTATGAACCCGACCAAGTGGATGGTGACTCATACGAACGCAAGCCCCGGCGCTTCATAAAGATAACTTCCCAATAGATGGGCACCAGAGCTGTATTGATGTCCAAAGATGCTGCGGCTGTCGAATCGGGCACTGAGCTACAGCAGTTTTGGGCGCCGATTGGCAGCCAGTCGGTCGCCCCCAGTTTCAACGCAAAAGCCACGCAGAGCGCCATGCCAGTGCGAGAAAAGAAAAAGCTGAGAAGAGGAAAAAGAGGCCCACTTGGTCTGAGTGCCAGGGATCCGATCCATTCGATGGCTTTTTGCAACACGCACCCCCCCAGCAAAGCAGCTAAACTGCTGGTAAGCAAATTCGCTAACTCCAGGCTAGCCACTCACCTATTTGTCCGCTAGTAAAGGCTGTTTGCGAATATCAAAAACATCACGGACACTTTCTTCTGGCGCTTGCTTGCCGAAAAGGTAGCCTATCTTGGAGACAGTCTGCTCGCTAGGTAGCAACGACCACACTCTTCTCTTGACCGACTCTTTCACTTTCACGCAAGACGTATGATGTAGAAAGGGGGGAGGGGGAGAAAATTTTCTTGCCCCGGCCCGCGCACCGTGACGAAAACCCCGAGCGCATCTCACTGGTCCGTTTGACTACCGAAGACGATAAACAGGACAAGGCCTCCTGCGACCACGGACGCAGTGGGAAGGCAAAACGAGTTAGTCCTGCAGCTCTGATACGTGAGAAGAGAGGAGATGCATGGAGACAATGCACAATGATGGAAGCCAGATCTCTACGCAACGGCATCCGTGTCTCTATCCCCATGTCCATCCCGGCCTGCTTTTGAGAGCCTCGAGTCCCCTCAAAATCTCGGTGAGAGCGTCCCCATGTTGCTTATCGGGTGGAATCTTCGAAGAACGGTATCGGACCGCTCGTTTAGCTGACCGATCCATCAACGCATGGGTTCCGAATGCGCATCTGTATGAGTAAACAAGGCAGGGTATAATGCCAGTAAGTGCGGGTTTCTCAGCAATTCTGCAGTCTATGCCGTATACACCACGAGCTTGGTATTGTTCTGCGATGCTCAGCTCATACTCGGCTGGTCCACTGGGAGTGTAGAGCAGATGTGGGACGATGACTTGTACAAACGTCAACCACATGATAAATCATGGCTCTAGTCTAAGAGCTCACATCAGGCGCTTGCGGGAGATTCCACAGTACCAAAGCGGCTTTGCCTGCTTTGCCTACTCAGCCTGCCGGAATCTGCCTACACTTTGCAAATCCTCGCCCTGCTATATCATATTCCAGCAAGCAAGCGGTACTGATACGGTAGTGTAAGCTCAGCAGGCTGCCGCAATGTCCGCGGCGATGCCTAAGTTCGATGCAGTAACCGCCATCGGTGATAGCTGCAAAATTCAGGCCGCAAGCCCCAGATACGTCGATCTGCCTAGTCTTTCGTATGAGTTGGACGCCATGTGCCGTCTTTTTTTATATACTCCTACCGGTATTACTGGTTCATGCAAAAGGAAACAACACAGATGAGGATCGCGATGCGGCCTGCATCAGTCCTAAGATCGCTGCGCACGTGTCGTGTCTCTTCGTAAGGTAAGCGCACAAGTACGTCGGCCGGCAGCAGGAGGTTGCGAAAACCCTACGTGCTTTGTCTCCAGCTTGGCTATGCACAGCCCTACATACAAGACGCCCTTTCAGTCATCGTCAATGGCTGGTTTGCATGCAAAACGGTCCATTTCTGGCTTGGAATGCCGCTAGTATTACGTCCTACAGTCCGGTACATATCTTTTGAAGCACCCCCTCTATCTAGCTCAGGCCACGACAGTCCAGCCTAGATTCATGCCTTACGATGCGGCAGCAACACCACCACCACCAGGAAAGAGGCGCATGGATAATCAAGTTATTGATTTACACCTTGTGTGCCTGAGCAAGCACACCAGCCTTCGATTCCATCCATGTTGCGTTGCCTAGCCGTAGCAATAGGCGGAGCTATATCACAAGTAGTTTCGGTAAGAAGCAGTATCGTGCCTATCAGGCGGTATGGCGTCGGGCAACAACAACGCATCATGGGACGGTGTGTTTTCCTTCACCTTTTGCATCGCCTTGCGCCCATTCCATTGGACAGCTGCTGGACCGCCAGGGAGGATTTACACCACTGGCTACATCATAACACGCTACGTGTGTATATACCGGCACTCCCTTGAGATTCTCCCCCCACTCTGCACAGCTCAGAGTGGGCAAGCTGGGAAAAGAGAAACCCACCTGGATCTGTCAAAAGTTTTGTCATGCTAATTTTTCTCTTCCTTCTGTTCTTCAAGGGTCGCATTAACGACATGGGGTTGCTGAAAATAGAAAGAAAATGATCGCTCATGCTAATGCACTTGCGCCGAACAAGAACAGCGGCTTAGACGAGGTGTAAGTGATGCCGCATCTACTAGCACCACTAATAATTACCATATCATGCAGCAGCACGGCTTTTGCCCTCTTAATCCTGTCCAGACCGCCTACACAGACCACGGCTTAACAGAGGCGGTGACGGCGGTGCGCATTTCAAGACGGATCACACGTGCAGAAGATTTTTCTTGGTGCCCTTTTCCTCCCCAGACAATTTCGTCACTGTGTGTTGATCCTTGAAGTTTCCTGCAAAGTTAAACACAATTGTTGAGGATCATATTCGCATTATTCAAATTTTTGCGTTTGTGGTGCGCATACCATGCAGGGCTGGGCGCAAGCTGATTTCCATTCCCTTGCATCCTAGGGTTAGAAAACAACTTTTCACATGTCTGAGACGCGCAAAGAAAAGACACAGCCTTCTCTGTCTTGAATGCCAAACTACATAGCAAACAAAAAATGAAGTTTGAACCTTTACTTTTTTTTTATGTTAGCCCTACACAACTTCTTCCAGAACTCAGCGCCACACACCCGGGGCGTAACCAAGATCGCGTGCCTCGGGAAGCCAGACGGGACGGGCGTCTGGGGGGGGGGGGCGCAAAAACACAAGCCACCCCAAAAAGAGAGACCCAAGCAGCTCAGGAAGAAAAAAAGATTTGATGTTTTGGTGGGGCATTCCAATTCATCTCTTCGTGCAAGCCACGTGGTGTGGGGTCGCTAGAGTGGCGGTGCGTGTGGCATCGAGCTGTTCAGTCACGTGACTAGCCAAAGAACCGGGACTGCCGCCACGATTTCTTCTGATTATTGAGGCGTTACGTCATAGAGTCCCTGCGCATACGAAACACGGCCAGCTTTGAATTTGTATTTTGCTCTCTAATAACGGAGTGGCCCATTGGTATACGCGACGTGTATGTATTGAATTGTGTAATACTAACTCGCTGTGCTCTGGCGCCAAGAAGAGCTGCGTGTCGATCCAGAGGATCTTTTCCGCCCGTTCTGGGGCAAACTTTTGCAGAGCTGCGAAATTGACTTTTACCAGTTTGCCTATTGGGGCAGTTTCCCCTGACGTGGCTTGACAGCGAAGATGGTTGGGGGTGGTTGGGGGGGAGAATGACCAAAGTTTCCAAGGATGACGCAATGAGCTTTGACAAAACGGATGGGAAGAATTGGGCATGAGAAGGCGGGAATAATGCTTGTTCCTCTTTCTTCTAGCTTCTAAAAGAGGCGGGCATGATGAATCAGACTGCGCACGCCTCCATCAGCCTTGTGCGGCGGCGCAATATTGAGCTTTTTTGGTGACAAGTGCTGTCTTTGATGCAGCCACCCCAAAAGATGCAGGTTTGCATACATACACATGGCTCATACATACACGTAATTCCAGATATCCGGGGTGAGAAAGACATGCAGATTGGATTTGGATGGCTGGAGAAGAACGAGGCATTGAGGACGCATGAGTCACAGACGTTACAGACTTGTTGGCATAACGTTTACACAGCCCTGTTTGCTACGGTATTCCCCAAAACTCACGACACGAGGAGTTAGAATTGGGAAACATATCCGTGCCTTTTTTTTTTTCCCGCGCGGACGGCAAGGAAAACGTGAAAGTTATTTGCCACGCGCCCCATCTTCTAATACATGTCTTTTTTTTTTTTTTTTTTTTTTTTTTTTTTTTTTTTTTCCACATGCGGGAGCTAAAGAAGGGCTTGTGAGCGCCCTGAGCTGAGAGCTGAGGCAAACGAAAAGGAAATAGAGCGCCAAAACCTGTAAGGGGCGAGAAATTTTTGTGGGAAACAAGAGGACGATTGGCAGGCAAAAAAGTGACGCGCGTTGGAACTTTTTAACGCGAACTTTTTTAAACCCAGTAGAATTGATTACCTCGTGTTGTGAGGCGAAAAAAGAAAAAGTCAAGATGGAAAGAAAGCGTGAAGCGTGAATCGTGAACGAGGCTAGGCAACAGCCAACCACCGGGGGTTTCAGAAATCCAGCGAATAGCAAGCGGCCAAGGAAAAGGGAGGGTGGTCGACGAGCGAATAGGATCGCGTGTAAGTCGACTAGGCGCCAGCGCGCTCACGTATAAGCCATTTCTATCTTTTTTTTTTTTCCCGTTGATGCGAACTCGCGCGTTGAGATGTTCACGTGCCTTTCACATGCTAGGATATAGTCATTCTATATATCGTAGAGACGCGTGAGAGGGTTTGCGTTACGAGGCGATCAAGAAGGCAAAAGAAGAGTCACCGTGAGCGCGTGGACGTGGAGAAGGATTTGCGCGCATGCGTTTTTTTTTTATCTATTGTATGATCCAATCATTTCATATAGTTGTAGGAGCTTATGCTGTAGACGGCGAGTCGATGATGAAGCTATTGGTTCAGATGAACGCATTTCTGTGCTAGGGGAAGCTTTCCGGCACGAGGACGTGATGTGATGTGATGGGAGGGGGGGTGTAATGGTGGATGGAAATTGTGGCAATGTTTCGTCTTTTTTTCCATGGGAGGGAGGTGGTTGGGATGAATGGCGGACAAACTGGAGAATCGTTTCCTTCGCACTGGGCTGATGTTAAAGATGTTTTCAGGCATCTAATTGGAGTGACGCTGTGATGTTGATCAGACATGCCCTATTTGGTCGAGTGATTGATGTTTTTTGCCTTGAGTGTTGCCTCAGGAAGGATGGGAAGGCTCACTGTTGGGTTGCAGACAGTCAGCCTTGGGCTCTACTCGTCAAACAAGGTGAGCATATAGCGTCAGTAGGCGCAATTCACTTGATGGCGTGGTATCTCTTGTTGATAGGATACGGAGGAAAGTTGAGTTAGTTTGATATCCAATGTCATCTGTGCGTCTATTGGTGGTGTAAGTGTGACTCAGTGCATTGTTCATTGGGAGCTCTGGCAAGTTTCATCTCGCTATGGCTTCTAGCCTCATTAACTGATTGGTGGCTTTGTATGTTGCTAAATTTATCTTGAGAGTAGGTAAGATTTTGGAGAGTTTCATGCACCTCTCGGCAGTGAAGATTTGACATATGGCGGCGATGGCGAGCACGCTGTTCGAAAGGATTGCGTACCGATCTATATGCCATCTTTATAACGTGTTCAACATTGGATAGCGCTACACAGTCGCCAAGTATGTGATTTTCTATATTCAAGCATGTAAGATAAAGAAGAGAGAACAGGGCCTCGCGCTGTAAACTCGGCGATGTGGCTGGCAAGACCATGTACATATTCATTCTTTTGAAAGCAGCTATTGCCAAAGATGGAAAAATTAAACTTGATCAGATATTCTGTAGGAAGAGCACGATGATTCCATGTGGGTTGATTCGCTGTGCTTTAATCAACGCCACATCATATGGGATGTTCTAGGAGAACAGGCGCGTCACGACCCATATTGACATATGTTATAAAGTGAAGAGTAGCCTCATAATATATATCGTAGTGCACATGGCTAAGTTGTTTTATGTTGAGAATAACATCCTCAACCATATTTAGCTTATGTGTTTACTGTTCCGTAATTGCGCACCATTTCCCCCCCTTTTAATCGCATCTGAAGCCTCATTCGGTGTGACACTCTGACACCTATCATCGACTATCAATCTGACACATAAATTAAGCGTTACGTTGAGCAAGAAGAGCGCCAATAGATATCTTTAATGAGAGCCTCTACAGCTACCACTCGTATTACGAAACAAGGTACTTTTGATCACGCCGTTGCAAAATTTCACTACACAATCTAGGCGATTCGGAGATTGTTTACGACTGATAGAAGAACAATCTATCAAGACAAGTCAGTGAAGCTGCACACCTATCTATTAACAAAAACAAAATGTACATCTTAAATGGAATTCAGTACCAAGTCAGCGACCATGTTCTCTACATCTCACAATCAGTATCCCCTCTAATCATCACCTGCCAACATACCGCAAAAACTCCTACGAGAGTACGCAAACGGTCCAACTTTGCATTGTATTTATTCTACACGGCAGTGCAATTTATCTATCTGATAGCTGATAAAACGATATATCAAAGCAAAAATTCACGTTGGCTGAAGCAGGCCTTTCTCCGTATATACGCATAGCAAAGTTTTCCGGTAACTACGACTGCAGTGGATATAATTATCTCAGGAATGTAAATGTGCTCAAATATCTTAGTCTTTGCATCAATACTCTATACAATGAAACATAAGACAAGCCAAAGCCTTTTATGCAGCCCATGATGGTGTTAGTTGAGTACATATATAGAAGAAGAATCGCTAGTTTCACACTTCAGGAACACAACTGAAGCACCGATACTCAATTATTAGCTAGACTATTTACATCAAGTTTGACGTTCTCGTGTAATTCTACTCTATTATTTGCTTGAAGAGAGCAAATCGTTGCCTGCACACAAATAAGCGCCTATGTTCAGGATTTACTTACAGCTTTGTGAAGAAACCAATTCTAGCGTGATGGTTGTAGCCTACGTGTATTAAGATGTGGTTCAATGCCATGTCCAGCCTACTTAGCATTTATTCCGTGGTGTAGGGCTTGCAATCCGCCTTGAAAGTAGAATGCTATTACTATGGCCGAGCCACTTATCTCCAACTTAATTCTTCAGCTCCTCTTGCATTGAACAAGGACCTCCTCTCCCCCTCTTCCCTAACCGCGTCAACAATCTCCTTCCTGCTTCCTGGCCGCGATGCCCGCTCTTCCGCCATAAGAGGAACAACAACGTCCTGGATCAGTTCGCAAATACCCCTCACCACGCCGTCCTCTATCTCCCTATTTCCTGACTTTGCCACCAGTAGAATACTTCCAATAGCTGGGTCGTTTAGCCAGCTACGCACGCCCACCCACCTTCCGTTACTCACCTCAGCCCGGAGCAGAAGGAGTCGCGCCATCTCATTCTCAAGCCCTGCATCATCTTTTCCGCTGCGGTTGTATGCTTTAGCCACCCAGTCAAATCCCAGCATAGCAGGTATATCTAGCGGGTCATCGCCTTCGAGTCGGAAAAGTAGATGAGCCCGCGGAACCGCAACCGATAACATATCGCCCAGTCCCAGCGTCACTTGATCATGCCTGCAGTTGATCCGCCATCCTGTCGTCTTGCCCGCCCTATCTTTCGTTATAACATTCTGTGCAAGTGTCGTGTTTGCGCCGCGCCCGTCTATCATGCTACCCTCAGTTTCAACATAGTAGCCCAGATAGTCAACGGCATCTCGGTACGCCGTTAGCGTTACATCTTTCATACGCCGCGGGTCAGAAGCATTGCCTTCTTTAGAAACGACCGCCATAGGCCCTTTAAAGATTGTGTCTCCCCACGTGTCCCCAATGAGGGTCGGTACCGTACCGTGTACCGTCTGGTTAGTAGTGAGACTGTCGATAGGAAACCCCGGATCCAGATACCATATGTTGACGGTATCCGCATTCTCCTTTCTCCCGCGAAGCCTATTTCCGCGAACACAATGCAATCCACGCCCAATATATCCCTTGGATCCCGGAACATGGAGAAGCTGGTCAGATTGGGATGTAGATAGTCTTTCTGGCATTCATCTGTCTTCGAGTCGACCCACACAAGCCTTGGTTTATTTTTGCTCATTGGAAAGTATGTGGTAAGGTAGTGTTTAGGTGACGGACGAGCCGCAAATCCATCAGCCGAGGCTTCCTTGAATTTTCTGCATAAGAGTTGATGTGCTCGCCAGTCAGTCTGTTGGCATTCAACAGAGCAATATGCGGCGGAGCGGCATTGAGTGCAACGCCGTGCATCTGATGAGCCGCAAATTGTGCATAGAATATGGACATCCATGGCGTTTATGGTAGGAACTATGTATGAAGAATATTGGTGAAAGAACAGAGCGATGAATGTTATTTGAGATAATAGGTGCCTATATAGCAGTACAAGCGGTGTAGTAATATGTCTTTGAAGCCCAATGGCTACACGTTTGCCATCGATGTGTTGGCAGCGGGGTCTGGATAAGGTAAGCTCGTAGTTTAGCTGCCACTCTAAAAATCAATGTCCTAGTCTTGACTATGTTTGCTCGAAATATTCAACGTGCCTGTTCTTCTACTCTTACTTTAGACCTCAAAAGGAATTTTTTTTTAAAAAAACACGAAGTTGCCATGTAGAAGAGGGGCGATCATTCTTAGCGGTCACCAGGAGCTTTAGGTATGAAGACGTATCGAAGTCTAATTAAGTGGGAAAATAATACAAAGTGACTTTGATTGAGTAACAGTCAATCTACTAAATAGGTAAGATGGCTTGTTCTAAACACAATGATCCTGATTTAGCAGATGGCATTTGACAAAGCAGCAGTAAATTGTTGTATTGAAATCTGTTTGTACATTCGTACAGGTACATGTATACTGTGATGACTAAGCCATCAGCAAAATTCAATCGAAAACACCAAGACTGATGAATGCTCAACTTCAACTCAATTGTCGATGCTTGAAGTCTTTAGCCAAAGTTAAAAAAAACTGCAATAATGCATTACATACGGCTTCTTAAATCACCAACTCAGTCTCGCTCCGGGAAGAAGCACATGCTGGATCTGGTCTTTACAATAACTACCGACCTAGGAGACTCATTTTTATATCCAGACGAGCCAATCAATCTGACCATCCATGCCGAAATACCAAGTGATTCAGATTCTAAAAAGAAAGATTTAGTTGATCTCTCTTTGAGGACAGGAAAATTACAATGGCGATCTGGAATGCGCGTTGCAAAACCTTCAGTTGACATCTCTAGATTGATGCAACTGCCATCAAATTCCAAGAGCAAAGTCTCTATATGCATCAGCACAGAGAACTTTTCTGCGCGTAGCGTATCCGACATACTTGCTACTACAGCTGTTTCGGAGGAAGAAGAGCCAGCTGGACAAATAATGCCGGTCTGGATTACATTGGGCCACGCTGAAGCTGAGGTTGAAGTTTCTACAAGGAGGCTATATTTACCCGGAACTTCTGAGCAGGAGGATTACGTCGAGCTTGAAGAGGAGATTGGCGAGAGCATTGCCAGGCATATTTGGGATGCAGGAGTAATTGCATTCTGCGCAATTGCCGAGTCATGGATATTGCCAATGCCAACGGATACCGAACCTTCTGGCCTAAAGTCTTTGAAGAAGCTTTTCGCTGGCCCAAAACCTATAAACGTTTTAGAGCTGGGATGCGGCGTTGGAATCCTGGGGGGAGGCTTGAGTGCTGTAATACCAAGGATGCGGCCGCCCCCCAGTCGCAGATGCACAATCCTCATGACAGATTTGGAGGAAGCAGAGAGTCGGACCAGGTCCAACATGTCCCGGCTCCTCCAGGCCCGAAGAGCAAAGTCTAGCAGCAGCCCTCCCGTGAAGCTTCTATACGAGAACCTTGATTGGGAACAAGGTCGAAAGGGGGAGTTTGATTTCGAGACACAAAACCACCGCTGGGATCTCGTCATGCTTAGTGACTGCACGTACAACGTGGATATGCTTCCCGCGCTGGTTGAAACGTTATCTGCGCTGCACACATCTAACATGGCACATGCGGCCGCTTCGTCCTCGTCATCCGGTGAGGCGTCATCCGGCGAGCAGTTACTTTCAACAAAAGTCTTCTTGGCCACAAAGCCGCGGCACGCTTCGGAAGAGGCCTTGTTTGACCTGTTATCGCAAGAGGGATGGACTGAGCTACATAGACAGACTTTGCCACTGCCCGTCCTTGGCGCAGAGACGCAATCTGTGGAACTGTATCTCTACGAGAAACTGCAGTAGAGGAATGGGAGCAGCATCTAGCGTCTTGGCGCATTGCATTATGCCGATGCTACTTCCAGAGACACGACTCGACATGCCGCTAGTGGGATATTTGCTCTTTGGGTCTTTCCGCTCTCATTAGGGGGGTTTCACTCCAACTGTCCTTGTATAGGACTCGTGTTTGCAAATCGGTAAATGCCATTACAAAGGTTTCTGGGCTGTCAGGAATTTCCCATGAACCATGCGAAGATCGACTTGATATAACTGCAGAGTCTTACGATTGAGCATGTATTTACGACAGAGTATCGGTCAGATCAAAGACGCCAAAACGTGGGATTGATGCCACTATGGGCTACAAGACCCATTCCGCGATATGTAGCCCAACCTATTACAGGATAAAGGAGACTGTGTTGCTATAGTTATCGCAATAAGGCGTAGAAACTAAGCATTTACTCTTCCTGAGACGGCAGGTCGAAGTGTCATACCATGTATATACCTAATAAAGCAACCAGCATAGGGGTAAAGCACCAGTAGTAATGCCCAATAACATTTACCATTCCTTCAGCCTGATGAGTACGGAAGAGCAGACCAAACTTTGAACACATGTTGTGCCGGCTAGCATGTTTATCATGGCAATTTGGCAATTACTTGTACATGGGGTCTCAGGCTGCAGTAACGATGAGCGACGATGCAACCATCGTCTCCGTATTTGCGGAATATCTGATCCACTGGGCTGGAGCAAACGGCGGAGTTTGAGGATTTGATTACAGAGCAAACAGATGTTGTCAGGATGGTCAGGATGATCAAGCGATGGATGAGGGTATAGATATGACAAATGTGAAATGGTACCACCGACGCATGTCTGTGCGAGGCTGTGTTGTCAGTTTGCACTTGGCGCGCCTCTTCTGCCTTTTTGCCTCTTAATTTTACGAGACACCTTGCATAATCATATGGTTAAAAATGAAAATACGTAAAATTGAAATATTACAGTAGTAATATTAGTATGCTACCTATATTCTGTAATGCTTGTAGCTGTTGGGGTTTGGTGGTGTTGATATTGGTTTTTTTTTTTTGACTTTTGTATTTCCGTCTTTGTACCGTACTTACACACGAGACGGAAAGCCCATTGCATCGCCTAGTAAGTCTTTGAGTCAGGATAGGTCCTTTGGCGAGAGACTAATTACTCGATACTTGTAGGCAATGTGTGTTTTGCCAACGTGTAAACTACTTGTACTACTAGTAGATGGCACATACCTATGTAGCGTTTCAAGTATTCCGTGCAGATGCCAAAGATTAGCCGTCGGTACCAAGCATTGAGGCTACGCTCTACTACAGTACTCCTTGCATGATTGTGCTGGGCTGGAGCTGATAAGGCCAATGTAACGGCAGAGGTTGGGCGCGCCCTCAGTACTTCGTTGGCTGTCGGAATTAGGAGTTAGATGGCGGAGTTTTCATGTGCAAAGCACATGTCGGTACTCTGTACCCATATTGGTAGATGCCGCCCCATATGCGTGCTCTTGTATGCGCCGAGATGTTACTGGTTGTCTTCATTCCCCCTTTGAGTCACAGCTTGCTCTGATCGAAAGTAGGTTTGGATCGTCTCTTTCTGGAGATACATGCACGTCATGGATATTGTGAATAAATTCCCCTTGCTGGTGACATTTGGAATCTTGATGTCAGAGAGTTAGGTATTCACAAGTGAAGGAGGTCCGATGGTGGTATTGTACCAAGTAGTCAATGTCCTACCTCCCTCCAAAATAGCAAAAGGGAGTTGGCGATCCTCGTATGATGGTTTCAACACTGCTATTGGCGAAAGGCGACGCTACTGTACGCCGGAAGCTCCCTCCATGGCGGGTAAACCCAAGTATTTAGTTTGGTGCTAGGGGAGGAGTCATCCGGCGAACAAGTTCGGATACTCCTGATCCAATGGCTGGTGGAGTGCCAGCTAATCAGAGTCAAGCCTAGCTTTGATAACTTCTCCACGCTTTTACGGTAATAGCAGGCTGGGGATTTCTCCCGAGCGAGCACGTTTGTTGAAAAGAACGTTAATAGCAGTCTTTTCTCGGGCTGATCTGAATCCTTTATGCAGGGCAGAGGCGGCAGTAAACGGCATCTCACAATTGTAACCCCACATGGGCAAAGGGAAAAAAAAGGTCATTTGCCTCTCTCACTTGATATTTTCAAAGATTTCACCAAGATCGGCAAAGGCTCGGCGGGGTGCCGCGCGCTGTCAGTAGTCGATGGGTCTTGAGCCTACAGTAGCACATCCATCGGAGGAGACCGAAATATTCAAGCATGACCGGGTGGATTGGATTAGAATACTTTTGTACAAGTAAGATGCGGAATACGAGTGCTACAGTAGAATAATGGAACAACATGTGCCAAGGATTACCCAGCGGGCTGAACGAGCCAAGCATTGATATCAAATGCTACAATAGATTACGTTGCAGCGCACGTGGAACAGCTGAAGGAATGTCTCAGCCTTCTCGTGAAGTTTTGCTAGGCATTACTAACGGTTTTTAACCACCATCAACACCAACGAAGCAGAGCAAGGAGATTGACCGAAATGGGGTAGCCCGCGGCCCGCCTCAATTCCCGGTATACTAATGTATACTAATCCAACTAGGAAGGGAGAGAAAAGAGCAAACAGCGAGCATCGAGCGCCGAGCGCCGCTCTCCACGCCGGACAACTGAGCAAGTTACTGTAGCATAGAGTTTGCGATCCGTGCTAACTGCTAGTTCTGCGCGTGTCTGCAAGTGGTAAGTGGTCCTGTTGCGAAAAGTAGGTATACATCTAAGGTATACGTGTAAATCTTGGCTTACTTCGCGTCCAAGAGGTAATGCGGTCCTCGGAGATCAAAGTGGGTTAATTCTGTGACAAGTCAGGTATGCAACAGCGAAGATAAGTAGATACATGTAGGATGCGGTTGCTTTGTAACCAGAGAGGGCTGTGGATATCTCGTCTTGGCCCCTGCATGGCATTGGGGGCTGGGCTTGACAAATGGATTGATTCCAATTTGCACCGGCGGCGTATGTGAAAACGCTTCTTCTGCCTGGCCTGGAGTGTACTGTACTTTGAGTGTAGCAACGGGTCAATCGAGCACCGCTTTTCTCACGGAGTTCCGAGTGCGTGTTGAACACATCCGGGGCGTATTAGACCGCATCGTACTCGTTCCACCACAGATCTGATGCGCTGTAGCAGCATCGACTTGAAAACTCTGCCCCAGCTGATGCCGGCAAATAGTCGGAGCTGCTGAGTCGCCCCAGCGCTAAACGCCCCACGGTTTCTGACCATGTCGCAGCGCCACCAGCTGTGCCATCAATCCCTACAGGCTTGCAGCCGTTTTCGGTACCACGTCTTTGAGTTTTGGTAGCACTTGGAGCGTCTCATCGACGGCCAAGGTGTCACTGCAAGCAGAGCCAATGCGGCGACAGCACGGGAACAAACTGGTTTTCTGGCAGGCAGTCAGCAAATTGCCCTTTGCAAACGCAAACTTTGGTTGGACTGGATCCAATGCCAACACCAATACCTGCCCGTGATGGGAAATGGGAAACTGCATCTGGCGACTCTAATTCCGTATTTCCGCTTCGGAAAGTGGCCTTGCTACGTGTATTTATAAGATGTCCCGCCCAAAGTGCCGCTCAGAGTGTACATGTACTTTGTTTGTAGGCGTCCAGAGACCGGTTCCATAAGTCAGGGGGGGCCTGAAGCAGGGAATCTGCCCGTTTGTGTCAGCCTTTGTCAGTCACATTCAAAGTTTATAGCACATACCTTCAATGTTACTGGGTCCTCATATGGATCTTCGGCCTGCCACTTCCCATGCCTACTTTATCTAGGCAAGTACGGCGTATTATTCGTAGCTCTCCTGTGGCTCCACCGTCCCCGGCAACCCCCAATTTGTGCGTCTCAGTGGATGCTTCAACGCCGGGCTTTACATTGTGGGCAGCTGTAGCTCCGGCCCTCTCCCCTCGCGCTCGGACTTTTGGCGGCTGAGCTGTGCTGGCCAAACTTGGGCTGCTGCCAACCGCCCTGCCGGTGGATCTGCTGGCTGGAGAGATGCCGAGAAGAACTTTGTAATGCCAGCTGTGAGGCGAGTTTGTATGTCGTTATCAGGCCCCAGCACACCTTGGCAGGCTAACAGCCCCTTTGGTTGCTCCGCCGGCCCGATTTTTTTCTTTTCCTTTTTGTCTTCTAGCCGTGGGAGAGAAAACGAATACAAAGCTCTGGGCCGCCTGGTTTTGCTCAGCCGGTGATTCTGGCCATTACTTGATAACCAGCTTTGGTTGTCAGTAGAGGTTTCTGCGGTTGGGGCTGTTTTATATCTTCTTCATACTAGTCTAATTCTTTGTTTATCTGGCTGGCAGATTCGTCTGGTAGAATCACACCGCTTTGACCCACCGCTTGCTCGATTCGGCATATACAAACGGATTGAAGCCATAATTGCATTCACTTGCCATCAACACCTTAATTAATATTCGCTATCAAAATCTTTTGGCATTTTTCAAGTTTTCTTCTTCGCTGCATCTTCATTTGCTATTCGTTTTTGGCGACGCAAGGACCCTCGAGGTATCCTGATCAGTCACCCTTCAGCAACTCGATAACAACATCCATCACATCATACATTATCCAACGATACAACACTTCACCAAGTCGATCAACATGTCGGGGGGAGAAGCTCCCTGACGGGGAGAAACTGCCCAGTACGGCAAACTCAGAAACAACAAAGGAGCTCAGCGAACAGCTGGATTCTAATTCTGTTGAGACTCGAGTTGAGGGCCAGCGCTCATCCAACGAACTTGCCAGAGTGCAAACGGGAGTCTCTGTTGAGCAGGCCGAAGCTCAGTTTGCTATTCTGCAGCGAGAGTTTACCGGTGTTTCTCGAGCCAGCCGCAAGAATAAACATCAGTCGTCATCCGATCCTGAAAAGGGAGCCACGGTCACTGCGGAAAATGACGATGACGATGTCTCTCTCTTCGACCTGGAGGCTGCCATGAGAGGTGACGTTGATGCTAGCGCACAAGCTGGGATCCGATCGAAGCATATTGGAACCTGCTGGGATGGCCTCACAGTCAGGGGCATTGGTGGCTTTACCAACTTTGTCAAGACCTTCCCCGATGCTGTCGTCGACTTCTTCAACGTCATCACTCCGGCATTGAGTATGGTAGGCCTCGGCCCAACATTCACAGAGGCCACGCTGCTCGATGGCTTCCAGGGCGTGTGCAAACCCGGAGAGATGATCTTGGTTTTGGGAAAGCCTGGATCAGGTTGCACGACCTTCCTCAAGACAATTGCCAATCAGCGATACGGATATACTGGCGTTCAAGGAGATGTCTTTTACGGCCCATGGACAGCACAGGAGTTTGACCGATACCGTGGCGAGACTGTCTACAACGCTGAAGAGGATATCCATCACCCCACGCTGACTGTTGAGCAAACGTTGGGATTCGCTTTGGACGTCAAGATGCCAGCTAAGCGACCAGGAAGCATGACCAAGACCGAGTTCAAGGAACACGTCATTTCCTTGCTCCTCAAAATGTTCAACATCGAGCATACCAGAAAGACCATTGTCGGCGATGCCTTCGTCCGAGGTGTCTCTGGTGGTGAGCGAAAGCGTGTCTCCATCGCCGAGATGATGATCACGAATGCTTGTATCCTCTCTTGGGACAACAGCACCCGCGGTCTCGATGCCAGTACCGCACTCGACTTTACCAAGAGTCTGCGAATCCAAACCGACCTCTACAAGACCTGTACATTTGTCTCCCTGTACCAAGCTTCCGAGAATATTTACAACTTGTTCGACAAGGTCATGGTCATTGACGAGGGACGTCAAGTCTACTTTGGACCCGCAAAGGATGCTCGTGCCTACTTTGAAGGCCTCGGCTTTCTGCCTCAGCCCCGACAAACGACACCCGACTACGTGACTGGCTGCACCGACGAGTTCGAACGCGAATATCAGCCCGGTCGATCTCCCGAAAATGCTCCTCACAGCCCCGACTCTCTCTTGGCCTCGTTCAAGGCGTCTCCCTACCAAAAGATGATTGAAACCGAAATCGCCGAATACAAGGCGAACCTCGAGCAAGAAAAACAACAGCACGACGATTTCTTGGTTGCCTTTAAGGAGGGCAAGCGTGGTACATCGAAGCGAAGCCCCTACCAAGTTGGTTTCCACATTCAGGTCTGGTCCATCATGAAGCGACAGTTTATTCTCAAGCTTCAGGATCGTTTCAATCTTACTGTTGGCTGGGCTCGTAGTATCTTGGTCGCCATTGTTCTCGGTACCCTCTATCTTAATCTTGGTCAAACTTCCGCCAGTGCCTTCAGCAAAGGTGGTCTCTTGTTCGTGGCACTCTTGTTCAACGCATTCCAGGCCTTTTCAGAACTTGCTGGAGTTATGACGGGACGCGCGATTGTGAATAAGCACAAGGCATACGCCTTTCACAGACCTTCGGCTCTTTGGATTGCCCAGATCTTTGTTGATCAAGCGTTTGCCGCTTCTCAGATCTTGATCTTTTCCATCATTGTATACTTTATGACGGGTCTGGTTCGAGATGCAGGTGCATTCTTCACCTTCTATCTGATGATCCTCTCCGGTAACATTGCGATGACGCTCTTTTTCAGAATTCTTGGCTGCATCAGTCCAGACTTTGATTACGCCATCAAGTTTGCCGTTGTCATCATTACGCTCTTCATCACGACTTCTGGCTATCTCATTCAGTACCAGTCTGAAAAAGTCTGGCTTCGATGGATTTACTGGATCAACGTTTTGGGTCTCGCATTCAGCTCTCTGATGGAGAATGAATTCAAAAGAATCGATCTTACTTGCACTGCCGAATCGCTTATTCCCTCAGGCCCTGGATACGACGACATCAATCATCAAGTCTGTACTCTTCCCGGTTCTACTTCCGGCACGACCTTTGTTCGGGGCCGAGACTACATCTCCAGTGGATTCCAGTACCTTCCCGGTGATTTGTGGCGCAACTGGGGTATTGTCATGGCTTTGATTGTCTTCTTTCTCTTCTTGAACGTGCTGCTTGGTGAAATCATCAAGTTCGACATGGGAGGAAGCTCATTCAAGGTTTACGCAAAGCCTACCAAGGAGCTGGACGCGTTGAATGCGACCTTGACCGAGAAGCGTGATGCCAGGCGAAAGGACAAGTCTAATGAGGAAGGCTCTGATCTGACCATGAACTCTGAAAGCGTTTTGACTTGGGAGGAGCTCAACTACGATGTCCCCGTTCCCGGCGGTACTCGACGACTCCTTAACAACGTCTTCGGTTACGTTAAGCCTGGCGAGCTGACCGCGCTTATGGGTGCTTCTGGTGCTGGTAAAACTACTCTTCTCGACGTCTTGGCTGCTCGCAAGAATATCGGTGTCATTTACGGAGATGTCCTGGTTGATGGTGCCAAGCCCGGCAAACAGTTCCAGCGATCTACTTCCTATGCTGAGCAGCTTGACGTCCACGAGCCTACCCAGACAGTCCGTGAGGCTCTGCGATTCTCTGCGGAACTGCGCCAGCCCTACGAAACCCCCATTCCTGAGAGACATGCCTATGTGGAAGAGATCATCTCCCTGCTGGAAATGGAAAACATTGCCGACTGCATCATTGGATCGCCCGAGGCTGGATTGACCGTCGAACAACGCAAGCGTGTTACCATCGGAGTCGAACTTGCTGCCAAACCCGAACTCCTCTTGTTCTTGGATGAGCCTACTTCCGGCTTGGACAGCCAGAGCGCTTTCAACATTGTTCGCTTCTTGAAGAAGCTGGCCGCCGCTGGCCAGGCAATTCTCTGCACAATTCACCAGCCCAACGCCGCGCTATTCCAGAACTTTGACAGGCTACTTTTGCTGCAGCGAGGAGGACGCACCGTGTACTTTGGCGATATTGGAAAGGATGCTGCTATTCTGCGTGCCTATCTGAAGCGCTACGGCGCTGAAGCCGCCCCGACCGACAACGTTGCCGAGTATATGCTGGAGGCCATTGGTGCTGGTAGTATGCCCCGTGTTGGCGACCGCGACTGGGCCGATATCTGGGAGGATAGCCCCGAGTTTGCTCATACCAAGGATGCCATCATCGAACTGAAGCGAGAGCGCATCTCCGCCAGCAACCAGGCCGGCCACAAGCTCGAGAAGGAATACGCCTCTCCTCTTTACCACCAGATGAAGATTGTTGTTCGCCGCATGTTCCGCTCTTTCTGGCGATCGCCAAACTACCTCTTCACCCGCTTGTTCGCTCACATTGCCGTCGCTCTGATCACTGGTCTCACGTATCTCAACCTGGACGACTCCAAGGCTTCGCTGCAATACAAGGTTTTCGTCATGTTCCAGATCACCGTCCTGCCCGCCATCATCATGTCCCAGGTCGAAATCATGTACGCCATCAAGCGTGCCCTTTTCTTCCGCGAATCCTCGTCCAAGATGTACTCCACCACCTCATTCGTTGCGGCCATCATCCTCGCCGAGATGCCTTACTCGGTGCTGTGTGCCGTGTGCTTCTACTTGCCCCTGTACTTTATGCCTGGCTTCCAAACGACCCCTTCGCGCGCCGGCTTCCAGTTCTTCATGGTTCTCATCACTGAGCTCTTCTCCGTCACGCTCGGCCAGGGTCTATCCGCACTGACGCCTTCCCCTCGTGTCTCTACCCAGTTCGATCCTTTCATCACAATCCTCTTTGCGCTCTTCTGTGGTGTTACCATCCCACCCTCTCAGATGCCCGAAGGCTGGCGCGTTTGGCTCTACCAGCTCGACCCATTCACTCGTCTCATCGGTGCTTGTGTCACCACTGCCCTGCACGGTCTCAAGGTCGTTTGCAAGAGCAGCGAGCTGAACCGATTCACCGCACCCAACGGCACGACTTGCGGTGAATACATGCAGCCCTTTTTCGAGAGAGGAGCTCCCGGCTACCTGGTCTCCAACTCTACCCAAAACTGCGAATACTGCGAGTACGGCGTTGGCGATGAGTTTTACAACCCGCTGGGTTTGAGCTTTGACCACCGCTGGAGAGATTTGGGTATCTTCCTCTGCTTTGTTGGCAGCAACATCATTATCCTCTTCTTGGGAGTGCGTATTTTCCTCTGCCATCTTACCCCCTTTTTACAGTGTTTACATTGAGTGCTAACTTGATTCTTCTAGAGCAAATTCGTCAACTATAACAAGAGGTAGAAGGGGGAGGAAAAGGAGTGATGATTGAAATGACAGTTTTTGCATGCGCCTAGCAGAATCCTTTGGTAACATTTTTAATAAGAAGAAGTTTAGCGATTTTTCAGGAGTCAGCAAGCCATACCTTGAGGGGACGAGGTTGAAAACACAGCTAGACAATTAGACGTTAAGGATTTGATAGCAATCAAAAGTACCTAATTTAATGATGTGAAACGGGAAAGCTTGTTCTTTCCAGGGTTCAGTGAGTAGAGCTGTGGTAATGAGATTTCTCGTTGTATTAGCCGCCAGTAGTCATGATGATACATAGCACGCATACAGTATCTGTTTGTTTCGTCTGTTGGTCCACTATTAAGGATGTAATTAAGATCAGTTGAACCCCAATGTTCTTTGTGGGGCAATAAGAACAGCGGCCCTGTCCAGGTTTGACAGAGAGCACAATGTGCAGCGGCCAACCAAACGTACTGCTAGAATGTGTAAATAAGGAGGTCAATTACATGTCATCAAATGCACAAAAGCAATGAGCGTTGGCAGTCGATTTCCATCTTCCAGGTTACCCTAGGTTAGGCATCAGCATAACAAGATCCCCCTGATGTAAAACGAGATCCCCCGCTATTTACAGGGCCTCGTGGCAGCGTCTAGTTGCATGCGGCTGCCGCTTATTAGGCGTTTCCCTAGCTCTCAGTGGCTGGGGCTGTGTCTCCCAAGGCATCTTTGCAGGCAGACCTGCGATCTTGCTGCCGACGTCTTACCTGGGCATCCAATCTTTGTCCATCTGCTGTTCAGCCAGCACATGTAGTCGGCTGAATGGCATTTGTATAAGAAGGAATTGTCATTCATAGCCGCCTGAACTATGCCTCGTTCAGCATCCGACGATATAGCTAGCGGATGCTACAAGGCGAGACTCGCCTCAAAGCACATTCAAGCCAACACTCGGACAAAACAGCGCCACTCTTAGGCTGCCCCGATCAGCCGCTGACTGGAGATCAACCCGATGGCCTCTTTCCTAAAAAGCTACCCCTACCTTCTATTCTTCTTCTTCCTCTCTTGGCACACGGCTCCCTCCTGGTTCTTACACGATAAACCCCCGTCGGCAATGCCTTGAAACAGGGGCAGTATCTCTGGTGCCTGTATCCATCGTGAGCGAGTTCAATAGTTTGGCCGCCACCATTCAATGCCGCTGACACTTTCTTGTCCGGCTGCTGGCAGACCTGATCAATGAAACTTTACCAGGCCGGGACAGGTGACTGAGGTGAGTAGACCGTATTCTAGCGCAGGTAGCCGCCAATGCCTCCACTCTGTGCCCTCCGCCTTCTGGAGAACATCCACTTCGGGGGGAGAGCTGGCTTATGGCTTCAAGCGGGCGTTTTCTCTCTGCATAAGTACGGCAGCTGGGGACCTCAGTTAACACGATGTATCAAGAAATAATCAAAAAATCTCTCCCATGCCATTTTCACTAGCATCAATATTCAGGGGCATCAGGACTTCACTCAGAGCAATGACCAATCTCAACAAGCAGACTCGGGCGCCTATGCCCATTGTCCGCGCCCAGCAGCAACAACTGCCCATCCGTGGACACCCCAGTCCAGATACAGACGCCTCGATAGATCCTCCCCCCTATGATGCTCAGCCCGGCCCAATTGATCTACAACTTCATCACATTGTCTCCAGAGACGCTCTTGTTGTCAAGATTCAACCTCCCAAGGTACCGCCAAAGCCAATCAGCCATGTAGCTTGTGATGTGGTGCTCGTCATCGACATTTCCGGCAGCATGTGCTCGTCTGCTCCGGTGCCCGGCGAAGGCGAGGACACGGGGCTTTCAGTCTTGGATCTGACCAAACACGCGGCCTTTACAATCATCGAAAGCATGGATGAGAGAGACCGCCTTGGCATAGTGACATTCGAGTCCGAGTCCAGAATCATTCAAGCCCTGGAGCCCATGACGGATGGCAACAAGGAACAGGCACGCAAAAGAATCAGAGCCTTGAAGCCAATGGGATCAACCAATCTATGGCATGGCATGCTCGATGGAATAAAACTGTTCAAGAACGAGGAGGACAGCGCTCGGGTGCCGGCCATCATGGTCCTGACAGACGGCGAGCCGAACCACATGTGCCCTGCCCAGGGCTACATCCCAAAGATGCGATCCATGGATCCGCTGCCCGCTACGATTCACACATTTGGATTCGGATACAGCCTTAAATCTGGACTGCTCAAGTCCATTGCCGAGTTCAGCGGTGGCAACTATGCTTTCATTCCAGACGCAGGCATGATTGGAACCGTCTTTGTCCACGCCGTGGCCAACTTGCAGGCGACTTTTGCAACCAAGGCTTCGCTGGAACTAAGATATCCATCCAACTTGGAGATTGAGCAGATGCTGGGTGATTCTGTTGACAAGCAAGCAGCTGTCAGTGCCGGCAATGGACAGATGCAACTGACCATTCCCCTGGGAAATATCCAGTATGGACAGTCACGCGACCTCTGGCTTCGTCTCGAGGGCATTGCACATGAGAAGCAGATTTCAGACTATGCCATTGAAGCCACTCTTACTTTTGAAGAAGCTGACAAGTCCATCACCACCTTGAGCTCAGCCCGCCTCGGTGACAGTACAACTGGCACGGCGGCAGCTCTCTCCGCCGATGAAGCAGTCTATCACGAATCCCGAGCCCTCGTCTGCAACTTCATCTCTTCGCTATTCCTCCTTGGATCGGATGGAGAATACCGGGCATTCACTGAATCGGCCAAAATAGCAGCGAAGCGACTAGAGCTGGCACAACTTATCGCGACTCTACCCAGCCGACATCTCGCCGACGGACTGAATAAGTCGCTCATGGAGGATCTCAGCGGCGACCTGCCCAGAGGGCAAATCAGCCTCGCCATCTCCACGCCAGAGTTCTTCGTCAAATGGGGCCGCCATTTCCTCCCATCCTACGTCAACGCTCTAACTCGACAAATCTGCAACTCTTTCAAGGACTCGGCGCCCCTTCAATTCGGCTCTCAGAGCCCCCTATTCACAGCCTGCCGCGATCGTCTAGACAATGCCTTTGACAGCATCCCCGCGCCACCGCCGTCCAGAGTCGTTCTACGCCACAACGGAGGTCGCCAAGCTCGATCCTTGACCGCCGCGCCCTCGTCCATGGCTCGATACCGCAACGCCTCTGGAGTGTGCTTCGCTGGCTCGACCCTAGTGGAACTCGCATCCGGCCGAATCACAGAGATGCGGAAGCTGAAACGCGGCTCTCGAGTCCGCACGCCTCTTGGTCCTCGAAAGGTGCACCTGGTTCTCAAGACGAAAGTATCAAGCGAGACGCTCTACCGGATTGGCTCGCTGCTCGTCACGCCCTGGCATCCCCTTTCCATGGACGGCAAGAGCTGGGATTTCCCGGCCAACATGTTTGATGCGCCGGTGCTGTATACGGGCTTCATCTACTCGATTCTGTTACAACCTGACGGGAGACCGGATGCGCACGCGATTCGCGTTGGTGGTGTTGCCTGGGGCGTTACGCTGGGTCATGGCATCACCCGAGGAATGGACACTCGGGCTCATGAGTTCTTTGGCGATTACATGAGAGTGAGGGTTGGGCTGCTGAAGCTCGCAGATGCGGGCAGAAAGGGCGTGGTCAAGGGGCAAGGCATAGAGCGAGATCCGACGACGGGACTTGTCTGTGGATTTCGGCGTATGGCTGCAAGTGCAATGGCACCAACCGAGAAGGATATATCCGAAATATGAGGGTTCAGGGGAGCTGGTACTTATGAGTCAACGAGACAGAAAAGGAGTCAAGTGAGAAGAAAGTCTACAGCAACAGATGCTATCAACATAGTTTACGAAATAGTAACAAATACATTCTATAATGCCATCTATAACTCATCAAACAAATCATTTCATCCCCCCCCTTTCTCTTACATCAAGTTCAACACCCCTCACTCGCGCACAAACAACCCAGCCATGCCCATGCCCGTCCCAATACACATGCTCACAACCCCAACCTCGCCCCCATCCCTCCGCAGCCCATGCATCAGCGTGCTCGTCATCCTCGCCCCCCGTCGCCCCCAGCGGATGGCCCAGCGCAATCGCCCCGCCGTCCGGATTCACCCGCCCTCGTTCCCACGCCTCCATCAGCCCCAGCTTGCGCAGGCAGTAGACAAACTGGCTCGCAAACGCCTCGTTGAGCTCCCACCGGTCCACGTCCTCCGTCTTCAGGCCCAGGCCGTTGAGCAGCTTCGGGACGGCAATCGCGGGGCCCACGCCCATCTCGTCCGGGTCGCAGCCAACGGTCGTCGCCCCGACAAACTTGCCCATGATGTGCGCCCCGAGGCCCAGCTCCGTGGCGGTGCTGCGCTTCATCAGCAGCGTGGCCGCCGCGCCGTCCGAGATCTGGCTCGAGTTGCCCGCCGTCGACTTCCCATCCGGCGTGAACGCGGGTTTCAGCCGGGCCAACGACTCGGCCGTCACGCCGTCGCGGATGCCGTCGTCGCGCGTCACCGTAATCGTCTTCTGCTCGCCCACCGGCCGGCCCTGCTTGTTTACCTCCTGGAAGCGCGTCGTCACCGGCACAATCTGCGAATCAAACCGGCCGCCATCTCTCGCGCGCGCCGCCCGCTCGTGCGACGCCGCCGCCACCTGGTCCTGAATCTCGCGCCCCACGCCGTACCGCCCGGCCACGTTCTCCGACGTGAGGCCCATCGGCATGACGCAGTCCCGGACGTGCCTCTCCGGCGACTCCCGCAGCTCGGGCCACACGTCGACCGGCACGGCGCGGCTGCCGTAGTTCCTCGTCATGCTCTCCATGCCGGCGCCGATGCCCGCGGCCATGATGCCCGTGCGGATCTGCGCCGCCACCAGCGAGATGCTCTGCAGCGACGACGCGCAGGCGCGGTTCGCCGTGAAGAGGCTCGTCGAGTTTGGGTATCCTGCGTGGTTGAGCGCCATGCGCGCCGCCTTGGAGCCGCCCAGCTCGGACAGCACGACGCCCACGCCCACGTCCTCGACTACGGCCGGGTCCATCTCGGGGATGGCCTCGCGCGTGGCCTTGAGCACAACGGAGAGCAGCTCCTCGGGGTAGGCATCCTTGAGGCCGCCCTTGTAGGAGCGAGTTACCGGCGTGCGGAGCGAGGAGAGGATGACGACGTCGGAGGGCGCCTTTGTGAGGATGGCGGAGAGCCCTTTGGACATGATGGGCTGTGTAAGTGTGCGTGTGTGTTTTATACCAAGTTGAAGTAGATGAATGTGTGTAAATGGCCCTGGTATATAAGAGAATAAGATGTGCCAAGGAAGCACCAGACGCTTATACAATTGGTAGCAATTACTACTGGTATACGTAGAATAAAAATAAATAAAAAAGAAAAGAGGTGAACTGAAAACAAGAAAGAAAATCAAAGCAAGAGTCAAAGAACACTGAAGAAATTAAATCACGGCGACAATGAACCAAGTCATCTCTCACTAACATCTTACCAATTCACCATCGATGCCCTTTTTCCTCCCCGCAGCGCCACCCTGGGTCCCCCGCCCGTATCCGCCGCTGGCAGTTGCTGTCGGCAATGGACCCGGAGTATCCCGGACGGGCACATACAAGTTCATTCATGCCAAAAGAACTTCCAAGGTCCAACTACACATTCACTGTATAAATACCCTTAATTCAATTGAGTCTTTTTCCTCTGCACCTACATGCCGATAGTAATAGGCACCTCAAACTGCTCGCTCTACTCTGAAATTATCATGTTAACCGGGGTTTTCGGTCGGGTCTCAAGTCTGAAGCCTCCGGAAGATTGACCCGGGCCGCCGGCTATCGTTGCCGCACTTCTGCGTGCACTGCCGGCTAAGATCTTATCCAAAAGTATTCCAGTCTTTTATTCTCTTGCGCGTTGGACAATTAATGCCAACTCTGTTTACTCATCACTCTTAAACAGAGTATATATCGAAGAGTATATATCGAAAATGCTCGTACAGTATAGTCCCCGTGCTGTGCTGTGCTGTTTGATCCCAGCCCTACCGCCCTTTTAGTCCCCAGAGCGTCCCTTATCCGACTTCTTTCCGACAGCAACAGCCGCGTCCCATCTCGTGCTACTGCGACTTTCAAGCATCGCCAGGTATCAGACCAAACTCAGTTCAAACAAATATAGTCATCATTCGTCAAAGAGAAGAACAATTCGGCTATAAAACACAATAAGCAAAGATTTCCAATCATGTGCCGACTAGGGGATATCTCTTAAATAATTCGCTTCAATTTGATCCAACATGACCAGAATTCGTCTGCCCTTCTCCCCATTCCTACTAGTATTGAATACCCAGCCCAACACGACGGCCATCTGATGCCGCTCCACCAGCTTTCAATTTCTTTTGTGGGCTGTCCGCTTGAGTCTCGCCTTCAGCAGCCAGCTTGCGCTTCTCAGCCCCAGCTGCAGATTTGCTTCCAGTAAAGAGCTTGGCATGCATGGCTGCAGACTTCTCAGCAGGTCCTTCTGAGGCATCCAATGACGGCGCCCCGGGGTATTGTCGCAGCATCTTTGCCGCTGCTCGACTCGCCTGGCTGTCATAGACTTGCTCCTCGTCTTCTTGTGAGCTGATTGGGCCCCCGGCTGGAACAACTCCAGACGGCTGAGATGATAGTGTCTGTACTGCTTTGACCGATTCCAGGGCTTGCCGAGCAAGCTCTTCATTGTCCTCCATTGAGATTGTGCTTTCTCGTCTTCTTCTTCGTGATTGTCGCTGAGAGGGTGGAGTTGTAGGAACAAATCGTCGTTGTGAATAGCGAGATCTCGGCTCCGTTTGCGCCACCAGATTTACTGACGGCAATAGACCGCTGTGGTCTCCACGCAGATTATGCATGGGAGTAGTGGGAAGTGACGACATGGACTGGGCGTTACGTTGGTGCCTCCTAACCAGCCGAGAAGCAGGTCGAGCCATGACCATGGGTGTTGATGGCGCACTGTTGTTGTTGGCAGCGTTGTTGTTTTCTTGCGTCTGGCTCTGGCTCATTGCCTCCAAAAGGGCAGACAATCCGTGTTCCCGCCCATCAGTCTCTTCCCGGTGCAGAGTGCGAGCCGCCCCGCGATGCTGCTGCGGTGTCGATGTAATCCCATGTTTGGGCGTCAGAGCGCCATGGAAGATGCCTCCGGGGCTGCATAGCATATGAAAGTGCTCGCGATTCTCCCGAATTCGGTTCAGTAGCATCTCTCGCTCCTCTGCCAGAGACATAGTCTCCTCCTCCTTCTGTTGGATGACCTTCTTGGCCAGCTTGACTCTCCGGCTGAGGGCTTCATTCTCTTCCACTGCTGATTCGTACCACATCTTCATCTGCAGGTACTTGTTCTGCAGAGACTCTGATCCGGAGCTGAGCTCGCGCTTCGCCTGCCGAGAATGCTCCGCCATGCGTAAGGCGTCCACTTCGCGGCGTATCATGTCGTGTTCCACCGCGGCACGTTTTGAGTCCTCGTCCGCTTGTAAGCTCAGCAGGTTATATTGTAGTTTGTGATGTGCAGCCTCCATCTTTAGTTTCTGGTTCTCGGCGATGCAAGTCTGCAGCATGGCGCGAAGCTCGTCCGCCGAAGCCTCGAGCAGCTGGTGAGGTGCTGGCGGCGCGAATTCGGGTTCGATATCTCGTCCACGCATGGTGTTTAGAATGGTAGCGGGCGGCGAAAAGAGGGCCGACTGCTGAGAGTTGGAATAGGCACGTCTCGAGGCGCCATTGCTTGCCGCGACCTGCGTGGAGGGCGGCGGGGTCATGGACGACGGAATAACCGCAATGGCCGGCCTATCGTCGATGACCTCTGTTTTAAATGACTGGTTTGGGTCAATTGGCGATCCTGGGATCTCGGTGGACGGTAGCGTTGTTTGGCTGAGAGGTCCTGTCTCTTGAGGGGTCGATGGGTGGACAGCGGCGAAAGCGAGGTCCTCAATGGTGCCAGCTGCCGTGCCATTGACGCGAGGAGCGTCCACGTCCATCTCCGAATCAGAGGCCATCGCAACTGTAGAGGCCTGCGTAGCTAGACTAGTCGATTCGAGCGGCAGATTGAGCCAAGAGAAGCGGCGGGCAGACGAAATCCAGTGCGTTAAGCTTCCAGTGTTTCCCTCACAACAAGCCCAGCTCGCGAAAGAAGATTCCAAGGGCAAAAGTGTGATATGTGGATCCCGGTGCGCCTCGGCCTTCTGTCGCCGTCTCTCCCTTGGCGCAAGGGCAGTTCGAAGCGCTGCCAACAAGGATCGTGGCTTGCGTTACGCCGTGAACGAATGACGACGCAATTCACGACGAGCTCGGCGTTGCAGCTGCGGCAAACGGGTCGGTCAAGCTCTGCGTCGGGTATCGCGTCGAGCCGCGTCGAGTCTCCCTCAATGTCCGTGCTGGCAGTGTCGTTGCGAGAGGCGAGAGGTCGAGGCTGCCAAGGGGTCATGGGTTGAGGTTGAGTGAAAACGAGGTGGTGGTACATGCGAGGAGCACCATTTGGCTGGCGCCAGTCAGAGGCGGCCGATTCGCAGCTTGTACCTCGTACCTACATGGCCAATGTACCTGCACCAGGCACGGGGAAAAAAACAAATTGGAGAGGCTGGCTGGGTTACCACGGGCGCTAAGCCCACTTCGGCCTGCCTAGCAACGGCGAGCTGACGCAAGGCTGCGAGCCGAGATTTAACCTTTCGGCAGTTTGGGGATCTTATCCAGCACCCCAATTCTGTTATACAGCACTCTAGCTATAGCTTCCATATTCCATGTAGGCTACCAGCTACTACGAGACTACCAGACTATTACTGCTGCTACTGTTGCTATTCTTATGCATGTTTGGCAGTCGTGTATTTTGACATGTGGACTGGCTGCCTCGTTGAGCTACAGCTGGGGTGCTGGATCACGTCTCCCTTAATCTATAGACGACTCCAGCACTTTGCAGTGGGCAAACAACCCTAGTTGCCGTCGTCACTCTCATTGTCTCGTTTTTATTGTTTCTTCATGCTTTATTCAATGCCCAGCTATAATTGTCTTGCATGTCTTCTATATATACAGGTAGAAGAGAATACATGTGGTAATTCCACAGCCACCACAAGTCATCGCCGTTCTTCGCAAAGTAATCCCTACCCTGAATACCACCCATGAATGAAAGCAAATATCCATCCGCCAAAATGACACGATAAGATGATCGGCTCCTATCCTCATCTTCCCTTCATACTTCTTCCAAGCTCTTCCTCGGCCACAACAGCTGCGCCTCCCTCCCCCCGGTCCATCGCTTCACAAGACACACCACCCCCCTCACAAATAAAACCGGCAGTATCAATGGCCAAAACACCACAACCACCACCCACCACAGCACCACCATTGCCTTATCCCCCCCGCGTTCCCTCCGAGTCCAGATACCACTCCGGAATCCATCTCCCCAGCTTTCCCCGCCCGTTGATGCACAGAATGCAAATGACCCCAAAGAGCAGCCACCCGGCTATGGAGATTGGTATGAGCACTCGGACGATTGCGCGCGGATCGTACGGGGTGATGTTTGATAGTAGCACATTCCGCTCGACCTTGTAATGATTTGTAGTTATTTGGCTGGCAGCGCTATATCGTAGCGCAGTTCTTGATATAGAGCTGGGGACCGTAAATTTTATAGTAGTAGAGGCCATTGGAGCGATGCAGTCGTAATCTCAGAGATGATATTCGGATGTTGATATTGGCATTCATTGATGTATTGTTGAGTTGAAGCAAATCAAAAGCTGCTACCAGCTGACTATCGATTCATAAAAGCCTAGAATGCCCCCTTGGATAATGCCTTCCTCGTCACAACACTTGAACAACAAATACACATCTCTAGGTTGAGCTCTGCCTTTATTACCGGCCATCAGAATAGTAGTCGCATTCGTCGAGCACTTTCCAAGATAACCACGAATCGCAAACTCAGTAAATAGGTATGTTTAGATAGTGATATACATTACAGATTATTATACATATTTCCAAGCTAACATAAGCCCATGCGGCATCTATGCTGCCAGTTTCAACCGATACTCCGAGTGTCGCTCTGCCTGCACACCCGATCCACCGAAAACAATAATACACAGCTCTACCCTTGGATAGGGACGACCAAAAGAATTAAGTAGCAGAATATATATAGTACGTGACCTTACCGTAAAATGAAACCAATAAGCTACAGTTAAAGGGACAAACATTATCGCCGACTGCGAGTTTAGTCCACGTCAGAGTCATCTTCCCCGTTTACAGCTCTCCACTCTTCCATCTCTTCAGCTGGGATTCGCCCTCGGAGCCATTTCATTGTGACTGCAGTCCCCCTTTCCAGGATATTCCATTTGGGCACCTTGAATCGATTTCCTGTCACTTCAAGCCGCTCGAGCCCATCTTTTCCACCCAAGAGGCCGAGCCGGGGATCCAGATGTCCAATGTCATTGCTCGACACATCAACAACTTTGAGGCCCTTGACGGCAGCTGGATCAAGCTCTGTTAGTTGGTTATTTGACGCGACAAGAACTTTTAAGTTGGGAAAGCTCTGTTTCAGATCGAGAGGAAGGGTGCTCAGTCGATTGAGCGATACGTCAATCTTTTCCAGTGCAGGTGCTTTAAGAAATGTTGTCAACGGACCTAGGCTGGTGATGGTATTTGAGCTCAAATTCAATTCTGTCAAAGCCGGCAAGCTCACATCTTCTGTCAGGTAGGCGTCGCCCGAGATTTTGTTGTGGCTCAAGGACAGAGACGTAAGAGTCTGTGAGAAGAACTGAAGGGATCCGGGGAACGCACTCAGCAGATTATGATGAAGATGTGCCTGCCTTATCTGGTAACTCCTGGAAAGTTCGGCGCACATTTCCGGGCTCAATGAAGACGTCTCGGTGCGTGAACGATCGAGAAGCCCGCCTGTCTTGACCGGCCAAGTCTCTCTCACTAACGTCTGAGCTCGAGATCTAGCAGGTGAATGCGGCGCAGACGTTGGAGGTGTGGCAAAATCATCGTCACCTTCTGATCTGCTATCTGCATCGTCGGCATTGATTGTTGTCATATTATCCTGCTTCTTCTCAATGTCAAGTTGGCTTATCATGGTAGTGATGGGCTCCTGACCGGCCGGTTCCTGGTACGGGGGAGGAGGTTCCAGTCTCGTCGATAACGCCTCCTTGATATCCTCTGTCGAGGCTGAAGCGAATTTCTTGTCACGTAGCGGGTTACCACTGAGCCGAAGCAAAGTGAGGCTGTCCATGCGAGAAATCTCAGGTGGAACTACGCGGATATCATTGCTAGAGAAGTCTGCTTGTCGTACTTTTTCGAGGCTAGTAAAGCTTAGGGGAATGCTGGAGATGTTGTTTGTGTCTGCTGCAAGGGTCAAGAGACTTGTCCATGTGGCCATATCTGGGAGCTCCTGCAGCCGGTTCATCGAGAGAGTAAGAGTATGGACAACGGGAAGGTTGATCGAGGTATCGGCAGGCACAAGTCGTGTTAGCCTATTTACCGAGACATCAAGAGTTTGAAGTGTCGGTAGAGAGTCGATAGATTCGTCAATAAGAGTTCCAGAAAGCTGATTTTTCTTCAAATCAAGCTCAGTCAGCGGCAGTTTCGAAAGTCCCTCGAATGCAAGCGATTCAAAGCTGTTTTCGCTCAAGTTGAGAACACGCAGCCGAGAAAGGTCTTCAATGTTGGACGGCAGGGCAGAGAGCTTGTTTCCATGAGCATCGAGAATCTCCAGCGCACTCAAGCTAGTGAGGCATGAGCCCAATTGTCCAGTGAGGTGATTATTTGCTAATTTGAGATCTCGAACCGCCGTCATCTGCGCGACAATCTCAAGGCAGCCATTTTCTAGGCGATTTGACGACTAAAAAGTGTGAACAAATGATTCCGAAGAGCAACAGGGCCGCGGAGATACTCACCAGATTGAGAGTGGTTAACTGTAAGAAGCGGCGGAATCCCATAGGAATCGTTAGCAGCTTATTGCCATGCAAATCGACTGTCTCGAGCCCTCCAAACATGTTACCACGGCCCTCCTCATCGTTCTCAAGCTCTTCAAGGCCAAGGTCTGGAAACATGACGTCGTCCAACGTCTCTAGCTCATTATCTGCGGCGATAAGCCTGGTCAACTCCACGCTCTCTGCCCAGCTCCCACCAGCGCCAATAGACTCCATGTCGTACATTTTCATAACATCGCTTGGCATCTCTTTCAGCCCTAAAGCTGCAATGTTCAGCTTACCGCTTGTTCTTGCTGCTCCAATACGCTGTTTCAAGACCATTTCGCCAGCATCTTGGCCCTTGTTCAAATTGAAAGGATCTTCGAATGCTGCATCGTAATTGAAACTACTATTTGAGGGAATCGCTGCCATTTCGTTAGGAGTCGATGCTGCACCAGGCGCCTGATCCTGATCCTGAGTTTGCTTCATAGCCGCTCTCCGAGCTGCCTTTGCTTTGGCAATTTGATCTCGAAGTGCTGTTGACGACTTTTGGGCCGTCTGATTCGGCTCATCAGCATCTTCATTCACTGCTGCAGCAGGTGGGGCGATGGTACCGTCCCAGGCAGAGGCACCGCTTCCTGATTTCTCTCCGGCATCAAGTGCTGCTTTTTTGGCAAGCCCGCGGGCAGATGCTTTCGGCTTTAGTGGCCTGGACGCTGGCTTCTGAACTTTCTTCGTCGGCGTTTTACCTAGTTTATCTGGGCTTGGGCTTCTGAACTCCGGCATAGAAGAAGATGGTTTCGAGGCTACTCCAGAAAGACGACTGGCTGGACGCGGTCTCTGTGCGCCGCTGGATGCGACGCCTGGAGCTCTATCAGGAGTACCTTGAATAACCGAAAGAGGTCGTTTGAAAAGATTGGCTGATGACTTTCTGGGATTTGAGAACCCTGAATCGTCTCCTCCGCCACTCGAACCTGGGCGTGACGGATGCCCTGCAGATCCACCAGAAGTATAGCTGGAGCTTGGCCTTGAAGCAGAGCTCTCGGCTCGCGACATGGGCCTGCCTGAGTCAAAGAATGAATTTGTTGACCCTTTTCTTAAAGCGGGAGAAGAAGGCAGATGCGAAAGAGTTTCAATAGTGCGATCAGAAAGCGAGGGTTTCGGCGCATTGATCTGGGGCATGTCTCCCCTCGGAGAGGTAGCCGGGGACAAAGGCGAGAGAGCTCGAGGTGAGAGAGCTGAAGGTGAAAAGGCCCGGGGCGAGAGGGCCCGAGGTGAGAGAGCCCGAGGTGAAAGAGCCCGAGGTGAGAGAGCCGGGGGCTCTCCATCGTCGACCTGGTGTGATAAGCCTGCAGAGTCATTCAAATAGGAAGTGAGCAGGTCGTTGGATGCTTCTGTAGAATCTTCATCCCGCTCAAAATCAAGCTTGCTGGAGTCTGATGGCTCTGCCCAAGACTTATACTGCGACGCTGGGGCGTTTGTAGTAGTGCTCCATCTTTGGGACTCGGATATATTTCGTAAGGGCTTCGACACCGGGCCAGTAGGTTTCGAGGCAGCAGGTTTTGAGGCAGGCGTGCGAGTGGAGTTGGAACGAAGCGAAGAATTGGACGTTGAGTTTCGTAAAGATGGCTTTCGTTCGCTGATGTTGGCGCCGGGGCGCAATTGGCCACGGGAAGTAGAGGCCCGGAGCTTTGGGTTCTGGATATCCCTGGCACTAGTTGCGTCTCCCGCAAGACTATCACGGGATGGCCTTGGACGAAGCGATGACGTGGAGCTTGCAGCCGGAGCCGGAGCCGGAGTTGGAGATGGTGTTGGCTGGACTACGGAGACTGGGCGAGGAAGCCGAGAGAGGCGGGGGATGCCGCTGGCTCGTCTCTGGGAGTTATCCATTATACATCAGTCGCTGGTTGGAATCCGGTTCGAAAGCTAGATCTGAGATGCGGCCTGCTGAACTGGGGTGAGTTTCGGGTGTCGATGGACTCGATCGGGCACGGGCGAGTTGCGTCCCACGAGGGGCAGGGCCGCTTGAAGCTGTGTTTGATATGTGAGATTCGCTTAGGAGCGGTGCGTGTCGAGCTGGAATGTAGCGAGTGTAATCGTCAACAAATGACGGAATCGTTGAGCAAAGCGAGAATTCTCGAAAAGGAGCGACCAATGCAAAAAAATCCACAAAGCGCGACTGAAGAAGGGAAAAAGATCCCCAGAGCCACCAGCACCGGTTGTCAGAGATGACCCGCGTCGTCAAATAGAATTGCGGCTCTCATCCTGGTCAGGGGAGTGACCAGGAGCTACCTATCACGTGGGGTTAATTTATCACAGCGCCAGAAACAGGCACTACTTGGGCTAGCCCGCGGGAGACGAACAGCGCTAAACGGGCTGGTGGCTGCCCGAGAGGTGCGAAGCGGCGGGAGCTACAGGTATCGTGGCAGGTACTGCAGGTACTGGCTTCATTTACAGTGCTCCACTGCGGTTGTTGAGGGCAAGGATGATGGAGATGGGCAATGCTCCCGAAATGCAAGTCACCTCGACGCAAGTCATCTCGACGCAAGTCATCTTGACGCAAGTCACCTCGACGCGAGGGCGATCAAGTAAAAGGGGACAAGGTGCTTTACAGGTGCTGGGTAGACTTTAAGAGAGGAGATGTACTGCTACAACGAATATAAGATCTATAAGGTAGCCAACTCAGAGCTACATGCACCTAGGTATTACAAATTAACTTATTCCAATAATATTATTTCACCGATCTGGCAGAAACATTAGTCCAACCAGTCGTTGTCGCTTTCGTATTCTTTGTCAGAGCCCTCCGAACCGGACAACTCATACGAAGCGTCACCATCTTCTTCTGAGTCCTGGTCCTCGTCCACAGAAGAGACTTGATCCGTCGCGTCACTTGCCTCTGCCTCATCTTCATCTTGTGTCAAGTCAATCATCACCGGCTGTGGTTGAGTCGTCGTTTCTTTCGAGGTCTTTGAGGGAGGTCGCTGCTTTGTGACTCGCCTGGATGCTGCTGTGGGCTTGGTAGCCGTCAAAGATGCCCGCCGTTTCTGAGCCACTCGAGCCACCCTCCGAGACTCTCCCTTCTTGTCCTTACAAACAGCGCTGCCTAGTTTCATCACTGCCGGATCGCTAGCCCATTCAACCAAGACCCTCGAGACTTTTCCGCGGGTAGCGTCTCTCGCGGCGTCTCGGTCTTTTGACTCGTTGGTGATTTTATCATAGTCCGTATGGCGATGGCGAATGTGCGCTTGAACTGCTAGATATGCCTTCCTGTCCAAGTCTAGTTTTCCCGTGCGACCGACCCTGCCGCTTCGCTTTCTGAGGGCATGTCTCAAGATTTTCTTCAGATCCTCTCCCGGGATCTTTGCAAAGAGCCTCTTGATAGTCGCTGCAAACGCATCCTCGGTTGCTGCATCTCGTCTCTCAACAGCCCCGCGCCTTCTCTCTCGAGTTGCCTTCTCTTCCGAGAAGACTTGGTGTAAGATCCACTTTGGTGCTCGTAACCCTTCTTGTTTGCCTTGATTCACCACCACATACAACGTCTTTTTGGCGTCTAGAGTTTTCCGGCGACAGAGACCTGTCATGAAGGGATTGCCTTTTCTGAGAAACCCATAGCCTTTTGGCATTGGGGCCTCCGGGGAGACTGTCTGTTCGCGAACCATTCTCGAGTAGTGGCAGCGGCCGGTTGAGATGGAGATGATTCCGTACGGAAGGTTATGCGTGAGGGCGTATGAGAGGCAAGAAGGATTGCTTCATTTATATGAAAGATATGGCGGTGTCCATGGCGAGCAAAGAACGCAGACATTGCCCATATTATCCTTTGATTGAGATTCTGTTCATTAGGCGGGATGAAACATCCTGTATCGCTCCGATCATTGAGGAAAAGTGAGCAAAGAATGAAAAAACAAACAAACGGAGAGCTTGCATGAACGCTAGTAACCCGCGCTGTCGGTAGAGCAGTTTTAGCGCTCCGTCGTCGCCTAGCATTTATGCCAATAGCAGGCCCAAGCAGCCTTTCATTCACTCACTGCAATTCACCAGCACAAGGCAGACATGCATCGAAGCAAAGCCCACGAATACAACGGGCATTTTCTTTTCTATTATTATGCGGTGGATATTTCCAACCTCTCGCTAGCGAAGCTACCACGAAAGACGTCTGGCTCGGTTTGCAGCTGGGCCTGCTCCATCATTTCAGCTGTAATATCATCTTTCTGCTTGTTCCACACCATATCCCAGCGGCCCTTGAGAACAATAGATGCCTTTCCCGTGAGTTGTGAAGCTATAAAATCTTTGAGAACAATTTCGGCCGTTTGGCTTGCACCTGGCTGTAGCTGGACGAGTGACTCAGGACCAGGCGGCCATTGTCTTTGAATCTGGAGCTTTGGCAAGGCGAGAGGCTCCGAGGCACCGCTAGGCGTGATGGTGAGCAGGCCAATGGATGGGGCAGCAGTGTCCAACGGCGAATTGTATACGAGGTAAGTGACCGTATGCTCATTATCGTTGATGACGGTGCTGGCGATGGTGAGAGGAGATGTGCTGGTCTGCTTAATTGCCACGCGTAGGCCAGCAATAGGGCCGGAGCTGTTGTCGCGGCTCTCCATTGAGTACGAGGGCGAGAAAAAGAATGTAGCCAGCACGAGAGTAAGACTGATGCCAAGAACAGCGCGCACACTTGGGATGCGAGCAAGATTCATTAGAAGACTTGATATAAAAGGATATTGAAAGTACGGAGACGTAGATATTTCCCTTGCCTGCTCAGAAAGAAACTGAGTAGTTGTTCTTTCATGGTCCTGCAGAAGTACTGATTCATTAGTGTCCCGCTCCTCGTTGGAGGCGAGTGGGATGAAACTGATGACGTCGACGCCGGCAACAGGTTTCTTCACTAATTCCTCCTACAGTCATCTTAAGAATACCATTGGCAATATGCGCACTGGCGGCCACGTCCGATTATCCCCATCAAGCCGCCTTTGATAACCATACCTCTCTATCTGGAGAAAAAGGGGCATCCCATATCAATTGTGCCAAGCCTGCAAAGGGATCGAATCCGCGCAAGAGGGGTCAACCGTCGTAAAAGAATACGAGCATATAAATGTTGAAGATGGAGTCGAATTTTCGGACTGTCGCCTCCGCATAGGCAGTTCTCCATTCTTGATAGCCGCGGGCTGCTCCCCCAGCTTCTCCTTTAGGCAACCGGTGGCACCATGCGAGGCACTTTTGCATATCAATAACGGGATTGTGTTTTCAGTAGAACTAGTAAAACACCTAGGCATGTTTACTAATAACCTTACGTTATGCTTGTCTCCAAGCTTATTCACACTCCTTGGATCAAGAACTCTGTTAATTCACCTCAATGATACAAGGGGACCAGGAAGATTTATATAGTGAGAGGCCAGGTAATCATTGAACATTCACAATGCTGTGACAGTGAAAAGTGATGATTTTTGTTTATTAATCTCAGCTCCATTGTACCAAGATACATGTCGCCGTTGAAGCTGAAGGGCGTAGAGAACAGTGGTATGCTTAGCACATCACAATAAGTGGCTATCGCTAAGAATGTAACCCTCAGACTACCTATGAAGAACGTATTGTATAGTAATAGTCTTTCCACTAATATTCAGTACCGACGAGCAAGTGGATATCGATAGGCTTGGCTTTCCGGAGAATGAGCTTCCTCGTTTGGAACGTCTTCCGTCCAAGACGCACACTACATTCCACGGTTATCTACCGTAAAAGCCCACGGCTTCGGTAATTGTGAAGCAGACAAGATAGGAAGGTCGCAAGAATAACCAATTAGAGTGGAAGCAAGCTTAATATCCGGCGAGCTAAATTTGAGTACGCGCAGCCCGATCGAACCGAGTTGGCAAGATCTGCTGCGCCCATCGGGACTTTACCGAAGCGATAGTATTCGGTTATTTGATAGACTATACAAATTTTGATGCGTTTTTATATATGCCAAGAAACAATTTGCCTAAAGGATTATCCGAAATCAGTACACCCTCGGATTTTATTCGGAAAAGTCGCTGGTTTCATAAGAAGCCATACCCCAAGATATATTTCGCGTAGAGACATGCTAATTTCTAAAACGAAGCATATGCTATGTTCCTACTTAAAAATGCCGTATCTCAAGATATTAATGACATATAGCTTTCATCGCTATGTAGACCGGACCCCAAGACATGTTTGCTCAAATATGAGGAAGCCAGTATCCTCATCAAAGCTTTGTTTCTAGATGCTGAGAGCCAAGACACCACTAATGCCTGCGAATGCCTCTATGAAAACATAATGGTCCACTCATACCTCCGTTTCCTTGAATTGCAAAGATCCCGGAGATTTCGAACATTTTTGGAAGCTGTCTAGGCCGGCACAGCTTCTTTTTTACGCTTATCGCTTGGCATTGAGGGGGAAAGCTGGGTCTGTTGCCGAAGTCTACGGGATAAGTGAGTCCGCATCTCGGAACCGGGCTAATAAATGCACAAACCATTAGATAGAGCCAAATTAACTGAACACTTACAAAGCGTTCCTCATTTGCCGCTGGTTCCCGTTACCTGGACCTTGGCAGGACAGCGGATGAAGCATTGGACTTGAGAGAATGAAGCAGAGGACTCTTCCCATGCATGTGTAATTTGACATTTTATACATGATGTTGTTTTTCGATTCACATTAGAGTTCAAAATATCTCTTAATACCGCTCGCCTTGCAATGACTATGTAAGCTGTCAGATAAAAAGGGTATAATATCCCATATCTTGCCGATATGGAAGAGAGAAATAACTGTGAGTAAAAGATAGACCAAGCATGCCTCCACCGGCCTTTTGGCTTTATCAACGGATACTCGTCCCAATACGGCAGTTGAATCAAATTGGTGTGTAGAATTATCCTATTCCCGGCCGATATCCTTGATACAACACTGCATGAATGCTGGAGAAGACGGTAATCAGAGATTGTGTAAGTGAGTCGAAACGCCAATACTATGGTCTTATTCTCAACACGGGAATTGACTAGAGTTCTATTGATGGAGTATGGTTGTAGTTGAGAAGAACTTTTGTTCGCAGTCCCAACCATCATGATACCCCGTAGAAGTCATTATCATATTGTATTTGAAGTATAAATAAGGCTATACGCCGTCCAGTATTGAGCATTATAAAATCACAATCATCTCAATAATCATCCCATTCAGTCGATTTGTCCTCCTCAAAATGAAGTTTGTCGCTGGTCTCATTGCCCTCGCCGCCTTGGCCTCAGCTGCCCCCGGCAAGGCACCAACCCCCCTTGGACATCAAGCTCGAAAGTGCTGGCAACGCTGAGATCAAAGCTGTTATTACCAACACGGGCAAAAGCAGCCTCAAGATCTTCAAGTCCGGTACCATCTTGGATAACAGTGCTGTAGAGAAGGTCACAATCACCTCCGGAGGTATCCTTTCACCGCTTAACTTCACTTACACATTGACACATGTATCATTGCTAACGTAGTCTACAGAGCACACTGTTGCCTTTGACGGTATCCGCCAACGCATCTCTACTGAGAATCTAGCTGAAGATGCCTTCCAGAGCATCCCCGCCGGAGAGTCCATCGAGGTGACGTTTGACATTGCCGAAGCCCACGATCTCTCACTCGGCGGAAAGTACGACATCCAGTCTGCCGGTGCCTTCTCCTTTGCCCAAGACGGATCCACTCAACTCGTCGGCTCCGTGCCCTTTGAGACCAACAAAATCGAGGTTGATATTGATGGCGAGGCCGCCTCGGCCCGCCGCGTTGCATTCCACCAGAAGCGCACTCGCATACAAAGCGACTGCAGCGGTAGCAAGCTCAGTGCTATTCAGACCGCCGTCCGCAACTGTGCTTCTGTCGCCCAGCTCGCCCAGCAAGCCGCCGCTTCTGGCTCCGCAGCCAAGATCACAGAGTACTTCAAGTCCTCCAGCTCCAGCGTGCGAAGCACCGTCTCAGGCGTCTTCAGCCGTGTTGCCTCCGAATGTGGCTCAACCAGCGGCGGCAGCTCTTCTCTCTACTGCTCAGATGTACTCGGCGGATGTAGCTCGGGAGTGTTGGCTTACACGCTTCCCAGCGGCAGTCTCATGGCCTACTGCAACCTCTACTTCAGCGCTCTGCCATCTCTGTCTCGAACATGCCATGCGCAAGATCAGGCCAACACGGTCATCCATGAGTCAACGCATCTGTCGCAGGTTAAGGGCACCCAGGACTATGGTGGCTATGGATACAACTTTATCCAGTCTCTATCTGCTTCTCAGAACCTCAACCACGCCGATACTTATGCTCTCTACGCCAACGCCATTTATGTTGGATGCTAAGCGTAAAGTCGCCAAAAATGAGAAACTGGAGGTATAAAAATGCTTCGAATTGGATTTAAAAGTTGAATAGCATGATTAGTATGAATGATGATTTGTTTGGAATGAGATGAATGATTAATGGTGTCTACATGCATGCACATTATTGAGCGATTCCGAGTGTTACAGGTAGCTAATATCGCCTTACCATGAGCGTGAAAAATGTACAAATGCATCTATATTCGAGGTGCAGTCTCTTTGTGAATATATACGCTCACCAAATTCCCTAGTATGGTGTGTTGGATATTCCCATGGGGCGAGATTTTCATGCTGTCTCGGGATCTCCAACTTTAGGCTTCCCAGCAAAAGAGCGACACATAAACCATAGTGACTTTTCATGAGTATAACAATACGTACACACTTTGAAATAGGAAAAGTTTAGAAACAAAGCCTTCTTCGCTTTTGATAGGCAAGGCTTGCCCTCCAAAGTGGCCTGATATCACGGCTATCGACGCACACAAGCCTGGCCCATTCCGGCGGCCGCAGCCCAACTAAGAGGCGCCCAGAGGTGAATACCCGTACATACGGCCAAGGCCTCACAGCCCGAGTGGCCAAAAAGTCTCCTGCAGTGGGACAGGAGCACGGCTGTGAGATCTTGGCTCCGGCCCAATGGGCTGCGGTCTCAGCCAAATGCCGCCTGCCGCGATGGGTTCGCCAAAGCGGGAGACGCAGGCTGTGCTGGACGACCGCTGCAGGGGAAGTGGAAAAGGGCATGTATAGGGCATCATTGGTCACCGCAGGTGATACATATCCAGCGGCTACCCCGTAGTATTTCGGCTGGGGCTATTGCGCAGCTTGTAGAGCGAGTGCGGTCACAGGTGGTGATGGTTCAGGGTCGTCATTTTGTCGCCCAACCTCCATCCAGGCATAAAAAACCACTGGTACCCAAGCGGCAGACACGATGTGAGATTTTTTTTTCCCCCATGGCCCCTTGCATATCCAGGATAGTAAGCGCGTAGCAACCTTGTAGGCCCTCTTGCTGTGGGACTTTTCACCTGCGATTCTAATCTATTCTCGATGGCCTCTTGTCTGAACTGGTACAAGTTGATTCTTCGTTTATGCAGGGTGGATTTTGAACCTGAACCTAGTCCATGTATGGGGTGCTAAGGGCCTTGATTTTCGACGAGCCAACCAGATGGGCGAGCTGCAGTGCCGAGACTGGACCCAGGTCTTGACGAAAACGTCACCAGGAGGGCCCCTCACCTGGACAGGCGAAATGATGCATCTTGGAGTTGATGATTGCAGAGCCACATGAGGTGAGGGCAGGAATAGTAGCATCGGCATCTACAAGTAAGACACCAGACGCAGGTCGTCCATCCTCAAAGACTCTTCATCCCCGTGCTCCCTCGTCTCTCGTCTCTTGTCCCCCCGTGTGCTATCTTTGCTCGTATTGCTATTATTGAATGTACATGGCGTAGCGGCACTAACACGCACAGTCTTTGTTGGGGGCCTTTGAGCTGAATCCCTCATATCATCGAGCTGAATCTCACCAGCCACAGCCCATATCAAACCACCCACACCGTCGCAGCAACCCTCCCGCACATCACGAGCACCAGCGCCCTCGCCTCGGGCCTCTCCCTCCCAGCGAACCCTCGCGCCGTGACCTCACCTGTGGCTTATCACGGGGCCTCCCTGGCCGTGCCGCTCACCACTAGCTGTTGGTGTTGCCCACGGCTCGCCGCTACTGGCGCAGCAAGTCCAGCAACCCCTGCGCAAAACTTGGAACGGACCAAAAGGCCAAGCGGGGCTCAGCACACAAACGTCATCGCTTGACCCGAAATCCACTTGCAGAGAAGAAAGGGCTGTTTCATATAGCCGGCTGGCCCTTCGTCTCACCATCTTCTTTCAACTCTCCAGCGAGCTCGAAATAGCAGCTGTTTGAAAGCAAGTGTTTTGTGCCTTGTGCGTTGCGTTTGTCTTCTTTGGAGGCACGGCGCTATTCTTCGGGCGTACAAAGAGGGGCATCTTGCTCTTTGTCACTCTGTGTTCATTATAAAGACCACCTTGTCCGAGGCACTCTTGAACAGTCACCAAGACTTCATCTGATACACACAATACCATCTCATTGCCACTCGACCCACCATGGCCAGTCGCGGAGATCGCTGGGAACGGGATCGCCTGGATCGGGACCGCTTTGTCGGCGAGAGAGAAGAGGTTCGTGAGCGGGATCGCTTCGAAGAAGATCGCTTTATGAGCGGCGGGCGGGGTGGCCGTGATCGCTCCGAGGAGCGCCTTGGCAGCAGATACGGCCGGTCATCCTACGAAGATGATATTGTCCGTGATCGCCGGTACTACGAAGATGACATCCGCCTTGATCGCCGTTCAGATCCTCGACGGGAGCCTCTCCGGGACCCCCTCCGAGATCCCCTCCGAGAACCTCTTCGAGAACCTCTTCGAGAGTCTTCTGAACGCCGTACCATGTTTGTCGAAAAGGAACGCGATCGCGAGTACTACCGTGACTCTTCGCCTCGACGCCCAGGGCTGATGCGCCGCCAATCATCCCTTGATACATATGACCGTCGACCACTGCCCAGATTTTTCGACCAGCGAGAGGAACTTCCAGCGCCGGCCCGCCGCGAGGACATTCTCCGTGAAGACTACCGGGCCCCGGCATATACACCTATTCCTCTTCCCAAGGCCCGCGGCCTGCCGCCTCGACAATATGACGAACGCTTCTATGAAGATATCCACGTTGAGCACGATCGAATTGGAGAAGGCATCCCGGCCGCCCCGGTCATCCCTCCAGAGCGCATCGTCGAACGAGAGATTATTCGAGAGAAGGAAAAGGAAAAGGAGAAGCGCAGCCGCAGCCGAGATTCCCGCTCTACTAAACGAAGCCACTCCCACAAGCGCAGCCACCGAGGCAGATCTCACGCATCCAAATCTTCTACCCGGTCTTCCAGTAGCAGCAGCAGCAGTAGCAGCAGCAGCGGTGGCACCACAGTCAAGAGCACCAAGAGCGAGTATCCAAAGAAGGGCAAGACCAGAATTCCTGCTAGATTAGTGTCTAAGCGGGCGCTGATTGACGTCGGCTACCCTTTTATTGAAGAAGTACGTCTTTATACCGGTTGGCAGACCATTTCCAAGGAACAAGGCTAACAAAGAGTGTGATAGGGCAATGTCATTGTCGTTCAAAAGGCTCTAGGACAAGCCAATATCGACCACCTGCTTAAACTGAGTGAAGAGTACAAGTCAAGTGAGTCCATTGCTCTCTTTAATTCTGCGTAAGCTGGCTCAGTACTAACCCGGAATCTCAAGGTGAACTTGAAGTTGCCGCTGCTCGATCCTCAGCCGGCGAGATCATCCGAGAGCGCAGAGAGGAGCTCATCATCGAAGCACCAGCACCTCCGCCCCCACAGACGATTTATGCGCCTCCGCCTCCACAGTCGGTTTATGCTCCGCCTCCAGGTCCTCCACCAATTCCAGCTCCAGCTCCAATTCTAGTTCCTGTGCACGCTGGGCACTCTGGGCACCCAGCACCCGTCATCATCGAGGCTGTGCCTCGTGGAGGAGTTGAATTGATTGACAAGACCGTCTACCGCGATGATAAAAGCGTGTACTATGACGACAAGTCAGTATACCGAGATGACAAAACCATCATATACCGAGACTACTCGCCATCATCGCGCGGCCGGAAAAGCAGGAGCCGCTCTCACTCCCACCACCACCATCATCTCAGCGACGACTACCAGCTAGTGGAGCGCCATCGTTCACGAACACGATCGCGCAGCGGAAAGGACATTCGCTCCGAAATCAAAGCTCTCGAAAAGGAGCTTGCCTACCGAGGCAAACGAGACCTTGACCGCGAGGTCGTCCGAACCGAGAGACTCCCCAACGGAGACTTTGTGACGTACGAAGAATCGATTGAGAAGATTTCGTCCCACAAGCCGGCGCGTATCGAGAAGGACAAGAAAGGTAGGATGTCCATCAGCGTGCCAAAATACCGATGAAAGGTGCGCCGCGTTTATTGCCGTTGCACATGATTTTTTCCTGGTTTTTCTGTTATTTAATTCCTATCGAGCAAAGTGGCTGACCCGGACTACGTGTACAGGACCCTCGCCTGGACTTGTCCGTGCCATGTTGGCCACTCTGACTTGAGCGTTTACGTGGACGATTTCGAAGTTTGAGCGTATAGACAACGAAGTCACGAATTTAATGAATGGATTAATGCAAGGATTTTCTTTTTCTTTTTGTTCTTTTTATGGATACGCTGCGTAGAATGATTCATTTTTCTTTTTTTGGGCTCGTGAGAATGATTGTCTTGGCTTTGGCTGGTCGCTGAGCCATCTTGTTTGTATGCTATGGATTGGAATGGATATCTGGTACAAGGGTATATAAACGCATATCGAACGTATGAAAAAATTTGACGAATTGACGGAATATTATGACCATCCTCTTTATACAGACTGAAGCGCATACATATCTATCCTTGTCGTATTGTAACGGCGTATAGGAAGCGAAGGCTACAGAGTATCTCTGTGTATGCCTAGCTTCTATCACAAATCCTCCGCTCTCGGCCTCTGTTGCTTTTTATCATGGGAAAAAAGGCGTTAGGTGGTTGATCCTTTATCATGAGCTACAAAAGGCCCTCAGCCGAGATGGCGACATGATCCACCAACGAAAACTGCTTATTCGAAAATTACAAGCGCTCAAGCGTACCTATAAACGCGCGTTCTTGTAACGGGTACGGTAGACGAACCCCGCTGCGATAAAGAGTCACGTAATTTGACGCTTCTTAAATAGAGAATAAGGGGCTTGAATTTTTGTTTCTCGTTAGAAGCCTCGATGGGATGAGAAGTGTAACAAGGATTGCCCTGTTAAACTACTGAATCGTTACGGCTGGAGGGTGGTATCATCGCAAGCAACCTCATCATGATCATCGCCAAGACTGTAGTTGCTTCGGGCATTTTGCTTGCAGGAAATGCAGTCGCCTATCTTAGACTCCCGCCATTCCTCCCAAAACAGCATGAATCAGCCCGAATCTCGGACGGACTCCAGTTTCAAAGCTTCGACTTTGGCGAACAACGGCCACTGGCCGGCTCCAAGACAGCAACAACATCTTCATCAGCGGATGTTCCCTCCTTTAAAGCTGGCCAGTATACCTTGACGCCGCAAGATGATTCAACGTGTGCCACATACGGCGAATCGCAATGGACAGGCACAATCGACGTGACGGATTCGCACCGCCTTTTCTTCTGGTTCTTCGACAGCCGAAATGACCCCGTTAATGATCCCGTCATCATTTGGATGAATGGAGGACCTGGGGCCACCTCGATGTTTGGACTCTTCAACGAAATGGGCGCTTGCTGGCTGGAGCCTGGCGAAAACACCACCGTGCCAAACGACTTTGCCTGGAACAACAATGCCTCGGTGCTGTTCCTGGACCAGCCCGCTGGCGTTGGCTTCTCCTCTCGCGCAGAGGGATCGCCCGTCCCGGCCTTTGATCTCGCCGGCGCATCCGATTTCCAAGCCTTTCTCAACATCTTCTTCAAAGACATCTTCCCAGACCGAGCCCGTCTGCCCATCCACATTGCGGCTGAGTCCTACGGAGGGCATTATGGACCAGTCTACCTCGACTATATACTAGAGTCACGGAGGTTCAACTCCCGAGATGCTTTCTGGGGCAACATTTCCTCTCTCATACTGATAAATGCCGTGATTGACTATACTGCCCCCGCTGTGGGCACATACGAGTTCTTATGCAAGGGATTCGGGAAACACGACAAGATTGTGAATGATACCGTCTGTGAGGCGCTCGCACTCAACGTGCCTAAGCTCTTTGAGCTCGGACGAAACTGCGATGCGAGTAATGATGGACATGAATGCCGGGGCATGATGACATACGTAGAAGAGGCGGTGCATCCGTATTATTACGACCAGGTCATGGCAGGGAAAAGAAACCCGTTTAATGGTATGTTGAATCCGTTGCCCCTGCTCATACTTTCGATATTAACGGCGTTTATACAGTCCATATTCCCTGCCCTGATTGGCCTTTGTGCTCAGACATTACGAAAGGCAACATCACAGCCTACCTCAACCAGGACCACGTCAAAAAGGCCCTACAGTTGCCGCCCTCGTTTGTATTTGAAATCGTCGACCTCGACGTTGACGTAGCCTACATCGACTCCAAAGACCCCTTCAGGACCACGACCCGTGAAGTTGCACGTATTCTCGACGCTTACCGCACTCCCAACCTGGGCGACATCCGCGTGCTTGTGCTACAGGGCAACGAGGACTACAGACTCAACACCCCGGGCAACATGTGGGCGTATGACAACCTGCGATGGAGCGGGCTGGCGGACTATCGGCTGGCTCCGTGGCGGGAGCTGCCAGAAGGGACAGCCGCGACGGGATTCTGGAAGAGTTCCGGTCGATTGGCGTTTGTGGCGGTTGACGGGGCTGGACATACCGTTCCGGGGGATGTGCGAGAGGGGAGTTATAGGATCGCACAGGAGTGGCTTGAGGGAGGATGGAGAGCTTGAGGGAGGATGGAGAGCTTGAGGGAGGATGGAGAGCTTGAAAGGGGTTTGGTGTGGTTAACAGCATGGAGTTTACATGTGAGCCGAGGCATATATCTGTGTACATGTATGCATTGTGAATTATACTGAAAGTAGTATTTCTCAAGTAAGAGTGGCTGAAAGAGGTATATGTTGCGTGAGGACAATAAAACATGAAAAGCCAATGAGAAGACGAGCAACAGACAACTTTAGAAAAAGAGCTGATTTGTGTGGTCCCCCCCCCCCCCCCCCCCCCCCCCGCTAGATCAACTTAAGAGACGTGGGGAAGCAAGATGTGGCTGAACTAGAGAAGGATTTTTTTGTTCCCTAGACTCGTTTTTAACAAATGTTTTTTGTATTGCCCCTCACGCGCGAGCCGAGGCAGATGAACCAGGCTATATACTATATATCCAGCCAGTGGTTGAAATGTGAGGCCTTCACAAGTTTGAAGAGAGCGCTTCTTTGCCACTCCCCGCCACCATTCTCATTTACATCTTTTGAGCTGCTGTATCGTTTGGAAGATTCAGTTGGCATCTTCATAATCGAAGATTTCAAAGTATACGGTTTCCAAGTTCTACAGCCATTGCAATACCTTCAGTTTCACACACCATGGCTATCATGGATGCCGTGGCAGCTTCCTGGGGCCACATAATCGCAACCTACGACCCCTACACCGTCGACTTCGTCGGCACCTTCATCATCCAAGTCATCTTCTGGTGGATTCCATGCATCCTCTTCGTCCTCCTCGACTCCATCGCACCGTCCTTTTCCTCAAAACACAAAATCCAGCCCGCGCCCAAGCAGCCCACGTCAAGCGAAATCTTGCACTCCATGGTCATCTGCATCCGCAACCAGGCCATCGTCTTCGCCCTCCACGGCGCCCTCCTCTACGCAACTTTCGCAAAGGGCCTGCCCCCCAGCATCAGAGTCGACGCAAAACTCCCCTCGCTAGAAGAATTCGTACGAGACCTCTTCTTCAGCGTGCTGTCCCGCGAGGCCCTCTTCTACAGCTCCCACCGGATCCTCCATCTGCGCCCGCTGTATAGACGCTTTCACAAGCAGCACCACAAGTTCACGGCCCCCGTCGCGTTTTCGTCGCAGTATGCCCACCCGGTGGAGCACATCTCGGCCAACGTGCTGCCCATTTTGCTGCCGCCGCTGCTGCTAAAGTCGCATATTCTCACCATGTGGGTGTTTGTGGCCTTTCAGCTCATCGAGACTTCGACGGTGCATAGCGGGTATGATTTCTTTGGGGGAGCGGCCAAGAAGCATGACCGGCATCATGAGAGGTTTGACGTGTACTTTGGGGGTATCGGGCTTTTGGATTATGTTCTTGGGACTGATGAACGAGAAGATAGGAGGAGAGGTAAGAAGGATTAGAAGCGACAAGTTGAACTTTTAGATAATATTGCCCGTGTTAAAAGTCCAACGACTTAATCAACGTTGTGATTTTGCGTTTTTGTGATCTAATGCACCACTTTATGAATCATTCAATTGCCTAAACCTTCGTGGTCTCTGTTGTAAGCTCATTTCTGTCTGTGTCCCATCCCATCCATAATCTCGTTGTTCCCAAATCTATCGGCCGGCCAATATGCAAGGGTATCCATCCAAAAACAAAAGGTCTCCGCCCCGACAAGCAAAGAGAGCTGATATAAACAAAAGCTAATGATTTCATTCCTAGAATTCGTAGCTCGTATTTTCCATTTTTTTTTTATAATGCCATCCATGCCGAAGACCGAACATACGCCGCCGCCGTTTAAGGTTGTTCGGTCAAAACACCGCCCAATTGATATAAGAAATAGTAAAATAGTGAAGAAGAAAGATAAAAATAAATAAATAGATCGAAGCGAGGCCTCTGTCAATCTCCATCCACACGACGCTGGTGATAGAACCACATTGGTACAGCATCTGCAGTATATCAATCCCAAACAATATATGATAATATCCCAGACAATAAATAAAATGATGTGAAAAAAAGAAAAATATGGGAGAGGGCAGGGACTTGGGTAAAAATTAATCCGAGAAAAAAAAAAGGAGAAAAGGTAACGGAAAATGGAAATAATAATGATAACGTGGTAAAAACAGGTTTTCAGAGCAAACCGCTAGAACTTGATGCGCCAAAATGATACTTGAGCACTCTATTCGCTTCAGAAATGCTAATGTCTTCCACATCCATGGCGACTTCTGCCAAGAACTGGGAAGGACTGCCAGGCAAGGGGGCGCACTGATCGAACAAAAAGTGTTTGGAGTCAAAAGAGTCGTATTCAAGGTCCTGGATCTCTGGTGTCGACTCAAGATAACTCATATCCGTTGGGGACTGAAGGGCAGAGAGATAATGAGGCACGGAGAGTTGGGAGTAGTCATGCTGAGACTCGAAAAAGGTATCGTCTGCCCGAGATGGGATGGGGCTCTGTTGTTGCTGTATGGCATAGGGCGTAAATATGGCGGAATAGTTTGTTCGATCAGAGCCAATCTCAATGGGTGGCGGTATTGATGCATGGGGAGAGTCTTGTCGCTCTATTTGGACTCTGGGTAAGACTGATGCCGACGTCTCCCCATTTAGAAATATGGGGGTGGTATCGAGAGTGTGGGAATTGCGACGCTGCGCAGAGTTGATTTGCTTTAGGAAATCACCTAGCAGTTCTTGCCCTCGTGTTGGAAATCGCTGTTCAAACACCTTTGGCAGCCAGGTACAGAATGCCATCCGGTACAAGACTTCTGGCTCTGGATAGGCTTGCCTGATTTTGAAATGCAGCCGGTAATAGACGGGGGCCAGGCACTCGGGTCCGTGTTTTTCTTTGAACCTGTAAATAGCCCTCAACTGCTTGATAGTCCAGTCCTTGATGCAGGGGTCCGAGATGCGGTTCGCGTGGGGAAATAGGATCTGATAGATGCGATCCCATTGCTGTATGTGTGATCTTGATCGGTCGCTACGCTGTTTGATCTGAAGACATGTGCCCGAATCGTAATGGAGCGCGTTATTCGCCCGGCTCCGTCGATGTGGTGCCTCTGCTCTTTTCTTTTGACATTGATGAGGACAGTTCATTGCATCGTGGTGTACGCTTCTCAGATGCTGTTTCAGGTACGGGATTGTGTTGATCTTCTGAAAACAGTTATGATGTACAAGATCGGGGTACCTCATTGCATAGGGGCATATGAATGACGATTTATCGTGCAGTACAGGGAAGTGCCCTTGCATTGTATCAGCATTTGCATCATAGTCCTGAGGCGTCTGCGGGTTTCCTTCTGCAGCACCAAGTATACCACGCCCGTAGCCACTGATGTCCCGCCCCATGTTTGGTCGCTGGTAGAGTGCGTCAAGACTTGCAACCATTTGCTCTAGGCCGAGTCTCACATCGAACAATGGGTCTTCAACATGGCCAGAGGAATGTTGATGCTCTTGGGGGCTTGGGGCCTGGCTTGCAATATTTCTGCCATCGCCATCTTGAGGGGGGGTACAATCCATTGTCCAAGTAGTCATGTGTGTTATGCTGATCGCTCTCGGTGAGCTGCCCCGATATCGTCGAGGTTTGCTGGGAAAACTCGCTGATGTTATCGATCCATGAGTCTGCAAGAAGCTGCATGTCGCTAGACTCTTGTGTACCCATGCTCGAGACATTGTTGTTAACCGATATCATGTGTTGTTGCCGATTAACGAGCGGCTGGCCTCGAATTGTCAAGACTGGCCCATCCCAGTCAAAAGAATTGAACAGCCTATCGTCCCTCCTTTGAAACCTGTCGGTCCATGTTTGTTGAAACTGCGTAACATCGCTGAGGATTTGCGCGGGAGCCGTGCGTCTTGGCGGGGAGAGCAGCGGCATGGGACTGGCGATATGCGGGGATGACAATGGCGACGGGATTCTCGATAAGGGATAAAGCCGAGCCATGGGAGAGGCAGTCGTCTGGGATATCATGTCTCGTTCTCGGGCCATGGACTGGACATCGTGTGTCCGAATGACCAGCGATTGGCCATTGTGGACAGGCTGGACGGCATACGGCGATTGATTGGGCTGGTCTCGCTGCGTATTCGCCTCTCCTTGGCGATGAAACCGCTGCCCCGCCCTCTGCGGGATGTAGCCGGACGTGTCGATTGGTGAACGATGGGCACGGCTGAGGGTGCTTGGAAGTAAAATCGAGGGTGACGCCTCTCGGTGTTTTCGTTTTGACATCATGGCCCGCTATTCGCGTATAGCGGGTGGCCAGCGCTATTGCCAGTGAAGCTACAGGCGATCTAGCTTCCGATTAGATTAGCAGCTGGAGAGCTGGACGACTGATTGAATCTAAGGCCCGGGCCGCTACCCAGGTGCGGGGATGTTTTTTTCTTGCCAGTTGAATGGCTTGTCCCCCGCCCGCCAGCAAAGAGGCAAAAGAGAGTTTGCGGCGGTCTCGCGGCGGGCAACTAAGCTTATCCGATCACTGGACGGCCTCTGCTTCGCCTCTTGGACCTGGAGATGGAATCGAGATCAAAGTGCACAAGGTTGGGTGGCGAGTGAACGAAACGGACGCAGCCGACGAGTCCCGTTTTATGCGCGGCTTTGGACCCGGGATGGAACCCAAAAACGATACAAGGTACCTGGAACTGATGGAACTGACGTCCAATGAGAGGGTGGCCGCCTCAGCTGTTTTGGGCTGTCGCCAACCGGTACTAAGGAAAAGGTACGAAGCAAGGAGTCAAGCACTTAAAATCTATCTACGACTTGTGGTATGGTAAAACCTCTGTGGTTTTCTTTTTTCCTGTCAGGAAGAGGACCCTTGCCCGTTTTTGTATTGCCTCGCCTTCAACGTCGGGACGTTTTGGTGAGGCTTGCTGCGGCCCTTGTGCCGATTTACACCCCGTCGTGAACTCGTCATCGAGCGGAGCCGCTAGGTTGGTGTGCTGGTGCTGAATCTTGGGAAAAGTGCTGCAGTATACACCGCTTGCTTGATATGGCCTGTTGTTTATTGACGGCGCAATTTGCCTATATATCGACTATAGCTGGAGTTTCTGGCATTGCTCCGGCCTGTGCACCGGCAAAAAACGCAGCGGCAATCTGCATTGGTCGAAGCTGCGAGCTGCGCCATGAACTCATCCATCCAGTCGGCAGAGAGAGGCTGTGCGGGCCCCACCCCAAAACGATAATTGCACTGCCAGCACGGCGCACGATTCTTGGTATTAACTATGGTTGGGCATGTTTGCTGCGCTGGCAGCAGCTACAGTATGAATGCAACTTCGACATTGGCCACTGCGGCAGCGGCCCGTGATCTCGATCTTGTTTCCCCAAAAGTGGCGGAGGCTAAAGCAAGAGAAACCACCATTGGCAGCATGACACGGAAGCCGACTCGATCCATATGGCCGGGGCATGTGCTCTTGTGATGCCGAACGTTGGTGACTGATAAACAAACTGCCTCTTGTCGCTATCTGGTGGTGGTTTATCAAGCCGATTCTAGCCAGGCCAGTACATGTATCTTGTGTACATGTACGGATTGACAGCTAATAATAGCAGGACGAAGCGGCATCCAGTAGGATACATACACATGGTACATGGGCCAATAGCATGTAGCTGTATATACGAACATGTGTCTCTAGCAAGAATAGATACCTCACCTCGAAGCACCAATTTGTTCGTATCATTCGTATCATTCGTATTGTTCTTCCCTTCTCCGAGCCTGAGCCGTATCACGAGTCCCGGCCCCACCGTGTCCGAACAGCCGGGATCTCGGCGGGCATCTCACGCTCAAACGATTTCCGAAGCAAACCCGCCTCCTAAAAAACGCAGCCAAGTATCCTCAGGGAAGTATGCGTTAATCCAATAGCATAGCCTTCCGCAGCCCAAAGAGCCAGGCATCTCTTTTTGGGGAAATGGCCAGCGTTACATACAGGCATGGAGCATCACGTAACGCCGGATCCCAAAAACTCCACCTCCTGGCCCCGGGCGTCGAAAAGAGCCTATTCTTCAATACGGGTCTATCAATAGTGCCCAATTATATACCGGAGGTGCACCAGTCACCTGGATGTTTTCCTAAGTTGTTAGGCTGCCATTTACAAGGATCTTGCTGCGATCATCAACGAGTCACCCGTGAAGCGTGGTGGATACAGGTACATGCTACGTGCGTACCCAGTAGCCTTGTTGTCCATATTGCATCATTAGCAGAAAATTGTTTGGTTTGATTGCCCTATTCTAACTTCAACCCTTGCCTGAATGGTGCAATAAGCACTTGGAGCAAAGACCTAAGCCACTTCCCATGTTTTGCAACTCTGTCAAGCTAGACGATGGTGTTGCGATTTTGCGGTAATCATGTATACGAAGCAATAGGCAGAGAAATAGAAAGAGTGGCGAAGCACTCCGTTGGCATCTAATTGAGTCAAACCTATGCCTCTGATGTCACATGCAAGCGAATCTGACAAGTCTCTGTACCTCTTTCACGGGGTGGGAACCCGCTTCGGGGTGGAAAACCGCTTCGAGGCGGCCAGTCACACGTATCCGCTGATCTCTATTATATGCAGCTACTAGGTAGTTGCTGAATGCCCCATCGGCTAGAGTCTGGTACTACGTAGCATCTAAGAGCAAGTGGACAGTTAAAAAAAGAAGAAGAAAGGTGGGTTGACGCCCTCGCTGGCCGGCAGATGAGGCTCTGCGGCTTATCCTACTGATTATCTCATCGTGCATGTATCTGGGCTACAGGATGTCGCAATCACATTCCCATCTCTGTAACTCGAGCCTCTTCCCTATAATGAGAATTTTTCTATACAGTTGATTCCTACGGCTTAGTCTATGTTATCGCCATGCTGGAGCTGTTATAGCATTGTTGTCCTTACTAGAAAGTGACACCATCGAATCGATCCAAACCTAGTCGACCTCATCTACCCATTGTGCCGGAGCTACAAAGGCCCCATCCGGGCCCATGGTTCCAGCGACATACCTAGACGCCAAGGTCAGTGGTGATTTAATGACAAGGAGATTGGCAAATATGAATACTTAGTGTGGCTGCCTCTTGCGGCGAGCTGGCCTTTGCTATTGTAGAACTGCACCGATGTGTACGCGAGCGTCTTGCCAACTGTCATCCCAAGGTCAGAATGCCTCTTGCAGTAGTTACCAGATACCAATTCATGAGAATTACATACTCTTATCACAAGTAGCAGTTCCCTTGAGGAGATCGCCAGGCCGGCCACCGGGACTTAGATACGTAACTAAAGAGATGACGTATGTCAGTACGATGACTCGCTGGGAACATTGAACAGGGGAGTTTGTTTTCGCCTAGGTAATTACCATTCAAGTCAGTTGACACACCAGTTGCGAATCGCCCAGTAGATGCGACTGCCAGAGATCCTCCGAGGTCAACAAGGCTGGCTATGGTACCGCCATGTATGGTTTGGAGCCGATTCTAGGCGAGAGCGTTAGATTTGAAAAGGATATTGAAGCCCGCCACTCGTCTACTCGGGTCAATTCACCGTATGATCTTTGTGAATGTCGACTTCGAAGTCGACTTTACCCTCTGTAGCGTTTATTATGCGGAACTGAACACTTCTGTGAGCTCTAAACCAAAATTGTATCCAAATCCTTCAAGGTTTCTGCACATACTCGGCTGTGAAGCAGTCTTACGCCTTGTCAGTACCTATCCGGCTAAGATCCAAGACTGGAGTTTGCTCTTACCTGGGCTCGAGACCTGACTCGGCCATGAATGACCGCATGACAGCCTTTGTAAAATTGAAGGGAGAGAGCTTCTTCGCCATGATGTTACCTAGACCGGTTCAATTGACTGGATACATGTATCTTGCTATGTTTGTTGGGAGCAGTAGATGTGTCCGGGATTCGGCTACAGTTGAAGGCGGCGGCGGCTTGTGTAGCCGAGATCCCTCCACTGAGACAGCATGGCCAGCGATGTTTAGCGCTGCCATTAGCGGGCTGGGCGCTATCGCCCGTTATCTCAGGCGACCCATTATCCGATGATGCGCCGAAGCATCTTCAACATAACAACCTCAAACTTCACGCTCGACCACCCAATTCTTCAAACGTCCAGGCCAACGCTGCAGGCTGGGCTTTCGTATATGATGCGATAGTCAGCACGGCATCCACTCTCTCCCTGGCGGATAGCAGCCTCGTCATCCACAAGCCGCCAAGATGTCCAACAACCCTTCCCTCCATCTCGCCGAATATCTAGAGAGGCTGCCTGGTACGACCTTTAAGAAGCTGTACCAGCAGCCCTCCACGGCCTTTGCCATCTTCAGGCGCATGCTGCCGCATCTGGCAAAGACATTTGTCATGAGAATGCTGTTCATGCCACATCCCATGACTCTGAACGATCTAGATGTTTGGGTGAAGCCAGAAGCTAAGCGGTTAGATCACGCCTTCTGCCATTGTCACAATTGCCTGCCTAACCTTGGAACAGGAAAAAGGATCAATCGCTCTCCATCTTGAGAGGACTTCATATTGTTCAAATCTCCGCTCCCTCCAAAGAAAAGCCACAGGAGATCCAGCTCATGTCCAACTTTAAACGATCTCTCCGACTCGCTCTCACCGGTGGCGGGAACCACAACTCGTTCGGCGTGCCATCTTCCCTCCTCATCCCACCCGAAATCGACCTGCCGTTCCTCGATCGATACGCGCGCAAGAAGTGGGACGACGTTTTGCACTTTGTCGTCTCCAGCGTTGGCTATAAGAGCGTCGGCGATGGATCTGGGCCGAACAAGGGCGTCAAGGAGCTCCTCATCGCAGGGCGACTTGTCGACAGACGACCAAACGGAGGCTTGGGCATCACACAGGCGGGCTTTACCTTCTTGCTGCAAGAGGCAAATGCGCAGGTCTGGACGCTACTTTTGCTGTGGCTGGATGTTCTGGGCAATAACAAGGGCTCGGGACTGGATCCGGTCGACATGCTCTCGTTCCTCTTCATGCTTGCCAGCCTCGAGCTGGGACGAGCGTACGACACAAATGCGCTGACCGAAGAGCGGAGGAATATGCTTCCTTCGCTCGTCGACTTCGGCCTCATTTACATCCCCCAGCACAAGCGCTCCATGTTCTTCCCGACAAGACTGGCTACAACCCTTACGAGCGGAGGCAACAGTCTGCGAACAATCAGCGAGGGCGTCACAGCTGCTACCCAGTCAGCCCAGACATCGCAGCAATCCCTTGGTCCCCTCGGCGGTGGCGGGGAGCAGCAATCAGGCAGCGTCGTCATCGAGACAAACTACCGCCTCTACGCCTACACCCAGTCCGCCCTCCAAATCGCCGTCCTCGCCCTCTTCGCCAAGCTCAACATGCGCTTCCCAGACATGGTCGCCGGGCGCCTCTCCCGCGCGTCCATCCGTCAGGCCATCAACTTTGGCATCACTGCCGACCAGATCATTTCCTATCTCGCCGCCCACGCCCACGAGCAGATGCACCGCACCGCCGCCCTCACTAACAAGCCCGTCTTGCCGCCCACCGTCGTCGACCAGATCCGGCTGTGGCAGCTGGAGAATGAGCGCATGAAGACGACGAGCGGCTTCTTGTTCAGAGACTTCACCGACGATAAAGACTATCTCGACACGGCGCGCTTCTCAGAGGAGATTGGCGTGCTGGTTTGGAGAAATGATCATGCGCGCATGTTCTTTGCAAACAAACATGAGCAGATTAAAGATTTTTTGAAAACAAGGAAGAGGGCGGAATAAGACTTTATTACAGCTACTCTTTCCTACGTAATTTTTGATTGTTTCTCATCTATTACTTGGCAAATTGCATTATAACGACTGAAATTTAATTGGGCGTCTGGCGCTGGGAATGGACACTGGGACGGGAAGCATTAATCGGCTGAACCCCCAAAATGGATGCCGCGTATATTACATCAATACAAAAGAACAAAAGTTGTAATTCATATCAGTAACTCATTGCCATAAACTATCTCGAAACTTGAATGTACCTACATTAACTCTACAATAGTCTTGAAGGCTTTCCCCCCTTTTTTTTGCATTTCTTTAACAAGAAGCTCAAGCACATGTACTTCTCCAATTCGAGCAACAGCCAATTCAATCCCTAAAGGGGATGATTCTTCGATGTATCCATCACAGTATCCATCACAAATTCCATTTCCAGTTGAATTCCAATTCAAACACTTGCCCCTGAGTCGATCCATTACATCTCGGCTTTCTTGTGCCAAGAACAAAAAGGGGAATCAAGAAAACATTGCAAAAAAAAAAGAAGAAGAAGAAGAAGACTCATCGGGGCCAAACGCCAATTTGCACTCCTTCCAACACAATTAATTCGCACAATTATGAATCCAATTTCATTACGACAAGGTGAGACGCTTTTCCCGAGACGCGCTAGAAATGCTTCCCGAGAGAAAGCTCTTGGACTTGTTATCGTGGTTATAAGAGCCGTAGCGCAGTTTTGTCAAGCTGTGCCTTTCGCCTTTTTTGGCACCCGAGCTGCGGAATATCTTTGCTATTAGGCCCTTTTCTTCCATAGTGCCGCCCTCGGGGAGCAGCGAGGGGCGACCATGTCGACGAGCATAAGCTTGCTGCCAGATGTGCAAAGAGCGCCTCGCTTCATCTGTGGTGCAAAGACTATCGAGGTGGTCAAATACACGGCGACATCGCGTGTCCTCTTCATTTTCGGGCGAGACATTGGACGATGTCATGAAGCTTCTCAAGGCGGAAGTGGTAGTTGAATTGGGGAGATGAGATGCTCGCTGATGTAGGCTACTGTATGGCGTTTTGGGTCTCGCGGAAAAGGAGTTGGTCAACGATAGGCGAGATTCAATTGCATCTTTGGCAAGGTCTTCTGACAAATATTTATCATGGAGAGCCACGAATCGGCCAGACCAGTAAGCAGAAGATTGCGCGATGCTAATTCGCATGAATGGAGTCCCGGGAGAATATGACTGAACCGAGTTAGCCAGCGACGTTGTGGACGGTTGCACAAGATTCAATTTTGAAGGGTTGCAGAGTGTCGCGTCGGTTCTAGTAGAAGATGGAGAAGATTTGGAAGAGGAACCGGTGAAAGCTGAGGTGTTGATAGAGCGAACAGCCAGCGAAGGTCGGGAGATGGATGCCTTCAAGTCATGAAGGGCACTCATAGTTCGAGATTTGGGCAGTTTGCTCGCCAGTCGCTGATTTGGTGGATCTGGATGGAGAAAGCCATCTGGCGCAGGAGGAATATTCTCGTCCTGTACCAGTGTAGCTGTTGGCACTGTTCTAAAAGATGGCTTCGGTATAGATGAGGCTGATAACAAACTTTTGCGCGACTTCTTTGGCGGCTTTAGATTGGAGCAGATCTTGATGGTTGGCGTGACCGCGATATCAGAGCTTGCAACGCTCGGACTGTTTTCTAATTGGCCGTCACTGTGGAATTCAGCTGATATGTGCCTTGGTGTTTGGATAGGTAACGGAAGACGGCATTCGGGAATGGAGCTGTAGCTGTCTGTTTCACAGTCCTTGATGGCATCGACAATAATAAGCCTCTCGCTTCGGATAAGATCGGCACCTCGTGAGTTTTTGACCGGGCCTATGGGTGCAGAGATGAGGGGCCTTCTATTCTTTCCACGTCCTCGCATATTGTTTCGGCTGCAACAATGGCTATTGAAGAGCAGAGTTCTAATGGTGTTCAAGTAGGTGTTATTAAAGAAAGAAATGAATTCTAGATACAACGCTGGAGGATCATTGGCGTTCAGCGGAAGTCAAAGGAGAGCACAGGAAGAGATAAAATTACCAACAAGCTGTTTGTCTTTTCCTTGTTCGATCTTCTAAAAAGGCAGCTCTGCCTACCACAAGAGCTGCCTATTTAAAGCAGCGAGCTGTCGAGCCGGGCAGCCAATCCTAGTCGAGAGTGATATGCTGAAAGGACAAGGCACAAAGAGGAGAGACCATGGGAAAGGTCGAGACGGAATGGCGAGATGAATATGATCTGGAAAGAAACGCCGGGCCTGGTGATATCCAGGTGCCAAAGAATTGGGGGAGTCGTGATATCGCGTTATATGCGTGGCTTGCAGCAACATCGAGCTGCATGCTCGTTAAGCGATACAGCTGAGAGGCAAGAGGCGGCGCCTAAACGACAGGCTTGTTTGGAGAGAAACCCCGTCCAGGACGCGTCTCTGTCTACTGCGAGTCGATTCGTAGGACTGACGCGTGACTGAAGCAGATGCGAAAAAGCACTTTGGCAGAAACTGGCATCTGGCAGGTGCCCGGCAACCTTGCCATCTGCAGAGGCGCCGGTCTTGCAGTTATTCCGCTGAGCGCCATCTTTGCCAGCAGCAAATTATTCAAATGTTAATCTTTCTATCTCTTTGACATAGCTCTCTTGCAGCCTCCTTTCTCCCGTGCGTCTTTGCTGCTCTATTGTCAGCATCCAGCTTCCTCCGTCTATTGCTGTCATTTGCACCGCGATCTTCCCAATACATCGCCCACAATGCATTATATCCTCTTCTCGCCTCGAACACAATTACATAAAGATGCTCCTCAGAGAGGTCCGTCCACAGCTAATCGTCCCAGCCTTCGATTTTGAACCGGAAAACAACATCTCCTTCCCCTCGGGGTATCTCGTTTCCGTTGGCATCCCAAAGAGCCCGCTCCACGTATGTCGTGTTGCCGTCGTTGTCCACCAGCATCACCGTCTGTCGTTGCGTTCCATACATGCCCTCTTCAAAGCCCATCGGCGGATGTGGGCTTGCGCTTGGGGTGATGCCTGGCCTTGACTCTTGCTTGAGCTCTTCGACCGCCTTTTGATTATGCTTGAGATCTGCCCATAAAATGCGGCCTTTCGCAGTGGCCTTTTCCATCTCCGTGCAATTGACTTCGTCGCCAACCGGGGGCACGAAGATGGTATGCCTCATCAAGTTCATATACTCTTGCAAGCTTGATCCTGAAGGTCGTTCCGGCATGGATTCCGTATCGAGGACGGAGAAGAGGCTTGCAATGAGATCGTCTTCAGTAGACTTCTTCGCCGCGGCCTCCATTACCACCTCCTTCAGGAGACGCTTTGCCGCAGTTACCTTGGGCCACTCGTTGGGATCGTTGTATACCGTATTGCTCAGCCCCCAAACGCCATCCGGCTCAAGCCCGACCAAAGGAACATCATCCACGTCAGCAGCCCTGTTGCTCACAATGGCGATGCCTTCGTTCTTTCGTTTCAGCTTGCTACATACCATCGAAAATCCTCCCACGCCCTTGACGCCGCCATCTTGGACAAGCTCATTTACGCCCTTCATTATTCCCTCGTCCGGTAGCCCTCCAAGCCACATGTTAACCATGCGGCCTCGGCTTTTGATGCCATGCACTGGGTGTTGAGCGTCATCGCTGTCGACCTCGCGATAGTTTGTCAGCACAGCCAAGTTGCCGGTCTTGGTAATGCCTAGCCAAGTGCCCTTTGCTGCCCTCTGGAGGTCCCGCGAGGAAAGAACATCGCTGCCCGACTCGGGATGCGTCCACCAGTGCGGCCGAGATGTAGGTCGCAGAATGAACTCATCACGGTTGTCGATGAGAATGAGCGAGTAGTCTGGATGCGCGGTTGTGAAAACAACGATGCACATGGTGGTGAGTTACTGCTGTTGTGTTGCGTGATTCAGATTTGGATGATGAGTTATAGTTCAGGCGAGTGCCGCCCGCAGCCGTTATTATAAGGTTGGATCAGCGATGGGCCGACGTCGGCGTTATCAATGGAACGGGTTGAACAGCACCCAAAGAGGATCCGATTGAACGCCTCCTTTCGATTTAAGCTTTCCGAAACATTGCCAGATCAATTCAGGGATTGGTGCCACCACATGGTCTTCTAACTCATATCATGGCAGTGCCAAGGCCTGGGAGTCCGGCGCCAACCGGGCTTACCCCATGAGACCCGCAGTCGAGCCGGTGCGCTGATCAAGATCATGAGATCAGCTGGTGGCCAGTCGTCATGGATACCATCGTCATTGCCGCCATTATCGGGTATCATTCTGCATCTAGTAGGAGATTCATATACGTCGATGGATCTCACAATCGTTTGTTCGAACCAACGAGCAGCATTCGTATTACATGGCTACGACTTGGGCGTCGGTTGACAGGACGCCTGTTTGCCTAGTAACAAGGTCGCAAACCATGCAGCAAGGTGAGAGACTAACACGGCTACAATGGAGCGGTAAACAGGCGCCGATTCTTTTTGGTAAATTTGTCAATCTTGGTGCAAGGTCCCCGAATGGATCCCTTTGCCAGACGTTGTGTGTCTTCGTCGACCTCTAGGTAGGCATAGCTGATCTCCATTTGCAGCTTTTTTGTGTCTTTACCGTGTTGGCTTTGTGCAGTATGTCGCAAAACATGTGATGTCCTATTTTTAGAGCATACAGATGCTCATATGCCTGTGCTTTATACACTCAACTGAAAATTACGCAGCATGATCAACAAAGAAAATTGTGACAAACATTCGATGCACAAGGACATATTGTCGAAAAATAAACAATGATGTTGTCGACGAGGACTCTTTCAAAGTGTCGTCTGCCCTTCATCCATCAACATTGTGTCTTACGATTGTCAAAGGCGTGAATACAAACAAACCTTTATAATTACCGCTTAAAGGCGTCAGTTTCTTTTAATTTGTCGCGCTGCACATTCTTCCAAAAGGAGAAGAAATAAAAGCAAGAGGGAAAAGGCAAAAATAGTTTTCAACCAGATTTTCAAAGATTAGCCCAGAAGGCAATTAATATATAAGCAAGGCCTGCATACTCTCTCAAAGGCGCTTCAAATATATTTGCATTGCCCTTTTTAAACTTCCAAAACCATTCAGTATTCTACAGTTAACCTACACTCATAGCCATAGAACAAGATCTCATCGACGGAGGCGAAGAAACCCTCAATGCAATACTTGCTTTAGGATATCGCCAAGCCGCATTCATCACTCAAAAGTCAACAGTAGATGAGGGCTACGTCATTCATAAGCCAGATCACGGTATTATCATCATTCTAAAAGAAGAGCCGAGGAGAGGTTGCGTATACGACGAATTCAATGACAGCATCCTAGACAAGATACGGCACGTCATACACTGCACGGCTCGTATTAGCGTCAAGAGTGCTCAATCATGCTGTGGACTCGTAAACGACTACAACTTCATATTTGCCCTTACCGACTTTAAGAAATTTCAGAACTTGGTCAAGTCAGGGAGAGAGGATTTTAACTAGCTCATCTACAATACTTATGTAGACGCTCGAAAGGACGGTTAGCCTCTGAGCAAGACGCCGTATCCTGCCGCTATCGACTTCACGAAATAGGAAAATGTGATTAGTGATGAGATAATAGACCCATGCCCAAGGTTAAAAAAGTATCTTGAGATACAGGAGGAATACTATGGATGTGATGGGGAAATGATGGATCATATTGATGCGGTAGCAAGGGAGCCTCAAGGCCTGGGAGGCGACCGACAGCTCCAAACCACTATTAAGAAGTTGCTATCATACCTTTTTAAACTAGTTTGATTTTGATTTCATTTATCCTTGGTAATTCCATAGACACCTTTCCTATGGCAGTTGCACTATCCACTATGTAGGTACTATTTTCGTTAACATGTATGCTTGTCCCAATTGTTCACAAAGATAGTCTCCTTTTACCCTAAGTTTCCCTAAGTTGAGCTCATAATAACATTAATAATCACTGACAGACTGGAAAAGAAAAAAAAAAAAGCAAAAGCAGTCAAAGTATGGTAAGTTCCTAGTTACATTACATTGAGAATTTAGTTGAACCAGAGCCGTCTGCAGCCGCACATACAGTCGCTCTGAAACATAGTTTAAAGTTTAGAAACTCCCGCCAAAAGACACGCAAGTATGAAGAAGAATATGAAAATGCCCAAGTAAGGTGAGAATACGGTTCATGCACAGCTCAATTCGCCTTTTGTACTTGTCTCCGTCTCAGTGTCACTTGGGCCTTCTTCAGTACCACTGCAACTGCTGCAATAATCATACAGCGGCGTAGCAGTCGAATATACTACAGCTGGAAACGCAGTTGTTAAAACAGCCCCTGCTAAAAGTGAGGTCGTGCAAGCTCTGCGTTACTTCTTATTGAATACATGTCGCTCATATGAACGATCTCCCTTGTCACCGGGCTCTGCTACGAAACGCATGCGACAATATAATTCGCTTTAATGGTCAGATTTGCTGAGACTATGTGGCATTCTGTAAGTGTCTAATTATGCGTCAGCCCAGAAACTCTTTTCACAGGTGTAAATATGCAAAGGGGAAACTCAGAGAGGGCGGGCTTACCTTAATCGCCGTTTGGTCCCTGGATGGACTTATTGCAGTCTCCAACCCGGCATTTAGAGTCTGTTTAAGTATTAGAAACTAACGAATGCCGTGGTATCAGACAGTCTTACGCTTGGCACAAAACGTACGCTTCGACCTCTTCATGCTTCCGCAAAACTCGCCATCACCACGAAATGCGCAAACGTCTAAGCGTTTGTATTAGCAAAGCGCGCTCGGCTTTTGAGAAGGAAGAAGAGGGATAATTATTGAAAAAGTGACTCACGGTTTTCACAATATCGAGAGGTGAATATCCCGCCGCGGACGATTATTCGTTTACACAATGCGTTACAGGATGACCGGTCGCATTTTGCGCTGCGCCTCGCCCAGAGCCATGCCATCGCTGACATTAATTGTGAACAGGGGAGTGGAAGCTATGCGGTGCTAAATCTTGGATTATTGTTATAGGTTGGGTCTGACCTCAGTATTTGCTTCCGATTAAAGGCGGCACAGCCCATATATAATGTCCAAAAGCTTACCTCCACTCTGTTTACGTTTGCTCAGACGGGCTGCACAGGCAAACGGGACGGGTTACTTAACTACTCAATTGACATAAGTGTTACTGAGGAAATAGGAGAGCAATATGTGAGATGCACTTCTCAGGGCGCCCTAGCCAATTCACTAGAGAGATGGGAAGGCCCCATACATCAGGCTGTTGAAGTCCATGGCCCCTCCAGAAGATGGATATGATGGATGAATCATCCCGCAGAAATAAATGGCTTTTCCGTGGGACGTTCATGTATGCAAACGGCATTACAGGTCACGGCTTGCTAATGGCAGCAAGGACCTTTGTAGCTACCCAATGTTTGTTTGAGGTGGAAGGCGTTTTTTGCTTGGTATTTTTGGGATTTCTACCAGCTATATCTAAATACGCAGTCCCTATTGATAAAGAAAATGGTAAGATGATGAGATTGGATGCTCCTACACTACCATCTACTACCTTCCACCTCACGATGTCGGTAACATATCGGATTCTTCGACCCAGACCACAGCTAGCAGCTAGCATTAAGAGCATCTCGACAAGGCCAAATGTTAGAAATTCCCTGTTTCTGTGCGAGGGAGAGAGAATATTCAGCCCAGCAATGAAGATCTGCTTGCAGAGACTGTAAGAAGGACGTGTGCTCGAAAGAATGTTTAGCCCCGCTGGTAACGCCATGATACATAGACCACTGCAAACAGGTGTCCTGAACAAGGCGAAGGGCTATTTATATGTTTTCTTTCTTTCTTTCTTTCTTTCTTTCTTTCTTTCTTTCTTTCTTTCTTTCTTTCTTTCTTTCTTTCTTTCTTTCTTTCTTTCTTTCTTTCTTTCTTTCTTTCTTTTTTTGTTTGAGTAGAACAAATAGACGAGAAAACATGGTTCCGAAGAGGCCAGCTCTCTTCGCTTACAGTTTCGTCTACACTTATTCGGTCTTGATAGACGTCGCTCCGCTAATTAAGAAGAGGGTTCTTGGCGGATCTAGTGAAGGAACGGAGCTGAGCTAGATTGAAAGGGTAGACAAGCCGAGGTGATGGGTACAGCCTCAAGAGCCAATGAAAATGATCAATGAATACCAGGAACAGTGCCTTTAAACATAGAGGTTGGCATCTTTATACTGTAAGCTTAGCAGATTCGACAATACGAACCCTCATGGCACAGGAGGCAGAGAGAAAGCAATTGGCTATCATATCAACTGAGTCATGTATAATAGTTATTGGCTGAGCGTAAAGAGCTTTGTTCCACGATAGGAACAAAATACTCTCAACATCCATAATCCTACTTCGCCTCAACAAGTCTATTTGTAACGATTAGTGAACACAGAATGAACCACAAAATGTCGCTAACCCCTTGTACTCTAGTGAGAAATCGCGTCCATTCAGAAAATACTCTTCCGGTCACCTTTGGCCGATGTTTTTGACGAAGCAGTAGATGGGAAAGAGTACCAGATATGTCCGTGTGATATGGTCCATCTTCAAACTTGCATGAGCCGAATGCAAGATGTTGCATCTTAGTTGTCAGAGCATCATACTGTACGGGCATTGCTGGGAATAATGCCCGATTCCAAGCTTGTGACTCCACTTCAACATTTCTGGCATCAAGCCCCCACTCAGCTTCTTCCGGGCTTTAGTCAGGAGAGAGCAGCCTCAACACCAGCCCTCGGTATATTCAACGTGCTTTGTTGGGGACAAGATATCTTGACCTTGAACATCTTTCACTCAACTGAATGCACAATTAAGATAAACAGACAATTGTCAAGAAGCAACGTGACTAGCACAACTAGAGAGAATACACATATACTCTGAACTAGAGTCGGCTGCGAACAAGATTTTGGTAAGCTGTCAGACTCAAAACGCATCTCTCAGCTTATATATCTCTTTCCTTTTTATTTCGTTTATCCCCTTTTCTTCGAAATCCGTTAGTAAAACAGCGTCATTTTATCATTCTTTATGTTTGCTTAATTCCCTTCACCATGGCCCAAGTTCAAGACCAGCCTATTCGGCGCACATACAAGGGCAGCTGCCACTGCGGCGCCTTTGCTTACGAAATAGATCTCACGGAACTCAAGACTGTTGTAGATTGTGACTGCAGCTTCTGTAGCCGTAAAGGCAATCTCTATTTTCTGACGAGCAAAGAGGACAACTTTAGAGTTGTCAAGGGTAGCGAAGAGAGCCTCACGTCTTACACGTTTGGTCCGGGGAACAAGATCCACAAGGTAGGCAGCCCACGAACGCTATCAATATACAACGTTCAACCCAAACATATCGCCTTGTGATGACTACTGACACAGATTACCTGATAGTTTTGCCCTAATTGTGCCACCAGTATGCTTTCGAGGATGCCCAACGGCCCTCCGCATTTACAGTTGCTGTTGAATGTGAGTTGTGAAACCCATCTACCTTGCATAGGATTCCAAATTCTCACAAAACATCAAAAATGAATAGGTACGCGCCATACAAGGCATCGACATCAATCGAATAGGAAGAAGAAAGTAAGCAGAAAATAAACCTGTCATCAAGGCGGAAGATGTTACACTTCATGAGACTGACGATTATTTTGTTACAGCATCTTCAATTCCAAGCTCGATCCGCAATATGCCCCTCCAACTCACAAAGGGGACGTACCTTCTAGCATTGAAGGCGGCCAACTTTACACTGGAAGCTGCCATTGCGGTGCCGTGACCGTTGCTGTTTCGTGTAAGCCTCTAGAGTCTGGCGAAGAGAGAATAGCGGAATGTAGCTGTGACATTTGTCAGCGTGTAAGTACCCATTCTGTCCATCTATTTTGTTATTCTTAATAGGCTTGTTCATTCTAATACCCCCAACAGAATGCCTGCGTCTGGATTTCTCCCAACTTCGAAAACGTCGTCCTCTCCGGATCTGAAGATGCCATAGGCCGCTACGTACTCACCGATGGCCTGACGAGTAAAGTGTTCTGTCACACCTGCGGTGTCAACATGTCAAGTTTCAGGAATGAACTCTCTGAAGAGGAGATACTGCAATTGACTGAGCAGGATGTCCAAGCCTACAGGAGAGGCAGAGCACGCTGTCCGATTAACGTGCGAACGTTGCATGGAGTGGATGTAGGAAAACTGAAAAAGATTATGAACAAAGTCATACCATGTCGGTTACATTTGTGAAGACTTGAAGAATGATAGTGTCGGTAGCGGCGGAAGTTGGTATGAAGTAATACAGGAAAGTAATAGACTCTAGAATATTCATGTTTCTTAAAGTAGTTGCCAGCTGCGAATTCTTTTATTGCATCTAGGACAATGGTACATATCCATATATAATATATCCATTTACTGAAATACAGTCGTCGCATGTGCAATACTGCTAGATGCCAAGCCCTCACTGTTGTCTTCTCGGAACAAAGTATGAATAGGTGGGGTTTGATGGATAAAAGTCATCATTAAAGATTGCTTGCCGAATTCGACGGCAAGCCATATGCAGCATCTCTGGCAATGAGGGCTGTTCTAGGTGACAATGAAGTTGGTCTCAAAGTCTACTAGACGAGAAGCTCTATTACGAAAGTAGTTGTTCTATTCCTACCATTCAATGATACCGCATGTAGCGCGGCATGGCAATAAAGTTATACGGTCACTTGCAGCGGCGTGGTTCTGATTTGACCGCCGTACTGTCACGAGAATCAAATACCTAGTAAAGCTTTTGTAAGCCAATTCAGGAGAGAGCCGCCACAGCGCACTACCTACACACAAGCAATTAACAGCGAAAAGAAAAGAAGCAACACGATACTCGAGATTATTTTGCCTCTCCGAGTCTGTACATGCCGTTTATAGAGGCGTGGCACGCTCTCTTTGGTGATAGTTCGTATTCGGCCTGCTGTTGCCCGCACATAGACATGTCCAATTCTCCAAAGAGGGGTTCAGCGTAACATTGGAGCGCGAGTGAGCTCGCCCACGCGGGATGATGGGACTTGCAGCGGCGAATCACGGGCAGATCGGTTGCTTGTTCACCCAGAAGATGTCGCTGGGCATTGCTGACTCGATGGTGGAAAGAGGCGGGAGAAATTCGACAACTGAGATAATCTTGGGCAGCCTCGGCTAGAGTAGGAACAACTGCTTTCATGGTCAGTCCCGTCAGAGAACTTACATCCTAACTCCGTGCACTCTGCTTCGCTTTGGGCATTAACCCACCACTCATCAAGCAGCTCGCGACCACGCACCACGGCAGTTCAGATGCAACTTGGTTGGGAGCCCGCCGTCCGTGCCTATGCCCTATTACGTATCGTCCGAGTACCCGGATCACGGAGCCATGCTGCAAACGGTACTTGTGGCATACAAAGGCCTCGTGACTTGCCACCTAGGCAGCGTGTACTCAAGTACTGTAGGCAAGTGTTGATGGCTGTTGACGATCTCCCCGGCTTTGGAGGCTGCGAAGCCAACGAGGCGAGATTCTGACTGGCGCAGTCTCACAGCCCAGATCAGGAGGCTTGCAGTGACGTAGCTAAAGGACCCTAGAGCCGCTTCCCCGGATCAAGCCCCGCTGGTTTCCAGGAATGGCTCGACGGCCTACGCACTGCAGGATGCATGCACACTCTTCCGAGTAATTTCGACTGCTTGCGGGCTGAGCCAGTTGCCACAACCACAGCCCTTTTGGCTCGTGAAGAGGCTTTGGCCCAAGGAATGAGTGGCACTCTAGCTTGGTCGTGGATGTTCGCAGTTGGTTGGCTGGCCGTGGCATCGTCGATCGCTTCCCTTTACCATGGCATATTGTTTGATTGCCGCTTGGCCGCCTCGACAGCCGTGACACCGTATGCCTCTTCTCGTGCGGAGTGACAACTCGCATGTCGATGCCTGAGAAAGGGAATCAGCCGGGTAGGACGGGAAAGAGACGCGGCTCAATTTATATGACAGGGCGAAATGAAGATGCATTACCAAGTCGTATTAGTCGTTAGCTCGTCCAACTACCATTATTAGGCAGCGGCAGAGCAGCTTGACACCAGCATTTTGATAATACCAGCAGCTATCTTCCAAGCAAAATCCCTGCCGCCACCCTTCAGGCTGCATGCACAGCTTCCCCGCACGTTTTGGAGATTTGGGTCGCCCGTCACAGCGCTAGCACAATGAAATCGAGCCCTAAACTCTGACTATTCAGCCACTGGATGTCTCTTTGCTTACTCGAATTCATCGCTGCCGTGTTTAGGCCGCTGTGAGCGCGTGGGGGATTGTCCTGTTTTTTTGAGATGTGAGCAGTTTCCTCCGGAATCGGGTCCAGACTTTTTTTTTCGTCTGCTGGCTCGAAAAGAGCAAAAAGTCATGCGATGAGGAGGAGACTGGAGAGTGAAAGCATGCCACGTACGACCCAGTTCTCTCGTGATGGCGATTCCCTGTTTCCTCCTGAGATTCGGGAGTTGTCGGAAAGCTGCGCGACTGTGTGAGGCGATGAGGCGTGTGTGAGGGAGAGTAATGCTGATTATCCTCCAAAGCTTGGAAAGCAGCACGTGCACGCCCGTTTCCAACCTCTCTTTAGCCACCAAAGGCAAAAACAGAGATGAAGCGTCAAGTACATGCAAAGTACTAGCAAAGGGGACCTGGATGCATTTTCCCAGAATCAGCACCCGAAAAGACTGAAAAATCCAAAACAAACCGAGCCCCTCTTGGCGCCTTCAGGGTCGTCGCTCGCTGCAAGATGCGCCCCGCGGGTCCCCATCGCCGCAGCGTACCCCGTTCCCTGAAGCAGATCCATGGAGCCTGAGCAGCGACTGAGGAGCGCTGTAGAGCCCCCCATCCCTGCGCCGGTGTGGACGCCACACGCGCTACCACGCAGCTTCTATCAAAGGCGGCGCAGCTGGCCAATCCCACCCGCCAATTGTGCTGAGGCGGCTCATGACAGACGGAAATGCGTCATCAGAACTGGCGATAAGTCGCTGCTGTCTCGGCCTGTCTGTTTCAAGCACCTTCTAGTCTTGGGGCTGCCAATCATGGCTCCGAAAGGCTGCGAAATCAAGCAAGCACTCCTTCGTCTCTTCCCCTCTCTTCGGCTATGTAGCTTGGCAAATATCCAGCCGTTCCGCGAATCCCTGAATGTTGCCTGCCTTGGTAGTACTTGAAGTTGTACATGATGTAGATGGATATGGGCATGTACGTGGCTAAGCCGGAACAGGATCTCGTACCAACGAGAACCAAGCTTATTTGTATTTATAGTAAGTTTGATGTAGACCTGGCTGTAACCTTGGCTTTATTAAGTTCACGCCTAAAGGGAAAAGAGGGCTGCCTTTTTTCATCTGTCACGCCTCTTAGTCTCTCTCATCCCACCATGGCTCAGACACCAGTGCTGTTCTGAAACTATAATAAGCCTTCTTCCTCTTCCTCTTCCCCATTCTCCTCTGCTTCTTTCTTTCATACTCACTTCATCTTGAACACAATCTCTCGCTAGAAATATACTCTCAATCAAGATTTGAATATCAAGATACAATCTTCCTCACTTTCACCAACCAAACAAACATGCCTGCCTACGAGTACTGTTGCAAATGCGGTGGCATGATTGTCATCAGCACCACCTGCACTGGATGCGGCCACAAGCAGTGCTCTCACTGCCCCATGTGCTAAATGCCTGTATCACGGCCTAAACGCATCGTCTAGACGAGGTTTGTCATTTATAAAAAAATCCCTTGCGCTGGAAGGGTTGAGCTAATACCGCTTGAACAGCATCACCACTTCAAACACGACAGGTTATGAAATTCCGGTTCAGCAGGCGTCAAATATTCACCAAAGAGCCTCTTCTCTTCTATACGACATTTTTTCTTCTTTCCCATTCTACTTCTCTTCTGGAGCAGAGCTCCTTTGCGATACCCTTTTTCCAACGAAACACTTTTTTTATCCTCTTCACTTCTTCTTTGGGGGCTACTGGGAATTTTCGGCTACGGAATTATCGTCATGACGATCTTCTCCATCTCTCTTCTCTATGTGTGTTACTAGCTTGCGATTTTATTTTCGATTTACTGGGAGCAGGATGAAATAGTTAAAGAAATACCTCAAAAAACAAGAGAAAAAAGTCAATAAAAAACATTCAAAACCCAATAAACAAGTCGCCTTTATCCGTCCAGACACATCACAGTACGCATCAGATTCTTCATTCTTCATTCTAACAGCTCTATTACAAAAAAGATTCTTCTATCCAGCTTTTCTTCCTTGTCTCAAGATAATTCATCTCAAAACTCCCTCACCATAAAATACGTCTTACTCTCCACAGGCCTCTGCTTAATCTTAAAGCCCTGCTTCTCATAAAACGGCACCACCTTGCCATTATCCCCCGCCACGCCGATCCAGATGCCCTTACTCACGCCGCCATCCCGCTGCGGAACGTCCCTGATACTCTCCACGAACCGAGAGATGAGCTGCTTGCCCCATCCCTGGCCCTGATACTCATCCAGCAGATCGATGTGCATCGTCGCCTTGTACTCCGCCAACAGATCAGCATTGCCATCCACCAGCAACAGATGCGGATTATACGCCAGCCGCGACAAAACCACCGCGTTGACGCTCCCGTCCGGCAGAAACAGCGGCTCCTTCAGCTCCAAGTCGTCTGGGCGCGTCACCTCGGGCGAGGGATCGAGTACCTGCGTGGTGTAAGAGTCGTACGCGGCCACAAATGCGGCGATGTCGGGACATCCGATGCAGTAGCCCACAGGCCGGCCGGAGCCGTCGTCGACCACGAAGCACGTCGCAGGAGAGAGGTGCGTGTATTGGTGAGTCCAGACGTACGGGGCCAGGCGGCGGCCGGGTATGGACGGTAAAAGGGCGGGATTGAGGGTTTCACGGCACTGCCATTGAGAGATGGTTAACGACAGCAAGATGCGGCTAGATTTTGGGGGGTGATGGTGATGCAACGACGCATAAGATGAGATGAGACGAAACAAGATCGGCCGGTTCCAAACTTACAATGTGAGACATGCCCTCAAAGTCAGAGGGCTTATACGGCCGAATAAACGCCATGACTAGGATTGACTCCAGTTGGCGACTCCTACAGCAATCTCTATCTTACAGGTCGTCAGCTCGGTTTCTCTCATGCAAGCAGCGCATTCTGGCAGTCTCAGACCATCAACCCCGCATCATGTGTAAATAAGCAAATTCAACATGAAGAGAGACGACGCACCCCAGGAATATGAATTTACGCTCTGAAAGAAAGTCTTTATCGACAGCACAAAACGACGAGCGTTTATATATATATATATATATATATATATATATATATGGAAATAAAATACAGATATAATGGGTTTGAAAGATAAATAGAGAATAAATATCAACAATCAAGTCGTACAAACTTACGTGGGGGGTTAAAAAAAAGAGGAGATGCTACAGACCGAGAGACTGTCTTTCCCCGAGCTTGACACTAAAACACAGCCCGTACCCGAAGTAACGTAGCTCAAGCCTCTTTTTTCCCTCCTTCAGCTCGGGGAACCTATATCCACAGCCCCGATTCCCAAAGAGCCCCCGTGCCTTTGTGGGTATTTCCCCGACCCATCAATCTATTCACTGAAAAAGATGGAATACAGTAGTTTTAGATGAGCTTCGTCTTCGCTGTGAACCCCGATAAGCACCGGTATCCGGAGTAATAGGATGAGCAGTAGTGCCGCAGTATAACTCCGAACTTCACACAGAGACAGCTTCTAATGCAAAAAGTAGACAGCACGGCTAAACAGGGAGAATAGGCACCAGCCTTTGAATTATGCTCTGTATCATTTCAATTTGCCTGCTTCGCAGACAATAGCCATCAGCTACCTAAACATCAACTACCTATGTAGTAGTGTTTTCTCCGCACCCATCACACATGCGTTGCACTTCCTGTACCCCACCCGTAACATTTCCTTTCCCAATGTGGTTTGCCATGTGCCAGTGTACTCTTGACTAGTAGTCTCGTTTTGTAAGAGCAAATTCCGACGCCATGACGATGATTTCAAGTCCCGCCTAATACAGTAAACCGCTTCTCTACAAACAAACAAATAAAGAAATATGAGGAATATGAGGAATAAAAGGAGTAAAAGTAAAAGAAGTGAAAAGAAAAGAAAACAACACTCGGAAATTTACACCCTCCATATCAGGTAAACATAGAGTGTAAAGGAAGAGGAAGAAGAAGGCAAAATATCAAAAGAGAATCAGAAACAAACTAGAAATGGCCCATGCCGTCTCAAGCATTGAGCAGCCGTCGTAATATTACAAGTCAATACAGTGGTGGAAGTATCTTTGTCGTCTTTTACTCCTCTGCCGTGGTAGGCTAAATAGGAGACCGGAACTGGTAAGACAAACAGTAATGAAACTGCAGCGCACTCATCCTTCAAGCAAGCGAAAAAAGGCTTTAGATGACGCCACCTGGAAGAAATCTGCCGCCGGGCATAGTTCCTTGAGGCATAGGCGGTGGTCTCGTACCGTTGCTTGGAGGGTTGTTACGAGCTCTCAAGCTAGTGCCTTCGCTTGTAGCCTTGCGGAGTTTTTGGCGGCGCTGGGCCAGAGTATCGTCATCAGACTCATCGTGGGTTGGAAAGCCTCCGGCACTCCGCGATGCTGACATGTCATCCTCGCTGGCTCGACCAAAGGTTTTGCGCCGAGGGTTGATTGGTGGCAGTGGGGGGGGCGGGTGCATTGGATAGCAGGTTAGGCGTGGATGCTGTTGCCCCCAGCAAGCTGCCGGTTCTGGATCTCGTACCCATGCTGATCGGAGAGGCCATCGGGGAAGGCTGTCCCATCGGGGAGGGCTGTCCAGCTTCGTAGGGACGTCGAGCGCTCGGAGGGCCATGTCTCATGGCAGAGGCGCTTCTAGCACTGCCAGGTGGACTGGCCGGCGTATATTGATCGTCGTATGCGTTCGATCCATTACGTAGCCGCATTTGTCGAAGTGGTGGCGGGCCAGCATTGCTCGTTTCCGATCCGCTTCTCTCTCGCTCTGAAGGGGCTCGCGAGCCTGCTCGGGACGCTGCGCGCGAACCGCTGCCGTGTCTGGACTCATCACGCGCCTTTCTGTTAAACATGGCTGGTGGTGGGCCGCCGACGTCATAAGACCCTACGCGAGAACCCATTGAAGGTCTTTCAGGGGGTCGCTGTACTGATTCCAAGTCCTTCATCTTCTGAAGCTCTATGCGTGCTTGGCGGAAGGCCTTCAGGCCAACGTGGACACCGTCTTCTTTGTCGGTTGCAGCTGCGTCTTCCGAAAAGCGTTCTCGGGCTTGTGTCGATCGACCTCTGCGCGAATCCTCCGGATTCTCCGTGGATCCTCGGCGAGATGGCGATGATGCGCCATTTGAGGCCGAAGACATGACGGCCTTCATGGCTCTGGGCTGACTCTGATCACGAGCGTGGCGGTCAAAGAGTGAAGTGTGGCTAGACTTTGATTTCAAGATTCCCAATGCATTTGTGCGCGGGGCATTGGCGTCTCTGAGATTCTCCAAAGATGGCTTCGCACTCGGGGAAGATCTTTCCATTTCAGCCTCGACCATGGCCATGGAGCCCAGCTTCTCGCGAACACGGCGAGCTCCATCTGCAAGATGACGTGCAAACTCATCTTCTTCTCTTCCTGCCTCATCAATTGGCACCCTAGGGCGAGAAGGAGAGCGAGACATCATAGGCCGCACGTTGGCGGTCTGCTTTGCAGAGCTGAAGCTGTTATCAAAGCCAGGGCTTTTCAGAGCGTTGCTTTGGATGCTGCTCTGCGTGTTGCCCTGTACATTGCTCGGCTCTGCGTCTTGACCCAACACGCCATAGATCGAAGAGGCATTGCTATCGCTTCGTAGATGGGCTCGTACCATTCCGCTCAAGCCACTATTTGGACCCAATGTGGGAGAGTCTTGTGGGGGCAAAGTGACAGGACTAGAGGCCGACGAAAGACCCCCAGGTGATCTGGGAGGGAGTGACAGAGGGGCGGGGACGGCACTATTCTTAAAAGCCGGATGGTCGCCATCATTAGGTCTCTCAATAGAAACCCGGGGAGGGTTGGTAGAGTTTATCAATCCACTGAGCATGGAAGAATCTTCTTCGTCACTGTCGTCAAAGAAGGACGGAGGCTCTTCGGAAACAATCTTGGCTCCGGCAGATTCTGTTCCCTCCAGTGATTGATTTGTCACCACTGACGGGGCTTGCAGTTTGTCATCCGATGTAGCGGAGAGGCTGGATTCCATAGAGCGGTGGTTCTTTACCGGCGTTTCTCGTCCTTGTTGTAGCTGCAGCTGTCGTTGAGCATAAGTGGATTCGTCATATCTCTCAGCGGGCCTATCAAAAACACCCATCGCCGTGGCTTTGCCTCTGTCGTTGGGCTGAATAGCAAGCAGTGGGTGGTCCTCAGTTTCGCTAATGGGAGGGCTGATGGGTGGTACTGCAAAGTTTGGCTTGGGAGAAGCTGCACTTGGAAATCTGGGGCTGGGCTCAGCGGGAGAAGGTGATGCAGAGCCAGTGATGGAAGGGCTGAAAGACCGCAGGTTCGGGGCACTAGCCTTTGCCAATAGATTCGGTCGACGCTCCAGAATACGATCGCCAAATGCACCGGCGATTGGAGAAGCCACATCTGGTGTTGCAGATGCAAATGGCCGTCCTTTGGACAGATTATCCATCCTGGACATGGCCGACGACTGCTGCTCATGAAGCTCGCGGCTCAAACCTTGCTCATATAGACGTCTTGTCCTTAAAACACTTCGCTCTGCGGAAGAAGAAGAAGTTGATGGCGTAAGCTGAGAATCTTTAACAGAGGGGGCTCCCTGGGATGTGACTGATGTTGCGGCGGAGAGACGGGCTGCGACCGATGAAAGTGTTGAGCTCGTCTCCCGTCGGCGACTGGCATCGGATTGAAACTCTGACTGAGATTCAAGCTGAGATTCCTGCTCAGATTCCTGCTGGGTCTCCTGCAGCGATTCCAGCGCAAGCTCTGACTGAGGCTCGAAATCAGCCATGTTATCAGGCTCGCCCCCTTCGGAAGCCTGTCTTTCCTTTTCCGCCAACCGCCATTTCTGGAAGGCCGACATTCCAACGTCATCGTCGTAAATCGTTCTAGACGACATGTTACCATCCTTGCCGGCACCAGCACTATTCGCCGGCAGCCTATAGACTTTCTGTCGACCGCCAAATAGGTTGTTTCCATCAACAGGTTTCGCGCGGTTCATGACGCTTCCGTTTATGGAGCTAGCATCATCCAAGTTGAAGCCATCTAGGCGCGAGATGGAAGGTGTCCTTATCGATTCCACCTCTGCTATGTCCTGAAGACCTCCAAGACCGAAGTCTGTCATCTTTGACATTCCCTTGGGGAAGAGAACGCTATCGTCACTTGCTTTGCCTAGCTTAGTTGTGGGGTCATCTTGCTCTCGAAGCATGGAAAAGCGAGCTGACAGGCCTGTCATGAGCAAGCTGGTTCTAAAGTCATTAGTAGAAGGCAAGGCGGTGCTCAGGTCGAGTTCAAGTGTCTTTTCTTCGACCTGGCCTTTCTTCTTGCCAAACATTCGAAATGGGCCCGCGGAATCTGATTCCATGGACGGCCGAACGCTCTCCGCCTCATCCTTCCCCTTCTTCTTGTTTCGGAAGACATTCATCTTGTGTAAACCGCGTAAGGCGCACGAGAACAGGTAAAGTATCGAATCGAGATAGTTAAGCCGGGAGCGTCGGATATCGTGTCATTCATTCGCCCAATATCTCTGGCGAGATACCGTTTGCGAAAACAGACTATCACGACGTTAGTATCAAGCGTATGGCCAGCCAAGATGTATCATATATGTGTGTGTGCAACCAAAGATGGCAATGCTGAGACTCGGGGATAGGCCGAAATAGACAAGCATTACCAACCGAACTATTATAGTTACAGCATTGCCTCTATGCGAATGAAGCTCCCCCCCCTCCTTTTCTCTCCCTCCTTCATCATTCTTTCTCTCTCTTATCATCATACATTGGAGTTTGAAATCTCTGAGAGTCCCAAATTTCTTAGTAAAAAGTTGTTTTGACGTACCAGATGATAAACGATTAACACGAGACCAGACTTGCTAGATTCTCCCAAAGACTATGCTTCAGAACAGAGAGAACGAGCGTATGTGTGTATGTGAAAAATAGAAGTTCGTTTGGGAAGAGCGAAATGCAGCTGATCAATAAGTGGTGGCTATTGATGCTAAGAGTTATCAAGTTGTCTTGGCGTGACTCTCGATGAGTACTGGTGGAACGGGCTCGCAACGGAAGGCGTCAAAGTATTGATATCGTAATCGCGCGATAGTTGTCAATGGACAGCGACAACTCAGCCTTGTCACCTCAAGGAGGAGAAGGTTTGCAAAGCTCGAGACCAGTAATTGGGTAAAGGAGTGTCGGGTATCACGATGGAATGGCGAAAGAGAGCATGCTTCGAAACGGCAGAAGTCGGCAAATGCGTTCGTTTGTCGACTGCAGGTACGGAGATCGAAAGGAGCGTGAGGGATGAGATCTCGCTTGCAAGGGGAAACGACAAGAAAAAACAAAAGCGGGCAGAGAGCTGGTCTTGAGGCAACGCCGGAATAGTGAGCGGATGAAGAGGAGAAGAGAAAAAAAGAGTGGAGAGAAGACCACGGCAAGGGCAGAAATTGGGATTCTGGACGGCGATGAGAAGAAGGGGCGTGGATAATATGGGCAGGAAAAAAACACGGAGAGCGAGGTAGTGCAGCGCAGCGCAGCGGCAGCTGAACATGGGGATAGCGCAGCAGTGATAGCGGTCGTGCCTGGGCCGCTAGCCACTGCCTAGCGCCCTAATAGCACTGCAGCGCAGGTACAGCGGCATGCAGCCACGGCAGGGGGGTCTGGGCTCAAGCCGCTGGACATGGTGGGCGACAGGGGGCAACTAAACTTTTCTTCTCGTTCCGCATCAACGGGCAGTTTGAGATGGCAGACAGCTCTCTGATGGCTTCAGGTCAGCTCCACCACAGAGCCCGACCCCTTGCCTACGCTGCTCTAAGACGGCGCGACAGCGGCACTGGAGGCTTCTTCCGCTGTGTCTGGGAGGGCGGGCGTTCCCCTGATTTGTCGACATGGATTGGGCGTGAAACCTGTTGACTCAGCCCTTTTTTGGCTGTCGCCCTTGCAGTCGACGAGATCAGCAGCAGATGAGCTCTGAGATTAAGCTGCCAGGGACTTTGGTTACGCACTACTAGTAGTATAGTAAGTATTATCGCTGTGGCGTCCGGTAATGTCTTGGGGCAGAAAGTGGCCTGGCGCTAGCCTTCTGTGCTCGCGGCACGGCTGGTCCTTCATTACTCCTTCACGCTCTCGCTCGTGGTGTTGATATTGCCAATCTCTCAGCCTAACACCAGCGGCAGTGCAACGCCAGCAAGCAAAGAACACCGGGTTGCATTATTGTCTGCGCCGGATCCCAAAGAGAATTGTGATGCTGGTCCCGATGCCAATGTTGATATTGTCTATACTACTGCAGTCGAACCACATAGCCTAAACCACCACCCGCTAGTGCTCCGACCTGCTCCCACACGACATGGTTCTGGTAGGTTTGGTGATGCGCCCGTTCCACAGCATGCATGCAAGCGATATTCGTCACAGCCATCGCGATTCGAGCGTGCAGCACCGCAGCATCGGCCACCCAACATGGCAGGAGGCTCGCCGCGAGTATAAAGACGTCTGCTCGGGGAACGATCCGTCTGTGGCCAGCATCTGCGCGCCACAAGTGCTCCTTTGTACATCATTTGCTTCATCTGGCAACGCAATAACCCATCTTGTCGCCCTCAGCAGCTCATTGGTGCGCGGACAACGCAAGGAGGCACGCACAAGTACGGGAGAATTGAGCGACAGCATTCGCCCTATCCACAGCGAAAGGGAAATGGCAGCGAGCGGCTAACGTCAATTGATAGAGCGGCTCTCTCATCCTCATTCTCCTCCACCGCAAAGCCCGCCGGTGACCGGCGTATTATTGACAGGTCGCAAATGCAATGCTGACCCGGCCACAGGTAGACGAAACTGCAGTCTAGACGCATTGCCTTGTATGGCCGTGTCGCATACTGTACTACTGCAGTTTCCAGTTGCGGGCGGTCTACTAGAGTCTTTGACCCATTCATGGACTTAGACTTCATGACTGCATGCTGTTTACAGCTGCCAGCAGCGGGCATCCATCCCATCTTGTCCAATTCTCGCGACAAAGTTCGTGCTACTGCTACAGTACTATCGTTTACCGCCCAGCATCTCCACTTATTGGGCCAAGGATTTGGCACCCACATGCATCGGAGCTACATCGCGCATGCAGGTACTCAGATGAGAGATCCTCTGTTCGTTGGACGTCCGAAACAGCCGAATACCAAGCGATGGCGGCGCCTCGGGACCGTCGGGGCTGGCAGCGGTGAAAAGAGCTGTGCAAAGAAAGCGTCGCGACTTTTCGCTTGTGAAAACTCCCGGATGGCAAAGAGATTGGCCGTCTCCCATCATCATCACAAGCTGATGAGCGCTGCTTGTACGCTCATGCCCTCCCGCCAAATAACCTTTGATCAACAAAGTCGCAAAAGATGCTGGCTACGATGCTAGTCAACGGCTTAACGTGAAGCACGTGTGAGGAATATTGGACGAACAACTCCTTGTTCGGTGCGTATCACAATAGTACTCTTCGCAATACTACCCTGCTCGGAACGATACGTGATACTACTCTGTAATACTTTCATAGTCGAAATGAGGTTGGAGTGTACCACCTTGGGAGTGGCGTTTTTTCCATATTCTTCTTTTCTTGTTTTATTACTCCTCTGCTGGCCCACCAACCGCACTGGCAGTTTTCGTTTTTGATGTTCAAGATTAACGAAGCGACGATCAGTTCGACCCGCTCATTCGTTCATCGCGCTGTCTATTTTGTGGCTGTGCTGGGGAGGATTCTCGCCACAACTACCGCTATCAAAAGATATCAGAAGTCAAGTCGAGCCTATCAACTATATAGTAGCACGAAAGATCACGGCCTGTGTCCCTGCGCCATCTCCCTTGCATACGCGACAACTGGAGATATCCTGGAGAAAGGCAAATTACTGGATGCGAGCATGGTCTGATGTATGACATTAGGGTGGGGTGAGAGCACCTGCTTGTACTAGCACAAGCCACCAGAACGCGGCGCAGAGATCTACTGGTAGGCACATACAATAAGGTCAAACTGCTAGCGGTATTGGGTGCTACCACATCTACTTGTATGGTCCTTCTGCTATGCAAGCCTCCAAGGCCTCCAGATGAAGCTACTCGTACCTATTCAAGACGACAAGGCACGGTATGCTACGCTACCTAGGAGGGCCCGTATGGTTTGCACTCACTAGTGCTCGACCACCAAATGCCGATTCTATTTTGACCAACGCCGTTACCGGGGGTGCACGGCGGAATGGTCCTTGGCGCTCGGTTCTCATATCCCGCACCCGGCGCAGAGGATGCCCTGCACAGAACACGAATACACGGCTTCGTGCATGGGTCACGAGATCATCTGCTCAACGGCCGGGCACAGAAACGGAGGGCTCCGAACCCCATAAGATTAGCTGTCGAATCTTCTCCTATTGCGAGCTCAGGGCTGTGGCAGATGGCTCGGATAATCTTAAGCGTCCCGAACAGGCCCATGCGAGCCGCAGCCAGGACCAAAAATGCCCAGGTCTGGGCCGAGGCAAATCTCCCCCACAAACATGCTTTATCTACCCGCAGCTTGGAGTGTTTGTGATGTCAAAAAGCAACTGCATCACACATGACGATTATAAACAGCCAGTGTGACGAATTACCTTGCCAACACAAGAGGTTTAATGAAAGCGAGGCGAGATGACGATGTTCACCATACGTGAGTTGGTAATCAGATCTTCGATTCAAAACAGATAATCTTACCGCCAAGGCTCTCCCCTTCACTTGGCAGTTGATCACTCCTCGTCAGTTTTGGTAACCACAGTACTTACAACTACTTGGAGGGTTTAACAACGTCGAACTAGGTATTAAACACACCATCACTCCAGAAGCTTTCGCACACAATCCTGCGCAGATACAAAAATAAGCAAATGCCAATTCTAATCAATTAGAAGCACTTAAAACAGTACGCGCAAAAAGCCAAAATTCGACACGAGAGAAATTTTTCAACCAACGCAAAGCAACTCCTCGCAGACACAGCTTGTTCTCAACTTTACGCGGTCCCATATAAAAACACCCCTGACTGAAGCTAAGTCAAGTCCAGCACAGTCTCCATAAAGATACGGACCAATCAAAGGCCTGTTCCTGGCGCTTAACTTGATTTGGAATCCCCTCTCCCCCCTGACAAGTTGATCCAGGGGCTGCGGAAAGCGACGGTGGGGGTGCGAGTAACAAATGCCAGCCTGTTGAAAGCTGTTGAAGTCTAGCGGCCATTAGCACTGGCAGCCACGCCAGAACTCGAAACACAGCTCGAGGGGCTAGGAGCTGAGAAGAAGCAACGTGATGGCATAAACGATTCATCCGTATCAACTTCATTCTCAGCTAGGAGAAATGAGAAAGCAACCTCGGCAGGGTTTACAACCTGCTGCAACGCAACAGACAAACCTGGAGAGATATAGCGAAAGAGGTCTCTGCACCACGCAACGAAGACCATGAGTCGTCCGAGCCCATCAAAAAGCTAGTGTCCGGCACGGCAGCCCAGAAATTGACCAGGTCAGGGCATAAACCCCGTGAGCCAATTCCGTGGAAATGGTCGTTGACAAGGTTAACCTGGTAAAAAGCCACGTTGGCCGAGCCCTCAATGCTGGCCCTGCAAAAGAAGATGCCCGTGGGGACCGGGGATGCTGGTCAGTTATTATACAGCAGCAGTTAGCTGACACGCCGGCTCTTGTGACGGAGGGATTGAGATTCTCTCATTCGAAATAGGTATCACAGCCCTGCCAGCAAATTTGGTGCGCATTGTGTTTATCCGAGGGGGTCTAGTTCTTGCCTGTCTAGTTTGTACTTTTGCAAGCTTCATTGTCTTATTTGCGGCTGAGAATACGAGCGGATGATACCGATCAGCACTTTCTCAGGTGATGGGCGTCATCTTTACCTGGTATTCATCAAGGCCCTAAAGATTGAGACAATACGTCATACAAGTCTTGCTAGGCTGCTGATATTACATGTAGGTAAGATTTGGTAGGCCATCTCGTGAGGCTCCATCTAGCCGCAAGTAACACGTCGCTACTCCTGAGCTTTGTTACTACAGCCGTCATCTCATGATCGTACGGCTCGTGCTGCCCGCCAACCGCATGCGATCAAGTTGGTACTGTAAGAAGCAGTACAAGTGTACACATCACTTTACAGCGGCTCCCATCTATCTGAGACAACTACTCCCGTCGTGCATTAACCACTTACCCAAGAAGACGATGTTTGGCCGACTAGCAGTAGTCGCAGCTATTCCAGCGCCTAAATAGCTCGATCGACGATTGATCGAGCTTTCCGGCTCACTCTTATCCACCCACCCTCCACTCCTTGCCCGCGCAACCCAAAAAGACACTTACCAAGTACTACCACTCACTATATTGCGACGGAGTTGTCATATTTGCGATGCGTCGGCGTGGGTACCGCTACCATTGCTGATGGAGTAGAAGCTCCGCGTGGTTTTCTCCCGAGTTCGCACAAGGCTATTACGGGATGGGGAAGTGCCTCGCTTTCAATTGCGTATCTTGAGATTTGTTGACGTTCCATGACCACATGAAGAGCTAGTGCTGGTTCGATGCCAGTTGAATGTTGAAGGATAAGGTGACTGCGGTGCCTGCTACTGCGAGATATCCGACAGAGTCTCACACCCTAATTGGCCGCATTCCAACTGTGTATACCATCGCCACTACCGCCCGCTGTTTCACGCAACAAAGCACCCCATTCGAGACATTCCCGCGTGTCCATCTCGCTGACTGTCCCTTATTCAGTCTAGCAACACTCACGAGGGAACAATGCCGATGCGGGGTTTTGAACACATGGTTTTGATGCCCACACTTGGACGATCACGCGGTGACGCTTAGCAAAAACCTTGTGAGTCAAAAGGTTTCGATAGCGACGGGTTTGTGCCGCTTTAAGATCCTTTGGTCCTGATTGAGAGATAGACTTTTGTCTACTGCGCAACATCCTTGTATTTGTTTGTTTACTTGAGATATGCTCGTAGGAGTTTTGGTCACTGCGAATGTCTGCTTGGGCGGTTGATGAATAACTCTTTTGGGGGGGGTAAGATTATGTAAATTTATGTTCCTACAATGCTGGAAAGCAGCATTTGGTTCTTGACAGTATTCAATTTAAAAATCTTACCTTGTTAACCTAATGCTCCTACATCTTAGCCATGAGCACCACGCCTTCTCGCTTAACAAAAGAAGTATCGGGTATAACAGAAACATTTCCAAAAATGATGTATAGCGCTTCAGCTCCTTATCCAAATTAAACAAATCCGGAACATCTGAATAAGAGGCTGGTTCCGATAGAAAGACTCATCAAGAGCAATCACCATGAATAATGCTCATACAGCATACAGCATACGCGTCCATCTACATCAACCGTGTTCTACTCCAAACGCGGACAGCAGCTGAAAGAACAGTTGGCACGATAAACCCCCCCCCCCCCCCCCCCCCTTCAAAAAAAAAATTCCACAAAACTCATGATATTTGGGAAATAGAGGAATGTAAACAAAAGTCACGGACTGGTCAGTGTTTTACCACCTTAATCCCTAGCCAAGAGAATTTAAATTTTCAGAACTGGGATTCTTGCCCCATCGAACCTCTTGCCTCCAAATTGAGAAAAGCGCATGATACCATGAAAAAGAACAATGAGCGACCAGAATATCCAAATATTCATTCTCAATTACTGAATTAGGATGAATAAAAAGCAAGAAAAGAAGCATCACTTTTACGAGAAATCCGTTTGTTTACAAGGAGATTAACAATCAAAATCCTGCGACAGTAAAAGGGTAAACCATAAGCAGGGTAGTACATATTAAAAGAGTTTGCAGCTAAATTGGCATCGAATTACGAGACATTGCTGCAATAGGGCAAACTCGACCATTTACCGCCGGTTACAAGAGATTGTCAATCTCCATCTATTCATAGAACGTGCCATGTAGACAAAGATAGAATTGATAGCTAGCGATAATCTATAAAAGGGCAACGTCAGAAATTGACAGCTAGCAGCCGTTTAATTTTCATTGAGCATATCAAATATTATTCTCATCTCATCCTAACCTAGAACCCAACATCATAAATTCTTCCCACGTCCCAGCACACATATTCAAGCATCAAGCACCAATGAATCACCATCGAAAGAAATAGAAAAAATTAGTGTAGTAGCAGCACAAGCAAATTCATGCAAAGCGCTCTCTAAAGAAGGTATATCTATTAAAACCGTTCAAGGATGACTATAGATCCACGGGCCGCCGCATTTTAGACATGAGATTAAATGCCATCTATAAAAAAACCAAAGAAAATCCAGTGCATCAGCAGGTATATATGTGCAATATGCCAAATAATCAAAAGAGAAATGCATTTCCCCATCAACACATGACACGACTTGTTCTTGTACAAGTCATTTCGTAACAAACATCTTCTTTGCCTCTTCAACGCATGTCAAATCAAAATAAAAACTCCCTGAGTATAATGTCTAAACCCCACTTAGGTAAGATAAAGATAAGATATGATGATGAAAAACTTTTTTTGTTTTGGAAAGGGAGGGGAGAGTAAAAGTGCGTCATGAGGTCTTTTTTTTCCTTTCTCAAGAAGGCTTTACTCCTTCTTTGTCTTCTTGAGCGACTTCTTAGGCATGCGAGCCAGCCAGTAGACGCCCAAGGCAGCGAAAATGTTGAAGACAATGTACACCCAAATCAGGCCAAAGTTCCTCCATCGCTCAGAGTAGTGGCTGCCAATGCTAGCCAGGTAAGTGTTGGTCTCAGAGATAGAGCAATAGACACACTCGGTCGTAGAGTCAGGGTTAAGGAGATTGCCTCCAGTGGCGTTGACAAAGGTGGCAAGGTACTTGCCACAGGTTTCACCTGAAGGAGGCTGGATCCTGACGAACTCATTGTCGGCACAGTTGACCACGGTGTTTGCAACACCAACCGATAACATTCCATTTACCAGATAACTGAATGGTGAGACTCGGTACTGCAATGTGCGTTAGTAAACACTCTTTATTATATGAAAGGTGGAGGTAGCTTACCATGAAAATCCAGAAGCGAGGCAGGGAGGATGAAGTAGCAAGAACACCACAGAAGATCAAGCAAAGCATAAACATCAAGTTGGCAATGTTAGCACCAGCCTCAGCGGTTTCGAAGCCGGCAATAATAAAGGTTGAAAAGGTACCACTGAAGATGAGGAAGCTGAGGATGAAGAGGAACATCAGAGCACCGCGCTCATGAAGCTCACCAGTGGGTTCGGCGTTGCGATACAAGCCGACAGGGTAGTACCAGCAGAAGTACATAATGACGGCCATCAAGCTGTTCCAAGGCAGTTCGACAAAGATCTGAGAGAGCATAAAAACCTTCCATGAATAAACCTTTGAGGGTCGTTCGCGAACTTCGTAGAGAGATCGCTGAATGACAAACTGGGGCATAGATTGCTGGATAAGCTGGCCGAAAATAGTGAAGAGCTGGAAGATGGAAAACATCTGGTTCTGGAGACCCTGTTGAGTGTTTGGAGCCTTGTAGAAGATGAAACCAATGAAGAGCGCAACCAGAGTGCAAAGAGCAGCCTTGGAGTAGATGTAGATGGGAGATCGCCAGTACTGCTGGAAGACACGGAACAAGTTCTCCCTCATCTGGGTCATGAAGGGTGCGGCGAATTCATTGAACTTGGTAGGATCGTCCTCGATTACGCTGACCTCTGCAGACTTCTCTCGCTTGATGTTGTCGAGTTCGGCTTGGACGGCTTGGTACTCGGGACTGTCGCGCCAGGTTTCGAACCAGTTGACGTCGGTGTGGGATCCCGGGGCGGCGCCAATGACTTCAAGCATCCATTCAGCAGGGTTGGCTTCAGGCGGGCAAGCGTGACCACCATTTCTCTCGAAATAGCTTGTCAGTGTGTGTGAGTTTTCACCAATGTCACCAAAGTAGACGGTCTTGCCGCCCTTGGCCAAGAAGAGAAGACGATCGAAGCGTTGGAAGAGCATGGCAGAAGGCTGGTGGATGGTGCAAAGAACAGCCTGGCCGGCCTTGGTCAGCTTCTCGAGGAGGTCCAGAATAGCCCATGAGGTTTGAGAGTCAAGACCAGAAGTGGGTTCGTCGACGAAGAGCAACAGAGGAGGCTTAGCAGCCAGCTCGACACCAATAGTGAGACGCTTACGCTGCTCGACGTTGAGACCTTCACCAGGAACACCAACGATGGCGTCCGCGTACTCTTGCATATCCAGGAGCTTAATAACTTCGTCAACATAGGCAAGCTTCTCTTCGCGAGGGACGTGGGCAGGCTGTCGAAGTAGAGCGGAAAAGTTGAGGGCCTCGCGAACAGTGGTGGTTTGCAGATGCAAGTCTTGCTGTTGAACATAACCAGTCTTGCGTTGGAAAGAAGCGTCACGGGGCCTGCCATCAACAAGCATTTCACCAGTGATGACACCCATAGACGTACGATCAGCCAAGCAGTCCAGAAGAGTTGTCTTTCCGGCACCTGAAACACCCATCAAGGCAGTCAGAGTACCAGGCTTAACCCAACCATCGACATTGTCCAGAATACGGCGTGTTTCGCTCTTGATCTTGACCTCGTAACAGACATCATGCCACTGGAAGACGGAAGTTTGTCGTTGGAGCATACCTTCCTTTGTTCGCTCAGACGTCAGAATAGGGCCAATGTTGGCCATGGCAGCCTCGGGATCCTGAGCCTTCTTCTCGGCGTGGACAGCAGCCGTGGGCTTGTGACCGCGGCGGTACATCAAAACTTCTCCCTTGGACTTCTTCTCAGAGACAAGCTCGGCGGAAACCATGTAAGTGAAGAGGAAGAAGATGATGAAGGCAATGACAATACCAAAGTTTCTCCATCGATGACTCCACTCGTATTGGAAAGCGGATCCAACATAGGCGTCACCGCTGACAAAGAGTTGGCCAGAAACCGCGCCGACGGAGCTGCAAACCTGGTTGGCAGAGCTGACGTTGGAGTATTCGGGGAAGTTTTTGGAGGGAATGAAGTCAACGCATTCGAATTCACGGTTGTGAAACTCGTTGACAACCAGTGCCTCGAACGCATAGCTCAGAGGATCAATATAGCCAATCCAGCGGCACCAGCCTAGCATATACCGGGTTGGCAAGACGAATCCAGTGAAGATGACCAGAGAGAGAATCAAGATGGCAGCGGGGACCAGAGCCTGGAAGAGGGTTCGGGAAGCGGATGCAATCGTTCGGAAGATCATGGACATGACCAAGACGCTGGCGAATGAGATGAGCAGGAAGAAGAAGAAGGGGCCGACTTCTCTTCGCAGGTTAGTCATGAAGTAGAGTGTAATGTTGAAAATGATTGCATTAACCACTTTATAAGGCAGATCACAAAGCATAGACGAAATGGCCTCTGCCGAGGGATGGTACAGGGCATATCGAGCGTGCTTTTCGACAATAGGTCGTTGAGCGTACAGAGTCAGAATCTAGTTTGAAACGTTAGTACAAGAGATGGCAAATCAAATCAGCGCGGAGTAACGGGATACATACTTCGAGAGCACTAGCGAAGGCGTTCATCAGGCAAGCAAAGAAGAGTAGAGATCCTCGTTGGAAGAAGCTAGAGGCATCCTCCGAGAGGTTGTAGTACACACTACCGATGATGAGAGCCATTCCGAAGTTACCAATGAGAGAGCCTATAGTTAAGCTTGGATCTCCCGTCAGGCGCCTCCAGCCGCGCCACAGACAAAGCTGGATCTGCTGAGTATATGACAGGGTGTAAGGAGACTTTACGCGTTGACTCTTGGCTTGCTGGGCTTTGCGGGAGGCACGGAATGCGTCGGCATCAGGGCCATTGATTGGGTGGCCTTGTTTGTACTCCTCAATCTCAGCCTGGAGCGCCTTGTATTGGGCACTGTTCTTCCAAGCGGCGGCGAACTCGTCAGGGGTTCGGGGCGCCCTGCCTTCCCAGCCGGGACGAACAATACGCTCAATGGGAGAAGTCATCGAGGTAAGGAAATCAGGGGTGGTCTGGCGAGCAGGGCACTCGAATCCAAGGTCGATAAAGTACTGCTTGGCCTCGTCACCTCGGCCAAAGAAGATCTGGCGACCCTCGTAAAGCACGACGGCCTTGTCGAACATGTCGTAGGCGCTCTGGGGAGCCTGGTAGATGGAGACGCAGGCAGTGCTGTGGAAGAGCTCGGTTTGCAATCGCAGGGTCTTGCAGAACTCGACGGCGTTGGCAGAGTCGAGACCACGGGTTGAGTTATCCCAGCATTGCAGCGGAGCGCCAGACAGGGCAGCTTCAGAGATGGTCACACGCTTGCGCTCACCACCCGATACTCCTCTGATGTACTCGTTACCAACACGAGTGTTGACAGTGTGAGAAATACCAAACATGGCCATGACAACATCTCGAAGGTGGGCGGCGAAGTCGTTCCTGCTTAGGCCTTGAGGAAGCTGTCTGGGCTGTCTGGCTCGAGCAGCGAAAGTGAGGGTATCACCAACGCTCAGCTGAGGAAAGTGGACATCGACTTCGGCGGTGTAAATGGCTTCACCACGATGGTGGCTGTGCATTTCCTTGGCAGAAATACCTGCGCGCATGTACTGTTAGCATAATGAATGGCACTGCAGCACAATAAATCTTTTGCTGTCCCAAGCCACAGCTTATACCGTGGATCCAGCCTGCGAATTAAGGATCTGACAAGAAAATCAACCCGCTCTATATCCAACCACTAGCTTTACATGTCTCATCCACATCCTCTCACAACGACTAATGATGGGGGGATATTTACCTTGATAATTGAAGTAGGAATCGTCATCAACATAGATACCGTTCATCTCGCCAGCAATAGTTTTCAAGAAGGTCGAACATCCAGATCCAGGCGGGCCAAGCACAACCAACATCTCGCCCTTGCGGACAATACCATCAAACTGACGCAAGATGTCGATGCGCTGCTTGTTGGAGGAGATGAGACCGCCTGCCCAGCCAGCAAGCGAAAGCCAGACGTTTGCGATATCCTTCTGGTAGTCTGTGGACTCGCCAAAACCGTGGACATTGAGGTTCTGGAAGCAGACGCCGGCAGAGCGGAATGAGCCGCCATCCTGCGAGACGAGCCCGACAATGGCCTTGGCCCATTCCTTGCCGCTGAAGTTCTCAGAAGCTGGATTGAGGGGTGAGTCTGGGCCGGCGAGGAAAGGGTTGTCGCCGGCAGCTCCAGAGGCGCGGGAGTATGAGCGGGCCAGAGCCTGGACCACAGAGGCCCTTCGCTGCATCTCCTTGGAGTCGTCCACGTAGACGTCATCCTCGTCGGCCTCGAGCGTCCGCGACGGCGATTCGCTGTCCTTTTCGTTGAACGTCTCCGTCTTATCGTCGTGGACCGGTGTCTTGGGCACGTTGCCAATAATGGCGCCCTCGTCCTTGGCCGTGGCGTCGCTGGGCGTCGCCATGGCTGTGGCTGTGGCTGAACCTCGCGTGCGCAGTGAATTGGAGACCTTTTTTTTTTTTCCCCTGTTCTTGTTCTGTCTGTGGTTCTCGACTCTTTTTATGTGTGTCTCAGAGTGGCGAATGCCGAATGCGTCTAGAAGCCACCGAAATAGCTTTGATGTCTCAAGACCACGCTTCGCCGTATGGCAAGCCGATTACAAAAGATTGACTGGCACCAGAATTAAAAGAGGGATAAAAGAAGAAAAAAGGGCCAACTCCAAGAATGAAGCTGAGCGTAAGGAGCCCAGGTGCAGGAAGAAGAAAGAGGATTTTAGCTTCCTTTTGATGGATTAGGCACTCGAGTCCAACCACTTGCGCAAGGGTCACGAAATCCGCAGTCCGGGTGCAGTCCGACCCGTGAAAGTCCAGCCCCATTTCTTCCGCCATCGACCAAAAGGCCTGCCCTGTTCTCCGTAGTGAGTCCGCAAAACTCCACCAGCGGAGCCTCTACGCAGAAGACCCAAGCCTTAATTTGGGGGGGCATCCATCGCTGTAGCGTCCACTGCAGAGAGCGCCAACACGCTGGGCGGTCCGTCCCTCCACAGAAGCGCGGCAGCCCTTCCATCGCCAGCCTAACACAGTTGAGCACATAAGAAATAAGAAGGCAGCGACTAGCGAGGGCCAGTCCGCTACGAGTTAGGGGGTGCCCTCGGAGTACTCCGGACCTGGTTAGAGCTGACCTTTTATACGCGTATCGAAGGGGCCACTTGTTCGCCGTTGCAGACGAATTTCCTGCGTATGCGAGCAAATTACGAGCATGATACGTACTGTGTACCTACAGCACAGTACCTGATGCTGTGAGGGAGTGCAAATCGAGCTGCGTGCTCTCTCGGTGCGGTTGCATTCCGGGCGCCCAAGATCACGATCTCGCGTGCGTATCGCCACGCGCAGGGCGCTTTGTGTGATGTGCTCACGACCACGACATCACGTCAAAAGACGCTACCTGTCAACGGCCCAGGGCGTACACATCATTGATTCGATCCCCTAGCGAGGTACATGCTACGTAGCAGTCAGCTCCTGCTGTCAACCCCGTACTCGTACAGCAGCGCTGTTTTGCCATACCGCTCATCTTGATGCTTTTGGGTCGTCGTATCGCCAGCCACTGGCTCCAGCCATACGCGTACGAGCAACTCGTCCAGCCATGCCCCGTCGTTCACTGAGCAAAATGGACCAATCCGCCGGACGGATTCATTCGACCGACAGGGCCCCACGAGCCAATCTCGAGCACGATTGGCTGGCCTGGCACATCGCCTCAGCCCGCAAAGCCTCGTCGCCCCGGGCGCTGTCGGGTTTTAGCAACGACCCGACACCCCGCCACAGGACAAGTACCAAGTACGGGTGCCGAGTCGCGCCACAGCATTGAGTTGTTACAGATCACATACGTGCGCATGCAGACACGGGACCAGCGCGGCGCAAGGGGTCGATATGGAGTGATTTCCAGGCGGTAGGACGCAGCAGTAGCGGTATCATGATATCCCATATACGGTGCATACAAGCATTCACTTACAGAGCGGTGTACTGGTAACAAGGAAGAGCGTATGCCCAAAGAGGTTTTTGAGCCCTTTCAGATGCATGTTGGGTAGAAAATACTGACACTGACTCCTTACTTCTACACTGCCTCTACGTGGTAATATTAAACAGTCTGTTACTACTTCTACAAGTAGAGTTTCAAGCATAGAGATCGCCAAGCCCTCCTAAAAGAAGACGAATTGATATCAGATGTGTCCCAAGCTTCCACCCCTTGGGACCGTCTAGTCGCCAAGATTAGCGCATCGATCCCCATAGCCGATTCCATACGAGAGGTACATTCATGTAGGCCTACGTATTCGCGTCAAACGCTGAGATATAGCTTTTCATCCCTCCGCAAAGGATTACCATCCCTGAAGGCCTTTATTTCCGATAACAGAGCTGCCAACACTGCTGCTGCTGCTGCTAGTATTACACTCACACGCCGCTGACTTATGCTTTTATTTTAAACTCCATCTAAATTTTGCTGCCGTTTCAGTGGCGCTGAGCTTCGTTCGGGGAGCTCACGGGTCCGGATAGGACCCCGATACGTGATGTGATTTTGATGAAGAGGTGCTAGTACTGGCTTTTACACTCCGCAACAACTGCAGATCTGCTGGCCACACATGGCCAATGTCTCAGACATTACGTCCTGGGCCGTTATTTTCGCTCGGAGCCGCAATAGAAAAAAAGTCCATATATACCAAAGTCCATGACTGAAGATCTTGTCGTCACCACCCACTCACTCCCTTATCTATATGCGTAAGAAGAGTGTCTAGAAATGGCAGTAAAAGCACCCTCCCCTGGATGGGTCCTCTTTGTACGAGGTTTGAATACTACCAAGCATCATCGGCTGTCGCTGTGAGCTGTGAGCTGTGAGCTGTGAGCTGTGAGCTCCATTCTAGGTACTACTAGTTGATTATGGTTATCATCGTAATTACGAGTCACTATTTCGTCTGGCATATCCAAGGATGTTTGCCCAACTGTTACCTATCAGATTGAGATTACAAAACGCTCCTTGCTACCTAGTAGGCATAGCAAAGACGTAAAGTAGCTGCCTCATCGTAATGCCCCTCTCGCCCCAGCATCAGACCCCAAAATAAACTCCATAATAACACATGTAGTAAGTAGGTATCTATACTTGGCGTGGTCAATGTATGCCTGGAGTAAGTATTTTCTATACCGCTGAGTCAATCTATCAGCCTATGAGCCCCTTTTCACATCTCCCTTTTTGCTGGCAGCCAGCCATGCCCCAAATCATCAAACTGGGGAACAATTTTCCGCAACATACTTCCGCAGGTACATTTCCCGCTCCGCATCTCAATCAGGAACCTCAAACTGTAAATACGGCTCTATACTCCGCCAACGTTTGACGTGTGAGGCTGCTGTTTCATCGTATTAATTTCAGACAACGCAATGCTATCAGCGTAGAACTCGGATAGCAGTTGATAAATATTGTCAAACTCTTCCATATATGACTACTTTTTCATGAAAACTTTGATCTATCTGCGATAGTTTTGCATGCTAGTGCCTAAAGCCCCCCTTTCATGCGGCTGACTCCTTGCTGGAGAGAGGACTGAGTCACAGCCAAGTCTGGAATTGGATTGTGGCAAAGCACCCATGCGGTCAATGGCAGTCTGTCAACGGTAGATAAGCGCTGCTGAAAGTTGTAGTCATCATAAATACGAATAAGCAAAAAGAGGATTCGGTGGTTGACTGATTTTCTCCTATATCCTACATTTGACTGATCGCTTTGAGGCTTGATGGTGCAGGCCTTTTGTTTCATAGGTAGATTTGATGTAGTACCTAATGTGTTAATCGATTGAACGTCTCACGCACATGCTAGACCAAGAATCAACTCGTTGTCAGATTACATTGTTGAAAAACTTAGTATGTCACTTGGGTCGCTTTGTATCATTCTGTGAAACATCGAAATCGGATAAGTGGGATATATATTCAGCGGCTGATATTCTGAACAATCAGCCGCCTCAGCTACTTTTACTACATACAGATCTATCTTGTTTTTTTTTTTTGTTGTCCAGCGCGGCATCTTACAGAAAGTTGATGCCTACTCCCAGCTGCACCCCCTTTGTGACGAGCTCTCCCCTTCTGACTATCACCGGCAAGCCAAAGTTGAGTTCAAACCTCGCCACGGGGTGGGCGTACACAAGCCCAACACCAGCTGCAAAACTGGGGGGCCCGTTGAATAGCTCTCCAACAGCATTAAACATGCCATTACGAACTATTCCACCACTTAGCCCGTCTGACGCGCCTTCAGACTTTAGCTTGTTCTTCAGAGCAACCAGACGACCTCCGTTTGCAAAGAGCTGAAATCGGAGGCCAGAATCAGGCCCCTTGTAGGGTAAGGGGAAAAGCATGTTAACGCTGCCAGCAGCGAACGCATCTCCACCCACGGCATCCCGGCCATCGTGCGGTCCTAGTCCACCAAGCTTGAAGCTGCGAATGTCCGTTGGCCCTCCCAGCAAGAAACGGTCGTTAAGACGGCTAGGCAGAGCTTTGCCACCAAAGTTGTATCCAAGCGGCAATGGGTAGAGCAGGCCTGTTCTAAATCCAGCTCCAATAGAGATTCCCGAGGGTCCTTTAACACCGGGGAGAGGAATAGGGACGGCACCACTTACTTCCAAGTCGCCCCTGGAAAAGGCAACATCGCCGCCCAGAGGCCCGACACCTGCTAGTTCTAGGCCTGTTCGTACCATATAACCGCTCTGTGGCAGCTGAGGGTTGTCTCGCCTCTCCCTATAGAACACATGCTTGATGGCGCTCTTGATTGTATCACCAGCATCTTGTCTGATAGTAGGACTAGCATCAGCCATAAGCCCGGTAATCTGTCGCCATGATCCTGAATATTCGACAGAGTGTGTATCTCGTTGGCGGTTAAGCCATGAAAAGCGCACCGTCCCTCCTTTCAAGACCTCCTCATGTGACGCCCAGGGCTTTTCCACGGCTGAAGACAGCGCCTCCAACGAAATGCGCATGTCTGGGTTGCTCAGCACGGGAGCACTTAGATTTGCGCTGTAAGCGGATCGTGTACGAGTGCCTGCCTTTGCATTGAGCGTGAGCATTTCAGCTCCGCCAAACATGTTCCGCCATAGCAAAGAGCCGTATGCAGACCCCTCGCCATTTCCAACATCCGTGCCTGTTTGAAGCTTAAATCGGGGCAGCTCTCGTAATCCGATGGAAATGTCCACATCAGTAGGACTTGTCGAAGCATCGACCTGACTCGATTGGGACAGGTAGACCTGTGGAGGCTCTCTCAAGATTTCTGGTTGTCTCTATCAGCAGCTGTGTCAAGATGATGCCCCGCTTGTCGTTCTTACGCAGTCCACTGAGCTTCCCAGTTGCTACCTGCAGCCTCGATAGCACCTCGCCAACGGTATACGGAGGGTCTTGGCTATCGCTCAGTAAGGGATTCAGTATAGGATCGAGAAAGCCCCGTCGAATGTTCTTAGCCCCCGTGACCGAAACCTCATTGACGGTCATTGGCATTGACATTTGATCCACCATCTTCAAGCACGGTCAGTCGCGACTGGAATTTCCTCTGTAGACAAGGTTCGGCAGTACCAATTGAGAAATCCTCTGCTCCTTGGCCTCATCCTCGGCGCTTTGAAACTCTGGCCTCGCTCTGGCATCGCGGAGCACGTCCTCGGGACCCTCGTGCAGTTTATTAAAGTGATTTGCGGACTCGAGAAGCTGTCAGCTGCCGCCCCTTGCCAGCTTGTCCCATCCAGTGCTTACCGGCCGCCCAGAAGATTCTGAGGTTGGCGCCATTGTTCAGCGCCTTGAATCTGCCGATCCGCTCGATCAAGTCAGCGCATGCAATTGCAATCGGAAGATTTGACCTTGGCTAGCCTGGCTCGATTCGGGAGGGTCATCCTTGCGCAGCCGAGCTCGAACCTGTGGCGCAACCTTGGCAGCACCAGCCACATGCCACGCTTTAGCGTGTGGCGGCGAAACAGGCACTGTACTCGCACTACTGACGCTACGTACTCCATAACCGCCAGCGCTCTTCTTTTCAGTGAGGCTGGAGACCCTCGGCCTAATAAACCTCGTTTCATCATCGTTCGTCGTAATAATTGTCCGTGTCCTCGTTTATCCAGTACCACTTTAATTCTATCAACACCAACCCTTTTCTTCCCGCCAGCGTCGCTGTATTCATTACTAGACTTTTGATCTTCGACTTCTTCTGCTCTTTCTTTTCTAGGAGCAGCCCGATTCGTTCCACGGAGACTTGCGCACGCGATCGCTTCAAAACGCTCTTTAATCCCAAGCTTTAACCAGACTGTCCTTCTCTGTTCTCCCAACTGCGACCATGGCCAGCAAAGCTGCCCAAAAACGGGTTTGTCATTTACCCAAGCCAAGAATCATGGTTAAATTGTGTACGCTAACAGTCGGGTCCAGTTAACGCGAGAGTACAAGACCATTTCCGAGAACCCTCCTCCTTATATCACCGCCCATCCTTCCGAAGCCAATATCCTCGAGTATGTCGCTCCTTATTTTTGCGGATTCCGAACCGATTCTGACACTGAAGCGCAGATGGCATTATATAATTACCGGCCCTGAAGACACTCCCTACCACGGAGGACAGTATTGGGGAACACTCGTCTTCCCTCCGAACTACCCGTTTGCGCCTCCTGCGATTCGTATGCATACCCCATCGGGGCGATTCCAGCCATCGACCAGACTTTGCCTTTCTATATCCGATTTCCACCCAAAATCTTTCAATCCAGCATGGGAAGTCTCGACCATCTTGATCGGCCTTTTATCGTTCATGACCAGTGATGAGATGACTACCGGCTCTGTCTCGACATCTAGCGCTGAGCGGAAATTCCTTGCTTCACGATCGCGATGGTGGAATTCTACCGGCGGCGGGTCACAAGCAAAGGGAAATTACGCTACAAAGGGCAACGTCAAGGCCGGTGATGGAGGCGCCAAGTTCCGCTCAGAGTGGCCAGAGGTGGACGCTGAGAACTGGGAGTGGATGAGGAAACACAAGATAGACGCAGCCACTGGCGCAAAACCCGACGGTGACAATGGTTCCTCTTGCGGACCACAGCTGGGCATTGCCGGATCTAGCGGTAACCAGGCCCAGGCTGTGGTAGATGCTGTCGTCCAGCAGCGAGACGCCGGGCGAGGCTGGCTCTTTCGGAACAAGTTACTGGTCGCTGGTGCAGCGATATTCATCTACGTACTCATTGCGAGGCTGGTGAGTGGCAACGAAACCTTGGCATAACTCTCTAGGGTTTGGAAATTTGGAGTATCAGAAGATATCCTCCATGATTCAGCGCGGGTTCGGCGCGGGTTATACAGGTAATACATGAGACCGCCATCGGCAGTTTAAAGAATGGCGTTTTAGGTTGCGATTGGGAAATTAGTAGTAATTGAATTTATTTTATATTTTTTTCCAGATTGCAGATATCTTTCTAGGTATAAAGAGACGTGTTTAAGGATTGTGCTGTGGACTTTGACTTTATTTCTCTATTCCATCGCCAACCCATGTTCAACTAGAAGGATCAGCAGCAACAGCATTAGTTGCTGAGCTGCAGGCGAGGACAATGCAACATCTGCCTGTCTCCAGCCAATTTATGATTTACGGCATGATCTACCATCACCTAAAGTAAATCAGGCATGCATTGCATCAACTCCATACCCAGAGGGGGTGTGACTAGTCCTTGCTTAGGCACTTTGATCTCTACTAGATCAGATCAGTGAGTGATTCACTGGTGGTGTTTTTGCGTGTCAGCTCGCCTTCGCCGCAACATGCATGCTATCCACCGATTCACAGCAGAAAAGAGGCAATTTGTAAACACACAGTCATACTGCATATACTACTAGTATTTTGTAACATCAAGCAGCATGCAGGCTGAACCCGAAATTCACCCGCGTCCAGATGCCTAGCAGCGGCTGTCTCACCCAGTATTAGTCGTAGCGGCTGGTGCGCGCGTATGAGGTGCAGCCTCTGCGGGGAGGGAGGAAAAAAAAATTCAGTGCTCTTTGATGCATGTCCGATTTAGTGTCATCACTGAAAGGCCTTGTTACATAACAAACTCCTCTTTCAGCCGCCTTCTTTCCTCCCATCCACTGCCACCGACGCCAGCGCTGCTTCTGCCTCTCGCCCACGGCGACGATTTCTGGCATTGACCAGCGCAGTCTCCCATGACGGGACTCATGCCTCTTTGCCGAAGCCTCCAGAGTTGTCTTCCAGGTCTGGCGCGCGGGCGATTGGAAATCCAGGGCCGACCCTGCCCCTCGCCGACCTGCGGATTTTAGAACGAGGCTCCAGGCTCTCAGCCCACTTCCGCCTCGCCCTGCGACCCATCAACAGATTCGACGTGCTGGCCCTTCGACCGCCACCATGGCCCCGTCCAGCAAAGCGGCCAAGGCTCGCAGGCCTGCTGTCGTGTCCAGCAAGCCCGTGCCCAAGCCCGTGACGCCTGCGATTCCTCTGCCCTATGTCAAACGCCAGGCTGCGGCCGCAGCAGCAGCGGCAGCGGCAGCAGCTCCCGTGACTGCCCTGCCCTCGCTCAACACCAAGCCAGAGGATACAGCAAGTCCTCGCAACGGCACTCTTGGCGTGCAGGCCAACGACGCGAACCAATCTTCCTCGCCCACCCTGATCGCAAACTCGGTCCATGCCAGCGAGTCGCTGCCAGACAGCAGCAGCCAGGAGGGCAAATCTGCCACCCAGACGGATCTAAGCTCTCAGAGCGCTGAGGGTAAGTTGTCCGCATGATTAATGCTCCATGGACGAGAATGAGAAGGCGACTGCATCGTGGCATAACATCCTTCTGCTCGCTCCCTCTGCGGTATGCTTGGCAAAGACCTGTCGGCTAATGTTGGAGTTATAGCTATCGACACGTCCAAGCAAGTTCCCCCCCGCTGCTGTCAACAAGCCCGGCGCCACTGCAGACCACGTTGCTGGTCAAGGCGGACCTTCGACCAACTACGCCGTGCAGCCACCAAATCTAGGAGCTCCAGCTGCTCCAACTGCTCAAGAAATCTCTTCTGAGCTACAGGTCCAGCATCACGATCCAGCGATGGCCCCAGCCCAGGGCGAAGCCAGGCACAACCCGGGTAAGCTTTACTCTTGTCGTATTCCAGCCTATTGAGCTTGAAAACTGATCATCATGCTCTCTCGTAGCCCAGTACCCCCCGGTGAAGCTTGTTTCCTCTCAGCCTCCTCCACCGGTGTCTCCCACTCGGTACCAGATGCCGCCACCTTTCCAACCGGCCCACCCTTCAATGGGCATCGCAGCGAACGGGGATTTGTCTCGTGGCCCCAGGCATCCTTTGCCAAATGGCCCCCTTCATATGCACCAAGCTCACCCCAGCAACGGTAGTATTCACTTCGGAGTGTATCACGACTCTCAAAGCTCCTCGCCGGCTCCACCTCACTCTGGGGGTATTGTTCCACCTCCTGGTATGCCCATGCCTGACGGACGTCCGCATCCCATGATGCCTCACAATGGAGGTGGATTCCCGCCAATGATGCCATATATGACTGACATGATGCCTGTTGCCAACTTTGACGGCTATGGCCGGCCGATTGCCTATGCGCCAATGGAGTCGTACCACCAGTACGGCAATGCGATGGGCCAGTCAACGCCGCTCAGCTTCCATGACTCCCAGTCCTCGGCTCACGCTGAAGAAGCTCCCATGTATAACCAGTATCGACCTGCACCTCTACCCAATGGCGCTGCTGGGCCGGGCGACGAGGCTCAAGCTCAAAATCAACCGGGGAGGGCGTTCAGGCCACCGGATTATTCCCAAATGATGCCCAACCACGGCCTGCCTCCCCATATGGCACAGGGTGACGATGCCGATGGACTTTTGGGCTACTTGCAGCAGCAATTTGCCTCGCCTGAATTTGCCGATTGCACTTTGGAGCTCCGGTACACGGACGACAGGGCTGCGCCTGTGCGGATCCCTGGCCATAAACTCATATTCGCCCGCAGCTCCCATCTCTTCAATCTCCTGCAGACTCAAGCTTTTCAATCGTCCCCCAACGACAGATCTCTGCAAACGATTCTCATTGAGACAGGCAGTAAATGGATCCGCTCAGATTCCTTTTACATGGCTGTTCAGCGTCTGTACGGGCTACCACGATTCCAAGCTCCCCCGCCTCCTCCTCAACGCGTGGGTATGGAACCAGGTGACGTGATTGCCGCTGGATCAATCAATGAACAGATTGGTTTTGCCATCTCGTACGCTGCTGCCGGCCAATTACTCGCTTGGCCCTCTGTTGTTAGACGCGGCTGTGAGATTGCTACCCATCTCCTGAGCTGGGAGACTTTGGAAACAGTGTTGGAGTTTGCACTGGACGGATACCAAGACAAGGGCTCTCATGACGTCTACAAGTACGAGAGTGGGTCTCCGGTTCTCCTCAGTGCCATTGTCACCTTTATCGTTCACAATTTCCCCTCTCACTTCAACTTTGATACCGAAGCTGTGGAACTTGCACCTTACAGCAGGTTTCCGATCAACCCACCGCCGCTGACCAAGGGCTCTTCCGGCGACAGAGAGACGCTCTCGGCGCCTACCGAAGGGTCCCACGTCCAACTTGGAAAGGGACGTCGCCCTCAAAAGATCAACGGTATCCAGTTTGGTGATTTATCCTTCTCTGAAGGAAAGAACATGGCCGAGGCAAACACTCCCAGGGCCGCCCGGGCCGCGCAGCCAATCTCGGTGTCGATTCTGTCCAGAATCCTCTTGGAAATCCCATTCCGCCAGCTGAAGAGAATCTTGGAATCCTCCGGGTCCGGTAACGTAAACGGCTGGGCAAATGCCGAGTCTCGCTATCGTATCATTAAGATTGCAGTTGAGGAGCGTGAATCGCGTCGCCGTCGAGTCTTGGAAGCCGTTGTGTCCGGAGAAGTCCCCGAAGCAGAGCCGATCCGACAGGGCCTCTGTAGCCCCGAACCAAGGGACCTTGGCTGGTGGACTGCCCTTGGATGGCAGGAAGAGCTTCTACCATATGGCAATCCGGATGGACCTACCTTGGCTCGCAAGTGGGTTCCCCTGGTTGGCCTCCAGAGTGGCCCCATGTCCAACATTCCTGAGTATCCATGAAGTCGTTGAGTTAGATTAATGACTAACCATGAGTCTCTCAACGAGTTGACGAATCCCATTGAGCATTTGGCGTTATAGCTCTCTAAAAAAAGTTTTTCGGTTTGACCTTTTGCATTGCAAAGGGCGCCAAACCCGTTTTCTCCTTTTGTTTTTGAACATTGGCGTGCATTGGTGCTTTCATTGCAACATTAAGATTACCGACAGGTTATTTTTGTTTTTGTGGAAAAGCTGCCTTTTTAGGTGGGTTGCGGAGGTGAGGATTAGGAGTGCCTCTCCAAAAGTGGTCATTTATCAGAGGTGCCCTCTTTGAACCGTCTTGTGGGAGGAAAACAGGTGTGACGGGGGGGATTTAACTGGGAGTGCAGAACTGGAAAAGGCATGGGCGAAATGGGATATTGGTATTAAAAAGAAAACAACAGGCTGCCTTCAATCAGAGGCATATGACGAACATTGATGATTAAAAAAGTAGCTACTTCTCAAAGAAGTGGCCAGATAATGCGGAATGGATATTGCGCTGTTGCGACTGCTTGCTTGATACAAGAGCAAATGGCTGGAAGGGATGGACAAAAAGGCTGGTGGTTTGGTTCGTATCTTGATTGCGATAGCAGGTAGTTTATAATAGGTAGTTTAGACATGTGAGGATATATTAGACATGGCCTCTCTTGATCTTTGATAAAGACGAATACGTGATGTGTTTGTAAGATATATCCAAGGGGGGGTCCAAACTCCCTGAAGCATACGAATAATAGCCCTAAATGCAGTAACGATGTCCGCGACTCCTATTTGTGGTATTGGGTGTGCTGTGGTTTTCTTATACTAGTAGGTTGAGGTTGGTGATACAACAAGTGTACTTATTTGCCTCGTCAAATTGGAAGAAGACGCCCATTAATCGCCATTCCCCTTCACTTTTACTACGAAATAGCGACTATTGAAAAGTGTTGGCGCCATCGAGGCCGTCTTAGTCGCAAAGTCATCAAATACTGGGGAACCCCACCACTAAGACTCAAAGGTAGCGGTACCCCGTGCAGGTACACTGGCTGTGACGTCCACATGTTGCCGCGCTGCCGAGGCTCTTTCCGGCGCCTCCCCCAGCATTCCATTCGCTCCAGTAAATGCACAGGCGGGCTTCTGTAACTTTTTGTCCATCTCGATTCGAGAAGCTGGCTTGGCGATAGCCTCATCCTGGGCTGTTCTCTGGGGATACGCCAGACGAACAGAGCGAGATACAGGGAGCCAGAGATTACGCGCAGCTGCTGCTCCGCTGCCCCTTTGCACCGCGCCCTTGGGCAGCAACATCAACATCTTTTTTGTCGGCGGTTGCGCCACAGACTCGTGGTCAAGGGCATCCATCTTTACGGATGTAACTTGCCTCTGGCGATTTCGCTACACACCCGGCTCCAGCTCCCGAGCTCCAGCTGCTGCCAGGCTACGACCGACATTTTACAGCCACCACGACGTCGACGAATACTCGGCCCCCAATGGCATCATCGTCACCATCGCCAGCGCCGCCGCCTCCTGGCGGAAAGGCTGTCGCGTCCACCACCGGCTCTTCCGCCGGGCCAGATCCGGTTCTGCGCAATGCCCTGCGATACACCATCTCGCCGCGCGAATATGCGGCCCTGCACAGATACGTGCTCTCCAAGTCGCGGGCGCTCCGCCGCGCAGCGCCCAGCCCAAGCAGCGTGGAGAAGGCGCTGCAGCCGAGGAAGGGAGGCGACGACTACAATGCCAAGGCGGTGCGGCATTCGCTGCGCGTGTTTACGGCGACGTGGATAGGTATGAAGGCGTGGGACGCAATCATGAGGAGGCTTGGGAATAAGGAGTGAGTCTCTTCCTTTTGGGCTGGTAGCGTGAAGATGTTACTGACCGAATCCCGTCCAGACCAGGCGGCAGTGGCCAGAAGAAGCCGTTTTACAAGTCTCCAGCGCTGAGGCTGTCCATCTCGCTCTCGACAATCTTGTTCCTCTACCGTGTTCTGTTCCGATTCCTCACCAGACTGCGTGCCCATCTCTTGGATCCGCAGGCAGAGCCCTTCCGGCTGCGCAACCCACGGACGTCGGCAACGCTGACATCGCCATTTGCGCCGGCCATTGGAGCCTCGCTTGCGGGTCTGGCTCTCGGCGCCTATCCGTCGTCGCAGATGCGAGTCAGTATCGGCATCTATGCCATGTTCCGCGCTCTCGAGTTTGGCTGGAATGTGTGCGAGAAGGAGGGCATGATCTGGGGCATCAGGAATGGCAAGAATCGAGAGCGGCCTTGGTGGTTTGGTAGCTGGATGCTGCAGCCGTTTGCATTTGGACAGTTGCTCCATGCTGCTGTTTTTGACCCGGACTGCTTTCCAACTGTATGCTATGCTTCTTCCTCCCCTGTGACTGATGATCCCGTGCGTTGATACTGACGATTGATTAGTCCTTTGGAGACTGGATCTTCAAGCATTCCGCCACATACCTGCCTCCGCGGCCAGAAAACTATCCTACGGCCCTCAAATGGCCAGGCGCTTCGCAGATATTGGAGAATATTGCAGAGATGGCTCGACTCAACTGGCCGTAAGTGGAATCTTCCTGATCTCTATTTGTGTCCCTCTGAACTAAACATATCTAGACCCAACATATCTCCCATCTTGTTCCCCAACAAAGAAGTCCTTCCACCTTCACTTGCTGGCGTATCGCCGCTGAGTTCACAGGCTCATCCACTTATTACCTCTCTCTCCTGTGCAACTCTTCACCCAACCGACCCATCTTGTCTACGAACATACCTGACCTTTTGGCTCAATTCCTTCCCAACCATGACTCGCTTCTTCCTCATCTTTTACTCCGCCTTGACCATTGTCCCCAAGTTTCGCAACTTGTACAACTTTCCCTTTTCCACCATTCAGCGGATGATATCTCAGGTGCTGCGCCTCTCGACCTTTGCTACCGGAGCCATCTCCACGGCATGGGCATCTCTTTGCTTTTTCCAGCAATATCTCCCCCCGCCATGTTCTTGCCACCCAACGCATCTTCCTCGGGGGCTTCTTCGCGGGCATGTGGGCTTGGGTGGAGCGTCGCCACGGCCGCAGCGTGTTCTTGTACTCTGCGCGGGCCAGCGTCGACAGCCTGTGGAAGGTTGGCGTGAAGCGCCGCTGGTGGAAGGCGATGAAGGGCGGGGATGTGTGGGTGTTTGTCCTTGCGCTGGCGATTTCGGGTGTCGTGTACGAACGCGATGCCAGGGCTATTCGGGAGGGTCAGTGGCGTAAGGGTATTAGCTGGCTGCGGGGCGAGGGGTGGAAGGACTGGGCTTTGGAGGAGGATGGTGAGGAGGAAGAGGGTGAGGACAAGGACAAGGACGAGTAGAAGATGAGAGGAAAAGAACGGAGGACCATCTCTCAAGCTGAGATGTTGCCGGGTTGAAATTATAGGTGAAGGCGATTGTGTACGATTTTGGAGGAGCTGTAACGTATTGGCGTTGGAAGGACAATTCGGACTCGATATTGATTAGGGAGGCCGGCGGTTTGTTATATTCAGGTCTCATGTTAGAGCTATACATGTAGGCGGGGCGTTGTCCATGGGCGAGTCTTCTTTGAGATGCTAAGTGGTATACATTTTGTTTAAACACTCTAAGGGACATCCTCATAGAAATCTAAAGGTGAAAGCTATGCAATCCAAAGAATCATCATGCTTGTTCATAATGTCAATTTATCTCATTCTAGTGATCGCTAATATCCTACAGAACCTACCAAATAGTATATAAACACTTGTGCTCGTCATCTCCCTCAAGCCATACATTCAACGCTGCTCGAATGATAAAGTCTCTTCTTGTTATGCTTCTTTTACTTGTTCTTTTTTTTCCCTTCTTCTCCCCCCCCCTTTAGTCGGCGAGGTGGCTTCTCACCTCCTTATCAGCCGGCTTCGCCCAGTGCGCCTTGACTCCGCCCCAGCTCTCCTCGCTATATCCCTCCTGGACCTTCTTGCACGTCCGCAGCCCCCATTCAGTGACGCCCACCATGAGGCTGCTCTCAAACATGAAGGCACAGCTGCCGGCGCCAACTTTGACCGGCGCCAGCTGGGCATTGCGCGCGCCCTCGTAGCTCTCGGCGTCCGGGCCGTGGCCGCTCATGACGTTGTGCAGGCTGGCGCCGCCGGGCACGAAGCCGCCCGCGCCGCCGCGCTTGGCGTCGTAGCCGCCGCAGATGAGGCCCATGAACTCGCTCATGGTGTTGCGGTGGTACCAGGGCGGGCGGAAGGTGTCCTCGCCGACGAGCCAGCGCGGCGGGAAGATGACAAAGTCGGCGACGGCGGTGCCCGCGACGGGCGACGGGGCCGAGAGCACCGTGAAGATGGACGGGTCCGGGTGGTCGTAGGAGATTGTGCCGATGGTGTTGAAGCGGCCCAGGTCGTACTTGTAGGGGTAGTAGTTGCCGTGCCAGGCGACGACGTCAAAGGGCGTGTGCGCCTGGCGCGTCTCGAACAGCGAGTTGTTCATCTTGACGGTGACGGCGAAGGCGTTGCTGCCCTCGGAGGCGGTTGCGCCAAAGTCCTCGCTGAAGTGAGCCACGGGCGCCTGGAAGTCGCGCGCGTTGGCGAGCCCGTTGGAGCCGATGGGGCCCAGCTCGGGCAGCACGAAGTGGCCCTGGTACAGCTCCAGCGCGTAGCCTCTGGCCGGGCCCGAGATGCTCACCTGGTACTTGACGCCGCGCGGGATGACGGCAATCTCCATGGGCCGCACCAGCAGCCAGCCGAACTCGGTGCGGATGTTGAGATCGCCCTCCTGAGGGACAATCAGCAGGTCGCCGTCGGCCGAGTAAAAGGCCGAGTTGGCGGGCATGCTCTTCCCGGCGGCATAAACAAGCATCCCCAGGCCTTGCTTCTGCGTGGCATCGCCCGCGCCGGCCACGAGCCGCATGCCCGACACAAAGTCCAGGTCGCGCGCCTCGTTGTGGTCAAAGGGGTCCCATCGCAGCTGGTTGGGGATGTAGCGCAGCTTGGAGGTGTCGGCGCCCTCCTGCGCGGCGCGGGACGGCTCGGCCGACGGCTGGTAGGGCGGATGGGCGCAGGACGGCAGGATGCGATACAGCCAGGTCTGCTTGTTGTCGTGGCGGGGGGGCCGTGAAGGCGGTTCCCGAGAGCTTCTCGGCGTAGAGGCCGTAGGGGGGGGCTTTGGGGGGAGTTTTGGGCGATGGGGAGGGCGCCTTGGACGGCTTCGGATCTGGGAGTTGGCGATTAGTTTGGAGCTTCATTCCCTGTTCGCAAGGCAGAAGAACATACTCTAAGTGGTTGTCGAATCCATTCTGGTACTTGTACAGCTCCTTTGTAGCAAACACTGTAGCAGGCATGATGACGAAACAACGTTCTATTCGGCGTCTGTTGGATTCAAGCAATTCACCAAGGCAGCCAGGAGGAGAAGAATTGGATTCAAAGTATCATTTATATCAGACGAACTAAGATACGAAAGAAAAAAAAAGAGCTAAAAGACTAGACACCACCAGTGCCGAACTTACACAAACGTCGGCATATTCTGCTTAGTATCTGATGGCGATGTCTCTGCCTTTGAGCAATGAAGCTTGTCTGGGAGCTTTGCGCCACGGTTGGGCGTTCCGGTTCCGATTCCGCCCCGAGTCCGACGGTTTCTGTCGGATCTTGGTGGCATTAAAAGATGCGTGACAAAAGTATGCCTACAACAAGACGAGTGTGATATACTCTCCAATGCACGGTTGTTTGTGTCCTCTCTGCTCCCGTCAATAATCGAACAAAACCCCCCGCTCTTCCCCCGCGTCTCCATATCCGGAACGGTTCCGTCGAGAGCGGCGGGCTGGCTAAAGCCGAGAGCAGCCCCGGCTTAGCTCAGCGAGGTTATTGTCCGTTTTGACGTATCAGGTCTTTTAATAGACTACGAGCTTGTGAGATTGGTTTCATCGGAATGAAGGTTTGTGCGAGTTCAATTTAGGTGTTGAACTACATTGTGCAGTATTATGTGCCTGACTAAGGATTAGGTACATGTATATACAGACATTGCAACCCATTTCCAACTTGACAAATCTAAACCAGTACATGTCTATAACTAGCGACTCTCCTTCCCATTGGCTCCATCTCGTCCTTACTTTTACGGCCCTTGATATTTTAACGGTCAAACACCTTGTCCAAAGATGCGAGGAACAAGGAGGTCAAGGCCGCGTTTCAAAACCAGCAGTCAGCCTCGGTAGGAATCCAGCTGTATTGGCGAGTTGGCGTTTACTGTGAAAGGTACAATTAGCTACGTGATCCACTGCGGTGTGTGGGTGGCAGCCCTATGAGATCAAACTAACCACTTTGGCGTAGAAAAAGGTTACATTTTCGAGATATATTTCCATCTATTCAGTAGCCATTTGTCTAATCAGCAACATATGAAACCACGGACAAAACTTGAGGCGATGCCTTGATGGGAACCAACATTCCAATCACTGCACCGACGCAAGTTTGTCCGGGGTTTCATATTCTGCTGAGTTGCCCAAATGGCTGCTGAATAGATGTATGCTGATGTTGTACAGAATCAAAAGTTGTCAAAGTCACAGAGTGCTGCTTCCTCTCGTTTATATATAGGCAGAATGGCAAATGCTGGTCGGCCTCAGGCTGCGAATTTTAATTGTTGGGGATGCACGCATATACGCGATGTAGCATTTTACGCGCTGCACAAAACAGCCAGTACATATATTGCAATGACATGGCGCCTCCTAAGAGGTCCAGCGCAGTTGTCTAGACCTTTCCTTGTGTTGCATTCGCCGTGCATACGCATTTGATGGGCGTGCTGCTTAACCAATAGCACGGGTTCGTGCCAACGCGACCTGCCCATTGTCCTCTCCGGATTGGTAGATGGCACAGCTTCGGCCGTGTTTATACGAAACGGCAATTACAGCGCGGTGCATACAGAGAGACATTTGCGATGCTCTGTCGCGTAGTTGATGAAATGTGTTGCGCCATGTTTGGGCCAAGGTGTTCCCACCGCCCGTTTTAAATAGACTAGCTGCTACCGCCTCTGCATTAGCACTGTAACCGGACGCCGGGAACAGCTACGCGACCAGTGCTGGGCGAATCAAGTCTGAGCAGTTCGTCTCATGCATGGGACTTGTTACATTGTTTCTCCGCTTTCACCGAAAACATGCTGTTTGTTTGGCTTCTACTGTAGCTGGTGCTTGAGATGCCGCCAGTGTTGAAGCTCATCCATTTTTCTGTAAACCTCTGTTCCATACACTACCGTCCCTTTTCACTCCCATTCATTCGGTTGCACAATTCCGACATGAATTATCCACCTTCCCATAGCAAAGCCCGCACACAGATACCATCGTCGCTTTGTCGGTCGGGTTCGACGCCGTTTCCTCCTGTTCAGAAGGTCAGGCAAGAAGTAGTGGAAATATTGGTCCCTTTAGCTGCCTCACTCTTACTGCTTCCAACGCCTTTGATTCCATTCCTAAAATTGATGTTCAGTGAGGATTCCCTTGTAAATGGACAGGCGGGGCATAGAAAAGGGCTTGGTGACTCACCACACTGCCAACATATCGATGAGCGATACATAGATGGACATTGCATCGATTCCCTTTCGTGTCCTTTCCTTGACGTGCCTTTGCAGCAATTAGCTTCTTGCCATGGAGTGCATGAGCATATTATTCAAATCTCCAATTACCTTGCCCTTTCCAACTTGTGATTTATTCCCATGATTGCGCCTTGTTACCGCCGGCCGCGGGGCGGTTCTATGCGTAGTGGTGCTTCGAGCATGCGTACTGTGAGCGTCTTCCGTCTTATTCGACCTTGAGGATTAATATCCAACCCAACACAGAGTATTCCCTCGCTGTTGTTAATGGCATAAATGTGGTGAAAGGATACATAATAATGATTGTAAATAGCGGAATGAAAAAGAGCGCTTTTGACAAAAGTAGCAGGTTTTGTATATCTCGACTTCGTTCGCTGGGCCGCGGGATGAATATTAGGCAATTTCGTGGTGGAAGAAAGGTGCATGTGCAATTCACACGTTATCGTAGAGGGAGATGCCAGTGTAAATTTTGAGGTTCACCGTGGTTAGGAAAGAGAAAAGGGAAAAGATTTAGGACGAAGCGCTCGTGAGAAATGATTATTGTCGAAATCAATCTTTCCAGACGTAGAAGCGGTGGGAAATCTCATTCATATCGGGAATTGGCCGGTACATGTAGTCTATGATATAGCCGCGACACAGCATTGTTAGCGACTTCTTTTCGCAGGCAGTCATGTAAGAGTAAGGTCGAATAACAATACTTTGGGGTATCATACGGCGTTTGCTAGAAGCAAATAAAGTGCAGATTTATCGATTTAGTTGAACGCATATCTTCGATCTTCGCGTGACGCATCTTTAGGGAAGGATTTCGCGAAATGGGAGGGCTCTTTTCGTGTAAGAGGTCGACATGGCGCATCGGCAGGATCTCAAGGTATTGCGAAGTGGGGTGCAAGTACTATGGTAAGTAGAATGCAGCAGTATCGTGATTTTGTTCCTCCATATTGTTCAATTCCCGTTGATAAGACGTGTTGTTGTTCATAAGGCTCCCAAGTTTGTAGTCAAGGCTCGTGTATGTTCATTGATCGGATGTCGTCTTCTCGTAAGGTCTCTTAATTCGAGGTAAGGGAAACTCCTTTGTTTGTCACAAGACATCGTCGAGAGCAGGTGATGGAGTTGCGAAAGGCCTAGAATCGACTACAGTCTGCGGCTCTTGCGTCGTCGGGGCAATGTCTAGGCTATTAATCAGTCATATGAACATGGTAATCCACTCATGTCGCAGGCGTGCTGTGGACCGCCAGGACATCGCCGACCTCCACCTTGGGGATCCATTCATGCATGATATTGCCAGTTCACGAAAAACACGACAGAGACAATTTGATGACGAAATTAGCGCAGATAAAGACGAGTAAATGAGGCTATTCGGAAGGGTTCGGTATTGTGTTTCGTCGACCGAAAAACGTTGTGCGGTGGCCATGTTGCAAGGTTACAGGGTAGCTGATGCTTGGTTCATGTCGGTAAGCACGAAGAAATCGCGGGATGCAGTCGCCGAATAGTTCACGAGCGGGCTGGGGTGCTATCGCAGAGCATAACGGCATAATCACGGTTTGAATTCGAAAGTAGCAATGAGTCGTCATCGGGATAATTGGTATATGGCGGTTTGTATCACTTCAAACATTAGTATGCTATACTGGTCAGGTATGCGTACTGGGAGAGAATAAGCAGTAGAGGAAGGTCCGGGTTTTCCCCATCTTCGCCCCTTGCGTCTATCTAATCATGCTATGAGGATAATCATGCGCGTGGTCTATAGTGTTTAACGATTCTCGGAACGACAACTGCGAGTTTCGGAGTGCCTCTCGAAATCGAATCGAAAGGGGGGCAGTCATGCGTGCGCGGTTTCATCTTGCGGTGGTCTCTTTCAATCGAGTTTGCCATCCGAATCGAGGCACTGGTCGCCATGACGATGGGCTCGAGTTATATCCTCTCTTGTTTCGGCTCAATGGAGCGGCGCTTCCTCACCCGTGGCCTGTACGTGTGCTGACCTCTGGCGGCAAAACACGCGATGCATCGTGCTATGAGGCCCACAGCGGGGCTCGGTGTACAGCCCGAGAGTCCCGCAGTAGAGCCATTGTCTATTACGGGGCCGTCCGTACGAGAAGGTTGGTCGTGTGGGAGGGACTATTCATTCGATACACGCTTGATTTGGGATTCAAAACGATGCGCAGTTCTTGCACGATGGGAAGATGGGCGAGAAGAGTTGGGTAGATATCAGTTGCTGGGTGGCGAGGCTTTTGGCTTGCGTGCTCCAGCGCCCGACCACGAGACTCGTTCTCCTCCTCTTCAGCCGGTGCGGAGTAAAACGATGCTTGCGTTCGGTTGGCACGCAACTGGTCTGTCCCCCCGACCTCAGACAAGCCACTCATCAGGTCATTGCTCACCTAAGCCTAGACGAGTAGTAAATGGGTGCTGCAGCACAGTCCGGAAACGACGCGGTTGGGGAGGTCGGCCAATGTCATTGGACGGGAGATACGGGATGGAGGGCGAGTACGTCACTTGTTTTCGAGACGTCGCAAAAGGCTCAGAGGTACCGGATACCTTGGATCGGGCGGAGTGGGCGCGCTGCCATCAAGTACCCGCTCCACCCGGAGAGATCGGCCGGTGAGGGGCAAGGGGGGCGCTCTAGTCACATTGGATGCCCGATCACTCATTCGCATCCCCAATCACACGGCAACGGCCCAGCAGAACAACGCAGGAAAAGGATGCGAAAAAAACGTCTTTTTCATCAGCCGAAACTCGATGCACGGCAATTCCCAACACTTGTCCCTCGCGCAACGTCTTTTTCCCCCCATCAACCGGCACTCGCAGGGCAGTGGGGCGCTTCCCCAGATTCTTCCCCGGATTCTGGTGGACTTAGTGCAGGGTCGCCGTGCTAAGCCTAATCGGGTACCACAGTGACCTGCACGCAGCCAGCATCGCCAGTGGTATCATTGTCACGCGATCCGCTCGCATTCCCGGTCTGGGAGAAGGAAGGCATTACCCCGCCCGGGCTGCGTAAGGGGCAACAGCGATGCTCTGCTCCTGCTGTCGGAAGCGAGTGTGACGGTGCCTAGCACGCCTAGCACGCCTGGGTCCTGCCGGCCTTTATGAAGCCACTCCTTCCCCTCTCTCCAACCTTCTCCTCTTTCCTTCCTCTCTTCTCTCCATCAGTACAATCAGTTTCATCTCATCTCGTCTTATTCCTCAAAACAGGTAAATTCATCTGCTGCTTCCCTGTGACGTCGTTTCAATGCTTCTCACACGATTCACTCGCAGCTCTCGGATCGCCTCTGATCCCGCAACTATCATGTCTGAACCTCTCACAAAGGTCGATTCTGCCGTCCAAGGCCTGTCATCATCACCGCCCAAAGAGAAGGGTCACCGAAGAACCAGCTCTAGTGCGGCTGGTGTCATGACCATCAACGAAATCAGTGAGTTGTCCCGTCATTGTAATTGCTGCCTATGACCAATTGCTTACACCGAGGAATAGACGAAAGCCATGCACCTCTGAAACTAGCTGTGGAGACACAGCAAACGGCTTGGTATGTTCGCACTGTCCGATTGCGGAATCAATCGTACCTTTTCTATTATAACATCGACTAACACATACATGACAGGAAAATAAATCAACGGCCAAAGGATCTTGACAATGACCAACTGCTCATGATTCCTCTAACAGCGCCCCCTATCAAGAGCATAACATTAAAATTCCCGCATGGCAAGGAGGTTGTGGCACGAAACATGAAGGGCCTGACAATAGGTGACGCCTTGTCGGCCATCCACAAGGCAAATAAGAACAGGGTAAGCTCTTGAGACTTGAACTCTTTACATCTCATCTGGCGTTGTGGCTAACAATACTTGCCTGCAGGCTGATGATGAGCTGGATAACCCATACCTCAAGGGTTTCGCATGGGATCAAGGCGAAAACTACTTTGAAGTTCACCTGCAAAGCCAGCCTGCAACGGGCATGTCAAGCGGCGGCGGCGGTGGCAAGAAGAAGAAGAAGAACAAGGATGCTGACGAGTAAATACCCATCCACCCATCTTAATATCTGTTCCAATAGTTCCTTGAATCTTTTTTTGTTTGGCTTCGCTTAGTTCGGTGCGAGTCGGCGCCCGGGATATTGCAACTAGATGTTGTTGGTCGGGTTATGATGCGATTGCTGGATGCATCGCTTATGGCAATTACTTTCTTGAAGGGAGTGTACGCACTCTTAATGTATAACTGAAATCTTTTCACAATTAACCAGGTTTTACCTGATATCACTTTGATTCTACTTGCTGTGTGTTTCTGAATACCTTGTAAGCATTCGTCGTCCCCTAGAGGTAGATTTGATGTGCAACTTGTAAACTCTTTGAAGTGAGCTCTTTGGCCAGGCCAGCTTCCCCTCTTCTCGTGTCGATTGATGCGGGGTTGGAGAGCGATCGGCAGAAGTATAGTAGGACGGCATCAGCCACATTGACGCCTTTGATGCGCATCTCCAGGGACGGTCCAATGGAGGCAGGGAATTGCGCCGCCGATGAGCATTTGGCGGTATGAAGCTCCAAACTTTTATTTGGAATTCAACGTGCTGTTATCACCTAAGATGCTCATTCTCGTGTTGCAGATTCCGCCATACCTTGTTTTGTGGAAGACGATGCCATCTCCGTATGTTAAGCATATGTGGAGCACTTACTGCTTTGAGACAACTGCTGCACGAACTTACTTCTACAGCGCCAAGACGAAACCCGTTTCGCCTCTTGTACCCGAGACTGAGATGAAGAGTAATATCAATACTGTGTAGTGTCCTCAGGCATCTATGCCGCCTCGTTTCGATAAGAAAAGTTGATTATCTGAGTCTTTTGTGGGTGATCGTCGTTGAACTGCAGTCCCAATAAACCCCCCACCGAGGGCTTGAAATGAATTTGAGGCCAAAGAGGGGGGACAAGAGCAATATTATATAGATTGAAGAGTGAGTCTTTATTTATAGCCCCCAAAAATAGGATTGGTCATACTAATCATTGACTCAAGTAGGTGGTGCATTATCATATTCTATCATGGGACTTGTACCCGAGCTGGATCTCGACCCGCGCAGTACGTAACCGCCGGGTCAGCCACCCATTCACTGTTTTCGCATTCGCTTTTTTTTTTGTCTCATCTCGGACTGCCAGGTCAGCATTCGCAAGCAGATGATTCGTTGTTTTTATCTTTTTTTTTTTCCCGCCTCAATCAAAGCATCGTAATTCTGGGCACGGGTTGGGGTTTCGAATGGATTGCCTGGTTTGGCGCGGGTGGTTACCCGAGAACGCGCAGCTTTTTGCGATATCCCAGACAGCGGGAACAAAAGCTCCATCGAATACTCCGTACGCTTACATTAAATGAGAAAAAAGGGACTCATGAGTCGTGGCCCTCGTTTCGCCTTTTTGAAAAAAGTTCCAATGTTCAATTAGCATGTCTCGGCGTATTGTTGTTCCTGGTATGAAGATAGAGAGCAAGGACAATAGCAGAGCTTGTGTGGCAAGCGGGTAGCCGCCTTTTACTTAGTTTGGAAATGGGACGCGCAATGCTTTCGAAAGCTTGCAACGTCAGCTACGCAACGCCTGTTATTGCCTGCTCAGCACTTTTCGAGGTGGCCCCTAAAAAATGGCAATCGTCTTTTTAAAAACCCACATCTTATAAATAAAATGGCAGTGGGAATTTCATTGGGCACGACTTTTGTGTGGAAGAGGATTCTGGATCAACTTTCTCTTATATGAAGGGGGGATTGGTCAAGCTTAAATCCTCAGCTTCTCATCCCTGTGGTGATCCCTTCCTACGGCTTCTTTGATATATCGCATGCACGAGACACACCTGCATGGAGAGAGTCGTGTGAACAACACCGCTATATATCCCCTCACCACATCCTCCCCTCTCGCCATGACCAGACATGCCACCTCCGCCTGGCTGTCCTGAAACCCTTAGGATACCCGGGACCGGCTTTGCTCCCCCTCTGCCCGCCGCGCCAATCAAGCCGCCGATACCACCGTTCCCGACCAACTTCAGACAGCAAGCAAAGAACATCGAGGTCCAGCTGCCACCCCTGGTTGCGGGGGCGCTGGTTGCCGCGTTTGCCAAGGCCCTGGCCGACGGCTTGAGCAACGAGCTGCTCAGCCACTACTACTTCCCGGACCGCAGGATCCAGGTCAACCTCGACCGAGTGCTCGACCGCCTCATATCCGTCTTTGTGCGGCAGCTGTGGGACGAGCTCTTCCTGTTCTACCACGATCCGGACCACGGCGGTGCTGGCCCGCAGCTCTCTCGCCAGGTCGGCCTGCTGTTTGATGGGCCGATCCGCCAGCTCGTGCTTGTGCTGAATGGCCCCGAGACGGCCAGATGCATCCTGGACAAGCTTGGCCCGGGTCTGTCCAAGAGGCCGGTGACTTGGTCGACCAACACCAAGGGCATTGACCTCCCGCTGGCTCTGCAGCTGCTGTGTGGCTTCTGGCATCGAGAGTTTGCCGATCAGTCGCCGGGGGGGAACCCGGACGAGATTGCTCGTGCGCTTCATACACTCATCACGACGGGCAATGCTGCCAAGAATCTCATCAGTGAGATGAGAAGAGTGCTGCTGTCTCCGCATTTTGTCCAGATCCACTTTGCTGAGTCGGCCATCTGGGATATTGTGCTGAGAAGGCCTGGTCCTCCACCATCGGATGGCTTTCACATTGTGCAGTTCAAGTACGAGTGCCAGCTATTCGATCCGCAGGGAAACTTGAGCGACCTTTCCCATCTTCGCTTGGGATCGTTACCTGTAGTAACAGGCACCTCTACCGAGCATAACTGCACAACTGTCTCGGAGTACACTGAGAAGCAGTGGCCGAAATGCGGATCCATCATCCTGGGCTGCATAGAGGAGGCACGTAAAAATGCAACATCCTCACTCCTGCGAGGCGATGACTTTTCCGGAATGCACGTCTGGGACGGCAGCGACGGTAAAGGCGCGCACTGCCCCGGCCTGAGATTCATTCACATCGAGGCCGAGGGCTCGTGGATCCGGATGAGCGTGAGCGCCTGGATGCATACCCTGATTGAGGTGTTTCAGCAAATGTCCTGGTTCTGCGCGGCGTTGAGCACCTCGCCGTTCCAGGGATCCGTGGCCGAGAGCACAACAGACGTGTCCAACTGGACGTACCTGGATGGCAATGTCTATATTGATTGCAGTTTGAATCACAGCCCCATTTTGGAAGGCGATGGCTTGCCGTGGCTGCAGTACCTGCCGCGTACTGCGATTGCGAGTGGCTTTCCTTTACATGAAGGATCGTCAGAAGCATTGATGACGATGTGAGAGTTACATAGCGCTGTTGTTATTATTGTTGACAAAGCATCACCTGATATAAACAAGTATGGAAATGATGAGAGAAAACGTATGGTATAAACATCTAGACAGAAAGTTTAATGATACCCCCTTTTGCATGTAATTTATACAATTTTTTTTGTTTTCAAGGCTTATACAGTCCTCTTGCTCGCTGGCCTGTGAGGAGCTCTGCCTCACCGTCCTCTTTCACCAAATAAATGTCTTCATGCCTCACTCCAAATTTGCCTTCTAGATAAATTCCTGGCTCGTTGGTAAATGTCATCCCGGGCTGCAGGAGCGCAGCCGTGTTCCACTTGTTCAGGTACGGCGACTCGTGTGCTTTAATGCCAATGCCATGTCCGAGGCGATGCGTGAATCCATACCCATATCCTGCATCTTCAATGACTGTTCGCGCGGCAATGTCAACACTGGCGGCAGTGTTATTCGGCTTCATTGCTCTCGCTGCGGCGGTTTGCGCTTCCAAGACGATTTGCCACACTTTTTCCTTCTCAGCCCGTAGAGGATCAGTTCCATGAGATGACGGTGGGGCATCGATCAGGAAGCTGCGGCATATATCGGACGAGTAACCGAGATAATGGGCGCCAACGTCAATGACAACCATGGAATCATACGTGAGCTTCTTGCCGCCGGTGACGAACCCGCCATGAGGCAGGGCGCCGTGCTCCTCAAAGAGGACAATGTCGAAGAAGAGGCTGAATCCAACAGAGAGCAGCGTCTTGTCCAGAATGGAAGTGACTTGGTCCTCGGTGAGGCCCGGCACGAGGCACGGCCGCATGGCCCTCACGGCGGCCACGGTGCCGGTGTTGACGGCCCGGAGCAGCGCGACTTCGGCGGCCGACTTTTGCTGTCTCACGAGCTCGGCTTCGGGGGTGAGGCCGACGGTGCGGAAGCCGTAGGCGTCGAGGCCGCGCACGATGAAGTCGCGCATTTCTTCGTCTACCATGAGCGTGGGGGACTCGGTGTCCTTGAAGAGCCTTGACTCGAGCAATGTCGTGTATGGGTTCCAGTGCTCTTCCCAGATGACAATGTCCAGCTCCGCCTCATGAGACGGGATGCCCAGCATACGCACGCGGCCCTCTTCAAAATGAGGTGAGAGAAAGGCAGTCTTTGCAGAGACTTTACCGTCATGGGGCGAAATCTGCGGCATGATGAGCATGAGAAAGGGGCGCTCTTCGGGCTCCCATGGTTCCCAGTCGACCTGGGAGATGTTGCCGTAGTACTGGAACGTGTAGCCCGGCTCGAGTACAAAGGCGTCTACCTTGTTGCGGACGAGGGCCTGTGCGAGACGGTCTCTGCGTTGGAGGAATTCGTCTGCTTGGATGGGGGGGCGCGTTGTCTAGGAAGGAGAGGTCGGATTTGAAGTTGGTGATGGAGCATTGTTGGACTTTGGCGACGTCTGGGTGGTGGTGGTGGCTGCAAAGTGATGATGGTAGAAAGGTTTTATAGAGGAAAAAGGTTCCGAGGAAGAAGAGAGTTGTGAAGAACGAGATGCGGAATCGTGGCCTTGAGGGTGAATGCTGGCGTTGTGGTGTTTTTATTGTCGGCGGCGATGTTGTTGGCAGCGCTGTGCCCTTTTCGCTGTTGATGGACTGGTAATGATACATGATGTCTACATTGATTTCTTGACATCAACAAGGCAGCAGTGATGAGTCTTCTTCCGCATGAATCATATTCAATCGAGATTTTGATGTAAATAGCGTGAAGATACTTAATCTCTTGGCTGCTGCGCAGGAGAGTTGGTGTCTGAACTAAAAGATTGCGAGCTCCCTAATAGAGATACGATTATCTCGGGGAACTTGAATCCACTTGGTTTTGCACTTGGCAGCTTATAGCTTGCTATCTTGCGAACCAATCGTAAATGACGTATCCCTGCTACTGTGTATTTAGCGTTGCGTATTGATAGGTCAAGTTGAACATTCATTGCCGTTTAATGTGGGATTCTATAGGCGGGGGGGATTTAGCACGAGTGCCGGCATCATGCACGGGAATAATGGCCGCTCAACGATTGCTAAAATACGAACAGAAAAAGCTCGCATTAACTTTTATTAGGCGCCCTATCATAAGTTATCTGTATCCTACCTTGAAAACAAAGATCACCAGTGCGGGGAATTGGTTCCATCTTTGAATGCAGCCACGGACCGGCCAACTTGTTTAGGAAAGCATTCATAACGGCCCCCCCCCCCCCCGGTTTGAACTGGAAGTTGGCCGCTTTCATGGCCAAGGAATACGGTTCTGAATGGAGATTACTGTTTAATTCATGAGTAATCAGAGCAAGAGCTGGATTAATATAAACGGAGAGCTTATCTTGGCCAACGCTAGTATCATCGCTTTGATGAGAAATGTCACTCCAAAGTGCCATCTCGACAAGCGAGCAGCCATGTTCTTACGCCGATCTCTGCTACTTAGCCGGATAGCGTATCTTGACGAAGATGCCCCTTCAATCTGAGTGTTATACTGAAGAAAGCAAAGTGCGCAAGTTGGAATAGGGTGAAAAAGAAAGATAAGTGCATGTAACCCTGCATGCAACTCCTCCATTTCCCGACCCCTCTTCATGTAAGTCATTCCTCACGTGGGTATAGATCAACGTACAACCCGCGTAAAATATTCTAGATTTTTGCAGTTCATCTTCATCTACTGCCAAATCATCGCCATGGCTGTGGATTTAACAGAAGACGAAACTTCAAAGCCAGAAACTTCACCTGTTGGCAAATCCGAGGCTATAGAAACGGTCAAGGACGAGACGCAAGTCGAAAAGAGCAAAGATGGCGTCGACGTCGAGACGGGCAGTGTAGCCGAGTCTGCCAAAGAATACTACAGCAAAGTCTCCGTCTGGTTGATGGTTCTCTTTTCTGGCTTGGCAATTGGATCAGATGGCTAGTAAGACAAAGCTTTGTTCTTCCATTCGCACTATGATAAAGATTCAATGTTGATATGAAACTCATAGTAATGCCGCCGTGATAGGCAACGTCGAGCTTCTCCTCGGCGTCATCTACCCCGACGCCCTGACCAGCTCCATCTACTCGCGCCTCAGCAACGCCTTCCTCATCGGCATGATCATCGGCATGCTCTTCTTCGGCGTCATCGTCGACCAGCTCGGCCGCAAGACCGGCGCCGTGGCCACGACCATTCTGCTCGTCCTCGGAATCGCCTTGTCGGCTGCCGCCAACGGCACATCTCCAAACGGCCTTTTATGGATGCTCATCGTCGCCCGAGGCGTTGCCGGCGTCGGTGCCGGAGGCGAGTATCCCGTGTCTGGCGCCGGCGCCGTCGAAGCTACCGACGAGAGCGGCGCGTACCGTAAGCACCGCGGCTTCATGTTTGCCATGCTGGCCGATTTGTCTTCTGATCTTGGCTATGTCTGGGGCGGGCTGGTGCCTCTGTTGTTGCTGCTTTGCGTCGGGCAGAGAGAGGACAAGTATGGCATTGTCTGGCGGACGTCGTTTGCGCTGGGGGCGATTCCGCCGCTGGGCATCTTTTGGTTTCGGATGCGTATGGCTGTTGCTACGGCCTATCGGAAATCCGCCATGAGAAAGCAGCGAGTGCCGTACTGGTTGGCGCTGAAGCGGTACTATCGGCCGCTGATTGGGTCTGCGGCCAGTTGGTTCTTGTATAATTGGATTTCCATTCCTTTTGGGATATTCAGCTCGACAATCATCAGCCGAGTCAACGCGGAGCAGAGCCTTGTAAAGTCTCTTGGATGGGGCGTCCTCATCAACTGCTTCTATGTGCCCGGCCCCTTTTTGGGCGGCTATCTGTCTGACAAGATTGGGAGGCGGCAGACAATGGCGCTCGGGTTCAGTCTGCAGGCCATACTTGGATTCATCATTGGAGGGGCCATTGGTCCTATTCAGACTGTATTTCCTCTCTTTGTAGTCATGTATGGAATCTTCTTGACGCTTGGTGAGGTGGGGCCTGGAAGGTAAGATTATTGCTGCTTGATACATGAGTCCCTATCCTTGTCACTTATACAAACAACTTTCTCTTTATCCCTTCAACGTAAGGCTAACCAATACTTTTACAGCACCGTTGTCCTGACCGCATCCGAGTGCTTCCCCACCTCCATCCGTGGCCAAATGATGGGCTTGATAAGCGCCTGCAGCAAAGCCGGCGCCGCCATTGGCACTCAAGTCTTTACGGCAATCCTCAACAAGTACGCCAGCAACCCAGACAAGGGAAACCAAGTGGCGTTTCTCATCGGGTCTGCGTTTGCGGTGCTTGGCGCCCTCGTGGCCTTTTTCGTCATCCCTGACGTGTCCCGCCGGCTGGAGGACGATGACGCGGCGTGGAAGGTGTATTTGGCGGATCACGGGTGGGAGGCTACGTGGGGGGGATAGAGAGACGAGAGATCCAACGGGAGTGGTTTTGGATCGTCAAGCAGATTGAGAGTTGTTGTGTGAGGCTTGGGTTTCTCTGTGATGTGGAAGTTGATGGATGGTCGGTTTGAGTAAGAGAATGCTCTGATATAACCGAGTCTTAGTTTAATGTACAATTTTGTTACAACATAAGTTGTCAATACGTGAGATACCCGTTGAAAAGTCCATCTGCCTTGTAAGTTTGATATCAAAGCGATTCTACGAACTTACTATAGAGTAAAGATGATACTCGATATTACAGTAATAGGAATGCGGTCTTTGGTGGTATAATTGCTGAACCTTACTATCGCTGTAATAATACTATGTCGATATCGAAGAAACTGATTTACTCTAGGAATGAAAAGTAAGGCACATGCATATTCTGCGGCGCGTATGCAGCCAATTTACAAAGGTGTGTATATCAATGTCTTGGTCCATGTTATGTCTCAGCTTGCACCTCGCATTGTAGCCTGAATGTAGGATCCGTCATAAAATGCCTCAATTGTTCATAGTCAGCTGGCTCTTCCTTTTGAGCATTCAGAATTCGACATTCAAACGTACCACAAACGTGTGCTCAATGGCAGCCACCAAAACGCCCCAGGAGAGCCTTCTTGAGCTGTGGGAATCTATCCCCAACGACCTACGCCCTAGTGGGCCCTGTTCATTCGACGCCCTATCTCGATCTGTTAAATCTCTTGTTGGAAAGGCCCAAATAGGCTCACAATGCGGACACAAAGATGAGCTGGCCAATGCTCTTGGAGATATTCAGACCGCTAATGGGTCCTGGCCAGAGATTCTGGAGCTCGCCCGGAGGCACGCTTGGCGGTCCTCCAAGAAAGGGCTTAGAGGCGACATGCCCGCACCTTTTACCGGAACTGCCCTTGGCTATCGACGATGGAAACCCCAAATCAAGAGTTGGGCCATTGTGAATGAATCTGCACCCGGCAACGTAGTCGCTGCTGCTGTCCTGCGCAACACTTCTGGCCGCGCCAAACGATAGGCGCAGTCTCAAGAGCCTCGCCAGTACTCTGTAATCGACGGGGCGCCTGTTTCTGCCGCCGCGACGATAGAAGCCCTCTTCAAAGACATGGATAAAGTATTCATCGATGGTGGGGCTTGGCACCGAGCGCATCTGAGATTCTCTCGTGCTAGCCAGGGGACCAGGCCTGTTTTTGATTACAACATCTATTACTTGAACCTAGTCCTTGAACTTGGCCACGACCCTGAGTCTGGGGATTGGACCTCTCAATACATTGAAAGCCTGCGCAGCAGCAGCCTCCAGGAGGCGTTGTACCTATGGCAGTTGGACCATCATATGCGAAACGAGCATGCTGCTTTGAAGAAATGCATGCAATTGGCTGCCGTCTTTGAACCCAATCACCCACCTTCTAGAGGAAGACGTCGGCGAGGGAATTAGCCAAGGTATATGAGGAGCTGGTAGGCGTTATAAGCGGGTCGTAGCAACAAAAACAAAGAGAGTATTACTTTGATCCTTGATCATAAGTTAAAGAGCCAATCCAAAGCCTTATAGATGCTCTTTCTCATCTTAGACGTCTCTTCCCATTAAGCGCGCTGAACTTTGAAATGGTCCACCTCACCGCTAGAATATAGAAGAAAAGGAGGTTTATTAGGCTTTTCATTGATTACAGGAGTGTAAAGAACAAGACTGATCCTATTGGGTGTACTCGCGTGCCAGTGAATCTGTAGGGCTGCAGTGTAACTGTCAAAGAGGCGACATTCATATACACGCCTTTGACCAGCCGAACCGTCGAGCCGTAACCAAAGTGTTTTTGTAATTGATTGTCTATATTTAGAAGTTTATGCATTTTATTTTTTCTTTACATTGGTGAGATATCCAAGGCTTTGAACGTTTTAGGTGGAATAAAATTTGCAAAGCGCTGGACTCACGCACCTGACCTACCTCTCTACTCACTTGTGGTTCACTTTCGATTCACCTGTGCCAAGGCCGCAGAACTAGTTGTTAAAAGAAGAAAAAAGGTTCAGACGAAAATTACATGGCCCATACTTTTGTAAAAAAAATTCTCTGCTCAACTTTTCATTTACTTCTACCTCGCTTTTTTTGGAGTGTGACAAAGTCACAACTTCACTTGCTCACTCACCCCTACGTCAAATAATCCGAGCAATGCGTAGGAACAAGCCTCTAAAAATGCTCTCATGAACAAAAGTTTCACACATTCGCTTATTCTCGCAAGACGGAAAAAAAACAACAACCATGTCGTCAGTTACGTTTCGTCCCAGTGCTACTCTTGAACCAGAAGATCACCACACAACAGAACTCTCTTCTCCGCCGCCAATCGAATCGCCAAGCGATGGATATGGCAGTTCTCCCCCCAGCAACGAGACCATTCGCTCGATACTACGCGCCCCTTCTCCATCCAACCAGTACCCCCTATCTCGCCAAGTGCAGAATCTAGAGCGGAGAGAGCGTGAGGCGCAACGCAAGTGCAGCCGCCTGGAAGAAAAGTGTCGCGAGCTTAGCCTGGCCTTGGAACGCATGACGAAGGAAAGAGATGAAGACAAGACGAGTCTCGAGCAGAGATGCCAGCTTGCAGAGGCAAAGTCGATTTCGGTGGAAGCAGAGCTGAAGAAACAGTACGACTTGTGCGTAGCAAATTACGAAGCCTCTGAAGCAGAGCAGAAACTTGCCATGAGCAATCTCAACAGCCAGTTCGACAGGGAAAGAAAAAAAGTTGAGCAGTTGTGCGAAAAGAACCTGACTCTGCAAAACGAAAACGTCAATCTCACCATTGAGCTCGCCGCCATGTCCGATAAATACGCGTCCTCGGAAATGATGCTGGAGGAAAAAACTCACGAGTCTCATCTATATCGCTGCGCCTACAGCACAGTCTTCAAATGCAGCATTTCCGTCAAGGAGAAATGTACCATCCGAGATGTTCTCGTACGCGTCATTGGTCGTATGCGCGATGAGAAACGGAGACAACGTGAAAGACGGGCAAACCAAGATCAGAATGAAGACGACGAAGCACAAACTGAGCATTCTGCACAGGAATCTTCTTTATTCGTATCTTCAAGCGTCGACGCCGCAGTTGAAGTGGAAGATTCAAGCCTGGGCTTGTCAAACCCATCTTCTAGGCGGAAAAGGCCAGTGAAGAACCTGGTTGAGGACGAGGTCTCTGGCGAAATTTTAGAGGATACATCTCTGCTCGAGCTCCGCAGGAAGAGGGCTGCTGAAGCAGAAGATTCGAGCTTGGGTTTGTCAAGCCCATCTTCTAGGCGGAAAAGGATACTGAAGAACCAGGATGAGGACCAGTCCTCTGGCGAGGATTCAGAGGACATACCTCTGCTCGAGCTCCGCAGGAAGAGGGCTAAAAAGTTCGACCACGATATCGAGATCCTGTGAGAAGACGGTGTTTGCTACTCGAGGGTGCTTTCTTTCCTGTCTCTTTGGTTACCAAGAACTTGGTGCGTCTGTACTTGATTTAGGACATATGATTGGATTTCTTCATTTTCATGGCACGGTGTTTATTTCCTTCTTCTTGTTTTAGTAGCAATGGAGCATTGTTGAGCAAGTTGGTTAATGAGCGATGGTTCCTAAGTCATTAATTTTTGATGGTGAAAGCTAAAGCGCTCACTCTATACCAAACTATATAATTTGCTTCTGTATAGAAAAGGGACAAAAAGAAATAGCTGAAGCTGGTTAGCTGCAAGCGAAGCAAAAGGAAAAAGCAAGAGAGACAACAAAATGAAGAAGAATTTTGAGAACCAACTCATAGTCTCGCTGATAACCCCAAACGCCAATAAGTATTTTCCTTTTGTGTTGATTAGAGCCCAAGTTTGTATACCATACCCATCCGCTTGCCAAACAAAGAAAACTGTAAGTCTAGTCGATCTTGTTTTGATCATTACCGCTGGCCATCATTTCCCGATCGGCCACTAGCAGCGCTCTCGCCAACCTTGACCTCTTCATCAGAAACTCCGATGCTCACGCCTCCAGCCAGGCTCGTCGAGCTTTGCATAGCGCGCTCACGATCTCGGCCATGGCCGTAGATGCTCTCTCGAGGGCCCGCAATACTGACGCCACCACCCGGGGCCACGCTGGCGCTAGCTGTAGTGCTCGCGCTATCACTTCTATTGCGGCTTGCATCGCTCGATCGCCTCTCACGGACGACTCGTTCAAGCTCTCGAATGCGTCTCTTGAGCGCCTCGTTCTCCTTCTTTGCATTGTCCAGCTCTTGTCGGTAAAATGCCGTCTCCTCGTATCGCAGCGTCGCGGGCATCAACCCAGGGCTCATCTGGTCACCCAAAATGGAGCTGCCAGGAGTAGCCACGACAGAGCTCATCATGATGGAGTTGGAGGCGGCGGCCGGGACTCTCTGTTGATGGAAATAGTTGGACGGGTCTATCGAGCTGGCTGGTGCCGGCGATCCTGTCTGGCTTCGACGCGAAGCACTGCTATTCTGCCGCGAGAGCGATGCGGGGTGGGATGGCCGGGCTCGAGCGTCGTACGAGGAAACAAAGCTGGGGAAGGTCTGGGACGTGGAAGAAGAGGTTCTGTGATGGCGGCGTGCGGTAGGAATCGAGAAGCCAGAGCCAGACAAAAGCGAAGATTCGACAATGGGGTCATGGGAAGAGGCAGCGTTGGACGTCGAGGACGTGTTTGAAACGACAGACGCATTGTGGGCAGCACGCAAAATGGAGAGTTCACGGGTCAGACGATTCACCTGCCGATGGTCAGTCGATAGTCGCGCAACGGGTATCACAGGCCAAGACATGTCAACTACAGTCATGGGCTCATCCTTACCACTGCCTCCTGCTCCTTTTCCAGCTGCATATGAAGCTCGGAAGCCGTCAGCGGTCTTGGGTGTCGTAGAGGGCCCGGGCCTGGCCCGACTGCAGCATCTGCCGGGGGACTCATGGGCGATTGCGGCGGGAATCCGGGCGACGGCAAGGCTTGCGAGGGGATCTGCTGGTTCACGGCGGCCTGGTTGGACGGCAGGATGTTGACAGATGTCGAAGACGGCGACGTTGCGGCTTGTAGGTTGGCCGACTGGCGACGAGAATGCGTGCCGCTTGCTAGCACGTGAGGCGAAGGAGGCACGGAGTTTAGATCTGGCATCTTTGCTGGTCTTGTACCAAAGAGTATGGCCACGCCCTTTTGTGATGGTGTCCTCTGTGACCTAGTCGAAAGTATGGTGGGAAGTTAATCTCGTGTAAATGCGTTTGTCGGATCGCGTCTTCCGGGCGGCGGTGGCTGGGACGGGCCAAGCTGCTGCTGCGGCGCAAAGAGGCGCGAGGAGAGGAGCGAGAAAAGCCACCGGCAAAACGAGATTGAAGATGCGGTGTGTCGCAGCTGGACGAGGCAAGGTTGAGACAAAGAGAATGTCGGGATCCATCTGGATTTGGCGGTACGACGAAGAAAGGGCCCCCCCCGTTGGCCGGCGTTTGGTGCGGGGTGAGTGGGAATATGGTGGGAATGGCCGCCGCGGGCACTAAGACGGTACCCGACAAGTCCGCTAAAGTACAGCGACTCGGCAGGTGCTTGGCGGTGCTTTAGGGGGGCTTGGTGCCTGTGCTCAGTGTGCTGCAAGCGGCTGGTACACAAATTTGATGGAGGGTGAGCTCCATGGCGGTGCAGCACAAAATTCTTCCGCATGTTGAGAGAAGTGCGTGTTTAATTCAGATGCAAAGTACCCCTAAGCAGCGCATGTCTTCACCCAGGAGATTGTCTAATAACATGGAGCAGGCTCTCCTGACTACGGACTGAGACATGTTGTCCGATAAAGGGTTTGCTTGAGCATTGCCAGTACCTAAGAAAAAGAATAATACTACTCGATACTACAAATTGTTATCAACTCTGTTAATCTCCAACTTGTTAAGTTGCAAGTCCTAATTGCACAATGGAGCGGCACAATCTCACCATAGCTACAGTTCTCTGTGCTAACAAGGTTTCAGGTACGCCGCAGACCTGTCGAGATGATCGGGCATAATGCAGTAGAAAAGGCAAAGAAAAAGGCCCCAATTAAGCCCCAATTAACGCCTCCATCTGTGGAAAAGCTCCATTTTTGATTCAATCGATCGATACAATTCACTATCTTATCAGACTATCAGAACCGTTGTGCGACATCAACATGATGCAATCGTTTGTCGATGATGAAGGGCGCTGACGTCAACGCCATTCTTTTAGAGCAACGAGCAGTCAAAGCTCTACTTAAGAAATCTATCATCGCCGCAAAGTCTAAATTTCCTTGAACAGCTTTTTTCCCAAATCAATCAATCAATCAATCAAAACAACAATCCAAAATTCATCATGCCTGAAGGTCGCGAGTCTCCTCCTCCTGAACGCCAATCCGGCCGCCAGCTTCAGGATCCCACCGGATCCGGCAAGGCATCAGATGCTACCAAAAAAAATGAGATAGATCCTAACCATCAACTCGATGTAAGAGTGCATTTAAACATTTCATTTCATCGTTCATTAGCAGATTTTAATTGAAATTTCATCGGCAGTGCCTGTCATCGAACCCCAAAGGACCAATGGACGACGCACTCGAACACAAGTTTTCCAAGGGAGAAGGAAACTGTGAATCTAACTGAGGTCGCGCGAACTCTATAGAACCTGCTACTAATCAGCCCGCAGGGACTCCGCTCAACTCTTAGGGCAATGTCCGGTTGAAGGAGGGGAAAAGGATAAAGAAGAGATTGGCATTTGTACAATATTTCATTTAATTGCATTTCATTTCATAGCATCAACTATTTGCGTCGCTAAACTATCCTACGCCCGTTGAATTGAAACCGTAGAACCATATCACCATCTGAACTCAGTACAATAAGACCAAACAATTTCAGCTTAAAAAATCATCAGGAGCCATTCCATACGACAGGTGAGCTGACTCTAATTGCCTTAACCGCTCTTGGCATCAGTGGAAGATGTCGCAGCAGCAGGAGCGGCAGGCTTCTCCTCAGTAGACGTCTCCTTCTGCTTCTCAGCCTCCTTGCCAAAGACCCTCTCCAAACCAGCAGCCTTGTATGCGCTGCCGTGCTCCTCCGTCTTCAGATCAGCAAGTCGCCGCGCCTCGGTGTGGATATCCTGCACCTGTCTCGAGCCTTCGAGATAGAACTGGGCAATCTTCTTGCCAGTAGGGGTGTTGCTGGCCTTTTCAAAGTAGCTGCTCAGGCCGCCAAAGAAGCTGCCGGCGCGCTGGGAGATGCCGTAGGTCTGGTCGGTGGTTCTGGCACGGTCGGTGGCCTGATACTTCTTGTCCATTTCCTGAATCTTGTTGAGGAATGTTGACGAGATGCCGTGCTTCTGGTCCAGCTCGATGGCGCGCTGCAGCGCCACGTCGCCAACGACGTAGCCGTGCGCCAGGTACTCGGCAAGGATGCGCGAGCGGGGCTTCATCTCCTGGGTAATCTCGTCGTTGTTGTTGCCCTGTCGAGCGAAGTGAGAGCCATCGTCTTCAGAATCGCCGGTGGCGCTGGCGACTGTGATGTGGTTGGGGCCGAGCTGTGTGTTGTTGAGGAGGAGAGCTGTCTTCATGGCAGTCTCCTTTTCGAAAGTGACTTCTGCGCTTTTCGTCTCGCCCTCAGTGGTGACTTTGATATCGGTGATTTTGCCGCTGTGCAAATGTTAGCTTGGTCCACAGCGATTAGACATTAGGACGTTATAGGAGAGGGAGACAAACCAGAAGCTAAAGAAGTCCTTGACTTCAGAGTCGCCTGTTGCGGCAGCAATGTTCTTGACGTGGACGGTGGTGGTCATTTTGGCTTTAGGAGCTTAGTGATGGTGGGAGAGTTGTATAGGTATGGTAGATGGTTATCAGGTATTTGAAAGAGTTTTGGAAATAACAGCGATCCAGGGAGAAAGAAGGGTGGCGATATATAACGCGTTTGAGTGACCAGACCGTGGCTTCAGCGCAAGCTCGCTATCGTAGTTCCTGGCAAGCTTCTTGTTTGAGGGGTGTAGGCGGGGCAATTTTGCGACGTCATCATGAAGAAGGGGTGAGGCTAATGCGGTATGTGGCGGTGCTATCTTGGCCAAAGTCTCCACAGAACCTCGTCGTGGCTCAGCACCGCGACGTGGATGACGTTTCGATCCGGTCCAGACATGTGAAAGCTCGAGTCAGTGCGAATAGATGTTCGTGGGAGAAGGTTGTGGTGAAAACAAGGTGCCGATTATGCGAAAGAGAGAACTGTCATCTAGGAGCTATATTTCAGCCACGAGCCATGATCAGCCTCTCTTCAAGCCGCATGTCTAAACGTTGAGTGAGCATTCTATCAAAATCCATGTTCCTGGCTAGGCAATCTTCTAAGCCCATTTAGCACCTGCGTATCAATGCGAACCAATCAGACTTGGATATCCTAGTATTGATTATTGTCTGTTCTGATGGTTTCCATTTTGGGTGCGACTGTCGCCATCTACTGGTGTTTCTCAGTATCGCGTAAACTCAATTCTCTTCCGCAAAGCTTTAAATGCTTCGCCTAGAGCTTGAGGAACTAAAAAGGAGAAGACTAATAACGAACAACACAATGCATTTTCATCTATATACTATTCAGCACGAAGATAAAAGAGGACAATACATGAGTTCCTTGATGTAATGCATACTTATGCTTACCTAGTCCATACAAATCATCGACTGAGCAAACTGAAACGGAAAGCTGTCAAAGTAAATGGAGCGTAGATGAAGCAGTCTGTAGGAAGTTTTGCTCAATTTGTGTAGTATTCGATAAGAAACATACATGTACATACCTAGCACATCTTAGTATACCTATGCTTTATATGACATTGATTTTCCATGTCGGCGTGTGTATAACGTTTAGGTGAACTATGATAGCAAAGCCGGCCTCTAGCTAAAGTAGAGTCTGCGCTTGAGAACAATACACTAGGCTGCTTGACGAATATACGCCATATCGCACCCTTCTCTTACATCTTCTTTCACTTGTCGCTTACAACTGGTAGCGTATTGACTTGGATCGCCGCTTGCCACTATCAAAAGCTTCACCGATTACTTCAATATTTGGCAAGTTACCGCATTAATTGACGTGTACATCTATTTTTATCGTACAGGTATATCGCGACTTCTGAGATTACCTCCACCAAAATACACTGTCGAGGATATTATACGTGGTTCTCTCACCTCACATACGACAGATCAACATAAATTTAAAGAGCATGAATCTACCAGCATCAGCTCAAACCGTCCAAGTTGCAGGCCGGTCCCACATCCCTGATTGCTCCATACGGGGAACGACGTACTTATTTAGCGCGCAGATGTGCTACGGAGCAAGGCGATTGATAGTAGCAACAATAAGCGAGTCTTTGCAGTATAATGCAATTAGAGACGCCAAACAACAAGCGAAACATGTATATTGAAGCATGAAGACGCAACGTAGGATTACAGTTTCGGTGCGATCGCAGGCTGGATCTCGCATGCATAATCTTGACAGCGCCTGATGGGTTGCTACGCGGACCCGATGAAGAAGGTGGTGTGCCTGCAATCTGGATAATATGGGACATTGTCTTGATCCCGCCATTAACCAGGAAATTGCCTTTTACACGCTGCCAATAATGCCATTACATCGCCCTACATACGGCTAGTGGCGCGACTGACTCAGCTCTGGCTCTACTAAAGTGTGTACACGTTGAAAGCGGCTCTTTTCGCAGCAAACAGCCGCCAGTTCAACGTCTTCAACATGACATGCAGTGAAGATGGCAGCGGCATTCACTGCCGTTTTGCAGAACCTACGCTGTCAAAGCACTGAATAGACGCAGCAAGTATTTGCATCAGTCGGCGTCACCGCATTTTCATCGCTTGACCCCGATGCTCTTCCCTGTGCCCCCCCAACGGACGCAGCAGGGATAAGGGGCGGGGGTCTCTGAGCTGGGCCCTTGGCGAGCTGCACGTTCCCAGCCAGTAGGAAAAGAAAATCTGATTTTTGCCTTGCAGCGTCCCTTGCACACATCAGAAACAAACAATAAAAACCAACAGATCTCAATAGCATTCACCTGCCTTTTGGAACAAGAAAAGCTGGACTTGCGAGACAACAGAAAAGAATGATTCACTTTGCCCGGCCATCGGCCCCACCCCCGGTTGTCCCCTCCGGCAGCCAATTCTTCTCGTCGCCGGTCTCACAAACTCATTAGCTAAGAACTGCCCCCGAGGGAATAGACGAGGGTGGCATGCGTGGGGTCCCGTCTCAACGATGACAAGGGCATTAAAACGGCAAAATCTGAAAAAACAAGGGAACAAACAGCCAAAAAAAGCAAGGTGAGAGGACAGCTCAGCCATAAGAATCCGGCAGAAGCCACCGTTTCCTTTACATCCCTCCCTTCTTCTTCAACTCCGTCACTCATTTCTTATACGCAACTTTTGACCTTTGTTTTTTATCGATCCTCATTCTTTATCACAGACCCTGTCTTTTTTCTCTTCCAACCACGTAGCCAGCCAATAGTTCTCTGCTAGAACCGGGCTAAGGAGCAGGGCAACACGCAGCCAGTCTCTTTTTTCTGGGCTCACGCGACGCACATCTCGTAGAGAATCCACCCGAGTGCATATCGACTAGCACTGACTCGACGTCTGACCCCCGACCGCCAGAAGGCATCTGGAGATATCAAACCTCTGGGCCGGTTTTTTCTTTCTCTTCTGCATGTCGATCAGCCGTGGATCTTATTGACCGCGAGTCCTTGCATTGTCCCTCTGTGAGACGGGATATCAAAGTGCCCTGTGCTTGAGGCCCGAGCTGCCATAAACCACCATCAGCTCACAGTGACTTTGCAATTTTTTTCCTTCTTACTTTTCATATCTGCAACAAAAAACGGTAAGATCATCTTCAGTCCCCTCCATGCGATATTTGCCGCCACCCTTCCCTTGCGCACTCGTGACTGAACCCTTTTCGTGGCGGGGATCCGAGGGTTGGGCTGAAGTCAGGCATGCAGTGATGCGATAATGTCTCAAGCCAGCCTGGATTTTTTCTATTTAATTCTTCACATTCCTTCTCCTCAACTGATTCATTGTTTCTGACGCGGGAATGTTTCATAGCCACACGGGAACCTGAAAAGAAACTAAAAAGGCCTCCGTTTAGAACTTTATTTTTGTTCTTTAATTCTTCTTCTTCTTCTCTCTCAATCCCAAGCGTAAAATCGACGATCCACCCTTCAAAAAAACTTTCCATCATGGCGCGGGGCATGTCCAGCTACTCCATGACTTCAACCTTCAACGGCTACGCCTCCGACTATGAAGAGAAGCTTCTCAACACCGTCTGGGTGAGCATCGTGGGCCTGGAGGTGCTGATGGTGCTTGCGGTCGCTACACGGGGCCTCTTTCGACGATTCAGCCCGCACCTCAAGCTACCATCACGATAAAAAAAAAAATTAAAATTCTCACCGGCACCACACTACAACAACAACATACTCCAACCACATACGACACAAAAGATACCAAATGACACAACATCATATTATTATTTGACATCTCATACCCTTTTGTTATTCTTCAACTTTCAACGTTACAGCATCAGCGAACGAGCGATCATGGCGGCAGCATTTCTTTTTACTCAACGAATTTTTTTTTTCACGGGCGTTTTTGATACCTTTGCAATTATTTTTTCAATTGGGTGGAGTTTTTTTTGTTGGTTAAATGTCATACATGGAAGAAAAGCAAGCGAAATGGCAGAAAAGTTTGGTTCAATTACGGAAAAGACGGGCGAATTGCGAAATGTGGAATGTCAAGCAGATGATTTAATGAATTTTTTTCTTCCTTCTTCTTTTCAATGCCGCACTTAAGAAAGGCGTACAATTGAAGCTCTATTTACCCTTTCCATGTGAACATCTTGTAGTACTCAAAATGACCTCCAAAGAACAATTTCATAATCCCAAGACAAGTCTACCAAGTAATCTTCTAGAATATATTTCCATCTCTCTAATAGTCCCCTCGATACCAAACCGCTCATAATTAATGCGCCAACATAAGAAAAAACACTTATCATATACATAAACATTAAACCCAACCTTCCCTCAACTTCCCTCTCTTATATTGTATTCTTCCTTCAATGCCTCCCCAGCTAATACAGCGGCATCGTCCCCTCAGTCTCCGCAAACGCCCTCTCCAACATCGCCAGCCCTTGCTCAATCTGCTCTGCCGTCACAGTAATCGGCGGTGCAATTCGAAAAGTGCCTCCAAAGCTCGGGTGACTGCTCAAGTTGGCCCACACGCCCAAGTTGTACGCCGTATCGCCAACCCTCTTGGCCAGCTCCAGGCCCGGCTCCTTGGTTTCTCTGTTGGCGACAATCTCAACACCGGCCATGAGGCCGCGGCCGCGGACATCGCCAATGCAGCCGTATCGTGATTTTAGCTTCAAGAGGCCAGCTTGGAGGACTTTGCCTACTTCTCGGGCGTGCTGGACGAGGTTGTCTCGGAACACAATCTCGAGGACTTTATCGCCGACGGCAGCGGGAAGAGGGTCGTTGACGTGGGTGGTGTAAAACATGAAGCCTCTTTCGTTGCAAACACGGTCAATCTCTTCGCTGGTGACAACTGCGCTGAGAGGAAGACCGTTGCCCAATGTCTTGGACAGGGTTAGGATATCAGGCACAACATCCTCGTGATTAATAGCCATGAAGTCGCCGCATCGCCCAACGCCAGTCTGAGCTTCGTCGACAATGAGAAGCATGCCTCTTGCTTCACAGTGCTTCTTCATAGCCTTGAGGTACCCCGGAGGCAGAACAATCATGCCTCCAGAGCTCTGGATGCACTCCACGATGCACGCAGCAAGGTTACCAGTGGACTGCAAGTCAACCATGCGCCAGCCATAGTTGAGCTCAGCCTCCCAGTCATAAGAGCCATCAGGCTTCCGGAACTCAGAGCGGTAGGCGTTGGGAGAGGGAAGCATGAGCTGGCCTGGGAGGGTTGGGCCCTGGCCCTTGCGACCATAGTGGTATTGAGCTCCCAAAGCTTGTGCAGTCATCCCGTGCCAGGAAGCTCCAAGACCGACAATTTCCCATTTTCCAGTGTACATCTTTGCCATTTTGATGGCGGCCTCGTTGCTCTCACCGCCGGTGGAGAGGAAGAAGGTCTTGTCCAGGCCTTTGGGGAGAGCCTTGCAAAGACGCTCTCCCAGGCTAATAACAGGAGGTGAAACCATTCCAGAGAAGAGATGGTCGAGGTACATGGCATGGTCGACGACGGTTTTGACGATTTCGGGATGTCCGTGGCCCAGGAGACAAGACATTTGGCCGGATGTCCAGTCAAGAATTTTGTGGCCAGACGCTGTGTAAATGTACATTCCCCGAGAACCAATAATTACGTCGTCATGGAATTTGGTGCCATAGTTGGCCAAATAAGCTTCAGACTTTTCCCGGAGCTCCTTTTCATTGATTCCGCCGTAAAGTGTGGGAGCAGCATCAAGCTTTCCAGAGACGGGAGCCAGAAGAGGGCTATCAGATCCGACGAGAGCTCCCGGAGCCATTGTAGATGCTTGTAATTTGACTGAAATGATAATTAAAAACAAAAACTTCTGGGAAAGAAATAAAGTTGACAAATAAAGAGAAAGGTTATGATATTAGATAAAAAAGTTCGAAGAAATATCTGCAAAAATCTTCCAGTATATGTGTTGTTTGAGGTATTCGATGATGTGAGTTCGATGACTTCCAAGGATAGGCCAGTCTTATATACAAATTTGAAGAAAAGATTTTCACTCCTCAAGTTTATTACTTTCTTTTCCGATATCGTATCGAGAAGTTGTGGATATCTTCGTGGCGGTTGTTGGCTTTCCTAGTTTCGCCGCGGGAAACTCGCCCTGGTTGGCCGCGGCCGCAATCTTTCCCGCGGCAGAGTTTGTATCCGTATTATCTGCAGGACCGCCCCCTATCCAACTCTAGTTCAATCCACAAATAGACCAGCCACGGGGCTCTCTGTTTGTTACCAAGTAAAGGCATTTTGTAACGGGTCCCATATGCTCGGGAAAACGTGGTCTAGAATCGATGCGTCAAACTCCTGGAGGTCCAGACTGCTGCTGTTTCCACCTTGTTCATCCGGTGCCACGCCCGCCAGGATCTTCTCCACAATCTCGGCGTGTTGGGCAATGCAAATATCGCCCAGATCCCACTTGTGCTGCTCCTGGTGAGAGCGAAGCGCGGCAATCAGGTCGTGAGCAATCTTGAAGGAGTGGCTTTGGACCAGCCCCTCGGGAGTGTTTTCCGTCTCCAGCGCACACCGCAGCAAGAAGTTGACCGCAGAGGGGAAGGCAAAAGAGCTGACGGCCATCCAAAAGTCGCCAAGATGATCCTTTTGGAAATCCTGTATGAGCATCAGCATTTCCTCTGATGTCATGCGCGCTGCCGAATAGCGATTCATTATCTGCTCCTCGTTTACAGCCTCCGTCTGCTTCTTCGACTCGAGCTGTATTCGCTGCAAGAGCAGTTTGGCGGTCAAGTATGCTAAACGAAGATTTGCTGCCCCATTGATTTCAAGGTGAGATCCGAGCAAGACAATGCGGCGACAGGGACCCTCTAGCTTCTCAGTCCATTGATTCAATGCAAGCTCGAGATCCGTAGTGGTCAGCCTCTCCCTTCTAACAGAGTACACGTACTGCAGAAATAGGCCAAGCACCTCGCTTAGAGCTACCAGCGAAATGAATACTTTGGCAGTGATCTCAAAACGTGAACTATTTGCTTCCGTTGAACTCTGCCGAAGGTACTCTATAGTTGGCGGAGGCACGTCATATTGAGCCTTTTGGATATGAGGCGGTGTTCCATGCGCCAAACTTGTCCTGAAATCCGATTCACAAGTCAGTTCTCTCATCTTCTTCTGTTGTTGGAGTATGAAGAATAGACATGTCACACGTACCATCTGTCATGAACCAACACTGACCACCAGATTTTCATGCGTAAATACTTTTCTGCCTGCGGGATCTGCCATGGAAGAGGATTGTGATTTAGGCCTAGGGAGTGTGCAATAGAAACTGCAGACCCGAGAAGCACACCGTTTCCTATCAATGAAGTAGTAGGACGACCACCAATGTTGAGCAGAATCGCCTTTATGATGGACATTCCTGGAGATAGATGGAGCTCAGAGTATACTGCTTCGCTAGCAAGATTCCAAATGAAACGGCTTTCTGGACACCTATATCGACTCAGAGTTGGAGAGCTTTGCCAGTAGATGATCGTATGGGCATACAAGCATGCCAGCAGCGCCGGTGATATCCGCGTCTTGTCTTCTTGATACTGGCGGCGGAATGAGGCTTCATCCAGTAATGGAAGGCATACATTCACTTTTCTGAAATACCTACAAAGAAAACAGTCAGCTACGTGGAGGCTCCAGGATATTAGAAAGAAGGACGACGAACTCGTCAATAACGGCCTCATTATGAGGTTCTAGCAGCTTCTCAATTATCTCCAGCTTCTCTGCTGAAGAACTACGATTCAATATGACACCAACTGGTCTCTTCTGGACCTCAGTAAAAAGAACAGGGCGAGAACAGCTGGCAGGCTCTGGGACGATCATTCTGGTGCTCCTGGTAGCCCCAGGTATGCCTGAGAGGTATGTAGACAGAACTTGACTGTCATTGGTGGTGGCCGGCCCTACGATGTGTAGATTGAGATGTTGGTCATCATCAGAGCCCAGTGCCATTGCAGGCCCTTCCGCCCTGTCGTGATAATTTTGGCCCGGCCTCGACATTGCAGCAACTGACATGGGCGGTGCAATGGAAACCGGCACTGACGCTTGCCGCCCCATGGCCGCACTTCTTGACCCAGCCATTGATGCTGAAGTATTGGCCTTTGCACCCCCATGGAATGATGCCGCGGCTCGTACACCTGCCCTCGCTGGGGTCAACCCGGATGCTTCCACAGAGGCTCGAGGCTCTGCTCGACGGCGACGGCGGGCGGGTTCCGGAGACTCTGACGTTCGAGAATCTTCAGGAAAGTAACACTCTGTCTGGTGCGCAAGACACGTCACACACGCCGTATTATCGGCTGCGGTCTGACATCGAGACTTTCTCCGGCGACAGGGGATGCAAGCCGGCCGGAGATGCGACCTGTATGGCCTTCCGCCGCCGCCGCTCTGTTGTTGGCTTCCGTCCATATTTAGCCAGAATGAGAACTTTTGGCAAGTGAAGAAAGCAAACAAAAGACGGACGCCTCCACGAAATCAATACACCTCGTCTAGGATAAAACCAGTAGAACCGATAATGCGCAGCGTCCAAAACGAGATGATCCGACTTGGCCGCGGGAAAAGACTGCGTTTGCCACGCTAGAAGGACAAAACACGAGCCCTGGCTAGTGGCCGAGGTTGTTGGAAACTAAGCAGTCTTAGCTCAAATCCAATATCAAAATCTCGTGTGCCACCAACATGATGAACTTACTGACCAAGATAGCCGGTGCAGGAAAATGCGAGAGATCGGCCCAATTACACGAGGAATTATAGAACAGGGTGCAACCAGCTCTCTCGTGCTGCCTTTTAGGGAGGTAAGCAGCTACAGTCCGACGGTTTCCGCCGCAGAGCCTCACCTTCCTCAATCTAGTTTGTAATGCTGTAGCTCATTCGACATAATATAGTCTGAAGCGGCATCAGTTAAGTGCCTAAGCCGCCGTAGTGCAAAAGCCATGGTATAAGTACTTGTAGCAATGATACAACTATGACCGCTCCCACACGGAGTTAAGATGGCCCCAATTGAAAAAGTACAGGCACCTAGTAGACTAATCAGCTATCTACAAGATTGAACTTGTATAGTCCACGCTTGTAATCAATAATGGGGAATGTTCTCCAAGGCAATTCCGGGCAAAGTCCTAAAATTGTATCCGTACTTGATAATCAAAAGCGCTAGCAAGGAAGCTTCGCTACTTACATGGGACGAAGGGCTGCTAGACGTTTCTCGAAAGCTGGCCATTGAGGCGATAGGCGGAGTGCCCGTGTTATACAAGACAGGGTCTCTCGTAATAGCCCTTGTAGCGCTGCTGTAGGTAATAGCCGTTAACGGAGTGTCTTCAAAGATGACAGCTCCAACTAGAGTTGTGATACCTATCTAGTAAGCGAGACTAACAAGCCTTCCGGCTGGCCCGCTGGAGGCGTCGGTGAATATGCCAGATCAGATGGGGATGGGTTACACCACCGATTTCATCTTGTCAGAAGAAGCTCATCTGGGTCAAGCCGCCCGATTACGGCTGCGAAAGCCAGCATTGTTTAGCAAACTTTCTGCCCTGGGCGCCGCGGTGGACCCCATTGATTGTGAATAGTGGGTGGAGTGGATAATGGAAGTTTCCCGCGGAAAACCAACGGCGCAGACCTGAAGACAAATATCTTCCGGAAAATGTGATGATTTGCCGGAGAAGACACACAAAGTGTTCGTCTGTATGGGTCAGATAAGCAGGCGAAGGCCATGGTGAATGGATATTGACAGCCTGTGCTCAAAAGCGATGACCACTCTTTGGTGGATAGTGCATAACCATTTTCCAGATCAGTAAACAGCACTTATAACTGGAGTGATACTATTCGAGTTTCTGATATGGAATCTCGCTTTTGGATGTCATCATCTCCCAGGATCAGTGCAGGATAAGCAAAACTGGAGATGATTCGCTGGCAAAAGCCCGAGGAGCATTATCTTGACGCCTCCGCCCAAAGTACCGGTCGCGTCGCACCCATCTGCCGACTGAGTCCTCCAGCATCAAAAGACACACTTTCATTAGTCCATCCTTTCTTTCTTAGCTGATGCCATTTTTGAAAGCCCATGTATCGGCGGTTTCTCTTTGCTGAAAGCGCCTTTTGCCGGGACCCCGTCGCCGCGGGAAACTTTGGAAAGCTGCGACAGTCTGGACCCTCCAAATGGCGAGATCTTAGTGGTCAAATCCGCTGAGAATTTCCGCTTTAAGCAATTGACAGTTGTCACATCCACGCTCAGGGGTCTGTTTCCCCTCCAAATTCGTTGAAGACTGCTGCGGGCAACGCGCGACGTGGGACTTTGCCGCGCATGCATTGCCCATGTGTCTGCCCGCCTTTTTGCCAGTGATCCGGTGACTTGTTTTTTTTTTCCTTAGCCTTCGCTTATCTGCATTCTGGTCGTTGTGACCTTCTTCTTCTGTTCGTAGAAATCCTTCAATTGATGAGTATTGATTTTTGATTGAAAGTAGCGACCCAACGTAGGACTTTACCTGTGCACGCTGCGTAGCTTGTTCGCCAGAGATCACCGGGCGATGTTCTCGGAGAATTGAGGAAATTGATGCCGGTATTCATACTATCTGGTTTGACAGAAGCTGATTCTGCCTAGGTAAGTCATTGGAAAAAAAAGCTGCATGAGTAACAATACGGTTAGAAAACTTGGTCAAATACGTCGGATTGCCTCAGGCAAACAATCAATCTGAAGGCGGTGGACAGACTCTATCGGATAACGAAGCTTTACTTTTATATGAATTTGACCAGACTCAAACATCCAGCTGGTTATGAAAAGCGAGCAAGCTGAAAAGCAAATGGCTACTCTATTTTAAAATCCAGCTATTTGTTAAACTCAAGAAAAATTCGGAGAAATCTATCGTCCATGACTTCTACATATACACTTGCGAATAATCAGTATTTTCTTCAAAACATCTCGCGCAAGTGAGGGAATACCGTCCCATCGGCAGATGTGAAAACGGTGTTTTGTGAATCTGGAGAAGTCAAAGCATGAGGAGGCGGCACATGCTGGTCTTCTCCATTGCTTCCAAACTGAACACCGTTGAGGCCCACATAACCCTCGAATATCCTAGACATCTCGCTCTGAATCTTTTGGCCATTATTATTCGGCATCATATTGTCCGCACTCTGCCTGGGCGGCATTGGTGGATGTTGAAACATGGGCTGGCTGGTTTGCATGGTGTCCATGTGGCCTCTTGCAAGGCCAATCATGCCCAGCGCGGCGCTCGAATGGGGATCCTCGTCTGGATTCAGGCCAAATCGGGGAGCCACGTCTTTGAGTGATTTAATAGTTCGCCATAGTCGCTGAGAGACCCAGCTCTTGACGGACAGATCTTTGACCAGATCAAGGGCCATGTAGAACTCTTCTCGACAGACGGCGCTGAAACGCACAGGTGCATGTACCGATGCGAGAAAGACAACCGCTATTGCTGCCGAAAGGAATTGGTGATAAAAGACTTGCGCCCTTCGATATAAATTAGTGGTGCTGTTAAGGTGGTGGAGGTACTGAATTGTGTCTTTGGCCAAGTCGACAACGCGCTGAGCTTCCAACGGATGCGCCATGATACTGGTTGCGCTGTGCAGAACAGGGGTATATAGCCATGTGCGTATCTGAAAAGCTGTTAGTTTGCGATGTGAGCGTGGCCTGGAACATTTCTTTATGACATACCTGATTGAACCGTAGATATGTCCATATCCTTAGCCGTTGGAGGTTATATGATGGTGTTGATGTTATCTGGGTTTCCTTGTCCCAGCTTCGCACTCTAATCTCTTCTGGTACAGTCTCATACCACCGTAGAATCTCTTGGTCGAGTCTTTCGATTTCCTCCTGGCCCAGTTCGTGCGCAAGGACGGGTCCAAAGTGGTTTACTTGACGCCACACTTTGGCGCCTATTCGAGAATATGTAATCATGGCCACAAGGTAAGGATATTCCTCCTGGAAGACGTTAGTTACCTGAACTCTATATTATACAAAAGCTTTGATAAGACTTACTGGCATGGGCAGGGTTGGGTCAATCTCGTCATCTTGAATAGCGTACGGTAGACCCGTGCCAAACGCCCAGCGGCGGTCGAGAACGTAAGCCGACCAAAAACTATTAAGCGCATTCTTTCTCTCGGCCTCATTCTGTATCGTCATCAAACCCCTCTTCTGGTGAATACCAAGCTCGACACAGAGCCGCACCACCTGGCCCATGACACGCCATGCGAGCACCTCCTCATTAGACAAGAATCGGTAGCCAGCTACAAGTGCTAAGAGGGGAAGGTCACAGACATCAAGGCCGTCTGACATGAGCTTTCGATTAATGATATTCTCCATGCTCTCATACAAGCGTGATGCCTTTTCGGAATGGCCATGTCCTTCTACGACAAGAGCACAGCATATGATGATTTTCAACTGCAAGGTTTCAAGATCATTCAAGAGCTCCATTGGTCGTGGATTCCTTAGATATAGCGAGACGTTTTTGGCATGGGCAATGACGGTTTGGATATTGATGACGGGATACATGATGCCGATTTCGTCTTCGTGCACTCTACAGAGGCGCACCATCTCGTCTTTATCAAATTCCAAGAGCGGGTCAGCCATCTGGGTCGATATTGTAGTGACCATATTGCTGCTCGGTAGCGGCTCAATGTCGTCTCCTTCCTCGGTAGCCTTCCACCCCATGTTACTGATCGTCTCCCTGGCAACATCCAAGGTGAATGCCGTGCTGGTCGGACCTTGAAATGGCATTTGCTTCCCAAGATAGTCTGGCCGATGACCAGATGTTGAGCTTTGTGATGGAGACGGCGCAATAACTGAGCCGCCAGTAGGCATGATGCGGTCCGAAGTTGGTGGCGCGAGTCGCGGCTCGCTCTGCATGTTTCTCATGGACTGATTGAGCCAATTGACCTCCTCCTGGAGGCGACTTAGCTGCGCTGCGATCATCTTGAATTCGTCGGAGTCTTTAAAGTTGTTGGTACAGCAATTGGGAGCATAGAGACAGGCAAGGTTGAGGTTGCCGCATCGTTGACATGGCGTTTCGCCGTTGCATTTGATCTTGCGCCTTTTACACTCATTACTACATGGGGTTGCCCCGAAATAGTCAGTATAGTCCAGTTTAGCTCGTGTAATGCTCAGAGTATCCTCGAAAGGGATGAATGGTGATATGAATCCATGTGTAATTATGGCCTGATAGATCATCGGATATCATCGGAGGCAGCTGAATGCAGGCTTACCATGCAATAGAGATGTACTAGATAGATCTTGATGTCAGCTGATGGAACTCAATCGACATGTTTATAATATCACATTCATTTGACGCTGGCTCCGCAAGCATGTGAATCGCATCTTATTCACCCCTCCTGGCCGCATTGCGCCTCACGCCGCATCATCACACCGCACCTCAACAAACACCCGCCCAAGCCTCGCACAAGAACCCATGAACTCACCCGATTCCTCTTGCTCCGCGTCTGCTTCGCGATTGCAGCCCCATCCTCAATCGACTTCCTCTTACTCGCACCCGCATTGGCGTTTCCAGGCGAATCGCCTCCGGCCTGCAGCGCGGAATTGTCTCCGTACATGGCGGAACCTGGGCTCATCTGCGCCCGTGACTGCGGCGTCTCGTACGAGACACTCGCCGAGTCGCTCAAAGCGCCGACCGGCGCCGTCAGGTAGCGCAAGTCCGATGCCTGCGTCTCAATCTGCTCCATGGCTGGCGCGCGAGGTGCAGGCAGCGAATGCCCTTCTTTATTTTCCTTTCCGCCCTTCCAAAAGAGAAAATCAGAGGGAGGAGAGGGCCACTGACAGGACAACCTCGGACTTTGTGGCACGCTCCCGCAAAGGCATAAAGCCGCGCCCACGTGACTTTGGAACGCCGACTCGACCGGTAAAAATGCCCTGCTAGCAAAACGAATGCAAGACGACAACAAGTGCAGCTGAAGTACGGATTACTGCCGGCGCGTGTAAAATACCGCCACGGGCACTATTCCGTAGCCTGCAAGCCGTTGGAAAGCTGAGTCGCAGCTGGGCTGGCGAGCGGTGGAGACGTGGCGGCGCGATGCGTGGGCAATGTTACTCGTCACTCTCAGGATCTGCCTTGACAGGGACCCCGGAGCGTATAATCGAGGAACACGCCTGGCTACAAGCACGAAGCAATATTGCAACCAGGGACATAGCACCCCCGGCGCAGCATGGCACGACAAGGGCTTCGGCAACGTTCTCAAAAAGCCATGTGGAATCTCCGATCCTCCGCTGCACACTGTCAGTGGGAAACGCAACAGCGGCCTCAATTGCTCCGTCGTATGGGTTGCAGCGCGTGGGGCCCGCGGAGCACGGCCTGGACGTCACTGTTTGTTCGGTAATAGATGCCTAGGTCCATGGGGTAACGTTATTTCAAAGACTTCATCGCTCCAAGCTGAGAGCTTGTGAAACAGTAATACCTAAGGAGGCGTGCTAAGTGTCACGTAACCATATGAACTAGAATCTTTGCTGCAAAGCTCCAAGAGACATGGAGTTTGTATACTTCAAGTAGAATGCTCTGCTTTTATTCTGTCAAGAGCTCGTCTACCATACTTGAATGTTTGTAAGCTTTTCTATTACATTTCACATTTCACATTATGCATTTTTTTGCCTTCTCTTCATCTTGTCAACCTCCTCATGGCCCATGAGCAGGCAGAATCTTGCCCTCGCAGTCACCAAATCCGATCCGCACACCATCCTTCTCACAGTATCCCCTCATGTTCAGGCTATCGCCGTCCTCGATGAAGCGGCGCACACCACCCTTCTCCAGCTGGACATCAGCTTTGCCGCCCTCGGTCCTTTCCAACAAGCTGCCGCGCTCGTGAGGCTCTGTGCCGCTAATGGTTCCGGACCCTAACAAGTCTCCGGCCCGCATGGGGCATCCGCCGACGGTGTGGTGCGTAATCATCTGTGGGAAGGACCAGAGCAGGTTCCGGCCGCTCGTCTTGGTCAAGTTGACGTGGTCGCCGCTCTCAGCTAAGGCGCACCGCAAAGGTCAGCATTCCGTATACTTACTGTGTACAGCTGGGTATGTTTGGTGGGGTGGGAAGGGGCACTTACTGGTAAGGCTGACTTCGAGCTGAATGTCAAACACGCTCTTCTTCTGCGTCTCCTTGAGATAATCCTGCACGGGGGTGTCGTTTGGCAGCGCCTCGGTGCGGAAGGGCTCCAGCGCGTCTGCAAGGACAACCCATGGGCTGATGGTTGAGCCAAAGTTCTTGCCGTTGAATGGCCCCAGAGGGACATACTCCCACGCCTGAATATCACGGGCGCTCCAGTCGTTCAAGAGAACGAAGCCGAAAATGTATTCCTCGGCCTTGCTGATGTCGATTGACTCGCCCATCTCGTTGGGCTTACATATGAAGCACCCCAGCTCCAGTTCAAAGTCTAGTCGGCGGCAAGCCACCGTAATCGGCTCCTTGGGGGTCGCTGCCGGGTTGGGGAGGATCTGACCGCGAGGTCGTCGGATGGGAGTCCCAGAGACGACGATGCTGGAAGAGCGGCCGTGATAGCCCACAGGCAGATGTGTGTAATTGGGCTGCATCGCATTGTCGGGTCCTCTGAACAGGACACCAACCTTGTAGGCGTGGTGATAGCCCGCGTAGAAATCGGTGTAGTCTCCAATCTGCATCGGCAGATGCATCTTGACCTTTTCGACTGGAATCAGCGCCTTTTGCTTCAGCGCCTCGTTGTCCTTGAGAATGGCCGGCACATCGGTCGACTGGCTTAGAATGCGCTGAAGATCGCCTCTCACAGCACGATGCACGGAGCGCCCGCGCTCGGCAAAGGCATTGAGAGACGACTGTCCAAAGACGGCTTCCAGATCGCCAAGAGAGCTCAGCTGCTGTTTGGCCTGCTCATCGCTGGCCAGCGCCTTGAGATCAATGACAAAATCGCCAATTCGAGCTCCAGCGCGGGGTTGTGAGGTGCCCTCAGAGAAGATGCCAAAGGGCAGGTTGTGAATTGAGAAGTCGCCGTTTCGGTCCAATGGGACCCAAGAAGTTGTAGAAGCCATCTTTATTTTGTCTTCGTCTTTCTTCCTCCCTAAGTCTGAAGTCTTCACTAAAAGCTATTTTTGAAAGAAGAAATCTAAAACAAAAGCTTGACCTCGAAATCTTCAAGCTCCCTCTACATTTCTTTGCTCGGCATATAAAGGTGGGATGGGATGGAGCACTTCCGCGCTGTGGGGAGAGCCGTGAAAAACCGCCCGTCCCCGGATGGACGTACCGAAGCGGAATCGGAATCGGAATTCCGCGCTCACACCAAGAACTTACACCGAGCATAGGGCTCAGAACCAATTGTCAGCTACCTCGACGATTTGTAAACAAGCACGTCGTTTGAATGACACAGAGACTAATAACCAATGATGAATCAAAGTGTGCAGTATCAAGGATTATTGGCAAGTGTAAAAAGAAACTATTAACAGTGTATTGTTATCCAATTTCGCCGATGTCTCTTTTAGCCATCTATCAGTCTCACTCTATGAAGATGAGGAAAAGAAAGGAAACCATATGCTCTTCGGCTCTCTTCCTTTATCTAAACAACCGAAGCCCTTCATCTTGTTTATAAAGAGCCTCCATCTCCTCGTCCTCGCTTTCCTCTTCATTCAACTCCAACTTTTGACCGAACAAGGTGCCAAAGAAGCGATCAATTGCACCCTGCTCCCAAGCTCTTCTGTCCTCTGGAGCCATGAAATTCTGTAGCTTATCGTGCACTGTGAACCGCAGCTTTCGTCCTTTGCTTGCCTTCCTGTCCACTACTTTTCGAGTCTTGGCCTCCTTGTTGGCGGTGAGCATGACGGAGGCTACGGCGCTTGACTGTTCTGCAGCCGATTCGACGGTGCGCTGATCCACAAGCTCTTTCAACAAGAGCTGGTAGAAATCCGCATCGTCATAGATGTCTTCACTCTCGGTAATCTTCTTGGAAGCCTGAACTGGTGCGCAAGACCGAGGCACTCGCGTGCGCTTGACAAGTCTGCCATCAGGATTGGCAAGCTGGTCTTGCAAAGCACTGATGAGCGTCTTGGGCTTTGCGCCCAGTCTGCTTGCTGGCGCAGCCACAGTGACGCTTTGCACCTTGCGAGACCACTTGTCTAATCTGTCTTCTCGGAATTTTACCGATCTTTGATCATCTTCTTGAATCTGCTCCCAAATTTGTTGGTTGGAAAAATTAATGTCCAATGCTCGCTTGCGTTTACTGCCCGCGGCAGTTGGCGGAGCCAGATTTTCTCGAAGGTCGCTGATAGTGTTTAGCAGCTTGATAGCGGCTTCCTCAGCAGCCTCGTAAGCCTCCGCTTCGAAACTTGAGTCCGAGTCCAGGGTAGTAAACGTGTTTGCGGCGACGATTGCTTTTTGGAGTCGGATGCGCATGTTGAGCAGTCCGTCGTAGATTTTCCTCTGTTGTTGAATGGCAATTCCCTTTTGTACTTCAGTCTGGCCTGATGTAGCGTCCAAAGAAGGCTTTGCGGTGTGTTTGCCTGATTCTTCATCTTCGTCCTCATCTTCCTCATCCTCCTCTTCATCCTCCTCTTCGTCATCATCCTCATCTTCGTCCTCATCCTCGTCCTCATCCTCATCGGAGGCTCCACCATTCAGCAATGCATCAAGACCATCGTCCATGTCCTCGTCAGAGTTTTCATCTTCGTCTTCCTCATTTTCTGCCTCCTCGGAGTCTTCTTCGTCCTCAGAAGCAGACATAAAATCCGCCGCAGAAGCTCGCTTACTCTTCAGCTTCTTGGGCTTTGAGCTACCGCGGAATACGAAGGCGTCCAATCGCTCGTCATCAGACTCTGCCAAAGCATTGTCACTGCTGATTTCTGAGTCGCTAGCTTCTGCGGTATCGGCTTCCAGATTGGCAGTCTCCGGATCATCGTATTCAGCGTCGTCGTCGTCCTCGTCGTCTTCTTCTTCCTCGTCCTCATCATCGCTGCTCTGTTCAAGGGCATGGCGCGAAACTCGCGATCCGCGGTACTGCTTTCCCAAAGAAAGGCCCTCCTTTTCTCTAAGTTTGCTGTGTCCAACAGTTACATAATGTTCTGTGCCAGCGTGTTCATCCTCGCTGCCGCTTCCATTGTCATTATCGTTCTTCCCATTGGCTTCGGGGTCGTAATCTACATGTTATCAGTATATTGATAGATGAGCAAAAACATACAATGCCGAATTGTCATACCTTTGACCAATTCCTCATCCGGATCTTGGAATGCCTTTGCGCGTCCTTTTGCCTTGGCCATTTTGGATGTGATTTGGCTTGGTTGCGAGTTTGTTAAAGCCCCACGCTGGGATTTTTTCTGCCGTCTAGAAACAGCTGCGAAACTAAACTTTTAGGCGGTGAATCGCGGCAAAAATTAGCTTGCATAAATCGCAACCAGACTAACTGTATATAGCTTGTATAAGTGGGTCTATCGATGCTGATACTGTCTTCTCCAATAATGCTGTACATGAGTGAGCTTCTTAGAACGCAATAATTACTCGAGGGGTAGAGGGCTGATATTGGCATCTTGCGTCACATGATTTTGATAATTTAAATCAGTTGAAATGACCTACAGTTCACTGTTAACTCGATAGTGTTATTAAGATCTTTCAGTGTAGTCGTCAACAATGCGCTCTACTTCCTCGATGCTCTTTCGAGCTATAAGAGCTCTTCAACATGAAAATCCACTGGTACGGTTTTAATACTTCCATCATAAGGAAGCTTTTATTGACAATATCTTTAGGGTCTCCCTCGATCGGGTACTCCACCAAACTGGCCAAAACGGCCTCAGAGGCGGAAGATTACCGGTGTAGACAAAGTCATCGCCGTGTCCTCTGCTAAAGGCGGCGTTGGTAAAAGCACTGTCGCTGGTGGGTGATCCTAAAGATGTCCAGTAAAAGACAGATAAGTAGATATAGAACCAGTTCGCTAACTGAAATGAAATAGCAAACTTATCACTAGCTTTTGCTAGACTTGGTTTCCGCGCTGGAATATTGGATACCGATATTTTTGGCCCATCTATTCCGACCTTATTCGATCTATCGGGAGAGCCCAGGCTATCCAGCAGCAAGTAACTTGGCTCTTTATATTAATATGCTATGCTGACCAAGACGATTTTAGACAATCAGCTAGTACCCCTAACTAATTACGGAGTCAAGACAATGTCAATGGGCTATCTGGTGGGCGAGAGTGCTCCAGTTGTTTGGAGAGGGCCAATGGTTATGAAGGCGATTCAGCAACTCCTACACGAGGTAGACTGGGGTGGCTTGGATATTCTTGTGTTGGATTTGCCTCCCGGAACAGGCGATACACAGTTGACTATAACCCAGCAAGTTATTCTAGACGGTAAGCGGCTGTTTCTTCTTCACATTGAACAGGATTACTTCTAGTCTCTTGATACTTATCAGCCTAGGGTCTGTCATCATCACTACACCACACACTTTGGCAACGAAAGACGCGATCAAGGGAATCAACATGTTCAAAACTGTTGGCGTCAATATCCTTGGCATGGTGCAAAACATGTCTCTCTTTAATTGCCCTCACTGCCATCAGGACACTCACGTTTTTGGATCAAATAAAAGAGTGGAAAAGCTATGTCAAGACCATGAAATTGAGTTTCTAGGAGACATTCCGCTTCATCCCAACATTGGTGATGATGGAGAGAGAGGAAAGCCGACTGTCGTCGCTGAGCCATCCAGCGAACGAGCATCAGCCTTTCTCGATATAGCTAAAGCTATCTGCCCCAAGATTGATCTAAAAGAACACGAGCGTCACAGTCACTAACTCTTCTTATTTTCAAATCTCTCTTTCAAGCAGAAAAGTAGAAAAAAGAAAAGAAAATACTTAGATGGCATGCTTGGAAATTTAAACCTCGTTTGATGAAAGGGTGATCGTGGGAACCTGCCATCGTAACTTAGCAATGCATTCCACATCCCAAAAGGGGCCGCCTATTCTTGAATAAAGCGTCTTGTATTTTGCCAAGTGGCAGCCAATGTTCCCATAACTTTAATTCCTCTTCTCGAAGCCGCGATATAAAATTCTGGTGTAAAAAAAAGCCAAATGCATAAATGTTAGCCTCTTCAACAACTTATCGCAAGGCATATTACCGCGGTATAAACAAAAGTTTCCCAGCTCCTTAACGCCTTTCGTCATCAATTCAAGCTTTCCCCAGTGGCTGCCTAGTTGAGGCAATGCATTTTCAGTCGAGTTCTTCATTAACTTGGTAGATGTGCCGACTACGTGTAGGGTCCTTGCTCATTGTCTTGCCAGAGCCAGTAAATCCAACTAACCCCAGAAACGTTAGCAAAAGTGTACCCCATATAAGATTTTCATATAAGATTTGTGTGAGCCGTACCTCTCCCATGGATTCCCTCGGGTGTGCGAAACATAGAGTCCTTCTTGTTAGATTTACCAAACTTTGACTTGGCGTTGAAATCTTGCCATTTGGACTTGCCAGCTTCTAGCTCTTTTTTGGCCTTGATCTTCTTTGGCTTGGGTGGCTTAGCAGCATCTTTGTCTGCCTCTGGTTCTTTCTTCGCCTCTGGGTACATCGTAGCGCCGGCGGAGCTAACAACTCCTGGAGCCGGCGTAGTGGCCACAGGGGTACTTGATGCTGACGCAGGGCCTTCGGCTTTTCGTTTATTGGAAATAGGGCGAATGTCTCTCGATCGAAGCGTCTCCGTGTTGTCGTAGCTCTTGAATTTCACGATATAGATGGGATCCGTAGATGATCCAGTGATGGAGGTGATACGCGCCGGATAGAAACCCTTGTCGCCCGAAAGCCATTTTGCCATGACGGAGTCATTGACCTGATACTGCACAGCAACCTCTTCTTTTTCCTCAACCGGTGGTGCAGCCTTTTTGAAGGCGGGGTGGTTCTCTTTCGACCACTTGGCCGGCTCTGGAGGAGGCGCGGCTGGTTTTGGATCAGGCTTGGGCGCCTGCTTCGACTTTAAATCGGCGATGTTTTCGTCTAGGAGATCGACAAAGTTCTTCAGCTCTCCTTGGAGCGCCTGGAGCTCGGCATTATCAGGGTCATCGCGGATTTGGGAAAAAACAATATCCAGCTAAGGTCAAGTTAGCAGCGGGTTTCAGTATGGGGAACGGAAATCAGGGCGGCAAAGTCTCGCCTCGTACCTGTTCCTGATATGTTTGCCGCTCTGCTTGAAGCTCTGAGATGGAAGACATTGTTCAGCTAGCAGTTCGTCTGTCGCGCAGATACCAAAATTAGATCAAAGTAGGGCGATGGAGACTGTCGCGAGGCTTTGGAGTTTGAAAAGAGGCTGAAGCTCAAACTGCGACTCCGTACGTGCTCTGTATCAGGTAGGTATGGAGATAAGAATCCGGCGGTGGGGCGAAAGTACGGATACGGTATCAAGAATTGAAGAAAGTCACGTGACTCTTCATAGCCAGGTTGTACTTCAGATGGTCACTTTATGCCCGAATGAATGACAAGATGCGCCCATTGATGGAACATTTCTCGTTGATTTAGTATTATGATTTTAAAATGCCCAAACGTGCATTTTGCCGAGCCTGTACGTTGCAGCTACAGTAAAGAGCAATCAGTTTATCAGCTTTGATCTGTAACCACTCCGGGATCGGGGCTAGCACGAGAGTACGCGTATTGTTTCGAGTTCGGCTCTTGGTAGCACTTTGAACACTCCATACGAGGCCTTTTCTTTTACAATTAGCAATCAATAGACGTTCAAGTCTGCTATAGGTAGCAGTAGGCTGTTGCTGTTGCAAGCTCAAATCGAAAAGGGGGGCGCGGCAATGGAACGTTCCGAGAATCCAACGTCATCGCTACATGGCAAGCCAGGGTGGATGTGTCTCCAAAGAACAGCGTGGGAACGGAGGATATTGGGCAACGATGCACAGATTGGGCAACTCTAGGCAGCAGCTGTTCAGCGTATAATCGGTACCCCAGATGGAACCTGAAAACCCCGTGAGCTCTTAATCACATCGAAAGCCGTGGGGTGCGTGTAAGACGGCTTTGGGGACGCAGAGCCTCTGCGCGCGCTCCGACGGGTTGCATGGCAAGCCTCATTGTTGGTAGAGGGGCCTAATCTCTCAAAGTCGTGCACAGGGCCCTTCACCGGTGCGCCACTCACCTGAACATTGTAACACTGAACGAGCCCGGATTCGCCATTTTTGGGAGAGCGAGATTGGACGGTAGCACGACCTGATGCGGCCCAAGAGCAGCGTGGAACGCAAGGAAGTACAGGAATCCAGGATGGAGCAGAGACAGCGCCTATTCGGTACTAGGTGGCAGCCAATGCGTAGTAGTATGACGCAAATTATGCCATGGCTCTGAATAAGGTGGTTGATTAGAGCTAAGACAATGTCTTTATGCTGCATTCCAGCGAAGCAACAGAAGAGGGGAGAAGAAAGCTGGGAACAGAAGAGGAGGAAGGGAGGGGAATTGATAACAATAACAATGCATCTGTAACACAATGCCAGTTACTAACAGTGCTAACGCTCCATGGACCGAAAGCTTGAGTGATTAACTCCCGGCCTTTACGTAGGTTAGTAGATGCATGTAGTATCTGCTACTGCTAGCTCCTGGTATTCCGCACTTCGCATCAGCGTCTCGACGGCCAGCTCTGATGGGCCACAAAACAAGCAAACAAAGCAGAGACCCGACAGAAGCCTCGTCGTCCAGCCTCAACCACTGCGCTGGCCCGGCCACCCTCCATCTCCTCGTCTCTGCTCCTCTCTCCCCGGCGGCATCAAAGACCCGGTTCGGCGGTCTGTCTCGGGAAGAGCGACTATTCCTGTATTAGGGCATGACAATTACACTTTGTCCAACCCTCCTCCACCTGCCGCGAGCAGCAAACGCATCAATCGCACTTTTTTTTCTCCTAAAGCCAGCCCAGCCCAGGCCAGTCACCGTCTTTCCACCTCTCTTAAAGCTCTTCTTCTCCTCGTCCATCAGGCATCCTGCAATCCTGCATCCTGCATCCCTCCTCGGCCGCGCCAATTCGCATCCCCAGCCCTTTTGCCGCTCGGCCGTGCTGGACGCCTGGAGCTCTTTTTTACAGGTGCCGCCGTCGATTGCCCCCCCCTGGACCGTCCGGAAGCCCGCCTGTCGCATCGCGTCGCTTGGAGCCGACATCAACCACCCTTTATAGCCATTCACACGTGTCTCACCCTCCACCAGCAGCCCTTTCGGTGCCGGCGTTAGCAGGCCACAGGCACTTACAAGCCCGCCGTCCATCGAGTCCAGAGTCGAGCCCGGCTCTGCGCATCGCAGCGCATCACCGCAATCGAGCCCGAGGCGGCTCTTCTGCAGCTCCTCTGCCGCAGTGACAGAAGAGCCATCGCCAGCCCGTGCCGTGAGCAATCTGGCCTGGAGCGGCCCAGCCAGCGCAGAAACCACCGCAGCCATGGCGTCCGAGAGCGACCAAGACAGCGCATCTGCATCTGCGTCTGCATCTGCATCTGCCGCGACCGGGGGCCAATCAAAGCGCCCTCCCCTCAACCATCACGCCAGCGACCAAAGCGACGCCAACACTGTCACCTCCTCGGGCCATCCGCATCACCGCCCCAAACACCAGAAACAACGCCACGTCGGCCGCCTCCACGCCCGCGTGCCCTCCTCCAGCAAGGTCCTGCACAAGCCGCACAACAGCTCGTCTCGAGTCAATCTGGGCAAGAAGCAGGGCTCTCCCACCGACCTCGAGGCTCAATTCGCTCAGCGACCCGTGCCGCACCGCCGCGCGACCAGCGAGGTCAAATTATTAACGCAGCCAGACTCGGCGACGGCCATCCCCAAGAGCTTGTCCCAGAGCAACCTGAAGCGCAATCGTTCGCACGTCGAGATCAGCAAGCGCACCAAATCCTCCTCGTCTGACAAGCTAAAACGCAGCGCCAGCGGCACCGGCATTCACAAGGCAACAAAGTCCCAGGTTCACTTCGACCTCGGTTCGGATGACCCAGAAGACGAATGGGTTGATGCCAGTGGCTCTAATTCGCCTTATTTGTCGCGAAAGGGCTCATTAAACAGCAGCACGCATTCTTCGTTCCCCCCCCGGAGGCAGTGCGGCACATTCCCGCCCGCAGACTCCAAGCGCGTCGAAAGCAGCGCCGGAGGTGGCATCATTAATAGAAGAATCAGCAGAGGCTTCAACGGAAGCTTCGACAGCGCAACCGGAATCATCGCCATCGCCCGATCGTAAAACGGCAGAGCGTAAAGACTACCCGACGACGCGACTGCTACAGCGAGTCGCATCTCACGGCGCTCCCCCTCAAATGTCCACAGAAATGGCAAAGGCTACTCCCACGCACATCTCGCCTGCCTCGACCAGCCATGAGCCCTCTCCGCCGACCGGAAGCCAGCCAGAGGGACTTATTTCGCGCTTCGTCGAAGTCCCCAGCTCAGGCCTCACCAGCGAGGGTTCATTCTACAACCCCGTTCGCGGAGGGGGCTCCCATCGATCTGAGGACCTTGTTCGACGGCCGCATTCAATGGCCAACTTATCGAGATCCCACGAGTATCATCCTAGCGAAGATGTGTCGCCTATAGAAAGTGATATCAGCGCTCTGGTACCTAAACCCGCCAGGAGAACAGCGGCGCCCTCGGCAATCACATCGCGTACACAACAGAAGCTCAACTTGCAGCGCGCAAGTTCATCTCTTGAGCCTGGACAAGCTGTTCCTGGTCTGGGTGGAGCTGTAGGAAGCGGACCTCTAATTGGTATTGGAGATCCAGGACACGATGGAGGCAACAGCCGAGACCCTCGTGTCACTAAGCTCTTGGAGCGGACGGGGATGGAATATCTGGTTGTCCGGCGTCACCAAAATCCCATTGTAAGATCATTGAACCGCCTTAGCCACATTCCAGGGATGGACAAGACCAAGAGGATCCCTCGTACCAATACGGGCTCAACGACAGCCAGCAAACGGTCAGCGGATCCCACAGCTCGCCATGTTCGAAACACTAGCATGCCCGAAGGTCGCCAAGCACCTTCAATTAAACGAACGGCGTCGGTGAAAACCAACGGCACCAACGGCGCAGGCTCGAGCTACGAAGGAGATGATGTGAGCCGACTGAATGAAAGGCTTAGTGGCTCCAGCTTGGTCGGAGGCGAGGAGGAGGATGTTATGACCGGTCTCCTTCGCAACCTCTGGGATAAACCAATGGATCTCAGTGCCAGCACAGACTAAAGAAGCTCTGTGGTATCACGCGGCGGAAAGGGCACACCAAGAGCTGCTTGCACATTGAGCAACACATAGACAAAGCTATAGGCTCGATCTTGAATGGGCTGTAGCCATGGCAACTTCATGAAACCAAATCGAGATGAATCATGCTGGCGCACCAGCAGGTATATACGGCGGAAGGGGGCTATGCGTACCCCCAAAGCATGAGAGCCAACCAGAGAGCTCGCTAACAGCGACGAGACCTTCGACGCGACTTTATTTTTCTTTCTTCCGCTTAACCAATTCATTGCGGACAACTTTTCTTGGTGATTTTCGGAGTTTATAGGATACAATGTGCAAGCACGGTTTTGTATCTCCTGTTCAACATAAGCGTACCTATCTGTAGATGCAAAGGCACCATTGTATAAAGCGTGGGGAGGTAACAGCGGAGGAAATACATTTGCTATGCGCAAGGGGATATAAGCGAAACACAATACATACAAGATTAATAACTTACTTTCTTTTTTTTTCCCCAACCCCCACTGTTAATTGATTTTCATTTGATGATGCATTTCCAAGTAATTGATCATACAATTCCAGCTACAGCGAGGAATCAGACCCAGCGCAAAAATGGATATACAGGCACAAATGGCACTCATAGAATTGGATATAAGCTAAATATACAGCAAACTGATAATATCTAATACGCAGTAACGCCTATCCCCTATCCCATTCGTGATAGTATACAAAATACAAACATAATCATGAAAAAAAAAAAATTTAAAAAAAAAAGAGCAGGGAATTGTTTTTGTCGCATAGACGCCGTAGACGCATTAATCATTTAATTTTGGGACTTGACAGCGTTGTGGCGAAAGAAGGGCTGTGGGTTTTGTTCTCGCTGGTCACCTCCGATGGCCTTCCACCACACGTCTGTGCTCCATCGGATGATTCGCTCTGCGCTTCCGAGAGGCGTGGCGGCCGGCCGGACATCCAGATAGAAGACGGGTTCTCCAGTAGGCTCGGGCTCTCCAGAGTAGTAATCGATGACGTATCGGATCTCTTTCTCTTCCCCGTTGACGTTTCGCGAGACGAACCAGTCGTGGCGATCGAAGGGAAGGTCAGTTCTAAGTCTTGTTAGCTTTTTTGTTCATTCTCATCACATCGGGCTAGAATTGAAATGTCATCTTACCCAAACTTGGAGGGGTAGATCCAGCCTAGGACTTGCAACATTGTGGCTTTGGGGGTGAGGTCCTTGGGGCGGCCTTGGAATCGGATGAGCGTAGGGGTGACGTTTGTTCCATCCCAGTTGCGATCCAACTCCTCGGCCGCATGCTCCTCTCCCCGCTTGCAGACCTGCCACCCTTTGTACAATCCTCGTGCGAACCGTTCTTCCCAGCTAATGATTTCTTGCCATGCACCCTCGTTTAGAAAGTTGTGGACAGAGACCATGGACTCAACCGCTGTGATGTCGGTATCGGTGTATCCCTTGCGCAACAGGGCATTGTACATTTGCTGAGGCGAAGGGTACTCCCACGTGCCCTCGCCGTCTCCCCTAGGAATGGTAGATTCCTCTCGCTCGACCGGCAGCGCCATCGTCTGGTTGTCCGCGGGCTTCTGTGACAGATCTCGGAACATGTAGTTCAGGGGGTTGAGTTGAGAGAGCACCGACTTTGGCTCTTCCTTCTCTCGAGCGGCATGGGGCACCGGGCATCCAGACGCCGGCAGTGGTGGCGATCCATGAGGCACTGGGCATCCAGATGCTGCTGGCGATGGCGATGAAGAACCATGAGGAACGGGACATCCGGAAGCAGATGATTTATCGGCGGGCGGGGATTTGTGTGTGTTGAAAGAATCGGCGGATTTCTGATGCATTGGACAACCGGCCTGCCATGCGTGAGCTTCTACTAGATTTGCGTCGCAGATCAATCATCATACCGGAGGCTCTTTGTTCAAGGACACGGCCGGGTGTCCTGCAGGAAGCCCAGCCGGAGGAGAGGCAGGTTCAGCCCAGAACCAGCCCATTGTGAGAATTAAAAGTTGTAGGAGATATTAAACAAATTAAAAAATAATAGCGAAAATTCGAAAGTGTTGCTTTGTCGCAGAAGCGCAAGAGTTGCTGAGAAATTCGGAGAATAGTAGCAGAGTGGATGAGGATCTGAGGCTAAAAATTTCTTAAGCCAAATCGGCCAAGCCCGAAACTTCTTTTCTTCCTTCTGGCCCGGGTGCCTAAGTGGGCACGTGTTTAGCCGGATTATCGCCGTGTCAATCGTACGTCACCGATTCGGATTCCCGTGTTTGCAAGGATTCGTGCAGAGAAGCTTGTGATTCCGGGTCGATATCGTGCTCTATTTTTCTCTCTCTCTTTTCCCTTCTTCTCCCATATGCTCGAACCACGGAAACTCTTCATGGGGATTCGACTATGATAGTAACCCGTTTCGGCCTGGAATTGAGTCCGCCGATATGAGGGCTGGCTTTGTCTTTGGCCGGCTTTGCGGGCGCACTCCGTTTCGGCCGTATGCGCTGCGCCAAACTATATATCGGAGTAGTGCTGAATCGTGTAATTGGATTCACACAGCGAGACTGCCAGCATGGAAAGGGAAGCCAAGGAGTCGAATTTCGCTGCATGCTTCGGCCGGTGCAGCTACACTAGGAACAGGGGCTTTTGTCCAGCTGTTACAGACGGATAATGGTGACTCTGATGAGACCGGCGAATCTCGCATGTTGGAAGCATCCAGAGCTGAGATCCGGAGGTCCATTGACGATGACGACCGGGGACTATCTCGAATTATACACAAGATTGTCCTCATCTGGGACACTTATATCTTGGAGCCAATATGTACCGGAGCCAGGTTCTTACACTTGATGGTTATTTTCGTACCCGTCATTCTTTCAGTTCCTGTAATCTGGTTTGGCCGGCGGCAGCCTGACAAAGATGGTGAACGAAGTGGCACCCTTTGGTGGTATGGCTTCCTTGTGCAGTCTATGGAATGGGCAGGCCCGGCTTTTATCAAACTCGGACAGTGGGCGGCATCGAGAACGGACATCTTCCCCACGGCCATGTGCGATACAATGTCGAAGCTGCACTCGAATGCTCCGGCCCATTCGATGCATGTCACTCGTAAGACGGTCGAGGCTGCCTTCAATGGACGCAAGTTTGAGGACATATTTGACGAATTCTACGAAACGCCTCTTGGTGTTGGTGCAATTGCGCAGGTGTACAAAGCAAAGCTCAAGCCTGATCTCGCAGCACCGCAGGATCTCGAGGCGGACTCGCGGGGGCCACGGCTACTATCTCAGAATGTAAAGAATCAAGTGCGGACTGTCTTGAAAAGCTCTCCAAAGCAGGTCCCATCTACCTACGTCGCAGTCAAGGTACTGCATCCCAAAGTCGAGCGCATAGTGCGAAGAGACTTGAAGATTATGGGTTTCTTTGCTTCAATGCTGAATGTCATTCCTACGATTGAATGGCTATCTCTACCGGATGAAGTTGCTCAGTTTGGTCAAATGATGAAGCTTCAGCTAGACTTGCGAATAGAAGCAGCCAACTTGGAGATTTTCAGAAAGAACTTCAAGGACAGAACGACTGCCTCGTTCCCTTTCCCCTATTCAGAGTTCACCACCCGCAATGTCCTTATTGAAGAATTTGCTCAAGGCATTCCCCTCGCAGTCTTCATGGAGAGCGGGGGCGGTGTTTTCCAGCATGATATCGCCAATGAGGGATTGGACGCTTTTCTCCGAATGCTACTGCTGGATAATTTCGTCCACGCTGATCTGCACCCGGGCAATATCATGGTCCGCTTCTATCAATCCGCGCAACCAGATCTTCGACTGCGTCGGTCTACCAAATCACCGAAAACGCCGCCTGCCTCAGATGACGACCAACTGGACGTCACAGAAAAGGTTTTGGAACGACTACGCCCCCATCGACACCGCAAGGATAGGTCAGCATGGGAAGCGGAACTAGCCAAGATTGATGCGGAGGGATATCGTCCACAGCTTGTCTTTATAGACACGGGACTTGTGACGGAGTTGAATGCGCCTAATCGCGACAATTTCCTGGCCTTGTTCCGAGCTGTCGCCGAGTTTGACGGCTACAAGGCCGGCCATCTCATGTGCGAGCGCTGTCGCCAACCCGAGGCTGTCATCGATAAGGAAGTGTTTGCTCTCAAAATGCAGCATCTAGTCCTCAGCGTGAAAAGCCGCACCCTGGCACTCGGCAACGTCAAGATTGGTGATATCCTGCAGGACGTCCTCTCCATGGTGCGCAACCATCACGTCCGCCTAGAGGGCGACTTTGTCAATGTCGTCATCAGCATTCTCCTTCTTGAAGGCATCGGCCGAAGCCTAAACCCCGATGTCGATCTACTGAGCAGTTCTCTTCCGATTTTAAGACAGCTGAGTGCTCAAAGTGGTGCAGAGATGGCGAAGCACGGCGATTTTTCGATGATTATGTTATGGATGGGCTTGGAAACGAGGAAGTTCCTACAAGCTAGCGTCGACGATGTAAGTGTCTTTTATCTCTTGTCTGTTTTTCTTTTGCTAATCTGCATGTGTCTAGGTGGAACGATGTGTCAAATACGATCTCCTCTCACCCAATGTATAAATCAATCAGGTATGCTCACTATAGAGTAGATGGCAGGCCCTTATTCTTTTGATATACAGAGCGGCATGTGCGTTTTATTGCGCAGTTATTGTAAACCATGTAACATTATATGAATGGTGTCTCATTGGGATGACCTAAGTGAAGGTATAAGAAGGAGTTTTATGGTGGCATGAGGTTTATATAGACATGCAAATGACTAACTATACTACCTGGTAAAAATTCATAATTTTTTGAACGCTTGACAATAATTTCCTTGCTAATTGCCTCATTAGAGGAAGGATGGGACGTTTGAAACAGAAGAAAAGCAATTGTTCGACTTGGGTCTTACTTCCAGTACATGGACCAATGAATATGAAGCAGTTATTCCATCGAGCAATATAAACAGTTGGCTATCATCTAAGTCTCTGCTTACAGTACCTAGATTGAGTTTTTTTTCTTTTTCTTTTTCTCTTTTCTTCCTTCCTTTTTCATTTAGTATCTCTTTAAAATAGCCCCTTCAAAGTACCATCAGATCCAAGCTGGTTATGGCCAGTATTAGGGTAGCAAAAAGGTATGAGAGCTGTCTCACAGCGGCGCGGAATAACCCAAGCCCCTACTCCCGTCCTCCGTCTCTAGACCCGCTAAAATTTCCAAAGCTCCTTGTCGACTTTGCACTCTTCCAGGACTTTTTTTTTTTGTCAGGCGCTTAATTGCGTCGCAACACGGTGATATTTCCGAAGCGCGCTTGGATAAATTTTGCAAAAAGCGGTGCATAGCCCGAATACTTTTTTTCTGTGCCGCTCCCAATGGGCGACTCCGACGATTTCGTCCGCCTTCACATCACGCCGTTTGACGCCGAGTTGGTCAAGGTTGTGATTCCCGCCTCAGTGCTCCCGGTCGCTCGTAATATCTCCTACCATACGATTGAAACATTTCCGGAAAATCGATACGGATTTGTCGAACTTCCCGAGGCGGATGCGGATAAACTGAAGAAGAAGCTGAACGGAGCGACTCTGAAGGGGTGCAAGATGCGGATTGAAAAGGCTCGCCCTGAGGCGCGGATAGAGCCGACCGGGGAAGAGGAGGAAGTTCCTGAAAAGAAGAAGAAATCATCTAAAGAAGGCAAAGATAAGTCCAAGAAACGAAAGCGAGAGGTGGATGTTTTGGAGGGCGTGGCGCTGCATGATCGCCAGATAAAGCGAGGATGGACCGAGACACCGTCAACGAATAAGAAGAAGGCGAGAAAGGACAAGGACAGCAAGGATAAAGAGAAAAGCAAAGAGAAAGAGAAGAGAAAGCGACCAAAGTCCAAATACACAGAAGGAGAAGAGTGCCTGTTGAAGACAAAGCTGCCGCCAAACACTCTGAAGAACCTGGCTCCCGGAGAATTGGAGCACAAGAAGAGAAGCAAAAAGAAGGGCGGCGCACGAGAGGTTGTCATCCATGAGTTTGAGAAGACTACAAAATTCCCCACTTTCCTCAAAGCTTCTGTTACAACGGACCGGAAAAAGGCGGCCGAGTATGTGGAAGGAAAGGGATGGGTTGACGAAGAGGGCAACATTGTGGAGGAGGTAAAGGAGAAGGAGAAACCAAAGGCACCACAGCGGTCGAAGAAAGCCTCCAAACCGAAGCCAGAGCCTGAAGAATCGGAAGACGATAGCACCAGCAGCAGTGGTACTTCATCGGAAGGCACATCGTCAGAAGATGAGTCTGAAGATGAGTCTGAAAAGGAGGTTAAAGCCGAGGCAAAAGTGAAAGCTAAAGGAACCCCCAAAGCCGCTCCCCCTGCTGCAAGCAAGGTTGACGACGAGGAGAAGGACGACGACAGTGATACGTCAAGCGACGACTCAAGCGAGAGCGAGGATTCAGATGGAGAGGAAGAACAGCCCTCGAAAGCTGCAGAGAAGGCTACGCCTAAATCTACATCCAAAGCCAGCGGATCTAAATCCACCCCGGGAAGCATCAAGCCCCTGGCGATCAAGATTCCACCTCCCGAGATACCGTCAAATGTCGAAGTACACCCTCTAGAGGCTCTGTATAAGCGGCCCAAACCCGACGGTGATGCACCCACGTCCGCCCCCAAAGACGAACCCTTCAGCTTCTTCGGAGGCGGCGGCGACGACGAGGACGAGGAGGTGGAAGGGCAGTCCTCCCAAGCCGCTCCAGCCACCGTGCCCATGACACCTTTTACCCGCCAAGAATTTGATTGGCGCAACACGCGAAGTGCCGCCCCAACTCCAGATACAGCTCATCCATCACGCATGCGCTTCTGGGGTGCTTCTCCCGAAAAGGACGTGGAAATGGGAGACGTCGATGCAGCCGACGAACAAGAGGAAGAAGAAGAAGAGGGAGAGGAGGAAGTCTACGGAGAAGGTGAAGACGATGAAAATCCTGCACAGGGGAAGCTTTCCGCCACAACCGATTTCCAGAAGTGGTTCTGGGAGAATAGGAGGGATTTGAACAAGTCGTGGATGACTCGTAGGAAGACGGCGGCGAAGGAGAAGAGACATCGGGAGAACAAAGCGAGGGCGTCAAAGGCAGTGTAAAAGCGCATTTTTTTCTTCTTCATCCTACTGGCATGATACGGAGTATGATCATTTTCATTGATAGCTTTCTGTGAAGAATATCTCTTGTATAATCCTATCTGATGTAGTGTCAAGGTATATTTGATGACATCCGCCGACAGGCTATCCTAATTTGGCAAAGATGTGCAAGTTCTTTTATAAGAAATGAAAAGAAATGATGAGACAAGAAAAGGCTGCGTTGGTGCAATGGATATTTGGTATTCAGCCATGGTATCATTTTATAAAAGATGAGCGAATAATGAATTATTATTAATAGTATTATAAAGACGATACAACATAGGGAAAAGTCGACAGGAAACTAGTAATGATACTACTTGCTTATGTTGGTACAATCTAGCTCTTCGCCTCCTTCACCTCCTTCACCTCACTCTATTTTCAATATCCTCTTCGCAAACGTGAGGCCTGTTATCCTCAGAACACGTATCGCATCGGCGCCTGCGCATTGCTGCGGGACCTTCAACAAGGACTTCTTGTATCCTGGCTCTGTCCTCCACCGACAAAGCTGGGCTTCGTTCGATGAACGATCCATTTCCAGACCTGGGGGTATTCGCGGAATAATGGCCGTGAATAGGCGAATTGTAAGGAGCCAAAGCTCCCGAGTGCAGCGTTTCTTTAGAATCGGGGCTTCCAGGCGTTTCTTTACTTTTGTTATGGAAGAATCTGCTTAGAATGTTTGGCAGAAAGTTGTCTTGCAAAGCTGGAGCGCTGGGATCAAAGGATGTCGTACTCCGACGGCGATGCCGCGCTGCGCCAATTTGACTCCCGAAGCCTTTCATGCTCTTAAGTGAAGAGTGGGACATGGTTGAACGCCGGGCGTTCTGGACTTCATTGGAGAAATAGCCAGAGGCATTGCGAGATTGGAAATCATCAGCAGTCCAAGAATTTGATAATGAGCTCTCATTATACGGCGCGTGGGAAGGTTGACCAGCCTGAGATTCATTTCCTTGGCAGTATAATTCAGATGATGGCCTATGGTGACGATCTTCCAAACCAGCAAGGGGCTTGATCCATTCCCGAGTGCAATGGCGTGAGAGTAGTTTCGGAAACGAGGTCATGGACGATGCGATGCTGGAGGCTCCAACAGAGGTTTGCGAGACATCTGAGTCCTGGTGTTGAATGGGGCTAGGACAGGATGAGGCACGAGGTGCGTCAGCAGTATTCCCAGAATTCTCATCTGAAGGATTATCTGTTGTAGGAGGCTTGGTCGGTTCCTCTAAATGCTCGCTATCCTTTGTCCAGGTGATGGCAGTACTTCTTTGTGGTGAAAGTAATGCCGTTGTCGTCGATGCTCCTTGCTTCGAGTCTTTTCTGAGTACATTATGTTTGCGATCAGCATCCGGGATTGTGAATAATGTCTCAGGTACGCTCAGGGTAATGGTCGGATCTGCAGCTATAGATGGTCGAGGATTTATACGTTGAGCTTCGCTTTCTAGCTTGATTTGGACAGGCATTTTGTTCTCGGAGGTATTTTCATCATCGTGCTTCCTAGTTTTATCATTGTGTTGCGCTGGTCTCATATATTCAAAAAGGGCAGCCTCGACGATGCTCTCGAGATCTCGTTGTTGAGAGGATGAAGCCTCGTCCTCTTCTTCACTGTTGCTTGTAGTATAAAAGCGTTCTTGTGGCCGGACCGCGTGTAAGTGGCGTATAATGCTCTTGGTTATGAGTGGAATATCGCGACGGTTCACAACGACGCTTGACTCGTCACTGGGTGGTTCTTCTTCAGCGTCGTCTCTGTCAAATCGATTAACTCTCTTATTGGATTTTGTGTTTGAGTCGCTGGTCGCTTTTTCTTGGATAGGCTCTGCTGCAGTAGACCAGCCATTTTGGTATCTTGGGGTCCAAGATACCGGTCGACGTCCAGCGTCGACGGTCACGTCGTCTCCATTAGCTGTTTCAACAAGATACCCGACTTGATTCTTCCTGATGTGAACCAGGTGAGCTGGTACTTTTTCAACTTCATATTCTGATGAATTCGAATCGCCCTTTCCCTTGGTCAAGTACCAAGCCAAGCCAGGGACTCTAGGATTGATGATGTAGTAGCACTTGGGACTCCGTACTGGTTGACTGCTCTGACGCTTTCTGTACGGCTTCTCTGCAGTAGCAACATCGAAATCGACAATAGGAGAAGCAATTTGGCTTCTCGCCCTGCGCCGGGACATGTTGGACGGCAGGTGAGAAGATATAGAGCGAACCGTCTCTTCAAAGGCCATCTTTTGCTTTCCAGCAGATGGCTTGTTACTTGATGCAGGGTCCCGGGCGAGATCAAAGTAGCTCCCAAGTCCAGAGAAACGATCCAGATGCGAATTATACTCTTCCGCGGGCGTAGAGATCCCCGCTTCCACCTCGCCGGCGTCCTGGTGCAACGGCATGGTGGAGGCGACCGACATGGCTCCCGCATCACTGGTTGCAGGCCTGGCTACACAGCATTGGCCTTGCAGCGGCGTTATATCCTGGCGGCTCGGCCCAGGCGCAGACTCGCCGTCGCATGTGCCCTAATTGCGATCGTGAGCCGCTGCAAAGCCGGGGTAGTCGAGATGGACTGCGATTGGCGAGGATCCCAGCTCGTGACGCTCTGTCTCGATCAGATCGGCAGGTGATTGGCGCATGACGTCTTCCATCGCGGACGCCATCTTTGCTGGGCGATTGCAGCTAGAGCAACGACGTCGTTGCGCCGTTGGGTGGGTGTCGATGCTCGTAATTGACCCAGCGGGAGAAATAAGCGCAGTGGGGTGTTGGAGGCTGGGGCTGATGGTTACATGAATTGCGTGCCTGTTCAAGGCTGCTGAGGCTCTGGAATATGGCGGTTTTTTCCAAGGATGCGACGATAGCTACTGGCTAGCCTCGATTCTAGGAGGGAGGGGTGAATCATGCATTTACAGATGATGGAAGGGAAGAAGAATAGCTAAGAATGAGAATAATTGTATCAGATGCCTTGCGCGAACCCAAGACCAAGTCCTGGTGGCCAGTGACTGAGGCGATCGCGACGTTTGACTGCAGAGCGCTAGTAGCGATGAAGCCAAGATTGTCTTGCAGAAGGTGTCTTGGACGGCAGCTTGAAGCGCAGCTGCCCGTTGATCGTTGCAGGAAGCTGCCAGTGACATTTCCGCCATTAATCTATTGGAGAGCATTTATCATGAAACAAGACGCCGCAAACAGAGTTGAGCGACTGGCTGAGATGCCGCCATCGTTGGTGTCATAACGTTGGTGTCATAACGTTGCTGCATGCATTAGCGGCAATGATTCTCCAGAGTCATGCATGACTTCACCGTGATGCGTGATATAATCAGAACCATACATCAGTAGAGCCGGCATGCGTACTGATGATGAAGTTTTGAACGAAATTGTAAATTTGTTCTATGTCAAAAAAGGAAGGACTCTTCATGGTGTTGTTGATTTAATTTCTGCTAGCCGAGACAAGCGTTGGACTGGGCCTGCAGCGAACATCCTTGCTCCGACACATGAACTGGATTAAATATGCACGTTGTGGAACACAGCTAGATTGGACCCGTGGCGCTTTGAACAAGCAGGCTTTGATGCAGCTGAAATAAGAGCAAGGCGGCTCGTGCATGCATGTTCTGCTAATTTGATGCAGGGCGTGGGCTGTGATGCGGCTAAACAAGCAGTGCAGTAGCAAGAGCGTGTCTTGTATAGATTCATGATAGATAAAACATGTTAAATAATCCCTGAATTTCTTGATAGTTCTCTCTTAGCTAAATGATCCGAAACTCGCGCTCTTCAAACGTATCAAAGTACTTCCTCCCTCCCTTCTCATCAGCCAAAGAATGGAACAACCCAACCCGCCAGTATTCATCGTCTGCCTTTCCGGTTGGATAGAGTAAAAGGCCATGCGTGACTTCAAGTGGAGGATCCTCATTATTTATTTCCCACTCCTGAGGCCTCCTAGAGAAAGCACTTGCATTCTTTGTATAGCTGCTGGAGATGAGGAGCATCACCATCTTATGGACAGAATCCCCGCTTGCTTCCGAGAGCTGCTTACCGTCTTCATTTGTCACTCTCCAGTCGAGAGCACATTGAGCGACATACTGGTCGTCCTCGATAGCCAGCCACTCACACTGAATATTGAGGTAAGGGGACTTAAGAGGCAGCATTTGGAGTCTTCCACCAGGAATGCCGCATGTTTTCCCGCGGATCAGCATGTGTCCGCCTCGTACGCGGCCATATACATCGCCATGGTTTTCTGTCTTTGCTTCGAGGACTTTGCACTCGGGCTGCATGATGCCGTCTGAAAGGTCAAAGTGTAAGATGCTGTTATGGCTTGCCCATGACCAAGATGGTGCAATGTATTCAGAAGGCTTGGACAATTGCCCTATCAACGTCCGGAAAGTTCTGCGCTGACTTCTGCTTATTTTCCAGAGCAAGCCACGATGAAGATCCCTCTTCCACAGACCTGCGACATATGTATCTCCGCTCTTGCTGCCGACAAGCTTCGCATATGAAGACACCGCAGATAGCCTGTCGGTCTCGTATGTGAGATTCTTTTGGCAGTAACTGAGCATTGGATAATACCACCCATCGTAATCATAGTTGCCTCTCCATGGTTCGGACGAATGAATAATTGAAATTTCGCCGCTCTTACCAAGGCGATTTAATTTGTCGTCAATGATTGTGTCTTCTGTTCTCATAATGTCTACGGGCTTGAGAGAATCCCAATACATCATAAGCTGTCCAAAATATAGCTTTCTCATGGAAAACATGTCTTCTTGAAACGTCCAGCCCCGAGTCTGCCAGGGCGAGTGCCGGAGTTCCAACGAAACTGGTCGATTTGAGAAGCTGGGCGAATCACGTATGGCAGACTCTGCGTCCAAATAGGAGAAGGGCATATGGCGAAGAAAAAACGAGCCGCGAACACCCCACTGACGATTCTGGTAATTGATCTTGATACTTGGGTTCCGCTCCAGGAAGCCTTCGTTGCATGATGCTGTGCGGAGGAGTATAAGCGTGGCCAAGGAATGTTGAAAGATCTCTGCCATCATTCGGGACTCCTTCTCCCAGTCTTCCATGTCGTCTTGGATGATGCACAGAGCATCGATCCAGATGTACTTTACGCCCAGCGCTCGTGCAACACGCACGGTATCTTGATAGGCCTTGGGCATGGCGCTGTAAGAGATTGATTTTTGCAAATGAGAATAGTTGCTTCTCGTAGTTCTCAGCGAAGGACCCTTCTTTCCCCAGCAGTAGCTCAGAGCCAAATATGGCTGAGGTGCTTCATCAATACTGGGATATCCGTGGGTTTCTACAAGGCGAATCAGGCCCGACTCTCTTCTGCTCTCGACATGAAGGAGTCTTGTAGGCCGAAACGATGCTTTGAGAGCAGCTTTTTCCTCTTTGCCGCCTAATACCCATTTCTTTAGTGTGAATATGCCGGCTGGTGACATGACACTATCCGGAATACGCTTTGTGTAGATGTCAAGTGCTGAAGCGCCTTGATCTGCAAACCCAGCCACATTAGAAGATTGTCTTGACAGAGAGAGAGCCAACGTATGTCATACCATTCAAGTTTGCACTGACGCGAAAGGTAAGATAGTCATATCTGTGCCCAGGTCTAGCAAACGCAGCACTGTACACAGTAAACGCCGCCAAGCCAGAGTTCCAAAAATGGCGGATCCGCACCAGCTCGATCGTATCATCGGGAAGGCGTCCCAATCGATACCGCTGGAAATGCTGGATCATGGCATTCCGAAGAAGGCAGCAAAAACCGCACCCAGCGTTTGCAGATTCGGCCAACGTTGGAAGTAATGGAATAGTGTCCTTGCGATGGTATTCTAGATCCTCTTCGAAACCGGGGACATCTGCTTTCAACTCTACAGATTTCTTAGGATAAGAGGTAGCAGTATGTTTAAGGCGTACATTTTCCAGTTGCAAGACGCTGCAGTGCTGGCATAATGTCTGAGAACCGCTCAGAACAGATTCTGGGACATCTGAGAAGTCATAATGGAACGTATCTCTGGGTGTTATCCGTTCATGAGATGATTTTTCGATTGTTTTTGCAAAATATTCATGCTGACCACTCCCGACAAAAGTAAAGATGCCTGCCATGGTATTTGGGTATCATGTATCTGGTTAATGAGAGTACTTGTTAAAATCAAACGATTGTCAGCCCTGTCTCATTTATTCGTTATAGTAGTGGATATGCCTTGTCAGCTCCGCCTTGCTGCCTAGCCAAGCTTCCCTGCATCATGGGGTAATTGATGCATTTCAATCTTGTGCTCAGTAATCAGGAAACTAGAATATGCCCCCCCTCACTTGCGGCTTGGCAAATGGAGACCAAAGCCTCATTGATGCTATCTGATAGTCAGATGCTTATAAAAGATCGCTTTGTTGACCCTGCACTCTTGATTCCTTTTATGCACTCTACTGCAGGCTATATGAGCCCTTTGGTCCATCGGATTTTCGCTTAATCCGGAGGAATGCATGCACCCAATGATCTTTACCTACAGGTAGTACTTATGCTTTATAAATGGTTGGGCTGAAAAGATTGGGCAAGCAACTTGAATTTTTTTCTTCCATGATTTGATCCTGGTTACTAATTTCATTGAACAGCCAAAATACTATCATTTTGAAATGGCATCTTCGTCTGAAACGGTATGTTGAACTAAAGCTGGATGAAATAATAAATAAATGGCTTACAACTGATTCATTTGGTTATAAATACAATATAGGAAGTCAGTACTAGCATCTCGATGTTTGTAGTAAGTCGATGACTAACTTTCTTATAGGCGCAGCCAGATTTGGAGGCAAGAGTTCTAGCTAGAGCTAGACTGGACAAGAGTAAACGACTAACTGCAGTTACAGGGTGAAAAGAAAGAGGAAAAGAAAAAGACAGAAAGACCTAAGAAATATGCCGCTATCGATGCCCTTATTTTCCCTTCTAAAGCTTGGACAGCCGGGAGGATGAATGCTTCTCCTTACGAGTCCTTGATTGCACTACCTGGCGCCTTTGCTAGATCAAATTTTGCCCGAATTATTCCCCAGGACGGGAGGCTTGAGCTAAATTTCGACTTTCCTTGGGAACAGCATGGAGCTGGCTTCCGGGGCAGAGAATACCAAAATCGCTTCTCCTCCAAAGAAGATCAATTGAGTATCGAAACTCTCAAATCATTTTGGGGCACTATCCAAACCTTCGGCCATTTCATCATCTGGGATGAAATTCCCCAAGTTCAATTACAAGAGGGGTGTTTAGAACGCTACTTTATGTATAACATAGGACACGATAGCCCATACGGCGTTTCCCATGCAGACGGTCTCTTGGGCAATCGAAAGAAAGAAGAACGGTGCGTTTGTTCCTTTCGCTTGTATACGAGTGCGATTGTAATCTCGAATTTGCTTCTTGACTAGACTTGGGTATCATACCATTCTTTCTCAACAGCAGAAAGTTCGGGAGTTTCTCAACCGACGTCGAGCACGTCGTTCACGGCGTTCACGGCGTCCCCTACCGACGCGTCATGACATGGCTCCAATGAGAAGGATCATGTTTGTTTATTGATATTCCTTCAAGGTGGACTTATTATATGCTAATTTAAGCAGAGTCTGTCAAGGATTGCCTCTTGTTCCACCAGCAAGGCCAGACTACATAGCTCTTCCTTTCCTTGTTATGAACAGCAAAGATGATCCGATAAGCAGAGCAGTTAATCTTCACATATTATGCCAGCGAAGACCCGGTAACGAGGCAACGAACCCATATTTAAATTTTGACAATGCGTTTCACATAACTTTCTATGAAATGCTACCACGAGATAGTCCCAGTGGCCTAATTGAAGTGATCCGTCAGAAAAAGCTGAAAATCGGCTATCTGTACGGGAAACCCGATAAAAATAGCAGTAACACTACTGGAAAGAACAATGGACCAGTATTTCGAGAAAGCTCATTCACAGTAGGTTCTCACCCCTAGACGAGGAGATTTAATAATACTAACCAGATAGATAATACCCAAACAGCCATCTTATTTTCAACCTACTGGCGATTACGATTGGACAGTGCTAATTTTGAGCTCTTCCAACTTTTTCAAACAACCAGCCCAGAACGACTTGGATATAGAATGGAAACGAGTTCTAAGCGAGGAAAGCTTATTAATCGCTCAAACGATTATTATCGTTAACGCACTTAGTAAAGTGGAAAATCGATGGAGGGATCTCATTGAATACATCGGAAGCTTGTTAGTCGAAGATTTCATGGATCCGAGGTCTTATACAATGCTACTCTTCGACGATGAGACTTTCAGTCGGTCAAGGCTGTATTTCTGGATAATCGGTTGCCTCAACGAATTCGAGATAAGCATCGAAGATAATATTAAACAGTGGAAGCTTTTTCGGCAAGCGCGAATTGATCCTAGACTCGAAAGACTAGGAGATATTCTCAAATCAACAGAAGATCTAGGATTATCCGACGAATTGAATGAACTTCATAATATTTATACGCGGGGTGAAGAAGTCCGACAGGGTTTAGAAGATCTACAATCCCAGTTTCGAGCAAAATTAGCGACTGTACAGACGCTACGCGATGGTGTAAGCTTTGCCCAGCCGGCCTGGCCATGTTATAGAGATGGGCTTACATACATCTCACAGCTTTTCAATGCCAGTGCGCTCATCGAGAGCAGATCATCCACTAGACTGGGCCAAAACGTGAAGCTCCTCACTTATGTGAGCATTGTTTACCTACCATTGGCGTTTTGTGCAGTGAGTATTTGAAACGAATACGTGCTGATATCTAATAAACATGAACTGCTAGCTAATCTGATCAACAGGCTCTTTGGGCCGTGCCCGATATATCGAATAATGATACAAGAACCCCCTTCATCATCACTACCATTCTTGTAGGATGCGCGACTTATATAGTGGTGTTCAATCTGGAGAGTATTGTGGATATTCTAGGGAAATCTTATACCGGCTATCGATCGCGATTATTGGAAAGCATGAGCGAAGAACATGATTCATATTGGCAGTCTCTCCGAGAGCGATTTGAAGAGTTCCCTCCCAATAACGAGCAACGAAAGCCGTCTGAGTGGTGGATCATTCGATACCAAGTTCAAAAGTGGTTTAGAAGAGCAGATTGAAATCTCCATAGGTTGATAGTGTATCGAAACAGTTATCAACTTCGATGGCATTTGGGGTTGGCAAAAGCTTTGTGCCATAAGGCAGTTTGTATTATCTTCGCAAAATCTTCAATCGCGAGCTATTTATGTATATCCACCCCCACCTCATGGCTTCGATATATGCCCTCAGATGCAATAGGCATGCATATCCCAGCATCATAACTTCGCTAATCAAAAACAATCTTCGAACCAGCAAAGGTAGCTCCCTTCTGCTGCTCCTTTGCCTTCTTTCGGGCCTCCCAACTGGGATGTAACGGCCCCTCATTATCCTTCTTAACCGGCTTGGGCGGAGGAGCTGGTCTGCTTTCCTGATAAGCATTTGCTCCTCTCTCTCGGCCTTGTGAATAGCCTCCTCGACCACCAGCTCCTGCAGGAGCGCGACCACCCTTCTTCCACGGCTTTCGACCCTGGTCATCTGGTCCTACGGCACCGCGCTTCATGTCCCAGCCAGCATCTCTGCCACCATTTGCGGCTTCCTTTTGCAGATGTTTCGCGTTTGCTCCGTATTTCTTCTCCCAGATGGCTTGGCGTGCGCGCTGTCCACGACGTTTCTTGGGTGGGGCGTCGATGTCGGATGCGGATTCAGATCCAGAGATGTAACCACCCATGAGTGTGGGAAGGAAAGTCGAGTCTCCTGGTCGAGCTGTTTTCAGTGCCGCTTTGGCTGCCCGCTTCTTCTTGTCCTCTTCCTTCTTCTCCTTTTTGCTTTTCGTGGCCTCGGGGTTTGGCTCATCGTCGTTGTCTGCCGACTTCTTTGGCTTCCTCGTTGGTAACGGCGAGGGCGATCGTGAGCCGCTTATGGAATCTAAATCTTCCTCGTCTTCATCTTCGGCTTCGGACCCTGAGCCGGATACTGATATATCGTCTAGATTGACCTGTTCCGTCCCTCGGTATTTTGCCAAAAACTCCTCGTCGAATTCGTCCTCGCTTTCGTCAGAAGAGCCCCCCAGCAGATCATCATACTTTGTCACTGCTGTTTCCTGATCAGAGCCTTGCAATACTTCAATTGTCGGCCTAGGTTCGTCTGCATCGGAGCCAAAGCCCTCGAACTCAGATTCGCTATCAGACTCTTCTTCCGCAGTCTCCTGCTTCTTCTCTTTCTTCTTCTTAGAATCGGCCGATGGTTTCACATCCTCCTCGCCACTCTCCCCATCTTCCCTGTCTGCGGGTTGCTCTTCTGTGTCTTTTCTTTTGTTCCTCACTCGTTTCGACTTGGTTGGAACAGGCACGCCCAGCGTTTCGCAGATGTCTGTAATCGCACGATCGAGCGCATGTCTGGTTGAGCTTGCGCTGCAAAGAATGCTTATAACATTGTTCTGCAAAGCAATCTCTTCCGGAGAGAGGGTTGGTCGCGGAACTTCAGCGCGGAGCTCCTCTGGGATGTCCTCTGACGTTTCTACGGCCTTGATTCGGAGAAGATTCGAGTGCAGGTGATGTCGGGCAGTTTGCCGCAGATCGAGCGACTTTATCCCTCGCTGTTAGCTAAAGCAGTTCCTTTTTTGCTTCTGAAAGAGCATTGATTTGGCAGGAAAAACATACTTTTAAAACTCCATACTCGCGCTCTAACCTGGTCTTCTTCGCGACTGTGATTCCAGGCTCGCGCAACTTAGTGCTAAAGCGCTTCCGCTCAAAAACCTTGGCAGAGCTGAGCGCTCGGAATATATCAATTCGATATTTTTCTAATTTATTCTGTACGGTGTCTGCGACGGAGCGCTTTCGTTTGGGCATGTTGACAACAATTTTTTTTTTCTTTGGGCAAACAGCTTGAAGCTAAGATAAGAGATCTTGATCGCAATTGTCGAAAAAAAATCCAAGGACCCCTGTCCGATGCTGCTAGCGTGGTGCGCGTTCGGGATTAGCACTGTGCCACTTCGGCGATTTGGTGGTGATGCAGTATTGCTCTTCCACTTTGGTACAGTGTATAGATATTTAACGATAAACAGACCGGAGATGGTTGTTGGACTTTGAGAATGGTGGGGAAAGTAAGACCAAAGTAGGCTTCTGAGTGAGGGGTCGAATAAGATAAAGAACAAGACATCTCACTGAGGTAGCTGGATATTAAAAAGGCTTTACAGCTGAGGAACCGGCTTCATCTCCAGTCTATCTCCAACGCTATGGCGACCCAAAATATTGATGAGGCCGTTGTGGTCAACAACCTGTTCAATGTCGATGGCCTTGTGGCCTTTATTACAGGTGGTGGAACTGGTAAGTAGCCAAACTGATGAATGGTCTCTGTTTGATTCAATCCGGCAGATTCTTTTGAGAGACATGGCATAACTCTTCGCTTTCATTCAGGTATCGGTCTGATGATGACCCGAGCACTGGCAAGAAACGGTGCCGCCAAGGTCTATATCGGTGGACGTCGCCTGGAGGTCCTCGAAGCCGCTGCAGCTTCTATAGGCCCAAATGTCGTGCCTGTTAAATGTGATGTGACGTCCAAGGAAAGTCTACAGCAAGCTGTCGACTTCATCAAGCAAGAAACCGGCTATCTGAATGTCTTGGTCTGCAATTCAGGCATTGGCGGGCCTCAGTCTATCCAGATCCAGGACGACACGTCGATTGAAGAATGGGCAGACTCGAACTGGGACATTAGCTTTGAAGACTACACGAATACGTTTGCGGTCAACACAAGCGCCGTCTGGTATACCGCTATTGCCTTTGTGAAGCTTCTCGATGCGGGTAACAAAAAGGGCAACTTGGAGCAAAGCTCCCAGATCATCGTCACCAGCTCCATTGCCAGCTTCAACAAGGCCGCGCCGGGAGGCTGGGCTTATGGCCAGTCAAAAGCGGCCGCAACGCACATAGCCAAGCATCTCTCAACAGCACTGCCACGATGGAATATCAGGTAAGTGACGTTGTCGTCTACATGGGCTTTTCCAAGCGATTCCACATAGCTAACGAGTCATTTATTATCCAGGGCGAACTGCATTGCCCCGGGATGTAAGTGATATCAATTTCCGCCATCGGAGTAGAGATGCCATGATAACCTCGGATACTGACTGACGCTTGCCGCTTAGTGTTTCCGAGTGAAATGGCCGCACCCATCGTTAACCGCTTCAACCAACATTCGGATACCCCAGGCAAAGTGCCTGCGCAATTCATACCCTTGCAGAGAATGGGTAACGACCAGGACATGGCTGGCACTATTTTGTATCTGATTTCAAAGTCGGGGGCTTACTGCAACGGACTTGTCATTGTTATTGACGGAGGGCGACTTTTGAGGTTTCCCTCATTATACTAGGTTCGTATAGAGCATATATGCCTTTTGTATAGAATAAAAAACGCCAACACTTCACAAAAGTCCCCTGGTATGGTTTGTCTGTGAACATGATACGGAAACCAGCGGTCCATCACCAGCAAGACTTGGCCAATGGAATCTTCATAAAGCCAGAATCTAGTTGGACACAGATAAAGGGGCTGGAAGCAAAGTGTATAAGTCATAATCACTGCCGGTGCGGAAACCGAGATTCAGGACTCGGTGTCCGATATACGATTTGAAGCGTCCGCTGATCGAATCGAGACCGCACCGGAGGCTCAATCCCGCGATTGTTAGCTTGAATACGCAACGTTAAAAACACAAGTAGCGAGATTGGAGAGCCTATCAGCGGCCAGCAATTAGAGAGACAAGTGGAAATGAAATGCGCCTTTTCCGAACGCGGACACAATGGCTTGAATCTGGATGTCGAATATTCTTAGCATCTTGGCTAGGAAGTGAGCTATCTAAGACACGGTAATAAGCTCGGATAGCAGATTTCGGGAATTGTCGGTTGAAGCGCCCGTACAACGGCTATTGTTATCGCCAAAAGGCTTAAGCGCAGATCTGAGCTGGCATCAATGTGACGAGCTGAAACGGACAAGGAATCTTTTGGTCGGAATGGAAGTGCATGTGTAAACATGTGTAAGAATAGATTAATCTCATCGGGAAGAGGCAGCGTTTCTCCGAGGTATTGGGTGTTGGTGGTTCGCGGGAAAAAGGAACCGACTGACTCTGAGATCCCCGCAGATACGAAGTACATACATGCAAAAGGAGAAGGGGCCTTTTCTTAGCAGATGGCGCTATACTAGAATGGCGATAACATGGCTTCTTATTTTGTTGTTTGTTAGTTGAGGCAGATAAGCTGGTAAATGGTGAGACAAAGAATAAGAAATGCAACACTATCTTACGTCAAACACAAGTTGATGATAGAAGTATATCAAAAATGCATCACTTGCGCACGCTGCAGTGAATTGACTGCATCTCACCGTCACCAAACAGTATGGCAAATCTGCTCTAGCCATGACTCTTGGTTCCTCTAACGCCCGCCATTCAGCCAGCTAGGATTCGATCCAAAGACTCCACAGCAGCCGTCGAGTCGATGCAAGGAGCTCGGGCCAGCGCGTCCTTGCTGGGGATTTGCTCCATAACGCGGGTGGGTTTCACGAATCTGGCCCACCCGGCAGTCGGATAGGGACAGAGAGATAGCAGAAGCCCACGGAGACGTCATTGAGGAAGCATGTGTAAGACTTGGTAAGACAGCTTGGTTGATTTGGTTGATGCCAGCAGAAGCAAGCACGTGAAAACCGTCGTCCGTCTTTCCGCTGGATCATGGCAAAGCAAACACTCTCCAGTCGCCCAATGAGAGGACGCGCAGGCTAATACGAAAAAGCTCCGGAGCCTGCTGCGTGGCTGCAAATCGAGTGACGTCGCAGTCGGCTGGATGGACTCCTGGACTCAAGCCATGATGCCTGAAAGCAGGACCTTGGCGCAACCCCGCATTCTTGGTGTGATGGCACGCGTGCAGTAGAGCCTGTACTTTGAGTTAAGCAGCTGTTAGTCGAACGCCATGAGAGCTGCTGGCATTGAAGATTCTCGTGTGTTGAGCGCTAGCGATGATTTACAGGCGTCGTTGCTCTCAGAGATTAATCGGTGTTTGATTTGGCATCCGTCCCTGTGTGTTTGATGCTATCGACAGCACAGGAACGAGCGTGTAAGAGCAAGGGCTGCAGCCAAGCTGAATAGGTAGGCCTACTAACGCATACGTCTATCTGCAAGCTCTTTCGTAATATCACATACCTACAGTAGCACTTGGAAAAAGCCGGCTGCAAGGAAGCGTTCCAGGCAGGAGCTCGCTGGACCCTTTGACGGCGCCCAAACCGGTTTTGCAGCTCATGTACCAAGCTGCGTGCCGCAAGTATCAGATTCGCATCACCATGTGCTTTCAACTGCCACCGCGGCCGGCTGCTTCATCATCGCTCCATCACAACGGCCAATCGTGCTGAGGCATGAGCTGTCGCGCTCAGTCCCAGCAGCTGGCATCATTATGCCGGCGCAGCGCCACGCAAGGCACAGGCAATGACTAGCATGGTTGGCACGCTCTACACGTTGGTGGCCGCTCCCCCGTAGCCAGTTGGGGATGCATCATATGCTTCCCCCCGCAATTGAACATCCGGGATACCGAGAGCCTAGAGGCTATTGTTCCTCTCCAACGCGGTTGCCTCTCCGCACGGTGAGCGTCTCCTCGCCACATGATGGAGGGTCGCCAGTGGACGAGAAGCGACTGCCATGCTTATGATCAGCCACGACTTGCCCTAAATATTAAATGCTCGACCGGCCAGTTGTTCTGCTCCTTTTTCCTCTTGAACCTTTCCCAGCAACCTTCGTGACAGTTTCGTCTCCCATCTCCTTCGTCGCCTCAATCTCTTTGCGCAGACAGTGCTGTATACGCGGGTCTCATCCTGTGGTGTATCTGAATCCCATCACGTCTCACACCTGATCTGTGCTCCGCAATCACTCAACCATTTGCCCCGGCGCATTCCAAGTCCGGGCTCAAGACACCGTTGAATTGCTGAACCAGCAAATATCACCTCTTCTCAACATTGGGGAAATCGGATAGCATCAGCCTTACTCAAGCTGTGCGCCCCACCCCCAGCGTCATCGCCATCGCCATCGCCATCGCCATCGCCATTATCCCCGGCTTTCATTAACCGCCCATTCCCCCCACCGGTGGCGGCCCTCGTGTGCACGACTCAAATAGAGGCGCATTGGATTCAACAGAATCCAGTATCAAAAGGGCACTCGAACGCAAAGTCATTTGGTGAGTGCGCTTTCGTTTCCGGCCTCCTCTCCTCTTGTTCAAGCAGTTGTCCGCCCGCCAATCTGCGACGGCTAGCGGAGCCACTTGGAACCCACTCCTAGACTTCCCGATCGGAAGCCCCCCAATGCTCCTCAGGCTCGGGTATCATCCCGGCTCCTGTCGGCCTGCCGTTGAGCTTAGGGAGAAGAAGTTACCGATGGCGGGACCATAGTCTCCCGAATCCAGACTCTAATGCCTCTACTCCACCGTTTATACCCCATGCCTCCTATTATACCACTCATAATGTCGCTTGTCTTGCCACAATATCGATGCTTCTTGGACTTGACTAATATGTTATAGTCATTAAACCCAGACAGGGTCCTCCGTTGGCGTGATCCGATCCGGACTACCTGAGATAAAATATAAAACTATAATATCTATAAGTTAGCTCTTCGCTACCGTCACAATGAGTTCCATCAGGCAAGCAGCAGAGTCTATTCGGTCGAGGACCTCAGACGTCATGAACTCCGTTAAGAGAAGTGAGACGGCTGCCAAGGCCTCCGACATTATCCACACTCCATACATGAAAGCTGCTCTGCCCTTCATCAATGGAGGCATCAGTGGAATGGTAGCCACTACCGTGATCCAGCCAGTTGACATGGTAAAGGTCCGCATCCAGCTTGCTGGTGAGGGCACTTCCGGAGGGCCAAAGCCAACTGCGTTATCTGTCACTCGACAGATCATCTCCAGTGGAAAGGCTCTCGACCTGTATACTGGCCTATCAGCTGGTCTTCTTCGACAAGCTGTATACACAACCGCTCGACTGGGTTTCTTCGACACTTTCATGAAAAGGCTAGCAGAACGGGCAAAGGCTCAGGATCGAAGTGTCGGCTTCGCAGATCGCGCAACTGCTGGTTTGGCAGCTGGTGGTTTGGCAGCCATGTTTGGTAACCCGGCCGATCTGGCGCTTATTCGAATGCAAAGCGATGGCCTAAAACCCATTGCAGAGCGCAAGAACTACAAGTCAGTTGTAGATGCGCTGGGATCCATCGCCAAGGGTGAAGGTATCGCTGCTCTCTGGGCTGGCGCCGCACCAACTGTGGTTCGTGCCATGGCTCTCAACTTTGGCCAGCTCGCCTTCTTCAGCGAAGCCAAGGCCCAGATGAAGAAGAACACGGATCTGTCCGCTCGAGCCCAAACCCTTAGCGCCAGTGCTATTGCGGGCTTTTTCGCCAGTTTCTTCAGTCTCCCATTCGACTTTGTCAAGACGAGATTGCAGAAGCAGTCAAAGGGTCCTGATGGCAAGCTTCCGTACAAGGGCATGGCCGACTGCTTCACCAAGGTAGCCAAACAGGAGGGCGTCTTGAGATTTTACCGAGGATTTGGAACGTACTACGTCCGCATTGCCCCTCATGCGTAAGTTTTGACACCCTTTTCTGGCAAGAAACGTATACAAGTTGAGGTTCAAATAACTAATCATCGTCTAGTATGGTAACCCTCATCGTTGCCGATTATTTGGGCTGGTTGACAAAATGAATGAGTTTGAAGCGCGTATTTGGTATTGAATGGCGTTGATATCGTGGTGGTTTTTTGCTTCTGTTCTGCTTGTATGGTGTTATCCTGTGTTGCGTGCTTAACTTTGATTGAGTGCTTATGGAGTTTCCAAGAAGTCACTGTGGGATCCTGGACTTATTGATAGCAAGGAAGTATGTTTATTCGAGTCTATCAGTGATAGATATCCTAGTAGATTTCATGCTGCCGTATATTTTTTTGTTCTTGTCTTGCGCAATATGACATGAAATTACCTTCCTGAGTAATCACTAGGGCCATCTTGTTCCCACTTTGAAGGCGGTAGCTTTCTTTTGGAGAGAAAGGCGAAAGCTAGCCATCATCTTCGTCAGCTCTGCCAAACTAAAGGTTATTTTGAAGGTGAATAGCCGTATTCCAAAGATGTGAAATGGGGATCAATGTTACACACTACCTATGTACCTACACAGTGCTACCGTGTTGTTTCTCTTCACAAATCTCCAATGAAGCCAAAAGCACAGAAGAGTCTTAGTCATCGTTCATTAAAAGCACGTGATTTCGCGCCGCCACTTGTGTGGATCCTCCATGACGCAGTTACTGAGATCGCGGGTCTACGCCCGCAGTGAAGTAAACCTGGATTAACGCCAACTTCTACCATGTTATGTGAGAATGGTCAGAAGGAAACGCAACGTCCCTCAAAGAGGTGGCCGGCAACAGGCGAATTCCGCTGGCGGAGATGAGCCGGATATATATCAAGAAATGCTGACTGAAGCTGGAGTCGCTGCGCCAGCTGCAAGTTCATCAGAGAGGCCACTGAAAAGAAGACGTGAAGGTGCTCCGTCGCATACTAGTAGTAAGCCAGCAGGACCAACAGAACCGACTCCAGCGCCAATAACTGCAGCTTCGAGGTCAAAAACTACTCAAGGAAAGAGCCTCGATGAAGAGGGTGAAGATGATGACGACGATGCGGAATTTGAAGATGTTGCTATTCCCGAGCCCACTATTCAAACGGTCGAGCTGGGATCGGATGAGGATGAATACGAGGAAGACGAAGATTTGCGGTTTGAAGATGTCGACGTGATGATGCCCCTACCAGACGGGGATTCTGAACCGCAGGAACCAAAGGAATTGGAGCTCAATCTATCGGCACAAAAAGCTACAATGACGTCGAAGCAAGCTGCGGATAGACGAAAACCCATCACCAAAGAAGAACGAGAGCGCCGGCTTGATATTCACAAAGCTCATTTGATATGTCTATTATCTCATGTGGCGAGGCGGAATCACTGGTGCAATGATCCTCAGGTTCAATCTCAACTTCGGTCCCACCTAACAGACAAGATGATTCAGTATCTGACTCCGGGGACGAATCTATCGCAATTTGGAAGGACTGAGAGCCTTAAAAATGGACTAAGGCTAGTTTCTGAGATGTGGACGACACAATATGAGATTACAGAGCGCGGCATGAGAAGGTCACTGTGGGCGGAAGAGGTGGTCCATCTTAGCAGCGTACGTATCTTTATTCCTGATGACTCCAAAATCTCGTTTCTGATATCGTCTCCAGTATGAACCTCCCAGTGATATGGAATCATGCCTGGATAAATCAGATTTTAGAGAAGCAGCCAAGACACTCCAAGGCTCGCGGGATGTTGGAGCTCAGTTGTATTGCGCCCTACTGAGAAGCATCGGTGTTCGTGCACGACTTGTATGTTCGCTACAACCTCTTTCGTTTGGCTCCACAGGGCCTACACTGCCGAAACCTAAAGGGAATCTCAAACCGAAAGCGGCTCCCAACAAAACCGAACAGATGCTATCGCAGGTAGCAAAGTACCGAGAAATGGCAAACGCTGTCTCGTCAGCCGCTTCTTCCGCTGGACCCTCTACTGCTAGGCGCAGACTGGGGCACCCAAACGCATCAGATTACAACTTCGAGCCCAGAGCAGCCCCTTATCGGCCTCGCCAATCATTCGAAGCGCCTAAACGAATTCGCGAGTCACCTTATCCAGTATACTGGGTCGAAATACTAGACGTTGGGCACCAGAAATGGCAGCCCACGGATCCGGTTGTGATGAATTCTTTTTGGAAGCCAAAGATCTTTGAGCCTCCCATTACGGATAAAGAGAATTCTCTAAGCTACGTTATTGCGTTCAACGCAGATGGCACTGCAAAGGATGTCACTCGACGATATGCGAAGGCATATACAGCAAAGACTCGAAAATTGCGCATAGAAACTGCGCTAGACGATGGCAGACGGTGGTGGAATAGAGTTATGAAGATGTATTGGCCCAAGACTCCCAGTGATCTAGACCAGATCGAAGACGTCGAGCTAGCTGGAGTCGAGGCGAGGGAGCCAATGCCTAGAAACGTGCAGGACTTTAAGGATCATCCTGTATATGCTTTAGAGCGCCACCTTCGCCGACATGAAGTGCTCATTCCGGGAGCTGTACCGTCTGGAACGGTCGCAGCCGGAGCCAGAGCTCCGCTGGAAAAGGTCTTCCGGAGAAAGGATGTACGAGTCGCAAGAAGTGCCGAAAAGTGGTTCCGACTCGGCCGTGAGGTAAAGCCAATGGAGATTCCGGCCAAGTGGCTGCCCAAACGAGTGACAAGCAAGAGGTCTAGATTTGGCGAACACGATCAAAGAGAAGATGAAGATGGGGATGCGGGGACTCCAGTGTATACAATGGACCAAACAGAACTATATGAGCCAGCCCCGGTACGGAATGGACGTGTCCCGAAAAACAAGTTTGGAAACATCGAAGTATATGTACCCAGCATGGTCCCCAAAGGCGGCGTTCACATCGCAGACGAATACGCTAGGCGTGCGGCGTATGTTTTAGGGATTGACTGTGCACCGGCACTCACGGGATTTTCATTCAAGGGGCGACAGGGCACGGCTGTGTTGAGCGGCGTTGTCATTGCAAAAGAGTTTGAGGAGGCTGTTCGGGCAGGCATCCAGGGCATGCTCGATCTAGAACAAGAGGTGGAAGATGAGAAGAGGCGATACGCGGCGCTGAAGCTCTGGAGGCGGTTTATGATGGGCTTGAGGATCCGGGAGAGGATATGGAGCGGGGTGGGAGAGGAGGAGAGACAGCAGGCGGATAAAGACGCAGAATTTGAAGCATGGGCAAAGGGTGCGGAAAGTGATGAGACTGAGGAGTTTGACATGGTGGTTGACGACGAGGATGACGGAGGAGGAGGTGGATTTTTGGTTGGCGACGATGATGCTGATGAAGGGGGCGGTGGATTTATGGTTGAATGATGAGTGGACGACATGACCATGTGACTCTTATATATATCAATACATGCTGACCTTTTGTCTGTCTGCGGCTTGATTTTACGTTTTCGGCTACATTTAAAGTACGTCGTACGTTTCTAATTTTGTTGCTTTCAGGACTAATTCAGCCTTCCATTTTAGCTAGATCTATGGAACCGCCTCGAACATGGACAGGCAACTTAAATGGGCTCAGTAGCCCCTAGTGAAGCCCGTCTGTCCGTTTCACTGTTTGTATTCTTGTTTTTGCCATCGTCTACAGAGTACACAATAAATCCCTGTTTGTGCAAGGCATACAGGTACACGACCTCAGTGTGAAAAAACTACTCCCTTTCGAGCAACAATACCCATTCGCCTCATACAGTAATAGACATGGGCAAAAAGAGAAGAGGCTGAGCAAAACAGGACGCGCAGGCTGCAATATAAGTCGGATCGACGTCTTCCCGAATCCCGGTCAAGGCTCGGTGCCAGCAAACTAGTTAATCGGGATAGGAATTAAAGAGCTGACGGGAAAGATTGAGCTCTTTGATAAGAATCCAACTGGCAGATACGCGGATAACCTCATCTATTTATCTCTTGAATGATGAATTGTTTACCTCAATATGAGCGGCGAGTGATTGTGGACTTTGAATGCGTAATCCGTGGCTTTTGTGAGGCTTTATGAATTGGTAGGTTTATCGGTGCAACAAAGAGCTCCGGCTTTTAAGCCCGAATAGGGTGGAGCTACCAAGTAGTATTCTGGCTGTGCTCAGCTTTGGGCTGTTCACTTCTCTTGTTAGATGACTAGGTAGCTTTAACTCAGTGTATTTATCTATTAGCATGTATTGGTTGGCTATACAGCGATACAGCAGAATGCCTTGCTGCAACAAACTGCAAAGCAACCGAATCTCCGAAACTTGTTCGGATACTTTCTCACCCGTGGCTGAATTCCCGAGGCGGGCGTCTTTATAGCGTCCGCGTATACCCTCCGCGTAAATTGTGGAGTGATCCCTCCGCTAGGCCAATTGACTTTCATCGAGGGCGCAACAGCTGCTCTGGATCGTCTTGCCTGGATTGAGGCGTTCAGGCCAGGCGAACTCGGTACGGCGCGATGGCCCGGGTGGCGCTGCAGATGCATTTCGCTCTCTTCATCTTCTTTCTCTAGGTGCATGTGCTGCCATCAGATATAGCGAATTCGGATTCGAATTCAGGCCACCAGCATCGCCGGCTGAGAAAAGGAGAAAGAAGAGGCTGCCGCAGAGCTAGGCCAGGAACCGCCTCCCTGGTCAATGCCGAGTCTCGCTAAAAACAACTCCGTATGGGGCCTGTCGTTTTCCAAATCGTCAACGGTCAGACACGGCGTCGACCCATTCATCGCATTCGACGTCTTCGCATAGCCCTGAGTGCCGCCGACTTGTTACGCCACGGCTTTTCGGCGCTTCGCCTCTTCTTCTAGCAGTCAGGCAGCGCGCCATCTGATGGCGAATATATCTGAAGCGCCAGTACGAGCTTAGCCCTTTGCGCGCGGGTCGAAGAGGCAACGTATGCAACCTCTAACCCTTAATCTCTCATTCTCTTTCTTATACTGCATCTTCGCTATTCGGCGGTGCGTAACTAATAAGCGTATTGTGTGCGCCTAATTCTCTCTTTTGAAGTTGGACTTCATGTTGAAGCGCAAAAGGACCGCAGGGGATATCCAATTACGCTCCCCAAAGCTCACGGCCATCGAGCTCGCCTGTCGCCACCATGGCTTTCATCAAACAAGTCTGGACTCTAATGTCCAAGAACTTTCGACATATACTACTCCGCCATCCTCTTAAGGTCTTTGTTATGGCCTTCCTCGTCCCCATCATCCTGGCCGCCTTCTTCAGCTTCGCCAAGAACCTGTTTGTTCCGCCTGCGCTCTATGGCTTCGGTTCGGTGCATCCCATCAAGTCGCTTTCGCAGGCCTTTGACGACGCTTTCAGTAGCGGGCGAAACAAGATCGTTTTGATCGACAACGGATTCACGGGGGGCAATATCGAGAAAGTACTGGATTCGCTCCAAACGCAGATAGAGACGCAGGGGCCTCACGTCAATGTTGTGCGGACGAGCAGCGAGGATACTCTGCTCACCGAGTGTCGGAGTAGCTTGCGGGGAGTCACGGCTTGCTTTGGGGCTGTCGTCATGCGGTCCTCACCAAACGAGGGAAAGGGGGCCATATGGAACTATACCATTCGCACGGATGCGGAGATGACGAGCAGCCCCATCAAGATCAATGTTGACAGGAGCGATAATCCGGAAGAGGTCTATCTGTTGCCTATTCAGCGTACCATCGACGGCATCATTGCCGGCATGAACCACACCAGCGCGCCTCAGGCCCTCGCCAAGACCCAGGAGATGCCCTACACCAGCATGAGCCAGGAACAGAGAGAAGTCAAAGTCAGGGAAATCTTCCACAAGGCCATTACAAGCTTCATGGGAGTTGCCTTCATTGCCTCTGTGATTTGGATTTCATACCACTTGACTGGCCACATTGCTACCGAGCGTGAGACTGGCATGTCGCAGCTTGTAGATGCGATGATGCCTGTTCGCAAACCGTGGATGGCGCTGGCGGCTCGTATCATTTCTCACCATCTTTCCTTCTCCATTATATATGCCCCAGCGTGGATTATAGGATCCATCATCGTCAAGTACGGTGTATTTGCGTACACCAGTCTTGGGATTGTCCTTCTCTTCCACATCACCGCTGGTCTTGCCATTGCCTCCATGTCTGTTTTGTTTGCGTCCTTCTTCAAAAAGGCCCAGCTCAGCGGTATTACCGCTATTCTTGCCATTCTGTTGCTTGGCATCTTGGCCCAGTCTCTGACACAGCCGACAACGGGACCTGTAGTGATTTTGTCGCTGCTTTTCTCGCCGTGTGCCTATGTCTACTTTATCACGCTCATGTCTCGCTTTGAGAGGAAAGACAGGGCCACCAATCTTGTTGAGACAGCCCCGGGCAGCCCCTGGGATCTTCCAGGTATTGCTCTTTGGATCTTCTTGATCGTTCATATTTTTGTATACCCCCTTCTCGCCGCACTCATTGAATCACGATTTTACGGCACCTCAACGGAGGGCCGCAAGATCTTGGGAGCTGGGGATGGCAGTCTTGGCGATAATGCCATCCAGCTAGATGGCTTCACCAAAATTTACAAGCCTAGCATCTTCTCGCGCCTATTTGCATTGGGCTCCAAGCCAAAGGAGCCTGTTGTGGCGGTCAACAAGCTCAGCTTTAGTGTTAGGAAAGGCCAGATTGTGGCTCTCTTGGGTGCTAATGGAAGTGGAAAAAGTACAACTCTAGATGCCATTGCCGGTCTGAATAAGCTAACTAGCGGGTTAATTACAATTGATGGGCAGGGTGGTATGGGCATCGCGCCACAGAAGAACGTCTTATGGGACGACCTTACTGTCGAAGAGCATCTCATCATATTTGACAAACTCAAGTCACCAAATGCGCCCGCGACTAAGGAGCAAATTACTGAGTTGATTAATTCTATTGATCTCCCTCATAAACGAAAGGCTCGTGCTAAAACCCTATCTGGTGGCCAAAAACGAAAACTACAGCTTGGAATGATGTTGGCAGGTGGAAGTGCTGTTTGCTGTGTGGACGAAGTGAGCAGCGGTATTGACCCGCTGTCTCGTCGGAAGCTTTGGGACATTCTCTTAGCCGAGCGAGGAAAGAGGACTTTGATTCTGACGACGCATTTCTTGGATGAGGCTGACCTCCTTGCTGATCATATCGCCATTCTGTCCAAGGGAACACTGCGGGCTGAAGGCTCTTCCGTTGAGTTGAAAGATAAGCTTGGAGGTGGCTATAGGGTCAACGTGCACAAAAATCCAGGCATCAAGGAATCTCCCATCATTGATGGCGTGAAGAAGAATGACGCCTTTGATCTGATAACATATGTTGCCCCCACGTCCGGCCTTGCTGCCCAGGTTATCAAGGCGCTTCAAAAGGCCAACATCACAGACTTCCGCTTCTCTGGCCCAACCATAGAAGATGTGTTTCTGCAGGTTGCCGAGGAGATCAAGGACGAAGAGGTTTTCCGAGAGACTATTGTCGAAAAGATGCCAGTCAAAGACGACAACAGCTCTTCGCGAGGCACCAGCAGTCCCCCGACAGAACCGGGCCTTGGTCTCAAGCTGCTCGACGGCAGGCGAGTAGGATATTTTGAACAGGCTCTTATTCTTTTCAAGAAGCGCTGGACAATTCTAAAGAGGAACTGGGTTCTCTATGCTATTGCATTCTTACTTCCAATTGCCGCGGCGGGATTGACATCTCTGTTTGTGAAAGACAGTGCACCAACAGGCTGCAAGCCCGGCGATCAGGCCTCGACCTCGGATACGGAAGATGCTTTCACTCAAATCGGCGCTGATGACAGCCTTGTTTTCCTTGCTGGACCTTCTGACAAATTTGACTTATCGCGAGTTTCGGGTCTCTTTCAACCCGTCTTTGCTGGCAGCCCTGGTCCGATCTTCAGCATTGCCGCAGCTTCTCTTAGCAACCTACACCTTGTTGACTCGTTTGATGAGTTCAATCAGTTTGTAAAAGATAATTACGCAAACGTGACAACAGGTCTTTGGCTCGGTGATAGTACCACAAACCCTACTATTGCTTGGGTTGCCAACCTGTTCGTCACGAGCCCACTCACGGCGCAGCAGTTCCTAGACGTCTTGCTGACCAACACTACGATTGCAACATCATGGTCCTCCTTTGATGTCCCTTTCAATCCTACAATTGGCAAGGCTTTAAATCTAGTCATCTATATGGGCCTGGCACTTTCTTGCTATCCCGCATTCTTCGCCCTGTACCCGAGCAACGAACGGAGGAAATTCGTGCGCAGCCTGCAGTATTCTAATGGCGTCAGGCCTTTTCCGTTATGGATGGCCTATCTGATATTTGATTTCTCCATGGCTCTTGTTGGGGCAGCAGTTGTTACCGCTCTATGGGCCGGGCTATCCAACATTTGGTTCCACATCGAGTACATCTTTGTGGTCCTCTTCCTATACGGCCTGGCTTCCATTTTGGTGGCCTACTTTGTCTCTCTCTTCACCAAATCTCAACTTGCCACATTCGCCTGGGCGGCTGCTTTACAAGCGGTCTTCTTCCTCGGCTACTTAATCGCCTACGTCTGTGTCGTCACGTATGTTGAGGTCTCCAAGATTGACAGCACTCTTTTGGTCTGTCATTACGTGATCTCGGCCTTCATGCCCATCGGCTCTGCGACCAGAGCTCTATTCCTAGCAACCAACCTCTTCTCTACTGCTTGCGATGGCAACGAACTTGCTGCAAATCCCGGTGGCATTAAACAATACGGAGGCCCCATCCTCTATCTTATTATCCAATCTTTCGTCTTATTTGGACTTCTACTTTGGTTCGATGGTGGAAACGTAGGGTCTTCTGCAAGAGCCTTGTTTAATCGCCATAAGCACCCAGAAGACTCCGCCTTGCCCGATGAGGAAGTGGGCGATGAGGTGGCCAGAATCACAAACTCCACAGACGACGATGGCCTCAAGATTTTGCATTTAACAAAGTCATTTGGAAAGAACCTTGCCGTGGATAACGTTAGCTTTGGCGTTAAGCGCGGCGAGGTCTTTGCCCTTTTAGGCCCCAATGGAGCTGGAAAGTCTACTACTATATCACTGGTCCGGGGCGATCTCAAGCCCAATCTGAATGGCGGTGACATTTTTATCGAAGGTGTATCTGTGACGAAGAATTTGGCAGGCGCGAGAGCAAATCTTGGTGTCTGTCCTCAAATCGACGCTCTGGATCAGATGACAGTTCGAGAACATCTTGAGTTTTACGCTCAAGTCCGAGGTATCCCTGACATTGAGCATAATGTTACTGCCGTCTTACAGGCCGTGGGCCTCAGCTCCTTTTCAACGCGCATGGCAGCAGCTCTCTCGGGCGGTAACAAGCGCAAACTCAGTCTGGGAATCGCCCTCATGGGCAATCCTGGGGTTGTCTTGCTTGATGAACCCTCGTCAGGTCTAGATGCTGCCGCAAAGCGAGTCATGTGGAAGACGCTCCAGGCAACAGTTCCCGGACGATCCATCCTATTGACAACGCACAGCATGGAAGAAGCCGATGCCTTGGCAGGTCGTGCTGGCATTCTAGCCAGACGGATGCTCGCGCTCGGCACACCCGATGACTTGCGACACCGCTTCGGCGATGCTTTGCACGTGCACCTTGTGTCGAGCACAGCGCCCAGAACGACAGAAGAGGAGATGAATGCCATCACGTCGTGGATTCGCGACGCTTTGCCCACAGCCAACCTTGAATCGAAAATGTATCATGGACAGTTACGCTTCTCGGTCCTCTCGAGCGAGGTTCTGTCCCTGACTGAAGGTCCAAGTGCCGATGATGTGACGCCCATTGGGAGTGATATCAGCCAAGGCGCCATTGGACGGCTCATAGTCTTGTTTGAAGAGAACAAGGCTCGTCTCGGCGTTGAGCACTACAGTGTCAGCACCACGACGCTTGACCAGGTCTTTTTGGGCATTGTTGGCCAGCACAACATTCAGGAGGAGAACCACGAAACTAAGCCGGGTCTATTTCAGAGAATCTTGAAATTTAGGAAATGATGTTGATGCTATTGTTTGATATAAGGCGTTTTATCTTGGGTACAATGTTTCTTTTCTTTTTTTTTTTTTCTTTATCTTTTCTATTTTTGTATTCATATTTTTATTTTTCTGGATCTCATACTGAATGAGCTCCTATTCTTACCTTCATTTCGTCTTGGGAACGCTGACTACTTTGGGAAAGCACGAGAATTGGTTATATGGCTTGCAATTTACACGTACATGGTTCCTGACCCCCTCTTCTTCTGTTTTTCTTTTTTTCCAGGAAGTGTTGGGTAAAAGAGGAACTTCTAATGATTCTAAAATGTTCTATAGGTAGAAGGTCTGATTTTAGTTAGTAGTATTGTATCTTAAGTAGATACCATTTGCGTTTTTATTCGCAATCATCAATATGGCCAACAGAGCCTTTAATATCCATTCTCCGCTCAAGTACGGTCTCTCATACCCGACTATCAGGCCCATGGACATATGATTTTCGATTTATCCTGCTGCAGTTCAAGAAGCTAGGTAGCTATACCATCAAAGCCTTTCACTGAATAATAATAGCATATACACTGGATGGCCCAAATCTTCACAAGGCAATAACTAGCAGAATCGCAAAATTCGCGTCTCAATTGCTTTAAAAAGGACGATATTCATAAACTCATCTTCTTATAATGCCTCTTATTATGGATTATTATGCTCTAGCTCAGCTAAAGCACCGTAGCAATTCATATACCTGCCAAATACCATATGCCATGACATAATTTCCAGTTCCTCCCCCTTCGAATCCGCTATAGTGTATGACCGACCTGCCGTAATCTCCCAAAAAATGAATCTATAATGGCTCGTCTATCGCCCAAGTAAAAGCTATTCATAAAAAAAAAGCAATCAAAAGGAAACAATTCTCATCCCAACACCCCAACGCCCACATATTTTCGTATACCTGCATTTCCCTATAATCCTTATACAGTGAGAAAGCTTTCGTTAATATCATTACTTTTTCAATTAGTTCCTACAACGACCTCCTTGGTCGACTCTGTAAACCAGCCACCCTTTTCCCACTCTCCAGGCACGTAGATGCATGAATCTCGCGTTTCAGCATCATAAATGCCCTTTAGGAGCGTCGAAAGTCTCTTAAAATCAATCGGCTTCAAGATCCATCCATCAAAGCCTGCTTCGACGTAGGTATTTTTCAACTCTTCCACTAGAGAGGCTGATACGGCAAATATGGGAATATGGCCGCATTTCGAAGCCAAGGCCGAAAGGCCCTTGTGCTCAGATGATGTTTCCAATTCTCGAATCATCTTTGTACTAGTAAGACCGTCCACAATAGGCATCTGAAAAGTAATATTAGCATTTTTGAAGAAGCCATATGAAGTATCCGGAAAGCGATCGCGGCTTACCTGCATATCCATCAGGACAACGTCAAACGCAGATGAGTTGTCACTGTACGTTTCTGCGCAGTCCTGTCCGTTTACTGAATGATGGATGCTGTTACCGGCTCTTTCCAATCTCTTCTTCAGGATTTTCATGTTGATAGGATCATCTTCTGCAACAAGCACATGCAGGGCGTTACTCTCTGCCGTTGTACTGCTTACTAAACTGGGCCGGCGTTTCGTTACGGTTGCATCGGTATCAACTTCGGAACCATCTCCCGCCACCTTCTTCTCGGCTTTGAAAGAAGAAGGTATATCTATGTACTCGTCCGGTACCTTGATTGCTCGAACTGGTACTTTCGAGTCACGAACCTTGGAAGCGCCAGGATCCTCATCATTGTAATTGTTAGAAATCTTTTGAGTAGGAGGTTCATTTAGAGGAGCAGTGAAGTTTGTGAAGCTTCCGAAGCTCGTGTTGCTAATTCTGTTCGAAGCGGTTGACGTATGAGCTTTAGCAGAGAAATATTCGACATCTTTGTCTCCCGCTTTGTCTAATGAAAGAGGAGTTTTAATGGCGTCGATTAAGCGGTCCGCGTCGCTTTTCTGGCTTCCATCTTGACTCATAACACTTTGGTGGCTATCAAGACTCTGTCGTCCCAAGGAAATCGTATCTGCCATTGAAGTTTTACTGTGATCGACCAGCAAAATCTCGTTCTCTTGCGCCAGGGGTAGCGACTTGGTTGACGAAAGCTCATAGGTATAGGAAATAGCGCTATGGGTAGATCCAGCGCCCTCTGCATCTGGTAATTCGTCGGGGAGTTGAAAGGGTAACTGAATAATGAATTGCGAGCCTTCCCCTTCTTTCGATCTAAGCCTTAGCTGACCGCCTTCATTTCGGATGACTCGAGCCACGACGGCTAGACCAAGTCCCAACGTCTTCATCTTTTTATTTTTTTCATCATTTGCCGCCTGTAGTGGCGATCCCTCTGTACTAACTTGCTCAAGGTCTCGGAAGAGGGCTTCTGTTTGTTGGGGATTCATGCCGCAGCCAGAATCTTCAATCACAATTTGTATCACGACTGACCGATCCTCTCTGACCTCGGAAACGAGAACATCCACGTTAACATAGCCAGAAGTTGTATGAGCAATCGCATTTGCCGTAACATTTGTGATGACCTGGCGAACACGCCGGTTATCACCTCGAACAAACCTGGGTAACCCGGGATGCTTTGTGATCTGGTATTCGATATTTTTCCGTTTTGCGTCAGCGCGGAAAGGATCGGTGGCCTCATCTATACAAGTAGAAAGCTCAAAAGTTTCTTGGACTGTCAAATGCTGGCCTTCCTCGGTCTTAGTCAGGTCTAAGAGGTCGTTGATAACATAAATCAACGACTTTGACGCCGAATGAGACTTTGCGAGGTTATCCCTAGTCTCTTGATCGAGTGACCCCTCTAGAGCAATTTCAAGATAGTTGATGATAGCATTGAGTGGTGTGCGAACTTCGTGCGCCGAGTTGGCCAGGAGAAGTCTTGTAAGTCGAGTGTTTTGTAGAGCGGCTTCTTTTTCTCTCCAGACTTCGATAAACTTGCCTATACATGGAATAATCAGTATATAGCTCTCATATTTAACTTGACAAGTGGGAAATAATACCGTAGACTAGACAGAGAACCGCCGCAGTTTCAATTTGCTCTTCAGCCCATTCGCGACATTTACCAATAACAATCTCACTCCACGTTTTGAAACTTGCTCGAGGCTCTAGATAGCCCGCGGTGCCTTCTCGAAGCTTTTTTTCGTAGGGATTTCCAGCCCATCGGACTTCTTTAATCTGTCCTTTGCGGAAAAAGACAATGAAGTCGTGACCCCCAACACTCAGGGGCACATATAATAATCCCGCAATGACCTGAAATCCCAAAGGGTATTGTAGATCCGGAAAGTCCTCGGTAATATCTTGAGACGCAACAATCGATGTCAGTTTGCGCATTCGAAGATATTCGAGCGTGATCAGAGCTTCTTGGCTCTGTTCAATAGCCCCTAGGATCTTGGTCTCCCCTTGAATGGATAGCAGACCAAAGTCCGAGTCAAATAACCGTAATAGATCATCAGAAGATGCAATGATATATCCAGTCGGATTCTTGTCGGTTGGAGCGGTGTTGATCAGCTTGCGAGCCTGCAGTCGCGATGCGTATGACAGTCTTTCGATATTTCTCGAGGCCGTATCTCCCACCAAGCGACACATTTTCCGAATCGGGAATGAGACACGCATGCCGTGATTACCATAAGAATGGCATGCCATCAGCCCCCAAAGTTCGTTAAAAGCATTGAGGGAGATTGACATGGATGATCGCACTGCCATATTAGCTAAATATTTCAAATGAATAGGAGACATGGCCCGCAGATACGCATGACTCATATCGAGAGGTACGTCGAGATCTTCTTTCGTCCGGCAAACCATTCTAGCGGATTGCAAATCTCGGTCGTAGAGCAACCGAACCTTGTTCAGCTTATATAGATCGCGTGCCTGTGCGGGGATATCAGATGCCGGGAAGTGTAACCCTTTGTATAAATCTGAAGTCTTGGAAGCATCAACCAACTCGGCCACAACTTTTCCGTTCCAAGAAGAGTCAAATTGGTATATCATGACTCGGTGGAATCCTGTGAGCTCTTTGACTATCCCAATGAGGACCTTTAGGAAGATGTCAAGATCAGGGGCTGAAGCAAGCTGCTCCTGAACTTGTGACATGATATCAAACACCTGCATTGCGCCCTGGTCGCCTCGCTTCTTCCTGGCGCTCCGTAAAATCCTTAGTGGCTTGCTTAGAATCTCTGTACTTTCTCCAATTTGCTCTGATGTAGGGTTGCCGTTGAGGGTATCCGTAGGGGTAACAGGGGTCGTCTTTTCTTCCGGCGGTCGGAGAGGAAATTCTTGATCATCGTCCCTTTCAAATTCGCAGATGATCAAATCGGGGTGGGCAGGGTTTATGTGCATTGCACACCAGAGCTTTGTAGGTCTTATTCCTCTTTGGCCTCGGACCGAGAGGCTAAAGACCTCTGGTCCATTAGCAGCAGGGTCAGCGTCCTCGTCTCGAATGAAGTCGATATGATCCAGGAGGTTGTCTTGTTGCTCTTCACTTAAGATATCCAGGAAGCTCGCAAGTTCAAATAGCTGCTGAGGCGTGCGGCCGAGGAGATTCTGAGAGTTCTCGCTGACATATCGCACAAGGAACTGGCCTTCACTCTCCTCGCACATGGCTAAGAGGACACCGAAGCTCTGAATAGCACCTGGGATATGAATGGGCTCTTCTTCACATCTTTGCAAAACGCTGTCTCTCCCAGTGATGACGGCGTGACCGTCGTCAGTTATGACGTGCGTAAAAGGAGTTACAACATGCTGGAAATCGTCTGATGGTTGATCATCGGGGTTCAGAGGTACTTCGGTCGGGACTAAAGAACCACCGTCTTCAGAGCTTTTGACATCATCGTCATCCTTATCTGAAATAGCTAGGTCCAAGTTTAAAGGCGTCGACGAGCTGTGACGGACGGCATCCGCCTGGAGGCTGCTGTAGGGTCCACTCATGGCCCTTTTTTTGCGGATTTGAGCAGCTCGGTCATCTGATGAAGATGGAGATGTTGGTGACATGGGCTCAAGCTCTGGCCTTCGAGCATCGTTCCAAGATTCTGGCCGGTTGGCAGAGCTGAGCAGGTGCACTGGTATGCCAGGGCCTTGATTGTCAGCCTCGGCCAGGTGGGGGAACAGGTCGTCGTCGGTAAAAGGGTCCACGCGAACTACCGAGCGGATTGGAAACACTCGGTCAGCGAGGTCAGTTGGAGGAGGTGACTGGTAACCTGACAAATGCTCGGATCTTGCACTCTTGGCTGAGGCGAGCGTCTGATCGTCATTTGCTCTGGCGTCGTCAGCCGAGACGGGTTCGCTTGGGGCGCTCTCCAACTCATCTCGTCGCGACAAGTCCATTATCTGAGGGTTCGAGTTGGTGTACTACGTCAAATATGTCAAGCTGCAAGAAGCACATGCCGTTGTCGAGTTTTAAGCTGAGCGCATCCTCGAGAGTAAAGCAAGCAGTGAAGTCAGAAAGTGTGGAAATCGGTCGAAGCTAAGCTAAGCCGGCGAGATCGAGGAGGGCGATGGGGAGATGTGACGGGGAAGGCGATGCCAAGAGAACCGGGGGGATGTAGGGCAGAAACAAATCCGAGCGAGAAGTGAAGAAGGTTGCAATGGGATGCTGCTAAGAAAGGACAGCGGGTGAGGCGACATGTATCCGTACCTGCTGCATTAGTTGGGATAACTTGATGCCGCTAGAGCTGTGCCGATCTTCGCCTCTAGGCTGGCAGTGCTCTACTACTGACCACTGTACTTTTACTTGTTTACGTTACAGGGCACTTCAGGACCCAGCAGGCTCGGAGGCGAGCGCGAGACCCGGGAAAGCTACCTGGATCTGGCAGGCTGTGCGAATCGCATATGCGGAAGCCATGGGAATTGCTGGCGGCCGTGTCCGCAAATAATTTAGGGTTCTGGGTAGCGCAGATGCGTTTGATGGAGCCGGGATCCAGTTGTCGATGCATCTCCATCTCGCGGCAATGCAAACTTGGAGGGGCTGAAGCTCAGGTACTCGATACCTGTAGTGCCCTGTAGTGCCCTGTAGTGCCTGCGACCGTTGGCAGGTGAGGGGTAGCAGTGTAGCTACGGCGCACATGTGATTCATGCGTATTACCTCACCGTCTTATAGCAGGCATGGCGATGGCGATCTGTGTTTGAGCAATTGGGGCGACAACTCTTGTGCCAAAGACACGCGCGGCTGTGGCAATCAATAATGAAGGAAGCGCGAGCTTGTTTTCGTCTTCCAACTTGCAGCTTCTTATAGCGTCAGCTTGCATGGAGGGGCAGTTGCAGGTTTATTGCATGCCCAATCAATCCAGCTGCGACTGAGTGCCTCCGTGTAAGCAATAAGCACTCTATGTATCATATACCTAAGTAACGTTGAATCAAGCGTCAAACACTCGCACTTGATTCGGATGCCCCCAGCTTCAAAGCCTTGCTAGCAGCAGTAGTATGAAGAGTTTTTCTTTGGCTCTCTTATTCTCTCTAGTCTCCAGGCTCTCCGCTCAATCAATTCCTGCCCTCTAGCCTTCTCAAGGAACAAGATCGACCTCAACTCCGTAATGGCCCCCATCAGCAGCGAGGATGGAGTCCCCGGACCAGATGGTCCGGCATAAGGCCAAGCTAAGCCTACATGTGGCGCAAGTTTGAAACCTGCGGTCGAAATCTGTTGGCTGAGACAAGTACTATGCCACCTGTGGAGGGAGGCGAATCATCGTCACTGGCTCAGATTTTGACCGAGGAGACAGACGAGCGAAATTTTCCGATTCGCTACTCGCTTTCTTTTTTTCCCGCATAACATTGCCATGGACAATATGCAGAATCTATATGCCATTTCAATGATTCGCCGGCAAGCAGTCCACTAAACCGGCAGTTCAAATTAAAGCTTTCTGCCGAGACCGTGTGGCCGGATAACCAATCAAGACATGTTTGTAGCAGAGAACTACAGCAATTTGACAGTACAGAAAAATGATAGACGCATCATCCAAGACAATCCTAATGCATATTCAATAGCGCTGTTCATCATCGATGCTCGGGGTGGTTTTGATTGAACGACGTCTGTCGTGGGCCATGTCTCTTTTTTTCTGTTTTCTCTGACCTTGTTGTCATTTAAATACCTTGCCGATGTTAGACATTCTTTACCAGCTATGTATTAGTTCTCCAAAGCTACGAAAGCCCCTTACCGTATTCTATGTAGCTCTTGCGGGATGTCTCTGGCTCAGGGGTTATCAAGCTCTATCAACTCGTACACAAGTGCCTGATGTCCCTTTATGGGCTCCCACGTGGTTTTACGTCAGGGAATTAATGATTGATGTGGAGATCAGATCAAGCTTGGTTAATTCTAAATTCTACAGGGAAAGACTTCAACTATGTATTTCAACGGTCGCTTCGTGAGTGTTAATTGAAGATTATGAAACAGTAGCTCCTGCTGGTTGAGGCTGGTGCTAGGTAGGATAACTACCCATGCCGGGTATTGTAAGTAGCTTCTTTAATGCTTCCAGTCAATCAGTTCACGAAAAGTATTTAGCGTCCAATACGGCATTTTTTATAAGATCATCTCGTTACCGTAGTGGTGGACGTTGTGGACGTAGATAGGGACCGAACAAGTAGATATAATTCTGCATGAGCATAAGTTTGCAATACTTCATCAGGTACATCTACCCACTGAAATCGGGGTCAGGCATAGCCCTTTGCTACAGTAGTCTTTACAGCTTATTTTGAATCCATAAAAACTGCTTGATAAAAACAACACACTGAATGCTTTGAAGCATGCGTGATTAATTGTATTGAAATAGGCGCAACAAAGGCGACCAAACGGCCAGGATGGGGCGGGTGCCGCAACATTCATGAAATAGGTAGGTACCTAGTGAAAACTACAGCAAGCTACAAGGTTGAAAGAGGCAGACGCTATGTTCAAACTTTTGAACAACCAGCATAGCTACTGCAACTGCAGTAAGAAAAAGAAAAAGCTGGCCAGCATTTCAGAACTATTGCACATCACTTTAGCCATGGCAAAAGCTACTCCACGCACTGCTATTGTTGCCAAGTACTTACTTCTAAGTGTATATAAAAATTGAAGAGGTACTAGTCCAATTCAAATGCAGACAGACTGCCTTGTTGAGCTCAAGCTGGCCCTTCAAAACCTGCACAATATCACAACAGACAGAAAAGATGAGACAACAGCCGCACTGCCGGTATGAAAACTCACCCATATTTGTCAAAACCTGGGCCCAACACACTGCACGAGTTCTTCAGCTTGATGTTCCATACGAGCATACGAGCCCACCCTCAGCAGTGGCCAATATGAAGGCGTGGAAAGATGAATTGGCAAGAACAACTTTCAACTTCGGAACTAAACACGAAAAAGCAAACGAAAACTAGAAGGCTCTAATCGCCACCAAAGATAGCGCCGACCTACACACCAAGCTCCGAGAGTTTCGCGTGTATGAGTACTACCTCCCGTTAGCTACCTCTGTACACCACCGGGCCAACCACTCAAACCAGATCTTGTGTTTCAACATGGCATATGAGAACAACGACGGCAATGATGAGAACAAGAGTGGCAAGGCCTCGGCCAGTACGGAACAGAACCAAAACTCTGGAGATGATACGCACATGACGGACATCTCTGACGAAGAGCCACCCTCCAGCCCTACCCTGAATCTCAAGCAGTTTTACGACTCCAGCTAGGCGCCCATGGTCTACACTTTGCGAGTCATCGTGGATAACAGCCCCCTTGACACCTACAAAACATCGAGTAGTACATCAAAGAGACCCAGTTGCGCACTACCAGAGACCAAGTTGAGGCACATTTCTCCGCAGCACTCAAGGCACAGGCAGGCACAAAAGCACCAGGGAAACACTGACATCCCAAAGCCCAAGTACATATTCTCAGATGAAACTAGAAACTGCACCTCAACAGACCAAGCACTACCGCTGCAGTAGATACAGGATGCTCCGATATGCTTGTTGACAAAGGATGGTTGAAGACGCTCTCCCCAAACGCACAACTGTTTACCCCAGACAAGCCAAACGTCGTGAACGCCGTGGATGGGCCAATATCCCTGACTAATGAAATGAAATAACCATTTACTCATATAGCGCCAAACTAGAAAGATGGTTCGATTTTCAGAGCGAAATACTACGCCTCTATCGTCCGGAGACAACCGATCATGATAAGTAGGCAATTTCTAATTTTCGGATAGTACGCATGCATCTCTTCCACCAAAATCGCCATTAGTCGCCAGCAACGTCATTTCTTAGCTTAAAATTATTGCTGGAATACAGCTTGCCAGGCTATGTGCAGAGACCGTATGCTCAGCCCTATTGTAACGATACCGCGAACATCAGAATTCATCGTGTCGGACCTAAAAGCACATAGCATGGTCCATTTCTACATGATTAAATGCAAGGAACTGCTATCAGATGCCTCTTCATACAAGAAAAGTAAAAATACTATATGCAGATTCGCCCTGCAATATCATATTGTCATAGTCGCAATTGATAGAGTCGCTTTAAGCAGCACAAGTCTCGCTGAAACGGAAAGCTGGCGCCATCTCAGGGAAACGCAGTTGACACAGAAACTGAACTCTGAACTTATGATGGAGAAGACGGAATCGCGAACGTTTTATGCTGTAGAGACCTTGGGGAATCCCTCGCGGGGTAGAAATCTTCCGTCTGCGGCTTTCGGGCGAACAACCTTTGTCCATTTCTCGGGCTTCAGATCCTCAGCAGAATTGGAGGGCGTATGATCACGCTGTAGTACGAGGGGAGGTAGAAAACGGATCAGACTCGTAGGCGACGTATAGTAACTGCTATAATATCATGGTACAGACTGTGGAAAGAGTCTGGTAACGTCACGGTCAATGAAGGGCTGTAACGTATAGAGGAGCTTGGTGATTTATTCACCAATATCTAGGGTAAAGCTATCTCAAGCTTTATAAACGACTGACATCAGTATTTGAACGAGGCCATATGACCTCGCAAAACACTCGTTTCTACATATACTATATGTTTCATTTCATGGCTAGTAAAGATGCATGGATAGTGTTCAAGAGTACTGACGCTGACGCTGAACTACTTCACGACTGGGTTATCCTCCATATCCAGTGCGCTTGCTGTACAGTGCTCCAAAGCTCACCTTTGTGTGGAGTCATTCCACAGCATTTTTAGCTCTCTACGAGGCTTTAATGTGCGAGGCTTGTGATTCGCCATCTCTTTTTTGAGGTTGTGGCGCGGGTGCAGCTTCACAGCATTTTTAACTCACTCCAAGGCTTTGGTATAACAGACTTGCGATTTGCTGTCTGTTCAAGGTATCTATGTAGCTTTCCGTGTTTCATACCACCTTTTCAGGCAACTTTCACAGCAATTCAACACTCCCCAAAACCATAATGGGGGACCCGTAAATCGATCCGCACTTTTCGCAGCATCTTAGCCCTCCCTGCCTCCCCAGGCCTTTTTCAGGCTATCGTGCTTTGGTTCTTTCTTCCTCATTCACGAGAATTCCTCTACATAAGCTCATTCTCTCGAACAATGACCGGGAAATGACTGATGGCGGAGCTATATGTAGTTACTCACATGCTCCCTACAATTAATAGGTACTTGGCACCATGTACCACATATCATGCGTTAGTTTCACATCAAAGATTCAGACAAGCTCGATGCTATAAAGATTTGCCTCAGGGATTCTTTGAGTTTTCTATGTTTGCAGTGACCTTACAGTGCAGCTCTTTAGCATTATTGAGCGAGTTATCTCCATCATGGCTTTCATCACACTCATCATCAGCATCTGGTAGTGCCGAGCGCCCCATTGCCCCGTTATTTCTTAGGTGTTTGTCGTTGGAGACAATATTCAAACTTTTCGGTTCCAGCGAGTTCATGATTGAAGTAGTTAAACCTTTCCGGCAAGTATCTGCTTTCTGTGACGATCATGGGGGGTCATACCTAATGAGCTAAAACAGTTATACGCAGAAAAGAAATAATACTATAGGCGTTCCTTCACGGCCATACCAGCTTAAAAAACTAGCATACATGTATTGTATTATACTAGATGGATGCGATATCCCGATTCAGAGGAGCGCGCATCCAGTATCAATGTCAACGTTGGAAAGAGTTGGAGATGTTAGGGAGCAACTATCGGCGCAGCTTCACATAATACGCGTAGATCAAGCTAGAGCTATCAAAGAAATAGCTGTCAGGGCAGAGGCACGCCATTTGCCACTGGTAGATGGGGACATACATGTGTCTGTAAAGGGCGAAACAGGCAGCATGGTTGGCTTTTGTGTTGTTAGGCACTCAGCTGTGATGGCAAGGATATTCGTCAATCTCAGAAGAATAGTCCATGGATGGATGGACAAATAGATCAAAGCGGTATCGGCTGTGGTATATACAGCAACGATACTTTATGGTCAACCCCCACAACATTCATGCATTCTCTCTCACAAGCTGCCAAGGCCAATCTCCATCTCGCCAACGCTATCGTTCTTACCATTGACCGCTAGCTCGATCATAGATCGATGTCCATTGACTGTAGGTAGATATCTTAATATAACCGGGGCGTGATGCGATTCTAAACGATCTGATGGCATAAGCACTATGTTGTATTTATAGCAGCAGAGCACTGAGCTATACTAGCTACTAACACTTGCTATTCACAGACCATGCTTTAGACCCTAGGCAAACATGTTAGCCAACTGCGATCCATTGCGCCGTAATTGCCTAGTGTTGCTTCCGGTGCATGACCAAGTAGCATTTAGAGTGTCTACTTTGCTCATCACGAGCGCATCGCGGATGTTGTATCTTCACCGCGATTTCGAGCGTCTCACCGACCGTTCTCAAGCTCGCACGCACTAAAACCCAAGTGCTCTTCTAGCGGTACCAGCGAAAACCAGAGCTAGGCAGCTATGACATCATGGCAGAAACACAGCAATTGAGTTTCTCGGTAGCTCGTCGACTAAGGCACAGAAACGGAAAACAGGCCCCATCTGGAGAGCGCGTACGGTCGGTTTGTGCGACTCATGGCCAAACGGTCGCGATGCGAGTCAGACGAGAGGAGTGTACAGATGAGATCTGCCGTACGACGTATCCGCGGATGCTTAATGCTGGGGCCGTACTATCCGGATTGCAAGACTTTCGAGGCTACGGCTATTACGAAATAGAAAAGCGCGAGAAGGGACAAGTGACAGCGACAGCAGAAACTACAATGTGTACCTACAGAATGCGGTGTGATACGTGTGATATGTTTCTACAGCTGATTCCCGGCTTGTCGTTGATGTACAAAACGACATCTCCAAGCCGGGTGCCCAGCAACGAGTAATTGATCTATGCCAGTGCGAAAACATCTAAGTCAATGGGAGATGAGCGAAGATGTCGATAGACGAAGCTATAAAAGCAACGTCATATCTGGCAACAATGTAAAGAAAAGACAAGCAACTAAAAACAACTGCATCAGAATAGGCAGTTGTTGCCGTGCAAGAACCGAGGTTAGCAGTTAATCACAAAAAAAATCGAACTCGAGCCAAAGAGTTCTTAGCAAAACACAGAACCGAGGATCAACGGACGTGGATATTAATCACGGCGAGGCCGTCAAAGACAATCCGCGTCCGCCAATTCTTTGAATCTCTCGGATCTCGACTCCGAAAAGCCTTACCGAAGCCGCCGGAATAAAGTGGCGACGGGGCGTGGCTTTTGGGTCATGTCTCTCTTTCGGACCTACCGTCCCGAAGTGAAACCAGATAAAAAAAAATCTGCCCAACTGTGCAAAAATCTGCAAAGCCGGACGGCAGAGAAGGGGCTTTTTCATTTCGACGATAAGGTCGAAAGGAAGGAAGACAAACAAAACACACCCCGAACCCCCTCCCCTCTTTGCGCGCGCTGCAATGTGAGGATGACCTGATCCAGCTTTAGAGCAGGCCGAGGGGTTGTGAGGAACGTCATAGTGCAGTTGGATCAGGAAAAAACAACATTTGGCGAAAAAGCCGTGTGTGTGTGTGGGAGAGGAAGAGAGAAAACTCGGCAGTCAGAAAAAAAAAGAGAGAGCAGCTTTTAACTGAGTGGTCGGCCAGCGCGCTTAGAAGGCGGGGCAGGTTTTCGCTTTGGCCTGGGAATTTTTGTGATTGGAAAATCAGCTCCACCCAGCCAATCACAAGATCTGGATACGGAGTCGACAGAGGGCAGAGGCACAGCCTTGGGCAGTTTGACAGACACGCTCGCTGCATTGCAGCCAAAATGAATGCAAAACCCGGCCAACGACGGCAGTCACATCGAGTCACAGACATGTGCGCAATCTCTGGCTGCCCCCCACTGAAGGCGTTCGCGTGCCCGTCTCCAGCCCGGCGCCGTTGTTTCGGGCAGCGTAGCATTACATTGCATTTGGGTAGGTAGTACGGATACCTGGGTATCAATATCGGAAGCATCGTGGGCAATCAACGGAGCCTGCTCACGCTGCCAATTACACGGGCACGAGGACCGTTGGAGCGGGCGCTTTGGGAGGCGCCGGAGCAGGCACTAGGACTAGCAGCCTGGGAGCTGGGCGGCGCCTCCCAAGCTCCGAAACAAGTGTGTCTTCAACGAAGCTGTCGCCTGCATGAAGATGAGGGGGATGCCGCACACACTTTACCGTACATGACATACATACAGATTACTGCCTTACAGGAGTAGCTTGAGCTTATAGCTGACCTGCCCATCGCTAGCTGGGCACATGTGCCGTACTGTCGCTGGTAACACACCTGTTTGTGCTTGTTGCGCATCCAGTCATGCCTTGCACACATTCATCATCAGCTCGTTCCCGGGCGATGCCGATCGTGTCGGGCCGTAATCATGGCGCGCCCATTCATGCCTGGAAGATCGTCGTCGTCAGCGCCTCAACCCAGAGCGGCCCAAAGGCTCTATACAAGTAGTAGCTTTTTTTTGGTTTTTTTTTCGTGTAATATGTGTTTGCCGCCCCAAAGACACGCCACAGAAAACTTGCATGCATTCGCTCTTCGTTTCTTAGTGTGGGAGACGAGGAAATGAACGGCCCAGGGAGGGGGTGGTTGATTCAAGACGGCGCTTGGCTGTCGCTTGTGTGTACAGTAAGAAGACCAGACACAAACAAGCAACAAACAAAGAGAGGCCCCAGCCGTGCTTCCCAAAGGTGACGAAGGCCAAGTTTCTTAGCTGCTGGGCTTTGGGGGACCACTCGTCGGCGCCCAATGAGCAGGCGGCGCGCTCATAGTTCTAGAAAGATCAACTATTTCGAGATCCGTTGTGGCGCTTGTGATTCCTGGGCGCCTCGGCCAATCATGGCGCGTTTGCGATTCCGATCCATTTTCGATCCCTCTGGTGGCACAGTGCGAATGCCACTTCGCCTCCCAATGCATCCCCCCCTTCTGCCAAATTCAGGTCATTCTACAGATTCTAGGCTCTGATCTCCCAAGGCTGGGGCAAGATGTCTGGCAGGTTAGCTTATGTAGCACTGCTTGCTTAATCTTGGCCAACCCGAAATTGCTCCATATTTTCCAGCCGCACGCACGCACGCATACTCGTAAAGGGAGAGGAACGACAATGAAGATTTGCACCACACGGCGAAACAAGTCCGGCCCTTGGCTCCATCTGGGCAATTGATGGCTTTCGCTGAGACAGGACAGCCTCTCGTTTCTTGTCTGCGGGCAGCTGCCAGTTCGGATCCGAGTAGCCGGGCTAATCGCGTCTGATGTCGATTTCGGTCGGCACAGCTTACATTCAGCTAGCTAGCATGATCGCCGTAGCTTGCAAATCATCTGCCTGGGTGTCACGAGCTTGTCGAGACGGTCAGATTTGGGGCGGAGGCTGCCGTCGATGGCATGGCTGGGCTCCCGTCACCTTTGCGAGCGGGCTTCGGTGGTACTGGACATGGCACTCGACAATAACCGACCGACTGCATGCATCGCCATCCTCGCACTCCGTGGAAACGGAGCATTAGCACCAGGTACCGTGCCTTGACTTGCTGCAGAGCACCTTGTTAGCGCAATCATAATGATACCAACAGGTCAATCATCCTTGAGAGCTGCTGCAGCTGCAGCTTCGTTCAGGGACCAGGCCGGCGCATCCCAGCATGCAGCTGAGAAGAAGCAGATTCGGTGGCTAGTCATTGCAATCTCTCTGTGCAGAAGGGTCCTGTCCTCCAATAGACTACAATACGATACGACGGAGTATTACCGGTGCTGAATGGAACTCGTACCGCTATGGAGTCTCGGTCCAGACCCCCTACATGCAGCAACAAAAAGCCCACCCGCATGGTTGCAGCCAATCGTACAGGCATGGCTGGCGCCGATCCTCTTTTAATAGCTGGTTTGAAAAGGAAGCTGGGGCTATGGAGCAGGAGCAAAGACTGGTCATTTGTCTTTGGGGGGAGAGCCAAATGAAGTTGCCTAGCCCGCCGTCATTTGACGAGTCAGATACGCCCATTCCATTCCCCACGCAACAAAGCCTCTGTCCCCCCCCATGCTGTCCATGCCTTCATCGCGATTGTCGGCCTAATTGCTGCTAGTATAATGCCCAGTGCCACTACCTAGCGAATCGACGCTCTGCATCTTGTAGACACTAAACGTGCCCTATTAATACCACCTTGCACCGTTGGGACTAGAGCACGCCATGCCAAGCCAGCTTCTGCAGACACGCAGGGCCCTTCGGACAGCACCTGTTGCTGCCATGGCGATTCCTAGCACTGTAGCATCTTTGATATATGCGGCACACAGACGGGCGGCATGTGCAGCATCGTGCATATGTTGTTTTATAGCTTCAATGTTAGCACAAGCACGATTGGGCATGCTGGGTGCTGGGACCGAAAAGCACATGTGCGACGCATTACGTCATTGGGGTCTGGGTCTGGGGGACGACCCTTTACACGCCCCTGAGTTCTGCTCCGCGGAGCAGCATCGCCATGCGCCAAAGCACTGTTGCTCATTTCACAAGAGCTCAGACCCTTTTTATACCGATGGGCCGACTGCTGCATCTGCAGACAGGGCTTTAAAAAAGGGAACAAGTTATCCATCACTCCAGCTGTTGCAAATGCTTCTCCTGTACTCCCTACTTCAACTGATGTTACTATTACCGAGGTACTGATGCTACTTCCAGGTACCTATATTTGGCAGTTGAATGCGCTTATATGTAGACCGACTCCTTTGTTGAGCTACAGCCGGGGTATTGGATGATGAAACCGAGATGTGAATACCTACCTGGGTAATGCTTCGCTTGAAAAGGATGTGTACTGCATGTCTCCAACGCACATACACAGCGCAGCACAAAGCATTCAAGTAATGCTGCTGCCTTGGAAGGATGGTTACAGTACCTTACCTAACGCAAATTACCTACAGTACACCAGAGGCACGATACCTAACCATCTTTAGGTAATGCATTCCGTCCTCACCTCCAACCGCCCGCACTGAGAGATTGGACTGCACTGGCTGTCTGGCTGGCTACCTACTTACTAGGTAGGTATGTACCCATTTAGTATGTGTCTGTAAGTCTGTCAGCCATGGGAAAACGCCCCATGCAAGCAAAGTCCCTTGCCCTGCCATCACATTGCCGAGCTCGGTCGTTGCTACGGTTTCCTGCAGCTGTGGTAGTACAAGGCGAATTAAGGTCCTGACAGCCTCATCAGCTAATCAAAGAGAAGAAGCAGGAGAAAGGATCGCACGCGTTGCTCGAGTAAGTTGGTCTGTAGTTCGGAGGGTTTCTCCCCGGCCATGACAGTGATGTACATCCCGCAGCCAGCCAGACTAACTTGGAATTGCAAATGATACAGTGCATTCATTTCATTACGGCGTATCAGCTTATCTAGACTTGCCTTATCCTGGCTGAAGTTGTACTAATCAACGTGACAAAGCCCTGCTGCCCACATTACCGTGATGAAAAGTACGTTCGGACGGGACCGAGGATGAGCCCTTTCAACCGCGCAGATGACGGGTGGGGACCCAAAAGAAAGCGTCCAAAGGGGTGGTGGCCCAGGAACGAAACAACACAATCAAAAAAGCACAGGCGAGTTTCTGGCACGGCAAGACATATTCTATCATGGCTATCCCGTTCGCAGTATCCCGCGGGTTTTTGGCTGCAACGACGGACGTCGCCCGCGCTTTGACGGGACAAGAAACGGTCAGACGTCTTGCTTGTGAAAAAAAAACACGGAAAAAGAGACTGGCTGGGCCGCTTACACCAACGTAGCTTGGCTTGGCACTGCCTCGCTGCGCAGAGGAGAGCTTCGTATAGAGGATGGGAATTGGAAAACCCAGAGATGGAGATGAGTCTCGAATTCCATTTCTCGATCAGAGTAATACAGGTGATCCGGCAATAGAAAGGAAAAGCGATTTTCCAGGCCCGTGGTATCCGCGGATATACGTTGGTCGAGCACTTACACTACTCATGCTAGCACTACCCAGTATGGCAGTACCTAGCATGAATTAATTCTTCAGGGTCTTTAAACAAAACAAAGCAAAGCAAAGCACCAATACCTACTGTAGCATCTCCGGAAAATTTCCCCAGGGATCCTTGAGCCAACGTGCTAGCAAACGCCAAAGCGGTAATCCCCCACCGCCGGAGCGTAACGGTTGTTTGGGGATTAGGTTTTTTCATGCCGCGAATAGCGAAGGCACATAGAAACGGCAGTATACATACTGTACAGTACACGATTCCGGTGGAGAGGATCAGGTCAACTGCACGAAATGTTACCTGTAGCCCGTGGCAGGGCACAAGGAAAGAGGCCAAAAAGAGCGTGGCGGGAAAAGAAGAATGGCGCAATGCCATGAGCCTGGCAGCTTCGAATGGGCTAGCCTCGAGGTGGTGTGTGTGTCGACCGTCGACGCCAAGGCCAAGCTCTACCGCAAGAACCGCCTTCTCTCTCCATTATATATGGGGGGAGAGGCAAAGGGTCGGCTGGGGTTGGTGTAGAAAAGGAACTGACAGAACGGGCAGACACCGCGGGATCATCTGAGGCTCATTAGTCTAGTTGTAGCACTTTTGTTTTTCCGTACATACCATACAGGGAAGGATATCAGGACTAGAGAATCAGGGAGGGTTGGAAGGGTAAGATGCGATTTGTTCCATGCATTTCAATACAATTCAATGCCTGCTAATAGAGCCTTGCTCGCATGCAAATGCGTTTACTGTAGGTATTATGTATGGACGGACGGCGCAATAATAGCACCGCAGCTGCAGTGGAAATGTGACACCTGAGGAGGGGCGACACACTTTGCCGGTATCATCTACAGCAAAATCAACCCATCACCCAACAGCAGCAGCTCGCCACCTGGATGCATGCATAGGTGTTGGTGATGTTGCTGACGGTTCATGTACGATTTGCATTGCCCAGAGGAATCCTTCTAGGTACGTGCAAGTACAGAGATGCACGCACAGGTTAGTAGAGGCCAGAAGTACAGTCAGGCCATTTTGCCCCGGAAAGCTTGCTTGCAGTTTAGGAAACTGCCATGTATCCGCACAGGCAGAGCTGGAGCTGTGGGCGGATGCTAGGGAGCCGGTGGCAGCGACTCGGGAAGCACCAAGCGCCTTAGTAAGACGTGCAGGCTTAGGCTGGCCTCCCTTCAGTAGGGACAGCTTGGACAGGTACCTTGTGCGCCTACCCAAGGTACAGTGTCTGCTTGTAGCTAAAGCAAGGCACTCGTACCTGTGGCCTCTGTGGATGCAGGTACCGTACCGCGACCGCCAGCGCTGGCCGGTCCTGGTCCTTGTTCCCCTTTCGCCTCCGTCCCAAGTCTAAGCCGGCCCATCCCATTTGATCGCAAGAAGCAGCGCAATGCAGACCACAACGCCGCCGATCGATGGCGATTCGAGATGGGCCGGACTGGGCTGGGCGAGGCAGGCAAGGCAAGGCAAACGGCAGCTCTCGAGAGGCTGCTCCTCCGCACATCATTGTCTCTTTCGCGCCGGGTTGAGCAGGCAAGGCGCGGAATTCTTCGGGCGCGCATCAACCATCCCACTCATGCGACCTGCTTCTGCTGCACACCATCAGCCAGGCAAGAACGCAATTAACCACTACAGCTAACCGCCTTTCGCCCTGTGCGCCACGCCGCGATCCAAGTCTAGAAGCGCCCCCCCCCCCCCCCCCCCCCCGAAGTACCTACAGTACTGTATCATGTATCATTTGCTCGTTTCTGGCACGGCAGAGCGGAGCCGCCGCAGAAGAGGAAGAAGAAACGGCCTGGCCTGGCCTGCTGCAGGATTTCACTGTCCTGCGGCACTGTACGAGCAAAGGCCAAGCCCGCATCGGTAGAGCGTCCCACGCGCCGTTTGGGCTGGCCTGGTTTCGCTCGTTGCCCCCTTGTTCGAGTCGAGGGTTCGAGTCGCACCCCCGGGGCCTTGCTCAGCAGCTGTGACAACCGTCATTGTGCCAGCCCGCCCAGTGTTTGATTCAGGATGGGCGGTTCATGGCCGAGCCAGCACGAGCCAGAAGCAGAAGGGAGCGAGAGCTGACGAACGGGCATTGGCGATTCGACGGCACAAGAGTGATTAATCAATACACGGACGTGCGATCCATGCTGCCGTTGGTCAATCACAGGTAGGTACTGCGGCGTGTGTACCTACCTCGATTGATGCCCGTCTCGTGCATATATACAGAAACACTGCCCTCTTTCCACCCGCTTTTTTCCCTTTTGCTCTGACCATTTTGCTCGTCCGTCTGTCCGTCTATTGTCTTACACGCATTGACTTGGGTTTCCAAGAATAAACACATTGAGCAGCCCGTCCTGTCCGCCGAGACGCTCGGAGCCTTTTCCCATTCTCCCCTCTCCTTGTCTCGTCGATATCTCACGAGTCATCCCACATGTTTTCTTTTCTACTTTTACATCTACATACATCTACATCTACTCTTCTTTCTTCGTCTACTCGATAGCAGTAGCAGCGGCAGAAGCAGCGGCAGTTGCTCCTTTTGTCGTCGTCGTCGTCTTCTCCTGCTCTTGCACCCCTCGTCTCTCTTCTATTCCGTTTACACATCGCCGTTCCTCATCTGCCGTCATTTGCCCCTCCTCCGTTACCACTGCTACGAGATACCACCACCACCGGTTCTCACGTTACCACGGCTATTGTTACCCGCGTGCGCGCAAAGCAGAACCTGTCTGGCTGGATCCGCTTGCTCTGCTGCAGGTTGACGACACTGAGCAGGTCTCGGCTGACCTGGGCTAAACCGATATTTGTACCAGCTCCCAGCTAGCGGCTCCCGGGCTGGCGCCAAACTCGCTTGGCCTTTGATACAGACAACCTTGAGCCGGGCCCTTTTTTGGCAGCAGGACGCGCGGGAGACACGGGAACGCAGCAACCTCTTGTGCCGCCTGTCGATTCCGGCTTTCCATAACGCAGGACATTTTGTTCATCTCGAAGGCATTGGCGCCATCAGCCCGTTTCTGGACAGTCCTGATCAACTGCCTTTTGCCGAGGGCCACCAACGGCGTCTTGCTTTGCCTTGCTTTGCTTTCTTTGACGCCGCAGCGCAACCGATCCGGAGAAATAGCACCTGCTATACTGTACAGTACCTGACCTACGACTATAGTACCTGTACCACTACTCCAGACTCCATACTTCTCCATATCGACATCTATCCACTCCATACTTGTATACTCAACTGCTTTATAGTATACACTACGCAGGTATAGCACACGCTACCGCTTATACCTGCCTGGTCGCCATATCCACCCGTGCTCACCTACTGTACGCCACGGTACGGTACGGAGCTGCATACGACATTCTACCTGTTTGATCCTCTGGCTCGGCAGAAACAACCTGTCACGGGCGGATCTCGTCTGGCTCAGCTGTGCTGCTACGGGCTACTTCATCGCCTCCCGCCTTTAGCTCTAGCCCTGGGGCCTACGCCTAGCAGCGCCTTAGTTCTTCTTCGCCTGGCGGGTTTCCCCTTTCTAGCTTCTGATGCGCCTGTAGCGCATGCAACTGCGCATCGGTGCCCACTCTGGCCATCCTGGTCCTACGCCCACCCCCCAGGTTCGGCGCAATAGCGCAAAACTCACACGCACCACACAAAATTGCATCGGCCCTGCTTGGCCCTGCCCTTTTCCCCGTGCCCCGAGCCGCCGATCCAGAGCCGAACTACAGCCTGCCAGAGACCTTGAAACTCTGCTTTTAATCCATCACTTCCTGGACCGTGTCCTCGCCCTCCTCGCCTGCTTCTGCTAAACATCACACATCACGACTCTTCCAACATGCTAATCGACGGCGAGAAGTATGCCTGCGAGGCATGTGTGCGCGGTCACCGTGTCAGCAACTGTCAGCACGCAAGTAAGTCGCCTCAACTCTGCTGCGAACCAAGTTCTGCCCCGCGGTGTCCCCCCCGTCCCAGCAGCCCTGCCGCCCTGGTCTGTCTTTAATTGTCCGTTTTTCCATGTGTGCAGCACTTGCTTTTTGCTGGTTGCCGAGAGCTGTTGGATGCGTCGTGTAACACGCAACTGCAACTGCTGCTGCTGCTGCTGCTGCCGCTACCACTCCTGTTGTAAGACATTGATCAATTGTGCTAACTCGCAGCTCTTCTTGTGCAACAGACCGGCCGCTCCAGCACATCAACAAAAAGGGCCGTCCCATCTCCCAATGTGCGCACTGTCGCTCAATGCGCAAGTCGCGATCCGCCCATATAAAGTGTGACTGCGGCGAAAAGACCAGCAAGTGCATCCATCTGCAACCACCCGCCGAGGGCCATGTTGGTGAGTCTACAGAATACGAGCGACTCAGTTGCCAAGGTCTCACTTCTAAACTATTGTCGTGTCGCCCAGAGACCTGCTGCTGCAACCATGGTGGACGATGCACCTGTGCCGGAAAGACTGATGTGCCACTCGACACCGTTCCAGAGTCCGACTCTGAAGGCGAAATGAAGGGCGCCACCCTTCCTCCTCGCCCGGTCCCCAGGAGACGACGGGCCAATACCATTCACTCGTCCGACATGGGCATGACATTTGACCAGCACGGCCACCACAAGCCGGCCAAGCACAACCGAGCCTCCCAGAAGTGCGGGCCCTATCAGCTCAACAGGGTCAACTCGGCCGCCAGTGCCGGCAGCCTTGGGAACAGCACAGACAGCCTGCTGTACCAGCACGGCGAGGGTCACGCAGCAGTGCAGCACAGCTTCATGAGCCGCGAGCAGCGACAGGTCAAGTCGGAAGCGGCATCTCCCTTGCTGTCTGCCTCCAACTTCACGCAGCTAAACGGCAACTTGCCCCCCCTTGGATCTGTCGGGCATTTCAAACTACGCAACATACGTTAGCCCTCCGGGCTTCGATCTCTTCCCCAGCGGGCTTCCGGATGCCGATGCGCCCATCCTGAGCGCCAGCCTGGCACAGTCAGTCGACTGGAGCCACTACGATTTGAGGGAAGCCAACGGTGACACCTTTACTCCCTCCAGCTACAGCCAAGCCGGCACACAATTCACCGGCCACTTCGATTTTGGCAGCGGCTCTGAGAATCTGCCCACGCTCGCCGGCACAACATCCACATCCGGCGACGTCTCCGAGGTGGAAGACTTTATGCCCGGTGGCGAGGGCGAATACGACGGTTTTTCCACCAGCGGCAGTTACCTACGACAGGCAAACGTCGACCTGACCAGCATTGACTACAGCCTTTTCGACAAGGCTGATAACCAGGCTCTGACTGGCGACTTCTCCACGGTCGAAGACGACCCCGCCTTCTACATCCCGAACTACAGCGGCACTGTCGCCACCGTCGACGACAGCAACTCCGACACTCTTGGAGCTGGCTCATTACCTGGCTACTGGGAAATGTGATTTTTTTTTTTCCTTCTTCCTCTTTTGGTTTATTCCATGTTTTCTTTTTTACACTTTGTTACTTTTTTTTATGGCGTACAGAATACCCCCTTGGTGTGGTTGGCTTCTTGAACGCGTAACGACAAAGGCGTTGGAAATATCGCTATATACATCGAAAAAAAAAAGGCTTTTTGGGTGGTCTGGAGGGCGTACCTGATTTATTTCGGTCGGCTATCTTTGAGCGACACTTTCGCGAGCATCAAACTTCCTTTTTTCTTCGCTTCTTTTTCCCGAATCGAGATGGCTGCTTCGGAATGGCTTCTTATTCAACTACGAAAGCTAGCCTCTCGACTTCTCTTCTTTTTTTTTTTTTTGCCGCTTGAAACACCCGGCCCTTGCGGCTTGGGTAACAAGCCAGCAACCTCTTTTTCCTCGTCTCTAGAATTCATATAATGGGGCACGGGCTACAATTGTGGGGTGGAGGGTACCAGGGGCAACTTGGGAGGGGTGGAAACGGGCAATGAAGGTGGGACAAGGCTTCGGTGTCTGGGGTTTTTGTCGGTGCGTCGTTGGGCTTTTTTTCCTTTCCATTATGACGCTGGATCTGCGTTGTTGGGTGGAGGTCTCGATGCATTTCGTTTCCTGTTTTTTTTTTCGGGTCTTTTTCTCTCTGTCTACAGCGACCCAATGGGTCTGCTAGGCTTTACGAGGACATGATGGTGGCTTTTTCCTTTGTCTAATTTTTATACAATCCGCAATGTTTTTGTGTGGAGTGGTGTTCAGAGTTGCTGCACATACAAGTATATAACAGTTTCTGGAACAGATAGACTTTTTTGTTGTTATTTCTATTGAAAGGACTCGGCTTGAGTTGTATGCTTTCAGCGTTTTTTTTTTTTTTTTTTTTTTTTTTTTTTTTTTTTTTTTTTTTTTACTTTTCGGTGATGGTTTTGTCTCTTTTTTTAGTATAGACCTGCACAGCAATAGAAATGGGCGGCTTTGAGCTTTGCGTTGCGCATTTTGCTACAAATTCTTTTCAACGGCACCGCGCTGATTGACGCTAAATTAAGAAAGAACGTTCACCGTAGCTCTTGTTTGCGGACGACGAGAAGAAAGGGAAAAACTAACTGTCCAGTCCAACAAACAGTGCAAGAAAAATTGCAGCCTGCTTGGCTTTTATGGCTGGGGCTCCTAACGCTCAAAGCTTTTCTACTTGACACATGCGATCGATCGCCTTGCCCGAGAGAGGACCGGGACAGAGACTCCAGAATAGTTCACCTTGCATCGAGACCTATACGCTCGGGGCTGCTTCCAGTCGGTGCCAAAGGGCATTTTGCATCCAACACCGAGAAATCTGCCTTTTACGCCGACGAGCGTTTCAAAAAATGGGGGGAGGCTTGAAGAAGCCATTTTTGACATGTTCTTTTTTTTTTTTTTGTGCGGTTTCTTGGCTATTCCACTAAACCGGATTTTCTCTCTTCTTTTTTTTTAAGCTACTGGGTAGTTCAGGTACTGTCGCGATAAGAAGGATTTGGCTTCAGGAACAAAGTACTCCGTGTAAAAGTCTAAAACCACCAAAACCACCACCCACTTAATTTAAGTAGGAAGATTACATAAGAGGACATTTGAAAAGTTGATTGATATGGGGAAAAAACGCCACTTTGTAGTTTTGAAACTTGTACAAGTAGATACTGTATCTAAGGGGAGAAACCGGAACGGCTACTAGGGGGACAAGGAAGGGACGAAACTAGGCGTTTGTGGATATGAATTGGGGGGGCGCCTTTTCCTACTCTGTAGCCGGTAACTGTACTGTACACGCATTTTTTTATCCACAAAAGTTGTTGTTTTTTTTTTTTTTTGTTTCTGAAGCCGGCCTTTGAAACGAAGGGAAACAAGTGTACAATAGAAGGATAGCCGGAATTGTGTGGAGTTTTTTCGAATTATGGAGAGAGATGAAGTTGAAACTCGGCAATCCTTTGATATGGAACACTGTCCGTCTCCCGGAAAGGTAATAATGATCACCTTTTTTTTTTTTTCTAATTCTCAGCTAATACGCTGCGGGAATGTATTTTCCAGCCCTGATAATATCCTTTCTGATAAAGAAACAAAGAAAACGGTGAAGAAGAAAGAGAGAGGGAGAGAAGAGAACAAACAGTGCGAGGCAGCTGAGGGTTTAGAGGTGGGACAAAACCCGCCCAGAGGTCTTCGACACCAAAGTGACCAGTCTCGTTCGAGACGTGACATGCCAAGTGGCTGATCTTGGCGTAGGAAAAGAAAAAAAAAAGGGTGGAAAGCCTTCCCCAAGTATGGACATACATGGAGCCGCAAACTAGGAGAGCCTAGGTGACATTCGGTTTTTTTTTTTTTTTTTTTTTGGGAGAAAGCCATCTACATAGCTTGGGTGGGCTTATAGATATCGGGAGGGTTACGTGGCCTGGTTGGTGGTAAAAGGACTGGAGCTTATTTGGCGTGCACGATAGATGGGCTTGCTGTACATCTGGTTGAAAGCAGGGACATGGATAAAGTTAGTAAGAGGGGTGGGATAGTATGTCCCGGAAAGGGGGATGGAGTGAATGTTAAAACGAGTTGACTTTTTTGATTACGACGACTCCTGGGCTTTGTGTGCTACATGATCGTGGCTTGGTTTGGATCCAACATCATACGCGGCATCAAGGTGAAACTGCCGTACCGTGTCAAGGCCCAGGCGAAGACAGTGGCTCAGCCCAGCTCAGCCAGCTACTAAGCCATGGTGTAGGAAGGGGATCCACGACCATGTCCTTCCCACCCCATGGGCCATCTCAGCCTCACCGATCGAACTATCCCTACCTATGGAGAATCATGTATCTGATACACAGAGGGGGGGTGCTAATGCTACGCTTCTCTCCTCATTTTCTGCCTTTCATTACACTGCTATTAATCTGCCTAGTACAACAAATACGCAGACAACGGTTGGTCTCTCAGTTCAGTCTTCCTTGCGATAGTAATACCAATCATAAGCCAGCGTAAAACCGTGGCATCATCGTCAATCAAAACCATCATTGCCACTTATCGCCATTCCCACGCTTTTTTTCTTTCTTTTGGACCTGGTGCTAGAGCACGGGGCCAGTAGTACACACGCAAAGTTAGAGAGATAAGAACAAAATATGAAGAGTAAGAAGAGGAGTAAAAATGCAAATACAGGCCATTCGTTTTATACATTCGAGGCCTCCTCCTCAAAGATGGCGTCAATTTGGCTCAGGCTGGAATCCAGCCAGAAGGAATGGGAATCTTCTTCTTCTCTTTAAGCGACGTCTAGATAGCCCGATGCCAACGTGTGGCCAAATGTGATGTCGTCCGAGCCTGGTGCAATGCCTTCATGTGCCGTCGCTAAATCTGCCAGGTGCTGTAGGCCCTGGCTCGCAGTAGCCTCCACTGACGAAGTCGGCCGCAGCTGTTCCGTCAACTTTTCTCTTACAGTATCCCAGTGGCCTCCAGTGGGCTTGTCAAGGATCTCCTTCATTAGTCTGGTAGCCCCTTCGCGGGAGCTGTCCATCTTGGCGAGCTTAGCCAACGACATGGTAACCAGAGATACAAAGTGGTTTGTAAAGGGACTTCTGAGATGTGCGTTTGCCAGCAGTAAAGTGGCAAGCTCAGATGTTGGCCACAGTGTTTCCGTTGGTGTAGCTGCGGGTGTCAAAAGTGTTACCAGCAGCTTGCAGTGCCAATACGCAAGATGTACTAGTGGATATGATACAGCCTCGATATGGCCCGGAAGATCTTCTCGATAATTCTCAATGTAATCCACAAGAATAGCGGCCATGGCCGGCTCGGCAGTAGACGTGCCTGGCTGCATTGTAGAAATAACGAATGCAATTCGATTCAATAGTTTTGATAGACCTGTGAAACTGTTGTTAGTAACGACGAAGTAATCTCATCTTACATAAAACAAAATAATACACTTACGAATCAGATAATAGCACACCTCGCCCACGGTGTTCTCCAGCCCGGCCGGTGCAACAACGCTGCTGTCGGGAATCTGCGATGGCTTTCCGGTTCCAGCCGCATGCCAGCGATCCATAAGCACGAGAGACCACCAAATCCGCACACATAGCTGGTCGTCTGAATCCGACTCTGATGCAGATTCAATGGGCGTGAATTTCCACAACTTCATCGTGTTTGCGAGCGCTACCGCCCTAGCCAGAAGGAATGGAAGCTGAGACGAAGACCGCCAGTCCGCATCGATTATCAGGAGAAGAAGTGTCTGAGCATGGACAATATCGGTGGCGCGCGAGTGCGGTGCCTCGCTGCTCTCCCAGTCGTGAAGAAGGGAGCTCGCAGTTTGGGTATCTCCCGACGATTGGCCTATCGCTTGAAGCGCTATGATGAATGCCGTCCTTACCGACGACGGGCACTGTGAAAGTAAAGACTGGATCCTTGCTTTGCTAGTTGGAAGTATGGGATAAATGGCTTGAACATGGGCGAGGTAGCTATTATAGCCCGTTAGCTACGGCTCTAAGAAGTATTGGAGAGGTAGGATGGTGCTTACTCGTGCAAGAAATCTTCATCAATCTCTGGCACTTCTTCTGTTTCTACCACCTGCGAGTCCATGGACGCAACGGGTGGCTTTGGGGGGGGGCTGTTTCCGCCTTTACAGCAGCAGGCTGAGGGGCCAGCGAATTGTTGGCATATCCTGATCCTGTAAAGGTGTCTGAAGATGCGGGCGCCGGGAGTATTGGCCGTGGCTCTGGTCCCCATGGTGCTTGACGCGGAGCAGCTGTGTTAAAGTCGCTTGCGGATATGCTCGAGAACGCTCTCTTACGGCCTGGTTCCTCAGGGGGGGACTAAGCCGTTGTAAGCGCGATGGCTCCCTGGCGTTAGAAGTCGGTCAATTTCGTCTTGGGTAAGACTACCTTCAGACTCCAGCTTGTTCTCGATGCTGTGTATCCTGTCTGCGAGTTCTTTGATATAACTACCTCTTGCGTTAGCATACCACAACACACATGCCAGTCAAGGGGAGAAGGAAGAAGAGGAGAGACAAAAGACATACCCCTTGCTGGGACCGCGCTTCTGGGGAACACGGCTAAACAGGCATCGCATAGAAGACCGAGCACAGCTGGAGCAGGGACTCTCGCCGGTATCTGACTGAGCATCGCATTTAATCTTCTTTCGTCGACATTCATCGCAAGCACGAGACACCTTGGATCGTTTCCGGGGGGGGGATGCCATCGCCCATGGAATACTGCGGTGGCAGGGGCGGCCCCACGGGAACTGGAATCGTATGCGTGACCATGTGCTCAGATGCGGGTGCCTCATGAACGTACGACGGCGTTTGATGCTGGTCTGGCTCGGGTGGCATAATATTACGCATGCTTGGATCCTCCACGTTCATGTTGGGGTCGGTGGCCGGAATCAGGGCTGTTCCAGCCAGGCCTTGTCCAAGCTGGGCCGCCAATTGAAGCTCCTCCAGGTTGGGGGGCCTTGGGATGTGATGCTGGGGGGGAAGACGGATCATGTGCGGGCACTTGGCCATGGTCCTGCTCTTGTGCGTGAACCTGGTTGGGGTCATGCTGGTCATGCGGCTGCTGGTGCTCCTCAGGGTCGTGATGCTCGTGGGTTTCATCGCGAGTGCCCGTATGATAGAATGGGCCTGCATCAAGGGCCTCGGCACCCGGTGATGGATACGACATATTAGTGGCTTCTTCCGATTCACCCTCACGGCCTGGGCTCATAATTGCCACGCGGAGAGGCCAATGGGAACCGTCAATGGCGAGTGCCCAGGACAGACAGCCTCAGGCAAGGGATAGGCAGAAGTGCTGGCACTCTGTGCTTCTCACTCCGAGCTTCTCACTCCGAGCTCTGGGGCAAACTACGACAAGTGGTGGCCGAAAATTCGGACGCGGTTGCTACGCGACTGCTGGAGGCGATCTGGCGCCGATGCAACACTGATACTGAAGCCATTGTCAGCTTGTCACTCGACAGCGTGTCTATGTAGAAAGTGTTTTGTTGCTGGTCTGGTGCCGGGCTTGAGGGCGACCTGCACAGCTGACTTACACTCTATCGCATTGGAATACGGAGGATGGTAATTGCGAGACTGGCCCGTTTGAACGGAAAGGAATAACTCGTCGCCGCGTGGGAGTAGGCGACGGGATGTTGGTGTGCTTTTTCGCTCCTTCGAGTAGAGAGGGAGGAGGGAAAAGAATTTTCTCCGAAACCAGGCGGCAAATTCTCGGCTAAACCTTCGCCCCTCTTTTTTTCTGCAAGGTTGGGTCTCTAGTGATGAGTCAGCCAATCTCCCTCTGCTGCAATCTGTGCGATATGGCGGGAGTCCGCCCCCGTGGATACGGAGACGGGCACGGATCTGGCTGGAACGAAGGACGGACCCAAATTGCCTAATCGCACAATCTTTCGGCAGATAGTCGGTCATTCGGCATTGCGTTCTGAGTCAGCAGCCACTTAATCTTGATGCAGCTCCTATCCGCGCGGGAAGCCAGAGATGGCGACAAAAATAGCCCATCAGCCGCTACCGCTCTCGGCGTAGCAGCATCGCCGGCTTTTTTTAGAGCATCCCTCGCGCCCTGCTTCCTCTGGGCCGGGGCCAATGGAGTATTAGTAGTACCTCGGAAGCGTTTCAAGCCTCCTTTACAAATTACCAGCTCATCAACCTGGACCGTCATGCCTGCGATGCCCTTGCGTCGATGCCATTTCCAAACAAACATCGACTGACACCTGCATTCAGGAGGGCACTAACAACCGAGCTGTGACCATGGATGGCCTTCTTTGAACCTGCTTGAGGGACACCCGCGCGCTGCGCGTCTAGGCGATGAAGATAGATATCTGCAGCTCTGCACCCCGGTGATCCGACCCATCTCGCATTCAGTGATCAATAGCTTTTTTTTTTTTTTTTTTGCGTGGTCACGCCCTACTTCCTTCCCTTGGACGTCGTCGCCATCTCGTTGCATGGACATCCTAGAGATTCAAAAATGGGCCTTTATGCCTGGCCTCCCGGATAACATCACGCCAATCCGCGATCTGCTCATCCGATACAGCAGGATTCCCACAGAGCAAATCGACTCTCATCTGATCAGGATTGTAAGCTGTTTGCGCCCTACGGTGACTGCGTCTTTCTTCACTTTGCTGATTCTGCGGCTTCTCACAGCGCGAGGCAGCATGGGCGTATGCTAGAATGCCCTTTATTGGACGATGGAAGTTCCTCACTTTGAATGACGCCAACGATTCTCGCTACCAGCAGGCCCTTTTCCGGCTCAGGTTACATCGGTCTCGAGACACTCTTCTTGATCTAGGCTGTGGGCTTGGCCAAGCGCTACGGCAGTTTCGAGATGACGGCGTTGACGGATCGCGATTATTTGGGCTCGACTCCAGCTCCCAGCTGATATCGTCGGGATACGACCTCTTCCAGGATAGAAGCAGTCTGGATGCCCATTTTACAGTGGGAGATATTACAGATCCCGACGATCCGAGATTGGATGAACTCAACGGCCTCATCAGCATTATTCATGCCGGGAGCTTCTTCCATCTGTTCAGCTGGAAGCAGCAGCTATACATCGGAAAGCGGCTTGTCGGCTTTCTACAGCCCGATATACGCAACGCTTTCATATACGGCCGACATGTCGGCGTCACTCATACTCAGAAGCCTGAAAAGGGAGATTCCTCGCCCTATCTTCATAATCAGGACAGTTTCCAGCGGCTCTGGGATGAGATTGGGGAACTGACGATGACTAAATGGAAGGTGGAGGTGGAGCAATCGGGGGAGAATATCGTCTGGCTACCAGGAAGGCCAAAAGGCGCACATGCCGTCAACTTTACTATATATCAAGTCCCCAGAAATGAAATAAAAAAAAGCTGTTTATAGCCCCATGAGTGCAGTTCTCTTCCTCGTCTATTTTTGCCACTGTCATATGTATGCTTTTGTTTCTTTTCTCTTGTTCGGCCGTTTTCTCTCAGCCACGAAATTGCTAGTGGCCGTTGCTGGGTAAACCACAGCTCTTGGGCTCCATATCCAACTCTTTGACTTTTTTTATTTACTTCATCTTGCGCACTCTATGGTTTGCTCAAGAACTATATTCCATGAAGAGAATTTTAAAATCTCATTGCAGATCCGCTCTTATGAAGTACATGAACTTATAGCAAGTGTACATAATTTTACTTCGCCGTTGCTGGGTACACCGTTGAAGTTCCATGTTTACCTCTCTGTTTTCTTATATTTGACTTCTTCTTACACACTTTATGGCTTGCTTCTCAGAACTGGGCTCGATGAAGCAAACACTAGTCTTCGTTGCAGTTCCGCTCTTACACGTATAACGAAGTATGCGACACTACTAAAACCGACCACTACATGGGGTTGTGGCAAGTCCACAGACACTTCACTGTTGTTACGCAGACCGCATTTCTTTGGGCTCATGTATCCCATAAAATAAAATATTAGTCTTTGTTGTAGATCCGCTTTTATATGTTGGCGAGGCACACGACACGAGATCCAGTCGCCGCATGAGGCTATCATATCTTTACAGAAACTTTGCTACGAGCTTAGAACTGGGTCAATTACGCCCCCAAAACAAACACATATATCCCCCTCTCTCATTCCCTCCCCCTTTCCCTTTTCTTTCTTACCATCTTACCATCTCACCATCTCAACTTTTTATTGCCCAGAATCAGTCAGCTTTATCCCAGGTTAGGCCTCGGAGTTATATCGGATAAACTTAGTGACCTCACTGCCCCTCCGAACTAGCGGGTGGTCGCGTCCCTCCGACGACAGCGATATCGTGGTGTTAGAAGCACCACATCTTTGCCGCATTTTTGTTGATTGAGCCCGCATTCTTAGCCGGACTCCCCTGGAGCCTCTGCAGGGCTTGCGGTACCATTGCGACCTTTCAGACGGGCTTTGGTACCGGCGGGACTGAGCAAATCGCTACAATGGACGGAGACTGGGACGAGGTACGTTGGCTATCACAGCCAATAGCTGTCGCGAGAGCTGTTGCGCTGCCTACTGTCGCCATCTTGCCTCTCGACCACTGCGAATAATATTTTTGAGGATTCAAACCTGCTAACTGTTCCTGATAGGTCGCTCGTATTCCATTTCCGCCTCCGGGCCCCCATGCGCTGCCGACGCAGGTCTCGACGATGACCTTTGACACCTCCCAAGAGATTCTCTGGGCTGGTAACGAATATGTACGATCAAATGAGTCGCAGATGCCCTATTTAGATACCATTTCTAACATCTGACAGGGTCGAGTCACTGCCTTTGTCGGCACCGAGCTTCAACGCTTCACCACTTTCAGGGCACATCCAAGCACAGACGGGCCTGTTCGGCAGATCTTGACAAACGATAAGGGCGTTGTGACATTGGGTCCCAAAAATGTGCATATGGCGTCTAGGAAAGGGGCCACCATATGGGAAATTTGGTGCGTGGACAATACTGCATTTTGGGCGAGCGAGAGTACTGACACCCATATAGTCACGAGGATATGAAAGATCTAAAGTGCATGAGCTTCACTTCAAAGGGAACGGCAGAGATCATAGTCGCCGGTCTACAAAACACCATGTTTGTTATCGACCTCATTAAGGGGGAAGTCGTCAAACAGGTAAGAAACAGCCATAGCTACTCCCAAGTCACATTTTCCATGCCCAATTCTAACCGGCACGCAGGTTCCAACCGACCACCAATACCTGATTATGAAACGCGGCCGCTATATCTGCGCGGCAACAAGGGACGGATCGGTACACCTTCTGGACCCCATCAACTTCGCCATCGTCAAGACCTGGAATGCGCATTCAGCCTTGATCAATGACATGGATGCTCAGCACGACTTCATCGTTACATGCGGCTACTCGCTTCGCCAAGGCCAGAATTACATGCTGGATCCCTTTCTCAACGTCTTCGATATCAAGAAGATGTCGTCAATGCCGCCGATCCCGTTCCCCGCCGGCGCGGCATATGTACGCATGCACCCGCGCATGCTCACGACCAGCATTGTGGTGTCGCAAAGCGGCCAGATGCATGTGGTGGATCTCATGAACCCGAACACCAGCAATGTACGACAGGCCAATGTGCTGAGTTACCTCAGCATGTTTGAGATCGCCCCCTCCGGCGAGGCCATGGCTCTCACCGATGCGGAATGCAATATCCATTTGTGGGGATCACCATCCAAACTTCATTTCGTGGACCTACCTACTCCCATGGAACTCACCACAACTGAAGAACCGGTTCAACCTTTAGAATGGACTCCCGACACGTAAGTTGTATACTGGATCTTGTGCTCATGGTGTATAGGCTAACGCAATACAGCCCTTTGAATTCTATCGGCATGCCATACTACAGAGAAAAGCTTACCTCTGCGTGGCCTGAAACCATCTCAGACGTTGGAGCCCCCCCCAGCCAAGTTCGATCCGCAATTTCTTGCGAGCCTAAAATGTGCCGACTTTGGCTTCTATGGTCGGAATACAACAGGTCTCCGCAGGAACCAGATTGAAGATACTCGGAGCTCGAAAAAAATCCGCTAATTCCGGCCTCAAAGCTCCCAAATTTCTCAGCGAAAAGGCTCGAGAATCTGCCAAATCAGATTCAACGTCTGCAGGAGAGAAGGCAGACGAACTCTCGAATCCATTTACAGAAATGGAAATCGAGAGCAGGAAATCGGAATTCCCAATGATGTATAGAAACGTCGAAATCAAATACAGCAAATTTGGTGTCGACGATTTCGACTTTGGGTATGTAAATGAACACATATTTCTGCGCACAGACTTGAGGCTAACAAATCAGCTTTTATAATACAACACGATACTCCGGCCTCGAGATCCACATATCGAACTCGTACGCCAACTCGCTTCTTCAAATCATGAACTTCACGCCCTTAATTCGAAATTTGGCTTTACAACATGCAGCCACAGCCTGTGTGAGCGAAGCCTGTCTGCTTTGCGAGCTGGGATATCTTTTCGATATGCTTCAAAAAGCAGAAGGATCAATCTGCCAGGCGACAAATATGCTCAAGACCCTCAGCAGCAACCCTCAAGGTTAGTCTCAGTCTCATCCTCATTATCCCTTGAAATCATATTGTTCTGTTGCTTACAATACTTTAAGCTGCTCCCCTGGGATTACTAGAGGAGGATACACATTCGGCATCCTTAAGTGTAATGCTACAGACACTAACCCGATTCTTGTTGGAAAAGATTGCTGGAGACTATAAAACTATGGCTCCAGCTTCCTCCTCGATGGATCAGGTAACTATCAAATGTTCTCGTGAAAACCATGTAAACTAACCATGGCATAGGTGTTGGCGACCAAAGCAACTAGCTCCATCAGATGCATGAATTGCAGGAGCGAGTATACCCGACCTGGATCGACATATGTAAACGAAATGCTTTATCCACCTCTTGTAAGTTGAATGCCATCGTTTCTTCTAGTCGTCCTTTTCTGACGCATTTTGCAGAAAGCCCCGGGACGAAATAACAAAATCCCTCGCACCACTTTCTCCCAAGTTCTTAAGAGCAGCGTGGAGAGAGAGACGACGGCAAAAGGATGGTGCAGCCGATGCCAACGGTATCAGACCATTGCAACTAGGAAAACCATTCACAGCGTCCCGGACGTCCTGATGCTCAACACCGCAATCGTCAACGCAGATCATCGAATGCTTTGGAACACACCTGGCTGGCTGCCAGAGGAAATCGGCATCATCGTGGAGCAGGGCCAGTTCTTTTGCTACGAGGGTGAAGATTTGAAGCTTCACTTACAACGTGGCATTCACAACATCACAGTCTATTCCTTGATCGGAATGACCATCAGCATCGAGAGCAGTCAGGCACAAAAGCCGCATCTCGTTGCCATGGTTAATGGTAAGATACCTGCCCTCTTAGACGTTTTCCTTCCCCCGCCCTGATGCTTTGTTGCTAACCTTTGGGTAGTTGCTCATGCTGAACCAACCGCTCCCGGCCAAAGCCAATGGCACTTATTCAACGACTTTCTTGTCCGCTCCGTGAGCTCAGAAGAAGCTCTTTCATTTAACCACTCTTGGAAAGTTCCATCTGTTGTCACCTTCCAAGTGAAGAATGCAAACAACAAGATCGATAATAGCTGGAAGAACAACATTGATACATCGCTCCTATATCAGGATTTCAAGTAAGTTACGCAATCATTTGGTGCGGATAACGAGACAACTCATGGCTAATCTTATTTTCTCTAGCCCTAGCTCTCGCACCGAGCACAAAACTTATAAGCTTCTGGACCCAGTTACAGAGCGACCTGGGCCAGAGACCATCATTGCACTGGACACCGAATTTGTTGCGGTGCGACAGCCGGAGATTGAAATGAACTCGGACGGCGAACGAGAAACCATCCGACCAATAGTCTATGCACTCGCCCGCGCCTCCGTCGTCCGAGGCCAAGGTGAAGACGAAGGCGTCCCCTTCATCGACGACTATATTTCCATCAGAGAACCCATCGTCGACTATCTAACGTCATATTCGGGCATCACTGCAAACGATTTGAACCCACACACCACAAAACACAGCCTGCTACCGCTAAAGGTGGCATATAAAAAGCTTTGGATACTACTCAACCTCGGTTGCAAATTCTTGGGCCACGGACTGAAGCAAGACTTCCGCGTCATCAATATCCACGTCCCCAAAACGCAAATCATCGACACCATCGATCTCTTCTTCCTCAAATCACGCCTGCGAAAGCTGTCGCTCGCCTTCCTGGCATGGTACCTGCTCAAGGAAGACATCCAAATGGAGACGCACGACTCCATCGAAGATTCCAGGACGGCCCTCCAGCTGTACAGAAAATACCTAGAGTTCAAGGACGCTGGCATCCTGGAGACGATGCTGCAGGACATTTACCGCGCCGGCAGGGACGTCAACTTCAAGCCCCCGCGAAGGGATGGCGCGCTGGACGTCCCCAGATCAGAGACGCCGCCTCCTTTGCCTGTGGAGAATGGGAGCACGCCGACGCTGACTCCTGGGCCGCCAACTACGCCTGCTAGAGGAAGGGGATTTGGAAGTGGAGTCAGCTGGACACCGGGAAAAGGATCACCTATGAGGTGATACAACGTTGTCTACAAGCGATTTGGAGGAGAGGGGGAATGAGGAGGATATCTTGACGGATTGGGAGCCTTTATTGTAATGCATCTGCAGGGAAAGCGGGCTCTGAGCCAGGAAACCTTTGAGGTGGATATCTGATGGATTTGGGAGTCTTGAAGGTGATGCATATATGCAGGGAAAGGGGACTGCCTGTCATATCAAAGTTGGAGATAAGTAAGGCAGTCAAGGAATGTTTGGGATACACACTTTGTTTGCCTTTGGATCTTGTGATAAACTCGACACACATGTCTATAAAGAGACCAGGAACGCGCAGATAAATATACATATTCTTCAAAAAGAAGAAAACAAAAGACACCTCGCATTTACTCGCATTATTTTAAAAACTAAACATATCCTGCAAGGTATCCTCCCACCCGTATCCCCTTGGCATACTGAATCGTAGTGCCCAACCCCTTGACCTTTTTTTGAATGTTGCCCCCCCCACCCCTGAACTTATTCCTGTTGTAACCTCTCTAAGCCGCCCGTGGTTGGTAAGCTTCCACAACACCCTGGCTCAGCCCTTTCAAGCATAATGAATAGAAGAAGGAGCACCGCAAAGCCTACATCTCTTAAGCAGTATGCGAAATTGGAGATAGGAGAGACGAAATGAATCCCGAAGTGCACGCAAGCACAACCAGCGGCATTAAGACCTTAGTCGCTCGATAGCGGTTTGCCTCTTCTTGGCTTGCGTACACAACAACTTGAGTTCAACGGCGATCTTTGATGGCGATTTCCTCTCTTATCTCTCTGTCTCTTCTTTCGCCTGTAAGCTTTCTTCATATTGAATAGCGTCATAATAAGGAAAACTCTTTGTTGAGAACGAACCATGTTCATCTGCCCTGTCTTGCGCTTATATCGTTTGTAATTCCATTTAGTCTCGCTACGTGAGGTTTCGCTACGCTACAGCTCAGACTCGGCACCGTTGGCGGACAGAGCCATAGGACTACCACTGTGATTTGGTCGCTGGCGAAGGCGAGCGTTGCCAGGTGGTCGCCGTCGGACCAGTGCCCGGCCGTTAGCCATGGACTCGTCCTCTTCCTCGTCAGAGTCGGGGTTCTGCTCGTGGTAAAGCCGTGCCTCATCCAAGTCGGTGATAACTTCTGGTCGGTCTCGTAGCCACTGCATCCTGGGGCCTGATCTCGCTCGCTCTGAGACCTTGAACCCGTAAATCTTGGGCTCGTAGATGTGTCCACCGCCAAGTCCGGGTGCAATATTCTTGGCAAACATGCCGTTGAGAATGCTCTCGTCGTCGGGCACCTTGGAGTTGGTGCTTGACAACACATCGGCACCACGCTTGGTGAGATCGTATTCGGGGAAAGTAAGGAGGAAGAGAGCTCCAAATGTGCGACCGAAGAAAGCGCCGTCAACAGTTTGGAACCGACTGTTAGGTGGAACATAAACGTCGAGACACGACGGGCAGAATAATTTGACCGTGTCCTCACCGGGAATGTCGGACAGGCCAACAGGCAAGGTGCGCGCCTGCTCGCAGTGTGTTCGAGGGCAGCATCCGAAATGGCCAAACTCGTACTTCTCGCTCATTTGCTGGATGCCGACGCGCGAGCAGATGAATCGTTGGTGGATGAGGCCGTAGAGCATCTCTGCTGATGATTCGATGACGGATAGGTCGCTAGCCATCCTGCTATGATGTCGCCGCTCTGCGCCGTGTCGCGCGCCCGCGCGATCGGCCTCCTCTCCCGATTCGTTTTCATCCTCATCTTCTTCATCCTCCTCTTCATCCTCATCATCCTCAGGCTCGACATCAAGGATCATCTAGGGGAGCAAGTCAGCATCATCCAGGGTTGAAGTGCAGCATCACGACAAGTCATCAAGATACGCCAAGAAAAGGGGAGGTGGAAAGGCCGAGAGAGCCAACTTGCCACGTACCTCAAGCGCCTCCTTATACATGGCAACTTGGGTCTGCAGACCCGTCAGGTTGAAGTCATCCTCGATAAACTCCTCGGAAACCTCAGCAAAGTATTCGTGGCCCGGCAGAGCGCAAAAGCTGGAGATCCAGGACTCGGGCGTTCCCGAAGACGTCGACATGATATCGATAAAGGGACGGATATTGATCCCGCTCAATCAAGGGCTGCGCGCGGACTGAAGGCGAAAGGCTGAAGCTGAAGATAAGGCAAGAGGTTGGCCGAGGTGGGGTTCGTCGTGGGATGGATTGGCGGTGGTGCTATCGATAAATTTGCAAGGCAGGTCGCGTAAGGGCGCTGGCAGCAGGCGGTAGCGCTGAGGCTCCGGGTCAGATTAGCGCCCAGAGGCAGGTAGCAGGCGTGGCGGGGTGGTTTCTGGCGTCAATGGCAGCGTCCTAGGCGCGTAACGTTGGGCTTCAGGCACTATCCAAAGCCCACGCAGGCGTCAGCAGGTCGGTGCTGCAGATTCGCAGGATATGGCGTCGAAACGAGGGCAGGTCGAATCCAGTTGAGTCTTTATCGCGCAGGCATGCCCGGTAGATGGAAGCAGCGAGACCAGTGTTGGTTGGCGGCAGCCTCGTCTAGGACTCGCTCTGGCGATGAGGCTGGGCGTCTGGGAGGGCGAATAGGCGGGTCAGCCAGAGCGTTTTGGCCAAAGTCGCCAATTGTTGGGTGTCTGGTGGAGGAGGGAAGAAGAAACATGGATGACTAAGGAGCTAGCGGGCGGTGACCGATTCTGCCGCTTCCGAGCAGTGGGCATGCGGCAGGAAGCTGGAGCTGGGAATGGCATATAGAGAAGGAAAGAAGCAAAGGATGAGTTGCAATTCTATTAGTACTTGTCAAAGGAATGGACTGATCTTGTTTCCGGGTAAACAGCACTACTAGGACCAAACATCTCTCGGCTTGTGTTCTGTTGCCTGCCTATTAGCAGCGATGGTAAATCTCGTGCGTCCTACCGATTAGGTGCTTACTTGTCTCACTTTTATCCATCATTGTGTCACATGTTCACAATGCAGAGGAGCTTCGAAATCCTTCGGTGTGCATCAAATTGGAAGCTTCAAATCAACAAAGAGCCTATTCGCAACTGTGCTTCCGCGCATCATCAGCCAATAAAGAGATCTGGAGTCATAGATGGATTGAAATTCGAAGATAGCTTCAAGGCCGAAAGACCGTATGTCTTTTCAGATCCTGATGCCTCTCCTACATACCTTCTCCCAGCTTTCCATAAATGGTTCAAAAGGGACGGAGAAAACACGTCATTTTCTTCCCACATAGACTCTTTCCAGCAAGCAATCTTCCCCTTTGAGCTGATAAAACCCTTCTTCCAAGGGTCTGAGACCATACACCGTCTCTACGAAAGCTTGTTAAACAGTCAAGATGCTATCGATCGGGAGTGGGCGGTGGCTCTTCAGTCTGCTGCTGCTTCAGAGGCCTCTCGCCATCACCAGTTTTTTCAGCTCTATGCACCCTTGAGGCTTCTAATCAAGGCACTCGAGTTCAACGAAGCACAGAGGATAAAAGCAGATCCGCCCGTACAGCTTTACATTGCCCAGTCTCTATTGTCGGATCTCCCCAGCGATTTACAGAACGATGTACCGACCCCGGAATTAATCCAAAAAGTCGGAAGAGGCGATATATATAGCTCTTCAATATGGCTGGGCACTGAGCCGACTTATACTCCGCTGCATCGGGATCCGAATCCAAACTTGTTCTGCCAGCTGTGTAGTAGCAAAGTGGTGAGGCTTCTGCCGCCCAAGGTGGGACTTGAAGTATATAACAATGTTCAAATGCGGCTTCGACAATCTGGAAACAGCCGAATGCGATCTACAGAGATGATGGAGGGAGATGAGAGGGAGATGCTTCACAGCGTCGTATGGGAAGACAAGACGGCGGCATCGGACGTGCAAGAGATAGAGCTGTCTGCCGGGGATGCCTTGTTCATTCCAAAAGGCTGGTGGCATTCTATTAAGAGCAAATACTCAGATGGACGTCTGAATGGATCTGTGAATTGGTGGTTCCGCTGATTGAATTTGTAAAGTATGAGACTGCATACTGTCCACTTCATTACCTGTGCATGGCACTTATCAAACCCTCTCAACGGGTCTACATATGACCCAATTTAGATATCCACACGGCCAGATAAACTTGCACCGACCACTTTGTATCTCCCACGAGCTTGTGTCGGCACCGCAGCCACGGAGGAGACTTTCCACCTCGCTGGGAGTCCTCGTTCTTAGACATGAAACTATTCCGTCAAATACCAAGACAAATGGTAAGACGGGTAAAAGCCATGAGAATGCAAGAGAAGTGGGAGATCTCCATTTCCAGGCAAAAGCCGGTGCCATGACTATTGATGCAACTCCCAGCATGCAGACGCTAACCATGCCTGCGAGGCTACGGTCTTGAAGCTCGAATATAGCGAATCCATAGCTTGTCTTTACCGTATCTCTGAGTATATCCCTCGCCAAGACATCGTCAAAGTGATGGAACGCCAGGTTGAACAGCCGCATCACTTTCTTTCCGTCTTGACGTTCCACGAGATGCTTGGGGGCTTTACTCGCATCCACGGATTGCCTTTCGTATGAAATTTGTGGAAAGTGTCTCGCAATCTTATCCCAAGCCCTCACGTTGGGATGCAAGTCTGTCAGGATGAAATCAACTGGCGGCTTTCCCTCAACTTTAAGATGAGCATTTATGGTTTTTTGAATTGTTGGTGTGGGTCCGCCACCGCCGGCGCAGAAGTCGATGAAAGTGTAAGATGAGAGCGAGCTGCCAAGTTCGCGTATGAGTGTAGATGCGGCGATGCGCGCGGGTGATTGGGGCTGAAGAGGAGTATTGGAGTTCCAAGCCGCAGTGAGAGCATTTTGGATGCGACTGCGTAAAAAGGCAGGGAACCTAGATGTTTGCTCATTTATTAGAGAGTTTCTCTTTAAGCATATATTGCACTTGTGAGTTCATGGAGTGGGTAAGTAGGATCGAGATAGAGCAGCGCTTGTAAGGATTGCGTCTCACCATGGCTGATCGTCAATCTCAAAGAGATGCAGACGAGGAATAAGAGGCGCCATTTTTGCGATGGCTGGATAGTGATGAAATTGCAAATAGATCTAATCCGTCAAAGGCTCTTTAATATATGATTTATGGATGCACCTGAAACCGAGGTTGAGGTAGGATTCAATTCTTGGATGGGTATGCGCTGACGTGGCAGCCTATGCAAGCGAGTCGTCTCAACAACTCAACAATCAGGCCGTTTGTTGACCAAGGCAAAATTACTGTTGCCGGCGTAGAGGGGTAGAAATTGAAATTGAAAAAAAATGTTACGAAGTTGTCGAAAGTTGCTCAAAGTAATGAATGGAGGTGTTAATTTAGCTCATGGATATGCCGTCATAGAACTGCTGGAGCCGTGACGTTGAGGCTTTGAGGCTTTGAAGACTCTGAAACGGGATGCAACCAACAATGAGCCGCCTATCCGCGCGGACCCTTCACTACGACACTGAAATCGCCTTAGTGAACCAATAGTTCTAAAGAGGTGCTCGTTTAAATGTTGTTCTACCTCTACATTCCACCTAATGCCACGAAGACGGTCCTTCACTATGCTGCGTCGGTATACGGATCGAACCCTACTCGCTGTTTGGTTTGACTCCTGGCCCTCCACATAGCCTCGCCCGTCAACCCTGTCGTCGACGTCTCTTCTAAGAAAAACGTCAGGATGTGGTCTGGAATCGACAAATGGGAAGCCTGTTGAAACTCCTGAAGGCCAGCAAGCCGAATGAGCATCTCAATTAATGAGAGCGATGTTGTGATGGTTCCAAACGGTGACCGCGATACAAAATCCTGCGCTTCCCTCGCCGAGTTTACCGTCAGGTCTTGCGATGGACGGCCAAGGCTAGGATCAGAATAGCTTAAAGTGAGAGTATTGCGTGATGTGGGCTGAACAGACAGATTCTTGATCTGGGAGACCAAACTCGAGTCCAAGGCTGCGCGAGGGCGTGATGGCGATTTCTCTGGTGAGTTGCCGCGTCCGTCGACTTCGTTTGATGAGTCCGCGTCAAGGCCCGAAATGGAACTCGTCTCACTCTGCTCGTCGTCCTCTTCGTACACCTCAAAAGCTATCCACTCGGGATCCAGGTGCTTAGGGAAGGCGGTGATGTAGCTCTCCTCAGCATTCTCAGAGCTTCTTAAAGAGAGCCGCTTCTCTCGCGTCTCTCCGAATAGCTGTCGATCCACGTCGACTTGATCATCTTCGTTTGTTTCTGGTTGGCTAGCACTATCGTCATGCGTAGCATTGTTTGCATCTCCATATCTCTCATGTTCTGGTCTTTCTAGCTGAGATGCCTTAATGTCTCGCTTGAGGAGCAGAACTGGGTTATTCTCTCCATCAGTTCCATCGCCAATATTGAGCATTCTGCCAGTGTCCGTGTAGAATATCTTGGCAAGTTGGTAAATCGGAATATGTTCACGAATGCCGGCTTTTGAGACGCCGTTATATGCTTCTGCCTGGGCAGCCCCTTCATGAGCCCGCCCATCGTCCAAATCTTCAATAATTTCGAGGTGATAGGCATAACTTTGGCCGACTTCAAGGTAAGGTACGTCCTGGTTGTCGTCATTGAAGCCTTGCTCATCTATGGCTGCCTTGCAAGCTGACCTGCATAGCCGCACTCGAGCCTTGTGTATCGCCTCCTGCCATACAGGCCGTCTATCGTGCTCGCCTAAGCCATAGACTGGAATATGGTCTGTGCTTTTTGAGCTAATTCGGTGATTACTGCTTCTCGGACTTGAATTTGGTTTGTCGCCTTTAGGTGCGGACGATACAGATGCGTGTCCCAAGAATAGCATGTATACGGACAGCGTGAATGAAGGCCCGATTTGTACAATTCTTGTAGGATCCTGTGCATGCTGTGTATCTCCAACAGTCAACAGGGTACTAGCCTGCAATAATCTAGATGGAGATATTCCAGGGGGAAGTGAAGTAGACAGGCTTTCACCAGATGCTGATATAGCCAGCTGCAGAAGAGGAATTTCCCGGTCAATCTCAGTCAGGAGATTTTTGATATCTCTAATCACTCTTTTTAATGCGTCATGGCCAGTCTCCTTGGTTTTTGGATTTTCTGATAGGTCGTGGTTATGTTCCTCAACGGCCGCGGCACCCTCCACACGATGTCCTAGGGAGATGATTTGCTGGTGAAGAGACTTTGCGAGAGGCAGTGCGGACTCAAGAAAGACGTTTCCTCGCCCGGATCTAATCTGTCAGCCTTCTTCATATTTGCTAATGAACGCCATGATAAGGATGGACAGTACTAACTTGAACTCAATAAGGTCAATGGCAGGAGAGATAATCTTGACGTTAACGATTAGCGTGAGTAAATGAAGGGGATAAGGGGCGGGATTCTTCATTTTTTGTTAAAAATGGGATACATCTCAATACCTTAATTTTACCATCCAGCTGTCTTTGGAGCACCCTGAGCTCGGATTGGAGGTTCTTGTCGTCGACAGCCTTTAGCAGGCGAGAGCATTGGCTGATGGCATAAGAGGACGTCAAGGCGATGCCAGACCGTATGGCATATCTCATGGCCTGCGCGCCAACTGCTGCCAGAAAATCGTCCATAGCTGCGATATGCTATGATCAGAGATGTTGATGAGAAAATCACAAAATAGAGGCAAATTTTAACATTGAGTTCAAGGCATGATGAGAGACTGGCTCATAAGCAGTTGCCACCGTTCACTGACATAAAAGATTTGTGAAGTTGAGTGGACTCGAAGCAGCTACAGTGCGAACAGCTTTCTGTGACTCAGATCCGCGCCCATGGGTGCCGGGTGCCTAAAAGCCAGATATGAATGACAGCACAAAATACCCAAGGACCAGCAACAATTTGCCTCAAAATGTCTCTGTGATTAGGAGCATATTTAATCACGATCCCTATGAACCAGACATTCTTCACCGTTGCTTACATTAGATCGATTGAGGCTTTCCGTTGACTCACTCTTGAAGCCTTTCGCTAAACCCAAGTACGTACTGTTTTCAAGCCGCAACAATGCACTGTATGAAACCCTCCACAAAAACCTGCTGCACCACACTTTATCGATGTCATGTCGCTGCCTTGGTGGGGCTCGAATTTTCACAACCTCCACCATAAAACCAGCGAGACGTCGACCGTCGCCTTCAACCCCAAAGACCTAAATCCGACAACCCAAGGGTCTCCGACGGCGCCCGCTTCTTCAGTGCTATTTATCAGGCCACCACGCGGTCGATAGACAGAGAGAAGCACCGTTAGATCGACGACTCTCCAACGGTCAACCCCGCCAACAACGGTCAGACGAGAAAGATATTGCCATCGCCACAATGTCGAACCTCAACTCTTGGGAGGACGATCCTGCTGCTCAGGACGAGAACCTCGCCCAGCAGGCTCAGCAACAGCTCAACATGAACCCTGCTGCTGCCCAGGGCGGCTTCCGACCCGGCGCTTCCTCGTTCCAGCCCGGCGCTGCCTCGTTCCAGCCTGGCCAGACCTATGGTGGAGGAGCATACGGGCAATACCAGCAGCAGTACTATCAACAACCCCAGGGATTCTATCCTCAATATGGCGCAGGTCAAGGACTCGATCAGTACAACCAGCAATACCAAAACTACGGCGGCGGCTACAACCAGGGCTACAACCAGAACTTTGGTACGTTTGCTATATCCATCCATCTCAACGCTCACAGATACACTAACAATACTTGACCGTCGCAGGCCAGGGCTACCCTCAGTATGGCCAACAGCAAGGCCAGCAAGGTCAGCGAAACCAGCAACAGCAGCAGTTTGCAGCCCCCGCCCAGAACAATGCTGCACAAGCTGCCCCTGTGAAGTCGCTCCCCGTCGAGAAACCTGCCGCGAGCGCCCCCAAGCCCGTTGTCACCACTGAAGGAGGTGCCAAGGTGCTTAGCATTGGAGGCGACGCAAAGCCCAAGGCCAAGGTACTGTCGATTGGCGCTCCCACTGCCTCCTCTCCTTCCCCGGCCAAGGATGAGGCCAAGACTGAGCCGTCCAACGCCCCGGATGCGGGCAAGAAGGTTACCGCCGCCAAGGCCATTGAAAAGACTGGCGAGAAGGCAGGAAAGGCTGCCGCCAGTGGCAAGTCTTCTGGAAGGACATCTCCCGACCCATCATCTGGCCGCTCCAGCCCGTCTGCCGCAGAGAAGAAGACGCAGCGCGAAGTCGATGCCGTCCTCAAGGCGCAGGCAGCTGATGTGGATGATGATACTCTCAAGGAAATTTACGGCAAGGAGCACGTCAACATCATTTTCATTGGACACGTTGACGCAGGCAAGTCAACTTTGGGCGGTTCGATCCTGTGGACTACCGGAATGGTCGACGAGCGTACCATGGACAAGTACAAGAAGGAGGCCAAGGACCTGGGCCGTGAGTCATGGTATCTCTCCTGGGTCATGGATTTGACCAAGGAGGAGCGAACCAAGGGAAAGACGGTTGAAGTTGGACGTGGTTTCTTCGAGACGGAGAAGCGTCGCTACAGTATCCTGGATGCCCCTGGTCACAAGACGTATGTTCCCAGCATGATTGGAGGTGCTTCGCAGGCAGATGTCGGTATTCTCGTCATCTCGGCACGAAAAGGTGAATACGAGACAGGTTTCGAAAGAGGAGGTCAGACCCGTGAGCATGCTATGCTTGCCAAGACTCAGGGTGTCAACAAGCTGATTGTGGCGATCAACAAGATGGACGACCCCACGGTTGAGTGGTCTGAGGAGCGTTACAAGGAGTGTACTACCAAACTACAGCAGTTCTTGAAGGGAACCGGCTACAACCTCAAGACCGACGTCTACTTCATGCCCGTGGCCGCTCAGCAATCCCTGAACATCAAGGACCGACTGCCGGAGGGTGTTGCTCCCTGGTGGAAGGGACCCTCACTGCTGGAGTACCTTGACGGCATGCAGGCTCTGGAGCGCAAGGTCAACGCGCCATTCATGATGCCCGTCAATGCCAAATACCGCGACCTGGGCACCATGGTCGATGGCAAGATCGAGGCGGGAGTTATCAAGAAGGGCATGTCGTTGGTTATGATGCCTAGGAAGCAGTCAGTGGAAACGGCTGCCATTTACGGAGAGCAGGAAGAGGAGCAGCCTATCCTCCAGTGCGGTGACCAAGTTCGGTTACGTCTCAAGGGCATTGAAGAAGAAGACATCCTGCCCGGATTTGTGCTTTGCTCGCCGAAGCGACTTGTGCACTGCGTAGCTGAGTTTGAAGCGCAAATCAAGGTTTTGGACCTCAAGAGCATTCTGACTTCGGGATTCAACTGTGTGCTGCACGTACATGCGGCCATCGAAGAGGTCACCTTTGCGTCGCTGCTACACAAGCTCCAGAAGGGCACCGGCCGTAAGAGCAAGGTCCCCCCCACACACGCCAAGAAGGGCGACAGCATCATTGCTAGACTTCAGGTGACTGGAGGCGCTGGTATGGTGTGCGTTGAGAAATTCGAGGATTACCCCCAGATGGGTCGTTTCACCCTCCGAGACCAGGTATGAAGAGATTCGCCAATTCTATGATGACTTTTTTTGAACCGCCTTTTCTAATTACACTGCACAGGGACAAACCATTGCCATTGGCAAGATCACCAAACTCATTACCAGCGACGACCAGTAAATAATCATTTTCAGTAAGCTTTTAAAAGTACGAGGCAGAAGATGCCAACCTCCGGCGGCTTGGCTGGAAAGAAGGTGAATAGGATGAGGGCTGAGAGCAGCTCTAATGGATAGGCGCCAAGGAGACGGATAGTAAAAAAGTCGGCTACAAACTCATATAGAAGCTGTGGCTTACATGTGCTTAGGGTGGAAAGCTCAGGGGGGGCTGCAGGTTGGCATGATCTGCGGCTGAGTTGAGACACAAAGATGCAAGATCATGACAAAGCATTTGTAGACGCCATACGATGCCACGATTGCAAAAGATTAGAAGGGCGACGAAAGATGTTTTTAGTTCAAAAGAGCCATTTTCTGGATTGAACCAAACTAGCCATAGTCAGCCGAGATGGAAATGAAGAGATTAGAGGGAGCTTGAATGAGATAACAGCCTTTGTGCATGGTGATTTTGAAGTTGACGAGATAAGAAGCGAAGATTTGAACATTCCGTATTGACCCGTTGATAGAGGCAAGGCAGATATGAGGTCGGAAACCACAATATAGGGTATACTTTCAGCCGCCGGGAGAGCTGCTGTTCGGAGATGCGAGCAGATACGAGCAGGTACCGGCCGTAAGCCGAGCAAATTGCTGCCCGAGGCTGGTGAACATGGGAAAGTAATGTATTGCTAGGCAATACTACTCGTTTGAGGTAAGCTGAGTGAATCAGGGGGGATGGATGGGGGGGAGGAAATCAGTCAAAGCATGGGCTACCTTTTTTGCATGTGCCAGTAGGCTGAAACTAGGGGCGTGTGGGAATCTACACATGTACTACAAGTATATGGTCAATGACCTGCATGCAGCATGAATAGCCCGTGCCTGATGGGTCAGGGATCAGGTTCGCAGGCAGGTCTTGGTCAGCCAGACGACATCCCGGACTGCTCCGAGCCTGGGGAAGTGTGTACATATGGATGGCATCCTGTCAGCGAGGAAACGTATAAGCATGGGGTAGCGCTGCAAGGTTCCATTAAAAGCAAGGTACAGAGTCATACAAAGTACTTGGGGCGTTTGCTGTGTATTTTAGATGTACGACTAAGCATTATGTATATATAAAAACGAAAATGAACCGGAAGCAAGGGGGGGGAGTGTAGAGATTCATTATGTGTATGTACATTGGACGGAAGAAAAAAGCAAAAGGAGAGAGAGAGAGAGGTGGAGACGCCTTGGGGCTTCCGAGGCCGTACCGCCGTGGCAGACGGAACGGCAGCAGAGAGGAGGCAGAGGCAGGAGATTTTGGGTGCAGCGGGTGGATGGGTTCGGGGGTCCGTGAGTGGGGCGGCAAATACGGTAAATACAGTCGGGCGGGCGGGAATGATGGAGGAGGAGGATGGTGAGGTTGAAGGAGTAAAAAATATAGAACGAGAGTGAAGGATGATGTCGGGATTGTGAAGATGAGAGGGGGTTTGGTTAGAAGGAAGGTTGGATGTTTTCAAGCTTTTGGTGGTGTAAGTGAATATGTGTACGAAATGGTTTGCTCGGGAGATTTCACAACGACTACGGGATAAAACACGGCGATGTAAGTCAAAACCGGGCTGGACTTGGTCTTATCTACATGTACTGTAAGAGGGTCTAATAGACGTCACAAAGGTCACCATGGTGCTGAGCATAGCCTAAAGCGCTGATCTTGGCGTTGAGCCGGGGAAGATCCAAGTGCTGAATAGGGTAGGGATCCGGTGGACGAATGCCTCTTGCTCCATGATTGACTTACAAGCGATGATGGGCGAACACAAGAAAAACAGTGGGCGTTGGATTTTCTCTTTTTCCTACTCGTCATGACGAAGAATGTATACCATATGACTTTGCATTTTTTTTGCCAGACATGTCACATTGCCTCGTTTGATTTTCTCAAGTATCATCAATTGCTGAGCACGGAAATTGCCGTACATTGACCATTGTGGCAATCAATTAAAGCATTCATACCCAACTGCGCATGCATGGAACATACCGTTGCCCAAAAATAAATAGATAAATAAACCCAAAAAAAAAGGGGTGGCAATAGCATGTTGCAGCTGAAAAAAAAACATCGATAATTTCGATACATTGTCAAACAAAAATACCAGCCAGCAGAAATTTGGCCGCGGAAAGAGTCGGAACAGAAGGGCGGGAGCCAATCACGGGACCGGGCCAGCTACAGCGAGTGCCGCTGGGCCGAGACCTACGGAGCACTTTTTTGGTGGCAGGGATTCCGCTGTAGAACCTTGTCTTTCGGTTGTTTTTGCAGTTTATTGATGATTTTGTTCTAGAAGGAAGAGAGAGAGAGAGGGAGACTGTTTCGCAGTGCTACATGGTGACGAGCGTTGTGCTCAGTTGCTCGGATATCTGGTGCCGAGTCTTTGTCTCTCCTTGGCACTGAAACAATAACACAAGAGACACAAAAAAAAAAAAAAATTCATGCCAGGTACTTTCTACTGCCGAGAGGAGCCGCCGGTGCAGAGCCGCGTACTTTGCACAAGTCCTGGCAATATCGTGGAAGCCAGGGGTGTGTTTTTTTCCTCTATTCGAGAAAAGGCGACTTTTGAAAAATCGCGGGGTAGATAGACGCCCCAGCTGGGCCTCGACTACTAGCCGTTCGCAGCCTAGGTCCCCCTTTGCGGGTATGCACAGCCCAAGAAGCATCCCCAGCAAGGCAAAAACCCGGGCTGGGCTGGGCTGGGCATCCCCGGATTGCAGGCCAAGCCAGCCCGGCATCGTATGGGCCTATAACGTGGGCATGACTAGAGCCGGTCTTACTTGCAAGCATTTGTTTCGGGTTCGGCAGCGTGACCAGTGCAAGAGGCGGGTTTTGCAGCCGCAATTAAAAGGAATATGAAGTAAAAAAAAGGAGAGAGATCTCGTGCTCGAATGCGAAATTCAGCTTCTTGCAGGAATCTCACACCCCCTTGCTTAGCTTCGCTTCCAATAGGGATCATTCTTTTTCCTCCATCGCTTTCCCCCGTAGGCAGCCGGCCGGAATGGTACACTGCATGTAGGCCTACATGCCATTTGCATAGTGCTGCGGCTGCCGGGGCAAGTATCGGGATACGGAGGATGGATGAGTCAAGCCGTGCTAAGGCTTCCGGGGGGCCGGGGGCCGGGATAAGATGGGACGAATGAATGAATGGATGAAAGTCCATTATACAAGGCACTCAAGTCAACGCTGACATCTAGACTCGCCCGGCGCCTGGTTGGCATGGACCCCTTTACGGCCATGTTGCTGCTATTTCGCAGGCCCAGCCTCGTGACCTCGATAATTCCAGTTGCTGCGTTCCCATTACCCAACGAGAACCGCTGTTTGCCATGTTTTGCAACTGAGGCCGGCGTAGACCGGGACCGGGTCATTGAATCGTATCGCATCGTCATTACGAACGTGTACTATGTGGCCGCGTTATGGAGCAATTGGAGCCCTATTACAAGATCATTACCCATTGCAGGTCCCATAGCAAACGTACCAGCACGCACTTTTTCCGCCAAAAAAAAAAAAAAAAGTACGGGGTAGCGCAGAAGCAGAAAAATGAATATCGCCACCGCAAGCTCCAGCAATCGCCCAGCCCCAAGTCATAAATTGCCCAGTTAGGCAAAGCACCGCCGCAATCGTCCATTCCGTACGTAATCGCCCCGCCGTTTAGTCGCGGCGCCGGCAAAAGCCTTGGGATGTACTGCAAAAAGTTACAAAGGGCACTGCATGGGCATCGGAATAGTCCGCGTTGGAAAAAAGGAAAACGAAACGCTGTTTGCTGTTTTCAAGCAAAACTAAAGAGAAAGAGCCGGGACTGGGGACTGTCACCTTCTTTGGGCGACATTTCCAGATCCGGTTTTTGCGTTGCCCGCCTATGATTGACTGCACGTGTGATTCGTTTACAGCATGGAAAGCATATTCGCACATCGCGGCAGTTCTTTTTAGAAGATGACAGGCGATGCGGAAATCAAGATTTAAATAGAGCTGCTTTTCCTCTTTTTTTCCATTCTTGAATTGAAGATGGAACCAGCCTTTTCTCGCTAGCATCAAAATAAGAAAAAGCTTTCTGCTTGCCCAATACTATAGAACTTTTGCAGCTTGTGCCGTCATCAAGGCATCATTACTCATTACGGTTTCCCACTACCGCACTAAACTGCTTCATTGTGAGTTCACCTCTCTATTTAATTTATTTTCTTCATTTTCGTATCCATCACACGCCCCCTTTCCCTGCAGCCAAGAGAGGAACAAGAAAAAGAAAGGCTCAAAAGGGACCCTGCTCGAAATCAATCGGGCTGCCTCCCTTTCCTGCTTTGGTCTTGAGCCGAGCGCAGACGATACCAAGCGTGCCACAGCACAGAGACAGCGTCGTCTTTTCGCACATTTCTTGCACAATACGGGGTATTCAATACATTGCTACTTTACGTGCTGCCTTGTTATCCCGTTGTAGCACCTACACAAAGACTCACACGCCCCCCTTTTTCTCTTCCTCTTCCTCTCACACTCCACACACAAGAACGCTCGGTTGTTGGTCTCTTTTTCCCTTTTTTCTATTCTTTTTCGGTCCGCACCCCCCCTTGTTTTGCTTTTCCCTATCAAATCAAAACGTCCTTGCTTTACTTTTTTTCGGTTCCGAGATAAATTCGTGCCCCGGGCCCTGTGAAGCTTCGCACCGCCCGCCACGGCTCCACAAACAAGACCCCGGCCTGGAACGGCTTCGGGACTGTTCGATCGCAGGGCTAACTTTTCTGTCCTTCTGATCTGCTAGACGAGGAATAAAAAAAAAAAAAGAAGTACATTCTGTACCTGATCCTGATCCCGGGTTCCCACTCTGGAGAAGCAAACCCGCCGTCATCCTCCACACGCCACCCCCTCCCCTGGTCTTCCTAGCAGCTGAAAAGGAAGCGACGAAAATAAAAAAACATCCATCCAAACCAACATCCTCTTTTGCTCCCGGAATATATAACTATCCAATGGATCCCGTCTTCAGAACTGCCTCTCCATACACTGATCCTACCGTCAAAGGTCCCAAGTCACAGATCCAGGCCTCGGGAATAGATTTACGCAAGAGTAAGTCTTTTGCCCTCTGAATGGCCATGACGAAAGAGTTGGAATCTGTTTCGACTTGGGAGGCTAACAATATGAACAGTGATTTCCAGCAACGTTAACAAGACTGCTCTGCACCCTGGCGGTGTCCAGTAAGTTTGCTTCCTGATGCCCTTGATCTTGTTGTTGCTGGTGCCGTATAAGTGACTAACACCAATTGCGCTGCCAGGCCCTTCCGCGAGCACACCGAGCTCGGTATGTCTAGACCTTTTGTCCTGATCCAGCTCACCTTGCCCTGAGCACGGCGAGCAAGCACAGCACTCAAAGTTTTTTTTCTTTCCTTGTTCAGCATTAACATTTTCTTTCAGAGGAGGAACTCCACGAGGTCGCCCACATCGACTACGACCGCGTCGCCATTGTAAGTCTTTTTTTTTTTTGCTTGCAATTGATGCCACGCAACCAGTCGCTGACCAGCCAATTAATTCCAGGTCGCCAACCCTTCCGTCGCTGCCCTCTACGAAGATGCCCTCGTCTACGAGAGCGGCACTGCCATCACCTCCAGCGGTGCCCTGACTGCCTACTCGGGCGCAAAGACTGGCCGATCTCCCCTCGACAAGCGAATTGTCCAGGAGCCTTCATCACAAGACAACATCTGGTAAGTCCTGACACATTCAACCCAGTTTTGCGCTCCACAGGCTAACCAAGGCCTCTTTTTTGCAGGTGGGGACCAGTCAACAAGCCCATGAGCCAAGATGTAAGTAAATAGTGCCTGATCGTCGCTGCAAGCGTCATGTCCATCGTCATTGTTCTCTGGGTGTTCCGAATCTACCCATTTGGGTTTTCGTTGCCAACGCGCATCATCCCTGTGGTTTTTGCTTTTTGCTTTTTGCTTTGGGTCAATGGTCACGCGAGCGGGGCGACTCCTATTCAGCTGCTCAGCCGTCGCCGCCACCGTTTGGGAGCGCGCAGAGTAAAGCAGAAGAAAAAACCCCCAGCCAATGCCCCGAAGCAACAGACAATAGCCTGCAGCTACTGCTTCTGCCATTGCTCTGGTCGAATCGGAAGTGCATGCGGAGAAGGTGTCCAATAAAAAAGGCCAAGATGCAGCTCTAGCTTGCTCGCCCCGCACACACACGCATACACTGCAAAAAAAGGCTGCAATTTTACCCGAAAAGTCACGGCTCAGAAAAAGGACAAAGACCAAGGAGGAATCCCTACCAAGCCGGGGCCCCGCTCGGCCGAAGCCGAATTTGGGTAGCCGACCATAAGCGGCCGCCCGGGACTTTTTTGCCCGCGGCATTGGCTTGTGATGCCTCGAAAGCTTGTGCCTTTTGCTCTTCATTTCCGACCCGGTTTGCTCCGGCCTGGTCTTGGAGGCAAAGGCAAGTGCCGAGTTTCGATTTGGCATTGAACAGGGCCGGGGCAATTGGCTGGTTGATTCCGCTGTGTGCGCGTGTGTGTGCGTGTGTGTCTAAGACGCTCATCTCAGAAATGCTTAATCAAGTGATTGCCTATGACAATGATGGAGGGATTGGCGATGAACAAAGACCAATGGAAGAACATGGAAATTGAAAATGTTTACAATGCTAACACGAATTCATAGGTCTGGAAAATCAACCGAGAGCGTGCTGTCGACTACCTCAACACCCGCAACCGCATCTATGTCATTGACGGCTATGCTGGCTGGGACGAAAAGTACAGGATCCGCGTCCGCGTCATCTGCGCTCGCGCCTACCATGCCCTCTTCATGAGGAACATGCTCATCCGCCCTCCTCGCGAGGAGCTCGAGCACTTCCACCCCGACTACACCATCTACAACGCCGGCAAGTTCCCCGCCAACCGCTACACCGAGGGCATGACCTCTGCCACCTCCGTCGCCATCAACTTCGCCGCCAAGGAGATGGTCATCCTGGGCACCGAGTACGCCGGCGAGATGAAGAAGGGCATCTTCACCGTTCTCTTCTACGAGATGCCCATCAAGCACAACGTCCTGACCCTGCACTCCTCCGCCAACGAGGGCAAGAACGGCGATGTCACGCTCTTCTTTGGTCTGTCTGGAACCGGCAAGACCACGCTGTCTGCCGACCCCAACCGTGCCCTCATCGGCGACGACGAGCACTGCTGGAGTGACCGCGGTGTCTTCAACATCGAGGGCGGCTGCTACGCCAAGTGCATTGGCCTGTCCGCCGAGAAGGAGCCCGATATCTTCAACGCCATCCGCTACGGCTCCATCCTCGAAAACGTCGTCTTCGACCCCGTCACCCGCGAGGTCGACTACGACGACGTCACCCTCACCGAGAACACTCGCTGCGCCTACCCCATCGAGTACATCTCCAACGCAAAGATCCCCTGCTTGACCGACAACATGCCCTCCAACATCATCCTCCTCACCTGCGACGCCCGCGGTGTCCTGCCGCCCATCTCCAAGCTCAACAGCGCCCAGACCATGTTCCACTTCATCTCCGGCTACACCTCCAAGATGGCCGGCACCGAGGACGGCGTCAACGAGCCCCAGGCCACCTTCTCCAGCTGCTTCGCCCAGCCCTTCCTGGCCCTGCACCCCATGAAGTACGCCCGCATGCTCGCCGACAAGATTGAGCAGAACAAGGCCAACGCCTGGCTGCTCAACACCGGCTGGGTCGGCGCCGGCTTCGCCCAGGGCGGCAAGCGATGCCCCCTCAAGTACACCCGCGCCATCCTCGACGCCATCCACTCCGGCGAGCTCGCCAACGCCGAGTTTGAAAACTACGAGGTCTTCAACCTGCAGGTGCCCCAGGCCTGCCCCAACGTGCCCGATGATCTGTTGAACCCCAAGAAGGCCTGGACTGCCGGCAGCGAGAGCTTCACCAAGGAGGTTGTCAAGCTGGGCGAGCTCTTCAACGAGAACTTTAAAAAGTACGCGAGCGAGGCTACCGAGGAAGTCATTGCCGCCGGCCCCAGCGTGTAAAGGAGCCAAAGAAGGGAAAAAAACAAAAATCCACCAAAAAACTAAGCTCAAGGATAAGGGAAAGCGTTTTGACTTTTTTTTAAAACAATCAATCATTCGATTTTGAATGACATCCAGGGTGTTTATTGGCTTTTCATGAAAATGAAATCAACAAAATATGAAGCAGGAAGAGGAGGACACGATTTAGACTTTTTCTTTTTTTCTCTTTTCTTTTCTGTTGACTCTTTCTTTTTCTAATGATCCCATTTCATCGAATGTCGGGAACTGCATCGTCATTATTGGATAGGCGTTGAAATCTATTTTCTCTGTTTATTTCATTTTTTTTGCAGGATGTGTTTTGCTGCACATTTCTGAAAATTTGCTACATAGCTAAATTGAATAAGTGTTATTAAAAATATCTTGTCTGAATCTTTTCGTGATTGTGTCTATTGCTTTGCATTAACCGCCCCCCCCCCCCCCCCCCCCCTTTTTCCTTTTGCCTTGTATATATAAAAACCCCCCCTCATCTTCCATTTACACAAAGTTAGTGAAGCTGTCCAGCACAGAAGCCCACATCTCATCGCTAAATAAATTAAGGCCGTCCTCAGTGCCGGTATAAGCCCCAACATACCCCTGCTGCATATATGTCGACCCAGTCCTTTCCGTGCTCTGATCAACCACTGGTGGAATCGAAGCAGCAGCGCTGCTGCCACTATTAGCGGTGTTGGCGGCATTGACACCGTCGACAACAGCGTCGGGATGAGGAGTAATAGACGTCAGCGGATACTTGTCCACCAGATCAACGCCCAGAATAGCCTGCACCCGTGGCGCATACCAGCTCGCCAGCACATTCATATGACAGCACAGCGTCCCAGCCACGTCCAACCCCTTTTCTTGCGGCGTGAGGCCAACAATCAGCACCCGCAGCTTCTCGTACAGCCTCACGACGAGATTGAGGAAATCCGCTTCGTCGACGACAGCCCGTGCCTCGTCCAACGTTTCGCCCCGAACCGGCCAGGTACGAACACTACCCTGCTTGGTGGTGATGAGCTTTAGGAGAAAGGACACGGATCTCGGCAAGATGACGAGAGAGGCGCAGATCTGGGTGAGGGTGAAGACGGTGATTTGGGGCAGTTCGGCATCGGGTATTTCAATGTAGGCCTGGATGAGGGCTTTGCTGTAGCGGACCAGGTGCCAGAGGAGCGATGATCTGTAAGCCGACACCTTGAATGCTTCAAAGGCCGAGGACGGAACGGCAGCGTGGCGGTTCTGGTAGCAGGCATGCTCGTCGCCGAGGGCCATGCTTCGGACAGCGATGTCGATGTAGTGCATGTTGCAAGTGTGTATGCTGGCTGAACCCATCAAGTTAGTTTACATGAGCACTTATAAGTCTTTCCTTGGAAAAAAAAAAAGCAGCATACTGAGTGGGTTTGGACATTTGGCCAAGTCTTCCTCTAGAGTGGCTCTCAGACTCTCGAATTCGCGCAGCTTGGCCCCAATCATGATTCTAACCAGAGACTCTTCATAGGCTGCCTCTCCGAGCTCGCCGTAGTTGACATCGATGGTGTTTATAAAAGACTGCGTCACGATAAATGGCCGGATGTATCTGTCAGAGGGATACTCGGTCGACGCAGCCATGTTGTTGCAGCATTCCTCAATCTTGTTGCTATTCGCCATGCCAGACGGACGATTCATGACCCTCGGCAAGCTACACATGACGGGCACACAATGACTTGTTAGCAACAAAACACCAGCTTTCCTTCATTTCTTCTCACCTTGAACTAACGAGATACGTCCCCAACAGCGCCCTCTGCTGATCCATCGTCAACTCCGCCTTGAGCCGATGCAGCCCCAAGTCATGCACCATGGTCGCGCACATGGTAATCAGCAGCACCAGCTGCACGTTGCCCTTTTGCGCGGGATACCGATACCACGCGCACAGCACCAGCAGCGCCCGCACGAGGCCCAGGTTGCGCTCCGAGCTCGCCACGACGCGCGACGTGACGTGCTGCATGATTTCGTCGGCGAGCAGTTTGCGGATCGGGTGCGCGCTGGCAATGGTGGCCGCGACGACGGCGAGGAAGAGCAGCGGCTCGCCCTTGCGCAGGTCCGCGACGGTCTGGGCGGGATCCAGCACGACAAAGGGGAACGTCCACACGAAGCGGGACTTGAACTGCGAGACGAGATTCTCTGCTTCGGACATGCTGAGAAAGCCGCGGTCGACAATGTCGGGGAGGCCTTCCAGGACGGATGTCGTCGGGGGCTCGCGGCCGTGATAGCCTTCGGAGTCGGGGCCCAGCATTTCCGGATCATCTGGAATCGTCAAGTCGCCCGTGCTTGGCGTCAAGCCATCCGTAGAAGAGGACGTGGGAGCATGTTGAGTGGCGCCGTTTCTCATGGCCTCGAGTTGTGCCACGAGCTCTTCAACTCGATTCTCCAGCGCAACAACTCGACCATTACTACCACTATAAAACGGACAAAAAAGGGCACAAGAAAATTAGCTAATCTAGTTTCTCACGTTTTCTATCAAGTAGTTTAAAGAGCAAGGAGACTCTCTCACCCATCTTCATCGCTTCTGCGCTTCCTCTTCCTCTCCGGCAGATCTAGATACACGCACTGCTTCCCCAGCCGGGCGCATCGCTGGCACAAGTTGTCCGACTGCGGCGAGCACTTGCATTTTGCATTCGTGCACGTGACGCAGGCTCTCCTCTTGACAACTGGCATTCCCGCTTTCTCAATTCAATCAACGTAGAAGAAAAGAAAAAAAAAGAATAGGGGAGTTGATTCCGTTCAGAGTTGCGGCCGTGTAAGTCGAAACGGCCGGTCTGAGACCCGTCGGCCGTTTGGAGTTTTGGGATACCCGTTTCCGGTGCTGACAAAGACTGCTCTTGATTGGCTACATTGTGGTGGATATGTCGTTTATAACTGGGACCGGGTGTTAGATTCCGGATCGGCCTTTCCTCTTACAATGGGGTTCAACATCTCGAGATCCACCAGATGATTTATCATGGAATATACTTGATGTTCCCTGTATATTATGACTCAAGTCCAAGTCTCACTGAAAGACTACAGCAGCTTGTAAATGGCACCATGGCTTAAACTGGGGACCGGCTGCTGAGACTTCAGATCGGCCGTTCCTCCTCGTGGGTATTCAGCTCTGCCCTCCAACTACATAATATGCTCGACGCTTTGGTAAACCAGGTTGGTAATCGCCAATGATCTGATATCCACACAAAAATGCATTATGCCATTGCATCTTTTGTCATCATGGACCCCTTAGTCGTGAGCCTGAAGCAAAAAAGTGGCCCCTCCAAGGAACTCACTTACACGCACATATATATAAGAGTAAAACACCTTGATCAAAATGAACCCTTCCAAACTATACACACAATCAACTCCTTAATCAACCTCACAAGACATCCCCAATCTCCAAACAACTTATCAAGTAAAAACTCACATCCCCCAAAACATCCCTACAATGCCCTCCTACGCCGTCACCGGCGCCTCCAAAGGCCTCGGCCGCGAACTCGTCCGCCAACTCGCCGCCCAATCCCCCTCCAACACCGTCCTCGCCATCGTCCGCTCAAACGACGCCTCCTCCCCGCTCTCCGCCCTCGCCAAAGCCCACCCCAACATCCACATCATCACCGGCAACGTCACCGATCCGCAGTCCATCCTCGCCGCCGCGCAGGAGGCCAGCGACATCCTCGGCGGCAAGCTCGACGTCTTCATCCACAACTCAAACTCGGTCGACATGGCCACTTTCAGCCACTCGCCCACGCAGGTGCCCTTTGATCTCGAGGCCACCAAGCAGTTCTACGAAGAGCCCGTCCGCACGGCTGTCTGGGGCGCGGCCTGGGCGACGAATGCCTTCTTGCCGCTGATTGAAAAGGGCGACGTCAAGAAGATTGCCCACATCACGAGCAGCATGGCCAACAACGACGTCATCCTCGGCACGGGCATTGACTACGGCTTGGCTTATTCCATTGCAAAGGCGGGCATGAATGTCCAGATTGCAAAGTACGCCGTGGAACTTGCTCCCAAGGGCATCAAGACTGTGGCCATCTGCCCCGGCTGGGTGGATACCTGGGAGGGTAAGGGCCCTCTTCTCATTCCTCGCTTTGTGATTCCCAAAACTTGTCTTTGCTAATTCCATGGTTATAAAGAAGGTCCCAAGCCACCCCAAGTCGTCGAGGCGCTCAATGTCATGTTGACCCAATTCCAAAAGATGGAGCCCGAGCTCAAGGGGCAAATTCCGGTAGAGCAAAGTGTTGCAGAGCAGCTCAGAGTCATTGAGGCCCTCGACGCTGCTAAAAGCGGCAGTGTAATCAAGTCCAAAGAATACAAGGTTTGAGCAAGCGTGTTATAGAGAATGGCCATTCATAGACTGTAGGCAGAAACCTGAATATTTACTCGGCATCTATAGACAAGCAATCCTAGTCAAGACATCTCAGACATGTATCATATCGTATGCCCAGCGTAAAATTTTTTCCAACAGTAATGTTACTTGATCCCCGTTTATATGCCATAATTAAATAAAGTTAAAAGATTTGATGCAAATGAAAAAGAAGAATCTCGCTGGCGTATTAATAAGAAATCATACCGTTGCGCAGAGGGTTTAATACGAGTATCGGAACATCTTGTTCTCCTTATCTGTCATGGTGGCCCAGACCTCAGGAGACATGAAGCGTTCCTCGTTGTCCTTGCTGCTATCACCGCGTTTCTTATTGGACCATACATAGTACAGGAAGAGGACAAAGGTAGTCGCAGCACATCCAGCCTGCGTGCCCATGACTGCCAGCTTGGCAGGTCGGAAATCGGGCGCATCGCGAGCCTGGAAGGTCTGGGGTCCAATGATATTGCCCAGAGAGAATGAGCCGCTGACAATGGCGGCGGCAAAGGCACGCTTGGTAGCACCGCTGACGTTGGCAACAGTCCACTATATCCGTCTTGTTAATCACCGCTGTGCAGACTGGGTGCTGGTTGGAGTTACTCACGGCATAGAAGAGGGTCAAGGGAGCGACAACTGCGTTGACCAGGTAGATACCTGCCAAAACGCCGGCATGGTGAGTTTTCGTGTCGAGGAAAGACATCAATGCGCCTCCAATAATACTACCAAGAGTTAGTAATCACAGTCGGATTTTCTAGCCAAGAACCAGCCAGATACATACGCAGGAATGATGCAGGCAATGATCCATGCCCATCGGTGAGACTGCTTTCGAACACCGAAGCCAACTAGCAATGTAAAGAAGATGCTGACGACACCCGAGGGCATGTTCATCAAGGCAGCCTTTTTAGGAGTATAACCCAGGTTCCTGATGAGGGTAGCGGAGTAAGTGGTAACAACACCGCTGGAAACAGAGAGCTGCAGAAAATTAAATGTTAATAAAGGGAGCCAAAGAACCAGAGTTTACACTATAAGACAGCTTACCAAGACAACAGACAGGAGCAAGAGGTAGATTTGAGGATCAAGAAGCGCCTCCACAATTTCCTTGGGGCGGAATTTGCGGCTTTGGATGCCGGTTTGGTTGACGCTGACGTGCTTCAGCAGAGCAACCTTCTCGTTGCTCGACAGCCAAGAAGCCTTCATGGGAGTATCGGGCAAGAAGAAAAAGGTTGACAGTCCGATGACAACAGTGACGCATCCCAAGACAACAAACATGATGCGCCAGCCAGCCAAAGATGCACCAATGGAGACATTTTGGAAGCCATATGAGATGGCGCCACCAAGAATCTGTCCCAGGCCCAGGCCGAGATACCAGAAAGAGAAGCGAGGAGCCTGTTCAGACTTTGTATACCACTGGCTGCTGATGAGCATCAGAGATGGTCCAATGGTGGCTTCGAAGATGCCTAGGAAGACACGAGACACGAGTAGCGTTTGGTAGTTGTGAGCAGCCGCACCGCAGGCGGTAGCAATGCCCCAGAGTGTGACATTGAGTCCGAGCCACTTGGCAGCCGGGACAGTCTGAAGGAAATATACTGTTGAAATATTCAGTCAGTATGTCTAATTCTCAAAGGAGGAGAGAGGGGGAAAGAAATGACAAGTTGTTTCGTGCTTGGACGAGGCTCAACTTACTATTGGGAATTTCAAAGCAGAGTAAACCGACGAAGCAGAACGTGGCCACGTTGGAAAAGTCATTGCCCTTGAGACCCAGATCTGTATTCAGTCCCATCACAGCGGCATACTAGCCAGTGTCAGCATGTCGTGTCACAGCGTGGTATAACTGTATAAGGCGGCCAGTCAAAGCACAAGCCATCGATCTGGGTGGGGGTCCTATGCAGGTACGAAACTTACATTCAAGATGACCTTGTCAAGAAACTGCATGGTGTAACATAGAAACATCAGAGGGACAATGTGGAAATCGATCTTGCGGCGAAGAGAATCGATGTTGATAGCGGCAACGCCATCAGCATCGCGATGCTCATTGAGAAACTTCCAGGCGTCGTCAATGCCGGCCTCGGGGACATCAACATCGCTGTGAGAGGGAGTGTTACCGCGAACGTCGATATCAGCCCCCTTCTCACTGTCGTTATGAGAAGACATGTTTGCTTTAGCCCTCAACACTCACGACTGGCGACTCTGGGGAAGGAAAGCGAAATCTATGTCCGCGAATTCGGATCCGTGTAGGCCCCGTGGAAAATAGAATCGCGGGGATAGAGACTGGGGGAAGTGACGTGATGGGTAAACCTCAATGTCTTACTGCCAGTCCAGGGAGTGAGAGTGAAGAGGAAGGATGCAGGGCGTGTGAGATGGACTTGAAGAGAAAATCTCTCCCAGAAAAAGTGAGCGATCGGCGTTGGTTGCAAAAGACCAGCACCTTGGGCCAGGAAAGGTAGGTCGAATACGACGTGGGAAGGGGAGAGGATACCGTACGTAGTAATAAGAAGATTGATGGAACCCCAAAGAGGACGAGCGATGAAAGGATTTGACAAGACAGCAGCCAGGATCCGTGGCCGTGGCCGTGGTCAAGGGAAGGGGGGAGAGGGGCCCTCGTCTCTCGTCGTTAGTTCCTCTCGTAGTTGCAGCACAAGTCTGGTCAGACGTCGATATTGTACCTGAGCAAAAAGAGAACTGAAGGATCGGGTGGATAGCACAGGTACAGCGGTGCCACGAGGAGCCACCGCGTCGACAAGTGCATGGTTTAGATGCACGACCAGGGATATCTAGACCGGTGGACCCGTAAACGAAGCGACCTAGCACCGCTCACAATGCCTGGACTGCAGCAGTTGACTCGTTAGTAAACAAAGAAAGTGAGGCTTGGAAATAGTGGTGCTAGCGAGAAAAAGGAAGAATGGCCTACTCGCCGCATGCAGCTGCAAAGGGAGGATGCAAGGTAAATGGGCTCTAGTGACGGTGGATGTGACACCCGTGCAGCCACAATGGGTGGGCTGCTGTCACGGCGGTGCCAAGAGCAGCAGGCAGTCCAGAAGGGTCGCCGCGGCAGTCGTCGTGCAATGTCCCATCTTTTGCTGGCAGATCAAATCTCCGGAGCCTCTCAATGCCGCGATGCTGTTGGACGAGCACAAGATACGCGGCGGCAGGGTCAGCTCCCCAGAACCAGCTCCCCAGGGCCAACTCCCCCCGCTACAGTACATCCATCGCATAGCCACCAGTTCGCCAGCTCAAGGGCCAAAGGGCCAGGGCTCGCTCCCCGAGTGGCCAAGACGTAATATTGCAGGGTCTGGCGAGAACAGGCAGGTCGTCCTGTGCTGTACTGTAGTAGGCGAGTCTGCGCCAGCGGAAGAGGTGCCGCGCTCTGGTGGTGTGCTGAATGCAGCCAAGCTGACCCAAGATTGGCCAAGGGGCAAGGCGTTTCCGACGGGTTGGCAGGGCCAGGCGTGTAGCGGTGCCTTTAACGCAGAGTTTATCCTCATCTCGTGCAAGTGTCTGTTGTAGGTGCTCTACTGTGCAGTAAGTGGCCTCGTACGAGCAGCGTTGGCCCAGCATCTCTAGCTCGTTTGGCCGAGTTTCTTTTCGTAGACGGCGGCGTTGTTGCAAACTGCCATTGACCTTGAACCAACGGGGATCCTCGGCGCCCAGGGGAAACTCGCCCAGGTAACGTTGATTGATCGACTGTGACAACGGCCAGACAAAGGCAAAGCAAAAAGGTCCCCGTCCCGAAGCATTGATCGCTCCATAATTCGTGGCCAGAGGACGCTGGAGCCGGGGCCCGGCAGTTCGACCGCAGCTCGGTCCCAGCTCGAGTGCTCCATACTGCAAGACGTCAAGGTACCAGCAGCTCGTACAGTACTGCTATGCGCCCCTCTATTGGCACTGTCAGGGCCTGCTAATTGCCCTCTAGCGGGTTGCTCATGCTCCCTGGAGCTCAGCACTAGTCCCCCACCACCGCTTCGACCCGCTTTGCGGCTGGAGAGGGTCCCCAATCGGCTGCGACTATCACGAGCCAGATGCTGCAGCCGTTGATGTCTGGTTTCTTTTCTTTTTCTGCAGGCTCTGTGTCTGTAACAGCACTACTCCGTAAAATCATACGACTGTTCCCGGCTAGTTTCTGCAAGGAGAACCCCTTACAAATCTCGAGAGAATACCACAGAGTAGTGCCACCAAGTCCGACAAGTACTCTTCCTTGAATCTTCTACTTGTATGCACTCCATTCTCATGGGTATGTATGTAACTCCACCTCGCGTGGTTTGGCCTGCAGACGCACCTGATACTTCGTTTACGCAGGTACTGCGTCGCGCATTGCATGTATCATGTATGTCACCCAGCCAGCTGCGTTCTCTTTGCAGTACCTACTGGTTGTTCGCCTGGAGATGCTCGGTTACAAACCCTAGGGCAGAAAGTAGTTGTGCCCGAGTACACCGAATCACCAGTGATGTACTCCGTATCTATCCGGAGAACTGAGGTCATTGCCTCAGAGGTTGTATGGAGTAAATCTTGTTGAGTGCCTCGGATGTGCTCCGTGCCTCTGATTAACGAGGTGTTGAGTCCTGTCGTCGGGGCATTGCTACCGATTCGTTTAGATCGCCCACAACTTGAGGACCGTTGCTCATACTGTACTTATTTGTTCAATTCTTTGCTGCTCTCTTCTTTGCTTTTGGTATCATGGCGGATTGGATTGCCTGTATCTCGTAGAATTACAACTGCTGGCAATTGGCCAAGCTGCTGTTCCTTTTCATTTAGAAGAAACCACTAATGTACCTGCCTCATGCTCTGCCTATGGCATTGGCACTGGCAAGAGCAATGAGACGCTCCTGCGCTATTATTGTGTACAGACGACACTTTGCTCCAGCTGGCCTCTTCACAGCACATTGAGTCTTTTCTTTTTCCACTCCCCCCATCCTCTTACAGCTGGTTCGAGCTTGGACCTCAACCTGCGCCCAGCCACCTGTACAGCTGCGGCAGCGCCAATGTGCTGACGATTTGTCTTTCCGCTTTCTCTGCCCCCAACGGGTCCCTGCGTCGATGGCTAATGACCATGGCGGAGATGATTCTGCGAGCCACATGTTCCATCTGCTTCTCTGTTGCTGTTACCACTTGGAGGCTCACGGCGATTAGGGCCTCCAAGCTGTCAAATTGTGCGGCCGTCTCTGGGCCCGCCAAATCGCCCCAGTGATCTGCCTGGCTAGCGAAAAGATGTGCTCAACCAGACCTAGCGGATCTCTTAGCGGCGCACTTTGAGCCAAATATGGCGTGCCAGCAGAGCTACCATGAGGAAAATCTCTTCATCTTCTTCCCGACTTGATCAGCAGAGCACGAAATGACTTGCAATGGTACCATTCCTTGACAGCTACAGCAGAACTTGGCACACAATGTCTCGGACTGCATTGAGCCCTCCCCCATTAATAGCCTGTCTCAAACGTAGAGCAAACATCAACCGGCGCTACTGCATCGAAGCAGCTGCTTGGAGGTGCTACAGTACAGTACTGCCACGATTGCTTCGCCGAGACACGCACAGTCCACCGTCCGGACAGGCTGCTCAAAGCCCGTTCCCCGGCGGCTGATAGACCGATGGTTGAGCGGGAGCCTACTGCTGTTAGTGGCCGCCAGATCCAATCTGCAGAGCGCCAGCGTCAGAACGTCTTCTTACTGGCGAGGATCGCTCCGCCAACCGCACGCCGGTCCAAGCCACGGCCTCACAGTGCCACAGTGCCGGCGACTGCCTTGACAGGTACACGACCCAGGCCGGCTGGGTACAGTCCGGTGGCAGGGGTGGTAGTGCTACCGCGCATCCGCTCCCTTGCTCGCCATGAGGTCAAGGATGGCATGTCCATACCTGCGCTTGAGAGTAATACTGTACGGGTATTGCTACGGGTGCTGCCCTTGTGCCACGGGTACAGACAGCGTGGACTAACTACAAGCATGCGAAGCGATGGATAGTATCCAGGTCGCACGAGCCCTTTTACGGCCTATTACGCTATTACGGGGAAGATACGGAGTACGGAGGGACTTCGAGCCAATGCCAGGGAGACAACAGGACCAAGCTGCTGCTAATTTCATGTGCAGACGGTGTCGTAGCATTGCCCCCAAGGCACGGATCCCCCAAAGGCAAAACAGGCCAAATACGTAGCATCGTTGCAGGGGATGCAGGGCAAATTTTCGGCACGATTGGTTCCAATACCCATCGCGCCTCGCTCCCTTTTGGACAGGCCCCAGCTGTACTCGGTCGAATGTGTCGAGTCCCTGCGCTCTCGAGGTCGTCATACTGCCCGGGATCGACTAGCATCTTATGCAAGAGGCAACACGGAGCACCTGCAACCGTTAATGCCACGCCTGGCCACCGGAGACGAGTATCTTGGGGTTAGAGATGCGGATAAATACACGGAAGCACGGTATTCGTCCGACAAGGTCGCATTGAGGCGGAAGATTTGGCAAGACGAGCAATCCCGAAGGGGTTCAGGGTGCAGTCTGTGTCTGACCTTAATGCTGACCGAAAGAAGAAGAAACCCTATCCAAGACATGCCTCGCGTCTACTAGGCCTGGATCCATCTACCTATATCGTCCGACACCTTTCTCGGCCTTGGTCTTGGATACGTTCATTTCCATCTCTTATAATTCCTTTGGGGGCCGCTTCTGCCTTTGGTCCCGCTTGTACTGGTCCTCTTTTCTCTTCTCTTCTTGATCGTGGAGTTGCAGTCTACAATTGATTGTAGCGTTTATCCAGTTTATACACATTGTTGGCGGTACACACGTTCTGCCTTTTTTCTCCCTCACTCCGTCGCCGCGCTTCTTCTGCCACCGGGAGGCGCCTTGTGACCAACACCAACAACGAACAGCATCTTCTACCCGGCCCAACCCGCCAACAGATAAGACAAATACCATTTCTTCACCATGGGTTGGGTATTGCACGCCTCCGAGGCGGTAAACGACGAGTCCCAGTATCCGACAATCATCATCATTTGCGTCGTCCTTTCGGTTCTTTCCATGTTGACAGTCGGCGCCCGTCTTTATATTCGCTTCGCCGCGCGTGGCCTTGCCAGTGATGATTGGATGTCCGCCTTATCCGTCGTGTTTGCTCTCATGTACTCCATCCTCTGCATTGTTCGTACGTCAATCCCCCTCCGTGCTGGCGGTCGATTTCAAGGCCTAGACAAATATTAACGCGTCGCACAGAAACAAGATACGGCCTGGGACTACCCATTGCAGATAGACCCCCCGCCAGTCTCGACGCTTACACCAAGGTCAACTTTGCGGGACGTCCCATTTATCAAATTGGAATCAGCTTTTTCAAGATTGCACTTCTCATCAGTTATCTGCGACTCCTCAAGGGAACGGACCAAAGGACCTATCGCTATGTTGTCTTTGCCACCATTGCACTGGTCTTCTTGGGTCACTTGGGCTGCGCCCTCTCCCTCGTGTTTGCCTGTAATCCGGTTCAAAGGTCATGGAACCCCCATATAAATGGAACCTGCTTGGCGCCTGGACCTTCTTTTACAGCTTATGCTGTCGTCACTATTGTTTCCGACATCATCGTTGCCATTCTTCCCTTGCCAGTCTTGTTTAGGCTCAATATTCGACTGGCCAAGAAGCTTGGTCTTATCGGCATTTTTTTGCTTGGCCTGTTCACGACAATCTGCTCCATCTTGAGATATACCCAGATCAACCGAATCTCAACTGGTGACGGCAATTCCACAATGCTGATTCTATGGGGTACCATTGAATTCAACGTCGGCGTAAGTAACTTGTCTTGCAATGATGCCAAGTGTACGAAACTAACACATCTCTCTAGAACATGGTTTCATCCCTGCCATTCTTGGCTCCGGTCTTCATGAGAAAAGCCAAGGAGTACCGAACGAAGAATTCATACAATAACGGATCATCTCATCAGAACAGTCGAGGTGCAAAGGGCGAGCATTTCAAACTCAGCGACGTGAGTCACAGCCGTGAAGACCACCATGACAAGAGCGCCTTGACCGCAGTCAAGTCTTCGAGCGAAGAGAATATACTTCAAGGAGCTGGCATCATGAAGTCAATCACATACAGCGTACAAGTCGACGAGGAGCGCGGCCAACCCAGGCGGCGAAACGACAGCTTTGAAGATAGCGTGTAAAATAGGATATTGAATTATAGTTTGTTTGTTGTATCTTGTTTGTTTTCTTTTTCTTGTTCGGTCTGCTAAAGATATACCTTGTTTTGTATTCTTGTCGATATTGCTTTACTTCTTGCTTCTACATTATGGAACGTTTGATGCTTTGGATGTGTTTTGGATGATTTTGGACTTCTCTCATATCATTTTCGCGTGGAGTTGAGTAGGGGCCAGAGGTGCGCCGCCCAAAAAAAAGACTATTATGGAGCTATGGGTTTAGAATAGCCACAAGGCAACGAAGTTTACTGTTTTGAAGTTTACTGTTTTTTTAAGCGAACTACTGGGCTTCTGGAGCGCTCGAAAAATGAATGATTTGGCACTGTAGTCTATCAGAGTTATTACTTCTCTTTTTCGATTCAGTTTTTTAATTAAAACAAAGCACCTATGACTTGCCCATTTCTGTACGGAAACACCATAAATACATAAACGCCAGCAGTATTTGGAAACCTTTGCGGCTTCAAACCTCAAAAAAAAAAAAAAAAAAAAAAAAAAAAAAAAGGAAAGAAACCGGACGGACGACTTTACTACAACAAGGCAAGGGAGCGAAAGAAGCGACGGCATACTTCGCTTAACACCAGCATACACACTACAAGGGAGACAACAAAAGGGAAAAGTCCAATAATCGAAGCGGAAAGCAGAGCCAATGGGAAACCCATTTACCTGGTTACCTTCACTCATATGAAAAGTAATTTTTTTTTCTTCTTTTTCCTTGCAAAGTAGGGGGGTACATCCCTCGTTTCGGATCATTGTGCCGGAGGAGGCTTTCTTGCATAGGGGGGATCTAGACTTTGGTGCTCCGCGCCTGTCCAGCTTAGCGAAGTGGATACATTATTTGCTTTTTTTTCTCGCTCTCGCCCTTTTCCCGAGGTGATGTAAGATCCTGGTCCGTATTATTTTTCTGACAAAGACCTTGTTGCTGCGGCTGTGCCCGGACTGATTAATTAATCTATGTGTGATCGGTTGTTTGTTGTCTGGATGGTACGACAAGCGAGTGGGGTTTTTAATATATGGCTACCTTCTCCGAGACTAGTTCGTGCAGTGTATATACTTGGATCAAGGCCCGGGAACGAGACCCATTGGCCTTTGACCGGGCCAGCTGAGCGTTCCTTGTTTGGGGGCCAAGGTCAATGCAAGTACGCATGTTACGGGTACTTCGTAGCACGATTCGATGGTAAACAGCTCACTTGTGGCTCTCTGTGCTAATTTAGACGTTGCGATTAGAACCGTGACTAGCGGGCGGGGTGATTGGCTGTACCGTATTTTCCAATGATGAACTTTGTACTACTATACGAATCGTGCTCCATTAACCAGGGGAACCTGAGGATTTGTAGTCCACGTATTGCCTACTGGCCCATCAGCTCCATTGACTCATCGTCGAATTGGAGCGCCATCTCGCGCTTGCTCAGCAGTGGGCTGATGCCGCCAGCCGCAGCTCCCTCTCCAAACAGCCTAGAATAAGCGTGCGCGTCTAAACACGCCCTGCGCGAGGCCAGAACCCCTGGCCGCGAACGGGAGACGACGGCGTCTTCATAGCGATCTAGCGCCTGGCGCAGAGCCTGCGCAGGATCTTGGGCCTGTGCTGCGCCCTGATGGGCGTGTTGTAGCGAGCAGGGCGCCAGCATTGGAACGACGTGTGTCGCAAAGTCAAGGACGTCGACAATGGCGTGATTTGCGCCCTCACCGCGGTCTAGAATAAAGTAACAATGAGTGAGCAAGCGAAAACTTGTATCATAAGTGTAGAGCAAAGCGGCTGCACTGCGCAATGAGAAAGGGAAGAGGTTGGATCTGAGCCAAAAAGAGAAAAGCAAAAACATAGAAAATCTCCAATGGCGCGAATAAGAGGAGCACTTACACATGGACATGAGATGAAATGCATCGCCCATCAGCACTGCCTGGCCCTTTGAGCGCAGTCCAATGGGCGGCGCCCAATCCAGCACATCCAGCCGCTTAATGGGAGTTTCTGGATGTACGTTGTTGAGGGCGAAAGAGCGGAAAGGCTCGGCCCAAGTCTTTGCGAAGGAGACCACCAGCTCGTACCGCTCTTCGTTGGTCGCCGGCACATCGATCAGGGCTCCACAGCTCGGGTGGTACGGCCACGACAGATGCATTTGGCAGAGGAAGACATCCGGGTTGCTGTCGATCTGGTTTCCGGGACTATCAAGGACTGCAATGCGTCAGTACGAACGGTAGAAGAGCAGTTGACGTGCGGGTTTTGGCAGTGATTGGATGCGATTCTTTGGGCTCGCTGTCTTGTCACTTCTCATCAAAATGCCTTTTTAGAATCTTACAGTGCCGCTGCGGGAGGCGATGCGATCGCCGGATCCGCGACGGCGGGCGCCGCTCCCGAGGCTTATTCCACTGCTTGTTGTACCTCGCGATGGATAGTACTTGGCTTGGGAGCTCCACACAGAGCAAAGAAGACTCAGGCGGGTCGGAGCCCTAAAAAAGGCACCAAGAAAAAATGATCGACAAGAACCAGCGCCCGCAGATGTCAGAACCAAGACGATGGGCAATGCAAGCAATTGACAGTGCAGTAGTAGGTAAAAAAAGCATATAAAAAAGGGAAAGAAAAAAAAAATGGACAAGGGGAGGGGATGGGTATTTTTTTCTACGCCACGCACCGCTGATGTACATGAACGAATTGTTCTGAGGTGATCCGCCCTGGAGGAAGAAGAGATCCAGTTTGCGGATTGGCTCGATCTGCTCCGCCGTTAATGAGATCTTAACGCCCATCGTCCGCACAGGCAGCTGCATCGTGAGCTCGGACTCGTCCGGGAACAAGACGCGGCGTACACGGGACTGGCCCCCATCGCACGCCACCAACAGCGTGCCGGTGCATGATGCGCCGTCGTCGAAGATGGCGTTGACGGTGCCGTTGTTGTTGGTTGTGAATTCGTGGAGAGATTTCCCCCACTTGTAGAAATGAGTGTGTTAGCGGGAGGTCTCATAAGAGAATGAGATGGTGGCTCAGAAAGGGGGAATAAGACGAAAAAAGATAGAAAGAGAGAAACATCAATAAAAAGAGCTTGGGTAAACAAAGCTATCTTTTTGTGGAAAGTAGAGGGTATGATGGGTGTGATAGCCCTTTGCGCAGCTCAACGTAACAAAGGAAAGAGCCAGCCTCACCTCGATATCAATCCCCTCCGCCAATAGCCTCCTCAGCCTCTCTCGTGTGACTCTCACGCGCGCACTCTTCACCGCTCCCGGCGTCTGCGCCTTCAGCTCTCCACTCTCCAGATTGAAAAAGGGAAATCTCGACAGCTCGCCTCGCCGATCCGCCCAGCGGTCGACGCTGGACTCGTCGCAGATGCGCTCAGCCAGGGCTGCCGGCAACAGGCTCTGCAGCGCCGTCAGCGACCAGTGCAACGTCAGACCCCAGCCGGCGCCGCGGGTCGCCAGATCGCCATCGCGCTCGAAGACGCGGAAGGGCACGCCTTCACGTTTGAGATGCTGGGCGAGCAGCAGGCCGCTGACGCCTGCGCCGATGATGAGGACTGGTGGCTTGCCAGCGCTGCTGCTGGCGGCCGGAGGGGGGTTGGGGCTGTCGGCGCTGATGGCCATTGTTTGTGAGTATGCAGTAGCCTCTCTATCTCTGTTCCCTCTCTATACTTGGGGGCTTCTTTTTGCTTTCCTTTTGTTTCGCTCTGCTCGCTCCTCTTGCTTAAAACCTCCGTGATGTAACGGTAAGAAACGTCTTGAAGCTTGGAGAATCCCTGCAGGTCGAAAAAACCGGCAATCTGATACGTTAGCTTTTCGCTCCAGACGGTGGTTTCGGCCGCTGTTTTGTTTCTTCTCGGCCGCAAAAGGGATCTTAAAAAAGAAAGAGAAAAGAGAAACATAAAACACTAGTGGGGGCGGGCCTGGTAGGTATGTCTTGGATTGCGTTGCATACTTGTACCAGGTTGGTGTTGTTGCATCGACTCTGAACTGCTTCTGGTTCTGCTCTGGTCTCCACAAAGTTGTTGGTGTTGACCTGTATTACCTCATCCGGAAATTGGCAGACCTGACGGTCGGGATTCAAACAGAGCACTAACAAGTTGGGCAGACAAGGAGAATGCGTTGTTAAGGCGATAGCAGAGAAGATCCGAGAAAAAAAGGGAACTACACTAATATGCCAATCCAACACTAGGTACTAGTTACTCCGCGGTCTTGCGATTCTTCCATCATACGGTTTTGTCCGAGACATTCTCCCACTTTTTCTTTCCTTTTGGCTCTCGGCCGCGTTAGAAAGCCGATGCAGCTCTTCTTGCTAGACACCTAGTGCAGTAACGTGTATCCATATCCGGACTTTCAAAACTCCTCTTGTGGTAGCATCGGTGCTCCGGTGGTCAGCACTTTATGGATCCTACAGGCTTGCTCCGAGTCAAAGAGAGACTGCACTGCACCTCTCCTTCGGGTAAGGATCCGTGCAGCTCTTCTTGTGCCAATGACTGAAAGAGTAAGTGGTACTGCACTACCCAGTCAACATGTTAGTATACGCATTGCAAAAGGGCTAGCACCGGAAATTGGGTTTGCGTCTTTGTTTTTCCTCTTTGTTTTTCTGATTCGTCTTGCATTGAATTGCTTAAATTGCCAGAACCAATAGTTCTTTGATTTTCCTACTGATATCAGACCTGTCAGTTTGATAAAGTCCAGATGCCGGCTCCCTGCTCGTTTCCCTGCATGGATCGTTCGATGTCAGTCAATGCGCAACAGGCAATGATTGCCAGCCGATTCTCTAATAAATGCGAGCCCATGGACCAAAAATCCTACAGCCGCGCCGGCTACCGAGCACTCGGTCACGCTCCTAGCTGTGCCCTTTGGTCTCTCCCTCGCCCTCTCTCCCTCTTATCCCCGGAAAAGCTGCGCCTTCAAGGGGGACATGTGGCCGAAGGGCGAGGACGTGCGTTTGGGAATCGCCCAATTCAGAGCCCTGCTGCTACGTCCACCAGCCAGGTACTACAATGCTGGCCGATATGTCTAAAAACGAGCCTATTCCCCATCGCCCCAAGTGGGACGGCGCGGCTAGGTAGCTGCTGGATCCATCTCGCGGCATTTTGGGACCCATTTTGAAGTCCTCGTCCATGGAAATGGAGCTGGTACTTGCTTGGGGCCTGTCAGGTACTTGTACAGTATTAAAAACACTGTCATCGATATGTGGGACTGCCGCTAGGTATCTTAGTTTGCTGCGAGAAGCAAACCTCGACAGATCCCCTTGTCAACTCATCTTTGGCACCTCCCAAGTGCTAAATCTTGGCCCCCCAAAGCATCGTTCGACGTTCTCCAGCCAGTTGCTCTCTATGTACATACAAGCCACTGTCATCGGGGACTTCATCAGATTGCGTTAGCCTGTGGCTTGACTTCGTATACTCGTGGATGTTCATCTTCCAAGAGTCCACTTCCTCTTTCTCCCACCTCTCATGGCTGACTTGGCTTTTCAGGTCCGGATAGCCCTCCCCGGTGCGTGTGGCTATGAGTAGCCCTGCAGAAATTACGAGCGCTAGCCTCGCATTGTCTTTTCTTTTTTTTCTGATCCTTCGCTTTCCAAATCAGGTCGTCAATGGTTGTACTCTCTATTGTTGCCCTTTTCGTGAGGCCTTCTAACCGCCATGGCGTTTCTCTTGCCAGGATGGGTAATTCGAGCGCTCTCCATGCTCAGATTGGGTCAGAACCACACCGTCGGTTAAGAGATGATAGCCGAACTGCTGGACGAACGGAGCACGCGAGACTGCCATTTTAGCTGATAGTGGTTGCGGACCGACCTGAACTCGTCACATTGCCGAGCTCTATGGGCATGGATTACTGAAATGCTTACCAAGACCGTCGTTGATTCTTCACTTATGGTCATGCAGGCAGGCAGCCATTCAGGGTCTTGGCTCAATGGTTTCTATTGAATTCAGTAGTCAAACATTACTATTAATCTTACCCAAGCAGGGAGCTTGTGTCGATGCCATGTAGACCAATATTGCCTATCCGACGGCAGTCATTGAATGCTGCTGAGAACGCCCCTATCTTAGATGGAACTCTGCAACCCATAACTTGCATTGCCCCTTTTTCACGCTCGTCAGACATGTCTAGATGCGGAACCATGGCCTACAGGTATTACTTTGTGTTCCGAAAAAAAAAAAAGACTCAATGGCAGCTGGAGCTGACTCAGCCAACAATTGTTACTCAGGCTTACACCAATTCCAACGTAATCACTTTATAGCGAATTCACTCGTATCACTTCACACATGTGTGTAGAACGGTCATATTTGGGATACACAACTGTGCTGGAAATTCATTGATTTTTTTGCCATGCCCTGAATCCTTAAACACCGATGATAATCCCTTAAATCCCAAATGCAACCCGGGTATTAGAAGAAAGCTTAAATCTTGGTAGCAGCCTCAATAGCCTTCTGCTTCTTGATGATGCGCATCTGAGCCTTGGCACCCATGATGCCACCGCCCCACTGTCGGCGGGACTGCTCGTGCTTCTCCATGTAGCCATCCTTGACGGCAGAGACGAGCTTGGAGAGCTCGTTCTTGTCCTCGGAGCGGACCTCGGTGAGGGCCAGGACAGCGGCGGTCTATCAGTTCGATTAGTACACAATCTCTCAATTGCTTACATGGCATTCAACAGTTCAAAACTAACCTTCTTGTGGACGACAGTTCCGAGACGGGCCTTGCCCTTGATGATGGCGTAGGGGATACCCATCTTCTTGCAGAGAGAAGGAAGGAAGACAACCAACTCAATGGGGTCAACATCGTTGGGGATGAGGACCAGGGAAGCCTTCTTGTTCTCAATCAGGCCAACGACGTGGTTGAGACCGTACTTGACGGTGTAGGGCTTCTTGGAGACATCCTCCTTCTTCTTGCCCTCCTTGACGGCGGTGGCCTCCTTCAGGAGACGCTCCTTCTTCTCGACCTTGGTCTCAGGGCGGTACTTGTTGAGGAGCTTGAAAGCCTGGGCGGCGGTGTTGCGGTCAAGGACGTGCTGGAACTGGGCCAGAGAGGGGGGGACCTTGAGACGCAGGCGGAGGATCTTGCGCTGGCGCTGGAGGCGGACATATTCGGGCCACTTTACCATGCGAGAAAGGTTTCGCTTGGGCTGGATGTCCTGGCCGATGCCATAGTTGCGGGGGCGCTTCTCGATAAGAGGGTTCTGCAGCACCTTGTTAGATATCTCGACAAAGTTTTCACTGGTTGGGAGAAATCTATGATTATTTTTTTACTAACCTTGGGTCCCTTCTTACCAGCCTTGCTCTGAGGGAAAGGAGCAGGGGCGACCTTCTTGCCAGATTTGGGAGGCTGTCATTGAGAAAAGAAGACATCAGCGAGGGGCTCAAGCCAAAAAGTCTTCTCTGAACTCTAACGAGAACGCATTGTGGCATATTTCAGCGCACTGCTGCGTCTCCAGCCAAGTCTTCACCCCTTCAGTATCACAATGAAGTGAACATTCGGGGTGGAAATGTTTCAACAGGTTGGTTGCAATTTTTCAGAAGAAAAAGAAGCAAAAAACGCCGTTGTATCAATTGCGCTCTCGCGCATTTGACTCACACATAAACTGTGGCCATTAGAGTCTCTTATGAGACTGTGATCAACTTACCATCTTGATTATCGGGCGATGGGCGAATGTTCGATGTTGAACAAAATTTCGATGCCGGAGCGGGATGGGTTGCAAAGAAAAGTCGAGAGAAAAGTTGGACCATGTGGTGGGCGGAAAATTAGGGCTTCAGCATCCGGCCAATTGTGGGGTCTTCTAGCTCTTGTGCATTTAGCGGCGTGGAGGCACGTGACCTTATCGATTGCCAAAAAAGTTTCAATGGAGGTACCCAAGTACCCCAGAATTACAGGCGCTATGATGATTCATCAGAGGTAAATTTGTTGGCGACTCAATGAAGTACGATGAATGAATGATATTGCTTAACCTTGCTTTTCCATCATAGATATATTCTTTCCAAGACCATTTCCTTGAACCTTTCGAGCTGAGATATCCTCTAATACCCGGACTTTTGCTCTCGTTTGAAGAGCAAACAGAAATCGGCTACCTTACCAGGCCCTGGCCCAGACTCGGGCTCACACTCGGACTCACGCTACATTCAAACTCATTCCATCTTAGATACCTCGAGATGCCGCCTATCACATGTGTTCGCTGCCAGGCGAACAAGGCAGTAGTCAAGAGGCCCAAAAACCACCACAAATTATGCCGCGACTGCTTCATAGCCGTCTTTGAGGATGAAGTCCACCACACCATCGTCTCATCCAAGCTGTTCTACCCCGGAGAAAAAGTCGCCATCGGAGCATCAGGAGGCAAGGACTCAACAGTACTAGCATCCGTACTAAAGACTCTCAACGAGCGCCACAACTATAAACTGGATCTCGTGCTTCTCAGTATAGACGAAGGAATCAAAGGCTACAGAGACGACTCCCTGGAAACGGTGAAGCGAAACGCACTTCAGTACGATATGCCCTTGAAGATTGTGGGATACGATGAGCTATATGGCTGGACCATGGACCAAGTCGTAGAGACTATAGGGAAAAAGGGCAACTGCACGTACTGCGGCGTGTTTCGTCGGCAGGCGCTGGACAGGGGTGCAAAGACCCTGGAAATTAAGCATGTTGTCACTGGTCACAATGCGGATGATGTCGCGGAGACAGTCCTCATGAATCTCCTTCGAGGAGATTTACCACGATTGTCTCGCAGCACCAGTATAGTCACCGGTGGCTCATTGAACGACGTGAAGCGAAGTAAGCCTCTAAAGTATGCCTACGAAAAGGAGATTGTGCTTTATGCACATCACAAGAAGCTGGATTATTTCAGTACGGAGTGCATTTACAGTCCCGAGGCATTCCGTGGAACTGCACGAAGCCTCATCAAAAACTTGGAAAAGGTCCGGCCAAGCGCTATATTGGACATTGTTCGGAGCGGCGAAGACATGGCCCGGCTCACGCCAGATAAAGGACAAGGGGCTTGCGCTTGCGACGAAGGCGAGGGCATGGGTGGTTGTGGATCTGCCGATGCAAAGTCATCAGGGAACGACCTGGCGCAAATGGAAGCAAGTCTGAAGAAGCAGCCCGCAGTCAACGGGCTTGAGACCGAGATCACATCGAACGGCGCGCCAGAGGTCATTGATAGTGACGATGTGGTGAAGCTTCCTGTTCGGCAGCGTCGGACAAAGGAGTCTGGCCCTGTTCAGCTGCAAACACTTGGAAAGTGCGTCAAATGTGGCTACATGTCCAGCCAAGCAATGTGCCAGGCTTGTACTTTGCTGGAAGGTCTCAATAAGAATAGACCAGAGATCTCAATAGAGGGGTAGCTTTTGTTAATAGTAATAGATTTTTAACCAACATCTACTAGCAGAGCCATGTAAATAATGCTAGCTAGGTAGCGAGGCCGAGTTTCTGCCTGGTATATATACACTCTGTTTCATTTGGATTTCGAGGTCGAGGTCCCCTCGTCTAATAATTCCGATTGTACACCGTAGTCCTCTTAAGTAAATCGCTTCTCCAGCTGCATACTGTATCAGCACTTGTCCGTATAAGAAGGCGTCATATATAGGCAATGATATTACCTTCCATCCGTTGGTGAATTCAAACCCGAAAGGTGCTTGCGGGTTGTCTGACTGTCCTCTCAATGTTCCTGTAAGTCGGCGGTCTCGGTCCATCACTTTGCATGCCAGTTAGCGTCTAAATCGATCGGAAGTTGTGCGAAGGATTTCGTTTGTCGAAAAAGGCCTCTTACTTTGCTATAGATAATGGTTAGTTACTGGATGTAAATGGCCGCATTCTCTGCTCAGAAGTTGACTAACTCTATCCCACTGATCCAATGAATAGCGCGGTCGCTTGCCCTCGTTCTGCCATGTCTTGAAGGCAGCCAGTCCGGTACCTGTAGCGCCAAACATCTAGTAACAAACTGTGAGCTACCTCGGATTCCCATGTGGTGAAGTCTCGTTCGGTATAGCACATACGACAATTATGATGCCGTATGGCAGCAGGGTTTCGAAAGGAACAGGCATGATTGTGTTTCGCCGCCGGGACGGTCTTCCGCTTGGCTGTCGACTGAGTAAAGAACCGAAAAATTAACTGGGCAGTCAGCAATTGAAAGAGCCCTGCTCAAGTTCGTCGCAATATCTCGAGTCTGCCGAGCGTCGTTCTTGATACTGAGCCTGCACGTCAGTGGGCAAAGCTCCAATTGGAGCCGTCGAGAATTTGATGCCTGAGGCTCCAGCTAGGTCGCATCCCTGCACCAACGCATAGTTAGCGCAACATTGTCTCACACTGTTGGCCGCCTGGAATTTGGCGGGGAAACGCGATAACTGAATGCGCACGCACTGTATCTCCTGCCTCCGCGACTTCAGGACATGCAAGTTTGGAGAACGCGACTGAGGCTGTTGTCGCATCGCCAACAAGAGCAGGCAATAAACATAAGCCGCTGCAGTTACATACAATTTGGTAGGGAGGATCTGTTTGCCTCTTCCAGATGCTTACATAGAGCTTACACAATAGCAGCTGCGATTTAGCGAGTTTTCCACGTTAGGAAGCGCATCCAAGAGAGCGCCATGCATGCCACCTGATATCAGCCTCGAGTATTTACAGGGCTCTCGATCGATATGCCAGCGTCAAGACTATACCCACACTCTACGAGTCTCAACAAGCAGCGATAACTATGGCGAGCGCGCAGTCGATGGAAGAGGAGCTGCAGCAGAGCGTCCGGCTCTCGGAAGATGCTGAATACGAGACAGCAGACACCACTGGCGAGGATGCGCTCACCCCTGCACCCTTAAAGACCCAGACCATAGTCGCCATCTCTGCCGAAGATAGGATAGATGGCAGCAATAGCATGGATATGGACGAGGACGAGGAGCTCAGTGATCGCGATGCTTCTGGAGAGGAGATTGACGACGAAATGGATCAAGATGCGGAGGGGGAAGACTATAACGAGCTTGTAGATCAACAAATCGTGGTCAGCAACGGTCGGTCTCTCGAACTGAACGACGATGAGGACGACGATGCAGACGGTGAAGACGATGGCGATGAAGGGGTTGGCGCGGTTAAGATCAAACCAGGCGATACCGATGACGAAGACGAGGAGGACGAGGATGGTGAAGAAGACGCAGAGAGCGACGATTCAGATCTTCTCAGTAATGCTGAAGATGATTCGGATGAAGAGCCCGCATGGGAAGATGCTGGAGAGGTAGAAGGGGACGAGGATTCAGAGAACGATGGCCCGTCGAATATTTGCATGTTTTGCAAACAAGATGAAGAAAACGACCCAAGTGAGGATTTTGAGGCGTTTCTGTCTTGTTCTCGGTGCGGTGACAATGGTCAGTCTACCCAAAGCTAAAGTGTACGCTGATGCAAATTTGCTAATAGTTACTAGCCCATCAGCAATGCGCAAGAGATGGAGCGGCAATGAGCGAACAGAACAGTAAGTCACTCCGAATGCATACATTCTAGAAGAGTTTGCTGACTCGCGGAAAAGATTCAAAGCACTGGAAATGTCCCGAATGTGATAATGGCGCTTCTGATCAGGAGGAAGAGGAACCCGAAGAACCAGAGAAGGATCCTAGCATCAATGGCCAAGCCAGGCCCGAATCGCAGCTTTCAGACGCCCCTCCTGAGTCGTCCCCCAGACGTCAGATGCAAGACGATGCAGGAACCCGATCTTCTCCTAACGACCACACGGCCGCGGGGGATGTCTCGGACGGGCCTCGCGCGCTGAGAAAGAGAAAGACATCGTCGGTAGAGCCTGAGGAGGCTACTATTGCTCTGAGGAGACGACGACGCGGCCTTTCGACCGATGGCGTGTCTGCTAATGAAGAAACTGATGGCAAGTCGGCGGAACCAACCAGGGGAAGCTCACGTGCGGTTCGATTAAAAGTCACTCGCCCGTCTCTGGTCGTCATTGATAGGAAATCGCGAGCATCACTTGTTGTGACCATGCGCGTGCGGCCTGGAAATCTCAAGGAAATTCTTTCGCGCAGGCGCAGAGAAAGGAGAAGGTCTGGAGCAAACGGACGGGCACCACGCACGCCAGTCGCACCATCAGCTGTACGCCCCAACTCTGGAGCTGTTACCGCAACACCCGTGCTCCCAACACCTTTTACAACAGATTTCTATTCAACGCCCTTCTATTCCTTGTTTGACAAGGAGACTGAAGACATGAAAGGAAAGCCCTACGGTGGCATCCTGACGGAAGCAGAAGCTGATACCACAAAAACGCTACCGCAGCCTGACGATCGCAGGCGCTTCGACCAAGCCAAACAGAGTGCAGAAGATGAATGGAGAGCTCGCGTCCTGCAGATGCAGGCAGAGATAGACATGCCCATCCGCAAGTCCAAGAAGTCAAGTGACAACGCCAGCCAAATCGAGTGCATCGAATTTGGTGGATGGGAGATTGATACTTGGTATGCAGCACCGTACCCAGCAGAGTATAGTAGAAACCGTGTGCTCTACATATGCGAATTCTGCCTCAAATACATGAACTCGGACTACGTGGCATGGCGCCACAAGCTTAAATGTGCAGCAAAACACCCCCCCTGGAGACGAGATATATCGGCATGGATCGGTATCGGTATTCGAAGTTGACGGCCGGAAAAATCCAGTCTACTGCCAAAACTTGTGCCTTTTGGCAAAGCTTTTCCTGGGATCCAAGACACTGTATTACGACGTGGAGCCATTTTTGTTTTACGTTTTATGCGAGTACGATGAATGCGGCTATCATTTCGTTGGCTACTTCTCCAAAGAGAAACGCGCGAGCAGCCAAAACAACGTATCGTGCATTTTGACACTGCCGATCCATCAGAGAAAGGGATACGGTAACCTACTTATCGATTTCTCATACCTCCTCACCAAGGTGGAGGAGAAGACAGGATCTCCAGAGAAGCCGCTTTCTGACATGGGACTTGTTTCCTATAGGAATTACTGGCGCCTACGGCTTTGCCGATACTTCATAGAAACGCTGAAAGACGATGGGCACAAGCAAAATGGCCTTACTATTAAGCAAATATCAGACGACACGGGGATGACGCCTGACGATGTTATTGCTGCTCTGGAAGGCCTTCGAGCGCTGGTGCGAGATCCGCACACAAGGGTATACGCGTTTCGCATCGATTTGGAATACTGCCAGCAGTATGTAGCCAAGTGGGAGTCGAAGGGCTATGTTCAGCTGAAGCCCGAAGGCCTCGCTTGGACACCATACGTGATGGGTCGCAGCAACGCTGTGAATTTTGAGCTTGGCCCACCTATCAATACCATTGCGCCTCGAGAAGATGATGAAGCAAAGGTCGAGGAAGGTGGGGACGATATATCTGGAGAGACTCAATCCATCATCATGAATGACGATCTGAATGATGGTTCACAATCAATAGCTGGCTCAGTATCAGAGACGGGCGATTCAGTCAACAGCAATCCCGAACTCACCCCCATCCTGTCGATTGAGGAGAAGATGGCGCCTGAAGATAAAGAGAATGCGGAACCGCAGGACGAAATCATGGACGATGCAGACTCTGAGGAGGACTGGAAGGCAATGTATCGCGATATACCGCCAAACCGCTTTGAAGTTTTCCCCCCTGTAGCTGGCAGCCGCCGCACAGACCGTTCACGGCAAAGCGTAAGCAGGCCTTCGGGGTCGCGTACAGGGGGGAGGTAGCAGCTCCCGGCCACGGCCAAAGAGAGCCGGAGGTAGCAGCCGTCGACCTACTCTCAGCCGACCTAAGAGCAGCGGATCACGGAGAAGAACGGGGGGCACGGGTCGCGGCCCTGGAAGGTGGCCTAAAGGGACGAAGAAGTCAGATTACGGTAACGCAGACAGCGGTCCTGGGCTACCACCTGGCTGGAGAGACAAGCCGCCGGGGACAGAAATGGACACCAACGGCGATCACAGCGTTGGAACCTCTTTAGCCGATGAAGACCCTGCTAAAGACGAAGTTCGAGTCATGACCCCTCAGCCGTCAAGTAATGGGTTCGTACTAAGCGTGCAGCTCGGAGGACAAGCTGCTGAGGCTTCTGACCACGGCATCAATGGAGGAGACGAAGACGAAGACGGCGAGGACGAGGAAGAGGAAGAGGACGAGGAACTGGATGTTGACGCTGAAGGCGAGGACGAATAATGAAAGAGAGTCTGCCGTTTTAAGCATTTAGCAGATGCGGATGCTCTCTCCTTACCTTTCGCTCCTCCCCCCTCTTTTTTTGGCTCATGCGTTTTTTCTGAGAAGACGAATTATTTTTCTGCCCCAGCATGCATAGGGCGTTGGAAGGTACTGAGAGCTGAAACCCTCCCCCCTATTTGTTACCACTTATATATATGTAGTATTTCTGTCTTGATGTTGTTTAGGTAAAGGAAGCCGGCGCAGGGGCTGGTTTTGGTGGTGGCGCAAGGAAAAAAACATCCGGGTATACCTTTTTTTTTTTTCTAATTTCACGTTATATGTGTTGTTGTATGTGCGAGAGAGAAGAGGAAAGGGAAAGGGAAAGGGAAGCTGTAGATGGGAGGAACGCTTGTGATGTAAATCAAGCAAAGCATGCGGCTTTCATGATAAAGAAAGATGATGTTGGTTGATTGAATAATAAATAGTAAAATTCCTCGAATGAAGTCGCTTGCTCTGCTCTCGTTTGTATGCGTCCAAGTAGATGTCTCATAAGTCACCGTCACCACCACCAACACCACAACTGCTCTTCCTCCTCTCTTCCCAAAATCCCCTTCCATAACTCACCAGAATCTCTTCTCCCTTTCTAATCCCCCCCACCGTCATTCTTCTTCTTCCCCTTCATATCCTTCCTCTTCTTCCCCCCCTCCCAGCGCCCAAACTCCCACACAAACCTCCCCCCATCTCTCGCACCACACATTTCCAAACTGCGCATTCGCCCTCTCTTTACCTTCAACGCCGCGATAATCATTCACAAACCGCGCCTCGTTCCCTTCCCCCGCCGCATCCGCCGCCACGTCCATCTCCCGATCAAGCCACAAGTCGTAATCGCTCTCGTCGCTCGTCGTCGCCCGGCCGTGCAATCGTCCGAGATACACCAGTATTAATCCCCCCCGGCGCAATGTTTCTAGTGGCGAAGAGTCCGCGCTGCCCACATGCTGGATGGAGAGGGTCCTGGATGGCCTGGATCTTGACGTGCGGGCAGGGCGTTTCGGTGGCGGGCGATGAAGCTGGAACTGTGGGAAGATGGAGGGGTTGAGTGCGGAGGAACTGGGTTTGGGATGGGGAGATGTCTTTGCCGTGGAGGGGCGCTTTGAGGTATGGGAGGGAGATGGGCCAGTTTTTGGGCTTGGACATTGTTTACAATTAGGTGGAAATGAAGGTCTAGTTTAGTTGGGATGATGTCAAGTCTTCTTACATGGCTGTCAGATGATGTTGGTTGTTCATTCACTTGTATGCAGGGTAATCGATCCACCGAGGACTTGGCGCTGGAATGTAAACAGAAGACGGCTGCTAAAAGGTGTCTGCCGTCGATTGAGAATTGACTGCCATCTATAAAAGATATGAAAAAAAAAAAAAAAACCATTCACACTTCATCTGCGTCTTCATCGTATGCCAATACTTTCGCATCCAATCTAAATCGAACAGTTATTATACTACAGTACTAATTCAGCCCTTAATTAGCTTCTTCATCTTTTCCTTCTCCCCTCCATCTCCCTATTCACCCAGATCGCATATTCTCTTTCGTCCTTTTGTTACAGAAGAAAGGCATAAAGTTGGAAAGAAAAAAAGAAAAAGAAAAAATCAAGATGAAAAACAAACCAAATGTCCCATTTCCTTCCATCGCATCACCCATCTCCAAGCCCTATTCGTTGCTTCTTGTCCCATCAAAATCTCATTCCCAATGCTTAATGCGCCATTACTTCTCTGTAGCGGTCCAGACTCAAGTCAACCGAGTATGCGAGCAGTTTGTCCTGAGTAAGTGGAAGGCTCAGAATCCTGGATCGTAGTTCCATGTCCTGCATTCATGTTAGAATAAAAAAAAAATAGACAGATAGATTGAGAATAGTTTGGAAGCACATACCTGTTTCTGCCGCGTTGCCTTTACAATTTCCCTGGCAGTTTCGTCCGCCATGTCGGAAATCGCAGCATATCGCGTAATGTTACTCTCCGCTCCAATATCCTTGACTGCGTTAAGACCAGCAAGAAGTCTGTCGAGAAGCGCAGGCGATGCAATCTCCCCTTTCTCGCGACACTCAATAAGCTGAAGGAAATGGCCGTAAATCTCACCACCCTGAGTCCATTCTGTGATGCCTTGTTGCTGATCGTGAAATTGCGAGATGAGGGAAGATAGACCAGCGTAGTCACGTTCAACAATGGCTTGGGGCGCAACGTTTTGAATCAAAATTCGATGAGCTTCAGCATGTGATCCAGCTCGGAGAAGGCACTGGACTTCTGCCACAGCATCCTTCTTCACGCAGCGCATGTAAAGCGCAAGGGCCTCCCAGATCCACGCTGCGGGAATGCGGTATTTCTCTGTCAGCACTACGAAACTGGAATCTGATTCGGATCCAATCAGGTTGGCATGTTGGCAGAGGTGCTCCTGCAAGGCCTTCTTGCGCGAAGCTGTGTGGTTCAAATGCAGCAGCACGAAAGCAGCCTCCAGCCACTCTCCCGCTCGGGTTAGCTGAGCGGCATACGCAATAGTAGCAGCGTCAGCCTTTTCAACCCCATTGGCGCCATAGGAGACCTTGCCCGTCGATGTCAGGGCAATACCCAGCTGCCATCTAAGCCTTGCGTCAAGGGGAGAGAGCTGCGAGTTTTCCGGGCGAAGGACAGATTCCAAATCGGCGTCCTGGTCGGCATACAGCTGGAGAAGGCCCCATAAGAGATCTTGGCGGGTGTCGATGTTCGCATCGTTCCAAAGAGGAGCAATGCCTTGCTCAACATACCAAGGGCGAGGCAAATCTTCCTTGTCTTGGTCGATATCATCCTTGTATTCTTCGACAGCAGCAGACAAGTCGTCGTGGTTCGAAATGGCGTACCACAGTCGCAGACCAAAGGATTGCCTCCAGTCTAGACCAAAGTTCTTGGAGATGACGAATGAATCAACTCGATCCTCATTAGGCATACCCTTCAAACCTTCACAGACGCAGACGTTTCCACTCAAAAGCTCATAAATCGTACGAATGGCCTCGGAGAATTCGGAAAGCATCTTCGAATCCAGCCACGACTTAATCTGCTCTCGCATTTCCCTCTTCGTGACATCACTAGTGCCAATCAGGGGGACCAGAGTAGCGAGGCGGAAATTTTTGCCGTCCAAAAGGTACTTACAGGCCTCTGCGACCCGGTAGCCAGCGAGACATGCAAGTGCCTTCTCTTCGCTAGTCGCTGCCATGCTGATAGCTGTCGAAGAAGCCTGCTCGACCAAGTCGGACCAAAACTGGGACAGCTTGTTCCTGCGGGCCAGATGCTCGCCCCCCTCTGTCGCGTTCATGTTGTCTACATCGTCAAACAGGATACTGGCCAGTTCCCAAACCTGTTTCTCATGAATGCTAGCTGCATCGTTGACGTTCTGCTGATGGAACACGCTCTTGAGACTGGTGGTATGCAAGGTAGCATATGGCACTCCTTCAATGACGCGGATTTCGGTCACGATATCTTGGGACGAAAGGAAGTTCTTTGATGACTGAAAAGTAAAGTTAGCTAGTCAGATCCAAAACGGCTACAGTATCTAGACTCAAAGCGACAACTCTTACCTCAGCAGCAAAAGTAGCTAGACGAACATCTTGTTCCTCAGTTCGAATGCTGGACCGCTGGAAAGTCAGAATATCGGTGTTGTCGCGTATTGATCGACGGGAGTGCGAGCCATCGAGTGATCGAATCAAAACGAGAGTCTCATCTGGTCCCCAGGTCGGTCTCGAGGCGCTATGAAAGGCGAGCTCGCCATCTTCAGCCGTGGCAGTTTTTGCTTGTCGCTCGTAGGGCCACTATATTGAACACAGGAAATTTTAGCATTTTATTCATTATTTGGGTTAAATACAAATAGAGCCTCCAGCCGGCTCAAGAACATTTATCAATCTCAACAAGTATTATATAGCGAAACAGTCAGGGTACCGACCTTGGGAAAACCTCTTGCAGATGGAGAAGCGTTGGACTCCTTGCGCAGTGGCTTTGGCTTTGGCTTCTCAAACAAGGAATTCATCAAGTCGATGCTCGTTGCAAATCCCCGTCCTTGCTCCATACCAATCTGAGTGCCGGCCGCATGTCCGTCTTTCCTATCTGGCCTGGCGGCACTCCTCCCCCAAATGGATGACTTTCGCAAGTCAGGTTCTTCATCGACATCAAAAGAAACAGATTTACCTCCTCGCTTAGCAGAGGATCCAGTCAGTTCTTTGGCCAGTTGGCGGTCTCGTTTCATCGGGCTGACTGTCTTCCTCAGCATTTCTGTCCAATCATCGCCATCTGCGACTTCAAGCTTAACAGGGCCAGCTGAGTCCTTCATAGCTCTCATTCTGGCTCTGAGAATGCCACCAGGGGTTGAAGTTGCACGCTTAATATCCTGGCCACCCTCGGACGAGGCATCGTCATGCTCCGCGGCGAGATGATGTCCGAAAGAAGACCTCGTCATGTCTTCATCCTCGGACATTTCATACTCTGCGATGTGGTCATCTTCTAGAGACAACTTGACATCATGTGTAGCAGAGTCCGCGGAGCTAACCCCTAAAAAAGACTGCGGTCTGGTCAGCTCAGCTGCGAACAGCCCTTCCTGCTCATCGAATGCGCCAGGCAACATGTGCGACTGAGAAAACACCATCGCATCATCATTTTGTGAAGAGGTAGGCGCGTGAAATATAGCAGGCGGTGAATCTTCGGCGGGGGGGGTCGACAGTCATGTCAAAGTCAGTCTCCTCATCAGAGTCGTCCAGTCCGTAAGTCGTGAAATGCTCAACAGAAAAGGTCCAAACGCCACTGTCCACATCGTAACTTTCGAATGTAGTATCGACAATGCGCTTGAGTCGCTCAATGTGCTTGTTGAAGCGCTTGGGATCACTTGCGACTCTCCTATCACGACCGCCACGGGGCCAAGATTGCTCCAATGATATTCTAGCGGGCACATTGAGGCCCTTGCCAACAGGCGGCTTCTTCGCTGCAATGGGGTAGACGGTAGCGGATCGAGGCTCTAGCTGGATGATGCCACCGCAGAGCTCGTCTAGGTCGATGCCGCTAATATCCACGGGGATTTTGAAAGTGATTGAGCCGACATTCTCTCGGCCGACAGTGAAGTTGTCAATGCGCTGTCGCTGGACCCGATTCATGTTCTGAAGCTCTTCACGGGAAGGCTCCATCCAGTACTTTCCTGGGGCATTGTCAAAGCCATTGACATCAGGCTCCGGGGTAGCGCTCTCTTCTTCAGGAACAATTGCCAGCTCCTTGTCCTTGCCCTTGAGGTAATCCATTTCAGGCGTTCGAAGTCCATTCGTGACGGGGGTAAGCTTTTCCAGACGAGGGGTCTCTTCGGCAGGAGAGCTTGGGACATCGCCAGGGGCTGGTAGAGCCGCACGCACCGGGGGTGAGTCCTCTCCGTCCACGTGCGTATCGAAGCTAACACGTTTCGCCAGCTTTCGTGGCCCAGAACCATTGTCATTGTTCTGTTTATCCTTTAATGGCGTGGAAAAGAGGTCACTTCTCAATTCGCGGTTAATAACCAGCTTCTTGGAGCCCGTGCTTCCATACCAACGCGTGTTGTTAGTATTCGAAAATGCGCCAGGTAAGAGGATGCTGTCATCAGTGTTGACATTACGGCGGAGGTTGTTGGATGATACGCTCTTGCTGAGAGCAGTTCCACTGGGGGTAGAGCCGAGTAAGCTACGGCCCAGAGAGCTAGGGGTACCGGCTGCCGGGCTTGCTCCAGCTGGCGTGCCATATGTGCTGTAAGAAAAGCCGAATCCTCTCTTCTGAGGAGTACCAAAACGGCCTGATGCCGCAGGTGTGAATTTGTACATGGGGAAAATAGAAGGCCTCTTGGGCTTAGGCTGTCCGCTCAGGGGAACCGCGAGCGGGCCAGGATTCGGGACCTCGTTTCCACCAAGCCCAGAGAACAGTGATGGCGAGCCATAGGCCGATACGTCGCTCAAGTTCGCAGTGAGGCCCTGGGGGGCATTGTTGACTTGTTGGCCGCCACCTAGCAACGAGCTACCGAGACCAATGCTCTGCTGCTGCTGATTGCCAGCGTTGCTGAAGAGTCCACCTTGATTTTGAGCTGGGGCACCGCCGAAAAGTCCGCCGCCTGGCGCAGCGGTCGTACCTCCAAAGAGGCCTGGCTTCTGCTGATTCGTAGCACCTCCGAATAGACCTGTTCCGGCGGCCTGTTGAGTCTGGTTATTGGTTGCAGCACCGCCAAAAAGCCCTCCTCCGGTATTGCCTGCAATGGCATTGCTGCCACCGAAAAGTCCGCCGGTAGCAGCTGGCTTAGCTCCAAAGAGCCCTCCGGTGGCTGCACCTCCAAGGCCCGCCGTTCCCTGTTGTTGGGTGTTGCCGAAGAGACCGCCGCCAGTGTTGGTATTGGCAGCCGCAGGTGTGGAACCGAAAAGGCCTCCTGTAGCTGGCTTTTGCTGGTTGCCAAATAAACCTCCTGATTGCTGAGTTTGGGCTTGGCCAAACAAGCCTCCTGAGGTATTGGGTTGCTGTTGGGTGTTGTTACCAAAAAGGCCGCCTCCAGCTTGGGTGTTCGTATTGGCGTTGGCGTTTCCAAAAAGGCCCCCGCCAGCTGTATTGGCCGTAGTCGAGCCAAAGCCGCCGCTGGTGTTTCCGAAACCTGTTGATGCCGTATTGGTGTTGTTGCCGAAGCTGAATCCAGTATTTGCAGGCTTAGCCTGAGCATTGTTACCAAATAGTCCTCCAGTGTTGCTAGCAGCGTTGTTGTTTCCGCCACCAAAGAGCCCACCGCCAGTAGTATTTGTCGCTCCAAACCCAGAAGTGCCGGTGTTGGTGTTTCCAGCTCCGAACATGCCGCCGCCTTGATTCTGTGTAGTATTTCCACCACCAAAGAGCCCTCCAGTCGCCGGCTTGTTGGCGTTGCCAAAAAGGCCACCTCCAGTATTGCTAGCCGCAGCGTTGTTATTCGCACCGAATCCACCACCAAAGCCAGATGCAGTATTTGTGTTTGTGTTCGATCCAAATAATCCGCCCGTGGTATTGTTCGTGGCTCCGAATCCACCGGTTGCAGTATTCGTCTGGTTGGTGTTGCCGAATCCACCGCCAAAGCCCGAAGCCACGCCAAAAGCGCCAGCACCGCTGGGGTTGCCGTGCCGTCTACCCTGAACGTAGTCTGCTAATCTCAGCTCATCGGCAGACCACTTCTTATAGGGATCTTGAAACAGAATGTTCTGGAAGGCGTTGGACTGGTTGGTGCTGCTATTGGGCTCCTTTTCTGTAAAGGCTTGAAAGGGGGTGACGGCGGTGCCGGGGGGTCGCCAGTCGCGCCGCCCAAGGTATTGGTCGCGCCAAAACCGCCAAAGCCTGTGCCAGTGTTGGAGGCGGTGTTGCCGCCGCCAAACATGGGCGAAGGTGTAGCCGCAGTTCCGAAACCGCCTGCTGGTTTATTAGCATTGCCGAATAGGCCGCTGCCAGTGTTACTGCCAAACGCTGAGGGGGTAGTGGTATTGGTGTTTGAACCAAACCCACCAAAGCCCGTACCGGTGCTGGGGGTGCTGGAGCCTCCAAAGAGACCACCTGAAGTAGTGGTGGTGGTGGGTGTCGAGCCGAAAGCAGGCTTGCTGCCAAAGCCACTTGTGGTTGACCCAAAAGCTCCTACAGCCTCGTTAGCTCTGTGAAGGGGGGTGGTGATTGTCTTTAGGAACGGGGAACGCAGCATATGGGCCTCTCCAGAGCTCAAGCGATCTGTTTTTGAGGAGCAAGACTTACCGGTTGTTGAGCCGAAGCCGCTAGGAGTAGGGGTGGTTTGGCCAAACATGCCGCCGCCAGTGTTGCTAGTCGCACCAAAGCCGCCGGAGGTGTTGGATCCGAAGCCTGCGCGTTTCTCGGTCAGTGAATGGAGCAACGCCTTGTCGCGATCGAGATTCAATGTACCTGATGAAGGGGTGCTAGCGCTTGCTCCAAAGCCAAACCCACTTGACTGCTGTTGCTGCTGCTGGTTGTTCGAGCCGAAGCCGCTCCCAAATCCGCCGAACGACATGATGGGCGTCCGTATATCGCGGTATTGGGAGGAAGTTTGCGATGCCTAGAAGCTGCCCGCAGACGATGCTCGGTTATGGAGAAGGACGTGCTTCGGAAAGACGAGAAAACTCGAGATGGCGCGATCAAACTCAGATACGAATAACAAATCGAGAATCGCGGAAGAAAGCGCGCATATGCAGTGTTATTTGGATTGAGGGTAAGAGAAACTGCTCCGATTAACCATGCCCAGCTGCAAGGTGATGAGACGACGAGGGAAAAGTCGCGTTCTGGTGGCAGAAAGACTAGTCGTGCTAGTATTTTGCTGTTGCTCAAGGGCCGCTTGGGGAAGCCGCGACGGATGGCGACGCAGCAAACCAGGGCGTGGCGCAAGCACGAGAATGCGATATAGAGAAAATGAAAAAGAAGGATTGATTGAGTAGAGACCAGCGCAGCACAGTGATTCAAGGGGTGACGAGCCCTTTTATCACCTCGGGGTGCAGATGGTCACCTTGTGGGCTGGTTGGCAGCAGACGGGAGGCAAAAGTCAAGGTCAGAGCAAAGCAAAGCAAAGCTGGGGCTATTTCTTTGGTCAGCACAGCTTTTTTTTCGTGCTGCTGCTTTGCTCCCACCAGGCTGACTTGTTGGTGCCTCAGACCAGAACTTTCTCCTCTCATTGGCCCGAGGCACTCTGATGACTAACGCGGACCAATCAGCACCGCCAATTGCGCTACCAGGCAGGCAAGTCGCTGGTGTCTGCGCCACTGCCTAGCCGGTACTTTGGTCAGGCGTACTCAGGTGCAGCCCCTAGGAAATCGTTGCGGCCAGCGACGAGTCAACAGTGGGCTTGAGGCCTGAAGCCGCTGGACCGCGAGCGCAGTCGCCTGTAGGCGCGTGTCAAGCTCCGGCGCGTCGCATCCAGCTAGTCGGCAAAATAACTTCAATCCAAGCAATAAACCTCGTCCATGGCTACATATCTCTCTCTTTAATCCTTTGTTATACGGCGCATACTTCGTACTCTGTACGTCTTCTTCTCTCTCTTTTATTTGCTCCATTATATACGACTTTGGGCCCTTTGTCTCTCTCATCCAAACCCTTGCGCCACCTCTTGTTTTTTTTTTTTTGGTTCTCTCGTTGCTAGCAGTATAAGCGCATCTGAGGAGAGAGAAAAAAAGCAGCCCAACTCTTTGGATACGGTAGCGGGCTCACACTCACACCCATCCGGCACAGCTTCTTCAGCTAGCCTGCCTGTCCGACATGAACTCTCACACGCCTCGCCCTTTTCCCGGGCGATCAATAGCAGGAGGTTCCAACCAGCATGTTCAGTCGCGGAACCCCCCGGCGCCACAAGTGTCTTCCAACGAAGACTACGGCAACATCGCCGACGAAGATCGTGAACATATCGATGAAGTCGTAAGTCGCTTGCAATCAGCTTGACCAAGCGCCATTTCGCCTCTGTATTCTCACATGTGTTTATTGGTCTAGTTCGATTTGATGGACATGAAGAAGAAAGGATGGCTGAATAGCTACGAATTCAAACACTCCCTCGCCGCTCTCGGCTTCGACATGGCCAAGCCCGACTACTGCAGGGAACTGGAAAACTACGGCCAAGTGCCTCCGGACTGGCGGGATCCCCATACCTGTCCCGTTAACCGCCTGCTCATCTTCCCCGACCAATTTCGACTATGCGCCGCAAAGCTCATCGCCAGACGAGACCCGCGCGAAGAAGCCATCAAGGTATTCAACATGTTCGATTACGACCAAGACGGCATTATTTCGGTCGAAGACATGAGGCATCTAGCACAGGACATCAAGGAAGAGCGCACAATGACGGACGAAGAGATTCAGACCATGATAGAACATCTCGATCACGACGGCAAAGGCGGAGTCAACCTCGAAGAGTTCATCCAGATGATGGAAGAAGCTGGCTAACCGGGCACCTCCCGATGACCCGCGTCGGCCGAGTCATATGAAAGCTTGCTGACTCGCTACAGGAGAATTATTTTGGGAATGTCGCAAAGCTCTAGTGAAGATCAATGCATCACATATAATGTGCACAGTGGTCACCAATATATCATTTTGGGGATGGCGTATCGGCAGTTTGCGTTTTCTTGAGCTTATCTATTTGTTTCTTTCTTTCTTTTTCTTTTTTGCTTAGGGTCATGTATAACGAGGTAGATGATAGCAAAGTTTGCTTTCGACTTTAGGGCTACAATAGGTGTTATGTGAGATAGCTGTGCTGGCATTCACGAGATGGAAAGCTTGGACAATTTTGAAAAAAAAAAAAAAAAGGTCGAAAATTCAGGTCTACAATTTTGAAAATTCCAGAGTTGCGTTGTCTAATAAACATACAACGTGGACCGTGAGAAAAATAAAATGAATAAGCCAGTTTTATTCCATCTCAACCACCCAAACGAGAAATATCTTCATCCTTTCCCAGGTAAAAATCAAGAAAAAAATGTGTGACAGAGCACAGACGAGGAGGTTGCCACGGAGAAAAGAAGACAGTTCGCCTTAAAAATAGGCGGCAAGGTATCAGCCCATGAACAAGAAAGTATGAAAATGGCGGTATCAGAAAGAGCGTCAAGAGCAATAAAGAAAAATCCGACAATCCCTCGCCCGTGGTATATCAAAAATTAGCTCATTTCTCCTCTTTCCCTTAAAACTGGATTAAATCTTGTGGTTGGCCCGGTTGCTGCGGTCGCTGCTGGGCTCCGAATGGGTTGCTGTTCAGCTGAGGCTGGCCACCGTAGGTAATGCTCGGCATACCAGTAAACTGTTGCCGTAAAAAGGGATTGTTACCGGTGGCTTCTGGGTTAAGTCGGCTGAGACCCGCGCCAGCACTGTTGATAAACGTTCCTGGAGCCGTGTGCTGTGCGGGGATTCGCAGGTCACCGGTGTTTCCGTAAGTATCTTGACCGTCTCCAGAGGCCAGCAGAGCGTTCAACTTCCTCTCGTGTTCGCTGAGCTCTCTCTGAGGAGCAGTGAAGCCGGGCTTCTGCTGCTGTTGCTGCTGAAGCTGAAGCTGAATCTGAGGTTGGTTGAAGCTGGGTTGGTTGAAGCTGGGTTGGCTGAAGCTGGGCTGATTGAAGCTTGACAGAGTCTTTTGCTCCGGTAGAGGGCTGAGAGATGAAGTCGCGGGTCTTGCTGACTGCGGTCGGTTCTGAGCAAAGGGGTTGTTGGAACCTGTCGGCGTGGGTCTAAGAGACTGCTGCTGTGACTGGCTGTTGGTCGCCCAAGGATTGTTGCTTCCAGATTGAATGGCCAAATCCAGAGCCTGCTGAGAAGGCTGCAGCTGCTGTTGCTGAGCAAACTGTTGTTGCTGAAGGAATTGTTGCTGCTGCTGTTGTTGCTGCTGCTGAGCAAGAGGGTTGCCGAACGCATCGACACCGAAGCCGGTGTTGAAGTTTTGCTGCCAGCCGGTCTGCTGCGGTTGTTGCGGTTGTTGGAATCCAGTATATGCGTTACCTAGGTAGCCGGTTGGCTGAGGGATCTGCTGCGCCTGCTGGTCAATTGGATTGGCCCAGAAGTCCACGGCGTTGCCCTGCTGGTAACCCTGGTTGAATCCAGTGTGTTGGGGCTGCTGCGAAGGTTGAGGAGTTTCATCGTCAAATAGAGAATGGGCGTTGGCATCTTCCAGCTCGCGGCGCCTTCTTTCCTCTTCTTCCTGACTGAGTTTGATGGCCTTTGCAAGATCATCATCATTTTCAGCACCGCCGAGATTCTGTCTCTTTCTCCTATCTTCCTCCTCTTGATGTTTGCTAGCTTCGATTGCAAGGCGATACTCGGCATCGTCCTCTTCATTACCGGGTCTTCGTTCTGATCGTGGCTGTCGTCGCTGAGACTGCTCGGCATACTGAGGACCAAAATCAGAGTCGAGGCCCATTACGCGCGACTTCCAAGACTTCCGGTCGCTTCGCTCAGCTCGCAATCGCTCGTCGTTGAGAATCAGCGCGGTCAATTCCTTGGCCGCAACACGCACTGCGCATATGGTCAGTAAATCGCGGGCCGGATAGCAAGGAAAATCAGCTCACCATTCTGGCCAACATCGCGGCCTTCTTCGTCAATGTACTGGAACTCTCGCAGCGTCTTGATGATGTAGATGCTTTGGCGAGCCCATGTGACAACCAGCTCAGAGCCCTCATGCAGACAGTAGTCGAGAACCTTTAGCGCCTTCAAAACGTGGCGCCAGTTCTTTCCCTTGTCGTTGAGTCTCTTGTCAAGCATGTCCATTATGTCGTAAAACTCAGTGGACCTGCGATTACGTTTCAATTAGCTCGGTGCCGGTGCGGTCCGCCTCTTTAGGTCGTAACATACGTGTTGAATGTCATCTGAGCAATCTCGCTCATCTGTGTGCCGGTTGGGCCCCATGGGTCATTGCTCGTCGCTATAACACAGCTTCAGTTAGTATCATCGACTAAACCAAGCGACAGATGTTTTGGTGGTGGCGGCGGCGGCGACAAACCATCTCGGACCTTGACCTGGGCGTGTGAGTACCCTTTGGTCACATTTTTCACGCTGCGTATGACCTTGGACATGGCGGATAAAGGATATTATTAAAAGCTGCAAAGATGGGAAAGTTGCAAAGAAGAGGGGGAAGGGGAGATGGGTGTCGCTGTTTTGGCGAATCTGGCGCGCGAATAGTTGACGGGATTGGTCAGAAGTCGCAGCTAGCTGGAAAGGAGACGAGAAATGAGAGAGCCAGGCTGTATGTAGGGGTGCGCAACAAGTTCAGCCGCTGGACGGTGCAGGACGAATCTCTGGCAAACGGCTCCGGCGATTGCAGGCGGCCGCGCAGAGCAAAGGCGAATTGCAAACGCTGATGAGGATTCGCGGCAACAAGGTGAATCGCTCGTCGGATTGCACGGCGGCAAGCTTGGTGTAGAATGACGGCCGCTGTAACCTTTGGCGTGGGGCGGCTGATCGCAATACAGGCGCTTAACAAAGGGGAAACGCAAGCAGACAATCAGTCGGTCTTTGTCCCGCGGGCAATGGCTAAATCACGAGCGCCTCGAAGGTGGATGAGTGGCGGTGATGCGGACGGAGGAGCTGGCCGGAGAGATGTGTGTTGGAGGAGAGAAGAGGCTGTTCAGAGGACGGATGCAGGTCTATCAGGCGGTTCGCCTTGCCTTGGATGCAGCTAGCTTGGGCCAAGAATACGTACGCTCAGCGCTTGATTACGTTAGGAGAAGGGGAGAGAAGGCCGAGACAAGTCCCCAGCCGGCCTGGACAAAATTATCCGAACAAGCCGAAGCCGCCCAGCCCGTGCAAATCGCGCAAGGGTCTGTCGCACTCTTTTTTGTCAGCGCATTGTGACAGCTCAATCGACAAGCCTTGGGTACCTTACGTCACGCGCGTGGCCACCCAAGTCCAAGAACACTGGCAGCACAGTATGCCCCAGCCACCAGCCACGCAACTTAATTGCTGCGGGAAATACCTACTCCGCGGCTTCACATTCTAGACGCAAGCCCGTCAGCGCAAGCTTACCCTAAAGCCAGAGCGCCGCGAGCTGTGAAAGCCGGAACGCGCGTATGCGAGATTGATTGATTCCAGCGCAGCGATATGCGTGGTATGCGCCGGCCTGGGGGCTCCGAGTGATCTCCAAGCAAGGCACCTCCAGTAGGCGACTCCGATGCGGCGCGCCTAGAATCGATTTCCTGCTGCTGGCCCGGAGTACTCCGAGCTGTGAGGTCATTCTCTGCAGGCTGTGGGCCTCTGTGCCAACTGCTAACGTCCAGGGCGTTTATAGCTTGCATTTGCTGTACCTGCGCATGCATGTGTCCCTCGCCGTAGAAGCAATAATACGGGAGAAGTTGTCCAGCACCCCAGCTGTAGCTTAACAAGGCAGCCAATCCACCTATCAAAATACACAACTGCCAAACACACTTGAAAATAGCAGTAGCAGCAGTAGCACCTACGTACCTAGAATAGCCTCAATATGTACTTGCACGTATTCATGCTATGGTAGCTAGAATGCTGAATAACAGAATGGGGGTGCTGGATAACTTTTCCAATAATACTCGCTCGACGTTTCCAGAGTAAACCTTTCCAGGAGGAGGCCGCGTATTCATGCGGAGTAGTAGCTAGTGAGGTACAAAGCCAAACATTAAAATCTTAAGAGCATATTGGCCAATAAGTAGAAGAGGGCGGCCCAGCCCGGGGCTTTATATGTACATGAATCGAGGTTCTCGCCATCTTGCCTGTTTCTATAAACAGTGGAGTTGCTGAAAGCAGAAGGGTTTGATGCCAAATATACTGCTGATATCACATCACACAAAGCTGGAATGTGGCTTATTTTTGAATATCAATTGATAAATAGCAAATTTGGCGTTGATTATCCCTAACTAGGTGCCCATTATATATCAAGCCAATTAAGCCGATAATGCAGTCTCCGTAGATCATTTCTCACCAGCTCGAACCTCAAGATCCCATCCTCCCATAGTCGCCCCATAACCCTCAATCATGTGAGATCATGATAGATCCCAGTCGATATGACCCATGTATAGTAGCAAGATTTAGTATCAACCGAACGATCTCAAGCAAACAGGTATCATGTATGCGCCAAATTTCCCGGAAACCAGAGACTGACAAAGCGATGAGAAAAAAAAAAAAAAAAAAAAAAAAAAAAAAGGTTAATGAGCAAATAAGTCAATGAAAAATTCCGGATAAAACGAAGCAATTAGGTGGAAAAAAAGATACTCCCGCTTTCTGTGCCTGTACGCAGCAGTGATGCTGGCGATAAAGTACGAACTCTCTTCGAACTACTCGGCGTACCGGTACTTGTATCATCTTCATCGTCTTCATCGTCTTCATCGTCTTCATCGTCGTCCTCGTCGTCCTCGACCTTGAAAAGAGGGCGTTTCCTGGAATTGGGAGGCGAACTCCAATTGTCCGAGGGCAAAAAAGAGTCCACTAGATCATCAGGACCTGTAAGGTCAATGGCCTCAATCTCACTTCCCAGGCTGCTTTGGCGGAGTGTGGGGACGCGTGAAGGCGTTTCATCCATATATGTCGGTGCACTGCCGACGAATAAATCTGATTCGCCGGCAGACCTCTCGGTTGCCCGGGTAGTCTGGTTAGATTCGATCTCCCAGGACTGTCGACCGTCTTGAGGCGATGGCTGATGTGAGCCGACATAATCGTCATATACAAACAGCGGGCTTTCCGGCCTATCATTGCTGGAGAACTCGGTTGAATTCAATTGACTTTCAGAGTTGTTTTCACCGCTTCCATTTCCCTCATTAGTAAGGTCAACCACTTCTTGATCGGTGACAGATTGGTTATCTGGGACAATCGTCGACTCATCATCGCTCTCATATTCGCCATGATGATTGTCATCGCTCTCGTATTCGCCATGATGATCGTCATCTCGCAAATTTAGCAGTTCAACCATGGGAACAATACTCGTTTGCGAGCTTTCTCTAGCTTGGCGCGACACATCAACGGCGAGGTCTCCTTCGGAGGGAGTGGAACTGGACCGGTTAATTGGGCCAGAACCTGGGCCAGAACTTGAGCTTGGGCCAAAATTAGAGCCATCGTCGGAATCTGAATCTGAATCAGAGTCACTATCAAGAGTTATCGCAGGTGGTCCCGATGGCCCAGATGGTCCCGATGGCCCAGATGGTCCCGATGGCCCAGATGGTCCCGATGGCCCAGATGGTCCCGATGGCCCAGATGGTCCCGATGGCCCAGATGGTCCCGATCCATCGTCTGGAGGCGGCGATGGCGATGGCGACGGGGATGGCGACGGCGAACTGTCGTCTTTATACTCTTCATCTTCATCAATAGAGCCGAGGCCTTCGAATAAAGTTGTCCAGTCTTGACCTGATGGTATGAATGAGGTGATTACTGGATAGAGATTTCTCAGCTGCGATCTGATGCGATCGCGGGCTTCCTTGGGCCTTCTCGTAGAGTTGTTCACATCCATTATAAAGTGGAAGTCTCGCACTGGCCGTTTTCTCTCGTAACTGTCGAGCCATCGATCAAAATCCCAGAACTCGGATCGACTGAGGCCCCGAAGGCAGTGAACATAGTCCATGCCCTGTACCGTGCGCAGTGATCGGAAAAGCCTAAAGTTAGGCTGCACCTGGGTTTTGACCTTCATATGATGGATGATTCCTCTCGGCTCGTGTTTGCGACGCATGACACTCGGGCTGGACTCCTGAATATATACACCGAGATTCTTGAGACGGATAGCCTCTGGAAGACGCACCAGCGGAAACGTGCGGCGCGATGTAGCCTTCTTTCGATTGCTTGGAGGGTAAGTAAGGTATTGCGATCCCACCCAGAGGATCTCGACATGCTGTAGGCGCTGCACATTTGCTTTAATCCCACTGGCAAAGCGATCCTATTCGCCCAAAGAGGAAAAAGCAAACGTATTCTCGCCATAGAATATGTGAGTGCCCCAGAAATGCCATCTTTTGCAGACCAGTAAGGGAGCTAGGAAGACGTTTGGCTCGGGTGAGAATGTGAGGCTGACTCTGCTTCTTCCCACATGGAGACGATGCAGATAGCTCGGCTTTCCAAAACGATTCAGAGGCACTTCCTCTGCACGGTGGTGCGGGTCCAGACGAGAGATGGCATGAACCACACGGCCCTTGAAGTTGAAGAAGTGCTTCAAAATCTGAAACTGTACATCTGCAGGGATATCAAAATATCGTGACATCTCCTGGTGCTGAGACCTCGGCCGATCACTCGTCTGCAGCAAATCGTTTTGAAGTTCATCGTCTGTGGGTTTCCGCAAGTTGAGGTCTGGATGCCGTTTACGTGGATGGGGTGAACAATTTCCCTCCTTGCATGCCATTTTATAGATATGTTCCCAGCTCCATATCACTTCAGACTCAATAAGAGTCCACCAAGACTGCGCTGGCGGTTAGTCAAGCCAGCTCCGAATCCTCTCAGGATTGATAAAATTACTTACCGGTTGGGTGTGCTGCCCTACCACCGGTGTAATTTTAGCCGCCTCCCTCTCTAGGTCCTTTATTTTCTGGTTTAATTCACTTATTTTCTTTTTTCTGCTGTATGACTTCTCGTGAACATGATGCCAGAGAGGTAGAAACCTACCGGAACGTGGTCCAGTAAATCTGACTACCATGTCTTCATCAGAGTCCTCGATAATGTTGCCATAAGAGTTCATCTTGTCCTGAAACGACCTTGGAAGTCTCGGCGCTTTGTAGAGGTTAGCGGGTGCTCGTATCTGGTTTGATGGATGGGGCATTTTCACCTTGAAAATAAGAGGGAAGTGCGCTCTCATCATCTTCATCATCCCCATCGCCCTCAATATCTGAAACCCCCGCTCCTTCGCCTTGCGAATTGTTCGAATCGATTGACACAGGCTCACTATTGGCTGAAGTAGCATTTGGCAAATCTTCATCTACTGGCGGTTGGTCATAACCACTTGGAACCTGACCATGGTCGCCTGGTAAAGGCTCACCACCTCCATTGGATGAGGAACCTTCGCCACCTCCAGAGGGGATGGTGTCAGACCCTGACGGGTTAAGGTCAATATTCGGCAGCTCGTCGTCGCTGTCCATAGCGATTTTGCCTGGCGCTGGTAGACAGACTTTGCAGTTGGCTTTGGATCGCTGGACGCTCAACCGCGGGTCTGGATGAGAGTGTAAAGAAGGTAATGAGAGTGTGGATGATTGATGATTTGTGCAAATTATAAGATGGAATAAAAAGAGAGAAAGGAGCACGATTTGAAATGCTCAAGCAGAAGCATTGTGCAGACATGAGAGACGAGAGAAGGGAAAAGAGAGAAGATGAAAGAAGGCGAAGAGTGTGAGCTTGGTATTATATAGGCACTGCAGCATCACGTGGAGCTTCACCGACTCTTCCTCTGAAGCGCTGCAAAGAGCGAAAGGGATACTAGTACTTAGAGGAGACGAGTCGGGGAACGTGCGCGCTCTTGCTGCGCTCTTGTCTGTGTCCTTACAACCGTTCTGTGTGTAGCGCGGGATGGTGAACAAGAGAAAAGCTGCAGCTATGCTAACTGGCTGCGATATAGTTCGGCGATGTACTCGTAACTAATCGAGATGAATAAAAACACGAATATATAACTTGATTAATAACGGGTGGAAAAGAGCAAAGTAGTTTGATATAGGATAGCTAGATGGTCGACCTTCATGTAGAGATTTTGCAGCTGTTACTACCCAGTTTAGAGAGAAGAGAGACTCAAGTTAGATAGATTAAAGTGGACAAACAACAATATTGACTTGGCATGTCTATACTTTCAAGATATTTATGATGGTGTTCTCGCTGTTACCCTTGGTAGTAAAAGGATAGGAACCATTTGACAATAAACTCCACAAGCAATCCGCAAACATAGTCTTAGAAAACAAAAAACAAAAAAGTACAATGTAGATACAGTACCTATCTAACCCAATAGAAATTGTCTAAACGCTGAGTATGAAGTCCTCCAGACAGTGTATGACAAGTCGATATCGCGGACTATCCGCTAGTCCAACCAGATTCTATACTTTTATTTTCTTTTGGCATTTTGATTCGGCTTATGATTGCCACTTGCGGAAAGTATCCATAACAGTGGTGAAAACGACCAAGAGAATACCACCTCCTGGGCCCAGACGGAGAACCTAGCAGGCGTGAGTAAACATGATTTCATTAGGAGATATGAAAAAGCTCACCTTGGGTAGGAAGCCCTTGTACAAGGCGCCAAAGCCTTCTTCTCTGAAAACAGTCACGACGGAAGGGAATGCCCAGTTGTACTTGGGGATCTGGCCAGGCACCTTGGGGGTGTTCTGAATTCTGCTCTTGACGACGTCCAAAGGAGTGTTCACCACAGTTCCGATAGTTCCACCGATGGCACCGGAGATCAGATCATTGACCATCTTGCCCCTGCTGGTCTCAGCCTTGGGCAGCAGCTGTCGGACCTGGAAGATGCAGCCAAAGTAGCCAGCGTTCCATAGAATGTGTCGCCACATTGTGCTTTCGAGACCCTGGTAAAGGGTGAGGGGACCCTCGTTCTTGACTGTCTTGACAACGCAGTCAACCATGCCGTTGTACTTTCCAGCTGATGCCTTATCCTGGAGACGAATCTTGACCAGTTCGAAGGGAACGACAACAAAGGATTCGGTGGCACCGGCGGTAGCACCGGTGAGGACGGACAATGACTGGTTCATTTTGTCGACACCAAACATCTTGCGGTAGACCTTGCCCCATTCATCGTTGGCAGCAAACTTGGTGGCTCGCTTGGGGGCTTCCATCAGAATCGGGGCGGAGATACCGCGGTAGAGACGTGAAAATCTGCATTCCGATAAGAAGCGGATTCCTACAAAGAAATAGGCGGAACAGGAGAGGTAAAGAATAAAGAAGCCTACCCTTCGGTCTTGACAATCTTCTGGAAGCAGTCCAGCATACCGGTGTATGCCTCGCTACTGGCGGCAGCCGTGCCGGTCTGCAGTTGGATTCGAGTCTTGATGACATCCAAAGGATACCTAAGTTGTGATTTGTAAGTATGGCTGGGTCGGTGGGCATCGTGACTGTAGTATAACGTACATGACCAGAATCTACATTGGAACATTAGATACTCGTCAGCTGAAGCTTCCGTGAAGAGTGTTGGGGTTATGGATCAGGCCATACCTCCGAGACGCCGGCAATTGCGCCTGAATTAGATTGATGTTAGCAATGCTGTCGCTGATGCCATTGGCAGAGCGTGTGTCATCAGTGCCTACCTGCGGCGAATTGGTACTGGAAGGGAAGGGGCTTTTCCTCGGCCATCTTGACGGATTGACAGCTTGACTGAATCAATTGCGATGTTGAAGGAATTCCGCGACAGAGGGGCCGAGCGCAGATGCGGCTGTAGTTATAATTAGCGGAGGAAGATCGGAGGGTCGTTGCGGAGGGGATTTTTTTTCTTTAGCGGCGACCAGGCTAATTCGTGGGGTGAGCGTCGCCGGCTGTAAGCGATCATCTCCACTGGCACTAGTAGCAGAGACCCTTGTGCCAGTCTTCAGTCTAGCGGCTCAGAACACGCGACACCAGCTCAGGCATTAAATTAGGCGCATGCGAGAAACATCGACGTGTCTTAATGCCTTGTGCGGCAGAGTGCTGAGCATTTACGTGCGCTAGAGGAGCTCATGCCGAAATTGGAGCTTTGAAGCTAGCTTGGCCACGAAGAGTACATGATGTAGGTACCTGTAGATGGTGGTGATTTGCCCACTGGAGCCATGCTGATGCCAAGCGCTTGCGGGAAGCTGGATATCGGATGATGAGCGGAGTCTACATATGTTACTTGGCCAGATCAGATATGGCAAATCAGATAAGCCTACATCAGGCTTTTCGACTTGAAAAGCGAGTAGTAGCTTACATATTTCTTGCATAAACGGACACCATGCTTTTGGCTTTAATAGAGCAGAATCGCAGAATCGCTGAAGCGATGAATCAAGTAGGCCTCTGACAACGTTCTTGATACCGTTTTCTTAGCTTTATACTGCAACTTACCTGGGAATAGCTTTCGCGGCTCTAGCACTTGTTTTCTTACACGCAGAGCCGTTCTGAACCTCCCCGCATTCATACTAACAATGCACAGCGGCTGATGGCCTCCTGTAAGACCCGGCTATGCGGTACTAACAATGCTGAACATCGCTCACTTGCGTTGCCTGGCTACGAGAATTCCCGATCTCCATTTAGTCTCTGGCAGCTAGGCTTACTAGCACGCTGCAACCCAGCAAATTAGACTCGCGCAATGTCGCCATGTGCTATCTTCGCGGGCAGCCGAATCTGGGAATGAGGTGTCAAAACAATTTACCACAGGCTGCATTTGCGGGCTGCGATTGGCCAGGGCTTGAGCGAGGGCTGTCCGTCTTATCGGTGCAAGCCCTCCGTGGCCCGGAACTAAAACCCCGCCAACGTCAACCACAATGGGAGAAACCGGTACATCGCTGGGAGGTACGGAACGATAGACGAGTACGTGATGGCGATGATGCTGTATTTGACGGAGGAAGGCTAATTCATGTGAAGAACATATTTTGAGAAATATAGACAAGATAGACTTACTGGCTCATATTCCTCTGCATTCGTCTCCTATTCTCTTCACGCCTAGAAGCAGCCGTAATTGTGATGCTAGCCTCGGGTGGTGTTAGAGCCCTGAAAGTCTCGGCCTAGCAGCTGCCAGGTCTCGGCAGATGTACCGCCTTCTAGAAACAGTCTATGACTGGCAAGGCCACACTGCTGGAGCTTGGAGATATCTAATGACCAGCCAACTCCCTCATCCTCCATCCACATTGCTCTCGTCCTTGCATTCGTCCTAAGGACCCTTACAATCCGTGCCTCTAGCTGAAGCAGACAACTTTGCATCACCCCTTGACATATCGATAACAGAATTTGGCCACCGAACGTCGATCCAAGACCTATTTACGCATTTCTAGATTGCTTCACGCTTCGTACCTATTCGGCGATAACGACCTGTCGAGTCCCTCACTCGCACATTTCGCTGTAGCCACGCCGAGTCGCACAACATCCCAGTTTCGAATACTTGGGCAGAAGAATACATAGACGGTGCTTTCCGAGACGCCAGCAACTCTCCGGCGCTTCGAACAGCACCTTTAAACAAGCCGTGATCCGCGAGACTCACAGCGAGGTGCAATTTCCAGGCGCCTGGGCTCACTATCAGTGCGGCAACTGCTTACCCCTGGCCGATGAGTCATTTGCTGTGGAAATACTTTTGGGAAAATGATGTCGACAGGTTTCGGCGTCTGCTGGCCTCGGCCGGACCCAATTCCCAGACAACTACAAAGAACCCTGCGGTAGGCGTTGGCGCATCTTATCTGGGAGCGAGTCCCGGTAGTATCGGGACTTCTCCGAGAGCTACAACAAAACCGCGAAAGACACCAGGGTACAATCCAGGCCTTGGAAGAGCAAAGGATGGTGGCGCAGGTCTGGGTAAAGCGGAAGTGAACAGTCGCGACCACGCCGGTCTGACGTTGTTGCTGCGTGCATCCGCTTCTCCTGATCCAAACGCATTGGCTTTCGTCCAGGCTCTGATTGACCATCCCCACATCGACTTATACGCTCAAGACCCCGAAAGTGGCTGGAATGCCCTGCATAGGTCGCTTTATGCCGGAAATGCATCCATAGCTAGAGCGTTACTGTTGAAAGAACGTGGAGATTTGCTCAGTCATACTGCTGGTGCTGCCGTGCATAAAGTTGGCCAGTTAATCAAGACCAAGGATCACGAGGGCAACAGCCCCTTTGACCTCTATAATTCGACCATAGCTGCGAGGTCGCTGGCTCATCCGCCTGTGAAGTCCCTCCTCGACGATGACTCAGACCTTGGCGATGGCGACTTGGATCAAAGGTTAGTATTTGCAGCTCCATGCTGGAGTAGCATTTGACATTTGATGCTGACCTGTTTCGCGACAGTACTGCTAAACTCGCACACGGTAGCAGCAATCATGTTGAAGGAGATGAGCTTTTTGTGTTTGGAAGCAACAAAAACGTGTCCCTAGGAGTTGGGGACGAGGATGACAGGCAATATCCTGAGCGAATAATGCCTCAGCGGCCAGATCAGTTGATCCAGCGGTTCTATCAAGATTATCTCACAGAGAAACGCTTGGATGCCCCCCCTTGATGTCGCCACAGATCTCGACACAATTCCCGTTCTAGTTCAAAACCGGCCTTTGGTGATCCAAGATGTCGTCATGTCGAAACTGCATAGCGCTATTCTTACAGACGACCCGACTTGCAACCTGTATATTTGCGGAGTCGGCCGTGGTGGAAGGCTGGGCCTTGGGGATGAAAACACACAGTTCAAATTCACCCCCCTACATAGCGCTTTCGCAGATAAAAAGGTCCGCCAGGTTGCACTTGGGCAGAACCACTCGATGGCTGTTGTTGGAAATGGCGAACTATGGACTTGGGGCCTCAATTCTGATTCGCAGCTTGGCTATGTGCTGCCACCTCCGTTGAGAACAGATGAAGAGCCGATGAGCCTCATCCCTCGACAAGTGTTTGGTCCCCTTAAGAAAGAGGGTATTCTTGGCATTGCGGCCTCTTCTATTCACTCTGTGGCTCACACTGGATCGTCGCTGTACTGCTGGGGCCGCAATGTTGGCCAGCTTGCCCTGATGGATTCAGATTCCAGATCTCTAGACCTGCAGCAGACGCCTCGGAAAGTTGCTGCATCTCTATTAACTGCTCCAATCGAGATGGTTGCGGCGATTGACAAAGCCACCACCTGCTTGTTGGCGAACCACACAGTTTGGGTATTTACCAACTATGGATACAATCTCATTAGATTCCCTATCCCCGATGGTGTCCTCGATCATAGTCTCCTCGGATCTGTCTTTTCGGACAGGCTTGGCATGTCCAGAAGGGACATTGAATACATTGCGTCTGGCGGGGAGACTATTGCAGCGGTTACGGCGCATGGTGATCTCTTCACCATGCAGCTGAGTAACAAGGGGGATGTTGGGGCTCCATCTCGTTCCAACTCTGGCCTGGGATCAACGACCAATCCTGTTAAAATAAAGAGTGCGATTACGCAACCGCTATGCATATGGGACTCGGGAAAAGACGGAGTCACTTCAGTCGGCGTAGGGGAGCATGGATCCGTCATCATCTGCACGGAATCCGGCGCTGTTTGGAGGAGGGTAAAACGTATCAAAAGCAAGATTGAATCTTTCGTCGGATCTACTGATACAAAGAAGAAAGACTTCAAATTCCAGCGTGTACCCTACATCACAGATTGCGTGGCCGTGCGAAGCTCTACTTTCGGGGCTTTTGCCGCCATTCGAAAGGATGTTAAAGTGATGGCCAAGGAGATTCGGATTGGTGAACAGAATATCTGGAATGATGTTGCCTCTCTTCTTTGCTTGAAAGACTTTTATGCGCCTGAAGCCAATATTGAGAACGACTTGACTCGGAAACCTTGGACTGCTTCCATCATGAGAGAGGGCCCTGGTACTGTGGCCCATCGGATTCTGAGCTCTTCTGATATCGAAACAGACATGCTGCAGTGGCTTCAAGCTAATTCATTCTTATACGATACCGATTTGGAAATTCGTACATCTGCTGCCCCAGATATCAGGATACCAGTCCACGGCTGGCTTTTCTCTGGGCGAAGTACTATACTTCGCACAGCCCTGTCTGATTTCCGGTTTCAAGGCTCCTATACGCTTTCAGAAACATTTACGATAGAAAATGTTGGCGATAGAATGGTGCTAACTCTGCTCCACGCTGATATTTACACGATGCTGAATATCGTGGTATATATGTACCAGGATAAGATCCTACCCGTATGGAAATACACGCGTGGAGCTCCTTCACTAGCTCATCGCTTTCGCCAAGTTCGAACAGACTTGATGAAATTCGCTACGAGGCTCAATATGCCAAAACTTGAGGCTGCAGCCCGGCTGCAAGCCGGCCTTGAAAAAACACTTGATACAGATCTGCAAGAAGCAATAAACGATCCTGTATTTTTTGATGACGGCGACGTCGTATTGGAGTTGGATGGAGACGAAGTTACTGTTCATAGCCATCTTCTGTGTCAGCGATGCCCATTTTTCGACGGAATGTTCAATGGCAGATCACAAGGACAGTGGCTGGCTGATCGGCGTCTCTCAACGGAGCAGGCCGAACCAGTTCGAGTTGATCTGAGTCACATTCACCCGGAGACGTTTTCATACGTGCTCACATTCTTGTACGGGGATGTAGGCGAGAAAATGTTTGACGATGTGATGGCTGCATCTCTCGACGAGTTCTCGGAGCTGGTCCTGGATGTGCTTAGTGTAGCCAACGAACTCATGATAGACCGACTATCACAAATATGCCAGTCTTTGATAGGCAAGTTTGTGACGAACCGCAACATTTCGAATCTTCTCAACGAAATTAGCCCGTGTTCAGTCGCAGAGTTCAAGAATACTGGGCTAGAGTACATTTGTCTACAGCTCGAAGCTGTGCTTGAAAACCACTACCTGGACAGCCTCGACGAAGAGCTCTTATATGAGCTTGATGACAAAATCCGAGACAACCAGCTCGCATGTTATCCGTTTGCGAGGAGTGGGAGAGCAGAACTGCTTCTTCATGAAAAGTATCCCGATCTGGCAGTGGACATTGAAGAAGAGAGGCGACGTCGTGTCAAGGAGATGGCCTTCAAACAAACACAGAGGGAAGAAGAAAGAAGGGCATCAACTTCATACAAAACTCGATTTGGAAGCTTGGATGACTCTATTCGAGGACCGGAAACCCCAGAGAAATCTAACAGACAATCCAAGATGAGTCGGAACGAGCCATTTAGCCCAGCCTTGCGCCCCAAAGATTCTATAGCCGATATGATTTTTGACATGGAAGATGAAGGGCCTTCGGGAGGAAGCAGTCTTGCATCACCGCAGCTATCGCCGCCTCTAACTCGCACCGACAGTGACGTTGGACCGATATCGAAGCTTCCAACCGAATGGAAGAGGACAAAAGGCAAGGAAAAGGCAGAGCCACTACAATCCCTCCAATCACCTGTTTCGAGCCTACCTTCTCGCCAACAGCCGATTCTCGAGTCAGTAACACCCATCTCTAAAGAGGCTAAACAAAGCTTGGAATCTCCATATTCGGCATCAAACGCTCCATGGGCTTCTGCAGCGTTACCTACTGATAAACTGGATCTAAAAGACATCATGTCTGAGGCCTCAGGGAGATCAGCATTAACAGCTGCCTTATCGGCACAAAAGACGAAGGATTCAGCTGGCAAGCCACTTTCCAAATTGTCCCAGAAGGAACGCAAGAAGCAGATGCAGATACAGCTAGACGCGCAGATGGTGGCTCAAGAAGAGCAGGCCAAATCAGTCCCGTGGGAAGCCGTATCACCATCAAACCAGAAGCAGCCGCCGTGGAAGCCGGCAGCCCCTATTCCAAAAACCTCGTTGCAGCAGGCTATGGCATCTGATGCTGCACAGCGAAGTGCGATATCTACCGATGCGAGGCCGCTAGTAGCGTCGGAGTCTGATGCTCGATCCGCGCAAAGACGGACGGCGTCCCCTGACACTCGATTCCCCGGACAGGGACGCCCTGGCAACCCACCATCTCAAACAAAGCCAGGTGTGGACAAACCACAGAGTAGACCTCTAGTACCCCACTCGAAGTCCTATATCAAACCGGCGCCAAAGACAGAGCCGACTCTCGGAGTAAGCATGGCTGATATTATCGGACAACAACAGAGAGAGCAAGAAATGGTCAAGGAGGCTGTGGCGAAGCGGTCACTTCAAGAGATTCAAGAAGAACAAGCTTTTCAAGAGTGGTGGGACCAAGAAAGCCGTCGTGCACAGGAAGAGGAGGCCAGGCGGCATGCTAAGGCCAAGGGTACGGGGAAAGGAAAGGAAGAGGAGGCAGGAGGAAGACGTAACCGCCGGGGAAGAGGGGGCAAGGCCCGAAGCAGCGAGCCGCCAAAAGCACAGCAAGCGGATGTTGAAGGATTAAATTCCAAAGAAGCAGCAGCCAAGACTGGTGGTAATGCATCTCGAGGCAGAGGCAGAAACAGAGGTAGGGGGAAGGCCACCAGTGGCGGGTTGTGATTTCTTTTCCCGTTTTTTGTTTTGACTTACTTGGCGCATTGGACGGCTACACCGTCGATTAATACCTTAGGTACTTAGATATCCCGCTACTCTGATGCATTTTCTTGTAGTACGCACTGCTTTATACTAGCAATATCAATCATGATCTGACACGCTGTCTGTGTTACTGCCAATGGCTGCCGACTTCCAGGCCACGGGAGCAGATTTGCAGGAAGAAGCAGCGCTAGGTCGGATTCATATCATCAAACGCTGTGCATGAATCCCGAGAGCAGGAGAAGGGCGGAGAAAGAGCCAGTTCATTAGACGTGCCAGCGCATCTTGCTGGGTGACACCAGCCATTCAGAAGCCGTGGAGCCTCACCGACACAATTTTAGGGCCCTCGGCACACGGCTTTGCACGTTGCAGGTTCTGATACCGCTTTGCGTCTCACAAACACTATTTCACGTGTGTGAGAGTTGCATTCAACGCTAGGCATAGACTTTTGACTGAGGAGAGATGACAATTCCGTCCTGGCACAACTCAGGCCGTTGCTTTTCTTTTCTTTTCTTTGCTGGCTGATATCCAGCCATTGCCACAAACCCTTGCGTGCTCAACACCCAGGATTTGTTAATCTCCATGTCTCACCCGTGCCAAGGCAAGCCTCGATTGAGCTGATCCAGCCCAGCCCATTCCGGCTAGCCGAGCAGCTTTGCGGTAATGTTGCGTTGAAACAAATGGAGTGCATTGCCCAATGTCCACAAAGAATGCTCCGTGCTGTCTGATGCTGCACTGTAGCACTGTTGGCCACCGCTACCAGGGCACGCAGCTGCTTCTGCCAGGTACCGTGGCCGTCAACGTGTCCGTCGCCTTGACATCTGGCTTTAGCGCGTGGCCGGAGATGATGGACATGATTGATGTGACTCTGACAATGGCGCGAGGATGGCTCTTCCCCACACCACAGCTTTGGGGGCATGTTCGCTCGCTATCAAAGGCCTGTGCTTTTGGTGGCGCCAGGCGAAACGACTCAACTCCATGCCGCCCTGCAGCGCTTCTGGGCTCAGCGGTGTGTCGGCAGTGGGTGGCTTGCGCCAGAGGTTCCGAGGAGGTACCAACTCCGGGCTGAGAGACGCTGCCTCTCTGATGGCTTCTCTCTTGAGCAGTCATCTGTGGTAGATAAGCGATGCGTTGATTAATATACACATACGGGCTCTGCAACTGGCTGATAATGCCGGTACCTGAGTCGCAAGGCATGTCCTACTGACGCCTTGTTCTGGCTTATACGAAGCACGAGACCAATAACTGGAGCTGATGTGAGCCGGCGCGGTATCGGTATCTGAGCAGCTACAGTAGAGCACAGTAAGGAACACTGCTGGACGCTAGAGCTCAGCACTCGATACCTGGAGCTTTCAATCTACCTGGTACCTTATAGCACTACTGCTCCTGGTCCCATCACTGCGCTACCTTGCAGGTACTTGCCAGTTGCTGTGACATACCGCCGCTAAACCGGCTTCCATGGTCCATGGCCTCCACCAACGTCGTTCCGTCCCCCGGCCGTCTCAAAACCTTATCAGCAACCATCAATCTCGCGGGCGAGCAACAACGGCATCTGATCCTCGCTCTTTCATCTCACCTCCGAGGCCCTGCTTCGCCCATCTCCCGCCCTCAGATCCCACCGCCGGCCAAGGGCCTTACAACAGTCTGGGCGCCTCTGCCCAGCTCGCACGCTGCCCGTCGGCCGATGACGAACACCCCCGTCCCCTGGCGCTGCTATCACGGGGTCCCTGGGTCGGACGAGTGCCGGGGCGAGTGACTCTGCCTGTTAAAAGGGAGCTCGCGTCCTGTGACGATACCCGTCTCCACAGCCTTTATCGATTCGATACCGGGCTCGCTGCTCCTGCTGGAATCTAGACGTGCTTCTGTTCTGCCGGGCGGATCGCAACGCCTTTTGTCTTGACTGATTCGCAGATAATCTGTAGCGCCATTTTGCCCAATCCGTCCATCTAGTCCTGTGCATCCATCTATCCATCTGCCTCTGCATCTGCTCTGGCTGCCTGGCCGAGCAAGACCCCATCAAGGTCCCTCGTTATCCCATCTTCCCCTCTGCTGCCTGGCGAGTTAGCCCAGGTTGCCTCGTTCGCGGGCCTCGATTGACCAGTCACCGGCCTCAGTTGGCATTTGGCTGCACCGCATTCGAGGGCCGCCAGAATTAGGTCCAACTCCGTGCCTTGCTGCCCATCTCTGCTCGACGTGAGGCGCCCGTCTGCCGCGTTCGAGAGCCGACGGACGACACATCCCATCGACGACACCCGGAACCTCATCGCCCACGCCTACGACATGGAAGAGCAGTCTCAATTCCAGACCGACACCCCTATCCGAATTTGATCGATCGCCTTCCGATTCCCTCTCTCTTCACGTCCCTCTTCGAAACACTCGGTTTCGGGAGCCGATAAAAGACACTATTCCCTCTCTTCTCCCCGTCTCTCCCTCTTTGACCAGAGATGCATCAACAAGCCCGAGTACCTCCGAGACTCGCTTCGCCGGCAAGGTCCCCGATGCGATCGGGTAGCCTGAGAGACGGCGTATCGGGATCTCGGCCACGAGCGGGATCAAATCTATCGACCAGGGATTATACAAGCTCGCCGATGATGGACCAAGGAGAGCTGCCGCCGGAGCGAGGAGGAGGGCTGCCGGACCAAGCAGGGCTGCCGGCCGCATCAGTCAAGAAGCTGGATCAAATAGTCCAGGTAGGTTGGACAAATGCTCTTCCTAGTGGTCAATGGGCTAACGTTAATCTCATTGGTAGAATTTTCACACCAAAATCGCTGCAGTCGTCGTTGCCTCGCGTATGAAAGTAAATCCAGTTTGCGGTACCAGTGGAGTACCAAAAATCAATAAATGGGTATGATTCGTTTCGCAACAGCAGACGGGGAGGCTTGATGGGCTGACTATTGTGCAACAACAGTTTCAACTCGAAACCGAGGAGATTGACGAGTTCAAGGAAGAGCTGGGGATATGGAAGAACAGTGGTAGTCTCGAGAACCACCCGCCGCCAATGGAAATCGAAATCTATCTTGATGCGTCAAGCCTGAAGGAGAACCAGAGCCTTGTAATCATCGATGAGGATGGAAAGCGATGGGACGTTCTAGAGCAGCTCACTTCATCAACATCTTCAAGTGGCAGCGATTCCCTCACCACGGTGAGAAGGCCTACAGAGGTAATACTCGAACGGTGGCGGGTGGAATTGAAGACGACACCCGACAGGCATTTGGACGACTTTGGACCCATCTTACCGACCATTTACAAAAAAGCCATTGTCTTCTTCCGATCTCTCTTTGTAGCTACCAAGTTATTACCAGCCTGGAAATTTGCTAGCCAAAGCATCGCCAAGAATTCTCACCCTGCTCTAATTCCCCAATGCAGGATCCACATACCAAACTCTGATAGACCAAGGCCTGATCTACTGAAGAATCCCATAGATGGAAGGCGGGACGCAGTTACGGAATACATGTTTGGAGATCTTGAAGTGCCGGTGGGACGGCTATGCACCAGCGTCATTTACCGAAACGATTGCACATTCCGCGTTGACGACTCAGAGTCGCTTCTGAGCTCCCGCTTCATGGGAGTTGACGAGAATTTCTTCAAGCCATCATTGCCACAGCGGCACATGGCTGAGGTTGGATCGCTCAAGGACCACCGTCGGGGAGTGAGTATGAACGATGTTCAACAGACGTATGGTAGTCTATCAACCTTCCACGGTGATGGACCGATGGGCACGAGTCCCATATCAGCACTTCGCAATGTCAAGCCGCCAGGTTCAGATACGAGCTCTCCCCCAGCATCACTGCCTCGCCAAACTGATGCCGGGGTGGCTCCTCATTCACTGCCGACATCTGGAGGGCGAGCATCTGCGGCGCGGCCCACGGTCCGCGTTGGGGATGATCGAAGAAGACCATCCATATCTTTCCAACCATTTAAAGCCGGCTCCCTCTCTGGATCTCCTGTTCCCCGACAGAGTGAGCCAGTGTCGCCTGCATCACATACTCGACCTAGTTTACCATCGCTCCGGCAGCCAGGAAACCGATCTTCGTTAACCGCGGGCATGCCAGCTTCTCTTCGTGGAGGGCCGGCAGCGGTAAATGCCATTGATTCGCCTACAACAGGCTCTCCGCGCCCGGCATCTGCTAGTCGATATAGCAGCAGCTTTACACACCGGAAAGGGCGTTTGTCAATTGGAGCCACGAGCCGGGCAGGCGATGAAGAACAAAACAGCAGTGGGAGGCAGAGCCTATCTTCGTCAATTGTGCAGCCTGGCTCCGGATTTCTTGCCGAGGTAGGGGCTGGAAGCTATAGTTCTCTCCAGACCGATGAGGATGATATTTCCGACTTTTTAAAGGCTCTGGATAGCAAAAAGACACTCAAGTCATTTGAGCCGACGACAAAGAAGGGAGAGTCGGCGACGAGCAGGACGGTCGCTCAGCTGTCCAAATTCCATATGATGAAGGATTCGAACAATGCCCTTACGGAGTCGATGACATCCTCGATGCAGCTCAACCGCTCCTCGACCGTTTCTAGCAGACAGCTCAACAATTTTGGCGGTATTGGTGGACCGATTGCGGTATCTACATCTACCTCTCCAGGCAAGCCGGTGTCACCGCACACGCCGCACACCCCCGCGATACCATCTCGCTTAAGCGAAAACTCCATCATTGACTATGCCCCAACCTACAAGAGGGTAGAGCCTCCAGAACGAGGAGAGGGACAGTCGCCCAAGGCTACTCGGTCCCAGAGACAAGGAACTACGACTCAAGATGGCACAACTGCAATTGACATTCCTCTGTCTCCCAGGCTGGGCACTTATCACCGCCGGTCCAGCTCAGTTGCTCAGCAGGTTCGAGCTATAACCGATGATGAGGAGACTGACTTGCCATTCGCTACACATCGGAGTATTAGTCTTGGGGCAAATGATAGAGAGCCCCCAACTCTGAGCACTCTTCTCGGCCGACAAATGGAAGAGGAGGGCTCCGGGCAACAGGAGGGCGCATTGACCGCGCTTCGCCCAACAGCCGACATGCCAGCCTCCGAGTCATCGGAGATGATTCAGCGAGGCTCAGTGAGCGATACGCCCCCGGACGCATTTATTTCAGCCTCGCAGTCGAGCTTTTCCTCACAGCGACGGCGGTATGCCGGCTTGACTGGCCGCCGCCGAAACACGCCTCGAGGCAGCTTCAATGGGTCGACTGGTAGGCTTGGCCGCTCAGATGAAGAAGCCGTTGGCGAGGAGCCGCTAGTATTTACTCTTTCCGAGATGGATGCAATGGGAAGGCGAAGCCTAGAAGAGCGCCGCGGAAGTGGTGCCGCGTCCAATGAGCGACCTGCCTTTGAGCCGCGAGGTGTGACTCGAAGAGGATGGGCTGAGTGAATTGTTTAAACTCATCAACTTTTTTTTTCTTACACTTTTTCCTTGCTTCTGCTAACTAAAGATTGGTTGATTGATTGATTGATTACTACAGATTGGTTGATAGATACATCATCTTGCTGAAATCCCCTCCAACGCCGAGGGCTTTTTCGCGATAACGCTTTGTTATAATGAATGGTTTGGATACTTGGGGCCAGAGCTGGCGGCGTTGATTGGTTTCTCTCATAAAATTGTCTCTTTCTTCTTCTTCTTGCTTTTCTTTTCTTACTTTTTATTTTGGATATTGGTGACAAGGAAGCCACCTCAATGGCACGGATATCTGGAGTTACTCTTCATCTTCTTTTGACCATCTGTTTCTATTTGTACTCATCTCCGCATTATCAATTGTACCTGCTCTCCTACTCTACACGTTACTCTTTTTCTTTCCTTGTGAGCGGTTTGTTCTTTTCTGCTGTGTTGTTACTAGTTTTACTACCACCCCCACTCCCCTTTCGGGGAATGGATCTGGCCTGAAGGAGAGAGCCTGTGTATATATCAACTGGTAGCGGTTGAATGATATGGTTTGGACAGGTGTTGGTTGGGTCTACAATGAGTGCAGCGCTGGAACATATGGCGGCATTGAGTGTGAAGTAGATGAGGCTACCTATTGAAGGGCTCGGATATGAGCTGCTTATTACCTCGGCGGTGGTATGCAGTTTCATCGCCTCTCTTTAGTCGAACGGCATTACTCTATGCCTGGATATGTAGTATCTATTTTAAATCTAAGTGAATGCATATATGAAACGATAACGGACCATGGATGCGCATATCCGTATATGCATGCGTTGTTCCAAGTCTTGCACATCGAATACTTGTTCCTGGATGAGTCTGCTACAGCACTAGTACTGCTGTATTATACTGAGGCACTAACCAATTGATTCCTTGGGGCGATGACGAGATGGGCAGGGAAGCGCGGGATACTAGTAGTACCTAGGCGTGGCGACAGCGTGGCGCGCGGCCAGCCACGTCATGGCTGTGCTGCTGTGCTGAGTCTCGTCCACAGAGGAGGGATGGAACAAGCTTGGGCTGACAGCGCATTTTATAACCAACTTATAGTGCTAGTGGCAGTTTATTATCCATATTCTTCTCTATAGAGCATTCAATAGAGAGCTGCCTTGCAGGGAATGTATCGCTGGCATTGAATATGCGCATGTACCTTTGCAGACTGATAGAAGAACAGACGAACCAAACAACAAGCAATTTAAACAACAAGAAATAATCGCCATAAGCTGCTCCATGGATAGTAAACTGTAACCCTAGTTGGACCCTCTCCTTTTTCTCTCGTTTGCGGGTGCAGACCCGAAAGCCTCGCTGCGGATGACGAGGTTCCTGGCCACGGCGCTGTAGAAGGAACACGGCAGTGCCTAAAAATGGACGACGCAACTCCACACCTTTTAAACTTGGACTTAAGGTACTTGCATGCATGTGCGCACTGGGTGGCTTAGCCAGCAAGCTTGCAGGTACCCTTTGTCGAACTTGGCTCGGCCACCAGCTCCGCGATCTTCCCTTTTACAACCTCACGAATCCTGTCGCTTTCTCCGCCTCACCTTTATATCGCCAAGCAGCTGCTGTGCTGTTTTCTTTTCCCCAAGGCGCCGCGATTTTAATCCGACGACAGCCCAAACCCCCGTGCGACCGTTTTGGCCTCAGCGCTCGTTCCGCCCTTCAGCTTTCGTCATACCTCTGTCTTTGTATCCACCATGTTTCGAGCGACGGCGGCTGGGCCGTTTGACGAAGTCGTCAGTGAGTATCCTGCGAGCCTGTGGGAGAAGCATCGCAGAGTAGTCTCAGAGATGCCTTCTCTCTTTTTCTTTTTCTTGTGCCCTTCCCTTTGTGCGCTTGCTAACGCCCGCTGCAGCCAAGGCGACTGACGAGAATCTGACGTCGGAGGACTGGGGCGCCATCATCGAAGTATGCGATAAGGTGTCTAGCGATCCGAATGGCGCCAAGGAGGCGGTCCAGAGCATGATCAAGAGACTGGCTCATCGCAATGCCAATGTCCAGCTTTACACCCTCGAGGTATGTCCCTTTCTGTGGTTTGTGTTGCGATGGCGGCATTCCCCGCTTCCAGAGTTCCGCGGCAAATAGGTAGCTAATCAATGCCTTCTCTCTCCTACCAGCTTGCGCACGCCCTGTGCCAGAACTGCGGCAAGGCGATGCATCGCGAAGTCTCCAGCCGTGCCTTTACCGAAGCCTTGTTAAAACTCGCCAACGACCGCAATACCCACCAGCAGGTCAAGAGCAAGATTTTGGAGAAGATGCAGGAGTGGACCGACATGTTCAGCAGCGACCCCGACTTGGGCATCATGAGCGACGCATTCCACAGGCTGAAGCAGACCAACCCCTCTCTGCACCCGCCTAGTGCGCCCCAAAAACAGGGCTTGACCGATCAAGATCGACAAAAGGAGGACGACGAGCTGCAGATCGCCTTGAAACTCAGCTTGCAGGACGAGGAACAGAAGAAGGCGGCTCAGACAGCGCCGTCAAGCTCGCACGCCGGATCTAGCAACCAGCAACAGCAGAATGCTCCTGCTTCCACCGCGGTGCCGTCGGGTACTACGGCTGCTACGGTGAGCAGGGTGCGTGCCTTGTTCGACTTTGAGCCCACCGAGCCCGGCGAGCTAGAATTCAAAAAGGGCGACGTCATCGCTGTGCTGGAGAGCGTGTACAAGGACTGGTGGCGCGGGTCGCTCAAGGGAAAGACGGGCATCTTTCCTCTCAACTATGTAGAGAAGCTGACGGATCCTACGCCGGAAGAGATGCAGCGGGAGGCCCAGATGGAGGCTGAGGTCTTTGCCGAGATCAAGAATGTTGAGAAGCTCTTGACGCTCCTGAGTGCTTCGAACATGGGACCACGGGAGGAGGATAACGAAGAGATTTCAGTAAGTAAAGCTGTGTGAGGGATTGGGCGTAATTGTGTTGAAGAAGCCCTACGTTATGAATTCGCTAACCTTTTCAATCAGAAATTATACCACCAGACGCTCGCGATCCGGCCAAAGTTGATTAAACTGATTGAGAAGTATTCGCAAAAGAAAGGTACCAAAGCCACGAAAACCTAGTCTCCTTGATCTTTTCAATCTCAGAGCAGTATCACTAACAACAGATGGTACAGATGATTTCACTCAGCTAAACGAAAAATTCATCAAAGCTCGAAGAGACTACGAATCTTTACTAGAAACGTCCATGTCTCATCCTCCTCAGCACAGCTACCAGCAATATGCTATGCGCCCGGGTCATCAGGCGTATCCTCCACCCGCAGGCACATACCCACCTCAGGGGCAAGACCCTCAGAGATTCTATACTCCTGGTCCTCAAGGTTCGACTTTGCCCTCACCTCTTATTACCCATGGAAGCGAGCATGTCAGTTCACTTGCTAACCGTTAGTATAAGGCCGGCCACAGTACCAGCAGACTTCTTCCCCACCTCCTAACTTCCCACAGCCTGGTGCACCAGCACAGGGTTCTTCTCATCCTGGACCAGCGCCGTTTTACGTTGCAGGTGCCGAGACTCCTGCAGGCCAGCCACCTGCTGGTCAACAATATCCACCGAGAGACAACGCTCCTGGAATTCCCCCCTAATGGCAATCAGCCTCCTCCACTCAAAAATACCACCTCGCCGCCACCTCAGAATTACAATCCCTTTCAACAGCCTCCCAACCAGCAGCCTCCAAGCACCTACGGCGCCCAGGAACTAGCTACTTCCGTATATGACTCTCCCATTGCTCCCAACAATCCCAGCTCTGCAAACACATTCAGCAGCTCTGTCTATTCCCAGGATGGCCCTGCCGTTCCCCACCCAAACGATAATGAGCCCATAGCTCCTTATTCTACGCAGCAGCAGCCAACATATCAGAGCTACCAGCCTCACCAGCAGCCCCCCTCCCAACAGCCCCAGAATGTCATGACCCCTCCGCCGCTGCAGCCCTCGGGACCCAGCTATGAGGGTCGCCAGAACCTACCCAGTCAATCAGGCGCGGGCGCGGGCTCTGGAGGTCAATATAGGCCGTATGTGCCTCCTGGCTCATCGGAGCCTAGTGCTCCGGGCTCAAATGATTATTACCGCCAACCTGGTGTCTACTAGAGGTAGTTTAGTTGGGGTGGTTAATGTGTGCTACGAGGGAAAAGTAGTTAGAAGAACTGGTTTTTAGGTGCAATGATGGTCACGGCAACAGGAAAGGCAAATCTACTTTTGTATTCTTTCAAAGAGAAAAGATTGTTGTTTTTTTCTTTCAGCTTGCTTTTTTGGGTCATATGAATGAATTGTCTAGCGTGGACTGGCACAAATACTTTTATTCCCTTTTTTTTATTTTATTCAGATACTGAATGATTCTCTGCTGTCTAATAACTTCACTAATTTGCCTTGTGTGTTATAGATTTTGTGATTTAATTCTACTTGAAAAGAAACATCTCTAGAATGCCAATTGATGTTTCGACTCATCTTGGATCAATTTATACCACAATAATACTCATATGTATCCTAACAATTCATAAACAATCTAGCCAAAGTCAGGCTCCTATAATGCCGTAGATATATGTTCCCAGCCCAGCTTACCCCCCAAGTTCATAATCTCATAATCATAATCATAACAGTTAAACAAAAAGGCACTCTCTACCACCGTCGCCCATACGCACTATCTTCCGGTCTCTGCACCTTCTTCTGCCTCGCCATCCTCATCATCCCCGTCGAATCCCGGGCTCTCCTGCGCTCAGCCTCCACCTCCTCATCGTTGGCAGCGCCGACATGGGGATTGTTGTCTTCCCGGCCGTGGATGGGCTTGAACAGATCAATGATTTCGTTGATGCCCAGCTTGAGCGCGCCCTTCCTGGAGCTGCCTTCGATGGTCTGCTCGGCGAGGAGGCGCTTCTTCTCTTGGAGGGCGAGGATACCGTCTTCGACGGTGTGAGTGACGGTGAGCTTGTAGACGACGACGTCAATGGTTTGCGTGAGACGGTGGACACGGTCAATGGCCTGCTCTTCGACAAACTATAACAAGTTAGTATCAGCTTCTTCAAAGTGAAGAGAGTCAAGGAAACTTACGGGATTCCAAAATGGCTCGATAATAATAACCCTCGTCGCAGCAGTCAAGTTCAAGCCCAAGCTACCACACTTCAAGCTACACAGAAGCACTCTCGTCTTCTTGTCCTCGCGCAGTTTTCGCAAGCTTTCTTCCCGCTCATCGTTCTTCATGCTACCGTCATAGCGTGTGAAGCGCAGCTGTTCCTTACGAAGGAACGGCTCGACCAGGTCCAGCATGGAAGTAAACTGCGAGAAGACGATAAACTTGTGCTCGTGGGCCTCTGCGCGTAGCAGCCTGGTGAGCTCGCGGATCTTGGCGGAGGAAAGAATGCTGTGCTTGTCGCTTGGTGGCGAAGGGTCGTACGCGGACGAACCATGAGAGTCGGATTCTTCAGAGTCTGATTCTTCCTCTTCAGAGTCTTCTTCTTCTTCTTCAGAGTCGGATTCTTCCTCTTCAGAGTCTAATTCTTCTTCCTCAGATTCTTCTGCGTCGTCGTCGTCGTCTTCTGAATCAGTCTCGGATTCAGAACCACCGGAGGCAGAAACGACGGCCTTTGATTTCTTGGGTTTCTTATCTTTAAGCGTCTGAGCAGCCAGATTTTTGGTGATTTCGGAAACAGATAAAAGTGAGTCGTCATCTGAATCGTCATCCACAGACTTGTACCCTTTCTCCTTTCTGGCGATGGAGTCATCCACCACAAAGCTGTCGAGATTGCTCTCATCGTCGTCATCTTCTTCAGAATCTTCAGAGTCCTCTGATCCTATCGAGTCCCCTCCACCTTCTGCATTTTCATCTTCCTCTCCGCCAGCCTTGCCTAGTCGTAAAGCGCCTCGCTCGTCTTCCGAGACAAGCCAGCTGCCATCAGCTTCTTCGTCTTCGTCTTCACTGTCGATAATAGCATTGCGGTTTCGACGGCGGCGAGAAGTTTGCTTTGGCTCTTCATCTTCATCGTCGCTGTCAACCACAGCATTGCGATTTCGTGGCCTCCGTGTTCTTGGTATAGTCTCTGCATCGTCATCTTCTTCCTCCTTTTTGTTCTTTACACTCTGCTTCGGCTCTTTTACCTTGGGCTCTTTTACCTTAGGCTCCCTCACCTTAGGTTCTCTCACTTTGGGTTCTTTCACCTTGGGTTCTTTCATCTTCGATCCGGAAGATACAATCTTTGTAGCCTTCTTGGTCTCCCCTTTCTCCGGCTTCGTCTCTCCATAAAAGAACGCTAGATCCGAAGCACACTCGGCACAGTTGTCATTCCCAGCATCCCGCTGTTTCTTCTCCACCGGCCGGCCACAAATGCTGCATTCTTTAGTACTTATCCCCATACCTGACAGCAAATCGGCCACCGAGTCAACATCCGCATCTTGCTGTTTTGGACTTGAATAGCCCGTGGATAAGGCGTCCTTGTCCGCTCCTAGCTTGCCTTCAAGAAGCTTTGGGTGATTGCACGCTTGCCTTAGACGTAGCAGCAGTGTAAAGGCATTAGCGTAGCTTATCTTCTCCTTCATCATCTTGGTTATGCTTCGGTCGGCGCGAGCTTCCAATCTTTGATAAAATCTGCGTTCCGCGGGAGACAGCTCGGCAGCAACAGTGACTACCTTGCGGTTTGTGTGTCTGAACCCATTAACAGTGGCTGCGCCATCAGCAGACGGCACTCCACCAGGAACGAGTGCGCCATCCTGTTTCAAGATTTCTTTTGTCCGCCTCTTCATGAAACAGCGAAGAAAGCTGTGAAGCCTACCGAGCGCAATATGACCTTTTCCGCCCTTGAGGGGAAGTTCGATATGATCTTTCCACGCTCGAAGATCACTGTAGGGCTTGATGCGAAGAAAATTGATGAGAGATTGCAGCTCCTCGAGGTTATTCTGCATCGGCGTACCTGAAAGGCACCAACGGTATTCGGATTGTAGTGCGCAGCAAGCCTTGGTGGCTTTTGCATTGCGGTTCTTGATAGTGTGTGCCTCATCCAGGATAACTCGCCACCAATGAAGCCCAAAGCAGCCTCCCTTGACACCATCCAGGAATTTACCATGTTCAGAGACGAGAATCTGGTAAGTAGTAATGACAACATCATAGACCTTGAGATCTTCAGAATTCTTTGTCCGCTGAGGTCCATGGTGCACGAGAACGTTCAACCCGTGTGTTGTGGCTACCTTCTCGCTGATTTCCGATTCCCATTGCCTGATGAGTGCTAGAGGGGCAACAACAAGAGTCGTCTTGTCAACTTTTTGGAACGATTTATGCCAGCCATCTTCGTCTTTCCTTGGTTTTTGGTTGAGGAGAATGAGTGAAATCGACTGTAGCGTCTTTCCCAGTCCCATGTCATCAGCAAGCAGCCCGCCCTTGGGGACGGTGCCCTTCTTGACCGGCCCAAGTTCACGGCCTCGCATCCAGTTCACGCCTTCAACTTGGTGAGGAAGCAGTGGCACCTTGAGGCCATCCACATTGCCGTCTTTGGCAATAGTTTTGGGATCTTTTGGCACCGAGCTATCTTTGGCTTTCTTGTCTTCTCCTCGTAGTTGTGGCTGTTGCGCTTCGTCGGCTTCCACTCCTTCATCGTCATCGCCCTCCATGCCTCCCTCCAGCAAGGCCTTTAGATCCTGGTTAGCTTTGGCAGGATCTGTATAGAATGTCTCGTCTTTAAGACGCGGTTGATGAGGTATTGGCGTCGATGTCGATGTCGGTCCCGGTCCGATCGAAGAGAACATGGGCGGGGGAGGAGCATGGCGAGGCTCGTAGGCTGGCGCTCTGGGCCCAGACACCCGGTTGCTGTCGAGATGATGCTCCGGACGGGTCTTCTGACGGATGAAGATGTCGGCTTTCTGCTTACGAGAGGACATCATCTTGGTCGGGTGCCCAAAAGTGGGATGTTCCGTTGCAGACGCAAATCCGCCGCTGGTGTCGGCTTGCGCATTGCCATTGCGAGAGGACCAGTCGCCCATCAAGACGGTGATGTCGGTGTCGCTATCAGGCGACTGCTCTCGCTTTTTGCCGTCGCTACTGGCAGCCGCAGTCCGCGGCGTTCTTTCTTTGACCATGTTTGGAGTTGCTTTCCTGAGAGAGGCTGGTGAATGTTGAAGTAGGAGTTTGGGCAATGGCGGGGCAAGGCTTTAAAAGGTCCAATTGTTGACTTATTGGGCGTCGATTTGTATGCCCTGGGCTGAAATCATCAGGAGAGAACGAAAAGCAGGAAAACCCGTCCCGTTTAAATTAGGTAAAAAAGAGTGAAGAGAAATAAAACGAGCATCATGATTGGTGGCTGTTGGCTTCTTCGTTCCGTTGTGCTGTTCTCACTGCATCTTGCATGCATGCTGTCGTAAACGGCCATACGGCAGCATTCACGGCTGCCACATGCCAGCAGTCACTTCGTAAATCGTAAACGCCATGACATAATTGCCCCAGCAACTGACAGCCGCCACACCAAAAAGGAGAGGCGTCCAATAGCCTAACAAGCACTGTGATGAATAGAGGAAGGCCTACGTCTCACACAGTGTTTGTAGTGGGGGTCAACGGCTACAAGACTACTAAGATCCTTTTCGCGGGAAAACTGTAGAGCTACAACGGCTTTGGTGGTATATAGTGTAGATTTAGCTATGCCTAAAAGCTTTGAAATTTTTTATGTGAGAATGTGTTGACATCTCTAGCCTTTATTCTGATCCTCTCCGGGCCCCATGTCCTCATCTTCAGATTCCGAGCTTCTGTATCGCCAGGTCATTACTCACTCCTCGTCCACAAGCAAAGTTTTTCCAGTATTGAGTTCCAAGAATTTAGTAAACCAGCTTGAAGATGTCGTTCTTGACGAGGAAGCCAGTAATCTCGCCACCGGGGCCCTGGCTGACGCTGACCTTGAAGTTCTGGACAAAGTTTATCAGGTTCTCGTCCTCGTCGACCTAGGGTTAGTTGTATGCGTCAGCGACATCCCATCTTACTTGGTATTACTTGGGGATCTGGTACCTTGAGCTTTCCTGTTACCAGAATCAGGAGGTCGTTATCGGCGAGCTGGGCATCGAGGGTGGAGAGCTGGTGGCCGCTCATCTTGAAGGGGAGGCTCTACACAGCCGTTAGAACTTGGCTTCCTTATAGCATAGGTAAAGAGTATTACATACCGTGAGCTTCTCCAGAATAGCGTTGGCACCCTCAAACTTCTGAGACTCAAAGGTAAGGACGGACTGGGGAGTCTGTGTAGAGCGTTAAAACCTCATCGAAATGCCGTTTGGCCGAGTCGCAACCTACGTAGACGGCAGCGAGGCCGGCAATGTTGGTGCTCATGCCCGTAAAGAAGCCATTGACAAACTGCTCTGTTCGAGAAAGCGATTTCGCGTTAGAAAGCTCAGCTCAGCGGTAGCTGTATCGTAGACACATACTGGCGATTTCCTCGACGTCTATTGCAGTTTTGCGTGATTAGTTCGTTACGGCGCATCGCTAGAGGGGGTTGTTTGACGTCTTACTGGCCATTTTGACGGTTGGGGGTTCGATTTTCGGATGGAAAACTGGCGGCTGTAAGTCTCGACTCAGGAATCAGAGGTTCGGAGAGGTCGTGGGGAGGCGAACAAGAGATGTGTACTCGCAGTTGGATTTATCGCAAAATGTGCCCAAGGCTGTGAAGACGATAAACGCAGGGAGCGATGGTGGGGTAGGCAGATGAGGGACACACAGTGCAAATTATCTACTAAGCGCATATAGCTGGGTCATAGCTGTGTAAGTGCATAAATGGTGGGATAGGAGCTCTGGTAACGGGGTGCATGTATCTAAAAGGATGTCCGTCTATATCTTGAGCCGCCAAATTTTTTTCATGAGAGTAGGATTTTCAACTCCAGCTCTAGGGCCAAAGCTGCGATTAACCCGACACATTTTTCTCTTATTATTCTTCGTATCTTGTTGTTGCAATCGCAGCAATGAATTGATCTGCAACTATCTGGTAAGTCAATTAGCTTTTATACCAGCTGAATGCCGCCCTCTCTCCTGATGATAAAACTTAAGAACGGCCAACTGAATTTGATGTTGAATTCTTAATCACCAACTTTTTGTCTGACAATACACAAATACACTCTTCTTTGCACACTTCTCATTATATGATATCCTGTATGGGAATGTACAGCCGCTAACAAGACTGCAATACAGCTAGGCAACGGCGATTTTCTCGACCCTCTACGCAACTCGTCTGAACAACACCTTGCCTTCGTACATGGCATCCATCCGATTCTCCCACGTAATCTCAACGCCGGATGCTTTTCCATCCGCTCCCAGCTTGAATTCTGCTGCTACAAATTCTTCGAATCTGACACCAGACCATATCGACGCAGGTAGATACACTATCCAGTAGTCGCCCGTGACATGATTGAAGTGCATCGAATAGTTCCATGTTGTCTCTGGACGATCGGCAACCAAGATGCTCTCGCCCGGCTTATCTGGGTGAGGCTCTTTGCGAAGAGTAATGTTGCCGTATCCTGGATCGTAGTATGTGCCCGCAAACTCGCCCACAGCCAATGTAGGGGGCGATGCGGGATCTTGTCTCTCGGGATAAAGAACGTCCACGGCATGTGCGTATTGCCAAGACATGTCCTTTACCACCTTGTCCCATCTTTCAAAAGTCAGCATCTCATGCACGGGTGTCCTTGGGGGTAAGGCCAACAGAAACATACTTGGCACCGTAATCCACGCGATCCTTCTGGGGAATCCCAAGCTTATCATCAATGAGCTTCCACGCAACGGTTTCTTCCAAAGGTTGGCTTATTGCCGTATTTCCAAAAACCACCACTCCATACATGGCCTCTGGGAACCAATATACCTCGGACGCAAAAGCATGCATCCCTCCACTATGAGTATACACCACATGGCCCTTGTGTAAAGTCCTCATCCAGCCCAGTCCATACAGCATAAGATCATACCCAGGCGCAAGATTAGCATCCCAGAGCGTTCTGGGGGATCTGATGTCCTTGTGCACATCTTCGGAAAGAGGTCCGGATTGGTGGAGCAAGCTCTTCACCCATTTGGCATAATCAAGAGCACTGGACAACACTGCACCTGCTCCGCTGACTTCCATCACAGGCATATGAGGCACCCCGTATACTCCTCTTTGTCCAGATCCCAGTAGTATCCAGAGGCCAAATGCTCAGGGCCATCTCGAGCATCCTGCAAGTCAAACTTGGTCGAGTTCATGCCCAGCGGCCCCCATAGCTTCTCCTTGAGCACGTTTCCGAGCCATTTACCCGTAATCGTCTCGATGACATGCGAGAGGACCACGTACATGGTGTTGCAGTATAAAGGCTTTACGCGCGGTTCATAAGTAAGTGGCAGGTTTCTCATATTCCGGACGATATCCCGCGGAGTTTGCATCCTTCCATCAACAGCCCAGTGCCAGGAACGATCGTGACGAGCCATGCCTGTTCGGTGGCTGACAGCATCGTTCAAGGTGATGTGATTCGTCGCCCACTCGTCTTGTAGGACGAAATCGTCGCGGATAATGGACGAAATAGGCGTTTCCCAGCCTTGCGACAACGCTGAATAGTTGCCGGAATGAATCAGAGCGGATAGGACTGCAGCCACCTGCGCCTTGGTTGTCGAGGCGCCGTACCACAGAGTCTCTGGAGTAGCCGGGACATCTGGCAGCGTGGCATATCCATAGCCCTACAAAAGCAGCATTGACTATCAGTATTACCGACAGCAATCAACAAAAGAAACCCTTACCTCGGCGTAGACTTCATCCCCGTCAATCACAGCCACCGCAACGCCAGGAACCTTCCACTCATCCAATCTCTCAAGCACAAACTCCGCAAACTCAGACGTCAGCGGATTTCCACTCGCAGCGTGTTCTTGAGATGCAATTGGCTTCTGCTCATTCTGGGCGTTTGCCGCATTTCCTTGACCCCTCACTGATACGACGCTCGCAGCGAGGCAGAGGGTCGGGATGATGCGCCACGGTCGACCCATGACTGAGTGTCTAATATAACGAGATCGCGTGAATAGCCGTGCCTTAATTATTCCTTTTACTACAAGTATATAAAAAGGGCAAGGCTACCACGGTGTAAATTGTAGACTTGGTGCTGTACTTATACAACTATGTAGTATTTGGAGTAGGCCAGCGGCTATAGTACCCATCTTACGTCAACGGATCCTTCGAATACCTAATTCCTGCGAACCAAGGCGATAAACTCTGCTTACCTGACGTTGCATTCACATTTGACTATTTGGTGGGAATAGGCCGATAGCCATAGTACGATAGTCCCATCTTACGTCAATCTTGAGAACATGCCATCGTCCTACTTTGCAAGATATAATTCAAAAGAAACGAGAATTATTTGACCACGAAAATGAAGTTCAAGCAATATCACAGAAAACGTGATTTTGGTCATTACGTTCATATTTCTTGCGTATACTCTAAAAGGATAGACTCCTCAGTCGTTTTATAAGCTCCGCTCAGCACGACAAAAAAAACTCGATTCCTGATGCAAGTCTAACAAGTTTTTTTTTTTTTTCAGTTCCCGTATATAGCCAACCCTTTCAGCATGCCGTAAAAGCATAACATACCAAAAAAAGTGGCGGATGAGCAGGACAGCTCCAAAGTTATCGCCATTATCTATAGTTAGAGAATGCAAACCAGTCCATATAGCCCATCTCCAGCCGGTAGCCTGCAGAAGTGCTCCCTTCAAGCGCTGCAATGGAAGTCGAGAACAGCATCTCAGAGTTTCCAGGCGCCCCTATTTAATCCCATCCGCATTTATTCCTGCTCTCCATTTTACCAAATCCAGTGAAAAAAAAAAAAAGGAGGGGGTGAAAATGAATATGAAAAAAAAGTGAAAAAAAAAAAGTATTGGTTTCAATCCACACTCTGCAAATCGTTCGTACATCATGACCCATTCCCATAAAGTGTAGTCGTTAGTGACCGGTCCAGAATTCTCTCTGCTAACTTTGGCTCGCTCTGCATGCTTTCGTTTGATCATTCCAATAAGCAAGGTATTAACATGTATAAATTTGAGGTCATCAAATTCGCCAAGTTATAGCGTCATGCTTCAGCACACGTATCGCTCTTACTATAGCTCTTCCTCTTCTTCTATTTTTATTTCGGGCTTCACCAAAGCTGGCGATTCTTTGGTAGGAGACTCAGCACCACTTGAAGTAACTGTTCCCAGAGCTGAACTCAAGCTTTGAGTAGTAGAGAATCTATCTCCAGTAGTATTGGTCTGATCAACGCTTGGTCGTGCCTTTTTGAGCGGGCTGCCAACCATTGCCGCAGCAAGAGAGTCAAAATTGGCCTGCAGGCTTGAGCTTGCACTTGGTGCTGATCCGCCTGACAATCCTGGATCGGCCGGTGAATCGGTTCGTTGCGATGTTTCTGGGGTAGAATTTGCGTCTGGTTCGGCCGAGTGTGCCCTCTTAAGCTATATGAGAATTGATGTTAGCGTTCGAGCTCCATATGGATTCGGAAAGGGTCAAGTTGAATCATACGTGTATACGGTTAACGCCATCTGCTAATTCGCCTTGGAATTTGGCATCTTCTGGAGCTAGCTTGGAGCTAGTTTCCTTGTCGGCTACTTCCTCCATCTTGCCAATGAGTTCATTTTCGTCATCGTCATCGTCGCTGTCATCAGCAACATTGCCGTTGCTCTTCTTCCTAGCCTTTCGTCGTCGTGCCTCTTCGGCTTCCTGGTCTCGGAACGCAGAAAATCCGACTGTGCCACCGGCCTTGAGAGGTCCTAGGTTAGAAAAGTCTATCTGACCTGAGCGTCGTTTGGCCGCGAGAGCTGTTGTCTGTGAGTTCTTGGCTGACTGGAGGACGCCAATCTTTTGCAGTTGTCCTATTTCGGTATTAGCCAGAGAAATTGGGAGAAAGAGGAGCGCATGTAAGCAGGTGATCGAACTCACTTTCGCCACGGTAAAAGAATGTAAAAGTAGCATAAGGCTTGTCTGGGCCATCAATTCCAGTAACTGTTTGGGTGCTGATGGTCTTGGGATCGAGCGTCTTGGGTTTAGCGAAACTCGTAGTGTGCTCAACATCTGCGTCGATTCCGTTGCCATTCTCATATTCGTCATCTCCATCGTGTGCATCAAACTGAGGAGAGTACTCTCCCTTTTTTATTTCTCCTGAGGCTAGAACGCGGAACATGGCTACCTTGATCTGGCCTGTTGCCTCCGGAGGTTCATCATCGTCGTCAGACCAAGAATCGGAGTCGTCATACACGGGCTCGATTGGCGAGCTTTCGTCGCCATATCGCAGAGTGCCCTTTCGCGCATCTGAATCCATGCTGGAGTTGCCTTCCAGGGTCGCTGCCTGTCGCCGCCTCCGTCTTTCAAACTTCTGACGCCGCCTCTCAAGCTTTTCTGCAGCATCGTGGCCCTTGAGATCTAAGCCGTTAAGCCAGCGCTCGAGGCCAACCTCGCGGAAGAGGAATTCACGCTCGGCCAAGCCGCCGCCTTCAGCATCAGGGACTTGGACCCATCGACTATTGACCCAAGTCTCCTCGCCAGGGCGCAGTAAAGTGGCCACCTCCTCCTTGCCCCTCCCATCGAAATAAATATAGGCGGCAATCGTTTCGTTTTCAGAGTTTGTCAAGGGCACGTAGGGAGCCACAGCTCCAGGCTTGCCTCGTTCATTCTGGGAGCCAGGGTGGAGACCTCCAACGAATTGTGGCTTCGGGTACGGGTTGGCCTCGGACGGCTTTGGGGCCGAGTACGGGATGGGAAGGCCGGGCGTCAACAGCGTGATCGAGATGGCAAACTTGGCGGGCTCCGGCTTGTTGCCTGGGTTGAGGGTCGGCTGCGGCACGGGAATGTACGTGCTAATGCGAGACAGCCTCGACTGCTTCTGTATGCCGTACTCGGGTAACGGAGCGGAGTTGGCATGGATGCTAACCGCAATACCCTTGAAGCAGGGCATCGTAACGGGAACGAGGCGGTTTGCGAGAGGGAAATTGTCGCTCGAGGGTGGGATTTTGGGAGATTTGGGCTGTTTAAGAGCTGGTGGGCGTTGGGAGACGAGGGAGGCGTCGACTGTTTGGCCAAGAGAGGGCGGTGGGGGGGAAACTGATCAAGCTTGGCGATTAGAGCTCCGATTCACCAGCTAGCCATCCATGTGACGAGCAAAAAGCGTCGGGTGAGGGCGAGTGCTGCGCACCGGAAGCAAGAATGGGGGACGACCAAAAAGACACGGGCGATGAGTTGACTTTGCGTTCACCAAAATAATCACAAAAGAAGCACGGCCATGGCTTGCTGCGAATAAGCACCCGAGGACGGCCTCGTCAGTGAATGGTTGGAAGGGGGGGCTATTTGGGGGGGTCTAATCCCGCCCGCATCAGCGGATCATCTCTTAGTCCGATCGGGACCTGCTGGGTACAAATTCCAGCCCGCCTGTTCTAGAGTGCTTGGGCGCCAGCTGCAGTGCTGTCACGGCCGCCTCATGCATGAATGCCACAAGCCAGCTGGTTTTCACCGCAAGAATGGAGCGCATGCGCTGGCACTGACTCGCAGCTGCGCTTTGGCTGTGCCCTAATTCGGCCGTGCTGGCAAGGGTTATTGGTATTTGCCGCCAGGAAAGCTGTTCCGTGTCTCTGGCTGGCAGCCGTTGGATCATGCGGCCTGGCGGCGCTGCAGCAATAGCGCCTACCGGTCAAGGGTCTCAGGGCCTTGGGGCTCTGGGGGGGGCAGAAAGGTGGCATTCGCTATTGCGGATCATGCCGCCCAATGAATTTGAACCCAGAGCCCAAATGAGGCCCTACTCTGGCGCTCATTGATTGAAAGTAAGGTAGCTAGTAGGCCTGGCAGCTTTATTAACTTAGACGGCGATCAAGACGTTTCAAGAGAAGAGCAGTTGGCAATAGTAGGTAATACCCAACAACTGGAAGGCGTCTGAGTGGGCGCTATTACAGGGTCATCCATTCATATGGGTGTTAATGAAGATCAATTGATAAACAAAGAAAACACGTCTACCGCTAACAAAAGTTGGTTAATTCATTGGGGTATCTGGTAAATATTGCAATACCACTCAACTACATGCTCAGTCTACTGCTCCAAGCGCGATTGCGATTTCCTCCTGCGAACACTGCTGCTCCCTTCTCCACTGTAGCTGGTACCAATACCCGAGTCTCGAGGCGATTCAACATCTTCTTCATCATCAGCTTCTTCGCCGGCAACAGGTATCTCATAAAGAGGCTGTTTATGCTCTTCCTCGTCTTTGATGTCTGGTTCGTGCTTCAAGGCAGGCTGCTTTCCGTAAGTAGGGAACTGGTGCGGATGATCTGATCCACCATCATTGTCATCATTCTCGTCAGAGTCTTCCGGGTCTGTCGCTTCTTCTGTTGTCGACTGGCGCTGACTTTTTCGAGTCTTGTATTCCAGTTTGTTCGACGAAGAAGATCCCATCAAAGCGCCAAAGATGGCCCAAGCAACGCTCATAAAGGCAAGTTCGCAGACCCAGAATACCATCGTAAACGTCATAAAAGTCAAAAGGCGGTAGTGAAACATGAGCCATCGGAGGCCGCTAAGCTGCGCCGTCATCGTAAGTGAAGCGCTGTAAATCTGAATCTCCTGCCCTGCCTCAATCTCCACATACGCCGACAAGGGAATGGAAGAATCCGTCGGGAAAGCGACTCGCTCGGCTACTGGTATTTTCATCATGCAAGTCTGCGCCGTTGGGAATATCAGGTGGTAGAGTAAGAACAGAACGCGCGATGCCAAAGAAACCACGGGGTCGATGTAAGGAAGCAAGGCCGGCCTTCGTGAGTGGAAAAGCACATCGTTCTGCTCGAAACTCGGTTCACGATTGGCGAATTTCCGCGCATCTTCAGCTAATGCGTAGCCATTCTCGGAGCCCAGCAGATATAGGCTGACCATAAAGTTCCCTCGTTCGACATTGGGAGGCGATCGCGGCATTGAAAGGGTAACGGAGATGTCGTAGTCTTGCTGCGGCTTCAGCAGCGGCACGGTCAGCGCCGTAAGGCCATATGGATTAAGACCCGTCCTATACAGGCCAAGAATCAGCAAATGATGCGCCCGTCGTCACTATACCATCGCAACTACAACTATACGCACCCATATTGCAGATGAACTGGCGTAGTGACAAACTGGTCAGGCACAAAGTTCTGGAAGAAGAGCACAGAGGCAATCGCAGCCAGACCAAGCAGTGTCACCGCTCCAGAAACGAGCAACGCGATATTGACAGCGGCCCTCTGGACGGGCTTCGAGGTGATAACACGCGCAGTCTCCTGGAATGTTTCCTGGCGTACATGACTAGCGTCAGCTCAAGGAGCTTCAAGATGCAGACCAAATAGCGAAGCAGATTGCGATTACCATGGCAGAAAAGTCGAGCAGATTAAATCATTCCATAGACGTTTGGGATATCCTTTCAGTCAGGAGACAAAAACTGCAAAGCACATGAAACGTCGAGGGGATGTGCGAAACACAGCGAGGCACTTGCAATTTGAAGTTTTGGGACCTGCATTTGTTGATTTAGGTATTGACATGAGAGCATGTGATCAACATGACGTCTTAGCCGATGGTGGCGGCAGCAAAGGGTACTATAAAGGTACTTTCTCCTGACGCTAGGGCGGCTACATTCTGTGCAGAAAATACCGCGGAATAGATGTACTGCGCTTGTAGTTTCAGCTAATTACCACATTTAGCAGGCCTACCCATATCAATTAAGTGCTGGACTTGGTATCACGACAACGCCAAGTTTCCAGCAGACTACATATAGACTAACATTTCCAAAAGAAGAGGAAACAGTAGGGGGCATACACAATCTCACGCATCTCCAGGAGGATTGAGCGGAAAGGAAAGGACAGGATTTATTAACAAAGAGCACCCATATAAGGATCGCACCACTATAATCGAATGAAACCAAGCATAAACAGTAAGTCTGAGTGTCCTTGCAAAAACCGCAAAAAAACATCATCAAGATCATATACATTCAAACCAGCCATAAACAGATTCGTCGTGTTTATCATTCAGAAAAAATAAAGGGGGTTGGAGCGAAGGGGAATAAGAATGAAAGAAGAAGAAGAAAAGCGGCATCACACAGCAATAGAATAGCTCCTTATTCGTTGCCCATTTAACAAGGCTGGAGGTAGTTGCTTGGGACCAGCCCAATTTGGCCATTTCCGCTGTGGACTTCTGCTTCCCACCATCCATCATCTTGGTGACGATAGACGGCAAGGTAGTCGCCTTTAGCGAAGCCAAGTTCCTCAGGGATAGCAGCTTGATACATGTACACCGCGCGCGCTATCACATATGTCAGTCAATCTATTGCTAGAGATTCGTGGGCATATATTAGGAAAAGAGAGAAACAACTTACCCATATGTAAAATTGGTCGTCCATCTCGCGAATATTGTCTGGACGGGTCAGCCACGCTTTTGCTGCGCTGATGGCCTCCATCATAAAGGCCCATGGCTCGCGACCCTGGCCGACTAGAGGCCCGGCTTCTGGTAGAGCCATAACGATCATCGCCGCCACCGGGAGAAGCTAACTGCATCGCCATTTCAGAGCCGCTATAGCTACTTCCCGGACGGCTCTGTGAATAGTTGTTATAGTCCCCTCTGTAGGGATTTGGTGAAGCCCCCCTGGTTGAGCCCCTAGTGGACCCATGAGGAGATGCCCCGCGGTAGTATCCTTGATCTGGACCACGGTTCACACTGGTCGAAGAATTGTTTCGCTGATGGTAAGGGTTTGGCGATGCCGAGTGTCTAGGATCATTGCTCATTTGCCGGTGAGGCTGGGGAGATGCGCCACGAGCAGCAGCTGGAGAGGCCGAGCGATCGTTGCCTCGCGTACCAGGTCGTGAAATAGGAGAGGGAGCGTTGCTCGCAGACCCTCTACGGCCGTCATCGCCGTAAACACTTCGTGTCTGGTTCGCCACCTTTTGGGAAGCTTGCTTCATAGCCCTGGATGTGACGGCTGGAGGCGGCACTCCCAGCCTCGTCACCTGGGTTTGAGCTTGATACGAAGGCGGAGGTGTGCCGCGCGTGGCGGCAGCTGCATCATGGCTACCAGGAGCCGGGAATGCTCTTGTCATCGCTGCCTCTGTGTTTGGAACAGGAGTAGAGATGCCATGATAGTGGTCGGCCGACATTCTCACCGAAGCTTGCTTGCCTACGTTGACATTCTTGAGCTCGGCCAAGGCTGCTGCAATGGGATCCGCCGGCTCAGCCTTCTGGGGCACCTGTTGGGGTTTCTGTCGGCTGGTATCAGGGGTCGTAACGGGGAGCACGTTCTGTCCCACACCAAGAGCCAGGCTTGCATTAGCATCAATTGGCTCTGGGCTAGCAGTCCGTTCTTTCAGCAAATTCCTAGTCTGCGGTTCGCTATTTCCGTAGGGCTGAGGTCGGCGGACGGGGCTTGTCGATGTCTGAGATTGAGACGGGTGCCAAGTGTTTCTGTTGCTAGGTGCACCACCAGCGGCGGCAGCAGCTTGCAGATCCTTGGTGCTCTTGCGTCTAAAGGGGCTGTGGTTCTGGAAGAAACCACTTCGTTTCTTGAGTGCTTGTTTATCAGGGCTTGACGAGAGCGGCGACGAGAGCGGCGGATCTTGCTTGGAAGGGGACATTTTGCCGCTTTGAGGTTCCTGGCTGGAAGCCGACGTAGGATCCGAATATTCGCTGCGAGAGTCTCGGCTCGACGGTCTGGCAGATTGGATCTGGGAGCTGCTAGCTGAAGGAGGGCCAGGGCGGCACAGCATCGTCATTCCATCCTTTGGATATGGATCATGGGGGCTCGTTCCTTTAGGACCCTGCCGAAGATTATCATATGGCGATGGAGGGTGTGAGCCTGTTTGTGACCTGCGAAACTGGTCGTCTGTAGCTGGTGGCTGTCTACGATACTGGTCTTCGGCCGCAGGTGGTTGCCTACGATACTGTTCATCAGCTGGAGGTGGCTGTCTCCCATATTGTTGCGGCTGCTGTTGCTGCGGCTGTTGTTGCTCGTCAGGTGGGGGCAGCTGCCGGCGATGCTGGTCGCCTGGGCCAGGCTGTTGGCGGCGATATTGATCTTCTCCCGGTCCTCCCGGTGGCGGAAGCGCTCGATATTGGCGTTCATCCATGCTTGCTGGTTGCGGCTTACGGAATTGATCCTCCGAGGATGCGCGTGCAGCTGGCAGCATCTTCTGAGGGCTCTTTTGAGGAGTTGCCGCACCCTCACGGCCAGTTGGCTTGACTGGAGGTCTGTGAGCCAAATCGTTCGCCAGCGCGGAATTGGGATCGTGATGCGATTCAAACGTGGAAGGCTGTGGTGAAGACGAGCGGAAAGCCGGATTGATACTCCGGGGAAATTGCGCCACGGTATAGTTGTTTTCATCTTCGGAAGCTTCAGAGTTGGTATCGTGGACATCGCCGCGGACGAAGTTGATGTACTTGGGGGCCTCGGGGATCTCTTGGCCAGTACCACGCTCGTTTATGAAGGTGATAATGTCAGTCCCCACGTCCATGTTCTCTAGGGAGAGGCGAATCTTCTCGCAAGCAGCATCGTCGCTAACGCAAACTGTCGACGCGACATTGGCATACGTCCAAAGGCTGTTCTTGGTAAAATCGAGCCTCTCTTCCTCAAGGTCCTGAAACTTGTCGGCAGCGGCCTTCCACTCTCTGTTCCATCGGACGGTGGTCTCCTCCAACACCTTGACGGCATTCTCGTATTCCGTGTTCGAAGTCGCGAGGCTGATTTGAGTCTTCTCCAGCTTGGCTTTGTTTCGACGCTCTTCTTGACCCATCACCATATGGCCTTGTGCGAGATAACCTTTAATTTTCAAGCATTCCTGTTCGTATTTGTCCCGAGTCTAGTCCAAGTCAGCCGAGGAACGTTTAGCATCTCGCGTGTGCCCCTTACTTTGTTTACTTGATTTGTTTGTTGAACCTTGATCTTGAGCAGCTTCTCCACAGTGCCCTGAACAATCTTGCGTCGTTCCTTGATGCCTCCTGCGAAGGCGGCCAGCGGTTCTTCGAGCTCCGTCTTCATTTGCGCAGCAATGTTTTGATGCTGCTTGGCCATGGCCTCGAGTTCGGTGCGGACCGTTTCCATAGAAGCTTTGAGTGTCCCGCTTTCATGAGTGCCTATGGTTTTCTTGCTCAGATTCAACAACTTTCGGGCATACTCATCTTCGATCGAAGCTCGTGCTGTACATGTCGCAAGTTAGTAACTAGTCGTTATGGGACCATGAGTCCATCATCTTGGCGGCAGGCATCCTCACCGCCATAGAAGCTTTTGAGTTCGTCGCAAGTCTGCTTTGAGTTGACCATTCGGTCGAGAAGGGGGGTGACGCCAGCATCGTCTTTGCCCCAAAAATTGTTGGCAACTGCGTCGATATTACTGTCAGCACGGTCTGCTCTATCTGGGCGCGGGTTCGCGGCGCAGGGTACTGACAAGACATTGCTACCGCCGGAGCGTCTGTGATCGCGGCAGGCATGGTGCCCGGTGGGAGTGAGGGGTCGATTGTATGCGCCAATTTTTATCGTAAATCCAGAAAGCGATCGAAATGTTTCGTGGGAGCGCGGAAGGCCTCTGTCGCATGTATCAACGCGCAGCTGCTCGAATGTCACGGGTGGTTGCAAGACGCAGAGGATGCGGGTAAGATGCATAAGAACCCGTCCAGATGGATAGCCGCCGCACCGCCAAAGCAGGACAGTGGCGTTGTTTAGAGTGGCTGAAGCGTTGGCCAGGAAACAGCCCAGACCGGCGCGGCTGCGTCACGTGAGCCTCCGCAGCGAACCTAATGGCTGGCCCAAGGCAGCGCGGGCTGCCACCCTGCCTCGACAAAGGCGGAACAAATCGCCGCCCTCGTCTACGCTTCTTTTTGCGGTACTGTCCGGAGCCTCTTCCACTCCATCCTGCACCCAAGCCTTCGAACGAGACCCTCAGACGCTCAAACCTGCCTCGACGCACTTGCTGATCCACCCTCTCGGCCGCTGCCTGACTGCTGCTTTTCGCCTTTCCAGAAGTCGCACAATTCCCTGCGCCATCTGCCAATTCAGCGTCTTGGTACTGCCACGAGGATCTTTCACGCGAACCCACTTTGGCTCGACGTCCCGCACAGTCAAGCTTCGCTATCAGCGCCTTGGCTCGAGAGAAGCTTCTTCTTCTGCCACCTCGTCTCAGCAAACTTCGACCAACCATCATCCCAACGCCTCAGCCCCCCCCATGTAGGAACGCCTCTCGGTTCTACCTTCTGATACCTAGCCGTTACCTCTTTCGTACCCTAATCTCCTCCCGTCCTTAACCCACCGGTCTGCCTTGGCCCTTTGGCAGACACCACCTCATCCACTCTCGACCGCCGCGAATATCCCTCCATGGTCCCCCCTCCACAAAGAGCGGGATCATTCTCACCAAATCCTGCGCAGACCCTTCAAACTGGCAGTAACCACTCACCCCATCCATCGCATACTGGTATCCTCAGTGCTGGCGCAAGCCCCAGCACAAGCAGTCCAACGGGGGCCAACTCCCTGACGAAAATTGTCGTCGCCCAAGTCTATCTCTTGCTCAGTACCATTAAGGAGGATAAGGATCGTGCCAAGTGGGAGCTGCAAGTCGAGCAATTACGAAAGGTAAGCCCCTCCTTGGCTCTAAACTCCCGGATGGCTCTAAACTCCCGGATGGCTCTAACCCCGCTGGCCACTATAGCTCATCGATGAACACGGCATGGAGGTCTTTTCCAAATACTTCACCCGGTTGGTGGCGGGCAATGCACCCCAGATATTCCCGGGCCTCAACAGACCCGTTGCCAACCCTGGCAACTACCACATTCTCGTTGGTGAGATGCGCAAGATTGCACACGATGTCGATCAAGCCACAAAAATCGCAGAGTCGGTGGAAAGTGGCACGGAGGACATATTCCGCGATTTCGACCTGTCAACGTTTATGGAGCACTTCAAGCTCGATGCCTTGGAAAAGACCTTGTTAGCTTTGGCATTCAAGCTTGGGTCTCGCCCTGACTTGAAAACGAAAGGTGAGACAAAGATTGCACTCCGCCATAATTTTTTTCCTTTTTGGATTCACCGCTAACGGCTGGGCTCTATCATAGCGGATGCCATCCTATCCACCAACTTCCCGACCTTCATGGACATCATCTCTCGACCGGATATTGAAGCCCACTCTGACCTCACCCCCGCCTTTATATCACTCATCATTGACAGATTTTTGCAATACTATCCTCCGAGCTTCAATGCAGCCTCTCGCCGAGATCTCCAAAATTCGGTTGCCAAGCGTTATTTGTCTGTGGACCAGGCACCCCCTTCCGAAGTCCTGGCAGCCCTCGATATCAGCAGAGTTCTAGCCGATCGGCCTACCAATTCCTTGGCTCGCTACATTCAAAAGTCTGGGCCGGACTCTACAAGGGACGATGAATCGTGCTTTCAGTTCCTGCGGGGTCGGCCGGCTAACATCCAGCTCGGCCCTGAGCAGGTTTCTGCGGCACTGACATATGCTACAGTCAGCCAAACTCCCCCTCATGATCCCGTTGTCCTCGTCAGCGCGCTCCTCCGTATTGTGCCCAAACCTTTCGATTGGACCGAAGTGGTCCTTTGTTTTGACCAGCCCTCGGCACGCATCTCTTCTGCTCAATTCCTACGCCTTTACAGGGCTCTTTTACCTATCGCCGAGGAGCCAGCGAACAATTTCGATATTCAGCGCCTGTGGGGTGGCTCTTGGAGCGAGCCGGAGGCACAGCTGTCTTTCGTCAGCGCCTACGCTTCTCTGGGCCCTGATCAACTCGATGCTACCACAATTCCCGGTCTCGAACGGAGCATCAAGATTGAAGACTATGCAAATTCGCCTCCTAACGTGCAGGAACGTGCCGCTGTCGTCGTCAAGCATCCACTTGTATCCGTGGCGGCACTGTCGGCAATATTCAATGTCGCCCTCAACTCAGTCCACGCATCCCAGAGTGTCGAAGCCAAGCGACTATTCCAAGAGGTCGTCGTCCCGAACCTTGACATCTTCTTAGTCTCCGCTTTTGAGGTTCCCAGGCAGTCATGGGCAGTCATGGCCATTGATACCCTGAACTCTCTTTTCGAGACCTTTTTATACAAGCGCTCACCCGAGTACGACTTTGTGCTCGATAGCCTTTGGAAAAAGGACAAGGAATGGGTTGTGCAGCGACTTATTGACGCGCATGCGGTTAAGCCTGTGGATCTGCCGCTCATTTTCGACCATGCAGCCAAGCATAACTGGCTGGAAGAGCTGGTGTATCTTCCAAACGGATTCGGCATTGATCTTGCAGCCTTTGCTCACGCGGAGGGCTACTTGGACTTGTCGAAATGGGCTCAGTTCAATGCTGAGAGAAGCAATGAGATTGCTCGAACTTTGTTGCAGTTCCTCATGATCAAAGCAAACCTAGAGATCCAGTTCCAGCGACCGCCAGATGGCCAGCCACCCGTGAAAACCAGTACCAGTCTCCAGGTGCGAACTGTTTCGGCATTGTTGCAGATACTTGAGGACTTCCTACCCAAAGCACCAGTTCTCGATCTCATTCTCGTCCAGCGTCACTGTATTACCGCGTACCCCCGCTTGATCAACTATGGAGAAGGATATGATGACATAATTGATGCCAATGGAAAGGATGGAAATGCTCTACCGCAAGCAGCCAATAGTAAGATGGAGGAGCATTATAAAAAGATGTACGGCGATGAGATCCAAGTCCGCACAATCGTGGAGATATTGGATCGCTACAAGCATTCGCGGGATCAGCTCGACCAGGATGTATTTGCCTGCATGATTCATGGCCTGTTCGATGAGTACAATCATTATGTCGACTATCCCCTTGAAGCTCTTGCCACAACCGCGGTTCTTTTTGGAGGAATCATTTCTCACAAGCTTATTTCTGATCTTCCCCTGAAGATTGGTCTTGGGATGATTTTGGAGGCTGTAAGGGATCACATGCCTGATGACCCAATGTTTAAATTTGGTCTTCAGGCTTTGATGCAACTCTTGGTGCGTCTTCGGGAATGGCCAGGATTCTGTAAACAGCTACTTCAAATTCCTGGCCTCCAGGGAACCGAGGCGTTCAAAAAGGCAGAGGAGATTGTTCGAGATCACGAAGAGGAGCTTGTACGTGCTCGCAATGGATCAGGCACTCCCCATGGGGTGGGATTTCCCATCGATTCCTTTGCGAACGGAACTGGCGATGAACAAGCCAGCATTGACCGTCCGGCCCCCGCGTTCGCAGCCATCAGCATTGATCCGCCCTCTGCCGAACTCGAATTCGAGGATCCAGATGATGAAACCCAGGGCAAGATCCAGTTCGTCCTCAACAACATCACCGAAGGTACCCTTCAGTCAATGTCCACCGAGCTTCGCGATATGCTCGAACGAAGGTACCAGCAATGGTTTGCTGGCCATCTTGTCGAGGAACGAGCAAAAATGCAACCCAATTATCATCATGTGTACCTGGAACTCGTCAAACAGTTTGAAGACAAAATTCTCTGGGCCGAGGTTCTCCGCGAGACGTTTATCAGTGTATCTAGGATGCTAAACTCTGAAGCGACTTTGCAGAATTCCACGGAGAGATCACATCTGAAGAATCTTGGAGGGTGGCTTGGTCTCTTGACCCTTGCCAGGGACTATCCGATTAAGCACAGAAACATTGCTTTTAAACAGCTTCTTATTGAGGCGCACGATACTAAACGCCTCATTGTCGTCATCCCGTTTGTCTGCAAAGTTTTAACCCAAAGCGCAAGCTCAGCAGTTTTCAGACCTCCCAACCCATGGCTGATGGACATCATTCACTTATTGATTGAGCTATATCACCATGCTGAACTGAAGCTCAATCTGAAATTCGAGATTGAGGTCCTATGCAAGGGCTTGAACCTGGATCACAAGAGCATTGAGCCGTCTGGAGAGATTCTCAACCGACCTGCTGCAGACGAGCCGGATAGTATTCTTGTTCAAGAGCAACTCGAGGCCTTTGAGAGCTTGTCGCTGAACGGGATCGGATCGGCGGTCGGACCTGGCTTATCTCCTCAAGTCCCAACCATTCCGGAGCTTGGACCTCTCATCACGATACCTCCTACCAACGAGATGGTTGTCAGCACCAGCAGGCTGCACGAAATCGTTCGATCAGCTCTCACTCGCGCTCTTCAGGATATTATACAACCAGTCGTCGATAGATCCGTCACTATTGCTGCGATATCAACCCAGCAGATGATTCGGAAAGATTTCATTGCCGAACCAGATGAAAACCGCGTACGTACTTCCGCTATCAACATGGTGAAGGCTACTGCCGGCAGCCTAGCTCTCGTTACGTCTAAGGAACCTCTGCGAGCAAATTTGACCAACTACATGAGGAGCCTTGCCAACGATCTGCCATCGGGTCTCCCCGAGGGCACCATTATCATGTGTGTCAACTCCAATCTCGATCTGGCTTGCAGCATCATTGAGAAGCAGGCTGAAGAGCGAGCAGTGCCGGAGATTGAAGAGATGCTGGAAAGCGACCTGGAGCACAGAAGGCGGCATCGTATTCAGCAGCCAAATGAGCCCTACCATCTAACAGGAATAAACCGATGGGCCATGACTATTCCAAGCCCTTACAAGATACAGCCGAGACCTGGTGGTCTGAATGCCGAACAGATGGCGATTTACGAAGACTTTGCGAGACAGCCTCGCACTACCTCTTCCACAGTAGCATCTCATGCGCCATCTGCATCAGAAGCTACAAGATCGCTGGCAAATGAGGTTCTACAAGATACCTACAGTACCCTGCCAAACATTCCCACACCCGCTGAGACACCTTCAATCCAACAGCTGGGCGCGCAGCTCCAGCCATATGCCCCTGTTCATAACCTTGCCGCAGCCAACGCGATGGGTAATGGACGAGCTGCCGGGTTTCAAATGGATGTTCGAGGTCTGGCAGATCGAGTCAACAAGCTGCTACAGGAGTTACTGCGCGTGGCTAGAGAAGCTCAAGAGGACCACTTCGTCGGCCTGCCTCGGCCGCATCCTGTTCTGGATGTCGTCGATGCCCTTGTACAGCTCATCATTAAGACGTCCCAAAACTCGGAAGAGTTTGCTATTTATGCCGCCGAGCAAATTAGTGCCCTCATCTTCCAGCAGGTTGAGGACAACTTGACGCTTGAGAGTCTGGTGCACGTACTAGAGACTCTGAGAAAGATTTCTGGCCCTGCTTTGAACAGCCGAGTTCGTTCTCTGTTTGCCCAACAGCCTGGGCCAAACTTCCTGAGTCTTCCTCTGCTCGCAGCGCTGATTCGGACCGATTTGCTCGACTGGAGAAACATTGATCTCGCAATGTCAAAGGTTTTAGAAGCTCGCAAGGACAGCTCGCTAGAGTTCCTCGAACATATGCTCGACCTTACAATCCTCAACAACCGGCCTATTGCGTTGTATACTGACTTTGTACGCACCCTCGAGTCAGCCTGGACATGGATATGCGAAGACCCCAACTCTACCACTGGCCAGCGGCTCAAGACCAAGCTGATGGGCTCGGTTCCTGCTCAGCCTCCTCAAGGCCCATCCAATGCCGAGGAACAGTCCATCCAACATGATCAGCTGGAGTATGTCTTCGAAGAGTGGGTACACCTATGCAATAATCATAATGCCTCAAGCAAAGCCACGACCATCTTTATCCAGCAGCTACAGGCAAGGCATGTCATCCGCAATCGCGAGGACTTTTTATTGTTTGTGCGCATCGGTGTTGATCTCTCGGTTGAGCGATATGAACACATTCTACACACTGGAGCTATTGGTGATGCGTACGTCGCAACAGACGCGCTGGCAAAGTTTATCGGCATCTTCTCCGCTGTACACTCTGCGACACTCGTGTCCCGCGCCGCCTTTTTGGACTCGGTTTTGGTATTGGTCTCGTTGATACTCAACCACCATCATGTGAAGCGAGGGGAGCACCTGAATCAAAGAGTCTTCTTCCGCCTCTTTTCCATGCTTTTCCATGAGATTTCCTCTGTATGCGAAGAGTTGCCGGATGACGACCGCTGCGACGTTATGCTGGGAGTTGCCACCAGACTCGAGAGCATCGGCCCACAGCATCTACCTGGATTCGTATTTGGATGGCTGTTGCTTATCCAGCATCGGGCCTTTATGCCTGTTTTGCTGCAGTTAGTAGACAATGCAGGATGGAAGCCTTTCGCGGACCTCGTCAGCCAGTTGCTCGGCTGCTTGAGCGAGCAGCTGAAGGCGCTCAACGTCAGCGATGCCGGCAAAGATCTCTCCAGGGGCACGGTGAAACTATTTGTGGTCCTGCACCACGATTTCCCAGACTTTTTGGCGGCCAACCACGTCAGATTTTGTGCCAAGATACCGACGCACTGTATTCAACTGATCAACACGGTTTTGACTGCGACTCCCCAGCAAAATTACGGCAAGCCTATCGAGAACAATAAAGCTGATCGGCTGGAGGAGCTGAAGACATATCCCGGCCTCATTGACGAAGCGGTTGCAACTCTGACGGAGGCTGGCCTGTTGAGCGTGCTTGACCAGGTTTTCCAAAGCGGCCCTGCGGAAGAAGCGGTGGCGCAGATTGTACACACTATCACGTCCAACGCTCCCACCGAGACCACGTTCGGCCACGTGGCTATCGCAGCGAACGCTGAGCTCATCGGTGCAGTCGTACTGTATGCCGGTCACCATGCTACTGAGCAGCCACCGCCGGCGAGTGGTTCACTGTCCATCTCAGGGAGCGAACCAGAGGTTGCCATGCTATCCCTTTTGGTGCACGAGCTACCTCCGGAAGCCCGTTATTACTTGATAGCCAGCATGGTGAACCAACTAAGGTTCCCCAATCCTCATACTGAGTTCTTCAGCCAACTGTTGCAACACATCTTTGGGAAAGATATGAACGATCCTGAGGAAACAGACATTCGTCAAGAGATTACGCGAATCCTCTTGGAGCGGCTGGTGGGATTCTGGCCCCAGCCCTGGGGACTCATCTACACAGTTGTAGAAATATGCAAGAACGAGAGAAACATGTTCTTTGAACTCCCCTTTATCAGATCAACCCCCGAGGTAAGTAACGCCCAGTTTCGATTGCGGCTTTTCCCCCTTGTCAAATTAGTTACAAGAGAAGCTCATCAAAAATCTAGGTTGCTGAACGGTTCGCCTCTGTGCTTCAACGGGTATAATTTACATCGAAAGGACTCGACACGAAGCTACGATGACACAGTGGGGAGAGGTTCTATGAGTCTAATCGCATAAATTTTGGTGCGTCGGAGCAAGGAATTCGGTTTGCTCAATTTTACTTGTCTTATCTTTTTTATTCTATATTGTCCTTTTTTTTTCTTCACTGGGAATAGAACGGAAAGGGAAAAGGGTGAACTGTCAAAGAAAAGTTCGGATCTAGTTTTGCTCGGTTGAGCATATACAAGGAGGGGGCGACTTGAGCGAACGGTATAAATGTAATACTTTGTATTAATGTACGATAAATGCTTTTTTTTTTCGATGCGAGAGGGGTGGCGTATTTGGGAGCATCTAGGGTTATGGAACCTAGCCGGATAACATTTGGGTTCAAGATGACAGTTTATGAAGAGGGAAGCAAGGGCTACGATGGACATTGCAAAGGCGAAAGGTTATGGATTTTTTTCTTTCTTTCTTTGTGAGACAAATGGCGCCGGGGCAAGTTATTCTTTATCAGAGTAGTGGCTCTACTAAATGGTAACATGTCCACGCATGACTTGGACCGCCGACCCAGCAAGTGTGACTGTATCAAGAGCACCGTCTTTGAGGGTGACGTCGACCACAATGAAGCTCTCCCTGCCCATCTCGACGCCCTGGGTGAATTCGTACCGTCTTGCCTGCGTCGTCTGCTTGTCTCCTCCGTGGATGCTCATGTAGGCCGCCAGACAGCACGAAGCCGAGCCTGTGGCGGGATCCTCCAGGTCATGGGCCATCATGCGAGTGCGCAGCTGGATCACAGGCACGCCGTCGTCCGTGGTCGAGGTGCCCGTGCGAACATGGTAGAAGCGGCCGACAAAGCCCTGCTGCCAGTCGGCATCCAGAAAATCGGCGGCCTTGAACTCCATGCTGCTGACGTTGACGGCGGCGAGCAGCTCCAGCGACGACAGCTCAATGGGCACAAAGGTCATGCCCTTGACGAGGCTGAAGACGGGCGCCGCAAGCTCCAGCTGGCGAATGGTCTCATTGCGCTGGAGGTGCACCGCGGGCTCGAGGCCCGGATAGGAGGCGAGGCTGGCGGCGTGCAGGTGGACGTTGTGCGGGACGGCGATGGAGACGGAGTCCGGGCCGGTGGGCGTGACGGGGATGGGGCCGGCCTTTGTGACGATTTGGGTGACGCCCTGGGATAGCAGCGTGATGGCGCCGCCGATGGTTGGGTGGCCGGCAAAGGGGATCTCGGCGGTGGTGAGGAAGATGTCGATGGTGCGGGAGGAGTTGGTGGCCGGGTCGGCGACGTCGTGGATGAAGATTGTCTCGGAGAAGTTGAATTCGCGGGCGATGGTTTGTTTCTGGGCTTGGGTTGGCTGCGGGCCCCAGGGGGGGGATGGTGACGACGGCGAGGGGGTTGCCGGCGAAGCGGGAGCGGGTGAAGACGTCGAGGGTTACGTAGGGGAGTTCCATGTTGATGAGGTGTATGATGTAGAGGGAGAGGTTGAGAAGAGGAAGTGGTAGATTTGTAGTGGGACAAGGGTTGGTTGAGCGTAAGGGTTAGATATAGAGAGGGGAAGACGGAAGAGTGAGGGGAAGTGGTTTGTTATAACAAGTAAGTTTATATACATCAATTGATGTGACTCTATCTTGATATTAGTACTTTTTGCTTCTCCGTTCACGGCCTCTATAGCTTCATTGCCAAATACGGAATCTTGCCTGGCAGGGCACGACTGGGTACAGACGGATGACTCTTGTAAGCTCTCCCACATATCGGAACCAGATGTCGGGCAAATGTCACCGAGGCTGCGTCCAAATGTACTTTACGCCCTTCTGTTCCTTGCTGGAATGAGCCGATGTGGAGCGCCAGTTTGTCAAAGTAAATTGATACTTGACGAAATAGTCCAGACAGGTATAGGCGGCTTTGACCTAAAATCTCGGCGCGCCGGGAGCTACTCCGCACCTACTCCGCACGTGGGAGTTGGGGAGAATTTGATGTTGTCTGTGAGCTCCGTATTCCGTAGAGGTACCATGTGAAGTAAATGCTAATTGTCTTCTTTCCTCGACCTGAGCTTAATCTGAAAGTCTTGATACGTGGCAGAATTGCTATTCTCATTTGTCCACCTGTTGTCCATTGTGACTCTTGCTCTTACTATTGCTCGGGTGCTTTTACTTGGCCAACTCATCGAGTGCTCTCTTATAGTAGCCAAACAGCATAAGAAATTGGCAGCTTTCATTGCCATTGTCCTATAGTCTACCAAACGACAGTAGCTATAGTTGGAGCTCTATAAAATCTTCGGTAATTATATCACTTGTTGCATCTGTCCATCTAGACAAGTAAAAAATATCTGGCTTGGCCAACATTCGCATTGGTATAGGGTAATGGCATCAAGCCATCCAGCTAACTGAAAGCGCCTAGCTCTAACAGCTGCCTTGAACTGTGTAATCTCCGTCTCCACCCTCGGCCTCTCCCAGCAAATATGTCAACACCACACAAAACCCAGCAATGACGGATATTGGCATCGGCCTCGACTCCCATAATCGCAACCCTAATCGCAGCCACGACAAAGCCGACAGACCCGACGACAACGATAGCTACGACAGTCACGACGGCCATGGCAATCGCACGTCGAAAAGCTACAGCCCTCGGCACGCCAGCCGTCTAAAGCTCCTCGTCCACCACGTCAAAGGCCATCCCGGGGCCTATCTGGTAGCCCTCCCAGCGCTATATTTCCGCTTCTTCCCCATCATATTCACGCACAACTCGGGGCCGCTAAGCGTGTACCTCGCCGTCGTGCTTGTCTTGATACCTGTCAAGGTGATCCTGGCAGCATGGCGGGCATACCATTCTTCATCCTACGCATCCAAGAGGCGGAAGCGGAAGGGTAGCTTCTTGTTGCCGTCCAATGGGCCTTCCACGGCGGGCAGGGCCAAGAGAGGTGGAGGAGCGGCACAATCGCTGCTTTGGCTGTGTGGTGCGCTCTTCAGCATGTGGGTTTATACGACGGGCATCTCGTCGCCATTCCCCACGGCGGCGTCCATCATGGCCTATTCCCCTACATTACAAGAGCAGCAAGCTCGCAACGCGAGCTACTTCATTGCCGCCTCCTTCTGGAACAATGAAGACATCTTGGACTCATGGACCACGCAGGCTCTCAAGCTCATCGACGTTCTTGGCCGGCCAAACGTTTACGTTTCGTTGACGGAAAACGATAGCGATGACAACACGGCCAGCAAGCTGCTGCACTTTGGCCGCGAGCTGACGAGGCGAAATATAGCGCACAGCGTCAACATAACGACAGACCTGCGCGGGTACCCCCCCCGAGAATCCCTGGCACAGCATTGAGCACAGGATGGGCTACATGGCAAATCTTCGCAACGGCGCCTTGGAGCCCCTGGAGCGACTCAACAGGCGATTCGCGAATGTCATCATCCTCAACGACGTCGTCTACCACCATACCGACGTCCTCAAGCTAATTGCGGCAGTGGGAGGAGATGATGTCAGCAGACCGCACGCCAAGTATCCCATGTCGCATCAGATGGCGAAGCCCGGCAAAAGACGCATGGCCTGCAGCATCGACATGGACGGCGCGACGGTATATGACACGTGGGTGCTTCGCGATCGTTGTGGAAGACCTGTAAGTGGCTTTTGGCCCTTTTTCACAGCAGAGGAGGACAAGAAGGCTGTACGCGAGAACCGAGTGTTGGAGGTTGGCACCTGTTGGAACGGCCTCGTGGTCCTTGATGGGGACATGCTGCTCGACCCGCCTCTCCGCAGCAAGAAGGCGGATTGGGACGCGGCAACGCTGCGCTTCCAACAGCCGCCCGCATGCATCATTTCCGAGTGCTCGCTATTGCCGTTGGCCATCACCAACGTCACAGGCGGCGCCCCAGTGGTCATGGACCCCTCCGTCATAGTGGGCTACACCGTCGGGTGGTGGAGGTATTATGCAGTCTGGCTACGCATGCCTGTCGTGCGGCTGTGGATGAACATGTTCGAGCAGGGATACTGGAACCTCTGGTGGAAATTGGGCATGGGCAAAGGCTTACGATGGGCCGGGCTGGACGACGGCAAGGAGAAGAACGAGTGCATCATCACCGGGTGGCCTAGGTGCGAGAGCACCGAGCGCGAGTATGCCGTCAAGGGAGCGATAAGACTTGGCAAGTGAGACAGACACCAGTAACCGAGACGATAGACGCAGGGAGAGCAAGATGGAAGAGCATAAGCTGTGAGACACAGTGAGACACTGACTCGACGACTCGTGTAAATCTCGACATGTCTCTTGGAGACTGAGACTGAGACTGAGACTGAGACCCTGCAGCCGGCCATCGGACGGTGTAAGTGGTCCCTTTGCTGGTATACTGTAAATGGTCTAGGTACAACGGCCACACACCGCAACACGTTAATTTCGGTGCTGGCTGCCGCAAGAGATGGATAGTGGAGTACATATTACCAGCGCAAAAGAACAGATCATTCAATGGACAAACATCTAGCACGAATGAGGACGGCTAGCAGCATTGACTACGGCATTGGGCCGAGGCATTGACGACGCACAGACAATGCCTGGGTATAGGCAGCTTGTGTAAGTCCAGGTAGGTAAAAGTGCCAAAGCAGGGCGGTGTAGGTACGGTGCCTGATCAGAACGTTTACCTGTAGCCAAAGCAAAGTAAACATCGAATCTCACTCTTTCCCAGCCACTGGCATGTCACCGCCAGCATCAATTAGCTTGCACAGCTAGTCCGAGTGCAGACTGCGAGCCCTTCATTTCGGCAAAGGCTGGGCCCATCGCATTGAGCTCCATCTGCTCTGCTCTGCTCTGCTCTCTGCTGTGGCCCGACTTACACATGACATGAAAGCGGCAGCGAGTCAAACGACTCAAATCTCGCGCTGCGGTCTTTAATCGCTTAGGGCGCTTTAACTGGCAGCCCGCCCCGCTGGAAAAAGACCCTTGGCCTCTGCGTTTTGGGGGATCCATGTCGCCGGGGCAGGGGTGGCGAAGCGGTGGCAGCAGAATCGACGGCAGGGACTGCTCATGTAAGTGAGGTCGCAATCTATTCGGAGCATTACTCCGTACTCCGTGATTGCCAGAAGCGTCGGGACACATGCCAAGCGAAACCCCAACGTAGCACTGGAGAAATTTTCTGCTTCTTTCTGCAAGTGTGTGCACACAATTTACACACCCACGCACAAAAAAAAAAAAAAAAAAATCTATCACTAATTATTTTTCACAGCCTCTTCATTTATTTTTTTTCTTCCCCTCCCCCGCCTTTGCTACAGCGGAGGACGCGAATAGAAGCTTTCCTGCAGCCACCACCAATCGAGTGGAAAAAAAAAAAAATACTTTGCAGTGTCGCAGCAACAGTGTCATGATACCGAAATTTGCCGGGCTCTGCAGCTCCGTTTTATTCGCGTCTTTTTCGTTCTAGAAGCCAGTCCGGCACACAGTAGCTGGTGCGCGTCTCCATCGCCATGATGTGGTCCCCACGACCCTGAAAACTGGAAACTTTTTCTCTCTCTTTTCTCTTCAAGTTTTTTTTTACCTCACCCGACACACGACAAGGTACTAGCAGTGGCCCCATCAGATGGCAGGCGTTAATAAAAAAAGAAAAAAAAAAGAAAATCCCCACCCTGCGATAGTCCCTGAGTGCCGAGTTGCGGACCAACCAGAGAGTGGCCGCCGGCGCGGTGTCTGGCAGGCGTCGTCCCCACCAGCTCTTGCCAACCCCACCACACGGACCTGTAACAGGCATCGCTCTTGCCATTTCCGTGCCATTTCTGCTGTGGGCCCTGCTTGCCATGGAGGCTTTGGCTGCAGCAGCGAGTGGTCCGTGCGGGCACTGACGTCTAGCGCGCCCCACTTCGGCAGCCGTGACGGGGGGGTTTGACCAATGGGATTCGAGGGGAAAGAAAAAAAAGTTCAAGCTCTCGTGCTTGCTGCCTCTTTTTTTTCTTCCTGGCCCGCCAACGCCAGGAAAATCGCCTGAGCTCTTACCCTCTGGCCTCTCTTTCTACTCGGTGGCTCGTGGCTTCCCTCCCCCCTCCAATCAGTCCCTTCCCATCCGCTCGTAGAAACCGCAGACCGCCCCCCCGACCTGCTCCCGAGACAATTCTGCCCTCCCTTGGGGATGTTTGGGACGAACATCTACAGCAAAAACAAACAAAGCCTCATCTCCTCCTCGTAGCCTTGTCTGTTCGTCTGCAGCCTGTTCTATGCGTGCCGGCCTGTAGTCGATCTCGTCTCCTCTTTGCCACCGCCATCCAGATTACGTCGTCCAATCAGCCCAATTACACCAGATCGTCCTTAATACATTACACTACATCAGTACAGTACATACATATACAACGCAGCCTTCTTTACGCATCATCACCTTCGTCATCGTCATCCTCGTCCATCTACCGTATCTACATCACGATGCCTTACAACACGCGCCGCAAATCGTTGTCCCTGCCCAGCCTGGGCATACACGTCCCCGTCACGCACGCCTCTCGCGCTGCTGCCTCGTCGAAAAGCACATCTCGCGGGGCCTCGACTTCGGCGTCCGCCACACCCGCGGCCAGTTCCTCGCGCTCAGAATCTCCAGATGCGCATCCCAACAAGCGCATCAAGAAGTCCCATGCCGCAGATACCGCCGTCATCGAGACGACACCGCCGCCCTCGCCTCCCCGAGCCATCAGCGAGGAGATGCCAGATGCCGACGCAGCCCAAAAGATCGATCTCGAGAGCATCAAGGACGACATTGTCGAGGCAGTTGTTGTCCAGCTGCAGTCGACCGCCAACCGCCCTCATCTCATCAAGGAGTTGGCGACCGTTCTCATGCAGTCTTTGACGGCTGTACAACAGTATGTTCCTCTACCAATTCATCTTTCCCATCTCTTGAGCAGACGAGCCTAACAATACGTTCCTAGATCTGCGAACCCCTGCGCCATCATCTCATCCCGCCTCGCCTCCTACATGAAGCGGACCTGCTGGTCTGCCTCAGCGCCCTGTCCACTGGGCAAAGAGCTCGAGGCAGTACACCCGCGACGCACCTACTATTTCCTCACCAATCTTCCTAGGCAGCCACTCCCAGACTTTAGCGCAAGTCTTCAGGTTGCCTCTCTTACCCCATCAGTATCCCTTACCGAGGACTCTGGCTCAGATGACATCGAGGCAAGGCGACGAGAGCTGAGCCCTTCTCCCGAGGTGGATCTGTCTGCCACCGAGTTTGACAATACTGATGACGATATTTTAATGCCCATGACCCCCATTGGATCCTTCTCTTCACATCAGAGTAGAATTATCCTTAGCCCTCGCAACAATGCCCCGCCTCTGGAGAAGGATGAGCGGGAATTTACACAGACTGCAGATGGCCTGCAAAAGCGCAAACTAAACGCGGAAGTCCCTCAGCCAGAAACCGTCGAGCGCCACAGCGTCGCCATGATGGACTATTATCGGGACGACGTATGGTTTTCCGATAGCCGCCCCAGCGCAACAACCACGTTTCTCGCTAGCCCCTCCATCAAGCCGAGCATTTCCGCTGGTCGGAAAGAAGACGACGCTGACGCTTGGGAAAGACTAAACAAGCTGTTTGAGTGGGGCAAGGGCGCCGAGAGCATCGAAATAGACGAGCTTGACTGCTTGCTAGACGCATGCTGATTTCAAATTTTCTTTTTTTTCTCTCTACTATTACTATTAATGTTATCATGGAATGGCGCAATGAGCTGGGAATACTCAAAAGGGAAACGGAGCTGGCGTTGGATGGCCTTTGATTTTATGGCATATGGCGTGGATATATGTGTGTGTGGAGAGAGAGAGACACTCCATTGTAAATATACTAGATGATGATTCTGATTATACTAAGGAGATGATGAGATGAACAAGGAGAACAAAAGGAGCCAAGCGGGGAAATTTATGGGCGAGGCGTTTAAAAATTTTTAGGAATACATACAAAAGAGCAAACCACTCAATTATAAGAACAAATCCCGCTCATCTCTCGAATGCTTGGTCGTCCAAGAATAGGTAGTGTACAATGAAATGTGACAATCAGTCACTGGGGTGTAGTAGCCAGTAATTCTCGCCTGTTGTCTATGCCCGCGATTATGTGCTGTAATTTGATCCTGTCGAAGGATTATGCCGTCTTGGCTTCTGCTGCCATTTTGAGCTCGATCCAAACCAGCGTTCCCATCTGTGTTATATTTGGCCGCTCAAGCTTCACCACTTCCAAACCAGGCGTCTTGCTCACGGCATCCTCGACAATGGCCTCAATGTCTCGGTTCCACCAACAGCCATACTTTGCAAAGTGTTTCCCTGCATTCTTATCAAGTAGACCGTTTACAAGGCCATAGTATCCTTTCCCATGTTCCAGGAGGACTATGCGGCCGGTATCAGGCCGAACGACATTGGCCAGATTGGACAGTACGGCGACAGGGTCGGAGACGGAGCAGAGGCCAAAGGTCTGGATTATAGTATCGTATTTATCGGTATGAGCGGGCGGGGGCAGCGGGTGGTGCGCGTCCAAGTTGACGAGGCGAACGTGTCCATCCAAGAAGGAGAGCTGGCCGCCGGTGTGGTCGGCCATGGACGAGGCCTTGACAATGGGCGCGGAGGAAGACATTGGTGGGACGGACTTGGCGAGGCTTTTGCGCGACACGTCGAGCATGTCGACGGATATATCGAGGCCCGTAAAGGACGTGATGCCTTGGGGGATCTTTGGCGGGGGGGATCTTGCCGGTCCGGGCGGCCTCGACGGCGGTGCTGAGGGGCTCCCAGTTGTAGTACTCGAGGTTTCGGCCGGAGCCCATGGCGAGCTCGAGGACGTTGCCCCTTGCGTGGGTGGCGAGTCGCTTGCGCAGCTTGGTGATGCCCATCCACCATTCGGGGAGGTTGAGTTCCTTGTCGAATTGCTCGGCGTTGTCGCCGCTCAGGGCGGGGGGTCGGCCTGTGGGCGTGGCATGCTCGCAGGAGGAGGAGGAGGAGGAGGAGGAGCAAGGGGAGGATCTGAGGGATGCGGCGGTGGTGCCAAAGATGTAGAAGCCTAGGAAGCCGGCGAGGACGGAGGCGCCGGTTAGGGGAAGCCAGGCACGGCGCCAGATGTCGAGGAGAGTGTCGGCTTTGGGAGGTGGTGGTGGGGGAGGCGGCGAGGAAGCATTGGATGAAGTGCCGGGCTTTTGTGTCCTGGGTATGATATGATGGTTAGACTTTTCACAACATTCCAAAGGCAAGAGAGACAAACGGTCTATATGATTTTGTAACGCGGGGTGACGGGACCTGAGCTGGAGGAGTTTTCACAGCTTGGCGTGAAGAGCTTGCAAGGCGCCATTGCAAGGGTGTGATGGTAGCGCTCGCAGCGGCCCTGGCAAGGCGGCGAGTAGGGACGTTCATCGAGGGAGCATCGTGTGGGAATTGGCGCAATTGAGGAAAGGAAAAAAAGAGCAAGTCAAGCTTTAATCGTTAATCCTTGTGGGTTGAGGGCATTGAGCCCGATGGATTACTCCGGAGCTTGCAGAAAGAGTAAGGTGCGGATATGCAATGCGGTTGCATCGAGAGAGAAGAATCGGCCGGGTGGGGCCGCTGGCTGGTGGCTGCCGCTTAGTGGCTGCTAAGGACTGGATAAGTTGAGATCTCGTGAGGCGTGATGCGATCTGAAAGATTCACTATTGCTGGTGCGGTTAATCCCCTGCATCTTCTATCCTGGCACGTCACGTCATCGCTGGTGGCTTCCAGGGGTGTTGATTGCTTTTGTTACTCAGCAGGAGACGCAGCGTCTGATCTCAACTATTCATCTCCATTCCACGAGGCATCAGTCGCGGCCATGGCGGGTCACGGCGATTTACAAGAGATGCTGCGCATGCTGACTGCACGCAAAGCATCCATGATGGCGGCCATGGGCTACATCAGAGCGCTGCAGTCCAAGAATCTGAAAAGGCGAGACACTGATGCCGTGAATCCTTGGTCACTGAGAGCCGCTGTAACTAACACTCGAGACACAGCATTGAACAGATTGCCGAGGCGCCTTTATCTACTGTTGAGGAGGCCATCAGTGACGCGAAGCTCGCCAAGAGCTTCCACACAGCATGCAAATCACACGGCAAGAAGGGCAACAAGCGTGCCGCTGAGGAGCCCGCATCTGCAGCCGGCGGGAAAAAGCCGAAGCTGGAAATGCACAAGAGGGATCTTGATTACAACGCCATGTCGCCTGAAGAGCTCGAGGGATCATTAATGCTGCCGCTGTGCGAAGATGAGGAGCTGATCAAGGAGACGGCACTGGTGACGAATAGAGCTCCTTTGGTTCTTGCATTTGCGGTGGAGCTGCTGCGCTTCACTATGCCGGAGCAGCCTCCGAGCAGCCGTCTAAGTCTTGCCCAGGCGGTTGTGAGTGCCAATTCGAGGTCCAAGGCCATCAGTATTGGGATTGAGAAGGCGCCTGTTGGTGGGGAGCCGCCAATACCAACTGGACAGCCAAAGGTCTTTGTTCTGGGACGAGAAATCCCGGTTCTGAAAAGGGGCGATTATACCTGGTCAGAGAAGTCTGAGGAAAAGGCGCCACAGACTTCATCTGCAGATGCGAGCAATTCGGCATCAACACTGACATCTACGGCATCTGACAATGTATGGGCAACCAGCAAATCGCTTAGCTCAAAGGGATCTACTTTCATAGCGCATGCAGCCCCAATGACGTCGCCGTCTATGCGCTCAGGTCTCATGAAGATCCTATTCAACAAATACCCTGACATGGAAAAGACGGCCGACCACGTTGCGTGGGCAATGCGCATCAGCTTTGGCAACTCATCTCTCGTGCAGGAGGCTTCGTTTGACGATGGCGAAGCGGGATGCGGTAAGTTTATGCTTGAGCTCCTGCGCGAGGCGAATATCACGAACACGACTGTTGTACTTGCGCGGTGGTACGGCGGCGTCATGTTGGGACCTGACCGGTGGCGCTTGATGCGGGAGTGTCTGAATGATGCGCTTTCTGCCCAGCGGCGGACGGCGACGTTTTCTGGCGAGGCGCTGTGGGGGCTCGATGCGGAGGATAAGAAGCCAGCTATATCTACGGTTGGCATGGCGATTCATCGTCCTGAAAATGCGAGGAATTATCTCTTGCGGAGCTTTGCCTCTGCCGGTACCTCTGACGGGGGAGGCAAGAAGACCGTGACCGCACTGAACGATGAGAAGCAGGAGAATCTGGGGAGGCTGCTGGGGGGCGCTTCGACTGCTGTTTGCGAGCTGGGCCGGGACTTTGGGTCGTGCAGAGCTGGATCGCAGAGCGTGGAGGTGGTACGTGGCTGTTCGGCCGGATATAGAGTCGGGGCCGTCTGGATGGGGGGAGAAGGGGACGTTGAGGCTGTCCAAGATTTTGGATTTGCGACGAAAGGAAGCACCGGCGAGTGGTTGATCTGATTTGATGTGACTTTTGTTGTAGCAGACATGTTGTCACTTGTACGTGCCTTTTCTAGTTAGCAGGCGATGATGAATTTACAATGATATTGACACTCTTTCACTTCCATATATTTCAATTTGATCTCAGATACTGGTTGCATCCAGCCACATCGCCAGCCGCTAAAGCAGGGACCTGTGGCGGATGCACAACATGCAGCGCCAGGCCCAGCCCAGACTAGCGCCGCCCTCTTTGCAGTCTTCGTGCCCCAAGTAACAAAAGTAAACACAACAAACGTCCAAACCAGAGCTCGTCAACGTCGGCCATTCGAGCTGTCTCTGCGGGAACTGCCCCTGGCAGCTGCTTACTAACAAACGGACCACCCACTCAGAATTGATCCAGTCCATCCCTCACCACATCAAGCTTCGAGTAAGTGCTACAAACTTTGGTCCAGAGGCGTGCAGTCCCCGAGCCAGACCGCGTTTGTACCCCCCGCGCCAGTTACCGCGAATTGTTGACCCCTCGCCCGGGCAATCGAGTGAACGTGTTTTTTTCTTCTCTTTTTGTTTGATCAGACACCAACGCCCCTGTCTGTGGTGTTCGCAGCAACAGCCGACGACTGAGAAGAGGGACAAGGGTGATTAGTCTTTCTACTCGCCAACTTTGACTCGACTTCTCTTCCTACCAGCTCAACAAGAGTCCGGTTGCTGCCTTGCCCCTGATCCCCAATTCTTCAGCCAACCGCCGCCATGGAGAATTACCAGAAGCTGGAGAAAGTCGGAGAGGGTATGTTGCTGCTCTGAACTATCCAATGTGCCCCTGTTCGTGTGCTGTAGCCATAAATGCGTACTTCTTCGCTTCTTGTCCCCTTACGGCACACCATGCATCCACTCTGTGCTTTACCTTTTATGCTGATGCATCCCTACCCTCACAGGTACCTACGGCGTCGTATACAAGGCTCGGGACCTTGCTAATGGCGGACGAATCGTTGCCCTGAAGAAGATCCGACTCGAAGCCGAAGACGAGGGCGTTCCGAGCACCGCCATCCGCGAAATCTCCCTCCTCAAGGAGATGCGAGATCCCAACATTGTTCAGTTGTTCAACATTGTCCACGCCGATGGCCACAAGCTGTATCTGGTCTTTGAGTTTCTTGACCTGGATCTGAAAAAATACATGGAGGCGCTTCCTGTTAACGACGGCGGTCGAGGCAAGACACTCCCCGAGGGCACTTCCATCCGCGTGCAGACGCTTGGATTGAACGATACCGTTATCCGCAAGTTCATGATGCAGCTATGTGACGGCATCAGATACTGCCACTCGCACCGCATCCTGCACCGAGATCTCAAGCCCCAGAACCTCCTCATCAATAAAGATGGCAATTTAAAGCTTGCAGATTTCGGTCTGGCGCGGGCGTTTGGTGTGCCGCTGAGAACCTACACGCACGAGGTGGTGACGCTCTGGTACCGAGCCCCTGAGATTCTTCTTGGTGGAAGACAATACTCGACTGGTGTGGACATGTGGTCCATTGGATGCATCTTTGCTGAAATGTGCACGCGCAAGCCTCTCTTCCCAGGTGACTCTGAGATTGACGAGATTTTCAGGATATTCCGGTGAGAAGACGTCTATTTTGGCCCCATGTGGCAGCTTACTCTTTGCAATATTGTCTCGCTAACTAGCATCTGCCTGTCTCCAGTGCTCTCGGAACTCCCACAGAAGACCTGTGGCCTGGCGTCACATCCTATCCCGATTTCAAGGCATCGTTCCCCAAGTGGCAGCGAGATTACCAACAACCACTCTCCCCCAACCTTGATGACAAGGGCCTGGACTTGCTCGAGATGATGCTCGTCTATGACCCTGCAGGAAGAATCTCGGCCAAGCAGGCATGCAACCACCCTTACTTTGAGGACTACGTGCCTACTCCGGGATCAACGACAACACCGGCAACAGCCCCAACAGCAGGTCGCGGTAACAGCTACTTCCACTAGATGGGCGGAGTACCTCCATACATGTGACGCTCTGTTTGGTAATGGCTCTTGAGATGATGACGTGGACGCTGATATCATTTCTCATTTAACTGGATTTCAGGATACTACGACATCTTCCAGAGGCCGCTATAGGTTGAAGGAGAGGCGTGCGTTAAGAAAAAAAAAAACCAGGCAACAAACGTAATTTGGCATTTTTAAAATGGCCCATCTGAAACGTCGCGGAGTATGCTGCTCAAGAGCTGAGCCGTTTTTACCGCGTTCGGCATTTGCCGACACCTGATATCGTCTATCCATCTCTGCCCAGTATTGCTACGTGTAGGCACCGGAGACGGGAAGATACAAATGCGTTGGAAGGAGGAGCAAGGACAAGTGACGTGTCATAACGCACATGCTTCGTGGTGCAGCTCGGTGAGCTATGGAAGCGAATAAGCACGCTACACGTGGTTTACGAGCCAAGGGGAATATGCACACGAGGGACTGGGCTCATTCTAGGCAAACTAATATTTTTTTTTGTGTTTTCATGTACAGCATATGCAAGGGACAATGCTAGGTTTTTCTTTTTGGGGGAGGGAAACGGGCAACAATTAGTATGAGGATAACAGTAGATGACATGAATGATGGAAAATGACTTTAAAGGATACATGATGCGGGATTCGGACAGTACTGTTGACTCTATGCTCTTTGACGACGCTTGCTCTGTGCCTGTTGGATGTGGCGTGTCTATCAATTGGGAAATCCGGATCATGTCATGGTGCAAGGGGCGCAGGCCATTAAACTAACCATTTACATCAAGCCACGGATGTTTTTTTTTTTTGATGGCATCTTGAACAGGTGGCTTGATAGTTTTACTTGGATTAGACGTAGTTGTCTAGGATGTTGACGCACCTCAGCGGATGCTATACCTCTGTCCAAGTACTCGAGAATCATTTGAAGGAGCAAGTGGTTCAGCAGGGTCTGTTGTCCTTGGTGAAGTGTGCACTAATAATCCGTTTACTGCAAAGTAGTTTATGAGGACGGACCTGGACGAGATGATTGTATCGTCGTCTTGAAGAGGTGATGGGCCGACTCTAGTTCCGCTGATTTGTATTGTTGTTCCTATTTTTGAGAAGACATGGTTGAAGAAACATGATGGGCTGTATATTTTGATATGATGTGGGGGGGTTTTTTTTTTCCAAAACTCATATTTCGTAAACTGGGGCGCATGGTAGACGCTGTTGCTTGCTTTTTGAGACGTTTACAATCTTGATTTGCAATACAAACTACTACATCCAGCTACCTAAATACATTAACGGAAAATACATTCTTGACATAAACCACACTTGACCCTGCTCAGACATAAACTCGACGTTGCCTTGAACCAGTTCTTTTCCCCTGATATCAGTCTCGTACGATACAATTCCATCACGTAAATCTCAGCCCATTTGCCCATGACCCTTTTGTTGCCAATTCTTCTCAGAGAGGACAGTTCCGCCAAGGAATCGTCACCGACAAGAGTATGTGTGTTAATGTCCTCGTCCATGTCGTGAAATCGTCTCTTCTCGCACACTGGCCTCTCGGCCCTGACCGCTTGATGGGAATTTCACGAGATGGAGACAAAGCAAACTTTCATCTGATGGAGCTACTTCTGGCTACCCACCTAGTTGCATGAACCGCAAATACATCCTCAATATCAAACGCAAACTTCTTCTCATGCTGGTCTTCCACAACGCTGACCTCTCGGCCCTCCACAAGCACGGGCTCCTGCACCTGAAATGCGGTCTCAAGTGTCTGCATAGGTGGCGGCATCAAAGACCGCCCCGAGATACAAACCGGTATCAAGATTCGGATTCGTGGCTCTAGTACCGGGAGGGTAGATAGCTTATATCCCTCTTGAGATCTCGAGGTATGTCAGCGAACAGAAAGGTCACGAAGAGGGATGGGAAAGGTGTTGATTCTGCATACCTAGCAAAGTGGCCGAAGCTTAGGAATGACCTCTTGAGCTCGAGCTTCAGCATCTAGAGCTTGTGATTGAGCCTCGTCAATTTGTAATCACGGTGGGGAGGGATTGGGAATGGGTTGATTCTGCGTACCGAAAGTGGTGGGAGCTGGCTAGTTATATACTCCCCGTATTGCTCCTGGGACCTTCTTCCTCCTGTGGACGTTGGTGGACGTTGGGCAGGTGTCCCCCGAAATGGCTCTGGGACAGCGCTGCTGTAACGCAGATTGTTTATCATGACGTCTGTTGTTCGCAAAATAAAACACTGATTGTGCACGCAGCCAGTCTTCGTGATGGATTTCCCATAGCATTCGTCTTGGTGTGTCGACGCTTGACGGAATCTGCCAGAGCTGGTCTTAATAAGCTTGTACATGCAAGCAATTACTGAGAGAATTGTATAGCTACGAAAAAGATCGACTATAGGCTGCAGAATCCTAAGCGGTTTCGCTATTGTTCCAATCCATTGCTTTCGTCATTCATTGCCAAGTAAATATTAGCCTTTATACATCTACAACCATCGTTGTGTCCAAGTAAACGGCAACAGTGTCAATTGCGCCAGTCAAAACTTGGACAAGACTCTGGATCGTCCATGTCCAACTTGTTCTCTTTTCTTCAGCAAGGATAATGACCAGAAGAAGCCTACTAGTTACCGATTGGGCCGCTGGTGGTGTCAGTTGGCATAGGTACATGTACCTATTTATTGTTTGGGGCACGGTATCAGAAAGCTCGCGTCGTGGGTGATTAGATTGGCGTTCGGGTAGCCTGTCTGTTGAAATGCCTTTCCAACTTCTTTTCCTGGGTCTTCTTTATATTTGAATGCCTATTCTTCGCGACTCACTTCCCAGGCCTTCTGTAAACCTGGATAGTCATTTTCTGCATTTACCTTCCAGGCCTTCTGTACGTTTAGGTGTCCGTTTTTGTTCTTCTTTTTTTTCGGTTTTCCAAGCTCTTTTTCCGGACCTAGTCTTGTTTGTCGTATCTATTCCCGCAACCAGTTTTGAGAATACAGCCGTAGACATGATTGGGACAGAAGCGAATTGTGCTGCAGCGTTCCAGATGAGGTATGTGTAGACACTCTCTTATATTGTACTGCCAGGAAGAAACCGGCTGGCATGAGGCGTGTAGAATATGAGGTGTTGTAGTTGTCCAGTTGCTGAAGATTGTAAAGGTAAATTTCAGAGGAACCATCTTTAGTTTTAAAGCTGGATCGTGTTCCAGCTTCTAGAGAAACACCACAAAGCATGATTTTCCGGCAAGAAGGATAAATGGAGACATAGCAGTGTGTCATGGTTATCCATGGCTCTGGCTGTCGATATCCGTCTCTTTTCGTTCTTTTACGATGACCATGGGTAGTCGGAGAGTCTCAAATTGTACGGTAGAGCTCAGTAGCTAGAGAATACAAGCACAGTTATGACGCCCACGCAGTATAGAGAGTTTGCTTATCGTTTAATTAGAGGCTTATTATGTAGATGGACTGGGTTACGTATGAGCTCGGTCGTCTGAACAAAGTTTGTTCTTTAGATATTACATCTCGATATGTTCAATCACTTCATATCTCGTTTCAACATTGACCTGGTGATGTCTCAGTCTCTCTGGTGACATACTCTTCAAGTTTCGACAAAGTATCGTTCTCTGGATGCTAAAAATAGACAGAAACCAGCTTCCCATTACATGCATGTTGGCTGTCTGCCCAGCGGATCTCGTTGTTAGTCCTACACGACCACGCAGCCTAGCATCAATCCTACACGTGGAGAAGGCCAAGAAATGATTGGGGAAGACACACTCGACTCAGCCATCCGTTTCAAAACAGCCCTATATTTACACTGCCAAACGACTTTGACCTGATACAAGCGCTTGTAGATGTTTCGTTGGACACGACAGGGCAGCAATGAGGATGCAGCACGACGATTGGCTCGCTAGGCGCAAAACCGTCCCTAGGCGCCCAACCAAGTGCATGGAATCCACAAGGAGCAGGGATGGCATCCAGGTCCATTGTCGACAGAAGAAACAATGCAACGGCAGGTTTTTGCCAATGCGTTTACCAAATACGGCGTATTACAGTGCCCCAAATCTCACCGGAAGTATCAGTAGCCGCCCATGGTGGGGGAGTTTCGGCATGAATGAAGGATCGATCCGAGAGAAACGCGATGCTACGGCGGCAAATGACCGAACGACGAGGCGGCTAGATGTAACGCGGAAGAGGGAGGCGCCGTATTCTCTTTTGTTTTATTTCATTTTATTTTCTGCTTCTGCCTTGTACGGCAGTTGGTTATTTACCACCTCGTATAGTGGCCCCTGTCTACCAGGCACTACATGTTGGCTGTGAGCCAATGGATGAGATCGGACAAGCCGCGGCTGTTGGTTTCAACGTTGAATCTCATCCGAGCGGCTGGATGGGTGGAGAAGAGGAAGAGAGGAGGGTGAGATGGGCTTGAGGAATATTCCGAGTGAAGAAAAGGGACCCCAAATGCTACTCTGCCACGGGTCGAGTTAAATTAGGGGAAAAGGCTCGGTGAGTTTGATGGCGATGAATAGGGTATGTAGATTTAATTGTCTCTTGGGGGGTTGAGAGGCTGTGCTGCATGAGAAGCTCGGCGGGATCGCTGCCGTGATACCACCTTGACAGTGCCGAGGCCCCAGAGAGGCATGTGCAAGCGTCGAGATGCTAGTTGCGGCTGTAGATTTTGAGAAGAACATGTTCTAAAGAAAGAAAATAGTCAAGATGCAACATGTCATTGTCGGCTTGGGCGACGGTCCTTCCGGTCTAAAGAATGACCGGCTGCTACGTGATATTGCTCCGAGACATGCATAGGGGCTGAGAGGTGCTAGGCTGGATACCTAGTAATGCCTCAGCTCACTGACTGCAGTGGTCCAGAAGAGGCCGTTGATGGTTCGCGTCGGTGATGGATCCGGTGCTACTACTCTTGGAGCGGTCGGTCCTTTTTGAAGTTCTACGAAAGCATGATATTGGCCAAAGCGTGAGAAAGTGAGCATAAAGGTGGCAGGCAGGTGACAGAAGAAGAAGGACTGCAAACTGAACATGTGCGTACAAGACTGTAGCATGAGCACTCTTTACACGAATTAGCCCTTGACATTGTATGCGCATAGTGAGCATTTGTATGTTCCAAAGTATCTCATTCCCTATTCCTTTGTCCCCTGCTTTGGTGGGTGTAAGTGAGTCTGTGCGCAAGTATGCTTGGTGGGATGGACCGGGTATACCGAATGACGGGGAGCCGTGCCATTCAGCTCCATCACTCGTATCGTCAGTTTCTGAAAACGGATCGTGTACATGACAAGGCCACCGTCTGGCTGCCTGAATAGCTGAAGCGGCAGGCTGAGCCTGTGGCATCGTGTCATGATGAGCGATGCTGCCTTGCGGTCCCAGCCAAGCCCAAGCTCGATGACCGAGCACTGAGACACTGGGACACATGAGGTCCAGGCTTGGCGAATGGGAGATGAGGAGCTAGCAGAGACTTGGAAGGAGGATGATTCGTTGTAACATTACTATTACTCGTCGCATCGTGTTGCAGAGCTTGAGAATGAGAAATGCCCAAGGCGCGGGATAACAAGCAAGAGCAGCACCACTAATAGCTGTTGATGTTGCATGAAGCCCAATTTTTGACACTCGCTACCGCTACACCATATGGTATTCGCTATTCCCTTCTGAATGCGATGGTGGAGATGCACATGACCGGTGGCCTTTCCTTGGAACGTGGTTGGAGAAGAGGATTTGATCAAAGAGAAGAAAAAGCCGCTACGGTACTGCAGACATGTATCTTACCCCAACATTGCAAAGTCCCTGCATGCACCTCGAATACATGTAACTAACACCCAAGACAGCGATGATCAGCCAACCATGTGTTTCCATCACTCCAAAGACACTCATCCTGTGACCCGAAGCCGTCATCAGGCTTTGGGGAATGAAAAAGAAACAACTCGTGCAAACACAAACACAAAAAAAAAAGGGTTTGGGTAAGGTAGGGTTGCAGTGCGAGTAAGAAGCCTGTCTTGGGGACTAATCACTTGATGAGGCTTGTGACAGGGGCGGGTCTCTACGTCTGTTGTTTCCATTCCTTTTTTTTTGGTACGCATGAGAGGGGGGGAAATTAGATGTTCATTTAGAACCGACAAAGAACAAGTTGATGGTGATGCGATTTTTGAGTTTGTTAGGCTCCCCCCTTGTGCCTTACTATGATGGAGTTTTGGGATTTATGCTTTCGGTCTTTTTCCCTTTTAGTGGTGCACCCGTGTTGACGTTGTTGATTTTTCTTTGTTGGCGGATTAGCCTATTGTTTCGAGGTATTAGTGTCAGTTGCCACAGGCAAGTGCCTCTCTTTTTTTTGCGTGATTGTTTTAAGTTTTCGACTTTTGCCAACGAGGCTTAGCCGATTTGCTTGCGTGCCTGACTCTTTTTTTCTTGTTTTGTTGAGTCAAATAACAACAAGTCAGTCAGTCAGTCATGGATGAACGATAAGGGTAATGTTTGCGCCCTGAAAGAGGCTGGCTGTGCAGTTTTGCTAATGAGTCGTATGAACAAGCCTGCCTACCCTATTAGAGGGCCGTATCTTGTATACGCCTCTTGACTCTTTTTTTCCCTCGGCGAGGCAAAAAATTACGTTGACTTGCTCCAGCCACACTCAACAACGCGTCAGCCACAGCTCGACATGGGCCCAGGTACCTTTAGGCTGTACGGGACCCCAAAAAGTACGGGGTGACATCGCGTTGGGCTCAATCAGCGCTGCCAAAGTGCGCCATCGCCGCTCTGGCTGCACGGGCCAATCACTGGCACGGGAGGGACGGGTTTGATGAGCTTGAGAGATCTCGCCAAGGGGCCAGGGAGGCAGACAAGACCACTTGGCGGGCGATTTGGCTACGGGGGGTGGGTGTCACAAGCTGTCAGGGATCCATCTTGGCCATTCGTTGGCGAGTACCAGCGCTGGAAGTACTTTGCTCTGCCCTGAACTTTCAATGTTGCATTATTTGATAGTACTACTGCTTTTACCTGAAGTATATTGGGGGAGAGGAAGAACAAGGGCAGTGTCATGTCATGTCAATATCTGCCAAGTCTCTCAATGCATTCTTGAAGAAAAGAAAATGTTGCCCAATCGTCTCCAGTTAAATCAAGCGCATGCTGCTTAGTGTGCATGGACAACGGTCGAAAAAGGGAAAAGTTGGGTTTGACTTTTTTTTCATCTTTTCCCACTTTGGAGCATCGTGCTTGATATACAGTGGCGGTGAAAGAATTTGGGGAGAAAAAAATCGTTCGCATCATGTAGGTATGATGCTTTGACAACAAACCATGCGTTATGACCTTGCATCTGGGCTCGATGGATCCTATAGCGATTCCACATACGGGTGCAAAGTGTATTCGGCGCATTTACTTTTCTGGGGTTGTTCGTATTGTGTGTCTAATTGCTTCCATTGCTTGCATCTCCTTCGTATTGGGAATACGGACTGCTACGGTAGCGATATATCTGGATATAAATGTTTAAGGAATATACTGATACAAGTACTAATGCACTTGTAAAAGAACTGGGAGAGTGCTGCCACCGCTACCGAAAGTGGTGGCCACACACACCAGTGGCATGTGTGGAGGTGGCCACGCTCCCATCTGTCTTCCCTGGACGAGGGAGAGCCAATGGATCGGATGGCATGGCATGCGGCCTCTCGTATCGTCTACAGCGCCCATGTGAAGGGCGACGTGACTGGCAGCGCTCTTCAGCCTTTGCAGAGCCGATTAGCGGTAGTGCTGAGCCTGTTGAAACATTGAAGCTGTAGCTATTCATGTCGCCCATTCAGCACATGCCATCCATGCCACCTCGAGCAATCCTCGTCTTCAGCGGTCAAGGAACAGTGGCCCAAAAGGCGACCTTGCCTTTTTGTCTCTTGTTTCCCTGGTCAACCCCACGCCACGACTTTGATGTGTTGTCTCTGGATGACCCGCCCGGATATGTACCAGAGATGTATGCATGTACATCGATTACCACCACGCAATGATGGGATGGGATATGGAGACGTGCAATATGTAATGGTACATACCACGGGCATGGACCGGCCCCAATGCATGTGAATGAAGCAGACGAAGACTATTGATACCAATGGCTGCTAAAACGATAAACATGTGCACGCACAAGTACCTAGGACTAGTAATATGCCCAACTGGCGATGGGGCATTCTGTGCGTCTTTGCAGCACGTTACCCCTTCACCTACTTTTCGAAAGTGGGTGGGGATGGACCCTGCTGCAGGTGTTTAGCCGTTCTGTACGAAGAGGCTATCAATGATGATATCCATGATACTATTTACAAGTACTTGGTGAAGACACTGATAACGTGGTAATGGATGGGCGAGAAAGCCAAATGAGATTAAAGCAATCATCAGCAACACCGGAATGTAGAATAGCACAAACTCTGATAAGCTGTCAAGCGGGTGATTGCCCACACTGCTGCGATTGCATTCGTTGCTTGTTCCATCTGATGCTATGCTGTCATAATGATATTTTATAGTGCTAAACGCGGGCGTTCAGGCCTCAGCAGAAATGGCCGATAGCGGTTCAGGCACCGCGGCAGGGATGGGACGGGACCACATGCCGCCGTGATTGGGCATCTCCGAGCTGACTGGCCTCGACTTGATGGAGGCATCACCACAGTATACTACGGAAAAGGGAAAAAAGCAGTACTTGGGAGGCAAGTAGACTGTCAATGAGACATTAAGTATCTACGCATACACCTGTCTACTTAGTATTGCATGCCTGTACGGCACCGCTGCCGGGCGAGTTTGCTAGTTAATTAATTAACCACCGCTACCATAGATTGAAGCGGACCTGCATCGATAGATTGGTGCGTCGCATCGTGTCTATCCAGCTGGCTACTGAACAAGTTTGAGTGCGGGATGCGGAGCAAAATTGCAGGTAGTCGCTCGCTAGTCGCAGGATAGCGCGTTGCTTCCTACGGGAGTACGTTACGCCTTGATATCTGCCTGCAACACGCATCAGCTCGATGGGATCAAAATGTGGCGTCGGGCTGAAAGATGGAAAATCACCGAAAGCAAAGCCAAAGGGAGGCCGGTATTTGATGGGCTGATTTTTGTTTCAGAAAAAGGCTGCAGCTTTCCATTTAGCCTAGAAACGATGGCCGCCTTGTCCATCTTTTTGTGCTTTTCCTTCTTCTCATTTGATGAGGAGCCGGGAAGGATTTTGTTTACGCATGGATCATGGAATCTGTGTGCTGCTAGTATATGTCATTAGGCCAGTTCAAGTATTAGGAAATTGGTCTCAGAGAGGACGGGCTGAGGCAGAAGCGAAGGGGGTTGTTCGGCTGACCATGGAAATACATGAACCCTGGACTCAGCTGCAAAGTACAGAGCTTCGCTGGAGATGATAGCTGGGGGGATTTGCACTACTACTAGTGGTGGCATCATGGCAATATTGCTCCACGCAAGGGAGTCAAGATGCAAATCAAGGCACGGCTCAGCATAGCACAGCACAGCTCAGCACACCAATCCACTGGATAGCCAAGTAATGGCAGTCTAGACAACAGAGACATGCAACAGAGACAGCAAAGCAGACACGCCAGGCCAGCTAGCATGCAATTATCAAGCCGCTAGACCCCGGCCCAGCCCCCCGTCTCTGCACGCGGATCGGATCTAACAGGGAGCTGACCATCCGGAACAGATTCTCAGTGGTGCCAGACCCAGAGACTATCCAAAGGGCTATGGAAGATCGTTGCTGGAGCTGGCATGTTGCGGAGGCCGCTAGACATGTGAGGGAGCCGGATTGCAATTTTATACGAGAGCCACCATGGCCGGATCAAGGGTTTCCGTCGCTTGAAAGAAGAAAAAGCAAAGAATATTGAATTTGAATGCATTCACTTTCGGGCCGTATCACCTCGCTACAGTATGCAAGACAGAATAAGTAAAGAGGCATGATTGTAAGACGCCATGGCAAGGGAACAAAAAGGTACCGGTGGCGGGGATGGAAAGCTAGACGCCACGAACGAATTTGACCGGGGTTGGGGGGAAGGGTGGCCCCATATGGGCAAAAGTTTGATCCGCGCGTTACTCGTGATACTCGTGCGAGTAAGTTGAGTTGAACAGTTCTATCCATTAAACATGGACGAAAGGATAGATGAACCTACTGACTTGCGTTCCGGGAGGCAATCCGGTCTGCTCTCCCCCTCATATCTCCACACGAATATCGAACGCTAGGGGCAAAAAAAAGGCGTTCCAGACAGATTATACTGTAACTAAAAGCGGGAAAACGAGAGACTTTTACCCGCATTTTTTTCTTGGTGTTTTGCAGAAAGAATTTTGATGGGCAGAAAGTGACAAAGACTGATAGACAGACGCTACGTTTCAAGATACCTCACATCATCATATCACACTGCGTTTCGCGCCCGCAAGTCTTTTGATGTTCAGGGTGTCATAATCTTAAAAAAAAGGGAAAAAAAGAGTTTGCGGGCCGCAGCTGTTCAATGCAAATGTCAGTCAAAAAAAAAAAAACAAGTTGCTAGCATGAGTACTAATTACACTTTTTGTGTTCCTGTTCGAGTTTTTAACTTTTGCTGCCCCTGCATTGGAACGGCTCGTGTGAAGGGAGGTTCCTGAATAGGCACCACCTACTGTCAATCCTACTCGTGTTACCTGCTGGGACCTATTTACTAGGCTTTTACAAGTAGTGATTAATGTCTTACTTGTACCATTTTAACGAGCGCCAAAGGGAGAGGATGAATGACAAGTAAAAATCAGAAAGAAAAGGGCAAAGCGTGAATTTCGCGGCTGCGGAGTGGCTTTGCCGAGCGAGGAAAAGGGCTGCTACATTTGAAATGCTTCAACTTGGGTTGTATACATGCATACCAAGTAGACTTACTAGGCGCTATATGCGTACTACACTGTCTTACATTACCTGTCATGAGCAAATTTCATTACATGTATGCCTTCTACTTGCCTAACTGAGGCTCGTGGCTGAAAAAGAAACGAAAGAAAGGCAGCAGACCCAGCAAGCCACTCATCTCTTTGACCGGGCATTCATTGGACAAGACGGCCGCCAGCGCATCAGAAAGCCCAGCAAGGCACCGGCAGCAAATCAGCTTGCCGGGGTACAAGGGCAGAGAGAGATAAGGAAGGGAGAGGTACCGGTAGACACAAAGCACGGCGAACCAAGGACCTTGACTCACCTTGAACTGGGGCTCTCCTCTTTTCGGCTGCCGCTCGCCAAGATTGGCTGGCGATTGGCCACGAGCGATTCTGCCGACGGACGGGGAGCCGCCCATTGGCTCCAAGGCGGCGTTTCGAGGGGCTGGGGCGGGTCTCTTTTTCTGGACGTTTTTGACGGGACCAGAAGAGATGGAGAGCATCGCCAGCAATGAGTTGAGCTGAAGTTTCAAGATGGCGGCGTCGCGGGCCAATGGCGTGGCGGAAACAGGCGGTGCGCGACGGAGCTAGAGACGGCACAGCGCTATTAGCCATTATACAGTACTGTATCGTCGTTTCGTCTTGTGCTGTGAAGATGAAGCATCCGGTTTTGTTTGTTCAAGTTCTTGGGGCGGCGCGTCTGTTTAGGCGCCCAGGACTGGGCCGGTTCGGATGCTTGCCGACCAAGATTGTTTGATGTTTGGGTGTTTGAACGCTTGGAGGCCGCAAATAGATGCTGGAGGCGATGGCTGGGGATTTCTATTTTTGATGCGATTCCTGCTTGCCGTGTTTCATGAAGCATCTTTAATGTCCCGATACGCGTGGCCATGATGTTGATAAAACCTCGTGGCATCGTCGCCTTTTTTTGGGAGCTGCTATTTCGATATCCTCATCCTTCATTCTAATTTAGTTTTTCCTTTTTTTTTTTTTTTTTTGTCTCTCAACTCTCTCATTCTGCATCTCCCTTTTTTTTCCATCTCGAGTGCTGGAACGCTGCTGTGCAGTGACTTGCCTCAATTCAACTCAATATCTTTTTGCCACATCATTGAATCAAGCATACCACTGCGTGGTTGTGAACAAGGAAACGAAAAGAAGTCTCTCCCTTTTACAGATCGACCGCCGGACGGATCCTCTGAATTTACCCTTTTTGGACCCTGCATTTTACGTGGCTTGCACTTTAATTGAATCAACTCTCTTTTTTTCACATACTTGTGTTTCCCTTGTTCACAAGACACTATTTTCTATTGGATTCCAATTGGATCGTCGAAAAAGCTCACGCCAACCACTCTCTGCGCCAAAAAAACAAAGAGATTGCATCATCTATATATCTCCATCTACCGAAACCGGTTTTGTCCTGTCTGGCATCGCATCACATCGCATCGCATCATTCCCGAATAAATACCCTGTTCAAAACTCACCGCATTTGCGCTTCTTTGCCGAAACGAAGCCGAATCTTCATCGGAGACCAGACGGCATCTTTTTTTGCTACCTTTTCAACGCCCAACTGGCCATTACACGGCTTTAGCAAGGAAAAGAAGGCGTTTTACCCTTGACGCCACGTTCGAGTTAGACACACATTGATCAACGCCTCAAGAAAAAATTCAACCGCCTCGTTCAGGCCCCCAGATATTAAACTGCCCAGCCCAGTGCCAAAACCACAAAATCCCCTTTCAATCAGAACCCCTTCCGCTGGATCGGACGGCGCCACGTTGGCACATTGCGTTTTTCTTCTTGTTAGCAGCATCCAGCACGGACTTGCCCTCCACGAATCCGGAGAGAGCCGGACAGCTCGGGACTCGGATAAGTCACTTCTTTGTCTGCGCATCAGCAATTCTCAACAAGGCGACGACATTGGATTTCTTTTTTAATTGCTGCGCTACACCAACGGTGATCCTAGCGTCACTGCAGCTTGACTGTTTTGGCTAATTTGCTGTTGTTCGTCTTTGTCTTGGGCATCCCTCAGACACGGGACTGTGAAGAATTCATTAAACATCATATCAGAGAGATAACGCACAAGACAAGACAAAGACAAGCGGATTCGGGTATCCATCGCATCGTTTAATTAAGCATCCAAGGCCAGTCATCCGCACTGCAGCCCACACGGCTTTATTTCCTCGTATCGACCGGCAATCGGCGTCGGTACAAAAAGCAAGCAAGCAAGCAGGCAAGCAAGCAATCAGCTTGAACATACATCAATCACTCAATCGACCCAACACAGCCATCATTCGCCACCGTTCACGACGGCACCGAACCACCCGCAAAGGCCTGACTGAACCTCTAGAGTCCCCCAGTCTGCATTTGCACGCATTTGCACTCCCGCAGCGCCAACTCTAAACCAAACGAGCGCCCTGCTCGAAATCCCTGCCGGCCTGGCCGTTCAACTGTCCTGCCTTGCCAGCGACCACAGTTCGGTACCTTGGGCGATACCTCGCGATACCTCGGGCACACGTACCGCCACCGTCACCCTGCGTGCGACTTCTGGACTTTGCGCACTCCCAGCCACCCGCGGGTACATGCCTCAAGTACCCCTCTGACCGCCCCTCCGCTGCCCGCCACGTCGCCTGCAGTCACTGCCAGCTCACGCTACTCGTGCCACGGTACATGCCCGCTGGGTACTCCCCCCTCCACTGCCCGCCCACTGCCCACTGCCCACTGATCCATCGCCCAACCCCTGCAGCCCGCAGACCCCCCCGCCAAAGCCCGCTACGCCAACCCTCCCTGTGGCGCATCGCTGCCCACTAATTGCACTAGCGGCTGTACCGCCAGCTGTACTCGCTGCCGCACCGACAGCCTCGTGGTGCACCCCAAACGCCAGGACGGGTCACTGGGCGCACCTAAAAAAGGGCCACATGCGCTCGTGTCCATCATCGCCGTTGCTTTAATACGTTTGGCATCCCTCTTGCTCTTCTCATCCGCCTCCTTCGTGTTCCTCTTTTATCGCCTCTCTCTTGCTCCTCACAATCAGATCCTCCCTTTCTAGCGTTGTTGCTTTTTTGCTTGCTTGATCCTGATCTGATCCCTCCTGCTCTGAGCACTTCCCTCTCCTCTACCCCTTGTGAGCCGGCATCTATCTGTCTGCTCTCTCCAGTCTTTATACCTTATATATCATCACTCTCTCTGCTCGCTTCGGTGCTCTCCATCATCAATCAGCAGGCTCCTCTCTCTTTTTTGCAGATCTGGATTGCTCTTTTGATTGTACAATTCGTCCATCTCGAGCACTGGCCACCTCTACACCACTTATACATACTCGCCGTCGCCTCTCACATCACCACCACATCCACGACATCATGGCGTCAAGATATCTCTCCATGGACGAGCTCAACAAGGTTGCCCTCGAGCAGTTTGTCTACCAGCCCGTCAGCCGTGAAATGATCTCATACCTGGCCAACGCTGCCCACAGCGTCATTGCCTGCGACTCGACCCTCATGCCACCACCCCGGGAGTCATCATCGTCATCAAAGTCCCGGGACGCGCCTCCCACTCCACCACGAAGCCCCGAGCCCCGGGCCGTCTCCAGCACCGACGACGCGCTGCCCTCGCTGGAAGAGTTCATCACCCAGCTGGTCGTCTCCTCCAACGTCCAGGTCCCAACCCTCATGTCGACCCTGGTCTACCTCAACCGCCTCAAGTCCAAGCTGCAGCCCATGGCCCGCGGCCTGCGATGCACCACCCACCGCATCTTCCTGGCCGCCCTGATCCTGGCCGCAAAGTACCTCAACGACAGCTCGCCCAAGAACAAGCACTGGGCCAACTACACCCACATGAACACCGCCGACTACGCCTTTGGCTTCACCCGCACCGAGGTCAACCTGATGGAGAAGCAGCTGCTGTTCCTGCTCGAGTGGGAGCTGAGAATCACCGAGCACGACCTGTACGCCCAGCTCGACGTCTTCTTGGAGCCCGCGCGCATCAAGATTGCCGAGCGCTACGCCCGCAAGCTGCGTCACCGCGAGGAGAAGAAGCGCCAGCAGGACATGTTCCACGCCGCGGCCCACGCTGCCGCCAGGTATCCCAGCCCAGTCTCTTCCCGGGGCCCATCACGATCGCGACACGCCAGCCCCGACCACTACCGCACCGCCAGCAACGGCTCCATCACGCCGCCCGGCCTGGTCTACAGCTCGGCCAGCTCCTATGCCTCGTCCATCTCCAGCCGCCAGCACTCGCGCGCCACCACGCCTCTGGAGTCGGATCCGTCTCCCTACCTCTACGGCACCAGCCAGAGCAGCCTGTACGACTCCCCCGTGGAGATTGTCATGGACAAGGACGAGTCCAAGGCGCAGGTGCCGAGCGTCCGCGCTCTGCCTTACGACATCGCCATCTCTGCGGAGCAATACGAGCAGCTTAGCGAGGCCACCACCAAGAAGCGGCACCGACGCGGCGTGTGGGGCCGTCTCCTCGGCGGTGCCAGCGCCAGCGCCATCACCGTCCGATAGAGCTTCTTTTTTTATCCAACATCTACTTGTGTGTGTTTTGACCTTTTTTTACAGAAAAAGCATGGCGTCGCGGATTGTCTTTTTTTGTCTTTCTTCCCCATTTCTTTCTCACATCAACTGCAATTACTACTATACTTTTGGGTCTCGGACTTGTCTCCTCTCGAAAGAAGCTGCATGGCCGGCGCATCGACAGGGTTGACATTTCTTGGAGCATGGCAATAGGTACTCCGTTTTCGTGCCTTTGGATAACAACAAACACCTAATCATCACTACACTTTTTTCCCACCAATATGTTATACAGAGAGGATATCATGTGCATACGTCAAAAAACAAATTCTGTGTCTTACTTTCAATTTGCCAAGGGGGCAAACCGGAGTTTTCCTATGTTTTGTCATATTTTTCTATTTGGGGTTGGTTCAAACCAACGAGGCGAAGTCGCGATGGGGGGCTAGGAAATCGGCAGTGTGGGCATTTTTGGAGGGGGCCCTGCTTACAATGGGTTGGGATAGCCCTGGTTTTTTTCGATTGGAACTGTCATGGAATCTTTTTGGAGTTTTTTTCGGGAAATGGGAATTAACAGATCATGTTTTCCACTGCGCCGAGTTCCCCTTTCGAGGGGGGCCAGTGAGCTGATATTTCATATATACTACACTTATTTGCTTAATTTTTTTTGAGAGATATCTACAGACTATGTTTAGATAAATCAATTCTCTAGACTTGGATTATTTCCATCAATCTCAGAAAGTCCCCCAAGCAGCTTACTTGATCATCACTGCGTGTCAGCACTTGTCGTCCATGCCCGTTAGCTCCAGCGCTCGCGTGACTAGAATGTGAATGCTCTGTGCTTCGTCTTCTTCACCAACAAGTAAATACTAGCTGCTATTGCCAACTGCTGCTTAGAAACTGCTTACGGGCAAAACATGACAACTTCTTCCCCTTGGGCGAGCGAAAACCTGGTCCGGAGCATTTTAAGAGTACAGCCCTGTGGAGAGTGGCCTTTGCCTCTTTTGCGTCGCGTTCATGTATACGTACGCAATTACTTGACACGGTCATGACAATTAAATTTCGGATAAGGCGAAAAAGTTCGGATATAGTCTTTTTTTGAAAAAGAAGTGACGATGACGCAAGTTTGATGTTTCTCGGCATGGCGGAGGTTTTTTTTCTTTAACACGTAGGCGAGCGTGGCTTTGATTCGGGATCTAAAAAAGTGTAAAGCCCCATATTCGTCCGTGTTCGTATATACCTGTACTCGATACGTGTACGCAATTGCCGCGGAGGAGAAGATGCGAAAAGATCCGAGACGGGAGATTCTAATGTTCCGGGGAAGAAGAGCATCGTTCTGGTGCGTAGGTATTTTGGGAATTCTGATGGGTGAAAAGTGCCAAGAGTCGGGTACTTGTGCAAGTATTCGGCTCCGAGGTTTGGCGCTTATTCACCAATCTCCAGCGCCAAACGGCGTTGAATTTACGGACCAAGGAACTGGTGACATGTAACTAACATGGGGCAGTTCTTTTTTTAACAAGACGAAAAGGGCGAAGTAAAAACAAAAAAAAAAGGATTATGATTGTAATTGCTAGATTTTTATTCTCATGACATCTCGAAGGATTAGGACTGTTTTGTTTTTTAATAGACAAGTCGTTGTAGAGAGAAGGAATTTGATGGGTGTTGGTTGGTGTTGGGCGTGTGTTATTACCCCCCTTCCCAAATGGGACGGTTTTGCTGTTGTGTCATGCCTTATTTGGGTGACGCTTGTGATGACTGCTTTTTGTTTGTTTTGCGTGCGTTGCACACAATAGCCGTGGATGCTATTAATATAGACAAGTCTTGATTTGGAGTTTGCTTTTACACGGGTGCTACGTGCACAGCATATGCAGATGGACCTTTTGGAAGCATCTTGTTGTGATAACTAATGCACGCACGGAATAACAAGACCGCTCAGTGTTGAGAAAGATGAAGGCCAAATTAAACGCTGTTGGCCCCCTTCAGCCCCCTCCAGCTTGTGTTGCTGGTAATATCCCTTAGATGACAGTCATTATCCCGCATTCTACTAGCACTAACGCCATGGTAGGCAGTCCCCGTATAATGGATAATAGAAGAAAGAAACACACAAAGACCGATTCCAAAATCCACAATCCCCATTCGCTAACAAAACCCCTGCCTTGCCATCTCAGCTGAGCTCAGCTCCCATCCATCCTGACTAGCCCAGCAGCAGAAGAAATCCCCGATGTTAATTTTTTTTTTTGGTGCTGCTGCGCCTCCCCCAAGGTACATTTCCTAGGCTCTGTGCTGCTATGACCTAGCAGCACTATTGCGTTGGGCAAAATAGAAGGATAATGTTGATTCCACCCCCAAGAATGAGCCCGCTGCATCTTGCCAGGATGTAGAATTGCCCGATTATCTTTTCTTTCTTTTTGCTTAAAATATGGGCTGCAAAGGGGAGTGCATCTAGCGTTTACTCTGAAAGTACTTGCGGCAGAAGTATCTCTCGCACATCTCTTTCTCAAGGCGCATTATATTGTCATCAGTATATAGCCTAACGGCCGACGGAGAGGGCCGCACATGATGGGTGATTATGTGATGGGAAAGAACGAACTGTGAGATGGCTGACTGAAGCTAATTTAAATACCATGTAATAGCATATACTTTTATTTAGAACAGCGAGAAAAGAGGATTAAACGTGGACTAGTAAAAACCCATGTATTAACATAATTAGAAAATGCGTAAAACTCAACTTGCCCATCTCTTTTTCGTATATTAACATCAACGGATACCAAATTCTTGCTTCCAATATTCTGCTTCATCACACTACAACGCCTTCACCATGTGCCCAATCAAAGACCTCGATAGCTCCCCATGAGCCTCCACAAGTGCTTGAAACTCCTCGCTCACCCACAGCTTCTCAATCTTGCAGACCGAGTATAGAGTAATCATCTCTCTCAAAGCGTCGGGAACCAAATTTTCATAGCAGTAACGCACCAGCTCTACTACATCGTTGACCCTTTCTTCATATAGCGTAAACGCGACCAAGGCGGCGTGTAATTCATTTAGCGAAAGCTCCATTAATCCGGTGACGCCGTAGCATTCTGCAAAAACGTAGAGTCGTGCATGGGAGAGGAACGTGCTTGTGTAATCTTCATGCGCCTGGTTGCTCCTGGCCGCTGCTCTTTGGAAGGGACCTGTGGAAGAAGATGTGCCGGAAGAGGCAGAAGCTCCCTGACGTTTGAATGCATTCCACTGAGCCTCACGGATTGTCAGCTCTCCTGGCGGGGCCTCACGTTCGCTTTCGCTTGCGGCCTGTCCCTCCCTTTTCCTAGATGATTGCCTCTCTAAAAGGTGGACCAGCCGCTCGCGATCTTCTGCTGCCAGTACAGGTCTCCTGTCCTGCATACGGAGTAATTCCGTCAGTTCCTCCTCCTCTTCGGCGATTTCAGCGCGCCTCTCGGCCTCGCGGGCGGCTCTCCTTGCGGCCTTGGCCTGAAGCTCAATCAGCCTCCTCTCATCCTTGCTTGACAGGCCCCGCAACGTATTGTCCCTCTTGACAACGAGCTGCACGATTTCCTTCTCTTCTTTGGCGACTGTGGCAGCTTCGACCGCTTCTTGGGCGGTCCGTTTCTCCGCTTCCTGAGCGGCTTGGGGTTCTGATTGAAGTCCAGTTACCGAGAGATCGACGGTATATTTCCCCGTGTAGGCGTACTGCCAGAATCTGATAAAGGTGTCCTCATCTACAGAGTCCCAAGTGACGCATTTTTCAGCAGCTTCGGAGAAACTTCCGTTTACCAACTTATCAAGCACGGGAGACAGGTATGATAGGAGGGCAGAATGTATGGTGAATTCTCGCCGGTTGGGTCCAACAAGGAATCGGAACGGGACTGACGATGCAATACTACAGGTCACTTTTAGCATTATATTCAATCCAGATGTGATTCAAACTTACACTTCTGCTGGTATGTTATTCATGACGTGCGTTTAGAAGAGTGCCTCTATAGATGAGATTCACTGTGTAATGTTTAGAATTTACCCCGCAATTCGAATGAGGTGTTCGCATCAAGTTCAATTGTAGGATTTGTCAACGGCATAATTAATATCCGACAAGGCATGTACGTACAGCTTACCGTTTGAGAGGCTGCGAAGTCGTATCAGCACATGAAGCGACGTAAATGAACCAAGTCCTGCAGCGATGTGTGCTAGGCATGAAGCTTCGGGGGCTAAATAAAGGCGAACGCAACTAGTGTCGGAGCCAAGGAACGGTGCATACGCACACAAGAGGGATTTGATGAGACAAGTTTGCACTGTATTAGCCACAGTCTTGTACTTGCAGAGAACATGAACTTGGACCTACATCGTATAGAACAAAAAAGACGGCATTCATTCCCGTCAACTGTAGTAATTTCGTATTGATATTAGTTCGTCCTTACGGCCCATACCTCGAGTACAGCCTTGCATGTAAACAAAGAGTCCCAGCCTGGCCTATGAATCCTGAGCCTCGCTTTCTATTGCTATAGGCCGCAAGGCAGCGCTCTTGGACCCTGGACGACATACCACTGCAATTTAACTATACGCCGGCTGTTTAATATTAATTCAGCCATTCCTTTTGATTATTATCACAAGCAATAGGGGTGGGAGTTCATGGGCACCGCAAATAGCAATATTGTAAAAGAGGTATCATGAATATAAATTATCCCAAACTAGAACAGCGAGTACAAATACAAACTATTAATACATCATGAACTCATATCCAAAAAAAGAAAGGAAAAAAAAAACAATCTGTAGCGTATCCGTGCTGTCTGCATCCGTAGGATCATGGATATGGCACCTAATTTACGCGAATTGCAGAGTGCAACCAATAAATCCCTTGCTATGCAAGACACAGTACCCATGAGAACTCCTTCGTACCACCAGTAAGTAATATTTCCTTCACATGATCCATCCACCGTACATACGAGATTACACAACCTGTTTATTACGAAACCCTAGCCATGGAATCTTCGTCCTCATGCTCAGACTGCTCAGCACCACACTGATACTCGACAGGGCCATGGCCAGCGACGCCCAAACAGGATCCAGCTTGACGTGCGAGCCGCTCGAGGTCGTAACAGCGTACAGGCATCCGGCAGCAATAGGAATGGCACATACGTTGTACACCGCTGCCCATCCAAAGTTGAGCTTGATGCGGCGGAACACGACGCGGCTGAGATCCAGAAGCGTCAGCACCGAGTGGAGGTTTGACGTGGCTAGCACAAAGTCAGCGCTCGAAATAGCCACGTCGCTGCCAGACCCAATGGCGATGCCGACATCCGCTGTCGTGAGGGCCGGCGAGTCATTGATTCCATCTCCCACCATGGCCACCATGGCACGGCGGCCGCTGCTGTGCATCGAGGCTTGGAGGTAGCTGATCTTGGCCGCCTTTTCGGACGGCAAGACCTCAGCAAGCACATTGGTGGGAGGAATGCCCACCCTCTGGGCCACGGCCTGCGCAGTGGTCACATTGTCGCCTGAGAGCATCCAAACCTCCACGCCACTCTTTTGCAATGCCTCCAGCACGGAAAGCGTCTCTTCACGGATGGGGTCGGAGATTGAGAACGCAGCCGAGACTGTCCAGTTACCGCCGTCGCGTAGCTTCGTCGCAACAAGGGCAACTGACTTGGCCTCCGTCTTCCACGTATTCAGCAGGCTCTGGACATGATCAGACAGAGAGGCTGACAGGTCTCTCATTAGACCCTCGTTGCCCACCGCAATATCAAATGGCCGGTTCTTGCAGTTTGCTCTGATGCCCTTGCCTGGCAACTCTTCGATTTGCTCAAGCTCAACTTGCTCTGCACCAGCCTTGCAAAAGGCAACAATGGCCTTTGCTATAGGATGGCTGCTGTTTTCCTCTGTGGCTTTTATAGCAGAGAGTAGAATCCGTTCATCGATCCCGTCACTAGTGCCGTCAGGGAATAGAGCCGAATCAGTGATTTGAGGCTCGCCTCCAACAGTGAGGGTTCCCGTCTTGTCAAAGACCACGCAGCCCACTTTGCTAGCTTTCTCAAAGGCCTCGCCTCCACCTTTGACTAGAATGCCATGCTTGGCTGCGAGGCCTCCTCCGACAAAAATGGCCGTTGGGGCAGCCAGGCCTAATCCGCACGGGCATGCCACAACGAATACGGCAATAGCAAACTGGAAAGCAAAGGAAGTTGAGCCGCCTGATGTGTTCAGTTCGTCGCTGGAAACTTTGTGGGTAAAGCAGAGAGCCATCCAGACAGCCCATGTGATGATGGCGATGAGAGTTACCACCGGGACGAAATAAGATGTCAAAAGATCGGCTATTTGTTCCATCGGCGCTCTTTTAGCTTGCCCCTCTCTGACCACCTCGACGATCTGATCAAGCATGGACTTGCCAGAGGTTCCAGTCACCTTGACGACTACTGCGGATCCCTTGTTGACGGTACCTGCGAATACTTCGTCTCCTTCTCCCTTCTTGATGGGGCGTGATTCGCCAGTAAGACTCGATTCGTCAAAAGTTGTTTCGCCATCCAGGATTATACCGTCAACCGGCGGCGATGAGCCGTGGGGCACTCGGATAACATCACCGTGTTCCAGCTGGTCCATATCTATCGTCGTGGTAACTTGGCCTTTCAACTTATCTTGCTCTACCAGAAGAGCGGTAGTGGGCCTTAGCTTTGCCAAAGCTTCAACAGCGTTGCCCGCCTTGGATTTGCTGTACGCTTCGATCAACCGGCCAGCGAGAAGGAAAAGGGTCAGAAAGACTACAGAGTCAAAGTAAAAACGATCTTCAGGAATGTCGGCATCGCCATCAGCTCCCGCCGCGATCATTTGGCCAATGGAAGACCAATAAGCAATGCTAGTTCCGAGTGACATGAGCATGTTCATACTGCCAAACTTGTAGAATCGCTGCAAGAAAGGTGTCCGGCTGCTGGGTCGCCATAGCGTCCTCAGCTCCTTTATGGCTCGGACATGGAAGACATCCGCCGCAAAAAAGTACACCGGTGTGGCGAGTAGGCAAAGTATAAGCTCTACGCGACTGAGGCCGGATACCCATGGCTTCATTAGAAAATGTTTGGTAGAATTGGAGTCTGGCACAAGGCTCATGTAGACTATACCAAGCACAAATGTCGGAATGGCGAGGACAAGTGTCAGCATCTCTCTGTAGAAAAGTTGGCGGGTGTGCTTTGCCCTGATGGCTCTAGATCTCTCTTCGAGCGTTGGCGGGTGGTATATTTTTGCTTGGAGAGAAGGATCTGTGGCCTCGATGCTTCTAATGATATGGCGAATTGTGAATTGCGGCGAATTTGGGATATAGCGTAGTTTCAATATGGGATGTTCCATAGACGGGAGGGCCAGAACCTGTACACCGTGGGCACCAAAGCTCTTCAAAGTCTGGTTGATTCTCTGAGGGCACCGCGGACAAAAGATACCACCGACTCTAATCTCCACATGCCGTTCGTCTGACAAAGGTTTTTTCTCATTGAGATTGACCACTGTATCTAGAGCCGCATCATACCCAATGTCCTCAATCGCCTCAACCAGATCCTTTTCTCTATCCGCGCCCACAAAATCGATCGTGGCGCTGTTTCCGACAAGGTTAACAGCAACGTTCAAGACCCAGGAAAGTTTCTGCAGCTCATTCGTTATCGTGGTAACACAAGCCGCACAGGTCATTCCGCCAACAGATACTGTTGCTCGCCATGAAGGAGGCTGACTTCCGTCGCCTGTCACCACGCCATCAAGCGGTACCGTGTCGACTAACGGTTCTTTTCGCAGGCTATTCGATGAGAAGGATGGCTTGAGCTTATAGTCGATACTGCTACCCTCCTCTGTATCATGTGGTCTGTGTTCTTTGCAGGCCTCGCAGTTTTCCAGATGAGCAGCCTTTATGGTCTCGGGGACTGGCGCCGGCTGTTTCTGGGCCCAGAGACTGGACCAGCTCTCAAAGATGCCACCGCTGTCAGCCATATCCCCTCGAGAATTGTCGTTTAAATCCTCGGCGCCAGAGGCGTTGGTATCGACTCCACAAATCTCAAACCCGACATTTGAAAGCGTCATGCCAATAGCGCGCACAAAATCGGGTGAGTGGTCGGCATGTTCAACTGTCACGATGGACGTGACAAGATTTGGTGATACCCAAACAATCTTGTCACCGAATGCCTCCTGCAGAAGCGTCTTGATGAGAGTCACGCATGATGGGCAGTGGAGGTTCCCCAGCAGATAGGCCGTGGTGACTGTATTGGACGAGGCCATCGTGTGCAACTCGCGGTGCGGTTGCACCAAATCGGCGATTTAATTATAGTAATTGTGGTGTCGACGTGGGATGCGCTTTGGCAGTTACTGCCGTAGTGATGCAAGGTGTCTGATCGACGGAACTCTGACAAAGATCAAGGATGTCGTAGCACGAAAAATCGTGTTAGTGAAACAACACCCGCTTTCGGTGATGAGTGGTAAGAGCCGTAGAGAGATGAATCTAGGACACCAGATTGAACACTCTGACGTGTAACAAATATAGACAATTCAAGATGGAAGCCAGTTGTTTGAAATGGGAAGCAGAAATGACCACCTTGCCTGACTGCTGACCGTCGTGGCAGACAATATATACTAATAACAAGATGCAACGCTCCTGGTCTCCTTTTGACGCTAAAATCGGCACAAATGTCGCAGGCTGCAGGGATCCCTTTTGGGGTGGCAGTCACCAGCTACCAGCAGTACCTGGGTGCATGATGCAGTGGTACCTCGTATTTGGTGGCACTTTGGCAGACACGGCGAGTCACTGCTTATCGGATTTGGCCATGGAGGCTGCTGGAAAGCACGAAATCGCCGCAAATGGGCAGTGGTCGGTTTCCGGCGGCGTTGCAGTCACACGTGGCGGGAAGGGAGAGGAATCGATATGGCGTCGCCTTGACAGCCTGAATGCATCGGTGATGACATCAAGGGCACATTTCCCTCAGCATGCAAGTGATTTACAGCTGCTGTTAGCATGTAGTGGCGATTGATGCAGCGTCGCGGCATTTGTGCGGGCGAAGCTTAGGTGAAGCTGAGGTGAGGAAGAAAGCGTATGTAATCAGGTCACGTGGTGCTGGGAATGACAAAGCATTCCATGCCAACTCTGTAGCTTGCTTTACTAAGACATTTTAGATTGATGCCGAGGATATGAGACACAATAGAATGTGTTGTGCCATGCGTAAATACACGAAAAGCATTGCTAAAGCTGCTCATACTATTAGTCGTATTAACGTTTTATAGTTGGCATAATTAATACCATCCACATACTTCTACAACAACCAGCAAGCTATCCCATGGCAGTCCTCTTACTACACTGTATAATCTGACAAATTAGGACACGCAAACTGAGGTCAGTCATTTTCCCCATCTCATACTGTGTTCTAATATTCTCGAATAATCTCAAGAAAAAAATCAGAACCGTCTAGTGGAATCGCCACAGCCATTGGCTTATCCGTCTGAATTAGGATATTTTCCACTTGGGCGCTGTATTCCTTCCTCGGCTGCTCCGTTTCACTGCATCTGTACATATGCCTGTATCTATATACGCCGCCATGGGTCAAGCAACACTCATCGCACTATCCACCTATTCATGATCCAAAAGAACTCCCACGGATGCAATATATTCAAATGCTAATTATATCCATCATCATCACGTCTTCAATACTCTCTCGGAAGTCGGTCCCTGCTAACAAGCCTGCCCGACAGTCCGTACCAATCACGTCCCCAAATCGAGCAAAAAGCGGAGCTTTCCGTCTTTTCGGAGAGGCTTCGGCGAGTGGCATCATCGGTGCTAGGCTCAATGCGGTCTAAGTGAATTGCGTGATTCTGTCCCAGTATCAACAATTTCAAGATCCAAGGCCTAATGAAGACGAATTTCACGGGGTTCAAGCAGGAGAAGAAAAAGTCGTTTGTTAAAGAAATGGACCCTGACAAATCCCGTGGCTGGCTCCCGTCCGGGGGGGATCCACGATTGCCATGGGCTTAATTGCTCCTCGTAGAACCTCCTCTTTACTCTCCTCCTTTAAGCCTTCAGTTCTCTCTTTCTCTCTTTTTTTCTAGTCTGTAGTATAATTCAGACGTAAAGGGGCTGCTTATATTCATTGTAACTTTTGAGGCTTGCTTTCGAATATTGAAAATGCCGTCCAAGGTCGAGGAATCCGCCACGCTGCCCTTTGGCAAGCAGGTGCCTCTGTCGACCATCTCTGGCCCGACGTATGTGACGGCCCAGCTTCTCGTCCAGCAGATTGCCTACAAGCTTTCTGACAAGATCTTCTCTTACTCCCCTGACACCTTTGATCTGGACGTCGCTGCCAAGCAGTGGGCTGCCGATGAGAGCAAGAACATCCACGGATACACCCCTTCAGTTCTGCCTCTCCAGACCAGAACGGGAGCGGGTGCCCTCGCTCTGGGTTACATCTTCTCTCCGGATTTCGACGTCAACAAGCGCCACATCCCCCAGACGCTGCTTGCCCCCTCGGGCTCTCTCCAGAACCTCCGCGGAACCCTTGATCAGCTCTCGCTCCTGTACAACCTTTCAAGCCCCTTTGTGGCTCACATCGCTGCCGCAGACTACAGCGCCAACGAGGGTCTCGTCTCCAACTACGATGTTGCTTTGAGACTGGCCGAAGATCTTGGCCTGGGCCTTGTTGCCAGCTCATCTTCGTATGAGTCTCAGCACATGTCACTGTTCGCGACACTCCTGGCTACCGTCGTCCCCACTCTCCACATCTATGATGGTATCCGTCTTCCCAGAGAAACATTGAGAATCGTCGATGCTTTGAGCGAGACTGGCGTCGCCGATTTGTACAACAAGCTTGTTGCTGAGGCTGGCAAGCTGAACCAGCACCTCGACACTGCGGGCAAGGTCCTGGAACTCCTGAGGCTCTTCAACGATGAGCTCGGCACTGTTTACCAGCCCTTTGAGTACTACGGCCATGAGACTCCCGATGTCGTCCTCGTTGCTCTTGGAAGCGTCGAGGTCCAAGTCGCCAAGGAGACTCTCAACAAGATTGCCGCCGACGGAGCCAAGGTCGGTGTTATCAACGTGCGCGTCTACCGACCCTTTATCGAGGAGGCTTTCCTCAAGGCCATCCCCGCCTCTGCTCGCACCATTGCCGTGCTGGGCCAAGTTCACAGCGACATTGCCTTGGCTGATGAGGCCACCCAGTCTGCGCTGTACGGCGATGTCCTCACCGCAGTCATATTCGCTGGCAAGTTTGAGCAGCAACCCGAGGTCTTGGACATCAAGTACACTCCTGCCCAGTTCCTGACTCCTCAGGGTCTGGTCGGCACTTTGCACAAAATCTTTGGCAATGACGACGAAGCCAAGCCTTTGCCTTCGCTCATCAAGTCCCAGCAGTTCACATTCTGGGATGTCGACAACTCTGTCTCTGCCAAATTCCCCGCTGCTATCGGCACTCTCCTTTCTCAGGAATCTACCAACAACGTCCACCTGTTTGAGACGTATGATAACTTCACTCAGGGAGGCCTTATCCGAACGGATCTGCGCGCATCCAAGACTGCTCTGGAAGCACCCTATGCTATCAATGAGGCTGATGTCGTGGTCGTCGGCGACGAGGTCGTTTTGAAGGATGTTGATGTCCTGAGGAGCGTCGCTCCTGGCGGCAAGATTCTCATCAAGCTGCCAAATTTCAAGGCGGATGAAGTTGAAAAGCGACTTTCACCTGCTTTCCGCAAGACTGTTCAAGAAAAGGAGATTGGCGTCTTCGTTCTGGATACCGCTGCCTCTCCCGCCTTTGAGAAGGATGCCTCAGTTGCCAGGCTCCTTCTTGAGCTCTCTTTCTTGAAGATTGCTCTCCCGGAGAGTTCTTCCGAGGAGCTTGCAAAGGTGACTGGAAGCCAGGCTGTCTTGCAAGAATCCCTCAGTGCTCTCGACCAAGTCCTGACCCAGCTCGAGGTCCCAGCCACGTGGGCAGAGGTCGAGGCCGACTACGTCTACCCCTCTCTGCCAATTGGTCTCCAGCCAACTGGCTTTGTTCCATTCCAAAAGGAGGAGGCCGAGGACGACCTGAAGCTCCAAGACTGGCAGGTCGCTGCCAAGGGCTTGGTCTTCAAGGAAGCCTACGGCACCCAAACCACCCTTCGTCCTGACCTTTCCGTCAAGACCGCCACCGTCCGCGTCAAGGAGAACCGCCGCCTCACTCCCCAGGACTACGACCGTAACATCTTCCACATTGAGTTTGACATTGGCAACTCTGGCCTCACGTACAAGATTGGCGAGGCTCTGGGCATCCACCACGAAAATGATGAGGAGCAGATCAATGCGTTCATCCAGTTCTACGGCCTCAACCCTGCAGAGCTTGTCCAAGTGCCGTCTCGTGAGGACGTAAACGTCCTTGAGGTCCGCACAGTGTACCAGGCGCTTATGCAGAATGTTGATATCCTCGGCAAGCCTCCCAAGCGCTTCTACGAGGCCCTGTCTGAGTTTGCTACCGATGACACCGAGAAGAATAAGCTCGCTGCTCTGGGTGGAAACGACGGTGCTGCCGAGTTCAAGCGTCGCTCTGACATGGACACCGTGACTTATGTCGACATTCTCGAGGAGTTCAGCTCCGCTCGCCCCAGCTTCCACGACCTGGTCAAGATTGTCAGCCCGCTCAAGCGCCGTGAATACTCCATCGCTTCTGCCCAGGCCGTCACTCCCGACACTGTCGCCCTGATGATTGTCGTCGTCGACTGGGTTGATACAAAGGGCCGTTCTCGAGTCGGCCAGGCCACAAACTACCTCCGCAGCCTGCAGCCAGGCGCCTCAGTCACCGTCTCCGTGAAGCCCTCCGTCATGAAGCTGCCCATCAGAGACGATGCGCCACTCATCATGGCCGGTCTCGGAACTGGTCTGGCCCCCTTCCGCGCCTTTGTGCAGTACCGCGCCATGCAAAAGGCCCAAGGCAAAGAGATTGGCTCCATCCTCCTCTACCTCGGCTCTCGCCACCAGCGCGAGGAGTACCTCTACGGCGAGGAATGGGAGGCCTATCTCGCCGCCGGCGTCGTCACCCTTGTCGGAAGCGCCTTCTCGCGAGACCAGCCGAGGAAGATTTACATCCAGGACAGAATGCGCCAGACGCTGGACAGCATCGTGCAGGCGTACGTCAAGGAGGGCGGCAGCTTCTACCTCTGCGGTCCGACATGGCCTGTGCCTGATGTAACGGCGGTGCTGAAGGAAGCCATCGCGGCTGAGGCCAAGGCTGCTGGCAAGAAGGTTGATCCGGCCAAGGAGATTGAACGGCTAAAGGAGGATGGCCGATATGTGCTTGAGGTTTACTAAGCAGCTGACGTAGAGGGGTTGGACCTGTTTTCTTACGAGAGCGTGCGAATAGAAGAGCCGATGCTCGAAGTCAAAAGCGATGTAGATAGTTACACATACAATGAAATGCGTTCAAATATGTACCTTGGACAGACCAGTTTCCGTGAATTGACCTTTGTAGAATGAATATCACACTATTCTATTCTAGACTCTGGCATTCCTCTATCTATGACTATCTAAAAAGAGCAATCAATCACTCAACGCAGCATGCCAATTTGCTCTTGCACAAGGATATACAAAACATGCCATTTCCCATTCCCATACATTTCCGTGTCGTCATAAAAAAACAAGAGCCATGACATATAAAGAGAAAAAAACCCAAGAAAATCTACTCCCAAACCCAAGGTATTTCGCTTACAGCAGAGTCTCACCAAGGGCGCAGCGCACCAGAGAGCTGCCGGCTCGGACAGTCTCCTGCGCTCCGGCCTCAGTAGCAGCAAGGCTGGGGTTCACCTCGACCAAGTCAATGGCAATCAGGTTGCCCGTTGCGTGGACGGACTCGCAGATGTAGTCGCCCTCACGCAGGGTAAGGCCTCCTCGGACGGGGGTGCCGGTGCTGGGAGCCCACATGGGGTCGAGGGCATCCACGTCGAAAGACAGGTGGATGGGAGTGTCGTTGCCAATGTGGGCAAGGGCCATCTCCATGACGCGACCAATTCCGTGTCTACGAAGGGTTAGCTTTTGATCTTTTAAACCTTGATTTTGGAGGGATATTCTCGTAGTAGCCGTAAGACTTACCGGTCAATGTCAAACATGCTGAAAGCCTTGATGCCGTTCTCTCTCAGGATGCGCTTCTCGCCAGCGTCCACGTCGCGCAGACCAATGTACACCAGCTTGCTAACGCTCAGACGCATATCGTCCTGAAGCCAGCCAAAGCACTCCTCCTTGTCCTCCTTGGCAATGCCTGTGAGGAAAGCAACAGGCATGCCGTGGATGTTGCCGCTGTCGCTGGTCTCGGGGGTGTTGATGTCGGCGTGCGCATCGACCCAGATGACGGCAATCTCGCGGTTCAGACGCTCGCGCGTAGCCTTTGCGGTGCCGGCAATGGTGCCAATGGCAATGCTGTGGTCGCCGCCGAGGGTCAGCGTGAGGCGGCCCTTGGAAGAGTGCTCGTATGTCTCGGACGCAATCTTTCGGTTGACGGCCGAAACAAGGCGAGGGTTCTTCATGCCGCGGAAGTCAGGGTCGGAGGCGGGCGTCAGGTCATTGTAGAACTTGACCGTCTCGTCGCCGTGCAGCTTGTAGCCAAGCTCCTCTCGGATCTGGGTCAAGAGGCCAGACTCGATGAGGGCGGTAGGGCCTGCATCGACACCAGCTTTTTGCTATTACGCAGCAAGTCAGCATTCGAGCCTGAAGTCGTTTGCAAATATGTGATATAAAAACGTACCTGGCCACCAGAGAAGCCTACGGTGACGATGCCGAGATCCTCGGGGTGGGGGAGGAAGCGGCTCTTGACGGTGCTGGTGTTCATGTTGGGCGATTGGGTTGCAAGACAAGGTGGTTGTAGATCCGTGAGAAGTCAAATTCCGATTATCAAGAGGAACCAAGAGGCGGATTGCTGGCTTGAAGCTGGTGGAGAGTGATGCTGAGAGGGAGAAAAACCAAAAGGCTCGATTCAGGCGGGCAGCAGCAGCAGTAAATATAGTCGTCCGGTCACATGTGCCTCCCCCAATCGGCGGCCCGTTTCCCTCACTCCAGAGGGGGGGGCCATGCCTGCGCCTTGCGTTGCTGCTGCTACAGTCTGGGAGCCGAGACTGAGCACTTTCACTTTCGCGTGCGGGCTCGGCCCCTACAATTGGTAGGTCGAGCAGAGGCGCTCGAATCCATGTGTGCGTGTGTGTGCGCGTCTGTCGCTGGCTGGCGGATCGGGCTAGTAACTTAGAGGTAAAGGGGAGTTGAGCAGAGGAGCGAACTAGTAACTTAGAGGAAAACAGAGACTCTATATAAGTAAGTCGCTTTGCTCAGGGCAGGGCAAGGGGAAATAATGCCCAAAAGGCTTCAGTCGGCAAAGCCGCCGCGTCCGGAGGGCTCCACCGCGGGGCATTCAAACGGGGGGCGGCCGCCGGGACTTTTGAGCATGGTCGTGAAGAGCCCGAAGAGAGGAAGAAGCGGCGTTTCTTGCTGGTGAGAGCCCGGAATGGCTATTGTTGAAACGACGGTTGATGCCATCTCTGGCTGCTTTCAATTCATCTGACATTGCATGTATCAAGTACATCCCTTGCGGCGAGGGGCCTTATCTCTGGCTGCTTACACCGCTTGGCAGTTGACAACTACATGTACCATCTCAATATACTGCTACTCCTATCTATCAAACGTATACAGGCTTATTGCTCATAAACGTGCGTAGGCATATGAGATATTTACCACATCAAGCAGGAGGCTATATCGACTGCATCCCGTTGCAACTCCAACCCACAGCCGTCTTCGCACCAGAATGGCCTCGAATTGCTAGATGACGTTGGGAGACCCTCAGAGCCGCTTCTAGCCTCACGCGTTTCCCTATCTCTTCCTCCACCTGATAAGAAATGGTCAAGTGACCCCGCCATGGCCAACCAACCACCCCAATAAGCGTTATGTAATAGCGGTCTCAGCCAGTTAAACATGAGTCAAGGAAACTGCTTTTGTTTTATCTCGAATAAATAATTCGATAAATTCGATAAATTCGAATTTATTACATTTCAATAAATTACTAAATCGACCGCCAGTCCATCCTCCGAGGGCAAGCGGGAGTCGGAGATACGACCAACTAGTGCGTGGTAGGCAATTCACCCATAACTCCGAACCAGCGGCTAAGACAAAACGACGCAACTCCCACATCAATCCGTCCAAGTTGTGCCCTTAATCCCATTTACGACTCTATCCTAGAAGAGCAGCAATCTATTCCCAACCCAGATATTCTATCGAACCACGCACAGCCAGGGGCACGGTCGGCCACTAAGAAGAAGAGTTTGACGGATCTGATCCGATCGATCTAAAGCTGTCACCTTATTTGCTGGGATGTGTTTTAAGATTTAGTTTAATTTTTCTTCCGGCGAGCACCGCGAAATCCGGATGGATTGAGGAACCATCATCGCGCGAGCCGGGAGTGTAATTGCAAGAGACGCGTAGACAAGGCTTTCTCCAAAAATCATTAGTTATCAATTCATTAATAAAAGACGAGCAATGGTTAGATCTTGTTGCCAAGCGGGACAATTACATCTGTGCCGAATGAGTTTTTGTATCTTTCAAATGCGGAAGTGTATAATTATTCGTGACGTATCTATCCAAACGCTACATGAGCTCACACTCCCTACGGTAATGTTATCAACAATTATTTTGATATGGAATGAGATACACTTTGTGATTAAAACTCCAAAGAGGAAAAAAATATCAAAGCAACGACAAGTTTATGCAATCTTCATTTTTCATGTTTACCATTCAGTCTTCAGGGTAGGCACAAAAAAAAAAAGAGCAAAAACGCAAAAAAATAACCGCCTTGTATTTCAATCGAAATGTTATAGGAAAAGCCCAATGCGGGGGTCGAACCCGCAACCTTGAGATTACAGAACGTGTGTCTTAAGAGTCTCACGCTCTACCGATTGAGCTAACCGGGCAAGTCACATGACCGTTGACCAATCAACGGCTGCGAAATTCCGATTAAGCGCAAGGCGGCTTGTTGAAGGGACACAAACTATTCTTGACTATAAACCTGATGTTGGCTCAGACCACAAACTCTCAATTTCTCCTTCCATTCGCAAAGAGATTGTAATGCTCAAATCCCACCAGACGGGGAATAGTCTACGCTCTTTAGACTTCTTCTGATGTACAAATACGGATATGACAGCTTTAGTTGGTCACTTTGGATGGCAGAAGACGGCAAAGCGAATTTGGCAAAACAGCTAAATCCTTGTCTCTTCAATGATGCTTTCCCACGATTCTCAGTGGACGGATAGTATATTTTATTCTTCCTTGACTGCAGTAATGCTACTAAATCTATGCATCTATCTGTTCCTTTGGCATGGAGGCGAATATCTTTCGATCGCCAAAGCTGAATACGAAAACGCATTGCCTCCCTTTGCATGGTCGCCTGATGGAAAGCCGATTGCTTTGGACTAGGTACCACGTGCGGTTGCTAGGTGCAAAATCTCCAAGGTTTGTTACAGAATGTGTGGCAAATGTGCGATACTGTGGTGATCATGCTATGACTGTAGTCGTCAAGAGCACAGCCACAGGGTCGGTGGACGTATTCTCTTATGTCGATATAGGCGAGACGTTTTCGTGCTCCTGGTGAGAAGTGAATCGACTTTCCTGAGACTGACACTTCTGACTAGTGTCGGAATAGGCTTCGTGGACATAGGCATGTATGAATGGAAGACGGTTGGTGTGTGCGAGCTTCCTAGTTCTGGGCAAGGCTGCGTTGAGATTCCGCATCAGCCTCGACTCTCACAAGGCGCCGACGATATAGATCATCCTTATATGGATAGTCGAGTTCGCATTCCTGAGGCACAAAAGATGTTCATCCTTTTGCAGTAAGGGCAAGCTCCAGACGCCAGCTCCGTCTTCACTGTCATTTTAACGAACCGCCCCGGCTGGCAAACCAAGCCTCCAGCTCTGGAATCCCCACCGCCGCGGATATTAACATCTTTCCGAACACGTCGACGTCGCCAGCCTTCGCTTCACTCAGCACCACGGCAACTTGCCCATCAATGACGAGGAAATGATTCTCCTGCTGCCAAGCGTCCCTAAATTCCAACGCCGTCTCCGCTTGCCACAGATGCTCCGATACTGTCCAGAAGTGGCACAAGCCCAGGCGCCCATCGCATTGTTTCAGATTCTGAGTGCCTGTGAGCACACGGTACGCCTGCATAAAGAAAAAGGCAAAAAGAAGCGTTCGCCGCGCCGACTCTTGGAAGGTCCAGTCTTTCCACAGATCTGAGAGCGTGGCCAGAGAGCACTCGGAGAAAGGGTCTGAATAGTTTGCTTCGGTGTCGAAGGTGACGTGCGCAAGGAGGCCAATTGTAGAGGTCTCAAGGAATGGAATGATGCGCTCGCCTAATGCTCGGGCGCTTATGTCTCCGTCAAAAAGATGGATAATTTCGTAGAGGAGCAGGGCCTGGGTGCGAGCGAGGCTGTCAATTGGCGTTGTTGGTATGGGCTCGCACAGTAAATCCTGCACTCGGGACTCGATGCAACGGAAAATGACGGGTGCATTTGCTCGATTCTTTGCCACATAAAGTGCACAGGAAGCATGGGCATCTGGTTCTCATCTTATTAGCTACGTTGGATCTGATAAGAGGATAAAGAGAAACTCTGTTACCTTGCATCGACCGAGGCATACTGTCGGCATAAAGCAGCGGGTGCGACCACGGTGTCTGCGTCTCCATCACCATAGTCTTGGGGGCTTTATGGATTTGATCCAACGAGAACTGTAATCTCTTTGCGACAATCTCATTCAGTCCATCCTGGAACCCCCTGGTGGTTGGCGCTGCGAGCATGGACGGCTGATGTATCACGTCGTGACCCTGTCTCCCAGCAACGTAATCAAGGGCCTCAAAGTTGTAAGGAATGGGTTTGAAGCGGTACTGGCCGGGCTCTTGCAACTCTCCGGCCGCAGTAGGTCTGAGTTGGCCGGCAATTGTCTCGGCGCCCCCTGAGCAGTCATCGCCTGAGGCGCCATCAAGAACAGCCGCATCCTGCAACGGCACTGGCCCATTTGCAGCATGACTAGGCGCCCTAACCTTGGTCGGCAGCGTACGTGACGGATACTCGCATTGGATGCGTCGCTGCGAGCACCGCAAACACGCTGGGACGGCAAAGTCGCATCGGCGCTTGGCTTTGATGCATGCCGCGCAGCTCTTCTTGCGGGGCGGTGGGTTGTTGCGCTCACGAGCCGTAAAGGACATGGCTGGTTAGAGCTTTAGAGAGCATGTAGTTTCTATGAGACTAGTAGTTGTTTGATGAATCTGGATGAACGGTCCTATCACGGCAAAGGGGTAAGGGTGAAGTTGCGAGCTTCTGCCTGACCGGCAGGAGAAAGTGGGCCTGGCGGAATTCCGCCGGGCCTAGGCATCTTCGCCGGCTTCCGTAGTGGGCGGAGGTCCGCCTGCCAACTTACATGTAATAAGTTACATGTAACAACTCCCCTTCCATGGACGGCGATTCGTTTGCGAATGTCTGTGGGACTTAGGCAGAGAAATATATGAAACCATGTCAATGATTCAGGTAATACGCTTTGTAATGCATATACGCTTTGCAATGGATATATCAATGGACGCGTGTCTCGTTCAGGAGTCGGGTATATATTGAGTCCATCGCGGCGACCTCTCATCAAGTCACTGAAGCAAAGCAAACACAACATTACCTCTCAACTCTCTCATACAACAAAATAAGAATGGCTCAACCAAAGGTCTTTGTCTGCGGTGTCACCGGCACACAAGGCGGCGCCCTTGCTCGCGCCCTTCGCTCTGAAAATGTCTCGGTCACAGCCCTCGTTCGTGACCCGTCTTCGCCCCAAGCCCAATCTATCAAGGCTCTGGGCGTTGAGATCGTCCCTGGAAATTTCGACGATACGCCTGCCATTGAACGAGCCTTGACCGGCTGCACAGCCGCCTTTCTCAACTTCTTCCCTGATTTCACGGACCTGACCGCCGAGTTGCGCTGGGCAAAGTCCATCATGGCAGCTGCACAGGCCGCAGGAGTGAAGCATATCATATTCTCTAGTGGATTTGCCGTCAGCACCCCCGAGAAGCTTAAGCTTTGGGACCCAAACAGCATCATGGGCAAAGCGCTGCTCACGAAGCAGACCATTGAGAAGGAAGTGCACGATGCGGGTTTCGAATACTGGACCATCTTGCGGCCGGGCAACTTCATGGCCAACTTCCTGCCGCCCAAATCTGCCATGTATGCTGGTCTTGTTGAATCAGGAGTATGGACTACGCCTCTCCTAAAGGAATCCAAGCTGCCCATGGTCGACGAGGCCACCATTGCCCGCTTCGCATCTGCGGCAATTCACGACCCCACCAAGTTTACCGGCCAAACAATCGAGATTGCCGACGAGCTTATTGGCCCTGAGCAGATTCTTGAAAAGATCTCAGCCACTGCTGGGCGACAACTGAAGGCCGAGTACATGCCAGAAGCCGCGATTATGGAGCAGAAAAGCAACCCTTTTATTACCGCACAGTACGCAATGCGCGATTTGGCTTCATTCGTTGACTTGGAGAAGGTCAAGATCTGGGGGGTTCCCTTGAGTTCATTCGATGCATTTGTCCAGAGGGAGAAGGAAAGTTTCAAGAAGACTTATCAACAAGCTGCCTAAAGCAATATTCTTGTGTATCTGGTGGAAATAACATACGATAACGGCTTCTCTAGAGAATAGACATCATATAACTACGTACTGCAGTACCAAATACTTTAAATTGAGTCTGAAGTTCTACTAGGAATTAATCATCTACATCTCATGCTGTGATGTCTTGTTGATACGTCGTTCGGATCATGATTCATACCTTGGAGTCTCGGGACCAACAATTGTGTGTGGTGGCTTCCAGGCATATACGTGGAATTCATTTTACATGCCTAGCAGCGTCTTCCCGTTTAATCTATGCATCTAGCGGTTGCCACCTCTCACATATAGCTTGTTAGCAGCTGAATACCAATATGTATATGCTCCGCATGACAAAAGCTACTGGAGTATTAAAGGACCTGTACTATGCCTTCTTTTTGCTGAAACTGACAATCCCTGGAAATAGTCTACTTCTAAGACGTAGATGCCCGTGCTCTTGGAATCAATCCTGTCCGGGCAAATCACATGATAATTACATATATTGACCGTGTACCCAGCGGTGAAGAGATTTCGATTAAGCTAAACAGCTTCAATGCTGTTGGAATGTTGAATTATTTTGAATTAAAAACACCTTATTCATTACTATTCCACTTAGTTACGGGTTAGTAGATGTCTTCTTTTTAAACCTTCTCACTTGCGAGGTCCGGTTGTTCTATCTGACGCTTGCCTGGAAATCCAATATCTAGTCACAAAGATCTATTCACCATGGTGCCGGAGATTACTCGCCGGGACGAGCTGTTTTGGATATACGAGGAAGTTGACGATAAAACCGGAGACCTCCGATGTACTGCAATCAATAGCTGTGTTGTCAATTATGGACTTGATGACTGGCAACTTCACATGCCTGGATAATAAGATCCAAAGTTTACAAAATACTATGCGAATATAGTCTCTTTCACGTTTGATGAGGAAATATCTAGCAATTATTATAGCGAAGAGTCGATACTCAAATGCAAACGTCCATATCTTGGCAGGCTTTGCAGAGGATCACGGACCACCACCATAAATCGCTAAGCAAGAAAACATTGCGGCCCCAGCTCAAGATCAAATCAAACTAGACCCAGTTAGTCCGGTGAAAGGCACGCTCGTTGACGCCCATAATAGTATTTAGGCAGCGTTATGCTGATGCATTTTAGTTGGTCTATTCTTCATCTTTTCGTCAGTCAAAGCAAGTTGTACATTGATCAAAGCCTTTATTTCGCCATGGCAGCTCGTGATGATTGGCCAAAGATGCCTAATGGCATGGATTTTGATGGTCGGCATCTGCTCGTCTTCGTTCGCGAAGGGAAGAGTCCGTTTCACAATCAGTGGGACGTAAATCTCCTGCTTCAAGAAATTGAGAAGAATCTCGATGTCCAGGTGGATGACATTCCATACGTTTATCAAGGCTCCAATTGCTACGTAAGTCGTGAGAAAATACTCTAAAAACGCATCATATGTTCCATGCTTACACAAGTTCGCGACGATGCAAAAGGGGATTCACATCAAGTTGACCAAGGGAAAGGACATCGTGGCTCGCTTGGCCCGTGGCGATGTTAACATGCCAGGCTTTGACGGCTTCCCAATCGATGTACAAGTGCCCGAGGCCAAATTCGAAGCCGAGGTCTATAAGCTCCTGCTGCCCGAGACTAATATCATGGTTTCTCGCCTTCTTTACCATCGCATCCCCAAGTTGTACGAGGGTACTAAGGGTGAACGACCTGAAGATATCGCAGGACGTCGCTTGTTTGTGTTCCAAAGAAGCGAAGGAGAGAATAACGTGTGGCGTACTCTCAAACTGGACCAACAAGTATGAACCTGCACCAAATCTGTCACTACATACGTTAACTTTTTTTTTTTTTTTTTCCACAGTCTTGCCTTTTGGAAAAAGCGGCTCATATCCGTGCATCGCTGTACAAATACGAAGTCTCATCCGAATTTGCTTCCACCTGGCTTCGCGAACGTCTCTTTGAACAGAAGCCTGAAACATTTCCGATTCCAGTTGCTCCTACTCGCGAGTTTTGCATCACGCTCTTTACCTCTAAGATTGAGGCAACTATCAAAAATATCGGAGATATGATTGGATGAGAAAGTGATAACAATACGGTCGGTCCTATTGCAGCGGCAGCTAGAAGATCGCTTCTTCGCTTGATTCCCCATATAACGCCCAAAGGTGACGACGAGAATGTTTTATATCGCTTCGTACTTGAGCACGGCGATTTTGGAATCCATAATATGTCGATCGCGATGGACTTGAATCAGCAACCTTTTATAACGTCCGTATACGACTGGGAGACTGGATGCATTGTACCGCCATTCTTTCTGACCCGATGATGGCAGTGACTGTCGATTTAACGACTGATGAAGAAGCAAACCCCGCTGCTACGCGCCTGTGGGATATTATGACAGCGGACGAGCTGCAGAAAGCTGCGACGTGGTCAAAGCTATACTCTGAGGTATGCTCGTCACCTGGATATTTTCGATATCAAACTATAGGCTAACTAAAGACCTTTGTGTAGGCCCTCTTTTCCAATGCACCTGATTTCAAGCGTTCAATCAAAGCTGGGCGAGACCTGCGTCATCTATGGTTTGCATTGCGGGACTGGCGCGGCGACGATCCTGAGAAATATTTTGGTGATCTGGGAGCCTGGGCTGAGCAACGAATGAGGGAACTTGGTGTGATACAGACGGCGAGCACATTGAACGAGGATTGAAGCGGCTAAAGAACCTGGAGCTCAACGAGTCACTGTCATGATCATGCAAGGCCGCCTTTAGGATGACGGCCGGATTATGTGTTATAGTTGGTCGATTTCGCTGGCAAAGAAGTAAGCCGCAAGCTGTGGCTTTAAAATTGTTTGGATTGATAGCATAGAAATTGCTTTATAGCTGAAAGCATCTCTTGAAAAGCACACGGAAGGTGTATTTCCTATAGAAGGAATTCAGATCCTGCCGATAACTTAACCTACCAGGCGGGCTCTAATTGGACCTTTACGTCAACAACTCAGGCGACAGTCAAAGCCTTGGGCATCATTTATTCACTGCCTGTATAGTAACCCAGCCTCAACATTCGTAGGCGGTGGTAATCGCCCGCGATTCACCATAATATCACGCCATCACAACATCGATCTCATCGCTTGTCTTAAAGTCTTCTCGCTTGTCTTAAAGTCTTCTCGCTTGTCCCTTATACTCATCTACAACATGCCGTGGGAAAATTGCACTCCCGGCACACCCTATTTGAGAAATTTGATGCCTTACCAGAAAATGGATGCGCTGTGTGCTTTGCATTCGAAAGTTTTCTCCGCCGAGAGCAAGGAATCTTTGGTTTGCGTGATGAGCAGGAAGGATTTACATGCGCACCCCACGAGTCTATGCTCCGATGGATTATGGCCTCTTACTAGAGTGAATCAATAAAATCACTCCTTTTTACGGATATCGAAACGGATATGATACAGTCGGGGTCGTGCTTCAAGCGACCCAATACGGCCTGGAGACACTTTATGTTCTTGATTATAAAGGACGTCCTCACAAAATTTACTAAATTGTACTTCAAAAATCTCCTTCAAGCGCTGATATACCATTTGGAGATTTGCATAAATACACTGAGAGGCTCACTAAAATGAGGTAAACTTGCCCACTAAAAGTGCTCGCCTTTCAATAGTGATTGAGACTCGAACGTCACATGGCGCGCTCTTTATTTTATTCTATTTTTGTTTAAATAATTCTACCGCCCTTTCAAACGTACTTTCCATGAATGAATCAACATTCGAGAGAAGTTTCGAGTGATCATGTCGTCCTGATTGGTGGCGATAGCCTCAGGATGTTACGGCCGAGGTGGCTGGCTGATATTTTCTCACGGCGCGCCATATGACCTATTACGGAGTAAGCTACAACAGTTACGCGTTTCTGTTTGTGGCGCAGAGAGACTTTTATTGCGCTTTGTGCTTTATCAAACTCTAACATGTAGGTAGTGGATAGGGGTACGTAAGGTAGCATCAGGGCACACGTATAAATTTGCCGGTCTCCCCCCTTCGTTGTGATTAGGACATAGCTCAAAGGGCAAGTGCCCATCATGTAGTATCTGTTCTTTACAAAAATTGACCGATGATGACGCTCAAACGCTGTGCTGAGGTCTACCTGGAAGTCCTCTCAGGACTCCATGATTAGGAAAGGGGGTTGTTTTCACTGCTGACGACCTGTGATGATCCCTTTGAGGAGCTGAGGTGACGAGTCTTATTCGAGATATGCTGCACAACATGTGCAACACTCCGATGGGTACCTACCTAAGTACAGGTCTTGTTGCCTGTAAAAAGGCGAGCACCATGACGATAGTATGGCAGCTTCTGCTTGTAGAAATAATTCGATGAAGAAGAGTGTTGGATATAATAATAAAAGCGAGAGTGCGACTGAAAGGTAGAGAGAGCTGAAATGACCAAACCCATAGGCTTTCCTTTGATGCGATAAAACATCTTTCTGTTAATAGAGATACCGATACAAGTGCGGAGACGATACACTTCTTTTAGTAGAAGTGGCACAAGATACGAGAAATACACTGTACTAGGGTACACTGAATGAATACGTGGCAAGTGATACAGATCGGCGGGAAATGCGGTAAATCTATGGCCAAGTGGATGTAGTACTGTAGCAGATTTAGTATTTTTGGCTTGAATGTTGAATTGTCCTACCAGGTGATCACTACCTATGTGTAACTGGGGGGCTATAAGCGTTTGCTATGAGATAACTAAGGAATACTAAAGCTATCAAAAGAGTTAGATGCTGGAGTTCAACAAAAGATATACCGATAATACTTGAGTCTAATCAATTTAACCGCTAGATATCTGCATCACTTTTGCCATTCAAAATTGGACCACGAACGAGCTTTCTTATCAATTTGTTGCTTCTTGCGTTATTTTGATTGTAGTACAAGGCGGCCACCCGTAATTTATTATAGACCACTGGGCTTATGCTGTACGATGATTCGGCGGAGATTCACAACTGGAAAGATAGACTAACCCATTCAAAAAAATCCCTATAAGACTATAGCCACCTCCTAACAATATTGCTCTAATCGTGGAGAAGAAGCAGATAACTTGTATGCGAGTAACATTACGAGCCACTCAATTTCTTCTTTAGATACACAGCTTGTAGATTAATCGTTGTAACCATCAAGTTAATTACAGTATCCCTTTCATAGCACTATATATATGCTTAACCCGCTGAATGATCATCGAGCTGTTAAAATGTAACATCCTAGCATTGAGCGTCGAACGAACCCATCATGGAACCAAACAATCTCCCAGCGGCGGATTATTCGCCTCTTTCTCAAGTTTTCGATCTTGAACGGCGCAGTTCAAGTGAAGACGGCTGTAGATTGCTGCCTCATTCGCTTTCTAGGGAAAAAGACATGATCGAACCCGTTGCTCGTGAAACTCTCGACCCTCTAGCAAAACGAGCAAGCAGCTGTACTCGCACAGATCTCACTTTCGACACAACAAAGAAGCCTTCTGGAGACACCTTTCACTGTTTCAAATTCCCGATACTATTATTAACGCTTGTCATACCTCTGATTGGCTTGGTTGCCTGGTTTGTGTTTACAGCACCAAAAGTTGAGCTTTTTGGGTCATTTGCTGGTTTGGTGATTGGCGGCCGTTTTTCTCAAAGCTTTGCCAAAGGCATCGATATTATCTACAGTGGACTTCTGGCCCCAGCTCTAATGACTGCCTTGAATTTTGTTTGGTTTAGCTCTGCGCGTCTGGCCATCCGCGCGTCTCGAGACAGGCCGCAAGAGCAGCAGCGAAGGATACCTCTAGCGACCTGGGTGACAGCCAGTGGTATGTCTACGGGAAGTTATAATGTGAAGGATTTTCTTTCCCTACGGCGGGGGCGAATGTGGCGACTGTACTGCCTAATACTGCTTGCCTTATCGACTGCGTTCTCTTGGACCACTTTATCCAATATCATCGCTTATGAGGCTTACACGGAGATTATTCCTTCTAATGTCAAGTATAAGCTTAGAACTCTTAACGACATGCAGATCGATTCTAAGACACGCACCTCTGATGATATTCTAATGTCCCGGCCGGAAGTCCTTGGACCCCAAACCAGTTTCAAATTGAACTTACAACAACAGGCCAGTATCTCTGAGCGGCTTACGACTCTTTTGAACCAGATAGCGACATATAATTCATCAATGCTTGATTCCGAAGGAGGCTATGTTGTCGTCAACGCGACAGACAGCTCGTTGGCCGACTTGGACCCGTCTGTGATGGCACTGTATGATATACCTGCGTTTCGCTTGAGTGCGATCTGCGAACCTGTACAGCTTGCTCCTCCTTCTTTGTTCCCTGCACAGATGAATGACGATGTTGTTCAAATTCTCGGAAGGCTCTCTATATCAAATAGTACTGCCGAGAGGTACGCCTACTGGTATCCTGGTGTTGCAGAGGATATCAAATCCAAGTACACTTCGGAACTGGCAATTGTTCTCTTCTCGCCCAACTATCAACATGCAGTTCTGGGCTATATGCAAAAAAACACTTGGAATTACAGTGTTTTAACGCAGTACGGTGAGATTGAGCCAGTAGTATTGAACCTCACCTCGGCCTACGGCATTATGACCACATACTCTCTGCATTGCTCTCTCCTTCGCCAAGAGGGGCTCGCCAACCATACACGCTCAACTGGCCAAATATGGGAGTTGTCCGGGTCGCGATTTCAGCCTTCTAAGAGCCCACAGCGTTCATTTATCGGTGACTGGCAGGTTATGCTCAACTATCACGCCATGGATGAAACAAGCACGATCCCTGGTATCGCGCCTGCGATTAGGGGGGGGTTAGCCTGTGAAATCGAAATGGCTGACTGGCAACTTGCGATGTGTCCATCAACCAACTTTTCGACATTTGCCGCCAACTTTGTGCTCGCATCCGGCCGTGCTCAAAGCATTCTGTTCAACGTCGCTGCAATGGACTCTTCCCGCGACCGCCCGGAATACTTTTACAATGTGACGGGAGCAGTAACGCAACAGTTTTACCACATCACCTACGTTCCGGCGCTACTTCTTGCTAGCCTGCTTAGTCTTACCATTGCAGCGTCTACAGCGGTTGGCATGACTGTGTATGCGAGATGGATTCAAGGAGATGGCATGGAGACATTGCGTGAAGCTACTCCACTGCGGCTTGTAGTTGATAGCGGGGCGGGAACATTGCAGGACACAGCCAGCATGACTAGGTTGGCTGACTTGTCAGATTCACAACTTCAAAAAGTAGCCAAGGAAGTCTACATCATGTATTAGACAAGCGAGCCTGATACTGGCGTCAACTTCGTCTCTTATCAAGAGATTTGTAGCCGGTTGAACTAGATCTAATACAGGACGTTGGCATGTACACCTGAGAGTCTGAAGTAGTAGGGATTAGTAGGAAGTAGTAGGAAGTAGAATTCAAATATCAGACTTTTCGTCGAGCAGATTCCTTCGAATTCGGTTGTGGAGTCACAGTCAAATGCATTTAGACATGCCCTTTCACAACAAGTAGTTAGCAACCCCGCTAACAAAAGCCCCCGTGGCCTTCAGCGTTGGCATTTTCGCCCACAGAAGAAGCAAAACTGGAAGCTAGCACTTGAATCCGGTGGTACCTTTGCGAAGCTTAATAAAGTCAATAACATGGCAACTTAACCATGCTCAATCAAAAACTACACAAATTAGGGCATTTGTCAAGAAACGAAGTAACAAGAATAGTTCAAATCAAAAGAAATGAAGAACGACAACCAAGGTATCCGGGAAACCACAAGGCTGTGAAAACAAGGAGGAAGACCAAGGCATCTGGGAAGACAACGATCAGACCTGACAAGGGCGAAGAGGATTGTATTGCAACGACTAGGACTATCAAAGAGAGGAAGGGAAATATACCCTGACCACGAGCAAACGGATCGTTGAAAACAGAACAACAAAGTGGGCTTGCTAAGAGGGTGAGCCTGTGGCCACTCAACAGGACCAAAAAAATAAAGAAGGTAAGACCTTGGAGAAGGCAGTTAGGAAGACGTTAGAACGATAATTGGAATTTGATCGCACGAGAGCGCCCGGAAATTGCCCAAAGGAATAATATCCTCATTAAGAGCCATCCATTCAAGTTGAGCCCCCGTGGCCTAATGGCTAAGGCGCAAGACTTCTAATCTTGAGATTGCGGGTTCGAATCCCGCCGGGGGTTAATCTTCATTTTTTGCCCCTTTTTACCCTACTGTGCGTTCAGTGCGTTTCTGTCCCTTTTTCCTTTTCCTTTCTCCGAGGGAGACAGCAGTAATGTTGCTTTTTCCTTGCTGTGGGGTACGTACCTGACTGCTTTCGCTTCACAATTGGGCGCATTCACTTTGCCGCTGGTCACTCTTGCCTTGCTTAAAACTGGAGCAATAAAAGCTTACCTACCTACCTATCAAGCCTTCAGTGTCTATGCAATACAACAATTAAACGCTTCCAGCTTACATTCAGTTGCCGCAAAGTAATTGTAATCTTCTCTCCCAGCGCTACCGTTGCCAATAAACATTGTTTTAATCTACCGTCTTATTGCCATGCATTATGCGTCTCTACGAAGACAAGCGTTGCATCAGCTGTGGCCGCGTGGGTGTTACAAACGCTACATGCAATGAGTGTTTGACGTGTGTTTTTGTAAATGGTACAAGGACAATGAACTACTGCTATAGTTAGGTAACAATGTTAGATTTTCCCAGGCAATAATTAAGCTATCGTATCATACTAAAGTTGCAAGCTACTTCAGAATGGCCTAATACATCAACACAACTACAGATCGGATTATACAAGTCAGTTGCTGCAGTATCTACATTCTTATGCTTTAGTAGCCGTGAGGCACACACCTCCCAGCTCACGGCTAGCAAACAACGCGTCAACCGTATCGTAGAATAAAGTAAGTGGTGCCTCACTTGTTCCGCTTTGTCGGTTACTGACTGCCCGTTCGTGCACGAATTTGGCCCATTCTTCTGTCACTTCTTCAAACTGGACATCACGAAATCCTGCCTTTTCCAGGTCTGATATGTACTGATCACGACTTGGTAGGTAAGGACAGGACACAATGTCGCGCAATTGGTCGCCAACCTCCTTGCTGAGCGCCGTTCGAGCGAAATAATCCTCAATGTAGAGTTTCCCTCCAGTCTTCAGGGTGCTGGCTGCTTTTTGGAACAGCGTGTCCCTGTCAGGGATGTGCAGAATGCATAGAAACGAGATGATATAGTCCACCGGTTTGTCCAGCGTGAGTTTCGTAAAGTCTGCGTTGACTGAGCGTACACCTGCCGCGAGGCCGTTTCGCTCCGTGATGGTCTCGGCGAGTTGGTGGATTTCGGGCTGAAGCTCGATGCCTGTGACATCAACGCCGCACCGCTTGTGCAAATAGCGACCGGTGGCGCTGAAGCCCGAGCCGATATCGACAACCGTCTGTCCACGTTCCATGCCTAATGTTTTGCATGCTTTTTCCAAGGCAGCATCGCCTAGATAGTGCATGCAATCGAAATCTGCCGTGTCGCCGAGATCCCACTTGGGCTTGTCAGCGAGAGTATCCAGCCTCGTCTTGGCTCTCCTCAAATCGTATAAAGCTGCATCGCTAATACCGGCTTCGTTGCTCCCGTTGGCGTTAATGGTGTCGCCCATTTTGAATCAGAGAGATCAGTTCAGATCAAAGAAGACAGATCTAGAAAAAGTAGCATTAGTACCTAGTGATTATAGCACACCAGATTATATGTAGTATCTTGATGTGATGTCTGGGGAGATCTTACGGGTTCTGTCGCGCTAATAGCCCCAATCTCTCACTCCCTCCGTATCCTTACTATGGAGATGTAATGAGAACAACGGCTAAGGTACTGTCCAGAAACTCGACTAGCTGTATCCCGTTTGAGAATTTTGATGATGACGAAGGAGAGAAATAAAAGAGAGATAGCGGTCTGGCAATCGTGCCGCAGCAATAAGCCTTAAACTTAAACAAGAGCTAATGCACATGACCTCTCCCTTACATATCTCCTTTTCTTATCATATATACAGGTATAATTCCGGCTTATATACCTCGTAAACAGCTTAAAAATATGATTATGCAGTGGTATTAGCTACCCAATTATTGGTGTTAATGAAAACTGCATCTCAATGCACTTGGTGTCGAAAAGTCAATTTCGCCGACTTGCTATTGATAGCTCTTACAAGGCCGCTGTTGGCTACGCCTGTAATCTCAAGAAACAATTATTCGAAAAAAAGCACAAGTATGCATGAGCTATATTGCATTTATTACGGGCGTCTAATCTTCCTGGAATTACGGAGTACCGGGATAATCCAGTTATATGCATATACTATCGATGTAACTGAGCTTGATCCGGCTGAGCAAACTTGGTCTAGCCAAGGTACCTTGTGCGCGTAAATGCACCACAAAACAGTACAGGTATAGCACCACGCACAAACTACACTCATTAATACAGCATATCTCCATTTATGCTGGAGTTATTCTTCCTTCTTTCACTTTGATCTCATGTGCCCTTTAAATACGTCATATCCAAGCGCGCCACTATCAATACACCACTAACTACAATCTCAGATTTGCGGAGCACGGGTATTAGCGGTATAGATTACGCTAAAGTTTAGTGGAAAAGCTAAATAAAGACTGAGATACGCACCTTCTGGTTTCGGCACTTCTTTTCCAACTCCAGTATAAACCTTCACCAAGTGTCATTCATTGGTATACTCGCAGATGCATCGTTGTAGTCACGCTGAATGTGTAAGAACAATGACACAACCTGAAAATTTAGGTCGAAAAAGTGGCTAGTTGTTGCTCGGAAGCCATGCAAGGTCAAAACCGCCAGTACATACCTAAACTAAGCACACGAACATGTCCTCTCTCTTCTCTACATGTACAAAGATCAATGAGTTGAGACACCAAGATTTAGTACATAGTCTCTCCCATTTCATCACATATGCCTTGTCAACATTACTTGCGCGATAGATGCACTATCTGTTTTGACTTGCTCTTGACAATTGTAAAAAGGCGTGCTGTATGAATAATTCGATAAAGCATTATGACAATATTTCCAATGGCCTCGTGAATTTGTTGCTAACTACTAGTTCAGGAGAGGATATGCGTAGCAGAACGGTGGATATCCGGACATCATGGACACAATCACAAAACTTTACATCGAGAGACCAGAATCCTTACCCCCGTTGAGGGCTTTTGTTATTATTCAATGACGTAGTACTCGTCATCGCCTGTATCATAAAGTCTCGGAGAATTTGGCTTACTCTTCGCCCTGGGCACAAGTTTAGGGGTACTTACTCCGCGCATTTGTTCAACTTGAAGCCATGACCTTTGCCTTAATGCACCTCTACGAAAGATTCTCGAGATACTAGCCGAACATGATTAGACCATGTCTCTAAGATCGCCAAAGACCCTGAGATAACGTCTCTACTTTTGCTCTATGCCCGTTTTTCGTAACATATTAATGCGGTATCGTGAATCTTATTTTCGAATACACATGAGATTGTCTTTGCGGCTATATTTCGAGTCTGTTCTTTGTATAGACTCCATATCTTCTCCGGAATCATGTATGTCGTAGGTATACCGAAGCAAGTTTAGCGACAATCACCACTTGATCCTCCATGACCAGCCCTTGAGCTTAACTCTTACCCATACAAAGCAAAGAAGGGCAGCCACGTAACTCAGCCCCGTAAACACGGCAGCTCCCCAATACTTTTCTTTCCCAGTTGCCCCAGTCGCACTGAGCAAGCTTCCGGCTATTGGTAGGCTTGCTAGCACACCAAACGCGACCACTGTGAAGCAGCTTGCGTAATATCGCCCGTAATCTTCCGTTTCACAGAGCTGGCCAAGACAGATTGGCGTCAAACTAACGTTTGAGCCACTTTGAAAGCCAAACAAAATGACAAAGGCTATGAGAAGCCCGTCGCTCCCCAGACCAGGCAACATGATATCCGTCAGCCACAAACACAAGACGGAAATGGCACAAAGCAGAAGAGAGACAATCATGGTGTTGTATCTCCCAAACCGATCGGCGAGATCGCCCGCCACACATCGGCCAACGCAAGATGCCGCATTAAGAATAGCAAGCAGTTGATATGCAAAAGCGGCTGAGCCGTTTAGGGACTCCTCTGCAGATAGACCTTGCCGATCAATATAGTAGCTCGGTGTATAGGCGATGGGAATAAAGTACGCCAAGTCTGTCAGCAGAACCCCTGCAGTGGTAGCCCCCATCGCTCCCGTCCCGTCAAGGAAGATTCGATGGTTGGGTAGCGTATCTCGCCAAGTTGTGGCATTCCCGTTTCGTGGGGGGATTCGGCTTCGGCAAAAGGCAATGCTGACAGCACAGAGAACCATCAACAAGAAGCCCAAGACACGAACCGTCCACGCCCACCCAACTTGGGGAAGCAGGGATTGCATCATGAGGGGAAAGAGTACGCCGCCAAACCCGCCGCCGATAAACGCTATGCCACTGGCGAGGCCACGACGTTTCATGAACCAATGGGCGACACAGCCCATGGATGGAGTCAGAAGGAGGGAAGATCCGATACCCGTCAAGATGGAGAATGACAGGAGAATCTGGTAATATTCTGCAATACCACATGGCAAGCATGATCAGTCCAGCACATAGTAGGTATGGTGAAATATTGATGGAGCCTACCCGTGCATATACTTAGTGTAAAGATGCCAACCAGAGTGCATATAGTGCCGGCTGCAATCAGGGGCCGTGGACCAATGGCGTCAAAAGTAGGCCCTACTTGCACGCCGAAGATCCAGTTGACGAAGGCGTAAGTGGAAAATAGCCAACCGAGGGCAGATGCCGAGTCTTGGGGAAGAATAACCTGAGAAATGACAACTTCAAAGACCCCAGACGTGTTGTAAATGCCCAATGAAGCAGTCAGGCCGCACCACGCCCCAAACACTACCAGCCAGGCATCGCGTCCACCTTCGGGGTAGGTATGAGGGTCTTCTGTAGTGCCTTTTGCTGCAATTTCCGCCCTTTGGCTCAGCCGAGTTACATCGACAGAAACAACAGCGGACTCTACTTGTTTCATTAGCAAGACTCGCACTTAGATATACTTTACAAAAGCGCCTGGCTCACCTGGGGTTTGTAGTGTGTCTTTACTCTCATCCAGTGCCATGCTCAATAACGGTTTGGCCTTACACGGCGCGTCGCGAGAGCTATACTAGCACGAATGCCCTTATTCCTGGTGCTAGCACAATTTGGCGCCCTAAATCATGGATGTGGGTTGAAGACAAAGCATTATGACAGTGGTTTGTGTAGTAGAGGTTGAGGGAAGAAAGTCTCGTCGCATACTGCTGCTAGCGTGGAATCAGGCAAAAAGATTCCTAAGAAGCCGCATTCTGTAGAATGTAGAATGATGCAATGAATAACAACCAACACCGAGTTATTGTAACGTTGGTGACTTTCCGCGTACTACGTCGTTTTTGCATGCGTATAGATGCACAGATATGGCTTGTAGGCTCCACCGTTAAACGACACTTCAGATAACGTCAGATTGAGAAGCAGGGATTGGAAAAACGGTTGTGGATATATGGCGAGTTTAGGCAACAGATCAGCAGATACACGCATCTCCAGGCACAGATGAGCGTAAAGTGTAAGCGGAGCATCTCCTCTGAACAATATGGCGAATGTGATGGCAGCAATCGCGTGAATTGACATCCAATGTACTAACGCGATTATCATGCAGGTTAAATTGTAATAGTATTTGGCCAAGACAACTTAGCGCCGGTTATAACTAAATGGCGATATGTTTTGCCATTATAGGCATACCTAAGATACAAGTCATGGGAAGGGCGCGATGATCAGCGCGGAAAGCGGAGGACATGCCATGTAAACTCCAATCGAGGCCTTTTAACTGCCAGGGACAATCTTTTTTTTTTTTTTTTTTTTTTTTTTTTTTTTTTTTTTTTTTTTTTGACCAGAGCCTTGAGTCTAAGTAAAAGCTCCCTTCACAATTTCTTCATCGTCATGCTCACAATTTTAACCAATAGGAACATTTTGACCAAGGCACCACTGGTGATACATTGACCAACGGAAGGGTCATTGGAGGCATGCACCAGGTCACTGTTCCCGAGACTATGAAAAGAGAAAAGGGACCAAGTATCCTTTCCCGAATGTCTATGGCTTATCTCTTCAAGGCTGGGCGCGATACTTCTGTTGGACCGCTGCCCAAGTTTGTCTCTGCCGAAGAGCCTGCGATTTATCCCGAGATGACTGCTCTTGAGTTCCAGAGGTGGAGAAATAGCATTGTCGACAATCTTTAAGAAAGAAGATGGCGTTAGGTTCAATAGTTCGCTTGCTATCAAACCTACAGGAGGCCTCCCGCCAATGCAGAATCTGTGGGATGAGAATGATCTGGGAGGGACGAAGAGTATTTCTGGTTCGAGAGAATATTTAAATTGGTAGTTTTAGTTTGACATGTTCCCATCATCTCGAAGACATAACAAGCGCATTATACTAGTGCTGCTTTCAGTCTGTAAATCCGGATTTGATGCGTAGAGAAATTTACTCAGAGAGCACTCCGCATAACTAGGTATTTTGCATCTTCATTCGAGCTAGCTCTGATTGTACGCTTGTCTTGTGAGCAAATGTTACAGTGAGCAATAAGTGAAAGTCTATTCCAGGAGCCATAACCATCAGTGTGTATTCCAACAAATATTCGAAGGTATCTGTTGTTTTTCGAGTCATGGCCACCTAGTAGAGGCACAATTCATCTGTTGTTGCTTTCAATGTCGCTTGAAGCAATTACTAAGATTGCCAACACGCTATTTATAAGCACTTGGAGATCGATTTTTAGCGACAGCTGCTCTTCGCTTGGGTTCATGCGGGGGAGAGCGTGAACTACTAAGCGATGGGTCTATTAGGTCTAGTGGACTCATGGATTCACGGCTGCACGTTCAAATGAGGATTCTCGGCTATTTCTCTCTTCTCCTGCTCTTCGTCTCTTTAACATTACCCCTTTGCGCAACGGTGGAGTTGTGATCTTGCAGCATATATATATATATATATATAAAACTCTAAAATGGCAGTCGGAAATACGCCATCAGGCACTTACACGCTGTTGGATATCCCCACCAAGGCGCCACGTGTCTGTTGGTCGATGAACACCTGGAGAAGTAGGTCCCAGTCAATTTCATGTCAAAAATACATGAATGCTAAAATTAATGTGCAGCTAGATTGCTTCTGAATTACAAGGGTCTTGACTACAAGACAGAATGGGTGAGTCACACTCACAAGGGTTGGACCATAGGCCCTAACTTCTGGCAGGTGGAATATCCGCATATCAAGTCTCGACTCAACGAGCAGTAAGTTAACGCCGAGTTATAAACATTATGAGCATTTTATAATTGAGTTTCGATCATGGCAGTGTCTCTCCCAATGAGCAAGGACGTCAATTTACCGTCCCTACTATACAAATGCCTGATGGCTCTTACTTGATGGACTCGTACAAAATTGCCGAATTCATCGAGGAGAAGCACCCGGTTCCAAGCCTGCCTCTGAACACACCCATTCAACTTAGATTTAGGGATAGCCTCATACCATTTATGGGGAAGCTTGCACCAATCTACGTTCCTAATGTAGCGACGCAACTTCTCGGCGAGGAGAGTCTGGAATATTTTCTCACCACGCGCCAGGAAGACACCGGTATGCCGCTAGATGAGTTTAAAAAGCAGCAGGGTCCAGGAGCATTCGAACGATGCGAACCTTTTGCACGCGAGATTACGGCTCTGCTGAACGAATCTTCATCAGGGCCCTACTTTATGGGCGATACTATCAGTTACACCGATTTTATGTGGGCGGGTATTCTGCTTTTCTTCAAACGCCTTGGCACTGAGGAGTATCAGGAAGTGTTGAGAGTTACTGGAGATGCTGGAGCGCACACCAGATTTTTGGATGCTTTGAGCCCGTGGACAGGAAGGGAAGACTAGAGAGCCAAGAATGTGCTTGCCGCTGCTTTGGACAGTAAATAGTGCAGCAACTGGGTCTTATATAGCCACTTCTAGATCAGTCAATTCAGCTTGGGACGGCTGATTGAAATGGGATCGTCTTACATACAATACGAACTCGTATCTTTAAGACCCTGCTTACATCTATTGCTGCAAAAGTGCCCCGATTTGCCACGTCGAACACCGGGGCTGTGCCAAGGGCAATATCTTTCAGCCTGGATGGTTCTTCACAGAAGCAGAACCCTCATATGCAGGGTCCGGAAGGAAGTCAGGCAGCTGAGGTGATCCCTTCCAATCGCTTTCGCCGGATGACCAGCTCCACAGTAGCTAATTTCAAGTAGAGGAACAAATAGAATTTAGTGTCAGGACTTCCCGCCACTAAACATCGCTTAAAATGGATATCGCTACTCGGACTTTCATGGCGGCCTCCGTGGAAAACGGCAGCCGGGAGACGGCGTTTTCGGGATTTATGTGGGTGTCGCTAAGTTGCCTCACAACAAATAAAAGGCTGGCTTTATCAAGCCGGGACTATGTAAATTATAGCATTCTATACCCAGATTACTGATATGAAATGATAGGTGTGTACAGTTTTATCAACCAACGTTGCATGAACTTAGCTTTGAGCCTTTGAGCCATGTTGAACAATGTCTGTAATAAGCCTTGAATATATTCCACCAATTTCCCCAATAAAACCGAACTCAGCCAATATTTCCTATTCTATCTACGAGGTTATGCAAAAGGGGTTACGCATACATGGTGGCGCGACTGGCACCAATTGATTACTGAGCGTTGAATGAATTCTGTTAAACCAGCACTTGACCGCTAGCTATTACAGGGTTATGAACAATGCTGAGATACTACTAGTATTTCTTGTTGCATACTACCGAGTGGTAAGCTGGACAGAACAGAACACGACTATCGAAGATGTATACAGGGGCGTCTGCTGAATGAGGCCATGGCTGCTACAGCTAAAGCAACGGTTGCTACAATGCGGTACCTAAGTCATTTATAGTGTTTTTCGTTGCATCTACAGTCATAGTTGACATAGGTACTAAACCACTATAAAATGACTAGCAATATATGGCATGCTAGTTCCCTGGAGATACGGGTTGACAGCCAATGCGATATGTCTAATTGGCTTGAAAGGATAAACCAGGAGAAGACACAAGTGGAACTTCCGAGAGAATGGCCTTTCCTATATCAGACGACTACGTACATCACATGAAGTTTGTATCTCAGTTGTATCGGCCTGTTGATTGTCAAGGAACTTATGAAGTCGCTGACACCCTTGAAGTCCATCCCACCTAGGAAATTACTAGGTATGTGTCAGCTGTCACATAAATACTATTTTGTTTTGTAAACAGAAACATCTTATTGGCTACAGTACCCGCGACTCTACTCAATACGGAGCAGCCTTAATGTCGTATATGCACCTCTGTAAGCTTAACAAGTTACGGCGTGCGCGTTCCTGTAAGCTTAACCGCCCAGGGTATACGTGTCTTCAGAACTGGGGCCATCTCGAATGTATTTAGCACGAATTACTAAATGTAGCATAAACCAATGGCATGTCACATTTCTGGAAAATTTTCCTCAACTTAGTTATGCGGCTCACACAGCCACGCTAGCATCTCCATTGTTCAATCCTAATTCAGACTTGTAGAGTGACACGACGTGACACGATACTTGAATAGGAATGCCCCGAATCCATAGCCACTGTGACGCCTCATTATCAACCGCATATACGAGACTAATGCCAGGTCTGGGGACGGCGTATCGGCTGGCAGTTCCGTACACGTGTGAATTACCCGTATGATATACCTAGTCACTCGCTCAAGGGTCTTCTCAACTATAAAGCCCACAAGTCCCAGACGATCATAGCTCTCTAGCCAGCTCAAACAGTCGTTTCCGTTTCAACAGTTCCTTTCGGCTAGATATCTGGCATCAAGACTAAAATTGCCATCATCATGGCCTGGACTCGGACCATCCTCTACTCTGCTCTCAGCAGTTACCTCTGGCATCCAGCTAACGCTGATTATGTGTGGCCAAATGAAGAAATCGACGACCTTGAGGCTATATTATATGAACAACAGAGTATTTTTGGCGCGCCTGGTAGCGACCTTGCCTCGTTTGTCTCAGGCTGCTCTGGATTCGGCGAGGGCACCCGAGGCGGAGGGCGTAATTTCGGCGCTGAATGGCTGAGAACTGCCTATCACGACATGGCCACGGCAGATGTAAACGCTGGAACCGGCGGTGTGGACGCTTCTATCATGTTCGAGACAGATCGTCCTGAGAATCCGGGAAAGGGATTCTCGGAAACTTTTGGCATTTTCAGCGGCGCCTACACTACTCGAACATCGATGGCTGATTTACTCGCAGCGGCGGCGGTGATTTCAGTTGGTACATGCTCGAATGGAAAAGTCATCATCCCGTTCAAGGCCGGACGCGTTGATGCAGCTGGCCCGGGCCCATCCGGCGTCCCCCAGCCACAAGAAGATCTTGCTTCACATACGGCGAGTTTTGCTAGGCAGGGCTTTGACGTGTCTGAGATGATAGCCCTTGTTGCCTGCGGACACTCCATTGGAGGTGTGCACGGCGTGGACTTTCCGGAAATTGTCCCCAATCCCCCCCAACACAGGCGTCAGTATATCTCATTTTCCAGACCTGCTGAGAAGCAGCCCATGAAGCTTGTATAAACTTACTAACTCAATGTCTTGCCTTTTCTCTAGACTGATAATATGGTGACCTTTGATACAACAAACGACGATTTCGACAATAAGGTGTAAGTGCTACTTACTATTCATGTTCTCCATCCAAGAACCAGCCAACTCATGCCTGTTTTCTTCCAGTGCCACGGAATTTGTCGCCAATATCACTCAAAACCCACTTGCGTTTGGTCAAAACGAAACAACACGATCAGACTTTCGTATTTTCAACGCAGACGGGGGCAAAGTAATCTCTCAGCTAGCAGCCTCCAACGATTATTTTCTCAGCACCTGCACCACAATGCTAGAGCGCATGATTAACACCGTGCCTCGCAGCGTAAAGCTAACAGATGTCCTAAACCCCATCGCCGTCAAGCCAAGAAACTTATTTATTACTCCTAATGCTGATGGAACGTTGTATGTCAATGGTTTTATAAGGGTACGTATTCAGCCGTTGGATAATCACAAACGCCAGAGGCTTCTTTGGCCAGTGAATGCTAACAGCCTGAAATAGATCACCAACACTACAGTTGATGCCAGCAAGAGTCAAGTCTTCATTCACCCCAAATCGCGCTCTGGCAAACCTTTACCAGTGGCGACCGCCACTACGAAGCAGGGGATGAGTGGTGGCTGTGACTATCCCAATTGTGGTCCAGGCTTGATTTTCTACATGTTCAACACCACAATTTCAGCTGAAGATGGCATATCGTCTTTTACCATTGAGATTCAAAACGACGCCGCCGGAAAAACTTCGCAGTACGATAATGGAGGCTCCGGATTCCCATTTTCCGATGCTATTCAACCTTTGTTTAGCTTATCTAACCAGACCCAGCTCACGGTTGATAACGTCAACTATAACCAGCTGAATGTAACCGCGTTGGTAGGTCTATTGTACATATACTCTGACGCTTTAAAGGCATATGGCTAACATGTTGTCTTTCAGGTTTTGAATGCTGAAGATTTCTCTGATATCTCGCTCATCATTCCCGTGCCTGTGAACTTTACTGCCCCACTTAGCCTGTGGACTCAAAGCAAAGTGTCGATGAAGCCTTTGAGCAAGGTTCCAGGAACTAATCATACTTTATACACTGCTTCTTGGAAGGCCGAACTCGCCGCAAGAACCCATCCGTTCGATATTGTTGCTACTGGAAACAAAGGCACTGTTTCGAGCTTATACAATACGTGGGATAATGTTCCGTTCGTTTTTTAATTGACGACTTAATGCTCGCTTTGATGGATACACTTGTTCATTTCGTATTAGAATATTGCGCGGACTTTGTCTGTTTAGCCTGGTTTACTAGCATTTGTCTTTAGAATCTACACCATTTAACTGGCCTAAACCTCCAAGTTTAAGAAATTGCATTGTGATGAATCATCTCAAAGTTTTCCTCGGGCAATTCCAAAATTAGGCCTCCTCGTGCTCGTTCCTATGTAGACCCTAGCATTGTGCTGATGAAGATGGGATATATTTAAATTTCTGGTGATCTTGGCGGCCTGGATCAGAAAGTCCGCATATAGCTGCGTGGGTTAGAGTAAATGGACCTCCAATAGTCTGGAATTTGTCGTGCCTGTCACTGCAGTAATTAGGTGATTGCAAACTGCTGCACGGCGGCGCTGATTTCTACGTAAGCGTACCAAAGGGACTGAGTCTGTACATTTCTATGTCAATATTAACGATGAGCAAAACGCTATAAACAATATACTGTGAGTGAAAGGATAGAGTGGCCATGAACGTAGCAGAGCTTCGTCTCAATCCATTTGTGGGCATTTTTCGTAATTTGCTGGGACTTATTTTCGTCACTTGCTACATACATATACTTGTACGAGTAGGTGAGATATTCTCCGATCAATGTCTCAAGGCCATGCATGAACCATTCAGGGCTCGCACGGACAGGTTTCTATTTGTGCAACGCCACGATACCCACTCGTCGAAACTGTCTGACCTCATCGTCCACGGCTTTACCAATCGGGAAGCCTCTCCAAGACGCCAAGGTCATGGCATTTCGATAAGCAGCGATTGACAGGGGCCTTAATCGGAGACTGATGACGACACAGCCAGACCCAGACATTAAACGGAAATCAATCGCTGAAGCCCCCCATTAGGCAGTCGACATTCCAATTGAGCGCTATAAGCGTCTCAGGACCTGCCAAATCGAACCTCGCCTTGTCGGCGCCACAGCCAATGCAAAATTGCGCTCGGCACTTCTTTTGCGCTACTGGGAACCGGGCAATCGAGCTTGTGTCACGAGGATGGCGGCAGATCTGTCTTGCAGCAAGTTTATTATTTTCTTATTTTGACGAGTTGGCTCGCTGGTTCGCTGTATCCGAGTTACAGGCGAGAAAGAGCTGAGGTGGTTCACTGAGAGCATGTCCACCCTTTCAAATGGGCGCATATGCAGCCATTTTCAGTTAGTATCCTGGTATCCTGTAGCCTGTAGGCAACCGCTTTGAATGCAATCGCCGATTAACTAGCCTGCTGCACATGGATTACCCCGTTTGGAAAATTCTACTGATCGAGCCACTTATGGCAGAGCCAAAAGGTGGGGAGAAGGCGGCTTAAAACCACACGTGGATGGGAGTATTATTTGGCACGAACAAGTAATCTATCCGAATGATAGACTCTGGTCTCACATCAGTCGTTGATCTGCCACTCACTCAGTCAGTATACGGACAAGGTCTTCCTTGCGAGAAAATCCACGGCTGACTCGGTTGGCGGGTAGCGGCAAATCGGACGAGGAAAAAGGCGCGGCCACGTTGGACGAGTCTAAGGAGGAGGGAGAGGAAAAAAAAAAAAGCTCCGTCTGCCCTAGACGCCAATAGTCTCAACCCTGTGTTGGATGCGTGTACCTGTAGCCTAATTGAGAGAATCTGCAGTGCGACGGCTTGTTTTATTTATAATTTGTGCGTTCAGCTCCTTTGGTATCGATTGGAAAATGCCTTGGTCAACATCAACTTACTCGACGTACAGCATCTATCGAATGAACGAGGTCCACAACCGGCTTGCGTGCTCGCTACGCAACCCACCAAAACGTCTCCAATGAAGTATTTGGTATGTCACGACAAGGCCGGGGGCCAGGCTTGGTGGAGCTCGCAATAGTCGAGCTGGGGCTAGAAGAGGAGTGATCGCCGGCTCATTTAGCGAGGCCATCGCTGAAATGCCACTCAGAAAAGGCCTTGGCGACGGGATTCTCTTGAGAGGGAAGAGAGTCTACCTGCGCAAGTATCTGCTTCCCCTCTTCTAGAGGGCACAATGACGAAAGGGAGCATGAGCAGTAATGGTGCAGTTCCATAGGTATCGAACCGCCCTTTGAGCTAGCAGAGTTTGAGTTGATGATATTGGGTCGTACCAATCGGAGGAGGATTGATGCATTGGAAGGACAAGATTAGCCGGGTTCAAGGCACCATTAGCCCCGATAGCTTAATTTTAATTGCCTGCCTGCACATGCTCCGTGGCCACTGAGGCTGTCTCGTCTCGACAAGCATCAGAGCTTCAACATCGACAGAACCTGGCCATCAACGCAATCGAGCCTCAGGCTATCGATGCATCCTTCCAGCATCGTCGTGTTTCATTAGCATCGCTCGGCTAGGCAATGGCGGGTAGCCTTATCGCGCTTGAGCCCAGGCCACTGAAGAGAGCCGGTGCCACGCTGAGGCCCCCCGCGCAATCACTAGCAGCGTAATCGTGCCAGGGGTTACAGAGCTTGTGGGCGCTGACGGCGTCTTGGCAGCGGGTTTACTTGATCGCGACGCAGCGAATCAGTGGCCAATGTGGCCAATTTTGCCGCAAGCGTCTGCCCAGCTCATTTGGCCGCCACCGGGCAGCGCTGCGAAATTAGACTTCTGGCTCTTCAATCTCTTTCGCTCTGCTTCTGGGCTGCGCAGCTGCTCGTTGTTCTCCTCACGGCTCTCCGGACGATGATGCGGCAACTGTAGCGACTTCCAAGCGTCGAACCTCACCAAGCCTGCCTGCCCTTGATTGCCCGCGACGGCCCCTCGACGTCTCCCTGTGCTGTGCTCGCCACAATCGTCCTTGATTTTTCCCAGTCTGTACACCAGTCCGACGTCCCTCGAAACCAAGTCGAGTCGCTCGTTATCAGAAGCCTTAAAACAGCAGAGTTTCCCTGGCGCGCCCGGATGCGCTGAGCGCTCAATTTCTCTTGGATAGACCTGCCCCTCCGTCATCACTTACGTCTCATACGCATACGCGGGAACACCAAACCCCAGCAACACGCGGCCGACGCTATTTCATTTCTTAGCGAACAACTTCCGACGCCCCGTTTTTGTTTTAAGGACTGTTCAAGCATTGCATAGCTGGGAGCATCGTTTGCTGCGACAACCTCCACGCCTCTGGCAAGACCCGCGACGTCTCGAAAAGCCACGCAACATCGCCATGGTCAAGCTGCTGACGCCCGGATTTCCCATGCGGCGGCCCTCCGGCCTCGTGCGGTACGGTGTCTTAGCGGCCATCTTCCTGCTGGCCTTGTACACCCTCAGCCCCAGCTCGCCAGATACTTCCCGTCTGCCGCCCTCATTTGACCAGACCGCGCCAAACCGCCCGCCGTCGAATCCTGCGCCAAACTACAATGGCCCTGCGCCGGTTGGAGGCGCAAAGACACCACTCTTCACGGCGCCGGCATCGCCATCGCAAGATGCCACGAATCCGAATTCCCCTGGCCGGAAGCCCATCCAAGATGCCTTCCCCATCGGCGCTCCTCCCACCAGCGGCGGCCACCCCATTGACAAGCTGGTCTATGATGCCCAGATGACCTTTGCTGAACTCCTTTCGAAGGAATCCAGAACCGTTGGAGAGGCTGCCAAGGCCTATCGCAAGCGCCGTGGCCGCCACCCGCCGCCCGGCTTCGAGAAGTGGTACGAGTTTGCTCGCTCCAAGAACGCAATCATCGTCGAGGATTTCTTTGATCGAATCTACCAAGACCTCCAGCCCTTTTGGGGCCTCGACCCTGCCGTTATCCGCAAGGAGTCGTGGGACTTTGAAATGACAATCAACATCCGAGACGGCAATGCCACCGCTCGAAGCGACTTTTTCTGGACCAAGATTTGGCTCAAAATGATCAAGACAATCGACCACTTGTTGCCTGACATGGATATCGCGCTGAATGCCATGGATGAGCCCCGCCTGGTTGTTCCCTGGGAGGACATGGCCGGCTATATGAAGAACGCTTCCAAGACGGTCAAGATTCCCAAGTCCAAAGACGTCATTCGCGAATTCCAGCAGCTGCCTCGCCCCGGCACTGGTGACCCCGACGTCAAAACGCGCAGCAAGAACTGGGAAAAAACACGTAAGTTGAACTTGTCATGACGCGATCTCTTCAACTCAACAGCAAAAGTTTTTTTTTACCTTTACTTTGTTTTTGTTTTCTTTTTTTTTATCCTCGAAGAAAGTTATTGACAAGGCTTTTTTTAAACTAGAACCTTACTGGGCTATTGCTCGACGTGGCTGTGCTCCCGATAGTGCTTCCCAGGTGGAGGGCCTCGTAAAAACTGCCGATAAGACGCCTTCGATCAATTTGACATACGCCGAACCCCACATGTACAAGGGTTTCGTCTCCAACTTTACACTGTCTACGGAGATTTGCCATCAGCCAGACCTGCAGGCCTTGGAGGGCATCTTTATCGAGCCGCTTTCTACATCAGCCTCCAAGGTCTTGTTCCCCATGTTTGGTGGCTCCAAGCTGGGAGTCAACAACGAAATCCTGCTACCGGCTCCCATGTACTGGAATGAGGAAGAGCGCTTCACTGGCGGCGATAACCATGGTGTTGAATGGGCGGAGAAACAAAACAAGGCCATCTGGCGCGGTGTCGCAACAGGAGGCAAGAATACGCCACACAATTGGCGAGGCTTCCAGCGCCATCGATTTGTCGCCATGAACAACGGCACGACAGTTGCACGTGTCGAGAGGGGAGAGAAGGCAGACAATTTTGCGTTGCCAGGCGAGGATTACAACTTGCAAGCGCAAAAGGACCGCAAGCTGGGCGCATGGATTAACCAGTGGTCCAACGTCAGCTTCACGGATCTTAGCTGCTCTCCACCGCAGAACGGTAAATGCAACTACACTGGCCACTACTATAAGCCAACCAAGGGAATCAAATTGGCCGAACAGTTCAACTCAAAGTACATTCCGGATATTGACGGAAATTCCTTCTCTGGCCGCTATCTTGGTTTCTTGCGATCTACTTCTCTCCCCATCAAAGCCACCATCTGGCATGAGTGGCACGACAGCCGTCTGGTTGCATGGAAGCACTTTGTTCCCATGGACAGCCGTTTCCTCGATTACTATGGCATCATGGAGTACTTCCTCGGCTACGAGGGGCGCAACGGCCACGACCGAGTGGCAGAAAAGATTGCTACTGAAGGCAAGGAGTGGGCTGATCTAGTACTGCGCAAAGAGGACATGCAGGTCTACGTGTTGAGGCTGCTGTTTGAGTATGCTCGCCTGCTTGACGACAAGAGAGAGAGTCTGGGATGGGTTGATGACATCCTTCAAGATCCTTCATTGGAGAAGACATGGAAATGGTGGTGGTAATGATTTCTTCCTTCTCTTCTCTCCCCGCCACCTCTTCCCCTTTCTCTCCTCCTCTTTCTCCCTTCCTCTACTTCTTTTCTCCCTATTCTTCTTGTACCCCCCGTTTCATTCTCATTTTCCCCCATTTTTTTTCTCTCGCGATAATCGAGTGTGATGATGCATGAGTTGGAACAGTTCAGGATTGGATAGGCCTGCGGCGTTTGGCGTGGAAGTCGTATTTACGCTTCTCCATATCGGCAAATAAATCATAGTGAAAGGTCTGCTTGTGACGAAAACTGGCAGACGACAGGCGATTTGAAAAATTGATACCTGGTAAAAAGAGTGGCAGGTCTTGTGGAAATTATACGTTGCCGTACCGATCCAGCATTTACATTGTACTGGCATGGCTTTTTCATGGTTTTGGTTTTGGTTTTTGATTATTGTTTTCCTTTGTACTTCTATTCACTTCTTCTTATTTTGATAATACCAACTTTTTTGTCTCTACAAACAGTTTGAGACTTTGATGATGCGGAGATTGCACCAAATGGAGTAAACATTGATGTTTCATGAAGCACTTTGAACGTACAAGTACGGATAGGTAGCATTGTAATCTACCAGATCCAATCCAAGCCCTTTTATCCCAACATATCAATTCTAATAGCGTTGAACCCTTACCGCCTGTTTAACGCCTTTTGCGGGGGCTCCCCTGACAGGCGGTGCACGCGGCATTTCACCCCCTAATTCGCTCTAGAATTCCACTGGTTCCCGCGGCGTTAGCGCGTGCAGGCGCTGGAGCTGCAGGCGCCGGGAGGGCGGCTCCAACGACGCACCTGGCCAGCGCCACCAAGCTCGTGCCCTGCGACGGCCTTTTTGCTGGTCAGGCTCTGGACGAGGCTCGAGCACAGCCAGCTGAGAAACACATTCGCCTAGCCAGCAGTCACTAACGCCTATTACTATTCTCTACAGCTTCTTGTTGATCAACACCACCTGTTTGTAGCTGGCGATACAGCTCTCTCCGATCCTTGCGAAGCTCCCCCAATCCTCGCGAAGCTCCCACGCCTAGGTGGAGCCCCCCTGCAACCCGGCAAAACCCCCAAGATGCAACATGGCCGGCGTGGATGAGAACACCGCCCACGAGCCCGAGCCGCTCTCGTCGTCCACTGCTAGGCGCGCCCAGGCCGACAACAGCAGATCGAGAAGCCCAGCACCAAGAACAGAGCCGCTGCCCTCGCCGGGCTCAACTACGATGAGCGCGCGCTCCTCGCTACAGCGATCTGAATCGAACGGCAATGCGCCGGCGCCTCCTAAGCATGCCACAGTAGCTCCTAATAGCAGACTCTCCGCAGCATCGGCGCAGCTGTCGACCTCATCTCGACCGAGTGTTGGCGGGGGATCGCCCGCGCTGTCCCAGAGAGAGCACAGCTACCTCGAAACGACAGCTCTGGACCCGACGCTGAATGTAGACGACACCATCTCAGAGGACGCAGTTCGAGAGCATTTCAAGGAAAACGAGTCGAGCTTTCTACCATCTCTGTCACCGATCCCCACGGGCTCTGCCAACCCTGAGGAGGGCCTTGATGATACTTTTGTCTTCGATTCGCCCTCGAAGCCGCCCTCTCGGCCTTCCAAGAGCCCAATGTTGCCCGGGGCCCAATCCAAGCCGCCGTCCCGGTCGAAGCCCGAGGAACGATATGAGCCACGATACGAGCCGAGATACGAACCAGGGCAGGACTACACAGAAGAATTCGACTTTCATCCTGAGTCCGAAGAAGACCTGACGAGAGCCAGCAACACCACATCGAACCTAGAAGGTTTCGAATACTCGCCCGCGACAGCTGCTGCCGCCAGGACCATCTCGCGCGCTGCGACTTCGAACCACAGCAACCAAGATACGCCTAGGGTTGGGACACAGGAAGAACGCAGTAAGGATACACGAGATGACTCGCAGTCTCAGCCCCTTTCAGAGCGCGCTGATGCTGGTGGCAATCCTGGACTGGCCCTGCGCAACAGGCGTCCCAAATATGTGCGCACCAACCGCTTCAGCAGCCAGCGATCTTCAACTTCATCCTTCGCCACCAATCCTGAGCTGCAAGAGGAGACTACCGATATCACAGGAAATGTAGGGCTGGGGCTGGACTTTGCGTTGCACTCCGGTGGAGCGGTGCCGAATATGGGTATGCCTCGGGCACCATCCAATCTGCTCTTGCGATCAATAAGTATGGGCAGCATGGCTTCTGGCATGGGTACTGACGAGTTTGGAGATAACACACGCCAGCTGGAACCGCTGGTTGAGGCGAACACCCCCCCACGAGGTAGAGACAGCTACAAGATGGTGACACCGAAAACCAAAGACAGCATCAGCACAGCCCCTACAGATACAGTCATAGCCCAGCATGTCAAGAACGTCCACGTCCCTGATTCAGTTGCGAAAGAGTTCAAATTCGAAAATGGCCTACAAACGCCACGATTGTCCGTATCCGCGGCCACTGCTACCAACAGCTCAAAGGCTACGGGCAAGGGTGGGAACAAGAACTGGACTCTAAAGGAACAGAGCAGCACGATTGAAAGGCTATCCAAAGAAAATTTCGACCTGAAGCTCAAGGTCATGTTCTTGAGTAAACGGCTGGACACTTTGTCTGAAGAAGGTCTGAAAGAGATGATTTCTGAAAACGTTGAACTGAGGACAAATCTCGCCATTACGACGCGTGATAACAAAATCTTGCGGAAAAGAGTCAAAGAGCTGGAAAAGAAAGAGAAAGAAGACGAAGAAAGGCCGAGCACGGCGCGCAGCGCTGCATCGTCAACGGACCAGACCGCCAGGATGTACAATGAAGAAGCTCAGGAGCGAGAAGATGAGCTCATGTTCTTGCGAGAGCGCGTCGAAACTTATGCCACGGAAATCGAGAGACTCCGAGGCGAGACTATGGAGAGAGAGTCGGAGAAGAAGCAGCTATCGGATGTTCTCAAGACGCTCAGTGAGCGTTCTGGAGACACCTATGGTCGGCAAGAGGAGGCAGACGTTTGGAAAGACTTATTGGAGCAAGAGACGGCGCGCAGGGAGCAGTCCGACGAGGACAATAGAAAGCTGCGAGACGAAGTTTTCCGGCTCAAGAAGGAGATGTCTGGCGCTGGCTCAGGGTTGATGCATCACACAACCAACATCTACAACATCAACAAGAAGCCACGGGATCGGAATGCTTCGCCGGGCAGGCCCATGTCTAGCGTATCTGGCGAGGCAGATGGTTCGCATGCCAACTTTAGTGCGGCCAGCACTTTGGTGGAAGAACTACGCCGTGAGAGTGAATCGCTGCGCCATGAGAATGCCGAGCTCCGCCGCGAAGTGGGAGCTCAGACTTCAATGTTGACGTCTAGAAACCGCGAAAAGGAGCGCCTATACCAGGAGATTGAAGATCTCAAGATGGCTCAGCGTCGTGGCGGTCCAGCTCCCTCTACCATCGACAGTCTCTTGGAGCGATCAGCTTCACGTGCTGGCGGTCACGAAAGACCGAGCTCAAGAAGTAGCCACAGGACTAGGCAGCTGTCAGCAGAGGATGAAACAGAACGCGAAGAGCTGGAAAACAAATTGGCTGAGCTGCGAGATAAGCTCAACGAGGTGAAGTTGCAGAATCAGGATCTGCAGCGAGAACTGGAGAGCTGCATGGCTGATTTTGAGTTGGCCATTGGTCAGAAGCGTGAGGCCGAGGAGGCTCTTATGAGCATGCAGGAAGAGCTCGATAACGCTACAAACGATCTCATTGCTCTGCAGTCGGAGCGCGACGAAGCATTAAGGGAGCATAGTGAATTGGAGGCCAACTTTGAGGACCTTCGCAACGAAGCTCAGATGGAGATTGACACTCTGGAAGCAGAGGTTCAGCGGATGCAGGCCGATTTGAACGACAGATCTGAAAACTTTGAAAGTCTGCAGAAGGAGATGCGACAGATGAGTGAGGCGCTGCTCGGCCTGGAAGACGAACAAGAACACAAGCTCCGACACATCCAACAGCTTGAGGACGATCAGGCTAATCAAACACACCGCATTCAGCACTTGGAGAAGGAGCAAGAGTCTTCCAACAAGGAGCTGGAGGACTTGGAGCAGAAGCTTCTCGAGGCTAATGAAAAGAACCAGCGCCTTTCCGTCCAGCAGGAGTCATCACAAGGCGAAATCTCGTTCCTTCGGGAAGAGCAGGAGGCTGACAAAATCCGCATTGGCGATTTAGAGGCGGCAATGTCCAATGTGGAGCGAAACTTGGAGGACGAAAAGGAACGGGTCAAGGAGCTGGAGAATCGCATGCAAGAGGAACGTTTGCAATGGGAGGACGTTACCACTAAGAAGGAGGCAGATGTCCAACAAATATTTTCCAACCTTCAGCGTGAGAATGCCGGCGCCAAGGATGAAGTCAGGCGACTGCGCAAGAGCTTGTCGTCTCGCGAGGTCGAGGCAACAGAGTGGAAGGAGAGGTTGTTGGAACTGGAGAATAACCTGAGGGAAGCATTGGGTGACCTGAATGGCACCCGTTCTTCGCTGCTAAAGGTACGGCATGCCCAATTCTCCAACACTTCAAGTTATTCTTGTACTGACCTAGCCCTTCTTTGCAGTCTATTGCTCGGATGCAGCGTGAGCTTGAAAACACTGTTCGTGAGCTTGACACCTCCAAGGCAGCGTTGGTTGAGAAAGATCGTATCATCAAGCAGCGTGATTCGCTTATGGAGTCACACGCCTTGGAAACGCGGAAAATCACCGAATTGCTTGAAAAGGAGCGCGTCGCTCACCGCAACACCAAATCCCAATATGAGTCGTTCCAAAAGACTCACCAGCATCTCACCCGGACAGCTAGCACACAAGACGTCCGTATCAACGAGCTGGAAGCTACGAGGGGCCAGGATCGCCGGAAGCTTGCCATGCTAGAACAAACAGCCCGCGAGCAGCTACTAGAGAGGAACGAACTACTGCTTCTCTTGTGGCACAAACTGAGCAACCTCTGTGGTCGGGAGTGGGCGAATAACAACACGCTTGTGGACCGACAGGTAGTCCCTACTCTCGAAGTTATTGCCAGTCGTTTGCCTGGATTTTCCAAGAACCTCCTTGCTGCTGTCAAGACGATCGAGGGCATGTTTGCGGCCCTGCAAACAAAGATCAAGGCAGTAGAAAAAGATCTTTATCGGGAGTACCAGACTCTAGAGAACAACCTGGATGTGCGGATCAAGAAGCTTGATAGGCTGGAGACTATGGTTCGCAACTCGGTTGCCACCGGCTCGCTAAGTTCTCACGAAGCAGCGAATCGGATGGTACGCCTTGAAGAAGCATATCGTCAGCTCAAGGTCGAGAATGCCACGCTGAGAACTGCAAACGATGTTCGTGCTCGCGCCGCCCATCAAGCGCCCGGATCTGATGTCGGCGCCGGCTCACCGTCACCGATACCTCCTCGCGGCGGTGGGGATCGTTCCCATAGCTCTGCTTCAAAGGGCAGGGCATCGTCGACGGCGCGTGCGCCGTCTTCTTCTGGAATCCCCGTATCGTCTTCTAGAACTGGACTGGGTCTCTTGGATGCCTCAGTCCCTGACGGATCAGCAACCAACAACGATAACCGCTGGCTGCTGAGACTCCGGGATATGGAGTATAAGCTAAAGATGGAGAGAGAAGGGCGCAACCAGGACAGACAGGCCGCGCGTCAACGGCTCGGTGGCCTGGAAAATGAAAACAGGGATCTCAGAGACAAAGTGAGGCGCTCTAACCAAGACACCGAATAAGCCTCCTTCAGAAAGATGGTGACGGAGCAGAATCAATGATTCAAACAATTAAGAGCTTCAGGCTTGCATTATGAACAATTTTTCTAAATTCTTTTTTTTTTCCTTTCTTTCTAATGACAGCGTATCTTTGTAAATTACGAATACTGTTATGCCTGGAGAGAATTGGTGCATGAAACATGTTGTTGCTGTTAAGAATACATGGGGGACTCAAAAAGGGCACAGGAGCTAGCGGCTTGAAATTCTCACTTTTTTTGGCGGCTGGGCTATGCTTTTTACTCTTTTTCTACCTTTTCTGCCTCTCCCATTTTTTTTTTTTTTTTCATTTCCTCATTCTACTTTTATTATTTTTTCTATTCTTGGGTACCCTTGGAGTTATCCTTAGTGCTGGCCAGGAATGGACAGAAGAAAGAAGTAAAAGGTAGAGCAGAAAATGAAGTTATGCATACACATCATTGCGAAGCTGCGTCTGATAACCGTTTTAATAGATAATTTACGTTTTCTGTATTTATACCATGTATCACGCATCGCTTGCTAAAACTACTACTGCTACTACTAGTGGTATCATATCATCAATATGCGCCCTCCTGCAATCCCAGGGGTGCTTTTACCTCGACTTCAACTTCAGCCTCGCCAATGCCTCTTGCTTTGGCCTCTTCCAGGATAGCCTCAGTGGCACTGGCGCCAACTCGCGTCACTCCAAGCGATAGTACATAAAGCAGCTCGTCCAACGTCCTGACGCCCCCCGCGGCCTTGATCTGCACTTTGGGGCCGGCATGTTTCCTCATCAGCTTGAGATGGTGCGGCGTGGCACCCTGGTAGCTATAAAAGCCATTGGGCTGCTTGACGAAGCCATAGCCCGTGCTGGTCTTGATAAAGGCCACGCCCTGGTCGGTGCATACCTGGCAGAGCTTGACAATGTGCTCGTCCTGCAAAAAGTCGTTTTCGAAAATGACCTTGAGAATGGCGCCCTTTGCAGTGACGAGGCGGTTGACGGCCTCAATCTCGTGCTCGACGTAGTTCCACTCGCCGCTGAGGGCCTTGCCGATGTTGATGACCATGTCGATCTCGGAGGCCCCCGCGGTGATTGCCTCGGCGGCCTCGGTGATCTTGAGCGAGGCCGAGGACGAGCCGTGCGGGAAGCCGACGACGGAGCAGATGCGGACGGCGGACCCGGCGAGGAGGGATCGGGCGAGCGGCACGGCGTAGGGCTTGATGCAGGCGGAGGCGACGGAGGCGTTGCGGCAGAGGACGAGGCCGGCGCGGAGGTCGGCGTCGGAGAGGGTTGGGTGGAGGAGGGAGTGGTCGATGGAGTGGGCGAGATGGGGGAGGGAGACTATGATTGTGGAGGAGGTCATGGTTGGGGTTTGGAGTTGGAGTTTAGATAGGAAGTTGTTTAAGAGGGGGGGTGTAATATGATATTGCAGGGAGGGAACGGACTACTGTCCATGTGCGAGATATGAGGAAGTGAGTGAGACCTGCGATGAGATCGAGACAAGATGAGATATCCTTAAACATTAGGCTATAATGGCGGGCCGATGAGGGGTGTGGGAAGCTTTCTCTTTTTTTGGGGTAAGGTTGTTAATTGCTTATTTACTGCTGTAGTAGTACAACCCAGGTGTTAGATTAGCCTCGCCTTTTGCGGGCGAAACGTTATTGTCTCCATGTCGTTCGTTTGACTGGAGTCTTGTGGGGGGGCGGATTTGCCTAAAATAGAAGTGCCGGCGAAATTATGGCATCGGGGTAATTGTCTTAATTTGCCGTCTCTGTCTCTTCCGGATAACCACGTTTGGCAATGTGGCCGCATTTTTTTTTCTTTCTCGGGTATAAAAGTATAAAGAAGAGAATCAATGCCCAGCTGAGACGAGGATGAGGCTGAAGCTGGACCGAGGCTAAAAAAAAAAAACATAAAGTGGTATATATATATATATATATCCTCTTTCTCGCACTCTCTTTCCACTGATAAGATACACCCTTGTTCATGGATAAGTTGGATGAAACTTGTCAAGGATTTTTGACTGGGGAAAGCGAAGAGCTAATTAATAGGATGGAATTACGCGGTTCTGGGGGAGACGTTAAAAATCGACTAATGTCCCCAGGCAGATAAGGGGAAGGAGACAGACAAATGCCAATGTCTCAGCTGGGATTTCGCTATAAATGATGGCTTGTGAGCCGAGGCTATAAGACATTTGTTCCTCCAAGGTAGCACGCCCTCTGGATTTATATTACGTTTTACAAAGGCGGCATATGGCAGTCGAACCATTTTAAAAACCATCTTATCATTCAGACGGAATGGAACATCACGACTTTTTAGCCTATATGCTATTTCCAACGTACTTTGTCCCATGTGACCCAGGCATATGTAGCCGTCCCTATCAGATGTAAGGAAGAGAGAACCAAACATAAATTCGGCAGTTGGGTAGGCAGTTTAGTTCCTACACTAAATCACGCCATGAAGAAGATGGTAGCTCGTCATTTGTGATGCTGGCCTTGTTAACATTTGTTCCTTGTTCCTTTTTGGGGGGAGATTTCCCCCATTCCTTCCTTCCTTCCTTCTCTCCGAGTAAGATTTTTTGATTTTTCTACTTCGGCTTTCGGACGTGCGAGTCACTCATGTGATCAAGCAAAGTACATAATCGACAGCCGTGCCGGTCAGAAGGATGGGGCTTGTTACACGGCTGAGGGATTCTCCAATAAAGGGGAGGGGGGGGGCCAGCTCGCTATCAGTTCCAAGATGGGCATTCCGTCATATCACGGGGAGAGCTAGAGATGAAAGATTTCGAACTTGTAACGTTTCAATGATGATAGGTTATCGTGCTAAAGAAGAGATGAGATTATTTTCTGTATAGGATTTTGGATTACATTAGATTCGTTACTTTAATAGTAGATGGTTGTGGTGTGAAAGACTGAATAAGCATGCTCTCCTCGATTCTCATTGAAAAGAAATATGGAGGATTTGGTGCAGCCTTTTCGCGCGCAATATACCAAAACTAGCACCAATTTTCTGTCTCAGCACTCCTCCAAGACAAACGCAACCTTTGACATTCCACCGCACCTAGGCCATTCTCGAAATCTCGATCAGGCCATTAATGACAAAAAGATAAAAAAAGGGCCCCCCCTCTCAGCTATAAATTATCTTACTTTTGTGGAGGGAGATAAACTTTCCGCCAGCGGGGCGCGGACCTCCCCAAAGCAGTAATACCGGCCCATCGTCTCTGTCATTCATAAAAGACATAGGTTGGCTCCTTTGAGTGGAAAGGAATTTTTTCGAATTAATCATTTAATTCATTGTGTGTGGAATCTTTATTTTGTTGCTGATAATTTTCTCTTACACAAGCATCAAAAAAAAAGATTGTGACTTTTTTTTTTTAATTTATACTGTGCCCCTCTATCGCTCTTACACGCATATAATATGCTGCGCTCAAGCTTCACAAAAGTATCCTCTCCCGTCTTTCCCCGTCTGCATCGCTGCCTGGCGACGGTGCAGACGCCAAAGCCGGCAACGAAGAGGACGGGGGATATTTCAGACTCGTTTGTGTCGCTGTCTGGCGCGGAGCTGGCGCCGCTGCCGGATCGCTTCAGACAGCTGAAGCTGGACCTGGTCAGGGATCGGGAAAAGGACATTGTTGCCGGCTGGAAAAGACTATTGCGGACGCTGCGGGAAGAAAACGAAATCATTGCCAAGAAGGGGACGGGGGTTATTCCTCAAGTAGAGTTTGCTGACCTAGAGAATGGGTTGGATAGTAAAGCCAGAGAGGAGATTAAGAAGAGAGGAGTTGTCGTTGTGCATGGTGTAATTCCTGAAAAGGAAGCGCGAGGATATAAGGAGCGCGTTGAGGATTACGTGCACAAGAATCCTCATACAAGAGGTAAGTCCTTATTTATAAAATCGTTCTTGGCAGAGCATCTCGTGTTAATGCCAAACATAGCCTTCCCGCCTCATGACCCTCAAGTATACGAGCTATACTGGTCCGAACCGCAGATCAAAGCTCGCTCACATCCGTCCATGCTAAAGGTACAAAAGTATCTCTTGTCGGACTTTTGGCATTCCGCATCACCAAACACTCCAATCTCGCTCGACATCCCGCTTTCCTATGCCGACAGGCTTCGCATCCGACAACCCGGTGATGCTGCCTTTGCACTCGGCCCCCATATCGACGGCGGAAGCGTCGAGCGTTGGATGAAGGACGGATACGGGCGTGGAAACGTCTACGACAAGGTATTCGAAGGCAAGTGGGAGAGTTACGACCCCTGGGAGGCTTCTGGAAGAGTCGACGCCGTCAACGACCTTCACAATGGCCTTGGGGCATGCAGTGCATTCAGGGCCTGGCAGGGCTGGGTCTCCATGAGCGCAGTAGGGCCGGAGGAGGGCACGCTTCTGACATATCCCCTGATGCTGTCAACGGCATACACTCTTCTGAGACCATTCTTCAGGCCAATTAACGAAACCAAGATTGGTGATGGATTCTTGGATGAGAGGAACTGGGCATTCACCGGCGAGGATGACATGACCAGTGACTTACACGGGGCTTTCCCCGGACATGGACAGGAGCTCAATGATGAACTCCATCCTCACTTGGAGCTGTCTAGGACTATGACGCATGTGCCTGAAATCAAGCCTGGAGCTTTTGTGGCCTGGCACTGTGATAGTAAGTCGCAATTCCTTCGCCTTGTATTCTACCTTGTATCTCATACAGCATACTGACTGCTGGTGTATAGCCATTCACGCCGTGGATAAAGTCCACAAAGGCCATTCCGACTCAAGTGTCCTCTACATTCCCGTCTGCCCAGTGACCGAGCTCAATGCCCAGTACCTAGTACGACAGCGGCAGGCCTTCTTAGCAGGCACGCCGGGACCTGATTTCCCCGGCGGCGAGGGCGAATCCAAGCACATCGACCGCCCTACAGAGGAGATGCTGCGGCGGTGGACGAGTGTCGAGGGCAGGCAGGCAATGGGGTTGGACAAGCTGATTGCGAGTCCTGCAGCTTTGCCAGGCGCCAGAGAGGTGGTGGAAAGATTCAATGCGACCTTGGGGCTTGTGTAAGCTTGGAGTCGCCGTGTGTTATGTGTCTTGCTTCGAATTGGTGTGCCAGGGTCAAGATTGTACGACCATGGTTGGAGGCCTTTGTACTATAGTCGTGTCTCATGCCAAGCTGCATGTTGGATCAGATCATTAGCATCTAGTTTAATGTTTGTGTGTTTGTTTTTGTGGCCAGTGTACGGGATTGCTAATCAATGATGCAGAAGTCAGCAATCCTTTGGATTGTTAATCGTCCCATCCTGTTGTACTGTGAAAAGCGAATACTATCTGACTAAGACATTCTCCTCGCATATACGCTTTCCTAAGCCAAAGCGTTCTGGTGTCCTTGAATTGATCAGTAAGCAAACCCTGAAGCTGTTTCTAAGCTGTTTCAGGAGGCTCGTAGCATGAGGCCATTTGTCAACCAAGAGATGCATGATATACGGTGCTGACGCCTGGCCGAGTGCCGAGCCACGGACTAGGTATGTACACGTATACACGTATAGTCTTGCACCGTTACAGGGTTGCTTCGGGGGAAGATCCTGGTCGCAAAGACCTGGTCAGCTCTTGATTGGCCCCGTTCTGCAGCCAAAGCCGCTTGAATCTGCTCCGTAGATCGTCGAGTCTGAGGCTCCCTTCGGGTCGTCGGGCATGCTTGCACCGCGAGTTTTGATTTTTCTTCTTGAGCCCGCCTGATGATGTTGTTTCCCCTCAATGCTCTGCATGCAGCGTCACATCTGATAGGGCAATGCCACTGCGTATAGGTACTACGTAGGTACTACTCTGCGAATGCTACAGTACATTGTCTGCTGCAGTCTGTGCTCCACGGGCCCGGCCTCTCGCTTGGCTTGGCCGCATCCAAAGAGCGGAACTCGGTTCGATGTGATTCTAATTAGTAAGCCGCCTGGTACTATGTAGGCTCCTATACGCACTTCTTTCTCGATGCGGCAAGAGGGGCTCAGGTCGGTTTGGGAGCAAGCGGAATGGAGCGACTGGAGTCTGTTTAGCGTCGTGAACCACCAAGTGCAACTCAGCTTGAGGCCAGTTTCCATTACATACAAGTGGCACTTGCAGCATGTGGACCGGGACCAGGCCACCTGCGTACTATTCAGGAGGGGAGATTGGAGCAGGAAGGTATTTGCGTAGGCACGATTCATGATATAAATGTCGGGGGGGATTTCCCACTCTTGGAAGATGCTTGTTTGATAAACTCAAGCCACCAACCGCCTCCCTCTCGCCATCACTGAAACCCGTTCAAATCCAACCTCTTTCGTGTCAATCCGCCCACCATGAGCTACTCCCTCTACGATGCCACCATCCCCGTGGCCAAGAGCGCCCTCAAGTCTCTCTACAACGTCCTCAAGAAGGGCGAGGCCGCTTCCAACGGCGCCGCGCTCCTGGGCGCCAAAATCCACGAGAACATGCTGCCCCTGACCTTCCAGGTCTACATGGTCACCGACACCTCGAGCAAGGCTGCCTCGCGTCTGCAGGGCGTCGAGCCCCACGCCTGGGAGGGCAAGATCGAGACGTACGCCGACTGCTTCAGCCGCATCGCCAAGGCTGAGGAGATTCTGGCCGCTGCCGACAAGGAGCTCATCAACAAGCGCCAGAACGAGACGGTGCCCCTTGGCCTGGGCAGCCGGGGAACCTTTGACATTCCCGGCGTCGTTTACGCCAACGGCCACTTTTTGCCTACGATCTTCTTCCACCTGACGACTGCGTATGACATTCTGCGCAAGGAGGGCATTCCTCTGGGCAAGGACGACTACATTGAGCCATTCAACGGTTCATTCGCTTCAGTGAAGAACTAGATGTTGGGATATTACGGTTATGGAAAAAAATGAAGAGGCCAGTCCTGGTTTCAACAGTGTGTTTTTTGGTTTGAATGGATTATATGATGATTATGGAATTGCCAGAGTATGATGGAACAAGCACTCAGCAGATGGTGTTTTGACAAAGAGCGCCACTCAATCAATACCCAACCTGTTCTCTTTTTCCCTAGAAAACAAGAGATTCAAATATTCGTAAAATAAATTTTTTTACCACGCATGAATTGATGTTCCATCGCATTCCAACAGCCTCTGATTCTCCAATTTCACTGCAGTATGAGCCATCTGCAATTGCAGGGTATCTGGTAGCATCGCATGCGAAAGTGCGTACATGTACCCCCACCGCTAACTGCGCCCGAAGAGGTACACTACTGCCCATAACCAGTAACTTTGGCCATCATTATTAATCGCGACCTCCTCTCAATCTCTCCTCCGCCACCCAATGCTGCGGCTCCTCCCATAGCAACGGCCGATACCATGTCGCCTTACTGGTATGCTCTGCGCCTGATCCAGGCTTTTGAGGATAGAATTGTCGAATCTGTAAGCGCACAGCTGCTCTGCCGCTGGAACTGGCAGATTTGATTTGATTTGCTCACGCTGGCTCTAGATTCTCCGCGTGCCAGGCTTCCACCGGGCCGTCGGCCGCATCCATCGCGCCATCAACGAGAAACCGCACGGCCGGAATCCACACGAGCCGCTGGCACCAGGAGAAGCCACAGGTAGGGCATGCTTTGGTTCTCTAGGGAGCGCCGCATGACGAGAAGGTGCTGGGCTGGGCTGACGAGATTGTTCGTTATAGCGGATCCTAACCCGGGGAATCGAGCCGACGGATTTCTTCAACATTTCCTTGGCGAGCTGAAGAATCAAGCGCGCGGGAGACCTACTGATATATCTACCAAGCCTCCCGCCAAGTGAATAAACACAATCGAAATGCTTCTACGGCACTCCGATCGCGATAGGATCGAAAGATGTGGCGAACCAGTCAACGATATAAATCCATAACAGCTACCCTGCGGATTCTCCGGGGCGAGCAGACAAAGGACCAAAAGACGAGCATTCGCATCCTGAGTGCTCTGCACCGATGACTAGGCGCTCGAAAGGGCAATCCTGACCCTTATTCACGATCCCCATGAACTGCCGTGCTTTGCGCTGGCCTATTCACCATACGCATACTACCTGCTTCAACGATGATATGGAAAGGAAGGCCTGAGAAAACGAAGCTTGTAGGATGTGGTGGCATTGGACCTCACCTTCCGCATATGGGAGGCGCACAGCTATCTGTCACTGAGATGACAACGGAGGATAAGGCGTGAAAGACACAGCGTCGATATGAATGCATTACTTTGATACCCTGAATGTAAAACATGCACTTAAATTCGGATCTCATTTTTTACTCTTGTTATTTGTCATCTACACTGTTTTTCTTTGGTAGTGATTTCCCAGATGTTGTAAACAAGCTCTGATAATCTGATGTGACATGCGAAGTGACTCTGAAGAGCTTTGATTCGTAGCTTTTTCAAGAATCACATAACTCGACTTGAGTATACTGTATGATCCTAATTAGCGCAGACGCTTTCAACAAGAACACATCCGATATGGTGTAGTGGCTAACATCGCTCGCTCTCATTACTCGAGTGCCGAGCAGCCCTGGGTTCGATTCCCAGTATCGGAGAAGTCTTACTTTTTGCTATTTATCATAATCTATTTCTACGGAGAGTACTCTTTTCTTCTCTTCGATTCTTTTTTTTCATCTAGAAAAGTAAGTAGTCATGGCTTTATTGAATGTTACACATGTCCAGATTATTTATTATCGCCTGCTACGCCTAATTTGTTTGACGGATTGATAATTGATACCCTGAAAACGCCTTCCCATTGCAGCAAATATCCTCGCTTGTTTGCACATATGCACCCTCATTTGTATACTAAGCAAGCAATTACGCAGGTAGAGACGAGCTCTTTCGATCTAAACTCTATCATAGGTAGCGAATCATCCACTTTAATATTGAGCAAATTGACCCCAGTCTGACCAGTTGAACGGGAGGCCAATGTCGAGATTTGCTTCCAGTGCATCTTCCACAGCATCCAAGTTGAAGTTGGGATCAATATGCCCAAAAACATCCTGGCCAGAGATGGAATTGATCATGGAAAAGTCAATGACGTTATCAAAGCCCGCAGCAGAATTGATAGTTGTAGTGTCGCCCGATGATACCGTCGTTCCCAAATCTTGTGCAGCAGTTGATCCTTCTTGCTCATCAACCGTCAACTTGGCTGGGATGTCAGCCGGCTGAGGGCTGAGCTCTTTGGCCAACGTGTTGGCCGCACGCTCCATCTCTCTCAGCACGCGCTCTCCAAGCCCAGAGACAACGCGGGCACTCCAGAAGTGGTCTCCGTAGACTCGAAGGAGATCGCAGTTTCGCCTGAAAGCATTCATTGCCCGTGCGCGAAACATGGGTAACCGGCTGTGTCTCATCTTTCGATATTCGACGCTGAGAGCGAGAGATACTGCGTATGGAATGAAGGGAAGGGAGCTAAGGCAGTCTCTTGGCACTGCGCATGCGATGCGCTCGGCTGCTAGAGAACGGCGAGCATTGGCGGATGGTGGTGGTAATGTTGAGGCTGCGATTATTGTCCCCGGCCGTGGCAGCCGGCACGATAGGATGATGACCGCATGGTAGAATGTTTCAATGGTAGCTATTATCTAGTTAGATATGAAAAGGCATGCTTGTACTCGATATGGTGAGAGCTTACCAATGAGAGATGCCGGAACCTTTAACGCATCTGCATCTACAATCATTGCTTCAAGAACGGGAAGGTCGATATACGCCACTTTGTCAAACCCCGAAACTTGGGCACTGGGGCCTGGGCGGTATAGTTCCACGACTTTATCTAGCCATTGTGCTACGGATAGTAAGAGCCGAAAGGCAGGCGGGCGTTTCTTGATGCAGGCATCGAGATCCGCTCCTATATCTCGCTCGTGGATCAAACATGGCCGCCCGTATATGGCAGCATTGATTCTGTCCAGTGCCCAGACTGCGCAGAAGAGATTTTCCAAGTCGCCATAATTCGGTCCGTCGTAGCGAAGAAGGTGCAGGCCGAGCGTCTGGATATGATGTATCGCCCTGCCACCAAGCTGAGCAGGCAAATCAGATTCCTCGGCGCAGGTGGGCTGAGTGTAGAGCGAGAGCATGGTGAGTGCCTGTATGTGCACCACTCGATCTGGAATGATACTAGTCTCCAATATGGCACGGACTGAAGAGGACAGTATGGTAGAGTATTCGGCAGGGCGCAGAAGACCAGGGCCTTTGTTTTTCAGCCGCAGATGCGACGTCATCTCTGGATCCGAGCCGGCTGCCAAACACGCGAGCTGTCGTAGCGCAATGTGGGCAGGGTTATCCGTAGGTCCGTTGAGAGCAGCTTCTGGGATGACGGGGAAAATGGGGTGGACTTTTTGTAAAAAAGTCGCCTTCAGCCTGGCATAATCTTGCTCAGGGGGGCATGCAAGACAGGCAGTGCTCTCGAACAAAAGGAAGCATAAAGCTGTCCATGAGCGGCGGAGGGCGAGAAGTGATGAACTGAGACTGCTGGCCGGTAGTGGCGGTTGGAAACCAGATACCAACGTCTCCCTTCTGTGACGAGGCCCGAGTCACGTTGGGAACCGCCGCCTCCATGAACATGCCTTCTGGGTTCAAGTCTCCCACGAAGCGCGACGACTGAGGTCTGTTGGCGACATCCGGCGCAAGCTGGGGAGTAGCAGGCGCATTTGCAGGCACTTCTACATGGCTGAAGCCCGTCGGAAGAGAGCGCCGTGCGATGGGAGACAAGTCAGAGCTCAGACTGACCCTGGATGCTGGTTGCACGCCATCTTCGCCGGCAAGCGATCTCGCACGGACCGAGGGCGTGAGAGACGATATGGAGGCCCTAGATCTGGTCAGCGTCTGAATCCAGCGTGCTGAGATGCTTTGGTGCTACTGTGAGGAGAGGGAAAGACTCACGAGGACTGCGAAGGTGACGCCTCTGGCAGACCTTTGTGGTCATCCAGTGAGAAATCGTCCGCGGCGGCGTCTTCCGCATGATTGCATTTTCGCTGCCCACCGCACGAGGCCGTTAGCAACAGATGCTGTGAAACTCGACGAAACCGAGTAAAAGGCCTGGGATTACCTTTTTCCGTCTACACGATTCACAGGCTTGCTGGACCTGCCGTCGCTTGACAGGCAAACCGCCACGAGCGGGATCTGACGCGACGAACTTGACTTTGCGTGCCGGCGCAGACATGGCTTCTACATTGCTTGCATGCGTCATTCGGCTCCTGCCACCGCCGTCATTTTCCTGTTCTCCTAGGACAGGATGGGATAGGATGGAGCGTGGCGTTGCGCTGCTGTAAATAGCTGTTAGTGGTTGGAGTTGTGTTACTGGTAGTAATATCGATGTGATCATGCAGACATGAGGCTGAAGAAATATGCGAGTCACGAATCCGTGTATTATGGGCCTGGCTCCGGGACTTTAGGCGTTATCGGTGGTAATGCGGGCGCCTTGATGGTCGTTGACAGCGCGGTTAGTCAGGCGGCTATTTGGGGGCTCGGTGAGCTGAAGCGGGACTGGCTCAGGCTCTGCCTCACTGAACGTTACAGCGCGCCCTTTGCGAGCTTCAAGGCAGATATTTGTATTAGTCATCACCTTGGGCAGTCTTGATTCATGTTTCTTTGCAATCCTGTCTCACAGCACCAGATGTCAATGGCTTTTACCTTGTCATTCGGTAATTCAGTATTTGGTTAATGCTAGAAGCATCTATGACTCTTGAAAGCTTTGGCGGCTGAAAGAATGCTTGAGATTGGCTACTGTTGGCTCACTTTTAGCAAGTATGGCGTTTCCCATCACCGGGCTGTTTCCCTTGGTCGATATGATGTGTCGACATTTCTTATATCGATTTAGCTTGCGTTATTTGGTGATTCAGCTCCAAGAAGTTGTCGTGAATGAAACAAAGATCTACCTATTGGATGCATTAATGGATACATGTATGTGCCGAATTATTCCCAAGGCCGGTGGTGTACACACAAGCTCCAGTGACCGCCATCACTGTTACTTTTTGTCCGGAATAGGCCTATGTGAGCTCTTCAAAACTGCACTCTGTAATGATACTCAACAGTGGCTGCTTTTATGTTTGTTCATCATTTACTCCATCACTGCGACATATGTATACCAGCCTCAATAAATTGAAGGTGACGTTGATTGCGCTCTTGATCCCATCTTCACCATAATTTTCTCAGCTCCATTCGTATAATACAACCTTGCAGGTTTCTCGCCACTGATACATTCAAAAGTCGACTGCTTGACTTCAAAAAGTCGCAGCAAAATATCATCATCGAAACTTTCAACATGTTCCCGATATTCGACATTTCTTACATAATGCAGCAACCAAGTCAACCGACGATGCGTGAAGTCCCTCTCTCAACCACCGTGGAAGGCCCCTCGGCGAGATCCAGAGAGGAGCAGCCAATCTCCGCGCGAGACCACTACTACCAGCTACAAAGGGGCCCTCCTAAAAAACCGTGGTACTATAAAAAGAAAATGCTCCCATTTACAATACTAATGGTGGTGATTTCGGCCTTCATCAGCTGTATAATTGTGGTCGTGAAGTTGACTCGAAAATCGGCCTTGATGCTGAAGACGCATCCAAAAGAAACAATGACTCAATCTGTAACGGCAATGGCTACGTCCCCTTTAACTCTGACAAGTGTGTTGAATGTGACGAATAGTACTTCTTCATCATTGGCTGCATCTATGAGCGAACCATCATCTATGACCACAACAGCGACCAAGGCAACTCTCTCTCCAAGCCCGCCTTCTATTCTATCGTCATCGAATCTGGCTTCAATTTTTGTTGACGGCGAAAATAGCCAAGACAGCTTGGAGATTCTAGTCTGGCAAGATGAAGCGGGATCTCTTTCTTACCTGAATGGGGAGTCTAATCTCAAAAGCCCAAAGCGCATTGAAGATTCACTCAAAGATGCACTGAAAGCGAAAAAAGGAACTTCTATGGCCGCCGTTGCGGACGATGCCAGCACTGCGCATTTATTTTACCTTGAAGAGGATGATACTATTTCTCATATATTCATGGAGCCAAAAGGAAGCTGGAGTCGTGGAGGCATGTCCACCGGTAGCAAAAAGGGCCCCGCGGCGCATGAGAAGTCGATGCTTTCAGCGGCGTTCCACCGAGGCGAACATGACACAAACGTTGTGGTATTGTCGTATCAAGATCCGGGAGGCAACTTGAAGCTTGCAATGTCAGAGGACCCCACGAACGACGAGAATTGGTATTCGGTGGACTTTGGCTCTTTTACGGGACGTCACGATGTTGGAGATTGGGGAGGCGTTGGTCATGCCATTGCAGGCGATTGGCAAAATAAGAGGCGCGACTCCGACGGCTCATTTAGTGGACTATTGATGGCTATTGAGGAGAGCGAAGAAATAACGCCCTGGGAGTGTTCACTGGATTTTCACGTGTCGTCGAAGAAGAAGGTAGAGTGTCATTTCTTGGACAAGACTTTCTTGGGTAGGTGATTCTGCGATTATGATGGGCTGGCGCGTCAATCCCATGCTGGTAATGCCAACTGACTTCTATGGTCTAGATTCTAATGGCAGAGGACTATATCCATCCTCGCATTTAAATCAGTTAGCTTGGGTTCGTACCGGCCATGGCAAAAGCCAAGATCCGGCACAGACGCTTCCGTATGAGTTCGCTCTGCTGTATACGAGTCCGGGAGGGAAAATCCAGGAGAATCGCGTGGGTGTTGATATCCCGAGGATTGCAGGGCCTGGTTTTGATGTGGACACGGACTTTGATAGCCTCGCGACAAATGATAACAAGACCGTGTATGCGAAATCCGGGAGCGATATTGTGGTGTTTAGGTTGGATGCCGATGGATGGCAGTGGAAGGTTGATGGAATTGTCAACACGGCCATCTAAGACGGGTCCGTAGAAGTACATTATTGTTTGAACTACTATTATGTAGAAGAAGTGCGCGCCGGTTGTCTTGTACGTTTTGGAAACCATCTCTTGCTAGTTCAGCTGGCCTGATGGACTTGGTTACATGCCATGATAACAATAACAGTGACATTTCTTAATTAACCTCTGTCTCAATTCTGGACCCGCTCTTTGATTCACATTGTACATACTCAATGCTGTGCTACTTGTGTATTTACATGTGCCTTTCTCACTGATGGGTAGCTAGATGTCATCATGATAATCCTCAAATGAGCGCGTTCTATTTGTATTCTTGACGGTGGAAGAAACACGTAGACTTTTTGCATCTCATGTGTTCTCCTCAACCTTTGAATTATGATGAGATATTATACACCTGGAAAGACACCACACAAATCTGAGACAAAATATAGAGCTGCGCCGGAGGCAGCGGGGCCGGCTGGCCGATCCATTCGGGCGCTAAACTCGAGCAGGCAACATGTAAACAAAACGAGTGCCGGCTTGGGCATGGGTTTGCTGCAAGGGCTACACGAATCAATGCGCGGACACGGTTATGGCAGATGAGGGGTAGGTCTCTGACGCGGTTTGAGCTGGGCCTACAAACATGCATTCATGCGGGTTGATGTTGGATGCCGCTTGGAAGTTGGTGGTGCCATAAATTGTATGGATGTGCCCTGCCGGTTTGTTTGCCCGCCATTTCGGTCGGGTTCGTGCTTTCATCGCTCACGCGTCCAAGAGTGATTCATGTCAAGATAAAATAGCACAGAAGCCAGTATTACTACAGAATTCCATCAGGACTCATCACAATGGAGGATTTAGACCTTTCTATTGCGCTACGCCGCGGCCAGCGATGCAGCTCGAGCATGAATGTCAGATCGGAAGAGCGTCAGACCCCATCGACTGCTCCAAGGACGCCAAGCCGAAGAAAGAGAGGCGCGCGGCAATCTGATCCAGGGTCCATCGTACATTCGAGCGGTCTTGCACCAATGGTGCGATGCACTTCTCTCGCAGCTTCGAAGAGACGGTCAGCTGCCCCCGCAAGTGGTGCTGGCTCGGCTCCTCGACCAAGTGGCCAACCCGCGGCTGTCAATCTTCACCAGACCATTGACGGACGAGTTGAGCGCCGGATACGCCGGAATGACCTCCGCGATGTGCTCAGTAAAATCCAACAAGAGAAGCGACGCAGTGAGCAGCTGGCCAAGGCGCAGATTACCAAGCTCAAGGCCGAGCTCAGAGCCCGTGATAGGGAAATCTATAGAATGCAGAATGCCACCATGGTTTTTGACACAGAACGGATTTGGGGCCTGGAACAGCAGATTAAAGAGCTCAAAGGCCAGCTTGCGACGAAAAGCATGGCAGGCGAGGAAGCTACACAGTATTTTAGCTGCGTCTGGCCATCAACGCCGAGTACTGCATCGACGGATGACCTCATGGACGTGGCTCAAGATGCCGACTATTTCGGTGATGTGACGGCGCTGATGAACAATCCGCCTCGAGCGAGACCTTCCATCTTGACTCCTCCTGCAACAAGCCCGACAAGGCCAATATCGCCATTCTCTAAAGATGTGTCACCGACGTCGGATGCCCCTCTGGAAGCGGGCAAAAAGCAGCTGGAAGATGAGATTACATCCTTGGGCCTGAAAGTGCAGAAGCTGACTGCAACTTTGGACTCGTACAATGCCTTGGGTGCGCGCATAAACTACGCCCTATCAGATGGGGCCTCGAAGAAAAGAGGGACACCATCTTCTCTTGAAGCAGTCGAGAACCAGGTTCAGCTACTCTTGCAAACCATGTCTGAACGAGCTGCCGCAGCTGCACAACTCACCGCTGTTGTTGGCGAACTGGGGTTTCCAGGCGCCGATGCTAGTGAAATGATCATGTCGCTTATTTCTGGATTTCGAACTGCTCGCCAGGAGCTGGACTACCTCGCACCAGGCGAGATCAAACTACCTCTTACTGCGCGTGGCGCCGACATATTGGATCTACTACTAGATCGTCTACGCGCCTTGTCAAAGAAGACCAGGGAAGATGAAGATTCTATTGAGGAATACCATCAAATAGAACGTTCTCTACGCAAGCAGCTTGATTCACGGACTTCAGTCATGGAAGAGCTCAATATCAAAATTGCGGAGGCACATCGTACTTTGAATGAGAAAGATGGTCGTATCAGGGAGCTTGAAATTGGCAATAACCGACTTAGAGCGCTGTTGACGGTTACGTTTGCGACATAACAGAACTCGAAGGATTAATACAACGTATGGAGAAGGAGCGTCGCGAATCGCTAAACACGCATGCTGCTAGCAAAAGTCAGGCGAAGAATTACTCAACGCCAAAGACGCAACAATTCCCGAGCTAGAAGCAAAGATTGAAGGAACAGTTGCTTAAACCGCAGAGCTTTTCAATGGGATGAGCTCCACCGAGACTAGTTTTCGCTCAGAACACAAAACACCATCAGGAAGTGGCTCTGGCTGTTCGCAATGCACGGGGCATCAGAGCTGCGTGACGAGGTTGATGGAGTTCTTGAGTCGCTGGGTGGCCCCGCGCCGCAGGCTAATCACGCGCTTCGTGCTGAAAAGTCGCGGGGTGAGAGGCTAGATTGGAAGAGGAGAGGAGGAAAGCGAAGGATGCCGTGGATTCAATGAAGGAAGAGCTGTAGCGGGTTTTATACCCGAGTCAGAGTTTCCTGGAATATTCTCAGGGGGGGCTCCAACTAGGCGGACGTGATGCCTCTATTCGGGGAGAAGTTGATAATTCACGGACGACTGCATGCAGAGGTGAGCTTCAGAGTCAATGGGAACAAGGAGGCTGAAGAGAAGATATGACAGCGGCTTGGAGCTGCTCAATGAAGATGAGGTAGGCATTATGAAGAGGATAACTGTTAATCAGAGAGCATACATCTGGTGTTTGACAGAAGGAAGACGGCGACTTTTGTTGTATTCTTGGAATATCATGTTATAGATACAAGAGATCACAGCACCATGTTTCTTTTTAGTCCTTACAGGGGTATATATACCCAGATACGCTTTACTCACTATAACCTGCTACTTCATGCCGCAACATCATACATCAACGCCAGGTTGATGGAAGAAAAGGTCCAGCCACGCGCGCTTTGGAATCAATATATTTGAGTAACAGCTGATTTGTAAAAACGTCTCAACATACACCATCAGATACCAAACAAAGAAAGAAAAAAAAAAAGAAAAAAAAAGAAGAACCGTTGTTTCAACTACATGTAGGTAAATTATCGCTCGCTATGCAGTTTGCTGTGGCTGGTGCGAAAACTTTGCTAAACGAGATCAAGAGCAGATGCATGCAGACGCGATATAATACACTTTCCCTTTAGATAAACAGAAAAAAAAAAAAAACCATAAAAAAAGAACAAAGAGGGTCCAAACTTGTAATCCAAATCCAAAAAAAAAAACCGAGATGTAAAAAATAAAATAAAAAAAAGTGTTCAATTTCAATTTTGCTTTTTGGTTCGCTTTCCGTTTCTGATCGTTCCAATGACTTTAACTTCGTGATTCAAGACTTCGTGGTTCTAGGCTTTAACTTCGTGATCAAGGGCTTTTAACTTGACATTATTTATTCGTAAAATTTCCAATTGGGCGTGTAGTCGGGATGCAGCTCCAAATCTAGAACCAGCGCTCGGAACAGCTCAATGGGCATAAAGTTGGCCCTGAGGAAGGCATCGTTGAACTCCTTCTCGGTCAAGTGGCCGTTCTTGAGAATCTCCCTTCGCAGCTCGAAAAGCTGCACGGCGCCGACCATGTAACCGGCTTGGTAGAGAGGGCCGTAGTCGCCGTTGAAGGACCGTCGGACTTCGCCCTCGGCCGTGGACCGTTCGTGGCCAACCCAGTCGACCAGCATGTCGATGCACTCCTGCGGCGTCATCTGTCCCAGGTGGAACTTGATGGAGAAGATGATGCGGGCGCAGCGGTGCATTCGCCAGAACAGGGTGCCGATGCGGTCTTCTGGCGTTTCGAAAAAGTCGCCGCGGTCCCAGAAGACGTACTCCCAGTACATGGCCCAGCCCTCGATGCTAAAGGGCGTGGTGAAGAGCTGTCTGTGGCTGTTGTGTCGCTCCGACATGAAGAGCTGGAGGCGGTGGCCGGGGATCATCTCGTGGAAGGCCGTTGCGCGGGCAAAGTGCCTGTTGTTGCCGCGCATCACCATCTTCTTGAGCTCGTGGGACATGTCGGCGGTGGGATACGACACCATGATGAGCGGCCCGCCCAGGAAAAAGGGCGCGACCTTTTGCATCTCGGGGCTCATCATGGTCATGCGCGACACCTCCTCTGCCAGCGGCGGGACGGTGACGAGGTCGTGCTCCTTGACAAAGGACGAGCCCTCGCGGACCAGCTGCTTGACAAAGCCGGCCTGCTCGCCGGGAGGCACAAAGTGCTTCTTGACCGAGTCCAGGGCCTTCTTCCAGTCGTCGCCGTAGCCGAGCTCGACGGACGCCGTCTTCATCTGGGCCTCGCAGAACTGGAACTGCTCCTTGGCCAGGTTGATGAGCTCCTCGGGCGAGTAGACAATCATCTCGGCCTCGAGCTCGTTGATGAGCGCCTCGCGGCCAATCGGCTCGCCAATGATGTCGCCCGTCTCGCCCTCGTGCATGCCCGCCAGCTTGGACTGGATGAGCGGGATGAACTGCGACAGCGCAAGGTCGGCGGCCTTCCACGGCGCGGCTGCCCACCAGTCGAACATGGGGTCGTACGATGCATAGAAGCTGAAGAACTCGTGCAGGTGGCCGCGCAGCTCCGTGACCGTCTTGGACGCCTTGTAGGCCGCCGTCTTTGAGATTTTGATGCGGTCGTTCTCGATGCCTTCTTTCACCTGGCTGACCAGCTTGGCAATGTCGTCGAGCTGCTGGGCCACGCGCTCGTTGTTGATCGGGTCAACATCGCGCCGGGCCTCGCACAGCGCCGTGATGAGCTGGGCAAAGGGGATCAGGCGCTGGATCTCCTTGTTGGACTCCTTCTGGGCGTACAGCCAGTGGGACTTGCGCCGCAGAAAGTTGCGCAGCAGCAGAAAGTCGACCTTGTCGGACTGGCTCATGGCCTCAAAGTCGAGGCTGAAGAGGGCCTTGAGCTCGTCTGAAAAGTACCGGCGCAGACGCTCGTGGCGGCCCGGCGACACGGACACGCTGTAGAAGACGGCCAGCTCCTCCAGGTCGACCCTGATGCGGCGGATGCGGTCCGGCAGCGACTCGGGCGCGAGGCTCTGGCTGGGCTTTGGCAGCGCGACCCAGAGGTCGTCCATCATCATGTTACCGCCACTTCCACTGGCTGAGCTGCCGCCGCTGGGGCTGGTGCAGGTGTCGGCGCTGCCGCTGACGGACGGCGTCGACGTCGACTGGCTGGCGGCGGTGCGGCTCGCCTGCGTCTCCGTCTCCGTCAGGCTGGCGTCGCTCATCTTGAGGGCTTCCGAAGCGGCCATGATGAGGCTCGACATCTTGAGTGTATCAATGCTTCAATGCTTCGACGTAAGCTCCGCGCTAACTGGGAGGTTATTACGGTGAGGGGGGTGCGAGCGTTTGGCGGAGGAAGCTCCTGATTTTCTCCAAGCCAGCTGCTGGGATTAACGCTCGAGGCTAGTCCTCGTCTGTAACCGCGTTGTGCTGGGCCCTTGCCTGTGTCTGTTCGCTTCTGCATAATTCACAACGGCCGACTTATTGGATGGGATCACTGCCCTTCTCCATAATACTAGCAGATAGTTATTGCGGGCTCCATGGCGGGATTGAGTATAGCCGCCATGGGTAGCGAGGGCTCATCGAACGTTGGAGGTTTGATGGAGGAGAAGCAACATCGAAACAAACCCGAAACTTGTCCTAGTCTCGCAGGCGCTTTAAAGGAAAAGATAGAACAAAGAACGACTTGGGCATAGCCGGCATTGTTAATATATACGAGCCCTATGTTCCCGGCTCAAGCCACAGCTTGGTTCGAGCCCTCAAGGTCCGATAATTTCCTATTACGGCTTACAAATGGCAGGCCACGGAGCCATGGTGCCGACGCCGACGCCGAAGACGCCTTATCGAGAGAAACTAGTAAAGGAAAGGCGCGGCTCTGACCCGTATTTATTATGACAATTGCTGCTCTTAAACCGAGTCTCACCTCCCAGCCCGGGTGGAACAAGTTGATTCATTCAAACCATCATCTCACCTAGATCATCACCTTGGCACAAAAGACTTTGAACGAAGAAGAAGAAGAAAACAAGGAAAAAGTAAAAAAAAGAAATTGGAAAAAGCAGTTCCCAGCCATGGCGTCGTCTCCTTTTCGCTTCATTATCCGGCGGCAACTCCAATTGGCGTTCCGGCCCCGGCACCAATTCCGTGCCCAGTCATCCTCATCACCGCAGCCATCACCACAAACATCATCATCACAAATTCAACATCAAATCTCAAAACAGTTACCAAACAGCAGCAGCGTAGCCGCAGCAACACCAACGGCAGCAACAACAACCACACAAAGTACAGCCATTTCTCGTCCACTATGGCAGCGCCTGGGGCCCGTAACTCGCGCCGCTCAGGCATATGGCCGGTCTCAGAAAAAGAGGCCGTATGTGACGCAGACGATTACTTCAATGTTCATCTTCTTCTTTGCCGACCTGGGCGCCCAGAGCATGAATGATGATGAATACGATCCCTCGAGGACAGTCCGGAACATCATCATTGGAGCCGGCACGGCTATTCCCGCTTATTCATGGTGAGTCCAACATTTTCTTCTACTGAATTTTACACAATGCTAATTGGCCGTCTTTTACCTTACAAGGTTCATGTTCCTTGCCAAAAACTTCAACTACACATCTCGTGCACTCTCTCTGGGAGTCAAACTCGTCATGAATCAGCTCATTTTCGCCCCCGGCATCAACATCTACTTCTTCAGCATGCAGGCTCTGCTCGCAGGCGACGGCATCAGTGGCGCTGTCCAGCGCGTCCGAGACACTTTGCTCACAAGCTGGATCAACTCCTGCAAGATCTGGCCTATTGTCATGGCCTTTAGCCTCAGCTATGTGCCGCTGGAGTATCGATCCCTCTTCACCGGCGCCATCAACGTCTTCTGGCAGGGTTATTTGAGCCTTTTGAACAAATGGGCCGAGGCTCGCGAAGCTGAAGCTGCAGCTGCGAAACCATTAGAAGCTACACCTATTGCGCTGATTGAGGCCGCATGAGTCTTGCACGTACTAGGTAAAAATAAAAAGGCATACATATATACATGTACAGGTATGGATGGCGATTGTGGGTAAAAGGACTAGAGATAGACGGGCGTACTACTTCTTTAAAATAGCTAGACTTTTTTTTGTTAGATTTCATAAAGGTAGGCAGCAAGCTGACGGGATCATTTTTTAATCATGTCTGAATCATCTATTTTACATAAAATGCTTCTACAGTACCTAGTCACAAGTATCCTGCAAATGAAAGGGTGTACGTATGAAGTTCCAAATTCCAGCAGTATCGCCTCAATCACGCCCTCGCCAGTTTGACGTAACAATCTTTTGGTAGATTTACTAGCTTCTCGATAATATCCGGCCCGTTCAACGACTGATCAAGCTCTTGGAACTCAAAGCTCCATATCAACAGCGTCATCACCACTCTCAGCTTCATATATGCTAGCTTTTTCCCAAAGCACTGTCTAGGCCCGGCTGAAAAGGCAAGATTCGGCCCAGCTCGCGGGTCAAACACTTCTTCTTCTTTGCCGTCAGCGCTCTTTACCAGTTTCAGCCACCTCTCTGGCCTAAACTGAGATACATCTTCTTCCCAGGGGAGAACCTTATCTTTGGACTCCTGCGACTCCAAAGAGCGCGACATTTCGCGAATCGGCAAAGCAGGCTCCGTGATTGATGGGCCCGTCAGCGACATCATTATGTCTGTGCCCTTGGGGATTTGGTACCCCAAGATCTGCGTGTCGCAAGTTGACATGCGGACGATGAGCGTTGCAACAGAGGCGTATCGGAGAGTTTCTTCCATGACGGCGTCCAAGTATGGAATTGATGTATCGCAGATTTCGTCAATGGTGGGTAGCCGAGACGCTTGGTGAGCATCAAGATGAGCTTGTCGCAAGGCATACCGAAGCCGAGTCTGGACCGACTGATAGGTTGACATGTATTTCACCCACCAACACAAAGTAGCAGCTGTGCTATCGTGACCGCCCAGAAGGTACCCAAGAAGCTGTATGAATCATGTTTCGTTAGCATACGCGCTCTCTGGGATAAATCATCTATCTTGGACCTACTTCATCTCTAATAACAGGTGAGTAGTAATCCGGTAGCCGTCCAGCCACCTTTGCGGCATTCATCTCTCGCCATAACAGTTGATCCAGAGCACTCTTGCATTCAAGCGGGCCTCCCAAAGTAAGTTTCTGCAGGCTCTTGTCTGTCTGACGCATAATCAGAGTTTTCCTGTTCCAATGAGCCCGCGCGTGCTTTGGGTTGAGCAAAGCGAGGGCTTGCGAGAGTGAAGGAAAAGGGCTTGCTTGAGCTATCGACACCATTTCTGGGATGTTGAAGAGACCTTCGAGTTCGGGCGTTACAGGAGCTGATGAGAAACAAGCAGGTTCCCCCTTGATGTCGGGAAATGTAGGGTTGATGGCTTGTATATGAGAAATCTCGTGCTGTAGAGCAGAGCTTGTGTCGTCCATTCCAAAGGCAACAGCGCATATCATGTCGAGTGTTGCCGAATAGAGATCATTGCCCACTGAAAACGGTCTACCATAGCTTTTGAACGCTTTCAACTTCCACAATGCGATTAGGGCGATAGCCTTGTCATATATTTGAGGTGCCGATGCCTAAAACTACCTTTAGGATATACTTCCTTACATTAATGTAAGCTCAACAGCATAACGTACCTCTTTGAGAAACTTGGGTGCCATGAGATCTCGGATAAGCTTCTTGTGAAATTGGAGTCGAGGATCCGCAGTTTGCATCGTAAAGTGAAAATTTGGAGCCACCACGCCAATACACTCTTTATTCCTGTTACCCCTATCAAACTCTTTGGATCGGCGCGAACAGATATCCACAACCTCGCGATAGTCGGTCACAAGCACAGTCGGTCGGCGAAAAGGGAACAAGAAGACCTGAGACACCGGGCCTCCATGCTCTCGAGGCTGGTTCCATAGCCACTGTCGACGGTATCTTGCTTTCTTGAACAGCGGCACATCTCCGAAGAATCTTGAGGCTGACTCTGCGTTGTAGGGAATTCCAGGCAAAGGTTTAGGCAGAGCAGCCTGATAGACGGTATAGACTGTGATTGCGATGACCAGCCCAGCAAAAAGAAAGGGATAAACGTTGAGGTCAACCGAAAGGAATTCCATATCGCTGTTAGGGTAGTGGCCTTGCGATATTTTGGAGATGCCAAAAGACAATCTACAGAGCCAGCGTGGGCTGAGAAAGAAACGACTGAGATGGTATTATTTATTCGAGTTTCAGAAGCCAGTTACATGTGGGCTGTGTAACCTGTGGATGACTATGGATACGAGAAGTTTGAAAAGGTCTGTGTTCATTCAAGTGAGCAGTAGCTCACTTTTCTAGCAGAAACATCAGACTGTTGGTCGACAGGAGCAGTGACCAAGGGGCCGTTTGTGTGTTGCTATCCGCGGCATTGATCCACAGTTCTCACTTGTACTTGTGCGAGCTGAAAATGAGAGCATCATACCTAATTAATTTACCCATTCGCGGGCATCGTCAATCAACTGCCCAATGTAATCTTTACGGTGGGCTCATTCGTGTGCAGCAAGGCTTCGGGGGACATGTCCCGAGTTGGCAGCATAGCCTAGTGGCACAAATCAAAATCAAGCTAGAGGGCATATATATTGTGCGGCTCACATACAGCTGCAGCCGGATTGGCAAATTATGTGATGTATTTGCCCATTATCTGCCTCTTCGGAAGCACTATCCACACGAGATCAGTGAATCGGCAAATCAATAGCAGAGCAAGCGCCGAGCATCGACATTGTCAAGTCACAACGGAACACCACTTACATGGGTTCCTACATACACCACAATGCACGTTGGTGCTCTGCCTGCATGTGCATTTATTGACTGCACTCTCCGGAATGCTCCATACATACTTGTACATGTGGCCCCGAGATCCAACCACAGAAAGAATTCGCCAATATGTAGTCGTATTCAACCTCCGGGCCACAGCCAGTGGTTACCTACGTTGGTAGACAACCTCGAATATGGAGCGCTACTGAGCCGCAACTCCACTCTGTTACCGCCGATGCCCTGCCGCCTGGCGAATCCATCGAATCAGCAATGGAGTGGAATGGGGAAAGTGATTGTACCGGCATGTGAGCGGCTATTCCATTTAATAGTTTATGGTCTAGAAGAGCCGAGTTATGGCTGCCCAGATTAGGAAACGGCATGTAGAGTTACATCGACATGGCAGATGAGGATGTATTCGGGCAACGATTGATAAGCTCCAAAGTGTGATGTGTATGTGTATGTTGGATGGCACCACCCGTAAGTAAACTCCTCGACTTTTCGTAGATGGACTGGATTTCATTCTTCTACTCCTTCTCTCTCGCTTTTCGATCTCTGTTCCCACCGGCGGAAGATCCGTGTCTCATCGCATTGTCAAGGTCTAGGCGAGAACACGGATCCCAATAAGTTCAATGCTTGTGGTCGATTACTGAATAACACAATGTCATTGTGGTCCTGCTGGTGTCTATTGCATTGTTGGATGATTCGGGAAGCTCTATCACGATTTGTGATTCTGGGAAGATCCGACAGTGTAACAGTCAGTGCCTCACTTACACGTAGGTAGGTATGCTAGTGATTAAATATCTCAAGCGGGGAAGATGACGAACCGACGCCGGCTATGTTACCTGGACAGCCTCTATCGTGACATCTTGTAGTTGCTGTTGTTTTACCTGCTACATCCAATTTCCAATTCTCGCTTCTCAATCGACAGCTTGCTTGACTCTAGCCTTTACGTTACATTCCAGCAATAATCTGTGTCAGAGTAGCCGCCCAAATGCGGCCTGTACATGTATGCACGATGCATGTATAAAATCTGCGGCCAGCGGACCGCCGCCACAGACATTAAATGTTCGATAAGGCGTAGAACTGGCCATCCGTCGCTCAGCAGCGGAATCTAGGTTATCGGTGGGGTTGCAGCATCTCGGCAGCACTTGCTGATGGGCTGAAAGTTCAAATGTTGTCATTTCAATGTCTGGCTTTGAGTGTTTAAAGCTTCAATGCTTTGGCACGTGCGCTTAGGCGAGCGCTAAAGCAATGAGCGCTAAAACAAGAGCCCTGTCAGCCCGCCCTCAGCGCCCGGGGTGGCCTAGATCTGGCGATGATGTGCCTGGCAGCATGCAGCGGAACGTCATCAAGGCCCCTAAGCTCTGCTGACATGCTTACGGTGCACATCGCGAACTCTCCTTTGTTATCCATTCTTTCTCTCAACATTTCCATTCATGCCCTGACGCGACCGCAGCCGCTCTTTTGGTAGAGATTCGAGCCCTTTTTTTTTTTTTTTTTTTTTTTTTTGGGTACACCATCTTTAAATGCCATCATTTCTTGGACGCCATGCTTTCGAAGCTCTTCTCGACGACCCTCAAGCTCGCCCTGCCGTCGCAGTCCTCAGCTTCGCCCAATCCCTACCGGGCCTTGAACCAAGATGAAGACGCAAACGAAGAGGGCGAGAGGCCCGATGGACCATCTCACGCATCCGATGCAGACTCGCAGCTGAAAAACCATCGAGATGCGGCGGCGATGCTGCTCATCAAGCTGGGCCGCTCACCGGACGAGGTCATCACGGTTTCGCCCGCCGACGACGCCCGCATCCTTCGCCGCATCGATCTCGCTCTGCTTCCACTTATGCTTTCCGTATACTTTCTCCAGGCTCTCGACAAGGCCACGCTGTCCTACGCATCGATATTTGGCCTGATCGACGATACAGGTCTCAAAGGCGACGAGTTCTCGTGGCTCGGCAGCATTGTTTATCTGGCTCAGCTTATTATGCAACTACCCTTGGCCTGGGCCCTAGTTAAGCTTCCCATTGGCAAATTTACGAGCATCATGGTACTCGCTTGGGGCATTACTTTGACTTCGATGACATGGGCACACAACTTTGGACAGCTGATGGCTGCCCGCTTCTTTTTGGGCGCTTTTGAGGCTTGCGTGGGACCGGCCTTTGTTGCGATTACACAGATGTGGTGGAGACGAAGGTAAGACATTACTTTAAGGCGTTGTCATAGAGAACCAAGTACTGACGCTTGGATAGAGAGCAAACGCTGAGGATTGGATCTTGGTACTGCATGAATGGCTTGACTTGGGTGGTGAGTACACCATGTTGACTTTCACAATCTTTTGACCACTAACAAGGCGTAGTTTGGAAGTCTCATCACATATGGACTCGCTAGTATTCATTCATCTTTGAAGCCATACCAGGTAAAGAAGACATCCCTATCTCCAACTTCCTTTCTCTAACATGGGCAAGATCATCTTCCTCTTCTTCGGTATTGTTACGGTCGCAGTCTCTGGGGCTATGTTCTTCTGGATGCCGGATTCTCCTACCGAAGCAAAGTTCCTCACCGACAATGACAAGATTATTGCTATAGAGCGTCTACGCAATAATCAGATGGGGGTTATGTCGCGAGAGTGGAGGTACGCTCACTTTTTTGAAGCTCTAAGAGACGTCAAAACCTGGTTATGGGTCATTATGATCTTCTGCATCTCAGTACCTTCCAACGGCATATCCACATTTGGGCCACTCATCATCCACAGTTTTGTGACGGATCCTTTCAAGACTATATTGTTCAACGTTCCGGTTGGATTCTCTCACATTGTAGCTGTTTCATTGAGTGCGTATGTCTCGATGAGATGGAAGCTCAAAGGACCGGTCATTGCCATTTTATGTATCCCGCCAATCATCGGCTTTTCGATTCTGCTGCATTTCCCACATGACGCTGAGCATCGAGCAGTCTTGCTTGCAGGATATTTCTGTCTTTCCACTTTTACAGGCATTAGTAAGTTTTACTCTAATTCAACAGCATTTTTGCAATGCTAACACCCGGCAGCACCACTCATCTACTCCTGGTCGGCGCAAAATACGGCTGGAGATACAAAGCGAAAGTGTACATCAGCGTTCGTATTTATCGGTGCCTCTGCCGGTAACATTATTGGTCCTTTGCTTTTTACGCCAGACGAAGCACCTTCATATTCGCGAGGCTTACGTGCAAACGTTGTGTTTTTCACCATAGTCATCGTTCTTGTGGGAATTACATCGCTGTATCTGAAATATCTCAACACACACCATGCTAAGCGCAGAGTGGCACTGGGAAAGAGTGCAACCGTTTTGGACATGAGCTTAGAGACTGCAGAGGAGGTGGAGCGCATGGAAGCATTGGAGCGAGCGATGCGAGAGGGGACCCAGAGGCTCTCTGTGGAAAACGGAGATACCAGGCTTGAAGGGGACGATGAAGAGAGCGGAGTTCAGACTGAGGACGCCAAGGGCCAAAAGGCTTTTGCTGATATTACGGACCTCGAGAATGAAGATTTTGTCTTTGTATTTTGAATTGGCGGCGTTTGAGGATGGTGACGGATACCCAGCCTTTATTTGTATTTGTATTCCCTCTAGTACTATCATGAAGTAATGTTAACGAAGCTCTTATCACACCCATGCTGTAAGCAGCCGGATAACATTGAATAAAGGATATCAATTGAGGATGTTCTTGGTCATCGAACTCTGGAATTAACTTTTACATAAAACGCAGCTTTTATACTGAACCCATATATACGTTACGTGTGATTTGTTTCGAATTTTATTGAACCTGTTGGATTTGGCAAAGTCCAACTAAGGTGCCGCTGATTGGTCCGCGGACGGTCAAGGTAGGTATAATCAAAGCGGCTGAGTACCATTATCGCCTGCAGCCTGCTTCTGCACCCCTCACTGCCTACAAACACGTCTAAGCTTGAGATGAGGCTTCCAATAACTGCTATCCAAAGTGGTTAGTGTGTTGGTTGCCTCATATTCACTTCGTTTTTGATAGGGCCACTTGCCTTTCACCGCCTCCACTACTTTGTAAAGTCTGGATACACGTACCTGCCTATCCTTCTACCCTCCATTAGGACTTACATCGCGCTGCACGCGACTTTCCCTCACCTACGCGTCTACCATGGTCAGAATGAAAAATTTGCCTTGTAGCCCTCATATGGACCTCAATCGTCTCCCCCACCACTTTGATAACGACACATATTCCGAATTCTTAGATGCAAACCAGCAGGATCGCACAATCGACCCTGCGGCGGCGGCGGCAGCAGCTTCAGTAGGTCCCCTTCTTCACAACGACTTCGCGTGTTCTAAGGCGATCAGACAATATGTCCAAGGACAGGGATGAAAACGGTGGTAGCACTGCTCCAGCTCGAGAGAAGAGAAAACGTTCAACCAGTGATTCTGCTGGAAGAACAGCGGCTGAGCGAAAACTGGCGCATGCAGACTACACCGTCGGCTGGATCTGTGCTCTGCAGATCGAGTACGTTGCCGCGCAGATTTTTCTTGACCAGGTCCATCAAGCCCCGGAACATGTGCACCCTCATGACGATAATTGCTATGCATTGGGCAGGATAGGACGCCACAATATAGTCATTGCCGTTTTGCCCAATGGAGAATACGGAATTTCCAGTGCTACGGGCGTTGCAAAGAATATGCTGAGCAGCTTTCCTAATGTTCGAATCGGCCTCATGGTTGGTATCGGTGGCGGCGCTCCAAGCGAGAAGCATGATATACGGCTTGGTGACGTTGTGGTTAGTGCTCCTCGCGACGGAACTGGAGGCGTTTTCCAGTATGACTTTGGCAAAGCGATCCAAGATGGGACTCTTCATACAACAGGGTTTCTGAACCAGCCGCCAACGTTTCTCTTAACTGCAGTGAATGGACTTGAAACAGACTACGAGATCCACGGTCACCAACTTGAGGAGAGCATCAATGACGTTCTTGAGAAATTACCGAGGCTGCGTCGAAAGTATGCGCGACCGCTGCCAAGCACTGACAGACTATATCAATCAGCAGCGATTCATCCATTGACTATCGAGGAAAATTGCCCAAATTGCTGTGACAATGACTCGTCGAATATAATAGTACGTGTCGACCGAACTCAGGAAGACGACAACCCAGCTATTCACCATGGCTTGATTGCCTCGGCAAACCAAGTGATGAAGGACGCCCTGATACGAGACAAACTAATCAAGGAGAAAGATGTCTTATGCTTTGAAATGGAAGCAGCTGGACTAATGAATCAGTTTCCTTGCTTAGTTATTCGTGGCATCTGCGATTACTCTGATTCTCATAAGAATAAAGAGTGGCAAGGCTACGCAGCAATGGCAGCCGCAGCTTACACCAAGGACCTTTTATCCAGAATCCCCCCCCAATAAGGTTGAGGAGGAAAATCGGATCATCGATGTCCTAAAAAGTCAGTGTCAACTAGTCAATAGTGAATATATCGACATATCGATTAGGTGTTAATTGTTGCAGATGTCTTTGATGGCGTTGAAAAGCTTCTCAGCGTACATTACGATCAAGAGCACCAGAACATTCTCAAGTGGCTCGCACCTATTGACTTCGCCATCCAGCAGAGCGAGTATATCAAGATCCGTCAGCGAGGGACTTGTCATTGGTTTCTTGCCTCGGACGAATATTTGTCTTGGCTCAAGTCTGACAACCAGACGCTATTCTGCCCCGGAGTTCCTGGAGCCGGCAAAACTATCATGAGCGCAGCAGTTATCGATGACCTCCTTTACGGCCGATATAAAGATGACGCCAGTGTAGGAATATCGTACCTATACTGCGATTTCAGGAGGCATAACGAGCAGAAAACAAACGATCTTATCGCGAACCTACTTAAACAGCTAATTCAGAAGCAAAGGAGGATACCTGATTGTGTGCAGATTCTCTATGACGAGTATAACGAAATACAAAAAAGGCCGTCTTTGACTGAGCTGCTAGAAGCATTGCATTCTGTCAGCAGTCTTTACTCTAAAGTCTTCATCCTTGTCGATGCACTAGATGAGTGTCAAGAAACAGATGGATGTCGCAAAATCTTTTTATCGGAGATTCTGAAGCTTCAAAGAGAAACGAATGTAAATATATTTGCGACTTCGAGATTTGTCCAGGAGATTGCCGATACTTTTGACCAAAGTGTTCACTTCGAAATCAGAGCCAAAGATGAGGATGTGCAAGCATTTCTTGATAGCCGTATGGATAGGCTTCCAAATTTTATATTGACAAAGCCAGATTTACAAAATGAGATAAAAACCAAAATATCTCAACTTTCTGATGGAATGTGAGCTATTTTTGCCAAAAAAAAAAATTGTTCCTCGAAGTCAAACGTTCTCAGGCCTGACTGGTTGCAGGTTTCTTCTTGTGAGGCTTCATGTTGACTCTTTAGCCCGGCTACCGACAGTAGGCGATATCAGACAAGCGTTGCGAAATTTACCTCGTTCACTAGGAAAGATATATCAGCAAGCAATAACAAGGATCGAAAGCCAGGGGCAACATTTGTGTCAATTAGCAAGAAAAGTCATATCCTGGCTCATCCACGCAAAAAGAGTACTCTCCATGACTGAACTCCAACACGCCGTTGCAGTCAAGACGGGAAATCTGGAATTAGATGAGGAGTTCATTCCTGACAGAGAAACCATGGCTTCCATCTATGCCGGCCTCGTCACGCACGACACCGAGAGAGATGTCTTGCGATTAGCACACTATACAATTCAAGACTACTTTGAGAAGGAAGGGAAATTCTGGATTTCGGATGCAGAGACAGATATCACCACAGTCTGCGTCACCTATCTCTCGTTTCACGCATTTGAAGGCGGCATCTGCAAGACGCAGTTTGAGTACGACCAGCGGCTGGCATCAAACGTGCTATACCACTATGCTGCGAATTACTGGGGTCACCATGCTCGTGCATCTACAAACACACAGCCGATCCTAGAGTTTCTCCATTCCAAGGCCAAGGTATCTGCCGCCGACCAGGCGCTGGAAAGGGGCCGGAGATTCTTCGACGACCTTGGGGGCGGGAAAATAGGCTTTCATCTTGCAGCGCATTTCGGATTGGAGAATATAGCGACGCGCCTACTCGAAGACGGGCAGAGTGTGAATGCCAGAGACCATCGCGGATACACACCAATCGTTTGCGCCATTAGAGGAGGGCACCAGGGCATGGTCGAGCATCTGCTCAGAATCGGCGCCAAGGCCAACAGTAAGGACTACCGGGGCCGCACGCCGCTTTTTGAGGCAATTAGCCATGCGGACGACGCCGTCGTCAAGCTGCTGCTGGGAAATGGTGCAACAGTCAAAATGGCCGACTGGAAGGGCCGGACACCACTCTATTACGCTTCAGACATTGGTGACATAGGCATAGCCATGCTACTGCTGCAAAGCGGTGCTGACGTTGACGTGCCGAATAACTATGGCCAAACCCCGCTGTTTCAGGCTTCCGGTAGCGGGCATGAGGACATCGTCAGGCTTCTGCTCAATCTCGGTGCTGAAATTGATGCAGCAGATCAGGACGGCCGGACGCCGCTCCTTTGCACTTCGCAATGGGGACATGCGAATATCGCCAAGGTGCTGATAGAAAACGGCGCCGAAATTGACGCGCCGGATAATGACGGCCAGACGCCGCTTGCTGCTGCGTCCAGTCTCGGGCACAAGGACGTCGTCAAGGTCTTGCTGGAAAATGGCGCTGGGGTTCATGCAGTAAATGCAGATGGCCATACGCCGCTATGTTTGGCAAATTTTCATGGGCGCAAGGAGATTCTCAAGCTGCTGCTAGAGCATGGAGCTGGTGCTGGTGCTATAGAATTTGACACGGAATCATAGTGTAGGTCGGAATGAAGTTGAAAGTGCTGCTAATGCGAGGTGATGGAACAGCATAAAATCTGCGCAGACACTCCGTACGTGTTATAGGCAAAGCTGATGTTACCAGCAGGCAAGTCATATCAGCAGGTAACATTCATTGCAGTCCGCAGTAAGGCTGTATACCAAGTACATGCAGCTAACTGGTCAATAGCAATTTGCTAATAAGGTCGCTCTACTTGACTCTACATATTCCTTTTGAACAGTCAAGGCAAGTTTGCACGGCACATCAAAAGAGCCACTCATCAATAACTTGACCAAAGTTGAAGCCATCCGCACGCCGTCTTCACCCAATGGACTCGATTTTTAAACGTTCTTATTCAACCTTGGAAGATGCGGTTGCCGGCGTCAAGCAGACTGGCAAAGAAAACGGCTACGACCTCTCCATCCACAAGGAGAAGCCTTCGGGCCGTGATTTTCACACGATTGTAATCCGCTGTGCCAAAGGGAGGCCATACCTGCCGTCGGCCAAGGAAAGGGTCCATGAGACGAAGAGACGGAAGACCAGCACGCACAAGACTGGCTGCTTTCCACTTCAATATCAAGCTGCTGAACAAGGCCGAAGCTAGCGTTTGGTGCCCACAACGCATCATCAGTGACAACGCCAATGAGCACAATCACTGGCCGCTGGAGCCAGGAGCGGTGCCAAGCTTCCGTAGAGACGACATCTTGAAAGCAACAGCGCGGATTATCTCTGCTAGGAATACGGGGCTCATGCCAGGACAGATTCTTGTTGAATTACAAAACGGCCCGGACCCCGGGTCAGATGTAAACAACGTTCTCACGCTGCATCGTCGCAATGGGCTTGCCGGCAAAACAGCGGATGCAAGTACCAGCTGAGAACATCATTATAGCACGTTGAGGCGTTGAAGCGCTGGGATGAAAGTCGAGTTCCACTGCTCTCATATTGAGCTGGCCGTCGAGCACAGCTGAGGTGACAAGCAGACAACACATGTCAGCAGGTTGCATGTGCATCCTGGGGCATATGAAATGGGTGGCTCATTGGTCAAAAATAGTTTGGTAACAGAGCGGCCCATGTTCTTGCATTGGCTCATTTGTGGGCATGGACAAGCAAAAGATGAGCTGTCGATGAGGCGGTGCTGGCCAGTCAGCAGCTTCAGCAGCGCATACAAAGTGGAGGCTGGGGCGAAAGCCGCGACAGCTGTTGAGGCCGCCGTTGAGCTGTTCCACCATTATTGGATTGCCAAGCGCCTTGCTCATAACTTATTCATATTAATACAAAGAAATAGAGCAAGTGTTATTATCCGTGTTTGTTATTACGAGTATATAAAGGGCAGCCGTCTGATCGGACTCACCAAACCCCTCAACACAGCTCCTGCTGAACACCAACAACCATATTTCGTCATAGGGATCTAGCTGTCCCCAAATACCTCATTCTCCTTGCGGGCCTTGTTTTATTATTATCTTTCATCCCAATCTCCAATTACTTTTCATCACAAATCAACATGTCTGAAGGCGGTTATCGTTCAGTCGCCTACTTCGTAAATTGGTATGTACCTGTGATCTGGTTACACAACATTAGTGTGCCCATTTATCCGTGCATGCATCTTCAGCTGATACTAATGTTCTGAACCGAAAAGGGCCATCTATGCCAGAAAGCATAGGCCGCAAGACCTTCCCGCCGATAAGCTCACTCACGTCCTCTACGCCTTTGCCAATGTTAAGCAAGACAGCGGAGAAGTGTAGGTTATCTCTGTTCCCGTTCTTATAAGACGCACTCTGACATATATACAGGCATATGACTGATGGCTGGGCGGACACGGACATTCACTGGGAGGGTGATTCGTGGAATGATACTGGCAACAACATGTATGGCTGCCTCAAGCAGCTCAACCTCCTCAAGAAGCGCAATCGAAACCTCAAAGTTCTGCTGTCCATTGGCGGCTGGACCTATAGCGGCAACTTCAAGGGCCCGGCCAGCACCCAGCAAGGCCGCGAGACATTCGCCAAATCCAGCCTTGAGCTTCTGAAGAATCTCGGTTTCGACGGTCTGGACATTGACTGGGAGTATCCTCAAAATGCAGACGAGGCCAGAAATTTCGTTGAGCTTCTCGCCACTGTCCGCAGAGAGCTGGATGCATACTCAGCCACGCTTCCAAATTACAGCCATTTCGAGCTGACTGTGGCCTGTCCTGCGGGGCCCACCCATTTTCGAAACCTCGACATCCCAGGCATGGACAGGTATCTCGATTTCTGGAATCTGATGGCTTACGACTACGCGGGCTCTTGGGACCCGACGAGCGGCCATCAGGCCAATCTCCACGTGTCGCATGACAACCCTACATCTACGCCGTTTTCAACTGACGCGGCCATTGACCACTACACGAGGAACGGTGTAGCCCCCAGCAAGATTGTGCTCGGAATGCCTATTTACGGCCGTGCTTTTGAGAACACAGACGGTCCGGGCAGGCCATACAACGGCATTGGCGAGGGGTCCTGGGAGAATGGCATCTTCGACTACAAGGTTCTCCCTCTTCAGGGCTCACAGGAGATTTATGACCAAGCCACCGGCTCCAGCTACTGCTTTAACCCACAGACGAGAAAGCTCGTTTCTTACGATACCCCTCATGCCGCCAGAGTCAAGGCTGGCTACGTCAAGGAGTGGGGTCTTGGAGGCGGCATGTGGTGGGAGAGCAGCGGTGATAAAGAGGGCCAGGACAGCTTGATTGGAATTGTTGTCAATGAGTTTGGCGGTCCGCAGGCACTCCAGAGGAAGGATAACTGCATCGATTATCCGCAGTCAAAGTACGACAACTTGAAGAATGGATTCCCAAATAACTAGAGTCTCTTGATTCGAGCATGAGAATAGATAGAATGATAAAAAAGAAGTAGAATATTAACAGAAGAACATTGAAAAAGAAAATGGCTGAGTATCTTCTCATCGCCTATAGAAGCAACTCCTGATCAGCTACAGCTCACCTTTGATTCACCGGACAGCCCCGCTCCCTCTCACGTGACACATCCCACATCAACGTCGCTCCCGGCTGCAAAATTCTATTGGCCCGTGCGCTAGCGCTCAAAGCTACCAGAAAATTTCGTCAAACTAGAAAAAAAAATTTGGATGCGAAGATCTTGGAAGAAACACCAAACCGAAAAGCTGCCACCAATTGCAGTCACCGCGTCTCTCCTCTCAATCTAACGGCGCCGCCTGCACAGAGATACAATGGCGCACGTAGATTACGTCCTTTTCGAGGCCGCCCTGGGTTATGCCCTCTTCAATGTGGTGCACCAGGCCGATGCCGTTGGCGCCAAGTTGAAGGAGGTGCAAACCGCCGTCAACGAGCTGCCCAAGTTCAGCAAAATGGTCAATCTCGTCAACTTCACTCCTTTCAGGTAATAACACGCTCCTAATTGGCTATGGATCATCACTTGGGCCGGGAATTGACATGTTTAAACGACAGCGGCCACGTCGAGGCTCTCGAGAACGTCAACCTGATTTCTGAGGGTATCGTTTCCGACCAGCTCAAGTCGGTGCTTGAGCTCAATCTCCCCCAGACGAGCGGCAAGAAGAGCAAGATTACCCTTGGTGTGGCGGAGAGGAACCTTGGTGGTGCCATCAAGGCTCAGTTCCCCGGCCTCTCCATCGAGACGATCGAAACCTCAGTGGTTGTTGCCGAACTTATCCGTGGAATTCGTCTGCACGCCGAGAAGCTGCTGAAGGGCCTCCAGACTGGTGATCTCACCAAGGCCTCGCTCGGTCTGGCCCACGCGTACTCTCGTGCCAAGGTCAAGTTCAACGTGACCCGCAACGATAACCACATCATCCAGGCCATTGCCACCGTCGACTTCCAGGATAAGGGTGTCAACGGCTTTTTCATGCGCCTTCGTGAATGGTATGGCTCGCACTTCCCTGAGCTCCAGAGATTTACCTCGGACAACTACACCTACGCCAAGCTCGTCGGTGTTATTGGAAACCGAAAGCTGCTCTCCGACGAGAAGCTCCACGACATCGCCGCTGTCCTTGGTGAAGATGGAGAAAAGGCCGAGGCCATCATTGATGCCGCCAAGGTGTCTATGGGTTATGACCTTACCCCCACAGATTTTGAGATCATCGATCAGCTCTCCCAGCTCGTCCTCAAGCAAGCCGATAACCGTCGATCAACCTCCAACTATCTTGATGAGAAGTTGAACCAGGTCGCCCCCAACCTCAAGGCCCTGCTTGGATCAAGCGTTGCTGCTCGTCTCATCTCCCATGCCGGTTCTCTCACCAACTTGGCCAAGCTCCCCTCGTCCACCCTGCAGATTCTTGGTGCTGAGAAGGCTCTTTTCCGTGCGCTCAAGACCAAGGGTAACACCCCCAAGTTTGGTCTTCTGTTCCACGCTGGTGCCATTGCCAAGGCTAGCAAGCAGAACAAGGGCCGCATGTCTCGATGCGTGGCCAACAAGGCTTCCATGGCTTCTCGTATCGACGTCTTCTCTGATGAGCCTTCTACCCGATTCGGTGATGCTTTCAAGGCGCAGGTAGATGAGCGTCTTGAGTTCTACGCCACCGGCAAGCGCCCCACCAAGAATGCAGATGTCATTGTACGTTACGACTTTCCTCACTTGATTCCTTCTGAATGCAAACTAACACTAAACTAGAAATCTGTCATGGAGTCTATCGGCGATGCCGAATTAGAACTTGATGAGGACATGGTCGATGCTCCTGAGGTTGCCGCCAAGAAGGAGAAGAAGGACAAGAAAGAGAAGAAGGACAAGAAGAAGGACAAGAAGGAGAAGAAGCGCAAGCGTGATGAGGATGAGGATGTTCCCATGACCAACGCTGATGACGACAAGAAGGAGAAGAAGAAGAAGAAGAAGTCCAAGTCAAAGGATGAGTAGAGTGCTTCCCAGCACTTGGAGGCTTCGACTGACTCAAAGTCCATCACTGAGGTAGCCCAGCCAGAGGAGTCCGAAGATGGCGGCGAGGACGATGAGGCCTTGGCTCACGAGAAGACCGACAAAAAGAAGAAGAGCGACAACAAGCTCGGCAAGAAAGAAAAGTCGAGCGCCGTGTCTGATCTAGCTACGTCGCAAGCCTGCGGAACTCTTGCTGATCCTATCCAGGACTCTTTGGTGATGGCTGAGGAGACTAAACCCTCTCAGCCAAAGCCCAAGGACAAGACCAAGAAGGCAAAGAAAAGCAAGACTCCAAAGGCTGAGTAAGTTTTGCTTTGCATGAGAGATGTCGGCTCTGGAACTTGGGGTGGTATCTGCTTCACTTTTGAAGGAGTTGTAAAGGAACTATGGAATTGGCGTTCAAGGAAAACAGCTTTGCTACTTATTTATTGTACATATAAGGGATGCATACCCCATCTCGATGTTGCATTGTTCGAATTAGCTCAGGTTATTCACATCAACATAATTGAATTCAAGTTTGAAAAATTTCAATCTGGCTGTCGCGTGATGCATATGACGGAGGCTACGAGAGAGACAAATTGTAAGAGGGCCCCATACTCGGTTAAAGTGGATCAACTAAATCGTAAAATCTTTCGTGCAAGGCCAAAATAATTTGGATAACGGTTTACAGGTTCGCGTTATCAGTCAATTGGGTCCTCTCTCACACGGCATTCCAGCACTCGATATGATAATCACGATAATGTCACAGATGTGGAAAGTCTTTATACGGCATTCATTGCCCATTGTCACATGAACTACAGTTCCCGAAAACTCCAAACGTGTCTTAAATCAAGCATTCATTACCAGAAGCCGCCGGATGTGCTCTCTATGCTACATCAACGCCTTTGTTTGCTATGGCAGTCCCATGGCTCCAGCTGTCCAATCCACAAATTTTCATTCCATTTTTAAAAGGTATAGGGTTTTTTGTCGTTTACTGCTTGTCGAAGACGTAGGTCAGGTGGCAGCGACCGCAGTACTGACGATCAGGCATGGCAGCCATGAAGACACCAGCGCCGCACTAGAAAGGTAAATCATGTTAGATTCCAAATGCTTTTTGCCACATGATCAAAGCGTTTTGTAAGCCGTATGGAAACGGCACAAGGGGTGGTACTCACAGTGTCGCTGGGGCACTCTCGTCGCAGACGCTCGATGTTACCATCGTTGCTGACCTTGTAGTACTTGAGGACAGCCAACTTGGTCTTCTTGCGCTTGTGCTTGATCTTCTTGGGGGTGGTGTAGACCTTCTTCTTTCGCTTCTTGCCACCACCACGCAGGCGCAGGACCAGGTGGAGGGTGGACTCCTTCTGGATGTTGTAGTCGCTCAGGGTGCGGCCATCCTCGAGCTGCTTACCAGCAAAGATCAATCGCTGCTGGTCCGGGGGAATGCCCTCCTTGTCCTGGATCTTGGACTTGACGTTGTCGATGGTGTCGGAAGACTCCACCTCAAGGGTGATCGTCTTCCCCGTGAGGGTCTTGACGAAAATCTGCATCTTGCCTAACTGGAAGGGTTAGATTTTTTTGCCTGGCAAAAAATTTCTGCGTGAGACGTCTGGGGGAAGAGAGAATCCGTCGATGAGAGACAATCTGCAACATCGACGGGGATATCTGGGAAGCACGGGAACGAGCTCCGTAAAAGCAATTTCAAGAGAGAGACATCAAAGATGATTCCCTCATGAAGCTCACGGAGCTCATGGAGGGCAGAGAGAAATGCAGCATCTTTCAGACATACCTCGACAATAAAATTACTGCCGTCCTAAGCAATCTTCAGATGTTGCGGTTGATGAGTGAGAAGTACTTTCAGTGGTGTGGCGCGCCAGAAATTTCCCTGCGCTGGCGGGCGGTAACCGTCATCACATGACCTAGGGTTTTCGCGGTAGCTGCCCTGCCCCTCGCGAAATTTGCCTGGGCATGCTGCATGCTGATCGGTCATTGTGTGGAGCACACTAGCGAGCAGGCGATTGATTGATTCAGCACAATCAGCTTTCCTGAGCCCTAGGCCAAAGTTCTTTTTGACAAACACCGATTCCAGTACGTGGGCTGAACTCCTTTCTCTTTTCTCCTTCTTTCCTGCGTGAGAATCTAACAGTTCAATCCAGACACCGCCAAAATGGTCAAGAAGAGAAAGAACAAGTACGAATCCCTCTTGATGTGTTCTGTCTGCTCCTTCTAGCATGCCGCCATCGACGATTTTGTATCACTCTGTGGTTGGATATGATTTCGTGACGGCTGCTTTGCAAGATTGACGACATGGCACAATCGTGAAGCATGCGAACTGGATGCTAACATTTTCACAGCGGCCGCAACAAGAAGGGTCGCGGCCACACCAAGCCCATCCGCTGCAGCAACTGCTCGCGATGCACCCCCAAGGATAAGGCGATCAAGAGATTCACCATCCGCAACATGGTTGAGTCTGCTGCCATCCGTACGTTGACTCGAGCCCAAGTACATACACAGAACTTGCATCCGCTAACTGCTCCTCTCCAGGTGATATCTCCGATGCCTCTGTCTTCGCCGAGTACACCGTCCCCAAGATGTACCTGAAGCTGCAGTACTGTGTGTCTTGTGCCATTCACGGCAAGATTGTCCGGTACGTTGCCTCCCCTGGGAGTGTTACAACTGCGCCATCACGGCGTATGTGCTTCAGATGAGCCTTGGTTGTACGATGGGACATTGTTATGTCCCAGCTCTCGAACATTTATACCCCTTCCCTCTCAAAGGTACGTTTGAAAGCTGACAGAATTGAAACAGTGTTCGTTCCCGCGAGGGCCGCCGCAACCGTGCTCCCCCTCCCCGTGTCCGCTACAACAAGGACGGCAAGAAGATCACCCCCACCGTTGCCCCCAAGGTCTAAATATGGGAATAATGGTGTTTGGGCGGAGTCTGGTGACGTTTAACGGCTTCATGTAAAAATTTGATTAGATGAATACCCGGGACAAAGAGAATCCTGGCAGCTAAATGAATCGGACTTTTTTCTTGTTAAACTTTGACAAACATTGTGCCTTTTGCCATGTGATTGCAGTATGTTGGTCCAAAGGTACTGCAGAGTCAAAACAGACAATGATTGCAACCTACTTGCTACTCTAACTGCTCGTTAACCCAATGCCCTCCATGCTTCATACAAAGCATACCAGCTCTTCGCATCCAATTGCATCAAACTCAAACTCAAAAGAAGAGACTCGGCCTCACCAAGGCAGACCCATTCTGCGCACACTCATACGGATCAGCACAAACTCCACCACCGCAGCAACTCCCAGTCAGACAAATAAACGTCGGGTGTCCAGCCCTGGAACAATCATCATCCTTCTCACACTCGCTCACAAAGTTGTCGCACTCGGTAATCTCAAACGCCACAGACGCTCCCGAGGCCGTCTTTCCGCAGACGCAGCCCGTATCGCCCAGGTGAGCGCTGGTGGGATACGCACACGTGCCGTTGGTCTCGTCCTTCTTGGCGTCGCTTCCGGGGCTGCAGCACGCGAGCTGGGATGGATCCTGGACCGTGACGTTGAACGGCTTCGGGTTCTCGGGCGCCCAGTTGAGTCTCGCGAGGGCGTCGATGGTGGTTACGCCTGCGCGGAGGCTCATCTTCAGGGGCATGTCCCCGGCGTGGAGATCCTCGCAGATGTCGTCCTCAAAGTTGCGGTAGTGGTTGTACACGTCGATGTACTCTTGGATGGCGCTCGCCTTGCCGGGTGGCTGCGTGCGAAGCTTGGAGAAGGCCTGCTTCAGGATCTCCCAGAGTTGATCGTAGTAGATGACCATGAGGTTGGCTTCTGCTTTTTGCGCATCGTCGAGGCCCTGGTTGTAGAGCTCCGTGCGAAGAGATTCTGGGTTGATAAAGTCCTGGCCGTTGGCTTCCAGAGTTGTGATGACGGTGGACAAGTCGGGACAGGCACCGCCAAAGGGGTCCGTAAAGAGAAACTCTTCAATGTCATTCCTGACAGCCCATTCACATCTCATTGTACCCGAATCCGAGCCGGGGAATGTACAGTCAAAAAGCCATCGGCCGGTGTCTTCATCGACTTCGATGCTGTTGCAGTTTGATTCTCCAACCTTGAGCGATGGATATTGCCGCACAGTTTGCTTGATCGGATTATTGCACTGGTCTCGAAGATACAGAGTCTGATTAAAGTCTGCATCATTCATTCGCTTCCGTTGCTGACTGCCCGTCGAACAGACTTGCCCAGACAGCGCAGCAAGTTGTTGATACATGGAGTCAATTGTAATGGAAACATCATACTCGCACTTCTTGGTTGAAAAATGGATGCCCTTTGCGTCAATGATCATGGCGTTGTAAAGGGAGTCCACAATGGCGATGTAACTGCGGTTGGAAACATCGATGTAATGGGTCCCTTCGGCAGCATCTCGCAACGTAAGATACAAAGGATCAACACCGTCTGTCTGGAAGTCTACAGACTCAATGTATGGGAATGGGATAGTAGCATTCTGCTCTCTGAGGTTTGTATTGTGAAGCAGTGCTCTTCGTGTCGATCCGCCTTGTGGCACAGGCATCTGATAGCACGTTGGCTTGACAATGGCGCCCGTTCGAGTAACCTGGGTGAAGTTTGCAGCAGGTAGAGGAGGCGGGCCTGTCTGCGTTGCGTTGACAATATGACTGATGGTGCTGCTGTTGAAGCTGCTGGGAGTGATAAAGGGGGGAATGGTAAGAGTAGCTACTTGAGTGCCGTTTGTGACTGTGGTAACCGTCCCCAGATTTCCAAGGCTTGAAGAGGACCCTGAAATTACTCCAGATGTAGCAGATGGAGGGTTTCCAGCTCCGGTGCCCCATTGAGAAGATTTGACTGAGCTATTCCAAGCAGCGGTGCCAGATGCATCCCCAGAGGTCATTACAGGCATGGATTCAGTATAAGTGAAGCTCGGTATCCGCGTGTCTGTAAAACTGGCCGAAGTTATGCTGAGACCCTGGTTAGAGCCCTGAGAACCGCTAGCTGAGCTCTGGGCATTAGATGTGCTATTAGATGATTGTCCACTTGCAGCTGTAGTAGAAGCATGTCCTCCAGAGTTTGTTGCTCCTCCAGAACCACCGTTTGCAGGGTCGTCTGTAGATTTAGCATCTCCTGTGGCTGAGCTGGTCGATGCTGTGCGAGAAGATGCCCCTGAGCCATCATTTGTATTGGAAGTTCTTGTTTCCGTTGCCGAGCCGTTACGAGAGTTGGCCGCACCATCATCGTCAGAGTCAGACGCCGACGTCCCTTGAGAAGCGTCTTTCGACGTGCGCGTTACTTGTCCCGTCATTGATCCAGTGTCTGAACCAGCAATGCCTGACTGAGTAGTTGATCGAGCCCCGGAGCCATTAGCTGCGGAATCAGTCGACGAGTTTTGATTACCTGAAGGATCGGTATTAGTTGCCTTGTCGGTAGGATCTCCATTGTTGCTCCCAGAAGCATTAGAAGTAGCAGATGCTCTACCAGTTTCTGTGGCCTGGTCATCGTCGCTATTGGTCTTCGACGCGCCTTCATCATCCCCATTCTCAGATCTCGCTTGAGTAACGACATATGTAGGCGATGGCCCGTGAGAATTACGCCATGAAGTATATGGCCCAGTACCATTGGATTGGCCAGCCGGGGAACCAGTAACAGCTGTTCCATACGATGTGCTGGTCGTCACAAGGCAGGCACACTAAAAAGACACGCATTGTTAACTCAACTCAATATACTGCTCATAAACATTTAATCATAAAGAGGAGTACTCACATATGAAGACAACTTGGCCGAGGAATACGTCGTAAACTGCGTCGGAGTCGACGACACCTCGCAGGGCGTTCTTATCATACTCGAACAAAAGTCCCCGCCATCTCTCGAGAGCGACGTATACAAATCATCATGGTCACAAGAAGCGACATTCTGCGCCGCAGGAAAGGCAGATGCGCCATGGAGAAGAAGAAACTGAATCGCAAGAAGCAGCATTGTAAACAGATAATAATGACTGATGATGATGAATAGCAGCATATTCAAACTCTAGGTTCTGAGTATTTGGCCTACCCGGTATTTATAGAGAAATCGGATCAAACGAAGATGTATGACATTTAGCCACCCATGCATCGCACAACTCGCGAATCTACTCTCAAGAAACAAGACATGGTGTATCCGCAATTCCACTACCCCTGAACTAAAAACCAAGCTCAAGACAGGATGACCGAAAACTCAAAAATACGTACACAGTCTAACCCCTAAAGCGCCTTCAAGTCCGACTCCTTATCGACCTTAGCAAAGCTCTCGAACGACATCCCTTGAGGCAGCCCATCAAGCACAGCCAGCACGACCATGTCTCGGCATCATTATATCCGTCTCCAGCTTCTCACTGCGACCTACCTCTCGGCCTTATTCCCCAGGCCAAATACCCAGGCCAGTTTTGACACAAGACTATTCAGCCCCGACCCTCCCCCTCGCCCGTCACACAAAGACGTCCATCTGTGCAACGCCAAGCAGAGTCAAACACCCCGTCAACATCTGTCTTGTCTCATGCATGCGAGATCCGGCACTCATTCCCAATGCGAGTGAGGGCACGTGGCACATGTGAACGCCTCAGGGGGGAGGCTGCAGAATAAGACATTTCTCGCATTGTCCATTCTGGGGTTGGTGGAGGAGAACGAACATGACATGTTCGAGAGACGTGAACACTTGGTGCGAGTGTTCGAGGCGAGTGGCCTTCGCTTCTGGAGTGCGCCATCGTCGTTCGTGGGCTCCCTCTCCTTCAACATGGCCTTTCAGACTAAAAAGAAAGGGCAGTGTAAGGTAAAGAAGCGAGGGCTCTTAATAACCCGCTTTTGGGGGAGGATAGGGAGGAAGGCATCAGCGTCTCACATACTTTGAAATCCAACAGGCATTTGCTCATAAAAAATCATTAAAAGCTATATCCTTTTTCGACAAAAGTATCCGCCATAATTCCAAAAACAAAACCAGACCCCGGGTATGTCTCCAATGTTTGCCTACCCTTTTGCCCCATATATGAGAGTCATGGACACGTCAAAGGTGCGGTCAATTTCCGCCATCGGTTCGCCTAATAACATAAGCCCTTCTGTCACATTAGAATTGAAAGACAACTTATTCGTGCTACCTCATTGGCACTGTGGTCGTATTTCCACCTCCTCCCAGCGCTCTCTGCTGCTGCTGCTGTGTCATTTGAGGCCTGTCGATAAAGTCCTTGTTCTCAATCGTGACACTCTTCGTCATATGGTTGACCTTGTACACGCCGACAAGGCGCGCTGCAAGCTCAAACATGTTGTTTCGTAGCGAAATAACGATGAACTGTGCATTCTTTGTACGCTCTTTGATGTAGTTCGCGACGATCGAGACCTGTTATCAAGTTTTATTATTAGCAACTTCAATTTCACAATCCTCATATACTGCAAAAGAAGGGGCTTTAGAGGGATGGCAAAGCCCGCCTGCAGAATTTTACTCACGTTTCGGAAGTCCAGAGCAGCATCAATTTCGTCCATGACATATAGCGGCGTTGGTTTATAGTGATGCAGAGCAAACACCAAAGCAAGACTACTCAAAGTCTTCTCTCCACCCGAAAGATTGCCAATATTTTTCCAGCTCTTTTTGGGCGGCATGACGCTGAAAAGGATACCTTCGCTGAAGGGGTCTAAGCTGTCAACCAACTCGAGTTCTGCGTTACCTCCCATGGTGATCATTTGGTACATCTCCTTGAGGCGCAGTGAAATTGCACTGAAGCCCTCCATGAAGCCTTCAAGTCGCAAACGGCGCAAGTCATCCAGTCTCTTCTTGGCTGCATCGCGCTGTTCAAGTGCTGTTTGCAGATCAGACGCGCGGTTCATATGTTCTTCCACGCGACGACGGTACTCAGCCAAAACTCCGAGATCCACGTTGACATTCTGAGTCTTCTCTTCCAACGCGGCAATCTCCCCTTTAAGAGTCTCCTTACTCATACCAGCCAACTCGTCTGGCGTGTACCTTGGCAGTTCGTTGGGCTGGCGAGCGGGTGCGCTTTCGGCATGTTCAGTCTTGTCAGACGTAACTGACATGGCGTCTCCATCTTCCATCTCAGCATCATCGGCCTCGGCGTCTGTCATCTCAACATCTTCATCATCGTCATCATTTTCTGAAGGCCCTGGCATCTCAGTCTGCTCCGATTCTTCGGTCTTGATGGGCTTAGGAGCCGAGTTGCCGACCAAATCATCAACATCTTGGAGCGAAAGTTTGGACAGCTTGTCTTGCCAGTATCGGAGTCGCTTCTGGTTATCAGCGAGAACCTTCTGGTTCTCTTCGAGCTTATTCCGCATCTCAATCTCCACCGCTCGGGTTTCATTCAGCTCTGCAACCTTGGCGTCCAACTCTGTCTTGAGCTGCTTCAGCCCCGTCTTCATCTCCGCAAGCCCTTGCTCGGCTTCTTCGACGCGGGCTTTGAGCTCTTCCGCTTTCTCTCCTTGGTTATCAAGGCCGTCTTGCAGCTGCTCAAGATCGCGTACTGCGGCATCCCGCTCTTTGGTAGCCTTGGTGTGTTCCTTCTCGAGCTTGACCTTTTGTTTTTCGGCCTTGGCTTTCTTGACTTCAGCGTTGGAGATTTCGTCATTTGAAGTTGAAATCTCCTCTTTGATGGAGTCAACCTTGGCTCGCTGAGCTCGCAGCGCGTCTCCACCAACTTGCATAATCTTGTCCTGCAGAGCTTTAATCTCCTCCTCGACGCTGGATGTCTCACCGCGAAGTTTCTCCACTTCTGCAGTCAGCTTAGCTACTTCTTTCTGCAGTGTCGAGATTCTCTTGGAGTCTTCAGCGGATGGTTGGTACTCCTTGTTGACTTCCTGGATACGTCGCTGGGTATCAGCCAAGTTTCGCGTGGCGCTCTCCATTTCCAAGCCGATTTTTTGCATCTTGGTGTCTAGTTGAGGGATTTCCCGGCTCAGCTCCTTCATTCTGTTCTCGCATTCTCGCTGATATTCCTGGAACTCTTGGAACTTGGTTTCCCACCCATCGCGATCCTCTTCAAGTTTGGCGACATGTTCTTGTGTTGTGTCGGCAACGAGCTTGGAGGACATGAGGCCTCGCTTCACCGTGTTGCCACCTCCTGACATGGTACCAGATTTGTCAATCAATTCGCCATCCAGCGTCACAACGCGCCACCTCTTGGAGCCGTAAGCAATACGATTAGCCTGCGCAAGGTCATTGGCAACAAGGGTATCCTGCATAGCATGATAGAACGCTGGTAGAAACTTGTCGGCTTTTGCTTTGACGAGATCAAACAGCCGCGGCGCATTTTCTGGGGTGTTGATCGGCGACATGTCCCGTTGTCGAAGTTTATCTAGACAGATGAAGTTGCCACGACCAAGGTTATTCTTCCGTAGATACTCAATACACTGCTGACCTGCCTCGACTGTTTCGGTGACAAAGTTGTCCAGCTGAGGGCACGCGGTAGAGACTGCCACGTCGTATTTCTTATCAATAGTGCCGAGGTTTCCTAGACGACCTTGGAATCCATCGATACGTCCTGTTTCCTTCATTCGCATCAGGGCAGATAGCACATTGCCCCTCGTTTGAGTATTGGCCAAACTTGAGCGAGCTTCATCTGCTTTCTGGCGGGCGTTGGAAATTTTTGATCTTATCTTTGGTTCTTGTTCTGCGAGAATAGAGAGCTCCGACTTCATCTTTTCGGCCTCTTTTGTCAATTTTGCTTTTTCAGCCTGGCAAGCCTTGAGCTCCTTCTGCTTGGAAACTTTGCCCTCTTCAATAGATGAAATTTTGGCCTCCAGCTCCCGCAGAGCGACTGCACCAGCATTCGCCTTTTCCTGGAGAATGTTCATCTCACTTTCGGCAACGGCAATGGCAGATTGCTTCTGGTTGACCTTTTCTGTCCATGGCTCCAGAGACTTTTGTTTAGCTGCAATCTGATCAGAAAAGACTTGGGTCTTTCCCTTCAGATTGTCTCTGATCTTGGTGAGCTCAGCTTCTTCTTCCTTCGCCATAGTCTCTAGTGCCGCGATTTCTTGAGTCCGTGTGACAATGTCCTCTCCGCATTGCTCGATTGTCTCATCAGCCTCAGTCGCAGATCTTTCAGCCTTGTTAATCGATTTTTGGAGCTTTTTCCTCTTGTCTTCCAAGAATTTCTTCTTCTCGTCAAACTTGACGCGTTCTTGTTCAAACTTTGCCAATTGTTTGACGAATGCCTGAGTTTGCTTGTCTTGAGCTTCAAACTCCTTACCAACTTGGGCGTATTGGCGCTCGAGTTCCTTGATAATCTGCTCGCTGCCTTGGTGTTTTTCGAGTTCAAGGTCCAGTTGAGACTGCATCTGGTTGATCGCCTCTTCTGTGACTGCGATGTTGTCCGTACATTCATGGAGATAGAGTTGATACAATGCAGACTGCTTCATGGCGAGTTCATTCTCATCTCGAATGAATGCGAGTGCCTTGTCTTTCTTTTCTTCCAGGCTGTTCTTCTCCTTCTCAACATGCTGAACACGAGCGCTCTTGTCCATGCAAAGTTCATTGATAGTTTCGACCTCAGCCGCGGACTCTTCAATCGGAGTTTTATATTTGGAGGTTCCAATGATGTCTTCGAGATATTCCAGTAATCCGTCCTCGTGCTCATTCGCAGCCTTGGGCTTCATCTGAGCAATTGATTCGACCTCTCCCTGGAGAATCAAGAAACGCTTGTGGTCAAGATCCACGCCACGGTCACGCAGAAGTGTAGTAACAATTGTGAAGCTTGACTCTTTGCCGTTGATGTAATACTTGCTGGAGTTGTTTTTGAAAACTTTACGGGAAATGATGAGCTCCGAATCAGGGATTACTTCATGGCCACCCCCGGGCTAGCAAGGGTTAGTTGACGGTATCTAGTACGTAGTGATGTGAAAGCACCTACCTGATCCAAGACCTCTTGAAAATGCACCGCAACCTCACAGAAAGGAAGGTTGGGATACTGTGCAGAATTGTGAATTAAAGCAGAGATCTTTCCCTGTCGCATCTTGCTGGCTCGGAAACCAAACACAAAGAGGAGAGAGTCAATGACGTTGGACTTTCCAGAGCCGTTCGGTCCAACAACGGATGAAAACGACGCATGGAATGGTCCCACTTCTTGTCGTCCAGCGTAGCTCTTGAAGTTTTCGAGAACCAAATGTGTGATGACTATGCGAGGCTTTGGTGTTGCATCTTCGACAATAGGTATCGTCAATGTCCGTGACTTGACGACAATATCCATTGGCTTCTCCATAATGGTATCCATTGTCCTGACGGGTTTGGCAGAGGGCGGTGGCTTGGCTTTGACAGTATTGACGTTTGATGTGATATCTGTCAGAGGAGAACCCAGCCGCTGTGCGTGCGGAGTTTCTATTGATGGCTGCGGTGGTTTGGGTGCTGGGGTCGACTGCACAGCTTGGGTTTCTTGCGGTCGAGTCTCTTGTGGCGTTGCGGATCGTAATCTTGCAGCAGGCTTCGGCGTCGAAGAGACTTTGGATCTGGAAGCGGGCCGTGCTTTTGGTGTAGACTGGTCTTCTGGCGACATCTGATCTTCCAACGCGACCTCTGGACTCCTACTAGCTTTCGGCTTGGGGGTCTGTGGCCGGGCTTCTGGCTGGGCTTCTGTTTGAGCTTCTGGTTGGGCTTCTGGCTGGGCTTCTGGTGCGTTGCTGGCCCTTGATCTTCGCGATGCCACGCTTCTCCGCTTCCGTGATGAAGTGCCGCCTGGCGTCGTCACACTGCCGTCCATTCGATCGGCCGCATCAGGGTGGTCATTGGAATCGACACTCGAGACCGTTGAGGCTCTCTTAGTCCGGCGAGGTTTCGGGGTCGCAGTGACGTTTGCTTGGGAGATTTCATCTTCGCCGAGTATGTCGCTGTTATCGACGGTCTCTGACGGGGTTGGGGCCTTTTTAGGGCGCCGACGAGTTCGAGGTGCCTTTGGCGCTTTTGTCGGTTTTGCAGACGTTGTGGACGTTGTGGACGTATCAGCAGCGGCCGCAGATGGAACTGACCTGCGCGCGGTCCTGGTTTTCTTGGGGGCTGGCTGTTCGGGCTCAAAGTCGGGCGACTCCTCGCGAGCATTTGATGTCAAGGAGATTTCATCTTCGTCGTCGGATTCGATAATTGCCCGCCTGGCGACGCGTCGCGATGGTCGAGAAGAGGCCATGACGCTAAAGTGGGCTGTCGCTCACGGTTTGTAAGGTGGGAAAAAGGGATGCAATGAGATGCCGTCGTGGTCGCGCAGCTGGAAATGGCATCAGAAATGGAAAATCGAAATCAAAGATGGTGAATGGCCGGCCCTGTCGGTTTCCAAACGGCAATTTGCGGCCCAGGCCTCTCGTCGTGTCGCAGGCCGAATTTGCAATAGACCGCTAGGTAGAAATCGATTGTGCTTAGACGGACCCCGCGCTGGCTGGGCTTTGTTTGGAAATGTCCCAATGCGTGGTTTGTAAACAACGGTACGTACCCTCCCACCCCACCAAGCAGCGTCTTTTCATTGTTTTGGGTGTGGCTTTCAGTGGCTGCCCGCTGTGGCTTCAGCACTAAGAGCGCTGGCCTGTTAGTGAAAAACGTGACCTCGCGCGACGGCCATAGCTTGTTTGTTAGCTGCCAGCAGAAAGCTTTGGTTGGCGCAAGTCTGCTACAGCTACAGCTGGATGCTTCGAATCTCTCTCGTGGATACGCCCATCTGCCATTCTGCCTCGACAATCTGCGACAATGTTTGAATACACCGACTACCACACGGTCTTCCCCGCCGGGGCCCAGGTGCCCTACGATCGCAAGCGCATCCACGAGATCGAGGCGCGCCGGAAAGATTTGGGCGGGCAGCTCTTCATGGATCGTGTTCTGAAGGCACTGGGAATCAGCAAAAGTCAGTCTCCATGACTCTGAGAGCAGATATACCTGTATATGTGATTGTAAAGCTGACTAGCATATCGCATAGACAAGATTTACCCTCCAAAGAACGACAATGGCGTAAAACAACTCCACCAACAAATCTGCGAAAGCAACATGTCGATGCACCACAAGCTGTCGCTGCTATACTATGTGCTCTTGGACTTTGATATCGTTGACGGCCAGGCGTCTCTGTCTGAAACATTTGCTTCTGCTTCGGGCATGCCTCAGAAATACGAAATCTTTATGAAGGGACTGTGGTATATGGACTGCTTGGCCTTTTCGGTTGGTGACATGTGATTTGCGGAATCAAGTTTCTCACTGCTAACAATGTGATAGACCGCTCTGGAATATGTCGCCCATCCGTCACTGGTACCAGACTTTGCAGATGATATCGTCATCACTCTTGTGCAGCATTCTTCAGATGGCGACTTCGATCTTGCGCTATCTTACTACCATACTGTTCAGCCGGTTTTAAAATCTTCCAAAGCTTTGGAGCTCATCTTTGGCGCCATGGCCCAAACCAATGTCACTGAGGCGCTCCTATGCTCCCGCACATACCCAGAGTATACCCGCGAGCTCCTCTTTCGGCAGCTGATTGCAGAGACTCTCGGTAGCAAATCGGCGCAGGCAGACGAATTGGCATTCCTTCCCTTTGACTCTCTTGAGGAGGTGTGGTTTGAGGAGTATCTCTCTTCTGGTGAAGGTAGAAATCTTAAAAAGGCAAAGGATACTCTCCTCGTCCGCAAAATCGCCAGCGACCGATTTGGGGAGATTCGAACACAGAGGACAAGCAGCCAGTGGGGACCTGTGTTGGAGGGTATCAAGCAGGGCATTGAGGGCCAATTCGAATGATTTTCAGCTCAGTTAGCTACCTGGACCACTTTGCATAGCGTTGGCGTTATTGGAATGGATGACAAGGGGCTTTGATTAACAATTAAAGGTCTTTTCTGATCATGGAGAGCTCCTGCAGGGAGCACACATGTTGGAGAGTGCTAGAATTTATGCCCTCCTCTAAAACAAGGCAGCGTCGATTTTTTTTTTTTTTTAAATCCACACCATAATAGTAATCTCTTCTAAATCTTTCAATCTATTGGTTGCAGGCAAAATTCGCAGAATTCTTTCCTCTACCAAAGAATTTCCATCCTGTGTCTCCTTGTCCCTTTTTACTGCGCCTTCTTAACAGTAGATGCCGCCTTTACCTTGGCGAACACCTTTGCGGTCTCGCTGACGCTCTGCTTGATGAGCAGCAGAGGAATAACAATCCAGAAGAAGTTGCAGAGGAAGTAGTAAGCCCAGAAGTAGAATCGCTCCGGCCGGCAGTAGACAATGTCGTTGACGACCTCCTGGAACGTGCAGATGGCGTAGTACAAGACGTCGCCGTACAGCTGGCCCAGGCTGATGATGAGCTGGAACGGGTGGCGCAGCGGGTGCTCGGCAATGATGAAGTAGACGCAGAAGAAGGACATTGGGCCCCAGAAAACAGCAGTGACGGTCTCCATGCAGACGGTGAAGGCGTCCTGGGTCATGTAGCGAGAGTCAGAGAGGGCGTATTCCTTCCACAGCTGGCCGAAGATGTCGGTCTTGCTGGCCATGTCGAATGCATTATAAGAAAAGTAACCTGCACACGTTTATTAGAATGTTTGATAATGAAAAAAATAAAAAATAAAAAAAAATAAAAAAAAATAAAATAAAATAAAAATAAAATAAAAAAGTAAAAAAATAAAAATAAAATAAAAAAAATTGCGAGAAAAAAAAACAAAAGGGGCGCGTTAAGCCATGGTAGTCCCATCCTCACTCACCTTCAAAAAAAGAGATGGATGCAGCCACAGAGCGCAAACCAAAGCGCTATTGAAACCTCGCCGGCGCCCATCGAGGGCCTCATCCGCTGAATGATGCCATATGTGACTCCAAAGATGACGACGCATCCTGCTCCAAAGATGGACACGAGCGGCAGCGCCGAAAGAGTGTTGGGCACGAAGGTTGGCAGCTCCGTGATAAAAGGGGAGAACGGGTGCAGAGGCAGATCCGCCATGACTTGCTCGATGGTGCTGTTCATTGCTGCTGCTGCGTTGAAGACAAGTCAATTGAATGAATGGACTGCTGAAGAGATTTCAAAAAGAGTGAAGCAAGCAAATATATATCACAGCAGCACGCGTCTCTGTTTGTGAAAGCATTCAGTTTTTTCCCCCAATATCTGTCCTGCGTAGATTGGCTGGGAGTATGACGGCCCAGCGAAATACGAATACGGCTAGTTGTGTGCTCTTAGCAATTTCAGAACGGGGGCGGTGACGAGTCGTACCAAATGGGGCTTCCATTTGTTTTCGACTTGGCGCAGCTCTAATCTGGGGCAAGATCTGCTGGCTTGGCACGGGGCTATCAGATTCGCAAATCTTGCTTCATCTTGCCATTGATATTCACGTCTGCCATATACGGAACACGGCCAAAGTGATGGTGGAATGCGCGTAATGCTGATTCAGGGCTCTATTTTGTGGGGTAATTGTCATAGTCAAGATCCAACAGAGATCCATCATCTCCTACAATTTTGCAGCGTATGCTAGAGGGTATAGGTTAGCACTGCGTATCTACGCCTTGCAAGAAGAGCGTATTCGCCCCGTCGTTGTGATAACCTCAGATGTAAGCTTGAAACTCTTCCAAGCTGGGATTCTATTCTCCACAAGCACAGCCATCTGATGATATGCAACCTGTCCGCGGATTCCACAAGCACAGCTTTATTGACATGTAACATGTCCGCGGATGCCGAATGTTACTTGCGCCAGCCTTCATCCAGCAGCGGTGGAGATGGAAACGCAATCCCACGGGGATAATCCATCTCCAGCCCGACTCGTTATTACGAGGCCAAGGTCCTGACAAAAGGGGAATAGGCACAGCCAATATCATATATCAATCGCCATTTCCGTCTCTTGCTCATTCAGCATCTACCTAATTATTAACAATGGTATATAAAGTGTGAAAAGAAGAACTTAGCCCGCTCAAGCTCCTTGCTCGCATATCGCTTACAGTATAACAGCAGAGCCAGTCCTATAACTCAACTCCATCTTCCCGCGAATTAATACAATTCTAGTGGCCCTGCCCATGCATTTCAAAAAATCATTACGCCATTGATACATACTTTTTTCTTCTCCCACTTTAATCAGGCATACCTGTGAGGAGCATCGTTTCTTCTGGGGCTGGGGTTGTCCTGGTAGCCGCCTTCCATGACATTACCAGGTAATTCCGCAGGCGCATGATACACGCCCATTTCGTAAATCTGACCGGGCGACTGTTTAATCTTTGGAGTCTGGGGGTCTTCAACAGAAATCTGATTGTTCGGGAGCTCACTTCCAAGAGGCACTGCGTTGTTTCGTGAGCGCCGGTAGTAGTAGATGAAGGCGCCAAACGCCAGCAGAAAGGCCACGCCGAGGCCGATGCCGACGCCCAGTCCGATCTTGGCCCCGTTGGATAGTCCCCCTGAGGATTTTGACAAAGTGCCGTTACCGCTACTCGTTTCAGACGGTGAAGATGATGTGCTTGATGCACTGGACGAGGTTGTCGAGGCTGGCAAGTCGCTTTCGTGGAAGTTGAGCTGGAACATTGGGGCGTACAGGGTCATTATGCGTGTAAAAGTCGAAGATTCGACATCTGTAGTTGCTGAGTTTGTCTCGGTTGTCGTCGCGGTGGCGATTGAAGGAAGTGTTGCGACTGCAAAGTCAACGAGGTTGGTGCCGGAACAAAAGGCAGTTTGGATAGTAGTTGAGTGTGTGACGGTTGCGGTGCATGTGTTTCCATTGACATTGGCACATGCGAATCCTCTAGTATAGTGAGTAGATTATTAGCCAAATTTGCAACTTCTTCTTGCTCCAGCATCAATTCGTGGGACGAGGAAAGCCTAGTACAACATGTTATACCAAGCCCATGTCAACTTACGTTGGGCAGCAGCCGATGGCAGTCTCTGACGGCACCAAAGAGAATTGCGTCGACCATGGCGGTCTTTGCCCGTAAACCGCCGTGCAGGCGCTCGTGTATCCCGCGGGACAGGCCAGCCCGGGAGAGTAGAATCCCCAGCCCACAAAGGGCCACGACGGCGAGGCAACTCCGCTGGTGGCTGGCGGCCAGCATGCCGTATTATCCATCACCTGGCCACCGCTTGTGGGATTGCACGACTGTCCATTGTACGCGTTGTCGCATGTCGAACAGCCCGGCATGAAGATTGAGCACGTCTGGGGCATCGTCCATGTTGTGGTCAGAGGGCCGAGCAAAACGCCCGCTACGCCTGTCTGTGCCATGATGTCGATGTTGGGCGAGACGCCTTGCCCGTATAAGAGGACTGCACCCGAAAGATGGACGGCGGCAGCAGCAGCAACAGCACAACAGGCTGAATGATCCAAACAAGAGGTTAACAAAACACCATGCCGCAGAGCTTCGTGACAGATTAAAGTGGCAAATGCAACAGCGGATGGAAGCGCCAATGCAAAAATATAGCGTGGGAGCACAAACCAAGGGCCTCCGGATATCCCTTCACGTGTATGGAGTCACAGCAGCGAATCCTACACCAGTTTTTTTTTCTAGTGCTACGACAATACCATTTCCCGACTCGAGCTAAGAATATACATACACCTGCTCTGGATGTACATGCAGCCCATGTGGATTTGCTCTCAACACAAACCCACCCCTGAGGCTCCAAGTGCCAACGAGCACACCCACCACAACGCCAGGAATCGCATCCTTCTCTTCGCATGCCTGTCGAGCAGCCTCTTCTCACTGGCTGCTGGCGACGCAGCAGGTAATCTCCCGACCCGACGGCCCAATAATCGACAGACACTGCCGGTCCTAGCAGTGGCAGACTTGGAGGTGAGGCACACAGCAGTACGAGACATACAAGTACAAGTGCAGTTTTCCGGATTCTGCAAGTGGTGAAGCAGACCAGACCAAGACGACGATGCTAGGCTCAGCGCTTAAAGAGAGCCTATCCTGTAGACGGTCCCCACCATCCACCGCCAATCCTGGCCTGTCTCGCGCCCAGCTGAGATAGTATCTGGAGCGAGCGCGAATCGACAGGGGAGCTGATCTTACAGCACTCGGAGACAAGCATCCCACCATCGTCGCGGACGAGAATTGAAAGATCCTACTATAGCACTACTACTTACTACTGTATTGAATAGTTTCCTTGAATGGAGCTTCATGTCTTACTGCTGCTCCTCACCGCAACTTGTACCAGCTCGTGCAATCTGAGACAATTGACGACAGGCTGACCACAACAGACTCAGTTCAAACCTAAGCTTTTACCCAGCTTCTTGCTAGTGGGCTGTCGGCGCCAAAGACAAACACGTTAGCGCAACAGTAGCGTCTTCCTTTTCGGCCAACTCAGTTCACTTGACGTTTGGTGCCATTCGATCCTACGGCAAGCTCAGAGTGCCCTTTTTGAGGCTCAGCCCCCAACTACTCTTTGGCAGAATTCGCGTCTCTCTGCGAGCACATTCTCGAGCCAGGTAGTCATGCATTTACTAGGGGGTTCTTATTCTTACGATGCCGGTGTGTCTTTGTACCGAGTTCCCATCACAGGTAATTTAGAGCATCTATACACCACCATGGCCATAGTCTACCGTTCTTTGAATTGTGAACCATGGCTAGATGTTACAGAAAAAGCAACGGGTGCATCAATAGAAAAGACACTATTCCCGTGGCGCCCCCATCACGGTTCCCAGCATCGGCAGCGATTTGCCTAATAAGCGCCGTTCGAGTGCGGCTCAGCTTGCCTTGCCCAACACTATGCCTCTACGCAGCCGCATAGCCAGCCGCATGAATGCCGCCTTGGTGTTTGTCTAGAGGCCCTCTTAGCGGCCAAGGCGAACTTGTTTTGGAGTGGCCAAGCTTGGCCTTTTTTCTCTCTGTATACTTGACTAGATGTAAGTTGAGGCGCTGAATATTCAACCCCATTCATCGGCTTCGACGTCCCATACCAGTTTGCCATTTTTTAATCAGACTGTTCTCAAATCGACACAGACGCATAAACTCAGGGGCTGATTGAGGATGAGCCCCTAGTAGATGCTGTGCTTACGTCGCAGCGACGCTGTCCGCCGCCAGCCATGTGCAACTCAACCTGACAGGGAGATTGTGAGACGGCTGTAGCCACGGATTGAGCCTCTTTCCGCGCTTTGATCCATGTCCCGTTTCACTGGTAATATTAGTTGCCAAGATTACTCCACGTGCTGTAGCGGCGAGTGAGAAAATTGCTCAAGAAGTCTGTCCTGTCTCAAGGATTTGACGTGGCAGCGAAATGCTCAATCTGGATGGGTCATGCCATCATCGTAACAACAGGTCACATCACACATTATTGAAGACGGATGGTATAAATGGTAGATATAGTATTCTTTTTTCTATTCTTTTTTTTCGAACTAGTATTTGGTTGAACCGCTAGGGCGGCACTTGCTTGTGATACGAAGAGTAGCATCGCACGACTGGATTACACAATGTACAAACTGTAGACTGGAAAGATTAGCCACCACTTGGCAGACTAGCATTACTAAACACCGCTTGGTGTCTGGTGTGCATCAGGTCGACGATGAGACATCTGGTACTAATCGTCTGTTAGCATAATGTTGAAAACACATTGTGCAGTGAAAAAGACGACGGAAATGGGAATTATCAGGGATAAAGTGCCTTGTCACAGGCGTTATCATCAGAGCATATGGCTAAGTTGACCGTCGTGATATTTGTACATCATATAAGGGGGGAGAGCAGAAGAACGAGGGAACATGGTAGCTTACCATTAGCATCATATGCCACAAGATGAGTAGCATGGATTGTGCTGCGCATCTTTTGAGCCGTTAGCCGATAGCTCAGATATTGCAAATCCATAATGTGGCGCGAATGACTTCAGATCAGTTCCGAACATTTTGTCTTCGTCGCCAGAAGCTCAGACATATGCTTGTCATTGTTTATTCGAGCTCATCACGAGAAGGCTGGAGCGCAAGAAGAATGTGGGCAAACTAACATTATCACTTTGGTCATGTTAGCCAATGTCAACCGGCAAGCTTCAGTGGAAAGACTGTGATTTTGGGCCAAGAGATCAGGAAATGCATGAATGGTAAAAAAGATTGTATCCTCATCGGAAACCCGAATAGGACTCGTCATCTAAAAATCATCACATGACGCTGGTGGGATAAGAAGAGCAAAAAAGCTTACCTTGAAATAGATCAAACACGTGTCTTCATGTTACCTACAGCGCATCACTGGACACTGATGTCAAGAGATTAGCCCCAATATCCAGCCTCATTTGGTTCAGCTTTAGACATCGACGAGGTAGAATCAGTGGGCGAGGTTTTCTAGGCCTGCCGCAAAATGGCGTGTCTTGCTCATTATGATATCGGAGCCCAGTGCCGTTTCATCATCTAACATCGGAGTGGCCGAGGAGATTTTGACGATTACGTTGGCATACCTTGTCAAGTGAAACTATTTGCTCAAGTCAGCTCAATGCCATACAATTGCGATTCAACAAGCAACAGAAAAGAGAGATTGAGACACAAAATCAGTCATAGCCTAAGAATATCGTCAAAGGAGACCTCGGCCGGTAATTTCCAGCGTATATAGTTGTAAAATTGATCATCATATTGTGTCGAGGTGAAAAAAAAGAGAGCAAAGAAAAACAGGATGTGCGAGGGTAGCCTACCATAAAGTTCATGTTGATGGCAGAGACGCCGGCATCATACTCAAGCTCGATACCACTTGGTAGTCGGACCCTATTCGAGACAGTTAGCAAGACGATCAACTCGTTGCATGCAGAAAGAAAATATTTCAGCTGTCCGATAATGGTTCAGACTGACGTGCTAAACGGTGTTTTCACTCCTGTGGTCAAAGACTCTAGTTTGCGGATTTAGGGTTTCATCAGGTAGTGGACGAGGGAAAAAGCAAAAATACAATCAGCGCACAAACTTACATTGAGTTTTGCCATTGGAATAATTTTTTTTTTTTGCTGATGGAAGAAGAAGCGAGAAAGAAAAAAAAATGCTTCGGCAGAAATGTTTTCATAGCTTTTTTTTGCGGGCGGGGCTGTGGATCAAGCAGAATTTGCTAACGTAATCCTACACGTGACCTCGTTCATCTCTCGCGTTCAATTTCACGGCGCGGTTAACGACGTGTTTGTGAGAATCATTGATTCAGTGATATAGAGCAGAGTGAAAAAAGTATTGAAGCGCATATACCCCCATCTCTCTATAAAATACCTAACCTTGATTGCAATGCCTGAGATTGCCGAAGGAATGTACACTCTACGCATTTTTTCGACCCGAAATTAACATCATGTAGTCGCGCGGATAGTACACTTCCTCAACAAGAGGCTGGTGGGAAAGACCATAGCAAAGGCCTCTGCCATAGACGATAGCAATGTCTTCGGCAAGGTTGGAACTAGCGGAAAAGAGGTAGAAGAAGCCTTGAAAGGGAGAACGGTATGGAGAATGCGCCCACAAATCTAGCATTTCATCTCATGTCTGACTGCTACTAGGTTATATCGGCGGGCAATCAAGGAAAATACTTTTGGTATGTGAAAAGTGCATCTATATATTCACAACAGAAGTTTATTAACACTTGATGCAAGGATAACCTTGGATAAACCGCCTCATTTAGTTATGCATTTTGGCATGACTGGTATGCTTGAACCAAACCCCATTTCATAACTGTGCTCATGCCACTCACACATCACACTCAGGCTGGGTGCACATTAATGGCGAGAAAACGGCTTATACAAACTACTACAAGAAAATGAAGGAAAGCGACATTGCCCAATGGCCTCCCAAATTCTGGAAATTCCAAATCAGCACCACTGACAAGGAGCCCGTCGAAGTCGCATTCACCGACGCCCGGAGATTCGGCCGCGTGCGGCTCGTCGACTGCCCTGGCGATTCCATTCGAAAATACTCCCCGCTTGTGGAGAATGGACCGGATCCCGTGGTCGACAAGGACATCTTCACGGAAGAGTATCTTCGCGGCAAGATACAATCCCGTCACGTCCCCATCAAGGCGCTGTTGCTTGACCAGACTGTCATCAGCGGCATCGGGAACTGGGTTGCCGACGAGACGCTCTACCAGTCCAAGATCCATCCGGAACAGTACTCGGATACTTTTAGCGGCAAGGAGATTGCGCGCCTGCACGAGGCTATCCGCTATGTCTGCCAGCTAGCAGTGGACAAGCTCGGCGACTCGAATGAGTTCCCTGAACACTGGCTCTTCAATCACCGATGGGGCAAAGGAGATAAGAGCTCAGCGCCCAAGCTTCCAAATGGCGAGAAACTCGCCTTCATAACGGTTGGCGGACGGACTAGCTGCTATGCCCCTGGTGTACAAAAGAAGACTGGCGCTGTCGTTGCCGGTGCCAAAACAGAATCTATAAAGAGCGAATCAGAGAAAGCCAAGCCTGCAAAGGGCAAGGCTGTAAAGGCCGAGCCTAAGGAAGAGGATGACGATGACAAGGAGGCGGTTGAAGAAGTTAAGCCTAAGAGATCACGAAAGCAGGCGACAAAGGTTAAAGAAGAATTAGAAGAATCCGATGGAGAGAGCCCGCCTGCCAAGAAGAGGCGGGGCAAAGCCGCGGCAGAAAAGTCGAAGCCTATTCCTGTTAAAAAGGAGATCAAAGAAGAGGTGATGGAGGAAGACAGTGGCCGTCGCCGGTCCAGCCGGTTGAGGAAGTAGATGCTGGAAAACGACTGATGCGATGCCCAAGTACAGCGCGGGGCTTTTCTTGGGTAGAGTTACGTATATCACGCCATTTGTAAGACAGCGACGATGACCAATTAGATGTACATGTCATATACGGATTTATGATGTATAATTCTGTTCTGTTCTTCGTGTATGTAGAACGCTATCGCGAGACTTTTCATCGTGCCCCCATCCGTATAGCCTCCGTTTATCCCCAACCCCCATGATGAGAAGAAGTAGAAGAAATAGGAGAAGAAATCATAAATTATCATGCCGTTATATAAAGCCCCACAACAAAAGAGAAGAATCATCCATATCCATGCTCGTGTTCGTGTTCGTCCCATATTATGCAGTAACATTAAATCAGAAAAGGAAAAAGAAAAAGAAAAAAAAGTCTTTCAACGCTGCTATAAAAAAAAGATTATCAACTATGCGTCAGGTATATTCATGATCCGGAATCCAAGCGCGCCAAAGAAAGACGTCATATGCAAACTTGAATGAAGATACGCCCAAAAAATTTCGCAGGTACGATGTCGTGTATATCTAGTAGTCGTTTATAGGTGAAAGTTGGAAGGAAGTGATTACTTCCAAAGGGGGCTTTCGTCATATGTAGCGTCCCCAACATCTCCAGAAGGGGTTGTGGTTTTTTTCATACTTCGGCTTGTAACCCGACGGCATAATGATGTCCGTCAGCGTCTGGGAGTAACGGAATTACAGTGACGATGTTGGTGAATCGTTTCCCGTTTCTCTTGTAGTTGGCGACTTCCACTCGGACTTCTTGATGGGCTTGGATTGCCCATCGCATCTTTGTGACGGGCTCGGCGAGTTCTGAAGACACCCCTGATCCGGCTGTCTGGTTTGCATAGGGAGGGTGTTGTAGAAATCGACAGTTTCTACCAAGTGTTTCCGAGGCAGAGTAGCCAGTCAACTCGTAGAATCCCGGGGAGGCATAGATGATGGGTAGATTTGGTAAGCTGAGATCGCATAATGTGAGCGAGACGGAACAGTCGAGAGGGCCGAGTTCAATGCCGGGGTTTGGTCGAGACACAAGTCGGAGCTAGTAGTTGTAAACCAATTAGCAACAAGTTCAAGCACAAGGGTGCTCCTACGAAGAATGCAACGCGGCCGAACGAGAAAAAGAAAGGAGACAAGAGGTGATGCTTACCAAGATGCCCATCACATCTAGCCCGCTAGCCGAGTAAATGCCAGGATATATCACGGAATCCTGAAGTTGTTTCCAAGCAGCAGGGGAACTGTTGCCACCTCCAACGTGACTGTCAGGCGGGGATGGAAATTGGTACTGGTCGCATAGAGTGTTAATATCGGGCTTTCCGCTAATACTGGCCCCCAAATCAATAGGCGAAGAGATGGATCTTACATCAAGAGCATGGTTTTCCCACGGATTCAGCTGCAGCGGTAGTTTTGAAGACCCTGAAGGAACCATTTTGGCACCCCTTACATGTAACAGAGATGCAAAACGACGATAAACAGGTGATTTTGAGAGTTTTGAAAAGACTGGATTATTTCAACCTCATACAGCTTTTATAGGGATTTTGAAAAAACCAATGGGAGAAGAGTGAGGAAATTAGAAGTTGTACAGCATGAGAGAAGCAGACTGCAATATAGCAGCGCTTATTAAGTACTATTTTCAAATCCAGGGATAAGAATACAAGCTGGCAAAGCGGATGGGAAAGTAGCCCGGGGGGAAAAGGGCACGAGAAAGACACGAGACGAAAACGGCCACAGGTGATTACTTTGCGCGGCTCCATTCAAGCCCAAAACCCGCTTCATAATGTTTGCTCCCTCACCGTCCACTCCCTCCTGACATGACTGTAATGGGGACCTTTTGAGCATCGGGGCCGGGCCTGAAAGCTTGATTTCTGACGCAGCCATGGCGCAACTTTGTTGGCACACGCCAGCAGATGGGCGGCGCTGAGGCAGCCTGCAGGTATGTGCAGGTATGTGCAGGGGGCCGTTCTGCAAGAGGCTTGACATCTTCGATACACGGCGCCCATCTCAGATCACAGGCACGGGAGGCTCTAACCACCATCGAGAGGGCTGGCAGGGCGAACGTCTCAGCGCGCCGCTGTTAGCGCACTACCACTTGGCGTCAGGAATATCCACTCGGTCTGTTAGCGCTCAAAGCATCGTGGCCAAGGGGCCGCGGCGAGCCGATGATTGGTCCGATGCTGGGAGATGTAATCCGGATGGCGATCGGGGTCCTGGGCGCCATTGCTCCAGGACGATCGGGGAATCCCAGTCTCTGATGCTGGTCAAAGGCCGCATGAGTAGTTTCCCATCAGCGGGGGCGCGCTGTAGAGTTTCACTTTTCCTGCTTCTCATGGCGTCCCCGTTGCTTTGATTGTGAGCCTGGGGGTTCTAGGCTTTTGACAAGTCTGAGTTCTGCTGATGGGCGCAAGAATGCGGCATTCGACTTTGCCATCTTATATCAAGCCACAACCGAAGTCACACATCGCCATCGTCATGAATCGAAGAGGCGGCGAAATATCAAGTGACAGAAAGGAGCGTAGCCTTGGAAGATCCTTTGACATGCCGAGCTGTGCTGCCGTTGGTTAGCACAAAATCAGCCGTAGCCAATGCTACCTAGTACCGGAACAGTAGAGAGCACGAGTATCAAGTAAGTGGTAATGCAGATGGCACGACGTGCTTCGTACTCGGGGCTCTGATGTGTCTCCGACGTCTCGCATGAGACAATCAATGGCTGAGACAAGAGTGGAGTTACGAGACGCTGCAGCTAGCCTCAATGTTGCACAGTTACGGTGAAAGCGCAAGTTGAGAGAAGCATTCCTGGTCATTCTCTGCGACTTGCAGCTGTGGCTGCGTCAGTTATAAGCAGCTAGATGACGCAGTTGCAAGCATGGGAGCCCAAGTACCTGGTCCAAGTTGCTGAAGCAATGGCAACATGTTGGAATTTCTCTTCTGTACTGCTGTGATTCTGCAGATGTGCCTGACATGCAAATCCTTGACTGGCTGCTAGGTCGTATCTTTGGCGCTGTGGTGGCCAAACAAATGCACCCGGCCAACAGGAGTATCACGAGGAGAGGTTGCGAGATTCGGATGTTGCGTTGGCACGATGCCTGGTCTGCGGAAAGCTAGCTGGCCTCAATGAACCGGTATAGAGATCTATTGGTATCATACTCCATAGACTATCATGGATGGGGAGTATAGCTGAAGTTGAAGGGCTGAGAAGCTAGCAAGGGGTTCGGGATGCGCCGTTTCCTAGCCTAGCATTTCTTGCGAATCAAATGGGGGAGGTAAGATACAACTGCCAGGCCGATCTAGTGGCTGATGAGGGTAAAGAAGTCCAACTGATTGACGACGCTGCTAGGTGTGAAATCAATAGGCAGCATGCGAAGAGTAGCTGATGATGCTGAGGAAGAACCGCTGCCGGGCGTTTGGATCATTCATTCGGTCCATGGACGGCGAGTTGATTCTATACGTGAAATAGGCTTTGAAGACAAATAAATAAATAATAAAATTCGGGAGCTATCGGGTAATAACGTAGACGAACGCCTCACAAGTTCCAAATATGGTTTTTAGCTATGATAATAAGCTGCCATGCAACGTTTGGAGTCGTAGTGTGTTGCCCGCCAATAAACAGGGACTAGGCTTAGTAATTCGCAATTAACAGCACCTGGCAGATCGCGCAAGTCAAGCGCGTCTTCAACCCCACCATGTGAATTGAAGATACAGCAGCATTCTAGTACTATCAACAGTCTGATGCAAAGATGCTGTTATGAGGTAGTCGGCATTTGAATACCTTCAATTCGACTCCCTCGCACAATGTCTCGCCGTCTATTCAGCCGCGGCGGCCGTACGGCTACTGCAACGACCAGCACTTCAACAACCACCATCACAGCCCTGCCTGACTACGAGCCGCTTTCTTTCCCTCTTTCCGACACGGCCCGACGAGAGCTGATTGAGCTCTCAAACCATCGCGGCGCTGCACCGTATGAGGCGCAGCTAAAGGACTCGATTCGCCATCTTGGCCTCAGCGTGAGCGATCTCAACGAACGTCTGCGCAGAGGCCAGGACCGACTGGCCATTGTCTCTGAGCGCCGGAAAGAAAAGGACACGGACAAGACGGCCGAAGAGGAGCGCCTCGAACAGCAGATGCCCGAATTCGAAACCGACGTCGAAAAGTTGACGCGCGAGTCAGAGCGTGCGCTGAGAGAGACGATTGATCGAAAAGCCGAGCTAGAGGACGAGGCTTCTGTCTTGGAGGACCTCAGTACCACTGCGACAACGAATTCAATAGCTCAAACAAGAAGTGCGGCCGCGACACAGAGCCGGCGGAGACGTGCCAATGGCGTTGATAGCGACGAAGAAGACGCCGCCGCCAATGAGACCAATGAAGACGACCGACAGGAACCCGTGAACAGCATCGTCGATACCTTTCGCGATCTCCGCGCCAAGAAGAGGGCAGAATACACGGGTCTCAGCGTCCACCAGCGCTACGGCCTCAACAATGACTATGTCGGCTTCAAGAAGCTGTGGCACGAGGCTGCGGCGGGCGAAGACGGCCCTCCTCTGCCAGATGCCTCACGGTGGTTCGACTCCAATGGCGAGCCCGAGATGACAATCCCCAGTCGTGATGCGCAAAATGGCTCCTTTGACGATGACGAGGAGGTGGCTGTCTCGCGAGAGAATATCAGCGTCAATTGTCCCCTGACCCTCCTCCCCATGAATGAACCCTATAGAAGTCGCAAGTGCCCACACGTATTTGAGAAAGCCGCCATCCTGGATTACTTGCCTTTCCGGGGCGAGCTTCAGTGTCCCCAAACAGGCTGTTCACAGGTGAGAACCTCGTCTTCAATTTTATTTTTGTATGATTCTATGCTAATGGGTGAACAAAATCAAGAAATTCTCTCGAATTCGTTTTGAAGAAGAATTCTTCCTAGACGAAGCTATGAAGAGGAGAATACAGCGCTGGAGGCAAGCTGAGCAGAATCGCCAGGACATGGACGACGAGGATGAAGATGATGCTGACGAGTCACTTCTTGTTGGCAGCCAGCGACAAGCAAGGGGGGGCCAGAGGCAGAGGAGTCAAAAGAGAGGCGAAGCGGGAATTGTCATGAAGCTGCGTCTAGATGTGAATATTGTAGAAAATGATACCCATAATGAATTAAACGATGCCCGTCTAAAACCTTTTGTAGATTGAACGCCTTTTTATTTTCCAGCTTCTATTCAGATATTGTACAGTAACTTTTGCATCGTCTAGCCATCTCTCCTGTTGTTTAATTCATCGCACATTGTAAGGGTATCATATCCTCCTATGCCCATATTTGATACATGCAAGGTATATACGTCACATACCTCTCCAGCCAAGTAATTTTACAAACCAACCAACCTCTTCTCCAACTATACCTTGCGCACAGCAAAGAAATAGTTGCCCACCTTTTCACTGCCCTTGACCTCTTTCCATCCCAGCCCAGGGACATACACCACGCCCATGACGTTTGCGCTGTCCCAGCCCTTGCCAGCCAGGAACCCCTTCAGCTCCTCTTCATTCAGGTATTTGTTCCAATCGTGCGTCCCCGGCGGCACGATTCGCAGTATGTCCTCGGCAATCAGATTCGTCGTCAACCAGCTCATCCACGTGCGCGCAATCGTGCTCATGACGAGCCACCCGCCCGGCTTGACAAACGGCCGCACCTTGTCGAGGAACGCGCCGGGGTCGTCAATGTGCTCGATGACCTCGAAGAGCGAGACAATGTCGTAGCCGTGCCCTTCTGGCGGGACTTGTAGCTGCTCGATGGACGACTGCTTGTAGGAGAGCTTCGTGGCCAGCAGCGGGTCCTTGCGCGCATGTGCCTTTGCAACGCTCAGGACGGACGGCGTGGGGTCAATGGCCGTGACGTGCCTCGTCGAGGGCAGCCGCGCCGCGCTCTCGGCGAAGATGCCGCCGCCGCAGCCAATGTCGAGGTACGTGACGGTGCTGTCGGCGCTGCGGTCGTCGAGCCGAGGCGCCGAGTCGGAGGCCTGGAGACAGCGGCGGATGAAGTCGTGGCGCAGGGGGTTCATCAGGTGCAGCAGGCGCGAGGACCCGTGGGGATCCCACCATTCGGCGGCCAGGGCATTGAAGTGCGAGACCTCGTTGGGGTTGACGGACGAGGCAGAGGCTGAGGCTGAGTGCCATCGCGGCTGCTGGGTCTGCGCGGCGAATGGCAGCGGCACAGCTCCGGCTACAGGGATGGTGGTGGCCTGCAGCGACGGGCGAGGCACAGGCAGGCGGCGCAGGGCCTTTGTCGCTGCCCGGGTCGGTGCGGCCATCTGCCCTGGAGTGAAGCGATTTGCGCCCGGAGGTGGTGAACTGCAGATGACGATGGTGGTGATGCAAAGGCCAGGTTTCGGAGGCTCGGGGTGTGCGGAGCTCAGCGGGTTGGGATGCCGAGAGCAGCAGCGCTGGATATCGAATTGGGCTAGAAGGATTGCTAGACCACCACCTGAGAAAAACAGCTGACAAAGAAGAATCGAACAACTCCGGCCTTGTCTAATTCTTCCTCAGGTTCTCAAAGCAACAACTGAGGGGCCGTTCTGGCGTGTCGCTGGACCCTTGGCTGGGCGGTGGAGACGCGGGAATTGGGGCTAGAGGGAGGAAAAAAAGTTCGAGAATGAATACCCGCGCGGTTGGCTACCTGAGCTTTGTATTGGGGCTGACATATCTGGCGTCTTTTCTTTGTTATTACGATTTACTGATTGCTGTGTAAGCAGCTGTAAATTCCGAGTCTCTTTTTATTTCAACTATCAAACAAATGCATGAGCCACAGTCGTATTTTGTGCGTACAATGGCTGGATGATGAGAGTCAAGACATAAAGTATTAAACCCTGGCCGCTGATCCAAAGCACCTTGCATACCTGCATCTGTAGCGCAGTCATCATCTTGCCAATTCGTACACGACCAAACTTGTTGTACAATCTATATAGCATCTCAATACACGTTAATTCCACATTCCATTCTCCTGTATTATCAATCACTCCCTCAATCCAGCCTCAATTCAGAAGCAATCTTGCCCTGAGTCCCCAAACTAACACGCAACAGCAGAGCGCTAGTGCCGCCATGGCTCCTCTCTCGGCTTACACATCATTACCTCGAACCGCGGGATTGCTGACAACAGGCACGCAGCGCAAGGGCTGGTGGATTGGTTCCTCTAATGCCATCATCCTGCAGCAAATCCCCGAGCCAGTATCATAAGATGGAAAAGCCGGCGCACCGAAGTCGCGGGTTTGGAGTTGTATTAGAAAGTGCTTAGTTTTGTTACATATATCTGGCCGAGGCCCCAGCGCCGAGCCAGCGTAAAGAGGGAAAAAGAAGAAAAAAAAGACGTTTCGTTTTCTCAACAAGTCTAGTCTGCTTCGTGCGCTTCAGTTTACTTTGCCTTCTTTTGATACTTCACAATACCTACTTTTGCCATTGAAGCGAATACCCAAGGCAAAGAAGACGACAAAACTCAAACAAACCATCACTGCGCCCAAAATTTCAGCCAGCTCAACTCCCCAGTCCTCACTGCAGATCGCCCGCTCCAAAACCGCGAACTATCTCCATCCAACTCCTCAACCGGGGGACTCTGCTCGGCATTTGCCCCTCCATTGAGTCTCGGCTTTGCCGCTACCGACTTGCCAGCGCCAGCTTCACAAGCTTTCAAATCAACCCAAGCGGCGCCAAAAAACTGGTTCAGCTCGGCGTGCTATAGCCGGCCCGACAAAGTCCAGCCAAGGGTCCAGTACTTGCCGCCCGGGCTTTCTCGCTGCAGTCGGCCGTGGAAGTCCGTCGAACAAAAAGTCACTCCATCCGTGCTACTACTGCGCGGGCTTGCGTCTCCGTTTCCCGAAGGACGCAGCATCGCAAATCGTCATATTCTTCCGAATCCGTCGTCCTCTTTTTCTGTCCCGTCATCATTTCTTTGGCACAATTCGAGCAACAGAAAAGAGCAAAAGTAGCCCAATCTCAGCAAGAGCAGCGCATATTTTGAACAACTTGTGATACCCAACATACAACAACACACAACTCGCCAATACCAGCAACAATGCCTTCCACCACCCTAGACCAGAGTCTCTTTGACTCAATCCCAGACTCCATCGAGGCTTTCCGTACGTGCCTCTGCCTCACTCTCCAAGCCGTCCCCTTGTCCTCCCCTCCCCTCTCGAGACGCAATGGCTGACCTTTGCCCCGCCAACTAACAGGTAGAGGCGAATTCCTCGTCGTGCTCGACGACCCCTCGCGCGAAAACGAAGCCGACCTCATCATCGCCGCCGAAGCCGTCACCACCGAGCAGATGGCCTGGATGGTGCGCCACTCGTCGGGCTACATCTGCGCGCCCATCACCCACGCCCGCGCCGACGCCCTCGGCCTGCCGCCCATGGTCCAGCGCAGCGAAGACCCGCGCGGCACCGCCTACACCGTCTCCGTCGACGCCGCCGACCCCTCCGTCACCACCGGCATCAGCGCCCACGACCGCGCCCTCGTCTGCCGCGTCCTCGCCGACCCGGCCTCTTCGGCGTCGAGCCTGCGCCGCCCCGGCCATGTCCTGCCGCTGCGCGCTGCTCCCGGCGGCGTGCGCGCCCGCAACGGCCATACCGAGGCGGCCACCGAGTTCTGTCGCCTGGCCGGCAAGGCAGAGGCCGGCGTCATCTGCGAGATTGTCGACGACGGCGAGGTCGTTCCCGGACGGGCGGTGCACAACAACCCCGGCATGCTGAGGGGCGAGGCGTGCATCGCTTTTGCGCGGAAATGGGGGCTCAAGGTCTGCACGATTGCTGACCTGGTGGCATACGTTGAGAAGACGGAGGGCAAGCTTCCGGTCAATGGATCAAATTGAGGAGGGCGCAAGGTTGGGAATGAAGATGAAACTGACAACGAAACAAATGAAAAAACAAAAAAGGGATTATTAATTATACAAGGAAAGAAGAAAATATCAAAAAGACGGATAATGCATAACGGGGGGGACTTTGTTCGACGGCGGATTAGGCTGGCTCAGCCGTCACACACAAACACAAACGCACAAACACAAGCACACACTCCTACTCCCATTCTATTTTACCTGTATTCCATGTATCCATGTATGCGTACCTTATGCATGTCTTGACGGTCATCTTTGGTCATCTACAATTAGAATTAGCCTTTTCTGCGGCGTTGTTTACATATCAATATACACATGTATAGCCTGTTCTGGATACCAAACCGAAATGAGAAAAGAGGATAGCAACTTCAAATCATGTCTATTGAGGTCAATTGGCTCATCTTGTTACCAAAACTTGTCATCATATATGCAGATGAATAAACGTTTCCCACCAAACTCCACTAAAATGCTAATGAGCTATACAGCCTATGATATGCAATCCAGATATAATAACACAAAAGAACTAGGCCATGAAGTCCTCCTCAATGTTACTCCGTCCACCGCCGCCACTCTTCTTGGTCTGGTTCAACCCCAATTTGAGTTCAGCAGCCTTCTCAAGCAGCTCATCTGTGCTGCTGGTGCTGCGGTCGGGCAGAGGCGCTGCCGTATTCGAACGTACTTGCACCTTGACTTCGCCTTGTACTCCATCAACCCTGATTGTCGACACCGTGGTGCCTCCTGGCGGCGGCCTCAGGTTAGGTTGCGGCGCCATGCTGACAAGCTCGCGGAAAAAGTTGTTTGCTGCTTCGCAGCCGTCCAGCAGCCATTTCAAACAAATAGTGACTCGCTCCTTGGCAAATGGATTGTGGTCGTCGTATGCGCAGCAGTTAAGTAGGGGAACAATGCCGTTGTACTTCATCATCTGCATTTGCACTTGTGCATTGCCAGGGCTGCTTTGTCCCGGTGGCGGCTGCAGAAGCGTTGCGATTATGGTGAAAATCTGGCCCTTGATGCCACTCCATGGGAACTTGTGAGCTGGTTCCTGCAAAGGCGGTGGCGGGGGCGAAGGAGGAGCATTCTCGTTTCCGGTAGAGTATGGCCGCTCAACCATTAGGTCGCTGTTGCTACCGTTTGCGTTGGAGGCGGTCTCGGCTGCTGGTGCACGCTTGGGCACTTCAACCATGGGTTTCTTTGGAACTGCCGCCTCAAGACTGCTGAGAACCGTAATGAGGTCGTATATAGCCTGCCACTCAATAAGATGAGGTCTCATATCTACCATCTCGGCCGCAGTTGTGAGAAATTCCAGGTACTGAGCCAGTCCGTCTTTTGCTCGCTCCATATCCCAGCTGTCAACAGGGAACTCGGATGGATCGCGGTTCTCCTCACGGATTTGGGCCTGCAGATGCATGAGAGCCGCACACTCGGGCACAATTCTGCTTCGGAAAAAGCTAAAGAAGAAGTGGACTAGCTTGAGGTCCTTGGTATGATCCTTGGGGTCCTGGATGGTGGTGCTAGTAGCACGAGCTCGAAGCATGTGATTGACCAAACGTAAAAGGACCGTCTGCGCTGGAGAAATAATATCCTTGGGGATCCTCAGAGAGTTCCAGGCATATGGCACCAGAGCACTGTGGTGGATAGCCTCGACAATTTGTGTTGTGACCTGGAAAATAAGACTCTGCTCATCCTTGTCCCATACTGCAATGAAGACGAGCAATTCACGGAGCAGGCTCTTTCCACAGTCCAATGCAAGGAACATTCTGCATCGCGATTTTTGTAGATTCTCTCCGACACGTGTCAATCCAGATCCCGCATGGTCAAGGATACAAGACTTGATAATCATGTGCAGTGCTTCAATCTGTTTAGGATCCAAGATGTTGGGCACTTCGGTCAAGAGTCCAGTCAGCGGCCCGTCGCCATAAGACTCATCGTCATCAACCTCTTCGTCGTCCATCATATCATCCATATAGTCGTGAGGATAGTCATGATCGTGGTGATGGTGGTGGTGGCAGTGATGGTGGTGATGGTCGTCCTCGTCATCGTGGTGGTGATGGTGGTGATGATCGCACTCCACTACTTCATCGCCACCCTCAGCGTGCTCGTGCTCGTGCTCGTGCTCGTGCTCGTGCTCATGTTCATGTTCATGCTCATGCTCATGCTCATGCTCATTATCGATTTCATGGACATGCCCATGCTCGTGGTCGTCATGGTGGTGGTGGTGATGGCACTCATGATCGTCTTCGTGGTGATGGTGATGACGGAGGTAGCATTCATGACACTCATGGCAGTGCTCATGGTCAGAGAGGTCTTCCTCTGCACCCTCTGGAGGTGGTGAGTGATCTGCTCGATAGGAATGGGCATAACGGTGGACCAAATTATTCCGGCAATGCTCCGTACGTGATTGTGCAAACTCCACAGACGGCATGCCCACGACCCAATCCTCATAATTGGGATCGCGCGCTCGAAGCCACCAAGTATCAATCTCACGAGATACACGGCCGTATAGCCGATCTTGCTCAAACTTGTCCGTCTCGTCCACATTCCAGACTGGAATCGTCTTCTCGTTACCCTCTTGCACGTCGACTGGCGAATCGGCAGGAACATCTGGAAGCCAATTCCAGGCCAATGGCCGGATTGGGGCTAGATTTCCCGGCGGCTTGTCTGCGTGGTTCTGGACATAGTCCTTGAGCAACTTCCTCGCTGTGTCGCACATCTTCGAGTTCCGATCAAGCCAGTGCTGAACTTGGTGCTTGGCCGCGTCGGGCCGAAACCCTGAACCGTCACTCATAATTTCTTCCGGTCCAGATAGCGCGCCGTCATCGTCAAACAAAACATCAAACCAAAACGACATCTTGTTGCGATCATGCTTGGCAGTCCAGTTGTGAACTTGCTGCAGTGAAGTCACAAGCAGCTTCTTATCTGTATGGAGTCAGAAATTCTTCTTCTACAACGTCCACGGATGATCCATCACATACATAATTCAGTAATATCAGTGAGCTTCACTCTCTGAGCCTCATCCAGAATCTCCCCGTCATAACCCTTACTTGTGACGTTGACACACAGGATGATGGTCTGGTAAACCATCTGGTCAAAATGCACTGCGGCACAGATGTCCTGGGGGACCTCGGGCTCAGCATTTACAAGAAGATTTCGAGCAATATGCATAAGCTTGATAAGCGTCCCCAGGTCTTCCTTGACAGAAACATGGTTGAGAACGATCAGGGCTGTGCTCTCCTGGGGGCTGACTCCCTTGTTTGGGTCATTCAACGCAGATAGCGGCCCCACGGACCGCGACGTTAGGCTTGGGATAGCAGCAGCAAAGATCCTTGTCAGCCATATCCAGATTGCTACATTGCGTGCCAGAGCCTCCCTGTCGACATCGGTTAGCTGTCAAAATAAGCTTCAGGCCTACACGTAGGCATATGATGTGGAAAAAGGCGGGTTCTACCTCGCTTTCCGAAGCGTATGAGTCTTTTCCAGCGTCTTTGAGATCATCGAGCTCACTCTGGCTGTGGTCTGAGGACCCATGGGAGGCGACTGGGTGAAATGGCCTTCTAAACACACGAGAGCGGCCGAAAAGCACCGCTCCTCGATGGTTTCATTCGACACCTCGCCGCCATTGTCCTGCGGCGGCGCAGCCACGACCTCCTGCCCAAGAATAGTGGTGTCGTTGATATCAACCGTTTCCGTCATCCTCATCTCGGCGGCCGTTGCTGAAGGTACACGCAGGTAAAAGCTTTAATGGCTTGAATATATCCAGCCTTGGCTGCAGGTTATGAAGGGCTGAAGGTTCCGCAAAAAAAAGTTGCCGGCTTGGTAAGCGAGCCCCGCTGTATCGGGGATAGAGCGTGAAGCGATAAGGCAGCGGACTTTGGGCGCTGTAACTTGCCAGTATTCGGCTCCGAGTATAACGGAAAAGCAAAAAGTCTCCGCGTCGGCCAGAGCAGTATTGCTTGTTATATATATCATGTTTTCATGAGATGTCTAAATCATCGGAAATATAGGCGTCCGCCTGTCACATGCGTCTCTGCAGGTACTTGCGCACTCTGACATAGGTGCCGCTTTACTTTGTACTCCTACATATAGATAGATGCGGAACCAATTTCTAGACTGCCGTGTGGCTGTTTCTCAAGCGACATGATATGGCTTTTTATCAACACACTTGAAAAATATAGATAAAATTCTCTAGATGCAGCTCTAGCTTTTTCCAGCACTGAGCTACAAGGATCCGATCCCTTGCTTCTTGTGATGGCGTGCTCTGCCCGTAGCATGCGAATCTGCTAATGGGATGAGAAAAGAAAAAAACGTGCCCCTCCAACCCTATCGATAGAGGGGTAGCTCTGTAGCGCAACCACGATTTTGTTGCTCCTACGATTCTGCCGTCTCGCTGAAGAAGAGGAATATCCCACCAGCTTCAAATCTCTGTATACAGCTCATTCCACACGTAAGTCAATCCAGCAGACAGATTGTTTGTTCAAGTTTAGCTATAGTGGCGTCAACTAACTCTCTGAGCGCCACGAAGCAGTCACAATGGCCGACCTCCCCACCTCTTTCGATCGTATGTCGCAAACCTCTTCCTGCTACTTCCGCTGTATCCAGCTTCACAACGACTATCAAGATGGTTCTAACGCTCAAATCTAGAGCCCATTCACATCGGTGTCATTGGCGGCACCGGCCTGGCCCAGCTCGAAGGCTACGAGCCCATTGCCGTCGTCAACCCCGTCACGCCTTGGGGCACTCCCGCCTCGCCCATCTCCATCCTCTCCCACAATGGCGTAAACGTGGCGTTCCTTGCCCGTCATGGAGTGCACCACCAGTTTGCGCCTCACGAGGTTCCTAACCGCGCCAACATTGCTGCTCTCCGCCATCTCGGTGTCCGATGCATCATCGCCTTCTCTGCCGTCGGCTCTCTCCAGGAGGAGATCAAGCCTATGGACTTTGTGGTCCCTGACCAGGTTATCGATCGCACAAAGGGTATCAGGCCGTTTACCTTCTTCGAGGGTGGTGTTGTCGGCCATGTTGGATTTGCGGACCCGTTTGACAACAAGCTGGCTCAGATTGTCAAGACTTGCGCGGCGCATATGGAGGGCGACGGCGTAGTGCTTCACGACAAGGGCACTCTCATCTGCATGGGTAAGTCTGCTCCTTTTGATGGCTGATAATAAAGAGTTTGTGTCGGCTAATTCTCTTCTTCAATACAGAGGGACCTCAGTTCTCAACCCGAGCCGAATCTCACATGTACCGCTCATGGGGTGGCTCCGTCATCAACATGTCTGCTCTCCCCGAGGCCAAGCTCGCTCGTGAGGCTGAGATTGCTTACCAGGTCATCTGCATGGCAACCGACTACGACTGCTGGCACTCATACGAGGATGTCAATGTCGACATGGTCCTGAAGTACATGCAGGCCAACAGCCAGAATGCCAAGAGACTGGTAGGAGGTGTTCTGGATCAGCTTATCAAGCTTGACCACAGCGACCTTGTTCTGGCCAAGCACTGGGAGGGCACTTCTTCCGGGGCTGTCAAGTTCATGACTAAGCCAGCCGGAAGAAACCCTGAGGCCATGAAGAAGATTGAGTACCTGTTCCCTGGCTTCTGGGAGAACTAATCTGGATTTGGAAGATAAACTTGGGGCGTTTGGTGGGTGAAAAATACGATGACAAACAAGTCAACGGTGCGGGCGGGCATACATCTAAAGTTCAACAACTGTTGCGACTGCATTTCTTTTTTAAATCATGCTGTTTTTATTGCTAATTTGCGCTTTTTCCTTTCAAAGAAGAACGAGAAATTTTTAGATGACAAGAATTTGGATTATAAATCTTCAACAGATACAGAATTTAGAATGCTCTAGAAAAGACACGGCAGCGGAATCTGAATGATGCCATCTATTTCTTGAACACGATGACAGTAGGTCTGTATTGACGGTTTTTTTTTTTTAAACTGAAACCACATACATGTTACTCTGGTTACAATGGTTTCCTTTCGGTGCTTAGCTCAGCCAGCAAGGAGCAACGAATCACGATACCATTTTCATCTGAACTTGAACAATTGTTCTAAATCAAGCAAGAATGGCACAATTTGCCGTCTTTCCTATTTGTGCAGAATCGCCTAAAAAAAGACATTGGCTGAGTAATATCTTGCATGCGGACTTCTTCATCAATCCAGTTCCTGACGGTGAACGACGTCAGACTCGTGAATCATATACCACAGCTGCAGCACAGCTAATGTAATACCATGCTCGTGTTCATCCATGGCTCAATGCTGCTCGTTCCGCTTTAATATGTTTAACTTTGTCACATTATTGTGCATAAAGCCAAGGCCCTTTCCCAAAGGCTGCAAGTGAACAAGTTGGGAAAAACCGCGGACGTAGGCGTTGGCACGAATAGAGCCACGCCTCAAAGCGGGCATTGATCTTCAAGGGGCCGGCCGTGTCTGCTCCGGCGCAGTGCTAGAGAGGAAAGAATGCATCCATTACGTGTGTAACCAACTTGTCGGAGCCGAGCATTGGAAATCTCCATGACGACAGTATTTCCCACACCGGAGCTTGAGAAATCGAATCTCGCCTGTCAACCGTCCGCTTTGGGAACATCTTTTTCTCAGCGCGGATTGACGGACTTTTACCCGTGCATGGGCAAAGAACCAGCAGCATTTCTTCATCGGGCAGGATCCACAAGAGCTGTCATTTTGTGACGGTGCTTTCTTTGTGCGGAACTGAACACGTCAAAGCAAGACTACTACAGTATGATCCTTTGTACTTTGTATATATCCTCAGTCATTGCGGCATGTTGTTGGCCGCCGCCCCCCATCGAATTAAGCGAAGCGTACTCGGTATACTCTATTAGTGCCCACGAAAGGTGGTCTACAGATGCTTGACCTCCATGTCACGTAGATGGACCGCTCATTTTAGGTGCTTGAGCTGTTATACAGAGTCGCAGTACTTGTATGGATTACTCCGAATGGGGGTTCATGCAATGTCGCCTAGCGCGCGAATACTATTTCCACTCCTCCACCTGTCACTTCCATGATGCTACCTCCCTGAATGATGCAGGAAACGTAACTAGCACGAAGGACGGATGAGAAAACTTGATGACGTGCCGTTGATCTGTGTGTCTCCGCTTCCTGAATGTTACTGGCCCTATGGCCCTGGCTGTTACTTGTGCCACGTTTTCCTACGCCTGTCGACGACGGAAAAGCTACATGTAGCTTTATATCCCGTGTGATAGTGGTAAGCCTGCAGATTGCAGGAAGCCAGATGTGCTGTGCAAGGAATCGTAAAAAGCAATGACTCGGGGCGAGAGCGGAATCTATGGTCCATTTACAAAGGCCTCTTTCTGGGGTTGTTAGAGACACTCTCTTGGGCTGGGGGGGTTGTGTGAATAGTACCCATACGTGTATGCAGATGCAGGTTCTAATAGTGTCCGTCAGCACGCCAAATAGCATGGCCCTGTCGGATTATGGCCGGCTTGCATACACTCCAGCCACGATGACAAGCAGGCTGCATGGGCGCCAATTTACAGAGGGCCGACATCTCAGCTACAGGACTAAACTAGATCGAGATTCGATTTCAAATTGACAAGGGAGTGTATTACTTAAGGATTTTCTTTTGACCTACTCTCTCAGTACGTGCGGTGTTGGGCACTTGACAAAAGAACACCCGAGGACGGGGAATACAAGTTATTCCCTCAATGACGGCCTACAGGGGTCATGAGGTAACCCATTCAGCCAAGTAATCTGTTGGCAGTGGCCTAAACATCAATCGAAGCTCACCAGGAGAAAATGAAAGAAATACACCAGTCTGGCAAACACTGAGTTTGGTGCTTTTAGTAGGGAGGAATGTTCGGTGATTTCCCTACTGCATGGCTCCCAATGGCATGTGGATACCGTTGGTATACTTGACCGTCAACCAAAGATTGAACAACAGATGGCTAGTCGAACATGTATCAACTAAGGTATTTCAAGAAGCTCGCCTAATAGACCGCACCGCTAGCTTCTCTCTAGCAGTTGTGCATAGAGCGACATCGGTGTTGCAGTGATGTGATAGGAGGAGCCTCGGAGGAGGCCGCTGCAGAATGTCCGTAATGCTTGAACAACTGGGCAGCCTGATTGCATTCTCATTTTTGGGCTTTACAGCCATAGGCGGCCTGATTCAGCAAGAACCCACGAAAACGCTGTGTTTGTCTAAATAGCTTTCAGTCATTCTTCACACTTCTGCCCTGCCTTTCGAATGTCTTTCGCGTTGGAGAAAAGTGCCACTGCTACCAGCGGCCAGGCATGACATGTCACAATTGTGACTGCACCGGGGTAGAGCGTAGCGACAGCGGCCCCAGTTGGTGACCCAAAATGGTGGATATGACACTTGAGCAATGGATTCCTTGTGCCAGGGGCTGAACGGACGGAACAGCGGCTGCATGGCGAGCTTCGTGGGCAATGCCCAAGAGGGGCGACAAGACAAATACGTCCCAACGGCAAGGTCCCTGCATATTATACTATGCCACCATTAACTTACCAGACAGTCTGTAAACTCGCACACATAGCGGCTTGTACCCATTTATGAGGTCTGGGTGATCAAAGGGAACTGGATTCATGTTAGTAGCGAGTAGCTAGTCCTCCGTCCTGCCCAGAGGGTATTTCCTGCCCTACGGCAATCTCGGGCTATCATTAGGTAGGCATGGGTCAAAAAGTCTAAGAATAGGGACTGTGCTGCGTTTCCATAAGAAACAAGCATGCATAAAAAACAAAATTGGGAAATAGGGGGCCGAATTGTGTGGGCGAAATGCTACCTATCTTGTGCCGAGTAGGTATGCGGGAACTCTCTCAGGAGGCAGCCATTGGTGGATGAAGAGATTTGCTCATATTTCATTTTACACAGCCATCGTCCAGCCGCATTCATACGCTTCGTACAGTAGCATATGTTGTCTTGTGCCCACAATGGGATCGATTGTGGGCACGAAGAGAGGCGCTAAGTCGAGGATGCCCGACCATCGCTTGACGAAGGAACATGGCCCTACAACTTTTGCCATCATATCCAGAGAGGAGAGCTTGCTCATAGCTTGCTAGACGAGGATGGCACCAGTCTAACAGTCCCAGGTACACCAGCTGGCAAAAGTCAAATTCAGCTGCCCCCTGGTTCAAGCAGAGTCACCAGCAAGGGGTCCGCGGATCGGGTCTTCCCGCACCCAATCACACTAAAGCTGGAGAGAGAGAGAGAAAGAAAGATTGGAAGGGGATTATAAAAAGTTCGCGGCAGGGTATCGAGGGCTAGATGAAAGAACCATTGGCGTTAGCGACGCTAGGATGATGGAGCCGGTGAGCCGCCCCTTTTGATTATTGTCCACCAATGTAGAAAGGGCGAACATGATTAACACCTCGGAGAGTTGGGGTAGCAACTTACTTTCCTCAGCTTGTTACTGCGAGCTTTAGCGCATTAGCTACTGCCAAGTTAACACGACTTCTACGTGTTGTACTCCGTGCTTGACGGATGTATCCTCGGTAATAAAACTTATCAAAGTATACCGCAGAAGAAGGGCAAAAGGACCAGCCACTAGCTCTCTTCCATACTTTGAATGGTGGGCTTGGCACACTAATAACATGTTACAAGTAAAACTGTATCAGCTATCTTCATATTTCTTGCATTCCTTCTCCCTACGTCGGTAGATAGATGTGACTACTCTACCACGCGTTATTTGGATGATGCTACAGCTTTATGACTTCAGAGGCTGGTTCCGAGACTAGTGGGTCCTGTTGAAGAGTATCTAGCCACAGGATGTTCTGATTGAGCCAATTTGGTGGGAAGATGGAATCGAGACACCATGGGGGAAACAGATCTCGTACAATTTGTAGGGACGTCTGGTCGTGATGTCGCACATACGAGTTACTGTGCACTAGCTAACCCGCACAGACGCACGAAGGGCAGCATACTCGTGCTTGGTATGGAGTACAGGGATATGGGAAAACCATTTCAGGCTCAGGTGGACCAAAACCCTTCAAGTGGGACTGTGTACCCACGGAGATGGGACTCGGCGGTCATGAGATACTACTATCATCAAAGTCAGTCAGCATACTTGGCCGTTTTGCCAGTTCTATCCCGCGTCCGACGAGAAGCCGAAATGACGAGTATTCTTTACTTGCCAACTCAACTGGATATATCCGTACGATCGTGCTGACAGGCGTGCCGTGGCATAGCTGATGTGGGTTCGAAGGAGCCCCTGGGCCATGGTCACGTAGCTAATGAGACGGCCTGGATTGTCTAGACCAAGGAGAGGATTTCGACGTGATGGCCAGGGAAAGGCCACGATGGAGAGAGCCATTTGCGGGATGAAGCTGAAAATCTCCACGGATTGGTGGCTGATGATGATGACGAGGATTCAACGTTGCTGGTATCGCCGGCCGCTAAGGAAGCACTAGCATTAGTACCTCCCGCCTGCACGTACTAGCCAGGCAAGTACGGACTACTGTATATACGGGCACACGTATTGCCATTCATCAGAGGCTCATAGGTAGGTAGTCATGGCCTGTCCGGGGTCTGCTCCTGCTCCTGCGTTGCTGTACGGACGAGTCGTGACAGCGCAAATCTTTCATGTGCTGTTCTATGTGCCGAACCAGCGGGCGCTGCGCCGCATATCAGTGGGGCCGTCCCGCCCTCCTACCGCTCTTGAAAAATCAGGTACGAAATGATTGATCCAAGGAAAAGCTGAAGAATGACTGCAGGAAACTGGGATAAACTGGGATACGCACTGGTTACTCCATGCGTTATAGAACTTGAAGCTAGTAACGTGGTGATGTTTACGGCTGGTAGTACCTGCTTTTTGAAGTCGTTGTAGTTGACGCTGCAGTATCACCGCAGGTAGTGGTAGTAGCTCCTTCCGATCTGCATTCTTATACTAAGACACTACGAAGGCAGGTACGAATATGCTCACTTCCCATAGCAATTGCCGTTTGGAGTACAACCAGACATTGCCATCTCAATTTCTATGGCCCTTTTCAAATTAAAATTTGACCTTGCCATAATCTATCTTGGCCTACAGTTGAGGGTTCTCACTGATCGGTGATCATCACATGTATGTCAGAATTGACCCCTGCTCGACGGGATTGCTCTTGCAGACGCCCGAACCAACGACGACGAGACACAGCGATGGGACACCACCACAAAGTTGGAGTGTCCAGTGAGATTGGCAAACACCACACCATCTCCGCCGTATCGTCGATTCAATGCTCATCGTATAGAGCAAATCGACAGTTTACCAAGATGCATGAGCCGGTTGCGGGCGACGCAAGTGCGTATGGGTTGCCATTCCAGGGGATGAAGACCAGATGATGACGGCAACTACCGGCCTCTTGAATCTATCACTATCCACTGACAAGTATGGATTACTATTCTGAATGTTGCTGATGGCCCCTACGCAACAAACCAAGATCTTTCTCCTTGGCTGGCTCTGGAGAACGTCAAGCGGCCAATTTCCATGAGTACAGAGGAGAAGCTGTTGTTTGACAGATTCATACTCGCCAGTTGTACTCCCCAATCTCGATCTGATGGCTCACTAGCACGGATACGGAGCCCTCTTGTTTGCGCTTCTCGAACCCCTCCCCTTTCTTTCTCTACGGAATGCAACTCCGTATTCTAGACTGCTAGCTGCATCTGCTAACGACCTTTCTAGCCCCGTGAATATCCGGGGGCATGCAGTCAGCCTCAGCACCAGGGCTTTCCACGACAGGCAATACTACTCCGAGTTTCCATTCTGGTGCTTTGCGGATACTCCGGCGCGGAGGTCCGAGAGCCAAGTCCCACTCTTCACCCGGGGCCGTTCGCCCCATTAAACGGATCAATTCTGTCTCGCAACATCTTTGTTGAGCATATCATACCAGTTGCCGTTGGTTGCTATGCCCCGGCACTGGTGGCAGTAAACGATGATATAGAGATTGTGCCGTGCTTTTGGACTGAATATTACGGGTCACATTCCTTTCTTGCAAGCATGGACCGGACAATGGTGATTTGATACTTGTCATTTGGGCTAACGTCCCATTGACGCCTGCAGACAAAAGAGGGATAACGCCATCACTCAGCTCGACGCTTGTGAGTGTACTTGCCCCTACCAGGCGAGGGTGCGAAGCACGTTCAAATGCCTCATCTGCTGGCTTTGCGAGCCGTACGCTGGAGGCTTTCCAGGAATGCATCTCCTCATACTAATAACACACAGACTCCCATCATCTCATGAATCTCATTTCCCGTGTCATCATAACCCTAAGCAGCATAGTCAATGCCGGCATGATGCGTATCACTCTCGAGATTTTATCTACGCTGTGGGCATGAAAATGGTTGTTCTATTTCGATGTAACCCATCAGTCAGAAACAACCAATACCGCAATCAACAGCCATGATCGTTGGTGGTTTGAGATTTTTGTGTTGTGTTGGCTGATAGTGCAAATTAAGGGACAGGACAGAGGGCCACCACAAAGCACTATTGCCAGCGGTGGGCGCATGTTTCCGCGGTAGCCTTCCTTATCTTTGTGCTACATGCGACGCAGCAGCTCACTCGAAGGAATGTTTCCGCATCTCCGTGCACGGGGGCGCAGAGCACGACCGGGGAATGCACAACTCAGCACCGAAACCCCGGCTGCAGGGAATATGCTATGAGCGACGGCCCCGCAGGTTGAGAGCACAAAAAAAACAAGGAATTCTATAAGAATAGGCACACGGGCCTATTATTACGCATATCGTGGTTGTACTAGTGAGTTATCGAACCCAACCTTTGTCCCGTCTCTGCTACGTCCACTGCTTCTATTGTGCCTGCTGCCTTCGCTACGTCTACTGCTACTTTACACTTGCAGCTTTTCTTGCCTTCCTACACAGTACAATTGTTTTATTAGAGTAATGTTTCTTACCTATTTGTGTGTGCAATCTCATTTGGCGATTCCTACTTTTTCCTTTGTTTCCCCTGCCCCGCATTTCGAAAGAGGGCGGGCATCCAAGCACTCTAGAGCCAACGACAGAATTACCAATCTATTTATGACGAGACTGGACTTATAATCGAGGTTTTCAGCAAAGCAAATAGCGCCGATTGCTACATCATTACTACCCCATGGCTACGCAAGCGCTATTACCACAATGCAGGGGCCGTGGGGGGAGCTGAGCCAAATGCGAGCCAAATGCGAGCCGAAAGCCACGCTGATATGCCTATTCGCTTGCAAGGGTAAGCCAGTCCTAGAGCCTAGGATAGGATGCTACTGATATGGCGGCCGTACCGGAAAGTTTGCTAGTTTTCCAAGTCATGGCTGACACAATTACAGATTTCCCGGTTTGTGAGAAAGGCACAGTTGCTGTGCCTGATTGCTTGCTCGCCAAACGCCGAGAACGAAATAATACTGCTTCTTGGGCATCGAGATCGCCGTGGGTAGTCGTCAAGTTGTCATCTTTTCTCTCTATTTGCATCCAATGCATGATTGAGGGCTTTTTACTAGCCAGCCTACGACATCTGTTGGCTTGTGATGCTGCAGCAATTCAGGCGAATGCTGGATTTGCAGCTCTCCATTGCTCCACTAGAGCTACAGCCTTGCGATTGTGGCCTGTTTTTCGCGTATACGAGGCAAGTATGCATGAAAACGACAGCAGGGCAGTCTGTGTTGGAAAGAAATGACAAATATGTGCAGTTGTTGATCATCCACTGCCTTCAAGCCGTCTCCGCCACCGCAAACTCATGCACCTCAAGCCCAAATGGTGATTCGGATCCGACACGAGACGGCCGAAGACGATAAGAATAAGCCACGATCTAGAAGGGTTGAAAGATTGAAAGATTGAGATTTTTTTTTATATAATTATTGGCCTCTATCTATAGCAAACTACAAACTACCAATCCCCCGCATGAACTGTCAAAATCTCAATGCCCGTGTGGAAAATGCGACGAAGAGATCGCTTCTAACCCACCTACCGAGGGCTGGTTCAGAAAGATTCCTAGACGGGGAGCAATGCTGTATCCAACTACATATGCCCAGCAGTTGCAATGGCGTCGCGAAGCAAAGACACGTGGTGGCGCAACAATGGGATTCTGAAATGCCCTCTCACTTGCCGTTCAAGAAATTCCCCGGGCTTGGAAGAGCTCGGGTCATATGTAGCCATTGCGATTGCATGTATGCGCTGGCATGCTTGTGGGAGGGCAGGCATTCAAAATCCCACACTCCCGAGCGCAAGAGCTTGACGCAAGTAACTCGGACACAGCTCCGACGATGCCTTCTTTTCTCTTCTCTTTGGCATTACAGGGGCCAGCATCGCAGCGATGGAGTGAACAACCGACAGAGCAGTCTCCATTCTGCTGCAGCATGTTGGACACCCCCCTTGCAATGCTGTCCTGATAGCATCAAATGCTGCCCCTCCATTCCAGCTCCGTGATGGAGGCCGTTCTGACAGGGGGTGGCACCCCTCTCTAACTGCTTAACAGCGGACTAATGTAAGGCCAAACCTCATCTGGTCATACCCCGGCCGCAAGTCTAGGTTCGCCTCACATCGTCAGTCGGACATGAATAGTCTCATGCTGCTCTCTGGCTGGCTATAGGCAACGGGGCGGCACGTCAGGTAGTCCCACGCACCAGTTGCGGTAACATCAAGTTGTCACATTTTCGGGATATCCCAGGCGAAAACTTCGCTTATTAGCCTCCTCTTTTAGTCAAGTCCCGCAGCTGGATGCATACGGAGGCCTAACAGGCTGGCGGTTAGATGTCAAGCGCAAATATGCAGAGTGCGGCGAGTAGAGCCAACTCTGGCTGCAGAGCTTATCATTGCTCTGTCTTTGCTTTTCCGCGCGGCGAAATGGGATGCAAACTGCCCAAAGCTTGACTTAAAATGCAGAGCTGGGTCTTGTGAGTGCTCTTCCTCCCTTATTGGTACCTATTCTTTTTTTTTTCTCCGCCTCCATCTCTGTTGCCTTCTCCTATTCACCACTGCATAACAGTGAATCAGAGCAGCAGTATCATACTATAAAGCCGCATCCCCCTGCCCACGGCTCAGCATATAATCTCGCACATACTCTGGAATAAACACTTGAACTCAAGAGCAGACGGCATCTGCAGCGAGAAATCCGCCATATTATTGTATTGTTGCCCTTCGATTATCAAGTTTGACCCCATTGAGCACGCGCACAAGTATGTCTTTTCAACATCAGACTCCCAGTCATGGCGATGTAATAGACATTGGCGGAAGCCGACTGCATGAGGACGTCGGAGAGAGACTTTCCAGGGTCCTCACGGCCGTCTATGGCCCTAGTGCGAAGCCGACTCTTCCAGATGAGCTCCTGTATACCGACGTTGGACTGCCCATTTGGAATGAAATCATCTTCACACCCGAGTTCTATCAAACTCATGATGAGATTGCGCTCTTTGATGCTCACGGAAGCGACATCATCAAGCGACTTCAGCCTGGCGTGACCATGATTGATCTTGGAGTCGGGTAAGTTTGAGCAGAGTCAAAAACGTTTGAGCCAGTCAGGCAAACCGTCTAATCATCTTCCGATAACCTAGAGACACTCGCAAGGTAGAACATTTGCTCTCATCTTTTGAGGAGGCGCAGCTTGAAGCGACGTATCTGGCTCTAGATATCTCCAAAACATCGTTGGAGCACAGCGTGGGCTACCTTCTTGACAAACATTCCGCAGCGGATGCCAAGGTGACTTGTGCAGGGCTGTGGGGAACATTCCAAGATGGCATGTCCTATGTGAAAGGTATTCAGGGCCAGAGACTCTTCCTCTCTCTGGGCTCTGTCCTTTGCAACGACCCTTGGGCGGAGGCCTTGAACCATCTCAGGTACTGGGCCGAGGCTCTCCGGCCAGGAGATCTCCTCCTAGTAGGCATGGATGCTCACCTACTGCCCAAGGATGAGGATAAAATTTGGAAAGCCTATCACTCTCGGGATGACCTGTATCGCCAATTCTTCCTGAATGGCTTCAATCAGGTGAACAAGGCAATTGGCGAAGAGTGGTTTCAAGAAGAAGATTGGGAATTCATGGCGCAGCTCGAGGAGCAGCCAACGACTCGCCATCGATTCTTCTTTCGAGCTAAAAAGGATGTCACCATCCATAAGCTTAACCGGACACTCAAAGAGGGTGAGGAGCTTGACTGGTTCGACTCTCATAAGTATGGAGAGGAGAGCGTACGACTCATGTGCCATAAGGCGGGACTGAGTGTGATAAATGTCATGCAAGCACCCGGCTCTGAGTTTAGTAAGTCCTTCTTGTACTATCTATCCTCTGCAAGCTCTTTCAGTTGCTGGTCACAGACTGTGACAAACTCTTTTTTTGCTAACCCCTCGTTCTGTAGGGCAATATCTACTCAAAGCGAAAGAGGAGCAGGATCAGAGAGAGGATGGAGATAGTGCCATATCCGGGTTGGTATAACCGAATAATAGCTCGCTGTTTTGTTCCCTTGCTTAGACTCTCAGGCGGCAGATGGAAAAGTAATGGGTATTTGGGTTGAATTGGAGACTGAAGTAGCTGCCAATTTTTCATAGACCAGATGGGGGAAAATGATAGAGCGTGTCTTGGGCCTCAAGTTAGGCATAGAATCTCTTGTTCCTTCTCTTGCACGCGTTGAATTAGGTGTTCCCACCATGGATATCTGTTGGCGATATCGTCATCAAGCGATTCAAGATCAACGACAATGCTCGGCTCATCATCAATCCACGTCCATATGCGTTGTAACGTTTCATATAGTGGAGGTACGCTCTGCAGGATGCCCTTGTTAGTATTTGTAGAAGCCGGCGTGTTGTAAATGTGTGCGGGACATGGGATTCTTACGCTTCTTACTGGGGCGCTGGTGACGCTGTCAAACCACTTTTGGGCAACGCCGGCATGTTCACCGACAGTGGCAAGCATACCCAGGAGAAAGACTGGGAAGAGAGGTGCCTGGGCGGTGAATTGATAGCCAGAGGTTGGCATAATGCTTATGCATTTGGCGAGATAACTCAGATTTGCAACCACGTCTGGATGGTCTCGAGGTAGTCTATATAAGCGCCATTGTTAGAACTGCAAATTATGATACTCTGCCCTCTTTTTTTAAACAGTCATTTTGCTCACCTTAAGGCGCGACATTGTAAGTAAATGACGGCTGTAATTCTCCAGGCTTCTGCGGTGACCTCGGTCATCTCAGTGGTGTTGCTGACCATGTACTTTTCTGGAGCGGCGCGGACCCATTCAATCGCCTGAGATTGGACCTGGGCAACCTCGAAAGGGTTTGAATAGGGTGTGTTACTCCACTGCCTCATATCCAACAACTCAGAGAGTATATACCGAATGGTAATGGGGACAACGGGGGATTCAGGGCATTGGTTCAGTCGCGCCGAGCAGAATGTAATCTGGCTCATGCAGTGGAGCAGTTTCTTGGAGAAGCCGCAGCCGCCGTGGATCTCATACATGTCTCGATTGTTGCCGTAAAGAAGCCAGCCGAAGCGGTTGGCTTCCTTGACGGGGTCAAAGGTGTTTGGTGAGGCAAGAGGTGTCATGAGCTGTGAGAGGATGAGGGCTCTGCCTACAATGACGGACTGGGAGTTGCGGAGGGAAGAGAGTTGGATGTTGTCTTTGGACCAGAATCGTGACCCTTCGTCGATGGATTCAAGAAAGTGCTCGCATAGCTCGGTTCCTTTCAGCCATCTGGGGACTTCTGGCCACTTGCAACGGCGTTCAGTGAGGACAATCTGAAAGTAGAAACGGTTTTATTAGATACACTCTCTCAAATGCAGGTTGGCCTTTTGCGGAATATCAAGTGCTATAAGAGAGGAGATGACTTACATCATGCATCGACATGATGCATAGAATGGTAATCAGCTCACTTGCTTCGTCGACACTGAGGTCTGTCCTTTCGAGAAGCTGGCTCAGGCGAGCCTCAGCCTGGCGATAGCGAAGATTGATCCGCCTACCTACTTTCTCCAACGGCTGGTAATCGTATACGTATACGCCGGCCAGACTCTGTATCGCGCTTAGCACGCCCTCGCTTCCCTCCATGCAAGCAAAGTCTGTGAGCCACAGGTTGGTCTGCTTTAAGATACTCCGGCCAGGACACCAATTCTTGGTATCTACAATTATTATATGTTAGAAAGTGTGATGAAGTGGGTAACAGAAGCATGAGGGAATAAAAGAAATGTGAGAAGAGTAGGAATTGATATGACAAGGAAAGTTTGACGTACAAAAGTCGAAAAAGCGCCTATCCATGTCGTCCATTTGGGAAACGAAACCGAAATGCGACGGGACCTTAGGGACGGTATATCCCGCAATTTGACGCAATATCTTTTGTTGATCCCACGAGCGGGCATAAGGACTCGAGCTGGAAGGACTCAAGTTTGATGTGCTGCTGCTTGGGAGTGAAGGCGACCGACTATATCTCCCCCCGCTGTTCTGAGTACAATTGTTCTGACGTGCTTTCGGGAGATGCTTGAGTGTAGGGATAGTTTGTAGCAACCAGCGTTGAGGATGACCGACTCAATTGCCTGACATGCTCATTTTGAATGTCATCATCTTCGCCGTACTGCGTGGCGGCGGATTTGGAAGATGGGCGACTGTACTGCTCATCACGCTTGGGCCAATTGAATTTGATATACGAATTGACCGTACCGTCTGTGGGACGACTGAACCGCAGTGACGGTAGCTTTCCGAAAGTATCCAAGCAGTCCTTGAATGGGCTGACAAATCCATGTCGCGGCTTACGACTGCTATGCTGCTCGCCTTCAGCTGACGATGGCGAGGCTTGCTCGGCAGCTGGGGAAGCAAATTCCTCGGCCAAAGCCTCCGCCAAGTCTCCCAGTAACTGGGATTGTAATTCAGGGAAATCGCCATGGCTGATTAGCGAGTCCTCATAATATACTGGGGAGAGGGTGGACTCTGTAAGCGGCGATGCTAAACCAATTGTTAGTACTACTATTGCGACTTGTTTTGGCATCTTTAGCGGCTGTCTCCCTGCTTGGAGCTTAGAGGGGGTGGATGAAGAAGAAAAAAGCATCCAAGGAATTGAGAGGAAAAGGAGGCAACAGTCGTACGACTAGGCAGGGGGTGAGTTACAAGAGAGTAAAGATAGGTTGTTGTTTACCCTTTAATACGAAAAAAAAAAAGGATCATCCTGTTCTCTCAAATGAAGAGCCACGTGAGAGGGTAGTGCTCAGCCTCAGTGACGGGGTGGGAAAACAAAGAGAGGGGTGTGGTGTGTGACGCAGGATGAGTGGTGCAATATGTCGGAGAAAAGATATAAGACAGAATGCTAGGGGCAGTGAGCGAAATGGATAGGAAAGGCTCTTATCTAGTGAGATGGACGACCAATCTCCAAATAGATATGTATGTATGTATGTATGCAGGCGGACAGTTTTCGGTGAGCTTCCATTGGCTTGCTGTTGACTTACATGCATCAATATCTTGAGACACCACTATAGTCGCTATTGGTGTTATCGCATCCATCTCCATCGGTTCGTAAGTTGCCTCGGACAATGCCTCGGAAGCCATGTCAAAAGACAGCTCTGAAGATACTTCAGAAGACGGCTCGGGCGAGTATTCGGGGGACATTTCAGTCGAGCTTAATGTCGAGATTTGCGAAGATGCAGATTCGGTTGAGACTGGAGAAGAGGCTGTCGCCGGTTCTGCATCAACCACAGGCTCAGCCTCTTCAGTCTGGGGCGTGCCAGATTCGGAAGTAGATGCATTTTCACGGCCACGTTTACGGCGGCCACCACGACTACCACGACCACCACGACTTCCGCGACCACCGCGACGGCCGCGGCCACGGCCACGTCGAAGCTCACGTTCAGGTTCGGGTTCGGGTTCAGGCTGAGGATCGACTTCAAGCTCGGGTTCACGCTCACGCACACGCACACGCTTCGGGCGGGTGGTGGACAGAACGTTTACCCACTCAAGAGGCATGTTCACCGTGTCTCTGCCTCTAGGAGGAGCCACAACGCTGGGAAACGGCGCGGGCTTGATGAACCGCAGCTGAGGGCCAGGCTGAGGAGGCCCGGCTGGCTGCGGGTGTGGCGCCAGCTTGAGGCGCTTGGCTGGGCGTTCCTGGCTCTGAGAGTCACTCATTGGCACCGAGTCAGGCACTTGGACAGCGCTCAATGACGAGTGACGTGAATACGCACACACAGCAGGCCAGGGGAGAGCCGGTGTGGGTGCCACAGAGCTTAGACGAGCCTTTTGCTGGTGGGACCTGACAGGCGTGGACCATGCACAATCAAGGACAATGTAATGCAGCGGCGGGAATACGTAGCACGACGATGCTCACTGTGTCGGTCCTTGCTGCACTTTCTGCCGGATCAGACCAAGTGTGAAGCAGGCTGCAGCGGGCAGTTGTAGCAACAGGGCTGTTGAGTCGGAGAACCAGCCTCAAGCCGAACTCGACTCGCTCTGTTGCCGCAATTGGCTTTTCAAAAAGAAGATTGAGTAGGAATGTGTGAATGTGTATATTGTGTGTAGGGATGCGGCGGGGGAGCGAACTGTGGAAAGGGGGGGTGTCCCTCGGGTGCAAGTCCCCAAAGCTCAGACCTTCAATTGCAATTGACCAACTGAAGAACCGAAAACTCGGGTCAGTGAAGCGTGAGAGACGATCTGAAGACCACACAGGGCACGTTTGAAAATGCCCGGCAGTCAAGATGGTGGAGCGTGTTGGTGCTGTTTGTGGACTGCCGGAGCCAGTTCCGAGCTGCGGCCGCAACTTTGAGCTGCACCAACGTTGAAGCTGCCCGCAAGTTAGTACCAACTAGGTAACAGCGGTTGGAGGCATGCACTACCTGGCAATATCTATAGCGGCTAACAACTTGAGGGGACTTCTAATAGGTATGCTAGCTGGCTCAATTCAGGTTCAGGCGCACGCAGACTGGGAAAAGCAGTTGACACTAAACAGCAATGATCAGACACACAACATGACGCTCGCAGCAACATTGAAAAATAGGAATGAAAATAAAAATAAAAATAAAAAGTCATGCTTCTGCCGCCAGTCTTGCAGCATGAAAGAGTATCGGCAGCGCGGAGAATAGGATTGGATGGAGGGTGGTAGGCCGGTACATACTGTACTTGATTCGCCTTTTGGGGGGTGGTGGTAGGGGTTTAGACGAGAAAAGAGGAAACACGGAACATTGAATGCGGGAGGGAACAGGGAAATCTGCAGCGGCACAGGCCAACGTTGGCTCTTGGCCCCGACCCATCCGGCGGTGATCTTGGCTGATCTGACCACAAAGCCAAGAGAGGTAACAGGAGCACAAGATGGAGACGGAAGAGACGAGGAAAAAGAGGAGAGGGACGAGAGAGAAAGAGGAGAAAAGAGGAAACAGGGAGCCGGGGTGTCGGCGAATAACTCTTGTGTCTCCCCTCTTTCGAGTCTCTCTCTCTCCTCCTTGTGCGAGGGACAACGAATGCAAAGGCCCACGCATAAGACCAGAATGGCTTCGTTTCCGGCAATTGAGTGGCAGAAGAGGAACTGGCTCTCTCACTCACATGTAACCCGCGCTTCTCCGCTTGTGAGAATTCCCGCGGTCAAGGGGCCTTTTGAGCCCAAGGATCGGATGCTAGGCAGAGACGAGTAATCTTGGAAAAGGCGATGCTTACAAGAATGATGTATACTCGTACGAGCGAGCGATGTGATATACGATTTCGAGTCGGACCAAAGGCCAAGTCCAGGGCACTCGAGAGCTGGTCCCCACTGATTCTTATGTATTGAGGATTACGAGCACGGAGCTGGGGGGCGAGAAGAAAGAGCGAGAGAAGCCAGAATGCCTCCCATCTTATTCCACTTATTTTTGCGTTGATTTCTAGTCTTTCTACCATGATTTAGCTACGCTTTAGAGCCAATGCAGAGCGTCACGAAAGAGGGTGGGAGGCATGGGTCCTTGAAGCTATAATTTCCCTAGAGGTACTGTACAATCAGATTCCGGCTCCCTGGTGTCTTCAGGAAGCTCACGATCGCGGCGTGTGACCAGGATCCTCACGATCGGGGCCAGGGCCCTGGTCTCACCGAGTGGAGAAGCTGGCATCGAGACCTCTCTTGGGTATATAGCATCCAGCACACCCTTGTCTCTTCAGGCCTCCCCACGGCCCATCCAGGCGATCGTTGAGCCATCCAATCCGCTCAGCCTCTGCGGCCATGGAGGCGCGGCTCGCACAACCGGTGTGCAGGGGTGTCTCTACCCTTGCTTCTCTTAGTGCAGCCAAGGCCGCATTAGCTCTATCCCGGCCTTCTTGTTGTCTCTTCTCTCTGCCGTCCTTGTCGCCTCGCCTCGATGCGGCCAATCAACAGTTCGGGGACCTACGACGCCAGTGTGGGAGCCATTTGCTGGCATCCTGATTTGCTTCTCGCCAGGCTCAAAAGGGGCAGTCATGCCGTCTGGAACGTCGTCAAACTCGCTCCTGTCACGGCCTCTTTGGGCACTGGGCTTCCTCCCCCAGGCCTGCTTTCATCTGTCCTGATCTTCATCGCTTCTTTGATTCTCCCATCGTCTATATCTCGAGACATTGGCCGTGCAAAAACCTGCTTGGGTCCACGTCCGGCCTTCGCACTCTTCCCTCTTTCTACCATCCACCCCTCCTTCTCACTCACTTCAGCTCTCGCTCGTCCTCTGTTACTCTTCCTCTCCTCTGACTCTCCCTCGCATTCGGTGCGGAGTCGGGTGGGTAGCACAAAACCAGGCCATTGGCTTCACGATCCTTTGGCTCTCAGGCGTAGGGTGGCCATCACACGCCAATCACAGGCACACCAGCAGCTTTGGCATAGAGCAAAGTGGCCACTAGTTTTCAGCCGAGTCACCACCCTCCCTGGTCTTTCGTTCTGGCACCCACCACCAAAGAGGCAAACATGGGAAATCTCATCGTTCCGTGATTATTCATCTTCCTATTCCAAAAACTGCAAGACCCTCGCCTGGGAGTGGGACTTGAAAGCGTTCAGATAGAGACCACGCACGATAGCCCCTTTGCCTGTCTAAACCTACCTACCTACGCAAACTTTCTCGCAGCATTCTAGGCCCTTGGGTTGCCCAAGAGCTAGTAGCCGTCGCGGCACAGGGTTCTCATCCATAGCAAGGGCGACTGTCTTATGCTGCTGGTCCTTGCCTGTGACCCACCAGGCCAGCCACGAGCTGCACTACCCAGCTGTCTCTTTTGATTTGAATCCCGGTTTTGTTGACTGCGGCCCGGAGTACGCATAGTGGTACTGCTATACTGTCTTCGTAGCTCTGCCAGTTGGCTGCGCGTTGGAGAGCGGGGCGATTCGAAGAGCAAGCCATCGTCTCAATTTATCATCAATACTGAGGTTGGCATCGACGTGAGCAGAGGTTTCACTTCAGCCTCATGGCTGGATAGGGGAAGCCCCCCCCCTTTAGGAAAAACAAAATCTCGCAGCGCTATATTTATTATCTACTCTATTGCTCCGTACACAGGAGCCGGAGTTTTTCAGGCTCAGGGCTGCAGTTTACGATACCCAAAGTTGGCAGTAATAGAACCAGCGCACACCATGCAGCCGCTTCAGGCCACACATCTCTTCACATTTGGGCTCCCATCGGCGCCTGTCTCTCTCTCTTTGGAAAGCTTGGTCCTTCAATACCTTCGTCAAGCTTCTCAGAGTGTAGAGCAAGTGGAGATATTGTCTCCCTTATCGTCTAAGCCAAAATGCTCGTCCTCGCCTGACGATGCCGCCGCCTTGTTGACGGAGATGGGCGATTATTTGACCCGGACCGCGATGATATGGGCATATCTTATTGAATACCTTATCAAAGGATCTCATATCGATCATGTCACGCTGCAAATTCTCGAAAACTCTCGAGCCAAGACTAATGTTGCAGATCTGTCCGAAGCCGCTTCGCTGGACATGACTCTTGGTCGCCTCCGGTACGTGTTTTACTGTGTTTGTCTCCTTGCTAGGCCTACAAGTGTCGGTATAGACTAACAATGCCATGATTCTAATATACAGAAAGATGCGTGATTTGGCGATGCAGCACTCTAAAGATATTCAAACCATATGGAAGCTTGGGAGCCACCGGAAGGCCAGTCTATCATGCCTAGTTGACCCCCAACCGTCTTCATCGTTACACGGGGAGACCCCATCCTCAGTTCCATCGGCAACCCCTTCAGAGTCTTACTCAAGGCCAGAAGGGTTCAGGAGTACGTCGCATACAGCCGAACGTCGTAAGCAGATTGCGGACGCGGTAGCTTTACTGAAAGATGGAGCAACAACAGTGGGAAGACCAGCACATACACCATTGCCCTCGCTGCCGCTCTTACCACCAGGTATATCACTCGATTTGCCGCCGATACGACCTACACAGCCACCCATATCTGCTCCACTAACAGCATCGCCGCCGCAGCAACAACTGCAACGACAGGAGCAACTGCAGCGACAAGAGCAGCTGCAAAGACAGGAACAGCTGCAACGACAAGAACAACTCAAACAAAAAGAACAAGAGAAGCAGCAGAAGCAGAAGCAGAAGGCACAGCAGCCACAGCAGCAGCACAGGGGGCAGAGGGGGCAGCAGCAGAGAGTGCAGCAACAGAAGCAAAAGCAAGCAATCATGGCATCAACCCGAATATTCCTTGCAAAAGAAGGACCAGGTTCAGGAGCACGGGCAAGGTCGATACTACGAAAGCTAGTACCCTTGATGCCGGCACCGAGAAGGCCACTGGTGAAGAAGTCAATGCCGAAGAAGTCTGGCCCAAGGCCGGTGAGGATATTAACGCCAATTGTTGCTCCGGCTCCTCCTCCGCCGCCACCACCACCTCCACCAGTCCTTACTCCTCCTCCCCCTCAATGCCGGCCTCTTCCTCGCTCAGCAGAAGAGATTGCAATGGCCGCATCGGCCTCTGCGGCATTGGAAAACATGATTGAAGAAGAGGATGAAGAAGACTCGGATGAGTATTCCGACGACGGCCTGTTTGCAGGCATCAACTTGAAGGCTTTGAAACAGCGCGGTAAAGGGAAATATTACTGTCCTAGAGGCCATCGCTGCGACAAAGGCGGCGTTGATAAGAGTGGAAATCTGATACTTTTCGACCGTAACTCATCTTTTGCGTACGTAACAAACTTTTCTCCCAGCATCATGGCAAGCCCAACTCTCTGTCCCCTGTCTTGCTCTTTCATTTCCATCTTCAACCCCGGGAGATGCGAGAAAGAGATGCATTAGGACAGGCGCCATGTGCCCCGGCTAGCACGTTTGCTAATGTATTCATGCAGGCAACATTGCAACAAACATCGCAAGCCCTGGAGGTGTGATGTGCCTGGCTGCCCGAATCCTCCCAAGAAGCGCCGGTTTGCGCGCCGTGACGGATTGGAGAGGCACAAGGCTACAGTCAAGCATTATTTTATGGCGTAAGTACATGATGCTACACCTGCTTATCTGTTGAAACCAATCACAAGTCTTTGTAGGCAAGAATAAAGGCAAACAGGCCAGACTTGCCCAATACTCTCATCGTCTCAATCAATAGAAAAGAGGGGCTGGAGACACCGAACCGCCAGAAATAGAAAGAGAGGGCAATCGACATGGTCCACATGTGACGGGCAGAGTCCGCCCGCAGCTCTATACTCGTACGAGCAGCACAAGCATGAAAGATACATGTACAGGGGCCAACCCGGCGTCATGGCACATAGTCTACTGTACGGCTCAGCAACTACAACAAGCTCGACGCCTTCCGAAGGATCAGATCAGGCAAACAAACGCACGGCCAACAGCCTGAGGCCTGGCTCGAGTCGGTGAGGCTTCCCCGTCTCCACGTCAGCGGCTCTCCCCGAGTCCGCGCTCGTCTAGCCTCGACGCCGTCCATCTGGGTGGATCGAGCTATAGGCGCCGGTCTCTGTCACCCGAAGTCACGGTACCCATCTTCCCGTGGGCGCTAATAATAGGGTTGCCAGTCAGTTGTTGATGGTAGTCTAAACTAGGGGATCACTGCTGGTTTGCTGATCTGTCAGACTATCGATATTGTGTGGCTGGTCTCTTATTTTTTTTTTTTTTTTTTTTTTTTTTTTTTTTTGCTTTTGCTTATTACTACTATTACTTTCTTTTCTTTTTTCTTTTCCTGTTTTTCAGCTCGGATTTCAGCTCGGAGTGGGGGGGTGTTGTTTTCTTTTCTTTTCTTCCTATTTAGCGCTATTGTTCTTTGCTTGAATCGGGTTTAGCAACAGGATGGAAAAAGCACAACTTTTGGGTTATACGAGGATACACGATGGACGACAAAACAGGACTTTTGGGACTAACAACCAAAGGGATGAAAAACGATCGGAAAGGGAAAAGTAGCGGGCGTTTAATTAGCTCAAGGGGCAGTTGCTCCGCATACACTGTTTAAACATCCTGGAGAGCTGAACTCTGGGATCTGCCATGCCTGTTCTTTAGCGATAGCCGGTCCGAAAAAAACAATAGATTTCTAGGTAACATTATTACGGCTAGTATCCGTACTAGCATCAGAAATAACTTGTTTCTCTTGACTGCTTAGACCCTCTGCTGCGCCCTTGTTTCTCTCCCTTGCTTGTGCCGTAGATGCAGGGTGAAAACCTGGTCGGGCTCACCCGGGTCCGGAGTTTGGGGGCGAAATTATACTGATAGTGCAGAGCTTACCAGGGTGATGGAAAAGTGTGTTTCGGATGCTACCTGAGGAGCGGCTGCATTCATTGGGCTCCAAGAGCATCTGGGATTACAATTGGCCTGGCCGTATTCCTGGAATCCTAGTTTCCAAATTACTACATACCGCATTTTGACCAAAAAGCAAGATTTCCTTAGTGCTTCAACGCCGTACGGAGAAGGCCTCTGAAAAGGGAAATTGAGTGTAAGAGATTGAGTGTTGGGCAGCGTTTTCAACGCCATCCCATCCCAATGTATGCCTAATGTTTGCCATCCGAGCCTCGTTTACATCCAAATGGTCTCATGATGCTTGATCGAGAAGCCGAATATAGTAAAATTTGTCGGCTGTTGCATGGGTGAACCCCCACATCTCGTTTGTCGGGCAAAGATGCCGCGAAATGCCAAGATCGTCGCGAGCATCTTCATGCATATTCGTTGCTGATATCAGATAGATGCCTGCTTTTTTTCTAGCCTGGCATACATAATATTTTTTTTATTGAGAGGAAAAGGGAAATGAGAAGCAAACTGCAAGGTCACGCGGCCCACGCCACCGACTGCGCTGCATGCTGCACTCTGTACGCTGTGCATGGCACATTGCATGAATGGTGGTATTTTGAGTATGGCAGCAGATCGTTTTTCTTGACCGGTGAAGGACGCCAAGTGTACTCAGCAAATGAGAGCGTCAAGTTTGCTGCCAGGTGCATATGGTGTAGGCGCAATGACAACAAAGTCTGCGAGCCGGGTGGATCTATATGCACCTGTGTGTGTCTGCATGCATAAGTGCCCAGGTACAGGTACGAGAGCCGCTCAAATGCTGCATCTCAGCACTTGCGCGTTCTGTTGACGAGCTCGTGAAGCAATGCGCCGAGTTCAAAGTCCTGAGCAGCTGATTGCGTGGGGGGCACGGGTGGATGGATGAATCCTGGACTCGGGCAAAGAGTATCTTCCACACTGCAACGTGATCAATGTGATATGCACTTTCCTGAGACGCTGAAAGTACCTCCAATGCAGTTGAAAACACGGTGCAATGCAGTTGAAGTATCGAAAACGACAGAGTGATGCAAACAGCAGGCCAAACGTATCCAAAAATCCTAATGGCCAAGCCATCCTGTCCTCTACGTCCCATCCAAGGGTTAGTTACCAGGACGACAGGCTGCTGATTACACTGAGACAATGCCTATTCTCCGCATCCTCTTGCCTTTGCGTTTGGTAACAAGTAACAAAGGTTTCTTGTCATGGATACATGTAGAGTGCGCGAAGACATAGGCGGTTATACGAGGAGAAAGAGGCCGCCAAGACGCCTTTATTGCCTACAACTGAGATGCGGTTTGTGGAAACAATATACGTTGACGTTCACCTACTTTATTAACTGTTAATAAGAAGGACACCAACGATTACAATCAAAATGACCGCTCGCGTATATTGAAGCTCCTTTCAATACATGTTGATATCTGACGCAACCTATGGTAACCGGCTTTTCTCGTCTTCCCTGGTGACTCGACAGTCCGAACAAGTATAATCAACTGATGATTACTGAACTAGAATATGCGAGACCAACTTGTGTTTACCCAATATCGATCGATGTCCACCAAACCGTGAAACAGATACGAAGGAAAACAAACGCCAACCACAAGAAGGAGGGGAGCAGCATTTGATCCTGCTTAGGCTCTTGTCAGACGCCGAAGTCGGTCGATAGGTCTCCAGCATGTCGACGGTGACAACTTTTGTACAGCAGACGCGCGCCCCAGATCAATGGTATGGAGCGCGCAAGGCCTCAAGTTCGACAGCCATGCAAGTAACATGTCATGTCCAGAGCACCGGGTCTCTACTACCGCGGCGGATGGCGTCATGATGCATGTCGAGGCTGTGACACCGAAACTGGTCGACCGAGTTCTCTCGAGGTAAAACAGCTCCTATTAGCAATACCAAGGTGCAGCGGAATTTCTCCTCTTCTCTCCTTCGGATAGCAAACTCCAATCAGAACAGAACAACACAGCCTCAGGGATATGTCTCAATGCTGTCATATTACAACACCTCTACGTCTCTTTTGAGACGGCATCAATACCCAATTACATGTCCTCATGGCTCAACACACCACCATCTCGAAGCGTACTAGACCCACGGACTCTGCCCGTACCGATCATATTCAGAGCGAATGAATTTCGAAAGATATCGTGGCACGTGGCTTATGAACGGTGCGGGCCTAGAGTGCGTTGATGAGCACTAGGAGGAAAGGAATGAAACTCAAGAGGGAAACTAAGAACCTCATGGGTTGTCATCACACCTTTGTTTCTTTTGTCTCTTTTTGTTTTACCTGAATCCGGCACGGAAGCATTATCCTGTCTGGGATTGGAGGCAACCTCAGCACGCTGGCTTATACGTCACACAGTTGTCTCACGACGCTTTTGATTCACCGACTGCAAGACGACATGAGGTTTCTGCATTTGATATCGAGAAGCGAAGCTAAAACTGTGGCCAACGCTAGCAAACGGGCGCTCTATTACTTACTCTGTTGGTTCAAGTTGGATACAACCAACACGTTGGCCACAAAGCAGCCAGTAGCAGTTGGAGAGGCTCATCTCTATCCTTTTGCGAGAGCCGGGGCTGGCCAGCTCGGACAGAGGCCCCATGCCGTTTTGTTGCGAATAAAGAGGCGCCCTAACGCACACACACTTCTACACCGGTACCACTAGCTTGCTGCTGCAGAACGCACAACCAACATACATATATACATGTAAGGCAACACCCGTCGTCTATTGCCCGGCTACGTGTGCTCTCGGATACATGTGTCCTGTCCTGTCCTCTCAACAGACCGTGCAACACCTTCTTCTAACATTACCTATCCCTTGCTAAACAATATCAATCAGGATCAGGCCTACCGAGGTCAGGACGTGCTCAGGAGTACCCACAGCGCCACAGCGGGATCACAGCGGTTGAGCGGGTACGAACGACCATGCATGCCACCTGTGGAGAAAGGTCACTTACTTGAACAGTAATGGCAGAGACAATGGATCCCCTAAGGGGGGAGGGGCTGATGGGTCCGAAGCTTGGCCCTTGGCTTGGGGCGATCGCTAGATGGGCGATGGGGGGAGAGATGGGGCGTGGGAACAAGAAAGACGAGGGGCGAGAATCGAAAATAGGAAATCGGGAGAAAAGAGACAACAAGGAGATTGAGTTTTTGCCTGGAGTCGCACTCTTGGTCCGTCTCCACCGCAGCCGCCGGACGTGTACTGCTACTGCTCCTGCTAACTGCAACTGTTTGCTGGTCGTTGTAGTGCTACAACTTGATGTCTCGGAAACCAGCTGGTAAAAGGCAAAAGGCAAAGGGAATCATAACAGAACTGGGTTAGGACGACACGGATCAGACAAGGCACTAGTGAAGCAACTCGGTACATGGACTCTGGCTCTGAAGTTGACTCGCCCGGGTGTGTTCCGATGATGGGAGGCAAGCAGATCGGAATAGAATACACATCATACACTGTCTATATTCAGGTATCATGTATGCGGACGTCTTTGTGCATCTGAGTGCGCCGAGGGGCAGCAGCTGCGTTGGCGAGACTTGACTTACATGTACTGGGGCCTGCGGTCAGAGAGTACAAGGACCTGCTGCCATTGAATTGAGCTTTTAATTGCTTCCGGCCTGGAGTCTCCACTACCCTGCCAGCAATTGACGCCGGTCCTAGTCCGTGTGTGCCCGTATTACTTGCTGCTTGCCCAGAAACGACGAGCACACACCACACGGTACCAATATCCGACGCTCCAACTTGGCGCGCAGCTCGAGGCCTTTGACGGCGCCTAGCTCGGCTCCCATACAATATACGCCGTTGTACATACAGGCACGGGTAGAATAGAGGCCATCAACTGCATGCGAGTTCCATATTTTAGTCCCCAGGCATCGCATCCGTGGCTGCAGGCAACCTGCTGCTGGCACAATTTAGCCTCAAGCTTACACGTAAACGGGAGGTACCTGTCTAGGCCGTCTTGGGGATCGATCGAAATCTCTCTATCCCCCTGCTCCTTTTTTTTCTTACAGTACCTACTCCTAGTGTCTCTCTTCTGCTTTTTCCTTTTTCCTCTCCTAGAGAGCAGAGCTGATGTCTATCTGCATTCCGCGTCAACTGATACCAGCATTACACAGCGCTAACTAACTACACGCCCCCAATTAGCAGAGCCAGAACTGAGTCCCGACAGGCCCTTTGTCGTCTAGTTCCGCTCCATGACTGCCTCCATTCAAGTCTTTGCTCTGCTTTCAGTCCTCATATATCCGCCGATGCGACCCTCCAGCCCCAGCTCCCGCTTCCGCCAGCCGGAGCAAGGTTCACTTGCCTCTACCTAGTTCCTCCCTACCTTTGGAACTATCTCCTGTTCGTACAAGCCCCGGTCTTGGGGAGATACAGCTCAGGTGCTGCCCAGGCGGTGGCCTCGGCTTCGCCATTATAGGGCCATTAATGCGCCGTCATATCATACTCCTCATACGACTCTTGTCCCCTTTCTTCGGATCTGCAGCTGTGGTTCTATTTTTTTTCTGCCGCTTTGGGATCACGCTTCCCTGTAGGCATCCGAGACTCTCATCCCCACGCAGTTGAGGGTGAACCTTGAGCCACCAGCTTGGAGAAATTCCTTGGGCTTGCTCTCGACACGTCAATCACTTTTGCTACAGGCTCCCGATATCGTTGGGCTCTGGCCAGCTGACTCCCCGATAGCATGGATTCCCTACATTCTTTCCTTGCTAGGGTGTGTCCGCAAGTGCGAGGGCATCAACACACCACTTGCTCTTCTGTGGATCCTGGCTCATTGCTTTTTTTGTTTTTCGTTTTTTCTCTCTCAGTCTTTTATGTAAATTGTCAATTTGAGTTTTCTGCCCCCAATTAGACCCTCGTTTGCCTGACGTTGTGCCTGAAAACTCTGAGTATAAAGTTCAAGCCACTGCCTCCTCTAATGGACTCAACCTCTCAAGCAAGTCAGAGCGAACTCTTCACCATCTCGAAGAAGACTTGGAACTCCCACATCTCATATATCATATTGCTGTTTACACTTGCATTTGATATATCATCTTCTCGTCTAATTCCATCTCCAACTCTGCTATATCTCTTGGCTTGCCAGTATAAGCTTATAACACACAAGGACTGATACTGTCCAAAATGCAAATCTCTACAAACATGTCAGAGGCCCTCAAGTCGGGATCTTCTCCCCCGTCACCACAGCTGACAATGGACACTGAGCCAACGTCACCTGTTTCGTCAAACTCTTCCATACACAGCGAAGTGTCGTCAGTTATCATTGTTGGCGCAGGAAACTTCGGCGCCGCCACGGCTCTGAGTCTCGCTAGGAAGGGAGGTGTCAAGGTCACTATTGTTGATACCGCCCCCTACCCGAACCCCAGAGCCGCTTCACACGATATCAACAAGATCGTGCGGGATGATTACCCAGACAAGCTCTACATGCAGATGCTTATGAAGGCCATGCCCATGTGGCGTGCCGATAAGCTCTATAGCCCCTGGTACCATGAAGTTGGCATGCTAAGAGCCGACGCATCCGACTTTGGTGAAAAGAGCATTGCGTCGTACAAGGCCGTTGGAGTTGCCAACGACGCAGAGTTCTTATCAGTCGACGAGGTGCGGAAACGCTGGAACGGGGTTTATGCCACAGCATGCTTCGGTACCTTGGACAAGATCTTGTTCAACCCCACAGTGGGGTATGCGGAAGCAGACAAGGCCCTGGAGGCCGTTATGCAAGCTGCGGTGGACTTGGGGGTTGAATACGTCGTTGGTGAGATGAAGTCTCTCGATCTCGGCCCCGACGGCCAGTGCGTGGGGATCGAGCTCACCAACGGCCAGACCCTGCAAGCCGACAAGACCTTGCTTTGCACTGGTGCCAGGACAGGCTCTCTCCTGGTCCAGAGCGCTCCCGAGAACAAGAATCTCCATATCGGTGACCGGCTAGTTGCAACAGGAGCCATTAGCTTCTGTTCCAAACTATATGGCGAGCAGAAAGAGAAATTCGCCGGTGTCCCTGTGCTGAAGAACTGCCTCCCTGAAGTTAAAGGTGCGTTTTATCGGGAAATGCTTGAATTTCCTAATAGACTTCCCTCCCCTCCTCCCGTTCTCCACTTCCTGGGATAGGAAACCGGGATACAAGGATTACACTCCTGTGCCCATGGATATACTATTCATACGACTGCATGAAACATCTGCTGACCATACAAATGCAGGCGAGGGCATGTCAATCCTAAAAGATGGCACCATAAAGTTCAACTGTGATATGTGCTTTACCAACTACGTCAATAACCCCATCACTGGCGAGAAGATGTCAATGGCTCCCGAGGTGTCAGCCTACAACACGTGGACGGGTCCAGACTTTGTGCCCTTCTTCAAAGAGCGTGCCAGGATGACATTTGATGGTCTGTATGGCAAGGAAGTTGAAAATCTGTCCATTGAGTCATACCGTATCTGCTGGTAAGCATCCAAATTTCCCGCCGCAGTCATTGAAAGTACATAGTACTTACACAAAAGTCTTCCAGGGATGCCTCTACACCGACTCATGATTTCCTCATTTCGCCTCACCCTCACTGTGATGGCTTATACGTGGCTACTGGCGGCTCGTTTCACGGTTGGAAATTCTTGCCAGTGATTGGTGACTACATCGCGGACATGCTACACGGCCTCCTTGGTGCGGACTATGCGGACCGGTGGGCGTGGGATCAGAAAGGCGGTGATGGACGCTCTGCCAATCCGACCTATCAAGTAGTCGGAGACTTACAGCAATGGATTTCGTAGGCAGTACGGACAAGTACAGAGAACCGGTGGTGGGAAAACACGCAGTTAGATTTAGACAGAACCCGGCAGGGTAAAAGACGTGCCGGGGGGCTTAGACATGGTTATCGGTATGGGGATGGGTATAAGTCATTGGATATACGATATACACGTGTATTTACATCCTTGTTGCAGTCACTGCTTTTGATATGTTATCTGTTCCATCTTTGACAAATTTCCTAAACTAACGGCAGGCGTTGATATACCATCGAGACATAATTTGCCAAGGCGGGCATTTGCCACGGCGGGCATTGAGACAGTTGGGTTGGGCTGCGGCCAGGATCGCAGCCGCACCGAAAACCAGGCGCAGACTTTCGATGCTGAGAATATGCCGGGTTGCTATGAATCGATTGGATCTAAAGCTTCGTAATTTTCACGGGTTTGCATGGATGATGACTTCGGCTAGGCCCAAATGGGCGGCGCTATTGGATGCCTTTTCTTTTTTCTCGTCTAATACTGATTATTCCGCATGATATCGTCAATCAAAGGCCTTCTGTTGGGAGATGTTTTTTTCCCACTGTTGGTAGGTATTCAAAAATAGGTCGGGTAGATGCCTTGCGGCCGTCCAAAGCGCCCGGTCTGGAGCGAAGGAGCCTCCTTGCCCCATAAAGGGGTGGCTGCGTTTGTCTTATTTGGGACGATTGTCTTAGAGTACGCCGTGTGTCGAGGCTTGGTCATGGAGCCTTGATAGCAGTGCTAAAAGCGAGGGCGAATCAGGACATCCAGATGCTGTGCTGCAAGCAGAATTGCTTTTTAAAAGTAGCTCCAGGTGCTTTTGGGCTTGGTACTTGCGAGCTGATATAAGTCATGCTAAAGCCAGGGGTATCTAGTTTGGTCAGTGACATCAGGCTGTTCAATCAATGTCGTCTCACTGAAATTGCGTCAAGCCGGTTGTGAGATTTGATAGCGCTATACAGTGCTGTGCGCAATAGTAGAATAACTCATAATTAACTGTACGATGTATATGCCATGTATCATATCATTTTCTGTTTTGTCTACAGGCGCGCAGCTTGGCTAATGCCGCCACCGTAAATGTGTGATGAATGAGCATGGGCTTCGGTATTGCTAGTACTGCGCTACAAGACAGAACTTGGTGCTATTCTCTTGCTGCCACGTCTTCATTTGTGAGCGGGGGGGGACAACGGTGGCTTTCATTCATATTCCGCAAGAGCAAATGAGATTTTAGTTAAGCGACGAGCTGAAAAGTCATACGGGGTTGAGTGTAACGGTATATACTACTACATAATACTAATATTGCGATCCGGCACAGCGTATTTGGCGTGGCATTGGTGGGCGCCAGGGTGTTTGACGATCTCGTTTAGTTTTCTCTTTCCTTTTTATACTGACTACGCGTGACCTATATTGATTTACCGTGAATTTTTGTTGTTGGCCCTTCCCCCTATCACCTCCCCGCGGTGGCTTTTTTCTAATTACTTCGCCTCGTTACCACTGTGGGCTGCTACCTCGAGGCGATGCCAAGAGGTAGCTGAATAATGAAGCATCCCCTCCCTTTACACTGGTATCAAGTGAAATTCAGTTACGAGACTGTGGCTGTCGTTTATAAGCTATTTGGCTGACCAGTTTGACAAGTTTGACAATGCCTACTGAAGTTACAATGCTCCTGGCACAGTCCATATCACAGCCGCAGAGCAAAGGTATGACCAAAAATGTGCGTATTGATACGTTGTTGGATTGTGTGTGCGCGTAAATACCAGGATGCTTTGGACAATTTGCAGATTTTCAGCTTTGACGGGTGCCCATGACGTACCAGGATGCCGACATTCCAACAACCCTGGAAAATACGGAGGTGGCTCCGGCAATAAGCGCAGTGTTATTGGCTGCGTTGCATTGTAGCCTATTAACTCGATGTATCATTCCAGGCAAGTTTCAACACCCTGCTATTTCTCTCATGGGGTAATTTCACTAGCAAGACCTCTTCAGAAAGGTCTCTCTGTCACTTGTAAAATGTGTACTAGCTCCTGTATCACTCATGCTCCAGCTGTGAATATGTGTTCACCTGCTAATTCTAGTGTAAGATAGACATGTGCAAAGGCAACAGGAAGAAAGCATATGCTTTCACTTTCTAAGGCCCTTGGGCAGTGTTGATGTATCATAGACAAAGGGCATCATGGGAAGTCAAAGAATACTTGCGTATATGCATAGCAGCGCACCTCCACGGAATTGTTGAAACCTGAGAAAGGAAGTACAACCCCGGTGCCAAGAAGAGACAACAAGACTCTTGCGTAAATTAATTTAAACAGGAGAAATCAGCCCCCAAATTAAACATGGTATCCGGGAACTAGGCAAACCAAGAGCTAAATGTTTGGCAGGGGCAGCATCAAGAGAGTGAAACAAGTAGCGTAAGTTTGAACGAATAAGGCAGGTATTTTATCACCTATCTGCAAGGAGCAGCGTATGTGCGTACTATAATTGCATTCGATGACAGCCAAAGTTCACGAAATAGATATCATACGGTGTTGCAAACCGTTCTCTCTTTTTTCTCTTTATACGTTCACCCCATCCAAGATTGTTGTCTCACATTGTTGTCTCGGGCTGCTGTCTCGGGTTGTTGTCTCATCGGCTACAGCATCGCTGCTCCTGCGGCCCAAAGAAGGCATACTGTAGGCTTGTGCTCCTGCTTGACATACTCCGCATATTCAGATTACATGTAATAAAAATAATTTTCAGTAGTCTCGCTGAGATGCAAGCCATAATGCCTCTAAGGACCAATCTGTCAGAGTACAATATGCACGGGATAGCCAGATGACATATCACATCCCCCAGACATCCTAATGTCCAAATAGACGAACGATACGTCATGCTTGGCACTATGCTCTACTACCGTAGCCGTTGTTATACTATTTACTTTTCGGCTGCAGCCACAGAATACTTAAGCACTTCCTTTCAGCTGGACAAGGGTCATGTTATACCAAGCAAGGGCGTGAGCATCAGAACACTGCGAGTAGTATTGGTTGTTTTCCCGGGTACTGGTTCTAGGATTCAGGGAAGTGGCAATGCTAGAGGCCAGAGATATGCCCCCTTACTTATCGACCGAAGCACTATGAGCGGGCGTACCCGACATCGGATGAGGAGTGCGTTTAGACGCAAATATAGGTACATGCATGATTACCCATAGGGGCTCATTTCGATCCATATCTTCCACTGATTGCCACAATCGCTATCTATACCTTCCTAGGTCTTAGTGTATGGTCCCAATATTTGGTCCTGTTCCACATAGCATCTACAAGCGGCTATCCCAAAATAGAAACTTGGGTAGATAAATTGCACACTCAGAGATGGGATACAAATAGGACATGGACATAGACATTCGCAAAGGTAGTTAGAGTTAACGGCAAGGAACTGTACAGTAACATGAAAGTTTTTCACTATCTAGCCACGCATAGTCCGTCCCGTCCACCTGCGTGAAGTTGGATCCAAGCCAGTCAAGCCAACGCAAGGATCAAGGATCACCGACAGCACACCGCTTCAGGTCACCGATAACATGACCACTGCTGCAATGTAATGATAGGATCAGAATCTTTCAACAATTTTCAGCTCGTGTCCACCTGGCGTCAATTGTGGATCTTGAAGTTGTCAAATACAGGACTCGTGGGGGAGGGGTGTGGCGGCTCAATACATTGCAGCCATCCGAGAAAAGGGAGGCTATCTTGAACTTCCCGGTTTCTTTTCCTTCCCTGGTAAACAGAGGGCCGAGACCTTACTTGTGGATCAAGACCCTCAGTTGAAGGGGCTGAACAGGCAAACAGGGGCGTCGGATATGTGGCTAAGCTTCAATGAAACACCAGTGGAATGCGCATCTAGACAAGTAGGGAGTCAGTCGATTATTTTGGGGGCTGATATATAAAACACTAGTTCTTATGAGACCAACCAAATGAAATATAGCTGCAGGGCGAATTGATGAGCAATCGGTCTGGAGTAGTCTTGTGGTTTAGTGTATTACTATTCAGCTTCCGATCTCATCGTGATCAGATCGGTCGGGAGATCGCCCGTAGCAGCTCCACGTTTTGGGCATTGGTGGATAAGGCGGAGCTACCCTGGAGAGATTCCGATTTCTGGTAATGAATCGAATTCTAGAATAGTACGGTCTTCTTGTTATCCGAGGCCGTATGGATAAGTGGTAAATGCTTGTGAGACAGACCATGTGGTGTTTGGTCCGCAAATAGATGGGCAGTTTGCGAGCTTCAAATGTATGCCACATTACGCTGATATTGTTGTATAACATTACAAGTCTCGTGTTACGACTTCAATGAAGAAACGTACAAATGAAAACGACCATTTAAAATAGAACAATGGTCCATTCATGAATTGCGGCCATATCCAAGTCAACACACATCGCAACAGAGTGGCATAAACTCAAACAATGCGCAAGCCTGGCCTAAATCATCCTTGCTTGATAATAAGAGCGGATGGCTGAAAGGAGGCGCAAGTTGACAAAGCCAGTTAGTTGAACCTCCGAGTTACCCATGTAAACTGAAAGTGCAACTGGCTTTCAATTCCCCTGAGCTAATAATTGCCTAGGCTGTTAGAATTTCATTAGCAAGCATGCTACAAGTGAGACAATGCCGTCTAGAAAATTAGTAGTGAAGCGGATCTGGGGTTCAGCTTAAGAGCGTGCAGCAATTCAATGTCGCGCATTGTGAGCTACCTATGGAATTATACCCTGTACTATCATGACGCATATCAACAATCAGCAAAGAATGATAGTGTGCTCTGCAAATACGTTATCATTGAAGATAGCATCGCTGGAATTTAAGCATTTTCTTCCATTGCTAGCAGAAAGGCTAAGCAGCGCCCAAGTGCTTACCTCCTATCTGCGGCAATAAGGCGATGGCGTGCGAGCGCCTGAGATTCGCGCCATGGAATTTGGGTGTCTCAACGACTGGCCACGGGCGGCCTTGTCTGCCTTATTAATGGAACCAATCGCGCAATAAACGTTTTGGCTGACGAGGACGCGTCTTGTGTGTATGTCATGCTGGCCCTGGATGGGCATGGGATCTCCGGGATGACAGAGTACATTGCCTCTCTAGCTTTATCAGCGCCGTAAATATGGCTCTGGGTAGCAATGGGTATTGTTGACGATCCGAACTGGCCGTTGGGCAGTAGAGCGCTTCTTTTTGCCCTTTTGTGCCTGATAAGAGGAGAATGAAAAGAGAAGGCTATTCTTTCATCTGTTTACTTTCCTCGCTACAATATCTACTCAGGCTCAACTTTCAGCCAACAGTGGTGACAAAGCATACATCATGGCTGGCCATGATAGCAGCGACGATATTGGAGAGCGGCAGCCGCTGCTTCAAGCTTCTCCAAGTCCCTTACCTGCGGAAACAGATGACAACAAATATGATACGATAGCGACGTTGAGCGAAACAGAGAATGCCGGCGGCGAAATACAACCATCACGAGCTGTCGAAGACGACGTACTGCCAGAGACATCTGCCCTAGGCCGAACGCTAAGCTGGCAGAGTGCCTACATCATCGTGATATCCAGAGTCATCGGTAGTGGCATCTTTGCCACCCCCGGAGCTATTCTGCAGCAAGTTGGAAGCCCTGGACTGTCACTATTACTATGGATTGTTGGCACGTTTGTTGCAGCCGCTGGTCTATCAGTATCCCTCGAGTATGGATGCATGCTGCCGCGATCTGGAGGCATGAAGGTCTATCTCGAGTTCACTTATAGATACCCCCGGTTCTTTGCAACTACGTTGGTCGCCATCAACGCGGTATTCCTAGGGTTCACATCCAGCAACTGCATCATCTTTAGCCGCTACGTATTCTTTGCTTTTGGAGTGGAAAATGCAAGTGGCTGGGCAGCGAAAGCAGTCGCCACTGCTCTACTGGTGGTTGTGACAGCGACTCACGGGCTGGCTCCCAAGGCGGGCATCAAGATACAAGATTTCCTTGGCTGGGTCAAGATTGGCATCGTCATCTTTATGATTTTCTCTGGTCTCTACGTTGTACTTTTCCGGCCAACGCTAGATACCTCATCGGGCGGCAATCCCTTGTCATGGGATCACCTGTGGGACGACAGCGTTTGGAATTGGGGCGTCATTTCGACGGGGCTATTCAAAGTGTTCTACTCTTATGCTGGACTGGATAACATCAGCAACGTGCTGAACGAGGTCAAAGATCCCGTACGGACGCTACGTTCCGTAACACTGACTGCACTGGCTACGTCTTGCGCCATGTACGGGCTCATCAACATCGCATACTTCATCGTGATTCCTATTGATGAAATTAAGGGGAGCGGAGAACTCATTGCGGCGCTCTTCTTTCGGCGTGTATTTGGTGAGCAAGTCGGTAGAACGATTTTGCCAATGGCTGTTGCTCTCTCTGCGGTAGGAAATGTTTTTGTTGTCGCATTTGCAATGGTAAGTTTCCATGTTCCCAAGTCATAGATGAAGGAAATGTTTGATGTTGAAGAACTTGGGCTGACTCTATAATCATTAGGCCCGATTAAAGCAAGAAATTGCCAGGCAGGGCTTTCTGCCTTACTCGGAAATCCTTGCATCTACAAAGCCATTCAACTCGCCTCTAGGAGGCCTTATTGTCAACTTTGTTCCCTCATTGTTGGTCATTGTGCTGCCGCCAACTTCAGAAGCATTCTCCTTCATCCTCGACGTGGAAGGCTATCCAGCTCAAGTCTTTAGCCTTGCTTTGGGCGTTGGTCTTATTTGGTTGCGATTTAAGCGACCTGACCTGAAACGACCTTATAAAGCATGGTTATTCACTATTGTAGCTCGAGCTCTCTTGAGCTTTGCACTTCTTGCGGCGCCCTTCTTCCCTCCGAAAGACAGACCTTCTGGAGGACTTTGGTACGCAACTTATGCAGTAGTGGGGATGAGCACGTAAGTCAATTTCTCAGCCCAATACCGAAAGGGTATATGAAAACTAATATTTTCTACTAGTATCGTGGCCGGTGTTCTATACTGGTACGTCTGGACTATTCTTTTACCCAAGTGGAGAGGCTACACACTGGAAGAAGAGACAGAGGTTCTTGGTGACGGGACGTCTATTACACGACTCGTGCACAAATACGAATGAATTAGCCATCATCACTTATCTCGGGAATGATAGACGGATGTATAGTAGAGAAGAAGTTTCAGTTCCCATATTTTTGGGTTTAAGACTATAAGCTGAGCCCAAGACCTAGGGCTGTATCATGGCAGGCCAGAGCAGCTATTTTTCACTATTTCATAGCATTGATTAATCGAAAGATTTATGACTGGAAGTTATGAAAGCAATGAAAATTGATACAAAATGGGTAGTTAAGATGCAAATTCAACTGCTCTCTCATTAAACCGATGATCTCCGATGATCCCATCCATCATCCATCCATCACAGGTTTGTAAGACGAGCTGTAGTACGTAAGCTTTGGAAGAACTAGAATTTGTAATACCAAGTTGATTCACTGATTTCGCTTAAAGTCTAATTGACACATCACATCTACCCTATTTCCGAGCTCTGGCAGCTGTCCCACGCTCTTACGCCCTGCTCGGGTCGAACGATAAATGTAGAGTTCATAATAACGGATTTCAAATCAAGTTGCCTCGGACCAGAGAATTGAGGGGAAAATGCTGAGACTAATCTTGATTATGAAACAGTGCTTCGATTGCGTTGGATAAGTAGGACCCCATTGGGTGATCAATTGCCTTGATGAATGGCTGCCAAAAATGACGTGCTCGCGGGGAATGTGTAGAGCTAGATAGACGTGACTCCGTGCAATGCAACTATATAGGGCACCTGGACCCGGAAAATGCTGTAAAGTTTCATAGCACATATACATTCTTATAATTGGAAAATTAAAAACCTCCTGATTTCAACTATCTTGTAAAAGCCAGACTAAAAAAAAAAGACAACAAGAGACAATGGCAGCAGCAGCGGTTCAGAGCGTCTCAGCCAGCTCTGGCTTTGGCTCCGTCCAAGGAGTTCAATTTCAGCCACTTCTTGACCAAAAGAATGTCCAGCAGAAGATTCCAAGGCACGACGTAGACACAACTCTTAATTTTCACAAAGATAATGAAGACGGCTCTCCTCCTACTCCCCAGTACGCTGGGAAGGCCGCATCATTTAATGAGCGACCGACTGAAGAGCGTAAAGTGACCATCCGAGATGTTGCGGGCCAAGAGAACAAGTACACGCTTGACAAAACTGGATTCCAGTTTCACCGCCATACCTCAGTCGAGAAGGATTTTGTGGACGATGAGCATATCAAGGCACATTACTACCCAGAGACGGAACAGCTTCTCAAGGACGTGTGAGTGTCTCTTCGACTTCTTCTCGCTCCTTTCTTCTTTCTGTACGAACTAACTCTGTTTTAAGAACCGGAGCATCCAAAATCTTCATTTTTGATCATACTATCCGCCGCCCTCTCCCCAGCGATGTTGCTGGCTCAAACTCTAACGTTCTCCGTGGCCCCGTCAACCGCGTCCACATCGACCAGTCTTACAGCGCAGCTCTCTCTCGTGTTCCATTCCATCTTCCCGAGGAAGCAGATGAGCTTTTGAAGGGACGTGTCCAGCTAATTAATGTTTGGCGCCCGATCCGACAGGTCCAACGAGATCCGCTGGCCGTTGCTGAAGCACACTCGGTTGCAGAGGAGGATCTCGTGCCTGTGCCATTGATCTATCCTAACCGCAAAGGAGAGACTCTCGGCGTGAGGCATAATGAAGCCCAGAGGTGGTTCTACAAATCTGGATTGACTCCTGAGGAGGTCCTCCTGATCAAGTGTTTTGACAGCAAGACGGATGGAAGAGCTAGACGGGTGCCACACACTGCATTTGTGGACCCAAGTGCTGCTGCTAATGCGCCAGCGCGGGAGAGCATTGAGGTTCGAGCACTAGTATTCCATCCAGATGATAGGGAGTAGATGTGAAGATGGAGATGAGTGAACTGCGGTGCTATCTGACGCTCATTCTATGCAATTGATGTAAAAACCAGACTGAGAACTTGTATGACATATTTGAATGAGTATGTATAGTAACTGAGCTGATTTCTTTTAAAAAAAAAATAATACAAACCGGTTATCTTCATCTGTATGGATATATCTCCGATTTTGGAGTGACGATTAAAAAGCTGTAGTAGTGCTCATGCAGTTCCCATCCGATGCGCAGAGTGCACTCAACGACGTCTAGGTATGCATTCAACAAAGGCGAAATGTACGCCTTTTAAATCAAACAAGAAGTGATTCTTATTTCATGTCTGAGAAAAATGGCCGAAAAAGTGCAATTTCTTATAAAGCCGCCATTCGTGGCTTGCTCGATTTCCTTACTGAGCATTCCATGTAGTGGGGAGAAATTATACATGTACTTTACCGTTAGGAAGAGCCCTTCCCTTTCTCCACCTGTTGACCTAGTAGTGCAAGGCTCGGCTATTGGAAGTATATTCGCTTTACTTGGATTGCTTGGAATGCATGGAAAGTTTCTCCTCTTTTAGATGAAATACTTACACTTAGTGGGCAGCGTGTATATTTGTATAGCTGTTTCGGGGAGTATTTAAGTCGCTCACGGCCCCGAGGAAGTAGAATGTCGTATAATTTTTATTATATTTTTATTATTCAAAAACTTTTTTTTTCGGCAGATAATACATGAACCTCGAAAATGGATGAACAATCTTGGCAAGAGGTGCCTGATGACACTAGCACCAGCACCGAAAATCGCCCTACACCCACGAGAACCCCCTCTACCGGTTCTGTGTCTATGCCTCGTAGAGGTAAAGGCATACAGAAAGATGGCATTCCTCGCTTAGAACTTCAACCTGGAGATGGAGGGCCGTTCTTGATTCGAACTCGACAAGAGCCGCACCTCTATCTCTCTTTAAGCTACGGAAAGCTGGTGGTTTTGCCTCGTCCCGCAGGTGGCAGCTACTGGGAGTGTGTTAAGAAAGACGGCTGGTTTGGCCTTCGCAACACCGTCTCCCACAGGTTCATTAGTCACGACAATCATGGACGAGTTTACGTGAAGGACCATCTCCTCACTTCCCAAGAATATTTTACAGATTGTAGGCATCCGAATGGTGGCTATATACTGAAGCAATTAAAGACCCTCACCAATGAACTAAAAGAGTTTATCTCAAAAGAAAAGGGACGATTGGACTGTATACTGAAGCAGGAACTAATGGAAATATCTATCTCAAAAAATGAAGAATCATTGGTCCACCAGACGGGAGGAGGAACGGCCTGGGATTTCATTGACAAAATACACGTTAGACAATATACGTGGCTTGATTGTCCCGGTATGAAAACTAAGGGGATATGGTCTTTACCAGGCTAACTTAGCTCTAAAATAGTCAAATAACTTACGTGCGAGGATAAATAAAACAAATTTTCTATTTTGGTAATAAACCTTTCCTGAGAGTCAACCTCAGGGCTAATGTCAAAGCAAGAAAAAAGCATTGCCATGGCACTCCGGCGCTTCGCTAGGAAACTACATGTTACGTATTGTTGTCTTGGCTGATGATTTTGGGCTTACAGTTAGTGCATGCTGAAGGTGAGCAGCAGTGGGCTCTTTGTCGTTAAAGTGATGCCTTCTCAGCATGCTGAGGGATAGTTATGTTCAGAACAAGCTCTGGATGAAGTAAGTCTGGGCTGAGGTAGAGCTGGTTTAGGCGGAGGACTGGTGGTACGTCAGGCAATGGACAGAGGACCGTCAGTGGCTTGCTTGACCTTTTGGGCGCTACTTTGTAAGGGGGTATGTAGACAATTGAGTGATTGTACTGTATCAGTTACACCTAATCTGTAAATGGCTGTCTTTTGCGTTTGCGTTTAAATTTAATGCTCGTCGAAGCGGTCATCTTAATATTTATTGTACAATAAGAGGCCAGACACTTATTTCCTGTGAGGGCCTGGATGCGTAAGCGTGGCACAGCTGAAAGAGCGAAAAGCCGCTTCTAGCCTTTACTTTCTCACGGGGGAAAAGTAACCCTGGGCATCAGTTTCTTAACTGTTAGTTTAGGTAGTAATGCATTAGCTATACAAAAATGCCTTTCCTTTCTGACTGAGGGAGATGATAAGCGGTAGGTAAATACTAGTAAGGAGCAGTGGGTTAGAAACCTCTTATGTTTGCTCTGTTATCAGCTGCTGATCTACTTGGGGTACTTGAAATTTGCTCGGTGTAAAGTCTAATCAGTAGGTACCTGCAGTAGCATCATGCTACGTACCTTGCTTGTGTAACTGGCGTGCATGGCTCAATGTTAAAGATGTAGGCGCTTATCAATTATTTCGGAAGGCCTATACAATTTAAGCTAAACGATTATACATCAAGGGGAAAAAGTATTGCATTTCAATCGACATATATAGTCCTCTGTGGGACGGTCAGCCTAATAAAGCAGTTTCAGAATCTACAACTCACTGTTTCCTTACTGTGGATTCCCGTACTTTAAAAACAGCCCTTCAGTTTCTGCACCTTTACCAAGGCTGAGCTACTGAAAGTATATTCGCTAAACTTTAGATTACAAGGAAAGCATGGAAAGCTTCTCCTCTCCTAGTAGGTAACTTGCCTTTGCCTACCCATTGTCGAAAAATATTTAAATCGCTCGTGGCTCTGGGATGTAGAATTTTGTAGAGCATTTTGAACATACGTGCACCTCGATAATGGACGAACACTCTTGGCAAGAAGTGTCTGATTATACCAGCACCAGCGCTTCGGAAAACAATAATCTCACACCTACGGATACTCTTTCAAATGCTTCTACATCTTTACCTTCGAAGTGGAGAAAAATGTCTCAAGATAATCACCGTACACGAGCCGTTTTCGCCGTCCAAGCATTGACGAATCAACCTATTTACCATGCTATTGAAAATAAATCACTCATGATTCGAACTCGAAAAGAGCCGCACCTCTACCTTAGTCTTTGCTACGGAGAGTTGAAATTATTACCCAAACCTGGTTCTGGTAGCTTCTGGGACTGTGTCAGGACGAGCGGCTGGTATGGCTTCCGCAACACTGTCTCCGGCACGTACCTTCATATTAACGGCACCGCGAACACAATTTGCGCGGAACAACGGCAACGTTTGGGCAGCAACTATTTTACGGCAGAGATGGACGTAAATGGTGGTTGCATTCTAAATGTATATAAAGCACCTTCTCATGAGCTACTGCGAGTGTCTGTCTCGGAAGACAGGAAATCATTGTCCACATTGGAGCCAGCGGGGGAGCCCTGGGATTTTATCGAAATCAAGTACGTTTAATACTCTGCATCATTCGCGCATCCCGATATGGCGCCTGAGAGATTGTGATGAAGTTTTTCTCAAGCTGATATTGCTCGAATAGTGACGTATAACTGAGGTGCTGAAATTAAATAATACAACTTTCAATTTTGCCAAAATTCGTTCAATCATGTACGTGCAAGGCCAATGTAAAGCGGCAAAAGGGCCCCAAGTCCGAACCGAAGCTGAAAGACGGCCATCCATAGATTCAAACTGTTTTTGGCAGGAAGGGGGGTGAGTGATTATGCAATGTATTGTGTGCACCCAGGACAAACTCTTGGCTGGAATGAAGCACAGCTGGTTTGGGCAGAGGGCTGTTAAAGATACGTCAGATCGACAAGGCAATGGACTCGGACTGTCAGTGAGTGGCTTGGCTATCTCAGCGCTGCTCTGCATGAGTATATACAAGAGTTTGTACTGTATTAGTTGGACCTGATCAATTCATGGTTGTCGTTTCTATCTAAATTAACGACTGCATAAATGGCCATTCTATTATTTTGTAATGTTCTGTTGTATAATCATTTTGAACTGAGGCCGAAAAGCTGTATGTATAGTCAATGGGTTTTGCTGTTCTAGCGTTTGAAGCTTGCCCGCTACAAAGGGCATACTGCAGCACCGTGCTACCGTGGTTTAATGCTTTGAGTACCCAGAGACCTATCAATAGCTTGACAACACCTGTTTCGCTGTCTGGTAACAGGATAGCATTTGATCTAAACTTATGAGAGGCTTTATGCTACATCAAGAGAGAAGAAAAAAGTATTGCATCGCGGCCGACATAGTTCTCCATGGGAAAGTTGGCCTAATAACAAAGCAGTTTTAGACCTCACCCGCTATATTAGTAGTCTACAGGACCGGCGCGTGTACCTGAGCGATATCGTTAGCTGCGAATCTCCCGTTCCTGGGCTGTCCCCAGCCATCTTATTTTTAGCTACCAGCGAAAAGTGAGAGACGAATACAGCAATGCCAGCCACCTCGAAAGCGAAAACCGCCATACCGCCCTCTAATATCAGCAACGGCTGCCCCTCCTCGCCCACTACGAGTTTGCAGTCATAACGCGCGCACTTGCATGTACAGGAGTTGCCGCATCGCATCGGTTGACCACCGCAGCCGTAGAACTGGCTGATCCTCTTCTTCTTCTCCTTCTTTTCATCTGTCACTTTTTATTCTTCTTTGAGCAGTCTTCATAAGCGGTGAGCGTCGATAGTCTCCAACGCAAGCATCCTGGTTCACGCCTCACCATCCCCTCCATCGACCGACGCACATGCAAGGGGAAGACTGATTCGACCGACATTCCTCAGCGAGATTCATCAATCAGTGCTCGACACGCTTCATCCACATCCGCGCCCGCAGTGGGGGCTTGGGCTCTTACACAGCAGCTGGTTGGGCGCTCAAGCAGGCCCTGAGGGGGAACCCGCATCGAGGACCCGGCATCCGACAGGGCGGTAGGGGCAGTTGATCGCCTCTGTTCTCTTCTAGGGCTCGGACGGGGCATTGTCTTGCGTATTGCCTTGTGCCGGTAGTGCCTATTGCAGAGTACCTACAAGTACTTGCACGACTGCGAGATACGGCACATCAGACGGTCTGTGGGTGGCCTGCCGAAAGAAGAAGAACAAAGAAGCACAAGAGAAGCTCCACACCGCATCACCTATCGGAACCAACAAGGCCCTGATCCGGTCAGCTGTGGCCCCTTGGAGTTTTCTCCTGCTCTCCGGCTATATACGCAGACTGGTCCTCTCCGACATTGTTATACACAGACGACCAGAAAGCACTTCCCACTACAGTTATTGATCCCTCGAATCTTGGCGAACCAAACAATATCCTACCGACCTCGATACGCAATTCGAAAAACGATTGAACAAAGGAATACGGAGAATCGATTGAGATTTCTAAAGAGCGTTGGAGCTTATAAGTGGCGGCGAACGACAATAAGGACGGGAGCGAGTGCAAGCCAGACGTACCAGTACTGCTACAGCCATCATGATGGCGGGATCACGCTCAATGCTGAGCGGCACCTCTGTCGTCTATGAGCGCAAGGTGGTAACCACGCATATTCGAACTTACAATTGGCCGCCTTTGCAGCTCAATTTCTGGATCTTCATCATGCTGTTGTGCTCCAGCACCATCATAGGCGTCTTTGGCAACTTCATCCAGATCCAGAACCAACTCAGGCTGCCCATTCCATGGTACGTGTTTATAATCCGTTCCCTCGTTCAATGGGCGAAGCAGTTGAAAGCTAACAGCATCGTGGTACAGGTACTTTCCCTACTACATCACGGTCGGCGCCATTGCGATCTTATTCATATTCGGCATCTTTTGGTTGATTGCTCAACGTCGGCTGCTGCCTGCCATTGTCATGATCGGCGCCTTTATGCTCTTCGTCATGTGGCTCGTGGGTCTCGTCGTTGTATCTCTCGAGCTCTGGGGACCGAACGGATCTATTCAGGGCACTTGTGATATGAACGTCTTCAACCAGAATCCCAGGGGCAAAACGCAGGAGACGCTGGCGTGGCTGGAGCAAAAGATGATCTGTCAGTGCTGGGACTTGGTTTTTGCCATGGCCTTGACGGGAGCCATCTTTCTGTTCTGGGTGATGATTATGGCTTACCAAGTCTTTGCCAGGTCATAAGTGTAATGACGACGGAAGAATGAAAGAGATGGAACGAAATGAAATAAAATGGGCAATTTTCTTGGTCGGAAGAATCAAGCTTCAAGGTTGAAATCTCCACCTCAGGAAGTGGCCAATAACGGAATCGAATCCTCGAAGCTTCAGCCACAAAGCCACAAGGCTGGACGAATCATCGGGAGGGACGACATGTTCTTATGCCATATTGACATGCTGGTTGGGCTTATCTGAATGTTTGATGTTTGACGATGCTTTCAAAACGTTTACATGCATTATGAGCGGGCGTTGGAATTTTTTTATTTGGCTGGAACGTTTGGATTGCGTTAGGGTCTATTATTTACAACTGGGTAATATTATTAGGTATATAGCGATAATAGAGAGGCAGCGCGTCGTTTACTAGTATATTGGAGAGTAGTTAAACGGAGTGGATCATCTGCAGCAGTAAATATGGAGGCAATTTCTGAACCATGAGACTCCAATGTAAACAAGAAAAGGGCTACTAAGCTGGAATTCGCATAGGTCATGTAGTGTGTAGCTGATACTGGGCATTGATTTAACATTTGGCCTATATTTAGGACGTCTTCCATGCAAAGCTTGGCATACGTAAATCGAGAATAAGCTATGATGCAAGATCAGCATCAGAGGACCGCACAGCCGTTTTCCCCAATTAAGCATTGCCTTGGTTGGAGATTCTGGTGGTTTTGGGTGGATTCCCGGATTTCGTATCACATGTTGGCACTGTACCCGGTTGACCAGGCTATGACGTATGCGGAGAAATGCAGCATCGCCGCAAGCCATGATTCGACGCGCCAAACTAGGTCGGAGATTGTTATCGAGGCACGAAGAACAGGTTCGTCATTCGCCCATTTCGTCAGCTACGATTGACCGGCCCATGAGCCATGGCTGCATGCAGAGATCTCGATTGGATCCCTGAATAAGCCACCGGTGAGGGGTGAAAGGGTATATATAGGAAGAGGCAGCCCTCTCTATTTGAATCTCAATTTCAGTCTACAACAAAAGCTATCTATACAAACTACTTTTCTACATTTTCCAAAATCTAAATCAATCAACCATGGATTTCGTCAAGAACGCTGTGCACAACAACCAGGGCCAGCCCGCTGCCCAAGGCGCTGCTGCCCCAGGCGCTGCTCCCCAGGCTGGAGGCGTCCAGAAGGAGGACTACGTCGACAAGGGTAATTATTCCTCTTTTACCCAGTCTACAGTTATACAGACAAGTGAGAGCAACATGGCTAATGCAACTGTTCCAGCTTTCGGCATGGGCTCCAAGAAGGCTGGCTACAACGTTGATCGCAACACTCAGGAGAAGATTACCGATGCCGGCCGAAATATGTACGAGAAGGTGACTGGGTAAGTGACCAGACTGAGAATCACCAAGAGGGTTCAGTAGAGAGTGCTAATAGTGTGCGGTACAGAAAGCACGTCGACCCCAAGTTTTCAAATTAAGCAAACGAGCGATGATTTATGCAACTATACTATAATAATGATCAATTAATATTACCCAACAATATTGCCTAATTCTCTACTTGTGACACTACAAATGTGCCTTCCACTTGTGATTTAATTGTCCAATTACCTAGGTGTTATAGTGATTGTTCATGTCTATACACATATAGATAATTTTTCTTGGCGTCCACAACACGCACTTATCGTACAGTAAAAGCACCAGGCCGTCGTCCGCTCTAAACCATTGATCCAAAGGCACCAGACTTTACATCTTCATCATCCCCATCGCCATCATCGTCCGACATCCTGCCCAGCATTTGCCCATACGTTGGTCGGAACGGCCACCTCATCCACGTCTCGACAATCTCGGCCCACTGCCCCTCGTTGATGCTCCTCGCGCTCAGCGACCCATGTCCCGTCATCATCGTTCCTCCACGCTGAATGTCCTTTAAGCTGGAGACCTCTGTTATCAAATCACCAAACCCGGGCCACAAGCCATCCATCGCCTTATGCACCGGTAGGAGCGTCAAATTCCACCAAGATCGTAGCATGACGTCGGATATGTCTCCAGCATGGTTGCTGTTGGGGCCAATCTGCCGCAGTAGAGGATGCATAGCCTTGGGCTGAATGTCCAAGAGGGCCGTTGGTGCATTTGGAAAGAACTCGTCTGCTTTGGCAGCGAGCGGTTCGTACGCTCGCCGATCCCACAGTAAGGCTGGGGGATCTTGGCGAAATAGGTGGTAGCTGTCTCGGAGGAGATTAAACTCCATCCGCTGGTTCTTCTTGAGATTATCAATCATCTCGTTCCACTCTCTATCAGCCTGCTCGAACGCGCCCGTGCCATCATCCTTCATAGCAGATATTCTCTCCCACCCCTGCAACAGTTCCAAAAATGATTTGTAGTGGTTGACTTCATACTTTTCTCTACTGCGCAAGAACCTCAACCGGTCGGATGCCTGCACGCTTTCCTCTACATACTCATGTTCGAGGTCTTCCAGTTCCTTTTTGAAAGGTCGAGAGATGTCAGGCATGTTGACTCCGGCCAGCTTCTTGCCCATGAGTCTCTTTGATCTCATCGAATCTTTGTATGTCTTCACCCCTCGCCCCCTGGGCACTGTGAGGCCCTGTGCTTGCATCCTGCCCAGTGTGTTGAGAGCAGACTCTTTGTTGATCCATTCGTCGCGCAGCGTATGGCGGCTCTCAGCTTCCAGCTCTTGCCCTGCCACTTCGTGAATCCACTCGCACGCCAGCTCGGCCTCGAACGAGCCTCGCTTGCGACGGTTGAGAGACTTTGGGATGAGTCGGCGCTTCTCTTCGTCATTCACCCATAGCAGCATTCGCACCAATCCGTATTTCTGAAACAACGACGACGACTTTATGCTGGACATGAACTGATACATGACCATGGTGCTCATGCTATCGAAGCCCAAGAAGGACTTTTTGGGGAATGTGGACAAGTTGGCCGTAACCAGGAGCGTATCGTTGCGCGTTGGCTCTGCTCCAGCAGAGAGAGCCTGTTGGTGAGAGAGTTTTGTCTCGACCATTTCGAAAAGATCCTTCCACACAAGACCGGATTTCGGTATCAGTTGGACGTTCTCCTTGGAGGTTAGGTCCTTGACAAATGGGCTGTACAGCTCGGCATCCAGGTCCATCATGATGTGATTTCGCGGCTCCAAAAAGCCATGAAGCTTGCGACTCCAGACTCCCGCGCCGGGATTCAAATCAATCAAATCGCATCCTCGGTGACGTTCTAATGAGCTGCCCAGATACTTGATTATATCGTCTACCGCCGGTCAGAAAAAGTTGCATGTCAGTTCTATGCTCTGTATGCAGCAAGCAGCCTCCTACCGTCGCCATTCAGCCTATAGCGAGGTAAGAGAGCGAAGGGGTGTCCATACCGCAGAGCTTTTCGCTCACAATGTTTACTCTATGGGGCTCTATCGCTTTTTGAGCACCGTTGACTTTCCGGCCGCCTTTTCGCTTCCATATGCCCGTCGCTTCAAGCTGTTCCGCTACCTTGCTAGTCGCCTTGAGCATCTCAGTGGCTTTTGCTTTCGTCGCTACGGCTCGAGCAAAAGCCGCGGCGGGCTGACGCATTGGCCGAGCCAAGCTTGTGCGTCCATGGCGGAAACAAAATGACATGAATGAGAGGCGTTGATTAGTAGAATTTGCGCCGGTACGTTGTGGGAGAACAAGAGATGGAAACAGCTGAAAATTGTTCAACTCGTCAAGATTTCAAGGTGAGGCTCGGTGTGGCGGGGCTGCAAGCACACTCACCGGCCTTGGGCTTGCGATCCGCTCTCCATTCTGCGAAGACTTATGACGCAACAATCATCACACAGCAATCCATCCAGCTTCTGTTTTGAACAAAAAAAAACAGAATCGTTTATCATTTGAAACAAAGAAACATTACAACGACAATTCCAGTTCATCCTTGGGCTTTGACCTCAAGAAAAACTACATCATACTACTAAACCATTGGCCCCACTATCTACTGTGAAAGAATCGAATATGAACAGCTTCTTTTGTCTTTTCCAGTAAAATGGATTACAATTCCCAAATTCAGAACTGTATGTGCAAAGAGTGCCTAGATGCCCCTCTAACTCCTCAAAGCGCCGCTGTGCCATGTACACTCAAAGACACGCCCATTCCCTAAGCTCCCTCGCTTCCAAATTCATTAGTCCAATCAATCTGCTTCTCAATGTCGTCTTTGGACACTGTCGGATGTGAATCCGCCAAGGCAATCTCGAAATCTGCGAGTGCCACATCTGGAGCCAGCAGCTCTTCGGGCTTTACATCGTCGTACGTCATCTCAATCTTCTCGTCATCTCCGGGAGAACAAGGAGTCAGCATCCGGTTGCCATTTTTCATAACCTGAGAGCGCATAGTATTAGTAGAGTACGAGTGCATAATCAGCGGATAATGAAACGTACTGGCTTAAAATGTGTAGCTTGTAGGATTTTTCGGACCGGTCTCATGAGAGCATGTTGGACAACGTTGCTGATATCGCTTCCTGAGAAGCCCTCTGATAAAGTTGCCAGAGTGTTGTAGTCGCTAGGCTCCAAAGCAGTGTCTGTATCTCCAATAGCAAGCCTGAACATTCTTGCACGCCCGTTAATGTCAGGCAGTCCAATGTGGACACGTCTCTGGAAACGCCGACGAATAGCAGCATCTAGTTGCCAGGGAATATTGGTTGCTCCTAGAACAAGGATACCTTTGCTGTCGTTGCCGACACCGTCCATCTGCACCAGGATTTCGGTCTTGATTCGTCGAGAGGCTTCAGATTCACCTTCACCTCTGGGACCACAGAGGGCATCAATCTCGTCAATGAAGATTACGGAAGGTTTGTTCTCTCTCGCCATGGAGAATAAGAGCTTCACGAGCCTATCGGTAGGTGTTTGTCAGCTACGAGAGCATGTGGATCGCCATCATCTAATACAACATGACTTACCTTTCACTCTCACCCATCCATTTGCTCACCAAATCAGAACTGCTAATACTGAAGAAAGTACTGTTTGCCTCTGTTGCTACGGCCTTGGCCAAGTAACTCTTTCCGGTTCCTGGAGGGCCATACAACAAGATACCTTTCCAAGCTTGTCTCTTGCCCTGAAACAGCGTTGGAAATTTGATAGGCAGCACGACGGCCTCCTTCAGCGTCTCCTTGGCACCCTCCAATCCAGCAATATCCTCCCACCTCACGTTTGGCCGCTCTTGAAGAATGGCGCCTGACAGCGCATTGCGAAGCTTCTTGCTATCTTCGTCTTCCGCCGATGGCTTGGCTTTGCCTCCCGCGCTAGAGCCATTGGCCCCCATGGGAGTTTTGCCGCCGTTCGTGTTGCTCTCGTTCTCGGATTGTAAGAACTGCTTCAGCTTTTCGGCGCGGTCTAAGTAGGTGGCCATCTTCTCCTGCATGGTGGCCTTGATGGACTTGTTCTTCTCCCACTTCAAGGCCTTGACCCACAGCTCCATCGATGACATGTAGAGATCAAAGGCCTTTTGATATTCCTTGTCGTTGTCCGCGGCAATAGCCTTCTGGACCTCGGCGATAGCCCGGTCTCGAAAGTTGACGGACATGATGACGGTTTCGCCTCTTTGAAGCCCGAGGAATCGTAAATGCGAGCGCGGAACAAGAACAAGACAGTCGCGGTTATGCGTCACTCGAGAGCCGTCGTGCAAGGTATCGAAGGGACAGCCGAGGCGATCACCAGAGGCAGGTCGGGCTTAATAATAGAGCGCTGGAACGCAGGATGATGATCAGAAGCAGGCGACAACATCGATCAATAACTTGGTACCTGCGCTACTGGGAGAGAGGCTTGACCGCTGGCGGGGTAACAATTTACCTCTGTAACGGGGCGCAATTTGGAGCTGCCTGTTGATACTAAGCGGGGCGTCGCCAATTCGACTCTAGCACTCGTCGGCGAAGTTGGCTCAGTCTGTGTGGAATTGGAATTAGGCTGATACATAAGCCTGGATCACTACTAGGGACATACGAGTTGGAAGCAGTCAACAGCCAGCACACTTTGCTGCCGACCCAAGATGGCAGAGATTCAAGCCAAGCTACAGTCCCTTTCTGAAGAGTACCAAAAGCTCCAGCAGGGTGAGTATCGGACTGCCTGCTTACTGCGCCTGCTCAGCTTGGACGATGCAAGAGACTCATGCTGATTTCATTGACTTTGCGTTCAGACCTCCAAAACACAGTGGCTTCACGTCAAAAGCTGGAAGGCCAGAGACAGGAAAACCTTGGTGTGCAAAAGGTGAGCATTCTTCCGACGATTTTCGAACTGGCTCGGAGCATGAAAGCTAACTTCTTTGGAGGAATTCGAAAACATTGGCGAGGATGAGGTCGTCTACAAGCTTGTAGGGCCTGTCCTGCTCAAGCAAGAGACTTTTGAGGCAGAGAGCACCGTCAAGGGCCGACTCGATTTCATTGGAGGCGAAATGTTGGTCACCACACCTTTTGCATGTGAATTTTTGATATCGTAGCTAACCCAAGCATGGCGCACAGTACAAGATTAGAAGGCCAGATTAAGGAGACGCAGGAGAATATCGAGAAGAAGAAGACTGAGATTATCCAGCTCCAGTCCTCAGCCCAGGCGGCCGGTGCAGGAAAATAGACAATGATAGATGAATAAAACCAAAGACTAATATCACTGCACATATATCTATGGTCAAGGCGTTGGCCAGAGTCTGTGTCACAAGACTCGCCGTAGGAGACAATGGTGTCTTCAGTATCCCTACCATTATCAGAGTCTGATTGATGCCCCCTTTGAAGAGTTGTTTACGATAAGAGGTTGCAATAGCACTCTGAGCGCTGCGCTAATCGGCTTACGCATGTAATTAAACAACTAAATCCTGCGCTGTTCCCCAAGTCTTCAGCGCCTGCCCCGCCATTGTTAGTTGGAGGGGCCAAAATACGTGTAAGCGTCGCCTTTGTCGTCGGTTGCCCCAGGCTTCCCAGAAACAACAATCCTTCTGCCTACCAGGCAACTCGCCATCTCTGCAGCTTTTGGCGGCAGCCTAGCCCTCTAGCATGCAACATCTCCTCTAGAGCGGCCAGGATTCGCAGAGACACTCTCTGACACTATCCAAACGGCCATCTCGCCAAAGTCGCAATGGAGGCTCGTCCGAGCATGGCGCCGGCTCGGCCGCAGAGCGTCAAGGAGCTCGTGGCACAGGCTGAGAACTTTGCCTTCAACGTTAATATCGCTATGAAGCATTGGATCAGAGCTGCTGATACGCTTTATCAAGAGGTAAGCTCAGACTCTTCTGGTTCTCGTCTCCGTTAAATTGCTGACAGCATTTGAAGGCATCGTTTGCCCTATCAGATGGCGATTTCGGACGAGCCTATATGATGCTTTATCGACATTCCGTCCTGGTGCTCAAATTCCTGCCCACGCATCCTCAAATCAAAGATCCCGACAATAAAAAGGCTTTCAAATCGCTATACAAGCGCATCGATCGCGTTATCAAAGATCTCGAGCAGCTGAAGCCAGAAATTCAGTCTGCATATAATGAATGGGAAAGTGCAGCATCCTCAGCCGCAGCGGAGGAGCACAAGCGACCAGCATCATATGGGGCCTTTGCCGCTCGGGATCCTACATTAAGCGGCAATGCAAGGATCCTTGACGCGTCCGAGCATCAAGATCTGGCGGTCGATTTGGCGCAGCAAGAACTAACCCGACGAGGACGAGATAAACGTACGAGCAAACATGGCAGTATTTGGGATGCGCGAAATTCAAAAAATCGGGAGAGTGCCGAGGGGCGGAACATGGAAAACAGAGCGTCACAGCTTGATGATGGCGATCTCCGACGCCAAATGGAGGCCACCCGCCGAACACTGGATATGGCTCAAGAACGCAGAGATTTTGATGCAGCCATTTACGACCAGGAAGCAAACAATACGGTGGCCCCGAACAATTACTATTATCCCTCTCTTTCCAAATCGAGACCCGTCGACTACGAGAAAAGCCAACACGCCTCATCAAGAGAGCCACAGCCCATAAGGCCGCCGAAGGAGCAGTTTGATATCCCTCCACCGCGGTATGAAGAAAAGGTTGGCATCCCAGAACCGGCTTTCCCTCCTCAGGTGCCGCGCAAAACCTATCTGAATGACTACCCGTCACTGGATGCTACTCCGCGACTATCGGCTGATGTAACTCAACCACCTCTTCCGCCTAAAGAATCCGCACAAGTACCTCAGCCTAAGAAAGAACGTCTGGCTTTCAAGCCTGGAGGCTATCTTGAAAATGGGGACCCTGTTCGGTCAATATTCCTCCCGGGCAGTCTGCGCTCCAAATTTCTAGAAGTTGCGTCAAAGAACACGGCGGCAGGCTTAGAGACGTGCGGTGTGCTCTGTGGAACTCCAATCAACAACGCTCTGTTTGTTCGGTGCCTCCTAATACCAGATCAGAAATCCACTCCCGACACGTGTGAGACGGAGAATGAAAGTGCTCTCTTCGATTACTGTATGAATGAGGACCTGCTGATGCTAGGCTGGATCCATACACATCCAACACAGACGTGCTTCATGAGCTCGCGTGATCTCCACACACACGCAGGATATCAAGTTATGATGCCCGAAAGCATTGCCATCGTGTGTGCACCTAGATACCATGAGTAAGTTGAGAAAGAAGAAACATATGATGCATAAAGCGTAATGTCGCTAACTCTGGTCTAGATACGGCATATTTCGACTCACACATCCGCCCGGACTTGACCATGTTCTGAATTGTAATCGCACAGAGACCTTTCACCAACATTCCATTGATAACCTATATCGCGAAGCTAATCACCCCAATGGGCACGTGTATGAAAGCGACAAAATGCCCTTGGAAGTCGTCGATCTACGGATGCAGTGACAAATTGTCAGAGAATAAGATGTTCAAATTTGAAGCTTAATCACTAAATCATTACAATGGACTCTTGCTGCAGCCATATTATAGCGACTTTTCTCCCCTCCCCCCCTCCAGCTCGCCAACAATCTCTGGCCTAATTTCAACATTTCTCGGCCTAGAAATTACCGCCATATCTGAACAATCAAGCACCTCAGACATGACTGTCATGGCCGAAAAAGTACGGCCTTGTCTTGTACCAACTCAAGCCACAAGCACCCGGCTCGAGTCCTATCATGGCAACATGAGATTTTCCACGCAGATCAATGAAGAGAGTGCTGTGACCATTAGTATATGATTTCCATATCGCACTTGAGACATCGCATAGCAAGAGGATGTATGATCCTCCGACGCTCAGGAAGCTTCTTGCAAAGGACCCATAAGTCTCAAGTTGAGTGGTTTCCTATTTAACCGTACCCAACGTGTGTGTTTCATGCTGAAGCTGGGTAACACAACATGCAGCGTGTCGAAGTTTGCATTTACACATGCAAATATCATGCCACAAAGGCAACAACAAAGGAACTCACGCTACACAAGACATCCATTATGACACGTCATGTAATGAATTATCACTCGGACATAGCCAAGGCGCTAAGACTGTGGGAGAGAGCCAATGAAGGGATGTATGGCAAAGAGCGGTTGGCATCTATCGCTGGTGGATATGAGAGCATTTCAAAATACCGTACCTCTATATCTATACTTTGGCTCGATGATGAGCTTGTGTATAAGACCGCATAGCCTAACAGAAATACCAACAAGAGTAAAATGGAATACTGCTAGCACGACCAGACAACGGGCAGCTTAGGTAGCATCACTTTAAGAATGAAAAGCGGCCAAGAGCATCGCTTTTACGGTGACGGCGGGGTCACCAGGTCAACCTGGACGCGGCCTTGCCAGCCACAGCGAATGAAATCAAATCTCATCTAAGATGATCCGCCCACCCTGGTCCTTTCTCTTGGGGAAGATGCAGGCACCTATTGTCAATTAAGTTCATGGGAGGAAAGCAAGCCCAGTTTGATATATACGTGAGCGCCTAGTAGGATTCATTTGGGATCATATTGGGATCTCCGGGTTTCAGTCGATTAGAACATGATCGCCGATTTAGTCCCGCCCTCTTTATTTATGTCTCCGGCGAGCTGGTCCCTTACCCACTGATACGGATCGCGAGCGGCATGGCCCTTTCACTTGGGCACGCCAATATACTGCGACCCCTCTATTCCGTACCAACACATTTATAGCATTGATAAGCATAATACATGATTGGAATCAAGCCCAAGTGATCACTGCAGCAAAAGCCAAGGAGGAAATGGCGGGAAAACCAAACCAGACGGCAAAGGCATCTCGACGTAACAGGCGTAGCACCAAAAGTTTCAGCTGGTGTCCAGCAAGCCTCTCATTTCTCTATTAGTTGGGTGGATCCGGGAGAAGCACCAATCCAGGCCAGGATATTTCAGACTAAGCAGCGATCTACTCTTACAAGTCTGGCGCCTATATATGCATGTCTCAGACAGACATCGTGAAGCCAGGGCAAATATGGAGAGCTGGCACGGCGAAAAGTCTTCCGGCCGCCACGTCCACGCCCGACGGGAGGTAGGATTGGCCGAGTTTCTCAGAATCCATCTGCATGCTTGCTGCGGTGCATGGAGCTTGGAGCTCTTAGCGCGGGAGCAGCTTTGAGCGGGCAGGGAGGAAAGGAGGGAGAGACGTTCAGCTTCTCCCTTGGGGTGGAAAAGTGAAAGCAGCTACTGCTGCCTCCTCGGCTTATCTGCGCACACGGAGACTTCAGTTTCTCAAGAGTCGTGTGGAACTAATTGCCACTGCCAGCCACGGAAGTGTTCCTCGGAGCTCTAGCATGTCATAAAAACAACTCCCGGCACTATATCTCTGATATGTCGATACAAGCGTTTGACGTCGGCTCGAGCTGCTTGACCAAGATCCTCCAAGGGTGCCCGCAGCACTAACGTAGCGGGAATCGGCATTTCCAATTCATTTACGGCCGACTAGCACACACTCTGCGGCTGGAAGATTGACGGGGCCAATCTGATTATCAGCGGCGAGATGGGGGTGGGTCGAGGAGGGACAGCCAAGAGACCGCTACCACGACTCGCCTTCGGCCGCGTAGTACTGCTACAAACAACATCTTACAAGGTTTGGGTATAGTCGACGACTCCTACCACTCGCTGGCCATCACGAGCTGAGAAATTTGACCCGCAGACGATGAGATGGCTCTTGTGAGACTCTCCCTATTCGCTGTCCGAAGTACAATGCGAGACGAGACGCTTCCTTGCCATTCGCCAATGGGGCATTGAACATCGGCGAGTGTGCCTGACCCGAAGGAGGGGAAAGCTTTTTACAAATCCTTTGCCTCCTATAATGCCAAGTTTATGGCCTGATGATGCTGGGGAAGGTCTATACAGGGCATGTATGTCTTACCTGGGGCCTGCAAGCTCTCCGATAAGGGCGGCTAGGAGGGCATAGAGAAATGGCGACCCTGCCTATCCCCTGAGTGAAGCTAAGAGACATCATAGCTTTGGTCGTGCAAGCATGACTTTCACTAAGCTGCCCGAGAGCACGCTATGTGGACTATCAGCGGCCACGCCTTTCTCTATTCGTCTTCCTCGTCTCCGATGTGGTAATTGTTTGGCTCCTAGGGTCGATCTCAGAATGCTACCGCCGAGATTGCTGGTTCAGCCGTAGCCCGCGGCCCGAGCCCTCACACACCTACACGCATGTAAGTGGTTGACTAGGAATGCCTAGGTGTACCCCGTAATGCATGCTGCAGCTGCTGCTGGGCGGCCTCATCCTGCATTCAAGAGACAAACATAATGGTTGGATGGTCATTAGGTGCCCCCCTCTCTGGATTTGTATATAAGACAGTGGAACACCCCAGCTGCATGAGCTCGCACGTTGATTCTTGTTTTTCTTTTCTACGTTGTGTAGTTTTGCTGCTCTTGGACAATTTGCTTGTTTTTTGTGATACCCTGTCCACCATGAACTCCAACAGAGCTGCTCCCAACGGCAATCATGCCATCGTCGACTACCCCAGCGGTCCTGTCGCAAAGGCAAAGAAGACCAAGCCGGTCAAAAATGGCGGCTTGATGCAGCTGTATCGTGCCTCTCGTCGGCCTCTTCCCAATGAGATGGGAGATGGCACATACAAAAATGTTGTCAACAGGCCGACTCTGATGCAGGATCTGAGCACAATTACCTTTTCAGGCAAGTACCAGCAGCAGTGTTCTGGCGAAACATGACGTTTGCTTATACTTTGTTTTCAGACCTAAAGACGCTCAAGGCGATTATCGTCTCGAAGCTAAAGGGCGAGACGCAAGCCGATGACAAGACAATGCTCATGGAGAAGACCATCAAATTGGTAGCTGCGCTGCCCAATGGCTCCAAGAGACAAGAGGTGCTCACCAACATGTTCATTGACGAGCTGTGGTATTCCCTTGACCATCCCCCGTTGTTGTACATGGGAGACGAGTTTCGTTTCCGCCAAGCTGACGGATCCAACAATGTAAGTATTCTCTCATATCAAGAGCAGCTATTTGGAGATGAATACTGACGAAAATCTCTCAGAACCCTCTCATGCCCAAGCTTGGCGCAGCCGGGACTCCTTACTCGCGCTCCGTCAGACCCGGAGTCGTGCCACTGGGAGCTCTACCGGATCCTGAAGCTGTCTACGAATCTGTCATGGCCAGAGACAAGTTTATCAAGAACCCTAACAACGTCTCGAGCATCCTCTGGTACTGGGCTACTATTATCATCCACGGTAAAGATCATTCGCAATCATTTCTCGTCAAAGGGGTTACCAGGGCTAATAATAACCATAGACTTATTCTGGACCAACGAGAGAGATGCCAACATCAACGATTCGTCGTCGTACCTCGACCTGGCTCCTCTGTACGGTCATAGCCAAGAATCTCAGAATACTGTCCGCACATTCAAGGATGGTATGCTGAAGCCGGATGCTTTCGCCGACAAGAGGCTGCTTGGTATGCCTCCCGGTGTTTGCGTCCTTCTCGTCATGTTCAACCGCTTCCACAACTACATCGCCACCAACCTGGCTGCCATCAACGAAGGCAACAGGTTTGCCAAGCCTCCCTCTAACCTTCAGGGAGATGCCGCGGCTGCAGCTTGGAAGAAGTACGACGAAGAGCTCTTCCAGACTGCTCGTCTGGTGACTTCTGGTTTGTACATCAACATCACTCTTGTTGACTACGTGCGAAACATTATCAACTTGAACCGAGTTGATGCCGAGTGGACTCTGGATCCTCGCCAAGAGGCCGGCACAGACGTTGGCACTTCCAAGGGCTCAGAGCGAGGAGTTGGAAACAGCGTCTCTGCCGAGTTCAACATCTGTTACCGCTGGCACTCTTGCATCTCCGAAATGGACGAAGAGTGGATGCACAACTTCTATGACGAGCTTCTGGGCGAAGACTTGGGCACCATGGACATGCGCAAGCTCATGATGGCCCTGCACAAGTACATGATGAGCATTCCCAAGGATCCTGCCGACTGCGTGTTTGGCGGATACACTCGCGGCCCCGACGGACGTTTCGACGATGACGATCTCGTCGACTGCATCTCCACAGCCATTGAGCAGCCAGGAGGCTCGTTTGGCGCTCGCAACGTCCCTCGTATCCTGAAGCCTATTGAGATGCTGGGCATCATCCGCGGCCGAAAGTGGAATCTTGCGGGCTTGAACGAGTTCCGCAAGCACTTTGGTCTCAAGTCCTACGACACCTTTGAGGAGATCAACTCTGATCCCCAGGTTGCTGACGCTCTGCGCAACTTGTACCAGCATCCTGATTACGTTGAGCTCTACCCGGGTATGGTTGCTGAGGAGGCCAAGACGCCCATGGTGCCTGGTGTTGGCATTGCTCCCACTTACACCATTTCCCGAGTCGTCCTGTCTGATGCTGTCTCGCTTGTGCGCGGCGACAGACATTACACCACCGACTACAATCCCAAGTACCTCACTCACTGGGGATTCAAGGAAGTCGCCTATGATCTCAAGGTCAACCACGGCTGCGTCTTCTACAAGTTGTTCATCCGGGCTTTCCCCAACCACTTCAAGCAGGATTCCGTATACGCCCACTATCCCATGGTCATCCCTCAGGAGAACCGCAAGATCCTCACCAGCTTGAACCGTGTTCACCGCTTCAGCTTTGAGCGCCCAAGGGCTGCCGCTCCTCGCGTTGAAGTCACATCCATCGGCGGCTTCAAACACGTCTTCTCCAACGCCGACAAGTACAATGTTCAGTGGAAGGAAGGCCTCGAGATCCTTACTGGTCGCAGCGGCCGGTACATGCAGGCCAGCGACCGCAAGACGCTCGAGTCTCTCCTCTACAAGGACAATTGGAGAAACGTCGTCAAGGCGTTTTATGCAACGACCGCGGAGAAGCTCTTGGCAGAGAAGTCGTACACCATCATGGGCAAGAAGCATATCGACGTCGTTCGTGATCTTGGCAACACGGCTCATACCCATTATGCTGCGCAGATCTTCAACATCCCTCTCAAGACGCAGGAGAACCCCAAGGGTGTCTTCTCCGAGCAAGAGCTGTATGCTGCTTTGGCTGCCATTTTCACCACAATCTTCCTTGATATTGATCCTGTTGAATCTTTCCCTCTTCGCCAGAAGACCAAGGAGATTGCCGATGCGCTCGGTGCGTCAATTGAGACGACGGTCAAGTACACAAAGTCCTTTGGTCTGCGTCTATTCACCGGCAGTACCAAGAATGACCCTCTGTCCACCGCAGGTGTCAATGCCGTCAAAGGTCTGGCCAAGTCTGGCCTTAATGCTCATGATATTGCTTGGGGATTGATCATCCCTACCGCTGCTGCTGCTGTGCCATCTCAAGGCCGACTGGTACGTATTGATTCTTCTATCCCAACTTTTTTCTACTTATCCAACACTAACATTTCTTTCCTTTTTCTTTAGTTTGCACAAGCTCTTGACTGGTATCTCTCTACAGAGGGCGCTCCCTACGTCGATGATATCCACGTCTTAGCCAACCAGGAGCCTAGCCCCGAGGTTGACTCCCTCCTCCTCGGTTTCGTCATGGAGGGTGTCCGTATGGCCGGTGCCTTCAGCCTGCACCATGTCTCCACCGGCACCGATACCATCACTGAGGACGACGCACGCAGGGTCAATGTCAACCAAGGCGACAAGGTCTTTGCCTCCTTTGTGTCTGGTGCCCGCGACCCTACCCAGTTCCCCAACCCTGAAACCATCGACCCTCGTCGTCCTCTCGAGTCTTACATCCAGTTCGGCGCCGGCACTCACACTGCCGTAGGTAAAGAAGTCAGCCAGATTGCACTGGTGGAGCTCTTCCGCGCCATCTTCAAGAAGCAAGGCCTGAAGAAGGTCGCGGGACCGCAGGGTGAGTTAAAGAAGGTTGCCAGAGAGGGCGGTCTCAGCGAGTATCTTACTGAGAACTGGGGCACTCTTTCGCCTTTCCCTCTTTCGATGAAGGTTACTTGGGATAATTAGCAGAGGAGAGAGGAGAAAGGAGAAAAAAGGGGACTGGGTGTGAGGAAGCAGAGTAGGATACCCGGGTAAGATGCAGAGGAATGAAGGTTGAAAGGTTTAGTGAATAATAATGTTGGTTAATACTGATTAATACTAGAGGCGGAGCTAATATAGTCAATGATTTAATATATACTTTTCTATCTATAAAAAGGCTTAACTGACTCTACGATGTCTGTAAGGGACGTAAACGAGTTCCTTTTTTTACGGAGTTTAGATCACTTAGATAGAACTGACATTATTGCTCTCCCTCGGACATCACGTCGGTGTTTCAACAATCGATATAGCAAGGTTCATACATACGGTTAAGATGGAACATGTAAAAAGAAAAACGAAAAAAAAAAAAAAAAAAAAAGAATCCCCAAACATCAACCAAGACAACAGAGAAAAAAAACACTGGACGAACGGGGAATCGAACCCCGGACCTTTCCCATGCGATGCCACAACTCAAAGGTTGCAAGATGCTAAGGGAAAATTATACCACTAAACCATCCGCCCATGCTATTCGTTGTCAAGCATTTCCAAAAGAATCTCTATCAAAGAGACCAGCTACGACTTCATTTTCAAAATCCAAAGCAATTTTATTCTCTATTCCCTTCTTTCTCTCCCAAATATTTCACCATAATTGACACACATTTTGATATCACCAATAAAGAAAAAAAAGAAAAAGAACAAAGGAGACCCTCAAAAGCATGAAGATGCAGGTAAATAAACAACCGAATCTACTTAAGAAAAAAAAAGGTTAAATAGCTGTCTGTCTGTCTGTATGTATGTTGAGAATGCGGTCAATGGTATCATCCACGTCTTGTAATAAAAAAGAAAAAAGTTCAATATTAGCACACTTTGCACAACAACCCGGCGCGGACAAAAAAAAATAGCTTCCCCTTCTGTCTTTCACTTTGTCTCTTTCTTTCTTGTTTTTTTCCTCTCCTCTTTTTATAACCTACAACAACAAATGATTTGTACTCCACGCCTATCTCTGTTTCGTCTCCGCTCCCAAGTCACGCATGCGACAGACCAAAAAGAAAAAGAAATGAAAAGGGAAGAAAAAGGAGAAAGGGGACAGGTCGGGAGGAGAAGAGAGTGAATATGATGTTTCCTCTGAGGACAAAAGAAAAGAAAAAAGAAATGAACCCAACCAGATGAACAGGAAAGTGTGGCCAAAGTGGAACAATCAATCAAAAACACGCGTGCTCTCGAATGAGAAAGGGAAAATGTAAGAACAAAAAGAAAAGGAAAAGAAACGCAAAGTGCTGATTATGTTGCAAAACAGTGTTTAAAAATCATAGAGCCCAACAATTCCGCCCGACCGTTTCCTTGTCCTTCATGCGGAATCATCAGAGAAAAAAAATAAGGGGTTGTCAAAGTTTGGACCCTTTTGTGTATAGTTAACATCGCTGATTTTATGCGCCATGCCGTGCTTTGTCGTAATACCAATCAATTTTCAATCCACCAGCGCAAGGATAGAGTCTTGTAGTTGTTGTAGTCCGCCTACATGACCATTCTAATTCCACCTTCTTGGGCGTTCTCCTTCTTGGGGAGTGGTGGTAAAACCTTGTTGAGACTTCCTCGGCTGACCGGTCGGGCTACTTTGAGCGAATTGTCTCTGCTCACAGTTCCATTGCTGTTGTCACCATAACCACTGTCCGAGCTATCGGGCTTAAGGAAGGTTTGTTCGTGGGCAGGCGGTGTTGGTGGAGGCGCCCGGCTCGGCTCCGGCGTGTCATTCCAAGATGTCGAATGAATCCACCGTTCCGTTTCGTCTTTGCTGCTTTCTCCAGCTTCTTCTACCACGGGTAAAATAGCCTCGTGCTGTGAATCTCTCGCGCCTGGCGCCGTCGCACTAGTTTTCAAGATTCGCTCTGGGATTTGTCCCTCGGGTGCTCCCTTCAATGACGCTCGTCCATTGGGCTGTATTCCGACGGGAGGAGCAGGCGGCTCATGCATCGGCATGGGAGGGATGGCGCTTTGCCTCGACCTTTCCTGTTTCTGTGCCTGAAGCGCAAGTTCTTGGTCTCTGCGTGCACGTTCCCGCTTTGCCTCCTCGGCGGACATGGTGGTGCCTTGGATGAAATGGTAGAAGCGATCGCCGTACTGGTCTGGCGGTAGGGCTGAAATTTTGCTTTTGTCGTTGGAGAGGCCTTTCCAGAAATGCTCAATCTTCTTGATCATTCCGTACTGTCCATGGGTCAGCAGCAGTTCCGTGAATAACGATACTTGTGGCTTCGGGACTTACGTGAGTGAGACAATCAATAACACCAAGGTAGTATATCTCCTCTGCTGGCTCATTGTCTTCGTGGGTTGCTCTGAAACCACCATCATCTTGGTTGAAAAGAAGCCCTCGCCGATCTTCTGCCGCTTCATCAGGCATCTGGTCATTGGCTTGGCCCATGGGTACTGGGCGTTCCTTCTGGACCATTTGGCGTAGTTCTTTGGCTTTGCGATAATTTTCCAGCTTCGAGGGGGTTCGGAGAAGAGATGCCTGAAGGTCGTCTTCAGCGCTCTTCTCACCACCTGGGTTGAACACCTGCAGTGTCTTTCCACGAAGGTTTTCATCGTTTCCGCGGGAAAGGTCGTGAATGCCAACCAGCAAAGAGTAGTCCATGATGTGGAGTTTCTTGAGGAGGGCCACGTCTCGCTGGAGCTGCTCAAGGAACAGCTTCTTCTTCTGCATACCCAGCTCCAGGTTCTGCTTCCGTCGAAGCCAGTTCAGGTCCTTGAGGGTCGCGCGTGGATTCTTTGCCAGGTCCTCCTCTCTGTAGTCTCGGCCAATAGTCGAACCTTTAAGATCGAAAGTGGTGTGCACGTCTCGATGTGGGGGGAATAAGTTGTTCATGACGACGAAGTGGATCTTCTTTCCGTAAGGCATCTTGACTCGGTGAAGGCCGTAAAACTGGGAGAGGAGAGTGTTGGGGTTCTCGGTAACGTGTTTGTAGTACTCTCTGAGGATCTTGCGTAGGAATTTATGTTCGGCGTGGTGAATGGTCTTGATGATGTACTTGTAATCTCTAGAAAAGTAAAAAAAGCTGCCGCTCTTACCCGGGGAGCCCAGCTCCGAAAGTATATATTTGCCCGTCAGGGACATGAGATAATCAGCAGGGTCCAGACGGAAAGCATTTCGCAGGTGGCGGAAGACCCAAGGGGCATAATCTTTGAACTTGAAGTCGTACTTGGCTGAGGGGACAAGTTCGTTACCGGTACTGTTGAAAGGGAGAATATTAGCATCATAAGAAGGCATGGGATGGTTGGTATCGAGCGTTGATAGTCATATACGATTGAAAGGTTGGGAAAAGGTTGACATACATGTCGAACGTAGACTTTTGCTTAACGTTAAAGTCCGCATCGGTCAACTCGCGGTCCAACTTTGCATTCGTCCTCGAGACAGATACACGGATGCCCGTCAACATGTTGTAGGCCGTTACCCAGTTGGCATGGGTCTCGTCAACCTTTGTGCCAACCAAGACTCGGTCATCGTCCTCCTCTTCCTTCCGTCTCCGCTTGCTGGCTCGCTTCTGTCGATACATCTCGGCCCATCGCATGGCGTCTTCGTCGGGTACAATCTCGTCGCGAGGAGCATCCGACTGCATAGACCGCGTCGTTCGTCGAGCCAGGTTGAAAGAAGCTGCACGGCCTGGTCCTGGAGGGCTGGCGATTGTTGGTGAAAAGCGACCGCTGGCTTGAGCGGTGTCGAGGCCGTCCTTTGATGTTCTTCCCGGCGCGGGCTTGGGCACCTCGAGGGTGTGTCTCTGCTTGACGCCCATGCTGGGCCCGGGCTGCAGATGAGCGGACAAAGAGGGTGCCGAGTTGGAGCCGGTCGGCTGGTAGGTTGCGGGAGATGAAAAGCGATGGGGAGTGCCGTTGGTAGTATGCTGCGGCAGGGCGAGGTCAGAAGCCATCGGCGACGGCATCCAAGGCTGAGGCGGGCTGTGTGACTCGGCATCTGTGGGGGGCGGTGTTGGCCGGGTCACGGTGGTCGAGACATCGTCTTGGACGCTCCTTGTCGATGCCCTCTGATTGCTGGACGACGTTAACGCGGCTGGCTTACGGGCCAGATCGGCCGCGGCACCAGCACCTGCACCTGCACCTGCATACAGGTGTTCCTGTGGCACGGTGCGATGGGGGAGAGAAAAGGCAGCCCCATTGGTCAGCGCGTGGCTGGCGTCGCCATAATCCTGTGCTTCAAAGCCCCCAGCCAGACTCTTGCCGTTGGAGAGAGAGCTCATGCTCGTCGGTCGTGTTCCGTTGCCGCTGCCGTCGTCTCGCCAGCACTGGTCGAGTTCGTTCAAGGGCATGGGCGAGTCCGAAACGTCCGAGTCGCGCGTGGACAGAGTCGAACTCTCGTCGAAGCGCTCATGGACGGCGTAGGACCGGGCGTCGGTTATGGATGCCTCATTCGCCAGGCCCTTTGCAGCGGCAAAGCTGTGGCCGTACTGGTCGTGGTCGTGCTCGAGGCCGTGCTCAAGACTGATGAAGGAGCCGTTGGAAAAGACTGTCGGGTTGTCTTGGGTCAGGAACGAGGGCATTTCGCTGCGACGGCGGACGCGAGCGGCGGACAGCTGCTAAATGCTACCAATTGAGCGATGCTTCTTGGTTCGATGGGAAGGGATCTGATGGGGATGGGGATTTGCTGCGTCTGCGGGTTGGATTGGATTGGAGGTGCAGGAGATTGGGCAGAGACGACAGAACAGCTAACCAGAGGGAAAGACTGGCGGCGCGCCGACCCACTCCGCAGCCCGCTGGGATGACGAATTGGCTTGGGGGGGGTTACAGCGAGCAACAGCGCCTGGAAGGGGAAGGGAAACAGGGATGGGTTGGATGCAGTTCGTGCAGCCGCTCCCGCGCAGAAAAACAAAGCAGAGAAACCAGAGCGCGAAATGAGGTCTCGCTGCTGCTCTCGACGACACTCGAGCACTGGCAGCGGGCTGTCGGGCTCCAACCTTGGAGCAAAATTGGAACGAGGCGCCTGGCTAGTACCAGTGGCGGGTTTATCGTTGGCTCCGGGCCAGCGCTAATGATGGTGGCCCAGGGGGCTATCAGCGGAAAATGGATGGGCCACAGGGGGGGGACGAGGCCTGGAGAGGACGCCTCTTGGCATTTGATGGAACCAGCCTGATTAATGGCACCGACCGGCGCAGACAGCACTTTGACAGCACAGCATAGCATAGCACAGCACAGCACAGCACGCACGGCACCTGTAAAATCCTGCTTTGGGGAGCTGGGTCCGCTAAGGGAGCCCTGCTGCTGCTCCAGTGGGCGGCCGCCAAAGGATGCAGTGAGCATAGACACATCGATTGAGAGTTCCATGGAACCTGGCATTTGATGGGCGCTCGTCATAGGGCGTGATCTCGCACCTGGTCCAGCTGAACGGAGGTTGATCTGCCGCTACGAGAGGCAGTGCAAATGCACGCTGGGCCATCGTGGTCGCTCGGTTTGCGTGCCACGGCAGCGCGCAGGATGCGCTGACATGCAGGTACCTACATGTGACGGTGCTGTGCCTATAAAAGCAGCCATGGAGGCAGAGCAAAGCACCTACTCGATGGAATCAATCCATCCCTCAAGGCAAAGCTTCAATAATATCGAGGCAACAGCCCTCTTTGTCGGGAATGGGGTACCTGTACCAGCCTCCACAGAGTCGCCCACCCAGCATCTGCAAGTACAGGTACCCCAGGCCAGACCAAGCCCTTTTCCACCATTGACTCGCAGAAATGATTTACAGGATACATGGAGACTCAGGCTGCCCTCGGCGCTGGGCATTTCCACAATGGGTCCGGCAGCAACACACAAGTCATGACATCAAACCGTTCCACTAGCGAAACCAAACAGGGGGGGCAAACAACTTTTTGACAATTCCTGCCACTAGCATGACAGTTTGCGTTCTGGACTATTGCGCGTGAAACAGACGAGCTTAGTCAGATCACAGACAATATGGCTGCCGATGAAAAATGAAGGCGAAAAGATAAACCAAGGCAAGGCGCGCAGAGAGTGGAAAATCGAAGGCTGGGTGTAGCGGAGCATCACAAGGACTTAAGACAGCTGCGACTCCGTATCTGTGCACCGATCCTGTCACAACATGCCAGCCGGGACTGTATTAATAGCTCCAAAGCACATGTAATCAGCCTCTTGGCCTATTAAATCCGCGGCATGGGCCCCCAGCTCCTTTTATGCATGTTTCGCGCACTCCAGCGTCCCGAAATCCTGCATGTTATTGTCGGGTACAAGCTCTACACGCAGCTCTCTGCGTACATTCGTAGTATTGAGTCTGGTACAGGTACCGACTGCTTCGTAATAATTAGCAGATCGCACACTCTCGGCTTCCCCTGAGCCCCGGCTCTGCTTGGCACTGGTGAAAAAAAGGATCGAATACGATTTGATCGCACTCATCCAGCCAGTAATTCCGGCCCTGTCAGCACTGCCTCCCCTCTTTCATTAAGCCATGCCGGCAAGTTTCCGCCGGCCCAGCGCATAACGGCTGGTAATGTCCTGTCTTGGCCAACGTTCGCGACGACCAGGGCCGCTCAGCCCCCTCAGGCTTGGACCTCGCCATCCCTGAATTTCGTCTCCAGTGAAGCGGGCTCTCTCATTTCTACCTGCGATCAGGACGAACCCTGACCGATGAATATCTCCGTCGTCTTCCGCAAGTCCATGCTTTTCTAGAAGAGCTGGTGGAACCTGCTTCCCCTTCTTTGTTTACTGTAGCAGAAGAAGAAGAAGAAGAAGAAGAAGAAGAAGGATGAGAGAAAATTGAAGCTTCTTCTTTAGGCTGTGGAGTGCCTGTCACCCCCATGTCGCATGTGCTTCTAAAAGTAAAGCTGCCGGCCCATGTACAGTACAATACTCGTATCATGTAGAGTTAATATTCCAGGGGGCCGAATTGGGTCACTCTGGCAACATTGGCAGCCGCTTATTGGCACAGATACTAGTAGTAACATCTTTCAACGCCTACTTGTGAATTTGTATCGCCATTTCTTTTTTTGTGATGCCTTTGGCATTCTTCAAGTAATACTGGTTAGGCATGAGGTCTGAACATGAGACACACAGGTCTAAATCCACGTCATACGAGTATGTAATCACTTGTGTCGATCGCTTACAAGTCTGCAGAGCGTCCAACAGCCCGCAAGATGACCTCAAGTTCGTAAATAGGCAAATAATTTTCGCCGGGTTAGCCGGGCAGTCCATTTTTTAATACAGTTGGTATCCAACCAATCATTACACGCGAAAGAAGATAAGATCTCATGATTGTAAACATAGACGTACTTGATATCGCGCCTGTGAAACTTCTTGTGGGTTTGATTTGCACCATTGAACCCCAAATTAAACGCTCACGTATGATATGCACGCTGATCCGGCCTTTACACTACGATCACCTATTCCAACCTGCAACTTTTTTCATTTGAGCTATTTTTCCCTCTCCATATTTACATACGTATATTCCAGTTCATGCTACAATCTCTCAATGGGACGTCCAGTACTTACCCTATAAAACACGCCATTTCCTGCTTCCCATGAGCTTGATACTAGGCTAACCACAGTCAATGACAGCCACGTAACTTGGCTAGATATCCATATTTACATTATCAATCAAAAAGTGAGTCAGCTTGATGAAGAAACTATCAAGGCAACATGGAAGCTGCTTGTATTTTGTAAATGTTCCATTCTGAACTGCACTGCTGGCATCCGTGTACGATCCCAAATAGGCTAGACTGCCGAGCTCAAGTGCTTTAGCCCATACATCCAGACAATCGATGCTGAATCTCATTTTCGTCTTCTACAAATCGTTAGAATCCCGAGAACTCAAGAGCAGATTTCATACGGCAACATTATAGACCTCTATTATCTCTTTTCACCATGTTTATAAATACTCGGCATCCATCTATGGCCATGGCTCTCTCATGGGACGGACATCGAGAACCGCTAGCTAATCGCCATCATGGAACTGGAGAAATCTACCAACGCGACTTCATCGGTATTGAACTCGAATACTAGTGTTACTGATCAAAGATGGAGCAACTCGGACAAAAATCCCATAAACTGGGCCAATTCCAAGAAATATCAAACGATAGGATTAATCTCCTTCCAAGCATTCATCTCGTAAGCTCTCTGGCGTTGCATGAAAATGAGTTCATCCTTCTCACGTTCGTCTAGGCCTCTTGCGAGCTCCATTATGGCACCCGGTTTACCAGAAATCGCCAAGAAATACGACATCAAGTCCGATACAGTTTTGGCTCTGACTCTGACCATATATCTTCTGGCGTGGGCACTTGGGCCACTCGTCTTTGCCCCGTTGTCCGAGATGTATGGGCGGAGGTGGGTGATCAACATCTCGAGCGTCATATTCACCGCGTTTAGTATTGCGTGCATCTTCGCTAGGTCAACGGGAGAACTAATCGCTTTTCGATTCTTGGCTGGAATTGGAGCATCGACACCAATATCAATTGCCGGTGCGGTGATAGCCAATCTCTTCATCCTGCAAGAACGAGCTCCAGCCAGCGCTATATATAGCCTAGGCTTGCTCATTAGGCCTCCGACTAGACCTATCATGGGAGGATACCTGACTCAGACGGTTGGGGTTCGCTATGGCTTCGTCTTAACGGCCGCTCTCGGTGCTGCTGCATTGATCCTCTGCGTGTTCTTTCTCCCCGAGACGGATCATGCACTCATTCAGTCCAATGATGGCTCACAGAGAAGAAGATTGCCAACGTTCTGGAAAAAAGAAACGATTGGCGAAAGAGAGGGCATTTCTGCCTCACCGATGGGCCCTAGAGCTAGAGAAGCAGCTCTACGTCCTTTGGTACTTCTTACAAGAAGCCCCATTTGCCTTATCATGAGTTTCTATGGAGCACTGTAAGATCGTACCCTGTCTTTTCGATCATTTCACCCGGCTAACTTCATATATAGTGTTTATGGCTTTCTAAACATGTTTTTCACAACTTTTCCAACAATATTTGGCGGCATATATGGATTCCAGCCTGGCCCAACTGGCTTGACGTACATAGGAGGAGGACTTGGTGAATTATGTGCCACGGCTCTGGGTGGATGGGTAGGAAACACAGTCTACCACAATGTGAGTCTCATTTAGCGATTTCCCCAACTCTTTGCCGTGAAACTGAAACGAGCCTCTGGAAATAGTTGACAAAGAAGAATGGCGATATCCCCAAGCCGGAATTCCGAATGCCGGGAATGCTCCTCGGCTCCATCGCCGTCCCCATTGGACTCTTCTGGTTCGGCTGGACAGCACAGACGCACCAGCACTGGATGCTTCCCATTATCGGTTCGTCCATCTTCGGATTTGGCATGATGTCCATTCTTTTGCCGCTGCAGCTCTACTTTATCGACGCCTTCAAGTATTCCGCGGCTGCTCTGGCAGCTGCCGCGCTCGCTCGCTCGCTCCTCGCATTCGCAATACCCCTTTTCGCCCCACAAATGATTGATGCCATGGGACTGGGGGGGAACATATTCATTCCTTGGCGGACTGAGCATCGCAATAGGAATCCCGCTGCCTCTATGGGTGTATTTTCAGGGGGAGAAGATTCGAGCGAGAAGTGATTTGAACAATTGAGGAGCGAAGGGAGTAGTCGATCTTGCGGCTAATGACTATCAAATATTGCCGAGCTCTCATTGGATTTAATAATAGCTTCAAGCAGAAGATGAAAATACGCGGCCTCCATGCCTACCTACCTACTTGCAGGCTTGAAATTGAACTGTGCAAAGGGGGCGAGAAGGCCAAGAACTGTATAATTAACCAACACACTTGACTGGCAATATTACATGTACCTCTTCAAGCATAAATAAAGCTAGATAACTATTATACTTGCTCAAACTAAACGTAAAAGCAATGTGTGCACAATACTGGAGTGTATTTTCTGTTGAAGAGCATTGCTCTTAATCAGACTGCTTACTCATCCTCTGCCATTCGATTTCATGGCCGTCTGATGGTGGATCACAACTCTTCCCACCTATATTTCACAACCACCTCTCACCGATCAGACGTATGCCTGTAACCTAAGGCGCAATGAGACCGGGTTCTCAGAGAGTCCATGGGTGCAAGACATGCAAACGAAGGAAGATAAAAGTAAGTAGGCACAAAATTGGTGCAGAATAAAAAGGAGAATGCCATCTAACTGGATTCTAGTGTGATAACAAGCAACCGCACTGTTCCCAGTGCATACGGCTCAAACAGCCATGTCCTGGAACTACGCAAGGCCTTATTTTTATCCATAGTGTAGATGGTAAGCCTTTAGTTGGTATTCCAGTGTCATGCGGTGGAAGTTTACTGATATCCCTCCAGAGGCACAGCCCCAGCAGGAACTTGCTCGCCGCGATCAATGGCATCAAGTAGGCATTTGGCCAGACCCTTTGAGTCAGGAACTCGCGCTTATACGTCTTAGCAAACGAACCAAGTAGGTATTCCGGCCAGTATCAACAGCAGTGTATATAATGCGGTGTCGCGTATGGCACTTGAGATTGCATCATATCATTTTTGCCCTTGGACACTTCACCCTTGGACCATGACGATACCACAGCTCTCGCTGTCGGCAGATTTCCAGTCCATCATGCTGCTTCCATTCCAAGCCGTGATGGCAGCTTTTTCAGCTCTTCCAAGCAACGATGCGTCGCTAAGAGCTGTAGCCTACCGGTATTATGCAAGCGGCTTGGAGCGCCACCAGGCTCAGTTTCATCGGCTTGTTCCGTGGCAGAAGCACCAGCATCCAGTATCTCTTTTAAACCTCCTTCTTATGTCCATGGCGCTATTAGAATTTGAGATGATGGCACCCCTCGGTATGGACTCCTGGCTTTCCCATGCCCATGGCGCCCTCAGCCTCCTAGAGCAAGCTGGGCCCCAAGGCTGCCAGGTATCGCCATTCTTTGAGATATTTTGGCAGCTGCGCTTTCTCATGGTATATTCAACATCCGGAGCTCTTTTTAGTCTATGGAAGAGAAGCTTATGGTAATACAGTCGTACATTGCGCTATCTACTCGCAAGACGTCACTCCTTGGGACTCGAGATTGGATGGAGATACCCTTTCTCCATCGTGGCAAAACTGAATTCGACCGTGTCATTGATACACTTCTTTTACTAGATACAAAATTGATAAAAGGAGATGATTGGGACACCAAAACAGGCGAACCGGAAAAAAGCAGCAAAAACTTGAGTGGCAGTTACAGCGCGGAATCCGCATCTGCTTCTTCAAACCAAATTGCTGGCTCTGAGCAGATAATTCGTCTTCTCATAAACTTACGAGAGCTTGTATCTGCACACCAAGCCGATAGTCCTGCGAGACAGATCGCTCTATCGACAGCTATCCTCGAAGATTCGAAGCTCTTAATGAGCAAGCCCTTTTTACCGTTTAACGTGTCATTGCAAGTCATAGCTGCAGTGAATTTAGTGGTTCAATACGCGCCTGACTCTGTACAAAGACAAGACGCAGCGCAGCTGTATGCTGACTGGCATGGACGTCTTTTGTTATTGGCGTGATCGGCACCAGCCTGGTTTTAGACGATATCTGGAAGCTACAAACGGGACTTCAAGGTTTGGGTTATAGAAGTGGTAGTTGAGAATATTGAAGGCATGAGCTCCCGGCAAGCAGCCGCCTCACGTGAGTTTGTGTGTGCCCGTACCCTTTTCCCAAAACTTGAAAGGCCCTGACTCTTGACATAGAAAGCGTTTCTACTACAGTCGCCGTTTGTGGCCATGTTGCTGAGGACTTTTATTATTACACAGTAGACATTACTACCTCGTTCCATCTACCTAGCGATCAAGTCGGCAAACCCTCATCTTGTCCTCTGAAATGAATGAACACTCGACCGATGTTTGTACATCGCCAGTATCATCAACCTCTCCAACCTCTCCTTCATCGGACCAAGCCTTACTGACGGGCGGACACGACAACGCCGGCACAGCACAGCCAGGCAAACTCTTCTCCGGAGACAGAGGGCTACCACGATCGACTTCTATACAAGCTTCTCAGCTATGGCCAATGACCGCCCAAGACGACTCGACCGCCCTTGCGCATCAGTGCATGACATCTTGTCCAGATTTCAGCCGAGGTCCAAAACAGCCTGGGGTAAATGGCCGTTGCGGCTTCTTTAACTCGTAATAGATGAGGAAGCTAATGGAAAGACAAAGATGGATTCCTCGCCGTTGGGGAGCTGGCACCACTATTACAACAGACGCGTTTCTCGATCTCAGCCCATTACGCCACCGAGTTTTCGTGAACGCATCGCAGTTCGCTTCCGCCGCAGACGACCGTGGGAGTCTCCAAGGCACTCTCGCAACTCGACTTCTACAGAGCTTGTGATGCCCAAGTTTCAAGACGGAAGAGAACGGAGGCGAAGGGCACGAGGCTCATTGGAACGGCACAGTCCTTCTGATATTGGGAGCCCGGGACAATGCACTCCTGAAGGGGAGTAAGAGGCAGTCTCATTTGTCTCAGAGTTGGCAGCTATTCAAGGATAGGTCAGATGATGAAAGCGACGCGGCCATTTCTTCGTCAGGATAACCACATCACTACACTGCGGTGCTGTTGCAAAGTAGAGCTTTAGACCTATATCGATAGATTATATATTTTCTTGTAAGCCTGCCAGTCTCCTTCAAAGACCATCCAACTGTCAATTGCTCATGATACCGGTGATGAGTTACCTATATTTTACATACATTTACCCCGTATTCTGTCATGGACAAGGCGCATCCCCTGAATCCCGAGATCGGATTGGGGCTATTAGGTACGACTTCTCCCGTTATATTCCATTTTTAGCCTGCTTATACCGCCATGCTAGCCCCTACTAAGGCATCCTACGGAGGATTAAATCCAGGCGCCGCATCATGTGCAGCGGCTGCTGGCGGTGGAGATGCCAGTGTGGAGTTTTGTGTCTTCCGGCGCGGGTTTCATCGGATTAGTGCTCGCCCTAGTGGCTCCGAGGTCCAAGTCTGGGGAAGCTCCGCTGCCGATAGTGAGCCGAGCTGGAGGCCATAAGACCATACGATAAACGCTGTCGCAACACCCTTCCTCACGCCTTTGATACCAATCTGTCAATTCTTTTTTTGAAACTCACTGAATATGCTGCGACAATCCTTCAGGGCATTTGCCCGCAATGCGGCGTCGGCGAGGCCAATTGCTGCGAGAAGCTATGCTACCGGTGCCGGCCCCGCGTTCGACTGGCAGGATCCTCTGAATGCGAAGAATCTCTTTACCGAGGAGGAGCTGGCCATTGCAGAGACGGCAGAGAGATACTGCCAGGAGCGGCTACAGCCCAGAGTCCTGCGTATGAACTTAATTCGAACATCCCTTCTCATGTACCTGCTGACTCCTTTGGCTTCCTTGCTCTAGAGGCCTACCGAGACGAACACTACGACCCCAAGATCCTCGAAGAGATGGGCGAGCTAGGCCTTTTGGGCTCCGGTATCAAGGGCTACGGATGCGCTGGCGTATCCTCAGTAGCCGGCGGCCTCATCACACGGGCAGTCGAGCGCGTCGACAGCGGCTACCGATCAGGCATGTCCGTCCAGTCGTCCCTCGTCATGGGCGGCATCTACGAGTTCGGCAGCGCAGAGCAAAAGGAGAGATTCCTCCCGGAGATGGCCAGGGGCAGGCTCATTGGCGCGTTTGGCCTGACGGAGCCCAACCACGGCAGCGACCCGGGCAGCATGGAGAGCATCGCGAAGCCGCACCCGACGAAGAAGGGCTACTTGTCTCTGAGCGGCGCAAAGACCTGGATCACAAACAGCCCCATTGCCGACGTGCTGCTGGTGTGGGCCAAGCTGCAGGAGACGGGCAAGATCAGGGGCTTCCTGGTTGAGCGCAAGGATTGCCCTCCCGGCACGCTGGAGACGCCCGCCATCAAGGACAAGAATGGCCTTCGGGCCTCCATCACGGGCATGATCCAGATGGACGACGTCCCCGTCCCAGAAGCAAACATGTTCCCCGAGGTCGAAGGCCTCAAGGGACCGTTCAGCTGCCTCAACAGCGCAAGATACGGCATCTCCCTCGGCGTAGTCGGCGCTCTCGAGGATGCCATTGCCCGCGCCCGCACCTACTCCCTGGAGCGCAAGCAGTTCAAGGGCAACCCGCTGGCAAAGTACCAGCTCATCCAGAAGAAGCTCGCCGACGCCGCCACCGACGCCGCCTATGGCACCCTGGCTGCGGTGCAGGTCGGCCGCCTCAAGGACGAGGGCAAGGTGACGCCGGAGATGATTAGCATGGTGAAGAGACAGAACTGCGACGCTGCGCTGCGCAACGTGCGTGTGCTGCAGGAGGTTTTTGGAGGAAATGCCGTGAGCGATGAGTATCACATTGGAAGACATGTTGCGAACTTGTTTGTGACACAGACGTATGAGGGACAGAGCGATATTCACAGTGAGTACCCTTTTGCACGTTTTTTTTCTTTCTCTTCTCCTCTTTTTGTTATTGAAGCAAACGAGCTCGTGCTAACGATTATTTTAGGTTTGATATTGGGCAGAGCAATCACAGGAATTCAAGCTTTTGTGTAGACTATACTCGCCGTAGAGAATGAAACTAAGCGTATAAACACACATTGACAGAACCACTTGGTTGCACCAGATTCAGCATTTAAGGAATTGATTTGTAATAACATCAAGCCAATCGGCCACTTGTATTCATTTAGTCAACTTCTCTATGCACTTTATATACTTCTCTTCAGCGTATATCAAAGCGTCCCATTTTTATGCTCCCGTTTCTATTACCCTAACATTTTTTAATCCCATGCTCATTGATCATCTTCACTAACATTTGTTTTTCGTTTTCTCCCTTTTTCCTTTAAACCTCCTTGGTGCGCAGCGCCTCTGGGAGCAGTGCCACCTTTTCGTTAAACAGCTTCTCGGCATCAGCCCAAACTCTGGCTGTGCTTCGGTCCTTGAGCTGAAGCAATGACTCCTTGAGGCCCTCGCTGAATGACTCGCTGGCCTCGCGAGGAAGCATGGAGGGAAGGTGGTCGATGCTGATGACGGAGAGGGGCGTTGAGTTTTGGTCGTTCTCAACCTTGACAGGGACGGTGGGATCGTCAAAGGTGGTGTTGATGTCGTAGATGGGGATGGGGTTGTGAGGGTTGGTGGTATCGCACGAGACGTCGATGACAACGCTGAGGTTGCGGCCAGCTTGTGACAGGAGGTCGTTGTTGACGAAGGGGGGGATGGGCTTGGAGAGGTAGATGGCGTTGAGGAAGATGTCGTGCTCGGCGATTCTATAGAAAGAAGAATGGTTAGTAATGAGCTCTGGCTCGATGAAAAGAGCAACGGAAAACTTACTCCTTGTAAGGACCGTTACGGTCCTTGGTCTCGGCGAGATCCCAGCGGGTGAGGTTCTCCTCGGGAAGACCAGCCTTGAGGAACAGGTCGCAGGCACCGGTACCGCATCGACCAAGGGCGCCCAAGACGAAAGCAGTAGGCTTACGTCCCAGCTTCTTCTCGCCCTCTGCAAGATCCTTGCGAATCTGCTCAACAAGCTCGTCCTCGTTCATGTAGTAGCCTCGGCCGTCGGTGAATGTGGCGACTGAGGGGAGCTTCTCGCCGGGGTGAGCGAGCTGCCAGGCCCAGGTCTTGACGCCAAGAGCAGCGCCAGTGAAACCAGCATGATAGCCAAATGCTGTAAAGAGAATGAGTAAGTAAATATTAGATAAAAGAGATTATATTTCCATACCCGAAACACGTCTTCCTACAGAGTCGACCAGAAATTCCAAATCGTAAAGTACAGAGCCGCCTCGGGGGAATCGGCTGAGAACCTCTTGATGGCCCTTCTGGCCCTTGTAGCAATGGGCGAAGTGGATGAAGTCGTTCTTGAGAGGGAAGTTTTCTTCGGGGAGCTCCTTGAGACCAAGGACAATGGTGCCCTGAGGGGCATTTGGCCAGACGCCGGATTCGACAAGCTTGGCTCCGGCAGCCTCGTATTCTGAGTCCTCGAATATCCGCTTGAAGTTGGGATCGGTGGAGGAGCGCTCGACGGTGACGGGGTAGCCGGCTTCGATCAGAGACTTGATGACGGCGGGAGAGAAGGATCGGTGCTCGAGGGGCTTCTGCTCCGCTCGCAAGAGAAGGGCGGGATATCCTGACATTTTGTTTTTGAAAGGAATTGGTCTAGACTGAAAGGCTTTGCGTAAGTGACAGGTTGTGTGGTGTTGAGTTGACAAGATGCAAGGTATGGAGGGGTGGAGGGGAATGTCTGCACTAATGACGATACGTGATAAAGTGCAGAAATTGGAGGGGCAATTGGATAGAAAAGATTCAATTGACGTATAGTTTTCTTACAGAAAAAGACGTTAATGAAGATGGAATTGCGTCTATGAATTCAAGGCTGAAGCAAGAATCTAAGAAAAGCAAAAGTTGTTTGGTTTTATTGACAAGGCAAGAAAAAAAAATCTAGCCGAGTCGCAGAATTATACTGCTCTATAGCAAGCCTCTTGAGTCACCACGCGCCAAACTTGAGCGAGATTCTCCGATGTCGCCAGAAACCCCACCGTGGGGTGCCATGAGAGATCCGTGGCATGCCACTGAATTGACGGCTTCCAGACGCTTTTGGGTGACGGGACTGCGCTACGAGATGGTGCTCCATACAGAATGCTACTGCATCTACAAGTCTGCTTCTATCCACGTATTGGCGAGTTGAAAGTGTAGCAGTTGGATAATTACACCTGGATCTGCTACCTCTCACTGTGTCGACATACTGCCCAATTAGGATCAAGGTAATCATCACGACTTGCACTGGCGGCATCGTCGAGTACCTAATCAAGAGAAACGGGCTTAACATGCCCATCATGCATCAGCGGCTTAACCTCCAATCATGAGTCCTGGCGCCGAAATTAGGCCATCATTGGTCATCCTTACATATGGGACATCACGGTGCGTGAATCCCGAGAACCATGCAGGTAACGAGAGTACATCAGCAATGAGTGCTGCTACGGCTGCTTTCACTCGCCCATGCGCCCAGCACCGCCATTTGTCGGCCCAGGCGATCACCGAAGACGAGAGAATGACATGGCAACATGTCACCTTTGGGCCGTAATGTGTCGGTCCATTCGCCGCTATCACGATTTGCGCGCAGATCCGCTGCACGCCTGTTAGTGTCCGGGTCACGGCCCAAGGGCGGTGCAGCAGTGGCGGTGTCCAGCCACCTTTGTGGCCCAATAGCCTTGAACTCCAGCTGGACCTTGGAAGAAAAAGGAAAAAAAAAAAAAATTAATAAACCGACTGGACTTTTTAGGCGGTTGGCGTTACCTACAAAACACATGTACCGTAGTTCAGCCACCGCTGCTGTTCAGCCCGCTCTTTTTTTTCTGACTACCGCTAAGACTACTACCGCCTACAGCGATTTACTGTGCCTTTCTCTTCTCTTCCCTTCCAACCCCTCCACTTCGACATACAAACTCTCCTGGATCTGCACAGCACCGCCATCAGGGACTGCGCAACCACCATCACATAAAATCTTCATCGCATTTCTTGGACGCGCAGACGGTCGCCTTGCATCGTCTCCATCGTCCGCCTGGGATCTTTTTGATTCTTTCTCCTCTCGTGAGTGCCGCTTCTCCGCCAGACGGCCACCCGACCCGTCCGGGCTGCATCGACGCAAATACTGACGCCAGTCTGCCACCAGCCTCGATCCGAGATCGATCTCCCACCACCCCCTTAGATACCACATATTCTCATCACAATGGCCTTGAAGCGCATCAACAAGGAGCTTAAGGACCTCGGCACGTAAATCTCCCTCTATTCCGCCCCTATGCCCGTGTCCCTTTGTGCTCTCGCCGGATGCTTTCGTCAGGGAGTGTCGTCGTTTTTGAGGCCCAAGCCGTCGTGTGAGGTGGGGCTCAGCTGAGCGGGGGTCTCACAAACCACGACATGGACTGAATGCTCGACTTTTGGCGAGTCTGGCACGAAGCGGCAGGATATTTCGACCCAAGAAGCTGTGTGTACTGACATTTTTGACCGACTAGCGACCCGCCATCCTCCTGCTCTGCCGGCCCTGTCGGCGAAGATCTGGTAAGTTGGACCCATCTCTATGTGCTCTAAACCCATCGAAAACGGCTGGCTGTTGCTCGGCCAGCGGGATGGAAGAGTTGCGAATGAATATAGACTAACAGGCTTCACAGTTCCACTGGCAAGCTACTATTATGGGACCCGTAAGTTGATACCCTCAAGTGCAGCATTTTTGGGCATCAGGAAGCATCTTTGGTCTTATGGCCTGCAATACGATGAAAACGCTTTATATACGCTCAACTACGGCTTCTTGGAGGACAAAAAACTAACGATCGCCACAGGGTGATTCACCATACTCAGGAGGCGTCTTCTTCCTGAAGATTCAGTTCCCCACTGACTACCCCTTCAAACCTCCGAAAGTCAACTTCTCTACCAGAATCTACCACCCCAACATCAACAGCAACGGCAGCATCTGTCTCGACATTCTGAGAGACCAGTGGAGCCCTGCTCTGACCATTTCTAAAGGTAGGCCCCTATTTTACATCCCAGGAAGAGAATTGCTTTGGAAATCCAAATGGCTGACATATCACGCCTCGATAGTTCTGCTATCTATCTGCTCTATGCTCACAGACCCGAACCCCGATGATCCGCTCGTGCCCGAGATTGCGCACGTGTACAAGACCGACCGGCCCCGATACGAGGCCACCGCTCGGGAGTGGACCCGCAAGTACGCCGTCTAGGCAAGATCAAACGGTTTCTTTTGGGGGGGTTTGATGGCGCTGGGTGTTTGACGTCCTCTATCACGAAATGACGGTGCGGCATGTTTGGCGACCCTTTTGCGTTGTAACCGGTCGAGTGGGATGGTAGTGGGAAGCGGACAGACCAAGCTTTTCTCTTTGCTATTCTATCATTCCTTCAAGCACACTGGGTGAATGATGTCAGGGGAGCCGCATGGCCGGCGGACAGGTGGCAGACTAGACAGATATATCCGCTATTCTAAGGGCTTATGCGGCTGGTTAACTTTGGGTTTGCATCAATACCGCGTTATTTGCATCCAGAAACAGGCATCTGATTAATTACGTCTCTCTTAAGAATGTTTTTACTTGGCTCGGGATGCACGATCTTGCTTGTGACTGATGCGTAGTTGATTCAGTGAAATGAATGACATGATTTCATGCGTGTATGCGCCTTGTGGCGCCGTAGAATAAGGTTTTGCCACTCATATCGAATGGTTCAACAGTGATGGATGCTCATCAGCCGCACCCATTTTACTGATGTACAAGACTCCAAAGGTTTCTCCAGAATCATCAATACGCTGACATTCTACGGCTCTGAGAGGTGCAACTGATTTGGAGGTCGGTTGAGGGTTGTCCTGAATAGCAACAGAACTAATTATCTAACGTTCAACGAGGACAGAAACGTGGATATACTGGTGGTGTTGAGCCTTCATTCTTGGACCAACAGAGCAAATGACTACCTGTTGAGAATGAAGTTGTAAAAATCAAAAGACGGAAAGGAATATTGCACCTGTATGATTCCAGCACTAATATGCAATCTACAAGGAGAAACGGGTGCTAGTCGTAGTAGTCGCCGGAATAGCCACAGCGGCAAAGATCCGATCTCGTACGGGCGTATAAGCCACGGAATGCACGGGGATACCCATGATTAGCGTTGTTTGGTGCTGCTAGTGATGATACCTGGCAAAAGAAAGAAAAAGAAGGAAGAATTATAACAAAATGTAGATGACGACGACATTCAAGTATAAAGACGACAAGAAGAGCTGGTCAAACACTTGCGCGGGTCAAGCGGCAAGCGCCAAGAGCACGAGCCGTCACAGCTCTTGTCGCATCGTGTGTTTCATGAAGCCTCGCGCTCAGCCTCCTTTCCGCAGCGGGGGCCTCTTTACCCCCCCCTGGCGAGAAAGCCTGTGGGATTTGAATAGGCATGGAAATTCATCAATGCATGCGGGGTGGGAAATAAGAGCCGGGGAGGGGGGGAGAGCAAAGGCGGGAAATGTAAAACGGCAGGATGAAGAAATCGAATGATTTTCCACTTGTTGTGAAACCCGGTGATTTATTATTAGCGCTCCGACTTGCCGGGCTGCAGACAATTGCAGTGAATTTTTGTGTGTTGATAATCAGTACTGCTGGCTGAAGGATTTTTGCATTTCTAGACCTAGTTACAGGCGGCGGCTTTCTCACCTTTTTACCTGGGGCGTACAGTGGAGAAGTTGGTCCTGGTCTAGCAACTCCGTGTTAATATGGGAGAAGCCCAGCTCCATAGCTGTCGAATCCATCGAATACAGTTGAGAAGCATGGAGCCAGAAAGTGGCCCTTGAAGAGATCGAGAGAGCTCCGTGAACAGCTAGATTCAACGTCGTAAACATGTACAGTAAAAAGCTCCGTAGCCTTGGGCGATCTCGCAGGGGACAACAACAAACTGCGTTGCTGCTGATGCTACTGTAAAGCCCCATTGCCATTGAAACCAGCGATAACACGCACTTGCGTAGGCACCAGGCTAGCGAAACGGCGAAAAAGGCGCCCTTGGCAGTCAATGGTCTGTTTCGAGACGCGGCGCACCGCACGCTAATTGGCCACGAGGACCCATGCGCCGGCAGTCGTTGCGTGAGTCGAGCCCAGATGTCTGTAACAGGGGACCAGGCCAGCGGTGTTAGCGAAATCGCTTGGTGCCGGTTCTGGCTGGAGCAGGAAACAGGCGCCCCTGGAGACGAGGAAACAGTTGGCGTCTCCCACAAGCCGATGGTTTCTTTTCTCTAGCTCTTGTTTTTGATTTCCTTCTTTTCTTTCTGTTGCTCCGCCGCCGTCGTCGTCTTTATTTTTTAATTATTCCTTTTGCGTTTGTTGGATTCCCCGTGGGTTGCGTTGATCGCAAGGCAGGTCGAGTTTGTATTGTTCAAACTTTTGGTACGTTCTTCTCTGCAGCACTTATAAGGGGGGTTGTCGCGACTCAACCACAAAAGACCTTTCCCACGATCCAATTGTTGCTTTCTGTTTGTTTATTCTGGGTGCTGATATTTAGGGGCGTCTATAGATCTCGGGACATTTCTTTCTTTCCTTCTCTTCGCCACGGCCTTTTTCGCTCATTGATTTTATTCCATTGTCTCTTACCGACCAGCTGCTGCTCGTTCAGCGGGATCTGAACTCTACCGATACCGACTCAACGATAATTTGCGTTGCGCCAGCTGGGCGCTTCTAGCTTCGAAAATAGAAACAAAGGGCGTCGACAATCTACTGGGATACTACAGAAGGAGACTTTTTTTTTATATCATTTCGATTTTTTTCACTAGCGACAATGGGATACGAAGAGTATGAGAGCTATGAGCGCCAGACGGAGCGGTCCAGATGGACGCCCCTGACGCGGATGCTGCTCTCTGGAGAGATGACACAGGAGAAGCAGCAGGAGCTGACGAACCGGGAGAAATTCGATCGATGGATGATTAACGAGGGTTACCGAAGAGTGTACGTGCATTGTATTTTCCTCTTATTGGATTTGATACGGAATCGTGAGAAAGAAAAGAGCATCGGGGAACAAGACAAGCAAAACCTCCCAGTTTACTAACAACACGCGCAGGTTCGTCTTCGTCTTTATTCTCGCCCACGCCCTGATTTTCGCCTTTGCTTGCGTTCACTACGGCCTCAAAGACAGCTTGGCGACGGCTCGAAGCATCTTTGGCTTCACATTCGTCATTGCGCGAGCCTCTGCGCTGGTCCTCCACGTCGACGTCGGCATCATCCTCTTCCCCGTCTGCAGAACCCTCATCTCGCTGCTCCGACAGACTCCCCTCAACGGCGTTATCCAATTCGACAAGAACATCACCTTCCACATCACGACGGCCTGGTCGATTGTCTTCTTCTCCTGGGCCCACACCATTGCTCACTGGAACAACTTTGCGCAGGTGGCCATCAAGAACAACCTGGGAGTCTATGGCTGGCTGCTTGCCAACTTCGCCTCTGGCCCCGGCTGGACGGGATACATCATGTTGATTGCGCTCATGGGCATGGTCTTCACCTCGATCGAGAAGCCTCGACGAGCCAACTACGAGCGATTCTGGTACACCCACCACATGTTCATCATCTTCTTCATCTTCTGGGCCATCCACGGAGCCTTCTGCATGATTCAGCCTGACGTGGCGCCGTTTTGCACCAGCATTGGGCCCTCGGCTATTGGTGTGTTTTGGCAGTACTGGATGTACGGAGGATTCATCTACCTGGCGGAGAGAATCGCGCGAGAGATCCGCGGACACCACAAGACGTACATTTCAAAGGTCATCCAGCACCCCAGCAACGTCTGCGAGATCCAGATCAAGAAGGAGAACACCAAGACGCGAGCCGGCCAGTACATCTTCTTCTGCTGCCCGGCCGTGTCTCTCTGGCAGTACCACCCGTTTACCCTGACGAGCGCCCCCGAGGAGGACTACATCTCCATCCACATGCGCTGCGTGGGTGACTTTACCAAGGAGGTCTCGGCCATTCTGGGCTGCGAGTGGGACAAGAAGGGCAGCTCGAGCAAGGTCGTTGGCGTTTCCGGCGACGAAAACACCGACCCAGCCCTGAAGCGCGTCCTGCCCCGAGTCTACATCGACGGCCCCTTCGGATCAGCCTCCGAGGACGTCTTCAAGTACGAAGTGGCGGTCCTCGTCGGCGCCGGCATTGGCGTCACCCCTTTTGCCTCGATCCTCAAGTCCATCTGGTACCGCATGAACTACCCGCAGCAGAAGACGCGCCTGCGCAAGGTCTACTTCTTCTGGATCTGCCGAGACTTTGGATCCTTTGAGTGGTTCCGCTCGCTGCTGCTGGCCGTCGAGGCGCAGGACGTGGACAACCGCATCGAGATCCACACGTACCTGACGGCCAAGATCAAGGCGGACGATGCCACAAACATCATGATCAACGACGCAAACGCCGACAAGGATGCCATTACGGGCCTGAGGAGTCCCACCAACTTTGGCCGTCCCAACTGGGACATGATTTTCCGAGGCATCCGGAAGCTGCACACGCCTGCTGAGGCGGGTGTGTTCTTCTGTGGACCCAAGGGATTGGGAAGTTCGTTGCACGTTTACTGCAACAAGTATACGGACCCTGAGTAAGTTTTTCTAATTGAGTTTCATACATTAGTCGCGCGGTGGTGAGGGTACAGTTTTACTAATTCGGTTTTTATCCAGGTTTTCATTCGTCTGGGGCAAGGAAAACTTCTAAGTCAATACCTCAATTGGGCTTTTTTTTTTCTGCTGCCGTGTCCTTTTTTCATTTTCCTTCATTCTTTGTTTTCTTTCACTTTGTCGGTTCACTCTGTCCCCCCCTCTCACGATACCAAAAAGCCTCTCTGCTCTCGGTTGGTGGATAGAGAAACGAATTCTCCCCTTTTATCTATAAACGTAATAATTTTTCATCCAAAAAGCTCTTGCGCTGGACGCGAAGCATACAACGTAAACTGTTGGCAAGCGGCTAGAGGGGGAGAGCTGACAAAGAGGAGGAGGAGGAGGAGGGTAGCGATATAAGAGTGAGTGAGAGAGGAGGTGTTGTGTTTTGTCAAATATTCCAAGCTAGATGAGAGACGATATTATATATACAATCTACGAGTGTGCACATTCTCTGCTTCATGCAAATCTGGAATAAAATTAAGTGAATAAACCTTTTTTCACTTTGAATACTTGAAGCGTGATGGGTATATCCACACATGTCAGCAAAGGCTATATCTAACTTTTTTTGACAGGTTGTTTATTCCATGGCCAGTAGGGTTTTCAGTATAAGATCTGCGGAGATTAAATTAGGATGCTTACGCAGTGGCCCATGCTTGGGAATCAGCCAGCAGCGATAGCAGCACAATGAGGCAGGTGGCCATGTCGTGATAACGTTTCATTGTTATTGATGGGCATTGACGATTATGTATCATGTATTACTATCCTCGGCCAAACTGGGATTACACCAAAATGACAGGACTCGGGCACAGCCATACGGAAGATGAGCAGTCCGTTGTCTATCTGACCGAAGCAGAAGCAGAAGCACAGACCCAAAGCAACGCCGTAAGCGTCACGTGCTGTTCGTCATTTCATGTCATGCCCGAAGAGGATCATCACGAGGGTGGCCCGAAGCAGGGCAGCGGCCGGGTTGGACATTCCAGCGGATGATGTTGGTTGACGTCCTTGGATGGCACTAGCACTCTTAGTTGGCAGCAACGGGTAAGGGCATGAAGAGAAGAACAAGAATAGAAAACCGTCGCATCTTTTTCTCATTCGCATCAGTTACCTATCTTGGGCTCATGGCTAGAACAGAACAGAAGCAAGTGTGTAAGCAGCCGCTTTTGGTGGTGAGAGAGAGAATATAGTAAGTACTAGGTAGTAAAAGTGTAAAAGTGGCTTGAACCCTTGGTTCATGGTTCATTGTTACAAGGCTGTGGCGGAGGCATTGTATGGGCCATAAGATAAGCCTCGCTATTGGAAGGAGGAATGGAAGCGATGAAACCTGCTCGTATTGCAGCTTGGGAGCAGCATCGTATTTACATGGTTGTAGCACTCTGTGCCTGCGATATGGCGTAGCACGACGATGATCGGCCCTAGGATACGGAAATATATACGGCGATTTTACAGCACAACTCCAGCGAGGCCACCGAGCAAAAAGAGATGTCGCTGCTAGTGCCGCCATCATTGGATGCTAGTGCGGTCTTTTTGCAGGTCATGACGCATGGCCAGGCCTCTGCCCTCGCCTGCGATCAGCCAGTCAGTCTTACGATGTTGAGCAAAGTGCCGGCGATTCTGGGTGTCGACTACTTGCCGAGCCAGGCAATTGCTAGGTTGGAGGCGGTAGCGTGTACTTGACCCTGGCTGCCTGGCCCTGGCCCGGCAACTTGAAACGATGACGATGACGGTAGATACGCCAAGTTGTGCGGTGGATGGATGATTCAGCCAGTGCAGAGAAAAGTGCCGGAGTGTGCTGGAAGGAATCAAAATGTGCGCTTTGACGAGAGACCCAAAAGACTTGAAACGACCGGCCAGGTAGCATCGCCAGCGAAGGGCTCCGACAGCACCGGCGCCGCCTCGGAGTACCGGTACATTCGTATCGAACTGGCAGGTGACAGGCCGATGGAGTTCTTTGGCTGCTCGGCCAGTTTCAGGGGGGTCCCTCTTTTTCTTCTTCTTTTTTTCCCTCTCTTCAGTTCTTTTTGACTTGCAGGTCACTTGGTCATTCTCTTTTTGGCTTGTGGTCTGCGTTCTGGGCAGCGGTTCGTATTCAAATGAGGGACCCCCCCTGCTTTGCCACTTTTTCGCGGCTAAACTCAACGAGTCCAAGGGCCCTTTGTTCTGTTGACTCTCCTGAGGTACTGGTACCGCAGCTAGCTCTGCTAGAGACCCAATAGTAGCCCGCGGGATCTTTGAAGGCGCCGCTGCTGCTTGGTTCAACTGTTCTTGTTCTGCTTCAGCCACGAAATGCGAGGGAGGGAGCCTGTCATGTAGCGGTACCTGCGCGCGCCTGTGCTTGTGCTTGCATCTGCCCACTGCCCACTGCGCGCACGCAACGTTGTCTGGTTCCTTTTACAGCGCCGCCGCATGCTGTGGTCTCTGGTGCATTAGCGGCCCTGGACGTCGTTTTAGCGGACTGCGCGCACCCGCAGCGGGAACACTGAACCTGGAGCTCGCTTTCAGGCGCTGCCTGAGGTCACTGGAATGGGGCGCCTGTGGAGGTGCTGCAAGTACCCGGCAGTAGAGCGTACCCGGGTCCCCGGCCTGCCTGCGCAGACGCATGCGGTATCGGTACTTGGCCCAGTACCTGCCCAGGTGCTGCCCTAGCTGGGGCGCTGCGTGGCTTCTCCGGAGTCCGCGTGCGCCACCGATTGTTGCGCCAAAAAACGGGCTCCAAACAAACGGGACGCTTTTTTTTTCGCTGCTGGCTTTTCTTGCCCTCTTGCCCGGCTTGATCGTCGACTCCTGCTACTTCCTTCTCTACCGACCCCTTCCACTCGCTTGTTTCACTCGCCTGGCACATCGCCGTCTACAGTTTTTTCTTTTTCTTTTCCCATCCCCCCCCAGGCTTGGGATTCTGTATTGTGTGCCCGCTTCCATCTATATGGCCTCTCGTTACCGCTCCGCATAGTTTGACCGAGTATTGCTTTTTACCATCCACAATGCGCTTGCCGCTGGCGCTCGCTCTCGGCGCGCTGCTTGGGGCTGCCCAGGCAAAAGTCGTGATCCGAGCCGACAGCAGCAGCTCATCCGCCCCAGCCGATGATCCATCATCATCAGAGTCGACGACGCCGCCGCCCACCTCGTCGTCGCCGCCAACCTCGTCTGCTCCCCCTCCGACCTCTTCCAGCTCTTCGTCCTCGCCGAGCGCCGCGGGCAGCACCACGACCGTCACCGAGACCGACACCGTCACCAACACTGCGGGCGGCAAGACGTCAACAACCACAAAGACGCTGACCACTACGCAAACAACCACCGTTGTCGTCACGTCCACGGCGTTTACGACCACCACTGTTACGAGCAGCGACGCGCAAACAGCCACCAAGACGGTCTTCGACACCACCACCGTCTTTGTGACGCCCACGGCCACCGGCCCTGCCCAGAAGCGAGATCGATGGATTGTGCCCAGGACCGGCGCTGACGCCGAGCCTACTGATGCCCCCAGCGCTGAGGATGTCGAGCACTATCTGGCTATGCGAGGCCTGGAGGCGCGTGACATCGTCACCGATTTCGTGACGGTGACTGTTAATGGAGGCAGCGATACCACCGTTACCGATACCGTTACCAAGACTCTCAAGGATACCTCAACCTCCAAGACTACCATCACCAACACCATCACTGAGACTGATCAGATTAATGCCAAGACCACAATCACCACTACCAGCACTTTGACCGTCACCTCCACTGTTGTTACCACCGGCGTCGTGGAGTCGACAACTGGCCCGGTCACCTCAAATACCGGCACCCCAGACAACAATGGGTCGCATGCCGCCGACAGCTCTGGCCTGTCCACCGGCGCCAAGGCTGGTATCGGTGTCGGCGTTGGAGTCGGTGGCCTTCTTCTCATTGGAGCCGCCATCTTGCTGCTTCTCAGGCGTCGTCGCAACCGCAGCCCTAGCCCTGATCACGACGATCTAGTCGGTGCTTCTGAAGTTCCGATAGGCGGCGGCGGTGGTGGAGGCGGTAATCACCAGCAACCCATGTCTTCACACACCGCTTCTGCTGCTGCTTTCCTTGCCCCCCGGACGTACCCCAGTCAAGGCCCCCGAGGGCTACCGTGGTACCGCTCTGGGCGATGGACGTGCTGGATATGCCAAACCAGAGCCGTACGGTTCAGCCTACAACACTCCCAGCCCGACCACCACAGCGGCAAACACCGTTAGCCCTGTTTCATTCCCCTCGGCCCAACTTGCTCCTGCTCAACTCGCTCCTGCTCATGCTGATGCAGCAGAGCTAGGCAATGACAACCTCAACGCCAACAAGTGGCATGACTCCAATGCTGCTGAAATCGATGGCAACGCTGTTATGGGCCACCAGAGCGGGCCTGTGTACGAAATGCCCACGCAGACCTACCACTAGAGGAGATACAAAAAAAAAAAAAAAAAGAGGGGGCATCACCGAGGAGTTTGAGGCTAGAAGGCCAGGTCGATTCAACGACTGGGCGACTACAGCTTCTAGGAGAGCTAAGCTACGGCCGCGGCGGGAGCATACAAGGCATGTGTCTTTTGTATATACTGTCCATACCCGTTGCGTTCATCGCGAATTAGGCTTAATGTACGACGGTGGCTTGGTGATTCTCATGACGTGGGAAAGAGATTCTGGGACTGATGTGAACGTATGAAAGCTTAACGATAGAAGAGGGGCTATGCAAATGAGAAGACGACAGACGTTGGAAGATTTGGAAGATGCTACTCGACATGTGACGAATGAAATTCAGGAGGTTTGGAGAGCAGACGGATGCGTTTTTGGCTCTGTTCTGCGTAACCGCTTTTATGTATCTTTAATAATGGACCGCTTCAATTCATACCAATTTTTTTTTTCTTTTTTCCAATTTTGCTTAGACCACTTTTGCGAGATGATACTGAGACCTCTTTATCGAGCTATACTGATGTCTTTCTGAGCTGTAGTAAACAGACGTTGCCATTCAAATATGTAATGGATGTTTCTTGCTAACAACGCACAGCCATGCGTCTGCAGTGTATAAACGCCCCTTACAGCTTTCTGCCAGGGGCTACAGCGGAGAAAAGCCGGTTGTGCCTTAGCCTGGAGCGGGACCTTGGAGGCAAAATCTTTTTTTTAAGGTAAAGAAGCTTAATGAGATTAAGGACGCAGACTAGTGGCTGATGTGAGTATGTGGCGATGGAGAAGAACGAGATGAGCAAAATAACGGAATAAACAAACTTTGTGTGGCTTCTTTTACTAATAGTCTTGATAATTAATACGTCTGAGCTGTGAGTAAAAAGATGGGAGTAAAAAGATGTCAGCCAGAGTTGCGAATGTGTGTCATTTATATCTCAAGACTGTATATAGTAATGATATCTCTATAGTCCATCTCTCACATCTCAAAGGCGGTGTGCCTGACTCGATAAGAGAAGATACAAACGCCATAATCTCTATGGCTGGTCGCACACGTGCTCGTTAAACAAGATCAATCCGTTGAAGATGCTTTTACCCGAGCTGACGGAGTATGAGTAGCCATGAATGCTGCATACAATGGCAAGATCCCCTGCTCCCATATCGACTGATTGGATTGATAAGCCTGCATACAGCAATCAAAAACACAAAATGACTACTACCTCTAATGGGTAGGGAATTTTCTCGGAAAGTTCCTTTTGGGTATTTCCCTCAGCAGGTTCCGAATTGCGGAACACGCTAATGGAATTTCGTGGGAGCCAACCACGCCACTATTCAGTTTTTTTATTTATTTTTTTTCCCTTTAGACTAATATGGAGAAGGCATTGCTCAGATAATTGTGACTCTTCTTTTTCTTATCGTGACTTTTCAGCTTCTTTTGTTGATATTGCTTTCATGTCTCATACGCATTAGAGTATAACCTTGCGGAACCAGTAATTCCGACGCTTTTTTCGCTCTGAGACATTGCGACTATCTATCTATGTATGGTCACCATGTCGGATTGAGTGAGACCAGGGTAGCTACTTTCTTTTTCCTGCCGACTCATACGTTGTGAGACAAATCCAGCCTCTTCTCAGACTTGGCTGCACAAGAGTACCCGAAACTGAGCCGAGAAAATATCGTCCTGTCCACCTCTCCATTTTCTCTCTTCTGGACAGCAACAGCAGCTCTTCGTAACCGGACGGGGGAGAGTTTCTTTCAAGTTGAGACTTGAGAAATTTTATCTTTTTTTGTTTTATTTGAATACGAGATTGCTGGAAACAAATGGCGCCAACAGCGGCAATGGCAGCGGCCACAGTGGCCGAGGACGATAACAAGACGACGAGGGCCCGAGATGAGGCTGCTGCGGTGGAATCAGATACTGAGACTTTGCTTCAGGGAGTTGATGAGAAGAAGTTGCTGCGGAAGCTGGATCTTTACATCATTCCTCTCGTCATGGGTTTGTATCTGTTCAGTTTCCTTGATAGGTGATACTTTCCTCCCAGCTCTGCAACTTCTTTATTCAACATGCCACTTGCAATCGTGGAAACTTGAAAACGAAAAGACGAAACTAACAACCTACAGGGTCAATATTGGCAATGCTCGATTGTACGGACTCGAAGAAGATCTTCACCTCTCATCCGAGCAGTTTCAAGTCACCGTTTCCATCTTCTTCGTCACATACCTCCTCTTCGAAGTGCCATCAAACCTCGTCCTCAAACTCTTCACCCCCCGCTGGTGGGTATCATTCATTGTCGTTGCATGGGGCATCATCGCCACCCTGTCAGGACTGGTGCAGTCCTACGGAGCACTCATCGCCTGCCGTTTACTCCTCGGAGTTGTCGAGGCGGGCCTATTCCCCGGCCTCAGCGTCTATCTCACCTTCTTCTACACCAAGCACGAACTGGCCCTGAGGATTGGCTACCTCTTCGTCAGCTCTGCCATCGCCGGTGCTTTGGGTGGACTGTTGGCTTATGGCATAGGACACATGGATGGCGTGTGTGGCATGAGCGGGTGGCGGTGGATTCTCATCATTGAAGGTATTCCGAGCGTGATTCTCGGTGTCGTCACTTTTATCGCGCTGCCGAATGATGCGGAATCGGCATATTTCCTGACGAAAGAGGAGAAACTGCTCATGGAAGAGAGACACAGGCGGGAATATGGAAACACAGCCACCAGTCGTCAGTTTAGCCGGGTGGACATGAAGAGGGCTTTCAAAGACTGGAAGGTGTGGGCGTTTTCTTTTGCGCAGTTTGGCGTTGATACCATGCTCTACGGTGAGTGTCTTTCAATTTCTAGGACTTGGGCGTGCGGAGGCAAGGACATGCTCACTAAAACATTGATAGGATTCTCGACTTTCCTGCCCACAATCATTAATGCCCTCGGCGAATGGACCGTTGCTCAAGTCCAGCTCCTCACCATCCCGTGCTACTTCCTCGGAGCGGTGACCTATATGATCATTGCCATGCTCTCTGATAGATTCCAGATGCGAGGGATATTCTGCGTCATCTTTGGCTGCATAAGCATCATCGGTTATGGTGTTTTGCTGTCCGACTCGGCTCCTGGAGTGCATTATTTCGGATGCTTTCTTGTTGCGGGTGGTTTATACGTTGTCGTCGGTCTTCCAATCGCCTGGGTAAGCTTGAAACACGATAAATCTCCATAGATAAAGCAGCATCTAACATGTGTGTACAAACAGTTGCCAAATAATTCTCCTCGATACGGCAAAAGAACAACTGCGACAGGCCTGCAGCTTACTTTTGGAAACGCCTCTGGAATCATGTCTGCATTCATATAGTAAGCCCCCCTCCCCTCAAAAAAGTGTCTGTTAGTACATTCTTTGCTAACTCTCGTCGCTACGTAGCCCTGCGCTCGATGGACCTCGCTTCATTCGCGGCCATGCCGTCTCGCTCAGCATGGTCGGCGTGGGGATCTGCATATACGGCTTTCTGTGGTACTCGCTCTGGAAGGCGAACAAGCGTCGTGATGCGGGAGAGTTGCCGCGAGAGCACGAGGGCTTGCTGGAGGAAGAGCTCAAGGAGCTGGGAGACGACAGCCCTCATTACAGATATACGATTTAATGCGAAAAGACGAAGATGCGGGATGTTACACTGGTAAAGACTAGTATATAATGGAAGAAGATGGGCATGTGTGGGATGAATTTTGGCTCATCAAGGTTACTTAATTAATACGATTGACATGCTTTCCAATAGGGAAATGGAATCATATGCTAAAATGGCACACCTGGAATTGCCTAACTAAGATGATAAAGATGGAGTGTTTTTTGAAACTCGTCTTATTGTCGTTATTCATTATATCGTGTATCGTGTATATCGTCTCATCCCTTTCTATATAAAATTCGTAATTTCCAACTTTGTAAAAATTCAAAGACTGTAACTTTACCACGTCAATCTCCGTAACCCTCTTCATACTCGGCCCATGGCTTCATCAAAGACTCAAATCCTCCTCCACCACTACTCTCTCCTTGACTCGCTTCTCATTAGCAAACAATCTCCACACATCTCGCAACACAAAATCCCTCTTCACACCCTCCTCATCTGCATAAGCTCTAGTGAATCCGCGTCTCAAGTACTGTAATTCTTGGAAGCGCCTCCACGCAGAGTTTTCATAGTTCATGGTTCTTTGCATGAAGCTTTGCCTTCGGCGATGGCCGTATTCTTGTGACCACAATCTGTGCCAGGGATTGACAAGCTCTTGGGCGGCGGGAGATAGCGGAAGGAATGGCGTCCAGATGGGTCGACTGATGGCCAGGAAATTGAATGCATGTAGGGCGGCGAGCTGTAGAGAAATTTGGTCAGGCGTAGGCGGCTGGCTTTCTTCAACGGAAGCGAGGTTCTTGATGATGGGGCTCTCGCTAAGTTCTTCGCCGTTTTGTACTGTTTGAAACGTCTGCTCGTTTGATGTGCCGCTCGATATCTCTTTCTGTAGCTTTTCCAAAATTTCCTGAATGTCAGGTGCGTTGATATCCAAATCCTTCCGAACCTCAATATCAAGTAGTTTATGCCTGTGTAAGCTGTTTACTTCACACCTACTTTTGCATCCCGAACACCACGAGGATTCACAAAGAGGGCAATAGACATATGGATCGTAAATCGACTCATCGCAAAGAGCGCACACCTGCAGAGCCACCGATCCCATGTAACATCCATCGTCATCCCAGCCCACCTGCGGTCTTGCGAGGACAAATTCGGTCAATACCTTTAGATCTGCGTCGAAATCAGCTTCGCGCGCGAAAAGAAGGCTAAGAACGTAGTCCAGTATGAGGAAATGGTCTTCTGTAGTGCGAGGACCCTCAAGAAGCTCGTTTATACTGGAAAGAAGCTTGTTGTCTAATTCGGACAATGCAAAAGGCTTGGCGGTGAAATCATTCATGACGCAATCGATCGGAGTGAGTCCTGCGATGCTGGGCTCATTAATGAGGTCGGAGAAAATGTCTCTCCCCGTTTCTTTGAAGATGGCATCACATACTGATACTAGACGGGGAGTGATTGGCAGTGCTTTTCGAGACTGACCAAGTAGTGGGAAAAGAGTGCCGCCATGATAGTCCTTGTGAGTTAGATGGTCCAACAGCCCCCATTGTGGCTCAAGCAGCAAATCTATGATGCCTGGGGCCTTCTTGTTGCTCGTATGAGAAACAAGTTGGAGGGCTGTCCGCCATGTCTCTTCTCGGCCAGCGCTCCTTTGCGCACGTATCGGATCGGCGCCACGCTCAAGAAGCCATTTGACGTGCCTTGCTTCGGCGTCTACAATGGCCATTCCAAGAATAGAAAGCCCAGTCTCGTTATCCACGGCATTGATATCCAACCCACGGTGTAATAGCAGATCCAGGATTTTGAAAGCCTTGTTGCCTTTGGCTTCAAACAGTCGGCTAAAAGCGTTGGTTGTCCTGGCACCATTTGGGAGGTAAATTCCTGCTCCGGCGTCAAGAAGCATTTTAACCATCTCAACATTCCCATGCTCGCAAGCATATACAAGAGGGGTGCAGTTGAAGGCAGTGGGGACATTGATCATCTGCGGCGCAGCTTCCAGGACCATCTTGGCGATTTCCAAGTCTCCCACGTCACAAGCAGTGAATAGGGGAGATTCCTTATAGTAGAAGCTGAGCTGATCTGCTTTGGCACCTTTATCCAAAAGAAAGCGAACAACTTCCTTCTTTTTTCGATGGCATGCCATAAATAGAGGAGACTCAATCATGAACCCTTTCTCTATCTGAAGGTTCAAAAACGCCGGTTCGTGCTGTAGCAGAATATCGCAAATTTTGACATGGCCATATCTAGCAGCATTGTGAAAGGGTGACACCGTTTCACCTGACTGGAGATATTTACTCAAGTCTGCCCCATACTCTAGTAATATGGAGACAGTCTCAGCATCACCTTGGCTAACGGCGCTCATCACGCAATGCTGCTCGTTCTCTCGTATGTAGTTGACATCGGGAGGATAGCGTGATTCCATCAGCTGTCTTATTATCTTGGGAATAGGACGTTTCCGTGACACAGCCGTCTCAATCAAGGCAGTAACCCCATATCCTTCTTCCACGGAGGCGTCTGCGCCGTTTTTCAGGAGTAGCTCGACAATATCCTCCAGGCCAAGATCCACTGCATGCCCCAGCGCAGTAAACGGAAACCAGCTGCGTCTGGATTCATTCACTGGAGCCCCATAGAATAACAGCAGCTCTATCATGGCCCTGTCTTTAACCACGATGGCTTCGTGAAGTGGCGGCAAAGTGACCATTGGCAACAGTCCTGGATGAGCTCCGGCCTCCAGTAGCCACTCTAGCGCAGTGTAGTTGCGACTGTTGATGGCAAATCCAATGGCCGTCGCACGTTTGATGTGGAATCGATCGGATGCTGAGCTCACTGTATCTATATGTAGCCCAGGCCTGGTAAGTAGAAGGCGGAGAAACTCTATCCTGTCAGCACCATCGCTGGCAAGATGGATTGGTGCAAATCCAAGCATAGTGGCCTGGTTGATATCTGCAAACGGAAGAAAAGCCTCAAAGATGTCAAGCTTTCCATCATATATGCATCTTGCTAGCGGTGGCTCTCCGCCTAGCATCCATGCCTCTACGTCCGCGCCGTGACCGATGAGCATCTCAATAATTCGAATATCCCCGGTACCATATGCCCTTTCGAGAGGTGTAAATCCCCATCCGTCTGTAAGATTGATCGGAGCATTGAACCTTAGCAGAAGCTCAGCTAGATCGAATCTGCCGCGCACACAAGCAACGTGCAAGGGAGTAATGCCATGATGTTCGCTCATTCTTGGATCAATACCATGTAGTAGCAGCAGTTCAACGACGGCATAAACATCCAGTTTTTTACCCACCGCTTTCGGTCCCATTAAACGATCCGAGGTGAGGCATAGCATGAGGGCAGTTCTTCCACCATCATCTCGAGCATTTATATCAACATCCCATTGTAGAACGTGTTCCACTAGAGCAGGATTTCCACTTAGTGCCGCTGCCATCAAAACAGTCTGTTCATGTAAACCCTTGATATTAGGCCATTGCACACCAAGTAGATTGGGAGGCTGTGTGTTTGGAAACGGCATGTGCCGCGCCCAGAGTTCAAATTTGCTCTTCAAAGTAGCACGGGGAGCTGTCGAGGACGGGAAAAAATGCTGGATAACAGCAAGGCATCCCTCTCGAACCATGACCATGATTGGATCCTCGATAATTTCATCAATCTTTCCAATCTCTTCCTTGAAAAGCCACGACTTCCAATGGAGCCACGTCCGATATTGGCGGCAATCCAGTGATAGAAATGTTTGTAGCAGCGGTACTAAATGTGGGCTGAGTGTGTCCAATCTGGCAAGATAGATTATCCAGCCTTGTGCCGCAAATCCATAAAAGGCCGCTGTCTTGCTCATTCTTTCCACCGTCCCATCTCTATCACTGAAAGATAGAGGCAGGGTGGTGCGAAAGGAGTCTTGGAGCAGATATTTCAGACAAATGAAGACCATGTTAGTTTGTCTATGCTCCACCGTAAGATATTTGCCAAGATGGCCTCTCACAGTGGCATGGACGGAATACACAAGAGAATCAATTGGGCTGACCCAGAACAGGTCTCCACAGAAAGTCTGTATGGACTTTGCAAGGCTTTCCACAGGCATATCATCTTGACCGTAGATGCACTGAATAAAGCTCTCGAGCTGTTTGAGGGAAAATGCGAGACTATTGTCTTCCGAAGCAATCAAGGTGAGAACTGTGCGCAGGTGTCTTTCGCTGTTGTTGGCAGATTGCAGTAAAGGCAGCATCTTCTGTTCGTAGAGCCGCGCCAGCTCCATTGGGATATAATCTTCGCGAGGTTCTTGGATAGAATTCAATGCACTCGAACTCTCAATTTCATCCGCTGCAAGCTTTGCAAAGAGCCAGTAGGTTCCCGATTTCTGAGTGATACGCTCCTTGACCCTGCGTATCAGTTGTTCGTCCACGGTTTTTGGTCTAGATTTAGATATAGTTTGGAATCTTTTGTCGAGGTAAACAGAGACATCCTTTTTAAGGTCGTCATTAGGCAAAGAACAACAAGAAGTCGTGCTTGAAGCTGTAAACGTAGCGTCTGTCCACCGGCTCGTTATGACAAGCTTAACCTTTGTCGGCGGCGTTTCTGATACGCCGTTTGAACGGTTCTCGGACCCTAGCACCATCGGCTTTCTTAGCTGTTCTACCAAAGCAAAGAACTCGGTGAAATTTGCGGGAGGTGTCTGCTCTAATCCATCCACAATCAAGTATATGGTACGAGGGGAGGAGGCTTTCCGAAACGAAGTCCATATCTCAGTGTACGCAGATGAATCGAGGCGAGGGTTGGCATCATCAGTTTTGCGTCGGAATTGAACCGGTACGTGAGTGAACCAGTCTGGCCACTCCTTTATCAACTTCCAGGTGAAATACTCCCAGATGGCAGGCTTCTCTTCGCCCCTTTGGCAGAAATATCCCAACACAATATCGTCTGGTTTTGAGGACTTGAGATGGGTAAAAATAGAACGTGCCAGATGCGATTTGCCATGTCCAGGGGCTCCTATGTAGAAGAGCGTGCCGCATTTTGGATCGGTTAGCCAATTCTTATAGATGGATCCGTCTTTGAACCATTCACATGTGCCGGCTGCGACAAAAATCTCGTTTCCATAATTACTCTCGGACCAGCCGCGTAGTGATTGAAGAAACTGCTCTCTGGAAGCCTTGTCTTCTTTGTCCCTTTTCCGACGTTCCGGGCTTTGATGGTCATCGTCGTTCTTGTTCCAAAATCTTCGCCGGGTCTTGATTATAGGGCCAGGTCTCCTTATAATAGGAATCTCTTCAATCGGGAATCGGCTTTCCCGAATGTCTGATGGTGGACGCGGGAAAAGCCTCGGGATCGTTGTCACGGTGCGTTCGGAGAGGGTATCCACCAGAAATTGAGAAAATATCTCCATAAACTGTATGAATCTGTCGCTGAATACGCTTGAAAACCGAGGCAACTCGTCGTGGCTGCATTCTATTATGTGATCAGTATTGCCTTGCAAATGCTCCTTTTGACATTGCAAAGAGACGATCTACGAGAGTATCAGTAAGAATGCTTTTCTTCACGGATGCAGATTTACATACAGGACGCCCATGCATGCCTGAGCTTGGTCCAATGGATTTGGATGGCAGTTTCTCCCAGAAAGAGAGCATCCTCAGGTAGCTTGGTTTGCAAGAGATGAAAGCCGCATTGATGCGGCTTGCTGTGGAAACGTATTCTCTAATGTCTTCACCTCTAGCGCCATCTTCAGAGCCAAAGGCGTCGACGGTGCCTTTTACGGCCTGAAGCAGTGCTTCAGAATCTGTGTCCGTATGAGGAGTGCCGAAGAAGACTACGCCAGCCAGCGCATTTTTTGTCTGCGGATATCCTGGGGCCACGAAACACAGCTGGATTGCCTATAGATACAGCACCAGTTAATGACTTGACCAGTTTGTAAAGAATGCAGACAGCTGCAGGCCATCTAACCGTCTCAAACTGACCTTTTTCACAATGGTGCCTCCAAAGCCGTGGGCAACGAGTATCAGTGGTCGTCCCTGGTGATATAGAGTAAGAAAATTATGTCCAGCTAAAAGGCATCTAGAGCCGTACGGTGGATCTCTCGAGAGCTTGCTCCAAACAGCAGAGCAGGTCGCTTGCATGAAAAGCTGGGCTGGAGGATGATAGATTTGACTCTACTTCGCCGTTGTAGCTGAAGGAAAAGATGCGGATCGGCCTCTTTATTCGGGTGATGAACTCTTCGTCCTTGATCCAGATTTTACCCGTAGATTCGTCATGCCATGTTGTTTCTGGGTTGCCACCGTATCCATGGACGAAAACGAGGCTGAAGAAACAAGATTAGCCGTGCCATTTTGATTCTGGGCGAGCACGCAGGCTACTGGGCAACTCACTCGACTTGCGGGCTTGCCTGGGAGATCCAGACGAGCTCCAGATTGAAGTGCACCATTTTAGCACGTTGCGAGACTGGATGATACTGAATCTCAGCTAGACGTCAAGGCCAATGGTCACGATGATTCTGGGAAGAGAAGATGGAATATTGCACGAAGCGCCCTGCGCTGATTGTGATGCACAGGCGGTGTTTTACAAGCTAAGAGAAGCCGCAAGGCTGCAAGCAGTCGCATGACTGCTGAAACGCACAGGCAGCCTATAAGGCGCTTCCATGGCGATGATGCCTAGCTGAGCCTCCAGCTGAGCGGATGGTAGGACCAGAGCGTAGGCAGCCCTCTCTATTGGCTGCATACTGAACTATCGACTAGGAGCTGGCTGTAGCGCGGCCCTTGAGGCAGAGAAAGGCATCCGTGCATCAGAAGGATTGATGTACAAGTAGAGTAAGACAGCTTGGCGAGTCTCGTTGACTCAGCGGGAGGAAGAGAAGAACTGGAGAAGCAAGGCAACAGATACGGCCAGTCTTATCAATCGGCCCAGCATTGTTCAACGAGCGTGTGCATTCCAGATCCAGGGGAAGCAAAGTCAATGTCTCTGTACGGAATGGTGGAGGGCCTGAACTTGGAGCCGAGAGCCATGCGAAGCACCACCAAGTGGCGAGACGCGCCGAATAAACACACCAATGACTAGCGGCATAGCTATTGCTTCCTACTGGTATTGCCCGGATATCGCTTGTGTTTTTCAAGATGAGGTGCCTTCAGACGTCTCTAGTTTCATGCAAGAAAGAGCATCAATGCAAAAACGGGATGGTAGCGCTGTTACGTTCCCTTCTTGTCCAAATCCTTATTAGCGATTAAAGGTACATGAAGGTAGTATTCAGCAGCATCAAGTAATAATAGAGGTAGCAGCAGAAGCATGACAATGCATGAAATACCGAGAGCTATGCCCTACGTGCTGCGAATAAGACGGCTGGATATGAAGTCTGATCCCCGCTCCACTAACTCAGCGTCCCAGCAGAGCTTTGTACGAGTTGGCCAGTGATAAGTGACGACTGCTGGTCTAGTACGTACGCGATGTGACTGGCATGCATGCATCAAACCATCCCGTCTCTCGTCTTCCCGCCATCACAAGTCAAAATACCACCGGAAACTCGCAAGCACCGGATCCTTATCGCCAGCTAGCAGTGGGAACCTGCATATACCTGCTTTTGAATTTTGAAAATCTCACAAGAGAGTTTTGGCCACCCCGCTCGTCTGCAGTGTTAGCAGTGCTTAGCGGTTTCACCCGGTTTGCCGTTGGCCGCATCGACGGGCCCTTGGGAACAAACGACGACGCAGCTGTTACGCGATTGCTACGCCAATTGCGGTGTTGCAAGGCGACGAGAGGTGTTGATGGCGATGGTGATCTCTGCCACGATGTGTGAAAGGTGCAGGATATATGTAGCTTCCTCTGCCTGGACTGGCCTTTACAGAGGACGAGATGGCAGCACACTTTGCCATTGCTCCCCAGAGCCTTCATCGTCGACGGAACACTCGATCCGAGGGTTTACATGGCTTGACTCGCAGCAAAAGCACAACCGGGGCTGATGCAACGGCTCGAAAGATTAATCAACGACCCTGGCCACCCAGGCCAAGTGGGAATGAACAGAGGCAATGATATCTTACGGACCAAACAGATGCCTGTCTCGATATGCATTAGCCCAAGGAATGGTCTGCAGAATTACTTTTGGTATGCATCAAAGGCCATTAACCCGCTGTGCCTGAGATTGGTCCATCGCCCTTCTCCATGATATCAGACAGCCTAGCTTCTCCTCCCGCTTGCCCGCCGGCAACGTTTGGATTTCCCGCATATCTGCGCTTTCGCACCATCTACTGATTCGTTTATTTATTTATAAACAGCATGCATCCCTCCCATCCGGGTCGCCCTCCAAAGTCGCTCGGATACAGATTCGGATGCGTGGTGTCTAATTGCATTGTCTCCCTTTATCGACGCCGCCATCTTGAGAAACAAGCCAAACATCAGGGACTCGCTCTTCATGTCGAGCAGATAAAGCAGAAGCTGCTCCCTCTTATTCTTTTAAACTCCATTTTTCTTTCTCTTCGCCACCATCTCGTGTTTATACATCATTCTGCGTGCCACTGATACTGCCATTGTGTCGTCGCTGGATCTGCACGTACAAAAAGCTCAGGCACAAGACACTCTCCATTCCAACTCAACGACCACGAACAATACCATTTCGTCGTTGCACAAAATACTTCAAGATGGCTTTTAAGCTGTTCAATTTTCTTGCACTTCTACTGGTCCTCTGTGGGCTTGCCTTTGCCGACTATGGCTCACTCTCAGCTGAAGTGGTGGCGACGCCTATTTATGGCAGGCAAAGCGATCTTTTGGTATACCGCGACAATGTCAATGTCACCGTTGTCAATGGCTCCATGGTCGCGTCGCCGTCTTCTACAAATAATTCGCCTTCTAAAAGCATAAATAGACGGCTACTAAACGTCGACTTGACAAACATTATCATGCAAGAGCCTGGATTTGTCCTCCTGAGCCTGTCATTCGCGGTCATAAGCGGGGGCATGGTATTCCTCTAAGTCTACGCAAAAAGAGTGTACTTTTATTTCGTTTCATCTTTTACTTTTCTTCTCATGTCTTAAATTTTACTCTCCAAAAGTCACTTCAGCCTTGATTGTAAGGCGAATCCTGGATTAATATTAACCAAGTTTGTGTGGGTTCTTGGAGGCGTCACGCTGAGTATACGGAAAATGTGGTTGGTAACCCCTGGAGGAGCAAGCTGGACTTTCTTCGTTGCCAAAAGGGTGTCTTTGATTTGCTGGTGGTATTCGGCCTAACAATTTGTATGATTGCATGCTATTAGCCCTTGTAGCGAGATGAACATGATCAGTTTTGAATGCCATTCATATGATTTTTTTTTTCTTCTTCCGATTGCTTTTCTACTCGTAATATTGTATGACACTGCCTAAGCTGGTATCAGACCCTAATAAACCCCCCCATTGGCGGAAGCTACGTCATTGTACGCACCCTCTGAAGTTTGCCCAAGCCGAAAACGTAGAAAAGAACATGAACGTGGCCAAAGGTATAGAGCTTCTAGCCATCTCCCAGAGCGACGCAGAGATATCTGATGCACTGGCTGCTTATTTCGCTGGATTTCGCAGTTCATTCTTACTCCGTTGCGCTGTAAGAACTGAGAGCACATAGCTTATCCAATTCCAGCCATATCGGCACACCCGTCTCAGAACACAAACAATCGTCCATCTCAGCCACTTCCAAACGACAAACAAAGCCTCGCCCAAGAAAAAAGAAGAAGAAAAAAGAGGAAACTTCTCCGCATAAAGAGTTGTGGAGCGAATTATTAGCTTGAGGCTCCAGCATTGGGCCAAAGCTGAGCGTCCTCGGGGTCCGAAGCCTAGCCCACGCAAACCAGCAGAAAGGGTGGCGTGAAACATCTTTGCCAGTGACATCCACCTCTCCCGAAACTTCAACGTTAAACCGACATCATCGCGTTTGCCGGCACAAGCGCTCTTCCCTCTTGTACAAATCCCATCGACCCGTCACATCGCTTCATCTCTCGCCTTCTACCAGCTACGACCGTCCATCACATCGTTTGCGAGCGACAAAGCCGCGCACTCTGTGGTGACCCGGAGTCCCTCGCCTCGCCGTTGACTGTCGCAAAGCGCATACCGCCACAAAGAACAATCGCCCACCATGTCAGATACTGCAATGGCGCAAGCCTCACATCCGACGCTGGCAAACCTGCCTCCTCCAGACCCTAACCCCGAGACCCCCTCGGAGATTCCGTATGTTGTCCGATGCGTAGAGCTTCCCTGATCCGAAACGCTGACGCAGGCTCTTGACCAGTGGCACGCCGACAAGCACCACGACATCGCTCTCTGCCATCTCGACAACCGCCATCAAGGACGGCCATCGCGGCCACTTCCACGCCGACCTCTATTTCCGCGGCCACCAGAACAATCCATCGGCGACGACGCTCGAAGCCGAGAGGGCCGATCGCATCTCGCGCCTGGCCGGCCTCGAGCGGGTGTCGACGCTGCGAGCCGCACCGCAGACTCCAACAAGCACGGGTGGCCGCGCATCGTCGCTCTCTCCGCAGACCACGCCGACGTCGACGGCCGGCTTTCCCCTCAACTACCCTGCAACGCAGCACCTGACGCCGGCGTACTTTGACAGCAATGGACAGCCTGTCGCAGTGACCAAGATGAGCACCGTCGGGACCGCTAGTGCAACCGAGAGCCATCTGGCAGACAGCGAAGGCCGGCGCACCGTTGGCGATCGCGACGAGGATATCCTGAGCACGGATACAAACTACCGCGAGGGCGAGTCGGTGACAAGCACTAGCGTCGATCAAGATGCCATGGACGAGGACCTCGAAGGCATGGGCGCGCATTCCATGGGCGGCTTCGAGGATAGAATGAGCGACGATGGCTCGGCCTCTCTCGTTGGCTTCGGCGAAGGAGCCGGCAGCACTGTCTCTGGGCCGATATACCATCGACGGCCAGCTCCCGGCGCTGCATACCAATGGGGTCTCGAGAGGACCAACTCGGGCATGAGTGATGCGCGGCGCGAGAGAGATTCGTACATGTCTGGAGGCGGCGACGCACCAATGAGCGCAACAGCTGCTCAAGAGCGACAGTACGCTCGCATGATGGACGGCGTTGCAACAGACGGGCCCCCCCACGAACCCTATATCCCCTGATCAAGATGTCTTTGTGGACACAACCTTCAGGGGGCCAGTTCCCGTAGGCCGACAGCAACAGCAACCTGCCAGAGAAGCTGCAGGGAGAATTGTCCAGCGGCTGGATAGCGGCGAGTCCAGAGCTGGTCCATCGGGAATGGGCAGCCCAGGCCGAGGCGATAAGCTAGGCAGGTTTTATTTCGAATCCGACAAACGTGATGACTGATGGGAGGAAACACGGGGGAGAGCTATGCAGTATAATTCATTTCGTTTATGTTTCTCTTTTCTCTCATTATTCGTAAGAGTAATGCAACAAGTCTTTTCAAACCTGGGAAAATGGGCAGGTAATTGGGATGGGACACCGAAGATGGTCGGATTCTACGGCGGTTAACAAACTCTGGGGGCTTTTGTATCACTAGTCTTTTCGTATATTTGTCTGCTTCTCTTTTTTTCTTTTAAACTCTTCAGCTCTGCTTGTCGCAGTATCGATTCGTTTCACGATTCGGGAATCCTTTAGCCAGAACGTTTCATGCCTTGACATGATGGTCAAAGATGTGGAAAAGAAAAGAGATCAGAGCGGGACTTTGGTCGGCTGAGCCGAGATAGGGATTCTCTTCAGTACAACGTATTTTCCTATAACGGAATGAAAATATGATTCAATTAATTCATTAAGCATGGATCATCTATTCTGCACTGTAACAACCGAGTCACCAAAGCTTCTGAAAGAGGTAATGCAAGCCAACGAGGAGACAAATTCATATTTAGTCTAAAACAACAAAACAATGCATAAAATTAAAATCTAGATGCAAACGAGAACCCAAACGAAGGGATATAGAATCATCCTCGCGTATCTAACCACCTCCTTTTAGGTTGAAAAGAACAAAACAAGAGCATTGTCTAATAAAAGCAAAGCAGCAGCCAGAACAAAAAAAGGTAAACAATTCAACTCAAAGGGGGAGGAATTTCTGAAACTGAGAAAAAGCAAACCAGACCACATTTTGAGACGCCTTTTAGATGGGGAGAGGAAACAAAAAAGCAAATAAGCAATAGCAAAAAAAGAATAGAAAAGACGAAAAGTTCCCATCCGCAACACCCCCGTTACCAACCAGCCATGTGCGATGAATGAAGCGCTTTCAGTCCGCATAGCTGGAAATGCTGCCACCATTTGCCATGAAACTCCAAACCTAAATCGCCAAGCCTAAGGAAAATCCCCCTTCTCCCCTCTGTCGTGATGATATAGAAAGAAAAATGAAGAATGCTAAAAAAAAAAGTGTCCCATTTCCTCCTCTAGATTGATACTCTGTCATAGTATCTAGCGTGAGTTGTTGCCAGACCAGGCTAACAGTACTGGTCCGTTCTATCCAAGCGGGTATGGATAGGGTGAGCCGCGGCACAAACGCAGAAAGGCGTTGTGCTGCGAGAAAAACGTATATATATAGGTAAAGACCGGTTGAGTAGAATGGCATGTCGTAGTGGGTCAAATGGATTTGACTTGTGTACTTCTTTTTTTCTTTTTTTCTTTTTTATAATAGAAAAAAATGACTCGAGATTTCTTATGAAAGAGGAACCATTACTGGAACTTTCTAAAAAAAAAAAAAAGGCGAAATGATTTTGTAAAATCAACTCATCAACTCTTCAAAAAGAAAATGGCCAAGGAAAAAAAAAAAGAGATGGAGAGAGGATCCTCGCTAGGTGGAAAAAAAAGAGTACTGGAAAGCAACTCAAATAGCTTCGCAATCATGCACAAGCAAAGTCAAGTCCCATTCGTCTCGCGACTCTCTGCCAATCCCAAACAGCACCCCAGTCGCCTTGATCCATGAGCGCCCAAATCTCTTCAAGCAGTTCTAGGACTCGATCGCAATTCTTCAGGCCTGTATACCCTCGCACTGCTCTGATGGCTGCTCGAATTCGGTACCGCTGGTCGGGTTCGAAGCAAGCCGTTCCGATTACTAGACATGGGATCAGGAGGAGAGTCTGTGAGGGATCAGAGGGCTTGAATGTTTCCAAGAGGCTTAGCGCTTCATCGACTGCCAGAGTGATTCGCTTGTCATCCTGTGCTGGTCGGCGGGCGGGAGGGGGAGATGAAGCCCGCTGCTTCTGCGACCCAGACGCGATATTCATCTTTGAGTCTCCCTCATGCATGGAGCTGGTTCTTGATGGATGCCGTGAAGAGGGGGCGCTGTGTGTTTTTTGTGAACGTGAGAAAAGGGTAGTCCCTCCCATGAGCGGAGACGAGGCTGTAGGTCCTATGGCTGCAGCCATGGAGGCTCGCCGCGGTTGAGAACTTGTGCTCGTGGACATTGTTGAAAACATCACTGTGGGGAGTGAGCCAATAGTGCTGCGTCGGCCGGGCAAAGATGAAGGCGGGTATATCGTCCTGAACAGATAAACCCAGAGCATCAGCTTATACAGTAGCGCAACACGATCACGGCTATCACCCGACGGCCAGCGGGGAGTCCACTCCCGGATAGCGGCGTCGATCTCGGCTGCCTTGTAGAGACTGGTGTAGTCAACCAAGGGATCGACGGAGTTGGCCATGTTCACGCGAATGGCATTTCGAATACTGGTGATTTCGGAAAGGTGGCGGAATAGTCCATCAGCGACCCCCAGAAGGCGTGGGGGATGGATGGGCGCCGTTGGTTCCCAGTCTTCCGTAGCAAGACGCTCCGTCTTCTTCTCAGGATACCAGAAGAGGTCGTCGGCGTAGATGTGATATTGGAAAAACTCGGTGATGAACGTTAGGAAGGTTGAATCCTCAGGAGGCGAGTTTTGTATCAGATTTTTATACGCCTGTAGATGGACCCTGTGGTCGCCCCGTGGATTGCCTTCAGCTCGAGTCTGGAGAAGTAGGCACATCATTTGGCCGTAGCGTGCAGCGAGAACAGTTTTGTACTCCGGGTCGTCTTCATCCATCTCCTGCATTTCGGCATACATTCGTCTCATGCCCTCGTCATGGTGAAATTCGGAGCGTTGCTCCAAGGTCTCTTTGCTTGTGGATGGGTTATTCTGGAGGATCTTCATGCCGTAAGGAGTGTCCCAGTCAATGTGCTTGCTGCTGGCCGCAAGAATTGAGTGCATCAGGCCTTGGTGCCGATTGGCAAGTTGTAGAATGATGTCCTTGAAGGCATTCTTGGCCTCTCCCTCGACAGTTAGCACATTGCTGAAGTGGTTGATGTAGTGTTTCCAAAATATCTTGTCCTCGGTGGTCTCCACACCGTGAAAGATGGGCTGCATTGTGATGATGGGTAGATTCTCCCACCGTTGTCGCTCTGCTGCGTGGGTTAGCCAGACAGTTCCAAAAGAATAGTGCGATATTGCTTCTAGGTCCTTTGACATACCCTCTTCAGCCCTTTCTCTACCGCTCTTCCAGACCTGTTTTTCGTGATATCCCTCGCAAACGACTGCGTTTTTCTCACAGTTCATACCTGTAAGTTCCCAACATGTGTTAGCTTACACAGGTCACGGCGTGTGTGCATCAGGCGGAACGAGATTTGCATACATCTTGGCTTCGCCTCGTCGCACTTCTTCTTGCGCTTCCTACAAGTGATACATCCAGTCTTTGAACGGCCTTTTGTAACTTTATTCGTGTTGATTATCGGGGTGAGAGGATGTTTCCTCGGTCGTCCCCGGGGCCTCTTTTGCTTTAGCTGAGAGACTCCCGGCATCTCGTTTGGTGGTGTTTGTGATAGAGGAGCCGCGCACACATCCTCCAGGTTGATGTCATCGTCGATCGGCTCTAGTTTTGGAACGGCGAAGGTATCGTCGGACACCTGATCCCAATCCCAATCTCTGTCCTCTTCGCACTCATCTGGATTGCCATGGCTGGCATTCCAAGAGTCTACACATGTCGATGACGACGCCGAATGCGCCATGGGAGGGACAGAAGAGCTGTCCATATTGGCGTCGGTGTTGGAGCTCACAGGCGACAGCTGGCCCATCTGAAGAGGTGCTGCAGAAACGCCTGCTCTCCATGCTGTCTCGGTAGGAGATGGGGACGGCAGCACTCCATCATCCCAAGATCCTTCGTCGGGAGACATACTGTTATCGTCTTGCCAGGTAGAGTCTTCGTTCGTCTCGATGGTGAGCGTACGTTCCATCACACGTTAATAGCAAGCACATGCCCAATCGAAGCGGGAGCTGGGCAATGTTGGCACGTGAATAGACTGAAGTAAGAGAATTCGAGAGAAGGAAAGAAACAGAGATTGCAGGGGAAGAAAAAATTATTAACAAGGCGAAGAATTGTAAGGCAGGATCAATAGAGTGTGAAGATCACAAATGCTCTGTTTTTTCCTGTCCTTTGCTTCTCTATTTCCCTTTACAGGTCGCGTGGAAATTCAAGAGTGGAGGTGTCAGGCTCGAGTAAATGGTTGTCTGTGCTAGTAATATCACGTCGGGCAATTCATCGACATCGGCACTGGAGAAGATCAGAGGTGTATAGCTGGCCAAATTGCACGGTGCAAGCGAAGATCGCGGCGAACAGCGAGGAGAGAAGTAAGGATTGGGTGGTATGGAGGGGTTGTGGTGGAGGAGAGGTCTTATTTGGCGGCCGAGGACAGGGTCCAAGCAGACAGCATCCGTTTGCATCGTGTATACTTGTACAGAAGATCCTCACGAGAATCATCCGTCAATCGTGCTTGGTATCCCCCCTCCCCCCACAGCCATCCATCTCGGCCCCCAGGCGACGTGGATGAGTCTAGAAGCACGCCCAAAGCCTACCGTCGAAGGGGCGTGTGGGATATTGAACGCCAAGACTAACCGTAACCTCGCCTGTGGCATTGGCTTGTTATTCCCCTTAAAGTTGCTACGACTCAAGAGCTTTAGGCCTTGCTGTGCCGTCGTTCCCGTGGACGATTGTGATGGGGGTTCAGGCCAGCTTTGGGCTTAGGATTTAGTTGATGGGAGGAGCAGTAGATGACATCGAGAACGGGGTCCAGGCCTTGGCGCTCATCTCCACCTCTGAGCATCTCTTTTTGTATCCACACATTCCCTATCCTAGCGTCGGCCAGTCAGTCCCTGCAGAGAGACGTGGAGGTGCTCTCCCCGGCATAAAGGCCTGGTCGGTAGGGGCCAGGCATGTAGAGTACGGAGTTTGAATTTCAGATGTGCCTGTGCGTGTGTAGGACAGCCGTGCCGCTCCCTTGTCTTTCCGTCGTCGTCCGTCGTCGCCGTCGTCTGCTCTGCCTTTCTTTGGGAAGACCCGCCCAAGCTAGAGGGTCAGCTACTGGCCCCAGTAGCTGGGTGTAGTGCTAGTAGTAGCAGTATTTCATGCTTGACTGTACCGTGCCAATGAGTGTGTGCAGAGGAGGCATGTACAAGCAATGCCTTCACCATTTACCTAGGTAGGTAGACCCTTGCGAGCTTGAAGTGAGGCTAGAAAGGCTGGACTTGACTAGTTCCGCCTAAGGAGCGAGATCCAACGCCGGCTTCTTGATGAGAGAGCATGGGTGCCGCTGGGCCTTGACGCCCAGTGTTGTTCGGGAATGTGGCACGCTATATGGGGAAGCGATTGCTGACGCCATCTCCTGGGCCGCCAACGTGCAACGCAGTCTCTGGAACAGCAGTGCTGGCAGCACTACTCTTCGTATGGTAGGCGTCGACAAGCCATCCCCAGCTGGCCTCTTTCACCCCCCGGCTAGTCTTGCGGCGAACAAGCATGAAGATGGGCTGCTTCCGAGCACATAGCGTCCTGTATCATGATATCATTGCTGGTGTGTGTCAGGTCGCTGGACGTGACTTGTGAACGGGGGTGCGGGCCAAGTCCCCGCCGCAGTTCAGTCTGCTGTGCAGCCCTACTGGTGCACTCGCAGTTGATTGAGGAGCTGGCGCGCATAACCATCATCGTCGGCGGCGGAACGGCCTCTCGGTCTTGCCTGCTGCCCTGCCCTGCTCTCCTCTATCGCCAGAGCCATTCGCCATTCACGATCCGCCATGATACGCGCATGTAGGTGGCCCTTGGGCACAGATACAGACCACCCGGCGCTTGTCAGTCTCGTCTGCTTGATGCAAGCATGTCAACAAGGTCCAGACCGACAGGCAGACAGCAGCTAGACAGCTAGACAGCTCGCCGGCAGCAGCACGGAGGACTCCCTCCTGCCTACTTGTAAGGTTATTAGTGGCTGGTCTTTGGCTGCGCGTGGCTGCTGTTGCTGGCATAGCGATTTCAGCCAAGCCAAGTCGAGATGGTCTACCGTACAAGTACGAGTAGTACAAATGGTACCTAAAAGTAGCTGATGGCACTAGGGGCAGGGATGGCTTCGTGATGGACGATGCCAGCATACATGTACACAGGTATACAGAGTATGCATGGCCCGATTCGATGCCTGTAAGTGCATGTGTGCGTACATGCCAGCGGCTCCCAACAGCAGCGATATCGACGATGCCGTAGGCACTCGCTTTCTGTGCTACAGTACAGCACCGTCTTCGAGAAGTGGGAAAACGTGCGCGGCTGATACTGCGTGCCCTGGCATCTGTGCGCCGATGAGCTCCCCTTCTCTGCTCGGAGCTAATTCAGTGGCGGCCTGGCTAGTCGGCAGCACCCTTGTGCGTCGTGGCGTGATGGGTTGGCGAAGAGCAATCATGCCTATCTCGTCCATGACTCTGGCGTCCAGCTGCGAGATGCAGGACCGAGGCCGAAGGACCCTCTCGGAAGAGGCTTTGGGAGGAGGCTCGGGTTCCGTTTGGGTTGCAGTCACTGCCTGAGGCTGCCTTCCGACTAAGACGTCCTCGATACAGTGCCAGCGAGCTGACTCGTCTACTGTACAATATCAGGTTGATACCGCCAACAGCCTACGGTACGGAATTTTCGTTACTCACAAACAAAACAAACTTGAAGAAGGGCGCCTCAACAAGCGTGCTCTGGGCTTTCAGCTGATTACTCGCCATATTTGGATTCGCCGGCCCTGGCTGCCACAAGGCTTCACCGTCGCCATTTGCTCGCAATACCATCCTCTACACAAGTTCTGCTGTCCGGAAGCAGCTCCTGTTAATTGATTAGCTCAATCGGCTGATTGATATCTACAGGTACTGCAGCGACCATACAATGGCACAAGTGTCGCTCAGTCTGTACGGACATCTACGCCCAGCTCGCTCTCTTCGTACTGCGCATACTTGGACGCTATCATATCATCGTGACTTTCACAGGCGCTAGCCAGGGTCAGACCGTTGGGTCTCGCCCCCTCTCATGTTATTATCGCCGGGTCCAGGTCATAAACAGGCTGGTCCTCCGGGCGACGGAGCTTCTCGAGCCGCCAACCAGACAAACCAGCGCCATCAAAGAGTTGCATTGCTTGACGGGAGAGCTATCCATTGGTGTCCTTGGCGCCAGCAGGCATTTACGAGAATTGCAGATGTTTCTGTACAAGTCAGTAGTCTGTACGAGGATAGAACCTCCCGAGGCTGAGGCCGCATCCGAACAGCAGCAGCCTTGTTTACTTTTCTTTCCGTTCCTTCATCCAACTCTGCCGCCAACGCCACGTCTTACAAGCCGCTGACTCTGATTCCATTGACTTACGCAACAGTACGTGTACCTGCTTGACTTGCAGGCTACTGCACATGTACACCACGTCACAGTCTTTCTCGGGCGTGATCAAAAGTACCGCGCACGGAATGGGAGCATACAAGTAGCACCCTCGGGCTCGCGCACACTGTACATGCAAGTACGAGGTCACGATCCGTATCGAAGCCCCTGAGCTGAGCCTCCCTGGTCGCTGGTGGCTTCTTCGAGGTCTGCAGATCATTATCTTATCAAACGCTTTCCAGAGGCTCGACCCCATAAGCCCACTATACTACCTCCCATGCTCCGTAACTGCATCTGGACTTCTGGAGCACCAACACAAGCGTGTGCAGTTGAAGCTAGAGAAGTAAGATCCAAGCCCAAGAAGGCCATCAGGCAACTTGCTGCTGCTGCTCGGTGCAAATCAACACGGTACGCTCCGAGGTTCACCCCCACGGGACGTGGGGTTGGCTGATCTCGTTGGCTCTTCGGAACTCGCAGCTTGTTCAGCAAGCGAGGAGATTGGCCAGTGCACTACGGATTCTCCGTTTAGAGACGACAGCCTGGACCCTTGTCAAATCCAGGCACGGTAACAACCACCTTCGCGGTGCGTCGCTGCAAAGGACCGTGTGCTAACTACTGCTTTGAACCCCATAGGCTGAGAGACGTAAGAACTTTCCACTCCTGGAAGCTGGGGACGGAAACATCGTGGAGGATGCTTGCAACGGCAAAAGAGCAGCACGCAATGCGGGCGGCGCGAGGCCTATTACTGCTGGTAGCAGGCTACTGGCGAGCTATGTGATGTGTTGCCCTTGAATGGCGACTTGAAGGGCGCCAGCACCGTGGTTTCTTCATAGCCAGGCTGTTCAAGCCGCTTCTACTTCCAACGGCCAACGCCATAGCCACCACTAAGGCGCCCCAAAATCAGCCGTGTCTCGATATTCAGAGCCCGTCTGGCTAGCGACTGTTTAGAAGCGGGCGCAACGGACCGCGGAGACACGCTAACGGGCTGGCAGGCCATCGTCTGGTCCCCGCAAGCATCAGCTTCCTGACGGTGATCATGTTACGGCCTGGTACTCCGTATTAATCCCACGGAGAGTTTCGAGGAGTTACTAACACTGCTGCACTAAGTACCAACCAGTAAGACCAGCCCCATTCCTGCGCCCAATGGAGTCGTCAGCTGTTGACACCACTAGCTTCTATTCTCCACGCTCGCCTGTCCAACTATTAGATGGCTACTCCGTACATTACCGAAATAATGCTAAAAAGTTCAGCAGCTATTATAGTTGTAGAAGGACATTGCTCTGTACAAGTGTTACAAAAGGCTACTTCTGCCACGCCTTTGTCAGAATTTCGACGATCAGACGTTGGCATGAACGAGACTGCGACAGCACAAGTGACAAGTTATCAATCACAAAAGAGAGCAAATTGCTTATCAAGCACATATTCTGTGCTCTGGACGTTGCATGATATGAAGCATGGCTCAGCGTCGGGTTTCCCGGAATGGAAAATTATCCGTTTACTCTTGGCTACATCGAGTCCACCTCTCACACGACGTTCTTGTAGTCACCTGAGGCTGTTTCCCAATCATGTCCTGCGGATCAAATACACCTGTATGTACATCAATTCCATGCCCACTCAATGATGCTCATCTACGAGATACTACAGGATACACGTACGATGGAGGCAGGCTAATAAGCGCCAGATTACGGGACTGCTAACTAATGGTACTGCTGTGCTGTTACTAGCAGCAACTCGTCCCGAGGCTCCATCTCGGATTTGGAGGCACTACTCTCTGTCACCGCTTGTGCAGCTACACCAAGTAGTCACTAAGGCCTTAGTTTGTCTTGAATCTCCACCTATAATGAGATACATGACTGCTAATTCTAACACGCGGTAGGTCTAATGATCGACGTTCCCTTGACCAATATTTCCCCCTTTTCGACCTGCTAATTGCACTGGTGCTAATAACGAAGAGCCTACGACGTACGAGGCGCTGCTACGATAGATTGGTGTGGGCTGAACCAATCCTTCCGCTAGCTGAACAAGTGCTGGCATACCAGCTTCGTCGCCCAACAGCACCCTCCTTGCGTTGCCTGAGACTTACTTGCAAGTTATGCATGCGACGGTGGCACAGGCACTGTTCTTCTCCGCGGCCGAAAGAACGTGGCTTCTGGGACACAAAGCAGAATCCGTTTCCTATGTAACCATCTAGGAGAAGGACTGCTGACCTCGCAGACACCCAAGAAGACAATGCCGATTACCGTCCTTACCCTTCAATAGGCTTAGTTGCGATGAGGCTGGCAATTGGGATACGTGACATTGTCCCAAACAGCCAAGTGGGTACGGAGATTTACCTCTAAGTGCAAAGTGCCTACATACATACATACATACAGTAGTATTGTACACGCGCATACAAAATGTCCTCCACGCCGGACTCTTGGTTCAGCATTTCCCACTCATCGCTGGCCACCCTGGCCTTGGTACCCGATGGTACCTCTAGCTTCCTAGTCTAACTCTACTTAGAGGATCCGTCTGTATCTTGCTCCCCCTTCTAGAGGCGCGGTAATCGAGTGACCGCAGAGCCTTTGCCTTCATGTGACTTGCTAGGGGCAGGCTTATGCGCCAACGCTACCGGACGATTGGGGGGGGAAGTCCTGCTAAAGGAAACCAATTCGCAATTTCGAGCCCCAAATAGTTGATAGTAAAAGTGCTAGCATCGAGAGTGCGGCAACAGAAGAATGGGGGCATCCAGTAGTCGGTACGCTTCTGTGATCGATCGACTTGAGTTGATTTCCCAGTTGCTCGCTACCAATGAGTTAGGCCAGTAAGCGGCGGCTCCGTTCTCCATACATATACATATAGTTGTATGCATATGATCAATGGTGGGGGGATCTCTGTTGCAGCTCTTGTTCTTCTTCTTTGCGTCTGATCTGATCCATCAAGGGTACCGGTAGACTGGGCGGACGCTTGTTTCGACCATAAAGTCAATTGCGAGTCTTGCTAGTCACCAGAGCCCAATGCCGCCTCCTTTGGGCAATTGAGTGGCAGGCCCATGATTTGAGTTTGAACGGTGGCCAGAGACTATGCGGACCGCTCTCGCGCCGCACCGCCCAGCCCATGTCAGTCCAGTACGCAGACGGGTGGCAAGAATCCCCAAGATGGAGGAACTTTGTGGCGTAGAACTGCTCAGGAGAGCACACAGTTAGGCTGGCGCTTGGACACTCGCGGCCAATACGAGGCCGTTGAGGCAGCAGGCTAAAGTCGCTGCTCAGTACTAATTTGTTTTTCACGATGCGTCTGCCGATGTAAGCTTGCAAGTACCTACTCGAGAGGTGCCTGATGCAGCCTCTACGCGCCTCTATCATCTATCAGTTGCTGCTCATATTGCTACACGTCTGTTGCTCGAGTACTGGCAGGGCGTTGATAGGCCGCAGCTCATGTCAGCAGCCATGGCTTCGTACGGCTGAGGCAAGCGAACGAAGCTATTGTTTGAGTTCTGAGACATGCTGGCATATACACAATTCCGTGCCTTGACGCCCTACTTACATGTATAGGTTCGAGCGGACCGTATAATAGCCCGAATCCATGGGGAGATGTTGCGTGTGGTTTGATTGCGAGGTACAGCCATTAGATTCCCCTAGGAACTTATCCTCCGACTCATACACCGTCTCTGCGACGAATTTAGCCTCTTTGTCTTTCTTCTCTACGGTCAACGCTGCTGCTTTTCATCGTATGACCTGTCGCCCCTCTCTTTTCTTCCCCAATATCGCGTCCCTCAAAAAATGAAGGAGAAAGAAATACGGCTGACTGCGGTGAAGTCCGTGGAGCGACGCTAAACTGTTGGGCCCTACAAACGCAGCAGACCATTTATACGAAGCATGTCATGACGCGATTCAGCACCTGTCAGCTTGCTTCCCTTTTTTTTTTTCCCTCTTCTGTATCATTTCTGATGCCAAGCAAACCGCCCACTTGATCACATCTCAAGAAGCCGAATAAGCGAACGGATGGGCAGCGCAACATGTCGTCACATGCAATGGAGAAGAGACGCCAGCCCGGCCTAGCATAGATGCGCTGGTTTTCCTGATGCCCCCCAAAGACCATCCGTCTCGCATGATGGGTAGGAGCGCAACTACTTAGGCTACCGTCGGGACACGCCATTTTCTTCTTCTTGGTGGTGAGCCAATCACTCGAAACAAGGTGTAGTGGTGTAGAGCGAAGAAGATAAAATGCGGTGAGGAGATGCCGGAGCCAGTCAACGAACGGTTTATGCTTCTTGGAGTGCTAGATGACGACGGTCAAGACGCTAAACTACAGTACAAATTCGTGAAGCTCAGGTGTTAGGGCGGCATGTTCAGGGCATTTTGTTGGTTGAAATTCTTCTTTTTATCTTTTAGGAATGAGTCAAGCATCTGTACCTGTGAGGTAATGGTAATTCGTTGGATAAAGAAGACGCACATGCGCATTTCCCTTACAGAGAAGGTACATGTATAGGGACCAAGACATATTCGGTCATTGTTGGTTCACATCAGCCGACTCTCCACACAAAAAGAACAGCCACTTAAATTCCCACCTGGCCATCCAAAAATAAAGAGGGCGTGGAATAAAGGAACGAAGGAAATAGCGGAGATATTCGAACCTGTCCTTTTTTTTTCTTTTTGCTCCTCTATTCCCGCTCGCCAGATGACACAAAGTGGGCTTTTTCTTTTGCTTATGACGTCCCCATGTCCTGTCAGCGGCTACAGACCGACGGTGGCATCTTTGCCGTGGGCGTGGATTGCCTATTTTTGCTCGGGACGTTGCACTAAGACCGGCACCTTGAGAGCCGAAGCTGAGGTTTTGTGGGCGCACAGGCTCCATTGGCATGTATGGCGCACATACTCGTGCTTTACTCGTTTGTAGCTTTGCAGCTTGTACTCGGTGGACAGGCACGGGATATGCCAGGCCGGCCGGCGGCATGCTGTGTAACCAGCACTACTGTACTATATATTATTCCCAGGAATCCATAGTGCTTGTTTCAGCTAACATTTGTCAAAGCTTTTCTGCTTTTGGGGGCCAAAGGAGGGTGGAAAGATCGGGTGCTCCTTGCCGAGAAGACGGCTCAGGGCGAATCCAACAGTGCTGTGTAATCAAGTTTGATGTTGTCTTGCTTTTTTTTGTTTTTTTTTTTCAGCCGCGGGGTTTGGATGGGATGGGTGGTGAGACTATCAAGCTTCTATTTTCGAAAATTCCGTCTTCGGTCTACACAACACTTTTCCTGCCCCAGCCCCGGGCTGAGTATTTGGGGGTCCTTTTTTTTTTTTTTTTTTTTTTTTTTACCCCAGCCGCCTTTTTTAATGGATAATGCTCCTACTCATCTGGTTAGGCCATCAGCTGTCGGTGCCTAGTCTCCTGCTTAGCGGATGATCCCTCATGGGTTTTTTGCGTGAGGCTGATCCCAAGGGCAGCAGTGAACTAACATGCAAAGCCAACAAAGCATACACACTGCTTGCGGTGAGAATAAAAAAAATAAAAAACGGCACGGCACGGCAAACCCCTTCCATTACGTATATCTGGAATTTCGATGAATCACAAAACGGTTTCGATTTGGATTCTTTTACGTTAACAGGCGGACGAATCAGTATTCCTCCTCGGAGAATTACCACATCGATTTGCCTACTTCCCCAGACTTGCTTTAATAAAGAGAGAAACAAAGTTAGATATGGAGCATAGGCGTGGGGTCGCTCGAGCCTGTCATGAGCCACAGCACTCACAGCCCATGTACACACACACCCTGCGTCTTTGAATTGCAAGAGAGGAGAAAAGAGGAGGGAAAAAAAAAGAAAGTGTGTGCCTGTGAACTTGTTACCTCCGCTCCGCCCACTTTGTCGGATGAGTGGGGGGGAGTGTGAAGGAATTCAAAAACGGAGTCCATGCATGGCATAGATTGGGGACTTGAGAAAAGCACCAGTTTCCAATTGGCCGCTTGGCTGACGATGATGCATCTTTCGGCTTCGGGCAACGGTGATGGCGAGCTGGCCGAGCGTCTGTTGGCTCTGAACGCCCTCCAAGTTCCGAAAAGCCAGCAGACCACCTTGCTGCTACTTCACCGCATGTAGGTATCAGATCGCATGTATATTCAGCGCGTGCTTTCTCTCATGCTCATGCTACCACTGGCATTGCTCGCTGCTGGGCCAGCTTTTGCTCATGATTTCCATGCATGATGATGCTGCTTGTGCGGCTGGGATTTGATGTTACACAAAGGTCCGTGGAGCCCCTCCCCCTCCGCGTTTTTGTCTTGTTCCCGCGCATATGTATGTATTGGGCCGCTATATCAAAGCCCCGTGTGTCTCAATCTCGCGTCTTTCCGTGTCCCGGCCCTTGTGCCTCGTGGTCTTCGTGCAGGACGCATGGAAGGCAAGGTAGGTATGTATGGCATCCATCGTATATGGAAAGCGTATATGCAGAGTGGAAGAGGAAAATTGAAGATGAGGAGGGGGGGGGGGGGGTTGTATAATCCTACCTGGAGCTGATCACGATATCACTATCCGCGCCTGTAAAAGAGCCCCATTCGCCTTTTTCTTCTTCTTCCTCTCTTGTTTTCCCCCGCTTTCTGTGTGGCTGGATGGTATATATACGATGTTATGAAACACCACGACACACACTCACAGCTCAATGGCTTGCTCTCTGATCTGGACAAGATGCAGCATGGCAGCCAAGAGGTAGCAGGTAGCAGGTAGCAGGTAGCAGCCATGTGCACCTCCATTTACAATTCAACGTCTGCGCAAAGGATTCCTCTCCGCAGTAGCTGCGCCGTGTCCAGGCGCTTTAGTCACATTCTCTGATCTTCGTCTTTGCCCGTCTCTGCTGGGTGACCACATCATGTCCCTCATCACCAAGATGGCTTCCGCAGCGAAGCCAGGTTTCCGAAGCCAGGTTTCCTTCCAGGGTCTGTTTATTCCTCTCTTCTCTCTCTCATAACTGTTCCCCCCCTCCGTCCCCTTGCTTTTTCCGTCCCACGCCTTCTCGCTTGAGGTGTGGATGGCCCGGGATGCCTGTTAGAGCAAGTTCCCGCGCTTGTCTTCGACCAGGGTTCCGGGACGAGGGAGCCTTTAGCGAATAAGCTTGGAGGGGTCCTTTTAATACCTACAATGTCGCTCTAATCATTCGTTTCGTTGCTGTTGGACCACTAAAAATGGCCCTGTCTGTACATACATACATACATACAAGTAGCTGATAGCCGATAGCTATCAGTTCCCTATTTTGTCATATTTTGCCTTCTTGGCGTTGTGCCGAAAGGACCCTGACGGCTTAAGATGGACAAGGATTAGCGAGTCAAGATATCGTACGAGCTCGGTGGCGAATGTGGGAAACTCTTGGAAACTTTTGAACCAACATACATATCTTGAAACTCGCGTGCGTACGTGGTGTTGCAGGGCGATACTCCCAGATGTGTGTCAGCCGGATCGTGTTGACGTTTGAATTTTTCTTTTCCTGCAAAGAGCACCACTAGGGCTTTCGAATTAATGCCACAACTTTCACCATGGCCTCACAAGATCATTACTACAGTCGAAGCAACTAATATTTGGTTCACTATTTTACCTATCTGACTCAGTTCGTGCGCAAATATGACTCAGTAATTCCCTTGGTTCCCCCGTGGCAGCTCCCAAGCGTTGACGTTCCGTAGGTTATCCTTCCTTGATCAAAGTACTCATACAGACAGCCAGAAAAAAAAAAACATGTCCCCAAGCAAATTCATTCCCCGTCATCATCCCAACCGAGCATCAAATCATTAGCTATCGCTTCCTGTTCATTCTTCCCTCCCTCTCAAAGCCCCCATAAATCCCCCACTACCAGTCCTAGGAATCTTTTACGCCGATCACTGCTGCCACGTTGCATTCCAAAAGAGAAAAAAAAAAATTAACAAACGAGAAGAAAAGAAAGAGAGAAATTTTTTTTCCCTCCGTTGCATGTCGCCTGCCGCCTGCCGTTCAAAGATCCGCCGGAACTCGCCCCCTTATGCCGCGCATGGCACACCTTTTTCAATCCTTCCAGGATGGGCGATTACCTCTGGTCAAGGTTGATGCTGCTGCCTTGGCCGTGCGAACCGGTGTAGGAGAAGACAGCGAGTTGGCCGGTGGTGTGGCAATAGGGACAGCAGGGACTTGTTGAGTCTGCAGGGCCTGCGGCTGTCTTACATTGCGGTTCCGATTGCGCCTTCGGAAGAGGTTTCCAAGCGTCGAGGTTGGGGCATTAGTAATCTTCTTGGCTTCAGCAGCTGCAACAACATTCTCACAGGGCGAAACTGGCGAAGGAGGCTCAAGAAACGTGCTAGGTCGAGCCTGAGACGAGGGGCGGCGAGTACTAATGTCATACCGCTGGAAGGAAAAGCGACGGCCGTTGTCGAGCGAAGCATGCTGCGGCGGGAATTCTCCTGAAATGCTATCCTCGTACTCCTGGTCCTGGCCAATGTCGATCTCAAGGCCACGGGTATTCGCGGCGTTTGCACGGCTTCTCCCCGCAAGAGTGGGCAGGATTGTGGCTTTATTGCCTTGAGCTCTGTGCAACGCAAAGCTGCTAACGTTGGTAGAAGTCCGAGGCTTCCTCTCCAGCACGCGTTCGACTGTATTCAGCGGAAGAGCCCGGTGCTGCTGTATGCTCAGGTCTCGTCGACGAAGCGGTGGTGCCGCGTAGGTAGGGCCTGTAAAGACTGGCGACGCTGGAGACTCCTCCGCTTTGGGAGGGAGAACAAACGGCTTAGCTGCCTCTGGATATTTTTCCAAGAATGCCTTCTCAAAAGGCCCGACGCCGAAAAACTCGTCTAGTTCGCTCAAAGCCTCATATGTTGAAGCAGCACCAGGTGTGGCATGCAATTCATTCATTGAGCGTGAAGCCCTTGGCTCGTAGGCAGCTTTTTGCGACTGGACAGATTCTCTCGCAGGGCTCGGCTTCGACGGAGTTATGACGCCCGAAATAGTGCTTTTGGCCTTTGAGCTATTCGGGATCCTAATGAAATCTGCATTCTTGTCGGCTTCATAAAGAAGTGATCCAGGGAGAGGAACAAAGCCTGATTCATAGGGTTTTGTCGGCCGCTCATAATAATCGTCGTTGGCATACTTTGCGAACCTTCCGCTCTTGGGCGTGTATATAAAAGGTCGAATGGGAGCAAGAATATCGTCGCTAGGCATGGATCCCGTAAGCGTTTCAGACTCGGCATTTCTCGATTCTGTAACGGATGGCTTCTTGGATAGGTTCAGAGGAGCTGGCTGAAGATCTGGTTCCATGTAGTCGTCAGTATGCCAAATATCGGCAGACGAGGCCTTGATCTCGGCATCAAGTTTGCCTTCCACCACCTGGACTTGACGGGTTTCTTCATAGCGAAGCCGACCCCCTGACTGTGTAATAACACCCTGCACCATGTCTTCCGTCGTTGCTCTGGATCTTTGTTCCGCTGAAATGGGAAAATGAGTCAGCGGGGACCGATCAGACGACACAGAGTTGAGCGAAGCACAACTGTAGCTAAACGGAAGACCAGGTCGTGTGGGAGATGCCTCGTCGGGTGTTGCCAGTGGCTCACGGAGGCGAGCTGTTACTGGAGTCCGAGGAGTGCTATCCGTTCCCTTGCTGTCATTGCCAACAAAGACAGCTGTCTTGGCGCTATCATTCGAATAGATGGATGAAGTCTCAAAGGCATCATCACTGAGTTGAGGAGTGGTATTCTCGATGCTTTGGCTGTCATCACGGACAATTACCGTGGTCTCCTCAGCGACTGGTGAAGATGAAACAAGCCGGATGCTTCGCTTGCTCACTGGCGAAGGCCATAGATGACGGTCATCTGAGTATAAGTCATCTTCGTCTTTGTTGGTAGACGCAGCGGAATCGATTGACGGGGGCGGCAGGGTCACATCATCCTTGCTTTCTGGCAGCGCGCTGGTTTTCATATCAGTACATCATTCACAACATCAAAACAAGAATTGGAAGATCTAGCTTACCAGGTTTGTTCCACATTAGCGAATGCCATGGAGCCCAGGATCGGGCTTTCTTGACGAACAACTTCAGTCGCTTCTGCAGGCTGCGCTTGAATTGGAGCTTGCACTGCGTCATCTGATCCCAGAGATGCCAAATTCATCAAAGAACTAAGCGTTGATGCCATGGTCTCAAGATTCAACGACAATCGAGGAGGTTTGGCAGACACTGATCCTACTCCCTTGATCGTCTCAATGGAGTCAGCATCGGAATCATAATCCTCATCAAGAGGTGTAAAGGCTGTAAAAGCCATAGACTGTTTCTGTTCGTCATCAAATTCAAGGGAAAAACGACGTCTGATAGTGGCTGGAATCTTTGGCAATACGAGGAACTCTTCCCAGCGCGGACCCCAAAGCCAGACCTTCTTAGGAGGAGGCAGCTCGCAGAGGCGCTTCTCTTTCTTGGCATTGGCTTCCTCGAGGAGATAGAGTCTTGTGTATTCCATGGTCGAAAGCCGCGGCTCGCAAATGTCATACTTCACGTCTGGCTTGGGCAGCGGAGTTCGCGGCGACGAGCCCTCTCCCTGTGCAATAGCACTCGCATGCTGTCCCATGGTGGTTGTATTTTCTGACGATTGAGTACGAAGATTAGGCTGGCTGTACAGGCTGTACTGGCTGCTTCGGACGTTGGAACCGGGCAAGGATGAGGTTCGATGATAGAAACTATCACGAGCTTGATCTTGAGAAGAGGCGGAGCGAACAGGCTGCTTGACCAGTTTGGTAGTCGACTTGGCTTTGTTGCTATTAGCAAAAACCGCCGCAAACTGTGCATATTTGGAGGCATTCGATCCACGAGATTGGATGTCTGGCTGCGAACGCATCCGCTGAAGAAATTTGAGGCCACTCCTTGTGATTGTCGACTTCATCGACTCAGGAATATCAGGTGTAGGAGGCACTGGTGGAATATCGTCCTTTTTCGCAGTCTTTTTCAAAACCCTCTTCGCCGCCTTCTTTGCCGACAGGCGCGTCTTCTTTCTCTTCAGTTTCTTTCCAGGGTCAAGAAACTTGACGCCAACCTTTTCTCCTTTGACCACAGTTTCACCGTCAGCCTCATACTAGAATTTGCGGCGGTTTTTCTGCTTGGGGAGAAGAAGTCCCAGCTGAGCCTTCTCTCGCGAGTCGAGGTTCAACTCTTTGGCAAGGGGGGTGCTGATCAAAGACTGTCTTGGACAAGGTGGCAGAGTGTTCAACTCTCAACTTTGGCGCTGATGGGTCGTCAAAAGCAAAAGCCGCTCCGTCAGTTTTGGAAGGGGATACCTCTCGACCTGGAAGTCCCTTGAGTAGAGGATTAGGGACAGGAGGAGCTGAAGCCACAAAGTCTGGAGAGACAGATCTCTTGGGAACAACTTGCTCTTCTACCTCGCGAGGACTTTGGGGCGATCCCTTGAGAATGGACTTGACCATGACAACAGAATTCGGAGTAAAGGACGATCTGTTGGACCCCGATCTCCGGCGAGAAGATGCATTTTCTGCCAACTGTAACACATTGAAACAGAGTGTCTCGATCGTTTTGAACTCTTCAATGTACTGTGTAAATGCCCTGTACGCCTGTTGGTATTTCGGCAAACTAGCCCAGAGAAACACCTTCTGTTGAATCATGAGTTGCTGTTTCTCGCTTGATGGATTTTCTCCCATAAGATGGCAGAAAAGCGAAAATCGGATGCAACTGAGGTGTGCGTCTGTGTATGGAACAAGGCTGACGTCTTCTGAATTCTTCAAAAGATCGTGAGCTGGGAAGAGGGCGTTGACAATCGCCATTAGCTCCACAGACGGCTTTCTAGTGATTCTCTGCTGCGCAAACTCTTCAAGAATTGTCTGGAGAGAGAGAGTTCTTAGCCAATGAGGGACACGAGCATTGCTTTCTGGGCATGACTTACGGATGCTCTGAACCCCACGTAAAATTGACCAAACTTTTCCGTAGCCTTCTTGTTCAGCTCTTGAATCATAGCGGCCGACCCAAAGGCAGCATGATTCGGTTTGAAAGTTAGAGGCGTCTCAGCAACAAGTCTGCGTCGCCGAAGCTCGACCATGTTGAGCTCGGAGAGTCCTTGCATTACTCCCTTTAGGTCCACTCCTCCATCTTCAAGCTTTTTGAAGACGGTCAGCGTGAGCTCTCTCAGCTTATTTCTCGGGTTACTCGAGAGATCAAAAACCTGGAGAAGCGACTGCCGATTCACGTGCTGGCGTAGAGCCTCTCGAAGCTGGACATCATTGTCAAAGTTGCGCAGTCTTCTGGCAACGTGCGTGTCGAAGCCTGCGTGCTGAGGGGCGAGCTCCAGTGTTTCCGTGTCCATGAGCTCCTTGAGCGCATCAATGCTGCTGGTCAGCCACCACTCCAGATACTGCTGGGGAGTGAGTGGCATCGTGGCCAGCGGAATGGAGAGATTAAATGTTTGATTATCAGGGGGGAATAGATTATGCGGTCAACAGTAAATTAGGATAAGGAGAAGAGGAAATTATCCAGATGATGATGATATTCGAGATGAAAATAGAATAGGGTGAAGGAGATTGAAATTTCGGTCTGGTGATTTTGGGTGAAGAAGGTAAGAGAAGGGAGTGCCAGCAGACCAAGGCTGCCCAGAAGAAATAAATCGGCCCGCGAAGACGTGCGAGCAGAAATGGCAGAGCCAGGTGTGTGCAATGCAGACGCGTCTCGTGGCGGGCCGTTCAGATGACTCTCACTTTTTGTTTTGGGCGCCACGAGTATAAGCCGGCGTGGGAGCTGGAGGACGGACAGACGAAATATCGTCAACCACAACAACTCGACGTTTCAACACCATCCCCGCAAGAAATCAAGGTTGAATTTCGAATTACTATAAACTCCATAGCTGCCAGTCATAATTGACTCCTTCATGGAGTCTTAGCAGCAATTGCAGCCCGTCACCATCGTCGCCATCAGATCGATGCCAAAGCCCAGATGTCCGATCCAGATCCAGGACCTCGAGATCGACTCCGTCCTTCCTGCCCAGGCAAGTGCCACACAGCCGTAACTTCACGCAGCGCACAGAGCTGGTCCGTCACGTGTGGGTGCCAAGCCCATGCCCCTCTTTTTCACTCAACAGTTTTGTTTACCAGAAGCTTGGGCCTAGGCTGTAGACGCAGCTACATGTATTTAGGGGAGTGGACGCGTGAGGGGCATTCCAGTCCGTTTACGTGTATATGAGTACATGTAGTCCCTGTATTCGTGCAAGAGGCAGTATCTCGAAGAAGTGGCATACAAAAACGTTGTATACGTCAGATGGTGCATGTTCCAGCTGGGTAGGCAGTTGGAGGTTCCATTTTACCGCATTAGTAGCGCTCCGTATTGCCAATAGGGCAACTGGGGGTTCCAAATGTCCGCTTGCTGATGCATGTAATTCCACCAGGATGGGGCCCTGGCCATTGACATTCACAGGGGATGCGTAAAATGCTACGCGCCACAAAGCTTAGATTGGAGCCACCCGCCAATTACGTCCCCTCTAGGAGGCCGCCGGGTCCAAAGTCAGCTCTTCCAGCGAGTGATGGGCGCTGAGACCCCTTTATAATGGCTAGGGACGCCAGGGGCAATAGCAGCGAGATATAGTAGTGAAGAGCAGACGCACAACGTCGATATCAAATTTGCCAGACGGTGCTAGGGAGCTGCGGAGTGCACTTCCTGAAAGTCCCCTAATCCCAAGGCTCGTGTGTGGTCTCTTAATTTCATACATCCAACCGCCAACGACTAGCTGGCTTCGCCTCTTGGAGAGCCATTACAGACACACGATGATACGCCAGAGCGGCCGCCTGATTCGGCACATTCCCCAGTCTATTCCCAGCAGGCTGGGGCGGAGCAGCAGCGCGCGAACAGTGTTGTGCAGGCCCCGGTTTTCTACCCAGGCATCTCGACGACAAGCCGGTACGTTCTTTTATTGATTCCTTACAAGTACCTGTTCACGGGTCAAGCGCCTCGCGTGTAAGAACTACGTCTTGGCCTCGGGATGTACATGCTACTTGCGCCTTTGCTATGCTCAATGGCAGAGCGTGCCTGAGCCAGGGGCTGGCGACTAGCGGCCGTGTTTGACTCGAGCAGCTCATGCATCTCAGAGCCACTGCCATGGTGTTTTAGCTCAAAGCACCAATTGCTAAAATATCAATCAACTAACTGACACGACCATCACTAGAAGAGAGTATTCCGGAATCTTCCCGTACTATCCGTCAAGATGCGGCCAGAGACTCCCTGCTCAAGAAGATGGGCGAGAGTGCTGCCACCACTTTTGCTTCCATCTTCGTCCTCGCCTTCGGATTTGCTGCTGCCGGCTATATTTACCATAAGAGCTACAAGATGATTGTCTTGAAGAAATTGACTCGCGCCTTTGAGCCAGGTGACCCTGTTCTTGACTTGGCAACTTCTGCCAAGGAAGTGCCTCGAAAGGTGGTCGATGAGGAGCATTGGGTTCAGCGCCCGGAACAGGAGTATGTGGATGCAATCATTGATGGCACAGAGTCTGGCCATTACTATCTCTTTATGGGAGAGAAAGGCACAGGCAAAAGCAGCATGCTCATAGAAGCCATGCGTAAGACTGATGGGGATGGAGTGGCCATGTTCGAAGCTCATGCCGATACTGAAATCGTAAGAATCCGTCTCGGCAAAGCACTCGACTACGAGTTTCACGAAGACTACATTGGAGGATACTTCAGTGAGCGAGGTCCACGAGAGACCACTGCTCTTCTTGATATCGAACGCGCCTTGAACAAGATGGAAAAGGTGGCTATGAAACTCCGCAACAAAAGGGGTAAACCTCTTGTTCTCATTGTGAACCAGCTACATCTCCTAAGGAACAACGATGAAGGCAGGGACCTTATCGAGCTTTTACAACAGCGTGCTGAACAGTGGGCCGCGGCAAGTCTGGTCACCATGATATTTAATACTGACGACTACTGGGTATACGAGCGGTTGAAGCTTCTGGCCACCCGTATGGATGTTCTTGCCGTTACCGACCTACCCAAGTCTCAAGCCATCAATGCTCTGAGGAAATATCGCATGCGATATTTTAAAGAAATCCCAAGCCACCAAGAGCTCGAGGATGTATATGATCGGATTGGTGGTCGCTTGAGCTTCCTGAATCGCGTGGCAAAGAGCAAAGATATGATCAACACGTGCGAGAAGATTAAGGAGACTGAAAAGAAATGGTTCCTCAACCAGTGCTGGATCCTCGGCTCAGAGATGGACGATGACGTGATGGATCAACAGAAATGGGCTGTAAGTTTCACTGTTCCTGTTGCGCTCGATTCTACTCGGAATATCTTGAGCTGACTATTTACGACTATCAGGCCGCCGCCATGGTTCTTGCCCTAGCTCTGGTCGATAAAGAGGAAGAGATGGACCAGACGTATGATCCAGTTGTGGGCCACTTGCTGCCAACGTTTCCTTTCCACATCGCACAAGAGCTCATGACTCGAGCGGATTTCATCCGAGACCTCGATAGTTTGAATCTCTTCACCGTTACGAGCCAGGCCGACGTTCGTGCGAGCAGCGTCCCGATGCACCTCGCATTCAAGGAAATTTGCGCCGAACCTCGGTTCCGGAAGCATCTCGAAGATACCATCCAGAGAATCTCTGACATTGAGAGCTTGGGCCGTACCAGAGAGCTGGTTGCCAAGGATCTAGTCCTTGGTGGTGAATACAATATCGAGACGAGCCGCAAGGGCATCACGGTCCGACTAAAGCAGCCCGAGGAAAAAGATGATTAAACAAGCGACGCAGCGATTATAAAGTGATGGATAGAGCACAAAAGCAACCGACACGTACGGGAGCAAGCTTATGAGACGAATATGTCAACGACATTGCGGAAACAATACAGGCGGTGGCGATGGTGGTGGAGTAGGATGAAATGCAATCGAGTTTACTGCTCCTTGCTGGGCGGCCATACAACGGCAAACAAATTTCCTTGAGTTTTGATACGAACAGAGTTGATCGTATTTTGACAATATGATCAGCTCTGATAGACTGCGCAGAAATAGTTTCCTTTGTCAATTTTCGATTTCATTGTACTTACTATATCTAGCATTTATGTACATTTAGACACTTGTATTAATCGTGTATTATCGGAACACGGTACATATATTTCAAAGCATTTGTAGACAAAAACTTTTCACTACGTTCCCGGTAATTTGAACCCCTTTTTAAAATATTAGACAACGGATTGGCGGTATCATTGTAGTAGCATATGTGGTATGAAGAGAGAGTTGAAGTTTTACTGAACAAAAAGCAGCATATCTTCTGAGTACTAAAGCCAGAACACGAATGATCCATGATACTACTAATTGAGTAATAATATTTCACATCATATGCGATTGCAAATGCCGGCCTTCCTTGTACGCATCCTTGAAACCTGTCGGCTCACTCTTGTAATAGCGTCCGTGTGGAATGCCTGTAAAATCAGCGTAATTTAGGAAATTCTAGGGTAGGGCAGTTTTGTGGTGTGCTGGAGTTTTAATCACCCCACATAGCGCGGTCAGGTCAGCGCGGGTTATTGATTGGTACTCATTCCACGCTAGCAACCGCCGCATATTCACAGGTACCGAACGATAGGCTGCCTCACCGACAAGGCACAAACATCGTGGCTGAGCTTAGAGGTACCTACTACCCATCCCTCGAAAACCCAGGTCCCATAATATTTTTCTGAGCCCAGGTCGATCAAGAATAGCACGGCGACGCTTTCTTTTCTCCCCATCCACTGCCGGACTGATGTCTGCCAACACCAAATGGCCCGATTTCCAATTGGCTTCCAAATTGCGGTATTTCATGGGCTCGAGTGCTCCTGAGTCGACCCCCTCGCAAACCACATCGCCGCAGCTCGCCGCAGCAAGACGCGAGGAATCTCCATCCGCCCAGGATAACGACCACGAGGCGGAAGGCCACACGCTCGCTGCCGCAATGGCTGCCGAGATCGATAATGAGCCCATCGAGGAGATGGGAGGCGTCGATGACTACGAACACGAAGGCGATGATACCGGCGTCGACATTGACTTTGGCGACCTCGAAATGTTCGACAGCAACGCGTCTCAGCTTCCTTTCTTGACACAGGAGCCTCAATCTGTGAAATCCGAGGAGCCTGCGTTTCCTACGTCTAGCGATAGTACGAAGCGCGATAAGACTAAAAAGAAGAAGAAGAAGAAGTCTCCACTGCAGACTGCCGAAGTTGCTGGCGACCAACCAACTGAAGCAGATCTCGATGTACCGAACGGCCTTGAAGATGCAACTACAGATATGGATGCATTGGATTTGACACCTGTCCCATCAACACAAAAGAAGAAGAAAAGAAAGACGTCTGATTCTGCGGACGGCAAGCGACATAAAAAAAGGAAAGGCCTTGAGGATGGCGATACAACTGCCAGTCAGCATACACAAGAAGAGACTGAAGATGCGGATGCTAGAAACACTGCTACCAGCTTCTTGTTCGCGGATAAGAATGCTTCTAGTCAACTCCTTGATGCTGTCATCGAGGACGACCAGATGTCACCTAGCATTGCTCTTGCTCGCCGGCGGAGCCAGACTCGCTCGAGAGAAAATAGTGTATCCAGAGCTCAAGTCGCTCCCATGGCCCCCATGGCAATTGATATTTCAGCTCCTGAAGAAGCTCCAAAGAGCCAAGAGGCGGCAACCGAAAACCATAAAGAGGACCGTGACGTTGAAGACCTTGCGCGAGAAGCATGGAGAGAACACGTCAACAGCCAAAGCGGAATTGCTTCTGTCGCGAGCAAAGTGGAACCTGGTTCTCAAGATCCTGCCGAAACAGAGGAGCAGCCGGATGCAACGCCGCGAAGGCGCTCTGCAAGAACGAAGAAACCAAAACCCACCTCGCTTTCACAAGCTCTGGAAACAACCGAGACTCCTGCCAGGAAGAACCGCCGAGTTCTTGAAGAGCTCCCGTCTCCCTCTGCCAATACTCCAAAGCCAAGAGCACGATCTAAGCGGGCTACACAGAAACCGCGGAAAGCGACGGAAAAGACCTCCGACGACGATCTTGAAAACGAAGAATCTGAGAAACCTGTTAGGAGAGCATCTAATTTAGGAGAAAACTACACACAAGGGCGATTTACGGATGCTGAATTCGATGGCATTAACCAAGCTATTGAATCCTTCCGAAACGAATATGGACTGACCCAAGTTCAAGTTAATGAGGTAAATCTATGATCCGCCATGTCTATTGTGTTCAAATGGTTTCCTCTCTGCCTTTCCTGAAATACACTGCTTACTCGAATCAAAACCAGATGATACAGGCTCCAGGAGGCACAACTGCTGGCAGTGACCATGCGCGCCTTTGGTATCGACTGTTTGAAGCATGTCCTGATCGTAAGAGACAAAAAGTCATCAATGTCGCTCGTAAAAAATTCCATAATTTTGTAGCGCGTGGAAAATGGACTCCAGAACAGGATGCAGAGCTCTCTGCTCTTATCGATGTGAACGGTACTGCATGGTCGAGGATCGCTGCCATCATTAACCGCCATCCTGAAGACGTCAGAGATCGGTATCGCAACTACATTGTTTGCGGTGCGAACCAGCGCAGAGACGTTTGGAACGAAGAAGAAGAAGCACGCCTCACTGAGTATGTTAAGGAAGCAATGGAGGCCATTGACGAACTGAGAAGAGATGCCCCCCCAGACTATTCTGCTGCAGAAATCGTACGAGGAATTAATCGACTGGCAAAATATCAGCGAGAAGATGGAGAGGACACGCAGTCGACTGCAATGCATTACAAAGTGGAAAGCCATGCAGAATCGCATTTCCGGAAAGAAGAAGGAGAGGAAGAGCTCCGAGGGTAAAAAACAAAAACGCCAAGCCCAAGCCCAGCCTGAAGTTGTGATTTCAGATGAGGATATTTCTTCTCAGCTTGACCAGGCTCGCCAACAGATGATGAGCATGCGCGAAGAAGATCAATATCGTTTGGTCTTGGCTATTCAGGGAGCTTCCGTTTTATCGGACGACCAGATTCCCTGGGGAAAGCTCCTCGATAAAAAATTCCGCAACCAATGGAGCCGTGGCACCCAAATACTATTATGGGATCGCCTGAAACAGACTGTTCCAGACTGGGAAACAATATCAGTACTGGACGTTGCTCAGTACATTATCAACGAGTATAACCGAACAGGAAGCCTGCCTGAAGTTACAGGTAGTGGCTATGATGACGATGAGCGAGAGAAGGAACTGCTTGGGCACACTCATCCTCGTACTAAGCCCACTGCTGTGGCGAAAAGTGCAGAGTTTGTCGAGGATTCTGGTGCTGAGGACGAGCATCACGATGACGGGCAACAGAACCAAGATGACAAGCTTGACATTACTATTGATCCTGCATTAATGGGAGAGCCGCCGCTCTCCCCACCAAAGACCACCCCAAAACAGAAGAAGGCTACACGGGTGAGGCCACGGGCGAAGAAGCCAAAGAAGGTGTCCCTTAGCCAGGACCCCATTGAGGAGAGCGAACCGATTCTACCGCCAAGCACGATCGATGAAGGCGAAGAGTCTAATCTCGACGAGGCACAAGTTCGGAAATCGAAGACACCGAGCAAATTCAAGTCTGTTAACACCACGCTCGAAGAGGACGGTGTCGCTGCTCCTGAAGAAGAGCCTTATTCAGACAGCATTATGGACGACATGGAAGATCTACCCGCTAGAGTTCTAGCCTAATGCGTACCGTGTATAACTCAGTAATAATTGTTTCAAGGATGAAGAAGAAGAAAATGTATGAATTGGGAGGGCTTTGGGAATGGTTCGCGATTGAGTATCTGCTATTTTAGGCTATACGGACCATTGTGTTATGGCTGCTGTTAATGGAAACTTGGAAGCGGCCTGGTTTGATTTTCTTTTCATTTCGCTGTCGACGAAGAAAAGATAGATCGTCTGCCAGCTTGTAATCAGACTTGGCGTGCCTAGGCTGCTTAGTGTAAATGACAATATGAATAAATTTATGAAAACTGTATTGTTTTAAATGTAGCTGCTGAAGCGCTCGCTATTTGAAACGTGTTGGTGGCTTTTGGATTGGCAGACAATATTAAGACGGCTCCTTAGTTGCGCGTCCTAGTTGCGTTGCTGTACTAGTACAAGAACTACTTGCTTAAAACGCTATCTCCTGCTTTCAATATTCCATTTTCCGTCCCTAGGACGAAGTCATTTGTTTATGGGCATGCGGCTCCGAAAATGATCGGGACGCAACTACCGCGGCGCAAAGTCGCAGTCATCGGCCTCGGTAAGTCTCATGATTTTCACGGCTTGTCCCCGGCGGAAGTAGGCAGAAGACCACTATCATGTGTCTTTGAATCATAAACCATGTTAAACATGTAAGATAAAACTAGGAAAAAAAAAAAACTAATTGTAATGGCTGGATAGGTGCTTTGGGAATTGTGGCGGTCAAAAACCTGCTCGAAGAAGGATTCGATGTAACGGGATTCGAGCGCAGCAGTTATATCGGCGGCCTATGGCATTTTACTGAGAATGAGGATACTTTGAGCGTTTTAGAATGTCAGTCAGTCACGGTATTCTATGCCTCAAGGATTGGAGTTATCGGACCTACTTGCTGACAATCGGTATCGTTTCAGCAACGACGACCAACATCTCAATAGATCGCGTCAGTGCCGATGAATATAATTTGTTGTTTACAATTCACTTACTAACCAACAATAGGGGGCATTTACTGATTTTCCTTTTCCAGCTGGTATGGCATGCGATTTCATGACCGATTCTATCCCATCTTCTGCTCTTTACATGTTATGCCCTTGATATTAATGGGAAGCTGAAGCTGACACTATCGCATGACTCAAAAGGCACCCCAATATACTGTCATGCGAAAGGGGTAAATGATTATCTCGAGGCCTATGCGAGCCATTTCAATCTTGGACCTCATTTTCACCTTTCCACTACCGTTAGATCGATATCTCGGGATGAAAAGGGTGGAGGCAGATGGAGATTAGATTTCGAAGGACGGCCTAGCGAATGGTTCGACAGAGTTGTTATGGCCACTGGCCCCCATGTTAAACCATGGATGCCAAAGTTCGAAGGGGCAGATGTCTTTACTGGCCGACTCATCCACTCAAGGAGTTTTAAGAAGTGAGCTCGCATCTTCTAGCAGCTTCCCCTTGTTGTGTCCACGCAAACTGACAGACCTAGACCGGAAGTGTTTGATGGGCAAAAAGTTGTTGTAGTTGGCCTTGGGAATAGCGGAGGTGACATTGTCGATGCGCTCATTGGCCATGCCTCGCATATTTCATTATCGCACAACGGTGGCGCTATCATTGTATAAGATACTCTTTCCCATGACCCCCATCTTGCCTCTCTTGCAATTAGGCGCTGATAGATTCTCAAAGATGCCCAGTCTCGTCAACGGTGTGTCGGTTGCGGACGTTGTGTCATACAGATCCCTCTACATGGAAGACATTGTCGGTACACTGTTTCCAGCAGCTTCTGAGAGGCTATTCAACGAAACCATTCATCGAGTCTCGAGGGACGCGTTTGGAGAACTCGATCCATCTTGGGGGCTTAATCCAAGTCTTCCAGTCAAGACGGCCAATGTGGTCATTTCAGATACTCTAATTGCCAACTTTCGATCCAAAGCCGTGAAGCCTATTGTAGGCATTCGGCGGTTCATTGGCGGGCGGAAGATTGAGCTAAAATCTGGTGAGGTTGTCGAAGCTGATACAGTCATCTGCTGTACGGGATATAACAACGACTTCAGCCTCCTGGAAAAAGAATTCGACCCGGCCTCCAATCCCTCCCCCCGCTGGGTAAAAGCCCCTGGCTCCAAGAACAGACCATGTCCACGGCTATACCAAAACGTCTTCTCTCTCAAGGCACCAGACTCTCTGGCCTTTATGGGTTGCGTCACCTTCATCAACGGCACATTCTGCGTCGCTGACATTGCTAGCATGTGCATCGCTCAAGTCTGGTCAGGCAGAGCTTCGTTGCCGCCGGCGCGGCAGATGCAACGCTGGATGGACCGGCACGAGGAGAGGATGTGCAGCCTTGCGCAGACGGGGCCTGTGTTTCCTGCGTCATTGCCACAGGGCGAATGGCTGGCATGGGCGGATAAAACAGCAGGCCTGGGTGCGGCAGAGCATCTGGGCTGGGGCTGGAAAGGCTGGCGCTTTTGGTGGCGGGAGAGGAGGCTGTGGAAGATGGTCATGGATGGGCCCTTGACCGCTGCTCTTTGGCGGCTGTTTCCTGGAAGGAGAAAGTGCTGGGACGGTGCGAGGGCGCAGATAGAGAGGATTAATCAAGAGGTGGAAAGAAAGCGAGAGGAAGCATGGGAGCGGGAGTTGAAGGAAATCTCAGACACTGATTCAAGCAATTGATGCTCAGTTGCCAAATATGGAAATAACAGAAGGTCGCACAAACACTGATGGCATGGCTGGACTTGGAAGTTTGCTCTGATGTCTGTTTCTGGACATTTTGGAATATATCCTGCGGCTGTCTGTGCTCGGCTGCAGCTCTATTCTACAGGCACCTTTGAAGCCTCGCCGAAGTGGAGTTGATAGCGAAACCAGATATCACAGTACACTTGCAGGGTGCTACTTGAGCTTTCTCATGTTCCATCACAGAATATCTAATCACTGTTCATGATTTTCACGCCCTCCTGGCATATTGCTGCCTGTATGCTTATTCTTTGCCAGGGTCAGGGCCCATGTATAGGGATTAGATGTCATAGGACCAAGTGCCGTAGTATCCGCCCTTTGCGTGTTTCGAGCGACATGGTCATGAATATCAAATGACGATTCGGTATCCTGAATTTTGCACCGGGATTTTTTCCCGCCTCGCCTATTGCCTTGCTAGGCCTCGCCATGGCCTTCGGAGGCGATTAAAAAAGGGCTCCGACGCGATGTTGGGCACAGAATGACCTGTAAGCTGATACTGCTAGCTGATCAATAGTGGGGGAGGGGCAGCCTTCCCGATACCCCTGCGGCCAATTCGTATCGTCGCCTAAAAAAATCTACTAGCTGGCATCATCAACCGAAGCTTTACAGCGCCGGAATCCTCGACAGGATCCTGGCGTACTTGGGAGAATCGCTGCTACACGACACGACACGCATGACTAGCATTGTGACTGGTAGCGTGCAAGGGATTCGGACTGCGACGCTTCTATGGAGGCTTGGTCATAGTTCGCCTCGAGTTCCATGATTGTTGGGTAAAGGGGCATTCAACTGACTTCTAGCGCTGGTCTATATATCGAGGCAGAAGACGCAATGCTCAGAGCGAATTTCAACTTTGGCAACTTCTTGTTATTTCTGCCATCAACACCTCAGCAGCAGAAACTCCTTTGATTCCCCACCTCCCCCCCAAAGCCTGCGAAATGGCTTCTGTTGAAGCTCTCTGGAGCAACCTCATGTCGAGGCTCAACGATATCGAAGTCAACGAGACTCACCAATCTATTGCCGTTGCGGCCATAGCTACTTTTCTTGTCCTTTTATTCACAACCAAAGCGCTCTCAGGAAGCCCTACAACAATAGCAGCCAATGGTAACCAAAAGATCCCATCGTCGCCGAGTTACTGGCTGCCCTTTCTTGGCCATGCCTTGTCTATGGTTTTTGGCAAAGATAGCTTCCTAGCTGGCATGCGGAGTCGCTTCCCAGAAGGCATTTTTTCTTTGAAGATGGCCGGGAGGATGCATCATTTCGTGTACAAGCCCTCGCTTGCTGCGGCACTGTTGAACCTGCAACGACCTGCTGAGGATGAGCAAATGCTGGCAAATCGACTGCTTGAATCTACCTTTGGCGTGAGCAAGAAGGACCAAGCAATCTACAACAAGATATTCCCAGAGGCGTTGGCACAGTGGAAGCATCTCAGCTCTGAGCCTGGGCTTAGCGAAGTTACCAACGTGACGTTATCGCAGGTTAAGCAGAATATCATTAACCTGGTCACATTCAGTCCCAATCCCATGGACCAAACAGAATGGGAGAAGTTGGCGGACGTCGATGTCATTGAGGAGAACACTAAAGAGGGCCCCATTACCCAAGTTGACTTGACGGAGCTTACAAGGAACTTTGTTGCAATCACTGTGATTCCCGCCATATACGGTACCGACTTTGTGGAAAATTTTCCAGAGATATGGAAGTGGATGTGGATATACAACGAATCTTTTGTGCTTCTGGCCACAGGTGTTCCTGCTTGGGTCCCTTGGCCGCGGCTCCAGCGTGGAAAGCTCGCCAGGAGACGCGTTCTAGCAATGTTGTACGAGTTCAACGAAGCGATGGACAGGCACTTGAACGGAGAAGAGAACGACCCCAAGTGGCAGAATCTGGATAATGTCAGCAGACTTGTCAAAGGCAGAATCGAGCTCTTCAGGAAGCATGGCGTATCGCTTGAGGGCCGAGCCGCCTTTGATCTTGCGCTTTTATGGGCCTCGGTTGCAAATTCCAACGCTCTCATCCCGTGGATGCTTTTTGAGCTTTACAGGGACCCTGTGCTTTTGGAGCAGGTTCGAGAAGAAATTGCACCCCATGTCAACGCCGTGCAGCCAGAAAACGAATTTGGATCCGCAGTCTGGGTACCGCCGGTACTGGAAGACATCGATATCGACGGTCTGATTACTAAGTGCCCGCTTCTCAAAGCATCATACATTGAAACCCTGAGGGTGTACTCTGGAGGATGGTCGATGAAGCTGATGTACCATGACACAGTGTTGGAGGAGAGAGGAAAAGGCGGAGAATCATTCCTCTTGAAGAAGGGGACATATGCGCATATCCCTCAAGAGCTTCATCAGTTCGATCCACAATACTTTTCGAATCCAAAAGAGTGGCAGGCGGAAAGGCATATTCGGGAAACAGTAGACGAGAATGGGAAGAAGTCTTTGATAGCGGATATGGGAACTTTGAGACCATACGGTAAGTGGTTTTGCTACCCTTCGACTTTGATAATCTTTTCTAACTGGCTTTTTGTAGGAGGCGGCTTGAAGATGTGCAAGGGACGACAATTCGCGCTCCGAGAGATACTGCTGTATACAGCGGCCATCATCACATTCTACGACATGCAGGCGCCGAAAGGAGGGTCATGGAGTGAGCCTCAGACGAGGAAGCTTGTTGCGAACAGACATCCGAAGAAGCCGTTGAAGGTGTGGGTTAAGAGGAGAGGCCAACTAGCCAAGGACGAGGGGAATGAAGAGTCATGAAACATATAGACGTATAATTTTAAGCAAATCATGGTTTTATGATTTTCTTCTTGTTTGAAATAGCCGATTGGGGGTCGCGTAATATTCGCGTTTCCATGTTCATTGGTGCGCTCCTAGCTTCAAGGAACGACTAGTATTTGTCAATGTGAGACTACATGCACATGTATAGACATGCTATGGAAGCTGCAACAAGGTAAACTGATGGATTCTCGTTTCTTAGATTCTGGTTATAGGTAAGCAATCATTTGTTTATCACTTACAAATACAATGTACACATAAATCCCAGACGTGGACCGTGCTGCCTCAGGTGTAAACGATGACACCATAGCGTCGCCGACTCGCGAACCGGAGCCGAGCCTCGAAACGCCGCGACAAAACGTCGATACCTATTTCTGCGGGAATTTGCCGGGCCAGGCTTACTTTGCAAACTGCACAGCGATGCTGCTCTCGCGACTGTAACCCGCCGACAAGCTACTGGAGCGTTCCCGGAGACATTCTGAGGCGTCGTCGCCGTCTCTGCTGCTACACACAGTATCATCGACACACGTGCCCAGCTCCCAACCCCGCCAAGCTCCGAGAAACGAAGCTCTCTCCAGCATCTACACGTTCGACGGTTGGCGCTCACTCGAGGATGTTTCCCCCTTGATGGGAACCTACGACCATGATCCCGCGAATTCTCCCTCGAGCGGCGCTCGCCTGTCCGCGGAGCAGCGTCGCGAAGGCGCACAGTCTCCCGCTATGGCTCGCGCAGAAGCCAATTGCTGCTCTCCATCGACCCCTCCGGACTTCGGCTGCGTGCCGCTATGATCGAACGCCGTCGCCAGTTCCCGAGTCGCTGAAACCCGCACCAACGAGCCCGAATGCTTCTGCTGCTGCTGCGACTACTGCGACTACTGCGACTACTGCGACTACTGCGACTACTGCGACTACTGCGACTACTGCGACTGCTGCGACTGCTGCGACTGCTGCATCCTCGGCGAAAGACGCTGCGAAGAAACCCAACAATGTCGCCGCCGACCCCCTTGCGACTGTGGAAAAGTCCAACACGGAGCAGCGCAAGGCTGACTGGGCTATAATGAAGGAGATGTCGCGATATCTGTGGCCCAAAGGCGACGTGGGCACCAAGGTGCGCGTAGGCCTTGCGGTAGCTCTGCTGATTGGCGCAAAAGTCCTAAATGTGCAGGTGCCCTTCTACTTCAAGAGCATTGTGGACTCGTTGAACATTGATGTTGCTGCTGTTGGCGGCACAGCTACAACTGTAGCGGGTGCCATGATTCTCGCATACGGAGCTACCAGGATAGGCGCTACACTCTTCCAAGAACTGCGAAATGCCGTCTTCGCCTCTGTTGCCCAAAAGGCTATTCGCGGCGTTGCGCGAAATGTGTTTGATCATTTGTTACGGCTTGACCTCAGCTTCCACTTGTCCAAGCAGACAGGAGGCTTGACGCGAGCCATGGATCGCGGTACAAAAGGCATCAGCTTCCTCCTCACTAGCATGGTCTTCCATATACTTCCAACGGCGTTGGAGATTGGCATGGTTTGCGGAATCCTCACATGGCAGTATGGCTTCAAGTTTGCGGCTGTAACGGCGCTTACAATGGTCGGATACACGGCTTTTACTATCTGGACGACGGCTTGGAGAACAAAGTTCCGAAGACAGGCCAACGCTGCGGATAATAGAGCGTCAACGGTGGCCGTGGATTCGCTCATAAACTACGAAGCTGTCAAGTACTTCAACAATGAGAAATTCGAGGTTGCGCGCTATGACAAGGCTTTGAGAGAATATGAAAAGAGCTCCATCAAGGTGGCTACCTCTCTGGCTTTCCTCAACAGTGGGCAGAATGTCATATTCTCTACGGCCTTGACCGCAATGATGTACTTTGCAGCTGAGGGAGTCGCCACGGGAAGCCTGACTGTTGGAGACTTGGTCATGGTAAACCAGCTTGTCTTCCAACTGTCTGTTCCCTTGAATTTCCTTGGCTCCGTGTATCGTGAACTCCGACAGTCACTCTTGGATATGGAAACACTATTCAATTTGCAGAAAGTGAATGTGAACATTGTGGAGAAGTCGACAGCGAAACCCCTGGCCTTGGTCAAGGGCGGAGAGATCAGATTTGAAAATGTCAACTTCGGATACCACCCCGAGAGACCAATTCTGAGGGATCTTACGGTTACCATTCCTGCTGGAAAGAAGGTTGCCATTGTTGGTCCCAGTGGTTGTGGTAAATCCACCCTGCTGAGGCTGCTGTTCAGATACTATGATGTCCAGTCCGGCCGCATCCTCATTGATGACCAGGACGTTCGCGACGTTACTGTCGATTCTTTACGCCGATCTATCGGTGTGGTGCCTCAAGATACCCCCCTGTTCAACGATACGGTCGAGCACAACATTCGCTATGGTATGATTGATGCATCTCACGACCAGGTCGTCGCAGCCGCGAAACGAGCTCGCATTCACGATATTATCGAGAAATTCCCAGATGGATACCAAACCAAGGTCGGCGAGCGGGGCATGATGATCTCTGGCGGCGAGAAGCAGAGACTCGCAATGAGTAGATTGCTTCTCAAGGACCCTCCTTTGCTCTTCTTCGACGAGGCGACCAGCGCGCTGGATACGCACACTGAGCAAGCCTTGATGATGAATATCAACGGAATTCTTCGCGAAAAGGGACGCACGAGCGTATTTGTGGCTCATAGGCTGCGAACCATCTTTGATTCAGACTTGATCATCGTGCTGAAAGAGGGACGAGTTGCGGAGATGGGCACCCATAGAGAGCTGATTGATCGTGTGGGTGTATATGCTGAACTTTGGAGCGGTGAGTTTTTCTTTTTCCTAAACGTTCGTGATGAGCCAATTGCTAATATTCTCTCTTTTTTTTTAATAGCGCAAGAAACAATGTTCAGCGAGGATGGCGAGGCAAAGGACGAGGAGACAGAAGGAGAGGAGGCTTCTGAGAAGAAGAATTAGATACTGGATTCTTGGTAACGGAAACAACTGGAAAGCTGAGCATGAAATGAGGATTTACATGCCAGCATGTACTCATAAGTGTATAGAGTATTTAACCAACTTTGCATATGGACATACCAACCTTATAACTGCCTCTTGAGATTTTCTTCTTGTAACTTTTCTTCTCCTCGCAAGCTTTCATACGGATTTTGTCGAGTAATGCTTTGCGGTAGTATACGTCTGTCGTATTCCTTTCTGCTTGCTCGAAGAGGGAAAATGAGGTCGGATTTGGGGGGGTTTGTCGTCTCGTACGTCTTGTCGGATAATTTATCGTCTTGTTTCGCGGTCTTCGATGGTATTCCTGATCTATATCCTCCTCTTTCTGCAGAGACGGCCGCTGCTTTTTGTAACACTAGTCTGTTGCTTATCGAAACGCGGCTTTTGAATCGCTCGTGAAGCATATGCTGGACGCATTAGATCGATGGTCATCAGTCCTATTTATTAGACTGGTGTCGGCTACCAGTACTTTGTTGTTACTAAACTCCTTTGTTGCTCTTCGGATTATGATATGGAACGATATTCATTTGTTCTTTATACAAACAAACTCTTTATTGAAACAATGAACAATATTGGAACAATTTGTGTGCTGCTTCAAAAGTATGAAAGAAATTCCTTTATATCTGTTATTTAGTTATCTGCTGGAGAACACGTCACCATGGTCGGACTGGAAATTTATTCTCAAAATGTAGCTCGTCTTCAAACTGAGATTTCGAATTTGACATGTCAACCTTGCCATATAATCTATTTCTAGCCGTGAAGTCGTTATTGTTCTGTATATATCTGCGATTCTGGACATAAAATGGCAGTTTCGCTAAACACCATGGGCACTCTTCTTTAATCTCTAAACGCTGCGAATATCTTTTGCGTGCCTAGTCGCGAGCTCTTCTAACAATTCTGAAGCTTTTTGCGCGCCTCCTTGGTCATTTAATTCTTTTCCCAAAAGATGGGCTCTGGCTGAATAGCTCTTGTCTGAAAGGATCCTGTTAGCAGCTGCCTTGACTTGATCCGAGGTAGGATTATCGTTCTTGAGGTCGATGCCAGCGCCACACCATGCCACTCGAGCAGCTGTATCTTTCTTATCTTCTGTTTGGCCCGCGCAGAGAAGAGGGACTCCGTGAGAAAGCGCTTGGGTGATGCTTCCATAACCGCCATTCGTTATCAGCAAAGAAAGACGTGGAAGTAAAAGATGATATGGCAGCCAGTCTGCATAACGGACGTTGTCTGTTTCTCCCACCTGTGCTTCCACATTCTTGCCGTGCGGCGATACGACGATCAGTAGAAGTGATGGGTCGTCCTTCAGGGCTCGGACAGAAGGGGTGATGAGGGACGTGGGGTCCATGGCAAGTGTTCCTTGAGTTATTCCGATGACTCGTGAATGCGACATCACGGTTTCCCACCAAGCGGGTAGCTGTGATGCGGTAGTAAGAGATAGCCTAACGAGGGGACCGACATAGGCTACTCGGTTCTTGTGCTGCTCAGACTTTGGTTCTAGCGAGAACTCGAGTGTTGCGCACGAGGCTTGGATGTGAAGAAGAGGACTGTACGTGAAATACTCTGCCGGCTCGCCAAATGGAAGATTCTTCAGTCCGAGCAATTTTCTCTCTTGATTGATTACAGGGGCCAGAAAGAGCGGAAGTAGAATCCATTGGTTAATGAGCTGCTGCAGACCATTCCACATCAAGCCCAACCGAGACGCTGGAGGAGAGCCTCCTGATACCGGAAATGGTGCTGCAGCCCCCGAGGTATAGAATGGTATGACCCCTAGAGTTGCATATGCGGGTATTTCTCCAAGTTCGTGTAGAGCGCGAGCTCCATGGGGAAACACATCGACAAGCAAAGCGTCTGCGGCAAATTCCGCCAGAACAGCGCGATAGTCGGCAACTTGGGCCTCCACGCGAGCCCTTAATCGGTGAAACTGCCTATCAAGGAGTCCAGTCGAATTGTCTTTGACAAATGGCGCGTCGATTGTGGCAATGGCTCGAGTCTTGACGAATGTTGCTCCTGTGGCTTTGACGCGAGCTTCGTTGTCAGCGCTGGTCAGCCATACGACTTGGTGGCCGCGATCGGCGAGGGCTTGGCTGACGGCTTGCATTGGATAGGCATGGCCGGCAGGGAAATGAGAGTGCAGAAGAAATTTCATTTTTGTTTATGAGAGGTGCTTGTGTGAAGCAGCTGCTGAAATTGCAACATGTTTGTTTTTTGGACTTTTGCCGCTTGCTGGCAGTTTCGCGGGGCATAGGTTGGTTGTACTCACTGAAGTGCTTATGGATAGAACTACCTGGAAAAGAAGATCTGGCAGTGCAACACTCGATATGACTACAAAGAGTAGTCAAGGAGTAGAATTCCCTCTTCAATATCTTTCGTATCCGTCAAGAATGTAGTATAATTCTGGCTGAGACTTTGGTGATGGATTCAGTCCCCTTGCAACACTTGACGGCACTACCCTATAAACACTGAAATCAAGCCAAAAATTGCATCAGCGCTTGAAAAAGAACGTTTAGCTGTCGTGTCAAAAATGTACAATACTATCTACTGTAGTAATCCGGGAATCAGGGAGAAAATGAAACAAATAGAGATATTTTTTTACGGTGCGATCAAAAATGCTCGGCAAGTACATGTGGGATACAATATTCGACACTCCATAACCAACAACTTCTATCTTTGACTACACCACTCCGTCATAAAGAGAACAGCTACCTCCTTGCCTGCGTAAGACTCAATGCACGACAACCAACGATTTATTTCCACTGTCTTTGACTATCGTAAGAGAAGAGCCACCTCTTTGCCTGCGTAAGCTTCTTTCACGGCATTCATGTGACTCTCTGAAGTGATTGAAGCGATAAAGTGTTTGGGGTTGCTGAAGGGATTGTCTGTTCAGACACTCGTGGCTCTTCGGGATGGCAGCCATGAGCGCAGCACATGTGCACGACTTTGAAGCAGGGTGTGGACACGAGCTCAACGGCCGTCCCGGCTTGCGCACAGGAACCATGAGCCGTTCATTGGCGTGAGTGCATTTCGTGGAGCGATGGCCGCGGATGCACGGCTTGCTACAATAACAGTCAGCGACGAACAAAGGGCAGACGTTGTCAATGGGACGTTGAGTCGAAGCAGGGCACTTACCAGGCCATCTTCACGCCATTTATTAAAGGCATTTTGGGAGTGTTATGGAGTTGTGTGTTGGAGTAAAGGATTGAATCTCAGAAAGACGTGCACGTCAGCCAATTGCCAAGCGCAGCACCAGCGGCGGCGTATCCGATCGCACCCGGCGTCGGATAGAGGTTTTGTTTCCTCGTAGCTGATGCACCTGGCCTCTAACAGACCACGGGTGGCATCAACTACTCGACTAAACTCTCATACGCCACCATCCAGGTACACGTTACGATGAGGAGACAGCGTCCTCGTAGCTGATGAACACCGGCCTCAATAGGCCGCGTGTGGCACCAACTACTCGGCTAACCTATGCGTAACAGCGCAGCAACTCCAGCCATGTACACGTTCCGATGAGGAGCTTAGTGTCATCGTTGTTGATGGCACCTGGCGTCAACAGACCACGTGTGGCATCAACAACTCGACTAACGACCACGGAGACAAGTCCAGCCATGTCCACGTTACGATGAGAAAACAGCGTCCTTGTAGCTGATGAACACCGGCCTCAAAAGACCGCATGTGGCATCAACAACTCGGCTGCGCCTCATGTACAATAACGAGATCAAGTCCAGACATGTACACGCTACGATGAGGAGATAGCTTCCTCGTAGCTGATGGACACCGGCCTCAGTAGACCGCATGCGACATCAACTGCTCGGCTATGCCTCATACGTAGTAACGAGACCAAGTCCATATTCTTACCCTTAGACCAAGTGTGGCATCAACTACTCGACTGTCTAGCATTGCTAGACTGCATCTCTGCCCACTGCCAATGCTGAGTTAGTATATGGAAAAGATGGAGGGCAGAAGAGCATGTACCTACAATTCCTTGGCTGGGCCTAAATAGACCACCCGCCAAGTGGCTGGAGATGATTTGCACGCGTAAAACGCTCAGGCAGTTTATCGTCCTACCCAGGACGTCCTAACGATGCGGAAAGCCATAGTAGCAAAGGAGTCGACGTGTAGCTGTCGCAGTGATGTTGCTAACAATGCGTCAGTAAGTTTCAACATTATTGATGAAGAATGCTCAACTCACTTCTTTCCGTTCCGAGGATGATCTGGTGCATGGTTGTCCAAATGCGAACAGTCGGGATGTTTTGATCCTCTGGAAGCAGAGTGGTAGATGGCGAATCCTCATTCTTCTACCGGGGCAGAACCTATAGAGACAGAGTCAGAGAAGAAAGTACAGAAAGAGAAGAAAAGGAGTAAGGCTAAGGGCCTAGGGCAAAACATACGAAGATGAAGCGAGAAACTTGGAAGAGGCGTTGGAGCGACTGGCCGCGGAATGGTCATGCAAGATGAATGATGCCGATAGCAGCAGGGCTTGATGTGATCGAAGATCAAACAAGCTTGGGTGAGAGAGGAATGAACTGCTCATTGAATGTGTGGAAATCATAGAGGTACCAGAAATACGTTCTGGTGGTCCATGATGAAGAAACGAAGATGGTAGATAGGGAGACATGATGATCTGCGAAGGGTCTGAGAGCTAGAAGAGTAGAGCTTGGAGGAAGGGAGAGCGATGAAAGAGAGAATGTGGTGGAGATGAGAAAGAAAAAAACTCCCAAGAAATATATAGGAGGAGAGAGAGCATGGCTGGGGCGGTCAACTGCTATTGTGCCAAAAAGATGAATAGCAGAAGGGGGGGTAGGAAGGGAGTAAACGAAGAATAAAAAGAACCCCCCCCCCCCCATCGTTTCTCACACCCCCAACGAAAATGCGGGACCAATAGCTGTGCTCTAGAGAGCAAAACATCAGATAAGAAGTCGGTGTGGTTGCCAAGAGGCAGAAGATGCATGAGCTGCAGACGAGTGGCAGCATGAGTGCTTGGTAGTAAAGAGCAGACAAGGGCTATGGAGGGAAAACGCAATCGAAGCTCGAGGCTTTGGTAGTTAGGGATGAAGATATATTTGATATCTGGCATTGGAAATGAAAACATAGGCTGAAATCTTGATCGTATTGCTATCAATGGAGGAGCACAGGGTGCATCTATCTAGCAGTGCTGGCAGAGAACACCAACAAAATGTGTAGCACTGTCACTTCATCATAGCATCACGATTTGCGATCTGGCTCATAATCAAATACAAGATTAAACTACACTGTCTAGCTACGTAAAACCACAAATGCATGCGAAGCAGCAGCGTCATCGCATTTGATAGAATTCAGGGGCTGCAATCTATATATCCGTACATTCACACTTCTGAGATGGCTGCACAAGACCAAGGAGTGCAACACCAAAATTTGGAATCATGAGAAGTCAGTAGCTAGTGGATCTTCTGCATCATCTGCATCATCTGCATCTGCAGAGTGACGTGGGGGGCAGCGGTCTGGACCACCTCGAGGCCACCAAGAGAGCAATTCACTCCACCGAGGAAATATCAACACTCAACAAAAAAAGTGATCATGCAAGCAAACGGAGATCCTCCAATAATAAATCAGCATCACAAAATAATAAACAAAGTCAACGTCATCTCCCTCACTTCGTTGCCAGAGCAGAGCTGCAGCCTGAGGCGCTCACGTGCCTCGAGTGATCGAGGAGGCCCCGCCCACGCCTACATAAACCTCGCCCTCCCCCCGTCGAATCTTCTTCTTCTTTTCCTTTTTCCTTTCCTCAGCACCGCCCTTCCCTTCGGGGATACTCGTTCGCATGGAGTAAAACTCCAGCACAGAACCCTGCGAGACAGTTGTGCTCCGGCCTAGTGATTGGGCTCTTGGGTAGGCGAACTCAAGAGCCAGGAGGTTTGGCACAAGTCAAACCTCCAGATGAAGGCTGCTTTTTCATTGAGCTTGAGGCTAAATGCCTGGACTCGAAGAAGAAATTCTCACTCCAAACTTTTGCGTTGTTGATGGTTGGTCTGGATGGTTTGTTTGTGCTGGGAGATGGGCGTACTCATCAGGGCTGGCGCCAATGATGGAGGGTTTTGACATGATTGCTGATATTTTGAGAAGTAGATCTTACTTGTTGATTAAACGCGTCGCAGAAACTGTAGAGCAGCAAGAAGCACTGTTGTAATCCTGTTTTTCGCGACCCTTCAGCTCCTTAGTGAACCCTCTGCTGGCAGAAACGAAACAGAGACAGAAATTCTGGCGATGCTTCAGCGCCAGACACACGCGAAGTGACGACGAATTCTTCACCGTTAGACTTTGAATCTACACAGAGCCTTTTCTTCCATTCTGCTGAGTTTGCTTTCTTCCCATGACTTTGCTTGTAGTCTCGATCCTCTTCCCCATCGGTCACCATATGGAGCGACCCAGAAATTTTGTTGATATTTCTCTCTCTCACGAAGCAGCCCAGCTGCACCGAAATTACGCAGCATTTAACTCAGATAGAGAGCATATTGGGACTCGAGAGGAACTGCGATTAAGCTATGTGACCAGATTCGCTATACAGGGCTGCATATGCTCTCGAGCAGGTCGACACTCCATGCAGGCCTTGGTGGAAAACCGAAGATTACACCCACGTCTCAGCGCTTAGCAGCAAAGATCGGCAAACATTCCAAGAACCAGATAATATTCTCTAGAGAAGAACTTGGCATGTCTTTGCGATACCCTCCGCCTGACCGCCCTTGGGTCGAGCCAAATGACGTGACTTCTCCATCTTGAGGAAACTTGAGTCACTCTCGAGGAAGCCAACGTCTTTTCAAGCTACTGCTAATTCAACCTTTGCTATTCTTGCTCTTATTCTTCCTCTTCCCAAAGAAAGCCCTCCAATCCATGTTGCCTATTCCTCGCTAATTTTGGGACGCGCGAAACAGATCTGTCCTCCCCTTCCGACAAAATGAAACGTGATAATCGAAGAAGAGATTCAAGCGCGACGCTACCAACCAAGTGAATAAACAAGAAACAACAACAAAGATCTGAAGCAGAGATATTTTACTATCGCATTCCGACGCGAGAATGGCCGAGCCTTCGAAACGCAGTACCTTCGAAAAGCAAGACATCGACCAGCTAAGCGTATCGAAAGAATCTTTTGGGATATATCTCCCTAATGGAGATAATGTGTACAATGCTTATCCCGCATCATCTTGGAAGCACTTGAGCCGATCTGTCTCTAGCCAGCATGATGATGAACTAAACCTCTGCCAAGCTGATAACTTTTCTCGCTATATAATCAGCAGTGCTCAATTACGGGCACATCTCCCTACTTTGATAGCCAGTGTTCAGAAAGTGATATGGCTAATACTGTAGTTTATGGGCTTCAATTCATTTCTGGGCTAGAAATTATCACAATGTTATGGGAAAGCTACATCTTTGTTCCTTTGTTTAAAGTGCCGCTGAAAGACATGCTCAAAGCAACTAAGCCAAACATTGGCTGCGGATGAACAAACTACAGAAAACAAAAAGAAATATGCACAAAGTAGTTGAAGGCGATTCAAGCTATGGGTACAAGGTTCGCCTTTGTTTAGGAATATAAATTCGCCGTCAGTTGAATCCAACTGGCGCCATAATCTGGGCTGCGTCTTTCAATATTCTTGGTTGCGACAGGCGAGTAGCTGGCTTGGCTGTTCTTGGATCCATGAAACACACGCTTTGACCATGACGCGTATTTTCCAAAATTTGATGTCGGGCCTAAATTATTTCGATTTGCAGACCTTGCATCTCGAGCCTGTTGTAAAGCCACTGATCGTTCAACAACGGCAATGCTGACAACGCGACTTAAAGTTCCGTTATGAGCAAAAACGGCTAATAGTCGTGCGATTCCACCATCAAAGAAGTAAATTTATACTCGGGAATGGCCATTTTAAGATTTCGTTCCCGCAGTGGCTGATATGATTTACGATCTTCATCATGACAAGTGCATGACATCACAATCAATCGACAACTATTTAGGCCGGCGCGAGCAGCCTCATGGTATGCATCAGCTCTCTCTTTACCTAAGCATCTAGAAATCGAGTGTGAACGAGCCCAATTAACCAGCTGAAATATTCAACCATGGCAGGCAAAAAAGAAGACTCCGAAACCAGCCAAAATCAGGTCTCTGTCGGAGACAAGCACAAAACTGAAGTAGAAAATCCAGACGCGAAACGAGCCAAAGTCGAAGAAGAGGAAGGGGCATTGTCTGACAAGATCAACGACAATGGCAAAGAGAAAGAAGACGGCACTAGTCAAGACGTAAAAGAAGAACCGGCAGATTCCAACCCTGATACCAAGCCTGAAGATGACACCGCGGAGCCAGAGAAAGAGGACTGCGACGTTCCATCAAGCATTCTTGAGAAGGGCGTCATCTATTTCTTCATCAGAGGGCGCGTCGACGTAGAGAAGCCAAAAGAAGTGGACGACATTGCGCGAAGCTTCATCATTCTGCGACCAATAGCGCATGATGCCAAGCTGAGCGAGGGGCCGCTTAGAGATGCTGGAAACACGCGAATTCTTGTTTTGCCAAAAAAGGTGCTTCCATCAAGCGGCAGAGAACGATTTCTATTGTTTGTAGAGAAGTCGGGAGCATCCTACGACGAAATCAAAGGCCAATTTCTTGCTGGCGAAGAGTACGAGACAAAGACGAAAGGAACCAGGCATTCCCCAGCAGCGACACCAATTGGTGAAGGTGTCTACGCCATTACAACCACTGGAAGGGAAAGCCATCTGGCGTATATGCTTACAATTCCGCAACAACTGGGCGAAGTGCAAAACGCTCTCAAAGTGAAAGAGCAAGGCAGTTTCATCATCAGCACCAAGAATCCGAAATATCCATCGCCAGCTTCGGCACGGCTACCCAAAGACCCAGAGTTCCCCAAAAAGTACGTATTGCATAACAATGTCCTATTGTCAAGCTGCTAATCTCATTGTGCAGGATCCTTGAAGAGTTTCGGGATTTGAGATGGATTCCATCGCGGCCAAATCATTTCGACTACGACAACTCGCAGATTCTGCTCATAGGCGAATCTTCGGGGATCGAGAAGGCTATGACACCCCAAGAAGAAGATGAAAAAGCGAACAAGGAGAAACCGCTCGAGGCCATGGAAGAATTGGAAGAAGAAGATTTGAAGCGGATGAAGCACATGCCGGGGGGATTCCTCTGCTTCAATTTATGCAGATTTGAAGGCACACGCAGAGGACTATCCGAAGCTCCAGACTACATTTTAGAGAAGGATTGAAGCAACCAGAGGTCTGTCTGTTTCCGGAGAGATGCTTGGGAATATATGATGCCCACTGATGACATTTAAAACGTTCAACGTAATATCTGTCAGTTTACAGTCCTTGGGTCAGTCTCTATGCAACAACGGCATTTCCTGCTTCCAATACCCAAAAGAAACAGAAAAAAGCAAACCGGCTTAATTTGCTGAATAATGAGTCGGATGACGGGTCCAAAATAGTTACCGAGCTTGGAATCAATGTACAACTGCTGATAGATGATGTTGAAAGCAGATTGCGATTGATTTGCTCAGCCGGCTATGTATGACTCTTTGATAGGCTATCACTTCGGATTACTTATCTAATAATACCCGCGAAAGAATGATTCATTTTTTTTTCTGGATTTTGTCCTGCCTTAATAGGTTTGGTAGAGCGGCTAACTAACCGCATTAATTTTCTACGCAAGGGGTTTGGAACCTCTTCACCAATGTCGTGTAATCGTATAGACGAGTGAGTCAAAGGCTTATGCAGGGCAGCTTTGTGTGTTGCCAGTAGGTTTCGTTCGGTGACCATGTCATCCCGTTTTGGTAATCAGGATGACAGTACTAAAGCGCATCAAGATCTAGGGAGGACCGGAATGGCAAGCTGGATATATATCACCCTTATAAGCTGTACAAAGTAATTTTTACACTATACGGCGTTTCTCTTCAAGATGACATACATAATTTGTCTTTGTTTTCTTAAAATAGTCAAGTCGTTAGTGACCTTTGTCCTCCTCGTCTATACGCTCGTTTGGAGGTGGCGCGGGGTACACAAGCCTGATCATGAAGTGGGTATCAAAATCAATAGCCATGACTCACAGCAATGATCTTTTGTAAATGGAAAGGCTGATTAGGCAATCTGACCAAAACAACGAAACGAAAATGCTGTGGACAATAATTTGAACAATATAGGATCTTCAAAGAAAGCAAACGTATAAAGATGGAAGCTCGGTTGAACAGAAACATCTCCATCTCCATCAAACGAATCCAACAACCACCCGACAATGTCTTCTTCCACATCTTTTGAGCCCATGCCGGCAACGGCTGCGGCCACTATTGCCAACTACCATCTTAGCGGCCCAGATGCCAAAATGCACTTTGCTATAGAGATTCCCCAAGCAGAACATCGCATCAAACTCGTCAACGCTTGGCGCATCCCGCCAGGCAGCCGCGTCCTCGAAATCGGATGCGGACAAGGCACGACCACTGCGGTTTTAGCCGAAGCTGTTGGTCCAACTGGCCATGTTGATGCCGTGGATCCTGGGCGTCCAGATTATGGATCGCCCTGGACGCTGGCCCAGGCACAGGAGCATCTTTCCAAAAGCGCTATAGGGGATCGCATCTCGTGGCACTTTGCCGATCCCATCGACTTCCTGGCGGCCAATGCGGATAAGACGTGGGACTATGTCATCTTTGTCCACTGCATCTGGTACTTTGACTCGCCTGCCACGCTCACCAAGATGCTGGGCGCCTTGAAGGGGCGAGCAGCGTCTCTTCTCGTTGCGGAATATGCTCTCAAGGCGACGGAAAAGAATGCTCTGCCGCATGTTCTCGCCTCGGTGGCACGAGCTACCCTCGAGGCTCACAACAAGGGCAGCCAAGCTAATATTCGATGCCTCTCCAGCCCGGGCGCCATTACTGATGCTGCCAATGAGAATGCCTGGACTCTTGATGGGGAGACTTTCCTGGTGCCTGAAGCGGGACTTTTGGATGGCCACTGGGAGACGGGAACCGTCAAGAGTCCAAACTTTTTGAAGGAAATTGAAGACAAGGTGGAAGATCCGAAAGTTAGAGCGCTCTTACGCTCAGCTCGAGATGGCGTTCTTGGAGTTTTGGAGACGATGGAGGTGAAGAAGTCGTGGACCATGGATGTTTGGGCTGCCACCTTTCACTAGAAAGCATCTCATTTTGTTATGACAAAGGTTATACGTATTATTCCAGCATACAAATAAATTCAATAGCTATCGCTGTGATGTGGAATACAAATTATGCTATTTAAACATTCTAGGATTGCTTTGTGTTGAACGAATTCCAAAGTCTCACTTTCAAAAGCAAAAAAAACTCGGACTAACTGACATCTTTCTCAACTGCATTACATCAAGATTTGTTGATATCTCTTTCGGCTTCAGGTGCATGAGCATCCATGTACGCATCTTCGAATGGCTTCGCTCCCATGCGCGACCAAGCCATGGCTGACATCAGAGCCTCGTCCGTTTCCTTTGATGCAAATAGCAATTCGGAGTTTCCATCTCCAAGATGTGTAACTGATCGATCCTAGAAACACGTTTATTAGTAAACAGAAAGAAGCAGACTTCGTTTGAGCGCATAGCATACCAGTCCCAGAGTCAGCTTGATTACGCCATCTGCCCATTGATTCTCATAGACGTAACTGGGGGTTTTGCCCGCAGCCGCACGGAGAATATTATCTGCCACAATTGTGCCTTGTCGCATCGCCGATCGCGCGTTTGGGTTCGGGGTATCCGTGTCGGCAACGTCGCCACAGATGTAAATGTTTGGTAAAGAATCGTCGGCTATCTGGAGGTTTGGCTTGACTTTGATGTGGCCCGTGGATGAAATCGAGTTGGGAGAGAGGGTGGCAACCACGTCGGACAGTGGTCTTTGGCCGGTACAATTCATCTGTGATGTACACCCATTAACTCTTTTAACGTCATATAACGCTATCAAGAGAACTTACAAAGAAATCACAGGTAATCTGTCGGCCGGATCTGAGAGTCACTACTCCAGTTGCGGCGTCTTCATTTACCACGCGCTCTTCAAGGATGAGCTCGACGCCGAGTCTTTCAAGCCCTTCCCGTGCAGATTTCTGAAGGCCTTTGCCGAAGCGGTGCATAACCGCATCTCTAGAATGGATCAAGATGATGTGCTTCTCTGGGTATAAGTCCTTGGCATCTGTGGCGACTTCGACCCCGGCAGCACCTCCTCCAACGACAACAACCGTGTTCGCCGATTCGAGTCTGTTTTGCATGCCTTGTAGGCGCTTTATCCCTTCCGTTTTTTCTGTACAATTGACTCGCGATGGAAGGCCATCTTGTACACCCGCTCCTGTAGCAATGACAAGAAACTCGTATGGTATTGACTCCTCGCTGCCCTGTAGCCTCACAGTGGTTCGGTCGATATCAATAACCTTGTCTTGGATCCAGCGATACGACCCTTCGATGACTCCGTCCAAGTACCCTCCGTAGGGAATAAACGCCTTATGCTCGTGCCCTTTGACGACGCAGAATCTGGGAAGCACCCAGGTAAAGTGGAAATGGCTGTTCGGTTCAACAACCACGACGCGATAAGGGCTACGGGGAGAGAGATTCTTTGCAATGATCTGAGCGACACGGTAGCCCGCAAAGTTGGCGCCGACAATGACGATGTTGCGAGTTCTCTCTTCTGATCCAAGAGACCCAAACAGAGCGGCTTGACGTCGTACTATGACACCTCGGAGAGCGAGCCGTAGCTCTGTCCAAAGCATAACGAGAGCATAGCCGGCAATCTTGGTGTATAATTTTGTCTTTTCCAACATTTTTGCTTGCCGGCTTGAGAAACAGATTCTGTGAGATATCCTACCGAGAAGTCAGAAACTCACCAAGGAGAATTTCCAGAATCGCCATTGTTTTTCATGAAGAAAAACCTCCAAGCCAGCGAAGAGGGTGAAAATGCCGAACTCAGCGCGTCACGGACGAGACCTCTCCGGCCGACTGTGTCCGGAGTCCGACTCGGAGATTTCCATGCTTTAAACGTTCTCATCTAAGCAGAAGCAATCGTTGCTAGCGGCACGGCAACGCCAAGGGACAATCAGACCCCCCAGTGGAGAGGAATCGTTAGCTGCAAGCTCTGAACGCTAACGGATGCAGTTTCAGGGATATTTTGATCGAATGTGGACCAGACAAGTTATCTGATGATCTGATAATCGCGCATCTGTGCCCTGCGCGCACCGTCACTTCTGGCCAACTTGCCAACCTGGGACTTGCACCGCCGCCAGTCTACACAGCCTACTGGTTTCGATATTTCGAGCTGAGGGCACTATGAGTCATAATTGCAGGCTAGTGCACCTTGTAACATTTCAAGTTGTTAAGAATTAGCTATTAATGTGGTAAAATCTAGACCAAAGTGCCATCCCTACACCAGTTTGGGTGCAATATCCGAACTCCCAAACTCGGGATAACCCTTGGACTTCCACTCTGTAAAGCTCATCCCACCGGCAATAGATGGCATTCTGATCATCAGAGGAACTTCGATATCATTCTCCGTGCCCAATACTTCAGCTTTGTGTACAATCTTTTCGTCGAGCAGCTCAAATCCCAGTTTCTTATACAGCCCAACCGTCGAAGGAGACGACTCAAAGTAAACCGGTAGCCCTGCTCGCTCGCCCAGGTCCATGCCCCATTGCACGAGCAACGCTCCAGCCTTGCGCCCTTGATGCCTCGGATCAATGCCAATAACGTGGCAATCTAAACGATAAGGATGGAGTTTATTAGCAAAAAAAAAAGCTGCCTGTCTTGGCATGCAATCCCACCAACAGCCGAGGGCTGAAAATGTGGATCTCACCAAGGATGAACGTACAGATATAGCGCCTGCCGCCAAACAGTCTTTCTCTCACCTCCCAGAGAGGATTTAAAATCTTTTCTGCCCTTTCTCGCTGTTCCCCGAGGAGCCAGGGTACCCCCTGGTTCCTTCGTTCCTCCTCGCTCCGCTCTGTCAGGTAAACATCACCGAGAGCCATGCCAATGATGTCCCCGGTGCTCGTATCGACGCATTTGAAAGTGTACTGGGATGCGCTGGTGTGCCAGTAAGCCAGTGTTCCGGCAGCGTGTGCCTTCTTGAAGTCGTCGTCGATCACTCCTGGAAAGAGAATCTCGAGCATGATCTTGCCCATTTGGTCGTTTTGGAAAGCGTTAAAGTAGACATCGTAGACCTTGGGGATGTCTGGGATTAGTGCCGGGAGGACAACTTGGACCATGGCTGTTTGCTGTTGCGCAGTTAAGATCCAATGTTTAAGGGCTGGGGTTTGTCTCTGAGAAATTGAATGAGAAAGGCCACAGCGTATACGAAACGAGCTTCGTGTTGGAAGAGCAGTCTGTCATATTTATAATTTGAGGACTGGCATGAAGATTCCGCCGAGACCGAACCTAGACAGGTTGGTTGGATGACTGGAAGGCATTTCAAGCATGTGGCACCGCAGGGGGACCGAGCACGGTGACAAAAGTCCGTCTGTATTGGAAGCTGATGGCGAGGCTAGTAAGATAATTATCTAGCCATCGTATTTGTGAACGCCGAGTGCTCAAGGCCAAGAAGAGCTGACAGCCTAGTAGATTGGTGGCCAAGGCGCGCCTCACATGCTTTATTAAGAGCCAACCAGCATCGTAAGGCTAAACCAGCACTTGATTCGATAGTTTCCACCAGAAGTGTATGTACCCGGAGGAATCCAGGATGGCGAGTGAGTGGGATAGAAACGATTATTAACGATTATTTGTCCCGATGGAGATGCCCTGCCGACTTCGCTCCATAGAACGCTTGGCGTTTATTGATCATGCAAGGAAAATTAAAGTTATCTGATCCGCTGCTGATTAGCGCCTTTGGTACGTCAAAACTATCGGAATTGTTTCCGAGAATGTTAAACCTCTAAGCTTATTTTCCTCGTGTTGAATGGAGAAGTGAGGCGGCGGAGCAAAGCCATACTTTGGGCAGCGGCAAATAACGAGAAGATGATGGCGCATCGGGATATTTGCACGCAGATATGAGTCGCTTCTGTTTTTTCTTCTTCTTTCTAATAGAATCTTGCCGCATTTCTTTGGACGATTTAAAAAAAAAAAAAAAAACGCAAGGTGTCTGGCCGTTGAATTCTCGTTTTAGCCAATCACAAACTTTGTCTAGGCAGTTACGGGCATTCGCGCTCTCTGCTTCATATGGCGTCGCAAGGTAACAGCCAATTCTCCTACAAAAATTGCACGCCTTGGGCTAAGTTCGATCATGGTTCCTGCACAACTGAGGTTACGAAAACAATATCACGAGACTGACTAAATAGATGGAGGAATCATCAGCATTACTATCAATTGCCCAGAACAACCGCTTCGAGATATTGTAGGTCGTGGGTTCCCTCAGAAGCGGGTACTTTGTTCTCATTGTCGTCCAACTCGAAGCCATTCGCTAGGAAAATGCCAACCAATCTCGCAAGATTTACAAGTTCCTTTTGCGTCTCAGAGATATCTCCCATGCTATTGTAAAAAGCCTCCCAGAAATGGGCCCGGAGGGTCTGCTGGTTGGCATGGTAGCACCAGCCTTCTTTCATCTTCCAGATTCCAAGCATGGTCTCAAGGCCCCCGAGCGACATCCCAAACGGACTGATCTCGGCATCTTTCCAGTCGCAGATACCCATGATCTGCCCTGTGCTCCGGTCTACATGGATAATGTTCTCCAAGAGGTCAATGTGATTGGGCACGAGCGGCCAGTCCTCGGCAAAGAGGTCGGGGAGACGGGTGGTGAGATGATCCAGAGTCGAGCGAAAGCGCATCGGCAGCCCATCGCAGAGCTTCCGGAGCTGCGACGAGTAGTCCTCCAACAGCGTCTCGCGCTTTGGAAGCAGCATCGATGCTGGCGTGTTGTGCCAGGCAGAGGCGAAGAATCTGTATCAGGAAGAGTCAGCGGCGTACTTTTGGGCTTGGGATTGACAGACCTTGCATAATCTTGCAGAGTTCGTTGTAGTAGCTGACAGTCATTCTGAAGCAGCTCGTTCCGGGCAAGATACATCGAGATGCCACCGACATTGTTCATCGTGTAGATGTAGAGGTCGCCTAGCTTGCCGGCGCACCTGTGGTGTGGCATGAAGTTTGCGTAGGCTCGCTCAACATGGCCGAGAAACTCAATATCCAGCATGAAGTCCTTGGCGCGAAACTGGACAGCAATCTGCTCGTTGACAACCGTGTAGCTGGTTCCGCCTTGCACAATTGCTGCGTGGACAGGTGTGCCTGCGATAAGTTCAGCCTGTTCATCGCATTGCTGCTGCGTCAGACAAGTTTTTGCGAAAAAGTCAGATATCTGATGCCTTGACAAAGCCGCAATGCTGCTTTCCATTCTGATGGGTGACGCTTTGATATAGATCACCTTGGTTCTGGCTGGCACTAAAAGAGTCTTGGAGTGACAGATGTCGGGGTATGAGAAGGAGAGGAGACACCTGCGGAGGCAGGATGCCTGTTGGTTATTATTATTAGAACGCTTGGACTCGTTTGCTCAAGTAGATTATAAAGGTGACGAGAAGCCTGATATTTATATAAAGGAAAACATCAAATAGGCTTACACCAATAGGTAGCCTTGCCTCCATAGGAATGAATAAAATATATTAAATTATAGGTACGCTTTATAGCCAGACATTTCCACTTGAGCAGGCGTCCAAAAGCGACGATAGGAGCCGTACTCAATGGAAGTGATGGGCGCCACAAATGAAATTAGGGAAGATGACAGCTGACAACAGTTATGAGTGGCAGAAGGCGCGTGTTAAATCTCTACAGGACAAACAATGTGGTGATTCCATACGGGCAATGAAAGGACATTGAAGATTGGTCGCAAGCCCCCTGTAAGCCACCTCGTGGTGAGTTGCGCCCTAAAAACCAGGGTCCAGCTTTTGTTTGAGACAGTATCCGCTACCAGTCTCATTTCTGCATCGTCAACGATATTGTCTTTCTAACTATTATAAGAATCAATCGCCCTCAAGACCAGCGATGCCATCACAGAGTCAGTCTGTTTGATTAATGTGATGATATAAGCTATAGTTGTACCGACAATTGTAGCGGTCGCTATTTTTGTCACAATTAATAAGCCGTTGAGTGATCTACACACAGGACTGCTTCGATACTCGGGGCACCTAACAATGCTACCCCGTGTTTGGATCTAAAATTTCAAACGCCACCTTTTGACAGGTATCCTGTACCTAACGACTCGCAGTAATCATGCAGGACTTGCTTGTACTTGGTTCCAAACGCCAAACCAGCCCCATCCAGCGTGCGACGCCGGCGATATCCAGGCACGGCGCAAAAAATGACATCCCCTGGTCGCACTCTGTGGCTGTGAAGAAAAAAGGATCCTCCAGGATACGAGCCAGAGGTGCCACAAAGACCGAGTCGCCTCTATTCGATTGTCGCGCCTGGCCGCTTCTTGTCATCTGGCAAAGGCCAAAGGCCATGTAACCAGCGACCATGGCACTCTTCCCCAAGCCTGTGGAGACGCAGAATGTCGGGCTCTTCCTGCTGAACAAGCGCCTGATTCGCATCGCGATTGGCGTGGTGGCCTTCTTCTTTGTGTCCTGTGGCCTGCTCTGGCGGCATCAATACGACGGCGAGCCTCTGCCGAGACTGCCTGCCAAGCAACCCACGCCGGGCATCGACGAGACGTCTGGATACTATCCCTACGAGACTGCCAGCGACTACGACCCCGTGTCTCTCGATCCCAACAACAAGACGACCGCAGAGCTCTGCGCAACGTTTCCGAAGCACTTTCTGGGCCTCATCCAGCCTGTGCTGAAGATTGGCCACAGCGAGGATCGTGCAAAGCTGGACGCTCAGCTCGACAGCGTCAGCGCCTGCTTCCAGCCGGACGAGCTGCTCATATTCTCCGATCTCGACGAGCGCATCCGCAACCACACGGCGATTGACATCCTCGCAAACCTCCCACCCAAATACTACGATGAGGATGAAAACCCAGATATCTCAAGTTATCTGCTACAAAGAGAGTTGAAGAAGAATGGCAAGCTGGATGAGGACAAGGAGGCGACTAAGAAAATCGACGGCTGGAAGATTGATAAGTTCAAGTTCCTGCCGCAGATAGAGCGGGCTTGGCTGTTGAAACCCAACCGACCCTTTTATTTCTTCTACGAGACTGATACGTATGTATACCCTGTATTTTCCTCAATGGCCAGAGATATTGACTCCCTTTCAGATACGTCGTATGGGACAATGTATACCGATTTCTCTCAACTTTCGACCCCGATACTCCCGTATACATGGGCTCACCGTCTCCCGGGCGCCGTGACGACGACCACGATATCAAGACATTCTTCGCTAATGGCGGCCCCGGATATGCCCTCAGCCGAGCAGCCGTAAAAGCTCTTATACACCGCGACGTGGCCCCGCATGGCCAGTATAGCGGGCCGTCCGTCACTGAGCAATGGCTCCCTCTGCTCCAAGGCGAGTGCTGCGGCGATAGCGTCGTCGGCTGGACCTTGTGGAACAGCGGCGTGGCTCTGCAGGGATATTGGCCCATGTTTAATCCTCATAGTCTACATGGAATCCCGTTTAGTGACCTTTATTGGTGCCAGCCTATAATGACCTTGCACAAAACATCGCCAAAAGACATGGTCGATGTCTGGAAGTGGGAGTTTGGGCAAAGGAAACACGAGGTATGCCGTCGCTTTTTTCCACTGAAATTATCACCGTAACTTTGGAATTGTCAAGGCTCTAACATGCGTTTATAGCGTCCACTGCTTTACTCTGATTATTGGCGATTCCACCGTCCCGGTACCTCTGACACTTTGGAAAACTGGGATAACGGTGACTGGGGCGCCTTCAGACCCGACCCAGAAGAAGGAGTTGACTCGTTTGAAAAGTGCGAAGAGGCATGTACAAAGGACAATGGCTGCGTTCAGTGGCACTGGCGGGGCAGGGACCAAAAGGAGTGCGTTCTCTCACGAGATTTTAGACACGGGCAAGCGCGAGAGCCAGAAGAAAAGGACGGCAAATGGGTTGACTTCAAGTCTGGCTGGCTGAAGGAGAGAATTGAAAAGTGGCGAGCAGAGAGGCAGTGCGAGGTGGTTGAGTGGGTTGGACCAAGCATTACACGAATATTTTGAAACATTTTATTGGACATTTAACGAAAGCGCGCGATTGACGAAGTTTGATGTACAAGATTTTGGTTGGATGGATATACATTTAGAGTTACTGTATGGGAGGTTTATGCTTGGATCATACGGAGAAAACGCGTATATAATTAGGTAGATCTGTATCAACAGTAGGCATTGGCATAACATGAATAGGTATGTTGAATAAACGCAGCGCAGCGCAGCGTCGGGTATCATTAAGCAATCTACCTATGCTAGTAAACGTAGCGAAAGTATGGATTCTCTTTGTCAGTTAGGTCTTGAAATGCAAGCTTTGCTCGCTCGGTCTCGTCTTCTGGCAGAGCCATTTTCTTCTTGTTCTCGGCTCGTAGCACAAGGTACAGCGTCGTAGATGCAACAATGCAAATGATGTAACTGGTAAATCAAAGTTAGCAATCTCGACTGCTATTGGATTGGCGAAATAAGCGTACCATATAATCAAACCAAGCCAGAGAGCGGGATAGTGTCTGCTCTTGGTCTGCGACCAGATCAGCTGTGGCCCGACGATGTTGCCAACGCAGTAGGCCACGAAGATGGTGGCGGCCATGAAGCTCTTCTTGGTGTATCCCGCGACATTCGACATTCCAATGGTGATGATGAGGCTGACCGTTCCGCCAAAGAATCCTGTGATGGAGTATCCTACCACGGGCAAGGCAGCATGGTGGCTCCAGGTGCTTTTCCAGATCATGGCGCAGCCAGCAATAACAGGCAAGCAGGTAAAGATTAGCATGAAGATGCGGATGTTGCTGAACTTGGAGCCAAGATAGCCTGTCGCCAGGATGACAATGAAGCATAGCGCACCGAGAGGGAACTGGAAGACGATGGACTCGACCGTATCCCAGCCGAAAGTCGATACAATAAGCGGCCCGAAGCCACTCACGGCGCCGTTGACTGTATATGCAGAGGCCATCATGATGGCGATTAGCCAAACCTTGACGTCTAGAACCGCTTCCTTCAGCTGGGACGACTTGAACTTTGTGCACCGCACTCCCGTCTGGCCGTGCCGAAGTCTCTCCACGGCTGCAAATCGCTCTTCGTTGGTCAGGAACCAGGCTGATACCGGAGAGTTTGGCAGCGCGAAGCAGAAGAGGCCAAAGAGAAACGTCAAGGACCCAGCCAGCAGGTATATATACTGCCATCTCTTCAACCCTCCTCCTGTGATTTGGGCAAATCCGTAGTTGAGCGCTCCGCCAATGATGGTAAACAGACCTGTGCTGCTAAACCACCAGCTCTGCCGCAGCGACTGCTCAGACTGCGTGTAATAGCCTGAGATGATGCACATGAACCCAGTGGGGATGATGCTTTCCACGAACCCCAGAAAGAATCGCTGAACAAACAGACCCTGCCAGGAAGTCACGGCCGCAGTGAGCATACAGATGGCGGACCAGAGGATGACGACGGCGCCGAGGACTCTTCCCATGTCGAAACGCTGTAGGGCAAACGTCATGGGGTACAAGCCTCCCAGCATGCCAAAGTAGAAGATTGAGGTAGCCCAGCTGAGACGTCTGGTGTCGACTGTGGGAGGCACAGTTGAGTTGTCCACGACGCTGAGGTGAAGATCTGCCGTCATGCCAAAGAGGGCCGCTGAGCCGAGAATCGCCTTGTCGTAGTAGACGAGGCCATCTGTTTACGCAAATCCATGTCAGCACGTTTTCCAGCATCATAGCTAGTCCTCTCTATACGCCGAGATGGAAGAAAACTGACATCCGCAAATCATGGCCGGAATTAAAAACCAGTCAATTTTCCTCACGGCTCTTGCTTCCACAACGGGATCAATAGCATGTTGCACCTCGCCGACCATTGCCACCGCATCGTCCTTGTCAAGCGGTCTCTGGTTTGATATGTCGCTGTCCATGGTTGGTAGAAGAAGCGAGCTTGCAAGTATGGGATACAGCGCAAGGATGAATCAACCAAGCGCCAGCAACTCCTAAAGAAAAAGGACAAGAGAAGAAAAAAAATCGAATCCATCACGTTTTCAAAAGCTTTTGAGCTCTAATAAGATAAAATGCCCCTAGTGTCCGATTGCCGGCGCGATAATCAACGGCCATGGGTAGCTAAGCTCGATTGCGAATAAGTGACATGGAAGAAAAAGAGCTAAGCTTGGCGATGGCGACTGTAATTGGCGGCTGGCAGAGGAATGGATCGGTTAGAGGCGGGCAGAGTGGACCAGCTTCAACTCGATAGTCAAAAAAACCGTTGGGAAAAAAAAGAGCTCAATCACTGAAAACCGCGAAAAACATTAGGCAGGGATATTGATATGAAGTTAAAATAAAATAGGTAGAAAATTTATTCGTTTCCGCCAACGCGTCCATGCCATGCAAACCATAAACTATGTACAATTCCAGTCCATTGTCATTGAACTCATTATATCTCGGGGGTATTTTTGTTTTTGTTCAAGTTTTTTTTCTTTCTTTCTTCTTTCGTCATGTAGATTTACAGCTTTGAGGGCGTGTCGTTGGGGCTCTTGACCTCGACCAGAAGCTTGCCGGTGTTTGAGCCCTTGTACAGGTCAACCAGGCCCTGCTCGGCCACCTTGAGGCCGCCGGTCAAGATGTGCTCCGTCTTCTTGATCTTGCCCTCGGACACCCACTGGGCGAGCTGCTTGCGGGCCACGCCGTACTCCTTAGCGTAGTCGAAGACGATGAAGCCCTGCATCTTGATGCGCATCGTGATGACGCGGGAGATGTTGGCCGGGCCCTGGGGCTTGGAGCTGTTGTACTGGCTGATGCCGCCGCACATGACGAAGCGGGCGTGCTCCTTGGCGCGGGCAAGGCACATGTCGAGGATCTCGCCACCGACGTTGTCAAAGTAGACGTCAATGTAGTTGGGCGTGGCCTCCTTGAACTTGTCCTTGAAGTCGGCGTCCTTGTAGTTGAGCGCAACGTCGAAGCCGAGCTCCTCGACAAGCCACTTGCACTTGTCGTCGCTGCCGGCAAGGCCAACCACGCGCGAGCCGTTGATCTTGGCAATCTGGCCGGCAATGCTGCCCGTGGCACCGGCGGCGCCAGAGACAACGACCGTCTCGCCGGCCTTGGGCTCGCCAATCTTGGTCATGCCGGCCCAGGCAGTGAGGCCCGTCATGCCCAGGACAGAGAGCATGTCCTTGGGCTCCTTCAGGCCAGGGTAGTTGGACGAGGGCTCAAAGGCACCCTCGCGCAGAACAGCATACTGCGTCCAGCCAGTGAAGCCGCAGACGTAGTCGCCAGCAGCAGCCTGCTTGCTCTTGGAGGCAACGACCCGGCAGACGGACGCGCCGCGCATGGTCTCGCCGATCTGGACGGGAGGGACGTAAGATCGAACATCTACAAGATATCAGCCACACCGATTTCAACACTTGAGATTTTTCAAGGATAATTTACCGTTCAACCACGCACGCATGGCAGGGTCCAAAGAGAGGTAGAGGGCCTCAACCAGAATCTCTCCATCCTTGATGTCGGCCGACGTGGGAGCAGGGGAGATCTTGTGGGTGAAGGTGGTGCCGGGAACGATCTCACCGGTAGGGCGCTCAGCCAGGACAATGGAAAGGTTCTCAACAGCCATGGCGAATGTGAGGTGTGGTGGTTTGACGTGGAAAAGAAGACGCGCTAATAAACAAGTAGGATCAAGTTGGATACAAGATCTGAGACTATTTCAAACCGCCCTCGAGACCTGGCGTCACCGCCGTCTTTATACCCGTACAACTATATCGCATCTAGTCTGTGCCAGGCAGGGAGGCCGATCCGGCTAAGCAGTTTAGCTGAGCATCGACGACGCTGGTGGCGGCGACGCACTCAAAACGGCTGTTTGCTCCATTCCACTAGGACGGCCGGTGTCTGAAACAGCAGCAGCATGGAGATTCCGGAGACCCGCCTGCATTGTGTCGTACCGTCGACTGAACTCCGTGTCAGTGAGAGTTGAGGTGCAAGCAGGTGGCCCGAGTTGGCAACTTCTCCATTGGCGTTGCACACACGGTGGGGGCTTGAGGCTGCTGCGTTGAGGAGCCGCCACTACGAACGATTCGGAGCCGTAGGTCGGAGCCGTAACAACAGATCGAAACCGCCAAAGACCACATATGCTATGCTGGTTTTAGATGGCAACGGCCCTCTTCCACTACGTAAACTCCAACTACGGCTCCCCACAAAGCCACTAGGCCCGCCATATCGCAATAGGGATATTCCTCCGGCGCGGAGTTCGCTCTCGCCGTGTCCTTGCAGCTCCGCTCAGCTCTATATGCATCTCTGACTATCGGCCGGCCGGCCGAGCCCTCTTTTTAGAAAAGAGCCCGGCCGCTGGGACCTGCGATCCAGGGCTGGGTGGATGAGGTTAGAGCCCGCCTGTGCATAATTATGGAGAGACGCAAGTTGCCGAGGTGGTTTCGGTGTTCCATGGAAGGCAGCAGGACAAACAGCAAGTCCGAGACTAAATGGGGGGGGGGAAGAGAAGCAGAGAGAAGGGACGGAAAGGCAAAAATGCTCCTCAAAAAAAATAGTCTCGGTGAAGAGACAGATGCAGGCAATTTTCCGATTCCACTTGCGATTTGTGACTCGCTAGCGCAAGATCTGCTGGGCGATTTGTAATCCTTGGTGCGGACAGATTTTGAGTGCAGTTTAGGTTGCTTGCCGGATTCAATGTGCAGAGGCTGCTTCACCATTGGCTGCTTAAGAGAGAAGTACAATATGAAGACGAATTATAACACAAACACAACGTCATTCCTAGTAAAAGGTGTAGAGGCAGGAGAGGCAGTAGAAGCGATAGAATCACAGTGTGAGCAATAATAGAATTATGCGCTTATAGTTGTAAGATTCCCTTTTTTTTTCTTTGATTTTCACTTGTTGCTGTACATCACTATTCTTTTTAATAGTGACATGTAGCATTCCATGCCAGCAATCTCAAGTTGCAGAGGACGAGACAGATGAGCGTATGCACGTAAAGCTTCATGGTCGGTACAGTTCAAATCACCAAGTACCATCGATTTACCCCTAAACCCCAAACAAGATACTCATGCGATTCAATTGTATACCAAGGCCATGTCCGCTATTTCTCATCCGGAATGGAGCCTACAGTACCTGCAACGCACCCAGCAGAGATTTCCAAGCCCAGCAACGGGTGCCGAGGCCCATTTTCGGCAGAGTTGATACTAAACTGTACGGATACCGCCCCTGATTAGAACTCGCCACGCTAGCGGAGCGGAAAGGCTAGCGCTGTTCGAAATCCGTGGATCGCCAGATCAAACAAGTCGATCTCAGTTTATCTTCTTGGAAGGGTCGAGAAGACGCTGCATGCATCCCGACGTTGCTCCGGTATCAATCATAGTCCATCTATTCATCGCCACCGAGTCCACAGGCCGCTGCTCTGTCTGCAAGACTATGTATCATTCACTCACCAAAATGCTGGAACTACATGTAGCTAGCAAAAAAGAATGGACAAAACTGCCATGGACAGTGCGTCGCAGAACTTGACGGTCCAAAACGTCGTCACACGATACTGGGCACCCACACCAGAAAGGTCGTATGATTACGAATCAAAAGCGTCACAAGGAGGCAGATCCATATGCCGAGGATGTACTCCGTTGCAGACCGGAAAAAAACATTGCCTTTTGGCATCTGCGTGAAATTATAAACATGTCCGATTATGTGAAGCTCTCCATGGGTACGGGGTTATTGGCAGATCCCTAGGACTTCCCGGCAAGTGCCGTAACTGTATCGGGCAACTTCTTCAGAAGGATATAACTCCGTACTCACAGCCAAACCCGTATTTCTGCGTGAGCGCATAGGCCTGGTCTCTATCATTACCTATACATACTGTTGCCGCGGATGTTAACGTACGCTTTCCGCTTTTCCCCAGTACCTCATTCTCTTGTAATATTTGTTCAACATGTCTTGGATGGAGCCATCTTGGAACGGATCAATGAATAGTGCTTATTGACTAGGCAGTTATGAGTAAGCCATCAAGAGATCCAGTCAAAGACAAGATCCATTGATCGCATCTCTCTAACAGGAGAGGTGTTTCAAGAATAGCCGAGCGAATCGGTCCAAGTGTTTCACAAGTCCAGGGTGTCTCGATCTCCGCCTTCTTTCATGCAACCTGAACCCCAAACTGCCGAGCCTCTGCTAATAAGTGCAGCAAGTGATAGATCGCTGAATAGTGTAAAACTGATAGCCGCTGCGGGGCATCGTGGTGAAGGTGGCCATACATAAAAGATAGTATTGAGGCTATAAGGCGTTTCACGGCCCTCATTCTAGCTTAACTGTATCGATCAATCTTGACAACACAGAGGGGGCACCAACATCCAGCTGTTATAAATAGACTAATGGGGTCATTCTACTCTTACAATTTACTCTCTACGATATTCTCTCTTTTTTGATCCTGGAACTACAAAACGCCCTTGGAGTTTGTGGGCCTTGAATCAAAGTCTGAAGGGCTGACCTACCACCTTCCCAAGCAACAACGAGCTGGTGGAGGACTACAACGACGACAAAGCACTTACTTTTTTTGTGTATATTGTTTCATGATTCAACTCTAGAAATGTACTTTAAGCAGAAAAAGTGAGCTGGCTCGAGAAATATTCTCTTGGTTGTTCCCTCCGTCCTATTTAGCGAGCTTGTTGTTCTCGAGCTAGGAGCTCAAAGCACCCGGTGTCGCAGATGAACAAGCAAATTTGATCACATTTCTTCAGTAAAGTTGTTTCCTTGCGCCATGAATCTGCTAGACTGCGAGTGCTGCACACTAACACGAATTGACAGAATAAACAGCTTCTCTTCCGTAAGAGGTGCGAACTAGTGTTGAGATAGCTATGTGAAACAGCTCCTACAGTTAAACTGCAAACACATGGCGTCTTCATCCTTAGCCATGCACAGCTTGCGTCATGAAGATTAAAATGGGCTTTTTTTTTAGATCAAACCAGAACTTGGATGAAACTTCTTGATCGGTCGCATTGTTACAAATACCGCCATGAAGACCATTTTAACTCCGCCCAAGGATTGGCAGACCAGTTGATCATCAGTTGCCATCATTCACAGCGCATTACCAGTCTTGTTTCTATGATGCTGAAAGATTCGTGGCATTCAAGACGCAATAGAGTTGATACCTTGCAAAATATGCCGTTTATACACTAACACAGCCATGCGGCCGCAAGTCTATTAAATACGAAAGGCCAGACTTCCATCATCGGCTTGACCCACTTGGGCAGCCCAAATTTTTTTTGCAGAGGACTTTAAATTCAATGTTACTCCGTGCTCCGTTTGATTGAGAGTTTCTGGGCCAGAAATCTGAAAACTTGGATAGAGCCTCAGCAACAAATTCTTTGCTGCAACATCGCATCCATTGGGCGACATCGCAAATCCTGCGTACAGGCGAAATTAACAGCATTTATAAATCAGGTCACAGTCTGATGACGAATTAGTTTTTCCGCCGGCTCTCCTCTTCTGCTTTCTACAATATTTGCGCTGCAGTGAGTCTAGGATGGCGGTAAAGTTGCTCCGACTGGCCGCTCAGGACGCCCGGAGTGACTTGACACATTCATTATTTAGCAAATGCCAGCACGAAAAGACTACTTTAGGAAACCCATTGCCCTAAAACGAAAATTATGAACTATGAACTATTTCTTTTAGTACCTTACAGTGATGCTTAAGTGATGAAAGCCCCATCGTCAGCTCAGAGTGTATAATTGAGTCTTTCTGTTCAGCCGTCACTCCGGTGCGCGACCGATAAGGGGCTAGAGACATATGTTGGAAATTTTCCCAAACGAAAAGCATCTCTTTACCCTTGATAACTATTTTTTCGGACATGATCCAAGCCGTTCTCGATTTTCGTATCTTCTGCAATTTTTCCGACGCCTTCGAAAGTCTGGATACCGCCAATTTCTCCCATCTCTTTGCATCTTTCCCAAAACTATAAGCTACAGTCGGATTTCGCATCAGCTTCTTTCATCATGTCGACGACAATTCTAGGGCCACCTGGGAGCCCGGGCGGTTTGATTACATTTGGCCCCAACGCCAATTGCACGCTTGCTCTCTGTCCTATCGAATACAGCGTCTACAAGTATCGCCCTTCAGTTCCAGCCAACGCAACATTTGTTGCCCTATTTGGCATTTCAATCTTCGTCCATGTTATTCTTGGCATCCGCTGGCGCCAGTGGAACTTTATGGCCCTCATGACACTTGGCGGCTTGGTCGAGATTGGAGGCTATGCCGGTCGTCTTATTCTCTACAACAATCCTTTCTCCTTCGGCGGCTTCATGGATCAGATTGTCCTCATCACCACCGCCCCTGTATTTTATACTGCTGGAATATACATCACCCTATCCAAGACGTGAGTTTACTGTCAATCGGCCAGACTTGCATCAACCATTAGCTGACGTTCCGCTTAGCATCAACTACTTGGCTCCCGAAATTTCACGTATCAAGCCCGAGCTCTTTTACTGGATTTTCCTCCCTCTTGACATCATCTGTCTCATCCTACAGGCTGCTGGTGGGGCTATATCCGTTGTTACTTCTGGGAATAGCTCAACTGGCGTCGATATTGCTATGACGGGCCTGGGGCTTCAAGTTGGAGGCTTGTTCTTTTTCAGTGTCCTCTTTATCGATTATTTGGCTCGTTATGTCCGAAAGAAGCCTGAGTCTCCCTTGGGTACAAGGATGCGCATATTCTTCGGCTTCTTGGGTGCCGCAATCCTCTTGATTTGGGTTCGATGCGTATACCGTTGCTATGAACTAAGCAAAGGATACGTACATTCGGATTTAATCACAGACCAAGGGCTGTTTATTGGGCTTGAAGGAGTGTAAGTATACCATGTCATCCCTCCAAATGTTGCACATTGATGCTAATATTCGCTTTAGACTCGTTATCACGGCCAGCTATTGCCTCTTCCTTGGACATCCCGGTTTTATCTTCAGCCGAAACGAAGTAAAGGATCACTCTCTTCCTATGTATGAGGAGCCTGATAGCTCAGACTCCAAAGCATAGAGGTTTGTGCAAGCTGCATAACTCAAGAGCAATGGGAGATGAAATCGTTTAGGATCAAACCACTCTACAGAATTCTGCAATGTAATTTTTTAAGACAAGCAGCAAACTTAATATAGTATCTTTGTATTCCTTTTGTATTATCTCAGGGCGAAATAAACCTCATGGCATGTGATAAGAAGATCACCATGACTATCTCTGCACTGGCATCAGAGATGAACAGATCCAAGACTGCCTAAATTGAGTACATACGTAAGCATCTCTTTTTGCATGCAGCCGTCGAGTACAGTTTGCAGCGAGACCCAATAGGCGTATTCTCTTCATATGAATACCTGCGGAGATGATCATAGGTTATACCTATTGGCTTTGCTATCTCTTGATTGAAAGTACTCGTCGATTTGATCACTCAAAGACACGCTTATTCTTCAATGCACTGTTTGACTGTGCGAGCCTTGAAGATTCTGATATATTTGACTAAACCACCAACGGAAATCGCCGTGCGCAATCCTTAAGGCGGTAGACAAGGAATATCAGGCAACTGACTCTTCGTGCTCAAAGTCGTAATGTTTACATCCTGGCATGGCATTCGATAAAGACTTGAACGAACTGAATGATGAATTCTTGAAGAGTTGCGAGCATCGATTAAAAAGTCGCATGAGGTAGAAGATTGTATTTTTTTGGGGAGGGGGCTTGCATTAGGCAATATATCTGGAAAGCGTCGATGGCAGCAGCATATGAGCCGGACTAATCAGCGGCTTGAGAGCTCACCTTGACCAAATAATCGTCGAAACGCGCAAATCTCTGGCGTTGTTCATAAAGCTACGACTATTGATCACATCTTTTCTAGCTCAAACCTACCATCAGTTCAAGGTTGTAAGTGAGGCTCGTTATGAGGCTTTCACACGTGCTCCGCAGTTAGCAACCTCCGCTGCTGATATTACAAATCACGTATACCAAAAATGCATGATGCGATGAATAACGCCGAATGATTCGGAAGTCGCATTAAGTGGGGTATCAATTGGGTGAAGGAGCAGCGACAGGCCGGCGTTAACTAATAAAGACCGGCAGCTGCGAGGATTGGAAGAGGATATGGACTTTAATTGTGTGTACTCCGCAGCTGGCATATATTTTGGTACATATTTAGCTTAGGAGTCGTCTCAATTGAATCAAGCCTGTGCTCGATATTCTCCTCTTCCATCACCCTGACGCAACTTATTCTCTTACACTCTAGGCATCAAAATGGCATCAATTGCTAAAACTGTTGTAGCCACGGGCGTCTCTTCAGGCCTGGTAAGTAAACTGATTTATCAAATGCTCGCATCATTGTAGCTTCCTAGAAAGCTAGAGCTGCGCGCTTCACACAATTTTGCCAGCCAACTTCATGTCTGACCCAACTATTAGGGCTTTGAAGCTATCAAACAACTCCTTTCTCAGCAAGCTCAGCCCTACAAGGTATTCCTGGGGGCTCGAAACACCCAGAGCACGATTGCTGCCTATGACTCTCTCGCCTATGACCGCTCTGGCCACGCGGTGACGGTCTTGCCGCTGGAGCTTTCCGACCTAAAGACGGTCAAGACGTTTTCGCAGCAGGTGTTGGACAAGATTGGAGGTGAAAAGATTGACTATTTGCTTCTAAATGCAGCCATTTCTGAAGGCGCAGAGAAGCCTGGCCCCGGGGGATGGAGGTGGTGCCAGTCGCTGGTTGTGAACCATTTCTGTGGGTGCTCGCCACAGGCAGCGTCACGAGCATATCGCTAATTGGAAATACAGCACAGCACTATCTGACGCATCTGCTCAAGGACAAGCTGATTGAATCAAAGTCTCGTATCGTCGTCGTGTCATCTGGAGCGATTCGCCGGATAACCGATCCTAGTAAGTGAATCTCTATCGCTTCAACGCTCATTCTTCGGCTCGTCTCATACTCACTGGCACCAATCACAGGTATCCTTGATGAAATGTTAAAGGGAGGCTCTGGCGCCGATTTCATGAATGTATATTCCGCCACCAAATTTGTTCAGCTCCTCGGTGCCCATTGGTGGCGCCGCGAGCTGGCCGGTCAATGCGACGTTGTAGCCTGTTCACCAGGCCTGATTCCTGGCACTGGCCTTGGTAGAAATAGCGGACTGCAGCTCACCATGGATATGGCTGATGCAAAGCCGGTTGCTACAGGTACGCTGTTCGCCCATCAGAAGAATGGCAACGGTCAGTGTACACAAAAGACGCTAACATGTTTGCTCAGGAGCACAAAGCATCCTTGCTGCCTTCACCAGATCCGACTTCCCTAGCGACCCAGACCAGATCTTTTTAACCAGCTGGGGAGAGTGGTGGAGCAAGGAGACCATTGAACCTTCTCTCAAAAAGGACTTGCAGAACAAGTGGAGTTGGAGCAAGGAAGAAATCGAAAAAGAAGCTGGCATCACTGCGTGAACAGCAGTGAATAGGAGAAATGGATCGCACCGGCGTAGCTATATACTTATAACGGATGCAAGGACACGAAGGTAACACAATGCCGGAAGCCGACACCATGCCAGAAGACAAATTGAAGTGAATGTCACCGAGTGTCTTCCATTCACTGTTACTGTTTCACAACGTCTCAGCCTGACTATATATGATACGGCTTCCCTCCTTCGTGAATGGGAGTAAATTACAGATAGAAAAGACGATATCAATTTGCCCCATAGCGACCCAATCACATACTAGTAAGAACAGTATACTACAGGGCTAACTTATTACACGCATCAACCACTAATGATTAAACAAGCACCATGTGTAAATTCCGAATCTCCGTCATGCTTTGCCAATGCTCAGACCCGGCCTGCCTCAGTAGAACAGAAGACCTGGGCCAGCTCGAAAGCGAAGTGATGCAGCAGCATGGCGGCCACATCCTCTGGATTAGCACGTATCTTAGAGAAGGCCCTCTGTGCTTGGATTCTTTCATCAACGAAGACCCCGATCGACTAGTCGTCAGGTACGGTATGGATCCGACCAATGGCAACAGTAAACAGGATTGTAAGAATCGCGCCATCATCATCGATCCAGCCGTCAAGAGATGCATCATCATGTGTAATCCTTGCAAGGCTTACTGCGAGCTCGGCCCACCTTCGTCAGGCTCCATCAAAAGTCAGGAAGAGTATATAGACTTTAGTCGTGTTGACGAAGAGATATAAGAGCTTTACAAGCTGTGAAGCTTTAACCATAAGATGATGCGTTTAAACGGCGAAAGATGGAAAAGGAAAGAGTCATCATATTTAGAGGGCCTATCTTATGAGTGAAAAAAAATATTGGAAAACTAATTATGTGCTTGTCATCATGTCATACAAATATCCTCAGCAATTGTCAGAAAAGAAAAGAAAAAGTAACAGGAGGAGAGAAAAGGGAGAAATAGGATATTAGAGCCAGCACCCTCCATCATCAATCTGGCTACACGGGCTCTGCCCCATCATCTTTGTTTATACACGCAAACCCATCAAAATTCCCATTTAATCAAGTGCTTCGTGCTGTATGGCTCCTATGATGGAGGGACAGGAGGGAAATATTGATCTTTGCCTGCCTGGCAAGTCGCGCCCGGAGCGGGCATCGTGCCGTTGACGAAATATGCCTTGACATAGTTATTGGCACAGTCGGAATGCTGATAGAATGTGCAATGCCCGTAGGCATCCAGCGTAACTAGTCGCGAGCCGGCCCAGTCCGACAATGCGCCATTGGCCGATTCCCACGAGCAGACCGGGTCATACTGGGTGGACAAAATCAGCAGCGGATACTTGGTCTCAACTCCCTGCTTTGGAGCGTAGTTGTGTGTTTTCGGGATCTGCCACCGGCCCTTGGCCCAGTAAAACGAATTGGCAGCATATGTGAGGGGATTCACATCGTAAAAGGGTTTGAGCACGTTGATCATGCCTTCGTTATCCTGTGGCCAGAACTTGCTTCCCGAAAGCCCGTCATTCAGACGGTAAAAGTAAATGGCTTCGTCCGGCGGTAATACTGGATTGGTCAATGCCGATGCTCCTCCGTATGCCTGGAATGCTAGACTAGCATTGCCTTGCATCGCTTCGGCGAGAATATATGCGAGAGGCTGGAAAGCGATGGATTTGTAAAGAGCAGGCGAGATGCCATTATACCAAAGATAGGAATAGCCAACGCTACCAAACTTTGTCGCATTCATATAGACGGCCATCTCGTTGGACTTGAGCTTGGCGCCAAAGGTTTCGATGGCCTTGTTAAGATCATCGGCATTGTCTGCCAGAGCAGCCAAGGGGCACACTTCTTTGCCAGCCTTGATGCACTCGTCACAAAAGCCCCAGAATACCCTCTTGCCGTCCTTGTAATCCGATTGGAAAGTTTCATTGTACCACCCATTCTGATGGACAACACCGTCAATTGCCATGCGTCCGGTGCGGTTGGGAAAAAGGCCAGCGTATGTCTGTCCGAGGAGCGTGCCGTAGCTCTGGCCCCAGTACCACATGTCTTTCTGTCCAATGGCGTCTAGGATGCTGTTCATGTCTGCGGCAACTTGAGGCGTGTTGATGTACTTGCCATGCTCGCCACAAGTCTGGGAGCATGACTTGGCAAAGTTAGGGGCCCAGCTGCCATAGAAAGGAGCGTCGGTGACCAGATCGTTCAACGGCACTTTGTACATGGCCGTGCGGACGTCTTGAGTGGCAAAGCAAGACCCAATAGGGGTAGAGCCATTGATGCCTCGGGGATCAAACGTGATGATGTTGAAATCTTCTCCGACGATGGATATCAACTGAGGACCAACCTCATACAAATACCCCACAGCACTCGCGCCAGGACCTCCTGGATTATATAAAATGTTCTTGGAATCGCCGTTTGTATTGTTGCCACGCAAACGGACCACGGAGAGGTTAAACGTCTTGTCGCCCGAATTCGTCTTGTTGAACTGATCTATCGGTACCTTCATGGAGCTGCACTCCATGAGATGGCCGGCGGCGTCGCCACACGGCATCCACGAGATATGCTCGCCGGGATAGGTAACTGCGCCATCTTTGTTGACGGTGCCTTTCAAGGGCGAAGCCTGAACTTGTATGTTGGTATTGATGAGGCTAGAAATGGTCAGAGCCCATGACAGGACGCCTGTCCTTTTTATGGAAAACATATTGATGCCACCGGCCGTAAGCAGTTGAGGTATGCCCGTAGGCAAAGATGGAAGACAGCGGCGTGATCAGAAAGAATACAGAGATGTGGGTATCATAAAGCAAACGAAAGAGTTTTTTCGGCCATGGAATGTTTTGAGTCGAGTAAAGAAGCCAAAGTCGAGTAGTGTTCAAACACTTGGTTGTAAAAAGCCCATGATCGACATTTTTATACTTTTAGCCACAATGCCAAAGCACAAGGTGGATCAAGGACGTCAATCAACTTGTTTGCCATTAAACCGTGAAAGAATGACGAGAAAAAAAAACGAAGATGAATGTGTAAAGCAATTTGATGGATGCACGCCCCCCGGAGATGAAAGGGAATGCCATCAGAAAACGCCAGTACCAACGTCGTGTGTTCTACGCCTAGCGGGCCAGGGGTACCAAGCCAACTCGAGTACAAGTCACGAGCCAAGGACACGGCTATGCGTATCAAAGGATCAAACGAAAATGTCTTTGAATCAGGCATCGGCAGGAGAATCAAGAGGCTGAGAAGAGTATTTGCATAGCCGTTGCCGGTTGCCGCACCCGGCCACTAATGTATCCAGGATCATCCCCGGAGTGCCTTGACAAATACTACGTATCTCTTGTAACGCAATTCACCCAATTCAGAAGGTGGAGATTAAAGCCACTGCGTATTGATCAATTTATGGCTACCGCTCAGCATGTGGGATGATTATAGATGCGAGGCTATGACACCCAACCGTCGGGAGCTGTGACACAAGGAGGAGGTGATTTCAGCTCCTGTGCGTTGCGTGAGCCAGCGACAGCTTGGATATTGCACACAATAAGGAGGGTTAAATACACAGGTGAGAAAGAGGCGAAGCGCGGGACGAGGAAGACGGAAGCGGGTTCATATGTTCAATCTTGCATCGTATATGTAGGTACACCGCATTTACATTGAGTTCGAGGGGGCATAATCGTCGGTTACTCGAGAGAAAAATCTTCTCTTACAAGACAAAATTTGAACGATACAGACAAGTCCATGCTCTTTATCCACTTGTAGATGTCAGTGCTCATTAACTCGTACATAGTGGCGGAGTTCCCATAGCAGCGCGTCATCGACTTGAGCGTATCACATCCTCGAATTTACTAACCAACTCCTTGTCAGTCAACCGCTGCAACATTCACCGTCTCAGCCAACCGCCAAAAGCAAATTTCTGCTTTCGGACCGCTCTATGAGGTTCTATTCGCTGACGTAGCGCCAACTCAGTGCGAGTTCCCTAGCAAAGGCCCTGTCGGCTCCGCCCGGCAGCCCTGAGTACCCAGTCACAGAATCAGATGCCCGGATGAAACGATGAATGGAGCTGAGCGATCTGAAGTATGACGGTACGGTGGGGGTATCTCGTCGCCTTCACAATATGCTTGGCGGCGTTTGCGACCTCAGAATATGTGCCCAACGGAAAGCCGTATCCGAGCTCTGTGTTTGAACGCCTTGCTGATCTCCATGGGTAGCTCATTAAACCTCTAGGAGATATCCATATATACAGGTATTTCACGTTAGATGTGAATTTGCCTCGGCTCAACTGGCATCAGCTACCAGTCATCACCACTCTTGCCGCCTCTAGGTCAACCGCTGTCTAAGTGAGTCCTCTCAGCTTCTCATCCAGCCATTTGTGACCACTTTTACCTCACACTTTCATTGTTCCAACAATTCGTCCGAGCTGAGCGCACGAGTGACGATTACGCATCTCTTTGATCCAATACTAGCTAGTAAAAGAGGAACCCACACGTTTCATCTGGTGGCAGCCAACAACATCTCCACCGCAGCATAGCCACCAGCCTCGAGCTCATTGTCACTAGAACAAGCCAAAACACCGCAGCTCGAACCGAACAATGGCTTCGTTTCCTTCCGGAAACCTCTTCCACAAAGAAAAGAAGGCTAGTGTCCAATATTTCTCGCATCTTTTTCCCATCTCGGCCATTCATGGCGTTCTCTTCCCTCTTCGCCAAGACAAACCATCTCACCCCTTCCCCTTAACATCCATAACTTGGTTCGTTTTGTCTCTTTAACCCATGAATGACTCAAGAATTCCTTCTTTCAGATACTTGAGATGGCCACCTACTAGAAGATCGCAGCTAGCATTAGCGGATCAGGGCCGTTGTCAATGATTTGCTACTTGTAGCTGTTGGTGGAATTAGCTTGGCTTTTGCCCGCCCGATGGCCCGCTAGTTCCGCGCGATGGCTGCAAGCAATCAACGACATGCTATTTCTTGGCGCTGTAATGTAAGTATAAGTAGTAGGTGTTTCTTTTGCTGTCTTGATAATCGGACAAAATCTTTTCACATGTCATTTCCCCATACCGATGTAATACGGGACATCGGGCCGTCTCGAGATGGTGTCCTTTTTGAGGAAACTGCTCCAGCATTAAGCAACCACCACGGCTCACATTCTGACTAGCATGTCTGTTCCTCTTGGAACATTTTCTCATCAAATTGGAGCGTTCTTCGATGTTGGCGTCTTTGCTGTATTCGTATAGACATTTGGTGGGTCTCATACGGAACATCCTTTCCACACAACGCCTTATGATTGGCAGCCTCTCAGCCAAGACTCTCTTACAGCCAACTACAGCAAAAGAAATGCAGGCCATGAGAAAACAATCACTCAGTGATCAACGCAAGGTAAAGGCTATAACAGGGTAAACGCCTCACTCGTGCGCTTCTCATGTAATTACAAGGCCCCTGCATCAGGCGCAAGACCGTCTGTGTGTCACTGCCCTTGGCCTGTTCTCTGAATCAAGTCCATCACAGACCACCACCGGAGGCGTGCGTTTACTGAATATGCCGCAGCGTGGATCAACTTAAGACCGGTATTAATGAAAAACTAGTATTTTCCTTCTTAGTCTCGGCCATGGTGATATACAAGTCAAGGAGGACTAGAGAAGAGGAACAGCAAGAAGCTTCAGCGCATGAATAAGCGAGAAACACAGTCCATAACAAGGGAGGCCTCGATTCCATCAGCTGTACTGGCACATGTCTCGGGTTCATCTTGTTTCAGTGCACAAAAGTGTCATCTTCTGTCTCTTCGATTTCGGCACTAGAACAAACCAACTCCCTGGTTTTCATAATCGCATACAGTACCCTAAATGCCCCCCCAATACCAATACGCACAAACTTGCGTACGTCATACAAGCCCCAAATACGAAGCAAGGATTCATGCACGGTGCATGAGATGGACTCTCCTCAAAGATGCTAGTAGGCTTAGGCTTACAAATTTACTCACGCTACCCCCCCCCCCCCCCCCCATAGCCATGAACCTTAGTGCCCTTGCCCGTGAGGAAGGGAAAGCAGCTCCATATCAATCAAGGGTGGCCGGCTTCACGGCAGTCCCTTGTCCTCTCGCGGGATTGCTGGTGGGATACAAACAATCTCTTGCCATCTCGTGGAAGGTTTGTCTGGCAGTGAATTTTGAAATTAACTGGTTGCATGTCAGCGGTGCTGTGCTACGACAAGCGTAAAGCAGACTTGTCACACAGAATTAGTACAAGGGAAACGGCTACACTGTCACCAGGCATATCTTAAATCCGAAAGAAAGAAGAACAGAGTAGAATCATACTTGCCAGGGGGGACCGCTGCTATCGCCTTTGATTCATCGAATGATGCTCACAACGACTCAGTCAACATGCTCAGTCTAAAGACAAAAAAAAAAGAGCCTGATATCACCTCGTTTAAATAGCTCTAGTGTGTTAATTTCAAGTCGTATGATTCGATGTAGCCGTCCCGGGCCGCCGGGTTAGTCCAAACTTGCAACACACTCGACAAACAAAAAGCTAAATGGGCAAAATAAAACACAGCCGCATGACGAACCGGAAGCAGGCCCGATATTAAATCTGCCTAATATTCAAAACAAAAAAAAAAAAAGGTAAACTAAAACATATCCGCGACTTCACTGGCACCTTCTCTTTTTGTCGCTACCCCGTTTTCATGACGTCCTTTTTGGTTGTCGAGTTTCATATCTCGTGAGAAGTCTCGCTGTGGCAAACTTGCTCAAAACAGTGTACTATTGTGATCCAGTGTCTAGGGATTCCAACAGTTAAACTTTTGCTGACGAATTTTGCAGCACGCTATATAACGATCCGCAAGCTTCTTAATAACTAGCTCCAGTAGTGATAACCGGTGGTATTTTCAAAACGTCTATTTCCCCTCATCAGCCGCCTCTCCTTCTAACAGGAGTCGACCTTTTTTTTTTTTTTTTTCATACATGAAAACGCCTTATACCTATCCAAAAGTCCACCCACATCCATGTTTTAAAAAAAAAAAAAAAGAGGACATCACCTAGAATAGATCGTTTGCAACATGGACTTTGCGTATTCGGGGCGCATAACGCCATCCCACCCCAACCACCCTCTTAACTCCTCAAAATATAGTCATGAGAACAACTTCGCCATTCCCCCCCCTCCTCCTCGCCCCCCTTTTTTTCCCGCTTCCCGCTTCCCGCGGCGCCATGTCGAAGAAAAGTGTGTGATTCCTGCACCTAAGAGAAAAACAAAGGCACCAAAAAAAAACAATTTCAGCTGAGTGAATACCTAGTAGATAACGATTTTTATCTTTTCTGCCACGATGTCACCGTTGTTACATCGCCTAAAGTTGCCCGGTTTATCAAGACCGCCTCTTTTTCAACCTTTATTGTTGTACATCTTTCCGCCAACATAGTTGACCAGCTCCCTGACGGGCTCCAGAACCTCGTGACCCGCTCCGAAATCCATGCCCTTCCTCATCACTCGCCTGTAGTTGTGCCCGGGACTGATCTTGCCCAGCACGTAGCCACGACTTGTCTCGACCCGAGACGGCACAGGGATGCTTCGTCCGACGATGGCCTCCATCCCTTGCCACGCAAACGTAATAGCCTCCTTGGCGTCCGCCGGGATACCCGCCTCGTCCAACATGACGAATCTCGTCTCTGGAAACGACTCCTTTAGATGGTTTAGGATGTTTGGGTTCTTGGCTCCGCCGCCGCACATGTACACCTCGGCCAGCGGGCCGTACTGCGTTGGCATATATCGCTTGTAATGCTCGACAATGGCCTGTGCCGTGATTCGCGTAATCGTGGCCACAATGTCATTCGGTGACATGCCGTTTGCAACTCCACGCTCAATCAAGTCGTGCGCAATGGTGTCCCGGAATACCTCGCGGCCAGTCGTCTTGGGGGGATCCAGAGCAAAGTAGAAATGTGTCTGTAGGAACTCATCCACCATTTGCTGATTCACCTCGCCCTGCTTGCCCATTTCGCCATCCTGATCGTACTCCCGCTCCCCATTTGTAAAGTAACGTACAGCGGCATCGATGAAGACGTTGCCCGGGCCCGTGTCGAAATCAAAAAACTCTTGATTCAGCTGCCCGTTGGAATCTGGAGGCACAAAGCACACGTTGGCAATGCCGCCAATGTTCTGACACGCCCTCAGCTTGGTCGGGTGGTGAAGCACGAGGGAGTCAAAAAACGCAATAAGGGGGGCGCCCTGTCGACCGGCCGCCTGATCTGAGACCCGGAAATCCGTCACGGTGGTGATGCCCGTGCTGGAAGCAATAAACGTCCCCTCGGCCATTGTGAGGGCAGACTTCTTGCGTCCGCCCTGAGGCATGCTCTCCAGCCAGATAGTCTGCCCATGTGAGCCAATGACATCGATGGATGACAACGGCACACCATGCTTCTTCGAAAATGCCTTGGCCGCATCCGCAAACGTCTCGCCAAGAACAACATTGACCTCTGATAACTCCTCCGGCGTTGTCGTGTTGTGAAAGATCATGTCCATAACCCGCTTCTTGATCTTTGGTTCAAGAGCAATCTCGTCGTACTGGAGCAACTCAAAGTGCATGGGACCATTGGGAGACGCCTGTCTGAACCGGCAAAGAGCGCAGTCGATTCCGTCCATTGAGGTACCCGAATTCAGCCCCAGGGCCGTAATCTCCAGTGGCAACGAGTCCCCAGTATACATGATGCCAGTAGCAGAGCCCATTGTAGTCTCTGTGTTGGGAGACGGAATAAATTTCATAGGCGCGAGTGGTGAGTTGCGAGTTGGGCTCTTGAGAGCAGAGGGCAGCCTGACCAAGCCCAAAAGTCAAAATTAGAAGAAAAAAAAAGCCGGTTAGTCTACAGTCCCATGATAAAGTCGCATTTAAAGGGGAGAGGGAAACAAGTGTGCCGCTTAGCTATTCAGGAGGTCAAGGTACCAAGAACAAGCCCCCTCTCAAACTCTATCGGCGTTTAGACAACCTATTCCCATGCAACTCCTGCAGACTATTTCTGAGTGTGTAGGAGTTGTGAGCGCGATGAGACCACAATTCAGTTACACCCCCCCTCCTAACTGGCTCTCGTCAAAACGCTTCGCAGCAGCGGCTAAACGGCCCCTCAGCGGCAAAGTTCCATTTCTGGAAATTCCAAGCCTCATCACCTCGCAGGCGCAAAGTCTTTAAACGTTTAAGCATTGGCTTTAGCCGATCTCGCGCCTTTTTTTCTCTTCATTTCCTCCCGCCGCGTCCCCCGCGTGGAGCTTCAAGCCTAGAGCATAGTTTCTGAACCGTGCAATCTGTGTATTGGTCTAAGCTCCAAAATCCTCCGCTCCACGCCTCACTAACGCGCATCTGAGCCGTACCTATTGGGAACAGCTTAGAGCGCGTTTCTGCCTCGTGGTCGAGAGACAGTTTCAGAGGCTCAGAAGGGAGGGCGACACCCTCGCGTCGGGGCGTTCTCTCAGCGTTTTTATTCCCGCGAGGAGTCAGTTGATTGAACGGGCGGTATAGAAAGAGTTTGCGACTCCTGAGCCAGAAGCCGCCTATTTTTTTTTTTTCTTTTTCCCTCCTCCCACGCCCCAAATCCTCAACGACCATCGCCGTTTCACTTTATCGAGATCGACAACTCCAAACGGCTCCAATGGCGGGTCTCCAGATTTGGCGCCATGTGCCGGGCAAGGTCCTCTTGTTCTTAATTAACCTCGTCGCCGCGACGGCTCTAATTTTCGAAGGTTAGTGGGATGCAAGATAGCAACATCTTTCATTTCTTGTCTTCTCTTGCGTGTCGAGCTTCTTCTATAAGCCTAGTCTACTCATAATGGAGAATGCTAATTTGAGAGCTTTTTTAAAACTCAAACAGGATACAATCAGGGTGTCCTTGGAACTGTTAGCGCCACGCCCGGCTTCATCAAGATGGCCGATATTGGCCACGATGGGGTCGTAACCAAAACGACCAAACAAGGCGGGCTTGCCGCAGCGTATTATTTCGGAGGCATGTGGGGGTGCTTCATAGGCGGTACGACAGAAGATCCTTTGCAAAACAGGACCTGGGTCCTATAACAGCACAAGACAGGGCGATGATTGCTAACAAGAGTTGCCGCAATAGGATGGGTTGGCGATAGGATAGGCCGCAGAGGGGGCGTCCTCATTGGAACGGCCTTTGGAATCCTCGGCGCAGCCCTCATGGCCGGCAGCACAAACGCCAGCATGTTCATCTGCGCGCGTGTCATTGCAGGCATCGGCATCGGCTTCATGAATGCCATTATCCTGCCGTGGGTCAGCGAGCTGTCCCAGTCGCACGACCGAGGGTCCAGCTTCTCGCTCGTCTTCGTGGCAAACTACCTGGGCATTGTCATTGCGTACTGGATCAATTTCGGCATCCGCAACTCCAACCTCGAGTTCCGCTGGAGGTTCCCTCTAGGCTGGATGATAATCCCGCTTCTGGTAGTCGACGTGGCAGTGCCGTTGCTACCTGAGTCTCCCAGGTTTGTCCATCCCTCCACGCCCCCATCCGCCCATCTGCCTCTATATATTGCATGCCCCACGCGCTTGGATCCTACAGCTATAAGAGTGACGCTAACGGCTGCTGCCGCAGATGGCTCATTGCCAATGGCCAACGCGAGCAGGCCATCGACATCCTGTGCCGGCTCCGAGGAGACCTCAGCCCAAACGACCCTATAATAACCGCCGAGGTCGAGCAGCTGGACGCCATCGTTGAAGCAACCCACCACAAGCGCAACGATCTCGGCAACATCGTCCTCGGCGGCCGCTTCTCTGGCAAGCTGCACCTTGGTCGACGAGCTGTCCTCGGCTTCGCCCTGCAATGGATCCAGCAATGGACGGGGATCCTCGCCATTGTGGGATGGGCCAGTGTCCTCTTTGAGCTGGCAGGATTCGACGCCTATAAAGCTCTTTGGCTCGCGGGCCTGGCCAACACCTTTGGCGTGCCAGGAACCGCTGCCGCAGCCTTTGTCATTGACAGAATGGGGCGAGTAAAGTCGCTCGTCACCTCGTTTGCCATCCAGGCAGTGTGCCTGTTCTTGGTCGCCGCCCTGATCAAGACGTCGCAAGACCATGCCGCGGCTGACCCAGAACTGTCGCAGCGGCTGGGCACTGCGGCAGCCAGTTTCGTCTTCATTTATGTCTGGTAAGTTGTCATGATGAAATTCAATTTTCCTACTCCCAGCTGAAGCCCCATGTCCTCCAAATTCACAATGCTAATTATTATTTATTATACAAAAAAAAAAAAGGTTCTTTACTATGTTCAATATCATCCCTTGTTGGATATATGGCACAGAGATCTGGCCGCAGGAAGTCCGCGCCAAAGGATACAGCTTCACCATCTTTGGTTGGGCCACAGGCTGTGGCTCAACCACTCTGATCATGCCCATCTTTCTAAGCAGAATTGGATACGGCACATATCTCTTCTTTGGGGCGATGAACGTTGTTGTGACCCCAATAGTCTGGCTCATCTTCCCCGAGCTTGCCAATCGCACTCTGGAGGAGATTTCGCTCCTCTTCACGAGCGACAGCTTGCTGGCCAGCGAGAACATGAAGGAATACCATCGTCGCATTGGCGAAGCGGGGGGCAACACTGCCGTTGCAGCCAGACAACTCCTGGATGAAGTCGACGGCAAGGACCCGGCAGACTCTGTGGAGGCTGCAAGCCCCGATGAGAAGAGAGTTGACGTTAATCAAAACGCTATTATGTAAATTTGTTGACAGCAGAGAGTTTGCGCTTTTTGGGACATACAGTATTTTAATCAAACGCCATATTTCGCTTCATGTTCAGAAGAAATCATAAAATGGAAAGAGAAAAAAAATATAAAAACAAGAAGTTAAGTTTCAAGTCCACACAGGACCAAAGTCGAAATTCCACGTCAGATCGCCTAACAAATCAGGGGGGTACTTGGAACGACCAGTCCGCTGCCATTTCCGAGTTGACATGCTGCTCGTAGGGTGGTGGAGGAGCACCTCTGGCGCCATCGACAGGCGGCAACATCGGCTGCGCTGTGGCATTCACCGGAGTTTCCTCGAGAGGCGGCCTCTGGTGTTGTCGCTGAGTGGACATGTACTCGTCGATACGAGACACTTGAGATCGAAGGTTCTCGCTAGCACATGAGCTACGGTGTATTGTCTCGAGGTTCTCGAGAAGTCGGGCCATTGCCAGCATGACCGACCTCACCTGGGTGTACTCTGCCTCGCTAAGGCGCTCCTCGAAGACAGAGCCGAGAATCGAGCCTATTCCACCCAGGTGGTGTAGGAGCGGCTTGCTTATGGCCAAGCAGTATTGTACGGGAATAGAGTTGAAAGCGTCCACGACGTCCGAGGCGATCTGGCAGCGTTCCTTGATGCTAGCACCGCCAGCTGCAAATAACACAATCCGAAGAAGCTGAAGGCTGGCAGTGATGTTAGCCGCCTGGAAGCCGAACAGATCTTGTTTCTGGTTAAACGCCATGGCGGGGGTGGTCTTGAAACATTCGGGAAGGTTCAGGTACATCTGGAGCACCTTGTTGCGGATCGATGTCTCAGTCACTGTGGATTGGTCGTCTATGATTTCAGACATGAACGACCTCCTCCGATCCCGAAACCGCGCCAGGGCATGCTCCAGCACTCGGTAGAGATCGGTGATGAAGTTCCAGCCAGATATCCAGCAATCCGACTGGGCAGTCAAGACGAGCCGAGCAATGGGAGGGCTTAGGCCGCTGGGAGAGAAGCCGGGCAGGGCAATGCCCCCGTCGCTGATGTATTGGTCATCCACCTCTGCTGGGTAAGTAACGTTTGACTGCTGTTCACGAGATCGGATAACACCGCCCCAAACCACCGACGTGAAAATATCAAGGGTATAAATGGACCAAAACTGCAACGAAGGGAGACGGAAATTAGCCGGGGTGCTTTTGGCAAGAGGTGGTAGGTGAGTGAGTGAATGAGTGAATGCGTTTGAGAAAAGGTCAGAAGCTTACCATTCTTCTCCTTTCCTCCCTTTCGATGATTCCAATGCCGGAGGGCCAGTTGGCCTCGTCGTGGAGTCCATCCATGTCCATGAGCATATGATAGATGCCAATGTGATGATGCATTTCCCGGATCTTACCATTCTGAATAGCTGTAATCGCCATGATGGCGTGGCCACGCAAGATGTTGAAATCAGAGCTGTCACAGCCGTCGTCCAGCAGCTGTCTCTTGGCCTCGGCATAGAACGTGTCGGGCAGCGTCTCCCTCAGCAAGGCCTGGACATCCCACCTCGGGTTCATGACGGAGCCGTCACGCACGCGGCCGCTGACCAGGGCACAGACGGCCATGGTGGTGGCGAAGAGCGGCTTGTTGGAGTTGTACTCTGCGCGGGAGATCTTGCGGGTGAAGGACGGCTGGTGGAAGAAGGGGAAGATGGGGTAGACGATTTCAAAGTAGAGGTCGACGAGGTCGACGACGGTGGCCTGGCTGACGATGTAGGGCGCGCGCCAGGCCGGCGGCAGGCCGGGCGAGGCATCGGAGCCGGCCAGGCTCTGCTGCACCTCCGGGATGATGTGCAGGTCGCCCTGCGACGGCGATCGCGACAGCTTCACGTCCGGCAGCTCGGAGCCGCGGCTCGCTCCGCCTCCGCCTCCGCTGCCTCGGGCGGGGACGCCTCGGCGGCGCGGCGTGCGGTGATACGTGCACGTCTGGGCAAAGTCTCTGCAGTTCTGGCAGCCGGCGCCGTCGTCGGCCGGGCGGCAGCGGATGCTCCGGCGGTGGCAGTAGTCGCAGGCCCGCGAGATGCGGCGCTGCTTGGGCTTGGAGCCGGCGCTGGCGTTGGAGCCGTGAAGGCTCGGGTCGGACGACATGATTCAGCTGGAGACGCGACGCTGCGGATTCTGTCAGGAGAAGCCTAAACGGCCCAGAGACCCATGTCCCCTCGCACACGCGATTTAGTGCACAGCGATAGCGTCCGTCTGCTAAGCTGGGCAGGCTGCTTGGGGGGGGGACAGGCGCTGAGGCAGGACGGTCCAGATCCAGATCCGTGGCTTTTCTCGTTCCACTGGCTGCGAGGGGGTGGCTGCACAACAGCGCCGCCTATCGCAGATGCATCGACAGGACAGGAGCAGAGAGAGGAGTTGGCTCGAGGGAGGCTGCGAGATTGAGTGAGCGACCGCCTGCCAGCACACAGTGCAGACAGTGCAGGGCATCAGCCGCGGCAGGGCCTGGCACGCCGCGGCAGTTGTTTATCCGCAGCGCCTGGCACAGTGTGCGGGCCACAGGGCACATGCGATGCCTAAATGCAGGGTGTCCGAATGCGGACGGCTGTTGCAACCCTCGGATTTCAAGGGGCTTTTCACTTGTGCGGATTTTGCGACCAAATCGCTTTATATTGGTAGAATTCTGCCGATTACCATGTCTTCTGTCTGCCTTTACCCTTGGAAGCACATTCCAGCCCAAACGCCGTCATGACAATGCAATATACATGGAGGATCGAGGCAGATGGCCAGCTCTCTGACAATACCTAAAAACACAAAATGGGCATCATTTAGAGGCCACGCCTTTGTTTGTATTCACCAACAATGACTATTCCCACTCGATTTCAAACTCGCTCAAGCCAAAAAAGCTCAAGTCTGACCCTTCTCAATCTCAAACAGCTGAGGCACCACATCAGCCAGACTATCCTCCAGGCTCCTCCACTTCACCCCCAGATGATTATCCGTCTTTTCAGTGCTGATGCCAAAGTGCGTGTGGGACTCCCGTTTGCCAGGCTCGCCAATCGGGATTCTGTCCCCGTATTTTGGGAACATCCGCCTGCTTACATCTGCGAGCTCCTGGTTGCAGTAAACGCCAGAAGCCAGGAGATAGCGGCCGCCACCAAGTCCTACCCATCGGAGAGCTTTAACGTGGGCATCTGCCACATCACGCACGTCAACCCAGACGGGCCCCTTTGTCGGCGGCACCGCCTTGTCTCGACCGGCAGAAATAGCTGCCCAGAGCAGGAGATTGCTCGTGTTGACACCGGCAATCGTCGTCGGCTTAGCCTCTGGTAGAAAAGGACCAAACACCATGGCGGGACACAAGCTGACAAGATCGAATCCGAGCCTCTTCTTCTCCATAAACTTCCATGCCGCCTTTTCAGCCGCCGCCTTGCTCGCGCGATACGCCGTGGGCGCATTGTCCGCTTTGACTCCGTCCTCGTACTCCAGCGGACTCCAGTCCTGAGACGTGTAGATTTTCCCCGGGCTGGGGCCGGCTGCGGCGTCGTATATTGACGCAAAGCTGTTTGTGTGAACGACTCGCCGGATGCTTTCAATCTTTGCTGCCACCTCCAAAACCGCCAGTGATCCCTTTACCGCGGGGACCATCATCTCCTCCTCAAAGTTCTTTGCGTCGTAGTGAAACGGCCCAGCAATGTGGAAAATGGCAGTTGGCGATAGAGGCTCAAGAATCTCGAGATATCTCTGGACGTCTGTGAGGTCTTCGATGACGACAACCCGCAGTTTGGGGTGTGCATGATGTGTCTTTGTTACAGTCTCGACTTTGGCGGCACTCCTGACTGTCCCAACAACCTGAAAGCCGGCTACGAGCAGTGCAGCGACGCAATGCTGAGCAATGAATCCGTTGGCGCCTGTGACGACGACCAGCGCTGGCGGATCAATATCAGGTACTAATAGCGAAGGCATTTTTGAATTAAAATGGCGGTTCTGATGGGTATTGTAAGTCAAGAAGAAACCCCGAGATCGAGAGACGAGGGGAGCCGACGTTATGTATTCAATTCTCTTCAGGCATCCACCGAAAGATCGACGTCTCAGCACCTATGCATAAGGAGCAAAAAGGTCAAGCAAACAGAACGCTCAGACCCGCGGGGCACTGCTATCTCGACGCCATCCGTGATCACGTCCCGACGGTCAGGCCAATCCAGCGTTGCCAGCCACTCCCCGTGTTTGGCACAAAAGGATGGAGGAGTTGACAGCAGGCCAGAGCAGCATCGGCCATCTCTCCTCGCTATCGGGGCGACTGGCAGACGGCGTTGAATAGCGTGCGAGCTGACCCGACGCCTGCAGCCGTCGCAAAGCTCGAGAGTCTTTCCAGTCCTCCGATGTGGGGCGAGGGAGGATAGGGAGGCCGGCATCCGGCCCCGGCGACCTCACCGAGCGCGGACCGGTATAGGAACTCGTAAACCTATCAGGCAGCAAGGTGAGCTGGCCAAATGCCTAGAATTGCTGGAGGATGCAGATGGTTGAGCAAAGGAGCAGACGACACTGTTGGCTGCCCAGTACTGCACAACACGCGGCACGCTCTATAAGTCGCCATCCATCAAATTCCATCAGCAGTCTCGATAACAATAGGCCCCTATAATGTAATCCAAATAAAGTCATTCTATTAAACTGCTTGCTGTTTTTGCATTGCTTCGTTAGCCTTTATCTACCCTAAACATCGAGACGGATAGCCAATGTCTATTACAGCCATCGTATTACAATATTTTCTATACATCATGGTTTTTTTTTTTTTTTTCTCTCTTTTTCTCTGTTTGACAGTAATTACTCCTTACAGGCTCTTCCAAGACAGCTGTCCACTAATGCCGGGCTGCCGTCGCCTCTGCAGGTGGCTGCTCTAGTTGTATGCATGTATTCGGCCTCGACCACTAGCCAGTCCGTTCATGCAGCCACAGTTGACAAGTCAGCGCGCAACGAGTGTAGCAGGACGCTTATATCCCAAAGAATATACTACGTCTATAGATTTATACGGTGTACTCAAATCATAATACGTTTCTAGGCATAACATGCACTTCATGGAGATTGTTTACTGTAACATAGGTAAGGAGGATATCACGACTGGCTGTAACAAAGGAAAAAGAATCATCTCGTAATGTAAGAAGTAGGTAGTAATGGCTTCTCATTCCCCTAGAATCATTATAGAAATTATAAAGCTGCAAAATCCCAAGTGCAGTCCGATGAAATAGCAAACTATGCGACATGTCTGCAGGACAGCTGCTGCCGTGGCCGTCGCTAAAAGTCATATGCAATGTGCTCCGCGGAGCCGTGGCTGGGCTAGTACAACACCCTTCTCGTGAAGCAACAGGCCACATTCATGTAGTACAAAAGACAAGATCACACTCTGCCTGCCTGTTGCACGCCGCTTGCTCCTTGAATCTTACTCTACAGCTTGCTCGTAGTTACGCAGAGCTCCAAAGACGCCTCCCTGTAGTATTAGTATTGAGTAACACGGTAAGATACATGTAGTCTAGCTTGCTCTACACACAAATCTAGTAGACATGAGTAGTGGATAAAAAGGTAAGCCAGTAAAGTATAAAGTTCGCCTCTCAAGTCCAAGTTGTCGCGCAATGACATGTCCAAAGACGGCCCACACAAACATACGTCCATTTCCGAGGTGCCACAAGATAAACAAGCCCATAAGAGGTAAACGTCCACTCAAGAATGCCTGACCATGATCTCCGTACTCCGTTTCGGCTGGCGTTTCAGTCAAACCATGCCCAGATGGCTACTCTATCCGCGGCGAATGCAACGACTAGGGTGCATGTTTGCTTCGTCTGCTGGCATCGCATCGGTTGCTACTCACAACTGTCCTTGCGGCCGATATGCTTGCCTCTAATCCCCGTGTCATGTCCAACACATCACGGCATTTGTATTGAGTACAAGTGGATCGTAATAAAGCAACACGTCGATCATGGGGTTGGACTTTGTGCGGCACTCTGCTCGATGCACCCGTAGCTCGCTCCGCGGATAGAAAGCGACGAGGATATGCCGGGTGTCTCCACTACTCACCTAGCATCCACCAACTCTCTAAACAAAGAGCAGCTTGCAAGGTATTATTGACGTTACAATTTGAAAAGGCCCAGCGGATACTCTTCAAGAGATAGGCATTGATAAATCTCTGCCAGTTTTGTCTGCTTAATGTCCTTTCCATACTTGTCTGCACGGGAAGCCCGTAGTAGACCTGCCACATTGGTAAGCACTTGTGTGTATTACCCCTTTTCATGTCAAGGCCCAGAACTGGACCTTCTGTATGTTTGCTTTTAGACGACACAATGAGAGTGAAAAGAATGTAATGTATAATAATATACAAGAGTTGCCGTAGCTAACTAAAAATTGACTAAATAACTAAGATAATATTGACTTGATACTTCTTTGCTCCATCTTGAAAACGTAAACCCCATTGACAAATAAACAAATAGACATGCTAACCATCCTTTTTTTCTCCCCTCTACTCTCAACAGCTCGGAAAGCAACCAGGCCCCCGGCGCGCTTAGTATACATATTGAAAGGTAGGGTTTGTCATGTCCGTCTGCTCGTCGTCCACCGCCTTGGCATCAATCTCGCCTCGGTTGATGGCCTCCACCTCCACCGCGCGGGCAGCAGCCGTCTTGGCATTGCGCATGCCGTAGAGGACTCTCTGCAGAATCGTAACCACAATGGATGAGGCGGCAACGGCGAGAACGGTGATTTTGGCGGGAAGATACTGGGGCGCATCCTTGACCTGGAACGTCTGTGGGCCGATGATGTTTGCGATGGAGAAGGCAATGGCAATGATGGCGTTGACGGTAACCTTTTTCGTGTATCCCTGCGTGTTGGCACCGACCAGAGCGTAGATGAGGGCCAGGGGGGGCCACGTCGAAGTTGATGAGGTAAACACCAGCCAGGGCGCCACCCTTGGACTTGGCAAAGGACATGAGTGCCGCGCCGATGATGGTGGGGATCAGGAGCGCAATGATGCTCAGCCAACGAGGCAGGTTGAAGTAAATCGCGTAGGAGCCCGCCAGAGTCGCAAAGATGGAAATGGCACCGGCAGGCATGTTGAGGAGCGCAGACTTCATGGGCGTGAGGAAGATGGAGTTGATGATGGTCGCCGAGAAGGTGGTGATGATGCCAGAGGGGATCACAATAAGGATGGTGTTGACAAACAGCAGCCACACCTGGAGATCCTTGAGGGCGTCCCAGATGCCGGACACATGGAAGACCTTCTTGCCGGATCCAGCCTGGTCTCGTGCCAACACTTCCTCGACAAGAGCCTTCTCGTCCTCAGTCAAGAACTTGGCCGAGGTGATGCTGTTGGGCATAAGCAAGATGACTGCGACGGCGACGAAGAGGTTGAAAACGCCCACAGCCACAAACATGATGCGCCAGCCCTGGAATGAAGACGTCGTCGAGCCGTGCTGGGCCGCCCAGGAGATCAACCCTCCCATGACCTGTCCGGCTCCCAATCCGCAGTACCAGATACCCGTGCGCAGAGTCGCCTGCTTCCTAGTATACCACTGAGACGTAATCATGACCAAGGCCGGGGTGATGACGGCCTCGAACATGCCCAGCAGCGTCCTGACGGCAGCAACGCTGGCAAAGCTCTGCGTCGCAGCCGTGCAGCAGACGACGATTCCCCAAAGCAGGACGTTGAACCCCAGCACCTTTGAGACGGGGAACTTTTGGATCAAGTAGCCCTGAGGGAACTCGGCGACGGCGTAGCCAATGAAGAAGGCCGTGGCCATCCAGGAGAAGTCGTTGCCCACAAAGTGCAGGGCCTTTGAGATGCCCATGATGTTGGCGTAGTTGACGAGGACTTTGTCGAGGAACTGCAAGAAGTAGCAGAAGAACATGAGCGGCACAATGTTCAAATCGATCTTTCGGTAGATGCGCTTGAGCTCCTGCACCTTGGCTGCGGGATCGTCCAATGACGAGGCCGAGTGGCTCGAGCTCACTGGCGAAGCAAGCTTTTCATCCATGGCGGGCGATGCGTGTGGTCGTTGTTGTCTTTAGTTTTTCGAAGAAGAGAGAATAGTAGATTCGAAGTACTGAAGAAGGGCAAACACAGAAATGATTATCAATAATACCACGTTATTACGTCCAAATAATAAACCATAAACAAATCTTTAAGTAAAATAATAAATAAAAAAGAGGTTATGGGCTCAGTTCATGGTTTTTAATAAACAGTCGGGGAAAAAAAGAAAAGAGCGAAGCCGCTGTTTCGTAATTGAAGCTGAGCGAAGAAAGAAGGGGGGGCTGTCATGAATCAATGGCTAAAACATCAACGCATGAAGGATTCCAAGACAAGAACACAAGAGAATAAAAAAAGATCAGCTCGGACATCTCATACATATATCAAACATTTGCCTCCGCACCAGTTTAGGAAAAGATCAAAATACAAAAATACAAAAAAAAAAACGTACGATCCCCTATTCTATCAAGGGTCCTCGTTCTTTTTCTTCAGGCTTTGCCAGTTCAATCTACACTGGCATGCAATCTAACGTGTTCTCGGCCATTTGTCCTCAGCTCGATTCCAGCTTGGCAGCGCCTTTTTTTCTCTCCCTCCCTCCCAGCGGCGGTTCACAAAAAAAAGATGGCAGCGATGTAACCCTTGGCGGAATTTTCGTGGCAAGGCTAGGCCGCAAGCATGCCTGCTTTTGTCCAATTTAATTTACGGCGCAGATAAAAAAGAGAGGCCGTACTAAGCTCCAATGGAACATCGGCTGAATATCTCTTCGCAGGAGCAAGGGGAGTGGAGCCGCTGCGATATAACTTGCGCCAAAGAGAATGAGAGATGCAGCATCAGCCCATGCAAACAGGTCGGCAAGGGGGCATGAACTGAATGAATGATGATCCATGAAGAAAATAAGAGTGGCTTCAATATTTCCTCGTCTAGCGTCGTGGGACCCAGCCCGGCATTTGGCGGTGGTGCTAATCACGATTTAATGGGGGAGGTAATACAAGGGTGCTAATAGATTGATTGATTGATTGACCGGCTCCTCAGCTTGGACTCTGCAACACGAATGCTCCATAGCACAGCGAGTATTTGCAATTCTCTTCTTCGTTTCTTTCAGCTCGGAAGATTTTGATTCGGCTCGCAATGGAACTTCTGGATCTGGGCCTGATGGACCGTGTTACTGTACGACTCCGTACAGCCAAACGCTCCGTAGCAAATCGAAAATCACCGCCATATCGAGATTGCAAGCCGACTAGCTGCTGGCTGAGCTCGGCCGCTGAATACGATAATCTTCCCTGCTACCGTGTATTTCGCCATTTCAAAATGCAACCCCGTACGAACTGCTTTCCCCGGACGCATTGATGCCGTCAATTTCCTCAATCGTTACAGACTTCACAGCGCGGAGCCTTGTCACATCCCCAGCTAGGCTTGGCCTCAGTCACCGCGGATACATGATATCTGGCTTATGAGATGCCACCGTCGAATAGACAGGACATGCAGTTTCTACACTGCTTCGTAATACTCAATCCATGCATTGAATCTACATTGCAGCCAATATAACGAATCCCTCGGCAGCTACTCCCACTCACCGGACATCGAAAATCTCACCCTGCCCCCCCCAAGGAAACGCCACCCGAAACCTGCCTGCGGCCGTCGGAAACCCGGCCCTGTCTGCCATTTCTTCTCCTCTTTCTTCTTCTAGCCCGCCGCGCTTCTTCCCGCGGACCCGGACGCTCGGGTCGCATCCGGGACCCAACACCATGCAGGCAAAATGGCATAAAGGGCAGTTTGAGGCCATCTGCCATTCCGCTACGCGCTACGCAACAGCGGCCCTTTTTAGCGTATTTCATCCTCTATAATACCGATTCCCCTGTGAAACCGCCCCGTCGTGAGAATCAGGAGACTCAGACTTTGTATATACCAAGTAGCATGTTAATTGCGATTTCATACGAGAATAAATTGCATGCATACGAGAATCTGCAAGTGCAAAGGACAAACGACGATAACCGACGGCACATCGTCGCCAGCAGCCGAGAGTGGCTGTTTGTTCATCTCCCGTCTTGTTACCACTAGGAAACACCACGAGTAGCAGCGCTGCAAAGCACACCATGTACTGACTGACAGGATGTTCCAGAGTACGTCTAGAGTGATTGTTTCTCAGTACATGTCTCCAGCGTCACTTTGAAATCTCCTTTGGGTATATACCTAGTAAACCGTGTGCATGTATGATAGCACCCCTTCCTCCGGGAAGGAATGCCGACGCAGCCAAAGCCATTCTTGGAAAAGCAGCGATACGCATGCAGCGAGCGGTAAGCAATAGCGCTTCGTACAGGATACAGACCTAGTTGGAATGGCATTTACACTGCTCCATCCGCCTGCTGCCTATTCCGACGGTTGCGACACTGTAAAGCTTGCCTAACAAAGAAGACAAACTCACATCATACGCGTCCTATGTATTATAAGCGGCTTGGACGACAGGCAGCTCCGACGGATACTAGATGACCAACTGACAATCAGCTGCAAATCCCATTCCAACATTTCGCTTGGAATTTCAGCCAAAATTCAGGGATATAAACCATCCCAGACCAGCAACCAACCACTCATTCAACTTCAAGATGCGAAAAAGAAATACGTTTGTTTATTTCACAGGGCAGCTATTGTTCCATATTCAATCTTATTCTTGATTGATATCCATCGCATCTATCTCAGCACATCTAGATTCTCATCCATCACAATCTCCCCTTTTTCTCATTTCATCAAATCGCTTGCTACTCCGTTTTCATACACGCTCTTGCTCCAAAAGGGACATAAAAAGACAAAAAAAATAAAAAGTCAACGCCTAAAAAACCAAGAACCAGGGGAGACATACTTCCAAGAGATTTGCATCATGCATGCAACGAAAAACCAGGCCCCTTCCTACAACATAGCCGTCATTGGTACCGGCCTGGGTGGTCTATCCGCCGCTATTGCTCTCCGTCGCACCGGCCACAAAGTCACCATCTACGAAAGATATGATTTCAGCGGAGAAGTCGGTGCTTCGCTCTCACTGGCCTCAAACGGTTCTCGCTTCCTGCAAGAATGGCAAGTGGACATATCCTCCGCTAAGCCCGTCGTCCTGCAGAAGCTCATCCGCCACGAGTGGTCCTCGGGAAACGTTACCGCCGAGTACCCACCGTGAGCGCTTCGGCACAGACTACAACAATTTCCACAGGATCGATCTCCATGGGCATCTGAAAAATGTGGCCATTGCCGAAACGGGAGGCGGGTCTCCGGTGCAGCTAAGAGTCTGCCATCAGGCGATCAAATTGGATCCCGCTCAGGGGAAAATAACATTCGATAACGGCAAAGAGGCTGTTCACGATGTTGTCGTCTGCGCCGACGGGATCAGGAGCCAGATGCGAGAGCAGCTTGGCATCGTTCCAGACGTCGCACCATCCACGTCGTGTTGTTACCGGTGTATCATCAGCGCTGAGAAGCTCCGTGAACTGGGACTCGGCGAGTTTGCTGAAAACAGTGCCATTGAGTTTTGGGGCGGCAATGGCATCGATAAGGTTGTCATGAGCCCATGCTCAAACCACCAAGTTGCTAGCTGCTATTGCTTCTACCCAGCGGAAAAGAATAATCTCAAAGAGGATGGTTGGAATATTTCTTCCACAGGCGAGAATCTTGCAGCAACCTTCTCCGACCTAGATGGGCGGCTGCTCACCCTGTTTCGTAACGCAGAGGATGTCAAGATGTGGCGCCTGTATAACCATGAGCCCTACCCCTATTGGGTGAGCGGTCGCTGCTGCCTACTTGGAGACGCAGCTCATCCGATGATGCCCGATCAATCTCAGGGCGCATGCATGGCGCTCGAGGATGCAGGGGCACTCGGCATACTCTTCTCCACCAAATATGCACACCTGTCTATACCTGAAAAGCTTCAGCTGTACGAGCTGGAGCGCAAGCCACGCGCCACGCGAGTACAGGAGAGCAGTCGAAGGGCCAGAACAGACATCACAGAAAGGATTGGCTGGAGCAGTGCCAACGACCGTTCGGGGAAGCTGACTATTGAAGAAGTCTGTGGGTATGATATGCATTCTCACGTGGCTGGGCTGGTTACGAGCCTCTCACAAGCTCCTTTGTCAAACTCTCGATAAGCGAGCAACAGCGATATTATTGCTGCTGCTATCAGCTGTAGTACTGGTCGTGACGGCGAGAACATCTATAATGGCCGAGAATTCGACCGCCAATACAAGCCGGAGATTGTTTTTTGGATTATTCCATAAAAGGTAGTGAGAATTTGTCAAATTATGCCAAGCCTGGTCCTCTTTGTTAAGCGACGGCAAACCAAATGTGCCTAGAAAACAGCCAGGCCATGCATCTCCTCGTATCGGATCCGTGCCCAGTTGACAATAGTACCGGTGCCGTCGGTCTCGTCTCTCATCTTCCAGACGCGCTCAACCAGCTCCCGCGCATTGTAGATGTATCCAAAGCCACATGTGCGCTCCATGACTAGGAGGCGGTCTTGAATGACAACACGCTGCTCCATGGTCCAACATGCACCCCCGGCCATAACAAGGGGGTACATGAGGCAGGGTTCCAAGGCACTGCCGTAGCGAATCTTTTGCACCGACTCCAAGATTCCCTCAACGTTGGTAGTGACTCTGGGATCGTTGACCTCGTAGCCTTCAACAATCTGGTGAAGGCGGAGCCTGATGGCATATTCGTAAGCCATTGTTGCGTGTAGCACATCGTCATTGGCCAGGTTAATGGTCCAAGCGGCGCGTGATCGGCCGCCGTATTCATATGACCAGTGGTTGATGCGCTCTTCGATCTGTGTGGCTTCCTTGCGAAAGATGGCTTCTGAAGCGTGGTCAACGCGAGTTTTTCGCTTATCAGCAAGCGCATTGACTACATCCACCAGGTGGAATAACTCTTTAGGAATACCATATATGGCAGAATCTTCGTCATCGGGAGCAGATGTCAGTCGGTCCAGCGTGGCCGCTTCTTGTGCATCCTCACCCATGAGCGGAGGCTTGCATGTCGATGTAGTAGCGGCAGAATCGAGGAATCGAGCAAGCCGCACGAGAAACTTGTTGTGGCCGTGTATACGATCTCCCTGCTGCTGGTTCATCAGGGCCGTGAGTAGCCTCTTGGCCCCTTTCAGATGCAGCTGCCACCCCTCACTGGTGCCATCAAACAGCTCCGTCATGCAGAGCAGCAGGCTGCTGACAAGGGCAATGTCGGCATTCGATTTGTCCACGTGGGGTAAGAGCCTGGCCAGAGACTGGGTTGCTTTGCTTTGGTGATAGATGCCCCTTTCGGCCAGTTGAGGCTGCAGCTTGCGCCAGTGATTGGCCGAAAGAGCCAGCACACAGTGCATGACGAGGTCGTTGGAGTGGGCAATTGGCAGTAGATATCCGTTGTAAGGATTCGAATTTGACATGCGTCGAGAGAGCAGAGAAGACACAATGGTTATATAATGGTTGAGTAAAGCTCTATCATGTGGTGATGACAGCTGCGGCAGCGACTGCGGATTATACACTGATAGAGTCGACATGGACGATACGGGTGATACAGTTAGAGAATCGTGAGAATCCGAGTGAGGGCTGCCATAGCTCATTGGCGTGATGGAATCCTGCCAACTAGTTGGGGGCGATCCATGCATATCCCAGGCTGCTCTATCGACAGGCAGCCCAAGCTCGAATCCATTGCCTGATGATGACACAGGCGGCAGGCTGCTAAAGTGGTCCGTGGAATAGTGGCTGTCGCCGCCGCTGCTGCTGCTGGAAGAGCTCATGGCTGGGCTATTGGCGCCTCTGATGATAAGTTCGGTTGATACATCGGCAACGGTATCAACCACAACGGGCTCTTGGGTGGGAATAACTCGTGAGCCCATGGGTTCTGGCGAGACTGCCACTACTGCTGTTGCCGCCGTCGACGACGACACCGACGCTGGAGCACCCGTGGCTGCGGCTGCGCCCATGAGTTTGTCCCTGGGGCGCTCAGGAGGCCACGCGCATTCAAGACACAGGCGTCTGCAGTCTCCGCATCGCGGCTTCGTCTCGTCGCACTTCTTCTTGCGGCGCTTGCACATGAGGCATCCCGTCTGCACCCGCCGGATTCGCGCCTTGGGCAAGTCGCCTATCGGTTGGTTCAAAGCACCGCTGGCATCACGCGGACGACAGGGGAGACTCAGACGCAGGCACCGCGCGCACGGCACGCTGCCATCGCAGGCCTGCTTGATCTGGGCACAGCGATGGCAAACAGGGCGACTTTCGGAGACCATGATGACACGCACAATTTTGATCCTCGGTGGGATATCGTGTCTCTTCTCTTCTCACGTTTCGTTCCCACTCCTGCTTGCTCGCGTTCTCTCTCTCTCTCTTCGTCTCTCACTCTCTCTCCAGCAGGAATTCCAAGCTTCCTCTAGACTTTTGCGGTTCAAACGTTTGGTGGCAGGTAGTAAATACGGTTGGCTGAGCTCTGCTCCAAGCCCCAGTTTTTGCCGCCTCGAAATCACTCGTCCGTGTGGCCGTCCTGTAGAAAGCGGGTAAAGGCTAAAAGGAGGCTTCTCTGCAGCGGGTGCGGGAGGGAGCGCCCTGCTCTAGTAGGATCGATCGTCTTTGGGGCCTCAAGATTCGAGAAGCTCGCCGCCGCTTCTCATGGCGAGATGGAGCATCAATAGGCCACGGTTGACAGAGAGCTGGTCGAAGACGGGGCGGCGATCGGAAGGGGAGGCTGTTTGAGCCCACAGGAGCGGTAGGTGGTATAAGAAACCGAGCAGGATTCGGGGACGTGCAACGAAGCAGGACCCCGGTAGATAATCTCAGGCTGCTGGGACTTTGGCGTCGAGTACGAGTGGCGCCGATCTATCTGTAGCGGGGACGGCCTTATTTGGAGGATTCGCTAGCGGGAGCAGCACTCAGTACAGCGCTTCTCTGGCAGAGGCGTTGGCCGATATCCATGGCGCCATGACAGCCGGGGAGATTAATCGCTAAACCGCCACTACTTGCGCCAGATGTACTGCTACCACAGCGCCTCAACTGCTGCTACTCTCTTTGTCGTGCCTTGCCAGGCTTTGGCGAGCAAACTGAGGGTGCACCAGGGTCGCTCCGAGACCCCAGACTTGGCCCCCCCCTGTAAGCACCAAGATGAGGAGCTGAACTCACGCAACGCTGCCCGTGCCATTTGCATGCAGATATGAGAACTTTGCAAGAGACTACGTCGCCTGCTCTGCGGCTTCAAAATGGCACTGGGCCGTCATCTGCAGCCTCTACCGCGCCGTACAGGTACTTGGCCGAAAAACAAGCTCTGCGGGTTTGGCGTGGGCGATCAGTCAATAGGGATCAAACCCGCCTGGCGCCGCGCCCGAGCTAGGCCAGACTTCATACACGCCATGTTAGCTCTCAGATTCCAAGGCACGCATAGGTCATCTTTTGTCTTCGATTTTCGCCGTCTCGACGCTGATTCTCCTTGACGTGACATGGCTCGACTTTGGCTTATGCACATATATTTCCGGTAAATCAGCACTCGAAGAGGAGGGGCGGCATGTCGGATTGCCCTGGCATTGCCGCGCCTGTGCCGTCGCGAGTATACATGTAGACGCCATTCTTTTTTGGCCGACGAGGCAGGACTTACGACGGGTACTGCATACTGCGACTTGGGAGCTCTCGTGGCACGGCTAATTGACGATGCCATCAATGCCATGCCGTATATGCACACGATATATCTATGCACGATACACGCAGCGTCCCTTTGATGCTGCCATTCGGGTACCGGCAGACACGGCCGTAGCAGGCACAGGCACAGGTACAGGTACAGGCACATGTACAGGCACATGCCCGGGTCTCACACATTGGGGGGGCTCGTCTCGTGTCCAGGGCTGTCGTTGGCGATGTAGCCGGGGAAGAGGCCGTTCGCCGACGTTGTATCTGGGCCCTGACTTTGCTGAGCAGGTTGCATCGAGTCTTGGTGTGTACATGCAGCATTTCTAAGCAGCAGACCCGAATCTCTTCGCTAATCAGCACTCCTACAGCTCAACTGCCATCGCTGGCGGCATCGCAGCTAGAGCGCTTTGCGGGTGCCGATCATTTCTGGCCCCCTCAACGGCGTTCGTCCTGCGAGGTGGGCTGAGAGACTTGCAGGTTGATTCAAGCGTTTCAGTTTGCAGCCATCTTGCATGGGCCATCAGGTCCGAGCCCTTGTCTCGCAGGCCTCTTCTCTTCCAGAAGCCATGCCGCCAACCGCCTTCACCAAAGAGGCGTCCATTTCCTGTCGACAGCCTCATCTCCGCTTCTGCAATGCGCAGGCTTGTCCAACATCTTACACGTCTCTCTACCTCGTGCAGAGCTGCATGATGCGCCACGCCAAAGGCAGACAAACGCCTTGTGCTAACGCCCGAAAGGGGATGTCCCAGATCCCTAGCCCAGCCAAGCCCACGCTGTCGCAATTGGCCAAGGCCCTGGCCACAGACCCGGTACAAGAGATTTGGTGTCGTACCGGCGGTATTCGTAAACTCCATGTTCCATAGAATGGGCTACTGTAATTGGACCCAGGATGGTGCCGTACGGAATAATATGGATGCTGCTCGAACCATTTTCTTCATGCTGTTTTCGTCACCAGATGAGCAAAAGAAGGATTCCGTGGGTGCATCGGGCAACGCTTCGTCGTCTCTCTTTCAATCATAGGGCGATTACCATTACTCCCTACAAATACTGGCATAAGTAGAGCTCTGTGTAGTGTCCAATATACGTGTAGGCGACAACAAGCATAATTTGCGTAGCGACTAGTGCCTCAAACGCGGGTCAAGCCGAGCTGTCAAGAAGCATAGCTCGCTGCTTGAATCGCGTGCCCGTCCTATCTAGCTGATATGCACGAGTCTGTAGAGTAGCCCTTGTGCTACTCGACTTTATACGAAGCACGGACTCAATCCTACGCACAATGAGCAAAGAACGAACGCTCCAAGCACGTCCGGTTCGACATCTCATCTCGTTCTGGCCCAGGATCCGAATCCCAGCGGAGTGTGGGTTCCAGATAGACATCACTGATTCGAAGAAAGGGCATAATGCTTCGCCAGGGTAGCATCTGCACAACGTCAATTACTAATGCGAGTACCTGGCGTTGCGAAATAAATACGCAACATTCCTTTGTTTTTCCATTTCGTTGTGTGCAAAAGAACGGTGCAAGCACCAGATTCGGCTGAGATGTTGGCTCCAACACTCATCTTGTGATGCCGAGTTTCAGGCAACGAAGAGAAGACGTTGGTGGAAGCTGCATGTGTAGGTAGGTATGTAGGTACTCGCAACTGCAAGCCACGTTAAACCTCGGCGGGGGAAAAAGCGGTGACCCTTTTTCTCTTCTTCGTTCTAACGGTGCTAATGCAATGCAACAACTCCTATGCTACAAGGTAAAAGTGTACCGGTACTTTGGCACAATCAGCCGGCAGCAAGTCCAGAGAACCTGGTCCAGATGGAGTCAATTCTTTCTTGTTCAATGCTAGGGTGAGATCTGACGTGCCGAAGCGCCCTTTGCTATATATCATGCAGTCAGCCAATAAGCAGAGGACCCGGTATTGAAAAGAAAAGAGAAAATTTGATACAAGATGGCAGGACGCAAGATTAGCGACGAAGAGAATGCCATATCAACTCGAGCAAGCAGCCCTGGCCGATACTGCGGCCTGTAGGCGCACTGTAAACCACAAGATGCTCATCCATAGCCACCCTCTTATGCCGTTGGGCTGTATGGAGCAGAAATCTGCCCCTCCATCACGAGTCCCCATGCGCTATCCGAATCGCCCTGGCTGTTCCATCGATGGCTTCTCTCGCCTGCCACAGTGTCTTGTCCATGTGCTGAAACGGGTGCGGAACTCCGAGGAAGCGCCGCTGCGTGACCTCGACGCCATTCTCGACCAGCACCTTTGCGTATCTCTCGCCCTCGTCCCTCAAAGGATCAGCTCCGGCTGTGTAGATGAGCGTATGGGGCAGGTCCTTGAAGTTGGGCGCCTTGAGGAGGTTGGCGAACCAGCCGACGCGCTCCTTGGCAGCCCTGTGCGCCTCAGGCTCCGTGGGCAGTGAAGATGTCTTGAGCTTATCGAACCAGGCCAGCCGTGCCCAGTTGAGCGTCGGTGCAAACTCGTTTTCGCGCATCGATGGCCAGGGCGAGTCACTGGCTGAGGCGTACTGCGAAAGGTCGTCGATGACGGGCGATCCCACGGCCACCAGGCGCAGAGGGACGGCAGCGTCGCGGGCCAAGTGAGCCACTGCCAGGGCGATGCAGCCTCCAGCCGACACGCCGCCAACCGAGATGCTGTCTGGGCGGATGTTGAACTTTTGCGCGCCCTGCTGGTGGATGTACTGGACCGCCGCGAAGCTGTCTGTGATGCCCGCGGGGAAGGGCATCTCGGGCACCAGGCGGTAGGCGACGTCGATGACGGCCACGCTGGCCTTTTTACAGTAGTGCTTGCAGATGTGAGCCTCCGTCTCGAGGTCGCCCAGGCCCCAGCCGCCGCCGTGGAAGTCGATGTGCACCGGCCACGGGCCTGGAGTGTCGGGCTCGTAGACACGCACTGGCAGCGGCGTGCCATCAGCCAGCGGGATCGCATCGTCGTAGATGCGCCCAACGTCCGGCGCGGGGGCCGTGCCATAGCTGTAGAGGACCGAGTAGTTGGCGCGCAGCTCCTGGAGGTCGATTGGCTTCATCGGCCTGTGGGCGATGTTTTCGTTGTAGAGCTTCTCAAAGGCGGGATCCAGCTTGCCCGCCATGGACGGGTGGAGGGGCTGGAGAGCCTCGTGCTTTGCGTCGGACGACATGATGCTGGGGATGAGGAGAATTCTACTTGTTCTTTTGGCTTTGTTTTCCTTCTTTGACCTTCTCTCGAGGCTTCGGGATTGCTGGGATGGTGAGTGCAAAGTTGAATCACGGCGTCTCGTCTGTATGTGCTGACAGCTCTGACGGGTGAGAACTCAATACATGGCATCATACATGTAGCTCCAGCTTCAGCCGCCGTGGAGGAGAATGGAGGGGTTAAAGGACTTGCATGCAGACCCCCACATGTTGCACCCTCAGCCTGCGCCGCAGAGCTGGAACTCGCGCGAAATTGTAAAGAGGACGCAAAAACAGAGTCCGAGAGAGACGAGCGACACGAGGCATGCTGGCTGACAGGCGCCAGGCATCACCAGCTCTCAGATGCCGCGGTACAGGCTTGCTATGCGGCGGCTCTTCAGGGCTCTTGGGTCCCCTAAAAGCCCAGATGTCTCCAGATTTCAGGTCCGACGGCTGCAGGCTTTTGGATCGGAACCCACCCGGAAGCGGCCGCCGCTTCACGATCTTGTCACCGATTGGACCCTCCCGCTGAAGAAAAAAATGATGTCTCTGTTGAACCAGAGTGTGCGATTGTGGTCCGTTGCTCAGCTCACGCCGCGTTCCCAGAAGCCCTCGCCCATGTGGCGGCGAGTACGAAATTTTGGGTCCCTTGGAGAGTTGGAGGGGGCCGCCACGCAGCTTCCCATGAGTATTGGCTGATCAGACTGTGTTTGAATCGGTTGCATCAATTTCCTATTTGGCCACCAACAGGCACCTCATCGTGGCCCCCTGTTCTGTGAAGAACACAAGTATCTGTCATACAATACAGATAAAAGACGTCGGCGCCTTCATGTTGTGAGAAAACCGTGTCCTGGATTCCCTTATCAACCGTTGGCAAGCCTGAATCCCATTGCCTTGTTGTTCTCACGCACAAGAGTCGAAGAGAGCAAACAAACAAACCTCCCCAGCAGCCGTTGCAACGGTCAAGATGACGGTCAACGATAAGCCCGTGCTGATCATTGGCGCCGGAGTCGTGGGCTTGACGTTGGCACACGGGCTCAAAAAGGTAATGTCGCAAATCAACAGAGCTCAAGGAAATTTCCAAAACGCACACCTTGGCTGCGCTAAAGCTGCTTGGTCCCTCACGGTCATGATGGAGCCACCTGCGTTGGCTGTTGGTTCTGCTGCAGCTGCAGCTTGCGGTGGCAGCATGGCCCAATAGGGTGTAACAGCTTCAGGCCAATGGTCTATATCATTACGTCGGAGCCCAGATGTGCTAATTCTACGCCCATGTTCGTGTTGCATCTAGGCAAATATTCCTTTCGAAATCTACGAGCGAGACGAGAACATCGATGCCCGAGGACAGGGCTGGGCCATCACTCTGCATTGGGTGCTGCAGTACCTCGGCGAGATTATCGATCAAGACACATTCGCCGGCTTGGATGACGTCCAAGTCGATCCAGAGACTGGCCGTAACGACACGGGCAACTTCATCTTCATCAACCTCAAAACAAAAGAGCCCAAGTTCTACATCCCTCCCAACGCGCGTCGCCGTGTGAATCGCGAGAAGCTGCGCCGGCTTCTACTCAAGAATGTCGCGGAAAACGTCCACTGGGACAAGCAGCTGACAGACGTCCAAGTCTCGGACAACGGCGTCAAGGCCGCTTTCGCAGATGGAAGCGCGGCCGAGGGGAAAATGCTCATTGGCGCCGAAGGCAGCAATTCACAGACAAGGAAATATCTTGTGCCAGAAGACTACCAGAACTACTTGCTACCCGTCAAGTTGGTTGGCGTCTCTGTCGATTTGACACCCGCGCAGATCAAGCCACTGCGACAGATTGATCCGCTGCTCTTCCAAGGCTGCCATCCAGAAACTGGCGTCTTTATCTATGTCTCAGTTCTAGAGACGCCAGAGGTGAACGGCAGTGCTGGAACCGCTGACGAACACTACCGCGTGCAAATCATGACCTCATGGCTCGCCAAAGATCACGACGAGCACATCCCCGAGTCAAACTCGGAGCGCATCGCCATGATTAAGCGCCTGGCTACCGGCTTCCACCCGGACTTGTACAGCATTGTACAGGCCATCCCCGAGACTTCGCCCACCCTACACCTCGTCTTGCAAGACTGGCCCTGCCGGGACTGGGACAATCATGACGGCCGAGTGACTCTGGCTGGCGACGCCGCGCACGCCATGGTCATGTACCGTGGCGAGGCGGGCAACCACGGCATTCTCGACGCTTGGCATTTGCTTCGCCAGATCAAGGCAGTGTACGCCGGTGACAAGACTCGGGCTGAGGCCATGGACGCGTATGAGAGGGAGATGAAGGAGAGGGCCATGCCGGCTGTTCTGCTGAGCCGGCAGGCGTGCTTGGATGCGCATGACTTTCACGGCTTGAATGAGAATTCGGCGGTTCTCAAGAAGAGGGCAATTAACGCGGCTAGAACATGAATTGTACGTCAAGTTGTGTAAAATTTGTAATTTAATGTGCAGAGTAATTGATTATCTCAACAACACGCCATGATTTAACATACTATAATCTGAAGAGTCGGCTCAATGAGCTTCCTTCGCTGTATATCGAGATGATACGACGTATAGTCAATATTCATCAATTTGACCCAACTTTGTGGCCATACTGCATGTATTTAATTTCCTTTTCATAGCTCACACCTAGATTATTGCTATTTCCCCAAGTTATACAATAAAATAAAGCGAAAATGCAAAGCAAGCACATCTCATTTCGTTGCAGGGTACCGAGAAAGCCCATTTCCTAATTTGGAAGCGCTAACATCGTCTCTCCAAAACCATGAGATCCCGTCGACTATTTTACATATTCTACGTCAGCGGTAACATTCTCCGCTCTCATTTAGTTTCATGTACCAAGATTAGATTTGAGATAGTCAAGGGCAATTCTCCGCCTTGGCGCCCCTTCAATACCAACTTGGAATTTTGGAAATTTAGTCTCAGTTAGGCGCATGGGCCTCTCCGATGTTGGTGATGATCCATGACGCAAGTACCGAAAGCGTCGATCTAGATAAAGTTTAACAGCACAATGAATCGGCAACGTAAAAGGCTGAAAGATTTCTCCATATAAGAAGCCAATATCTACTCTGCTGTTGTAGTCAGAATCATATGTAGAATAAGAAAGTCGATCTCTTTGAACATAGAAAGAGCAACAACCGCTTTCAAAATGAAGGAAAAGAACGAGGTCATCCAGGAGTTCAAGGAACTCGTCAACATGACGGCCAAGGAATTGAAGGACTGGCTAAAGGGCGACCAGTCTGAAGGCGCAGGATGGCCTAAAGAGGATGGGGGCGGAGAATCTGTTGGCCACGACAGCGGTCGACAGATTGTTGAGATTCTAGAGGCCAACTCGGAAAAGGATCCGGAAAGGTACACGGACGATCACATCACCCACATGAGAAAGGTCGTAGGCTACATGTACGTTTGGGCGCTTTACATCTCTGCTATTGCAGCATAACGACAAGGAAAGCTAATTGAAAGACGGCAGCAAACGGCACTTGGCTCAAGAAGAAAAGGCAAATAATAAAAAGCCCGTTGAGGAGGTCAAAAAGACCAAATCTTATGCATCGCTCAAGAACTGGGGCCATGATACCATCAAGAAGCGGGAGGCAAACGGAGGCGGCGCTGAAGCAGATGCCGAAGGCGAAGAGCAAGAGCAAGAGGAAGGGAAGGAAGACGAAGACGAAGAGGAAAGGGAAAAGGCAGGAGAAAAACGAAAAGCGCCAGATGACCAGTCTGGCACAAGCAAGAAGAGAGAAACAGAGGATGGCGCAGCGGCAGTAGACAATGATGAAAAGGAAAAGGACGATCAGGCTGAAGAAGATGAGGAAGACTCAAAGAAAGGAGGCCATCCGAATGGCAAAGGAGGAGGAAACGGAAAAGAAACAAAAGGTCCTGAAAAGGGAGATACAGTGAGCTGGAACTGGGGCCAAGGACAGCCTGAAGGGAAGGTCAAGGAGGTCAATCCTGGAGAGTGAGTCTGCCGCCATCGCCGAATCTATTATCTTGAGGCTAACTGTGTATAGGACGACTATTGAGACGAAGAAAGGAACCCAAGTATCGCGAAAGGGAGATGAAGATGATCCTGCCGTCGTCCTTGATACGGGAAAGTCGGAGGCGGTCAAGTTGAATCACGAACTCAACGAGACTGAGGATTAAGTTGACTGCTGTGTGTCAAACTAATATGAGAGTTGGGTATAATAAAACGAGTATGCGTCGCCACATGTAGCTGATTCAAGCTCATGCTAGTACTTGTTCAAACCGGGCAATAATCATATAAAATAATTGTCAATTGTGACTATCGATAGCTCAAAATATTTCCATGCGCCTGAAATTCTGCGTTCCGTAGGCATGATGGAAGCATCGTATCTACATGCAGGTCGATGAAGCTTAGAGATGGAGCACATGCACTTAAATCGAATCGAATCGATAGTGTCGATAGTTCCAGCTTTTGGGGCTTCCTCGGCTCAACCGCCCGTAGCGCCCACTCTAGCGATTGAGTCCAGTGGAGCTGCCCGGCGGAATACAGCGGGGTACAGCGGGGTCTGCAGCGCAGCAGTCGCATTCGGCTGACGATGAGTTTCTCGCCAGCCGGCTGTGCTGCTTATTCTTTTGACCTCTCGCTCCAACCGTCTGGCAAAGCTTTCCTCGTGGAGGCCCAGCTCTCGGCTGTTGTCAGAAACGGCGCCCTTTGCTGACCTCTGTCCTGTCCACCAGCGCCTGCTCCCCGGCACAGCATGCGTTTTGATTAGTGAAAGCCTCCCATCATGACGACTTGATCCATCGCCATCATGTAAGATTCGCAGCAAAATGGCGCTCCTCCGATTGTCGTCCGACTAAGAGAATGCTAATTCATGATCATCATGCAGGATCGAGCCTTCGATTCGACTGCGACGCGCAATCCACGCGGGCGATGCGCTGCTCGTGAAGCGCATCCTCAAATCCCACCCTTCGCTCCTCCACAACCCCGACACCTCTCCGGTTGGCCTCTCCAACTCCAACATGCACCTTGCCGCCTCGCTCGGCCACAAGCAAGTCTGCAAGGTGCTCCTCGAAGCCGGACACGAAGATCCATGCCCCGCCCTAAACGAGAACCACCAGACGGCCCTCATGCTTGCCTCTGGTGCTGGCCACACAGAAGTCGTCCACTTGCTGTGTGAGAACGACACGGGTTGTATTCTACGAAGAGACGTTCGCGGCCGAGATGCCGTCATGGAGGCCAGCGTGGGCGGCCACGACACTATACTACAGCTGCTGTTGACATATGTCCCTGGAGGACCCTACGAGGCGGTGCAAAGAGCCGATGCAGAGGGAAACACGGCTCTCCACTATGCAAGCGGCAATGGCAACTTGCTGGGCTTGCGGACTTTGCTCGCGGCCGGTGCAGACGTCGAAAGGCGCAACATTTGGAACTGGACGCCGGCCGCGTATAGCGCCACTGTGCAGGCCGAAGTGTACCTCAAGGGCTTGGTCTCAGAGGTTGGAAAGCTTCAGCAACAGCAGCAGAAGCGCAAGAAGGAGGTCGAGGTAGCGACCAAGAAGATGGCTGTTGGCACGGTGAGGATAGTTCGACAGGATAGCATTGATGGCGACCGACTTTATGACCTTTGATGTATGAGACGTTTCATACGTGGAAAGCGATATGCGTCTTCTTGTGAGATGACACCCAAGACAGATTTACAAGCTGGATTTATGGGCTATGGACTGCGATGAAGCCTTTTGTATTCTGACATGCTGTTTATTGTGTTTGCCCGATTGGGCTTGGAGTATGGAGCACAAAGCATGGAGCACAGCACAGAGGAGAGAGTAGATGGCCGTGATTTAAATATACTGATGCTTTCAATCTTTTCACCCCGGTCATGACATACGCTATTAGGCACTTACATGAACCAATTGTGATTAGTAGTGATACAGCTCGAAATGAATTCTCATCTCCCATTGGTTAGCAGTGCGCAGAGCTATTCAGTTACCTCCCTCCAGCTGGGGATCCAATCTTGGGACGGCCCGGACTTAAGCGCTACCAGCATCTACAGATTTCCGATGGCCGTAAAATGCGGTTTTCCTTGCAAGAAGCGCCTCCTAAGTCCAGCTCAAAATATTGTATATAATGCTTCAGTATTGTGTCGATGAAACAAAACAAAATGAAATCCAATAGCAAGAAACCAGCAATTCACACTGCGACGCCATGTCCATCATTCTCATCACCGGAGGAAACCGAGGCATCGGATTCGGCATCGCCCAAGCGATTGCAGGCCGTATGCCTTTGTCAACCATCATTCTGGGCTGCCGAAGACTTGAGGCTGGCTATGAGGCCATTGAAACGCTGCGAGGGCAGGGCGTCTCATCTCCGCTAGATGCGGTGCAGATTGATATCGAGGATATTCAGAGCATAACGGCGGCGGTCGAGGCTCTGGATAAGAAGTATGGAAGGCTAGATGGTACGTATAACACTTGAACGCTACAATTGTGAACTCGTCACTCACTTATTCTCTAATAGTGCTCATCAATAATGCTGCGAGCCTTCAGCTGCCTAAAACTGAGAATCTCGTTGAGCTCAAGGAGTGCTCCAACCTCAACTTCAACAACTGTGTTACATCCAACATCCTCGTGACCAAGGCATTTATCCCGCTTCTCCGGAAGAGTTCCTGGCCGAGAGTCATTATGAACTCTAGCGCTAGAGGGAGTCTCGGTCGTACAGCAAGCAGAGAGGTACCGATACCCCCCCTTTCCCCTAATTTCTATTAGGATCACCAAGGCGACTAACGTATCTGTATCCTCTTTGCTGTCCATACAGCTTCCACCCGTAGCTCTAATCGACTACTGCGTTTCCAAAGCTGCGCTGAACATGCTGACGCTGCACTATCAAATAACCGAAGATAACTACAAGGACGAAGGGGAGAAGGTTACATTCTGGAGCGTCAGTCCCGGCCATACGAAGACTGCATTCAATAATTACCGTGGCAAAAAAGATCCGGTCGATAGTGGTGAGGCGTTTGTGAGATTGCTGGAATCTGAAAAGGGCGCTATTGCTCCGGGCACGTTTTGGGAGTTTGAAGACGGGAAATTCCAGGAGGTTCCGTGGTAAGGCTTGTCTTGATGGTGCCGAGGATACCTATCATGTCATACTACCTAGACTATAAATGCATGTATGCATGTACATGATTGCTTTGGACTTTGGACATTGCTATTTGTAAACACGTCGGAAGAAATGTTCTCAAACCACCAATTTTATCAATTCAAATAGCATTCTTGATACACCATACTCAAGCAAAGAACAAAAGACATCATTTTGCTACAAGCAGCGGTGAAACTAATCCGCCATGCTTCCAGCTTGTCCATCAACATAACAAACTCTCTCTCATCACCGACGCCGCCGCGTATCCTCATCCAATCTGTGCCACCAAATGTCCGCTCGTGATTCACCACTAACTGAGCTGTCATCGTACAAGCCGCGCTCCAAAGCCATCAGAGTTTGCGCGCGTGCTTCCCTCCTCCATCTTCATCGGGGTGAATCAATGGCTACGCCCATAGGTACATAATCAACAGCTCTTGACGAGTCATTACGAGAAGACCGTTCTCCTGTCTCCAACTTTTACGCTTTTATAAGAGAGACATGACATCCATCTTTCTCATTCCAATTTCTTCTCGCGTTTGAAAGGAACAGTCCATTTTGTTTACCAATTTATCCCGGTTTATTTCTGGCCGTGCTCATCGGCCTCCCCATCCACCATCTCTATGCCCAACGGTCCTCGCGTGAACCGTAGGACGATCAACATCGAGGCCGGGGAGCTTCCGCCACCTGCCACCAAGCTCATCATCACCCAAATACTCAAAACCAGCCAGGACCCCCCGTTCTGGGCGTGGATCGTTGTCGGCGCCTTTTACGACAATCAGGATCGCATCATTTGGAGCACAGAGTTGTTTGCTGCCCACCTTGACATTCAGTTTGAGTCGGACGAAGAGCAAGATTCGGAAGAGGAAGCAGAAGGAGAGACAGACTTTGGATCTGATTCACCAACTGGTAAGCCAGCCATGCAATGATTGACGGTTTTTGATTTCGAATCACCCTCATCTCAGCCTTTTGCTTTTTTCAAGATATACATGTATCTACTTGGAGTAGCCTTGATTGACGCTAGCTTGCAAGTACAATCTCCTCCAGTTCGCCACTCTGAATCGCCCCAGCATCAGTCTCGGCCCTTTGAGACTTACAGCCGTACACTCAACGCAGACCAAGGCTATAATAACCGTACTCCGGCCTTTTCTCCATACAATTACAATTTCCACCCTCACTCTCACATCCATCCTCACACTTATCCCTACCCTCCTCCTCATTATTACACTCATCACGCCCTAAACCATCTGCAACCACCAACCTATATCAACCCGGCCTCTGTCTGGGATCCCACCATCTCTGGTGCCGTCCCCGGCCACTGGCAAGCCTCGTTCGATCCCACCGTCCAACGCTGGGTCCATACCTGGCAGCCCCAGTCTTCTGCCCCCTTCTTCTGAGCCCAACCCCACCATGTCCGGAGGCTGGAACCCCATCACCGGCCGGGACTCGGGATCCGGCCGCCCCGCCTTCTCTCCGTACGGAGCCCCCCAGCCGGTCCAAGGCCAAGCATACATCCCCCATGCTGGCGGTCCAGGCTACAACTTTGGTACAGTGCCTCAATACGCCTCGTGGCCCAACACGGCTTACGGATACTATCCTACAGGCGCCGCCCAAGGCTTCCCGCAGTATGGCGGCATGCATGCCCAGGGAGCCTATCCCGGCTTCCAAGCTCCACAGACATTTGCCTACCAGCCCAACGGAACAGGCAATCTCCTCCCCCGTCAACCACAGCCGTATCCCAACATTGATCCTACCATGCCGGCTGCCCAAATGACAAACACCACCGGCGGCACGGGCTGCGAGCCGGGCTACAACTACTTCTTCCCCGCAGAACACACCAAAGCCCACGTCTTCAAGACCAACACCCCCCATGGCAGCTCCCCCCCACAGCACAAATCCCCTTCAAAGCGGCGCATATACCGTGCAACACCACCATGGCGGAGCTGCTCAAGGGATTCGGCTGCACGAATCCGACGCCGAAAAAGAACAAGTGCTTCGAGGTTGTGAGCGGAGGTGGAGGAAAGTGGTACAAGGGGCTGGAGGTGAATGGCGCAGACAAGGATATGCTGAAGAAGACGATTAAAGATGTGGGATGGGATTCTACGCGGACGGGCAATCCGAATGAGAAGCCGGTGGTTTGTCTGTGGTTTTGCAAGGACTAGGTAGATGTATGATTTGTTGAAATCCCCTTGGCTGGAGGCAATTTTTCTTGGTATTCGATGGTGCTCCCACGAGTTATCTTTTCAATGGATCATTAATGCATCGTTGTTTAATATAGTAATAAACGGACTTTTACAGACCTTTATCTTTCGGCGTTTCCTGTGATGACACACGATAGATTTCGAAAGAGGAGTGGACAGGGGCTACACATACCTTGAGGCGGCGTGCCTGCCATGCTGTTTTCGCATTCTACGTCTCATCAACATTCTTTATTTCTCATTCACTTGATGAATTGCAGCAAGGCGTGGGACGCGGAGCCGTACTCCCGCCCAGAGATCGAGCGTGTGCGCGACTAGGTGGGTTTCCTCGCCCGTGGTAGAGGAGAGACACGTGTGATTTCGGTAGATGGGGTGAATGTGCTTGCAACGGGCAAGCTCTGGCGGAAGGTTATAAAGGAGATTTTCGAAGCTGAATTCTCAGATCTGAAGCTCGAGCACCAGCTTGTCGACAGTGCGGCAGTTGGCCTGAGCAAAAGTGGCAACAGAAAATCCTCTAGATTCGGGTTTTCTATCAACGAGTCCACTCATCAGAATATAGCACTAGTAGCAACAGCAGTGGCAGCAACAGCAGTAGCCCATGCTATAACTGGAGTGCCAGATAATAGAACTGGGATGCTGGATAACTTTCCCCCAAGTCTGAGAGTAAGGGGCTTACCACTTCATATTCGCGCCTATTCAGGTTCGTCACGCTAGAAGTTGATGAGCGTGAATGTTCGAATCTCACCCAGACACTCAAACTCGAACGATAAATTTTCATGATGGTCTAACAAGTCATGGATTACTTGAGCAAGAGCTAAAGCGATATTGACTTGGTAACGTACAAGGCATGATATCCTATCGGCAACCTCGATGTGTTCATCCAACTCCCACTAAACCATTGCCTGAGTGGATATTTGGTCTTCGCCAAAGTGTATTTAACGTTTGAAGAATAGAAATACCCTTTTAAACACTGTTCCGCCGATACCACAGGTGAGGCACATTGATGGAGGGACGCTGTTGCCTTATTAATGGCTAATATCCACGTTGTACATATCTCATGGAAAAGCACTGGTAACGAAGATTCTTCGATTGCTGACCAACTTGACTAGGTCTGCCGCTGCGATTTCAATTAGGTATGCTTTGAGTGTTTGCCTTTTTACTCTAAGCGGAAGACAAATTCCACGATGATGAAATCACTAGGAAGAACGACCTTTTCCAGCCAGGCGGTCTTGCCCCCAAGACCAGCAATATTGGTAATTATGACATTCTTTCCGGAGCAGGCGTTTTGGCTCTCCCCTGCGCGACATATTGGAGTTTAGATGGGACATTTCAGATTCTTGGGAGAGTGCTTGTGTGATGAAAGAAAGTCTGTGTTGTCAATGGCTCCTGGATTACTATTGTCGCTAGTTTCGAGAAACAGCTGGTGCTATGAGATCCTGGAGTGCTGCGTGTGCGGCTCAATGTTTTGTCGAAAAGTTAATCAATTGAGGTGTGATATTTTCAAGAGAGTAAAAGGCGTTGGCTAGCCTTTTAGAGAACTGCTTTGGAGTATGAAAAGAGTTTAACATCCCATCTAATTCAGTCTTTGGTCCTTAGTGCATCGGACAATGCGTGAGCCTACCTAGGTAGTTTATGAAATTTTTACAATACCAATTACATGGTTCGCTGGTACGAGGTTTTTATGGCACATGCAGTCATCAATTGCTATAAGAAGGGAAATGTTATCTAGAAGACCAGCTCTACTATCCAATGCATCTAATAGCACAGTCAATCTGCATATAAAGTTATATTAACGCTTAAAAGTCGCAGAAATAGCAGCTGGGTGCTGGACTGCTTTACCCTATAAGGAATATAACCAAATTGAATTTGTAATATCCTTCATAATTTTGATACATTGGAGACTAGAAATTGTCGTTCACATAAATGCCTACATCGAAGCCAAGCCTGCGCAAAGTTATTCTTAATTTGTGTGAGTTACAACGTCTCGGCCATCATGTCCATTAACGCTTAGTGTCAACGTGATATATAGTTCTTTACTTGAAATCATATCGAAATTTTTAGTGTACCGGTCTCTCTTTTAACCGCGCAATCAGTGCTACCTCTGTACCTTTGGGGAATTTGAATACGACTTTCTTTGCCATGTTTGAAAGGGTTTTGCAAACACTTTGCAATTAGCAACATGATGGTGATACGTCAACAAGCGTGCAAATGACATTGACGCCCCTACACAAACACGTTGATAAAGTGTGAATAAGTTTATAACAGAGTACAAGTGAAATAGTCTACGTGTTGCCTACGCATTCTCATATTTCAAGTGCCAACGGCAGTCGAAGTTTGTGAAATACAAAGCTACACGTCATTGTTTGCTCATCCGTAATTACACTAGCTGCCTACATATATTTCATGTTGATTCCATGAAAACCAACCACTCAGTCGAATCAAAAGCCTGTAGCTATGTTTAAACCTGAGAAATCTGCAAATGGATCATGGAAATGGCTCTAATCGTAGGACGAGAGAATCCAAAGACTTGTCGCCACATGAGCCATGCATATAATCCTCCGGCTTCGCAATCGTGTAATGTTTCGCAGAAACGCCCGAATGCTCAGCTACGATTACTCTCGGATTAGCGATGCTTGCCATGGGAGATTTCCATATGAGGGGATTATGTCCGGAGGAAGAGGCCCAGACCGCCTGCAAGCCAAGGTATATAACTTGGATGCCTAAAAGCTATATCCAATAGCTCAACACCATGGCGGTTTCATTGCAGGATAGCATGATCCGAGTACTCGGGGCTGGATCTCCGGCATCATACTTGATACTCCATACGTTCTTAGCTCCAGCAAGCCTCGTGGGGGGGCGTGACATTGCCGAGCAGTTCCATTCATGATACAAGCGTGATCCATGCGGGCGGTGTACTATTTTCAGTCCTCGTCCGTAGCTCACATGCTCGTGTCCATGATGGCTTTTTCATAGCAGGCATCAGCATTATCACAGCTGCCACTGGTCAAGATTAGATCCCATGTGCGGGTCTTGTTTATGCCCCCCGGCTCGGGCAAGGATAGAACGTGGAGCGGAATGGCTTTGAAAGCGGGTGGTCTAATGCCAAGCTAGCGACATGGTGTGTGGAGATTGACAAGACGGTTCAGAAAGGGTGGCGTTTGAGGGCTGAGGCACTTGGCATGGCCAGTTGGAGGTGGCGTATCGAGATATTCACACTCATTCGCTGGAGAAGCTCGAACATTATGAGAAGCATTTTCACAAAAGGGAAACTTGAAGCATACACGTGCTAGTCTGAGTGAATAAATGAAGACTCACATAATTACGCTAGAAATCGACTAGCCATGGCCATTTTCAATCGTGGTATTGATGTTGGACGCGGTGAGGCCGAAAGCTTGGCTTGTATGTAATCAAATATTTCCACCCTTGGTATCTTTAGTCTGGCCAAGGAGGCTGGGCGGTAAGCTCCGACTAGTGATGGGTATTATTGGAAATGGAGACTGCAAACGATGGCAACAGAGTCGAGTTCCTGAGCATTTGCTTCAGTATGCGCTGCCAATTATGATTTGCAGACTGAACGCTACTCTGCCCCGACTTGGAGTTATCAGGCCCTTATCTCTGCATTTTTGAATCGTAGATTCGACCCATCAGCCATGCTGCAGCCATGAATGTCTCAGCATTCTCAGCTTGACTTGTTTGGATAAGATCTACCAATACAACGCCGAATATCAAACAGTAGATTGCTGTAGTTAAAGCGGTGGTCCACCTGGACGGAGAGATGTGGAGACGTGAGAGTACAGAGTACAAGAGAGAATGAAAGCTTGGCTCGGTCTATATGGAAGCAATAATTCCAGACCTGTAGTCTATCCATCACGTGTTATGGATGCATGACTCTCGCAGCTGGGACTACCTTGTCTGATGGCGGTCCCAAACTTTGGTATCAGCCGTCATTGGCTTCCTAGCTGCGAGTGAGGATTTTGTATCCTTGATGTTGATTGACTTTGCTGTAGCAGTACTTGAGTGTGTAGCGCTGCAAATCATGTGTCAGTACGCGTACTCTCTGTTGGCTCATGTCCATATTCTTGCAAGTAGGTATTTTTGACTCGTATTCGACTGTAACAAGACTTGGGGACCTCGTTCGCCATTCTCCGCCCATTGGCAAGCATCTGCTGCTGAGCTAGCCCAGAGGGGATAAAAGCGGAATTTCGGTTTTGCTGATTGACAGGCTATTTCTTGCTCTCACTTCTGGCAATGATCAGGCAGCAGAATTAATTTTGTGGGAGCAGATTAATGGATCATCCCCACCATGTTGTTTTACTAGCAGCTGAAGAGTACCTCGATGATCAGCAGATGTCAGCGCGTATACGAAGTACTTGCAGCGTTGGACGGCCCTTTTGACTGCTCAGACCTCGGCGTGATTAATTGAGATGCAGTCTTCCGTCAATACTCGCTCTGTGTACGGAGTCAAGAAGAAGTTCTGCATTCGGACATATTCGTCCAAGTCAAGGCCTGGTCTGGTGCCACGCTAGGCAGGAAGAGGAGCGCGCTTGGATTCTGCATGCCCGAGAGCCGTTAATACTTGGTAAGAGAGTGAGGCGACGGCTGATTTCTGAAGGCTGCGAGGACTACATGGTAGCATCGTCTATAGCAGCAGCCACCGGCCATGGCGTGAGCATTGGCGCGCGGGATGCGTTCGCAAGTGGATGCTGATAGTGCCGCGGCCCCAGCCTATTTCTTCGCATGCCGGCCGCTAGTGGGCGGTATAACCCCGAAAGCATCCAGTCAGCATGTGAGGAATTCTGTTGCCTGTTTCTCGCTGCGCATCCCGGGCTGGCGATCCATACTGGGTGCTGCAGTGGCGCTCAATTTTCCACCTGTGGCCTGTGGTACCGGCTCCTGGTACGGTGTGGCAGTGGCATTGCAGGTTCCTCGGCTCGGTGCGAGTGCCTCTTCGTGGCCAAACCTGGTCCAGGTTCGGAGCATTCGATGCTGTGGATGTTAGTTTGCCGTCCTTGATCTTAGCGAGCGCCAACATTGGCTGTGGCGAATTGGCGCCGGCAGGCCATGCGGATGCCGTAGATGAGGAGAAAACCTTGCTCAGATCTCGAGGTTCTAGGCCGTGGAAGGAGGGCGTGGTCCGATGCTTTCGACGGACAGTCGCATCCGGCGTTGGAAAGGAAGAGATTAGCTGAGATGCAGCGCATGGAGGGGTTCGCAGAAGGGTACTCGGTACGTACATGTACCCAGCACATGCACTCAGCCTGTGCCTTGGCTGACGCAGATCTTGTCTCGTTGCCTCAGCTGCTCGCCCAGATAATGAGCGAATTATAGCCGAACATGGCCTTGCTGGCCTCTATTGCTGCTGGTAATGGCAAACACGCCGGCGCTATTATTCACCGTCTGGAGCACCTGGAATGCCGATCTGCACAAGTAGCACACGCAGAATAAGCAGAGCAGGGCGTGGGCATCTCTCAGCGATTGCACGGACGCTTGCAGGGCCGCCCTGGGAAAAAGATTCGGCAGCTGCTTGCGCCTACGTCAGGGGACGCCTGGCGTGCCTCCAGGGGCCAATTACAGCGCTGGGCAGGGGGCTCGGCGCTAGGCCCACAGTGGCCAAACAACGGGTTTGTGATTTCCACTTTCAACCTCGAGTCTAAGACATACCGTCAAGACGAAAGCAGCAGTGGCTTGCTTTTGCTTTCCCATGGGGAACTGGAGCTGCTCCTCTCCTGTCTGGGGTGCGGGGATGATTCCCCGTCTGGAGAAACAAGAGGGTCAATCTCCTTCGGAGGTGGCTTGCTCTGGGGGAAGCGAGATTCGCTCTGTGGCTTGCCGGCTGGAGCGTCTCGACTCTACAGGCTGACTGAATCCGGAGATGATCTCTGCTTGGCCGATACGCGGTATGTAGCATCTGCTTGCTGCTCTGCTTGCTACTTTATTGCAGCTGGTAACTGACTGGCGTGTGGTAGCACCGACGAGCACCATCCTGATCCCTTGGCAGCGCACAGATGGTGCTGCTTGGCCGAATGCATGAGTCGCCGCGGCTGTCTTCCACGCTTCTCAAGACGTTTCTGCGCCCAAGGTCCACCTCCATCAATGTCAGCCGAGCTATGCAACTGGACTAGCCCGTCTGTCTATCTTCCAGCCAAGAGTGGGCCGGACTAGGATAGGCCTCAAGCCATGCTGCTCGACTTACATGCACGAGTTGCTGGATTGTGTTACCGCTACGCCTCCCAGGCCATGGGCTCATGGCTTTTGGACTGTGGAGAGACAAACCACGCGACGAGCTTCAAATAGAGCCATTGTTCTCCGTCTCCGGACTCCAGTTTTTCGTCTCTTCCCCAGACTCCAGGCTCGGCTCAGGACAAACAAGTATATTAGTCCTCGCCTCCCGTCGTCTTGACATTCTTTGTCTCGACTTCTTCAGCCCAGAAGCAGCATCACTCTTTGCCTTTCTCATTTGCATTGATCGAGGTCAGAAGAGCAAGTCAGCTGCGGACAATTCCTCTGCCCATCATGGCGGAAATATAGTCAGTATACCTGCATACCCATTGGCATGTCTTCTTCTTTCATCAAGCTATTTTGCTAACCTGCTTGGTTGATACAGCAATCACCCAGAGTCCAAGGGTGCTCACGACGCATCCATGGAGAAGGGAGTCACCTACACCGAAGAAGAGGAGTATGCCCAGAATCTCCAGGCCAAGATTCGCAACCCGCTCAAGGGCATTCCTCGGGAACAGCTCATGACCGATGTCGAGTCCTTTGCGTCTCGTCACGGGCTCTCAGAGCACACCCTCCTGCTCAAGAAGGGCGCGCTTATTGCCCAAAACCCCGCCGAAGCACACAACATTGATGGTGATGAGAGGCTCACCCCACATGAATTGAACATTCTGGAGCGTGAAGTGACACACAAGTGGCACATGCCCGCAAGACTCTTCATCACCATCGCGACATGCTCCATTGGTGCCGCCGTTCAAGGTTGGGACCAGACTGGCAGCAACGGTGCCACCATCTTCTGGCCCGACGTGTATGGTATTGGTGACCAAACTATCACTCGCAACGCTATTCTCGTCGGTCTCATCAACGCCGCTCCCTACATTGGCAGCGCGTGCGTATTGCCTTTTCAAGTCCATCCATTGGCGCACTCTTGACTAATTGCCTCTTAGTTTCATCGGTTGCTGGCTCTCTGACCCCATCAACAACCACTTCGGTCGCCGTGGTGTCATCTTCTTCGCCGCTCACTTCTGTATCTGGCCCGTTATTGGTTCCGCCTTCTGTCATTCCTGGCAACAGCAGCTTGCCTGTAGATTGCTCATGGGCATTGGTATGGGCGCAAAGGCCTCTACTGTCCCCATCTATGCTGCAGAGAATGCCCCAGCTTCCATCAGAGGTGCTTTGGTCATGTCATGGCGTAAGTTTCTCTTCGGGTTCGTGCGCTAAAGCGTCTCAGCTAACGGAATCTCTAGAAATGTGGACTGCTTTTGGTATCTTGCTTGGAAGCGCCTTCAACTTGGCTGTCTATCACGTAAAAGACATCAACTGGCGACTCATGCTTGGCGCTCCTTTCATTCCCGCTGTCCCTCTGGTTGCCCTCATCTACTTCTGCCCCGAGTCACCTCGTTGGTACATGAAAAAGGGTCGCTATGCCGATGCCTGGAAGTCTCTCGTTGTCCTTCGAAACGACCCAATCCAGGTTGCCCGAGACATTTACTACATCTCTGCCCAGCTGGATATCGAGAAGGAGCTCATTGGAAAGACAAACTACATCACCCGATTCACTCAGCTCTTCACTGTCCCCCGTATTCGCCGTGCCAACTTGGCTGCTTTTACCGTCATGATTGCCCAGCAGATGTGCGGCATCAACATCATCGCATTCTACTCGACCACCGTCTTTGTCAACGCTGGCTTCACTCAATTCCGGGCTCTCATTGGCTCATTTGGATTCGGTCTTGTCAACTGGATCTTTGCCTTCCCTGCTTTCTGGACTATTGATACCGTAAGTTTTGCAATTGTATGATACAAGTCGCTAGTGATATATACTAACAATCCTACAGTTTGGTCGCCGAAGCCTGCTGCTCTTCACCTTCCCTCAGATGTTCTGGACTCTCTTGGCTGCTGGTCTCTGCACCTTGATCTCTGATAGCCATGAGACGGCCCGAACCGGCCTTGTCAGCCTTTTCGTCTTCCTCTTTGGAGCCTTCTACTCGCCCGGAGAAGGCCCCGTTCCTTTCACCTACAGTGCTGAAGTGTACCCTCTGTCCCACCGTGAGACTGGTATGGGTTTCGCCGTCGCCACCTGCTTGTTCTGGGCTGCCGTCTTGGGAACTTCATTCCCCTTCCTGCTCGAGCGTCTCCAGACCGTTGGTGCCTTCGGTCTCTACGCTGGCTTCAACGTTGTCGCTTTCATCATGATCTTCCTCTGGGTTCCCGAGACCATGCAGCGCACTCTCGAGGAGCTTGACTATGTCTTTGCTGTTCCCGTCCGCACCTTTATGAAGTACCAGATCACCGTTGCTCTGCCCTGGTGGTTCAAGAAGTACGTCTTCTTCCAGTGGAGCGCGACCAAGCCTCCTCTGTACGAGTTCGACGCTGTCGCCTCTGATCTACGCAGAGCGTCTATCCACCAGGCTACCGTAGCATCATCGGATGATGAGAGCAAGCGAGCCTACTAAGTATAAAAAGAATCTATATCAAGATGTGTTACGACTATGTTTGGTTTTAGGGATGATTGTTGCATTTGAGTATATTATTTGTTGGTTATTGTGTGGATAGGCAATGCGCCGTTGGGAATTGATACCCTTTCCTTCATTATGAAATGATATAAGGAGATAATATAAGGAATATACGAGTTTCTACGCTCTGAATCATGTTCGCTTTATGCTGTATATGTGATCTATCCGGAGTTTCTGTTTCTAAAAATATCCTCGTACAAAAAGTCAAAGCAGCTATTCCTATCTCTGCATGCGAACGTAATCGGGCGTCTGTAAGGTTTTATAAGGATTCCATTACACACTGCTTGCCACTAGCCGAGGCTGGCGGGCAGCAATTTTCGAATTCCCATGTGACAGGACGGCTAGAGTGTATAGCCAAGAATCCTTACGGCTAACTATTTTGTGGCATTATATGATGTGTGGTAGCTCTCGTGTAGAGAATGTAGGCTGAACAGTTCAATTTGTCAGGCCAAACAGCTGATGAGGGCGCTTGCTTTGGACTTGGTATTATTGATCGACAAATGGGCGTTCTCCGATGGCTTGGATGCACTAAGAATACGTGTAATCGGTCAAGTAATTAATATGGGGTCTACTTGGAGGTCACTTGCATGATGCAGATACGGGAAATGCTACGGTCTTGATAGAATTCAGTATTCGTCATGGGAAATCTCATAGAGATGTATATATGCCGTGTCTATGCATCATTTACATGCAATGCTATCTGTTATCAACGACAGACACGTCCAACCATCTGTTTTAAAATCAAATCAACCATCCTCCAAAGCAGTCGTGAGATTTACACTGCATGAGCTAAAAACCACGGAGTTCGGAATGCTCCATATTACACACTCCGTTGGGGTCGCAAGGGGATCGGAGATCCACAAAATCGGATGCTTGGCCAAATGCGAGCATGAAATAACGGTCGTGTCGCCTATCTCATGCATTTGCCCATGTCCCTTTGTTTTTCCATCTCTCTCTTTTTGTTCCTTCAAAGAGGGGCCGCTTTGAATCTCTTTGGAAAGATCAGCTAACCCGCCTCGTCTCAGCTTTGGACGTAATAGCTGGGATTACGCTGTGGCGTAACGTTTACGGATAGCTGGACCAAAACATTGTCAGCATTCTATTTCTGCTTTCCAGCCATACAGACGTTTCAAATTTCAAGCATAATCGCCAACATGCCCGTATACTGACTAGCCAGCAAGCCACGTTGTTAAAAAAAAAAACCAGTCTTGAGCCGTGGCGCATTTCTCTAGCCATGGCTCTAGCTGACGATGGCAAAGACGACGATGCTGTTGGGCAGCTTGCCGCAGTCGATGTGGAGAAGGCGGAGCTTGGAAGCACAACGGACGCATCTACAGACGTGCCCCTAACCCACAACAAGCTCGACCAGAGCCGCTTCTCCATCGCCAACGCGGTGAATCTGTCTCTCGACGATGTCGAGCCCACTGATGTGCAGATCCGGGGACTGACCATTGCCGTCGATACTTCTCCTTCATGGCTGGACCCTTCTACCTATCCCGAGCTGTTCTCTGCCAAGTTGAAGGCTGCACCACGCATCAAGACACTCTTGCATTCGGTTGATGCTAGCTTGAAGCCCGGGACACTGACTGCCATCATAGGCGGCAGTGGTTCCGGCAAGACTACGCTGCTCAATAATCTCGCTGAGAGAGTTGTCAGCTCGAGACTCAGTCAACAGGGGCTCGCAACGTTTAATGGCCGGGTGGGCGTGAACAGTGTTCGACATGCCTATGTGATGCAGCAAGATATCCTATTGCCGACTCTGACAGTTCGGGAGACGTTGAGATACTCAGCTGACCTTCGACTCCCATCCTCGACTAGTGCTGAAGACCGCGAGAGAGTCGTCGAGGAGGTCATTCGTGAGCTAGGCCTCAAAGAATGCGCAAACACTCGCATAGGAAACAGCCAACACCGAGGATGCTCCGGAGGCGAAAAGAGACGTGTGAGCATTGGTGTTCAGCTCCTGGCAAACCCATCCGTGCTCTTCCTCGACGAACCAACCACCGGCCTCGACGCAACGAGTGCGTTCCAGCTCGTACGAACTCTCAAATCACTGGCGCAAAAGGGCAGAACCGTCATCACCACAATCCACCAGCCCCGATCGGAAATCTGGGACCTGTTCGACAACCTCGTCATCTTGTCCAAGGGCAGTCCCGTCTTCTCAGGCCCCGTCTCGGAATGCCTCCCCTGGTTCAAGGAGCTTGGATACCAACTACCGCTGTTCGTCAACCCGGCAGAATTCGTCATCGACATTGCTGCCGTGGACAATCGCACCACTGAACTAGAAGAAGAAACCTCTACCCGCCTCGAGAGATTGAAAGCGGCATGGAAGATTGAAAGCGAAAGTCGTTTTCCACCTATACAGGACATTGCTGTGATGGGAAAACGCAAGAAGCGCTCGCAGGCGGCGACGCATGCAGGCTTCTTCCGCCAAGTGCGAATTCTAACAGACCGGACTCTGAAAGTCACATACCGGGATCCCCTCGGCATGACGGCCTCTCTGGTGGAGGCTGTCATAATGGGAGTTGTGATTGGGTACTTGTTTTTCAACCTTGGCCGTGATCAGGCTGGCATCCGATCCCGCGAAGGTCTCCTCTACATCGCAACCGGTCTTCAGGGCTACTTGATTCTCATGTTTGAAACGTATCGCTTGACCATCGACATGCCAACATTTGACCGCGAGTCATCAGAGCACTGCGTCGATGCTGTACCTTACATCTTGTCCCGGCGCTTGGCTCGTCTCATCACAGAAGATTTTCCCGTGCCGTTCTTGTTTTCCCTCATCCTGTATTTCATGGCTGGGTTCGATCACAATGCCGCAAAGTTCTTCACCTTTTTCAGTATTGGCTTTGTCAACCATTACGTTTGCGTCATGTGTGCTTTCACATGCGTAGTGGCGGTGAGGCACTTCCCAGGGGCGAGTTTGATTGCCAATTTTGCTTTTACAATGCAGAGTTTAGCATGCGGAATGTTCATACAGAGCAATACTATTCCGGTTTATGTTCGATGGCTGAAATGGATTACTTGGTCGGTGAGTGTTTTTCTTCCTTCGCCCTTGTGCGTATGTGAGGAAAGTTGGACTAATGATGGCATGATAGTTTTATACCTTTGGAGCCTACTGTGGAAATGAGTTTCAAGGCAGCTTTTATGACTGCCCTGAGTCGGGTGGCCCTTCAAACCCTGCCTGTCTTCAGTATACTGGAGAGTTCATCATGTCTTCACTTGGTTTCCCCAGAAACTGGGTTGCCCGTCCTATTGTCTGCCTTGCATCCTTTGTCGTCTTTTTCTTCATCTTGTCAGCCATTGGGCTGCATTATATCAAAGTCGAAATGACCATTGCTCGATCGCGAGTTTCAGATACAGATTTGTCAGCCGGAAAAGAGAAGATGACAGCACGATCCATCGCAGAAGTTCGAGCCATCGATGTTGAGCTGGAGAATTTCTCTCTAGATCTCGATAAACGAGCCTTGAATGGCAAGAAGTTGCCGCGAAAGAATATACTCAAGCCAATCAATGTGAATTTTCAGGCTGGTACACTGAATATCATCATGGGGCCGTCTGGCAGTGGGAAAACATCGCTGCTCAATTCAATGGCGCTGCGACTGCGCAACTCGATTGGCACTCACTACCGCCCATCTGGGAAAATGTCCTTCAACGGTGCAGTTCCGTCCGCTTCGGTTGTTCGATCGGTGTGCTCATACGTCTGCCAAGACGACGATGCTCTTCTGCCTTCGTTGACGGTTCGTGAGACACTGCGCTTTTCAGCTGCACTGCGGTTGCCATCTTTTATGAGCAAACAAGAAAAATACCAACGCGCCGAAGAGGTGCTCATGAAGATGGGCTTGAAAGACTGTGCGGATAATATGATAGGCAATGATTTGGTCAAAGGCATCTCGGGAGGAGAGAAGCGACGAGTATCCATTGCTGTGCAAGTCCTCACTGACCCTCGAGTACTTCTCCTTGACGAACCAACATCTGGATTGGACGCTTTCACCGCAAGCTCGATAATGGAAGTTCTTCAAGGCCTTGCGAATGAAGGTAGAACGCTCATCCTGACTATTCATCAACCTCGATCGGACTTGTTCAGGCACTTTGGCAATGTATTGCTGCTTGCCCGTGGCGGCTCCCCAGCCTATGCTGGTCCTGCCAAAGATATGCTTAATTACTTTAGCAAACAGGGGTATCAGTGTCCCCAGCATTCAAATCCAGCTGATTTTGCCCTGGATATGATTACCGTCGACCTGCAGCGAGATGACAGAGAGGCAGAGAGCAGGGAGCGAGTGGGAAAACTCATCGAGCACTGGAAGAAGCATTCATCCGAGGCAGACGTGTCTCGACTTCCGGGGATTGTTGAAACAGATGAGATGGACGAAAAGAAGACGTCTCATGAAGATGTCAATGTAGTACCGTCGAAAGAGTCCGAACCTCGACGCAAATCCTTCAACAAAGCCAACCTTTCAACGCCAGCAGAACTCGGCGCCCTCGTCCATGAGCCGACTTCTCTCGCCACCGCCTTGCCTCTACTCCTACATCGTGCCGCCATTAACACGCGCCGCCAACCCCAGCTCATCATGGCCCGTACGATGCAAGTGGTTGGATTGGCCATCATCTTCGCCCTCTTCTTTGCGCCGTTGCACCACGACTACTATGCCGTGCAGAACTGGATGGGCTACATACAGGAAGTCGGCGCCTTTTATTTCGTCGGGATGCTGCAGAATGTGGCCATCTATCCAACCGAGCGAGATGTCTTTTATCGAGAAGACGACGACGGAGTATATGGCGTCGATGCATTCCTGCTCTCGTACACAATCCTCGAGGTTCCCTTTGAGATTCTCAGCTGCTTGGTTTTCGGCATCCTGATGTGTCTCGCCGTCGGCCTTCCCAGGACAGCAACCATGTACTTTGTCTCAGTGTTTGGCTGTTTCGGCATCGTCTCATGCGGCGAAAGCCTCGGCATCATGTTCAACACCGTCGTCAGCCACATCGGCTTTGCGGTCAACATCATGGGCATGTTCCTCTCCATTGCCAACGCCATGGCCGGCATCCTTTCCATCGACGCTCCAAAGGCCTTCAAGGCGCTCAACTACCTCTCGCCGATCCGGTATTCGCTGCGCGCCATCGCTCCCTACGCCCTGCGCAACGAGAAGTTCTACTGCAAGCCGGAGCAGCTACTCGCAGATGGCACGTGTCCGATTGAAACGGGTAAGCAGGTACTGCAGCTGTATGATTTCGACGACAATCCGGTGGTGAATGTGGCAGCTTTGGCGGGATGTGTCGTTGTGTATCGGCTGCTGGCCTGGCTTTTGTTGAAGTTGGCGAGGGCACGATGGGGCAGCTCCAAGAAGTAGAGAGATGTGCAACTCAATTCCGTTTCAATGTATGCATTTTGAAGCAGTCACGTAGCACAATCTAGATCAATTACTGTAAATAAATCCAAATTGATATCCGTATACCCGCAAACATGCACGTCTTGGCATCTCGTATCGATACAGGCCCATCTTTAATCCGCCGTCAAATACTTACTTCCCGCCGCCTGTCCCGTCAGCAAGATTCAAATCGCACTTGCGTTGATCCAACGTTATCCTTTTGAAAATATTTATAACAAATATTACATTCCAGCGTCCATCGTCTCTCAGCCACTGCGTCTAGCAAGAATCGCATCATCGTACTGCCATGTTACTGGCTGACGTCACGTCCGCCTAGACCGGCCTCAGCGAATGACCATCCAGAACTCGCCTCCCTTGCGTCTCTGCAACAAAGTTCGGTCAGGCTTCAACTTGATCTTTGGTAAAAATGTCTCAAGGCGTATTTAGTGCGCAATGTGCACATATGTATGTAGAGTTCTGCGCTCTTTAGATGGTTCATTAATCATATATTATTTCTACCTCAACATTACACTCCAAAAACAAAATGTCAGCAATTAACGTTGCGCCATGAAATGATTATGCCCCAAGGTAAAAGATGCCCAGAACGCCCGCCTGCACCGAAACATGCCATCTATCTCTAGCCATCCATGCATATATCATATTCTTCGTCTTTCAAAATGCCTTGACAAAATCATAGAATCGTCTTCATATCGTTTAAAAAATTCTCTTCTCAGTGATGGACTCCCCAAACGGCTTGCCCTCGACAAAGCCATCGCCGGGAGCTGTCAGATCAAACACCTTGCGACCACGAAGCCAAGTCTCCATGACGCGACCGGTAAACTCATGGCCCTGCCAAGGTGAACAGCGGTTCTTCCAACGCATGTCGCCCTGAGTAAAAGTCCAGGTGTGGGCGTCGTCGAAAACACAAATATCAGCGTCCATGCCGACCTTCAGAGCGCCCTTGCGATGGGACAGACCGACCTGCTCGGCGGTGGCTTGGCAGCAGAGGCGGACCATGTCTGTAATGGTTGGCGCCTTGGAAGATTCGGAGCGCTTCTTGGCTGCGGTATGCAGAATAGGCAGACCAAGACCGACGGAAGAGATGCCGCCCCAAGCAGCGAAGAAGTCGCCACGGGCTATAGTCTTGACAGATGAAGCATCTTGGGGCCCATTAATGTCGACGGCAGAATCTGAATGAGGCATCGAAGGCCTCTCAAGGTGATCGGGGAGCAGCTTCAGCTGAGGAGTGCAAGGCGAGTGGTCGGATACGACGGTTCGGATGCAGGAGTCGTCGGCGACCAGCTCTTCCCACAGGCCATCTCGGTTGTTGGCCTCGCGGATGGGAGGGCAGCACTTGTGTCTCGTGTCGCCCTTTTCAATCTCCTCTGCCGAAAGTCCTAGGTAGTGGAAGCAAGTTTCGGCGGTGATGTTGATGCCTCTCTGGCGAGCCGCCTTGAGGATGGGAATCGCTTGCGTCGCCGACAAGTGTACAATGTGCAAGTGCAGCGATGGGGCGATATGGGCGTGCGCGAGGATTTCCTCAATGGCGTACGTTTCGAAAGAAGGCGGCCGGGACTCGAGGAATGTGCTGTAGGCGGTCAATTCGCCTTTGGGAGCGGCAGGAGGATCAGACGTCTGCACGGCATCTCCAACCGAGTCTGTAATGGGAGGAATCATCTCGGCGTGGAACATCAAAGTGGTCGGCTCGTCCTTGAGAGTCTCCATGGCCAGCGCGACATCTTTGGCCGACACGGCAGGAAACTCGTCAACGCCGGACTCGATGAGGAAGCCCTTGAATCCTCTGACGCCGGCCTCTACGAGTGGCTTCAACTCGTCTGAATTTCCGGGAATGACTCCGCCGTAGAAGCCTACATCTACCCAGCACTGGCCGCGGCTGGCCTTGAGCTTCTCCTCGAAACCGTGGAGAGTAGTTGTCGGCGGGATGGCATTGAGCGGCATATCAACGACGGTGGTGACGCCGCCGCTCGCGGCTGCTCGGGTGCCGGTCCAGAATCCCTCCCATTCGGTTCGGCCAGGCTCGTTCAGGTGGACGTGGGCATCCACGAGACCGGGCAGCAACAGCTTGGGAGAGTGGTCTACATAGGTAGCGCTGGGAGGGAAGGCCGAGGCAGGGACAATCTCTGGCACAATAGAGACAATCTTGCCGAGCTCGGGGGATACGCAAATGGTGGCCGGAGAGATGACGAGGGAGTTGTCCGGAAGCGTGAGGACTGCTCGCGTCGAGACGAGGACGTTGAGAGGCCCGACGTTGGAGGTATGAGAGACGGTCATGGTGACAACTACAGCCCGGGGGGGATCGTTCCGGGCTCGGCGGCTGTGGGCGTTGAGTGAGATGGGCTCTTTGGAGCGAGACACCGCTACTTCTAAGAGGCCTTCACGACGAGAAACAGTGACACGAGGCGCACAGCAAGAGTACGAATAACTTCACAGACTACTAGTGGAAGGGGGGAGGAAGGAAAACACGAAATAAGAAGAAAAAGAGCGAAGAGGAGAGGCAACCGCATCGTCGGCCGGGTCCGATGACACTCCTGAAGCAGCCTAGGCCATCTGGTGGATAGTGGCGGGCTGGCCTTATCTCAAGTCGATGATACGGGGCGAGCGGTAGATAAGGAGTGGCTAAGGCGCCGGAGATGTTGGAACTGCATCGCCTTAACCTGCAATTCTGGCTATATGAATCTACCAGCCAGCCAACTGCTAGCAGTTTCCTCCCAGAGCAGCTGCAAATTTTTCCACTCCATAGCGGCAAAACCAAAGTCAAAAGAAGAAAAATGAAGGGATTCGCAAAGTCCGAAGATCACTAACAAACCGAGAAAGATCAAGGGACAAAAAAAAAAAAAAAAAAAAAAAGGCCCACATCACCCTTATCGGTTTTGCCCGATGGAGACCCGAGATGGGATCGCATGGTCCTGAGTGGCAGACTGCGGTTGCGCGCGGCCAATCAGCATTCGATCGAGTAAGAGTTACTCGACCAGCACCAGCAATCACCAAAAGACTTCGGCGGAGTCGGGATTGACGATAAGCGAGAGGCACGGCTATCAAAGGCGTTATCAGCGGTGGAGTTCAGGGTCCGGATGTCGGGGCTTGCGCCACAGGAATAGCGGACGTGGCTGAGGGTCAGCTCGGGTTGGATGATTCGGATAAATGGGCTGTTGCCGTGATCACGGACGAGAAAAGAGGGGATTGCATGCTGTGATTCTCGCCTTTTCTTAACTTGGAGTAGCCGCGCCTATTATTAGTGCAGCCGGTGTAGCGCTGCGTATCCGACTCTGTTGTGCTACGTGAGAGTATAATTGACATAGCAGAGCAGCTTCATGCCAACAATCTGATGGCCATTTGTCCGATACAGCAGAGAATATACTTACTACTCATGTCACCTAACCTGTATCGTTTTGAAGCGCCGTGAAACAGCAGATATGCAAGACTTGGGCGTATTCACGTCGAGTCACGTATAAGCGCCGTGTCCCTCAACCGCGTCTGCAAATCGAGCCATATGTAAAACAAACACCCAACCACCCGCCGGCCATATGTCATCCGTCGTATAATCATCGAATCGTCTTCTAGCTCCCCCCTCTCTTGCTCGTCCGTTGCTCAAGATACGAGCATGTGAGACACGCTTGCAATGTTTCCCGGTCGAAAGCTCAAGGCCTGTCTGCGCATAAACCAGGCTCGATGTAAGGGAGATTATTGCAATAAGCCCCGCTCCAGCCATGTCTCAATAAAAAAGAAAAGAAAGAAGCATGTGAGGGAATTGCCCAGGGCATTATCCGAAAAAGCAGGCTGAGGCTGATTTGTTTGCTGCAGCTAAGTCACCACTACTGCCGCGCCATGCCAGCCTGATTCCCTGACTCACCAGCATCCATACATGCTCGGAGAGACTCAGAGATATTGGCGTGCTCTTTTCTGCTCAGGTTTTTTGCCCCCTATATGCATGTTTTACTCGAACCGGGTTACTGAAGCTGCTCGGGTGGCATCCTATTTGCTGCCCTCTTCTCCACACACTTCACGGCAGCGAGTGCTTTTGACATCTCCGGGTGAAGTGATATCACGCGCGAGAGACGTGCATTACTGAGCAATATAACATCGGTATACACTGATCATCTCTAATAGCGGTGTAGACGACTATTGAAAAGCCACGCATATGCAAATGTGCTAGGAACAGCTGCTATTGGTTGTCATCGGAGGCTGGACCTTGTATGCTTATTCTCTTGCGCCAGCTCCATCTACTCGCTACAAGAGTCTCAAGGAGAAGTCTACGTATGGATTATACACAATGAACTAGAACAGTCCTTTCAATAATCACTCCCCGGACAAACTGTCTGGCAGCCCGTGCTCCTGTCCAAAGGCAAGTCCTCCAAGTCATCTGTGTTCCAAGCTGTCACCGGAGAACGCTTTCATTGGCTGATAGAGAGGTCAACAACTTATACGTGACCACTATCAAGACGTAAATGAGGCTTGTCTAAGTGGACATGTCTCAAATCATCACATCTCTGACATGTGAACATGATGTGGAAGCAGAGTAGCTTCACAGTAGCATCTATCCTGCCTCAACTGAACTGTCTTAAGCTGAAGCGGTAGAGAGACTAATACTTTGCAGGATTTTATCCTGGTCTCTCAATACATTAGTGCCGCTGCAGCTCCCTTTTATTTTCTTTTTTCTGACTCTCATCGGCCGCTGAATGAGCCCGAGCCGACTTTGAAGCGCTGTCCATCGTTTCCTTCTTCCCTGGGTAGATTCATACCCATCAACTCGCAGACTCATCTAACAACATTCAGCTATTCTTTTATATCCCACTGACTCTAAGAGAGCCTGGCTGATTGATTGAATTGATCGAGGTGCTCCGGGCAGTTGTTTGCTATGTGAACTAGGTGAATATGCTTATATCACGTCAACTCAATATCCACCCTATCAATATGCCCGACTGTCTTGTGGGGATACCACTACTAATACTACTACTAATAGCAGCTATTGACCCTTGTCTTAGGTGCCTTCTGAGACAGGGACTCGACCACCCAGTCACGTTGTCTCTCATTTGCGTTTCATGCACTTTACATTGGCACTGCTGGATGACGTCTGACACAGTTGCTCTTTCATTACCCCTCCTGAAGTGCCTGATGGGCGGTTGCTACCTGTCCTGAGGATGAACCCAGCACAATCTATTCTCGATTGTGAGATATACCAGAACGTTTGTATCCTTCGTCTGGCTCTCCTAAAGCACAACCAACTAGACAGATGATACATCACCATTCACCACGTGTGGCAAGCCCAGCTCCCCGTGTTCAGCAGCTCGGGAAGAAAAGGAGGGGAAGCAATTAGACTTTACTTTTGCCTACAGCCCCAGACCTAGACCCCCCAAGAGTGAAACACGCAAACCAACTAGTGACAACGATAGCCGCCGCCCCCGATCGCAGCTAGTTTAGCAGATATGCCATCACAGAACCCACTTTCAATGGGAGGGTTGCACCAAGCGGGATTGTGACAAGTCCAACGTGCCGTCTACGCGCCTCCGGAAAGCTGGGGCCTGGTCCTGTAATGTCGAAGCACTGACTGGTCAAGCTTATGGCTGTATTACCCGCGAGGAGAGGGGGGGAGTGATCGCCTGAAGACATCAAACATGAAGTAAGTGAGTGATTGAGGCTCTTCAGAAAGACGATAAATACCCCGAGAGTTCCCCCAGTCGAGAACAACTTCTTCTCCAGAGCACTCATCTTCTCACTACAACTCTCTTCTACTCCATCATCTTGGCTTGATTCAAGCAAGAAACCATTCACCTCTTGCCGCATTTCCTCGCGGATAACCACTCCTCTTTTACACTTGAACTATCATACCCGGGATCCCGTAATCTACATCAACAATGTGCCCCGACCACGTCGACGTCCGCCCCTTCAACGAGGAAGAGACCGAGGTCGTGCTCCAAAGCACCCTCCGCGGCCCCTTCCACGACCCCCCCGTTCCCGCCGCCCTGATTGAAGCCCTCTCGCCAACCTCGTACGCATCGCCTAACTCGCAGGTGTTTCCCAACCTTGCCATTGGGTCGCCCAGCCTGTGGACGCCCGATGACTCTCCCAACGCCTCCATCTTCCCTTATATGCTGAACGAGGTTGGGGAGCATCTGCCCATCTCTCATTACAACGAGTGCAAGGCTGATTCTGGCGTTGACCAAATCAACGGCTTCGTCTTTGTCTGCGATGCTGGGGTGGAGCAGCTGCAGGGCCCTCAGGGACGCTACTTTTACAAGGACTGCAAGAAATACGGCTCCGGAGCCCAAGTCAATGGTGTTGAGATTGTGGTTCACGGTTCTGCCAGGAAGGCTCCGGCACCTCCCTCCCTCCCCGGCCGATGGGACGGTGTGAACTTGGTGAATGTGGAGGGGAGAGATGCAAAGGGGGCCTTTAAGAATCAGATTAACGGGGGGGAGGATCCGGCCGATGATGATGGCCGACATGGGGATGCCATCCGGCAGTGCCCATTGAGGCGAATGACGGTTCAGTTTGTTTACTGATGGAAATTGTTTGTTGTCTGCATTTAAGGAAAGGGCCTTTGCATTGTGCGGGGCTGTTCGTTGATTGTTTTTGTTTATTTGACTTTGATTGCATTTAAGATGGTAATATAGAGCTTGTTTTGTGTTTAAGATTGTTTTAAGTTGACAGACTAAATTGATTGCGTTTGCTTTGTAAATTCTAGGAGTTTTCATTTCGTTCAATTGTCCGTCTTTTCGGTTGAAATTATGAGTTACAACTAACCATCTAAAACTGCATTATGCGTGAAATATTCGTTTAGTAATGAGACAGATATCATGTCTGTATATGCGCTGCATACCACGCCTGCTCTCTACTTGTTTCGCTCAAGAATAAAGGATATGAATGGTCAACGAGCATCAAAATAAGCGAATACGACGTGAATGATGCATCCGCAGAGACCGCCTTCAATTCAATGCTCCTCTACTCCATACCATCTGCTCCCAAAAATTTGTCCACTTCAGGCAGCTACATGTACCTATCCATACGAATATCCAATCGAAATGCCATTTCCCCTTCTCCTCTCATGCTGCATGACTCTTGTCTAACACTTTTTTTTTTCTGGTTAAATTTTCCTCTTTTTTTTTTTCTCTAAACAAATAGCCGACCTTTTTTTTCTATCAACGTCCGTGAATTAAGAAATGATGCCTCTTTTTTCGTTTTCCTTTCCCCGTCTCCAGTGTATAAAAGCGGAAAATGTCTTTTTCTTGGCAACTCCCGTACCAGAACCCCCTTTCGGCCAATTCCTTTGTCCTTTTTTTTTTGTCTTTCTCTCATTACACGTTTTTTTCTCTCATAGAGTGGAATATTGGTACAAAAGCGCCATGACAATAATGCTCTCTCTCGTGCTATTCATGCTGTGTGTCAATGCAGTGTTTGGGGTTAGTTTGCCCCCCCCTGTACTCCAACAACCGGTTACTTTTGGCGCTGAACCGTCTTGTGAGCCATTTCAATCAGCCCATCCTTGGCCTCGCTGTCAGGGAAGTCGGCAATGGCAGCAATCGCCTTCTCAGAGTAGTCGTAGGCGAGAGCTCGGGTCTGCTCGATGCCGTCGCTCTGGAGAACCAATTGGCGAGCCTATGAAATCATGTAAGTCTATGCAACTTGATATGTATGACGGGGTGATGGAAAGCAACTTACCCTTTCAACATCACCCTCTTGGGCAAACTTGCGCCCAACGAGAGCTCCAAGCTCCGGCATCTGCTTCCAGGCAAACAGCAGCGGCGCCGTCGCCAGACCCAGTTCCAGATCCGCTCCGCTAGGCTTACCCAGGTCCTTGCCAGACCGAGTGTAGTCCAGCATATCGTCCACAAGCTGGAAAGCCAGGCCCAAGTTGCGTCCATACGAATATGCGGCCTCAACGGTGTGCTGGTCAGCGTTGCCCAGAAGCGCCGCTGCTCGGCAAGACTTGGAAATGAGACTGGCAGTCTTGAGATATGTCTTTTGCAGGTAGTAGCTCAGCGTCTCCTCCGACCACTTGGGGCTGCGCTCATCGCGCTCCGTGTTCTTGAGCTGCATGAACTCGCCCTCAACCAGATTGGCAATGACAGTAGCCAACAGCTCCACAACCTCGGCGTTGCGTAGCCGCGCTAGCGCAACAGAGGCCCTGCCCAAGAGGAAATCGCCCGCCAGCACGGCCATCTTGTTGCCAAACTCCAGGTTGGCCGACGGCGCACCGCGCCTTGAAACAGAGTGGTCGATAACGTCGTCGTGCAGCAGAGATGCCGTGTGGATCAGCTCCGTGATTTCGGCGAGCCGTCTCTGGCTCGGCAGGATGTCGAGGTTTGCCGACTCGGCCAATTCGCTCTCGTACGATGTTGTGTTCGACATTGGGTTGACGTCGCTGAGGATCTTCATCGGGGATATTGACGCATCGATTCCCCTTGATGTCTCGGGGACGGCATCGAGAGGGCTCTTGGGGCACAGATGAGTGGCCCGCGACATGAGCAGGACGATGAGCGGCCGCACATGCTTGCCCTCGGCTTGCGTATAGTACTTTGCGACTCGGTCGAGGGCGGGGTGGCCCGATCCCAGCAGCTTGCGGATGTTGCCCGTCAGGAACTTCATCTCCTTTGCGACGGTTCGCAGAGGGTCAATCGCCATGCCGTCCTTGGCCGCTCGCTTCGCAACGTTGCCCACCATGTTGGAGGCCACCTGGACGGCGGCGGCCCATGCCGAGTTTCGGTTCGAGCTGGAGTGCAGCGCGGCCTTTTGTGCGCCCAGGACCCTCAGGCCAGAGCTCGAGATGACGGATCGCTGGCAGAGGACGCAGGTTGATGCTCCCATTCGGCCGGCGACTGCATCGCGCAGCGCCGCCGAAGCTCCCGCACGGAGCTTCATCTGCGAACAGATCGGGTTGCGGCAATCGAGGGAGGCCGAGGATGTTGGCAGGTCCGAATTGCGGGCGGCTCGTACTGCGTCTCGCGGCGGTTCAGACGCCAATTGAGAAGAGTCGAAGCGTTGGTGAAGAGCCGCAAAGCCGCGCGGTTCAATCGGTTCGTGGGGATGAGGTGATTCCTCCGTCTGGTGTTTTGAGCGCCCGTCCAGCTCGAATCTAGCCTTCCGAAACTTTTGCGCAGCCTTTTGGCGGGACTTTCTGATGGAGCTGAGGGGCACATCCGGGAGTGGTCGCAGCTGTTCATTGGCCGGTGCAGCCTCAGCGCCGCAAGCCCTGGGCGGCTGGACCTACAGGGGCCCCGAAGCCCTGTAATGCTACTGCACAACAGCGCTGTAGCTGCCCTCCAACGCTGCCAATGCTCCGGGTGAGCGACCCGCCTTGCGTCCTGAGGCCTTGGCGAACCGATAGCCTATTGAAGCTCCCACCTGTGAGCGGCGGCGTCCCACTTATGGCCGAGCTGCATATCCGCCGGGCTCATGGATTGAGCCGATCGAGCTCGAGACTCATCATTCTCGAAGACGAGCAAAGGCTCTTCAGGCCATCATGGTTCTCCTAACAATGACACCGTCCATTGTGGACGCATTAAAGCAGGTAGATGAGCAGCACAAAGCAGACAGCCAGCTCAAGGCCGGCGAATCCAGCAACGATGCCGGCCACGATCAAAGCAATGACGCAGCAGCTTCATCGTCAACAGAGCCAGCAGTTGGCAACCCCATTTCCCACAGCGATATACTCAGTCTTTACAAGAAGCTCAGTGCTTCAGAGTCTTCAGAATCCAAATACAGCCTAGAGCAACTGCTTCGAGGGTCTCAAGTTTACGTCCCTCCACCTCCACCAAAACAAGAGCCAGTCAGTTTCACTTCCGTGCTATATCAAGCCAAGACTCCCTTCCAACCATATGTGCTGACAATCATGTCTCATTCTTAGTCCGAAGAGTACAAAGCTCTCATGGCCCGTCTTCGCCGTGAAGAAGACGCCCGCGCCTACGAACGCATGATCAACCCACCCCTTGCGCTCGAAACATTCTCAAGCCGGTTTCCAAACGCCGCGCACGCCTTTGCGGAGGCGAACCGGCCCTCCAAAGCCGAAGATCTCGGCGACGACGAAATCACATACAACGAGGTGCAGCGCCAAGTAATGCTCATCATCAATTTCCTCGTCAGCATTGTTGGGGTTGCAGCTACGCTTTGGATCGCCGGCCGGTGGTGGAGCCTTTCGTCTCGAGTATTCCTGACGCTTGGCGGCAGCATAGTGGTTGCTATTGCGGAGGTGGCGGTCTATTCGAGTTACATGTGGAGGATGGGCGAGGCAAAAAGCAAGCAAGGTGCTGTCACAGAGATTAAAGAAGTGGTTCAGTCCTGGGTTGTCGGAGAAGAAGGAGATGATGGCCATGACAAGAGTGTATTGCTGCAGGGCAAAGCCGAGGATGAATCAGTAAGGAGAAGGATACCCACGATTTCAGTGACGGAAAGCCCAGAATCTTGATATTTGCATTGTACGCTATTTGTCCCACTATTTGCAAGCGCTTTGTCAATTTATCTGTATACATTTACACTTATAGCCTTATGTTGGTGATGTTTCAACTGCAAAGTCAATTGAGTAAGTTGTCAATCAGAAAATACCCCACCTTCAGCACAAAATCCAATGACTTCATTTATTCGATTGTAAGCATACATTAGCTGTAAAATGGAATATTCAGAGCTTAGAACTCTATCAAAGCCAAAGCTCTCAATAGTGCACTGCGCTGAAAGTGGGCGCATGTGACATCGCGTAAAGTGTTCCGTCGCGTCTCGACGCGTCTCTGCGTGGGGCCAACTCTCGTCAACCGCCGTGAGCTCTGGGCGTCCATTTTCCGTAATTCTTTTTTTCTTCATCAGGCTCCCTTTGGTCAACAGCTTTCGTTTAATGGATCACTGTTTTTATGATCAACGCATAAATCCCATTCATCCCACCATCAAATTTTGGACACAGTTTTTTTCGCAGTTGGATGATGCCTTAATCTCTTACCGCATTATATCATTGAGAGAATCTGGGTTACACGCGCGAGTTCATTCAAGCAGCCATGGTGAGCTCCTCACCTGAGTTTTCAATGTCAGTCAAAAAAAAAAAACATACCAGTAGAATTTGGCTCCTTGCTCACCCGCTACCCACGCAGAACCAAGCCAGGACTACATCACCGCAAAAGAGACAAACCACTCCGCACCTACGGCAGGCAAACATCAACGCCCGAGCAGAGTGAGCCGCCGTCCAAGAAGGCACGGATATCGGTGGAACGAGAGAGGCAGCAGCAGGAGAAATCTGCCTCGACTCTCACCAGTGCCAATGGCGGTACCAAGTCCGACGACGATGCGGCGGTAGCAGGCGCATCAGCGGTAGCAGCTCATCAGCAAGATGCTTCAGCTCAGAATAAGGCTGAGAAACCTGGAGAGTCTCTTAAAAGGGGCTCCATCCTGAGCTACTTCAAACCAACTTTACAACAAGTTCCACACGCAGATGCGCCATCACAGCAGCTGCAAGATTCACCTGAGAAATCCTCTTCGCCCCCTCCGCCGACAAAACGAAAACCTCGACTTCTCAGAATCAAAGCCACCACTCACAAATCATCCGATCAATCATCGTCACAAGAAACAGACGATAATCCCGCCCCTCAAAAACGCCGCGGCCGACCACCTCTCAAAAGCCACATATCCAACACACACAAAGCGACATCATCAAACAAAGACACCACCGCTTCACCCTCCTCATCCCCATCACCAACAAAGCAATCCGCCATCAAGCCGAAAAAGAATAAACCGTCTTCTCCGGCTATTCAGACCACGCTCAACATCTCTGCCCAGGCCGCCTTCTCCGAATGCAAAATCTGCAACACCGTCTGGAATCCCCTGTACCCGGATGATGTAAAGTATCATATCAAGACGCACAAGGCCGTGCTGAGGGCGGAGAAGAAGCGAAAGACAGACGAGTTATGACACCAGAACTGAAGTACAAGACACAACACAACACAACTAGCATATTGAAGAGCGATTGATGTATATTTTCATTTTTCTTATGGCTGCAATGGAGGGGATAAACAGCGACATTAGACTGGTTGAATTAATATTGCTGGGTAGAATTGTGGGCTGGGCCATAGAGCAAACTTTTAGCATTTCATGACGGCACTCAAATCAAATCAGAACATCTTTAATTTATATACATCAATTCAACACCCCATCAGAACTCACAACACCCTCTCTCTCGCTCATTAATACTAGATATACACATCACATACTGTCCCATTCACTCCTTACAGGATATCAAATAAAATTAGAAAAGAAAACTCCTCGCTCAATCACTCATCTTCGTACACACACATTTTCCATCCTCTTACGCACACATTTCTCTACCAATCCCAACCCCCGTCCGTCCACTAAGCAGCCGCAGGTTTATCTTCCGGCGTGACGCCCGTAATGCCCACCTCCTGAGCCTGGTGCTTCTCAGCCGACGATGTGGCAATAGGCGACCTCGCCTCAGGAGACTCCGACGCCTTGGCTCCAGCGACGGCAGCAACAGCGGCTCCTCCGGCCACTGCACCCGCCGGACCGGTCATGGTAGGCGACGTCGCCGTGACGGGAGATGTAGGCGTCGAGCCAGCCGCCACGGTGGCAGAGCCGATGAGACCGTGGATGACCTGGAACCACCGCTGGGCATCAGCAGCGGTGTGAGCCTTGAAATTCAGCTCGGAGCTGCCGGTGAGCTTGCTGCTCAGCGTGCCACTCTTGTCCTTGCCTTTGATGGTGAACTTGTCGCCAGTGGGCGATCCAATAACAGCGTCGGGGAGGTACAGCGACAGCTCGGGCTTGGGATCGGTGCGGGTATCGTCCGAGTCTTTAAACTCGTGCAGGAACTTGGATGGCGTAACGACGTAGTAGCCGGTGGAGTAGCCAAACGACAGCTTGTTGCGCGACTTGCGCTCCAGCGATCCCTCAATCAGCGTCTTGGTCGAGGTGTGCTCCATGTTAGGGAACTGAATCGCCTCGACAGAGCGCGGCGGGTCGTTGGCATTGACGAGCCTGTCGGCGAAGCGCTGCGAAAAGTTGGCCCACTCAAACTCGCGCGGGATGCACTGCGCCGTGCCGAGCATGTCGTTGTGCAGCGCGCGGATCTTCTCGCCCTGGCCGCCCGCGAGCTGCGTAAAGGCCTCCATGGCCTGCTGAATAACCTCGAGGACGTGCACCTCGAATGTGCGGAAGTTGTTCTGCACCGAGACGAGGTCGTTGTGGTGGTTGTTCTCGGCAATGACCTGGTTATTGAGGCGGTAGGTGATGCCGCGGCGAACCACGTACGGATCCTCGTGGGAGTCAATCTTTGCGCCGTGGGAGTCGTAGGAAGCAGCGCGCTGGCCGAGCAGCTCAATGTGCTTCTGCGTCACGTTGCGCAGCTTCTCGACCTCCTTGGCGCCCGCCTGCGCGCCGCTGGCGAGTTCCTTGGCCTTGTGCTTGATCTCCTTGTGTAGGCGGTCGAGGATGGGCAGGACGGAGCCCTTGATGTTCTTCTCCGTCTCCAGGTTGGAGTTGATCATGGCCTGGGTATTGGTGCGCATGTTTTCGAAGAAGCCGGCCACGCCACCGAGGCTCTGGTCGAAGTGGTGGCCTTCGCGCAGAGGGTTCGAGATTGTCTATTCGGAAGAAATTCAGCATGTTGAGCAGCTTTGCGCAGGGAGAATAATCAGCAAGAATCAGGCTCACCTTGAGGACCTTCTCATACTCCTTTGCCTGGCGGCCGTGGATCTTTTCCACCGCCTCGACATAATCCTCGAGGTATCCCACCATGTGTTTCCATGCCTGCAGGCGCTCTGCAAGCAATCCGGAGGTCTAAACATTCGCGAAACAAAACAAGGAGAGAATTAGCCACAAGTTCTCACGCCATTGCATCTCTTCAACATCTTCCTCCCCGCCACGCAGATGCTCATGCTGTGCCACGTACAGTATTGGGATCCGCCTCGGGAATGGCACCATCGCTCAATCCCGTCGTAGCGCGCGACGGCAGCGTGGTATTAGTTGGCGAAATAGGAGTGGCCATTGTTAAAACAGAGAATGAGACTGTTTCGAGTCTTCTTTTAGAGCTCTTGTCGCTTCGATTTTAAAAAGGGGGGGTATATCGTAACGTTCCGCGCAAAAGACGAAAAAGAGAATCGAAAGAGGAAGTACAGGAATTAAAGAATAAGGTTTCAAAAAAAAAAAAATATACAGGTTCGATCTTCCAGGTTCCCCAGACTTATAATCAGGAAAAGTTCAAGTTGGAAAAAGAAGATATAGCAAGGCAGCGCAAGCTCAAAAGGTGATCAAATTAGAGCAAAAGGAGCGTCACCGATCTGGGTTGGTCTGCGAGGTTGCAGTCAATGAGGGACAAGATGCAGGACAGAAGCGCCCATGATTGGCCTGTTTGCGCTTCAGGATGCCACCTCCCTAGTCACACTGGTTAACTGCAATGGCGTTAGCCGGGAGGGTCCTTGGACGAATGTTAAAATCGGGCCATTGTAGAGAAAAAAAGCAGAGATAGAGCCGCCACTCTGGCTGCTAGCGCCCATGTGGTCTACTTAGCCTGCATCTTTGGTGAATCGTCGTCGCGCATCACAGTGTCTCGGTTCAGATGATGTAAGGGTCTGCAACGATCATTGCCTACAACAACTTGTCGTCTACTCAGTGTTTTTGCCGCCTTGTTGTCTTCTCGCTCTCCACACACAAAGCCACAGTAAAACAGACAATTCAATGCCATCGTATATCACTTTTTTTTCGCAGGGTGGGGGTTGCAACTTATTCGTGGTAACTTTGCCGGGTCAGGGATACGCAAGCACAAGTACGCAGCGCTCCGTACTCGTATTTGCATTGACTCGGCGGCCTCTGTCTCGTCTCAGGCCTCCTATCGCCTTTTCTCTTCAAAACAAACACATTCTGTTCCATCAAGACGCTGCGTGTTCCAGGCCTCTCCAAATCTTGATTTACAGCCTCTAGTTCAAATAGTCCATCATCTTAGTGTTCTCTCGTGACGTCAGTGGAACAAACCACATGCAAAGCAATTGCCTTGGAGGACCCTTTTCTGGCCCCGCCAACTCGGGATGCCAAAAAAAAGTGACGCTCTACAACGACTCGAACATTCTCGTGCAACTCCATCAGCTTTTGCGCAACATGCATCGCTGCAGTCATAGCGGCCTGCTGATTGCGTCAGACACAGTGCTGGAGAGCCCGACAGAGCCAACCAGCAGTACTAGTCCCCTGCATAAGTAGAGTTTTGCCCCTGGACAATGAGAGGCTGACGCCTCGTCAAAAGTGAAAAGGACGCTTGTGGGGTGAGCCGTACGAAACACTGTCACTCAGCATCAAGGCGGTTGCAAATGAGATTGATAGAAATGCTGTCGGCAGGGGCTTTACCCACCAGCCTCCTGACCATTGATGTATTGAAGATTTATGGGTATTTTCGTGATACTAAATAGTTCCCAACAAATTTCGCCAAAGAAAAACTACATAACCACAAATTGTAATGATACCTTCTAATCGCTGAAAACCCCAAGTCTATGTGCTGTACCCTAAATGTCCACCCGTAATCGCTGACGCCTGAATAAACAAACCGGCCGACCGTGTAATACCCGCTCAAAATGATAATAGTAGAGAATAGAACAAAACCAAGTGCTTGACTTAAACAAATTCTGAAAACAGAGGATAAAAGATTGTTGTTTCGCTTTGTAGTACAAATTGTGAAGTTGTGAAAGAGGTTTACTCTCCGACAATCTGGTCTCTGGAGCGGAAGAGAAGAGATCTCCTATGCGATGATGTGTCGTCTGAGTGGGATCGAGTCATGGGAGGCGATAAAGCTCTGGCAACATGTTGCAAGTGCCCCTCGCCAATTGTATGCTCGGTGATGGTCGAGAGAGGGTCATTGCTGGGCTCAAGATTCGGCGGTGTCCGAGGAGCGCTCAGAGCCGTTTGGTAGTCGGGGACAAAGACGCCGGTTTGAGTGCGAGATCGCGCAGGCGTCTTGACTGCTGTCGAATAACTTGGCACTCGGTTCAGTTCCGCGAATTCTGCAACGTCTACCTGAGCCCGCTCCCCTGAGCTTCTGTTGCTAGATTCTTCCTCCTCGCTGTTCGTTCGGCTCAGGTGAGCTGGAGTTTGAGAAGTCTGAGATGCATGGCTTGAACCGTGCGTAGGTGAGGCTCTGCCAGACGCATTGTGGACGGACTGGTAAGAGCTATTTCGCTGTGACGGATCCAGCGAGACATCCGCCAGCCTGGACGAAAGCGCCGCTGGCGTTATAGCTGCGCTGAGAGAAAATGCTGCCAGGTTTTCCGAGGAGCCCGTCCGTGAGTGTCCATAAAAGGGGCTGTTGAATCCAGAATGGACAGCTGGTGTCTGAAACCCGGTTACATCCACTTCGTCGTAAAGCTGGTCGAGCACGTGTTCGCCATATCCGGGAGGCGCAATTGATCCAAGATCCTGTTCAAGGGTCGCGCCTCCGGGAGCTTGGTTCACCAGGTTGCCTTGCTCGTCAAACGGAATATTGGGTGAGATAAAGATGGAAACTGGAAGAGTCGCTCGGAGCTATTGTGTGTATTAGCCAATGTCTCACCTTGCCGAGAACCCACGGCCCCATCGCCGTGAAACACTTACCTCAGAAATATGCCCGTCCGGGTTCTTGAGAGCGACAGTCAGCTTGATCTTGTGTCTTACTCTGATTCCGTGGTGGTTCAGATCCTGGATACACTGTCGTAGCTTCTTGGGCAGTTCAAGGGGCTTGGTAAGCATCCAGCCCTCCTGTCCGCTATCCTCAATCATGTCATGCCAATGCTCCTCGCGGTCTATCGCAAACTTCCAGGACGCAACGTCTCGCTCTGTTCGGTGTTCTCGCATGTTGAGACCAGTAGCTCCCTGGATGAAGCAGTCTCGTATCTCGACCATTTTGGCTGTAATGTCCCCCAATTCCAGGCCCTTTAGTAGTGGGGTAAATCGCATCTCCATGTTGATGGTGCCGCCAAAGACTACGGCCTTTTGCGGGATCACAATGGAGTATTCAATCTTGTTGGGCCAGATGTTCTCGACGCTCATTGCGTGCAGGAATTCAAGCGCGCCGGGCTCGAGTGTTCGGATAATGCGGAGGTGCTTGTAAGCGTGCAAGTCATAGGCAAACTTGCCGCGGCTGACGGTGGCCTTGAGTCGGTATGTAATGGATGCTTCGGGGATGCCCTCGACACTCTCGGCAGTGTCTCCCGGCAGGGTATATTCGAAAGGATATTCGTAGTTTCCAGCGGGGAGCGTCATGCTCTTGCCGTGCGTGCCAACAAAGGCCGGCCATCTGTGGTCGAGGATGTTGACACTTCGGTCGACTCTTTGGCCTGTGACGCCGGGTGTGCTAGATCCGGGATCAGACCAACTGTTCAAACAGACAAAGTTAGAATTTATACACACGAATAAGGTGAATGGTGGACCTTGTGACCATACTGCAGGCGGAGGGTTCCAATCAGACGGAGGTGGACGTCCTCCATGCGAAGTGGTGAGGAAAGACATAGTACCACGACGCCTTTGAGGAGCTGTCCAGAGGACTCTTGGTCGTTGCCGCGAAAGACAATGAAGTCATCGTCTAACCTAATGATCCAAGCAAAGTCAGTAGGCTGAAAGCCGGAGAGAGAATCGACATGCAAAGTGGCGGGCAATTTCCAGTCATGCCGAGTGCTGGTTGCGCCGGAGCGATAAGGATAAGATAAACTCACCTAACGTCGAATAGGCTATAGCTATGACGTCCGGTCACAGCGTTGAAGGGATTAAACGAAGGCATGGTTCAGGGCTGCAAGACCGCAAAATCGCAACAGCGGCCAAAAAGACAACCCAAGGTTCGGAGAAGAACAATAACAATAGAGATGGTATGAGGGAAGAGGAAGAGTAAGAAAGAAGGAAATCCAAAAGAGAATAATCAATAAGAGGTGGAAACCCCGAAAGCGCAGACAAGCAAGACGATGGTTGGCACTAGGATTCAATGGGCTGACATGCCACGCGCCGGCCGCTACGCTACAACCGGGACGAATTTTTTCTTCTTTGCTTCCTTTTTTCTCCCTTTTCCTCCTGTGACACACACGCCCAGAGCTGAGCGACCCACGACTCTCTCGTGCAAAAACCTCCTAGGTCGCTTCGGTCTCGGTCCTATGCCACCGAGAGAGCGCCTAAACTTGATAGCGGTGGGGCTTGATAAACGCCTCAGCCAGGGAATAACAGAGGGTCTTCCGTCCAGAGCCGGTGCGGTTGACGGCCTCGCAGCTAGTCGCCCGGCTAGTGGACCCAGAGAATGCGAGTGAGAGGGCTTGTGTTGGGACTGTGATCGGATGGCGCAATGCAGGGGGCTGAGACAAGCGTGAAGCTGGTGTTGAGGATGGATCGGAGAGGACTGGTTGGTGATTTGTACGAGGAATTGGGTGAGTCTGTGGGAAGAAGAGTTGTTGTATGAGAGACAAAAGGAGGAGAAGAGCCCGGATCCGGAGAAAGAAGATGAGATGAGATGAGACCTGGTCTGACCTGACCTGACCTGACCTGGCGACAGAGTTTGGACAATAAACGAGACCTGCATGCAAAACAAGCCTTGAGCCAAGCCTCGGGAAAAGGCATAATCACAAGGCGTCTAGAAAAACGTGCAGTTCGTGCAATGCATCATCGATGAGGAGGTGTGGAACTCCCGTCAACGACAGACTGCGTCGAGTTTCCAGCGCAAAAGCGGCCACCCGGGTCAACAGCCAGCCATGGCGCAGCCGCATCCGTATCTGCACGCGGAACAATCAAGGTGCCCGTGCAAGAATATTACTCCTACGGGTATAAAGTCTGTGTTGGCTCCACGACACGCATGCCCGATCGAGCATCAAATACCAAGCCGGCAGTTTCCTGCCTCTTGTGGGTGGGACAAAGGAAAAGAAGCCCCCCCAGCGGGAATGAAAGCGATCTCCGCGCGGGTCAATGCCCGGCTGCAAAGGAAAATCATGGTTTCGTGTACTGTACTGTAGCATTAGCAGAAGGACAGGCGCGCAGCACATGCCTCGTGCCTCGTACGTGCAGCAGGCCAAACAGGCCACAACGCAGTCATGATGATCACAGTCTCGACGAACGCCGGGATGCCGAGTGCCGGGGCGGGTTCGGTGGGTTTTGGCGTGGGCGGCTTGACACATGCCAGCGCATGGGAAAAAAAATAAGAAATCGAGGCGGCATGGCATGGGCTTCCAACTAGAGAAAATCGAAGCCTGGATGGAAGCCCGAAAACGGAGAAAGTCGCCGCCAGCCGAAACAGGTACCAGCTAGAGCCACCCGCCCATGAGTCGTGGCGGCGCAAGGGGAAAAGGCCTGTCAAGATGACGCTGGGGCGTTTTGTGCACGCAAACGGCACGGCATTTTTTGAAAAATTTGCGTGTTTTTGCTCTTATTCTCCTTTTTTTGAGTTTCGCCGCCAGTGCTGGCCCTATGGGGGCTAATAATATGACACATGGAGCCTGGTGGATTGCGTTTTATGGAACAAAGGGCTTTAAGCTGAGCTGGATCTATAAACGGAAAAATACTTGCGTAACGAGTATCACCAGCTGCGCGGGTCTCTATTGCTAACACGCAAATGGACTGAAACGCAGCGATAAAGCAACGACCTAATAATCTTCACAGCTACCTTTAGCTACATAAGAGTCATTAATAGCTCAAATATCTCGACGACTAGTAGCCTTCATTTACCAAATGGACCCGGCATCGGACCGTCACACAGATGGACAAAAAAAAGCTTTTTCAATTAGGCAACTCAGCCGGCATTTCAATGTGACAAGACGGCTATTTGCTCGACGTGCGACCTCTCGGAATTCCAACCATCTCCAAGACCTTGGCAACACCGTTTCAGTTGCCTACAATCTGGAATCAGGAGGCTGTGCTGCTCTTCCTTTTTCCCTCAGCTGATGGCCAATTGCAGGCTTACGGGATAATATCTCTCACTGCCAGCTGACCCTCTGGTTAAGATATCATATATTACGCATGATATGAGCAAACTTGACTCTATCTGCCTTGTGTGTTGGCTGCGTATTGATAAACTCAGCCTCCAGCTCAGTCAGCAGTCGATCTGGTTATTTATATAGCCGGAATAACTGCTGCTATTGGGCAGTACGATTATCTATACGCCTTCAATACATCGGTACGCTTGACCAAGAGTTATCAACGCTACCAACAGTAGTGTAGTCTGTAGTCCACAGTGGCTTGCCCTATATCATGGCATCATATACCGCTCCTCCACTGCTGGACCTACAGCGTATTCGTAAGGCTTAGATCTCATCATCTCGAGATGCCGTCCATCCTGATAATCCAAGTAAGCCGCCATGTAGGTCATGCCAACCTCATCATCACATGTTGTCCAGCTTTTCCACTGCCGAAATAAACAGCGTCACCTACCGATCCAATGACATCTCCATTCTACGCATCGTGCAAAAGAGCAATCAATCCATCAGAACAGCTCGTGCCGTATCAACACGCCCGCAGCTAGTACAGTAGTTCCAGCCTCAACAATGACCATCTTATCACAGGGCAAGCTTCAACGAGCCCCCCATGTGTTGACCAGGGGCGGACGCCCATTAGCGGTTCCCTTCCCTCGCTATCTAGAGAGGGTCCATCCAGCCTTGATACCCGCCCTGTCTGATCTGTTGATAGCATCAGTGGAACACGACAGGCGGGCCGAGCAAAATGGACCCCTGCGGCGGGTAGTGCAAGTCTCATCCACCTTTCTCAAGAAGCGAGCTTTGCAAAAAATAGCAACTCTAGCGAGAGCATAACAAATACTAGCGTCAAAGAGATAAGAGAAAATTAAAAACACACTTGACACGAGGCAAATTCCGCCCACCGCCTCTCAGCTGATGGACGGATTTACCAACAAGACAGACCCATTATTCAAGGGAAAATTTTCCCTTTTTTTTTTTTTCCTTCAAGCTCCTCCCATCGTAAACACTAGACAAGGCAGTAAAATTACTAAAGAAACTCCCTGTCCGTGATAAAAAAAAAAAGAACAAGCCCCATAGTGGATTTGAGGATCTACGAATCCTAGATTGCGCCTTGAGCACGAGATATGACAAGGCCCCTCCAGCTTTGCAACGTTAACATTTTTTTTTTTCAAGTCTGGTCTTTTACCGTGAAATCCCGGTTGGAAACACGGCGAGTGTCGAATCACAAAGGAGTTCTTTTGGAAATTTTCTGTATTGAGTCTCGACTTCCAATGCCCCTTTTGTTAGGGCTATTTACCTCGTGCTCCTTAAGAGTGATAAGCAATGATTACTATACCTCAAAAGCTATGATTCTAGTACTCTCTCTTCATGCCGGAACCCACATGTAGCCGCCGGCAACAGCTCAAGCTCGCTTAAAGCTCCGACTCGTCGATTTGCATGCTCCCTAGACCCAGAAGCTCTAAACTGATCGGCTGGCTAGGGGCTTCAGGTGTTTCCAATAGTCACAGTCGACGGAGGCTACAAAGTACCTCCATCTGTCTTGCGGAGTAGATTTCCCGTAATTGCACCGGCCACTTGAGTCGGCATTTCGCCGAAGTAGCCTTTCTTCTTCTTTTTGTTTGAGGGTTGCCAATAAATCCCATTTTTCTGTTTTGAGATATTAATGCTGCCTGGAAAGGTGGCGCCACGGCATGGTTCGACGCTGCATCATGACATATGTAGGCAACATATGATCAAGATCAGATGCGATAAATTGCCGCTTGCCAATCGAAAAGGGTAAATGAAAAAAGAAAAAAGAGACAAAAAAATTTAAAATTCTCCTACTGCTACCACACAGCGTTGCATTGCAATATCAAGACACAACCCCACGCTGCGATTCGTCTAGCCTTCCAGAATCGGGTCTCCGTGACGGCAAATCTTCAACATGGGATGCAAAGCCGAAAAAACATGCTTTCGATGCTAGAAAGAGAGAGAGATCTTCCCACCCTCCCCCCTGCTTCTCTAGTGTCCTCGGTTGACGAGCACCTTTTCTATTTTTTCCCAAATTTTGCACATGGGCAACTCTGCCCGTCTCCTCCGTATCGCCAGAGCCGATACGAAGCTCGGCGACTCTGCCGACACGTGCGAGGATTGTTGATAGAGTACCCGCCGCTTATCAGGTCATCGCCCTACTGGGTATTCCGAAAGACAAGGGGGGTCTGCCGCTAGCTTTTCGGTGCCTTCGGGTCAGCATGGCAGCGATAGCGACACAAGCTGAGTGAGGCTCATGAGAGTGTATGTTCGTTGAATGACTAAGATTGTGGATGCAAGTACCTTGTTGCAACAAGGTCAAGACGAGGTTGAGTGATGAAACCGTTTCCAAACCAAAATATACGCGTCTTAAAGTATTAAACAAGAAAGACTACACAATTAGAATTAGAGCATTCCCTCCGATGCCTTGATAGCAGTCATGCTGGAAAACTCCAAGCAAGAAGAGATCCTCGCTCCCCTCAAAATTATACCCAACGCAAAACAGAAACAAAAAAAGATTTAATCAAAATAAAAGTAATAATCCGCCCAAGTGGGAAAAGCGCCATCGAAACTCCCGGTCCATCTACCGTCTATCCTTCAAGCCTTTTCCTCGTTGCCCGTTGGGACGCCTGGTCGGTTCCAGGTTCTTACGTGTCCTGCAGGGTTTGCCTCCGTTAGCTCAAATCGAACAGATACTAAGGCGATCAGATTCGCATGTGAAGGGATCCTACCTTGCTTGCAGCTTGTGATAACGGCATCCTCGGTGAAGGCTAGCCAGCACGCAGGATGGCTATCAACCACGTGCGTCTGTGGCGCCATCGAGTTAGTTTGATACCGACTTCATCACTATTGGTTGTTAGGTACTTACCAGTACAGGTGGCAGCATTGGAATTACCGCCCGCGGCTGAACGGCATGCTCAATCACATTCTCTTCCCATTCATCCTCTGGGATGGAGCCTTTGCCGTCCGAATTCATGGACATGTTGGTGTCTGTTCTATGCGGAGCCGTGAATTTCGACGATACCGACCCTCGGTGGAGAGTAGGTGCCTGAGAAGGGGGAAATGCACATGTCAGCAGCAGTGATTAGATGCAAGTAATAGTATACCAATCACTCACAACAGTCTTGGGGCGATGCAGCATGCCCACGCTAAAATCCCAGAGACATAGTCGTCCATCCTCTCCTACGCTACCAAAGCGGTAGTTTCGGTCGTCACATCGCCACAAGTCGAACGCCAGCGCAGAAACCCAAGATCGGTGGCCCTGGCATCGGGCGACTAATGCTTTGTCTGCGATTGACCAAATAGATATCAAGTCATCTTGACCGCCAGTTAGAACGTATTTGCCATCTGGTGTCCAGCAAACACATGATAGTCCACCGTAGTACGAATGATATAGGTGCAAGAGCCTATTTACCAGTCAGTATGCCGGCCTCAAGAAACCACCATCCCGTGGCGCCATGACTAGACTCACTTTTCTGAGAGATAATCAATGACTCTCAATGTTCCGTCCTCAGACACAACTGCAAGATGTCTATTATCAGGAGAGAACGAGAAAGCATTTATCCGTTGGTTCGATAGCTTCCACGCGGCTACTGGGTTAGTCTTTTGGTTCTTGGAGTGCACCGATTTGTTAATCCTGATACCCCTGATGCCATTGCTAATAGCGGATCCATTGGAAAGCTCTCCCTCGCTCCCGCTGCCACTGGCAGTCAGCCCTTCTTCTTCTGGATTGAGATGACCGTCTTCTTTTTCTTTATCGTATACCACTAGAAGGCCATCCATGTGAGCAGCAAGGAAAAGGTTTTCGGACCCAGGAATCCATCGTATTTCAGCTACGGGCGTATTGTTGATTATCCCCTAACAACGTCAGCAGCCGCCTCGGCTAAATTTGGATGGTAATCATCCTTACGTTTTTGTTCAGACGTGTATATCGCTGAGAAATGGGCTCCCACCAGATGATTTCGCCAGTAGAGAATCCCATAATCACATCAATATGAGAAACGCTCTTTGTCACCATGTTGACATCGTGGCATAGGCAGTGAGCCTTGGTGAACAGAATCTTGGTCAAATAATCTTGCTAGAATGGTCGTTAATATGACCCAGTAACACGTTTTGTGGCATGTCCCGCACAGCAAGAACTTACCTTTGTCGGCGATGACATGTCCAGCCACTGAAATGCCCTGTTAATATTGGCAAAGGCAAATAGTCCATCAAGCGGTCGTTCCGTCAGCTTTCGCGCCAAACTATCATTAACAATGACACGCGAGATGAAAGAAGAGTTGCTCTTGGTAACATTATTCTTGGGCTTCTTCTTTTTGTTTACGTCCTTCGAGACCGTAGGTGCTAGCAGTGAGTTTCCTTCGCCAAATGCGGGAGCAGAGCCGAATGTAGTAGATGCAGCTGGGCCCTCGCTCGACGCCGCGCGGCCATCGTCGCTACTCATGCCGCCTTCAGTCGAGTATCGGCTTTCGCTGGGATGTTCTTGAATACTCAACGTCCCACCAGTCAACGACAGCGTCGTAGCAGAGGGACCTCTGTAGAAGAAGGGAGGTGGCCGGGACTCCAGACTAAGAATCGACATTTTTGTTCCGGCAGTCGCAGGCTGAGGGGTCGTAGCCAGGGGATTCGGGTTGACGACAGGCGCCTCGGACGGATGGGGTGGCGGCGTGGCCAGGTTCAAGTCTTCCTTGAGCACGTATGTTCCTGTACGCCCTCCTGTCAGCTGGAGATGTCACATCTGTGCTGCCGCATTGCGGTTGGCCTACCCTCTCCTACCAGGAACCGAAACTCGGGTCCGCTCGGGTTCGACAGTGTATTGTTGGTCTCGATCAGGGGCACGACGCCCCCGAGGCCGACGCCATAGGCGCCAGCGGGATACCGCGGAGGAGGAGGTAAAACACTGCTCTTGTTAGTCGCGAGCATTTATCAGCTGCAGACTCAGCAGACCGGGAGGCCAAAGACAAAGGGCCAATACGCACAACATATCGGCAATGTACTAGAGTATAGCCTGTCACAAAGAAAATGCAATATTCGTCAGAACGAAGCCCCGGCGAGGAGGATTGCGTCTCGTATCTGATGAGGCAGCCGGTGATGAAGGAGTCGCAGTTGTCGCGCAAAAAGGCCTGCTTAATCGATTCAAGGTACGCACGTCGTAATGACGAAAGGAGCGGGGTGAACGGCGAGGCAAACGACACGGACGGGGGTCGCGAGGAAAGCTCGAATTATCTGCTGCTCGAAACGAAGCGGTCGACCTGAAGCACCAAGAGGAATGGATTCGAACATCCCCCAACAACGGATGGAATTGCGACGCCGTTGCTAGCCCGGCCTCTTTATCCGGAGAGCTGATAGACTGCTGGACTAGGACCAGGATGGAGGAATAGCGTGTGGGGTAACGAATTATAGGCGACCAGTGATGCTCTCGGTGGGGATTTGGGCGATGCCTGGACGCTCAATGGCTGGTGCGCACATGGAACGGGCAACCGCTGAACCACTAAACCCTAAGATGTTCTTCGAGCAGCGAATCCATAGGCCCAAGCTCCTTATTATCTGTCCCATATTAGACGAGATGATGTTGTGCTGGCCGCAGCTAGGGTTGAAATGATGACAGCTGGATCTAGCTTTTGCTATCTACATATGATGGTATCTTGTACCCAGTAAAGCTCCCTGGAAATTGCCTCATCAGACAGAACACGGAGCAAAGCAAACGCAGAGCATGGGTCAATACACAGCAGGATGCTGTGCTAGCTGCTGTCCACACCACTTCTAAATCCATTACTGTAGCATTAGGGGTCCCCCCCATTATTTCGTGTCCTCCCATCTACTAGGTGTAGCAGAAACAGGCACAGGCACAGGCGCTCTCCAGGCGTGCGTAACGCGAACACCACCACCAGCCAGCACTAACACCAAGCGCCAAAACTGCGTCAGGCGCTCGGCCCACAGCGCATCATGCGTCACCGCCTGCCAAATCAGCCCATGCCATCCATCCCACGCAGCCCCGCGGGCAATTTAGCTGCAGCAAAGCATCCTGCAACCGCGCATGGGCTGTGACGTGGAAGCACCAGAATTCCCATCTCGTCGCTGTGGCTCCACTGGCAGCAGCAACTCGATTTCTACGGCTACTATACGTTGACGCCTGAATTGATTGATACCCGGACCTCGTTGCTGCGAGGGATATGGCCCTGAGGTAACCCCAACTCTGGCATACCAGGCTTCAACTATAGAGCTTGCACAATGCCGACAGCAGGTAAGCACCGAGTCGATTCACCTGTCGCAAACCATCATCTGAAGCCTCATTGGGACGATGCTTGATGACTACGAGCCTTTGGCTGAATTGAGCTGACATGATACTTAATTCTCTCAGTGCGCATCTGCGTTTGCGGCGACGAGAGCACAGGCAAATCCAGCCTGATTGCATCTCTTGTTAAGGACCAGTTCATGACCAACAAGATCCAACCCGTCCTCCCCCAAATATCTATCCCCCCCAAGCATCGGAACGCCAGAGAACGTCACTACGACAATTGTTGATACTTCGGCCCGGCCCCAGGACCGAACGACTCTGCGCAAGGAAATCCGGAAATGCAATGTTATCCTCCTTGTGTATGCCGACCACTATAGCTACGAACGTGTAGCCCTGTTTTGGATGCCCTACTTTCGATCACTGGGCGTCAATGTTCCGGTTGTGCTATGCGCAAACAAGTCAGATTTGGTGGGCCAGAGCAGCACGTCGCAGGTGGTGGAGGAGGAGATGCTTCCAGTCATGGCTGAGTTTAGAGAGATCGACTCATGTATCAGGACCAGCGCAAGGGAGCATCGCAACGTCAACGAAGTCTTCTTTCTATGTCAGAAAGCCGTGACCCATCCGATTGCCCCCCCTCTTCGATTACAAAGAAGGCCATCTAAAACCGGCGTGTGTCGATGCTTTGAAGCGGATATTTTACCTTTGCGACAAGAACCAAGACGGCTACCTCGATAACCAGGAGATGCGAGACTTTCAATCTCGGTGTTTTGATAAGCCTCTTACAGACGATGAACTCGAAAATATCAAACTCTCCCTGTCTAAAGCACTTCGGGGCGCAGATCTATCAAAGGGTATCGATCTGAGAAGCTTCTTGCAACTGAACAAGATGTACGCCGAGAAAGGCAGACATGAAACCATCTGGATCATATTGCGCAAATACCACCACACGGATAGTCTAAGCTTGGAAGAAAACTTTCTCCATCCAAAATTTGAAGTCCCAGAGTTTTGCTCGGCCGAGCTCAGTCCAGCTGGCTACCGGTTCTTTGTAGATCTATTTCTGCTCTTCGACAAAGACAACGATGGTGGCTTGAATGACGAAGAACTCGAGGCTCTTTTTGCTCCCACCCCTGGACTACCACCATCCTGGTCAGACTCTGCCTTTCCATCCTCAACAGTCAGAAATGAGGGCGGGTACATTACACTTCAAGGTTGGCTGGCACAATGGAGCATGACCACCTTTTTAGAGCCAAAGACGACTCTAGAGTACCTGGCCTACCTCGGTTTCGAGCCCCCTAACCCAAAAGACCCAATTACCTCAGCACTCAAGGTTACAAAGCCGCGCAAGAGGCGGAGGCGGCCCGGCCGTGTCGAAAGGAACGTCTTCCATTGTTACATTCTCGGTGCGTCGGGGGCGGGCAAATCGTCTCTCCTGGATGCTTTTCTGAATCGGACGTTTGACGGCCTGTACCACCCTACAATCAAGCCACGACGAGCGGTCAATAGCGTGGAGCTCCCTGGCGGAAAGCAAGTATACCTCATCTTCGAAGAACTGGGCGAGCTGGAACCAGCCATCTTGGAAAACCAAGCGAAACTGGACGCCTGTGACCTTCTCTGTTATGCATACGACTCTTCTGATCCCGACTCTTTTTCTCACATCGTAGATATACGGAAAAAGCACCCGCAGCTGGACGAGCTGCCATCTGTATATACCGCACTCAAAGCAGATAGGGACAAGACCATGCAGCGAAGCGAGCTTCAGCCCGACCAGTATACATCGTCGCTCAACATGAGCTCTCCTTTACACGTCAGCGTTACATGGAACAGCATCAGTGAGCTTTTCGTCGCTCTCGCAGAGGCAGCAGCAAACCCCAGCATTGCTTTCCCAAAGAGCGATGACGACATGATTGACCGGACGAGCCTGTATCTTACTCTGGGCGCAACGGCATGTGCGGCGATCGCAGCAGTTATGATTTGGAGACGATCTACAAACGCCTTATAGGATGTCGCTGCAAAGATTGTCACAAGCACATGACCAATCGTCTACTTCCTCCACACTCGTTACTTTTAGTGTTTTGCTTGTCGTTTGTAGCAGCGTGCTTGTTGGTGATATTTGATCGTGGAGAGGGGTGTTTTCTCTTAAAGGGGGTTTCCTGGGAAAAGGATAGATTGGAGCGTATGATACCCGGTTTACATATTTAGTGGGTTTGTTGAATATATAATTATTGAACGTTTGATTTGGTTTAAAAAAAAGTTTGTTATTCTTGAAAAGCAGGTTAAAAAAGCCGTTGGTTCAAAGAAAGAAGAAAAGGTAAAAAGTAAACATAAAAGTCATTAGCTCTATTGCATTAAAAGATGATACAAATCCAAAAGACGCAAACGCCTTGCAATTACACCTTGTAAAAGCAAAATCCGATGTAAAAGCTGGCCGCCTCCATCTCCTCATCCGAGACTAGCAGTCTGCCACCGCCTCTCTCACGAACGCCCATCCTCTCGCTCAGGGGTCCCAATTCAGGGTCATCCTTTTCCGTCTCCCAAATATCCGAAAAGGACTTGTGGAACTGCAATTCCAAGTTGAAGTCTTCGGCTAGCGCACGGAAGGCCTCCCAGGGGACGACATACTCGGGGACTTCCTCGACGGCCTCGTCCAGGAAGAAATTGTATTTCCACCCAAACGCAGGCCGAAAGATGCCATCTTCGGGGGTCTTGCCCGGGAAACGCACGCGGTAGATTGAGTTGCCCCATTCGGCTGTCGGTTCGGCCTCGCCCTCTTCGACTTCGCCGTCCTCTGGCTCTGCGGGAGGTGGCGTGGTTGTGGGGGTGGTGGACTCTTGGCCATTTTCCTTCTTTTCATCCTCTTTGGCTTTCCGCTTAGCAGCTAATTCGGCGTTGAAGATGCGGACGCGCTCGCCGAGAACGTCGGAATTGGGAATGCAGCCGATGAAGCGGCCGCCCTTTTTGAGTGCGCCAGCGACGTTGCGAAGCATGGTGCGGGCATGGTTTTCGGATTCGAAAGCATAGTGCATGCAGAACATCATGCTCACAACGTCAAAACCACGGCGGTTCATCGTGGACGGGTCGAAGCCGACCTGGCGGATAATCTCGACGTCTTCAATGCTCTCCGCGTAGCAATCTTTGACGTGAAAGCGCGCGTCAAAGAGACGAGGTGGTGGCCTATGGTTGAATCGCCCGCCACGACCACCTCGGCCCCCGCGAGAGCCCATCTGTCGATATCGATCTCTCGCCTGCTCGATACTGACGTTGGCGGGATCCAAGCCGACGTAGAGCTGAATAGGCTGCGGTGCCTGCTGCCACTTGCTGAGGTCACCGCCCTTTCCACAGCCGATGTCAAGAACGAGAAGCTCCTTGCCGCTGGAGCGTCCCGCCTCCCGCGAGCCAGGATCGTGGTCCTCGTCGGGCGAGTAGCGCTGGATGATGCAGCTCTTGACCCAGTTGTTGAAGACGCGCAGGCCCTTGATCTTGCTCTCGCGGGTGCGCCAGTCGCGTCCCCGCTGGGGCACGCTGTTGTAGTGCTCTCTGACGACATCGTTGATGCCTCGTATCTTGCTCGCCTCGGCGGCCTGGACGGCTTCGGCGGCTTGACGATCGCGTTCGAGCTGGCGCTGGCGGATGGCCTCCCGCTCGGCCTCGGAGAAGCGGGCTCGCGCCCCAGGGCGCTTCTGCTTTCTGGGCTGCTCGGAGGGGGATATGGCGCGTCGCTTGGGTGCTTGGAGAGAGTTGGCATTGTACGGCTGAGGGAGGTCGTCTTGCAGGTCGTCTTCAGCTGGTCGCTTGTAGGGTCTCCTCGGAGGGGGGGAGTCGGGATCGGAGTGTTGGCCCATTGCGAGATGCGAATGGAGTTGAATTGATTGTGAGTTGTTATATAGGGTTTTATGGCACTCTCAGAGAGAAATTTGGGCTGAATAGGTAGCAAAAGAAGTTTTTTGGTGGTTGATGAAGCAGATTTTAGCTGTAGTTTGTTTAGTGTATGGAGAAAGTTGGGGTGCTTGTGAAGGCTTAAGCAGATAAAGTTTGACAGACCGTGCTGGGAGCGGGAACTTGTGCACTACTGCCATCATCTACACTCCAGCTGCAGCATTCATCATCACGCCCTCAAATTCACCCCACATCGCCCAAAAGATGTCAAATTTTTCTGATATTCAGCCTAGTACTTAATAGCTAATTCTACCAAAAATAAAATCGACTGTTATAATTTGAGTCGTCAAGTCAGTCTCTCCCCTTTGGGCGATGCGCGACATACACACTCAAAAAGGTTCCACAACCATGGTTCTTAAGATGCTGCCCGGCACGCTTTTGGAATCCTCCAAGTACATACTGCCATCGTCAACGCTGGTAATAAGGTCTGACCATTCAAGCAATGTTCTGGCGCCAGAGTTATGCAACTGTCTTATGGTCATATCGCGGCATCGACTTTCCCTCTGCGCTGCCATTGATTCTTCATCATCTGGCTCCAGCAGTACCGAATCAACGATTACCATTGTTGATGTGGGCGCCATGACGCTTGAGACACATCTCAATATCTCTCTGACGTCGTCATCGGGTAGATTCTCAAGAGTGCCGGCAAGAAGATACACTCGAGCTGAGTGGATGAGCTCCTCCCCGTAGAAGTTGTGGGGGCAGAAGTTGATTTGGGTCAAGAGCCCTGGGTTTCTCATTCTGACAAAATCTTTCATGATGTCAAGTTTATCCTCGGGACCCTGAACAGCGAATTGAAGATGAGGAAATAGTTCAGCTAGCTCCTAGCAGCATGAGCTACCTGATCGGACCTATAAGCGTAGGTATCAGCGGCAAGTCATTTAAATCGCACTGAAAAGTTCAAAAACATATTCTTACATCCACAACCAGTGAATCCCTAGGTAGACTTGCCCAATCGAATCCTTGAACAACATTAGCCGAGTAGACATTCTGTCGAAAAGGCTCGCTGCCAAGAAGCTTCATCAGACGAGTGTATCCCTCAGCTTGGTTGCACTCAGTCAGATATTCATCAAAGGGCAAGTCATCGTTTAGAGCTATGTTGCGAGCGGTCTCATCTGAATCCTCCGAGCCAGGCCAGCGAATTGTTGCGTCCTCCATTCTTGCTGCAGCTGGTATGACGACGTCGCAGAAGAAGGGGATGCCCCGTCTCATGTTTTCGTCATGAGCAAATGCCCTCGAGATTGTATTGTGTTGCACCGTTTCATCCACCTGCTCAGAAAATATGTAGCTGGCCATGACAAGTCGTAGCATCCGCTTGAGCTCAAAGACTGGGACATTCGCAGACACTGCCAGTGCATCATATCCAATCGGCTCTTCGGGGACAAGATCGAAAATATCGAAGTGGAACAGCCATTTAAGGGCCATAATAGTTTGGGACTGTAATAGCTCATTAGCATGCATCCAGGGCACTTCCCATCAGTCTTGGTAGCCAAGATGAAGGTTTCTATCCTTACATAAGATATTGCAATTGAGGCGAACTTGGAGGGGCCTGCTGCTAACTGGAGCAGCTTGAATGCCGACTCTATGATCTTTTCCCTGGCTTCAAGGACATCATCTGGAGTATGGACCGTCAAGACTGGAGTACGAGTGTCGAAACTGACAGATGGCAGCGATGTCCCGGATTGCTCGCCATAAGTTTCCCATTTTGCAACTTGCTCCATGATTTCATCAGCCAGAAGGCCTATCTCTGATCGTGGGATATTCATGTCCATGACGGATAAGGCTTTGTAGAATGATGAAGAAACTGAAAGACGGATGGATAAGGCTTTGTAGAATGATGAAGAAACTGAAAGACGGACGGGGAGGTAAATTAACAAGCGGTGGTGAGATGAAAGGAGAAAGAAGAAGGTGCACCTCGCTGTCGCGTCAATAAATATTTATTATGTGGAAAGCTGGAATGACTTTTTAAGGCAGTCAGTGCTAGATAGAGTCGTTTGCATGCAAGTTGGCTAATCTGAGATTGTAGTGATGAGGCTCACTTCATTTTGACTTATCAACCTATACAACTTGACTCTCGCGATAAATTTCGACATTTTTGAAATAATCCACTTACTGCTCGGACCCGCGTGAACGTTATATTCCTAGCCAGTTATCTACAAGATATGTAGGTGGGCAAGGCGCTCGCATTAAGGAAATGAGAGATCTCTGCAAGTAACCTCTTTAAAATAAGGTGGCTGTGATGGGCGATGTTTTACTATAACTGATTAATGAATGTATCATTCTTGATTCAGTTGCATAGTGAATTAAAAGTTGCATTGTATTCACAGCAATATTACAGTACTTTTTTTTTCTATGGAGTATCGACTATTTTGTTGCCAAGCATCGTAGTATTTTACCGTACGCACTAGGAAACACCACGGTCAATTACTAGCATATGTTTTACGTCATGCGAGTGCATTACCCAAATGGGATAAAATAATGAACCCTAATTTAGCGTTGTCACTTGGGCTTGATGAATTGGAGAACAGAGCAGCGAATTCACCATCTTTTGCTGTGGTTTCCCGAGAATGCCAATTAATACCCCATGCATCTCTAGGGTGCTCCACAGGGAGTAGAGACGGGTAAAAAGGCGTTTGGTTGCATTTACAGTCTAGGTAGGTATGTACATGTACAGTATGTGCGGATTGATGCTTACCTTATCTAATCGGCTGCTGTCGGATACAGGAGGCAGCTGGACTACGCCAGATCATGTTCCGCAGCCCGTGCCAGAAAAGTGCCGACCAAGGCTACACTGCAACAAGCACCCAGCCCAGCACATGTGCATGATCCGGGATTGCATGAGCAGCAGAGCCCACGATCCAATGCCGAGCGATGCTGGTCTCCCCGTGGGGTACATCGTGCCAGCCTACATGCCCCGTATCCACCAGCTCCAAGTCCGGGCACTACCCCCACAGCGAACACTACGCGGGCCACCACTGAATGGCATCGCATTAGGGAGCCGCTGCAGAGACGAAGGACACGGGGAATGGGGGAGAGACGAGTGACTAGGCGGGAAGGCTAGAAGAGGGAAGACGAAAAGGAAACGAAAGGATGAAGGAAAAACAGGCCCCAAATCAATAGCCTGGGCCGTCTCCAAGACCAAGCATGGATGGCGGCATGCCACTGCAGCGCAGATGTACTTGTACGACGTCGACTCCTCCGGACGGCTCTCGCGCGCGACGAGATTACAAGCAGCCGTGGACGCGCTGCAGCCTCTGCTATATGCTCGTGCCATTTGAGCGTCCACAGTGGGCCGGGCTGGACGCCTCTCGAGGCTCGAGATCTCAGGCTTGCCGAGGCCGGCTTAGCACGCGCACCACGAAAACGGTCAACTCGGGCCAAGGCCAGGAGTTGAGCATATCCATGTGTCATGGCGGTACTGTGGCTTCTGCTGGAGTTTGCCCAGCGCGGGCAGCACAAGTACCGGTACCTGCACGACGCAGCCTGTTTGCCTCTGCTGCTTCTCCCCCGCCTCTCTCCGCCTTTTAGCTCGCCTGGGGGCCTTTTTGGCTTTGTCTTTTTGGCTGCTTCTCCAGCCCAGCCCACACTCCCCCTCAGCTTTTCCCCGCTTGACACAACCCTGTACCTTGTAGCATCCCGTATCCCGAGACACTGAAAGCTCAGCCGGGCCAGATGAGCTTCTCTCTGCCATCCCATCCGCCAGTCGAGCCGTCTTGAGCATGAGAATTGATTGGCAGCAGTGCTGGCATTGACCGTGCTACCGCTCGTTTCCCGCTGGCTAGAGCACGTCCTGACCAGGTATAAGCCGTCGATCTCAGGCGATATCCCAGCGACGTCCGGCCTGGACTTTTCTTTTTGTTTTCCCCTTCAACTCCAACCCCAACGGATGGCGGCACGCGACTGACCGGTTCCAAGCGCAACGCCCTCAACTGGTCCTTTCCCCCGATACTACGCAGTACTTCGAGTCGTCTCCAAATCGGGAGAGCTCTGACCCTGTGCCGTCTCCACGTTATAGCCGCCATCTGCGTGCTGGGGCCCTGGTTTATCCTGACGGACTTCCATCGCTTTGCCTCGCCGGATTGCTTATCGTCTGTGCTCCGTCACATCTCGTCTCGCCGTCTGCCTTCGCCTGCAGCGCGGACAAACAGCCCGCAACTGAGACATCCGCTGCCAGCCGAATCTACTGAGCTCGCTGGGGCCTGGCGCTTGTCTGATGAGACAGAGCCTCAACAACGAGGCTTGATTGGGCTGTCCTCGTCAGCTTTCTCCTCAGCCGGTTACATAGTCGGTCACTTACGTCTAAGCGACTCTCTGCATTTGCAGACCGAGTGTTAGCCTGTCCAACCCCACACTGCTGCTTCCTCTGGGCCTTGTGTCTCGTCTCTCTCTCTTCCTTCTCTCCTGGCCTCGAGAGCCGGGTCTTGTTGGGGCTCTGATTGTTTATTCAATTGCCGTCCTTTGATCGAGCCCATCCCCCACACCATCCAATCCACCCCCAAATCTGTATAGCCTGATAGTCCTATCCTGTCTTGTTACTTTCGCTGCTACTCCATTCCTTGACACTATCTTATACTCGTACGACCTGTCGCTATTCTCTGGTTCTCGTAATGCTTGCCCTCCAGACCCTCGAGGGGCCGGCCGGTCTTCCACCGCCAGGCCAAGCCAGCGCCCTTGGCCTCGCCGATATGGGTGAAAACCGCAATCAGAAGCCCAAGACATTGCCTTGCAAGTACTGTAGCAAGCGATTCAGGTCAGTCTAGCCCGCTCCGCACCGCTTCCCCCATCTTGTGCTTGTCCGACTCTGCTGTTTTGTGCCGTGTTGCTCACATGGTCTCTCTTCTTCAAATTACAGACGCGTTGAACATGTCCAAAGACATGAAAGGACACATACCAAAGAGAAGCCCTTTGCCTGCGGCTGGGATCGATGTGGGAAGACCTTTGGACGACGGTAAGCTGCTTCTTATCAATTCACTCTCCCCGATGCCATCCTGATCTCTTCCCCCTCCTCACACGATGGATACTTGCCTTTGGTGCGGCTCGGTATGATGTGATGCGAGGCGATGGCATGTGGTGCTTGTACCCATAGCAGTACCCGCGCCTCCTCACTGCATTACATACTCCCCCCTTTCCCCTCATCTGGCATATCGTCTTCTAGCTTTTACCTAAGCTTCTAGCCCAAACTTCAACACCATCTGTCTCTACTTTCACCTTGATCCACTCTCTCTACCTCTCGCCTCATCGCTGCACTTACACGATCCCTTCCTATAGCTCATCCCCCCTTGCGTCTAGTTATACATACTTACATGGACATCAGAGATCTCCTCGTCCGGCATGAGAAGCTCGTTCACCTCAACGAAGGCCATAAGGATGCCACCCGACCAAGGAAGCTCTCTGGGGCCTCTATGCACAAGCCATCTCTTTCAGATAGCCATGTTGAGCTCGATGTCATGGGCATTCACCGGCTGCGGCCACCTCCACCACCTCCACCGGCTACTGCCACGCTGCTGCCTCCACAGCCATCGCCGCCTCAGCAGCATCAGACTCAGGCACCTCCGCCCCCATTTCACCATGAGCCCATGACTCCAAATGCCGGAGGCCATCTCGTCCAACAGGATCCTCAAGCGGCAGCAAGAACTGCGGCATGCAACCTGGATCTCCTTTCCGATGCAGCACTCGCTAGTGAAGTAAATACTATGCAGCCTATGCTGAACAACATGCCCCAACAGCCTCCTACGCACGCAAGAGTCAAAAGTTATCCAGATAACATGGAAGGGTATGCGGAGCGCGCACGAGTAGATGCACCAATTCTTACCGCTGGATTTGCTCCCCAACCTCCACAGCCGTCCTATGATGACTACAATCTGTTCCTTGACGATTACACAACGCCCCAGCATTTCCTCCCTCCACACTTTGAGCCTGATCAGCAGATGAATTTTTTCGCGCGCTCTCCTGCTGCGTTTCAGCGTGGCAATTCAAAGCCCAATTCACAGCTACCCTCTCGCTTTGGGTCTCTTGCTCCTGATGTACAAGATCCCTCTCGACTGCACGAAGAGGCATCTCGATCCCCTCTTCGTATCTCCGTGGTGGACCATACTGCCATCAAGAATCGCTTGGAAGAATTCTCGTCTGTTCTGCCGGCTGATTTTGTATTTCCTTCTCGACATACTCTGACACGATTCTTGGACGGATATATTGGCGGTTTTCATGAACAGATTCCCTTCTTGCATCTGCCTACGCTGTCCCCCACCGAGCTGGCCCCAGAGCTGCTTCTTGCTATTTTGGCCGTTGGTGCCCAATACAGGTTCGAGAGCAAGAGGGGCTATGCCCTCTGGTATGCTGCCAAGGCAGTCTCCATGGAGCAGATACGGAGGCGACACAGCTCGGAAATTCATGCGCTTTTGCCAAACGCATCATCTTACAGTCCTCACTCGACACGTCCTTCTCCTAGCACTAGTTACAGGCATTCTTTTGCTTCAGCTCAGTCAGAGAGGCCAATAACTCAAGATACACACCGAGAACCTTAGTAAGTGACATTTTTATGCACACATTGCCTTCTGTGAGTGTGACTAACACATACTTTTCATCATAGTTCTCCAAATACGCCCCAGTCACGGCTGGAAACTATCCAGGCCGTCTTGCTTCTCTTCTCGCTGGGCCTTTGGGGAGCCAAGACAATCTTGAATGAAGCACTGTCCCTGCAGAGTACTTTGGCTATCTTGATTCGAGAGGAGGGCCTTACCGAGAACATAAGCCAAGCGAGTGTCACGGACTGGGAATCGTGGATTAGACGTGAAGGAGCGACGAGAACCAAACTTATTGCATATTCCTTCTTCAACCTTTGCAGCATTGCATATGATTTGCCACCTCTTCTGGTTACATCGGAGCTCAAGCTTTCCTTGCCTCTTCCTGCTAGGTTGTGGAGAGCAGAGACTGCCTGGCAATGGCAAGAATTGCGACAGTCGACGCCATTGGTTGAGATCACCGTTCATGAGGCTATCGCTCGACTTTTCGGCCGAACTAACCAGGGACTCCCTAATCATTTATCTTCGCTGGGTTTCTATGTCCTCATCCACGCACTGATTCAGCACATTTATTTTCTGAAGCAGACTTCGCTAGCTGCTGGTTTACCTTTTGAGACCCAGCGTACCTTGAAGGTAGAGGATGTGGATGAGGTCACGGGCGCGTTGCGAGTGTGGCACAACACCGTTGAGCAGCATCACTACCTGCTTGCAACAGGCTCAGGGCCCTTTGCTAGCACAGACTTTGCCCCTGGTGGCCTATTGGCATACAACGCGACAGCGCTGTTGCGCCTTGCATATATTCGTTTGTATACTGATACGCCACTAAGCAGAGAGCTGCAGTCAAGGGACTCGATGCTCATGGCATCGGCCATGATTTCAACTCCAATGGTTGTGCGCAGCATTCGACTTCACGGAGCAGTATTTCAAGCTGTTCATGCACTGTCTATGCTAGTCAAGGCTGGAGTGAATTATGTCGCGAGGACGAAGTCTACCGAATGGAGCATCCAGCATTCATGTGAGTTATACGTTTTCTTTATATAATACTCCATTACAGAGTGATGATGATATTTCGGAAGCGCAAGACGACTAACTGATTTTATAGTGTGTAACTTTGAGTGCGCTCTGCTTCTTGCCAAGTGGCTCTTGACCCTAGCGTCACTTACACCGTCTGATGCTCCTGTTACTCTCGACGAGAAGAATCTCTTGGAAACAGTGAGCAGGATGCTTGACGAAACTGAGTTTGCTGTTCCAGTTGATCCATCTCTGGCCGGAATGAACGCAAACCCGCAGATGGAAGCAACAACAGGCCCCATGAAGCTGAGACAGCTGGCAAGTGCAGTAGTGCGGCTCTGGGCAGAGACGTTCAAGGGCACTCACATCTTTGATATGATTAAGACGATGGGTGCCAGCCTGGACGGGTATGCTGATTTGGTGGACAAGCCGAGAGATCGCGTGTCCATGGCGTCCAATGCAACTATGAACTGAGGCTGAAAACAAAAATCACATCAGATTCGCCAGACGACTTTTGGTTAAAGATGTGTAGGGCATGGAAGACTACAAGCAGTCTTGAACTAAAAACAACAGGCGTTATTTGAGCACACAGGATACCCTACTGGGGTAAATAGCATACCTGCGGCAAGAAATGGCTTGCAGTAAATGGATAAACGGGACACGAAACGGGAAACTTTGTGAATAGGATACGGTTTATATTCTTTGGTCAAACTACGGTATGACATGGCTTGGATTAGTATTTGGTTGGTTATGAGTGGCAACTTGAATGGAAGCGTTTGGGTATCGGGTATGAGTGACGGGATTTGTATGTTTGGAACAGACAGCTTGCTAGGAACGAATTGGCAAAAAATACCCCTCTTTTACATTACATCTGGATGGCATACTGTGACATGAAACATTTGTATCAGGTCAATGTAGCGGCATTGCGAACACGGCTTATACTAGCTCTCCTTGATGGTAACTCGGTTATTGAAGAGCGAGAGAAGATTATGTATGAGTGGCAAAACCTACTTGGCATTGAAGTCGTCATCTAATCAATGAATTCAGGTTGTTGCTGAGGCTAATTTTGGGGTCGATTGTAAAGCAATGAGCGACAACCGAGGAAACAAAACCCGAGGTGAAAGACGACAGAGGCGCGATATGGCAGCTCGCACTCGCTAATGTTGCTGATTTTGGATTACTCATTCCCCAGAAAATAAAGTAGCGCCATCACTAATACCGCTATTGCTCCCATGTGTTTAGTGCTAGACTGTGTTTTCTGGTTGGAAGTCGTACAGTAGCGTTGACATGAAGACGCTCGAGCAGCAAAATACGGCGGTTAGGACTGCTACATAGTATAGACATGCCTTGATCATGAGTTTAATATAAATACTTGTAATTTAACAAGAAAAATCAACGAATTAAAACGGCACCATCAAGTATTTCTGCGTGCACCTCGTATATTTCAATATCATGTGAAGAAAAAGGGCGGCTGCGGGGCCGAGCCAAATGCAAGGGAGCCCGATTTTATTATGGGGGAACTTGGGGAACAAAAAGTTGCCTCGGCACAGGCTATTTCGGGAGACGGCAACCTCTCTGAATGCGTCCCGGGGGCTTATTGTGAGCTGAGCTGACCTTTTTTATCAGTCTTTTCGATTCCCCGGATTTTTCTTTTTTCTTTCTTTTCTTTTCTTTTCTTGGGATATACCGACGTATACTTTTAAATTTGCGGGCGATAGACATATATACAACGCGGCCAGGAATAGAGACATAGAAGCATACGCCACAACACGAGCATCCCGCAAACGTCACTCCCACGATGCCCTTCAACACCGAGCTCACGCGCCGTCTAGGCATCCGCGGTAAGTCTTCTCTCTTCTCATGATGCTCCATCTGCCAACCGGGCTAAACGTACATCTGCAGTCCCCGTCGTCCAGGGCGGCATGATGCACATTGGCACCGCCGACCTCGCCGCGGCCGTCTCCAACGCCGGCGGTCTAGGCATCATCACGGCCCTCATCTTCACCAGCCCCGAGGCCCTCCGCGCCGAGATCCAGCGCTGCCGCACCCTGACCAAGAACCCGTTCGCCGTCAACCTGACGCTGCTGCCGTCGATGCTGCCGCCCGACTACCCGGCCTACGCGCAGGCCATCATCGACGAGGGCGTCAAGATTGTCGAGACGGCGGGCAACTCGCCCGGCCCCGTCATCCGCCAGCTCAAGGCCGCCGGCGTCATCATCCTGCACAAGTGCACCACCATCCGCCACGCCCAGAGCGCCGTCAAGCTGGGCGTCGACTTTCTGAGCATCGACGGCTTCGAGTGCGCGGGCCACGTCGGCGAGAGCGACATTACAAACTTTATCCTGTTGAGCCGCGCGCGGCAGACGCTCAAGACGCCGTTTATTGCCTCGGGAGGATTCGCCGATGGACAGGGGCTGGCGGCGGCGCTGGTGCTGGGAGCGTGTGGTGTGAACATGGGCACGCGCTTCATGTGCACCGTCGAGGCGCCAATCCACCAGAACATCAAGGACGCGATTGTCAAGGCGCAGGAGACGGACACGACGCTGCTGCTGCGGCGGTGGACCAACACGACGCGGCTGTTCAAGAACAAGGTCGCGCTGGATGCGCTCAAGATTGAAAAGGAGAGCCAGACGGGCGAGTTTGCAGAGGTGGCGTCGTATGTGAGCGGCAAGAGGGGCAAGGAGGTGTTTGTCAATGGCGACCCGGAATTTGGCGTGAGTTCCCCCCCCTCCTTTTTTTTTATAAAAAAAGTATGATCTATCTTTTGTTGCTAACTGAATGAAATAGGTCTGGACGACGGGCCAGGTCATTGGCTTGATTCACGATGTTCCCACGTGCGGCGCGCTGGTGGCGCGTATTGAGAAGGAGGCTGAGAGCTCTTTGCGGGAGAAGCTGGCCTTGATTGTGCCGGACTCGAAGCTATAAAAAAAGATGAAAAAGAGATGATATATTTAAACGTGCTTGTTTTGACTTTTTTTGCGGAATGGAAACGGTATCCCTTTGTATTATGAAATCATATCTATACACTTCTCTGTCCGGCCTTGATGCAATTAAATGAAACTTTTCGAGAAGAAAATGAAAAAAAAAAAAAAAAAAAAAAAAAAAAAAAAAAAAAAAAAACGCACATGTTTTGTCGTAAACTCATGAGAAGAACACCATTCTCCGCCCATCAGCCCCTGCCTCTTCTACCAGCCACCAACGCCGGATCCAGTCGTCGTCCTTGCTCCCTCTTAAACGGGTCTGCCTCTTCTTCACTCCCCGCCTCCGGGATCCTCCACCGCTCATAATAATACAGCTCCGGCATCCTCGTCTGCGTCTGCTCCTCCAGCTGCGCCTCCCCATCACGCAGACCGACGCCCGTTTCCATGAGCGAGACTCTTCCCTCGGGGTCGCTGGCCTGCCATCCTTCTGGGGCCGATCTGCGCGAGACTGCGGCGCCGGAATATACGTCCTCGCCGAGGGCGTATGTCGCCTCCACGAGGGCTCCCCTGACGCCGCAGTAGAAGGAGGCTGATAGATCGGATGCTTTGGCGAGACAGTGCACACGGTCCATGGACGCGCTGTAGATGTGTATGACTGCGTCGGGCCGCCAGCTGTCCTGTTTTGACAGACGGTGCCATGTACATGTCTGGCCACACGAAGGGTTGCAAGTCTCCGTCGTTTGAATCTGAAGCCCATTCGTTTCGCCAATGTCGCCGAATTGAAAAGGCCGTCCGGGAGTAGGAGCATCGGCAGAACAAGGCATGGCGCTGGTGTAATGGTACGACTTTGGGAATCGAAAGTCGAAGAATCGAATGTCGGGGCTGCAGTTGTTGCCTGCTACGAAGCGTTCGGATCCATATACCAGCAGTGAGCTGCTGGCCTGGTATGGCTGGAAGCCATCACGGTACAGGACGTCGTGGCCCAGTGGAGACCGCATATCAGAGAGCCTGTTCATGGTATTAGCCCAGGCCGCGGAATTTGAACGGGCAGATTTCAGTCTCCGACTTACCTATGGCTTCCGTCGTCCCAAGCGCTGAGCAGCAGATTCTCATTCATCTTGGGAACCGGCTGCATGGAACGCACAGTCGTCTTCTCAGCCGATCCGTCCGCAGAGTCTCCCACAATACCCTTCTTTGAAAGTTTGAGCATTTCAATTCCCGTAGGTCGAATCTTGGCCCATCTCAGGGGATCACTGCAGCCACCGAGTCCACAAGCTACCACATCCTGGCTCATGAACTTGACGCTGCGCAAGAGCGAAATCTCATCTGCAGCGCTGTCTTTGGACACGTCGTAGAAGAGTATAGGTTTGAGCGCCGCCTCTTCAGTATCAGAAAGATTGTACAGCGTCAAGTCTGAGCTTCTGCAGCTCGCCAGAAGTTGACCGCTGGGCTGCCATTCCGTCCACGACACCGCTCTTTGGCCGGGAGATCTCCGCGTCAATGGCGTTTTGGACGTGTCATTTACGTCGTACGCAGGCGCAAACTTTTGAGACGCATCCGATAAAGTCTCGTCTTTGGCAGATAAAAGCTGAAGATCCCCTGTGGCTCTCCCAACAACCACCTCGGGGAATTGTTGGCGCTGGATAATGCTTATCGCTGTCACATCGCCCGTCCCAGCCGCAAAGCCAGCTTCACGACCCGCCAACTTGCTCCAGCTGTCTTTGCCTCTCGCGCCCACGTCCTCCTTGCGTCGAAACACCAAGTTTTCCCCCGCGCCGTACACCAGCATCTCCTCCTGCGTTGACGAGAGCGTCGTAGCATCCATGACGGAGTGGAAGTTGACCGACTGCCTGCTCCTCGCAAACTCCCTCCTCTTGGGCCGTGCCGGTGCCTTTTCCCCGTAAACGGTCAAAGAAAAGCCACGGCTATCCCAGCACCGGTCCAGATACGTCAAGCGGTCTGCCACGGCATTCCACCCTGTCAAGGCTCCTGGCGCAACATTGATGGACGGGAACTTGGCTCTCACGAAGCTGCGCCATCCGCTCTGGTTCATGACGGTGTGGGCGTGCTTCGACACGGCTCCCAGATGGGCCACATCTCGAGCCGTATCAAGATGCTGGGCGATGTCGAGGATGAGATCGCCGGGAAGACTTCCCAGCGATGCCATGTTCATTATGATTACTCCAAAGTCGAATTCATAGAGTGTTTATGCGTCTTTGTAAATGCAAATAAAAGCAACAAGAAGAGTCAAGAAAAAAACGATTCCTAGAGTCCTTTATCTATTCATCTTTAACGCAGTTCCTTTTCTCATCAGCTCAAGTCCTAATTGTCTGTCGTCTCCATATGATACAGAGCCTTCACGCGATGGATGATTCATCCGCTAAAACTTACTAAACGTGATACAGTGGCGCAGGCAGAAATATATTGCAAGACACAGTGACTCACACTCGGACCCAAGCCTTTATTCCTTCTGGAAAATGGTGAAAGAAAAAAAAACGCCTAACCAGAAACCTCAACGATATTACCAGTTTTGTAAGCAGAATAAGGAATAGAGAGATGTGAGGAGATGGGTGACACTCTCGATAGCGTGACCAGGTTGAAGAATTGATGCTTGTATGCGTCATTAGCGTCTTTAGCGGGTCGATTCGGTAGATGCACTACACCGCCTAGGAAATCTTCTGGACTTGCAGTCTTCATAAGGGTATTGGGACCAGGCTTCTTCCCATTAAGAACATTAGAAATTGATGCAATATTTTTAGTTCATATAGACATCGTATATTGCATCTCTCATTCGCAACTAATGGCTTATATGTATATGCTCTAAATACCACACCTCCCTCCTCACCCGATATCAAAATCCGCCCTCAAAACCGCAAGCATCGTCGCCAGCCTCATGCACAGATATGCCAGAAAAAAAAAGACAAAACACCCCCTGTGTACTATGAGAGTTCTGCCTTTAAACCTTCCGCCCCTTCTATCACTCCCTAAATCAGAAAAAAAAAAAAAAGGCCACCTTCTGCCATATGCCGTATCCAACGCCAATGAAAAAGGGGAAAGAAAAGTTTCAACGCCCCAAAACAAAATGACATATTCCAACGTTCGTCGTCATATAGAGAGGTATTAACGAATATCATGAGAAAACATAAAAAAATTCTCACATTAAAAGATACAGCGCACGCACAGCCTTTTCTGCCGCTGCAACGTGCCAGGGTCGTACATCCCCTTCCTTATCCACCACTCCGCGCGCCCTTGCCAGCGTGCCTAGTCCCCTAAAGTATCCCAGCATCTCTCGTAAAAGAGGTTCATGCACGCGTGGAGTTGTCTCTGTGTATATTAGATTGACCTCCATGACGACGGGGGGATCTTCCAGTCTGAGCCCTGTCCGTTTGATCAAATATCCACTCATTAAAGAGAGCTGCACCTCTAGGATGCTGGAAGAGTTGCTTAGTCGGTGGCCAGTTATAGCTCCCCACGTTTGATCGCTAACGTCAACCAAAATTTCATCCGATTCGGTCTCGGCTGTGCCAGTACCATCGTTGGAAGGTGTAGCGGCTGCAGCATTCGCTGCAGGCGTTGCAGGAGTAGCAACAGGCTCCGGAGACTGCATAGAAGGCTGCGGCGTAGAAACTGGAGTATGGAGAGCAGCTACGGGCGCAGGGAGCTTGATTGCCGGCGGCAAAAGCTGAAGCGACGGGTTTGAATCGACAGTAAGCAAAACTAATGTGACCTTGGCATGAATCTCAGTGCGAGCCAGGTCAACCCAGAAATCCACCTCGTGCTGCGGCATCGGCCCGCATTTAGTGATAATGACCCTCCAAAGAACCCTCCAGGAAGACATCAGTTCAAGCGTAGTCTCCCATATTTCATTGGCGATCTCATTCATGTTTCGAGACGGTGACTTTCCTTTTCTTCCCATGCAGTAGGCAGCTGTCGCTTGCTGGTTCCCCCCTGTCGTCCGTCCACGCCGCAGTAACCCATCGCTCGTCAACACTCTGGGAATATGCCACGTGAATGCATGAGTTTTCGCGGATTAGGGAAGCTGAGGGAGTCGTGGTCAGCTTGAAATCGATGATGCGTGGTAGCAACTGTTCGAGTCTGATTGCTGGGGCTGGCATCGGGCCCCCAAATAAGGTGCAGCGATCATATGTTTCGATGCAGAGTCTGACAAGATCTGAAGTCTGGGTAATGACCAAGGCTGATGGAGAGGACAGTACATCTGTGGACACCAGCTGCAAAACCAGCTCATTCTGAGGAGCTTCTTTTCGGCTTGCCAGAACCTTCTGGTACAACTCGTAAAATCGCTGAAATGCCGTACAAGATTCAATAATGGTCCCGGGATTTTCGGGGGGAATATACAAAATATATGACAAAATTTGTCTCGGTAATGGCGAGGTTGCTGAATACCCCACGCAATGCTTCCATGCATTCAACCATGGCTGAGCCGTGCCTAGTCACAGTGGCATCTGGTGAAGTGGTTATTCTATCAACCTCATATGGCAGCAGGCCTGCTTCCACATCTTCGCCAAGAGACATGACTTCAAAGGTGCCCAGCTTTAGCAGCTCATATATACTCTTGACGCGGTCCATAAAGGCTTTAACGTTGTCTCCCATTCCAGACCACCCAGGAAAGACACAAATCGCGTTAATGTTTTTGCTGCCAGAACAAGGTGAGAGGCCCAAACTCTCCCAAAATGAAATCGCTGATGGTAGAACAGATAGTTTTGTGTCTGCCCTTTGTACCTCCAAATGAGGACTGGGAATTTGATATAAATTGCTTGGGCGCATAGTCTCGGAATTTCCTTCTCTGCCATTTACGTGCCGTGGTATAAACTGACTCAGAATTGGTAAGTCTTGTATGTCCAGCAGACCCTTGAGACGTACGGGCATTGCATCTTCGAAAAAATGCGTAATAATGCCTTCAAGTGTGTAAAATGCATCTCGAGCGTGTATAGATAGATCTGAGCGCTTTTCACTCGCTGACAGAGTTGCAGGCTCAAAATCCGATGCATTGAAGATGTCTAGCGAACCAGTTGCAGCTTGATCAGCCACAATTTGCGCAATTTGAATAACATCTTCGTCGCTCAGGCCCATGTCTAACAATAATGGTTCTGGATCCAGAAATAGTTGAGAGAGGGACACTCCTGATATATCTGACCTTGATAGCCTTGGTAACTCCATTGCCAGCTGATGATCGGGCTCTTCAATGTCACAGTCTCTCAAGGAGGTAATTTGAGACATGATGTCGTCATCTCCATGCATCAACCTGATGCTGGCCTTGTGCGGAGATCCAGGCTCGTCAGAAGTGTAGCTAGAGTCGTCCTGGTCTGATTCCATGTTGCCGTCTTCTCGGTCTGATATTGATCCATCCAACTTCATGGGGCTGGTTGTCAATATTGGCGGCTCCATTGCAAAATATTGCTTGCCTATAGTATGGCGAGCAGTCGACCGATCCCTTGGTTTTCTGTTAAGTTTACCATGACGTTTGAGATAGTCAGTCTCTGGTACAGATGGGACATTACCGTTTGCCTTTTCCATTCTCTCGACCTTTGTAAGAGCACTCAAGTCGAAGAAACCTCCTTGTTCGTATTTTTTGCTAATCATTGGTATCGCTGGATCGAAATCTAGGCTCTCAAACACCTTTGCGTTCCTCCAGTGAGGCTGAGCTGAGATGGAGGAATCATATTTGGGTTTTTTCAAGGACGCCTTTACCCGCTTAAAAACAGCATGAGGGTCAAATGGGCTAGACTCGCGCTTTGCGGGTGTAACTCGTACATCTCCTCGGTTTCGACGGGCCGCATCTTCATTCTGGCTTCTGGCATGCTTTAATTCAGGCTTGGCAAATACTGCCGTTTCTTTCTGAGGTGGAGGAGGCGGCGGTGGCGGCGGCGGCAGTGAGATCACTGCTGGTAGAGCAGAAGCAGGTGCGGAAGTTGGACTCACAGCGGGAACTGGAGTTGGCGTTGAAGGAGGGAGAGAAGGGGCAGATAGTGGTAGGGATATGGGTGTCGGCGCCAGGGGCTGTTGCACGATTTCGACAGGTTTTGCGGGCTCTTCAGAAGCTTGGGACGCGGCCATTTCCGAGCTAGGCAGATCGCCCATAGCAATATCGAGGTCGAGGTCACCAGGTTTCTCGTCAAAGAAATTGAAGTCAGCTTCGGTAATATCGTTGTCATCAAATATATCTCCCCCCTACATCTCCTCCAAGCACGTTGTCAGTGTCGCCAAGAAGATTATCACTCCGCCGTCTTTTGGGTTCAGCGACATTAGGAGACTGGTCGAGGCCAACCCCCCCCGACCGGCTCATTTTGCATTGTAATATCTGCTTCTGGCATGATTGGTGCTGATAATGGATTGCCCGGACTGGAAAAAGTGCCATCCATTGACGGAGTAACGCCGCTAGGTTGTTGGACTCCGTCTGGTGGAGTTGGATACATGATACCAGCTGTTGCCGTGTTGGGGCGCTGGAAGGCCACAGGAGACAGGCCGCTCGGCTTAGGTGTCTTTGAATCTGCGGGTTGCGGCTGCGAATCTTTGGGTATAGCCGCCGCGCGCTCCGCTGCTCGTTTGATCTTCTCTTCTCTTTCTGCAATAGAGTTGTGCCAGCCTTTTGCGTTACCAAGAGGATCGTGGCTTTCTTCATGGCCGCTCAGCATAGTATCTACTACGCGACTAGCAGAGGATGCGTCTACATTCTTCTTGCGGAAACAGAGACGCCTTGGCCACGGTAGGGTAAATGAGGAAGTTGCGCCAGAAGATCGGTAGTCGCCCTTGGAATCCGCACTCTTTGATTTGGGCACCAGGAGATTTACCCAAAGACATCCCCCCAGCGTCGATGCAGCTATTCCCCTGAAGTCTAAGAATCGTTGGCAAGCTTGCTTCCACAGAGACTCCTGCCCGTCTAGTCCGTTACGGAAGCTAAAAAAATGCGTCATCGGTGTCTGAGCAAGGCTTGATAGGCCACCGTCGCCAGGAACGAAATTCTGGGTAGCAGTCATGATGCCAAAAGGAGCCGCGAGGACGGAGTAGCCAGCAGGAGCCAGACTAGAGGCGGCGGTATCATCTAGTGACAGAATCCCTTTGCATTTGGTGAGAGAAATACCGATTACCAGTGCTCCGGTAGTTGTCAAGTATACTCTAAATGTGCCCAGTATCTGGGGTCTGCCGATGGCAACTCCGTGTGGCTGTGCGCTATACGTAGTCGGGGATATTAAAATCGTCCTGTAGTTGAGAGGGATCGCCCCAGTTCGACGACAAAAAGCAGTCGATATCGTTAGGGAAACGGCCGTAATGAGCTTTTCGTATAGCAAGCTCTGCGCTGTTGTCTTGATGTTGGATTCGGCCTTGAAATCGTGGTCCTGTGAGGACGGCGTAGTGGTTTGCAGAGGCGAGGAGAGGGCTGGACGGTGGGCTTGTTCCAACGTTGGATTAGCTGACAAGAGGCCCGCGGGCGTGTTGCCGGATTGAAGGGCCTGAGAACGGGGCTTTGGCATTATCGGAGGCTCTATGACGCCCTCTTCTTTCACGACGAGACCCTGCTCGAGCACATCGGGCGGCAGTCCAAGGCTGTCGCCCACCTCGTCCAAGTTCTCCACCTCATCCTTTGTGAGAAATAGGAAATGCCATAACCCTCTCCTAGCTGCATCATATACAACAATGTACCCTCTGTCCCTCAGCGAATTCTCAATCTCCAGAGCGACCGAGGCGAAGTTTTGCGACAAGCTGGGCGACGGTTCGTACAGACGATATGTGATGGACGAGACACTATTCTAAAACTCGACGTTAGCTGAGGACGAGGGGCCATGGTGATGAAGCAAGGTGTCTCGCTCACTATCGACAGTGTATTGGTTTCATATTCTCCAGTCTCCATGTCGGCTGTTTATCGAATAAGGGCTCGCGGCAGCCGGTGACAGCGCAGTCCGCCGTCGTCGGCACCGAGCCACGGCTTTCCAGACTCTATCGCGCAAACGACGGGACAGAGGCCCGCGAAGAGAAGATGCACAGCAGACGAGATCAAGAAGTCCCGACGAGGATAAGCGATTCTGGTGCTCTTCGTTGTCCGAGCTCCATCTCAACTGGAGCCTCTTCGGTCGATGTGGTCCAAGAGCGTCACCCAGATGGCGCGCCGAGCTCGACAGACAGGTTGATGCTGGTCACGAGGCGTCCGAGGATCGGGTCGGGGAAAGGGGAGAGCAAGAGTTTTCAGGAGCACATCAGCCGCCCTATCGTTGCCACCAGGTGCAGTCGCAGGCCATGGACCACCCGAGCAGCGTCGAAATTCTCGGATTAGCAAGCAGCGTCGAAGATGTACCGCATCGCGGGTCAGAACTCGGAATTGACAGCGCCGGGCCAGTGGGCTGGGAGTGTCCAGGGAGTCCGGAGCGTGCTGGATCCAGCGCGTTGCTGGCGATTGGCTGGCGAGGCCTCGGTCAGCGAGTCCGCATTGCTTGTGTGGGGGCGGTTGGCCGCTCACCGAAGTGGGGCTGCATTTTTTCTTCACCTTGATTTTTTTTTGTTAGGCCAATTGCCTGCGCAGCGGCAGAAGATTCTTCTACCTCGACACTGACATTTTACGCAGAGGGAGGCCCAAACTGTATCTTGTGATATATCCTCTCCGCCCTCGCCATGAAGCTGTCCAATCCGGGCACTGTCCCCGTCTACACAATCTCTGGCGCATCCACTGCGCGCCCTCTCCCAGACTGGCTTTCTCGCCGCCGGAAGCGCAGTCTGAAGGACGATGCCGAGTACCAGAGTCGCGTCGAGCTTCTGCAAGACTTTGAGTTTGAAGAGGCCAGCCAGTGTGTCCGTATCAGTGAAGATGGCGAATGGGTCATGAGCACGGGCACATATAAGCCCCAGTTTCACGTACACAACTTACCACAGCTCTCTCTTTCTTTCGCCAGGCACACGACTTCCACCAACGAGACTTTTGTCCTACTCTCTACCGACTACACAAAATCTCTCCACCTTCAGAATGATCGCAAGCTCGAATTCCACACCCCCATGGGCTGCCACTATGAAGTGCGCATTCCCAGATACGGCCGAGATCTGGTATACGATCGACACTCTACGGAGGCTCTCGTTCCGGCTGTCGGTATCGACGCTGATGGCCAAGGAGAAGTTTTTCGCATGAACCTGGAACTTGGAAGATTTATGAAGTCGTATCAGATTGAAGTTGGAGGAGACGACGAGCTCGGCGGAGGTCTACAAGGAGGCGTCAATGTTGGCAGTGTAAACTGCGCTGCCATTGCTGAGGATACACACAATCTGCTCGCCTTTGGCACATCAATAGGCACAGTAGAGTTTTGGGATCCCCGGTCAAGATCACGGGTTGCGCTGCTTTCCGGCCATGAAGGAGGTGTTACAACAATGGATTTCCATCCGTCGGGCCTGTCACTGGCGACTGGCAGCTCAAGTGGCATGATCCAGCTATTCGACCTTCGTCGACCTACTCCCTTGCTCAAGAAAGACCACGGCTATGGCTTCCCCGTAAAGAAGCTGATACACATGACGACATCTTCACAGGAGAAGAAGATACTATCAGCTGACAAGCGCATCATTAAAATCTGGGATGAAGCCTCGGGAGACCCATGGACATCGGTTGAACCTGTGGTGGATATCAACGACGTGGCTTGGTGCAAAAACACCGGCATGCTGCTGACAGCCAATGAGGGCAAGCAGCAGCACGCATTCTTTGTACCCCAGCTAGGCTCAGCGCCAAGGTGGTGCTCGTTCTTGGACAACATGGTGGAAGAGATGGCGGAAGAGGTCCGCACCGAGACCTACGACAACTACAAGTTCTTGACTTTGCCAGAACTGAAGCAGCTCAGCTTGTCCCACTTGATTGGAAAGACCAACCTGCTGCGACCATACATGCACGGATACTTTGTGGCTTCTAAGCTGTACGAACAGGCTAGACTCATCGCAAACCCCTATGCATTCGAAGACGAGAGACAGAAGCGCATCAAGGACAAGGTTGAGAAAGAGCGCTCTAGCCGCATCAGAGGCACCAAGAAGGTCAAGGTCAACCAGAGACTTGTCGATAAGCTTCTCAAGAAGCAAGAGAACAGAAGCCAGGTTGATACCAATGCTGGTCTTTTGGGAGACAAGCGATTCACACAGCTGTTTGAAGACGAAGACTTCATGGTTGACGAAAACAGCGGTGAATTCAAGGCTCTCAACCCCAGCACTGCTGTTCAGCAGGCTCTAGAGGCCAAACATGGATCAGTTCATTTCCAAGGCAAAGACTCTGACGAGGGATCCAGCGATGAAGAGGAACCCATCTCTAAGCCCAAGGATGATGTGGTGATGCGGATCTCATCGACGCAGAATGAGGGCCGACCACTGAAGGACTCTGCATTGGGCTCAAGACATCAGAAATCTACGCGCGTCAACAAGGCGGATCGTGGCGAAGTTCGTGGAGAGCGACAGGTGACATTTGTGCCAGAGAGGAAGAAGAAGCAGCAGCAGCAGCAGGAAGAGGAAGAGCCTCCAGCTCCACAGAGGCGAAATTTCAAGGATAGGCGAAGCGCCAGCTCGAACACATTCAGAAAGATGTGATACCCATAAATTTTGAAATATCAAGGAGAACGCAAAGAAGGAAAAAGAGCAAAAGGATATATATGTATATACACCGGAACGCCCGCGAGCGAAATCATAATTTCATCAATCAAAAAAGAAAAAAAGAAAAAAGGCACTCGCCATTGACCGTTCCCGTCCAAAACCTTTGCGCTTGAACTGCATATCCTCCCTACACGCGCACAGCCACAACCAAACACACACACACACACATACATATACACCACTCATATCCTCGCATTTATTTCCCACCAGAATTACGTCCAACAGCTTTGCTCTCGCTTCGAGCCAGGCCCTTCTCCAGGTCCTCAGGTCGGAGTCTCGGGGTTGGCGGGATGTCGTCGTTGAGCTTCGTTCGTCCCTTGCGGTTGGAGCGTGTAGAGCCTTTGACAGAGCGAGGAAACTCGGATCGCCTTGGAGTAAGAGCAGTGGCCACTTTTTTCGTTGATCTTCGAATAGTCTCTTTGATGGTCCATTCACGTTTCTTGGCAATGAAGAAGAGGGAAGCGGTTGTTACTAGTTTGTATGAGTATACAGAGGAGTTTTGTTAAGGAATTTGGAATATCTGCTTACCGCCGATCAGAATGACGACTACAACCACGACGATGATGGCGACCAGGGCTCCGGTCGAGAGGGTTATGGAATTGGCAGAGCTGTCGCCCGCAGCGCCTGCATCCGTTCCATCCTGAGGAGTGATGCTGCCGGATTGGCCCTGCCAGGAATTGTCCGTCGCCAGAGGGAAATAGGCGGAGGTTTGCGACGCCATGATGGGATGCCCTAGGTTTGGCGGCTATGTTTGTATGAGGCGTCTGTATGTCATGCGAAACTTGGAGAATGTCGTATGAGAAGTCGAGTGTATCGTACGAGATGTTCTCAAATAGCATGTAGCGAGAACAGAATGAAAATAAAAATAAAACCACAAGATGCAAAGCTCAGACGTCAAGACCGGAGATGGGCCACAGCCCGGAGATATGCAGCGCCGTAGCCCAGCATTTATCAGGCATTGCCGCCTTCTTTTTTCCTCGCCTCGACTCCTCATCCACTTCACTTCTGCCCAGCTATTTCCGCGACAAGTTCCTGCATGCCAAATGCCGGAAAGCGATCCATGTGGTATCAGTTACCGCCCTCCAACGCTCATCGCGCCCCATTTCGCGCAGCTCTTGGCCAGACTTGCTGTGACTCCTGTGCCTGGCCATCAGAGAGCGCTGGCGGTGCGCCGCCATGATTGGCCTCGCCTGGCCAAACAAGCGCCGGCGCCAACGGCTCGTGCAGGGGTCGTGGCCAATGAGGTGTGCGGGAGCGCAACCCTGCCGTCGCTGGCATCACCTCAGCGCACCAACGAGCGAGAGCCATCGCGGGTCTTGTCTGTGACGGCTCCGTGACAATGTGAGACTAGGAGGGACCTATTTTTGTGACTCGGGGATGCTGGTGCATCGCGCTTATGGAGATTGAGAAGGCCCAGAGGTGATATTGGTGATGCGAGTGATGGGTCGTTCGATTTCCCGTTCTGGAGGGGTAGCTTCAGTCGCGGGCCATTTAGCGACAGGAGGAGCTTGAAGCAGTGCAGCTTTGTATAATGCAGATGTAGCGGATTGGATACAAAGACGTGCGGCTTCTGACGACCACGAAGGCGGCCGCGAGGCGATCATTAAACGCCGACTATTTGCGGCGTCTCAAGATTTCAGTTGCTTCAGGTGAAGCGCCGGAAGCATGGGACTTTACTTCAAGCTTCAACTATGGCATCAAAGATTGATGGCAAGAGATTATGATCGCATCGATTTTACCACAACAGCATTCAAAGTTACTATTTTTGGCATTCGCATGGATTCTATGTTGATTTGAACCAGCTGCTTCAAGTGCTATCACTATTAATACATGGATGTTTCAGTTCAGACATCTGCTACGTCTGAGTTGACTAGAGAGAGCAACTTTGTAGTGCCGTCACTTTGATGACATCTCATCGCATGCCAACAGACGATATATACACAAGGAGCTTGATTAATACAGGTCAAAAGAATTCTACATCCATCAGGGCTTGAACCATTGCTGTATTCTAGCGATATTGCTATCAAAGACTGGGAGGCGCATCGTTCTTTCCCTCTCCAGCTACTGCCTAGATAGACTCGCTTAGCCACAATTGACCGCCTTGACCACAGAAATCCAGTTCGATAACCAAAAAATAGATTTCTCTTGTTCATTGTCCCAGATTCCAGATCTTGTAGAGGAATATCGAGATCCTTTGCCTTTTCAACCCTGCAGTGTCTTTCTACGCATTCAGCTCGTGCAATTCAGCCAAATATACACCAAAGATTCGCATCCACACTCCCAAAGTCACTGTCAATAGTTGCTGCTATGAGACTTCCAGGGCCTGGTCATGGCCCCGGAAGTTCGCCGTCTGGTAGAAAAAGTCCTGGCTTTACGTGGATGAGCAAAGAACCAGACCTCGACGGCAAGCTTCAACGTGTTCCGGGGCCAGGTTCCCCCAAGACAACCGGAGATGGCCACTCCAAAGTCTGGATTCAGAGTAGCTTTGAGCATAGAGAAGAGTTTTCCGAGGAATCACTTGCAAAGGGTTTCACGTTTCCACCGCCAGAGCCACATCGTCCTGGCCAATACAGCAATTTTCCTCGCCGTGTATCTCCTGTAACGCTCGCTACTACACTGCTTGCTGAACCGCTCGAGAAGAAATTTACCTCGCCACCAAAAGACAAATTTCCAATCCCCTTGCCCAGGGCCTCGCCTTTGGACTTGCCAGAGCTCTGTCTTCCAAGTAAACCGACTGACATGAGCTCCGGTATACCAGATATACCCGCGCGACCGCTACCTGTACGTTGCAACATAGAAGAGAGTAGCAGGTATCTGACTTTTTCTAGAAGCCCATGTTTCCCATTCATTCTGGCCATCCAGATATCGAAGAATCGGCTGGTCCTCGAAGCATCTCACCAAAGAGTGCTAAGGAAACAAATAATGGTACAAGGCTGTTGTCGCCTCCAGAACATACAGCTTCTCCAAAGCTTAATCACTATCAAAAGCTTCCATCCGCCGCTGCGCACAAAATGACTCTTGCAACAGAAGACAACACATATCGCCCATCACAACAGCATGTTGAAACAAAGTCAATAGGTAGAAACGAACAACGCCATTCACCGCCCAGTACCTGCGGTGATCTGGAGCTTCCCACATACCGTAGCTATCCCAAACCTCAGAGTCACCGACATAAGGACTCCTTGATCCGGTCAATACCCTGTGCCTCGACCAAAGGTCGTAAGCGGCCGCCACGCCACCGATCAAGCTCAATTGCGAGCAGCAATATATCCAAAAAGAGAGCCGCGAGAAACTTTCAAACCATGACTCATGTGTCTGAATACTTGAATCAATGTCTCGAGATGAACAATAATGAATACGTGGAAGCCCGATCAGAGGCTCAAAGGCTCCGTGGCGATATACAGCATCAAGAAACAGAGCTCGAAAAGTCGCGTGCATTGTTGGATGAGAAAGATGCCAAACTCAGCGAAACTGAGAAGCTTTACAAGGAATTGCTCGAAGAAACCACCCGTACCCTTGGAGACAACAAGAGCTTGAACTCGGAGCTTGAATCTTTGCGCCAGCAGCTATTTGAAGAAAAGAAGCGATCAGAACTTTTGAAAGAAAAACACCAAGAAAGTCGGTCGCGGCTTAACGATGCCATCAAAGAACAACAAGATCTCTTTTCACGTTCTCGAGATCTCTGTAAAGAGACAATGGATCAATTACGAAAGGATAAGGCGACTAAAACTTTAGCTTCGGATGCTGTTGATAAGGCTTTGGAAGCCAGCCAGAAGAAACGCGCAGAGATGAAGAAATGTTTCGAGGAATATCGCTTGCAAGCGGATAAAGATATCCAACAGAGTGAGACTTCATACTCAAGTGCAATCAGGGTATAGCTGACAAACAAATAGAGGATCAAGTCATAACTGTCCTGAAGGAGAAGCTAAACCATCAGGAAAGATTATTGGCTGAGGAGACGCAACTCGCTAATACTTTACGTGCTCAGACAGAAGAGATGGGTGTAGCACGAGAATGCGTTCGAGCGTTGGAAGCCAAAGTAGAAACTTTGATGGCGCATCACACCACACAAAACGAACAACGTCAGCTTGATGCTCAGCAAAGCACAGAAAAGATGGGCATGCTGAATTCGAAGTATTTCGATGTGTTTTGATAACCTGAAAATAAAAGCTGACATATATGTAGGTTAGATACTTTGATCAATGGTGGAAATTTAGTCGCAGGCAAGATGCTTTCACGAGATGACCTCGCCGTCGAGCTAGATGCCGTCGAAAAGAACATCATGGAGAGGTGAGATTCCACAAACGTTTTTTGTGGCGCTACCCAACTCACGAGAACCAGTTTTTCGCCAGTCATTTTCTCGCTGGAGAGCGGGCAAAGAGATTCTTCAAATGTGATAACGCAGTTAGAGTCATCTGTTCAACAGAATCTTGATGAATTCAGAAATGAAGCATTCCAACTTGCGCGTAGATGGGAAGAGAACAAGCAAGACAATGGTGTGCAGATCCAGGATCTTTTCAAACAAGTTCAAGAACTTGGCAGCGGCTTAAAGAAGACAGAAAATATCTGTGAGCACATCGGGCAGAAATTCGACGCTTTAGTCGACCACGAGCAGAGCCAACAGCACACCACCGACACTCACTTACAAGGCTTGACACAGCGGTTCCTGGACCGTGAGGCGAAGCTGGATGATATGGAGAGTCGGCTTCAGCAGATGCATCAAGGCTTCACAACGAAGATTGATACAATGATCTCCGGAGCTCTGAACGCTGACAAAGAAGCCACGAAATTGATTCGCAGTGCTGCTACTGAGCTTCGAGACGTTCTGGAGCGGGGCTTTGGGCAGGAGAGAGAGAGAATATCACAGCTTTTCATTGAAAGCGGAAATATTGCAAAAGCTTTTGCGGCTAACGTCGATGAGCAGAAGGAATCTGCTACACAAAATAACCACAAAAGCGATGAGTTACAGGCGACTCTAGAAATTGAACGTGGGGCTGTTGCACAGCTAACTCGCAAACTCCAAGAATTTGAACATCAAGCTCAAGAAAACGAAGTGCTTCGTGATAGATGGCTCAAAGAGATCCAAAGTGTTGAAGCAGTACGAGCGCAGCTGAAGACGATACAAGAACAGACTTCACCTGCCAAGGTTTGTGAGAAGAAGATGGACAGGCTTGTGGAAATCAGTGAATTTATTCGGTCGTCAACCAGCTATCTAGCAACAGAGAGTGAATGGATCCAACAAGAACTTGTAGCTAGAGCTCCGGAGCCAACTGTTGAGGTGGACAATGACTTGTCAGCATCTTCCACTGGATCAAGCGAAGGGGCGGAGAACCGACCAGCGGCGAAAGATGACGGTGTGTTCCGCAAAGTCACTGTCTATAGTCCGGATCCAAGAGAGAGCTCGCCATCACCTCCACCAACAGTGGTACAGGAGCAAAAGCGGCGTCGTGAAACTACACAGCTTAGATCAATTCTCAAGGGACAGATCCAGTCTAGTACGCTACAGGTTGACCAGAACAAGCCCCCAGATCTTTCGAATGGCTCTCTTGGCAAAGCAGGCTCTTCATCAAAACAAATGGTTGCTGAAATCTGTTCTAGAATGGTTCAATATGACTGGAGCTTTCCGACTGTTGCCGATTTTGAGAGGGACATTCAGGTAGCCGGCAAGAAGCGAGAGAGTCCTCAGGATAACCTGATAACTTCGCAGCTCGATAACCCCAGCTACCGAGGCTCAAAGAAGTCCAGAATGATGAGCTTTATTGCCGAATAGCCTGATGGAGAAGTGAGATTGATAAAGAGTTAGATGTAGATTACTATTTTCGTGAAAATTGTATTTTAGAACTGTATTTTGGACTGGGAATAGCCCGCTAATAAGTTGTTAAAATTTGTTGTTGTTCGTAATTTGACATTTTTTACACATAACAATCGCCTCATGCATAAATGACTTGAGGGTGAATTTCTTTCCTTTTTTTTTTTTTTACTTCGAAACAGATGATGTATATCTTGACTCTCTAGCGCATCGAGCGCAGTGCCACCCCACCCTCGAACTCCAGAAATGCTCTTCATGTTGTACATATACACAGCTGCGGGCTCTGAATATCCGGACTGCCCACAACCCAATCATTATCTTCACAATCCCTGAGCGTGCAGTGGGATTGATGCCGCTCGGGGGCGAAGGGGAATCGTTTTCTTTCATTTCGATCGCTTTTTCGTTTCTAGGAATAGGACCTTCTTTCGAACTAATAGAGGGGCACCGTCAGCAACAACAACAACTTTTATGGTGCTGAATGGAATTCGATTTCGCACCTATGGGATCATATTTCAGCATTCCCATCATGGGACTTGTTCTGGGTCGCTTGAAGGTATAGAAGAAGCCGGTCATGGCCATGGAGATGAGCCGGACGTTGATCAATCTCGCCTTTGCTGCAGAGGATGTCAGCTGTGTTCGATTTGTATATTTATCTGCAAAGGGAGAATCCGAGATCCCATTGAGCAAACAAGCGGAAAACTCACCTTTCTTGGCCATTTTGTCGATACCTTGGGCGCTCAAATGATGTCGTTCGACATAATCGCGATAGCAGCGTAAATTCCTGGTATGGCGGGATGCTCGATTCGGAAGAATGTGTTGCCGAAAATCCGAGGGAGGTGGATATCCGTATCCGTCGCAATACAATTTTGCAGTGAGTTTAGAGGCGGCGGCATAACCATGGAAGCTTTGCAGTGGCCGTGCCGCGCCGATAGCGGCTTATTTTTTGCTCTGTCCCAGCTAATTCAAGTAAGCTTCAAGGTTCTTACTAGGGGTCCCCAGGGGTACCGCTGCCACTGCGCAGGGGTCCGATATCAGAAAAATACCAGCGCCGTAGTTACAGCATCGCCGGTATGAGCGAGTAGGTTGCCATCAGCTCTGCGCTGACAGAGACGCTGTAGCACAGGAATCGCAATTTCTACCATGTCCATTGAGCTTACGGAGGATTCAGCGGCCCTATTACGCAGCAGGTTTTGATGGGGTATGTAAGCCTGCTATGTAGCGACAAGATAAAGGCTGCCGCCCAAGTGATGTAGGGGGGAAAAGCCACGAACGAAGTCGGTCTCAAAAGCCAACGAAAAAAAAAAAAAAGCATCCGCCCTTTTGGCTTTTTTGGTAGCGCTCCAGCTTTATCTCCGCAGTCTTTGTGGATTTTGGAATTTCTCCTTCTACAACTCATCAACAGCGTCTTCATCGTGAAAGTTGGACATCATGTCGAGAGCACTGTTGGCTGGCAGCAAAGCGCTGCCGGGCGCCGCGAGCGGGAGACTGCTGCTAGGCGCCTCCCGGATATCAGGTAAGGGTTTTAAAGTCTCCTTGTTTCGGCTGCTCTTTCTTCCACGGTTCCATCTCTCCTTGTTGCGCTCTTGGTTGCATTTCGCTTCCATTGCGAGTATTCCACGCGGACACCGAGCAAGGGGGTTATAGTGCGACGACAATTATACGGATTTGGGGAGCGCAGCGCAGGCTCTATCCAGCTTACAGCCTCCGGGGAAGCTCGATTTCCATGACCACGACTCATGACGAAGCTGCAATATCCAACAGCGTCCAGGCGGCACCTGGGCCATCCTTGCTGTCCCAAAGCAACAAATGCCGCAGCCATCCTCGCTGTTCGACCAATCTGGACCGCGCGACAGGCGAGGCGTGGAGCGACTCATGCGCTGATTTTGGTTCCGTTGTGTCACGATCTGCCAGATGAGGCGTGGTGGTGAAGCCCTTCCCGGCTTACGGCCTGGACCAAAAGCGGCTGCTGCAAGCGCGTAGATCCCGTGGATTTCCTGGCCATCAGCCGACAATTTCCATGGCCTGGATGCATAAGAACGACGCAGAGCTGCTCCACACAATTTTCTGTTTCCCCGCCATCAGACTGCCTTCTTCCCCATCATTTCTGAAAGTTTCTTTTTTTTTTCTTTGGCCCTTATCTAGATCTCTTGCTAACTTGAAGGGCAAAAAAAAAAAAAGATCTGGAAAGCGCCGGTTATCGGCGATCTTTGCTCACACTTTCCACCCCGCCATCTAGAACACTTCAACCCCACCATCGCAGACTTGTTCCTCGATCATTCTCAACGACCGCGAAAATGGGCCGCCTCAACATCAACAACATCAACCCGCACGTCCGCGCCGCCGAATATGCCGTCCGCGGTGAGCTCGCCGTCAAGTCGGAGGAGCTGCGTGCGCGCCTGAACAAGGGCGACACCAGCCTGCCCTTTGACAAGATCGTCTCGGCCAACATTGGCAACCCCCAGCAGCTGGACCAGAAGCCCATCACCTTCTTCCGCCAGGTGCTCAGTTTGCTCGAGTACCCGAACCTGCTCGAGAAGGAGGATGTCCTGATCAACCACCTTGGCTACAAGACCGACGTCATCGAGCGTGCCAAGTGGCTGCTCAAGCAATGCGGCTCTGTTGGTGCCTACAGCGCCAGCAGCGGTGTGTACGCTATCAAGGAGAGCATTGCCAAGTTCCTCGAGAGTGAGTGGCATTTCCGTGCTGGCTTTGACCTTTGATCTGGACCTGATTTACTAACGTTGTGGTTCTCTAGAGCGAGACGGCTTCTCCGCCAACCCTGACCACATCTACCTCTCCGCCGGTGCCTCGTCCGGAGTCAACACTCTTCTTCACATCCTCTCCGAGTCCGACAAGTCTGGTGTCCTCGTCCCCATCCCTCAGTATCCTCTCTACACCGCCACCCTCTCCGTCCTCGACGCCACCTGCGTTCCCTACTACCTTGACGAATCCAAGGCCTGGGCCACTGACCTCGCCACCATCCGAGGAGCATACGACAAGGCCAAGGCTGACGGTGTCGACGTCCGGGCCATTGTCGTCATCAATCCCGGTAACCCTACCGGAGCCTCCCTTTCGGAGGAAGATGTCCGCTCTGTGATTGATTTCGCCGCCAAGGAGAAGCTCGTCATCATGGCCGATGAGGTCTACCAGACCAACGTCTTCATTGGCAAGTTTCACAGCTTCAAGGGTGTCCTGAGCAAGCTGCAGCAAGAGAACCCCGGAAAGTACGATGATGTCGAACTCGCCTCTCTCCACAGTATCTCCAAGGGAATGGTCGGCGAGTGCGGTCACCGTGGTGGTTACTTTGAGCTAGTTGGGTTCGACGCCGAGGTCGAGGCCGCCATCTACAAGTTCGTCTCCATCATGCTCTGCGCGCCCGTCATCGCCCAGTGCCTTGTCGAGCTCATGGTCAACCCTCCCCAGCCTGGCGAGCCCTCATTCGAGCTCTATGACAAGGAGTACAACGCCGTTGCCAACGGTCTCCGTGAGCGCGCCAATGCTCTTCACAAGGCTTTTGATCAAATGGAGGGTGTCGAGTGCGGCGAGCCCCAGGGCTCCATGTACCTTTTCCCCTCCATCAACCTGTCCCAGAAGGCTGTTGAGGCTGCCAAGTCTGAGAACCGCACGCCTGACGAGTTCTACTGCATGAGACTGCTCGAGGCCACCGGCGTCTGCGTCATCCCTGGCAGCGGCTTCGGACAGAAGGAGGGCACCCTGCACTTCCGTACCACTTTCCTCGCTCCCGGTACTGAGTGGGTTGACAGAATCACCAAGTTCCACAAGGAGTTCATGGACAAGTACAGGTGAAGACTCTAAAGTAAAGAATTTTCTACACGTCAAGACGAGGCAGAGGTGTTTTTCATTGGGAAAAGTAAGCGAATACTTGGAAATTTCTTCTTGTGGCGTCTTCTAAGTGTGAAGCGGAATGGATATAGCATAATCTCCTTAAAATTGATAGATATGGGCTCTTATTTTTAGGTATATACTGAAGATGGCCTACTTTTGTGGCAAACACTCCACACCACTAGATCAAATATTTTCAAACTCGAGTCCGTGGTTAGAATCACATTTTCTTGTTTCATTTGCTGCAATCACTTTATGTAAATTCGTATGACGGAGACACATTGATGAATCTCGTTTTAGTTTTTTGTTCTCTTTCTTAATGTATTGGAGGATAAGGCGAAAATTCTACGACTACCTCTTTTTCCCTCTTTCCTCCCTTCCTTCTAATACTAAATCTTCACCTCTCTCATCACAATTGCTCATGCCCTCTCACTGCCCCTTAGTCTAACAGCCTGGCCGTACTTTTGCAACTTTGTAATCAGCTGGTCACCCTGGCGAACGACATCCTGGTACTGCTTGTTCTTGTCATCGGGTCGGTTGGTCTCGATGACGCCCTTGCCGGAGACACGGTCGATGGTGCAGGGGATGCGGCCAGCGGCGATGAATCGAGCAAGATCGCTGTTTACAGACGTTTTTTATTAGCAGTTGCTTCAACGGGAGGGAAGGGGGATGACAATGAAAAATAGCCTAGTGCCAGGATTGTAACTTACCGGTCCAAAAAGTCAACAGTGACGCCAAAGTCGTTTGCCATGCTTTCTAGGCCGACGACTCGGTAGCTCTGCAGCAGCTGCTGGTACGCACGAAGACGCATCTCTCGGATGAACCAGCTCTTGTGCTCGTGCAGGTAGCGGTCATGGTTTAAGAACTGCTCCTCGACTGAGGCGAGGGACTGGAAAAAGGTCTTGTAGTTGCCGTTGTACAGGCTGCTGACCAACAGAGCAAGGGGGCTGAAATCAATGGCCATCTCGGCCTCGGGCTGGTCGGAGCTGGAGCCCAGAGTCGTCAGGTTGACCGCGGTGGTGGTGGCTGTCTTGGGGAGCTTATCGCCCATGGAGTCATCCGCGCCGGGGCCAGCGCTCAGGGCACCGCTGAGAGCCAACAGCTTGTCCTCGCCATCGCCCATGATGGCCTTGATCTCGGGGGCATCAACAACCTTGGACTTGAAGTCGACGCGCTTGAGGGATACGGAGCCGGCGAGGACGGAGTAGACGACGAGGTTGGAGTAGGTGCAGAGTTCGTAGCTGGTGAATGTGGAGAGGGAGTCGAGCAGCAGCGGCGCGGCGGTGTTGTATGCGCGGACGGTGATGAGGTGCAGGCCCTCGTAGGCCTTGAGGCGATTGCGACGGTCCCAGTCGCCGCCGGTCTCGACGAGTGCCTTTGCTCGCTCGACTTGCTTCTTGACGAGGGGCTTGTCGCCGTAGAAGAGGCCCATGCGTATCGTGGCGAGGACCAGGTCGATCTTGGTGCCCAGGATGCCAGTCTTTTCGAATAAGCTTTCGAATTCGGCAATTGCTTTGTCCTGCATGGAGATGTGGTCAGCTCAACTCAGCTCAGCTCGTCAACCCTGCCGCAGCGGCTCTTGCAAAAAGCTCCCCATGTGGGCGGCTGCAGCAGCATTACAGCTTGTCAGAGGAATGGATCCGTACCTTGTCGCCCACTCGAGCCCAAAAGTCTGCCCGCTTGCCCTTGGCAGCCATGACTTCGGTCTCGCCAGCCTGCTCCTCCGCCTCGTCCTGCTCCTTCTGGAACTCGGACAGTTCTCTGTCATTGTCCTCCTTCAGCTTGTTGTATAGATCCTCGTCCCACGGCAGGTTGACAGCCCCGGGTGCCGCCTTGGTCGCCACCATGCCCACCAGGCTCGATTTCCGGCTCGGGGGCTTGCCCGCTGCTGAGGAGCCGCTCTCGCCCACTGCGTTCAGAATGCCTTCGATTGGATGGGCCAGGTATCGGTAGAAGGGCGCCATCTTGTCCTGGGAGATGGCATCCTGCAGGGCCTTGGCGGCGGCCTGCTGGGCCTGTTTGGAGGCGTAGGCATTTGTGAGGGTGAAGACGTGCTGGGAGAGCGGCAGCAAAGGCCACTTGACGTATTGCGGATCTGCGCCCATGATGGCGACAACAGCTCTATCTAAGTCCCGGGCGGATTGAAGTCGAGAAACTGGTGAGGCGAGCGGATGTGAAGTTTGGGAGAGAGGGCTGTTGTTTGGTATAATTGAGCAGCAATATGACGAAGCTGCGATTCGATTTACCTTGTTGGAGCTTCCAGGCGAGGCACTGAGCTGACACCTTGCCGCTTGGAGACTAGTGGCCTCAGCGCAAGGCTTCAGCGGGACACGCACCACTGAAGCGCCTACAGTTCAGGCGCTCTGGATTACCTCATCCGCCTGTAGGAGGGGCAAGACGCATGGAAACTGATGCTAGCTGGAATGGCCTACCCTAGAGCCAAGCCACAGCTTCGGGGGGCATTGTTAACTACATGCATTACGTCGTTCTGTATCTCGATGAGCTTCAAATAGCCTCCATGGCTAATCTGCTTATAGTTATCTCCCAAGCATTTCCTCTTCGCCTTTATTTCCTCTTTTGCTCTATGAAGTGAGATTAGGCTGTCTTTACCACTTGCTCTGTAGCTTCGAGGCTTACTTCAGGCACATCCCTGTTAACCTGTCAGACTTGGCTGCCTCGCATTTAGCCCAGCCTCTTGATGACATTCTATCAATGGCATTAAATGACACGCATTGTCTGATATGATATTTGTATTCTGCATCCACCGTTCAATATTACACGATAATACAGTCTCTTCGCTAACAAGCGCCGCATATATCCGCTATTGACCCTCATATTCTGCTGCATTGTTCATCTCATCTGCGCTACTAGATCTACCGATAACATGGTCAACTTCTCGCAACTTCCCTATGAATTGCGCGAAAAGATATGGCTCGACACCATAGAGCCTCGTCTTGTTGGTCTCATCCCTCGTCGAGTCGGGAGGGGTCTTTGGAGTGTAAAAAGCACCGTTCGCCCTCCCGTTGGCCTTCACATCAACCGCGAATCTCGTCAAATCCTGAACGGGCACTACCAATACCTAGAAGCCCGGACTGTTTTGAATCACAAGTTAGTCTCGTGGCCTTATGAAGTGTGGCCCATTGTCCTGGATTCCTCGCCGTGGATCCTGTTCAACTTTGACATTGATACTCTTCACTTTGCGGATACCACTCCTCCTGACAAGCCTCTGCCGGATACTGAAGCGCAAAAGGAGATGCCGAAAACTCCTACAAATGCCATGGATCTTCTGATTCTCAAAGAGTCTGGGACAACGTTTGGGCCGGGATTCCGGGCAATGCTTGATGCAAACTCGCGCATCCAGGACTGGCCATATCTTCTAGAAGCCAAAGACCTCAGCGATGACTACGTCTACGGCGCAGATCCCGGATTACTCAATTGGACGCACATCCGCTATGTCCGCTTCGACTTCAACATGTTCCTATCGGATCTCGCCATCTGGTGGGGAATCATGCATCCTTTTGTGAAATGGATGCAGCAGGCCGCTATACATGTCGAGACCCCCAGTGATCCGATAAGGAGCTGCGATCTCGTCATGGTAAGCGGCAGAGGAAACAAGCGGAAGCTGGAGAGAACATTACGAGTTGCTCTCCGGCCAGAAAAGGAATCTGACACAGAATATCAATCCCTATCTCCCATTGAGCAATTGGAGCAGTACGGGGTTGTGGTGTTTGAGGACGTGTTGCCTACGCCTGAGAGCAAGGCCATTCTTTTCGAAGTTGTGGATTCTCTCATTGGGAACGAGGCAATCTTGAAATGGAAACAGTTTTCGATTAATCAAAGAGTTTCAAGGCCACCAGGGCCCTTGGTTCTTCCGAGAGCAACCCCGTTTGGGGTAGACATGGAAGTATTGTGGCAGATGGCGAAACTTAGAAGGGGCTTGGTTCATGGGGAGATGTCCCCGGTTCATGGATTGTGTCTCGCAGACTATGGAATAGATGGCGGATTCCGTGGTAGGAATTAACCCCCCCCCCCCCCTCTCTCTCTTTATATATCATAGCTATAGCTACTGGCATCTTTACATGTCTAGATCGTATGTTAGGTACAGATCACATTGTTTACATATAAATGTTGAAAGCGGAATTTTGATTCTTATCTAAAGCAGAGCGATGAGCAAGAGTGAATATCTAAACAAATTATGAAATCAGAACACCATGAACCCAAACACATTTACGCCACCCACCATCGCCAACACATTATGAATCCGCCGGTAGTAATTGCAAAAACTCCTCCACGTCCTCCCATATAGCCGCTGGCTGCTCCAACTGGGCAAAGTGGCCTCCATGCGCGTGCCGCTTGAAAAACACCATGTCACCACTTGTGGCAATCCACTCCTTTGGCGAACCCATGACCTCCCATGGGAAAAAGGAGTAGCCAAAGAGCTTCGGTTTGGCAATGTAGAGTTTCTTCTGCACTGGGGAGGCTGCGTCTTGGCCTCCAGGGAAGAATTGGCGGTAGCAGTACAATGATGTTCCTATGGATCCGGTGAGGAAGTACAGGGCCGCTCCGGCAATGGCCTCATCCATCAGCTCGATAGAGTATGGAGTAGCTGTGGAGTTGTTTGATTGTTGGTTGCCGATGTGAGATGTCGGGGGGAATGAAGCTGGATCAGTCCAGTCGAGGAACTTCTCGCCGATCCAGGCGAGTACTGCGATTGGGTTGGTTGCGATGGCCAGTCCGACGGTAGACGGCCTGGTGGCATGCATCCCCATGTATGATATGGCCCCCGTGGCGAACCACTCATATCGTTTCATGGCGACCTTGTCCTCATCGTCCATGTCGTCGAGGGTGGCGCCCTCTGGCTTTGGGACTGGAGAGAAGTTGATGAGGACGCCCTTGCAGTTTGGAGAGTTGTAGCCGTTGTAGCGGGAAATGAAGGATCCCACGTCGCCTCCTTGGCTGATGTAAGACTTGATTCCAAGTGTCTTGGACATGAGGTGGTCCAACATGTAACTGGCGTCGGTGACTGTAAAGTTCCGGTGCATCGGAGGGGCGTCAGAGAGTCCGTAGCCTGGGAGTGATGGCACTATGATGTGGTACGGTAGGCTGTCTTCATCGGGGTACTTCTCTCGCAGCAGCTTGAAAAGAGGCAGAAATTCAAAGAAAGATCCAGGCCAGCCGTGATTGAAGAGGACTGCCACCGCGTCCTTTCTCTTGGAGAAGAGTGCCATGAAGTGGATATCGATGGAGACATCGCTTGGAGAACCGTCTTCATTAGGAGCTGGTATCGCTGTTTTGAAATTTGGAAAAGCATTGACGAGTTTTTCTCTCTCTTCCCTATACCAAATAACGTCATCAATACTTGTTCTAAAAATTCTCTGGGTTTTGAAACGTCAAAACTTGATGACCACATACCAGATAAAGCCGTTCTGCCACCTCTCCTTGGCAGCTGCGAGCCAATCGCGTGTTACGCCAAACTCTTGAGATTTGTCGGCGCCGGTGTTTTCGTAGTTTGGTGTTGCTATGTTGGAAAGCTCCACCAGTATGTTCATGCGGGTTAACTCGGCTTTGGGGAAGGCCATTGTGTATGACCTGATGGCCTTCTTGTCGGCCGTGCTTGGTAGCAGGCCATAACGCTTGACCAAGACCATTGTGTGAAGAAGAAGAAGGGAAAGAGAAGGGAAAGCACAGAAAGTCAAAGTAAAAAGTAAAAAGACAAAGAGGAATATGATGTATCCTGCAAAGTGGAAGAAACTTGACTGTACGTTTTCAAATGTGACAATTGACAAAGCGTGAACCAGACTCTTGGCTTTTCTTGACCCGGGTCCTGATGGCAAGATGATAGAAGATTAATATATAGGTCCAAGGGAGACAGCTTCTTCTCCTTATCTCTTCTCTCGGCCCGGTCCCAATATTCTCGCCTTACTGATTCAGGATGCTACCTTGGTTGAATGTGACCAGCATGCGCTACACCTATATCTGGTAGGATAATCATCATCGGGGCTGTATGTACAAGTATGTCTGCATTTGCCATTCGGGCTACGCGTCTCGCCAACCATTCCAGAACCGGGAAAGGTGTATGGATATCAGTCCGCGCACCCCAATATGACCAGGGAGTAGTAGGCTAATAGGAGGGTACTTGTAGTAATGGCAAAGCCTCTTGGAACTCTTTAGCTGATGCTGGTGGCACAAAGGTAGTGTACTTGGCCAAAGGCTACGGAGTAAGTGGCTGCTTTTGCCTCCATGTTAGCCGCTTGTGATGGTTCTTTTGTTACCAATCATTGCTTTGTAAATGTCTCAGTTGTAAATGTCTCAGAACTTCCAAGCTATTTTGGTAACCTGTTTCTAAGGCTCTTAGTAAGTGGATGGAGTTGTAGTAAGGGTAAGGCGTCTTACTTGATGTGAAATGCCAGATCTATCGTGGCACTCGTTACTAGTATTACGGCGCAGGGGTCGGGCCGTGTTGATCTTTTGCCCACTTAGGGCAGCTCTGCCCACTAATTGCCTGAATAATCGATACATGCTGAAAGGGAGAACAGGGACGAATTACTGGGAGCGACAGCCGGTTGGGTTTTGATCCTGTTGGCCCATACGAGGTTACGACGGATGCAGTGCTGTACACATGTTTCCTCTTTGCTTTTCTCTCAGCGTCTAGGATTAGCTGGAAGCAAGAGTGTTAAGCGATTGGCTGCATACGTGTATGTGTATATACTGCCAGGGGTCCCCGGTTTCTCTTCTGCCAGGGCGTGGTAGAGGCACGATTCCCAGAATTATGGATTATCATTCTTAATTAGGTATGTATGTAGCCCAACAGGTAAACCACACTAGTAAAGCCCAAGTACTAAATATTTCAGATAGAGAGGTATTCAAGGGCAAGTATCCACAGGGATTCAGATTGCTGGAGCTCTTTGTACTAGATCCTATTACTTTTACTACTACCGCTTTTGGGTATCCTGGCCAGTACACAAGCACAGTTTTGTGTAGAAGCCGATACTACTACCCAGGCAACTCTTTAAGCGATCGCAGAACAATAGAGGGCAAATATCGGCGAATGCTACCGTACGCGGCTATTCGGTGTCTCTCATACGAATGCGACCAGACGCCAAAGAAAGCTGCACATGCTGCTTACTACCCAGATGTATGCGTATGTTGCCGTAAAGTTGGCCGACGTCAACCCCCCCCCCCGCGTCACTCTGAGCACTCGTGTGGCCACGGGAAGCAGAGTGCCGAAAATGTGGTGGCACAAAACAAAAAATCTTGGAATCCTGGGATCCTAGACGGAAAAATAAGACCGTCTGGCTGAGACAACTCTGCCAAGTCCTTCAGCCGCACTCCGCTAACGCAAGAGTAGCAAGGGCACAAAGGAGAAGAGCCAAAGAGCAGAGAGCTGATGGGAAGGACGATCTTGCTGACCGCTCCTAGTTTCTCCAAGTCTACTCTTAGTAGAAGCAGTATCACCGACCCGACTTGTAAGAGGAGGCTTATTAGGAGACCAGGTCCAAACTAGATCCAACTGTGGGCTCGGGGGAAGCGGATCCGGTGAGAGGTGTGACCCCCAAGCTAGACCGTGGATGAGTTAGGCTCCTGATGATGGAAAATGAGTTTGTATTTCGTTCAAGGAGAGCCCGTGCGTTGCAGGGCAGAGTGAGATGGAGCAGATGCATCGTTGCGCTCCCCCCTTGGACCCTGGTGAAGCGGCAGTTGCACTCGTGTTCTAGCAGTGATGGAGCAGTTTGACAGCGCTAGAAAGGCTAATCGAGTGATTTACTTGTTCTTTCTCATAGCTATGGTCACGGGTGTAAGAAGTCATAGGATGCACTCCGTGAAGGAGTTGTATGAGATACGCGGACACATGTCCTACCGGTTGTAAACCGCTTGTGTCCCCCCGACTATTTTTCCACAACCTATTTCGAAAGAAACCCAAAACAGGATTCCGAAAAGTTGCAATCGAAGGAATATATCACGCACGCCACCTGTTTCAGCCTCGGCTGCTCCCTTCGCCTGCATGCACAGCGTCGGATATGTCTACATGTAGTGACGATGGTGGCGCTGCTCAATTGCTCCCTCGGGTACAAGCATAGTATGTAAATGTTTTTAAATCGGGAAAGACAACGCCCTTGCCCGCATGAAAATAGTGTGGTGAATTGGGGGCTAGATGATTTGGGTAAATACATGGGTAATCGCACAGAGATTCCCGTGAGATGAGATTATACTTGTATAAGTGAGGCTAGCCTATATTGAACTTTGTCAAATCAGGTATGTCTATGACATATACAAGCAGCCAACTTGGTTGATAGCTAATTTAGCGCTCGTATACAGGATGTTTGACGATTGTATCTTAATAAAAAATATTACGTGATCTAATAAATATGCAAATCCCAGGGCTAGATATTAAGACGAGGCAGAGAGGCCACCCCTGTCCAACACCCCTTGTATATACCTTTGAGAGACACCATGACCGCTTTCGCTTCGTACCGCGGGTTTCTAGGCGCAAGCAGATGCATGCTCTAACCCGCGAGGACGGTAAAGAGATATTGTTTACTACGGGGTACCGCTACGGGGTACTGCTACGAGCTTGCATTAGTGTTCCTGGTGATAGAGGCAACAGGCTTAGCCCATCGGCGTGTCCATATAGAAGCCGCTCCCGATCGGTATCCGGATCGTCTGTGTTGGCTACTATGGTACCGCCATTGCGGTGATGCTGCTATATCAACCCGGTTTGCGGAATAGGCCAGCTAGGGATTCCTCATCTTAGCTCTCGCTTCGCTCCCACTCCACACGTATAAAGGAGGCGTACCTATCAATAAGCCTTCGGCTATGCGTACAGGTAGTATTTGGTACTTGTAGAAAGCCTGGCAACACACCGTCGCACTCGAGGATGACACCCAAATCGCATGCACATGGTTGGCAGAGGCTACTGCGTCTTTCATTATGAGTCGACACTTAGTGCCTATGAGTCCATATATTGGATCCACCCGCTGCAACCTCTCCGGATGGCAGTTCGCTTGATCTACACGTGCCATCGTGCCTCCCGTTGTCGATCCAAGATAGTTATTGCGACTTCGTACCGGCCAAATGCTTCTTTCTACTCCTGGCTAGCTACCGTCGCCGCGGCGGCTAAAGGATGACGGTACCAGATCTTGGATGTCAGCAAGTGGTCGCTATCCCGCTCCCAGCTGAGAGCACCTAGATGAAGATCCCTGCAGCCGTTAATACGGATCTGCCCCAGCATTGGATTGCCTCGACAAGGATTGATTCATGGGGCTGGAAAGTGGAATTCCAGTCTCCACAGCCTGCTGAGTGCAAAGTTGAAGTCTACCTGGTGCCGATGACATAGATCCATCCATACATGCACGTACTTGTAGTAGGTAAGCAAGGTACACAGAAGGTTCCCAAGCGCCTTGTTTGAGATTTTCATGGTCGATGAAACGGTAGCATTTTTGTACGAACGCCAGTGGGATAACGCCAGTGGGATAAGAAATAAGGCGATCTGAAAGAAAAGACTGTTAAATTGGATCCCTCTTGGGATAGCCTATCCAGTTAAGAAAAAAGGAGGAGACAATGAGAAGATGACCCTACGAGCATTAACCCTGATTATCTTGTCCTTTTCATCTCTTCGCACGCACGAGCATTCTCCCTAGTATTGTTTCCAAACCCTCTTTTGCCACTGCATCTTGCACGAGTCGTAAACTACTACTAATACTGCTATTGTAGTATCAGTACCAAGAAATTAGTGTTACCTGAGCGCTGGTACAATTTCAGCCCTCCAAGGTCCGCGATCCTTGCGCCTTACAAAGGCTCCTCCTCCTAACTAGGGGTGATCGCAAGCTATTACTACCTGCTAGCGTGTGGCGGAGAACGGCAGCTGTGCATTCCTCCATGAGTCATCATGTTTGGCAAATCTATGAAAATGGGTGGCTTGAGAGGGAAAAGACTCAAGGCGTATTCGTAGTTTGAGAGTCATCGCCATCATCCAAGCACCAACTAAATGAAGTACGCAACATGTCTCGGAGAGGATGGCCGTTTATGGACATGAAATACTATCCAATGTTCGGGTTTTTAAAGTTAGCTCCAATTTATTCTCCTCCGCATTATCCTTGTCGACCAGGGCTTTAATTCCGATACTCTGGAGCTTTGTGACGTTATTTTTCTCTTTTGCTCATCGGCCATATGCCGGAGATGAGCTTGCATGGCTGTCTAATTCCTTTCATGTAAGATTTTGGTTTGACCCCAGCTCTTCTACCTGACATTCACCGGTCTAAGCGAGCACAATGTCTTGAAACACAACGACCTGAATGCAGAAGGTGGGGAAGGCAGCTGTATTACTACCATACTGTACGGATACTAACAACATAATTAGCCTCTGTGGATGGACAAGAGCCCGGCAATGACTGTTCTTTATTTTGATCCAAGTCTCGAAATTATGAAGGATTGACTTTTGAGCTAACTGCCAATTTCTTAGGGCCATCTTGTTTCTGCGAACTGAAATAGGGTAATTGATAGTCAGACCTTTGTTAGCGAGCAGTGGTGGCTATGCTAAATTTTGGAAAGCTGCCCCCTATTCTTACAAACGCATTGCGGGTTTTTCCACACTAAAGTGGAAAGATTTGCAAATAAGGGAGGAAGTCTAGGAGTACAAGTCATAAATAAACGATGTATAATAATGTACATTAAAAGTGAAACACGCCCCCCTGTTAAGTTGCTCCTATTGCCCAGTGTATTGTATACCTTCTCTTTCTACGAGCCTCCATCGTTTCATCATTCAGTGCAATGGACTTGCATCGTTGACAACTTGAAAAATGTAGTTTTCAGATACTTGGTGGAGAAAATCGCTAATAAAATTGAAGCACCGACACTATTACCGTATATAAGGGTAGTTGCAATGGTTCAATTGTTGCATATAGCAGCTACGAGGTTTGTTCTATTGAGCATTGCTGCTTTTTGGAGGTATCTAATCGCCTGTAACTTGATACAAAATACTATTACAAAACACATTTTATCACAAGTTGGTCTACTGCAAAACACACACACAAATGCTTTGTATGTGAAGAAGAGTGTGTATATACCTATTTTAGCGGACATATCTCTATCTGTAGCTCCTCAATTAATTACACACCAGCTTTGGGGGTCCTTCTTGGTCAAGGCAAATACGGAAGTCATCAAGTTGCAACTGACAGCCGCGCTCTTTCTACAATACTAGGCAAATTCGATCATGGGAACAGTTAATAACGGGGCCCTCACAAGATACCGTAGAATGCCAGCGATAATGGGGTGATGTATATGCGCCAAGAGCCATGCATGAAAGAAAAGGTTGTATAGTGGTCAAACAGAGGTTCAGAATTGCCTCAACTCAATAGCTAGCCGCATAGCCGTAATATCCACTTTTAATATATAATTCATCTGTATACAAGGAGGTATAATGTACTTGGCTCTACACCTGTTCGTCGGGATGGACTTCCCGCGTAATGTCGTAATTGCGAACGATTCCTCCGGCACTCATATCCTCGGAATCAGCCTTTCTATGCCCGTTTTGGCTGCCACCTTGAATCTGGACAACCGGGGGCGTATAGTAGTTGCCGAATTCGTTGTCAGTGTTTTCCCTATGCGACACAAACCGCTGCAGGCTCTTCTCTGAACCGTTTTGTTTTGGTGCCTGTGCCCTGGAGGCGGGCCTGTTGAAGCCAAAGGCCTTTGAAATGTGCGCATCGTCGCCATGGTCAGTGCTATTGCCGTGTAGCTTGGAGGTAAGCGTCTTGTAGAGTTTGGACGTGATGATATGCTTCTTCCAGATGGCTTTCCAAGCTGGGACAGAGCCTACAATCAGGGCAATGCTGTTTTCAACGATGCTGAGCGGAAGCCCATGTTAGATAGCCATCTTGGAAAAGAAAAGAAAAGTGAGACGAATGATGTACTCACACACAGATGAAGCACTTGTTTTGTGTGTAAATGATATCTATTGTGCTTAACAACTCAGCTCGGAAGACAAGCCCAATAACACTGGCGATGACACCCCTGTTTCTTTTGCATTAGTGCATGCATACAACTACATGAACTCACTTCGCCGATGATAGGTGGCAGTGGCTACTTACATCAAAGCAGTAAAAAAGACGGCGCATACAGCAATTCGCTTTCTCAGAGACATGTTTAGCCTCCACAGAACGGGCTGTGGCAGAATGAAAATGTACAAGTCGATGACAACGGCCAACGATCCCTGGACTACCCCCCAGGGGAGGAGCTTCTGGACTTGCCCATTGACCAAGAGATCAGCCCATGTGTCGCCTGGGTGTGGAGCATTGATTGCAATCTCAAGAGGAATGGATGGCCAGTAGATCAGGCCAGTGAAGACGATGCCCACGTATACGGCAATGCGCATATCCGTATGCGCAATGAAGATTTGGAGATAGAGCAGCAAGATGGCGCTCTTGGCGAAGAAGGCGGCTGGACCGACGAGCATGCCCTGGACGAAGAGAATCTTCATATAATTCCCGTTGAACCAACATGCTGGAGCGTCCCATTGATGTCCAGCATATTTTAGAACTAGTGGAAAGCAAAGTCAGTATTTGCTCTAACAAAATGAGCTTTGCATAAGAGTAGATTGGACAGGGACATACTAGAAAATATGAGCACAATATAGGCTACACTCAAGACGTAACCGATGATTGCAAAGTCTGGAGATAGGAGTTTAGCACATGTCGTGTAGATATATGGTTACATCGTCCGCTTCCGTCATTTTCTTTCTTCACTTGCACTTACAGTCTGCAGTTTTTAACTTGCGCAGGTTTATCCACACCCTACCAACAATGAATATTGTGGAAAATGCCAACATGACTGCCGATACTGCGACAATAGCCGGCGCAAGAGGTGCAGGGCTGCCAAGCTTGGGGATCACCCCTGGAGGAGGCACGGCTGCCGGGATCTTGCAGAGGTCCGTGCCTGGAGGCAATTGGGAGGCCATTTTTGTCTCTTTGATGTGTGTTCTTATTTCTGAACTGTTTCAAAATTCCCAGCTGAAGGGCATTCGACTCCCTCCCGCGGTTTCAAGAACTGTATGCAGCACGATGCACACCAGGGTATGGATCTCGCAGCTTTTACGACTGATTCAACGAGTATTTACAAGAAAGTCATAAAAGTACGTGGAATAACAAATTAGCAGCATAAAACTGGGCTGTTGGAAACAGGGAGCATTGGGCTCTTCTATTTAAGCATAGAAAGAAGGCGGCAATTGGTCTTTGTTCAGCCAAAGAGGAATGAACTCTAAATTGTAGGATATGTTGTTGGTCGACGACAGTGTGTGGAAAGGCGTTTTGCTCACCAATGCCTCTTCAGCCATGGCTACATACAGCCCATTAAGCGTCTGTGCATCTACAATTTCTCCGTTGAAGAACGCCTTGAGCTGAAGATGGCTTGAGCTGAGAGAGCTCATCATGACATATGCATACGTACATGTGGATGTGTATCATTATTTACGCCTGAGAACACACAGGATATTCCTTGAACGAGAATTATCTCAAACCCGCGCAAGACGAGATTCCTCGGCTTCTCTTCATTCTCTCTCGCACGTTGGTGTTGGTGGCTGTCAAGTTTGGTGCGGGGCGTTGACTTGCTAGAATGGACAAGAAGCCGGCGTGGCTAAAGTTAAATAAATAACAGGGCATGGCAGCTTCCTTGCATGAGCTGAACTGTTCAAAGTTTTCCAGGATTCGAGAGCTGATGACTGAGGTATGCAGTGGACAGATGGTCTTTGAAGCAAGAGATGATCAGCTCCTGCGTGTAAGTTTATCAGGTTGTACAGCTGTATGCCGTTGTGGAGGAGGCTCAACACACGTCCACCTCTGCAAAGATTGATGGCGTTTACTGCCCATGGATGTCACCTCTCTTGGCATTACTGACTCAGATACCCAAGACAAAAGACGAGCGTTCCTGATGTTCCGGATACTACAATATGCAGTTCTTTGATGCCAAGGAGCGAATCCATACCAATGTCACCGTCTTTATAAGCAAAACACATGTGCCCTCGATGCACTCACTAAACCGAGACATTGAGCTAAGACAAAGCCGGGCGATCCTCTTGAAATCCCGCAAGCTAGACGCCCCAAATCGTGAGAAGAATAGAGATGAATAGAACCCCGCTCAAGCTTCATCTGATCAGCCCGGCGGGAGATTGGCCGCCACCCACATGGCGCTGAAAGCATCCATCCCTCCATCCTCTGAAAGGCACCCGGTTGTATTGGGCCGCCTGAAGCAGTCACCCCTTGCGCATCTGCTGCTCCACCGACGGCTCTCTCCGCTACACTAGGGTTCCTGGTGATTTGCAGACTAGGATCGCGCATAGTCGCAGTGCTGCTACGTCGTGCGAAAGAGCTGTGGAGGGCAAAACGTGTATATAGAAGAAAGTGGACGCCTTGAAGTACACGCCCAGGACTGCAATGCAACGATACCTACCTATATTGCCATCGGAATGTGGGTAACACAGCCCGTGCTTGCTCTCAAGTGCCGAGGGTAAAAAGGATATGGATAGAGAAGCTCGTCTCCATCCTTACCGAGAGATGGCCGTTACAAAACATGGGTAGCGAGGGAGCTTTGACTACCTCCTGGCCCCGTTGCCGCCATGAATCACAGCTCAGAATACTAGATACGTGTATATAGAATCAAGGTACATTTGATAGTCTTGGCTAATATCATAACCTCTTACAACCCGCAAAGAAGAATAAAATCGCTCTTCCTCACCAAACCCAGGTATAGAACCCAGTGTCCACCTTGCCCAACACATGGACATTTGAAATCAAAGAGGCCCGTGAAATCAAGCGCATACAAATAAAAGAATTAAATGGGTCTAGCAGAGCTCCAGACAATCCCCACACATGCAGGCACTACCAGATACAGCTCACTGCCTGCATAGATGTCGACAATAGTGTACATGCCCATATTTTCTCGCAATAGTCATGCACGGCTAATAACTTGCCGAGTCGTACCACAGGACGAGTCACTAAAATGAAAACACTCTCAAACATTAGAAAGAAAGAAAAAAAACTCCGCAATCAAGGCAGCTTTTTGCGGAACATGACGATGGTATCATCCCGAGGAACCATGCTCGACCTCCACGTCTTGGTTCTCGGCGCTTCGGGATGTGGCATCTGGCACTCCCAGTCGCTCAAGATACGAATCAGGATGAGTTTAATCACTAGCGAAGCATAAAATCGACCGGGACTATATTTGCGAGATGCCGTTAGTCTTGCACTAACAACTTGACCGCACATGACCGCATATGAGACAGCTTTTTCCCTCTCAGCTACTGTATTCTAGACGTCTCCGCTGGGCATGGCCGAATCGGGGTAGTAATTGAGGCTGCTCACCACGACATATTGCCGAGTCCCCATATCGGCCAATCGGGGCTGGCATGTGTCAATCTGGACGCCTGCTGGTCAGGCACTTCAGCGCATGGCCGACGCTGCTGGAGCTGGGCGTTTGCTCGCGCGAATCGAAAGCCGTCAAAGACGTGGGCGTCCTTGTATCGGGTGCCGTCTTGCAACATGGCTTGCTGGGGGATGCATACCCAGTCGCCTCTGCTGATGGCTGAGCCGTCTTGGAAGGTGTATGAGGCAAGGGCCTTTCGCCGGCATGTTACTGGAAGTGCCAGTACAGCGTCAGTTGTCCTGTAGCTGATCAAGGATACATGCATATAGTATGCACTTGTCCTGTGTTGCACAAGTAAAATCACAACTTACTTGCATCCGAGTGATTGCAGCGTATCGACTCTTTAATGAAGCTGTCCAGAAGCGGCAGCTCATCCACATCTCTTTGTACACTATCTGCGCGAAACACCCTTTGAACTTCTTCCTGTAACGGTTCAACATACTCGGGATGACTGCATAGATGTTGGATTGCATAAGTTGGCGTCTGAATAGCATACTGTCAGCAAGCTATGCAAGCATGTCTAAAGGGATTGGATTCTCAGACCTACCATGGCCAATTGGTGCACGGATCCGAACCATACCGCCATGATCTCACCCACCATCCTCGCAGGCGTCCAGGGATTTTTACGAGGCGACGTATCAATTAGCCATTGCATGCAGTCCATCTGAATAATGATTCATTTGTTAGTTCCCATACAATTTTGCACGAATGATAGATCGGCCTTGTGACATTAGGCTGTTGGGGGACAGGGACAGGCGTCCCAACGTACCGGTGTGACTCCATGAGGCTGTAGATCCTTCACTGCCAGACGCTGCTCAACAATCGGCACCAGGTGCTGGTAGAGCGTCTTGGCAGCTCTGTGTCGATTGGTGGCTATTGATGCAACCAATGGTCTCATAAATCCAGGCGTGATGCGTATAAACTCGGCTGCGAGGATGACGGCTTGTGGGAATTCCAAGGCTGCAGCGGTGAACTCGGCGTTTTGAGCTATATATTGTCATATACCGTTAGCCATCTCGCGATCCCATCGAAATGTATCAAGAGGTTGGGTTTCGTACAGAGTTCCTCGCCAAAGAAGACAAAGCAGTTGACTTTGGTGACTAGTCTCTTCATCACAGGGAAGAGTTTCACATGCGAAAAGCCTACAAGTCATGCTCACATGAGTCAGTAATCTAAAAAAAAAGAAGGGAAGATGAATGAGAGGTAAAACAGATTTTAGATTACCATTTGAGTGAATGTCCTTGAATTCAATCTCTAGAAAATCCTTCACTAGTCGCTCTAGATGCGGCTGAAAATCCTGGAGGTGGGACGTAAGAAGGCTTCGAAGAGCACGAACAAAGCCCGTGCCCTCAACTCCACGCTGATCCTGCCACTCAAAACCATGCATCGTGTGCTTTGGCTGAAGGATCTGCATACATCATTAGGCGCCTTGGTCACAGGAATCCCACCGTCACACTGCATACCTCTTTAGCCACTGCATGGAGCGACAGCCGCTGGCGTGGTGCTTCTACGAGCTCCATGATGAGATCTAGGGACGTAACTAGAAGGTGGTCGTTTGCTGGGGTGGAAACTTTGAAAGGCTTCCCTTGTGCCTGCCATGTGTTATGCTTCGGAGATATATAAGTTGGACTTGATGCATGTTACCTTGCTATATGCACGATCGATGAGATCGGGGCCCCAGATAAGGTACCCGAGCCCCTGGGTGCGTCGAAGTAGATACGACATGACCTATTCTAGATGTATCAGAGTACAATATCGCTCGTGGGGGTGCCTATTGCTAACCGACCTCTTTGATCCATTGAATCTGAGCCAGTATCAGGATAGCAACGAGGAGAGTGGCTTCGAGTACAAGCCATTTACTTGTTGTCAACGTAGTCAACTTCTGGGCGAGAAATCCGGTCTCTATAATTGTAGACATGCTGTTATCCTTTGAAGTATTGACAGAAAATTGTGAACAATAGGGGTCCAAAACAAGGTATTGTCAAAAGAACGCAAGTGCTTTGAGTCTGAGGCAATCAAAAATCTGTTCATGTATTATGATGGCATGAACACATGTATAGACAGAAATCTGGAGATACGATGGCTTTGAAAGCATTAAGTACATTTTCCAATACAAGACCCTCACTCTCAAATAAGCGTACCTATGCAAAGATGGGCAAAACAAGCTGAAAGGATGAAATCCAGCCCGGTTTCAATTATAACTTTCCCGAGATTGGGGAGCAAACATTACCCCCCTACTATACAATCGCAGTGAAACCCGAGGACATGGGTATTGAGTGCCGGTTGATAGATAACATGGTGAAGTGACCCGGCTGGATATGCTACCATCTCGCGATATCAACGAGATACCATGCCAAACTCATTGTATATGTAAAAGATGGCAAACAAAATAACATTTCGTTCATTTTCAATCCCAATTCTACGACTCGAGGTATATAAATCCATCCAATATTTTCTACATCATACTCGTCAAACGCTCACAACGTCAACTAACAAAGATGAAGTGAAAAGTCCTTGTTTCTCTCCTTGCTTTTTTTTCAGCTCCAAGCATGGGCTGCAGTAACTTTCAGCGCCACTGGGCTTAGCAGCCAGCTGGCACACTTTTTTGAGAAACCAGGGACCGTATTTAGAGAGAGGGGAAATGATGGATGGAGAGCTTCGAGGTTTTCGTGACTTGGAAGTCGCCCAAAAAGGGAAAAAGGAGGCTTTGTTTGCTGTAATTTTCGTGCATATTGTTCTACTTCGGTTGCATAGGCGTTTCTGGAGAACAATATACCTCAATGTAATTCCAGCCTCGTAAATCATCATTGCGAGGGCACCAATACAAAGGTCGCCTCTCATATGTCTTTCTTGTTTAATATTTTATGATGAGAGAGAGACTATAATCAGCCTTTGACATAGTGTTGGATGAAACATCTGACGAACAGGATCAGGAAACATTGGAGATGAAAACAGGTTTACCTCAAAACTATGTATATCGGCGATCGAATAGATACAGAGATATTTTTAAGATGTCCATGCTCAGCCCACTATCGTTGAGTCTATTTCCATTTCATTAATGATCCCCCAAATTGTTTGTTTCCCCACGATTTAGCGCTTGATACAACATCCGGTCTCCTTTCTCCCCCCCTGTCTGGTGAGCCAATGCCAGTAGGCTGAACTATGAGTTGGATACAGGGCTGCATGTCACTGAGTGGTTGAAGGCAAGGTGATAGATGTGATGGTGGCGCTGCGGCGCAGTTGGCAAACAATCAGCCGTCGCTGTTATTGGTTGTATGATTCGCCCAGGCGTCCGGGGTTCTCCAATTACCTGGTTATCGGTACGGTAGGCCATTATTCAATTTCGCTAGCTATTGATGAGTGAAACAGACGATCACGAATCCTTGAGTGATGTGGCGATGATTTTGCTGAGAATAGAAGAGCCCGTGGCAGCACGCTGGCTAATAAGTGGCAAATCTGGATCCATGCATCAGCGCGTTGATATTGGAGTTTACTATAACCAATGGTATTGCCAGCCGTCTGATGGCAAAGTCCAACGTCGAAGCATACAAAACACGAATAATTTGGCTTTCTAGTTAATCGGCATTTGCACTGGATCCAACTAATCTCAAGCCGGCAAAGACATTTGCCTTGTTCGATGAGATTAGGAGCCTGAGGGCGAAGACGACGGCGTAAAGTACATGTAGTCAGCCTGCGGGCTGCATGCGCAAATATATATATTCTTACTTTGAGTAAAACGTCATCTCATAGCGAGGTTACAGAGTTGTGTCATGTAGTAAAAACAAATCAAGAGTCCGAGAAAGAGAGTATCAAAGACTTGGTAGATCGTCGGCTTCGGATATGCTTAATTGCCTGTATCCATAGTAAAACGCATAGGCAACTAACACGGAGAAATGTTGCATACATGTAGATTCACCAACGAGCCAGTGGTAATAATTGATTCTAAAAGTCGGATAAGTAATCGTATTTTACCACAACCATGTAAGCAGCAGCTCAATGGCCAGCCGCCGCAGCTGTACGCGTGCATCGTTGTTTAGCGGTTGGTCAATACGAGGCACGGGCGAATCGCATCCTGGTCGCATAACGTCACCTCGGCCATCTCACCGTCTCGCATCACCTCTCCTCTCTCCTCCATCACCCCAATTGAACAAGAGATACCACTCACTGATCGAACCGCCAACATGGATGAATTTGCGCACGCAGACCCCCTCGACCAGCCGTCCTCTGAGCGCCCTCACCCTCGCCCTCAGCCTCACGACGAAACCACCCGCCAGTTCTTCCACCACTCCAGCGCCAGGCGCACCAACACCGACGCCGTCATCGCCAAAGCGCTGCGGCAGCAGTACCCGAACCTGTCGCTGTCCATCGCCCCGGCCACTTCGTGCAACTTGACGGCCTACGCAGCAGACGGCCACGCGCAATCAGCGCCGTTGCACGACACCGACGACGACCATGTGCCGGCTTCGCTGTCGTGGACCGTCTACCTGCCGCCCGCCAGGCGCATGGACGGAGGCCTCGGCGTCGTCGCAAGGGACACGCACTTCGAAAAGTACCTGTACCGGTGGAAGGGCCACGACTTCATCGTCTACCTGGTCGACGGCCGTGATGGCAGCGGGTCGTATCCATACGTCGTCAACTATTACGTGCTGTCGACGAGCGACGAGCTGGCCACTCAGCTGATTCTCGCGGCCGGGCGATGGACCAGCGACTTGCACGACGAGATTTGGGTCTTTGACGGAGGCTACTGGGCCAAGAGCGCCGAGCTCTACCAAAGTGCCATGAAGGCGTCGTGGGAGAGCGTCATCCTGGATGAGGAGATGAAGAATGCTCTCATTGAAGATCATCTGTCCTTCTTCCGGTCGAGAGCCACCTATGACCGGCTCAAGGTGCCCTGGAAGCGAGGCATCATCTATTACGGCCCGCCGGGAAATGGCAAGACCATCTCAATCAAGGCGACGATGAATATGCTTTACCATTTGAAGCAGCGGGTGACGACGTTATACGTACGGTCGCTGAAATCGGTATGTTTTGTTTCTCATCTCCTCTGCTTTGTCTGGCGATTTTGCTACAGCGTTGGTGCTTGTACACGGGTTGAATGTTCGCTGACAAGGCTTTTACAAAATAGTTCCAGGGACCAGAGAGAAGCATTGCTCTAGTTTTTGCAAAAGCGAGAGAGTTTGCGCCATGCTATCTCGTTTTCGAAGATCTAGATACCATTATTACAGATGACGTTCGAAGCTACTTCTTGAACGAGGTAGACGGCCTGAAGAGCAATGATGGTATTTTCATGATTGGAAGCACCAATCATCTTGATCGATTGGATCCCGGCATCGCGGTAAGTTCTGTCCATAAAAAAGGGTTAATGTTGTATATTTTTTCTAAGCTAATATATGAATGGTTGTGTGTCCTCGACTTAGAAACGCCCCTCTCGTTTCGACAGAAAGTACCTCTTCCCAGACCCAGACCACGGCCAGCGCATCGCCTACTGCCAGTTCTGGCAAAAGAAGCTATCCGACAACAAATCCATCAGCTTCCCCGACAAACTCTGCAGCGCCATTGCAGACATCACAGACGATTTCAGCTTTGCGTACATGCAGGAGGCATTTGTCGCAGCCCTGCTTGCGATTGCGCGAAGCGGGGGTGATGATGACGAGGATGGTGAGAACAACGAGCAGGATGATGCCATGGTTATGACGGTGGACTTGGCAGAGGACGACTGGGTCCAGGTGTTGGATAAGCCGGCAGAGGACAATCCGGATCTGGATGAGCTGCCGTTGTGGATTGAGCTGAAGAAGCAGATTGCGATATTGCGGGAGGGCATGGAAGAGCAGAAGAGAGTACAGGTGTAATTTTGCTTGCGGGTGTTTGGCGAACGAATTGGGACAGAAGAGAAATGCAGAGAGACATGACGCTTCAGAAGCTATAGCACGACACGATGAATATACTCAAAATGAAAGCTTGGGGTTTTTCTTCAATCTAACGTAGTATACAACAACTAACAGCAAAATTAGAATCTGCTAAAGCTATAATACCTATAAAAAATGATCATGACTAATAAATACATAGAATCATATCTTACTGTTCCCAATTGTGCCCTATCAGGGATTTGGGGAAACTAAAAGAACCAGAAAGTATAGTGGTCTGATTGCGCACAGTCCACTCAACTTCTTTTCTCTTATATCCAACATCACGCAGCTCAAAACAGAAAAATAGCATCATATATAACAATCGCCGTCCAGAGAAGAATATCCAACGAGTAAAAAAGGCATCATGCCGATCAGAAGAAGAAATCCGCGTGAAAAATCAGGAAATAAAAGGGACGAGAGATGAAGGACCTGCCACAATAGCTGTCCGTTTGCATCAGGTTTGGAACCTATACGTGATTTAAATTAGCTCTATAGATTTATCATTCTCAAACACTTACGAGGTACTTACGTCTCAGGGGAATTTGTAATCTCTTCAAATGCCTGCAGAACATCGAATCCCATGGCCACCAGAGGCTCAAAGGCATCATCAACAACCTATCATGGATTACAGCGTGTTAGTTTTTTGAAACTGCTTTTTGAAGACAAAGTCCGAAAAGAATTCAAAGAGAACATCTTACCCAGCTTAAAACAGTCTTGTTTGCCTTGTGGCCCTTATTCTGTCGAACACCCATCAAAGCAAGGCCTTGCAGTACCAAAGTCGAAAGCGGAGCCAGAGGTACGATTGGAGCCAAGAGACCACCAATATCTTGCTTGGGAGATACCAAAGGAGGGACGTATCTAGCGAGAGGGCTATTGGGTCTGCTTATGATGATTGTTCCCAACAAATTGCCTGCCGCGTCTTTGGCCCGCACGATGCCGCAAGCTTTACTCTCTTCCAATGCAGCTCGGTACAGTTCGAGAACCTCTGGATTCGCGTGTGTCCGCACATGATGCATCACAGTATCGCCGCTTTCGACACCGTAGATGAGGTCAAAGCTAATGTTGGCTCGCTGGATACTCTGCGACAAGCCCTCAGGAGCATACCAGGCGCTCAAATCTTGGATGATCATGTTGGTGAGCCTTCGAGGGAACTGCGTGTCCCATCCGCTGTTGCTGAACCATTCTTTTGTCGTGGTTACTTCCATGTCAAGAGGGATTCCCAGGAAGAGGGAGGGAAAAGATGATCCCAGCTGAACCTTCTTGATGCCTCTCTGCTGAGTCAAACTCTTCAGCGCGCGGCGATGAAGAGACCGGCCAATCGACAGGTTCCGCTTGGTTGGGTCCACAACCAGAGCACCAAGCATACCCACGTTCTGGACGTAGTACGTAGCGACAAAGCCGTAAAGAGCTTGTGTGCTGCTGTTACGCACCACAAAATGAGCTTCTTTGACGTTTGGATTGTTAAGCGCAAACGTCTCTGCGCTTGTGGTCTGAAGGTACCGCATATCCTGGTCACTGGCCCTGTGCACAGCTCTGATGAGGTCGTTCAAGCCGTTCCTGTCCCGAGTGCTGTCGAATTCCTCGACGAGCCAATGTTGTCGGGATTTAAGGACCTTTTTGCTCTTTCGCAGAGTACCTGGCATGGTGCCCACGGGGTTGCTATCTCCAATCAAGGCACGGACCAGAGCAGCCATGGCGTTTTCTGTAAAATCGTAGGTGCAGATATAAGTGCCAATAGATTTGTCCATGGCAAAGTCGTATGGTGAGCTCACAGCAACGACAATGAGTTGCTTCTTTTGCCCTCTGCTTCGAAGCATAGAGCACATCATATCAACGTGTTTTGTAAAACCGGCCTGGTAGAGATTTCTGTTCGCATCCGCGGTAAAGATGACAATACAAGATGCTCTGTTGATAAGATTCTCGTGTACTGGGCGGTTGAAAGTCAGTAAATGCTTGTAATAACAAAGGGCAAAGATTCTCTCTCACCTGGCCGCACTCCATTGGCCGTGTAACTCGTGTGTAGTAACTTTTCGTTGCGGTATCGTGCCAAGGTTTTTCCAAACTCTCGGAAGACTCCTTCGCCGCTCATAATGGCACTCCTTTCACGGCCCTGATGACTCCATTTATCATGATGGGTAGAAATTATAGATCGATCGTTCCTTGCTTCGGTCAAGCTTTTAGTCAAAGACGACGCCGGAAGCGGCTTCACCAAGGGGGTGAGTAGCAGCAACTCCTCGCCAGGATGCATTGAAAGAGACAGTGGTAACAACTTCTCCTTATCGCGAACAATAGTGATGGAATCATCATAGGCTCGTCTAGACAGGGCAAGGTGAGAGGGTCGAATCTGCGAAAGAAGGTTTACTCCCGGAGGATTCAGCGCCTTTGCCCAAGACGTGCAAGTCGATTTGAGATGAAAGATTCTTCGTAGAGAAGTGAAAATTCTTTCTTTTGTAATGATGCCGTTCTCGTAGCCCAGCTTGAGACCTTTGATAGCTTCCAGCTGAACGTCATAGGCGCGGCAGAGCAGTATGATGTCGCATCCAGCCTCCACGGCCATGACAACGCCGTTCTGAACTCCAAGATCCTGGCTCAGCGCCTCCATTTCGAGACATTCTGAGATTGCAACTCCCTTGAAGCCTAGCTCGTTACGGAGAAGATCATCGACTACTTGATCTGAAAGACAGGCATGGCTGACATTCATGGAAGGGTTGGAGATTCCACAGCCGCCAACAAACATAGCATCGAGCTTCCCAGAAGAAATTGCGTTTCGAAATGGAACCAATGCACTTAGGCTTAGCTCTTCCAAGGTTTGTGTAATGATTGGGACGTCGAGATTGGAACCCAGGAAATCAAGGTTTCCATAGGAGGGGAAATGCTTTCCGCAAGAGGCGATGCCAGCATCGCGAATACCGCTCAAGGCTGCGAGTCCATACTGGGAGACTTCTTGAGGATCATCGCCCGAAGCGCGAACTCCAATAACTTGATAGCGCGCATTGTTCAGAACGTCCAAAACCGGGCCAAGCATAAGGTTGACACCACAAGCCGCGATCTCGGTAGCCGTCGCTTTGTTGACTTCGTATGACAGATCCAGGCTGCCCGTGGCGGCAATGGCCATGGCACTAGGGAACTGGCAAACGAAATCTTCGTCAAACAGACTGTTGACACCTCCATTCTCTTGGTCTACGGCAATCAGAAGAGGCTGTGGGTGACCAGAGTTCTTGGCAATCATCTGCAGCTCCTGAACGAGCAATGCAGTTTGATGAGCCGCTGTTTGGCTTAGTTAGCAAGACGTCAGAATCCACCAATAAGAGACATGTAAGTGCAGATGATGTAGATATGTTGAGAGACTCAAACTCATCAACCACACGAAGAATGGACGGGAATCGTACATTTCAAGTTCTTGGCAGTCAGAATGATGGAGCCAAGATGGTGATCCTCGATGAGGCTTCTGATCTGAGGCGTAACCTGGGTACCATCCCAGCCCATGAGCAGCATCTGCCCAATCGCCCTGGCACCGTGTCAGCCATTATCCGCAAGAGTACCAACGGGAGATGAAGCCAGTTACAGCTACAGTGTGATGGCATATGATACAACAAGCCAATATTACTTACCAGTCGAGATTCTGCCATAGCGGATCTAGCTCAAACTTGTCGGCCGAAGAGCCGCTGATGGAGTTGGCCATTATGGATGAGGCGCGGCGAACCAGCTCGGCATCACTTGGACTCGGCTCATAGCCAGCACGGCTGGATGCAAGCAACGATGGCCTCGCGATGAGTGACGAGATGCTAGGTGCTAGTGATCCCTGTCCTGGTACAAGGCCGAGCTCCTCGGTGAAGCGACTATACGATCACGCAACAGGCGCGAGATACTACAGCGTGAGGTTCCAGTCACTATGCCTCGGATCCATATCTCGAGTCGTCCAGTCGCGGGTTGGAAATACGGCTGAACATCGGCTAATTGGGAGATGTTGATTACGGCGGGGGTCTTGGTCCCTTGGTTTGGGGGGCCGAGCTTCTAATCCTCAGCTTACTGCTTGCACCTGTTCCAGCCTCGTGTCAAAGCCGCTAATTCCTTTTGGATCAGCACACAGGACACAGCAAATGTGGCAACAAATGGCCAGAGTGTGGCGTTGGCTGATGCCACTGCTAGCTGGGCGGGCGTGCTTGGCAGCGGCTTCGGCGGAGTCGACTCCTCTGATTGACTTTTGCTCCAGGGCCCCAGAGTAGCACGCAGCGCTGTTTTGAACGGTGGCACTGCGGCGCACAAGTCAACGTTACATGCCCCCCGGCGCGTTGGATCGCCACCCGCCACGCGCTTTTGCTTCATGTAAGTCGGACCCTACGCACCTCACCTCACGTAGCAGCAGAACCGGGTACATGTACGGACATGCACGTACGGGCATCTTGCTTAGAGTGCTGGCATCTGCAAAGCAAAACGGTAAAGCACTCATGCATGATGAATGAGAAGAAATACAGAATATGTAGACGTAGGTGCGATTCTAATGCGCAGCACATCGGCATCTAAACAGGAATGAACAGTAAACCGCAAAGGCAGAATGAAACAATCAGATATGGCATCAAACTACGTAATAGCGCCACGCTCACTTGAAGCGCGCCACCACGTCGATACCGTACAACAAACGAGTGACCGTATTCTGCAAGTCATGCAAGTGTCTGCATGTACCGCCCATGTACACCCATAACGTGCTCAGAGATCTCGAGATGCGCTGCAACGGCAACTCCACCGCAAAGGCACATGGCACCGTGACTTTACAACGATAGGCGGACATTCATTTTCTTAGAGCTCCAACGTCTCGCCATTTGCCTTTTTTTTTTTCCTGTCTACCCGCTCCGTTATGGCGCTTGCTACCATCGGACGCTAATCGGCGTCTTGTCTCGAAAACTCTATGTACACCTACCTAACCGAACCAAAAGGGGAGTGTATGTAAATTTTTGTGTCGATGCCACTGCCTGTACCCAGGCCACGTTCTCGGGCGTTTTGAAGCTTGCTGCTTGCTGCTCTGCTATGGAGCCAATATCAAACGGTGCCGGGACATCCAGGCCTACTTCTCTCAGAGCGCTCTTTCTTGAACCCTTCTTTCTGCTGCATCCTTCTTGAAAGAGCTTGAATAAGATATTCTTAACAACATCATCCCATTGAATAATTCTTATTGTTGATTACTACAACTGTTGCCATCATCACTAGCCACCTCTTTCTTACTTGAAAGAGAGGCAGCCGCTGCAGCCATGCCTATAGCGCTATCTCCTCCCTTCCGGCCAAGGAATGGCTTGACCAAGTTCACAAACTGCCGCCTTGTGCGCGGAGACAAGCTGGTCCGAGAAGATCTCTGGGTCAGCTCTCTGTCGGGCAAAATCATCAACAGCCAAGCCGCCTTTTTCGACGACCTCGTTCTCCCAGACCAGACCATCGACCTCGGCGGCCGCATCGTCTCGCCGGGCATGATAGACGTGCAGCTCAATGGCGCCTTTGGGTTCAACTTTTCTACGCTTCTTGACGACATGTCACAGTACGGCAAGAAGGTCAAGGAGGTGCAAAAGTTGATTGTCAAGACGGGCGTCACATCGTACAATCCCACCATCACCAGCCAGCGGCCAGAGCTATATCAGAAGGTGGGTCACCCTGCATATGCTGCAATATATTAATACATGCGTATACATACACCATTATTATATATATACATATACTAGATGTTGGTATATGGCTATATGGATGCTGAGGAGTGGTGTATGTGTGGGAGCAAGAGATGGTATCGAGTCACAGACTGACATCAATGCAGGCTCTTCCGTTCCTGGGACCATCAGGACACTTGCAAGAGGCCGAAGATGGGGCCGAGTCGCTCGGCGCGCACTGCGAGGGCCCGTTTCTGAGCCCGACCAAGAACGGCGTGCACAATGTCGACGTCCTGATAGAGGCGCAGACATTCGAGGACCTCGAGGCCTGCTACGGCAAGCACAATCTCTCCCCGCGGGCCGAGGGCGAGCAGATCCCCATCAAGTACATCACGGCGGCGCCGGAGCGCGGCCAGATGATGAAGCTGATCCCGGAACTCACCAAGAAAGGCATCATCTACTCGGTGGGACATTCCGAGGCCACGTACGAACATGCGTCCGAGGCCGTCGGGCTGGGCGCAACCATGATCACTCACCTGTTCAACGCGATGCGCCCGCTGCACCACCGCAACCCGGGCATCTTTGGAGTCCTGGGCATCGCCGAGAGCCTTCCGCGGCCGTACTTTGGCATCATCGCCGACGGCATCCACCTGCACCCAACCACAATCAAGATTGCCTTCAACGCACATCCCGACGGATTCATCCTCGTCACCGACGCCATGCACCTGGTGGGATTGCCCGACGGCGCCTATCCGTGGACCAACGGCGACACCACGTGTAACATTGTCAAGGTGGGATCCAAGCTGCTGTTGGAGAACTCGGACACCATTGCCGGCAGGTAAGCAATCGCAAAACAAAAGAAGCACTCATTCCAGAAAAAAAGCCCCCAATTTGATATCAGGCCATTGTGTTGTTCTCTTTTTCTAACATTAGTCGCAAAACCCACCAGCTCCATCACCCTCCTCGAATGCGTCAACAACTTCCTGCAATGGACAGGCACCGGAATCCCACACGCGCTCAAGGCGGTCACGGCCACCCCAGCTGCCATGCTGGGCCTGCAGGGCGTCAAGGGATCGCTCGACGCCGGTGCTGACGCTGACCTGGTCATCTTTTCAGAGGCGCAAACTCCGGGGCAGCCCAGCACGCTGGTACTGGACGAGGTGTGGAAGTTTGGCACCAGAGTCCATCGTGCAAGTGCCCTCTAAATCAGAGTAGGTTAGCACGTCGGCAGAAGAGTTGGCAGCGGGGGCCGAACGAACAAAACAGCAAGATCGTCATATAATCTGCCGAATTGATCGATGCAGAGAGGCTGATGAATGATATGATTATGGTTGAAAAAATGCATCTAACAGCTGCAGGAATTGTCTTCTTTTTTTTTTTCCATCGTTATTTTTCCTTCTACTTGACTTTGATAGAACTTGGAGACGGGGGGGTTTTCTTTGGAAATTGCAGGCGTCATTATTAGTAAAATCCTCATTTAGGTTAAAGAACACTGGAAAACACCAATAGCCTTAAAAATAAGAATAGTATCTATAGAGAGGCGTCATTGAGAGGGCGAGCATGTATACAGCATACGCCACCGCTATGGAGTCTTGGGGCATGAAATCAAATTGGAATCACTACCCCTTGGAAATGCTGGGTGATCCTCGTAGGCATTATGCGTATTATGTCGTGTAATCCTTCTAAGCAAGAGCATACGCACCTAACTATTTGGTACAGCCAAGCGAGCTGACATGTTGCAGATCCTGTTACAGCTCTCGTTTGTGCTTCTATTTTTCGCTTCTTCTTTTCTTCCTTGGAATACTTGCTTGATCGCTAAAAAGCTGTCAGCTGTCAGCTTGCAGTATTCGCCTCTTCTTCCCTCTGGACTCGACATCTTTGCAGCACTTACACAATCTGTACAAGAGATCTACCCGTGGCCTTGTGATGCCGCTGGTGCGACTCATGACCCCTTGGCGGCATGTGTGGAGGAGCCGAGTATCAATTAGCAAATCCCATCACAACCGCGCCAGACTAGTGCCCATATCCTACGCCTACTTCTAGCACTAGCAGCAAACATCTGCGCAGGGAATGTCCCATGGGGAGAAAAATGGCGCCAGAACATGATACCAGCGCTTGTAGTGGTACCTGTACTTGCAAAAAAAGAGCGGCGAGCCGACCAACCGCAGGGGCTAGTGCCGACCCCAGACTTTTGGCTGGCACGGCGAGAAGCTCAGAAACACATGATTTCGGAAGCCGGCCGTCGAGCTCTCGGTATAACTGCTCTGCAAGCCTTGTGTCCTTGTCAATTCGTTTCGGGACCAGGAATACACCGTCAGATACCGAGTAGATAGCATGTCCGATGCACGCAGATAGCACTGAGATTGCAGAGATAGCAGTGGATACTGATGGATGTGGCACGTTGATAGCTGCGAGATAACCAGCCGATGGCAGATATCGGAACGTTCCAGCGTCCAGAAAATGGCTATCAAACGCGGCCAGCACGTTTTCTGCCCGCCACCAAACAACGATGCTTCCCGCTCAGCCGACGGACGAACGACTGTCGAACATGCCCGGAGCCTCGAGCTGATGTCACCAAGCAACGTCAACTCGAGCCAAAAGGGCCAAAAGGAACTCGCATCAACCCACAACCTCCTCTTTTCTGGGCTTCTGCAGTGCGACGGCTCTAGCGACCGTAGTGGCAAAGGGCGGGTACAGGTAGCCACTAGCAAACCTCCAGTTTACCCCAAAATGCTATCCCCCGGCTTTTCTATTTGTCTACATGTTGCTTCACGTCTTTGCTTCTCTCACTGAGCCCCCCCCAGCCCGCGTGCGCCATGGACCCTCCCCCTCCACTCTCCACCCGCCGGACCCAATCGCAGCCAGCAGCTGAAAACGGCCGGTGTCAAAAAGTCTGGGCCGGTGCAGCGCCTGGAGTGCTGAATAGGCAGTCGAGTCCCTCATCAAGAAAAGTTTGGAGTGCGCGCGAGCGAGCGAGCGAGCAGAGAGAGAGAGCCAGAAGCCGCCGCATGAGATTTAGGGACCACCCACACCCGCCTTGGATTGAGCACACACACACACCCTGGCACTTCGGGCAGTTAGAAGGCCTAGTGCGCTGTAAGGCCTACAAGTAGCGCTCCCCGTACCTGTACCTGTGCGGCACAGGCCATCAGCACGGCTCAGCAGGACAAGGCAAGGCTCTGTTTCGGTCCTATCGGGACGGCTGTCCCGTGCCTGGAACCCCATATCTTCCCATTTTCCATTTGCTCTGCATCTGCGCTGCATCTGTCCTCGAGAACCGTAGCTGCACCAATCAGTCTCTCTCTCAGCGAGGGGCGTCATCGTCGCTAGCCGCTGACTTGCTTCTTTTTTTGCGAGACGCAGACTTCAGGCCTCTCTGGGCGCCTCTTCATCTCTCCGCCCTTTGCAATCCTGCATCTTCTCTCACAGCTTCGCCGCGACTGCTGCAGACACGACGACTGCGCCGAACCCCAGCGTGCCTCGATGCCGAAGTGGTGCTGGGCTGGATGATGCCATGGCTGCCTTCAACTCCATGCCGGCGATGCCTGCTGCCTCTGCAGTGCCCAGCGATGCGATGGGATTAAACCACGGGCCGCCTCAGTCCATGAACATTGACTCGTTTGATCCCGAGCTCAACTTTCACGAGTCTCTACTGTATGTGCCGTCTCCCTCGTTCCCCGGCCTCGGCTACCGCCAGGACCGTTGCATTACTCACTTTCCCCCCCCCTCGACCCCTTATGGAATATTCGCCACTGACTCCTCAGCAACACGTATAGCGATGGCAGTGCGCTACCACCTCTCCCTTTTACGCCCTCTTATGAATTCGAAAACTTTGTCACGACTTTTGAAGATCCATTTTCTTACTCGTCTCGCCCGTTCGAGCCCATCACCAACCAGGATGTCGCGATTGACGAGTCATCTCCCCAGGAGCTGGACAACAAGCTCTTGGGATTCTCTGATCCGATTATGCACGCGAGCATAGTGGATGAAGCGGGGGCTTTTGCCGACCTGGACATGACGGCCGAGCTTTACGGCATGTTCTTTGTCGCCGAAGATGTGTTTGGCGGGGAGAATTCGGGTCGTCCTTTGGAGTTGACGTGTTATCGTCGCAACCTGTGGCAGTGCTCTGGACAGATTACTTTGCCGAGGACCCTGAGCAATGTCATGGACGAACAAGGCCAGCATATCGCCATCACAGAACTGTCTGCATCTATTACAGGCATAGAATCGATTGAAGGAAAACCCGCCGAAATCATCTCGATCCCATGGAAAGGCGCAAACCCTCAACTGGAGGATACCAAAGTCGCGGGGCCTCCCCCTAGCATGACCCTAGATCTAAGCATTGGCCGAGAAATTGACGCCAACAGAGTCTCTCTGCCTATATCTTGGAAGAGATTGCAGTTTAAACATGCCACGGCTAACAACGGCCGGCGAAAGGGGCTGCAACAGCATTACCTAGTGCAGATCAACCTGCTGGGCAAGACCAAGACGGGAGACTTTATCAAGATTGCCGAGATACAATCTGGCCCAGTCATTGTTCGTGGGCGAAGCCCGCGCAATTTCGATAGTAGAAAGGACGTACACCTCACCAGCGACAAGAAGGTGGAGCGAAGAAACACAAGCAGCACTGATAATCCTACACCAAAGATGGAGCGGGACAATCTTATGGCTTCCTTGCCCAAATACTCATCAGTAAGTGACAATTCCATGCCAAACGTGACTGCTTGTTTCCTATATCAATGGCGCCGCGATACACTTTCCTTTTGCTACAACAGAGACTGACTTTTGGTGTTTCCAGTCAAATGGAAGCGAATGGGCAACTCCGCAAGCTGTGCCTCAACCCAACCAGAGCCCGCACCCAGCGAAGCGGATGGCTCTGTCTCCTACAGTATCCCTCCCTCCAGTTCCGGCCTGGACGATAGAAAACCCCACGGGGAAGAATCCTCCTCCGGGCCACCGGAGCTCCTTCTCACGGCCGCCCAATCCCACGGCCCCCATTACGCTGTCTCTATCAGAAGACGAAAAGAGTCCCAACCGCTCAAGCGCTGAGCTTCAGAGCCCGCAGCTGTCCAAGGCTTATCCAGCGAACGGCCAAAATGCCAGCAACAGCCCAGCTGAAGAAGCAGATCCGCTCTACGAATACTTTCCTTTGAGCGTGGATGATTGGTAAGATCTGGGATATTCAAATCTGCTCACTCTACAACAACAAAAGACTAATTCAGTACCTATAGGATGCCACCAGTAGATGCTGTTTACAGGCCGCACATAGTTCATCACACGATCGCCCCACCAGAATTCAAAGCTCAGCAGATAGGCCGTAAAGTCAAACGCTACTTTACCGCTGATTAGAGATCTCGGTGCTTGGCTATGCATAGCATTCTCGAAAAGCGAGTGCTCACCACCTATGGCGGTTTTTTTCTCAATTCACTGAGAACATCTTTTTTAACGAAATTTCGAAGCCTCCATCCAACGGATCGCAGCGTTTCATTGTATCATATAGTGCGGATATCCCCTTCCCGTCTGCGCCGGTAAAGAGCCCGTGCGTATTCGAGGGATGTTATTTGTTTGGATTTTTTCAGGTCGTGGGGTCTTTTATTATTATTCAACAATTATGCGACGACATGACTGGGACAGCAGGGACTTTTATACCCAGGGGCTCTTTCTGGTTCTTGTGCCTTTTTATTCGGTTCTATTGTTATTTATTCGATTGCGGAGGACGTTGTAGCTTCGAGATGCGAGGGAGAGCAGGATGAATGTAAAATCAATCGTTGAAACTTGATCGATGCTGGCCTTTGTAGGTAGCGTTCATAACTAGGTACCTGTAGAAGGAAATCTATGCTGCTGTAAAGACGTGAACTCCTTGTAATATTCAAATGGGTTGGGGAGAGGTGTCATGATGTTGTATATGCAATATCGTGTGCGTCCTGCGCGTGTGAGTGGCTAAAACATGAAAAATGACATGAAGAAAAATAGGAGAGGTAAAGGGCAGAAGATTTTTTTGAAGAAACGAAAGAAAACACGCAGATGCAAATTTCATATAGCACCTGACAACAAAGACGCCGAAAATCACACCATTACCATCACGCCTTGTCCACAAGGTAGCCGATCACACCAGGGCAAGAAGGGATGAAATATTGAAAGGCAGACAAGGCGTGAAAAGTCAAGGGAGGCGTATAAGAGAAAAACAAAGTACATGAATCGTGTACAGTAAAACAGGCAATGCTCACATGCGATGAAACGTAGCTGTCGTTTAAAGAAGATTGAGCTCCATTGGAAATAGGTAGGCGCGGCACTACGCGGGCGGTCCATTTTTTTTTTTTCAGCGTGCCTTAGCTCCCGGTCAGCATCTCGGGCAATTGATGGATGCATCCGTGCCTTGGACAGTTGTATTTCTATTATTGTGTCTTCATTTATACGACTTTAAACATTTTTTCCCCTTTACCCTTGTGCCTGCGCTAACATCGGCATCGGAATTTGAGAATGGCATGATCCGAGAATGCCTGCAAGCAATGGTAGGGTAGTATGTAGATGGATGAACGGATGGCTTTTACTTTTATTTTCGTGTTCGGGTTGACTAGAGGAAGTAACCAGTGTTGAGATGAAATAAGAATAACATGAAAAGAACACGCATACCATCTCTGTACCGTTACTTGTGTGTCGTACTGCAGATGAGATATCCAATGATTGCTTACATGTGGTAGTTTGGCATGTGGGCTTTTGCGCATTCCGGTTCGCGGACGAGTTGGCGGCCATCCTAGCGCTTCATCCTAATGCTACTTGCAATGATACGCATGACAAGAGTTGTCGAGCTTCAGTGTCGTATTGGCAAATGATGCTACAATATAACTTTGCTCTCTTTGAGAAATAAGAGGGCAATATCCTTTCTTTTCTTTCCTTAGCCGAATGGTTGTAGTTGCCGTCGTATTACGCAATACTACCAAGTATGACCATCATCGTTGTCTCGGATGGGCGGCAGTCAAAGAGCAACCGTATCCACAGTTCGGGGGCCCCGTACGATTCGGCATCTTAGGCGACATTAGCTGAGAGAAACAATGAGGCCGAGATCGATATCCGAAGAGGTGGAAGAAATGATACAGATGGCGAGAAGACGATGGGTGGATTGTACATGCAGTTCAAGTAACGTAGCAGCAGTCTTGCGTGTTCATTCTCAAATGAGACTTTCCACGGCGCGGCGGGACGTGTTCCAGACCGCGAACAATTTTGAGAAAAAAATCACGACATTCATGATTTCCTTCACTGCTTCCCTATACCCAATGGACAGAGCATGCTGGCGTCATTCCGTTCGATATTGGCCAACACGCCCAAGAAGTTGAAGGGGCTAGTAGACCTAATCCTAGAGATGCACAAAAGCAAAAGTACTCAAACGTATTTTCACCCTTCATAATTTTTTTTTACATCCATAAAGAGAAGGAACAAAAGCAATTCTTAAATACGGTCAACACATCACTCTCTTGGATGTACATGTATTGAGGAACCAGCTTAGCAGTATGGCCTTCACCCCCCACTTATCTCAGTATAACCAACAAGATAAATGGGGGAACATACATACCCTTTGACGTATTCTACATATAGCGCTGTCTATACCCAGAAAAGAGAAAAATTTAAGCTTGTATTTTATCATCTCTCTCGGAACTTCATTCCGCATTTAGTATATCATAGCAGCAAAGCGTAATGGATGGGAGGGGCGTGTTCTTCCTGTAGCTTCTACATTGGCTCTACAAATTACTGATGGATGCCCCAAGACATCAAGACGCCACCCTATACCATAACGCAACGATCAAGAAATATTTCATCATAGAGAGGCACAATGATAAATGGTCACCCGATTTAGTCTTTTACAATTCTTGTTTTTGCTATCCCTTTTTTGTATTTTTTTAAGTCATTCTGCGTGGTATACAAATACATCATTTCAATACTCCTAAAGTCATGCCCAAAAACGTAACGTCTAAGGTTCCTATGTTAAAAAACGAGAGAATAAAGGTAAAAAAAAATAAAAGCGAGAGCCAACCCAATTCTAAAACTCCATGGAAAATCCCCCCCTTTTTTTCTCTTCACGTCTTAAGCAGTAATGGCGCTCTGAACAGCCTGCTGCTCAGGGTTGGGAGTCAGGCGATCGGTCAGGTGGGGCTCAGGGATGCGGGAGGCCATGCGGTCCGGCACCAGATCCGGCGACACGGAGCGGATGGGGTACTCGGTAGCGGGAGTGGCCCGGAGGAGGCGGGAGGTGGTGGGCTGGGGAGCGTGGATGGTAGGAGAGGAAACCTCCTCGATGGTGGTCTGGGGGATGGGGCCGTTGCCGGTGCGGACCTTGGAGGGCAGGATCTGCTCGAATCCAGCCTCCTGGGCAACCTTTTCAATACTCTTAAAGTACTGTACAAGTCAAAGTCAGTATATTGTATGCTGTATTAAATTGTATAGCATCTTCTTGCTCACCTTGACAGTCTTGACCTTGAGCTCGGCAGTGGCATCCTCATCCACCACAATCATGGGGTGAGGGTGAAGCTGCAAGCTGGACAGCGTCCACATGTGGTTGACGCCCTCCTCAATGCACTTCTGTAGAGCAAGCGACTTGCGCTGGCCCAGGATGATGACAACGACCTCTCGGGCCTCGAGGACGGTCTGGACACCAACAGTCAGGGCCATGCGAGGCACTTTGCTGATGTCGTGGTCAAAGAAGCGCGAGTTGGCAAGAATGGTGTCATAGGCCAGGGTCTTGACACGGGTGCGGCTGGCCAAGCTGGAGCCGGGCTCGTTGAAGGCAATGTGGCCGTCCTCGCCGATGCCAGCCAGGAACAGGTCAATGCCGCCAGCCCTCTTAATGGCATCTTCGTAGGCGACGCACTCGGCCTCCAGGTTGGGCGCATTGCCGTTGAGAATGTGGACGTTGGAAGGGTGGATGTTTACGTGGGAGAAGAAGTGCTTCCACATGAAGGTGTGGTAGGACTCGGAGTGGTCGCGGGGGATGCCCACGTACTCATCCATGTTGAAGGTGATGACATTCTCAAACGAGACCTGGTGTGGTGTATCGCCATTAGTCACCCATCTTGTTGGATATGAAAGTGTGAGAGATGTCGCGCTTTCTGCTTACCAGGCCGTCCTTGTACTTTTGCACCAAGACCTTGTAAACGCCTAGAGGGCTGGAGCCAGTGGGCAGGCCGAGCACGAAGGGGTTCTCAGCGCTGGGGTGGAAGGTGTTGATACGGTTGATGATGTAGTTGGCGACATACTCGCTGGCACCGTCGGAGTTGTCACGGATGATCAAACGCATGGTGAAGGCTGTGAGAGAAGAGGACTAGTGTGGGGGAATATAGATGGAGGCAAAAAAAGTATGTATGAGAGAGATATTGGATATACAGCCCCGGAAGTTCGGAGAGAGAGGAAATGGGAGAGAGTGAGGTGAGGGGGGAGACGATGATATCACAAGAAGATAGTGAGAGTAATACTCTTTGAGTTCTTTACAGAGAAGAGAGAAAAAGAAAAAAAGAAAGAAACTTTTCTCAGGAAGAGCAGGAAATCGGCTCCATGGCTTAAGAGCCCAGCTTGTATGAGGGGAGGAGGGGTCCTTGGAACTGCAACTTTGGGCAAACAAAACGACACCCCCCCCCAAGGTTCCTGAATCGGAAGAGGCGCTTAGAGGCCATGAGTGACATAACGAGAACTGCCGCTGCTACAAGCTGCCTGCGACTACTGGGCGGTGCTACGACTGCTACATACCTGCGGCTGTCTCTCCCCAGACGCCACGAGCAACGATGGAGAAAAACAGCTGGCTCCGTTCAGCAACACAAAAAAAAAAAAACGGGACGGAGTCTGCGGATAAGGCAAAAAAAAGTGTCGAGCATGTACTGCACTAACATGCTTCCCAAGATCGAAAGTTGCAGCGGCACGGCGGGCAGCCAGTAGTGCGTGCAGCACGGCCCTAGAGGGGATCCCATGTGAGCTGTTCCGAGAATGCTAGTGGCCATTTCAGGTGTGTGCACGTAGAGATTTTCTCCCTTCTTTTTGCCTTTGGGTTTCGATGGAACGTCACTGCATGCTTCCATCGGTTGCGCGCGCGCCACTCTTGAGGGGTCCCCGTCAACTAAAAGACCGCTCCAACGGGCTGGTGGGACAGCTGGAGCAAATTCCAGTGCGCAGAGTCGGCCTGTTTCTCCACTGCGGCGTGTCTTTGATGGGGTCCCTGGAGCAATCATATGTCTAGAAAAAGCCCATGTACACTCCGTTACCTCTGAGAGAAACCGTTCGTTGCATTGCGCATTGGAAACGGAGGAGACTGGTGACGTCTAATACGGGGATTGCTTTGTCCTCGGTAAGCATCCTCACTCATGTTCCCCGTTTTATGCTGGGGCAGCCAATCATCAAGCTGAGCCGCCGATGGAGCAGAGCAGAGTAATATTTACTCCGTCGTGCACCTTTTCTCAGCATCAAAGGTCTCACGTCTCATCAAAAGTGGCAACTGCCGTGGCCGGATCAGCAGTTCGTAACACCAGCGGCGACTATCCTGTCCTGTACTCTCTAGCAAAATGGACAAGTGGCCTAGGTGATTACATGCAAGGTGGTAGCGGTAAGATTGAATCATATCCTTGGGTCTATTAGCGGCTCCTTCCGAGCCTGGCGAAACGATGTTGGTTCAGCCTTGTTGCTGGGTTGTGCATCTTATTCGTCTGTCGCCATGGCTCCCGCAATCGCTTCAACGTTCCAGACAGGTCGAGTCCCCTGGCCATGGCAACCTACGCAATATTCAATGCTGGCCAGTCGTTTATGACTGTGACCCCAGCCTGTCGTGCGACCCGTCTCCTGCTTGCCAGTTGCTTTGCATGCTATTGCTCCATCGTGGCGCCAACTGTGTCTCAGGTCATCTCATCATTGTGAACTCTCGTCACGTTGACATCCGCCCACGACTCTCGCGTATTCTGTCCCGTTCTTTCTCTACTGTTGGATATTCACCGTTGCTGTATGATCATGTCATGTATCACTGCTCAAGACCCAGAAGCAACCTTGACGTCCGCAACGTGAACCGTAACACAGGGATCGGTGATGGGGGCCGTCGTATTGGCGGGAATACCTATTATCGGGATATGTCGTTGGTTTTCATTTCTGTGACGCTGACTGGGCTCTAGATCCAGCCAGGCTAAAAGTATGTCTGTCATTTGAGCTCTGACCTAGCCGCTGAATTTGTTAGCCAGGACACTACACAACGATGTTGATGATACGGCACTCATACGTACTGGTATAGTGTCATCGTGGCCAATAGCTTTTGCCTAGACATGCCAGTAGGAGTAAGCGCTTTCATGGGCTCCCGAGGACGAGGGTTAAGCGATCTTATGAATGCACAGATGGCCGCGGATAGAATACACTGCTACTCTGCACGTTCGGAGTATACTAATATAGTAGGAGCAATTGCGATAGACGCGCTTATCTAGGACGCCCCATGCCCAGATGGCCAAAGTGCAGTGGTACATGTAGTATTTAGGGCAGTTAGATGAAGTGGCATCTTGCATTCTATCCAGCACAACTCCATGTCCCCTTATCTCGCTATCTCTGCCCAGGTCCGCATAAATGAAGAGACAGGGCTGGTCCGACCCTGCAGGGACGATATAGGAAGGCGTTTGCAGGAATAAAGTTGGGCTGTTTCGAGATCGAGGCTTAGCGTCTGCGCCGTGGTCTGAGCGAGAGAGCTAGCTCTGTGATGCTATTACCACTTTCTGTTGTTGGACTTGGACGCCGCATACTGGGAGGCTAGGAGATGATCACGAGCGCGAGTTGACGGAGAATCCTGCTTGCACCATGGCACTCCTATTGGCAATGCATCTTTCCGCCGCACGGGGGCACTCGTACCCAGATGACTGCTGACTGTATGCTACTGCTCGCAGTATCACTGTTGGCCCATCTACAACTATCAGCGAGCAACAATCTCCCACCGTGGCGTTTTCTCGCGGGGTTGAATCTGTGCTGCTAGCACCATTAACAGCTTCAACATCTCTTGGCTGACCCCCAAAGAAAGCCTTCTATACGGGGGGGAATACTTACTTGGCCCAAGCCATTGGCATAGAGCGCGTAGTCAGAGACACGGCTTACTACTGAGCACTAGACGCAATGGCAGACAATTTGGAGAGCCAATTTGGAGACTGTAGAGATTATTGGAGAGCGAGTTGGAGCGCGCGCAACCTACGGGGGGCGTTGCGCCACAGAGATCGAGGTTTGCGGCTTAGCGGTGCCACCCATTAAACGCAGCGTAGCACGACAATGGAGTTGTGAATTGGACCTGTCGATTTCTATAATTATGATCGAGCAACCTATTAGATTGCGCACTATCGCAGCGATATAGACCAAGTTTGACCGTTGTCCTTTAGCATGTCGCATCAAGCTGTCATGCACGCAATTGGAAGCTGGAGTCGTTAGTATGTACATGTACCAGGGTCTGTCAGAGTTAAACGGCTGGCTATCGGGTGCCCTGTACCTCCCGAGGAGGGCAGGCCAAAAGAATCACGGCTTCTCGTATCCAGCAGCATCAAATGACTGGCCGCCGCAGCCTTGTTGCATCAAACAAACACCTGCCTGCAGCATCTTGATGCAATTTCAACGCCAGTTCCAGCCAACAGGTTACCACCGCTGCACCTCCACAGCCGCTGGACCCAATGGCAAAATTTCCCGGCCAGCGGGCAGGGCCCCCCCTGTCCATCCCGCTCCTTAGTCGCCGTCAACCCTCGACGCTACCAGCGCTCCACCGCAACGTTACAACACCAAAAACCTCTTCACCACTTTGTCTCGTTTTTTTCTGGAGCGCTTCCACTTCCAGCAGCGATTGTGCTGTGCCCATTGTGCGCTGCTTTGCAAGATGAGGCGCCACTCCAGCTGCCCACCATTGCTGCCTCTCCACCCGCTAGCGACCGTCCCCCTGGACTCCCTTCGCTGCGCGCGCCCCTGGTTCTGATTCAGTTGCCCTCCTTTCTTCGAGACCCCTTCGACCGGCAATCTTGGCGCAGCTGGCTGGTCGCATGCGCTGCTGTGCCAAATACGGGGGAGGAAATATGGAGTACATGCGCTGTTGCGTTGTTCGCCTGCTTCGTATTGCTGCTTCGCCATTGCAATGCGATACTACTGCTCGCATTGCTGGCTTCTCACTCCGGCCGCCGATGTGACCCCCATCCCACACGATAGTATTCTCTAGCTTTTTTTTTTTTTTTTTTTTTTTTTTGCCTTTTTCTTCTGCTGGCTTCTTCCTCTCCATTTGCTGTTTTGCACTCCATCCAGCTACCTATCCCTCAGCCAATCGACGACGACTCCACCGTGCCGTGCGACGTTGAGGACCTATTCTGGGGCCTGTGCATGGGCGAAAAAAGAAGCTCTCTCGGCAGTCCTTCTCCAAGGTGATAGCCCACCGCTGAGCTCCATCCGGCACCTCGGATCAACCCTCTCGTCGCGCAACTTGACTAGGCCCTGTAACCTTTGGACACACACGCCGTGCTGACTGACCTGTTACCTGCCTGGCCATACATTACATTGGCAAGGACCGCTAGCCGTCGAGCTGGTTACCTGTCTCTCACCTCGCCGTTGTTGTGGCTGTCCCGGCCCTGCCATTCGCTGGCCCAGCATCCCGCACCCGTCGGACTACAAGTATACATCTGCACGGAGTACTCCGTATCCAACTCGACTCGGCCGGACAACCGCATCTCGTTGTTCCCCATACGACCCTCTCGACCCTCTCTCCCTCTCCCCATTCCCAGCTGTGAGGTGGCCGTCGCCCGAGATTGCATCAGCACGGGGCAGGTTCCATTCCCTCTTCCATCACCGCTGCCTTGGAGTCTCTTCTGCACTCTCTTTCTGCCTTCTCGGTTCTGCCCCAGGTCCACCAGTCCCGTGTCCAGAGTCGTGCCTGTCGATCGTGGCTTGTCTCTGGTTCTGCCACTTTGCCCTCCTACGACGTCGCTTTCTCATCCTTGCGAGGCATAGTACAGTTTTTCGGCGCTTCTTTTGCTGCGATCCTACCACTACCACCTCACCCTCGTTTACCTAGAGACTCTCCTACTTTCTTTACTACCCAAAGCTGAATCCTCCTTTATATCAGCCTCATCTCGCCCTAGCCTCATCCTAGATCCTATTTCTCCCGGCTACTTCTTCCTTCTTTACAACCTTCTATTCTCGGTTTATGTCTGTTTAATCCAAATCAGCAATGACCCAATTTCGGAAAGCATTCATGGCCGCCGTTGTCAAGAGCCTGCTGCGAGGCAAGACTCTGATACAGGCCATCCTGTCCTACTGGTTGTCGGGAAACAAGAAGAGCAAAGAAACCGGCACACAGAAGAAGTCTCTCCAGCAGTTCCTAAAGGATGCCGAGGCCGCCCTTGTCGGCCCCATCAGCGGCGATGGCCTGCAAGAGCTGTCCGTCAAGTTAAAACAGCAGATTCTCGACGCACTCCAGGCAGATGTGCAGTGCATGCTTCCCTCATACAGCCACCAGTTGCCAGTGGGCTCCGAATATGGGCAGTTTTTGGCCCTGGATGTGGGAGGATCGACACTGCGGGTTGCCCTGGTCGAATTACGAGGACGGGAAAAGGGTTCTGAAAATGCCACCGAGATTGTGAGCATGCAAAATTACCGCATCACCAAGGAGGTCAAGGATTTGGAGGGAATCGCCTTTTTTGAGTGGATGGCTGCGCGTATTACAGAGACGATCCAAACCACCCTCAATAGAGAGCACAGTGTCGAAAAGCCGCTGCCGGTTTCGATGGCATGGAGCTTTCCTATCGAGTATGTATTCCTATTTTCAAGCCGCGGCTGTACCCTATTTTGCCTCTATTTGTATTTGTTTCCAAAAACTGACTATAGAACAGTCAAACTTCCCTAGGTGGTGGCAAGCTTTCGCCTATGGGCAAAGGCTTTTTGGCCGATATTGGTCTTGTTGGACAAGATTTGGGAGACATCGTTAAGACCGCATGCAAAAACCAGAACCTCAACGTCGAGCTCAAAGCGATTCTCAACGACTCGAGTGCCTGTCTCCTATCCCGAGCTTACTCCCATTCTTCAACCAGATTTGGCCTCATTTTGGGTACCGGTGTCAACATCGCCGCCTACTTGCCCGTCTCAGCCATCAGCCGATCAAAATTCGGCGAGAGACCAGCGGGCTGGTTCGATGAAGCATCTCACGTCATCGTCAACACGGAGCTCGGCATGTTTGGGTCCAAAATCCTGCCCTTGACTCGATGGGACCGCCAGCTCAGTAAGGAGCATCCTAGACCCGACTTCCAGCCCTTGGAGTACATGACCAGCGGCATGTATCTCGGCGAGATTGTCCGCTTGATCTTAGTGGATGCTATCCAGACAACTGGCCTCATGGGTGGCGTCGTTCCTCCCTCCCTGACTGAGCTATATTCTTTGGGCACCGAAACCATCTCAACGATCGAGGGGTAAGTCATCATTCCACAGTTTGATGAGATAATCCTTCGCCTGGAATAGAGATGACTAACATTTTGTCTACTTAGTGACACCACTGCCGACCTATCAGAGGCTATCAGCTGCTTCTCTGAGAAGCATCCTTCATCCCACGCTCCTAGCGTCATTGATATGAGCGCCATCAAGGCAATTGCATCTTTCGTTTCAGTACGATCAAGCGCACTGATCGCTTCCGCTGTCTATGCTCTTTGGGATATTCGTCAAGAGGGCGACCAAAAGCTGCTCACTACCCTCCCCGAATCCTCTCCTCTTCGAATCACGGTTGAAGAGGACCTTAACATGGAGAAGACTACCGTTGCATTCAATGGCAGTGTCATCGAGCAGTACCCTGGATACTTGGCTAGTTGCCAACGATACATCAGCGAGCTGCTGGAAAGCAAGCCATCTGGCGAAAACAAGTCCATTGAGCTTGTCTCTGCCAAGGAGAGCTCATTGACAGGAGCTGCTGTGGCCCTGGCTTGTTTGGACTCATAGGAGGGATGAAAGCAAACCAGCAAAAAAAAAAAAAAAAAAAAAAAAGGCATGTTAAACTTCCTATTACGTCTTCGTTTAAGGGAAACTTTTGAATACGTGGCTGTGTGCAAGGTAATGATACCTGGGTTGATGCGTTATGTTTTATTTATTACTTTTTGGGATATACGGGGTATGCGTGGGTGGTGCATACGTAGAGGCGCAGGTTTCAGCATTGCTTCTTTCTCCGGCGCTTTTGCCTGTCTTCTTCGACTCTTCTTTTCTTTTCTTTTCTCGGCTGTATCTTTTCCATTTATTGTAATTTCCTCATTATTACCATTCATGTTTTTATTTGTTTTGTTGGCGATGGTTATAGTTTTGGAGTATTTGGTGGTGCGCTGCTGCAAAGAGCGAATGTTGTGTCATATAGGTTCAAACAGCAACAGGTGTATATAAGCATTGTGTGTCTTGGATCCAAAGAAAAAGCGTTACACTCCCTGAAAATCTATAATTTACTATAATATTCTTCTCAATTAGGTTTGCTTCCATGATGATAAGATAGATAGGTACTCGCCTAGATGCTGGTTTGTGAGCTAAAGCACTTAATACTACCTTACAAGTCTTACAGCAGCTACTACAACTACAGCGTAAAGTGTTCGCGTATCGCAAGTACTGATACCCTTAAATTGCCCCTCCATAACCCGATCCGAAAAGTTTAGGTACCAACTGCCAGGGTCATGTGACAGCCTGCCTTCTTCGCGTAAAGAGCCTGAGGAGCGCGTCTGGCCACAAACAAAGAAAGAGCTAAGCAGCGTGCCGTACCTGCCTTTGGCTACGTCAATATTCACGCTTGTTCTCTTTTTTTTCTGATGCGCTCAGCTCCCCTTTTCTTTTTTTAAGACTGCAATTTGAAGATTGCTTTTCGCGTACTTCTACGGATACTCATACGAAAGGAAAAGAGAAGTTGAGAAGTGTCATCTGGTCTGCGCTACGGTTATATATCTGCAAAGACACGGCTCGTGTCATTGGAGACACCACACGCATCCTTCCCACCATGGCTGATACCGCCGGCATATTCAGCGAATGCGCCATCGCCTTTGTGCCCAGCGCTTCGCTGCCTCCAAAGCTAATCAGCAGCGTGCGTACTCCATCTACAACTCGCAAAGTTAAGAGTCTTTCATATCTAACCCTTGGTATCTACAGCTCCAAGCTATTCTGACAGAACACGGCGCCACGGCGGTCGACTATCGACGCGATGGATCCCTTCCGATTGAACGAGTCACCCACATCATCTCCAACACGATTGATTTCCCACAGTATATCGAGTCGCAGGCGTTCATGATCCCCGTTGTGTCAACGCAGTGGATCACCGTCTCAATATCTCGGCGGAGGCAAGCTCAAGTACGGCCCTTCTCGCCTGACCCCCGCATGATTTTCTCAGAGGTTATGGTTACATGTGCGGATATACCACCAATGGACAAGGAGAGCATCCTAGGAGCAACCATGGCGCTGGGAGGACAAGAATCCAAGGATGCGGGCAAGTTGACGACGCATATTTGTGCGCTCTCCATGGACCATCCCAAGGTCGTTAGTGCGCTGGAGAAGAATTGGAAGGGCAAAATTGTATTGCCGCACTGGTAAGTATCTACATCACTTGGTAGACATGCATACTCATTCTGTTGGTATGCATACTAAACTGACAAACTTGGCTTTTAGGTTCGATGACTGCTTCAAGCTGGGAAAGAGAATCGACGAAGGACCCTACCTGCTTCCCGAACCCGAGATTCTGAAAAAGGGCCCCGACGAGGACCTCGATATTCCATCGAATAATAACCTGGTCGGAGCCTCATCAGCTAATCCTGAATTTATATCTCTATCTGACGGAAACTCTGCGAGACCACCCGTTACTGTCTTCCAAGACAAGAAAATCCTGCTCGGAGCGGATCTGAAAATCACCGGCCGTCTCGAGAATGCCTTGAAAGACATCATCATCTATGGTGGTGGCCGGCTGGTGCAAGACGTCGACGACTGCGACACGTTAATCTGTCAGTATCGGGACGGCGAGCAGTACGTGCGGGCCTCTCAATCGTGCAAAGAAGTTGCCAACTTGTCTTGGCTCTATTTCCTCATTGCTCATAATGAATGGACGTCGCCTCTACATCGATTGCTTCACTATCCCATTCCCAAGAATGGTATTCCGGGCTTCAAGGATATGCGCATCACTGTATCCAACTATGGCGGTGAGGCACGCATATATCTTGAGAACCTCATCAAGGCTTGCGGTGCCGAGTTCACTAAGACGATGAAGGCGGACAACACCCATCTCATTACAGCTCGCAACTCTAGCGAGAAGTGCAAAGCTGCTCCTGAATGGGGTATCACCGTAGTTAATCACCTCTGGATCGAAGAGAGCTATGCAAAGTGCGAGATCCAGCCGGTCAATGTGAAGAAATATAATCACTTCCCCATTCGGACAAACTTGGGCGAAATCATTGGGCAAACCACGTTCAACGAGTCTAGACTGAGAGATTTGTTCTATCCAGGAGGCGAGGAAACTATGTCACCAAGAGCCAAAAGGAAGAGAAAGATCCTTGAGGCCGCAGAAGACAATGCATATTCACATGGTCCCATGGAGGGCGTTGTGATTGGCGAAGTTGCCCAAGGAGAGTCTGATGCTATGCAGGAGGACAACAGTGAGGAGGACGACATTCCATCAGCGGTATCAAAGAAGAGCCGGCCTAGCAGAGCTCTCGCAACGCCTAAAAGGGTCCGACCTGCAGACGCAGGTAAAGAAAATGAGACGCCTACGTCCGTGTCTACTGGTGGACGTAGTGCTAAGACAAAGGCCATGGACAGGCTCTCATTAATCGCCCCGGATATCGCTCTCTATGAAAAGGAAAAGAAGAGAAATACCAAGCCGGGCACTCCTTTTGGCGGCAAGCACGCTGCCAAGTTGACAGAAGAGAACGTCAACAACAAAAAGAAATCAGCCAGCCATAAAGATGGCGATGACGACGAAGACCGGCCGGCCAAGAAGTCAAGGCCATCTCTGCCTGGCGTTGAGATGCGCATTATTCTTACAGGCTTTACTAGATGGGTGGGCAGCCAGATCAAAGAAGATCAAGATCGGGTGAGTTCTGATTGTATTGCCTTTTTTTAAAGCTCTTCTCTCTATCCCTTGTCTTCTATCCTTCCTTTTGAGTTTACCACATCAGTAAGGCTCACTTGCTAACTATCTATCCACAGCGAAAACTCCGCGATCTCGGCATTCAGATTGTCCAGGAGGGTCAACCTTGCGACTATCTAGCAGCGCCACATGTTGTGAGGACAGTCAAATTCCTATGCGCCCTAGCACGCGGACCGACTGTCATCTCTTCGACATTTATCGAGAAAACTCTCGAGACGGGCCAGCTTCAGGATGTGGAAGACTTTATCCTCAAAGATGCCGAGGCCGAATCCAAGTACGACGTTAATCTCGAAAAATCTGTTGCCAGGGCCAAGGCCCACCGCGGCAAACTCCTTCGAAGCATTCCCATATACTGTACTGATAAGATCAAAAATGGGCCCGAGAGCTATCGCGCGATTGCAGAAGCGAACGGTGCTATGTTTATGATCTATCGTGCACGAAGCGGAACGACTATCAAACCAACCACCGCGGAGCAAGATGGGTTTGCACCTCCTGAGCCAGTGTACCTTCTGAGCGGCACTACTTCGGAAGAAAAGCAACTGTGGAAGCGCTTCAAGGAGATGGCAATAAATGGCCACATGGAGCCCAGGGTGGTGTCACCGGACTGGCTCCTTGACGTAGCGATGGCTCAACAGGTGCGGTTTGATAAGAAGTTTCTGCTCGAGGCAGAGTAAGGCGCCGATTCAAGTGTAAGATTCAGTGGACGCATCTTGTTATGAGGCATGTACATGACGGAGTTTAGGAAGGAAGCATGAGTCGATGGTGGGAGGGACAAATTAGTCGATAGTGGCCCTTGTGCATGGATGGTCATGGAGGTAATTGTCGGACTGCATTTTCGCAGCATTTTCGCTTTATACTTTTTTCTTCTTTAGTTAATTAGAGATGGAGGGGGCTGCCTCAGAAGAATTTGACACCAAGAGAGTCTTCCGAGCCAAAGATTTGGGCTTTGCCGCGTTTGACGAGGATGTTTAGCGCTTTCATGAGTACGCCGTTGTCCATGCCGTGGAATTCTGTCAACCGTCGTTTTAGAACCGCGTCATCTCCAGTATGCATAGGCACAAGACTGTAAACTCACCAGTTCCTCGCGTATTTTCTCCCTCGGTCAGCTCATATACCGTCAGCACGCTTCCCTTTTGCGCTGTTTCGTCCACATAGGCCTCTATCAACGCCGCCCACTCCTGCGGCTTGCGCCAGTATATCAGCACCACGTCCCCAGCGCCAGCGCCAGCACCCGCCGCAGCTGCGGAAGCGGTAGAAGCATCGCCATTGCTGCTGTTGGCGCCGCCGGCACCAGCGTCGCCGGGCTGCAGATACTCTGCCCTCCCATCCTTGCGCATGAAATCAACGACCTCGCGGATGTCGGGCGGGGCGAGGCGGCGGTCGAGCTGCCGGTTGTAGAAGAGGTCCGAGTCGGCGGCGGCGGAGAGGGCGAGGCGGAAGATGCGGTGGTGGCGGGCGTAGGCGAGGACCAGGGAGGACCATTTGGTGAGCTGGGCGTGGTGGATGGTGAGGTTGGGCTGGCGGGTGAAGAAGGCGGGGAAGAAGTATTCGCGGGGGGAAGGGGAAGCCTTCTGAGGGGGTGGTGGAAGCCATTGTGTTTGTGATTTATTAGGTGGTGGAGGTGGCTGCGAGAGGAGGTGAGGTGAGGTGAAGATTGGCTTTTGGAGGGGGGGTCGATGTTTGAATCGTAAGTTTGGCGGGTTCTAAGGGTCCCCTTAGCGCTGGGGCGGGATGACGTTGTGCCACGTGGGGTTCATGGCTGTTCGGGGGAGTAGTACCTGGAATATAGGACTGGGACTCGAATTTCGTCCCGAGCTGCTATAAGAGCTTTGAACAAAAGGGATAATTTAACAAAAGTTGCTAGATGTAATGGTAAAGATGGTAATAAAGAAAAAAAAAGATTGAGCATCGAAATTCGTACAATGTGAAACCCTAGAATTAGCGACATATGACCATGTGTGTAAGAAAATAACAGCGAGTCAGTCAATTTTGCATAGATGGATTTCTTCTGATAGCTTTGCCGCAGAATGAAGCGTTTTCCATTCTCTAAAAAGTAAAGAACCACACTTTCCTCCATGAATAAAAATAGAATTCAATGATAAAAACAGAGGGGGCATATCTAGATGACAAAACAGGACGTCACTCGGGACAGACGTAACTTCAGTCTCTAAGAAAACTTGGAATGATAGCAAGATAAGAATAAGTTTCACAAGATGAGAGACATACAAAGCTCGCTATGTATGAAAAAGAAAGAAAGCCTTGATTTATGGATAGAACATGGCGACTGGAAGCTGAAGCTGAAATCTGCCAACTAAAAGGCCTCGAAACTGTAACTTTAACCACCAATGAGCTGATGCACCCAAAGTCTCGTTTTCTCATGCTTCCGCATTACATCTAGTGCAACACTGAAATTTGCTATGTATGCCTTTCTTTCACATGAAACTCGTATACAACTCACGTCTCAGATGGACCATGCATTTACATACATCACCAACGCGAGACTGTAGGCAGAATTTCTCATACATTCACAGCACACAGTTGTTAATTGAAGCATTCATCTTTTTTTCCATCTTTTCATTCTTGCTTAGGATTTCCCTAACCCTTCTTTTATGAGCGCCAGGTAATAACATATAAAGGCCCAAATTTCACTATGCACTATGCCTAACCAGGTATCGAACCGCAAACAACAAAAGAAATAAGAAAGAGTACAAATAGGAGGTTTTAAGGGTAAAAGGTTGAATGGAAGAGAGCAAATACTAAATAGATAGTCGTAAATAGCTCCAAGGGAAAGAAACAAGAAATAAAAGAGAGAAGTAACGGGCAAATGGGGGAAAAAAAAAGTCCGGTTATGAAAATACAAAGGGTCAATTTCCCTAATCGCTTCTGCCAACTTTCCTTCTAGAAATTTTTTTCCCTTCCTTATAGCATAATAACATCGTAATGAGGCCGGTCACTCCGGATTTAAGTTTTTCTATATACACACACTTTCGCAGGCCGGATGGACATCGTCTTGTAAACACTATCGTCTTCCATCATAAACCTGTTTTAGCTGGTCTCGAGATAGAGACAAATTGGTAAAAGAGGATAAAACGTTCGAAAGGGCCGAAAGGGCCGAAAGATAAAACGAGAGGTGGAGTATCAGTATCGCAAGGCAAAACTTTGAAATATAGTTGTGAATCGTGTCGATTGAAATCCTCTCACTCTGCAAAATCCGTCGTCAATCATCGGAATATATCTTCGTCGTCCGTCATGGTTTCGTAGCCAGTATCCACATCCATGCCCACCACTCTTTTCGTCACGGTTATACATCGATTAATTACTTTGTCTTGAAGATCGGGTGGTACACCGCAATTTAGCGCCAGTGGACTGCCCATCCAAAGCCGTAGGATGGCAGCCAGCTGCTCCACGAGCGGCGCAAAATTGTTTGTCGTATCCTTGTGCTTTAATATCTGCTCTAAAACTTCCATGACGGATGTAAAGCTCAAAAGCGACATTTGCGTTTGCGTTGATAGATGAATCACTTTTTCGACAGAGGTTCGGACGTATGTTTTGTTGCTAGCGACCTTTCCACCTAAGCGCTTAATGTGGGCTGAAGCTGTTGCACAGCGCAGGCAAAGCTCCAGGTCGGGATTAGGAGTATTTGGCTGGGCAGGAGGAAAGGGTGCCGGATTGGCAAAGGGATTCGATTCGGCGGTAGCGAATGACATGGGTTCGATAAGCTCGCTGGTGGTGGTGTCGATTCGAAGAACTTGAACAGCGGCGGCGATATTTTGCCCACGACAATAATGAGCAAGCACAGAACGGGCCATAATCGCCCGTGCTCGAGCATGAGAGCCAAAGGGCGCGACTTGGACAGCCAGTTCCATTACTCCCTGGTCCTTTGATGCCGCTTCGTTATCGGATAGTGTGCTCGTCAAAATATCATGTACCTTGGCTGTTGACCACCAAGCCGCAAGGGCATCCATGGGAGATCCAATAGCGGTATCATCAACTACCGAATCCATACCGTCAATCGGGATTGCATTATATGTCGTTTCCAAGTTGAAGGCCAAGTTGTGAGCTCGTTGAATTACTGCGGTAGTGAGGACTTTATCACAGTCCTGTTCGACCAAAGCAGCCAAGTGGTCGGGCAATATCTGTTCCAGTCGCTTCTCCTCGGAGGCCTCGTCTTCTTGGCAGCTATTCATCAGTCTTTGGTTCAGGTCTCGAGCGGCATTCCACTGTCGCTGTGCAATCTTGGCGGCAAAGAAGTTTACGAGTCCTAGCTGATACCATTTTTGACCTAGATCCCACAATAGGACGCGAACATGAAGCGCTTTGAGCATTAGACCGCTGGGTGTATTCGGCACGGTTCCAGAGGCGAGAAGTGTTAGGATAAGGCGGCTCATGCAAATCTCTGCGTCGCCACCAGTGAGTTGGGCATCTAGAGCGGTAGCCCAGGCGCTGACCCGGGCCACTTCTTGCTCAGGGGTCAATCCGGTCAAAAGTTGGTAGGCATGGACGCCAAATACATTGCGTACGCTAAGTTTGAGCGTCTTTAGCATCAATGCGGCGGCTTCCAGGAAGAAGTTGTGGTGAGGTACCCAGACAGTCTGGATCGCCGTCTCCCAAGCGCGACGGCGAACACTGATGGGAGATGCGAGAGAAGGAGCTGGATGAATAGCAGTAGATTGCTGCTTCTTAGGGCTTCGATTGAAAAAGGAAAATACTGATGGTATGAAAACCCACAGCATCAGGCCGAAGAGGAGCATGAATTTCAGGGGGGATGCCGGCTTCAATTCCCGCCCAATGCAAATGAAGCTGTGATGGGAGGTATTTGAGAAGCTGCAAGGGGACGGCAAATAGACCACGGCCTTGGGGCTCTTCATTACTGGTCTCGTCCTCCCGAACTGCTTCCAAAATCATCAATCCGGCGAGCGAGCCCACCATCAGTTTGCCAAAGTAGGGGCCCGCATTGTTCCATCCTCCTTGCTGCCCTTGCTGCTGCATCTGTCGAATCTGCTGCTGGCCGACCACTGATGGGTTCGGGCGGAATAATTGCTGTTGCTGAGGCACGGGATATGGCTGGTTCGCCATTTGGGCAGAAAGGATTCGTTTCATATCCTCTGGAACATCGATCATTCCAGCGGGTCCTGCACCGCCTTCTTGGGAAATTTCAAGCGGAGAGGGTGTCATTTGCGGCTGCTGTTGCTGCTGCTGCTGCTGCTGCTGTTGTTGTTGCTGCTGCTGGGCCTGCTGGGCCTGCTGTGACTGTTGCTGGGATTGGCCGTCTTGAGGATACTGTATCGGTGTGGGCTGCTGCATCGAAGGGATGGAACCATTCATGGCGCCGGCCATGAACAGCTTCTCGAAAGCGGCGATTCTCTGGTGCATGACGCCATTTTCATCCAGGAGTCTGTTATTCCTCTTCTCCAGATGCCGAATGTATTCCGTGGCTTTACTCAAAACCTATTCATCAAGCGTTTAGTGATTCTGATATTCATCGCCTCCTTAATCGTAGCGTCTTGAGAAAAAAAAAACCGTAAACACTGAGGTTACCTACAGTTGCTTTATTAAGCTTATGGGCTGGTGTGAGACCGTGTAATTCTTCACGATCTTCGGTCGTGTCCTCTCCTCTTGCGCTCTTGCACATGATGCGCAAGCTGGGGACACTGTCTCTCAAGGCGGCAATCTTGTCATTGATGTTGGTGCGATAGCGCTTCTCAATCATGTTGTGAGCAGTCTTCTTGACCGGCTTACCGCCTTCCTCAAGAAGATCATCGTCGTCATAGTCATCAGCCGAAATCTTTCTCTTCCGAGAATCTCGGTGGGAGCCTCCAGAGATGTCGGGCGATGAGCCGATTCCCGTCTTGGCCGACTCGGGGCTGGAAGCGCTCCTGGGCGATCCGTACAGAAGATGAGGGGGCATTGCGATGTTTCGCAACTGTTCCTGCACGGCAGGACTCAACTTGGTGAGAGAGCGTAGGGGAGATTTTGTCACTGGGATGGCAGCGCCCCGCTTGGCCACTTGGTTGGAGAGGTAGACTGACGTAGGATCGACGTTGGGCACTGCGAAGCCACCAAAGCCGGAAGAATCAGGCAGCTGTTGCTGCTGCTGCTGAGGGTCGAATGTCGGGGTTGGCCAGGACGGGGACAGGTATCCTGGGTGCGCTGAGGGGAGAGCGGTGTTGCTGGCGCTGCTGATGTCGTACGATGTGGTTTGGGGCGAGGCATCCAAAGACCAGACGCCAGCATCGAGGAAAGCGCCGGAAGGATCGCCGTTGGGTAGAATTGGAGCATCTGAGATTGCATCGAGAGGCACGGGGCCACCGCCTATGAATCCGAAGCTCGGGTCGTCAAACCCAAGCCCGCTGGTGCCATCCTCATCGGCCATGGGAGGGGAAGAGGAAGGGCGCTTTGGGGGGGGGGGGATGGCGGCTGCAGAGACCGGGGGAAGCTCTCGGATCAGCTCATGCAGCGACAACCGGGCTCGACAGACCGAGAATGGGCAGAATCGGAGGCCAGGTGAAGAAAGCGTCAGGGTCTAATTGGGATGTCACTCGACTGTTGGGAGAGAATCGTGCGGTCGACGAGCGAAGTGGACTGAGTGATGCAGAAGTTGTGGACGCTCTCACGAGCGATAGCACGATCAGATCAGCTGTTTTTTCCAGTTTCTTCCCTGGCGGACCCAGGTGGTAGGATACGGTTTAAGGCGGGCGGAGCTGCTGAGACCAGTGAGCGCTGCCGACGGGGTGGATGGCCAGGGAGGGCGTTGCAGGCGAGACGATGAGATTTGACGGTAATGTCAAGAAGCGCAAGTGTTACTGCGCAGTATTATTACTCCGTGGAGAGAGGAGAGGCGATACGACGGCACGGCACTTGGGTATTGAGCACTATGAAAAGGGAAAGCCCTGAGAAGTGACGACGACGGGACAAGACAGCGCCAAGGGGGGGGTTCTTGATTCAGCCCGGCAGCACTAACGCCGTAACGGTATATAGTGGTGTTCGGATTCTTGGTCTCGATCCCTCTCGATCCCTCCAGCAGTGGTATGGATTGCCGGCTTATGGCGCTGCACGGGACAGGCAGATGCTGGATGTCTTGGATCGATGGAGATCGCCGGCCAAAGGCAGATCGAGGTGTGATTGTGGAAGTGATGCGGTTTCCTGGCTCGATTCGATCCGGTTTGATATGATACACGTATGACTGCTGTTGCTGATGCAAAGCCTTCTTGACTGGAGCCACGGCAATGCGGTACGGACAGCCGGAAGAAGAGGTTTGCCCAAAAGAAAGGTGTGCGAGATGAGACAAGCATGCTGCACAGGAACATCGTACGATCCGGAACCGATATCAGGCGAGGCTACGCCCAAACGAGCAAAGGGAAAAAGCTAAAAGGCGAAAAGGCCTACCCGAAACTCCCCCACCTCCCTTGGCAGCTACATGGTGGCGGCGGTAGCTGCTACCTGGCGCGTTCTAGCAGTGATGATACGACGCGCAGGTGCCTGAGACAAGAGCCTTGAGTACACTATGGATACTGCCTCATTGAGACAGCGCCAAAAGCTCCACCTCCCTATTTCTTGCTGCCCGGTTTTTTCTTTTCTTTTAATTCTTTTTGATATTCGGTCATTGATTTTTATCGTATTGTTTTAACGACATTCGTCGTTATGCAGCAGGTAAGCAGGCATACTTGGTGCAGGTGCTTCCGTACTTGTGGGGTGAATATGCCTATAGACCACATGCCAAACCCAGAAAAACACGCGCATATCGACATCGGGATGCTGCAGTCTCCGTATTGCTCTGTGCAGCCGCTGTTTGTACAACGCAGTACCTGTACCACCGGCTGCCTGTAAGACAAGCCGGACGTCCGCCCAAGCTGCCGCACGGCGCCAAGTACTGGGAACCTACAATCACTTGGGCGAGCTGCCGCCCAGGACGCATGGGAGACCCATCCGTATCAGAATGGTGCTAGCGGCCGTGGCATTTTCGTGCTGGAGGGCACCGCGGCGTATTTGCAAAGCACATGCGCCTTGGGCAGCTGGCGGTACCGAAGGAAATGCTCGGTAATAGCCCGAACGACATTGCGATTTTTGGGGATGCAATGGCAGCGGTCCCCCATCCCAGCGGGTGACTTTGCAAGTACGAGTCCCCGACACCCGGCTAATAATCCATCCAGGAGATGGTTCATGTTCCGTGCTTGTATCGTCCCTCATACGTGTATAGCCCGGCTGCCTGTCATTTAATCTGAGCTTCATCTCGACGATTCAGCGATATGAAAGCGCAGGGCCAAGCGACGCGAGGCGCGAGCTGAACCTCGGCGGCGACGTAATCCCATTAGCGCAATGCGATTGTGTCTATTGCATTACATTGCCAGAAATGAGAGCCGCCACACTGGCACATGTAGCGTTTGCCTTTTTGTGGCTCAATTGCAAGGCGCTAAGATTCATGCTCTCCGTCAGCCCTGTGGAAGAGGTCCTACTGTCCACGTTAAGTCTCCGTAATGCTCGTGGCAGAAGCAATTACACTGCTATACTTGTAGTATGCTGGACTTTTTTCTTCAGCGTAAGAATCCATAATAGCCACCGTCAGGTACGCCCTAGTAAAAGAGACATGGCCACGTGAATTCGCCGCCATCGCCGCCGCCATCGCCGCAATGGCCGCACTATAGCTCAAGGTTTGGCTCGGCGTGCTCCGTACCAAAAAGTACTAAGAACGGAGCATCTTGGTTGGATTCGGGATTTCCAGCTTTCGCCATTCGCTATTCGCTCTGCTATCAAACCACCCCTGCCTAGTCGCCGTTGTTTGAGTCACTTTGAGAATGTCTTCAGCCGTGGGCTTGGCTGCGTGAGCGCATTTCCTGCGCTACCCCAAACGAGCCGGCTACATGTATTGGGGAAACGCCAGCCTGTTGGATTTCTGCTTTTCAGCTCCTTCTTCCTGCCGGGATGGATGCCGGTCCATCCCGAGTCAAGACTAAAAAGAAAGGAAAACGGTAGCATATGGAAATGAACAGGATTTAAAAAGCAAAATGGCAAATTCCAGCTGTTCTAGTCCCTCAGCCACAGCCCTACTTCAGACCCTGATGGCTGGCTCGGGGCACAGCGAGAGTCCGGCACCTAAGCAAGGGCCATGCTAGAGCCACCACCACCACCGAGGTAGCACTGCTTCGCCCTTCGCCTCTCCATTGCTTGGCTGCGAAATGCCCACATTCCTAGCCTGTGGCGTTTCCGTTTTTCAGCTGCGGCTCACTATTGGCCCTCTAGAGGCTCGCCGGAATGCGGAATCTGGAACATGCTTGTTGGCTGTTGGTCCTGCCAGCTCGGCACGGCACATCTGCCAGCGACATCGACCTGAGCCTCCCTGATTCGAGCCGGGGACCAATCAAGCTGCCCGCGGAGCCACATCCGCCGCGACACGTCGAATTACCGCTTGGCTACTGACTTTCGGTCTCTGCCCCAGGCCAAGCAGCGGCAGGCCACCGAGTTGTCAGAGTCGACATGTTACCTGTCATCTCCCGGCCCTCTGCTTGTGCCAGCATGTAGCCTCAGCTGCCGCTCCAGCCTCCAATCGCTGGACTTGGCTCGCCACCCATGCCTGGAGTCATCGTCGACGTTGTGGTGCACAATCTGCGCCAATCAACCCTGACAGGCCCAGCACTCGCTCTCCATGGAGGCCTAGAGTACTGTAGATGTCGATGTGGTCATGCCCTCGCGCCCTCATTTGATGGTTGAGCCGGCTTGGCTAGTCCCAATCCATGGTGACAGCCTGTCTCCCGTGCATATTCCCCGCCTCCCGCGAGCGGGTCGATCGATATTGGCTGCAGTCAATATTGGTTTCCTTGACTGATCCCGCACTCCAAGTGACTGCGCATAAGCGAGGCCGTCGCCCACGCGGCGTAAATCCTGCCTCAAGCACTCTTAGCAGCCCTTTGGGGTGGCACGCACGCTTGTGCGGACCTTGTGACGTATCATGGGCAGAGGAAAGATTTCGCGAGGCTTGATCCCCAACACACTGGTAGGCTCTCGTCGATTTCCATTAGAGACAGAGGCTGAGGAAAGGCTGCAGAGTAACACTGTTGGGTATGAGCAATTGGGTACTACTGCCTGCACTCGGCAAAGATTTTCGTCTTCGCCCACCAACGAGAAAACATGCTATGCATAATTCGGCCACAGATGCCCAATGTGAACCCAAAGACACATGGCATTGATACCCTGTTGTCGCGATTACCATGTCAAAGAGTGAAAGCGAGAGGCATCCAATGCGGTGCATACAGCTACTAATCAAACTGTACCTAGTACATGTCTGTACTCCGTACGGGGCATCCCCGTTTGAATCGACAAAGTAGACTCGATCCATAGCATGGATTAGTAGAAACAAACGTGTCAACGGATGCTACATCATACTGCTACCTCCCTCCCCAGTCTCAACGACATTCTGTCTTTTCAGGTGAGCTGTAACAAATGACGTCGTGGCCGTTCCATTGGGAGTTTTTTGATAGGCTCCTGGTCTCTTTGGTTTTTCTTATTCCCGCTACCTACTGCTGTTGCATGAATTATTTCATGCAAGAGGCTGAGATCGGCATACTCACTTTAATTAGCATTGGTCGCTTGAGGGCCTGTCTGCATGTAGTCATACCTATTCTGGGCCACCAAGGGGGACTAATGATAAGGGGAAAAAACAAATACAGTAGTAACTGCATTATATTGATAATTCCAAAAGCTATGCCTAGAAGAGAAGAGGGGAAGGGAGACTATGAGAAAAAGTTCGAAGCAAGCTAAAGCAGCTGAAAAAGGAACTGGACATGGCCTCAGTATCAACATCCTAGTTGAGCCATGGGTGGTCCAAATTGAAAAGGGCTGGGACATCGCGGCTCTATCCGTGGACCTAATGCAAGTGAGAGACAGCTCTTCCTTTCAGCTACCATAGTCTAACAATGCGCTATCCTATTTGCTGCATCTGGTAACCAAATGGGGGAGAGGGGACGAAAAAAGATAGGACAAAAAAGCAAAGGAAGATGGAAAGGAAAAGAATGAAAGGGGTAAATAGCGGTAACAGAAGAAGTCACCAGATCCGTTATTGCATTCGCCTGTTGCAAAAACATGCCAGTTTTGTATAGCACCGAATAAACAGCAAGATCAAATATAGCCTCAATTACCAAGTTGAATAATGGATCCAAGTAACTGTCAATATCTCTGTGCCTCTTTGCTGCCATTAGATCTCAGGTCGTTTTAACAGAATTCAACCGCATAGGGCAGTCTCCAAATGACACAATGCATACATCACTCATAGACCAATAAACCATTTCTTCAGAGACACTAAATACTCCATGAGAGATACTATATTTTATATGCCTATAAAGCTTATGAAAATATTCCCTCCAAAAATCTCATCAGTCGTCAAAAAAAAAAAAATAGGTATGCGGGTATGATTTTTCCTTCTTCCTCAATCTTATTGCTCCTAGCCCCAAATCAATGGTATATAAAATATGAAAAGAAATAAAAAAACAGAATGTCTGAATTGGGGGAAGTGACACTGCTTTGATGAACGAGAGAAGAGAAGAGAAATCACGGCGACATGATAAAAGAAAAGAAAAAAAAACCAAGGGCTGCCCTCCCTGGGGTCGCCCACACAAAATTATCTAACAAAAAGAAGCTTGAAAAAATGAAATACAAATGCATGAAACAATTATCAGTTCAGTTCTCATGAGGGGCCTCCTCCACCTATTTACCAGACGTCATCAGAGCTCCTGACCATCTCCAAGGTAGGCGTCTTGGGGACCATTCTCTTCATGCGCTTGCGATCCTCCCTGGTGACCAAGCCGGGAGTGATTGGGACGAGGGGGGGTATATGGCTGGTACGGAGAGTAGGGCACGGCGCTCGCGGTAAATGGGGTCCTGCCCGAGGGCGATAGAGGGCCGGTCCTCTCAAAGACAGTCTGCTTGGTGGTCTGATTGGTAACGAAAGGCGAACCAAGTTGCTCCTCATAAGCGCGAAGGGGGAGAGCACCGCCGGTTCGGACCGCAGAGGGAGGGTTAGGGCGAGAAAAGGAGGCACCGGGTCGTGGTGAAGAAGGAAGCGAAGGAAGCGAAGGAAACGTGCTTCCAGGCTTGGGAGATGATGGGAGACCGACCAGAGGAACCTGCGAGTGATCCGAGGTGGCCGACTCAGGGTCTCTCTCGGTATATGGCAAAGTGGTCCTCGAGCTTCGATCAAGAGAGGCTCCAATACGCTCATCAATCGTTTGAATGCTCTGAGGTGACATATCCGGAGTGATTGGGGCACCCGAAGCTCTGTAGGCGCCATATGGCACTTGGTCCGTCGGGACAGGCGGTGGCGGAGGAGGAGCATAGTGTCGTGGCGGAATGGCGCTCATCTCTCGAGACTCATGCTGAGGAAAAGTCCCCGACATGGGTGTCATGATGGGAGACGAAATGTTCATGCCCTTGGCTGCCTTCTTCTTGGGAGAAAGGAGGGAGGAGAAGAGAGCCGAAGTCTTTGACTGGGACTTTTCTTCCTTGGCGGCCGCCAGGTTGAGGCCGGCAGGCTTAGACTTGCTCTTCTTCGATAAGAGGCCCTTGGACTTGTCAGATGCCGTCGACTCTTGGGGGCTCGGAGCCACAACCGGGGATTCGAGAATGATCCCCTTCTGCTTTGCCTCCTCGTGCTCCATGACGAACTTGTACATCTCCTCAAGCTGTTGTTGCGCCATGGCTCTATCTGCTGCGACGACTGATTGGTCTACAAGCGGCGAGACTCCAAGAGTTGACGGGATTGCAGATGAAGAAGGCGATGGGATGACGTATGAGGATGAGCCGTTCTTGTGGTCAAAGACTCGGGCGCTGTAAGGACCAGAGTGGTAGTACTCTGACTTTGGAATTACCAAGGGAGGGACAATATGGCCCTCGGCTTGTTGATTTGTGAATTCAAACTGTTGCTGAAACTCTGCAACCGGAAAGTTTGGCTGGAAAACGTAGCTGGGTATATCGCTTCCCCGAAGATGTTCTCTGCGTCGTTTTGATAGCGCAAGTAAGATGATGGCGACCAGCACCAACGAAACACCGTATGCCGCAACGATGCCACCAATCTGCACAGGAAGAATTCTAGTATCCCGCAGAACCCGAGCAGACAGCGGCGGACCGTCTCTAACAGTATCTCTCTTTGTGATGAATGGAGTGGAGGATCCAGATCCAAACGTTGGCGATGAATGAGCGACAGACCAGAGAAGCACAGAAGACAAGGCGGCGACGAGTGACGATGATGAAGGAAGAATCCCCGGGAGCATGTTGCAGACCCGGCCTCGCTCTTATGAAGGCGATCACTGCGATATGGGACCTCCTGGCTTTGAAATGCGAAACATGACCCGAGAGAGATGTGACATGAATGAGGAGAAATATGCGGCATCTTGGGGCGTATATAGGGCCCCGTCACGGCGGCTGGCGATGCTGGGAGGCTTCGAGACCGGCGCTCTCTCGTGGGGCCGGGCGAGGGTTCGCAGGAGATTCCCGGCTCGCGCGACGCTGAGTGGCTGGGCGCTGCGTGCGGTGCATGATGGGCGGTTACATGGCGTGCCACCAGCGGCCGTGGCCTGGGAGCAGCAACACGATGCATCGAGCGCCTGTGGTTGGATGGCTGTTGGTGGTTTAAGCGCCGACCTTGCTGTGACGGGCGCTGCTGGGCCCTGATTGGCCCGACCGCCAGCATTGATGCAGGCACTAAAGCTCGCCACCTGCATGCCCCGCCAGGCCTAACCCACAGGGGGGGACGGGCGCTGGGGAACACCGGGACATCAGATTGAATTGAACTGCTGCAGCCAGGTAAGAAAAAAGCTGCGTTGACTGCACCGGTACGACGCATATCAACAAGTTGGCTGTGGGTATTGTTCCAAGTTTCTGGGATTTCCTCTACATTATAAGCTCGTTTTCTCCTTACGCTTCTGAAACTCCCGTCATCTTCTTTCTATATATATGCGTATACGTACTCGTCCGTCTCTCTCAGCTTTGCTGGCGGAGAACCGACGCTAGATGACTGCTAATAAGCGCCGGCGCTGAGACAGGATCTATCCTTGCCTCAGCAGTGATACCCGAGCTCATTCGTCCATATTTCTCCCAATAAGAGCAGCGTGACAAAGTGCCATGGCGATTGCTGACCCTCCAGCCACATTGCTAGCGGTGATCGGCGCGCTGTGCCCAGAAGACAGCCTGTGTGTCTCGTCACATCTCCAGGCACAGGCACACCGCCAGAGCAGATGCGGCTAATCATCTGGTGATGGGCTCAAGTCCGTCGCTGGAGATTCATGGCTCAGACTGGACTTGACAGGTTGACAGGTTTGCCATTCTGCAGATAGCCTCACCCTAAAAGAGGAGGAATCACGCCATCTAGAGCCATGGATTTGTGATATTGGCAACTAGTCTCTGTGATGTGAATTTGATGTATTCCTCATCACCCAGCGCTCATCACTCGTCACCCATCACATCCGGGCGGTTCTCTGTAGAGTATGATGCTCACTTCCAAAGCGCACAGAAGATGACGGATGACGTTTTCTCTCATTGCGTGCATTCTTTCATATCACAAAATGAGATGCGACACCTCTTACCTACCTACTACCTAGTAAACAGTGCACCCTAGCTAAAAGCACGCTTCGTGACTGCTAGCTTACTAAAACAATCAAGTCACGTGAGTTCGCGATGCGCCTTGTTGGCTGTCCACTGGATCGACGCGTTGGATGGCGACGCCAGTGAAGTGGTGAATTCGCAAGATGAGATGAAATCATCAAGATCAGCTCATGCCAATAATTCATCCGTTGCTTAATATTGACCTTGCAAGCGCTGTAATTGGCTTAGAGCGCAGATACTGTACTACCATTCAGATGCCAAATTTCTGTCCCTAGCCAGGTATAAACACCACGGCTTTCGCTTCGAGCTGCGTCATGTCAACGGCGTCTGCCGAAAACTCAATCTTGCAGTCGCTCAACGCGGCCCAGCGCCGTGCTGTCACTTCCAATGCATCAACAGTTGCCATCCTGGCGGGCCCGGGGAGTGGCAAGACGCATACTCTCACATCACGCGTTGTGTGGCTGGTGCAGCAAACGGGCTACCAGCCATCAGACATCGTCGTGGCTACATTTACCGTCAAGGCAGCCCGTGAGATGAAGGAGCGAATCGGCAAAGTCCTTGGCCCGGAGAGTGAGAAGAAAATCGTGCTCGGCACTTTTCACTCTATTGCCCGGCGGTATCTCAGTGCCTATGGCAAACACATAGGCCTTGATTCCAAGTTTGGGATTGCAGATGATGGCGATTCGAGGGCAATCATTCAGCGCATATGTAAACGCCATGACTTCAACATCGACCCTGGATATGCGAGATCGTGGATCAGCAAGAAAAAAGCCAAGGGCCATGTGGCCGACCCTCCTTCGAACAAGAAGCAGCTTGAGAATCCGTCCTTGAATGAATGCTACAGGGAATACCAGGAGCACTTGGAACGATCAAATTTACTAGACTATGACGACCTATTGGTGCGCTGCGTGGAGTTGTTGAGAGCGTATCCAGCTTGTGTCTCAAACATTCAAGCGGTTCTCATTGACGAATATCAAGACACAAACGGTATTCAGTACGATTTGATGAAATTATTTGGCCAGGCTCGTCAACGCATAACGATTGTCGGTGATCCTGACCAGAGCATTTATGGCTGGCGATCAGCTGAAATCCGAAACCTGTACCGACTGCTACGGGACTTTCCCCAAACAGATGAGATTTCGCTGGAAGAAAATTACCGGTCATCTCGGTCAATTCTCGACGTATCTTTAACCGTTATTCAGCAAGATAAGAAGCGGTACCAAAAAGTGCTTCTTCCGGTTCATACAAAAGGCACAAGGCCAGTTCTACGAAAGTTAAAGAGCTCTGCTGCAGAAGGTGACTGGATTGTCTCCGAGATTAAACGAGCTGTCACAATGTTTGGGGAGATGCTCAAGTATGAAGACGTAGCCATTCTGCTACGATCTGCATCCCTTTCAAGGCATATCGAATCAGCGTTGGGCAAGGCGGGGCTGGCCTATCGGATGATTGGCGGTCACAAGTTTTACGAACGAAAGGAGATCAAAGTTCTGCTAGATTATCTGCGTGTCGTATATCAGCCGGATAACAATGACTCCGTTGCACGAATCATCAACGTCCCCCGTCGCGGAATTGGAGACACGACAGTCAAGCGTCTCATAGAAGAGGCCGAGCAGCAAAAAATGAGCCTGTGGTCGCTGTTGAGAAAGCACTGTCAAGGCAGCCGCAAAGCAACGACAAAAATATTACCCAAGATGGAGCAGAAACTAAATGCCGAACTAATAAGAATGGTATTAAATCTTCAAAGCCACGCTCAGCAAATCACCGAGAGTAGCCAGCAAACGTTGATTAATCTTATTGAGAAGCTGCTATCGCAGCTCGATTTCAAGCAATACCTAGAGTCCGAGTATCCAGAAGATCACGAGCAGAGGTGGCAAAACGTTCAAGAGTTCCTCAGCTTGGCTAACGACTTTGTGCGGGACTCGGCAAACGCAGATGAGGAGCTGTTGCCAGAGATTGAGGATGTTGATCAGGCCAAAGACGACAGCACCTTGGGCCGATTCTTGGCAAACATAGCGCTGGCATCCGACGCTCAGAAAAATGATGAAGGGGCGGAGAAGAAATCAGTGATTACTATATCAACCATTCATGCTGCCAAGGGACTCGAGTGGCCCATAGTGTTTATACCAGCCGTCTATGCCGGCTCAATTCCTCACTCCAGAGCAGAGGATTTGGATGAGGAAAGACGACTGCTTTACGTAGCAATGACCAGAGCGCAGGTGCTGCTCTATCTCAGCTGTCCTTTGTACGGATCTCAGGGCATGAGTGGCAAGGTTGAGCTATCGCCGTTTGTTTCGCCTTTTGAGTCGACGGCTTTTGCTAAGCAAGGGGCATCGTTTAACAGACCAATCCTAGAAGCAGCCGCAAAAATCCTCAAGAGACATCTCCCCAGTGAGAAGGCAATATTTGACAAGATTCCGCCCATGTTCTCTATGGAGGATAATCTGTTCCCAATAGATCCCATCGACACAAGAGACCCAGAAGGACTCGGTGACTCAGAAGGTTATCGCTCCAAGGGATCCAAACGGCAGCGTGTAAACAACCAAGGTTATGGTAGCGACGAAGAGATTCCCGAAGAACGGCAGTGGAAGAAGGAATACAGTACGACTATGGAACAAGCGTCTAGCTTTACTATGGCCTCTTTGCCCGGCTTTGTATCGGCTGGAACGCATCAAACCGTCCTCTCTGCGGCCGCTGCTGAAGAAGAAAAGGCAGCAGCAGCCAAAAAGGCCATAAAGATGGGCACCACCCGACGAAAAGCAGATCAGTCAAGCTTGCTCGGGTTCGTAACAACAACTTCTTCAAACAAGCCAGCGACTCCAATGACTGGGTTTAAAGGCCCCGATATGTCCCTGGCTCGGTACCAGCTTGCGGCATCCCGCTCTGCAGCCCGGCTAGCTACCGAGGCGAAGGCCCCCGAGCTGCCAAAGCTTCCCGCCGTCGATCCATCATTGGCAAAACACAAACTCGTGAGCGGCAATGCTCTGAATCGGCCCAGCGTAATAAAGCAAGAAGAAGCTGAAGACGGCAGTTCCAAGAAGCGCTACCACTGCTTCTCTAGCTCCCCGCCAAGGCCAACTGACGACGACGCCAAGGCAATTAAAGAAGAGCAGGCTACTCCTGCAGAACCTGCTCCTGTACCGGACCGTCCTGCCGCCAGCTTCCACAGGACGACTTTTGTTTCGGCCACGGCGAGAGGCGGCGTAAGACGTCCAGTAGGCTTGGGCCCTCCGCCGGGGATTGATAGGGTTCGCAGGCCGTTTAAGCCATTGACGATAACGCGCCCAGCGAAGCAATGACGGCAATAATGAGAGTTGGCAATGAGAGTATTTAGATTTTATGTACATGAAGTCTTTTATTTAGCGGTTTTTGGACTGTTAATATAGAAGTGATGATGATAAGCGAGGGAGGATCTGCTAATGTGGATGCTTGGAAGCATAACAGCAGCCTTACGAATAAGCATAACGACTTTGATGGAGTTTAGATAACGGGCGCGAACAAGTGGCAGGTATATACATAGACATTCGGTAGAAGTTGATGAAAATAAAGTATCAGCATAATAAATCATCACTTGGCATCAGTTTATTTGTCATTGAAAAAGGGCAGCACCCCGTCCGTACTTGGTCACTTTGTCTAAGATGAATAAGATGTTTCCCATCGCCGCTGCGTTGCCCCTAGGAGTTACAGGGTAAGAGTTTTTGTTTAGCTAGGTAGCTTTACTAGGGATTCAAGGCTATGGTTGTGGCACCGGGAATAACTACTAGGTATAAAGAAAGCGCTCGAAATATGTGTTGAGTGCCCATTTGGGTGTCATCGCAGGTTAGGCATTTGCACAAGCCAAATGACAAGGGATTTTGTGTTTTCGAATCCATGGCCGAGGCTCATGCCAGGCGATCGGACATGATGCTGTTCAAGGAGGTGACGTACAGAATAGCCCGGCCTTGACACCACGCTCAGTTAGTGTATCCCACCATCCCGTTGACGGGTGGGTGGTGACGATGCGATGCTTCATCTCAAGCTTATGGCCGGTTGACTAGAGCTAGCGATAATCCGAGCGCGTCCATCTACTCCGTACCTGCTTCTCAGATTTTCGCGTCTGACACACGATGCCCTAATGACGTGTTGATCTGCCATTATACGCTGTAGATCCGGACATGTCATGTATACATCTACGACCCATGGAGAACAAAGCCAAGAAAACTTCAGACAACCTACAATGGGCGGACTCCGCACATCTCGGCAGACACAACTGGCATTTGCCCTATGGAGCCGGGGATGGCGGGTGACCCATTGCGCTTGTTTCTAGCGCTCCCCGCACTTCTCAGCTCCACAGCCAACAGAGACGAAGCTTGATAATGGATGGAAGAAACAGCAGAGAGGGGCAGGCAGCTACGCAGGCAGCGCAACAAAACGGCCTCTAACGAGATCTGCGATCAGGGCAGTCTTCCCTCCTTCACGCTGCGCGATGTGACGGCAGTCGGCTACGCATGGCCCGTGATCCACTGGGAGTTGGGCGCTGAAGACACCGCACGGCGCAACTGAATGCCCCGGTTTCGCGTGGATTCTTCAGCGGTTTCTCGCCAACTGAGGTTGCTTTACTATAACTATACGAGGTGTGAGTGAGAGTCGTGCTGCGCGGAATGGGGTCGCATGAATGACGATGGCAATTGATACTACCTGGGCCGCACCGCCCAATGGCCGCCTCCACATTCTTTGTATGGTGGACGAGTGGGTAAGACAAGCAGATCAGGAGGACAAGTCGGTATCGCACATCAAGCATTGGGTCTTGTAAAGACAGACAATGAGATGAAGATGGAGTGGAAAATGAATTCGATGAAGACATTAAACACCAAAGACGTAGAGACGGAGATGGAGGTGAAGAAAGAAGTGAAATTATAATGTACTCTGGTCTAGATCGAGGCTTTCACCAGCGTCAGAGCCATCGTCGCAGCGAGTTAATGCTAAAGCTCCATACGCGCATCGAATCAAAGCCATCCCCGCCATCTAGCTTGCGCAAAAGCAGCACCCTTCAGCAGGAACGTCCAAACCATCGCTCCAGCTAATCCGCCAAGGGCAGTAAACCAGGGCTGCATCAGGACTAGTGGCGCGAGCCCCACAAGATGGAGGGCAGCCGGACGTGCCGCCCCTTCCTTGGACGCCATCGCCATGTCTCAAACGGCAGGAGCATAACGATGCTGCTTCCCTTGTCGTCGAGTGGTCCGGCGCAGCTGTTTTTCCCGGCTCGCGAAATTGGGCATTAACAAAACAAGAAACGACATACAGAAGACATAAATACTGCATGGAAGACGCAGCGGCGGGGCTGGAGAAGGCCCCTCTCGGCATCAGTGCTGAAGAAGCCAAGCCAGCTCGATCTCCATCGTTCAGCATGGCGTCGCTCACCCTCGGCAGGGCCCGATCAGCCCTCTCGGTCCTGAGCGTCTTCACTCTTCTGTCGGTGGTGCTCTTCAGCGCCATCAGCTCAGCCAAGCTGCACCAGTTCAACAAGTTCGCCAATGCGGATCGCCAGCAGTATCTCATCGGCGTTGGCAAGGCCGACATCACCGGCCCCGTCGTCGAAATCAACTTTGCTGGATATGCCAACCTTGACCAGACGGGCTCTGGCCTGCGCCAGCGTCTGTATAGCCGCGCCTTCATCATTGCCGACGTCAACAACCCCAATGACCGCTTCGTCTATCTGGTCCTCGACACGCAGTCCGGAGACACTGCCATGAGAAACGGGCTCTTGGACGGCCTGAAAGCTCTGGGCAGCGAATATAGCGTCTATGGCCAGAACAACATTGCGCTGACGGGAACTCACAGCCACTCTGGCCCTGGTGCCTGGTTCAACTATCTGCTGCCGCAAATCACATCTCTTGGCTGGGACAAGCAGAGTTACCAAGCCATTGTCAACGGTGCCGTTCTATCCGTCCAGCGTGCTCATGAGAACCTCCAGGAAGGATACCTTGATGTTGGCTCAACTGACATCTCCGATGGTGCCATCAACCGCTCACTCTGGGCCTATCTCAATAACCCGGATGAGGAGCGTGCTCAGTATAACGCAGAAACCGATATTACCATGACTCTCCTCCGCTTCCAGCGTGCTTCGGATGGCAAGAACATTGGTGTTCTGTCGTGGTTCCCCGTCCATGGCACTTCCATGCTTGGAAACAACACTCATGCTTCTGGAGACAACAAGGGCGTTGCTGCGTGGCTCTTCGAGAGTGCCATGGCCGATGACCCCAATGCTGCCGAAGGCTTCGTGGCTGGATTCAGCCAAGCCAACGTTGGCGACACCACTCCCAATGTTCTTGGCGCGTGGTGTGATGATGGATCTGGCCAGCAGTGTAGTCTTGAAAACAGTACTTGCGCAGATGGCAAGTCACAGAGCTGCCATGGCCGAGGACCTGACTTCCAGGCTTTGGATCTTGGCGTCAAGAGCTGCCACGAGATGGGACGCAGGCAATTCGCTGGAGCCCAGAGCATCTATGTAAGTGAAACATTAGCCATCTTGAATTGTTTTTTCCCCTCAATTAGCTCTTCCTGCCTGTGATTTTCGCTACAGCAGTCTCGACTTACACTTTTATAGGATAGTATAGACTCATCGGGTACTCCGGTGACTGGATCTTCGGTCAAATCTTTCCACTTCTTTCAGGATATGCGGTACTTTAACTTTACATTGCCAGATGGTACCAAGGCCCAGACCTGCCCGGCTGCTCTCGGATACTCGTTTGCCGCCGGAACCTCTGACTGGCCTGGCGCTTTCGACTTCACTCAGGGAGAGTCTGGAAATCCAGATAACCCCTTCTGGGGAGTTGTGGGTGGCTTGCTAAAGGCACCGGGCCCTCAGCAAGTTGCGTGCCAGCAGCCCAAGCCTATTCTTTTGGACGTTGGTGAGGTAAGCACGCCGTACGCGTGGACCCCTAATATCGTGGACGTTCAGACGCTTCGAGTGGGCCAGCTCGTCATCATCATCAGCCCCAGCGAAGCTACTACCATGTCCGGTCGCCGCTGGAAGGCCGCAGTCGCGAAAGAGGCTGCCACATTCCTCGATGAGAGTCCCATCGTCGTCCTGGGCGGCCCTGCCAACAGCTATGCTCACTATTGTGCCACTCCTGAAGAGTACGATGTTCAACGGTATGAGGGAGCCTCCACCCTCTACGGCAGGAATGAGCTCAACGCCTATATCAACCTTACCGTCAGCAACATGCACTACCTCCTCCCTAACTCGACTGCCACTCCCTCTCAAGGTACACTTCCGCCAGACAACCGCAATAGCATGATTTCGTTTATTACGGGTGTCGTACAAGACAGCTCACCGTCGGGCAAGAACTTTGGCAGCGTGCTGGTGCAGCCAAATCCCGCATATAGCATCGGCGATACTGTCAATGTCACCTTCCAGGCCGCTAACCCGCGCAACAATCTCCGTCAAGAACAAACTTTTGCGGCAATTGAACAGCAAGGCAGCGACGGATCATGGACGCAGGTGCGTGACGACTCGGACTGGTTCCTCGTTTACACATGGCGAAGGACCAATTTCATTTTGGGGCAGAGTGAAGTGGACATTACCTGGGAGACATACGGCAACGCGCAGCCAGGGACATACCGCGTCAAATACTACGGTGATTCGAAGCCCTTGATTGGAAGCATATCGTCATTCACGGGAACGAGCAATAGTTTTAAGCTTTCCTGATAGCATAGCTGTGTTTAGATAACAATTTGCTGGCTCATTACAAAGTACTTGTACCGACCACCTTGGGTCGCATTCCCCTGTGAAGTCGTAAGTCAAATAAGCAAGCACTGACAGGTTTCATACCTCATGACCACCGCCCCCCGCAATTTTGAGGGCAGTCGTATGTCTCTAGAGAAGACAAGATAAGTAACACAGAGCTACTCTGCAATTTCATTTTCATCGGCTTGTTTACTCCACTTGGACCGGTAAACTTAGACCGTTCCTCTCTCGAGGTCACATTCATCCGGATAGGGACTTGACTCCGCAGCGTTGTACAAGAATAAAGGGAAGGTTGTATGCTTGTTTACATGATGCCATGACGGGAAGGGATATTAAACTATTCCGTGATACAATAGAGGGCTTAGGAAGCCTGAACCAGACATCTGGGACGGAAAAGGGTTTCAATTTTTGCCTTGGGTAACAAAAGAGCGGAAATCTTATTTTGTTTTCATTGTTCTGTAATGCAGTAATACACACAGTATCTTGCCTAGAAACCTTGAATAGGGGCTTCCCGTCTAGCTGTTACTTCTCATAAAGTTTTATTCACCACCTCGTCAACTTTCAACGCTCGTTGGATGAAAAGCAATAGCATCTATTACCCAATCACATCAAGCCGTATGCAAGCCATCTTTTCTCATCTCTTGCAGTCCCCCCCCTGACCCTACCAAACCATTGGATGTCAGAAAACGCGGCTCAACGCCAAATCACACTGCATAGACGCCACATTCACGCGATGAAATGGGAGGATAGAAAATCCAGCTTGACCACCTAGTAGGCTCACATTGATAGGTCAGACCCTGTGTTGTCCGCAAGCAGGGGAGGAACGGGGAGCGTACGAGACGGCATTCTAATAAGACGGCTTCGGGAAGACTCATGCTCCCGTTGGATTGTTGATGGACCCCATTGGAGCACAGCCTGTCCTATGAGATGGGAAAGCGGCAGGAATACTTCACAGCGGAGAGACTCTATGTGAATACATTATTCATGTCAAACATTGTAGAAGGTCAAGGTTGCTACGTGCCATAGTTTGCGGCAATGACAGTGCATGAGTCCTTTTCCGCTGTTACTACTTCGTTTGTGGAACCATTTATTGTTGTTGCTAAAAACAGTGTGATGCCTGTGCCCATTTTCTCCCCTTCTTTGGGTTTGGTTCAGGGGTCTCACGAGATTCTCATTCATGAAATCGCAATCAAAACGACGGAGTCAAAAGAATGGAAGCTTTCATAAGAGATGAACTCTTTCCAAGCGGAAATTTCACTCGCTCGTTTCAAGAACAGCCAAGGGGCGACGCGTAAAGGCCATCAACAGCCAATGGGCTTGAGCAGATAGCGTTGTGACATCGCTTCTCTGCATGTCTCGGCTTGCTGCCTCCTGAGTGCAGCTTGTACTCACTCGTGACATTCTGCCTTCACAGCCCCTCAAATATCATCACCGACTCTTTGAAGGGGGAGACGGCATAGCGTATCGGTTAATGTAAATGGGGCCCGATACACTATCCAAGCCACTCTTTCATTCTGTTTAATTCGCCGCCTGCAAGGAATACCAAGCAGCAGCAAACAGGCAGCTCCAGCATCCATCCACATGACAGTACCACATGCCATCAAAGTCGGAAGTGAGAGGCCAAAGCATACACCATGGCGACGTGCGTGGTGTGCTCAAAAGGTGCGCTGTCTCGTCAAACTGGCTACTGTAAGGAGACAGCTGCCATATCTATTTCGCTAGAGTAATGGCGCAAAGTTGACCGTTAATTCTGAATGACGAAGACGGAAAACCACCGCAGAGGGAGATTACATGGTCTCTTTGTAACCGCCTTTGTAACCAACGGAATGGATCCAATCTTAAATGAGAAAAGCAAGAAGAAACGTAAAAAGGAGAGCATGTAGCACTGAGTATTGTTAGTGTATAATTTGGCGCCCAACGAATGCCCAAATAGGTACTCAGACCCAACGATACGTGGATGCTTGGAGAGCGCCGTATCAAGCCTCACAAAGAGAGACTTGTGGGGGCCTCTGTAGAACGACATGGAAAACAAGAGAATGGGACGTGAGAGAGATTAGGAGCGCATGAGTAAGGAAGCAGCTGGGAAAAGGGTCGCCATAAGCGGCCAGCCGCCGTCCGTGTGCTGGGTACCAATCAACCTTGTGCCACATGTTACTAGTAGTCGCAGGTAATCATCCCTCGGATGAGGCTTCAAAGTCAGCCGTGACTTGTAATGTCTTGCATCGGGCGGCGCGCAGATGATGATGAGGGTCGACCAATTTCGAGAGAAAACGCCGAGTTAGAAGGCTGGGTTTATGAAAGCGGCTCGGACTGCGGCGATGGGGCGAGCGAATCTTTTTTTGCCAGGGACACCAAGGATACGTTCTTCTGTGCTGCAAGGAGTAGACGTGGTATGATGTTGAAATTGAATGTCTTTTCGAAGGGTCGGGCGAAGCTGAGATTCACGAGTCGATGCCGTAATTCCGAATCCAATCCCTGATTGCTTGCATCGACAGGCACCGCCGGATCTACATCTGCTTTGCGCGACTCTTTCTGTTAGTGTGAAGCAAGCGAGCCTCAGCAGCAGCACGCACGTAGGTACAACATACCCATTTCCATCGTTGCGAGACAGACACAAATGGCCAGACTCTTGGGTAATGTCTCAATCTCCTCTTTTCGTCTCCGCTCCAGTCTGGAAGAGGAAACCAAAATGCATGTGCTCCTTGCGCGATTCCAGCGTGCTCTTTCCCTGCTACCTACAGAGCTGCAAGGTAGCTGTATCTTGAGCATGCACTTCGCAGCCTAGACGGCAAACTCATGTTGTGTCGTGTCGTGCCATGTTGTCGTGTGTCGTGTCAGTTCGTCTGGCGCATAGGCAGAGGGATGTTGTAGACCATGCCTGCCTATCCACGCACCGATGTGCAAGACATGCTAAAGCGTCGCACAGCATATGTGAAATTTTGTGCCTGGGGATGGCGCCAGCCATCATATAACTCCCTGTCCGTTGTCAGGTGTGCACGCTTCACTCGCGCACGTACCCATCTCTATCTTGGGCCACCTTCATGACATACTTGATGCGTGTCCTTGGAGAGTGAATATCCGGTCGCTCTGAACTAATGAAGAGAAAAGTTGGAAGAGAGGGAGAATCATGGACCCGCTCTGGTGCCCAACTCACACCCCTTCTCGACGCTTTGCCAGCTTTCAGATGTGTGCGCTCGTTGTCATCGCGAGGAATGCCCCGCCGCTGTCCCATGCTCATTTGAGCAGTTTGTCCCCCTCTTGGGCAGCTTTAGTATCCGATCCTGCAGTACAAGTTCTGATTTAGACGTACATGTTCCAAGGAAAGGGTTAGAAGCAATGCGTTGGCACTTTTTTTTTCTCCCTGATCCTCGACCGGTGAAGGGCCAGAACTCGCGATGTTGCAATAATATGTAGGGCAGTATCCAGTGACTTCAGCCTTAACAGGCCGCTAATGCAGTTGACATACGCTCTCCACCACTTGCGCCACACAATTTATGGTGCCAGCTACAGCTGATACGGGGCACTTGAAAAAGATTGACCTTTTAGGGGGAAAAAAGGCCTTCAAACATGAAAGCGGCAAGAGATCGAAGGCGGCTTTTGCTAAAAGTGCAGAGTCCTGTTTATCAAAACTTCATCAGCGGCAGCCCTCATTCTGAGTGGGAGGACGATCTTACCGTTGGGCATTCTCACGCCTCTTAGTGGTATCTGCCGCTCGCATGCTTATGATGCTACCTGATAGTACAATGTAAGCGGAAATATTATTGCATTCGCAAGGTTAGCTTACCAGGCAAACATCGTATAAGCCTAATTGTCAGCTGGATCTCCCTCGTCGCCCTCGTTGGTTCGTTGCCCAACATGTCCACACTGAAAGCATGATACGCACATGCGCATGTATGCACATATTCATATAAGCAGCGATAGATCACAGTCCGCCTTACCACGAATCTTAATATTCCAGGGGGGAACACCCTACTGGTCGACTCTTTGTGAAATGCCATCAGCCCATCCAAGTGTGCTTTTGCAAACAGTCAACCAAAGCTATAGACAGCCTCCATGCCAGAGGCGCGTTAGTACATGCATGCATGCACCCATCATAGCTTGAGAGGTGGCTCCTCCAGGCGGTCTCGCAGGTCGAACACCAGTGCAGTTTCCATCTATTTTTTTTCGGTTTCCCCCAAATGTACGTAGCATCAGGTCGTACTGCTGCTATTTCGTATCCACTCAGCCCTGCTGCTAAGACGGGAGGGGGCATGTAATGTGTTTGCCAGCAACTGGCAAACTGGCGGCAAGGTGTCGAGACAACTCATCGGCAGCTCTCAATATGGTATCGGGGACTGGCATCCGGCGGACACGCCGGCATCATCAACCGTCCGAAACAGTTGAAAGCTGGTATGACTCTGCCTGTATATTCTGGCTTAGCTGACAACGTGGACGGGACCTACTCCGCACATGCATTAGCACCGCGCTCTGGAGTAAAGTCAATGGGTAGCAAACTTCTATAAGAGCCGCGTCACACAGTCTGTTGACCGGGGAATCAGTGGTTCATTGCCGCACAGCCAAATTGAAAGCGCGGCACAGCGGTGGCTGGTTGCGCAACGAGAGAGGAAACCTGACTCTGGCGGCCGCATGCGCCCAAGTATCTTCGCCCAACCGCTAGTGCCACGGAGCCACAAACCAGGCATTCGGCCTCTCTCCAACGCACGATAACCAATATTCGTGTAGTCCGTAGGCAGAGGGAAGCGATGGCCTGCAGTCGGGAGGCCGTAAGAGCAGCAGCAGCATCCTCATCCGTCAGCTGCCGGCGTGGACGGGCCAATTGCATCAGCTGGGTAAGGGTATTGTCCATGAGACAGAGCCCCTGCACTCTGCGGCAGACGTATCAAGGCACAGCTCCCAAGAATGAAGTAATGCGGCTGGCCATGTCTTGCTCTGGTTGGCCTCTGCTGAGCGGCTATCCTGCTCTGAGGCCGGCGAGCAACTGATCACCCTTTGTGACGCCCATTGTGGCCCAAAAAAATACTTTTTTTCCTGGCCATCCACGCATGCATGCAGCGTGTATGTGGGTATGCTTTTTGAGGTATGGTAGTAGACGTGCATGGCAGCAGCGAATTCGTGTGTGAAGCAGTAAATATACCATTCTTTCTTGTTGCGCTCCTCTGTATGCTCCATCTTCTTAATAGTCAGCACCTGAGGCATCTATTTCAGTCTTGATCTTCTTGCCTTACCATCACATCCGTAACTGAGGTCGTGGCGGAAGGCACGTCCGCAGCTGCGGCAAGGGCGAACAACAAGAGGTGCACAGACCTTAAATCTGGTCCGGTGTGGGGCTCACCGGCAGTAGTCCCGCCCGCGTTTGCTCGGTGGCTTGTGGCAACTGCAGTTGGTGCTAGCAGCTTGAGAGATACGGGGTAATAGAGCAGCAGACTGGTATGGGGTACCGCGGGCAGCAGCAACCGTACTGGTACTTTCAGCTTGATATGCTATGGCGAGAGTGTCACTGGTACTGCTACTGCGCCAATTCCACCTGTACCTCTCTCCAGGGGCAGGGGCAGGGGCTCTGGATAGCAGCCCAGCCGCTTTCTATTAGAGGCATGGCGGCTGAGATCCGACCTATAGCCGCTAACTACAGGCAGTAAAGACGTACCACCTATCATTATTTGCACCCCATTGTGATATCGCCGGCAGTGCTGTGACGCTTTTTTTCTTCCCTTTGCATCCATGGAGTCGTGTGACTCCGTTGCAGCCTCAGATTTCGCTGTACTCGCTCTGAGAATATGGATTCAACTTGTCTTTGCACAAGCCGTGGTCTGGCGCCTGCGAGGGAGCAATCTGGGAGGCAGACTTCAGACGGCACCCCAGCCAGCTCAGCGCAATGGCGCCTTTCTTCAGGCCATCATCCACTCACACGCACTGACAATACACGCCCCACCCTCCCGGATTCTTGACCCAAATCACGTCCAAGTACTCCAATCTATTGGTGTGCTTGTAGGACAAATTGTTTACGCTAACGCTTCATCAAAGGAGAGTAAATCAGACCAGACCATGAAAAAAAAGAAAGCAGGCAATCAACATCCACCGCCAGCCCTGGTCAAATTATCCCAGCCCCGTCACACCCTCTCGATGCTGCTACGTCTTGACCCATCCATTCCATCGCCTTGTGTTCCCCATACTAGCCGTGGGTTTCTTTCTTTTTACAGGCAACGAGAAGGCTCCCCTGGTCTTTAGCCGCATGCCAGGAAAACAAAGAACAAGATAATTGCTCGCCTTCAGCCATTACTCGCCCCTTAGACTGATCCCTCGCCAATTCTTTCCAGGCTCCAAGAATAGCATCTGCTACATGCGGACGGATATACTGCTAGTATAGAGAGACGCCACCTTGTACGCCTTGCCAGCCATTGTTGGATTACTCGTGCTCCCTTGTTGCCTCTGTCTCCATTTCGGATGTCTGCTGCCCGGTGTCTGGGCCCTCTTGCATGCAGCCTACCGCTCCGCGTTAAACACGCACGCCAACACTGAAGCTGCAAGCATTGACAGCTCAACCACCACGTTTCTGCCACCAAGGCTTTCTTGGTATTTTTTTTCTCCGGCTCGGCTGCATCTAATTCCTACTCTGACCCCAGTAGCGCTCTCCGAGTGCCACATCACACACGGCTTCTCATTCTGCTGGGGTCCCATCCCCCCCTTGTCCGTCGACTAGGTCGTAATTCCTCTCGTTTGCCTACAGACGTCCTCCACCGAGATCAAGACCCCCGTCAGGTCGAGCCCACCGCGATATAAGACATCAGGTCTTCGCCGTCTGAATCGCAGACTCCAACTCTCTTTTCTCTAATCAGCCATCTCCAGACGAATGCTTCAGTTGTCTTAATCAACACAAAAAAGTGCTCAGATCCCCACACGCCGCCTTTCCTGCTTAGGATACGAATACTACTGCTCCCTTGAGAGCCTCCATCCCTCGCTCCAGCTTCCTACCCACCGCTCTGTCGAGGGCACAGCATACTGCCTATAAATCTGTCACTCTCACCTCTCTTCTCCTCATTCCTTTTTCAAGAGCCAGCTCGACTTTCGGTGCCGGTATATACGCAATTCTCGACCGTCTTTCTCCGTTTCTCTTCAGCCGCGAATCTCATCACCCTAATTATCACCAATAATACCTTATTATCATAATGTCTACTTCTTCGTCTTCTTCCCACAGCGGCTCAACATGGCAGGAACGCCTTGAGGGTATGGTTTTCTTCAATTCTCGTCGTTTACTCAACTAATACCGTGCAGAGGTTTGCCGTGACGCCCAGATCATGCCACCCACCTTCCAAATCGTGTCTGATCGACGAGGTACAAACACATTTTTGGCCCTTTGTCTTGTTTTCATTCGCTAATATCATATTACAGGCGGTCGAACAGCTTGGTCAAGCCAGGTTACAATCCTGGGCCAGACCCTTGCCGCACGATACTGGTACGATGGAAAGAATCTCAACAACGCCAAGGAAGACGCTGCCGAATGTGCTTTGAACTGGCTGAGCACTTCGAGCAACGCCTCCCACGTCCGAAATTGGAGCACTTGGTGAACTATAACCGCCACCTATTTCTACTGCTTACCAGCATCATTCATTACACTTCTTTTTGCAGCTATCCACTGCTAGCGACATCGAGCAGCGACACTCGTTGTTTGTTTTACTATACCGGTTATTTTTTTTTTCCTGTCATTCTCTTGTTATTTTTTCATTTGTACGGTTTACTATATCTGGAGTTGGAGTAATGAGAACAAATGCTTTCCATCTTGAGGAAGCTGAAAAAAAAAGAGGATAACAGAAAGGGCGGCGCAATTTGCAATTATGCCACGATTTAGGAAATTCTATTGTCACTGTACAGAGAGGTTTTGCCTCGGACATCTGCTCTGAGTCCGTCTTCAAAATCCTTGGCGGACGAATAGATTTCGGCCTCGATGAACAGTATAGCACATGGGATTTTCGAGAGCAGGGCCGCATGCTTACAATGTATGTGCCTCGCTGCGTCCGCATCACACTTGCGGAGATGGAGTTTGTTGTACTGGGATGGTTATTTTGGGTTATTTGTTCTGTTTTGCCTTTTGTGGTTCGATTTGATTTTTACTTGCTGGGAGGATTATTTATTTCACTGTTTGACATTGAGATCAGGAGCCAGACACACAAAGTAGGGGGGGCCGTGACGAGTTAAAGGCAGATGAAGATTGGACAGGCGCATAGCCCAATAAGACGTGTTGAAGCTGATACTACTAATTACTGTCTAGTCGACTTTTTGTTAAGAAAAAAAGAAACGATTAGATGCGAAACTGACAGCGTAGAGAGGCATGTGCATGGCTTTATGACTGACTGGCAGGTCTGGGGATTTCCATGACGTGAAAGCTCGAGTGCTTCCTACGAAAATGAGGTCATGTGGTCAAGGAGGAAATGAGCGCCCCAACATGGACAGGCAGGCTGCTGGTCAATGCTGTGGAACAAATCGTGCAAGGATGGCTCAGATTCATCCGCCAAACGAATCTGAGATGAGCATGCAGGGATAGGGGACTAGGATTAGAGGCAAGACGAGGTTGGATGATGACATAAGCGATGGTGGAAATGTAGTGATTCTCGGGCCGCCAGTTTTTCCGATTCGAACGGCGCTTTGCGTAGTGTGGTGGGCGGCTCTAATTTTCGCTTGCTTGATGGAGAGGTAGTGAAATCGATCACGCGAAGAGTCCAGGAGGAAGAATTGCGCCTTGGGAGCACTCTTGGCTATCCGGTGCACCATAATGGCTTCAAGATTAAAGATCTGGGGTGCATGCAGGACTCTGGCGGTCCGACCGCAACCCGCCCGCCTGCCAACTCAGCCGTTCCGAGTCCAGATCTCGCCATCTCGATTCTATGCCGACGATGCGACCAACAAATCTTCCAAGCCTGCTACCGGCGCAAAGGTAGAAACATTCGGCTCAGACACCAAATCAGAAACAGGGAGCGCTGGAGTTGCTCAATCGAGCGAATTGGCTCAGAAGACGCCCGAAAAGGTGGGATGATAATCCCCCCTCCCCCTCCACTCGAGTACAATACAATGCTGATTTGCGGGGCGGTTATAGACAGCTTCAACATCACAAACGTCATCTATCGAAACGCTGGACGATGCGGCATTGGAACAGATTCTATATGGCGGCCGGCCAGCGACAAGCCAACGGGAAGGCGGCTTGACGGAAGCGCAAGAGGACGCCTTATATCGTGAGGGTGTTATCCCCCCGCCAGAAGAGGCAGACGCCGCTCTCGCCAAATCAGAAACCACTGCTGAATCGCGATCAATACTCCCCGTTGGCTCAGAGTTGCAAACTGCAGGCCACAAATTTGGCCTACCTACGAAACCCTACCCGGATGGGTTCAACGTCAAGAAGCGATACCACCCGGTGCTGGAGCAGATCACCAGGCTTCTGATGCGCCATGGAGAGCTCAGCGTTGCGCAGAGAGTATGTTGGATACCAAGCCTCTCCTATCCCTATGAAATTACCCACATGGCGCAAGAATACTAACAGGGACTTGTACGACTTAGAATATGGCCATGGTCATGAACTTTTTGCGAACGGCACCCGCCCCTATCTACAGTCCGAAATTCCCCCTATTACCGGGGACGCCTCCCGCCTCGCACCTCCCCCCTTAACCCCGTTCTCTACATCACCATCGCCATTGACTCCGTTGCGCCGCTTCTCAAAGTAAGGAACATTGCCGGCGCTGGTGGAGGAGGCCGTGCGCTTGAGCTTCCGGTCCCCCTCGCAGTTCGGCAACGCCGAAGGATGGCCTTTCAATGGATCCTGGATGTCATCAACAAGAAGCCCTCAAAGGGCAGCGGACGAACTCAGTTTGCCCACCGGATAGCTGAGGAGATTATCGCCGTGGTGGAGGGCCGATCGAGCGTGTGGGAGAAGCGGAAGCTAGTGCACAAGCTTGGCACTGCGGCCAGAGCCAACGTGGGCTCCAACAAGCTCAAGACCAAGAAGAAGAAATAAACAATTAAAGAGGGAAAATTTTATGACGCGACGGCGAATATCGAATGTATATTAGATGTGTATTCTACGGCAAGGAACTTGAAAAAAAGGGGGCAGATAAAAAAAAACAAAAGCAGTTTATAGGCATTGGACACGGCATGTCTATTTTTTTACATAGAGGCGGCCAAGTGTAAATGGAGAAGCGCCAGTTTTCGAGCGCGAGCACCTTTTACTCTATCGAATGCTCCCTTTCCAGTAAAAGATCAGCTGATGAGCTGATGAGCGCAAGTAATGTTGTATTGTAGTCGAAGACGCCCCCTCCAACTCATTGCTCCGACTTGCTGGCCCCCAGCCCGGGCAGATCAGGGACTCTTTTTAAGGTTAAGTTGACCCAACGCCACAGCTACTAACACGAATCCAAGAAGAATTGCCGTCGTACACGGGCAAAGCATCCAATGAGCGCAAGTCAGGCCAGCATAGTTGGGGCAGCTTAGCGGAGTAGCACAGGGCAGTGCAAACTATCCCTGGGGGCCTTTTGAAGACGAAGAGGGGAGTTTTGGATCATGCCTGTAGATTTGCTTCTTTGAAGCTCACGGCATGACTTACACCCACCTCGTTGCGAATAGAGGAGCGATTTAGCTTACATTATCGTTTGGCTGCGAAATGCGGCATCAATACGGACGAGGCAGGCTAGCAGGCGAATCAGAACAACTCCATGTAACATTCCCGTTGGTGCGACCAAAAAAACGCCTCCCCTTTTTTGGCCAAGGCATGCAGGCGGGCATGCAATGTGACTGTTCATCCCTTGCGTCTGGATTAAACTTAATCGCGATGGCTGCTGCTGTGCTGCCCTGCGAGCGAAAAAGCCACAAGGTGCTAGACTGCCGTAGCTCTGGTCTAAGGGCCTAGCAGCCGTGAGCGCGCGCCGTCGGGGGCCCTTGCTGAAGAGCTTAATCCGTATAGCTTCAGGGCCACCCCCCTGTAAACCGCTCCGGGCGTCCAAGGCCTCCAGGGCGCTGCCGGAGCGTCGCAAGCCGCTGAAAGCTCCCGCTTGGTCCCCTTGACTCGGGCGGCCCCTCCTCCCCACGACGAGCCTCTCTTGCCCATCAAATCGCCTTTAGGCTGCTCCCTAGGGCCTCCTCTCCCCCAACTTTGCCCGACTCGGACGAGCTCCCGCATGTGCTCCTCCAGACGTGCGGCCACTGCATAAAACTCCAAACATACATACATACCGACTCTGGGCACGCTTCCATCGACAATCCGAACCCAGCTCCCAGCTGTCGTCTCATCGCCCTGCAGCCCTGTGCCCGCCATGATCTGAGAGGCGTCGGGCACAACGTCGCTGAACCGCCCTTCCGGCCCATGCACAATATGCTCCTCTGGTCTCCAATTCGGATCCAATCGACTCGCCGTCGACTTCATCGAAAGCTGCCCTGCTAGAGACTGCGGCGGCCTCCCGCGGATCAATCGTCTGCCCAGATATCGAAGCTATAGCAACGTCAATTGTCGAGAGCCGCTGCGCGAGAGCACGTGTCTGCGAGATTGAAAGGATATTGGGGCTCTGCGGGCGTTTTTTTCTCTTTCATCATTATTTTGGGTGCTCGGCTCGCCGGACATTACCGGCTGGTCTCACGACATATTATACCGCCTACCGACTGTCTGGACACGATACATTTGTGACAATCCTTTTATCCCATTAAAAAATACAACTTCAACCGTCAACATGGCGAACAACAACAGCAAGTATCGCCCTATGAGCATCGATGCCATGCTTGACATGGAGCGGCAGGAGGTCCTCGCTCTGCTGGAGGGCAACAAAGAGGCCCAATCCGCCAGAGACGGGCGGTCGGGTTCGCCTTACGCGTCGCGTTCTCCTGGTCGCGGCATGCTTGATATCGCAGAGGATGAGATTCCTCCGAGCAATGCCACGTCTTCTTCCAACAGACCGGCTCCGGCCTCTCAGGGCCCCGTGAGGAGCATGCTCGACGTTAAGGCGCCGCCTTCTCCACAGCTGGTCCGCAGCATGCTCGATGTTAGTGGCTCTGTGCCGGACTCTCCCAGACGAGCTGGCCGCAGCTCAACTCCAAGCTCTCCTCTACTAACGTCTAGTGACCCTACCTTGAGGCAGTCGCCGACTTCAGGCTTGGCGCCCCGGAGTAGATCTGATGCTGGCTTGCTTTCTGATCCTGGACGGGGCCCACGAAGCAGCCTGATGTCCAACTATCAATTTTCTAGTATACTGCCGCATAGCTCAGGACCTCAGCCGTCAGTGAGGTGGTCGTCTTCGAGAAACAGCAAAGGTAACAAGCGAGATAGTGTAGGATCCCTAGGCCCTGAGGGCGCGCTTCCTACGGATAGGGGCCGGTCTCCGCTTGGAGCCTCTCGGTTTTTCGGCGGATCCAAATCTTCTCAAAATCGCCGCTGGAGCAGTAGGTCTCAATCTCCGGCGACGTTTGCTTCATCACAGCTACCCCCGGGCAAGGCCCTTTTGAAAGATGGCCAAGTGATGGATCTCAACAGCGCCTATAGAAAACTGTCAGATGCGAATCTCATGCATTCTAGCGGAAGCCTGGCGCAACTGCCGATGCGGAAGAAGAACGGAGAGGCTGGAGAGGGCAGGCTGGTCAAGGATTATGTCGGACCGGATGGCGAACAGCTCGATTCTAGTGAAGAAGAGGAAGAAGAGTCATCCGACGACGAAGACCGAGGGCGTAAGAAGTCACCTCGTTCGTTGATACACGGTGCAGGGCCCAATGGTGGAGAGAGCACGGCCAGTGGCTCGCAGCCTGGAGGGCGGCAGGCCTTGAGCTTGCTTGCGGCGGCGGAACAAGAACGTAAGCGAATTGGGACTCTGGCCTCGCTTGCGAGCAGCCAGGAAGAGAGGAGAAGAAGATGGGGGAGCATGCTGACTTTCTTGAATAGGCTCGCAGGTAGCATCCCAGCAGCCTCAATATCAGTACCGGTCCCTGATTGCGGAGCCTGAGATCAAAGTAACAAGTGCGTCCGGAGAGACTGCGAAGCCGTCAAAGGCCAATAAGGGCGTCCATCCGGCCACCAGCTATGACCAGGGCCCGATGTCGCGGGCCCCATCTATGAAGGACTCGGATGACGAAGCTGACATTGACGATATCAAGAGGGCCCAGAATTTGTCCTTTACAATGACCAACATATTGGAAACGCCAGAGGCGCATCGTGCTATCCGTATCATCTACCGCGGAGATTACAATAGAATTGTCCAGGCAGCTGAAGAGGAGAATCACAGACTCCGAAAGTATTTGGTGGCCACGGACCTTAGTGACGAGTCCACTCATGCTCTCGAATGGGCAATCGGCACAGTCCTTCGAGATGGTGATACTCTGGTCGCGATCTATTGCATCGATGAAGACACAGGCATAACGACGGGTGAGGGATCTGTTGTTCCTGATGAATCAAAGGCAATGAAAGAGCAAGCGGCCGCCATCAACATGATGGCAAACGCGAAAGCAGCACCAGCGCAGATGAATCTGGTATCAGAGTTCAAGCGTAGCTCGGCTTTCTATCTACGAGGCACTGGTTCCAATATAGGTACGCCCAGAGGTACGCCCAGGGGCACACCAAGGGGAACACCAACCGGATCGCCAGCGCCGCTGTATCGTGGCGACCGCTTCAAGGCCGAGCAGGAGCGCAACCGCGCTGTGCAGGAGATTACAGATAGGGTTCTCCGTCTCCTCAGGAAAACTAGGCTTCAGGTGAGGGTCATTGTGGAAGTTTTGCACTGCAAGAATCCACGACACCTCGTCACAGAGGTGATTGACCTCGTCAACCCCACTCTAGTTGTGATTGGGAGCCGGGGCCGAAGTGCGCTCAAGGGGTATGTGTCCTGCTTGAGCATTATTTCGAGAAGAGGAGGGTTCGCTAACCATCGACTTAGTGTCATTCTGGGATCATTCTCTAATTATCTGGTTACCAAGAGTTCAGTGCCTGTGATGGTGGCCCGGAAGAAGCTGCGGAAACAATCCAAGTACAAGCGAACGCCGGTGAAGCAGGTGAACAACATTAGCAACCCAACGGCCAGAAGCTTGGCCAATGCCAAAGTTGACTAGAAGTCAGTCAAGTTTTGAGAGGTTTCGCTGGACGTGCTACGCAAACATATTTTGGCTCCTGGCTGTCCGGACACTGATAACAGAGAATATGGAAATCGTGCGCGCAGCGATTGTCACTGCTTGATTTTCTTCGTTTTCCCACGCCCCCTCCTCCTCGTCGATATGTATGTACTGGGGATCTCTGACCAGGGTGTGAGAGCGCCAACCACAAGTTCCGCTCAGTGACCACGGGGGACAAGCGCAAGCTACTATTGTATTGAACTAGATCGGTTGAAGCGACGAATTCAGCGGTAGCGGAGCCTAGGCGCGAGATGGAGTTGCTGGCTTTTCTTCTTTCGTTTATTTCATTCTTACTCGTTTGGGTCTTGTTTTGGGGGGAGCGAGGAGAGAAGTTTGAGCTGCTCTTGTATCTTTTCTCTTGCTTTACCCCACGGAGTAACGCGTTTAATAGGTAGTGATGTGTGGAATTCCTGGGAGATGACGAAAACAAGCAATGAAAACTACAAACTGAGAACGGGCGTCTTTTTTTAGTCTCTTGACGCTTCTTCTCTCATCTGGTATGCGTCATTATATGCACGTGTGTTGAATGTCCGCTCCTTGTCCCAACCAGCCTAGCGAGTATTCCCGTATTACTGCCCTGCTGCCCTTGCCTCGCCTTGTAGACAGACCTTGTGAGCGGATTAGGGAACGGTGAGAGGTGAAAGTTCGTTCATGTGACTGGATTTTTAGTCCATGAGGGCCGTGTGGGGCGAACAAGCGGCAGGACCAGGACACTTTTTCTTGTCATGTCCGGATGGCGGTGCTATGTATCCGTACAAGTTAAGGTATCTGCGAAAGTATGGAGTACCTGCTAGGCAGATCGATGGAGCATCCCGTCCGACGTACTCCATACTTGTGCTTGTATGTACAAGGTTGCTCGTTGAAGCGGGAGCGTAATCTATGGCTACTACCAGATGGGAAGAGGGATTCAAAGGGTCCGCACCCAATTTGGGCTGACGGTACGGGGGGTGCTGAGGATCGTGGTGTTGGTGTCTTACAACGCCAAAAGCTTAGATTTCGGCACGAAGCCTTACCAGCACAGCAGTTTGTTGGTGGTAGCAGTATCAGCACCTAAGGTACTAAGATCTACATTTGACCCCTCTCGCCTCTGGTCTCCCGTTTTGAAAGAGCAGAGACTGAACAAGACGAATGTCATCCAAGAGGAGGAGGGGGTGGCGTGTCTATTTCCTACAAGATAGGACTAAAAAAAAAAAAAGAGAGATGTACAAACGAAAGAAGAAGAAGAAAACAATGGGGCGATGCGGCAGGCAAAAAATCACACAGAATGCAAAGTGCATGCATGAGAAGGACAAGAGAGGGCCAAAGACAAGTGCAAGGAGGGGTGGCGAAGCTGATGGGAGAAGAAAGACGAGAGACGAGAGACGAGAGAGAGACACGAAGCCCACTAATTGCGGGGTGATAAGATAACGGGAGCAGCCTAGTGGTTGGGGCCGGCGGGAAGAGAAGGGAGACGAGCCGCCACCAGCCGAGGGGCTTTTTTTTGGTTGATGGGCGAGATGCCTGGAATCGATGATTGAGCAAAGGATGTTTACTGACTTTGAGTGGTTTCTTTCAAAGAATGTAGACAGGCAAGACACTGGGGATGCTGCTGCCGGCACTGCCATGCACGTCCACAGATACAACAAGCTGGACAGACTGCGGGTTGCTGGTCTAGGACGAGGGGCGGATTGACAGCAAGGACAAGCATCCACCGACGGCACCAAGTGGGGGTTCCACGTCTATCTCCCAGCTATAATGTAGCTGGACGATGAAGGGAGGACGAAGATGGAGGGAGGGGGAGGGGAAAGGGAAAGGGAAATGAAGGCAAGACAGCCAGCCACAGGGATCCCCCAGAGATGATGGCAGACCCGCGACGACGCAGCGCAGGACGGGACAAGAGGCCAGAGAAGGGAGGGGGGTGCCTGTTCGGATGGCTCTCTCTCTCGTCTGAAACGGCCGATGGAGATGTGAGCAGCACGTCTGATTGGCCGCGACGGCTGGGTCGAATGTCGTGCCACGAGCGCCGGTCCAGCCTCTCACGACGAAGCTCCCACCGCAGCACGGTCAGCGTCTGGCAAAGTGGGAAGAGAGAAAGTGGCCGCTTGCCGGGGCCGGCGCCAGTCTTCCAGTCACGGCTGCAGCTGGGGGAGAGGGAGGTCCGCAGCGTTGGGAGACAAAGACAGACAGGTCGGGAGTTGGGTATGAAGGTTTTGCGGTGCCGAGAGCTGGCAGAATGACATGAGGAGGGGAAAGAGAATGGATGAAGGATAGCTTTTTTTTCTCTTCATTCTCCTATAAAACGACTGGAAGAGCAAGGGAAAAAGAAAAAGAATCTGCAGCAAGATCGAGCAGGAAGCGAGGAACAAGAACCGAATCCGATCGATACATCATCGCTCCCGCATTGATCGCTGCGCTGCCGCCAGGGTTCATCCTCGCCCGCCGCATTGACGCCTCGCTGTCCTTCTCCATTCCCTCGCTCTCCCTGCCGAGCGGGCCTCTCACACTGTTTAGCCCGAGCTTGCAAGAGCCCCGTCCGGGTCGTTCTGCTCGAGGTTCTGGGACCGTGGCTCGACCCTTTTTCCGCATCGTCCCTGGAACCACGACTGGGTGGTAGCTAACCTGACCGAAGCAGCCAGCCAGCCCGGCCGCACCAAAGTACTGCATACTCCCAACATACATCCGTTCCATCTGCTCCATACCACCCACTGCCGGGGTCTGGACATCCGCCCAGCAGTTGCAAGCCAAGGCAGGCCAGGGCCGACTACCGACTCGACACACCTTTGCTTAGCCCCATCCCGCTGGACCTTGCCGTCCGCCTCCAAACTCTCCCATGTATTCGCTGGTAACGGTGAATCAGCAGGTCTCCCTGATCAGCGTCACTGTCACTCCCAGCACCTTTTTCGTTGCCCTGATTATTGTCCTCATCTTCGTCGGCCTCTACGTCCCCAAGCTGCCAGACTTGACCCTTCCACGAATCCCCATACCGCGCTTCCTCACCGCAATCTCAGGCGACGACAAGACGCTCCCTCCATTGCCGCCGTCGCCCGTTTCGCCCGTTTCGCACATCTCGCCCGACCGACAGCTTGTATTGCGCGACCAGTCGCTTACGCTCTTCCGCCGCGAAAAGAAGGATTCCCACCGGGACAGAGACAGAGACCACGACCGCCACAGGAAAGAACCGAGAGATCGCTACAAGGACAGAGACTACGCCTACAAAGAGAGGGATCACTACACCAACGACATCGACCATGGACGATCCCCAAGAAAGGCTCGACGCCTCTTTGCGGGATTTCGAGACTCCAGCAAGCCCGACATCTACGACGAGGAACTCATCTATTCTCCCCAGCGAACCGGCGATAGAGGACGATCTCCTAGCGGACCTGGACGTCGCGTCCGTCGGCTCTTATTCCCCTCCAGCGTGGCGGAGACTCGCCAACGGTAGTCGGAGCCACGGATTCTGGAGGCCGCCGTCGCATGATGCGCTCAGCGCAATGTCGCCGATGCGCCTGGCCATGCGCAACACCCCCTACAGCGAGCGCGACGATGACGACGACACCGACGACGATCTAGACCTCGAGGACAACCAAAACGACATTTTGCAGCGGGCGATTCGCACAAGGCTTCCCACCGGCAGCATGAGCCCGGACAAGGTGAGGAGTCGCAGCCCAGATGGAAATCGCAGCAACACCTTGCGCTTCGAGGCACCAACCCCGCCCGTCCTGGAGAGGATACTGGAGTCGCCGCCGCCGACAGATAACTGTGAGTTGCCTTGATTGCTGCCTGCTTCTGCCTGGGCGCGCTCTGCCATCCCCGTCGCTTCATTGGACGTTGGCGACTGACAGATCCCCTCTTTTTCCCTTGTTGCGTTTAGATATCCGTTTCGCTGTGCGCGCCGAGGTTCAGCAGCGTACCGAACCAATTGAAACCGCCATTGCCTTCATCCGTAAACGCTACTCCGCTCTCACCGCATCATGGACGACCACCCTATTCAGCGTTCTGTTGGCCCTCTGTGGCGTCTCGCTCTTCAAGACGCTCATCCAAGAGCCTGCGCCGCGGCCCGTCGGCGATCTCGTCAAGGTCGCAGGCATCGCGCGCTCCTTTGAGCCGCTCATATACTATTCGGAGCATGCCATCACGCAGGTGCATGACTTGCAGGCTACAAGCGTGGCTGTCTGGGACCTCGGAGAGACAGTGCGAACCAGCGGCATGCGTGACGCTTCGCTCATCGTCGCCGATCTGGATGCTCTAAGCAGCTCAATGAAGACGCTTGCCACCGAGATGACCAAGTTTTTCGCCGTTGTTGACGGCGATATTGACGGGTAAGTGATGAAAATATACATGTTCCATCCAGCCTCCCAAACGTTGTGACATCATCCGTTCTCCCATCTGTTCCATCTCTTCTGTCAATTGAGCCTTCCCACTCTTTCGCCCTGTGTGTCTGTGTGTGTGTGACCCTGGTGTGTCGAGAGAAGCAAACAGCAAAGTTGACATGGGCGTTTGCGCCTTGTTGTACAACAGCATCCTCAATGTCATGGATTGGGCCAAGATGCATCTCAACCGCCTCCAGAGCGCTCCCTCTCCTTCCTCCCTCTCCTCCGCGTACGATAATATCCACAATATGCTTTCTGAGGCCCATGTCCTCGAAGACGCCTCTGGCGCTCCTACGCCGCTCGGCACGATTACTACGTACGTCTTTGGACTAAGCAACCCGCAGCGCGAGCAACGAATGGTCCAGCTACTGTTCAACGAATTCCTATCGATCCTCGAGGAAAGTGTTCGAGAGGAGCTTCGCTATAGCATGAACCTCTACGGCCTTTTCAACAGCATCGACCAGCACTTTCTCAACCTGGCGCGAACCGTCGCACGCGAGACGTCCGCCCAAGAAGAACTCCACAGCGATATGCTGGCCAGCCTCTGGGTGCGCATCCTCGGGACGCGCGCCGCCGAGCTGCGCAAGTTTGAGCAGAACCGCATCCTGCTGCGCGACGTGAGGGAGAAGACGGTGCGCAACAAGGGCATCCTGGTCAACCACCACAGCAAGCTGCTGTCCTTGCAGACCTCGCTCGAGGGCCTGCGCACCAAGCTCATCTCCCCGCTCGTGCGTGGCGCCAATGCCACCATCTTGACGCTCGAGGACCAGATTGACAGCTTGTCGGGTGTGAGGGACCATCTCTCCGAGATTCGACGCCAGCAGAAGGGCAAGGTTATGGAGACGCTTTACGCCAGCGTGCCGAGTAAGCAATTGCCACAAAGAAATCTAGCGCTTGACGATGGCAGGAGTGGTGTCTTTAGAGAGTCATGATCTTTTCCTTCGTTGCTCTCCATCTCTCGTGTTTTCTGCTAGACAAAGGCGTGCTTCCGCAATTTCTTGCTCCCTTGTATTCTCCTGGTTGGTTCCCTTTGTTCCAAAAGGCGTCAAATCATTCTACTCGGGGATAAACAAAAACAGTTGGTCCTGGTTGTTATCATCCTTTTCTACCTTTTTTTTTCTCTCTCCATTATCAAGGCGCAAAACAAATGTCTTTTTTTTTTTTTTTTGGCCCACTGCCAAAGAGAAGAGAAACCAGCGTGTGTTATTCAAACCGGAATTTTGATTTGATATTTCAACTTTAATTGCTTTTATTCTCTTTTGGTTACTGCTTCTTTATCGGTTTAATGGCACAAATGCATGGTCAAAGGAGAGAAGGGGGAAAAAAGGCTTTTTGAACCAAAGTTGGAAAGAAAAGAAAAGGGCTACTTGGCGGCGCTTGCAAATTTGAATTTGTCGGAACGGTAAGATACTATCTGTCCTTTTTTTTCTTTTCTTGTTTCTGTTTTTTTTTTTTCTCCCATTGGGAATAAGGGGGGGATGTGAGGACATTACGATACCTAGTGAAAAAAGCTTTGAGAAAACAGCTACGGATCCGAGTTTTTTTTTTTACATGGATATTGGGTTCTCTCTTCCCTCCCCTTTTCTACCTACGTACCTTGCTTTCTTTCTTTATCTTTCATATCTCTATCTAGCATTGTTCTTGCTCTCTGTCTTGGGGTGTCGGATACACGGGCTTATCTCTTTGGCGTCTTCTCTTTTGTGTTGTACTCAGGCCAGCGGACTCTTTTATTTTTTTACTCTTCACACTCTCCTTTAACATCATTCTGTTTTTCCTCATTTTTTTTTTCTCTCTCTTCTTTTCTTTTCAAATCTCAAATCTCCTGTTTTCTCTCACATCTTGTAGTATATTTCTCTAAAAAAAAAAAATGTACTCGGCATGTGTGGTTATATCCTGTGTACCTTATCAATGTAACTGGGCAGTGTTCGGTCAATGGCGGTCTTTGTTTTTCTCACAAAGGAGAAGGGCGTTTTTTTTTTAATCATCTTTTTTTGGTGCAAAGGGAGGTAAACTTTCCTTCAAATGAGAAAGTGACAGCCTTGGTTGGGCGCTGGGCTTCGGTTGGGTATGTAGCTTCTACCTCCTAGGTTTGGCAGTGTCAATTTATAGCAGCTATTTCATCTACAAAGTCAGATTCATCATACCTCAAAGTTTCCAACCAAATGTCTCTGTAAAAAAGAGCACGTACTTTACCCAGTCACTCATCGTCATTCATCATACCATCATTTCGCACATCGTGTACACAACAAGTTTAAGAACATGTTATCTATTAGAAATTCCCTAAAATCCTATCCGATTTCAAGCCTCTGCATCCGTACTTTTTGCCAGTGAAAGTGGACCATGTTCATGGGGGTATAGCCCAGAGGCAGCCTTCATAAAACCTGCAACCCGCAACGCCATCCCAGTGAGCCTGAATTTTTACCGGCGACGATGTTTCCTTATCGTCCCAGCCTAGGCGAGGCGACATCTCGCATCCGAAAATACCACCTCCCAAACCACACAACTTTTGTTCATCCTTAAGAAAAAATATAGCAAATAAGTCTATCCTTACATGATGCAATAGACGTAGGCAAACGTGGCATATCATATTGCATCTCACGTATCATTCGGTGTCATGGCGAATCCCATCTCTCGCCGTAGTCAAATATTTTTTAAACGACAAAGGAAAAGATATTGCGTGTCAAAAAAGTTGGAGATCTTGGCTTTGTTTAAGCCTTGGTTTCCTCCTCCTTCTTCTCAGGACCGGTACCCTGAGACTTGACGTACTCATCGTAGACGGCCAGCGCCTCGTCAACCTTGGCCTTCAAGGCAGCCTCGTCCTCAATGCTAAAAGAAAAAATGTTAGAGCTATAATTGACTAGCAGGACATGAAGATAACTTACAGGTTGACAAGCTCAGTGTTGTCCATCTCCAGCAGCATACCGGTGATCTTGCCAGCAAGCTCAGAGTTGATGGCCTGGATCTTGGGGAAGATCAGTTCACCAAGAATCTGCTTCTGCTGGGCAGGCTGAGCCGCAGCAAGCTGAGACTGGAGCATAGAAGGAGCGTTGGCGGCGTTGGTGTTAGCAGCGTTGTCACGAGGAGCCTGGTTGTTGAAGTTGCCGTTGCGGCCAGCGTTGTTGTTACGTCCCATACCCTGGCGGTTGTTAGGGGGGTAGCCGGGCATTCCACCCTGAACGTTGGGGGGCATGCCGGCGATGTTGCCACGGCCGCCCTGAGGAGCGCCACCACGGCCGCCAGCAAGAGCAGCCTGCTGAGCCTGCTGCATAGCAGCCATGAACTGAGGAGTTCCAGGCTGGCCAAACTGAGGAGGGAACTGACCGGGGAGACCGTACATGTTGGGGGGCATTCCCTGGGGAACGTTACGGCCACCCTGCTGAGGGTATCCAGGGAACTGGCCAGGACGGCCACCCTGAGGAAGAGGCATTCCAGGCTGGGGGAAAGGCATACCACGGCCACCCTGGGGGATGAAGCCTGGCTGCTGGCCAGGAGCATAGAAAACGGGGGGCTGCATGAACTGCTGCGGCATACCAGCTGCCGCGGCGGCCTGCTGCATTCGCAATTGGTTGCGAGCTTGGATGCTAGCCTCAAGCTGGCTCTTGCGAACGTCCTTGCGCTGGGCAAGAGCAACGTAGAGGGGCTTGTTGTTGATCATTCGCTGGTTCATCTCGGCAACGGCCTTGGTGGCATCGTCGGGGTTGCTAAAGCAGACGAAGCCGAAACCCTTGCTCTTACCAAGCTTCTTGTCTCCCTTCTTCTCAGCCTTCTTCTCGGCGTTCTCAGCCGATTCGGCCTCAGCCTCGTTCTCGGCCTCCTTCTGGTTCTCCTTATCCTTCTCCTGGTCCTTGACCTCCTCCTCGCCCTCCTGAAGAGAGTCTCTCATGACCTTGGCAGAGGTGATGGGGCCAAATTCGGAGAACATCTGGCGGAGCTTGTCGTCATCAACATCGTCATCGAGGTTCTTGATGTAGAGGTTGACACCCTGGTACTTGCTAGCCTTCTCAAGGCGCGCAGCCTCATAAGACTTTCGCAGTTCCTCTTCACGCTCATGCTTCTTCTGGGCACGGCCAACGTAGAGCTCCTGACCACGGAAATCATTTCCGTTCAGCTCATCGACAGCCTTGTAAGCAGCTTCGTGAGTGGTGAAGTTAACAAAGCCAAATCCACGAGATTTGCCCTCCTGGTCACGGGCCAGAGAAGATGAGGTGACATCACCATACTTCTCAAACAGCTCACGGAACTCATTGTCGGTGACGTCGGGGCTAATGTTCTTCACGTAAACGTTGGTGAAGTTGGCCTTCATCTCTTCGAACTTGCTCTGGCGGTCCTTCTTGGGGATATGGTAGCCGACGTAAACCTTCTTCTCGTTGAGCAGCATGCCGTTGACGTGCTTGATAGCCTGAGCAGCAGCCTCGTCGGTCTCGTAGTGGACGAAACCGTAGCCCTTGGAGGCGCCGGTCTCATCCTGGGCAACCTTGCAGCTGAGAATGTTGCCAAAGGCAGCAAAGGTGTCGTGGAGAGCCTTGTTATCAATAGCAACGTCCAAGTTCTTGATGAAGACGTTGCCCTGGCCAGTCTTGCGCAGAGCAGGGTCACGCTGAGACCACATGATACGGCAAGGACGGCCCTTGATGGGAGTGTAGTTGAGCTCCTCCAGAGCCTTCTCGCCATCAGGGGTAGAGTTGTAGTTGACGTAGGCGTAGCCCAGAGAGCGGCGAGTGACAGCGTCACGGCAGACACGGATGGAAGCCACGGCGCCAATCTGAGAGAAGAGCTCGAAGAGCATGGCCTCGGTGACGGAGGGGTCGAGTTCTCCGACGTAGAGCGAGGCAGAGTTCTGGGGGTGGGGGGCGGCAGTGGGGGTAGGAGCAGAGGCATCCTCAGCACCAGCGCTCACACCAGTGTCGACGGCAGGAGCCTTGACATCGTCGCTGCCATTGAGGGATGTGTTGTTGAGGTCGTTGGCGAGCTGGTCAACAGCGCCCGAGGTGGTGTTAGTGGCCATAGCGACGGTTGACTAAATCACGGGTATCGAACAAGACTGCAGAAAAACAACAAAATCAGCAACCGAACGACAAAAGCAAGGAGACCTCATGTCCGCGATGGATGGCGGCCATGATACTCGGCGTCAGTAGCACTCACTGATTCAGAAAAGGAGAATGAGAAGATGAGTAGTGCTCGGCGAGTCAGAATGAACAATCCGCAGGCAGAGACTTGGTGATAGAGGCAACTGGGGTGAGTTGTCTCGAATTTGGTTTTTTTGTTTTTTTGCGGTGACCGTTGTCGACGACGTCGCGCGGGACTTGAAGGTGGGTGGGTAGGGTTTTTTGGGGTTTTTCAATTTTTTTTGGTTTTCTTGATTGAAGAAAAGAGCAAGAACAGAGATCAAGTACGAAGACCGTACCTCTGAACTATCTCGGTTTTATGGGTTTTGGGTTGTTTGGATAAAGTTGGACGTTGTGTGGAGGAAGAAAAAAAAGAGAATTTTCAAAGCCGCTTCACATTTTTTTTTTTCCTGGGCAGCTAAACCTGTCTAGCGGTGGAGTGACCTTCCGTGCCTCCTTAGCGGCGAGTTGTGACTTCCTACTGGATGCGTTAGGGTATCGCATGGCGGCACAGTGCAGGGCACTGCCAATCAAGGCACTAGAATCCGCTGGAGCAGGCAGAGGTACCTGCCGGTCTGCATGGCAAAGTAGCCGATAACAAAAAGTGCCGCTTCTTTGTGCCTCTCTTTGTTAGTGATACACCGCAAACCCCGCCTCAGCCAAGTCTTTGGACTAATAGCCGGCCTATCAAACACTGAGGGTGTGATGCAAAGTCTGCCTCTTTTGTTCAAAAAATTTTACGGAGGCGCCAAAAGCCTTGTTTCTTACTTTGTCTCTAGCGGGAGTTACGTGCAGCCACCTGGAGGCTGTGTCAAGAATAAAGTAAAGAATTCGCCTTCCGGCGCCACGCAATGCCCCTCCAAAGAACAAAAAGTCTGTTCAAAGAAACACAGAGGAAACAAGGGTAACAGTGGTTGCCCCGCGTCTGTGCACTGTGTTGGTGGGATGTTCAAAGGCGGTGACTGACTGCTGAAACTTCTTTATCTTATCAGCACGCGACACTAGCCCCCCCGAGCACTTTTGCCCCACCAGCGATGATGCTATCCGAAAGGCAGCCTGTTGATGACTGATGGCCGACGGACAGCTTCGGACAGCTACGGTGCTGAATCTTCTAGAATCGCCGCAGCAGCCGCAAAACACCACAATATCGTGCGCTGGTGCTGCGTGGCATGTTGGTCGATCCGTCCTCTTGATGTCTGCGTGTAGCTACTAGCAAAGCCAAAGCCGCCGCCATGTTCTCAACCTTCACGGGCAGCTCCCGGCGGCCGAGAAACGTGAACCTGAGCGGGCAGGCCAGCAACCCGTTCTCCAACACATCATGGTCTCCTTCGGCCGCTTCGAATGCTACAAAGACCGTTTCGGATGCGCAGGCCGATCGAGAAAAGCGACAGGCGGAGAGACGGCGTTTGAAGGCCGCGTCACAGATACAGAAGACATGGAGAGGATACAGATCAAGGTCTACCCTGAAGGAGCAGCGCAGGGATGACTTTGATCTCGTCTATCAATCTCCCTCCGATGCCGATGCTTTCCAGAGGCTATACGTTTCTTTCCCCCTCCTGTTGTCTTTTTTCTCTGCCGCTCATGCCGGTGATGTGCAACGCCTGTTCTTATTCATCAAAGACTGTAATCATGTCTCTCTGCAGCAACTATGTGACGCCAGCCATCATACGTCTCGACTCCAACAATTAATGGTCGTTCTGGTGCAAGCTTTGGACGTTTTAGTCGTTAAAGGGTATGTTTATAGTTGCTCACACGCCGAGGACCAAGCTGTTGGAAGCTGCTACAAGCCCTTGGTACCTCATAACGTTACGCACAAGCTGACCTGGCTTCTTAGTGATACGACATTGGAACTTCAGCATATCCTTACGCTCATCAACCATCTGGGCGTCAACTTTCCCCTCATCATATTAGCATCAGTCAACGAGTACTATGCGGCATTGGCAAAGCTGTGCCAATCGCAGCGTAGTCGAGAATGGCTAGAGCCAGTCTTTAGATCTATATCGGCACCTCTGAATACAGGCGCGGAACATGGTATGCAAAGCTGGCTTATAAGTTCATATCTCCTGGGCAAGAATAGTGTGGTGCTAACTCGATACCTCTTATAGAGTCAGAATCATACTCGGCCTTGGCACTACGATTTCTAACCACGGACAACCTCCATTTCTTTGAGCAAAACATTGATCATGTAGGCGACATGATCAATATGGAGAAGCTTGCGACAGAAATATTACGATTATATACTTATAAATCCGATAATTTGCCAGACAAGGATCATCTCCTCTGGCTCCTAGCCCATTATATTGACTTGAGCAGGGCGCAGAAAAATTCAAACCAGAATTTGATCAATCTAAAAGCCATTTTCACACAGCTATCTGCATTGTCGTCCGATATTAATATACGTATCAGCACACAGCCGTCCCCTGAGCAACTCAACGACGCAGCTGCCGAGTCCCTTATCTTCCCGTCAACATCATACATTACTCAACAGCTGCTACGACTAGTTGACAGCAATGGCATTTCCAGCTTGCTACGTGACTTCTCTATTAGCCTGGCACAGTCTTCAAACCAAGAGCTGGAAGGTAGCGAGCTCCTTGCTGGCTATATCCTCTCTTTACTGCAAAGTTTCCCCACAAGAGCCGACGACACACGCATGAGGCTGTTCCTCGAAGAAATACCTACTGCAGGGGGCAATATCCCCATTGTCAAATATCTCTGGCAGATGATGACCAAAACCTCGATATTTCAAAAACTAAAGGCTGAGTCTGAGCGACCAGCGAGAGTGCTCCACAGATACTTTTATGAGACTGTATCTCGATCTTCTTCGGCTCACACAGAAGAACAAGAATGGAGAATCATCCTCTTGTTTTTAGAGCTTTATACCTTCATTCTTCGACTAAGCGATGATGAGGATTTCCTGAGCGGCATTTACCCTCAAGTTTTAAGCAGCGATGTTCCACAATCACGAACCCGATCATGCAGTTTGGCACTAAAAGACATTGAAGCGCTCATTATATTCCTCAAAAATACAGCGTTCGCTCTGCATTACAATGTTCAAGAAATCATCCAAACTCGGGCAGCTGTTGAGGCTTCAGCTACAGCCCGACTAAACTCCTACTGGGGAGACTCGTCGACAGTCTCAGATGGGCCCAAGGCCGCTAGCAAACCTCCAGCTTCGGAAGTATCTACAAAGCTCGATTTAGAGAGCCTTCGCGCAATAATCACCACTTCGTTGAAGATGCTTTACGAAAGAGACTCGCGGAAGCATTTCTTGTCAGCAGATCACTGGCTCATGACGGGCAAACTGGAAAAGGAGGATTTTGTTGGAGCTGTCATAGCGGAAGAAGAAAGACAGATCCAGGAGCAGGCAGAGGATAGCGACGCAGAGGCAGACGACGCTATATCTCCATTCGATGACGGTTTTGGATCGCATGCAACTTTTGCTGCGCAGCGGCTTTCTCGCCACGTCAGATTGGAAAGGCTCAAGGCCCGCCAGATTCGCGCTCAGAGGGAACGAAGACTTGCGGAAATGGGACCCAAATTGGAAATTCTCAAGCATATTCCGTTTGTTGTTCCGTTTGAGACACGAGTTATGATATTCAGATCCTTCATCAACCTCGACAGACTTCGTAGAAGTGGCAATAGCACATTCCCGATGCCTCCCTTGGGAAGACACCATGCGAAAATCCGTCGCGGTCAGCTATTTGAGGATGCCTACGAGCAGTTTTATCAGCTGGGAGAGGGTTTAAAAGACCCTATTCAGATTACCTTTGTTGACCAGTTCGATACCCCTGAGGCGGGTATAGATGGTGGTGGCGTTACAAAAGAATTCTTAACCAGCGTTACATCAGAAGCTTTTGCAAACCAGCTTGGAGGCCTGGGTATGTTTACATCTAGTGATAAAGGGCTACTATATCCTAATCCCATGGCTCTGGATATACTTCGCGAGTCACTGCGACAACAAGGGCTCACCGAGTCTGATCACGAGTGGAGGGAAACAATATCCGAGTTATTCAAACGTTATGAATTTCTTGGCCGTATTGTAGGAAAGTGTATGTATGAAGGGATCCTTGTTGACCTTGCATTTGCCGGGTTTTTCCTTCTGAAATGGCCATCACCAAATCGAAAAGAAGAGAACAGCTACAAAGGTAGTGTCAACGATCTCCAAGACATGGACGAGGAACTATACAAGGGTCTCCTTAACCTCAAGAATTACCCGGGAGACGTATCTGCCCTGGGGTTCGACTTTACCATCACGGACCAGGTGTCAGCTCCAGGGGAGCCTGTCAAGACTGTTAGCAGAAAGCTGGTGCCCAACGGTGATGAGGTACCAGTTACAAACGACAATCGCCTGCTATACATATCCTACGCAGCTCGTCATCGCTTAGTCCTGCAGCCGGCTCCTCAGACCATGGCCTTTCTGCGCGGGCTTCGCGAAATCATTAGACCTTCATGGCTGTCTATGTTTAACCAATCTGAGCTACAGCGTCTGGTTGGCGGTGACTCTATGGAGATTGATGTCGAGGACTTACGCCGAAACACAGTCTATAGCGGTCTTTACGCTGTGGGTGATGATGGAGAGGAGCACCCCACAATTAAAATGTTCTGGAACGTCATGAACGGCTTCACAGACGCTCAAAGGCGCGACGTTCTCAAGTATGTCAGCTCAACGCCGAGAGCACCGCTTCTTGGCTTTGCACAGCTGAATCCAAAGTTTGCCATTCGGGATGGTGGCTCGGACCAAGAACGACTGCCGAGCACTAGTACGTGTGTTAATTTGCTAAAGCTACCGGTTTATAAGTCAGAATCAACTTTACGAACGAAACTACTGTACGCGATATCGTCAGGGGCTGGGTTTGATTTGAGTTAGAGTTTAAAGCGTGGTTAGCAGGATAGACAAGGAATAACACATGTAGGGATGAATGCAAGGAGTTGGAGTATAATGCTAAATTTGAAAACACTAATTTTCCTTCGAGACATTTTGTGCTCTGCATACGGCCCTGTGAGATGACAATGGATGTGTATCCCTTGACACGACATGTTAATATCCAGTGACTTTCGCATGGCTACGTCTGTTGCTAGGGTCCCTACGTCATTTAGGCGCTGTCAACGTGACGCTGACGACGGTGTCTCAGTTGATGAGCGTTGGACAAAAGCTACTGAGCCCGGGATGGGAGGTCAGCATATACCCTTATGATGTCATATGATGCTTGCACCCGGATCCTTAGCTGTCTTGTGCGTTGTTGTTTCCAGTGCACCGTCATGATAAGACTACAGGTATGAAAACAGGCTTTCCACTTGGTTTCACGAGATAGATGTGAGACAAGATGAATCTTCCCATGGCAAAGGTGCTTATTGCTTACATGTGTTTATAGGTAGAGCCAGAGTCCATCTACGGCTTGAGCTACCCCTACCCTGCACCTCGGCGTGATTAGGTTTATTTCTACAGTCACCGTGCGTATACAGACCTGGTTTGCTAGACTAGAACAGGATATTAAATCTTCCATATTCCGCATATCTCGTGATAAGTCAGTTCCTTTCGGCTTGGAGAAAATGTTCCGGTAGACATTACAGATGGTCCTGTTACGGACCGCGGCTAAGAGGGCGGGCCGCCTTACCGTGGCATAGCCTACTCGGAGAAGCGTCCCCGGTAATAGAAGTCCGTAGTACGGAGCATGACGAGGTGCTATAGACACCCAAACAGCGCAGGCAAAAGAATCTCTCGCACGAGGAATGGCACATGCTCAGGCTGTCTTGTAAGCTTATTGCGTCTGACGCTGCAGTTACGTGCCTTGCCTCAGGCAGCCGCAGGATTACGGGTCTTGAGCCGCTTATATACATGTAGAATGCCGCCGATATCGAAGCAGGCATTGCCCAAGGCGGCCTTGTATGCGCGCCTACGAAAGGACCAAGTGTCTGCGGCATCGGCGAGCTTTTTGAAGAATGCTTGGGGCTCTAGATTTTGCTTCAAGAATTGTAGACGGCACGCAAGCAGAATTGGTGTTTCTCTGCTGCGGTTATTTGAGGCTTGGGAGAGGAAGAGAGTGTGTGGGAAAGGGAACCTTGAAGCTACTTTATGAGCCGAGCTTAGCCACCACTTACAGAGCGTGTAGTCCCACGGCACAAGGTAGCCTGCAAGTACAGCGTCTCCCCGGTTGCGATCGGCTATAGAAACCCGGGGGACCTTGGCAGCCAATCGCCGCGCAGGCAATAATAATAGCAGTAGCTCGGGCCCTTGACGTCGATGCCGCTTTTCTTTTTCGTTCTACTCCAGCCCTTTTGCTCTCGCCAATTGCCTCTCCACCTTCTCGGGCCTATCTCCATTTGGAGCTGCGGTTGGAACTCTAGAAACAAAAGGGTTCAGCACACACAATGCCGGCGCCCGCGCCCGTATCAAGATGCGCCCTGCGCGGCACCCGGGCGATGTCCAGATGTCGGCCAGCAAGGTTCCTCGGCGCCGTGGCAGCCACGCGGAGAGCTCCGCTGATGGTCCGGCCGGCGATGGGCTCGTCAATTGCTGCCGTCAGGCCCTTCAGCACGTCTATGCGGCTGCGCATGGCCGCCGAGGAGGACTCGCTCGACCCCTTGAGCATTGAGCGTGAGTCAGACGAGGTCGACGTCTGCATCATCGGCGCCGGCCCCGCGGGGCTCAGCGCGGCCATCCGCCTGAAGCAGCTGGCCAACGAGGCGGGCAACGAGGACTTCCGCGTGCTGGTGCTGGAAAAGGCCGGCGAGGTGGGCGCGCACATCCTGTCTGGCGCCGTCATCCAGCCCTCTGCCATCAACGAGCTCATCCCCGACTGGCTCGACGAATCGAACCCCAACCGCTTTGAACATGCGACGCCCGCCGGCAAGGACAAGATGCGCTTCCTGACCAAGACGGCCGCGATCCCGATTCCCATGCCGCCTCAGATGAACAACCACGGAAACTACATTGTCAGCTTGAACCAGTTTGTCAAGTGGCTCGGCGAGCGGGCGGAGGAGGTTGGCGTTGAGCTGTACCCTGGCTTTGCCGCCTCCGAGGTTCTCTACAATGCCGACGGGTCGGTCAAGGGCGTTGCTACAAACGACTTGGGAATTGGGCGAGATGGAAAGCCAAAGGATTCCTTTGAGCGCGGCATGGAATTCCATGCGAGAGTCACAATGTTTGGCGAAGGTTGCCACGGCAGCTTGAGCAAGAAGGTCATCAACAAGTTTGACCTACGACGAGACAGCCAGCACCAGACATACGGCCTGGGTGTCAAGGAGGTGTGGGAGATTGACCCTGCAAAGTTTGAAAAGGGCTTGATTGTGCACAGCATGGGCTATCCCCTGCCGAAGGATGTATACGGCGGTTCTTTCATGTATCACTTTGGCGAGAACCTGGTCAGCTTGGGCTTGGTTGTGTCGCTGGACTACGAAAACCCTTGGCTCTCGCCATACCAGGAGTTCCAGAAGATGAAGCAGCACCCTCTCTTCAAGAACGTCCTCGAGGGCGGCAAATGCATTTCATACGGTGCTCGAGCTCTCGTCGAAGGTGGATTCCAGAGTATACCCAAAGTTGCCTTCCCCGGCGGTGCCCTCATCGGAGACACGGCCGGCTTCGTCAACGTGCCCAAGGTCAAGGGCACGCACAACGCCATGAAGTCGGGCATGCTGGCCGCAGAGGCTGCCTGGAACGCCCTCAAGGAGCCCAGCGAGGGCACCGTCTTCCTGTACGACTACGAGGACTCACTGCGCAAGTCGGCCATCTGGAAGGAGCTCAAGGAGGTGCGCAACATGCGGCCGTCGTGGCACAACCCGCTCGGCGTCTACGGCGGCGTGGTCTACTCGGGCCTCGAGGCGTACGTCTTCAAGGGCCACGTTCCCTGGACGCTCAAGCACGGCAAGCCGGACTATGCGTCGACCAAGCCCGCCGACCAATTCCCCAAGATTGAGTACGAAAAGCCCGACGGCAAGATCAGCTTTGACATCCTGACGAGCGTTTCGCGGACCGGCACCAACCACGAGGAGGACCAGCCTGTGCACTTACAGGTCCAGGACTGGGATGCCCATACGGACAAGGCTTACCCGCCGTTCAAGGGCGTGGAGAACCGTTTCTGCCCGGCCGGCGTGTACGAGTATGTCGAGGACGAGTCAAAACCCCACGGCGTGCGGTTCCAGATCAATGCACAAAAGTGAGTAGCACCACCTCCCCCATATCCCTCTTCATCGAGTGACTAACATAAAAAAACAGCTGCATTCACTGCAAGACATGTGATATCAAAGCTCCCCAGCAGGACATCAACTGGCAGGTACCACAGGGAGGCGAAGGCCCCAAGTACTACATGACATAAAAGAGAGGGGGGGGGGGGCAGCAGATAAGCGACGTCGAGAGAATTCACACAAATTTGTATTGATATGTATGTAAATAAATGATTGTATGTTAATGTAAGTAAAAATCTCGTTAGGATGGGAACAAGCACCGCCTTGATTAAAAAAAAAAAAGAACAAAGTTTATATAACAGGGTGGTTGGGGCTTGAGATCTAGAATTTCCCCACGCCAATCATGTAGGTTTATCTGAGGAGAGATCACAAGGGCTTATACAGATTCGGATTTCGGAAAGGAAAAAAAAAAAAAAAACCAAACCAAGTTTTTTTCCTTCGAACCAGGCCTTAAACAAGAAAGCTTAGCCCGCTCGCTTTTAACACCGGCTTACTACGGTAGTCCAAGTTTGGTGGGCTTTTTAATAGCGGGTGGCCCTACTTCTAGGTTTTTGCATTAGGCTTCTTTTCGGAGTGGGCTGGCGACGCATTTTTGCATGTGTCAAGTACCCCAGAGGTTAGCGCTCACCGGGCAGCACCTCAACATGGAATAGGGCGTTTACTTCAATGTGTCTAACAGCTGGCCGAGGCTGGGAGAGAGGAGCCGATACGTGCAGTGAGGGCAATGATAGATCTCTCACCGAGTATTCTGGAGAAAATGTTATATGTGACAATTTGGTGATTTACTGCCCTCTGTCGCGCGTCTCTTATTAAAGGGTGAATACTTGTGACTAAAAAGTGAAAGGATTTGATTAAATGCAGAGGATCAATGCAGACACAGCCCATGCAACAGAGGGTAGCACCAAGTACAGTAAAACTTGTTCTCTTGTCTTGATGAAAAACAAGTAGGAAGCCACTTTGTTTGCTCCCCTTGATGCGCTGCTTTCCCAAAGGAATTCACTGCACATTCTTCCGTTGCATTTCAAGGCTGCACAGAATGCCGTTGGCCGTGAAACATTGAGATTCCTCTTGGTTTTCGCTCCGGCGCTGCTGCGGCTGGTTCCCAAACGGGCCACGGGGGCTCGCACTCGGTAAGCCTGATGCTTGTTACAGAGGCCAGACAGCAATACGGTGCTACTGCTACAAGGGACCGTTCAGCTCCCCGGCTGCTGATCGTCGCCTGGCTGAGTTGCGCAGATGAACGATACGAGCAGTGCTAGCTTGGGAGACCAGTAGATAATCAATACTACCCAACATCGCGGATGGAAAAATTTTCTGCGTCAGGTTCCCTTCTACGCGCTTCTGCGTGGGCCACCTAGAATTTTTACGCGGTTGATGCGACTACTGGGACAAAAACCAATGGCTACACCAACAACGGCTGGGGCTGGCGAGAACGCAAATTTTTTCTGGATCCAAGGCGGGCAGCGTATCCAGTTCTGGCAGCGATGCGGCGCTAGGGGGCAAAGGTGTAACGTGGAATTTTTCAGAGCAGAGGACGCTGCTGGGGGTCACCGGGTTGGAAAATTGTTAGTGAGGTACTTTGTGCGAGCCCGAAGCAAATCCTGGCTCCTGCTCGCCAGGTAGCGGGTACAAGGCGATCGCCAGCTCCCAATTTCCCGTGATTGCGCCGGTGCAACCTGCGGGACTCGGCTTATCTGGCATTGATGAGACATGCAGCAGCACTGGCTCTGGGTCTTATCTCGCTTAGCCGCAAGATTGTGTGAATCGGTGTTCTGCGACCTCTTGCTTTGTGGCGGGCATTTTTCTGCGGATGCGCTGCTTCAGCGGCCAGATGCCACTTACCTGGAGCCGTTGGGCAAGGGCACAGCGATGCTAATATATTGCGGTGATGAACAGCGCCAGCCCAGCGTGTACCCAGTACTTGGCGCCGAGGAGCCACTCACAAGGCCGCAAGCAGCAGTGGATGCGGCTCCTGGGATGGTTGGCTCAGAGTCAATGACTCACTAACGCCAGGATGCGCCTTGTGCCATTTTTGCCTCCTCCAAAGCCGGACCTTGCCCACACGGCTGTGGCAGAAAATTCTGCTGTGTGCGGCGAAGCGTGCGACGCGACTCGTAATCGGTTCCATCGGCCAGACGCATCCTAGACACACGGCAGCGGCGCGACATAAGCAACGGTGCGCATCGCAGTGCATCGCTTGGCGCTTCGCCTGCCGCTGAGACGATGCTGAGACGCAAAAGCCGTGAGCAGCCCGTCCTTGGGCTTCGCAGCCACGGGCAGCAGAGCGCCGCGTGTTTCAAGGCTCGTCCTGTTTTCCATGGTGTGGCCGCTGGACGACGTGGTTCAGTGGGTGAGGGGGGCGGCGAAGACGCAATTTCAGGGAGTGGTTGGTGGATAAGCCTCATCAAAAGGGGGGAGAGGGGGCGAATGGGCGCGACGCGACCAACCCTGGGCTCCACTGCCAGCCCCGTCCAACCTGCCTGGGGCTGATTTGATGGTCGCTCGCCCCAGCAACCGCCAGCAGGAGAGTCAAGCGAATTTCCCCGTCATCCCGACATTCGCCATCCGCGCAAAATCGACGCTGCTCCTAGTGAAAGGGCGGCGTTGCGACAGACTGCGCGGCCAGACGCAGCGGACGGGGCCGAATGGCTCGCTCTGTGCTGTCTGTCGCTCTGCCATCAGCAGCTGGCCTCTCCTCGCGTAAACGGGTCGTGCAGCTGCTGCACGCATGGGCGAGCGAGTGGTGGTGAGGCGCCGGCGCGGCCATGGATTGCGTGCATGCGAGCAAATGAAATCAAACCAAGTGAGAAGCCCAGAAAACTGCAGCTGTGTCTGCACGTTGGGATGCAGGCAGAAGGAAGTGGAAGAAAGAAGAAAGGAAAAGGAAGTGAAAGCGAAGTGAAAGCGTTCAAAAGGCGTGTTCTCAGGAAAAGCCCTGGCGCTGCTGCAGCACCGTGACCGCCAGCTCAGCCCCCCTGCCGCCTGCGCTGTACCCCCCCGTTATTCCTGGTGCCACAGCGCTGGTACCGCGAGGTTCTGCATGCTACCGCGATACTTCAGGGGGCCTTGTGAGCCTGTGGTGGGCAAAGGAGATAAAAGCTCAGTGGCGCGCGGCGCTGATTGGCCGCTGTTGCAGCTAGTGCATGCGCTACGCTGAGCTCGGGTCTGCCAAAAGCGACGCCACAGGTGGTGTTGTTGCCTGGGAGCCCTGCCTGGGCCTTCCGGAGCGAGAATTATAAGTACCCAGCCCTCCCCCATCCGCTGTTTTTTGTTGTTCTTGCGAGGAAGTCCCGACCGGCGACCCTGCGTACCTCCCATATACGTTCGGCGCTCTCATTAATATTTTCTCCCCTCCAACGACGTCACGCCCCACTTTGCAGCCTCCAAGGCCTCGCTTGTCACTTTTTTCTTTTCGCTCTACTCTCACGCTCTCTTCCTTCATCGGACGCCTCAGACGCCCGCGCCTCATCGCCCGCATCTGCAAGACCCGTTCTTTGAACAGCCTCTCCCTAATCCCAGCGTCACGGAGATTTGGAGCAGAAGAAGAAAGAAGCAAGCCTGCTCTATTTTTTTTTTTTACTAGGTCGCTCGGCGTCGACGTCCCTGCGATCAGGCAATAACAGAACTGGAACACGTTCCTTACGCCGTCGCTCCCTCTTTTTATTAATTCACGGGTGCAATCGATCTCACCGACGAAGACTTCTCAAGCGATACAAAGTACTGCCCGTCGTCGTCGCCCATCGAGTCGTTTGCCTCGTTCTGTAGAACGCAATTTAAAAAAGAAATAACCCTCAAAAAAATTGCTTTGAAGTGAAGACAAAGGCCTTTTCGAGTCTTTGCCCCGTTGGACGAACGCTTTTTATAGAGACTCGACCTCCATTCTCTCACCATATTCTACCCATCTTGCGGTTTGCATCCAGCATTCGCAAGACCTCCAATAGCTGCTTGAGCAGTATTTCTGTAGGGGAGACATTCACTTGTTCATCTCCCGCATTAGGTAGGTGGCAACTTTTTCAGTCTTCCCTCACTATCCATTCACCGCATCGCGCTGCTGTGGCAAACACACGTGTTGCCAACTGGCAGTGCAGCAACCACATCATAACAAAAGCCCGATTTCTTTTCTGCCCATTCAACTTCCTCTTTTCATCTCGCATTCTGCCTGTGCAGCACAATAATTTACTATTGTGCCAATCAGCAGTTTCAACACCCTTGCTTTCCACTCTTATTTATCCGTTCATCATCTCGATGCATCCTCAGCCATCAGCATATACAAGCGGCTAATCTTGAATCTTATCTCCAATCAGATCTGCTCAGTGTCAAGGTTGCAACCTCGCCGCAGACTCCGATTATCTGGTCTACAGTCCCAATCATGGAGGGCATTCAAACGCATCCGGCCAACGCCGCTCAGGCTAAGGCCTTTACCGCGCCTGGCTCGCTGTCGTTTCCTGGCGCATCAAACGAGCTCACGCCTCCCTTAGCAAACGGCGATGGCAGCCAGCGAATGGCTCCCAACGGTCAACAGGCTGCGAATGGGAACGGGGTGACTCCTGCAACTCCCGCCGCAACGCCTGCAGCCTCTCAAGGCCCCAGTGGCATTACGCCCACCTTGCAGTATGTATCTTCTTGAGTACCTTTGGCTGTGCTCTTTGAGACTTATCTCCCAATCAAAGGAACATCGTCGCTACAGTCAACCTCGACTGCCGATTGGACCTGAAGACGATTGCTCTGCACGCCAGAAACGCCGAATACAACCCAAAGGTGAATACTTGAATGGCAACTCAGCGGGGAGGGGATTTGTTACTGGTCATGCATCAGTGCTAACAAACACCGTGCAGCGTTTTGCCGCCGTCATCATGCGTATTCGTGAGCCCAAGACAACTGCCCTCATCTTCGCATCCGGCAAGATGGTTGTTACTGGCGCCAAGTCTGAGGATGACTCCAAGCTAGCCTCTCGCAAATATGCCCGTATCATCCAGAAGCTCGGCTTCAACGCCAAGTTTACGGATTTCAAGATCCAAAACATTGTCGGCTCCTGTGATATCAAGTTCCCCATCCGTCTCGAAGGTCTTGCTTCTCGCCACCACAACTTTAGCTCTTACGAGCCTGAGTTGTTCCCCGGTCTGATTTATCGCATGATCAAGCCCAAGATTGTGCTACTCATTTTCGTATCTGGCAAGATTGTCTTGACAGGTGCCAAAGTGAGAGAAGAGATTTATCAGGCTTTTGAGATGATCTACCCTGTGCTTCAAGGTTTGTCTACACCACAGCACCAATACATTGATATCAAGGTTGCTAATTCGTGCCATCAGATTTCCGGAAAGTCTAATGCACTTACGGGTATGGTCAAGAGATTTTACATCTCGTGTACCACTACTTTACCTAATTACCCTTAAAAAAACAACCGACGTATATGACTAGACCTTTCTACAGGTCATGATACCACGACTACTCCATAGGACGTCGTTTGCCCCTGGGGCTTGGTAGGACACAGCCAAGTTCATGAGTGGGGTGCCCGCCTGTACCATTTGATTTCTGCTTGCATTGCATTGGCGTTGGCAAAGGGGTGGAAGGCCAGGAAGAGGTTTTTTTTTTGCGATTTTTTACTTTTCTTTACGATGGATCTGGTTCACGGCAAAAAAAGAACAAAGACTACCCATCCCGCGACACAAACATAGATTGCTCGTGGCTCGTTTTCAGACTGCTATGTCAGTCTCTTACGGCCTTTTTTAATGCTTTCCAAGGGGGAATAAGTCAAGTTGAAAGTGGATCGAAAGAAAGTTGCTGAACAGGTGGAGCAGCCAAGAGATGATGGTCGATTGGTTGGCTGGCGATGAAAATGAACAGTTTCCCATTACTGCGTATTGGGGACTGAACAAGTTATGAGGACATCTTACGCCCTTTGGGGGACGATATGGTTAGCACATGCGCCTTTTGGCCTTAGTACAGGGCGTAACTGTTACAAAAGCCCATGGTCTTTTGCAGTTAGCATTATCAGAAGAATGCTTGATTCTGTCCTCTAATAATGGGCTGTGGCCTGATCTCACCTGCATTTGCGTGTCGATGTGATTCCATGTTGTTCTCTCCGTTGACATTTTTTGTGGAGAGTAGGCTTGGTGCAAACAGCTTGTTGCTATGTACTCCGTAGTCAGTTGCCAGGCTTGGTAAGCCTTTCCCGATCGTCGGACGTCTCCACGGTCGAGCCCCCTCACTAGACAAGCGTTGCATGGAGCTCCAGCAACGAACGATAAGGTAGCCGATTGTATGCGTGACTGAATAAATACAGTCGGAAGGGCTGCGCTTGCGCAAACGAAAGACACTCATATTCCAGCCGCTCAACTTTCAAATGGCCCACATGGAACACCCTCCTCGATCCATTCTCATCGTCGGTTCTGGTGTGTATGCTCTGTCCACGGCGTGGGCGCTCACCAAGAGGCCGTCTTATGGCAAGACTACCATCACCATAGTGGACGACGTGCGTGGAGGGACGTTTCCACCGGGAGATGCCGCTAGTGTAGACTCATCAAGAATTATCCGAGCCGATTATGCAGACCCGGACTATGCTGAATTGGCGGCTCTCGCACAAGAGGAGTGGCGTAAACAAGGCGATGATGAACTCGGTGGCCAGGGACGATACACCGAGTCTGGACTATTCCTGGCGGCGAATGAGTCGACGGAGCCAAAGATGTTGGGCATGGGGTACACCAAGTCCAGCTGGGAAAACGCAATGAATATTGCAAAGAAGAGCGAGCTGGCCCACAAAGTTCGACACATGGAGAGTGCCGAAGCGCTGCAGGACTTCCTGGGCGTTGAAGGGCATCCTGGTGATTGGGGCTATGTGAATGAGCTTTCCGGATGGGCGAATGCCGGCGAGGGAATGAGATGGATGTATGGCCGGGTCAAGGCCACAGGCAGAGTCAACTTTGTGGATGGACGAGTAGAGGAGCTCGTCACCGAGGGCAAGAGAGTTGTTGGCGCACGACTGAGCGACTCCCAGGTCCTGACGGCGGAAGTTGTCTTTGTTGCTGCAGGAGCGTGGACTGGCAGCCTGATCGACCTGCGAGGACGCGTAGAGGCCACGGCCCAGCCCTTGGGCTACATCGATGTCTCACAGGAGGAATTCGAGGTGTTGGCCAAGCAGCCTGTAGCGCTGAATCTGAGCACCGGCTTCTTCATCATTCCACCGCAGACTCGCGTTTTGAAAGTTGCGAGACATTCGTTTGGATACCTCAATCCGGTGCTGGTCGAGAGGGCGCTGCCCCTTTCGCCCTCGGAAGAGCGCAGGTCAATCGTCGTGTCGAAACCACTAACACAGCGTGATGGCGACAGCAGCAGCGGCAGCACCAACGTGCTGCCACCGGATGCGGATCAGGCGCTGCGCCAGGCCCTGAAAGACCTGTCGCCCATCAAAGGCCTCGAGGACCGGCCGTGGAAGGAAACAAGACTGTGCTGGTACGCGGACACGAGCGACGGCGACTTCCTGGCGGACTGGCATCCGGGCTGGGAAGGGCTGTTCGTGGCGACGGGCGACAGCGGACACGGATTCAAGTTCCTGCCCGTGCTGGGCGAGAAGCTGTTGGACTGCATGGCAGGGAACGGCGGCAAGCTTGGCGAGAAGTGGAAGTGGAAGAGGGAGGCAGCAGAGGGCGCGGGCAGAGAGATTGACGGGAGGTTCAAGGGGCTGGTGACGATGGACGGGAGCAGGGGCGGGAGTCCAGGGATGATATTGCGAGAGGAACTGAGCAAGGCGAGATGAGCCGCCGGCCATGTGATGTGACGACATCCGGCATGTCCGGGGCTGTGCGGTTAGTAATGAGGTTGTTTGTGGCGGGAGAAATATAAATATGTAGGGTAGGTAGAGGATAGAGCATCTGGTTTAGTAAACAGTGCTGAAGACGAAATTATTTGTGGTCTTTGTTAATTTTGGCGTCTGGGTGTGTAATTCAGAGCTTGCTCTTCCCAGATTGGCTGGGAGGATTATGCTAGTACCGGGGCTTATCTCTGTGAGCCACTGGGTGCTTGGCTTATCGATAGCCTGATATGGCACTCCCTTCGTAGACCAAGATACGTACCTACCTGCACTGCACGACTTTAATGTCAAGGCACGCTTTAGTTGGTTGCTACCGTTCAGCTGCCTCGCACGGCTGAGCCAGGCCTTTATTCAACCGTGATACCTTCTGTCATGGGCCAGCGTTCCTCTCCATAATCCTCGTAATATCGACGCGCGATGTCATCGTCCAGGAATCCCGGCGACGCTCCTCGGATGGAGTCCAAATTCCAAAAAACCACCAAGCCGTCCGTGTTCGAGAAGCAAAAGGCCGAAGCCGAAGCCAAGCGCAAGCGAGAAGCTGCAGAGACCGCGGCCGTCTACGAAGATTTTGTCAAGAGCTTCGATCACGATGGCGACGAAGACGGAGAACGCAATGCCGCGCCGCAGAACAACCGCCGACCTGGATTTGGCACTCTTGGGGGTCCGCCGCCGCCGCCCTCTGGACCCGGGGGAGCCTCGCGACGGCATTTTGGCACATCGTCGGGGATGAAGAGCGGGCCGGGGAGCTTGGGGATGCCGCCCATGCCGTTTGCTAAGAAGCGCTCGTTCAAGGATTTCTCCAAGGAGCCGGAGGGCAGGGCGACGCTAAAGTTTGAGGATCAGAGCGACGACGAGGAGATGGTTGATCGCGCTGAGGAAAAGGCCATAGCTAGGCCGACTCTACGGCTGTCGAATCTTCCTCCGGGGATATCACCCGCAACAATCAAGTCGCTACTACCTACCAATCTTACGGTCGAGCATGTCAAGATACAGCCTCCAGCTGGCCCGGGAGGAACCGAGAGAAAATGCACGGTTGCCATTGTGACGCTGTCCAAAGAGACACCCGCCACTGACATGGATGCTGCAGTAAGCGCGCTGCAGAATAGGTACATGGGATACGGCTACTATCTATCCCTCCACCGTCATCTTTCCTCAGCTGTCAGCAACTCTGCACTGTCGGGCTTGGCTTCTTCTACTTCGGCATCTCAGCCTTTTGGAGCCAAACCGGTGGAACAAGAGTCTGCGGGTGGCCATGGCGATCACTCGCGCCATGGATTCCAAAGAGGATTCGCTCCGCCAACTTCATACTCCCATGGACCTGGATCTGTAAATCGGTCTTCGCTATTACATGTGCCAGTCAAACCACCTTCAGACATTCGAATGATTCGGATGATCAACAAGGTCATTGAAGGTGTCCTTGAGCACGGCCCTGATTTTGAAGCCTTACTTATGTCACGCGCTTCAGTGCAACGAGAAGAAAAATGGGCGTGGATATGGGATGCAAGGAGTCAAGGCGGTGTTTGGTATCGATGGATGCTTTGGGGAGTGATTACTGGATCACATCTACAGCAGAAGAAAAAGGGCAGATTCATTCCGCTCTTTGAAGGAGGCCATGCGTGGAAAACACCCGAAACAGGTCTTCGTTTCGAATACACCACCAAGCTGGATGAGTTCGTCTCAGACTCGGAGTATGATTCTTCAGAGGATGAGGACTTTGATGGAGATGCGAACCGAGAGGGTGGTCCGACTGGTGACGAGGGCAAGGCGTTTCTCAACCCACTGGAAAAGGCCAAACTGGTGCATCTTCTGTCTCGCTTGCCTACTTCCATTGGAAAAGTGCGCAAGGGGGATATCGCACGGGTAACGGCTTTTGCAATTACGCATGTTAGTCGTGGTGCTGACGAAGTTGTGGACTTGATTGTCTCCAATGTTGAACAGCCTCTAGCCTTGGCCATTACCAATGCCGAGAAGGGCAAAGATGGCAAGGGGGGAGCAACAAGCAGCAGGAGCAGAAGAAAGCACGGCAAATGAAAATACGGATGCAAGCGCAGCGACTTTGGTTGGCCTATACGTGGTCAGCGATATCTTGTCATCGTCCTCTACGAGCAGCGTTCGACACGCGTGGCGTTACCGGCAACTCCTCGAGACGGCTCTGCGCAACAGAAAGGTTTTTGAACGTCTGGGACTGATGGCGGAAAAGCAGGGCTGGGGTCGAATGCGTGCAGAAAAGTGGAAGCGAAGTGTTACTCTTGTTCTGAACTTGTGGGAAGGGTGGTGTGTCTTTCCGGTAGAGAGCCATGCAATGTTTGTAAGCGCATTTGAGAACCCGCCATCTCTGAAAGCACAAGACAAGCTGGATGAATCTGCCAAGAAGGGCAAATGGAAGGTCGTCGAAGCCAATTCTATAACTGCAACGTCTGAGGATGCTGCTGCTGCTGATACCTCGGCTAAGGAGGGCGATGCAGTTGGAGAGCCGATACGAGAAGAGGAAGAAGCAATAGGAGAGCCTATAGAAGAAGACGATCTTGACGGCGAGCCCCTCGCGGAGGATGATCTGGATGGAGAGCCAATTGAGGATGATGACGATGTAGATGGTGAACCAATGGACGAGGACGAGGATGAAGATGAAGTCAAGGGCGGCGATCCTGAGCAACAAGGGACCGACGATACTAAGGCTACTACGAATACAACAAACGACACAGAAACGCTTCCAGCGGGCCGTGGCCAGCCCAAGAGACGAATGCGAGCGGCCGATATGTTTGCCGATTCTGATAACTCAGATGGGAATTAGTTTGGGTCAGCCTAGCAGCGACATTTGCTTTAATTTTTGGGATGGCGTGGAGTCCGAGTTTCGAGATATACAACCCAAGGCACTACAATTACATGCGGAGTACCTACATGATACAGAGTAATGAAGTACATAATATGATATAGAACATTTCAACAAATTAAGAAGAGAGCAGGACATGATACGGCATTAGCGGAGTTATGAGTAACTACAGCCCCTCACGCCTGTGTTTATGATGACTGATATTTTCTCTTTTTCTTTTCCCTTGCAGAACGGATAGCCTATTCAGCGCTTCTTTTGTTGATCAATACCCGCTCTCTGCCTTATACTAGAGCTTATTAGGAATGGATGCGTTGAAGCTGGGAATAACGGAGTAAGTGAATACCCACGGAATAAAGATAAATCGTGAAATAGCCGTCGCGATTCAGCATTAGTAATAACGATAAAAAGGCACAGGGCAGAGAACGATCTTGTCCCCGACGGGGAGCCACGCGCGCGCCTAGGGTCAGTTGAGTAGAAAGAAGGCACATGGAGTTTTGAGCCACAAAGTGCCGAGTGGCATTACTAGATATAGATAGTAGACCAAAAGACCGGCCCTTTTGGCAAGGCGGGCGCTGGCCAGACAGCCAATAAAAACTTGCTCATCAAGGTGCGGGACGGACGAACGTTTGGGCATGGCATGGATTAGAAGAGTTGGAAAAAAGAGAAAGTGTCTGTGTGGTGGTGAGATTGTCCCCCCGTCCGAGCTTTACTTTAACTGGGCAATACGGGCTGATGGGCAAGATGTGAGCGATTCAGTTCACTGCGACTCTGTTCCTTTTTTTTTTTTCTTCTACGGCTGCCCGATGCATGTCCCGCATGCATGTTTGACACCAGGTCCTTCCTTCCGGGAGAAATGTTTAGAGTCGCACGGCTCCGAAAGTCAGTTTTTTTCGGGGCTCGGAGGCGGGATTGGATGGGGCTGGTGTCGGCGACGACGGGAGTGTCTTGCGTGGTATTTTGGAATTTGTAGGGCCGAGGATGGCAGGCGAGTGACCCTTTTTTTTTTTTTTTTCTTCTTGCTTGTTCAGGTAGAGAGAAAGAGTGTGCGAGAGAGAGAGATTGTTGGCTGCGGGATGTTACCTCGGATGACATGCAATCTACAGGTACTACAAAAGGTACTGCACTGCATTGCTGCTTCTGACCGTGTCGATTGATTGCGCCATCCGGAAAGGCCTGGGGCCGGCGATGGCATTGACTAATTTCTACCTGTATGTAAGGGCTGGGCGTTCCGCTAATATGTAAGATGCAAAGCTGCGAAGCTGGACACCTATTTCCTTTGCTCTTGGCTTTCCGGCATAACTGGCTTATTCAATCCATGCCATTATTAGATCAATGGTAAGTAGCTGGGGAGGGGCTCAAGATTTGTGGCACAATAAGGCATGGTGCCATTGTCGGCGGTTACGGCGCGTGGCGTGGATGGCGCTGTGTGAGGCCAAGGTGAGGGTGGCTTGACAATGTCCAAGTTCTGCTCTGCGTCGATCCTGTACGGTACGATAATGTAGGAGTGTTGGAGGCATCAAGTCGAGGTCAGACGCCGGAAGCAGCCACGTTCACTTTGCCCTGATGGTCTGTTCAATTCAACGACACCTCGTGGCCGCGGAATGGCCAAAATGTTTCGTTTGATGCTGGAATGTTTCACTGCCCCTTGCTAGCGCGCACAGGCTTCTGTAAATCGCGGTCGCTAGCAGTGGGTGCTCACTAATGCCGTCCGCTATTAGAGCAGCTGCTAGGCTCCCCTGCCCTTGGCTGGACTGCTGCCCCCGCACGCGGCAATGCGAAAATGAAACAAAAGTCACAGGCTCCTAGGCCCGCTAAGCCCTCTGCGCAGCTTTGACGCCGCCGTAGTAAGAAGGGTCCTTTTTTTTTCTCTTTCCAAGTCAAGGGATTCGGCTAACCGGGGTGACTCTTCAACTTTGCTCTCTACATCCTCTTTTTCGAAGTTTGAACGATTGGATCTTCTCCCCCGAAGCCATCAGAGACAACGGGTTTCAGTCGCTTAAGATGAATTGCTAGAAAGCGACAGTCTCTCCGCAACCAGCTTTGGATCTTGTACCGACCGGCTTTTGCTCGCTCTTTTTTGCGCTCCTCAAATCGCCGACCCAAGTGCTGCTTATCTTGCTCCTCCAGCCTCGACTTGGCAGTCGTTGGTTGAAATCGAAGAAAAAAGGATCCTACTCCCCTTGGCCCTGCATCGAATCTCTCCTCTCCCTTTGGCCCCCGCCAATCGCTTGAACCAACCGCTGGAAGGTGATTGTCGTATTTCAGTTTCAGCCCTCTCTACCGCGACGCCGAGCTGAAACACCCTCTTGGACGGGCGGAGCAATTAGTCTTCCCCCCCCTCTCTCTCTCGATCTACTACTGTTCCCAATCAATTCGAATCTTTCATGCTGCTTTGATTTCTTTGGCGTCTTGCGACTTACTCACGGCTTATTCTTACTGCTGCCAATTTATTTCAAAAGTGCTTGCTGCAGCGCGCTATTGCGATATCTACGGGATCCTATCCGACGCCGGGTGCGATCGGATACGTCGCCGCTGGTGCTGCGCTTGGCAATTGGCTGACGTGCACGTCTTTCTGAGATTCAATCCTTTACTCCAACACACAACTCCAAAACACTCCCAAAATGCCTTTAATAAATGGCGTGAAGATGGCCTGGTAAGTGCCCTGCTTCGACTCAACGTCCCATCGACAACGTCTGCCCTTTGTTCGTCGCTGACTGTCATTGTAGCGAGCCGTGCATCCGCGGCCATCGCTCCACGAAATGCACTCACGCCAATGAACGGCTCATGGTCCCCGTGCGCAAGCCGGGACGGCCGTTGAGCTCGTGTCCGCACCCTGCTTCAAAGTCGTGCACATGTGCTGCGCTCATGGCTGCCATCCCGAAGAGCCACAAGTGTCCCTGCGGCACCGCGGAGGAGGCAGCTGGCCGTAAGGCGGCCGCCGAGACGGCAGACCGGGAGCCGTCGAATGGAATGGTGACGCCCCCGAGCCCGGCACCAAAGGGAACCTCAGCTACACCGGCATACCGCGTACAAAAGGCCAATTCGAAGAATGGACCGGCTAAAAAGCAGATCGACCCCGCCAGCCTCGAAAGAATGGACGTCAACCAGTTGAACATACTCTCTTCCCCAGAACTGAAATCGCCAGTATCGCCGACCAATGGCAACATGCCCACGACGCCCATCACGGCCTTCCCCAGCTACGGAATGATGGGCTTTATCCCCAACGGCAACGCCTTTAACCCCAACCCAGCCATGTTTCCACTCTATCAGCAACTGGCATCGGCAAATCCAGCGGCTGGCCCCGCCGCGACCAAACCCATGGCACCCAATGGCCATGCCCTCGTGAATGGACACGCTGTCGTCGCAGCCAAGAGCTGCTGCGGCCCTGCGAAACCGACCTTGGCGCAGCCGAATGAACAACATGCACCTAAAGCGAACGGAACAAATGGCGTTGAAAAGCAGCCCAAGAGCTGCTGCTCATCCAAGGCAGAGAAATCAGAGACGAAGCCTCAAGAACGCATGCCTGCATCAGCAATAGCTCCTCAGGCCAACGGCATGGTGATGCCGCAGTTTACTAATGTGCCGATGGGTATGCCAAATGGCCTGTATCCTTACTTTGCCCAGCCTGCCATATTCGCGTACCCACCACAATACGGTTCCTATATGCAACCACTTCAGCCAGATCAGTGGAGACAGCTGATGACGGCACTGAGCTTTGGACAGCAGCAGCAACCAACAAACGGACAGCAGAATATTCCGTACAGCGCACCCGCTCCGGTACCCGCCGTACCCGCCCCATCGCAGCAATACCCGCAGACCAGCAACTCAGAAGCAGATTCTACATGGACGGCTCACCATTGCGGCTGCGGGGATGGTTGTCAGTGTATTGGCTGTGCCACACACCCGTATAACACAGCAACGCAAAATTACGTTCGATCTGCCTGGAACAGTATGGCGGAGGATTCGCCCAAGCGCCACAGACATTCCGATAGCGTCAGTACCCCCAGTATCAACGGCAGCTACGAGATGCCTACACCCTCGGGCCAATCGCCGATTGGCGGCTCGACACCTGTCATGGCCAAGATGGAAGAGACCGCCTCACCTTCAACGGCACACACGCCATCAGATGCCACCTCGACCCTCGGCGAAGAAATGACGTTGTCGGCAAATGACTTTTTCTTTGTTAGCTATCCGTTTGGCGACATTTGCGAGGGAGAGATGGCAAATTGTCCTTGTGGCGATGGTTGCCAGTGTATTGGCTGTGCCATACACGTCACTGTCCAACACGGCCCTTGAATCACGCAAACTCTTGAAAAAAAAAAAAAAAACCATAATTGAAGATCAAAGCCACAAGACCAGAGACGGTTTAATAACAAACGACGGTGCAAAGAACGACGATATACGAACTGATGGTACAGGGAACGGAAACGACGAGTCAAGAGACGATACAATATCGATCCAGGGCCGGAAAGACGATTGGATGGGGAAATTATATGAATAAAGAGGCTCTGCCGAGAACTGAAAAGTTCCTCGGACGTATTATAATTCTGCTTTTTGCTTATATAGATACCCGGCATGGTGGGAATAGTTCATAGAAGGCGGCCTTTAGAAGCACCTTGAGCGATGTGTGGCGGTCATCGCAGATGTTTACGCAAACGTTTTAACTCTCATCTCTCATGTTTATACAAACGAGATTACTTCTCATGAAACTTATTTGTATGATGTCTTTGTTCCCAGCGTGATGATGAATGTTTGTAGAGGTAATCGATTGACTGTCTATTTAGCAGGCAAAAGGATTAGACGTCGGAATTGCGGGGCGCACTGTGTCTAGTCTCTAGATCTCATGCCTGGACCTTACTGTAACTCCCACATCGTCTATTCATATCTTAGATCGCTGTTGGCTGAGATTCGTTGTCACAAGCCAAAAGGTTGACAGCCTTTCTTTCTTATTTTATTGTTTGAGGAACGCTACACGGGCATAATCAAAATGCCTCAACACTACAGAGAAGCCCAGAATTCAGCACGCGTCGGACATGATTCTCACGCACGCTCATCTCATCAAGAAGGCAGCTCGCGACGCCGTCGTGACGACAGATCCCTATCGCCAGACCGAAGCGGGCGCAGATACCCAGAGGATCGCAAGAGAAGAGCGTCACCGTCTGGACGAAGAGAAAGGGAGTCTAAAAGGCAGCGCTCATCCGAGAGGCATCGCCATCATCACCAGCATGGCTCATCGTCGAGTCGCGTCGAGAAGCGCGTGGCTGCGGAATTGCCCTATGGGGCGAGGCACCTTTCAAAGGATGATTTGAAAGGGTTTGAGCCGCTGTTTGCCGAGTATTTGGATTTGCAGAAACAGAAGAATATTGAAGAGATGGATGAGCGGGAGGTCAGGGGGCGGTGGAAGAGCTTTGTGGGTAAATGGAATCGGGGCGAGCTGGCGGAAGGATGGTATGATCCTGAGATGTTTCAGCGTATACTTGAGCGTGGTCCGCCGCCGCAGAGGGAGCCGCAACAGCAACAGCAACAGCAACAGCAGCAGCATCGTCGACAACAATCAGATTCATCTGATGAAGAGCCGCCTGAAGCAAGGTATCTGGATCGCAATGGTAGCGAGGATGAGAACGAGGATGAGGATATGGACTATGGCCCTGTGCTTCCCGGAGCAGCGCCCGGTGATCGTCGAGCCGGCGCCACAATCCCAAACAAGCAGGATCTCACTCTCCGCGACGAACTTGCCGAGGAATCTCGCGAGGCCGACCGGGAAGACCTCCGCACCGCGCGCAAAGCAGACCGCAAGCTCCAAAAGGAGCGGCTCGAAGAGTTGGTTCCCCGCGCCGAGGCGGGCACTCGCGAGCGCAAGCTGGAGAAGCGCCAGGAGGTCAACGACAAGATGCGGCAGTTCCGGGACAAGAGCCCTGGAGGGGAGGTGCGCGATAGCGAGCTGATGGGAGGAGGCGACAGCTTGGAGGAGTATAAGCAGGCGAAAGAGAAGGAGCAGAGACGCAAGTCGGAGAGGGAGATTCGGCGGGAGGAGATTGAGAGGGCCAAGAGGGAGGAGATTGAGGAGAAGAGGAGGGCGTGGCAGGAGAGGGAGGATAAGACGGTGAGTATGCTGAGGGAGTTGGCCAGACAGCGGTTTGGCTCTTGATGCGACTTGATGCTCTTTTATGGTAATTTGGTTGCGATGACTTGAGTTTTGGCATCGTATTTACCTCTCTTTTTTTTTGCATTTACTATCTCATCGAACTTGGATATGGCATCGCAAGGGATATAAAGACATTGATTAATTAACACGAGCCTCTGAATATGATTTCTTTATCGCGACTTTTTCTTTTTTTTACATCATCGATTGCCCCTATGTTGGCTTTGGAGTCTCGAGATGGAGTTTCACACTGTGAGGCCCACTAGTACTGCGAAAAAAATTGGAATGATGGGCTTGGATCTAGCAAATCTAAAGACTGATGAGCATCATTTTGCAAGCTGTGGCATTCTAAAAATTGATACTGGGTCATTTTGAATAGGTCATGCGAAGAGTTTCATGACTATTTGAAAAAAGAGGAAACATTTCCGATTCCTGGCATTACAGCGACAGACTTTGGCTGTTTCTGAGAGTTTCACCCAAACTTGCTCTCAAGGTCTTATAATTCCCGGCCAGCACAAAGCTTTCCAATCCAAATCACAACATGGAAGAGGACGACAACTATGGCACCGGTGGCCTGATGGAAGATCCCGAAGACTACTACCCCTCAACCCCTCCTCCCACGCAGCAAATCTTCACCCTGGGAAGCGGCAAGCAGGTTGTCCTGAACCTGGTCGGCCACAGCCCTACAGAGGCTCACCACTTATGGAACGGCGCAAAGATCATCGCAGACTACTTTGAAGAGGGCCCCTCGCGGGTACGGAACAAGACGGTGCTGGAGCTCGGGGCTGCGTCGGGGCTGCCTTCGCTTGTGGCGGGCATCTACGGCGCCAAGAAGGTTGTCATGACGGATTTCCCTGATCCGGATATTGTCATGAACATGCAGAAGAATATCGATGCGTGTGATGAGACTACCGAGCCGAGGGGCCATATTGCAAAGACTGTTGATGCGGTTGGCTTTGTCTGGGGCGGAGATGCCGTGCCTCTCATTGCTCGTCTTGAAGGCGATTCAAATCAAGAGGAAGCGCGGTTTGACGTTTTGATTCTCGCTGATTTGCTTTTCCGGCACTCGGAGCATGGCGCTCTGGTCAAGACTATCAGGGAGACGATGAGGTCCTCGCGGGACAGCGCGGCATATGTCTTTTTCACTTCTTACAGGCCTTGGAAGAAGGATTTGGACATGGGCTTTTTCGACGTGGCGCGGGAGGCGGGCTTTGAGGTGGAGCAGGTGCTGGAGAAGAAGCTGGAGAAGCCGCTGTTTGAGAATGACCCGGGCGATTTGGATGTGCAGAAGACGGTCAAGGGGTTTATTGTGCGGTGGCCGGAGAGTGTATGATGGGGGCTGATGAAGAAGACTTGCATTTTATATATTGGAGGGGGTTTTAAAATAGCGAACTTGGGACTTTGCTTGTTGAAAATTGAATGGTATTTGGGGGGGGGATTTAGAGTCTGTTTTGAAGTGTTCTTTGTTCTTCTTTGATATCAACTTGGTGAGAACTGTTTATATGGTTGTTTGGAGGTTGAGCTATACCTGGCTAGGAGTGAAACCGCATGCAAGGAAATAATTGATTAGGGAAATAGAGTTGAAGAAAGCTCTGCCTTGTTAGTGGGTAATTCATTATTTGTGATCAGTAATGCTCATGACAACAGCTTCGTTGATTTGCCTATAATACTATTCAGTACGACAACGTTGGCGCCGCTATAAACACGGGGGCGCTTAAGCAAATCCTACCCGACGCTATAACTTGAGCCTTGGGATCCTTCACGAGCCTAAACCCCGTTAAGCCCATCTCTTCTCCGCAAAGCCTTCAGCAGGGAACCAAGTTCGGGAAAGCTACATGTAGTAAGGCAGCAGATGAAGGAATTGGGAGAATGATGTGACCAATCAGGCTGCCTTTTGTGACTGGCGTGGTTGGTCAGGATGCCAGTCCTCGCATGTGAATGAAGACGCGCAACTATTCCTGCTCTTCGTGACTGTACCTTTCTTTTTCACAAACAGATACTGAAAATTTCATTGCCTGCTTCTTCAACTTGTGGGATTCCTATGAAATGGCCAAAGAGCGCACAATCCTCATCACCGGCTGCTCTGCCCACGGCCTCGGCGCCGTCCTCGCCCTCACCCTCGCCAGGCAAGGCCACCACGTCTTTGCGACGGCGCGCGATACGTCCAAGATCCCCTCTGAGCTGAGCAGCCTGGCCAACGTTTCGGTGCTTCGCCTTGATGTTTCATCTGCAGAGTCCGTGGCGGAGGCTTCGAAGGTGGTTGAAGATGCCGGCCGCGGTCTCGATGTGTTGGTGAATAATGCGGGATTCGGATATACGATGCCGATCCTAGACATTGATATTGACAAGGCGCAGGATTTGTATAATGCAAATGTCTGGGGGACGGTGAGGACTGTGCAGGCGTTTGCGGGACTGTTGGTTAAGAGTAAGGGCCGGGTTGTGAATGTGAGCTCTGTAGGGGCAGTTGTCAATACGCCCTGGATCGGTAAGCTTCTTCTTGTTTTCATATCCTCTGTCACTTTATACCTGGAATATCATTTTGGAAATGGAGGAGGTCACTAAATTCGGACTTTGGCAGGAACATATGCCTCTTCCAAAGCCGCCGTCAACGCCATCTCCGAAACCCTCCGGCTGGAGCTCTCTCCATTCGGCGTGAGTGTCGTGACCATCATGCTGGGCACCGTCGCTACGCCTTTCCATGCTAATGAGCCAACTCCCGAACTTCCTGCTACCTCGTACTACTCCGCCATTGTCGACACCATCACCAAGTGGGCCAAGGGCCAGACGGGCCCTAAAGGCGGACCAGTGCAGGATGTTGTCGACTCCATGATCCCAGACATTGTAGCAGAAGGTCGTAATGGCGTGGTTTGGAGAGGGGCAAACAGTACTGCTGTCTGGTTTGGATCGCGATGGCTGCCGGGGAGGATGCTGGTGAGTTGAACTTTTCACTTTCTAATTGAATGCCAGTAGAAGCTAACATCATTCTCTTAGGATGGGGCAATGTCTATGGGGCAAGGACTAGCTGAGCTGACACAGAATTTTGCTAAATCTTGAAGCAGAGATGAAGACATATGATACAAGGGAAGTAAGGAGAGTGTAGTGTTGATATCTATCTAAATATCCAGGGACGGGCCATGTACAATTTCTACCGCTCATGTTAGAGGAGTTCTATGATGCTATTCATTAATCGTACAATTTACTATAGCCGCTATGGCAACCTGCTCACACTTTAGTGTTTCTTAATACATGTCTTCATCCTCAAGCCGGAAGCTTGAACGCTCCCGTGACACGATGTGTAAACACGCCCTTCGGATCAACCCTTTCACGGACTTTCTTTAACCTCTCTATACTCTCTTTCCCATAACTAGCAATCGGATCCTGCCACGGCGCTGCGTAGTTTACATACACAAACGGATCATACTCACCAAGCTCTTTTGCTCTTGTTTCAATGTCCACAAGCATCTTGCGTGCTGTCTTCTCAACCTTGGCGTCATCTGCCTCGTCCGTCCACATGGCCGTTAAGAGAGTGATAACTAGGGGCTTGTTCCTATCCGAGAGGCCCAGGCTGTTGGTTGTGTCTGCTTTCTTGTAGAATATTGTAGGTAGAGGCTCGAGAGAGATGGACCATACAATGTTGGCGACATCTTCAACGATGGAGATGCTCTTCTTCCAGCAAGAGAAGACGGTTTTCAGCACGTCCAAATTGGGGCCGTGGGTGGTTTGAAGACTGAATTGGCTGTTGGTTATGACATGTCAGCAAATCGAACTTGGCTTACACAGAGCTTTTGATACACAGGGACTGAGGAGAATCAAATGCTAATACTTACCGTAGGCCATATGGAGAGTAGACCGCCTGCTCCCTAGAAATCTCCCCCATGCCAGCCAGCCGCATCGTGCTCATCACATTGGGAATTTGAAGCAACGGCTCGAAAACAGGCAAGCTCTCCGCGGGCTTGGTATACTCGACGCTATTGACAATGCCGGCGCCTCGTCCCGCCCCAAAGCCAAAACTGGTGATGAGGCTGGCGTATTCGTCATAGTCTTCAGCTGAAGCAAAATCCTGAAATGCCTTGAGGTTGTCGTCGATAGTGTCGAGATTGTGGAAGAGAGACCCGCCCCAGATTTGGCCCTGCTCGAAAGCAGCAAAGTCGAAGCGTGTTACCACGCCAAAGTTGTTAGTTCCGCCTCTCAACGCAACAAGAAGGTCTTGGTTCTCCTTGTCGTTGGCATTCACGATGGATCCATCCGCCAACACCACCTGGAAGTTGGTGACGGTGTCGCAGGTCCAGCCAAACCGGGGCGAAAAGTACGAGATGCCTCCTCCGAGAGTCAAGCCGCCGACGCCTACCGGGGCGGACCGGCAGCCGGCGACGGAAAGGCCGATTGCGTCTAGCTCATCGTAGACTTGCCCCCATTTTGCGCCGGGGCCGATCGATACCGTCTTCCGATCCTCGCTCACTTGGATGGAGTTGAGGCAGCTCAGGTCGATGGTTACGCCGTCATCTACATTTGCGGACCCGGCATCGACAGCATGGCCGCCGGATCGAATAGCGAGCCGGATTGGGTTGCCATCCTGGTCTTCAGCACTGGATAGAAGGCGAACTGTCTCAGCAACATCTTCCGAACTTTTGGGGGAGATGACGACTATGGGTCGGAGCTGAGACTGTTGCTGCGCAAAGTACGAAGCATTGGAAGAGGCATAGCCGTCGGACCCTGGATGAAAGACCTTTTCGGGCCCGAGCGTTGACAGCAGCGTTGAAAGCAACGTTTGAATCTGGCGATTGTATTCATGCGTTAGGTGTCTGGTTGCAGCGGAGGGTGGAGAAGGGGGGGACATGGCTGCTATAATGCGCCCACTTACATGATGAGACTCTGCCATGTTAAGACTTGTTGGTTTACAAAAGGGCTTAAAGAAACAAAAGAAAATCTACCAAGTGGCGACTTGCAAATCGGGAATTAGTGGAAACTCCCTAGATTCTCAAAGATAGGCCGTCCAGCGAGGAGAGATGCGGGCCTGCTACAGTAATAAAGAGAGCCATTCTTGAAACAGGCTACCTCTCGGAGACTCGGATGTGGGGAGAAGATGGTATAATTATGTTGGGCATTCGATACATGCACAAACTGGCTAAGAACCTGGAACGATAAGACAATAGCCCATGTTAAGCGAGGTGACGGTGACACATGGGTCGAGGGATGTGGGAACAGTCTCAATTAAAAGGAACACTTTCCATGTCTCCGGGTGTCTCCCATCCGCGGAGTTTGTTGTCCGCATCGTGATTATGTGACCTGTTTATCCTCCACAAGGAAAAGCGCTCTGGGCATATATATCCATATAATGAGACAAAAAAAAAAAAGAGAGAGAGATCCCATAGCAGGCTATAACAAGTCCAAGAGTTGCGCGCATTTGTTGAGCATTTGCCCCTAGCAAATAGCGGCCCGATCCATCGTTCCATCTGTGATCCCCACAGTGGGAGAGCTGAAAACCACTGCGGAATAGTATCGCGCCAGTTTCCCGGAAAGAAATAGCAGTGAATTCGGAATGTTGGCACGAAACAGAAAAGTAATTGAAACCCGTAACTATTATAACTTTTTTTTTTTTTTTTTTTAGAAAAAGCAGGAAATAAGAAGAACAAAAAGAAAAAAGAAGCTTTTCCGTCCAGCTCCGAATCATCAGACGCGATGAAAAATCTAGTAATTGCTCTCGCTTGTTGCTGCTTTGCCATAGACAATCTCATCGAGAGGTACGGCGACGCCTTCAGTTGTTGCAACCATGGGTTCTCAAAACACAGGCTTTTGAAAGCATCTCAAATCTGAGGGCTCCTCGAAGACGATGACTCAAGTAGCACTTTTGCATATGCCTTGATCCGGACTCCCATTCAGCCCTTTTGCAAATCTCTCATGATGAGCTTCCACAATGTTTTATACTTTCTTAATCGGTTCGAATTGTCGTCATAGCAAGTTGAGTGTCTCATATTCGTGATTACAATCCGAGATTGCATGTCGTCCAAGGTTTTCACCATATTAGGCAAGTCAAGCCATTCGCCAGACATGATGGCCGCCATATCATTCCATTCATGCGGCTGCCCTGTGAGATGGTAAATTGTGTCTCGTACTTGGTCGAAATCTATATCTGCGATTGATTCGGTATCGAAGGACTCCCCCATCGCAGTTGGCTTTTTCCAATACTCTTCTTCATTCCGGATGGCCGGCTGCAGCAAATCAAGTAGTGCCTTGGCGCTTCGTTGACTTGGGCCATCCTATTCAATTCATAGAATACGGTTTGCCATTCGCGGCATTTCATAGGCGGTGCAGTCCCTAAATATTTCATGATGGGTGCGGCTAAAAGAGACTCTCCTCATCCACCTTACCCTCCCTGCTAGCTCTGGGTGTCATCTCAAAAGATGAGTTTGCGAATTCTTCTTCCGTCAGTCTGCCTTCTGTAGCGGTGATGAGTCCTTGCTGGTTGATATAGAGGCTGTGATCCTCTTTCATAGTGATGATACCGTCTGTAATGAGTGAATTCAAATATTGGCGTTGACGGTGTAGAAAAGTTCGTTTCTCAGCTGAATCCTTTGTATCTAACGGACTATTGTGAGTTGATGAGATAATTGGAGATTCTTTCGACAAGGGATGGATCATCCATGTCGTCTGGAAAGAAAGAAGAACACAAATAGAGGTAAAGTGAAAGAATAACGGATAAGGGGTTTTAATTTAGTAGAGAATAACTTCTGAGGGTAAAAGAAGAGTAGTTGAGAAGGCGAGCTTTGAGGAACATAATATCACTAAAGTGGGAGCTCGCAGGAGGTGTCAAGGAAATAAGAAGAGGCGGAGCAGTAGAAGAAAAAAAAGTAAACAAAAGGAGGAGAAAACGCACTGACGCTCGATTATTGAACGAGTGTAGGCTCATCAGCTTCGCTCAAGATAGAGTCTACCATGCCAGAGATACAAACAGCACCTCGCAATCTTGGCTGTCAATCAAGTCACTTTCGCAGAGTTACTAGCCACAACAGCTCAAAATGACCACACCGCCATCCAAATGGACTATCTCTTTGTAGTTGCATCCTCGTATGATGTGGATGTTATATCTCGCCTACATATATCACGAACTCAATCTATAGTGGCTTAACGTGTCAGTTCGACTCATTTCTTTCCAAATATATTACATTTCATCATCTCTACTGAACCACAATTGCACCGTTCCACTCCTTGACGGGAATCCTCCTTAGTAACTCCTGATTCGTGAAACACCTATCCAGGTCTACTTCCGGAATAATCAACTGCAGACTTCCAACCCTTTCCCACCGTGCTTCAAACGAATCAGACTCAACCCTCTGCAGCGTCAAGAATCTTGCCCTTCCATGCTCCGCGCGGGGTCTCTGAGCCGTAAAGATGAGCACACTGACAAGTTCACCGGTGTAGTGTTTCTGAGTCCACTCCTCCTCGGTGATGGAGATGGACATGCTGACAAACGCCAGCCTGCCGGCGATGCGATACCATTTCTTGTCCCACTCCTGTCTTTCGGCCTGGTATCGGCGCTTCTCGCCTGCTCGGCCCGCTAAGCGCCTCCATTCCCAGCTCCCCTTGATTTCGTGCCGGACCGAATATCTCAAAACGAGGGGCTTGCGTATCTCCAACAGCATGGGTACCTTTTCTTCTAACAAATCTGCCGAATAGAGATTCAGTAGTCGTAGGCATACCGGCTCGCAAGCGCATCTCAGATACAGATCTGCTGCCCACACCAAATGAACTTGAAGTGGCTCGGCTGTGATCAAATCTCCCATGAAGACGCTGTGCTCGTCTGACGGCGGTGCTCGCCACGATACGGTGCCCTGCCATCCTGCCCAAGTCCAGGACGGTAGATGCGTCCTGCGTTCGCATGGCTCTGCGATAAACATCTGGTGCTCATCGCCGCTGCGGTGATACCATGAGCAGACTGAGAGGGCGAATGTGATGTGAGCACCCGTGAGGTCAACCAGTATATCGTCTATCCACATTGGGATACCGAGGTATATGCGCAATCTCTTGTCTCTGAACATGCCGACGATGCCAAGAAAGGCCTTTAGAGAATCTCCGCCATGACTTAGCTTTCTTGCTGAAAAGGCTCGAATGTGATCGTCTAGGGCCCGCAGCTGTGTATTCATAGACCCTTCATCTTGGGCGGGAAAGCCGTACTCCAACCTGTGCTCATCGGTTTGTATAACATCTCTGTAATACTTTTCTGAAAATTCACCACCAGATGACTCGCTTTTGAAGATGCCACCCAGCATGTAGTCCTCCATATGCTGCCCCTGTGGCGTCGGAGGGGAGATTTCTCTCCTGCGCAAATCGGCGGCGTTAGGATTCTCAACAGGAGTGTGGTTTTTATGGACCAACTCCAAGGGTATCTGGAGAGACTCTTGCGCTGCCATACATCGACACTCCCAATAGGCTTGATTTTCAGTAAACACCAGGCGCCTGTTCGACAAGACCCCTTCTTGGTATGTCCACCCCCTTGTCCAATATTCAGAGGCTAGAATCTCTTGACGGGGATCTTGAAGCGCAGAAACTAGCAAACTGCCGTCCTCTAACAAAATCTTTGGCTGCTTCTTTCGAGGGGTCGATCGAACACCTGGAAGGCCATCGCTAGCTCCTGACCCAGACGCCGAAACAATGGTGAGCTCAGCATACTCGTATATCGTAGTCATTCGAGAGATGAGATAGTCTTTCTCTACCGGGTCGGATTGGTTGATACACAGTCGATCAACCCACAGGTATCGTAATCCTAACCGACGTGACACATCAACGGCGTCAAGGACAGTAGCCGGCCAATCCACCAAGTCCTCTTGTCGCTGGCCCCAGACATAACTAAGCGCGACGTATTCAACCCCCCAAGGCATCGAAACCACGGTCGGAGGGTCTTGTTCACAATCAATTACACGAAATCCCTTTGTGATTGTATCGCCCTTGGTTGGACGGCAGCACGAGCTCAAGTGCCGCTTTTGGCAGAAGGAGAACCAGTCTTGGACAATGGCAAAATCGATTTTGCCATTGAGTTGCCTTGCTTCCAGCAGCGGCGGCTTCTCTTCGTGGGCCGTGTCGGGCTGTAGGAGATAGATGGGCCCAACAGCCGGAATATCCTTGTCAAGCCAGTGTTCATCATGGCCCGACTGCGGTATTGACGGTATATCCGGCACAACGCTCATCCATACTGTATCCCGGGTGTGGTGCCAAGCATGGCTCATCTTCAGTCCTGATAGACCAAACATCCAGCTTTCGCTGCTGCAAAAGGCAAGAAGTTTATAATTCTCATGGCGTCTATTCGCTTGTATTCTCATAGACCAGAAGAAACGGCAAAGAGGGCATGTCGCATTTCTTGACAAGCGCTTTCCGAACGAGTGCGCAAAAAAGGCATCTCCGTAGAATAGAGGACCGCCAGTGCGGCTATGGAATAGTTTGGAGGGGCGCTTGACGATGCCGTTTCTGGCTCGTTTGAAGGCATCGGAGGCTTTGACGAAGCTGGTGTTGATGTCGAGAAGCTTGCAATCTTGGCAAAGCTCATTTGCATGTCGGCCATTGGCTTTGAGGCGCTTATTTCCGTTTCCTGGTTCGGGGCCTTTATCGTCTTCGCGCGGCCTTTTATAGTCCATATTGTATTCTCTCTTATAATTCTTTTCGTTGAATGCGCTGCAGAAAAAGGGAAAGAGGAAAAGTAGAAGTATACATCCAAGTCATGAAACAACTGGCGGATGTCCGCGCATAATATTCCAGCGCTTCTTGTACAGCCTCAGCTGAGATGCCATTGCGATAGTGGTGTGGGAGGCCCGCGACTCGAGAACGGCCTGTGAGGCTTACAAGGCGTTCTTGAGCATATTTGCAGGGGTGTTGGATCCAGGCAGCGGCCGCTATAAAGGCCATTTTGTTTCGCAAAGCGCTTAAAATAAACTCGCGGCAATTATTTTAATCATTCAGACAGATGCTTTGATTGAAGACAAGAGTTGTTGTTTCTTGCCATCTTCAAGTGGTGGAGCGAGATTGACATTTCCGCCTAGTCTTTGTCTTATCATGCATCGTGTATTCTGTATACAGCTTCAGACTCCAACCCAAAGCCCGGGAGAATGCCTTAGTCAACTAGAAAGTAGTAGAGTAGTTGCATGTGACCATTGTTTTATTAGCATAATCATACCTCCTGATCGTGCAGTAACTGATAGAACAAACCCATCTTCACCAGATTGTCGACACCTAACTATTTAATCTCGGTCTCAGGAAATGGCTTTAATCTATCCAGAGGACCCTGACCTCCCGATCTATCTAGCGGCCCTTTATCCATCTAGATCTACCTAGCCGGCCCTGATTAATCTAATTTACTTTTGAGTCTATACGAATAAGCAGCTTCTTTTTCTTCTCCTGGAAATGCCGTCCCTCTCCACGCTGCTACATAAACGCCCCAAAAGCCGGTGATTGGCGCGAGTGCTGCCGACGGATAAAGTTGTCCATCGTGGAACAACTGCCTCGCCAATCCTATCCGCTCCAATGACGACATTTGCAGCGGAGCAATTCTATGGAGAAATCCATCGTGCGGAAACATGGCGCCGCGGGGCATTGATCTTTGGTGGGGGATTTTTCTGGACATATATTCGGCCTGGGTAAAATGGAACGCTGCCTAATCTCGACTTATATGCATTTGATGTATTTTAACCTCTCATAAACCTTTTCTCTTGGTTGTTCTACTCTTTAATAGACAAGCATAGTATTTTATTGTAATCACCACCATGGCTCGACCATATGAAGGCAAACTCGCAATCGTTACTGGTGCCTCACGAGGTTCGTATTTAGCCGCCACTAACATGGACTCATCGGACACAATCTGCTAACACGCAAGAAACAAAGGCATTGGAGCTGGAGTAGCCAAGCGGCTCGCAGCCAAAGGCAGCAACGTTCTCGTTACTTTTACTTCAGAATCATCCAAAGATCTGGCACAGGAGATTGTCCAAGAACTCAAAACAAAGCACAATGTCCACAGCCAGTCTATCCAGACGGATCTCACCCAAGCAACCAACGCAGCAACCGTCATTCTCGAGGCCGCGAAAAGCCTCTTCCACAGCTACAACCCCCAGGGGAAATTCCAAGTCGACATCCTCATCAACAATGCCGGCGTCTCGTCAAACCAGCACATGAACGACCCCAAAAAGGGCGCCATTACCGAAGCCGAGTTCACGCGAGTCTACGCCGTCAACGTGCTGGCACCGCTGCTCCTAACGCAGACCGTGGCGCCATATCTGCCTACAGACCGCTCAGGCCGCATCGTCAACGTCTCCAGCGTCTCATCCTCTATTGGCTACATCGGCCAATCTGTCTACGCGGGCAGCAAAGGCGCCCTCGAAGTCATGACCCGGACATGGGCCCGCGAACTCTCGGAGCGAGCAACCGTCAACTCAGTCAACCCTGGACCTGTTTGGGGCGACATGTACGCTGAAGCAGGCCCGGCATTCTGGTCTACGAACCAGCCATTCGTGGATGTGGCTCCGCTGACGGCCTACAATGGCGAGGCCAACGTGCTGGAGCAAGTGGGACAAGATGCCGACAAGTTTGACAAGCTCGTGCGAGGAGGTATGGGTGGACGACGGCCCGGTTTTGTTGATGAGATTGCTGGGACGATTGACATGTTGTGCACGGAGGAGAGTGGATGGACGACGGGGAGCGTGGTTTGCGCAAACGGGGGAATGAGGATGAACCTGGCATAGATTAAACATCAAATCAAATGATGCTGATGCTGGTTTATTTACTTGTGGTGTATAATAGATAATGGAATCAAGCTGCTACTTCGTTTAGACCCGAATGATATTTTACCGCGGGCATTCATTGCTGTTTACAAACTCTGATGGAGGCTGCAATGAGATTAGCCTTTCTGCATAGTTTGAGCAGCATGCAGGAATCACTGTACTTAAAACCTCATTACGGATCGCGAATATTGTAGCCATCAAGCTAGCTTTTGGAGTACATAGGCTGAAAACAAATGTTTGAAAGCTATAGATAGTACCATAGCAATGCTCCTTACTTCGTCTACGTATCTCTCGCCAAGCTCCCTTGGACTCGATGCATTCAAGATTATTCTGACCACCAGATTCATATCAGGTCCTCTCAAAAATGGCAAAGGAGAGCACGTCAGTTGTGATTGCTTTTATTACTACTAGTAGCTAAAAATTTCTGGGTATGTACTCAATTTCCTGCAGCGAAGATACAATTTTTTTCATTTCCCTCCCCTCAGCTCCCAAAATCTTGGTAGATCAATAGTCCATACATGTAATCCCACATTCTCTGCTCACCGATGAGCCGAGTAAACAACTTTCTGCCAACGTTACCTCTGAAGATGCCAAATCAAATCTTAAAATCCTGCTCGAATCCTTGTTCGGCACCGGAAATGGCAGTGAAGACCTCTCTGCCCAAAGCCACGAGTGCAGAAGCAGCGCCTTCATTTTGAACTTCTCTTAGGCATTCGGCGGCGTACATTGCTGCGTGAACCACGCAGTCATGCTGAATTGCAGACTTCCGATCGATTGTTGCTTTTTTACCTCGAATGTTGACAAAGTAGCCCATATCGCGAAGAATATCCAGGGAATTGGCGAGTAGTTTTTGAGGGTTCAAGGACGCAGTTTGGATGCTCCAAATGTTGATATCCCAGCAGTCAAATCGGGGAAGACGCTCATAATACGCCTTGGGATACGTCTCTCGCATTTCTTCTAAAAGCTTCTTGGCTCTGGCCCTCTTTGCAGCCGAAAAGCTCCAATTGTTCAAATTCTTTATACCATTCTCGGACAGGAACGAGTTGATTTCCTTGCGAAGTCGAGCGCGCTTGACGATGGTGGCCTTGGGAACTTTTGCTTCTGCGCGGCAGAGGTCGCAATCGCACTTGAAGCCATAATGATTCTCTACAACCTCCTGCCGCTTGTCAAAGGGCTTGTCTTGGGGAACATATTGCATGAGGATTTCTCCTCCGACTGGAATCTCTCGCAGGGCGCGGACAATCATCATGTCGCCAATGAAAGCGCGAGTCGCATTAGGGAGACACGAATGATTCGCGTACGAAGCCTGCAGCCAAATGCCCGTGCTGTCGTTGAAGCCTAAATTCCTCGCCTTGGGCTGCTTCTTGTCCCTGGATTTGACTCTGGGGCAGCCAAAGCCATTGAGCTCTGCAATAGATTGCACTCGGAACGTGTCCACGGCAACTCTTCCATCGACCACCTTGAGTTCCTTTTCGTTGCCAAACTTGCCTCCATCGAAAAGGTCAATATACTTATTTGCAAGTGTTGGGTTCCAAATCATCTTATCAACAGTCCCTTGAAGACGTAGGGAATCAGTTCCGATAGAAATTCGATTGGTGTTGATGTTGAAAAGAACCGAAATGTCCTCGCCGTCATCATGTGCTACGTAGAAAGCTTTCTCTACAAAAACGACGTCACCTGGCTTCAACGTCTCCGTAGCAAAGAGTCCGCGACCACGGCTCCCTGCTTGAGCAACTTTGACGCGTCTGAGAAATGAGGCGTGGTCGAGTAAATAATGCTGCTTGGTAACAGACCTAGCCATCAGAGAGAAATCAAAATTTCCATTCTCCTGTTCCGAGATACGCTTCAGCGTCCGAGAAAGTTCATTTCGAGATTCTCTGTGGCTCCCATCGAGTTCAAGTGCTTGGCCAAAGAGTTGTTTTGCTTGGGCAAAGTCTTGCATCTCATAGGCGGCTTTGCCTGCTCGATAAAGGGCTTTGATATTCAGACTTTTGGCAGCTTCCGATATATCTTCAGCCGAGTTCATAGAAGCCATTGCGTCTTTGATGGCCAGCTCGTAGCGACCAAGGCGCAAGTTTGCCGCAGCACGATTCCGGCACAGATCTCGCCGAAGATCACCGTCATCTTCATCCAAGCCACAAGCGTCCAGGGCATCGGAATAGGTTTCAACCGCCTCCTGGAAATCGCCTCCCATGAACATAAGATTGGCTTCCTCCTTCAGGCGAATTGCTGACTGGCCTATCTGCTTTATGCGGGCGTCGAACCGGCGAGGAATGATGCTATTGCCGGGCTTGAGCAGCACAAAGTCGGTGGGATGATCGACTCGTACAATGACGCCACCATCAGCAGAACATTTGTAGTATGGCTCTTTGATCGCCACTACAGCGCCTTGAGGAAGGACTGCGTCGGGCTCAGTAGTCGGAAGCAGGTTATAGATGGCAAGGCGATTTACTTCTCCGAGCTCATCCTCGACCGCGTTCTGGATGGAGGCCAGATAGTGTGGGTTACAAAACGCTCTGACGATGAGAACACGGCCGCGATGCTGCGTTTCAAGCGTAAGATCGCGAAAGTGTATCGGTACGAGGCTGGAGAGAGGCAAAGTACAGGGCGGGTACGCTGCGCCTATGAAGCAACTGCGAAAGTTGTGTCGCTCATCAGGCAGCATCAAGCTACGCATGCCATCTTCCAATGCCTAAAAAAGATCAATATATGCATATTTTTTCCAACAAAAGGGTAGCCTGAAGGGGCGCCATACCAACATAAAAAACTCTTGCTGAAGAACACTCCGGGAGCGCTTCATTGAAGCGGGAGGCTTCTGTCCTTTGTAGGCCTGAGCTCTTTTGAGCTGTGACTTTTGTTGCTCTAAATGAGCAAAGAATTTTTCCATGTCCCCACCGTTTGTTTCCATGGCAAAGTCAGACGCCGAGAGATGTTGGCGGTTATCAAAGACACAAAGAGCGTAGGAATATAATGAGTTTGCGAGTAATCTGATGATCAATTTGTGTTGGTTTGCTCGGATGGAATAAGAGGATTGAGCACAATAATATACGATGCATAAGAGTTTTTTTCCACTGACGAAGTGAATGGATAGGGACGAGCTTGAGAATTTTTGCTGAGGGAAAAGCGAGGCTGCATGTCGCGGGTTCGTTTGTGTAACTGCAGGTTGTAGGCCTCCCTCATGTGCCTGATGCTTATTGGCTTGATGCACTCCATGTGACTTGACCGACCACCTGGCATTCACTCATTCGCGGGCGCAGAAAAGTAGTAACCCTTGGGTTGGCACCTAAAGTTGTCTAACTTAATTCTGCTCTTTACAGTTGTTGGTAGCTGATATTGCAAAGCTGCTCTGTGTCCCCTGACGCCTTTCTGGATGCTAGACAAAGAGATGCTGCTTTGCCACTGCTCAACATTGCTGCATCTAAAGACTTGTTTTTCATTTGACTTTTTGAAAAGAGTGATGTAGGAGCAGGAAATGGAGAAAATAGATAGAAAATTGTGATCCAACGCACCACTTCTATTACCCAGCGGCTCAATCGTGGCTGCTGTCGCGGATTTCCAGTATTTACTCTTCTTCTACTGTTTCGACTCGTAGCTCAAAACACAAAGAAGCACAGATAGTCGTTCAAGTTTGCTATTTATAGTAACTGCTATTCATTACCTCTTTTACAGATACTCAAAGACACTTTTACGTATTGTTTAGCTCGTTGTTCTTTGTATATTATTGGGTTCATTGTATTGATATCACTCGCCGACAAACAAACAGACGGACTACGTCATGTGCATTTGGCCTTACTTGGAAGCATTGGACTATTTAATTCAATACTTTCTCCCCTTTCTTGAAACATAAACTCCATGACTTTTCTCTCCTCTCGGTATATCATAACTACATAAAACCACAAACCATCCTCCTAGTCTCCATGGAACAAGCCCAAGCCGCGAGAGCCGCCCAAGAGGCGCGCGATCGTCTTGAGAACCCAGGTCAAAGGCAAACGAATCAAGCTACAGGCATCGAAAACCCCAATTCTAAGCCTGTTTTGAAGCGGAAGCGAGAATCCGAACTCGCTGATGAACACGCCCTTGCTGAAAGCCCAGTCGCCTTTTGGGCGAGAGAAGGGTTCTGGCCTCCCAGATACAAGAGGCGTGGTAGACAACATATACTGGCACGAAAGTGCCCGACAGAACCGTTGAGCGATGACATGGAAGGGATGGAAAATGCACAAGACTCGACGGGAGTACAAGACTCGCAAGACGCAGGAAATGCAGTGAGTGCAGGGAACGCAGAAGCTCCGGGAAATGAAGAAGGCTTGGAAGATGCGGAAGATGTGGAATATGAGGAAGATGAGGAAGATGTAGAGAGCGATGGCTGGGCACATGAGGAAAAGATTACCCTCTATAAGGATCTTGAATGGGATCTTGATAAAGAACGCAGTTTTATCTGCGATTCAATCCTAGGCGCCGACCCGAAGATCACGGAACTCTGTCAAAAGTGGCTTGAGGAATCCCAGGAACTTCCCGATGGACTCGAACCTGGCGTTGACTTTTTCGAGTCTCTCGAACAAGACAAGACTGAGCTCGAGGCCGCCAAACTGTTCAGCTCGCACATGATGCCCTACGACGGGGTCCAAATTCTGAGCACAAGCTTTTACAGAGGCTGGAACAACTCGGTTCCCTTGGCTGAAATGCGGCCGCAGCCTGATTTGACTGTCGGATTTGCCCTTTGCGAGTTTACCCAGGACCAGCTCAAGCGACTACTTCCGTTTATTGGTGGAGATGCAATCAATTATCAATCCTTCTTCATGGCGACAGACAAGATATGCTTCCCATTTCTGACGTACGAAATGAACGACATCTCTCTCGATAACGCGGACCTTTTGAATGCTCACAACATGACTCTTGCCGTGCGCGGCGTCGTCGAGCTATTCCGTCTCGTGAACCGCCAGCACGAACTTCACCGGCAGATTCTTGCCTTTTCTCTCTCTCACGACTGCACATCGGTGCGGATATACGGCCATTATGCGGAAATTAAAGGAAAATTAACCACGTACTACCACCATCCGATACACAGCTATCGATTTGAAAATGAGGAGGAAGAGGGGAAATGGGCGGCACACCGGTTTGTGAAGAATGTTTATGAGAAATGGGTGCCTGATCACTACGAGAGGATTTGCTCGGCTATCAATCAGCTGCCGCTGTTGGGATCTGATCCTGAGTCGATTTTCAATCACAAGTGGGATCCTATGTCGCAGTTACCTGATGTATTGGCCCATCTTGAGATGGAGTAGTATACACGTCGCTAGAATTATGCATCTGTGTCTTTTTACAGTTTTAGAGACATGATTCATACACAGGCGAATGGGTAGCTATATATGTATATGTGTGCACAGAGTATCTGAGTTTTTTGTTGAGTTATGGTAGTTGGCAATTCAATATTCAAGTTTTCATTAAATTCATCTATTAATACCAGTCTCTACTAACCTACAAAGTAGCCGCAAAATGGTTTACTACTAGTAGTACAAAGAGTTTCCCATAGCCCTATAAGAGCCAGTCGCGGGGTTTAAGCGTCAACTTCCATGATGCTTCTATGATACCCATCTGCATTTCTTATAGTTTTATTTTGTTAATGACCCCAGAAGCGAGCTTTCGATCGGTTGGTGCTGGCGGTTTCCCCATTCGCAGTATAGAGTGGCGTGGAATCCTTGCAGAGATCAGTGTCTTATGCAGCTGCGCTTATTGCGCTTAAGATGGCGCTTAAAGCGGCGCTAAAATGATCTAGAGGTAGATACGTACAAGTATCAATACAGTACTAAAGTAGAAGCAATAGAAAGGGTAGATGTAGAAACAGCGGAAACAGTTGGAAGCTCTAAATAAGAATCTGGTTGAAGTTCTCAAAAAAGGCTTCAGTTGTTAGGGCCCCTGTGCGCCGTGGTGTCTGGGTGCTAAAACTCCTTTTGGCTGCTCCCCACTCCCTTGTCAACCTACCACCTAGGCCTACCTACCTTCATACATACCTGGGGCAACTTCAACATGCATGTGGTCGCGCGTCGCCCTTTGACACGCCATACGCAGCCAGTCCCATCATGTCGCATTCAGTGTTGATGCCCAAACTCATCTCCGCCTGTTCTCTCCCCGGCATATAAATTCGTCACTGCCCTCCATCGCGATGGCCATGGCTCTCACTCGAACGCAGAAACGCGCCATCGAGAGCCAGCAGCAGCCAGAGCCAAATAAGAGAAGTATGGCCAGCCTCTATCCTTCGCCTGATATCGCTAATCGATTCCAGGAAAGCAGTCCAACTCAGATACACCGAGCCCGAACGAGGCAGCGAGGACCTTGACGAAGAGTTCGCCCTCAGGGAATCTGGCCTCAGGGAATCCGCCCCTAGTTGACAAAGTGGACGAGGGCGATCCTATCGCGTACTGGGTTCGAGAACAGGTGTGGCCATACGAGTACATCAAGGATGATCCCGACAGGCAAAAAATCATCATGCACCGTATACTCTCAAGGAAGAAGTCCGTGGTCGGCCGGAAGCGGCCAGAGCCTGCCTCTATTAGCTCTGGTACAGAAAACCAAACCAATGCCTCGTACCGCAGCCGGGCATTCGTTCAGCTACTCCAACTGCACGGAAGCTTCATGGAGATGTCGAAACTAGGAATCGCTGATGAAAGTCGAGATCTCTGCACGACCTTGCTCGATCACGAGCAGAAGCTTCCCCGTGAATCGATTTTTGATGATGATATATTCCAGACAACATGCCAAAGAGTCGCCTCCAGAAACGAGGCGATAGTAGTGCGAGATATCTTGCCATTGATTGTACCCTCTGCCGAGATTTTTGCTTCACGCATACCCGAGCTGGAATGTTTAATCGAGAGTGTCAATGAAGTGTGGAGCAATTCTGAGCCGGTAACAACTAATCGCCCACAACCGGATTATTCTGTTGGATTCAAGCGCAAAGCCTTTACGGAGGAAGAGCTGGACAAAATAGCCCCCGTTATCGGCGACTTTATTGCTGGGGATCAGAGCATATTCATGGCTACATCCGAAATGTACTTTCCATTTCTCACATGTGAAGTCAAGTGTGGCGTTGAAGCTCTTGAATATGCAGATCGCCAAAACACTCACAGCATGACACTCGCTGTGCGCGCGATTGTCGAGCTCTTTCGTCTTGTGAAACGGGAGAGTGAGCTGCACCTCCAAATTTTGGCATTCTCCGTCTCGCACAACCATGAGACAGTACGGATCTATGGCCACTATCCTGTTATAGACAAGACCACGGCGAAAGTCGAATACTACCGGCATCCGATTCGAAAATATGACTTTACAGAGCTCAATGGCAGAGACAGATGGACTGCATATCGATTTACTAAAAATATCTATGATATATGGGTACCAATGCATCTGGAAAGAATCTGCTCCGCCATCGATCAGATAGAATTACCGGAGCTAAATAACCCTGGCGCTTTTGCAGAAACAGGCCTTACTCAGGAGCTTGAGAGCAATCAACTTTCGCTGTCAAACGTCGATGTTGCGTCGTCGGATGAGGTGGCCACAACGGATACCCCCATTTCTTCAACCAATGCCAAGAAGCAAAGAAGAGGCAGATAGTGACTGCATCTAGCTACTAGATCAACAACATCTTGCTACTAAGCCAACGATATCCAGCTACGATATCCCGTCACTAGATCAGTGATATCTAGCTACGATACTCAGCTACTAGATCAACGGCGTCTAGACCAACATCATGCAACTACCAGACCAACGGAATCTGGCTAGGATCAGTAGCGTCCGACAATTATATCAGATGTATCTAATGCTTGAATCGAAACGCATGCAGACTCGCCAAGCAGCCAAGGCCATCCGTGTTGACAACATGAAGGCGCGAGCGCTCTCTTTGGAATGCCCTTCTTAGTAGAATGGGATTATCCGGCACTTTTAGGTGCGCAGTCAGCGTTTCCACAGCTCCCCCTACGCAACATCATATTGGCTGCTTTGAAACTTGAACCCTCATGGCTCAGTAAGTGTAACATGCATGGATTCGGAGCTTTGCGCCAGGTGCTTCAGGACCGCACTCTTACTATACAACCACGAATATTCTACTAGACCTCTTGGCAATTTTCCAAGGCAACGTGCTAAAGCATAAAAATTGCGACTCAAGACACATTTTGAGCTCTCCAGCGAAATGTAGAGCAAAGAAAAGTACTGTTGGACCAATTCCAGAGACATACTGCGGAATTAGAGATGCGGAAGGATTGGGAGGGGCTGCACCACACACGCAGAGCATCTGCATTATTTTCTCCCCTCATGCAGCGAGCGAGTTTATGCCAGGCTGCAGTCTAACACGTGGATGTAACGCAAGAGATTCGTCTTTTTGCTGCTCTTTTAGGTAGGTAGGTAATAGTAGCCAAGTAAGACCTAAGTCGCACCTCTAAGAATGAGGGTCAATTCCATGACCAAGTTGCACGCAAGCTCTGGACGAGACGTCACAGCGCCTTGAGCTCTATATCCCCCCCCACTTACACCGTCACTCGTCCTGCTTCATCCTTTCCTGCTTGCTCTCTCATTCATCCGTCATTCACTCTAATAAATTCATTTTTGCAAGCATGTCTGGTTCTCTGATTGATTTCCGCTCCCTCGTCGACTCGTACGACTTTGCTCCCGACGGCCGAGAAAAGTTCAACACCTTGTTCGGCCTCCTGGACAAAGCCATTGGCAGCTCCGCCAGCCACACATCTGACGCCAATGAGGCCGTCGCCAATGGCATCGACGAGATAAGCAACCGCGACGAGCCAGAGGGCTATCTCTGGACATTATGGACGCTCTTGATTGAAATCTCAAAGCGCATCCCGTTGGACGACCCGCGGGTGCAGAGCTTGGTTGAAATTACCCAGAAGCTCAAGGTCAAGAAAAGCGCAACGGTGGAGGTCTGGGGAACGAAGTTTAGCCTGTGGACTGACATGCCGCTCTTTGGCGCCGTCATGAGAGAGGCGTGGAATGGTGAGTCCAATACCAATTCGTTCTTTTTCCTCATTTACTTTGACAAGAAGAAAAAAGACACGGTTGTTTGAATCAGAAATACTAACAATTTTAGGCACTCCTAATTACGACAACTCCCCCGAAGATGCCACCACAATCGCCCAATGGAAGTCGCTCAACTCATTCGCCGCCCGCCTCCTCGGCTCTTCCGTGGAGTCTTGGACGAATTTCGCCCTGTGGGAACTTCGCGACGGGCTGGAAGAGCCGCTGGAGTCTCAACAGGCCAAGGACACGCACTTGATAACCGCATCGGAATGGATCACCCACGCTGGCAAGGTGTTGTACGATGAAGGGCGCAAGGGAGTGCCGGTGGGCGAAGATGATGTACAGTCTCTCAGTACCGGTTCGCTGTTGAAAGGGGAAGCTTCGGGATTTAGTGAAGCGAGATGGGACTTCTGGAAGAAGAAGATTCAAGAGCTGAGCGTGGGAGCGGGTGCCGAGGCGAAGAAGAGGGCGGAAAAGGCCTTGGAGGTGATTAAGAGCCTCGAGGCTTGAAGCCATCTCAAACTTCAACAAAATATGTACCAAGCAAGAAATGGGGGTAAATTCTTCATTTCGCTTTCTAGATCTTACGCAGCCATAGCATGATAAATCTCCACTTTGCCTTGTTTCACACACAACGTGGCCTCCCAAATGAACCCAAAGACTCCTGTACGCCGAACCCATCTTGCGCCGCATCTCGCCCATCACGCATACATCATATCGCCATCCTCCTCTTCGTCGTCCTCCACAATTGGAATCTCCTTCCTCTTGCCCATCTCATCACGGCACATGGGACACGTCCCCTTGCTCCTCAGCCACGGACCAACGCATTCCAGATCAAAACGATGCTTTCCCTGGCACGGCAGCTCCACGACAAGACAATATTCGTCCTCCAAGTAGGGTATTTTGCAGATGGCGCAGTCATCCTCCTTGTCGAGCTTCTTCCGGTTCACTCGCTCCAGCATATCGACAAACTCCTGACTCGCGCCCTGCAGTCTCGTCGGCGGATCATGAATGTCGTCCTCTAGGGAGGCTATCAGCTGCTCTAGAAAATCGCGATTGCCCTCTGTAGGCGCAGTCGTCTGCAGCGTCTGGAGCTGGCTCTGCAGGAGACGGAAGAGCGCGGCTGTGTCGACGGGCGTCGGCGTGGCGTGCGGGTTGTGATGGGGGTTTTCGGTGCTGCCTGGCTCATCGAGCTGGTTGAGGAGGGAGAAGAAGGAGGCCATGTCGACGCGGCGGCCTTGGCGACGGGGCTCGGAGAGTTTTACATTGTGTTCGACTGCGGGTGAGCAAGGTTGTAAGCTTTTCTGCTGTGGTGATGCTGTCGTGGGAGATGATGTGTAAAATACATACGTTCGTACTGAGTGGCCATGATGGGCAGCGTTGCGGAGCAAGAGCGCCGAATGACGAAAAACAGCTATTCACAGACAATTCTGCCGAGTTCAATTGGTTCAAAAGATGCTCCCATCAAAGAGGCGGATGGGCTGTCCGCAGCATAAAGAGAAAACTGAACCAGCGCAGGCAGAGATGCTGTCGCAAGCCCGCAGCCATGGAGGGGCACAGCTTTTAGCGGTTGGAGGGGCATCAGACCCCTAGCAGCTGCGAACTACTTCACATGCTAGCAGTTCAGTGCCTTTATCCGCTGTAAATTGAATGCCTTGCCTATTCCAGGTACATAGTAATCTGGTCAGCACCGTAGCTGCTGCGGACTTGATCCCCACCTTTTCGCAGTCCATTCAGACGCAAATCACGTCACAAGAGATAGAACCAGATGCTCCTCCGTCTCACGCGGATAAAATACAAAGCAACGCGTTTGTAATAAACGCCGACCCGAATTTAAGTTCCCTCGGCTTGATGACGATTTTCCACCTGCATTGATTGCAATCACTGCACAAACCTCGGGCGTTTCGGGCCGCAACGTCGTGATTAACTCCATTCCATCACATCCAACCATCTGAGGTGGGACATAATCATATAACACCACTCCGCCTCCCACTTCTGTCGAGCTTCTATTTCTTCTTCTCATTTCCCCATCGAACTACTTTTTCAATCCAGTAGCTTTCGTCTTTCCCATCTCAGCTTGCCTTTATCCATCTGCTCTTATCAATTGCTGCTCCACCACCAGGCTCCTCACATCTCCAAAGCAAAAAAGCCAGCTTCAGCACCAATGGCCTCCAACTCCGCCGCCGTCTTTGGCTCGACCGGCCTCGTCGGCTCCCACATCCTGTCCAACCTCCTCGCCACCGGGCCCTTCAAGCCCGTCACCACCATCGCCCGCCGCGCGCCAAAGGCCGAGTCGCCCAGCCTCAACTCCATCGTCGACGCCGACTCCAACAAGTGGCCCGCCACGCTCCTCGGCCTCTCGCCCGCGCCGCACGTCACCTTCTCCGCCATCGGCACCACGCGCGCGGCCGCCGGCGGCATCGAGAACCAGTGGAAGATTGACCACGACCTCAACGTCGAGGTGGCCCGCGCCGCGAAGCAGGCCGGCGTCAAGACGTTTGTCTTCATCTCCAGCGTCGGCACCGACGGCCTGCTGGCGTCTACTTCGCCCTACAGCAAGATGAAGAAGGGCGTCGAGACGACCATCAAGGAACTCGAGTTTGACCACGGCATCATTGTGCGGCCGGGGCTCATCCTGGGCGAGCGCGAGCAGGGCCGCTTCTTGGAGGGTCTTGCTACCACTCTGGTTCGTGGCCTGGGGTTCATCGGGTTGAAGGACAGCGTTGCGCAAGATGCCGAGGTGATTGCGCGAGCGGCCATTCGGGCCACGCAGCTGGCCGATGAGGGCAAGGCTCCCAGCAAGTTCTGGGTGCTTGGTCAGAGCGACATTATCAAGCTTGGCCGGACGGAGTGGCAGGGCGAGGAGAAGAATTAGACGTCTTCAACTGCGGGGATGCATGTATCTCGCATTGGCGTACATGGAATTGATCAATACCCTCTCTGCTCTTTTTTTCTTCTCCTTTTTAAATTTTCTTTCATACTAATCAACTTTCTCTTTCAATACCCAAGCTCGTGGACCACAGGAGGGGGCCATTGCTTAGCTCAATTCTTAGGAATTGCCAAGCACCAGTGATGTTCGACCACGATCAAGAAGAGCAAAGAAAACAGAATGATGAATCAGACATGTTATAAGGGGGGGGAGCGCAGATTAGAAACATTTGCAAGCAAGTTGAAAAATCTCTTCTTTGGTGTAGCTAGTTCATGGCTGAAGTTGTTATATTGGTAAGCAAAACGCTGGCTTACACGTAGCTTTGAAATTCAAATGATACCTCTTTCCATCTTTTAAAAAGCTGTCAACCATATTAAATCCATCCCCAGTGGAGATAAAACAACAAAGCAGTAAACAATAAAAGGGGAAAGGCCATCCAACCTCCATCAACAGCAAAACATCAAAAGATTCAGCCCTGCCGGCACAAAGTCCGCCGACCCGCACCCGGACTTGCCCCGCGACCGAACCCCGAGTGCACCGAGACGCCGCAAGGCCTATAACGACTAGTACCCAGCTACCCAGGTAGTGAAGGAAAGCCCAGTGTTGGAAACAGAGATTGAACAACGAAGCGTTCTTTAGTTTGGTTCTTTTGGCTTCTACAGCACCTGGTGCCCCGCCAATCCCCCGCCCGCACGATCTTTTTTAGTTGCTCCCGCGCGGCTGATAAGGCACGCAAAAAAAGAACTAAGGAGCTGGCCTATTTCATGCTAGGTTGCAATTTAACAGTCATACCGAGCTTCAACTTCACAACGGCGCTCTTTCTTTCTTTCTTTCTTTCTTTCTCTCCTTCTCTCTTCTCCTACTCTTTTTGTTTCTTCATTCAGCACATAGAGGGGAAACAGCAAAAAGTAATAATAATACCAGTCCAAATAAAACGACATCTCGGACTGTGCTCTTTCATCTTACAAAAAAAATTACCTCTCATAAACTCCAAACTCAACTCACTCAACCTCAACCTCAACCAACTCACCACAATGGCCTCTCGCCCTCAAATCATCGGCCCCGAAGCCGGCCCCGAAAAGCCCTACCCCTACAAAATGGAAGGCAAAGTCATTTCAGGCTTTGGCCGCGGTTCCAAAGAGGTACGCATACCTTCATAAAAATCACTCCTTCATTCATATATACACACATGATTTCTCACAACCTCCCCCCCAGCTCGGCATCCCAACCGCCAACCTCCCCGTCGACGACGCCCTCACCCCCCTGGATCGCAAACATCCCCTCCGGCGTCTACTTCGGCTACGCCTCCCTCGCCCTGCCCGCCTCCCACCCAGACAAGCCCCCTTCCTCCAGCGCGGCAGACGGCGCCTTTTCAGTCTTCCCCATGGTAATGTCCATCGGCTACAACCCCTTTTACAAAAACACCGTCCGCAGCGCAGAGGTGCACATCCTGCACAAGTTTGGCCACGACTTTTACGACGCCCACATGCGCCTGCTGATCCTGGGCTTCATCCGCGAGGAAAAGGACTACAAGAGCCTGGAGGCGCTGATTGAGGACATCAACTTTGATTGCGAGGTGGCCAAGAAGAGTCTGGCGAGGGAGGCGTGGGGGTGGGATAAGGGAGTTGGGGAGGATGCCGAGTGGTTTGTTAAGCCTTTATAGATTTTTGATGTGCTGAAGCACTTTTTACATGTTTTTTTCTTTTCTTTTAAAATACCATTTCTTGTTTCAAAAGCAAGAAAGAAATACGAGGTTACGGATTTATCAATGTGTGGTGAGAGACAAGGCTGGGATGGCACAACATAGACAAGTCAAGTCAAGAGTAAGAGAGAAAAGGCGCAGCAAAATGTCTTGGATGAGATAAAATATTCAATAAAAAAGCCATAAAGCATTGCAGCACTAGCCATGAGAAAGAAAGAAAAGACAATTCCCCCTCTTTGGCCAGTCGTCATCACACCTATATACTAGATATACGTATGTCCGAGTGGGTATGTTTGTGCATGCATAGTTTGAATGTGAGTGTGAGTTTTTTGTGTCTTGTTTTGTGTGCATGTTTGCGCACCTGTGGGTATCATCCAAGTTAATTCCCTCTGGTCATTAAGCTCATGTCATGTCAAACCGAAAAAAATAAGAAAAAAGCCAGACAAAAAATAGCGAGAGAGAGGAAGCACGCCACGAGACGTCTCGTGCTCTCCATAAGAATAGAAAGAATCAAAAAGCAATATCCTATTTCTAACCCAAAGTCCACCAGTTTTCTTCATAAAAAAAGGATCAGATATAATAGGCATCATAGCCTATCTGTCCATGTCCATTGTAAACGTTCATAACCAAAAAGGAAATGAAATGAAAAGCCAAACACCTTTCATGCATAAGTAACGTATAGTGTGTGCTGATTGAGAGTGCAGCCTAACGAGCTTCACACAGCGAGTTGATGAGGTTCCTGGTTAATATGATAACGAGGTAAAAACTGCAGAATCGTTAGCCACGCTGGTAATGTCAAATCTTGGGGGAATTGAGTTGAGAAATAAACTCACGTTGATGATAATCATCATGGGAATATCAAACACATCTCGCTTAATCGTCCAGCAATACGTGCAGTCGATTTTGCCATCCTTTTCAATCCTTGAAATGCCGTGCTCGCTGTCAATCATGGTAACGCGGCTGCTCAGGATACCCGTTCTGGGGTGTTTCTGGGGTCCCAGCATCTCCTTTGCTTCCAGCATCTCCTGCGTACGGTATTGAATCAGCCGACCACTACGCTGGACCTTGCCTCTGCTGTCTTCAAATGCCAGTTGAGCAAAATCGCGGTAGAACTCGACCAGACTATCATCGTCCAGCAACTCGCCCAGGAATACAGGCTGAGGGCGCGAGTTGTTATTCTGCTGCATCTGCTGATTCTGATTCTTGGCGGCAGGTGTCAGTGTGCCAGACGAGCCTAGGCTATCGCCATCATCGGTGCCATCTTCCGAAGATCGCGTATATATGTTGCGGTTGGGCGCCTTGCCAAGCAGGACATCCTTGGGCCATCCGGTCAAGGCCGCAAATTCCTTATTCACGGCCGCGACTTCGCCAGATCGCCGACATACAATGGTCGGGGCGCAGCAGTGCTGTAAAAAGTCGTCAAACTCAACAAGCGTCCGCTGGAAGCATTTTTCCATGAAGATGAGATCTTCCCGAGTCAAGTCTTTGGTGCACGAGATGAACGAGGGTCGAATCTCTCCCAAGGACTGAGCAATCTTCAGCAGCTTACCCAAGGGCAGCCGGTTGCGTATGACGGATATCATGTTATGGAATCCAGCAACATATGGGTAAGGTTCTTTGACGCTTGCATATATAGACGCAGAGTCCCGCTGTCTCTTGCCGAGAATAGACTGAAGCATCTTGTCTTGCTTCTGCTTGTGACGCTGAGGCCCAGGCAGATTAGGCAAGCCTGCGAATGCCGTTGGGTTGGGAGAGCCATCCATGATGGCCTGTGGGCTCGCCGTCGTGTCGGTACTTGGGCTGGCCAGGCTGTTTGGCCCAGCGGCGATGGCAAATGCGTGAGGCAGGCCATGCTGGAGATTGCCCTGGGTGTACATGTTGGATCCCACATCGAGGCCGCCATAATCACCGCCCATCATGGCAGCATCATACGACCCGTTGCCATTTCCAAACATGGCGGCGTAGTTTGCTTCCGTCTTGGGGGTATGTGACATGGAATTCTCCCGCGGTGGCGTTTCTGCACCGAGCGTCATTTTGTTCAGAATTCCAAATTCCCATCCAGCATATTGACTGCCAAAATTGAGGCCTTCGAGATCAAAATTATATAGTGCGGGGTTGCTGGGATCAAACAGCGCGTTGAAATCCATAGCAGGCGCTCCTGGGAGCATGCCACCCATGTGTGCCTGCGCTGCGGCAGAAGCACTATGAAAGGAGGGCGAGATGGGAGAGGCCTGAGGGTTGAGATGAATGTTTTCGGGAATGGCCACCTGAGGCTGGCTAACGTTTGGGTAGACAGAAAATGAGGGGGTTCTCTGCGGTAGAAAGCCATCATTCGAGGGCGGCGCAATCACGGGCTCAGAGTGGCCGTTGGTCTTTGTAGACAGGGGAGGGCTAAAGTTTGGCCCCAAGACAGGCCGGAGAGCCTCTGGAGGGGCATCGTGAAGGTACTTTGCCTTTTTCCTAACGCCATCCTGGCACGCATCGGCAAGGCCTCGCTTGATGCATCTCTTGCAGGGCCGTTCGTCTCCTGTGAAGGATAAAAGTCAGTGAAAGGGATGATTTCAATGGATATCGAATCCAAAAGAAGAAGGGAAAAGAGAGAAATGTCGAGAGATGTCAATGAAAAGTAGGGATAGCCAGTCGTCTGGTAAAAGAGGCAGCGCGAGAGAAGGGGTGTAAGCAGGAGGACTGCTTCTTCCTCTTTCTCCTTTTAATCATGGAAACAAAACGCAAAACGCACCGCAAGTTAAATGCGCCCTCTGGCAAGCAAAACACGCTCTCCTGGCCTTCTTCCGCCTGGGCCTCGAAGGGTCCTTGGGGTCGTACTTCTTCTTGTCGTGAGAGGAGCCATTGGCTCCCGCGGGATCGGCCATGCTTTCGTCGTCGTCCTTGAGAAAAGTCTCCGAGTCTTCTTCGTTCTCGGACACAGGGTCTGAGACGTCTGCTCCGTTGTCCTCCATGTCTTCGGGCATTATGGCTACGGGTCTTTTTATATATAATGACAAGCCCCCCTCTTGGCGCTTGCACAGCAGAAAGTGACTATTTGAGTCGGCGCACCTGCAGGCCAGTTGCTCTCGCAAATCAGGGCAGCGATCCCAATCCATCCAAACCTATGCGCTGATGAACCACACCAAGGAGCGCACGGCTTTGGTAGCACGGGCGAGCAGGGATCCGGATAGTGACACGGCCGTGTCTTTTTTTACGCAGAGAGGTGCAAATCAAACAAGCAAGAAGCGATCCACAGTGGCTTGAAGCTGGTCAGGGTCGCAATTGGGCAAGAGTCACCCTGCCTTGAAGTTATTGGCGCTCGCGCAACGAATGGAAGCAGAGCGGCGAGCAGGTCCCTGTCGCGGGAATCTGTGTGTGTAGGTATATGCGCTCGTCTGCGCAGTATCCTGTAAGACTGCAGTAGCTGGTAGCTATGCGCTGACCGGTCGCGGGAGGGAAGATCCGGGGCTGATGGCGTGGGAAGCCGGCAAGGGCCAGCGACGTTGGAGGAGAGCGGCCAGTTCGTATTCTCAGCGGCGTGGATACAGTCGACAAGGCCAATCGGCGTCGTCAAGGGCTCAGGCGCACAAGAGGCGTCGGTCGTGTGACCGGGCGGCAGGTTTCAATAGAGCTGCGGCGCCGGTGGCATGGAGGCCAGTGAATTGCACGCGGAAGCGCAGCCGGGCAGGATCTGTCTTGTCCTCTTCGGATGCTGGGGGGGTGTGTGATCGATCGGCCCAGGATTTCGCGGGGGCAGGAGGCGAGGGCCAGAGAGCAGAGGTGACGCCGCGTCCGAGGATAGAGACGGGCCAGACGCAAAGGGAGCGGCGGTTGGTTTGCTGCAGCCACTCGTCACCCGTCGATGATGGATCAAGGACACCGTCCGGCGGGTGGGCGATCGATGCGCAGGCCAGACGGCAGACGTGAGGATCGGGACCGAAGACCGGAAGCTGCAATCGAGGTCGAAAGGCAGAGTTGCAGGTCGCAGGTCGCAGGTGAGGTCGCGCAGCAACTGAGGCATGCGAGCAGCGCAGCGCAGCAGCCACGGGCTTGGCGGACGTTGGAGCAGCGACTCCGGCGGCGGCGGCAAAAACTTTTTGAGACGGGGCTCGGCGTGGAGACCCGACGAGCTCGAGCCGGGCTATGCGACCCCTTTCCGCGGCAGGGGAGAGCGAGGCAAGATGCGGCTGCTGCACGGCAGACCGGTGAGAGAAGAAGGGAAGAAGCAAGAAGCGAGAGCAGCAAAAAGGCGCAAGGGGTGGAGGAGTCAGAGGTTCCGTCAGCCAGATGCTGGCAACGGTGCCTTACCTAGTCGTCGACTTAAGCTCAGCCAGGGCGGCGATGCTCGTGGGATCGATTTCGTAATTGCCAGCGGCTCACTCTCTGCTCGCAACTGGGACGCAGCGCTGAAGGCTGGCTGGAGCCCGCTGGAGCCCGCTGGGTTGCCGCCCTGGGTGCTAATGGGCTGGACCGCTGGGATCCCCCGTACTGACGCAGCCATTGCGGGGTTTTCCCCCAAGCCTTGGCCCGAGCTAGGCCGGTGGCGGCGCTTCTGGGGGCTGGGGCTGGATTTGGATTTTGGGCAATCAGGGCGACGCTGACTGGCCACGGCCCAAAGGCGAGATCTGGGTACTTGTACGCGGCAACTCGCTGGCGCCCTATGGCAGCATCAAGTACTCAAGGTACTGCAAATCACGACGGGAGACGAACAAGACGCAAATACAAAGCAGAATTGATCTCATCAATGCCCTGGTTGCAGTCACGTCCTGCGGAGCCCTGGCTTGTGTTCTCGACAATAAACATGCAGCCACCGCGCCGTGTACCAATACTTCAAGGTTGTGCTCTAAGTGCATGCAGGCCTAGGACGAATGGGAGTCGAAGTGACTGCGTGTGTCGCGTGCGGCCGTCGAGAGGCAATCATGGGGTGCCAAGAGGCCAATTCCAATTCGAATCCATGTTTTCTAATCTCTGTTTCTCTTCTGCATCTTGACCATGTCCTTGTGCGACTCGTCTGTACCTCTGCACTCACCGATTGGATTCTTCAGTCTCCAGCAGCAGCCCCCAACAAGACAATCACCAGGCTCAATACAATAGAAAAACCAATTGCCCAGAGTCGTATTGCTACCTCTTAGTCCAAATCTAGCGCCAACCACCGCCGGCGTTCGGTAGTGGATGCGGCTAATTGAATCCAGGCCAAGCTAGGGGTGTGATTATTTGCAGGTTTTCTGCATGTGTCAATAGAGCAAGGCGTAGAAAAAACTCTGCCCAACAGAATGCAGGTGAAGATGGCGAGACAAGGGGGGTTTCTGGCGTTTGGTTGCTTGGAAATATTGGCTCTTACAAGAAGCAATACTACCTGCATGTACTTGGACACAAGCAACCACATGCACCTATGTGAAACGAATTCTCATAGACACAGAGAGGGACAAAAAAACAGACATCCACAACTCTACTGAGACGCCAAAAAAAAAATTATGACGAAAATTCTCGGGAACGTTCCTCCCCCAGTCGATCAGCGATAGCCGAGCTTCCGACTCTAGCCCGCCGAGGTCTCTGTATACACTAGTACGTAAAACACTGCCCTCTATTAAGGAGGCTGTAGAGACTGCGAGAGAAAGAAAGAAAGAAAGAAAGAAAAGAAAAAAACAATGGCATTATTTTCATGCATGCCGAGACATTATTTGCATTTCCATTATTAATTGTAAACGCTGTCAATACGAGTGCTCCAATCCTTACCAAAACACCGCTTGTGCCTGTCCAGTCCCACTCTCGAGCTCACTTACATCACTCAAGCTCACACAAACACAAGATCCCCTCCCGCAGGGCAGTCCATGCTCTTTTGACACGCCTGTCTCACACGGCCACCGCATGGCCGCTCTGGCTCCATCAAGAACAAGCTGCTGCCCTGTACCACACGCATCCACAAAGTTGCTGCTTGTAACACCAAACCCCTCACAAAAACAAACCTCACTGCATATGGCGGTCCCCTGCCCTGCGCAACTCACACGGAAACCCCAATGTCTCTATTGGTTCCTTACTTTCAGCTCGCATCCTGCCGTGCCTTGGGCTGTCAAATCAGGGCCCGGCGCGGGAAGCCAGTGGGCAAACACCGAACATGGTCGTAAAAAATGTACCGGTGAAGCAATTTCATACATGGACTCCCCTTGACTTGTTTCGTAGGCATCTCATCCTGGTATTTTTGTTTCCAAACTTGGACAGCTGAGTCGTAAACGATGTTGCTGTCCGGTGCTGTATGGCGCTTCTTCTAAAAGCAGGGATTTGCCAGCTTTCCAGCTCTGCGTCTCAGCCGCATCCATCGCAAAAACCGGTGACAGAGGTGCATATCTTGGCAAGCCTCGTCCGTCTCTGCATATGCTAGTTATACTAACTGCTGCTACATACCCCTCTCTCGTCTTCCAAATAGACATGTCGGCGTGATTCGAAAAGCGCCCAGTCTCCTGCGTCTGCTCTGCCTGCAGAGACGGCTTCCTGCAGACGCCCGTTGACTCGCATCCCTGCCTCAACAAGTTTTCGGTGTGATGCATGTTGTAAATCCTTGCATTTTTGGCTCTTCTTATTGCATGTAATGCCTCATCCTGGTATATACTTGGATTTTATTGTCTACCTCATTATAGTCGTATCCGTCATTCTGCTCATCCCATGCCATCTCCAGCCGAAGCCTGGTGTATTATCCGACAGTCTATAGTCCCGAAAAGGCATCTTCCATCATCTTGTCTCTTCTCTCTTGTCTCCTTTTATCCTTCTTTCTAGTCCTATGCGCCCAAAGAAATTTCCAAAAGATGAATCCCAATTTACCAGTATTACCCTCCAATAAGATTAGGGTGTAATCGTCTCGTACACCTCTCACACCTTTTTATCCAAATCCACCCTAAATAGCAAAAAAAAGCGGCATAAATGTTGTTTCCCCTCACGACCGTGCATATCGGCTCCTGCTCCTAATCTTCTTGCCGTATTTGAAAAAGACGTACGGGAACGGTATCATGGCCACGGTCAGGAACGCCAGCAGAGACGACGCCCACTGGTCGCCGAGCCTATGGTACATTTGTGCTCCGAAAAGAGGGAACACAGCTGCAGGTCTAAGAGTTAGCCCACGACGCTACAGCCTTGGATTTACATGGACATGGACATGGCCATGGGGGGGGGTGACAGCTCATCCAATCTTGGCTTACCTGCAAATGAACAGCGCACAAATGTGTTGGCCGCGAGGGCGCTGGCGGCGTACGCAGGATATGCGTCGACCTGAAGAGCCTGTTAGCATACACGTATACTTCCCAGATTGGAAAGAAAACAGTAAATATGGCGTATTCCATGCTGGAAAGACTTACCAAGAACGTAAAGATACCGGAAAAGACGAGCATGTTTCTGTAATCCACCCACAGTCAGCCACCAGAACACACGTGTCAACAGAAGCAAAACACAATACTGCTCCAAACAGGAAACGAAACAAAGAAGCTCTCCCGCCAAGGACGGCGTGAGGCAAGGGGGTGTTTTATAAAACAACAAAAATGCCACTATTCATACGCCGTGTCACCGTGGCTTTTCTTTTGGGAAATATAGAAAGACGCCACCACATGTTTATGTTACTCACCCTGCTCCAAATATGGCCGACCCAATAATGGGCGCGATCCAGTGCACAGAAGGATACGACGTCCAGGCAAACACAAAGATGCCAATCGACACCAGAAAGGACCCCAGGATGGCCGGCGGCAGCCGAAACTCGGGCTCGCTGCTGCCCGGCACGCCAGTCTCCTGCGACAGCTTCGCAATCAGCCTGCTGCGGATGCGGTGCCACACCGGGTCCGTCAGCATGCCGATGATCATGCCCAGCCCGAGGCCCAGGAAGGTCAGGCCGACCTGGTACGGCTGGAAGCCGTGGTGGGTGCCAAAGACGATGCCAAAGGCGCCGAAGAAGACGTACAGGATGCCCAGCAGGATGGCGCAGAAGATGTCGAGGAAGAGGCACATGGGCTCGAACATGAGCAGCTGGAAGGGCCGCTGCAGGGAGACGAGCACGGCCTTGAAGACGGACTTTTGCACCTTTTCCGTGGGCGCGAGCCAGCGGTTGTCGCCCGTCTCCTTGCGCATCTTGCGAGCCTTGTTTCTGAGCAGAATCGTGTCTATAAGTTTGTCACAGATGACCTCACGTTAGAAACACTGTACTGTACTATTTCCTTCATATTGTGTGATATCAAACCACTTCACATCGCCATCATCTTACACGCAAAGCAGGGAGAATGAAAGCATATAGGGAGGGGGCCAGCTTACGGAATGTCTCAGGCACAAGCAGCACGATGGCAACCCACATGACGCCCGCCCAGATAATCAGCACATAGTACGTCCACCGCCACGTCGTAAACTGGTTGATGAAGCCGCCCACGATGGGTCCCACGCTGGGCCCAATAAAGGGCGCAATGGTAAAGGCCGCCATGGGCAGCTGCAGCTCGTCCTTTGCAAACATGTCGCCCACCGTGCCGCCCGACACCGTCAAGAAGGCACTCCCCGCCAGGCCGTCGAAGAAGCGTGTCACAATCATGGTTGCCACGTTCTTGGCGACCGTCTGGGGAATCAGCCAGATCACGTACAGCGTCCAGGAGACCAGGTAGATGGGGCGGCGGCCAAAGAACTCGCTGAGGGGGCCGAGGAACATGGGGCCCAGGGCGATGCCGAGAATAAAGGACGAGAGGCCGAGGACAGAGACTTCGCGCGAGTTGTGGAATTCAGCCTCCATCTGCACGTACGTCGACGTGTATATTGAGCTGGCGCATGTTCTATACCAAAGGCGCAGGTATGTTAGCCACTCATATGTTGTACCGCAAGTCAAGTCCAGCGCCACATTGTTCCACCTCAGCTTTTGTCTCTCTCTCTCTCTCCATCATTTTCTGACATTTCCGTCTTAAATCAACCAACCAAGCTGGCAAAAGAAAACCACTTACACTGTAAGACTTCCCGCCGCAACGATAAACACAATCAGCCACTTGCGCGCCTTGTTGAAGCTCCTTGGATGCCACGGGTCCGCGTCGCCACCGTCCCAGCCAACTTCGTACGGATCCTTCTCCGGCCGCCCTGCCTCCAGGGCCTTTTCGTCGTGGTTCTGCTCATGCGACACGCCATAGCCGTTCTGCGATACCGTCCGGCCCACGTCCTTCATCGACTCTCTATTTGAACGAGTGTTTTGCAGATCCAGTCCGGCGTCGTCGTCTCCTTCTGGGGTGGGGGCCTCGTAGGCCTTTTCGCGGTCCGCCATGTTGGACCCGAGGGTCGATGCCGTGTCTACGTCTAGTTCCGTCATCGAATTATCGAATTGCTGGCGTTGAATTGGGGCGAGAGAGGAAGGGGGAGGGGGTGGGGGGGGGAAGGGGGTGGTTTGCTTGGCCTTGCTTTGGGTGAAGCAGAGCTCAGTTCTGTTTGTGTGGGCGTTTTCAAAGACTTTTTGGTGAGTGAATGATTGCCAATGCCCAAGCAAAAGAGAGAAATTGAAGATGTGCAGTGGATCAAGCAAGCATGATATATAATAAGCTTATAAAAAGGCAAGGTGACGCTGGTGATGGAGACGCTGGCATGATCAATCACGAGCTGACGTGACGGTGAAGCATTTATTATCAATTACAGCAAATGGTCCACGATAAGCCCGGCTCCTTTGCGAGCAGTAGCCTTATGACATCGGCGTAACTGGGATAAAGTCTCGCCCGAAGCGCGGGTCGGAGAAAAGAAAGAGGAGAATGGCATCTCCTCAACTACGCATACGGCTTTCCAACAGATCGATTCCATAGGTTTTTTTCTTTTACCAATCAACCCCCCCGCATATGGCAAACCCCGGGCAATAGCATTCTTAATCAGCTTTTCCTATCGGTCGGGCAAAAGCAAAGGCGAAGGAGCGAGCAGAAAAAGCAAACAAATTAGCAAAATACGCCTCTATGTACCTACTCCTGGCTAATTCCCGTAAGCAGACTTATAAAATCCGGGCCACGCTAAGCTCGTTTGCTCGGCGGGAAAAGATACTCCAAAAGGTATTAATCTCTCTCTGCCGTATTTTTCTTGCAGAAACAGGGCAATGGTGCCTCGTTTGTCATCGATACGGTTCATCCCGTCATATCTCAACAAATGGACCCGAAAACGAGGTGGACCGTTTATCGGCGCTTCCAGTCAGGAACCAGCACAGCAGTGAATCTGGCCAAGGTCGAGTTTTTCTATTCTCTTCGTTTGCTTCATTCCCATGTTTCTCATCTAGTTTCGCTTTCGCTTTCGCTCTTCTTGACTTTAGCGCAAATGCAGACTAGCTGCAGCACGAATACATGTATTCGCTCCCCTCGCTCTCACCGTGGGGGATCTTATAACATGCTAGTATGCGAATTAGTAATAGGAGAAGCCAAGCCTCATAGGGCGTGCTATACAGCGTAGAAAAGAAACCCTTTGGCCTTTTAATCTCCAACGGACAATAGTTGCTATATACAATCGGCGACAGTTTCATGACGCGAAAGGCCGAGTATCCAAGACGGTAAGGCGAGGCAACGGGCACTGCGGGTATTGCGGCGATCTTCGAAAGCCAAGAGGATGTGTAAGCTCCGTCCCCGTTTAATGTTGACGCCGGCAGTGCTTAACGCCTATACGCCGGCGGATATAGGCAGGGCTGAGTCAGTTACCAGCAGTTCCAGAACTTGGATCAACACGAGGCTAATATCGGATTTGATACAACAATAGTCATGTTTCATCAAGAGGCTATATACATAAAAGCAAACATCATATTCCAGCACCATCAGTTCCTTCTCATCCGTGTCATCTCCATCGTCAGTGTCATCACTCCGGTATCGGTATACAAACTCCAACAAGATCAAAGCTCCATCAACGCCAGCCACCTTCTAGGATATCGACAAACATATCTATAAGCCAAAACTAACAACAGGGTATACTTCCAAAACCTATTCACAGCTCCATGTTCCCATCCTCCAAAAATCCACATTTAATAATACTCTGGCAACCCACTCTTTGAAAAATCAGGCACATCCGTATCACAGTTAAAGCTCCTGTCCCACGCCTTCTGCGGCAGCACGCCGGCCTGCATCCCGGCCTTGTAGCTCCACTGCGGCGAGGTCTCCGTCTGCCATGTCCAGTACCACCAGCCCAGCCCCTTCTCGAAGCTGTACATCTGCGCCTCGGCGAACATTGTCAGGAACTGCTTGTACTCGGAGCTCCATTTGCTCGGGTCCGCGTTGGCCTGGTCGCACGAGCACTTGCTGTCCTTGGTTGGGCAGTCTGGCGTCAGGATCGCCGTGCTTGCGTTGCCGGTGTTGAGCGTGCCCTCCCAGCGGTTGCCCTGGCCGACGTTTGTGACATACTGCGCGCAGTCGGTGTCTGCCTGCGACCATTCGGCAAACTGCGTAGGTCCGTAACCTGTGCTCGTGTCCTGGCTCTGCTCGGCTTGCTGCGTCCAGCCCTGGCATGCGTACTGGACCTTCTTCTGGTGCGTAAAGTCGATCTGGTTCTGGTTGAAAATTACGTATTGGTGGACATCGAGCACCAGGCCATCGTAGCCCTGCATCTTCCCTTGCCAGTTGTTGAGACCCATAAAGCCGTCACCAAAGATGACCAACCCGTTGAAACCGTTTTTGCGGACCATTTTGTACGCCGTCTCCGTCCAGTTGACGACGGTACTAGCCTTGAGAAAGGTCATGCGCGGCTCGTTGGCCAGGCCATAGTGCGTGATGATGTTCTTATATCTGTCTTGCGCGAAGAACTGGGAGAGGCTGTTGTGGATATCAAGCGATCGCTCTGCGTTTAGGTCGCCGTTCGTGCCATTGAGCCAGCCAATCGCGCCCTGCCTGCCGCTATGATTCCATCCGTTTTGGCTCCCGGGCAAGCCATGCATGTCGAGATTGACTCGAAGACCGTACTTTCTGGCCCATTCGATGCCGCGTAGAAGATATCGCCACGAGGTTCGGTAGATGTACTGGTCGCCGTCGTAGACTTTGACGGCCCAATATGAGAACGGGATCCGGACGTGGTCCAAGCCAGCATTGGCAATGTCTTGGAACGTGCTCTCCGTAACAAAAGTGTTATAGTGGTTTTCTATTGTGCTCGCAGCCTGGGATCCGAGATGAATGCAGAGCGTCCACTCGTCAACCACTCCAGCGCTCAGGGGATAGTTGAAGAGGGAGGGTGTGATGAAAGGCTCAATGGATAGCCATCCTCCCAAATTCACACCCCTGGCAGGAGTCTTTGAGTAGTTTCCCCAGGGCTTGTTCAGAGCAGGCACCTTGTCGTTTGCCTGTGCAGAATCATCCCAATCTGAGTCAAGGCCCATGATGGGAAGGCCTCCAACCATCACATCCGTAAATGTAGTGTTGAAATCCTCTGTGCTCGCCCAAGTGGTGGGGTCTAGATCGGTGTTTATCCACTTGGCCGGTACGTCGCTGTTGCTCGCCTTAGGACTAGACGAGTCGCTGCTACTTCCAGACTTGTGTTTCGAGCCAACCACCGCTGCAACGACGATGATGATGAGAAGAATAACGGCACAGATGCCGCCGACGATCCCTATAACATGCTGTTAGTGAACGCTTGCCATGATTTTAGGAGTCAAGAGCTGTGCGGGTTCGCCACTTACATTTCTTTCTCTTGGACCAAGTTGTCTTCTTCTTCTTCTTCTCTGGTTGGCTGTATAAGTCCTCCTTTCTTAGGCTGTCATAGCTGCCGTCTCGAGAATGGTTTCCCCAGCCGCCAAAGCCAAATCCCCATCCTTTGGACCTCCCCTCCTCCATTACCGCTCCGCTGACAACTCTGGATTTCTTCTTTTGCCGGCCGGGTTTCTGGTATTTCTTTGGTATTATCACGGGCTCGGTCTCTGGATCTGGGCTCGGCGACCTGTCTCTTCCTCTTGTCCGCCGCTGTTCTCGTTCTCTCTCTCGTTGTCTGTCTCGTTCCCATTCCATCTCCCGTTCCCTGTCTCGGTCTCTTTCAGCCTCTCTCTCTCGCCGCCGTTCCCGCTCCCGCCGCTGCTGTCTCTCCAAGCGCTCCCGGGCTCTCTCATCGTGCCCTTCCCCACGCTCTCGGTCCCGTTTTCTCCGCTCTCGATCGGCATGTCTTTGTTGTCTCACATTATCCTGGTTTAGTTGCGCCAGCGCATTCGCCGAGAGCGACTGTGATCTGCTGCGTCTGTCGGCTCTTCCTTCATCAGCGCTGCTCGCCCCTCTCCTCGTTCGCGATTCTTTTTTCCGCGGTCGGTCTCTTCTGGACGATTCGCCGCGCGCGCTGCGGTTGCGACTGCGGTGCGCACGTGGTATGTCGGTGTCGCTCATCGTGATGGTTTGATCGAGCTACGGCTCGCGAGTTTGCAGGATATGAGAAACATGAATTGGTAAGGATTAAGCGCTCTGGCAGAATTAGATAAATAACAAGAAAAACATTTAAACGCTCTACAGGCCACAAAACGCCGCCATCATGACCCGTGTTAACCGATATCCACGTCACTGATTTCTGGTTCGCGGTCAGCTCGCCAAGTTTAGCGGTTTGTTGGCAGGGCAACGGCCCACAGGACGGAGACTCGGCCGGGAGGGCGGCACCAGGCACGGAAGCGGCGCGCCGGAGCGAGGAGCTGCAAAGGTTATAAATAAACATCTGCAGCGTTAATTGAGTGCAGTGAGTGGCTGCTTCTAACTCTGAAGAGTAATTCAAAAACGCCATACGGTTACCTTTACGCGTGTGCGCAATATTGGAGGCCAATCATAGTCTTCTGGTGCTGCGATGAATACTGTTGATTGTGTTGACGATGGAGAAGCCCACTATTGCCTTGGCTTTGCAAGGAACAGTCTTGGCAAAACAAAGATACGAGTATCCGCCAAAACAAAGCAATTAAGCGCTAGCATAGCCACTGATATAAATAGGCTTCCTAACCTGCAGGCTAGTTTTCTATAAATCATATTAGTTTCTATCTTCTACGACAAGAGTGGACAATATGTGTTGAAGATTTTTCGGAGGAGATAAATTTAAGTAACTACTAGTATTTATTCTTGTTCTATACTCTGTATAGAACGCGTGAAATTTCTACAAGAAATTTCTTCCCATAACTCCTCTCGCGAATTTGGCGCCCTTTTTGCACTTTAAACAGGCTCGCAGCAGAAAAGAAAATTTGTAAATGCTCTCATAATCGGAGCCGCTAGAGAACAAGTTGTCACTAGAAAAACGAGGGTAAGCGTGCTTCGTGTAACGACGAGTTCATCTTTGGTACTACTCTCATAACGCCAACTTCTAATTACCTTCTCTGACACTGCAGTTAATTTTTCTTTGATCCTTTTTTATCGCTCGCTTATATCCAATGATAGAAAAGTGGATGTATCATCGCAGCTTAGAATGAAAGTGAGTCTCTGGCGGGATCGAAAATGCCCCAGTGAAATTGGTAAGTCAGGCCACCACTAAGTGGCCACCCCGCGAAGTGGCCAGCACCTTTTTCCTTCAACACCAACAACCTTGATATTGCAACTGTGATTTCGTATCCAAATTCTAGCTAATAGCTTTCTTCCATGGCAATGACTGAATCTATTGAAAAATCAATTTCTTCTGCGTTGGAAGCCATCCAAAACGGCGTATCGCAACGAAAAGCGGCAAAACAGTGGGGAATTCCCCGATCAACGCTGCAGAAGCGATTGAACGGCAGCCAGTCGAGGTCTGACGCAAATGAATATCTCCAACGCCTTTCTAGGCAGCAGGAATCTCATCTAGTTGAATGGATTCTAGTCCAGAGTAACCTAGGGTCCCCCCCAACGCGTCAACAGGTTAAAGAATTTGCAGTAAGGATCGTCAAGGCAGGCGGGAATGATCAACCGCTTGGGAAACGATGGATTGAAAGGTTCTTACGACGAAATCCTGAGATTAGGACCATCAGAGACCGCCCTACTGTTTAAAAGGAGCTACTAGTATGGCAATTTAAGGACATCTTTCAGTTTCAACATTTTCTGTCTGCCAAGAACATTCCTCGGCAGCACCATTATAAGAGACTAGATGACTAGAAGGCCGCGGAGAAGAAATGTATGAAGAAGCAGCTTGGATTGCGATGTTGAACTGCATTTCTCGAGTCTCAGGTGTGTTTCAGCCATGGGATAGATTCTTCAAACCCTGCTCATTTTAGATATCTGATAGTCCAGCCGCTGTGGCTTCTTGAAGATATTACATTACTACATAGTCGGCTGGGCGTTGAAAGCGTTTAGGAAAGGTTGGACTAACGACGAGGTCGCGTTCTGGCGGCTGAGAAAGATGACGTTGTGTTGCTATTTCCCTTTCATTTGAGTCGCCACACGTGTGACCCCTTAGTATGTATGGGTGGTTACTTAATTTGCATTTAGGTGTAAGGGTTTGAGAACGCAGCTCATGTTGAAATAGAAATGAGCTTCTGAGGGGACGAACAACGATGTAAACAGCCATTTCACAGGTGGCCACACGTAGTTATGTTGGAATAAGAAGTGAGCTTCGGGAGGTGAAGAGGCGCTAGGACGACCAGTTAATCTTGTATTGCCACTTATGGTAAAATAGAAGTAGGCATTTTGGGGACTAATAATGCTGTGAAATGAGTGAGGGTTTGAGAACGCTGCTCTTGAACCTAAGGTGCATTAAGAAGTGAGCTTCAAGGAGAGATTAGAAATGCTGTGAAAGGGACGCTAGAAGTGTCAGAATGACAGTGAGCCTCTGGAGAGATCAAAAATGCTGTGAATAAGGCGCTGAACAAGAATAATTCGGTAAGGGAGTGTATATTCGAACAGGAGGAAGCTTCTAGGGAGATTAAAAATGCTGTGAATAAGGCGCTGAACAAGAATAATTCGGTAAGGGAGTGTATGTTTAAACAGGAGTAAGCTTCTAAGGAGACAAAAAATGCTGTGAAAAGGCGCTAAGACGGCTCTTGTGCTGCCGCTTATGTTAGGATACACGTAGTCGAAAGTGCAAGGAGAAAAGAGCATCGGGGGAGCTTTAAAATGCTGTGAAGAGTCACATACGGGAGCCACTTTTAGTTGATGGAATTATTAGATAAAATGCTATAAACATCTAAATTCACGAACAGGGATCTGTCGCACTACACCCATTCTCTTGCGATTTATGGAGAATAGAAGTGTGCCTCCGGGGGATTGAAAATGCTGTGAAGGTGACGGCGAGAGGCGCTGGTATTTGACACTTCCTGAGGTTCAAGAAAGCAGCCCTAGCAGCTCAGCTAGAGTACATAATGCCGATATGTCATACCTACTAGTACCCCATACTTGCCCTGGAAGAGAAGTGAGCTTCGGGAGAGATTAAAAATGCTGTGAAGTGAATCGGGAGAGAGATTGGAGCAGATTTGAGCAACAGCCCTGCTCAGCTGGATTACATAATGCCGATACTCCATACTTACCCCATGCTTGCCCTGGACTTCGCCGCTACTGGCATTTCTGCCGGCTCCAACCCCGCGACAGGCCGCAGCAAACCGAGCGCCTTTCCATTGTCCGTCTAAACCGACGACGACCGATGATAATTGCTTGCTCCCGGGCAGCGCAATGCCTTCTGTCCCGTAACCCTTCACTCTTCTCTAATTGCCGTGTAGAGCAGCAGAAAACGCAATGCCCAGGCCAGCCATGAAGCATCAGGCCGTTCGTCACTTGAAGGGAGCGCTGGCGCATCCCCGAGCTGCGCGATCAATACCTTTGAACCTCGCAAGATGCTATTCCACACACCCGCCGAATGCGAAGCTGAATCTGCCGATTGACTACGCGACAACTCCCCTGCTGGCCCACACATCCGAAGCCGCGAAGAGGAACAAGGAGATTCCGTCCGATGTCCTCCATGGCGCGACCAAGAAGATGAACCTCTTCCAGGCCATCAATGACGCCTTGAACACCGCCTTATTAGAGGACGAGACGGTCTCCGTATTTGGCGAGGATGTTGCTTTTGGCGGTGTCTTTCGGTGTACCATGAAGCTAGCAGAAACACACGGAGCCGACAGAGTATTTAACACGCCGCTGACGGAGCAGGGCATTCTGGGCTTTGCCGTTGGCATGGCTGTTGAAGGAATGCGGCCTGTTGCCGAGATCCAATTCGCCGACTACGTCTTCCCTGCCTTTGACCAGATTGTCAATGAGGCGGCAAAGAAGCGATACTACGAGGGTACCAATGGACGGAGCGCTGGAGGCATGACGGTGCGCATGCCCTGCGGAACCGTCGGCCACGGTGGATTGTACCACTCTCAGTCCCCAGAGGCCCTGTTCACTCATGTTCCTGGATTCAGAGTAATCATGCCTCGATCACCCTTACAAGCAAAGGGATTGTTATTAGCTGCCATCCGAAGCAACGACCCTTGCATTTTCATGGAGCCCAAGATCTTGTACCGAGCAGCAGTGGAGGAGGTCCCCGTAGCGGCCTACGAACTGCCTCTATCCAAAGCAGAAGTCCTGAAGGAGGGCAAGGACGTCACAATAATCTCATACGGCCAACCGCTATACAACTGCATGTCAGCAATCAAGCAGATCGAGCAGGATCTGGGCGTCTCTGTCGAGCTGATTGATCTGCGGACCATCTACCCCTGGGACAAGAAGACTGTCTTTGAGAGCGTGCAAAAGACTGGAAGAGTCTTGGTGGTCCACGAGTCCATGGTGAATGCCGGTGTTGGTGCCGAGGTGGCTGCGGCCATCCAGGAGAACCCGGATACATTCAACAGGCTGGAAGCTCCCGTGGCCCGCGTTGCTGGATGGAGTATCCACAACCCGTTGATGTTTGAGAAATTTCACGTTCCGGATATTGCAAGTGAGTATTATCGTCTTTAAATTGAGGCATGGTCGATTACTAACAGGATGTTTCTAGGAATTTATGATAGTATTAAAAAGACAGTGCAGTACTAAGGGCGAGAAGAGCGAGCAACGTATATTTGTGTATGAATGGCTTAGAGATTTCTTCCTAGCATAGTGTGAATAATAGAAATAAAGCTTTATACAATGAAAATATCCCAGATATTGTGAGTAGATCAAATTGACCAAGTTATTAAGCTGCTGTGAAGGCCATCCCTTGAGCTTTGCGTTGTGCCCAAAGACTGACAGCTCGTCTCAATGTTCACCATTGCGAACAGACAAAGCTTGTGCACAGCTTAGATATATTAATATCTATTCCATTAAATCTCCCACAATCGTTTATTTGTTTCCTTGGTCACCTACCACCGAAACAGCAATATTGATAACATGGTACGTTCCATCCAGTAAACGACTCCGGCGGCGGCCACGTACCCCGCTAGCGACTTGAATGGAGACAACTGCCCCTCTGCTTTGGCGCCCCGCCCAAAGCTGCCTCAACTCCTAATAGACCTCCCCCCTGTATGCGGTGTACGTCAACGCTCCCCGAAAGAAAGCGCTGGCTGTTTCCCGAGATCGCTTCAGATCAGATACCAGAGCTAAGAAATACAACATGTCACACATCGAGACTGTTTCCGCCTTTGTGGAGGGAGCCCCTCCTGGAGAGGTAAAGCTGCGCCCTATCTCCGTCTATCTATCCACGCGTCATAGCTAACTTCTGATGCTGTCCCATAGCTCGCAGATGTCATTGCCGGTACGAAGCACACCGATTCTAGTTGAGAGATACCGAATCCATCGTTAACGCGCGAACCTACAGACATCAAGGCCCTGACCTCCGAGCCCAACATTGTTGCGGAGCTGACGCCGGCATTCGAGAAGTACAACGAAGAGCAATTTATCACATTGAAGCTGCCGGGAAGCAGTGAGCCGGTACGACCGAGAACAAACAAAGGGAAATGCGTTTTATGGATATCAAGTGGCTAACTTGCTGGGAAAGGTCTTGATCAGCTCACACAATTCTCTGGGCGGTGGACGATACTACGATGTCGAGAGCTCCTCTAGCTTTGAGGTTGACCATGTGTCCCAGGCATGTTGAAAGACGAACAACGATATAGAAAGAGGGGCATGGACTAATTGTAATTATAGAAAGCCAGTGCGGTGCAGAGCCATGTCCTGGAAGGACCACAAGCAGACCTGGCGTGAGTTCTCGGAGACGAATCGACAAAAGCAGGTTCCAAAGTCAGCTAACGGTATGGCAGCAAATCGACGCTGAAAAGCTTAGGATCTTATGTCAAGGAGCACTTCCCCAACGCCTCTCTTGGCGTGTACCCCATTGAATCCGACTCCAAGCTCGCCATTATCGTTGTTGCAAACAAGTACAGCCCTAACAACTTCTGGTACGGGGACAGCCTCAATAACGTCACAGCATCTACGCACAAGTATGGATACTAACAGCTGTCTCGCAGGAATGGCCGATGGAGATCACTATACATCTTTGACCCCAGCTCCGGAAGCCTCGAGGGCTCGATCAAGGTCGACGTGCACTACTACGAAGACGGCAACGTTCGACTGCTCTCCAACAAGCCCACACACGCATCCATCAGCTCTGGCACCGGTGCGGGCATCGCCAAGGAAATTGCATCGACGGAGAAGAAGTACCAAGAAGATCTCAACAAGAGCTTTGTGAGCCTGAGTGAAGGCGCCTTCAAGGGCCTGCGACGACAACTGCCAGTGACGAGACAAAAGATTGAGTGGGACCGCGTGACCGGTTACCGCTTGGGACAGGATATTGGAGGTGGCAGCTCAAAGCGATAATACAGTGGTTGATTGTTTCAAGTGTTTTTTCTAGCCATTTTCAAGGCCATTTAAAGAAGACGAAGCTCCAAGATAAAGATGTAGCATTGATTGATTGATTAATAGAGATGCAGGAATGTTATGAGCAATGAACTGAGAGTGTCCTTTGCTAGCTGTATCTGGCTATCTTACCTTGCACATGCTGCCACTTCCCCCCCTGTGCTTCCTTTCTCTTCCGTCTGACTGCATGGAGTGTCCATGGAGTGTGCCTTTTGTCAACTCGGAACTACAAATATTCCCTAATTGGTAAGCACAAGACAATGTTGAATCCGGACTATTATCCTAGACAAAACACTACATATTGGGGGACTGGAGGTAGTTTCTGGGGTAGATAGCGGCTCCATTTCCGAGGTTATCGGAATCAGGAATCGGCATATATGTAGAAATGACTAGAAGAAAATACTGCAGATCTATATAGAAAAAATAGAGGGATATAACAAAGAAGGCAGCAGAAAAAAAAATTGGCTTGAAAGGAGAGTCGCTAGCCGTGAACAAGTCCCGGAGGCGGGAGAGGGGGAAGTGGGAAAGGCCGGACGCTAAGATGAGCCCACTTGCGGCTTTGGGGGTTGTGTACAGTATGGGATGGGTGTGACTGGATCAGATTAGACCGGCGAGGCGTTGCTAATTCTGTATAGTATTGTTGTTATTCTGGCTTATCATGTGCCTCTCTGTGACAATACATACGTGAGCCGAGGTGGAAATAAAAGTTGTTCAGTGCTTGGACGCCGTAGAGGTCCTTGCTGTGGGCGGAAGACCTTAAATTGGAGCAGACTTGTCTTGGTTGCAGTCATTTCCCGGTAGTATAGGCGTGTCTTAGACAGAAGTCGTTACCCCTATAAATCATTGTAGTATTGGCTGGGAGAGTGGGAATATTGTATCATCTCAGTAGACAACATGGAAACAGGGTCGTGTAAGTGGAATCACATACTGTAGAGTACATGCATCCACTGCCAATAGAAGCCATAGTTCTAGTACCGCCCGAATTTTGCAGGTGTTGGAGATCAAAAGGCTCGCACCACACACACTCACAGAGAGTCCGATTTGGTTCAGCTATTTGCCCCGCGTGGCTTATCAAGTGACATTTGCTACGATGGATGAAAAAAGGAAGCTGTACTCGGCAGAATCACAATTGAAGCTGACCCGCGCTGAACCGTTGGGCTAGCCGCGAGGAAAATCAGTCGACGGCCCTCGCACGAGGCGAATCAGAGCAGCCCAGGCGGTAATTTTGCGGGCGCTGATTGGCCGCCAGACCCCTGCGGACCCAACGGATTTGCTGCTTCCGATGGCGCCAGGCTAGCAGGACCAGAAGTTAGAAGGCTAGCTGGCATTTTGGGAGCGACGCCATGGCAGCCAATTTGTCGTGGTACCTTTTTCGTACTCGCATCGGCGCTTTTCTTCCTCTTTCTTTTTCCCACCGTCCCTTTTTCTTTGACCGACTTTGCTGATTCAAGTCTCCTTCGAGGTGCTTTTTTCCTTTCCTTCCTTTTCCCTCTTGCACAGTCGATTCTCGTTGCAAGCGCATTCTTTTTCTCTTTATCTCTCTCCTAATACCAGAAATTAGAATAAAAAAAGCACGTTTGCTTCCAATTCGCCCATCATGTCCAAGGAGTACACCTACCAGGATGTTGCCGAGCACAACACCAAGAAGGACATCTTCGTCGTGATCCACGACAAGGTCTACAACTGCAGCAAGTTCATCGACGAGCACCCGTACGTTCTGCCTGCCTTTCCTGCCAATGCGTCGACCGCTATACCCCTCCTTTTTTTTTCTTGGGCCCCTCAGACAGGAGGGGGAATAGGGAAGCGAATCTCGGAGAAATAACCAATTGCTGACTTTGTGTTCGCTTTCTAGTGGTGGCGAGGAGGTTCTGCTTGATGTCGCCGGCCAGGATGCCACCGAGGCTTTCGAGGATGTCGGCCACAGCGACGAGGCCCGCGAGACTCTGGAGCAGCTGCACGTTGGCGATCTGAAGCGCCAGGTATGCGCTACCCAATACTACTCCTATTCGCGACACATGTGAAAAAAAAAACGCCCACTAACATTTGCTCTCCAGCCCGGCGACCCTGTCCCCAAAGCCCACACCAACACCTACTCTGCCAACAACGGCTCCACCACCACTGGCGGCGGATTCGGCATCTACAGTGTTGTCGCTATTGGTGGCCTCATCGGCTATCTCGCCTTCCAGTACTTCAAGGCTGAGGCCGAGGCTAAGGGCCAGTCCGCCTAATCGCATCACAACACTATACATAAGAATTTCAACCCACGTTTACAGGATATAGATTAAGCGGAGGGGAGATGCAAAAAAAATTGATGATAAATGTACGGGCTAGCGCTTCAGTGCATATGCTAAAAGGGGGACAAGAAATGATACCGCTGGGGAAGGAGATAATTTGTGTCATCTTGGAGTTTATTTTCAACCACGCAATTGTCTTGCGGAGAAGGGATCTGGGATTTTTTAATAAGCGTGGCAAGTATAGATGGCGCGGTGCCTACTATTTTCAGGCACTAGACAATCAGGAGTCATTGTTACGGGAAATAGATGATGCCTTTTACGGGAAATATACGGGGCTAGATATCTATGATAATCAATTTTCGATTGCCAATGCGCGCACCTTTTACGATCACAGTCACATGGATATCCATCCTTTAGGCAGATTGGCGAAATGCGGGGGGAGATAGCAAGATGAGGCACGTCGACATGCCTCGGGATTGGCATTGGCGTTGGAAATGTACGTCATATAAAGGCGTCGATACTGCAGTGACAAGCCTGCCTTGTGCCGAGTACGAGCATCGGATGAAACCCCCCTGGTCTTGTGTCTGTGCTTGCGTGGCATTCTCAACACTTTTGGCGCGAAAGAGGCCAGGCCGTTTGCATCTTACTCATACTTTCCAGAAGCACTAGCCACAATGCGCCACACTATGCCGGCTTTCCCTCCAGCCTCGTGCCGGAACAACCTTGAACGCTTTCCAAACCTTGTCCATCAGCCATCACACTCCCTCTGTTCTCTTTCTCAGTTCCCTACGATACCGCAGTCGCTGCTTGGGCTCATTTCTGCCAAAACACACAATGTCGTCGTATCTAGAGAAGCAGTCCTCCGTCTTCAGAGGCAGCCTCGCCTCGGCCGCGTCCAAGATCTCGAACCCGTCCAGCATCAAGGCCGCGACCGCCGCATCGCTCGCTCCGCCATCGCCATCGCCCTCGGCCGCCTCAGACAGTAACACGCCGACGTCGAAGCGGAAACGAGATGTCGCGCCGGACGTGCCGTTTTCGCAGCCGCAGCTGACGGGCTACGGCGCCGAGGTCAAGACGCAGATGACGTTTGCGGTGGACTACCTGAAGAAGAAGGGCGATGCCAAGACCATTACGGACATCATCGACCATTTGAGTCTGAGGAACTACACGGAGGAGCACAAGAAGGAGCTGATGGAAGGGCTGAGGGGGCATCCGCGGGTGGACTGGAAGCCCGATGCCAGTCTGAGCGAGCAGACGTGGAAGACGGGCACGTACAAGCACCGGCCCATCATCCCGGGCGTCAGGGACGGCACGTCGCTGCTGGCGCATCTGCAGCGCAAGACGGACGCCTCGGGCGTGTCTGTCAAGGACCTCAAGGACGGCTGGCCCGACTGCGAGGATACGCTGGCGAAGCTGGAGAGAGAGCACAAGGTGCTGGTGGTGCGCACCAAAAAGGATAATTTCCCGCGCTACGTCTGGGCCGACGACGCGTCGCTGCACAACCCGGTCGAGCCCGAGTTCCAGGCCATGTGGCGCCGCGTGCAGCTGCCCAGCCTGGACGATATGCACCGCAAGCTGGTGAGCGTGGGACAGAAGCCGACGAGCGACGACCCGCGCAAGGCGGCGGTGACGACGAAGCCGAAGCAGCAGAAGAAGAGGGCCGGCAAGCGTATCGGAAAGGCGACGAATACGCACATGACGCATCTGCTCAACGATTACAGCGGAATGAGGCGGTGATTTCCATTTCCGGCTTGGCTGATGAGTAGGAAGCAGTCTGTGTGGGTGTACATGATGTGTCTGGGGGGGAATCAGCAAAAAAAGAACATAATTACGGGACCCTCGGCGAAATGTTTTTTTCTTCTTTGGCCATTTGATTTATCCGATTACTTTGGAGAATGAAAAGGGGGGAAGGGGAGGGAGGAGGACAAAAAAAGAAAGATTGCAGAAAATTTGGCACTTTAATTCGCAAACGGCTGGCTGGACTGCCGGGCATTGGGATCATTAGACGACGGAGCTTTTCAAGGAGTTTTATTGCGCTGGGCTTTTTTTCTTGTTTTTCTGCCCCCCCTTTTTTTTTGCGTCTGCTGTTTTGCTAATTTTTAACGAAAAAACAAAAGACAAACGAAACAAACCCGAGTTGGACTCGAAAAACGCCTTTTGAGAATGCATGAGAAGGCGCTGGGAATAATACATACATACAGGTTTATATACATACCTTTTTTCTTTTCTTTTTGGTTGTTTACGATAGAGCAATGAAATACAGATTATTCTTTTCTTTACAAATTCGCTTTACAGGCCATGCCTTTTTACTGAGAGTCTTCACTATTGAAGTGCATTTATAAATCATTCCTAGATTGACCAAGATTAACGAATTTCCAAGCCGCTGCCACGCCGTGGGATAGAATATGCCCTAAAACTCCATCCTGCATGTGAATACCTATTTGTATATATCGCCCTTGAAAACGTCAAAAAGCCACCCAAAAACCATGGCACCTTGTACAAGAAAAAAAACGAAAAGAAAAGGATATCAAGCAGACATATGTACCAGAAAATACAAGAGAAACAGAAACAGAAAAACAAACAAGATTCACAGAACCTCGCCCGCCAGCCGTATCTTCTCAAACAGGCTCTCAAAGACATGGCCCTCCTGATAGCCTCCCACCTTGTACCGGTCCTGCACCATGACACACGGCACGGCCTCGACGCCCATGACGTCCCTCGCCGCCTGGGCCACGGCGTCGAGCCTCATGCCGGCCTCGTCGTCGTCCAGCCCGGCGCGCACCGCCGCCTCCGGGATGCCCGCGGCCACGCCCACCGTCACCAGCCAGGCGGCGTCGCTGAGGTCGCGGCCGTCCTCAAAGTGGCCCTGGAACAGCTGCTCGACGACGGCGGACTGGCCCGCGGGGCCGAGCTCGCGCAGGGCCACGGCGCTGAGGCGGTGCGCGGGGCGGGTGTTGCCGGTGACGCCGCGGATGGAGAAGGCGATGTCGTGCTTTGCGCCGGCGACTTGGATGCGGGAGAGGAAGTTTGGGTTGAGCGAGTCGAGGCGGTCGTAGATGCCGCGCTTTTCGACGCCGTCTGGGAATGGTTAGTACGCATTCATTTTGCAGTTGTTGTTGTTTCTTATTGGAGGGAGTGTGGGATTGGGCTAGATGAAATGCATATGCGGGTGTGTGCTGCATGGCATGTGATGGTTGCTTGTGGTGGAGTGGCGGGATGAGGTCATGATGCCTCATGGTGAATGAGAGTGAGACTGATGCGCATCCACTCATCGGAGAGAGACAAGATCTGAGAATAAAGAAGAGAAAAAAAGATCAACATACGCTTGGCCATGGTCGGCGCAATGTAATACGGCCTAAACACGGCCTCGAAGCGCACCTCGGGATGCTCGTCTCGGTAGCGCTGCATCAGCGCCTCCAGGCTGTGCTTCTCGACAAAGCACCACGGGCACAGCAGATCCATGTAAATCTCCAGCCGGATCAGCCCTCCGGCGCCGCGGCTCGTGGCCAGGCCCGCCGCCATCTTCTCGCGTCGCAGCGCCGCCGCGGTCGGTTTCCTGCTGGTTGGCGGCAGCGGCTGTCGCTCGTGGTGGTGGTGATGGCGGTGGTTATAGCGATGATGTTGGTGGTGGTGGTGCCGAGAGTCGTCGGTGAGTTGCGGGCGTTGCTGCTGCTGCTGTGGAGGGAGGCCAATGAGTGGTGATGCTGCAGCACTCATTGTAGAATTTGACAAGAGAAAAACGACAATTGGTCAAAAATAGAAAGAAAAAAAAGGCCAAAGTTTTTTTTTTGGTGTTTGCTGTTTTTGAGGTCCCCGGATTTTAGTTCCTCTTTCCGAATCGCTTCCTCGGTAGTGATGCTGCTTGTCAAGCTCGGTAAACTAATAAGCAATAAAAGACATTTGCACTCTTCTCCTCTGGGTATAATGGATGCGCTGTGAAAGAAGAGAAAGAGAAGAAGAAGGAGCCAAAAAGTCCAAAGGAGCGCTGAGAAGTAGAAGCGAGAAGAAAAAGGAGTGAATTAGAAATCCAACAACTCCTTCGTTCCTTTGGTCCCGCCACTCGTAACAAGTAACGTTCTGGGCTCGACGGTTGATTCTTATACTATTTCCCTCTTTTGTATTTGTATGCGACACGCTGACACGGCCCGCAAGCCTCGGCTCGCCCGCTTGATTCTCTTGGGGCAAATCTTTTGTTCTTGTTTGGAATTGTTGTAAAGGCGTATTCCAAAAGTCGAAGAATAACAGAGCAACGGACACAATCCGTCAAAAGATTTCAAATAGCCCCAAGCAGCCGGTGGAAGCGAGGCTCCCTGGCGGGTTGGTCCAAAGGATTGGATTCCCCAACTAGGATTCCCTAAACAAGGAAATGAGACCAAGCCTAAACAGTAGTACCGGGAGGACGGGTGCCTTTAAGCTGGAGCGGCACTGCTTATATGTTTTCTCCCCCCCCTCGTATAAGGTAGGGCGAAAGCGCGCGGAGAATATGCCTGGCGTATTCTTTATTTCGGCGAAATAACCGAAGAGAACGTTGTAAATCGACAATTCCCCGATAATTGATGCACAGATGGGAATAAGGTAACACCAGCAGAGTTGGAGAAGTAAAAAAAAAAAAAAAAAGTGTAGAAAGAGGAAATGTAAGTTAAAAAAGAACGAGAGGACGAGGAAGCGCAACTCGGGCGCCCCCAGGCCGGGAGGGATTTGGCCGAGCCTGTTGCTCTATTCCAGCTGAATCGCGGCACTAGCCTTGATTTGATTAATTGATTAGAATCTCTCCGCCCAAACAGACGCCTGCAGTGACTTTTTTTGACAGCACGACTATTGCGTATTCACTACAAACCAACTAGCAGCCCGTCGTATTCTTGCATTCTTACCAGGGCTCCATCTATTCTTCAATCTTCGTTTCATCGGCGCTCTCGAAAGCCCATGATAAGCCGGGAAAAGGGGAACCAGATTGCCGAATGTCACCTCGGGGCTCGGGGCTACTTTTCCTCTAGGCAGCCGAATAATGCGATATCCGCGCCAATAGACCAACACGAACAGCAAAAAAAAATCCTACTTGATCTGTTTCGAAGCAACGAGAAGAAGAAAAGATAAAAGGATCAAGGAGGACGTGAATGTTGCGGAGTTTGGAAGCAGACTACTGTACGGCTTCCTGAATAGTAATCCTGGATTACTGATCGGATCGCCGCCGTCTTCTGCTTCAGTGCTAGCAATTCCTATTCGCACAAATCGGTGCGTGATGCGGCCGTAACGGGCACTAGGTGGCCTAGTGGAATCTTTTTTTTTTTTTTTTTTTTTTGCTTTTATGGGCTCCGAGCCGCCGTTGATTCGAAAAAAACTACAATACGTTGTTACTGATAGTTGCACTGTTATCCGTACAGATCGAACTTTATAGATTCCCCGGCCCCGGTGTTTTGGCGGGAGGTTCCGCACCCCAGGCATTTCCGTATATTGTAATCACGGTAATCAGAATTACCACAACGGGGATACCTATTTTCAATATCTTTAGCCAGTACTCCGTATAGAAAAAAATGTTTGTTACTATTTGATAAGCTTACATAATTCTCGGCAACTTTGTTCCTTTGGATACGACATAGGACCTGGTATTGAGTCTACCTACTTACATGTCCTGCTTACCGTTTTCATCTGTTTGATTTAAGCCCTTCCACCCCCTTGTCCAGCTGTCATTGGCCAATGCATGCAGCTAGGCGATGCTACCTGGGCAATGCACGTAGTTTGCCAGGGACAGACAAATCAAAGTAAAAGCAAAATAAGAATGACAATAGAGAAGGGCTAGACTGTGACCCTAGTCTTCAATACAATCTGGGGGGCAGCGGACTTGAATAGATGCTCACACTTAACATTTTGTCCAAGTATAGACTGTCACTTTGTTTTTGAGTGCAGATATTTACTAAAGCGGAGGTCTAAAAGATCGGGGACCGCAAATCTTTGGCTATCTTGCAGTATTCGAGTGCACACGTTTGTATCGCAAATTACTCTGATTTCGTGTTTGTTTAGCACCTGCTCGCCCATCTACATATACCCACGCAGTGCCCAGCATCTTCAACCCCGGATGTTTTGACGTAATCACAATTCAGCTCATCCGATTTACGGAAAAATTACCAAACCCCTCGGCCGTTATTTGAAAAAGGCCTCTCTTTTCATGTCATGTATATGTATGTAATAAAAATAATCTCACCCGCGACACTCCCCGATCTCCGCCACTAACAAAAATTTTAAAGTGCACACGAAGGAGTAATCAATACTTGCCCAAAACGGTTCTTCGGCAGTCGGTACCGAGACTCTTTCCCGCGTTCGCTATTGTCACCCCAAATGATGCCAGTGCCGTTCTTATATACATAGTACCATGGAAGAGGAGAGCCCCAGGTAGGGACCCCCGTCTATTTCTCCAGGTAAAGAAGTCTCATTATCTGCCTCCATAGAATCGGGACCTAGACCGGATGATACTGCCACTTGAGGAAAGATTAAAGAGAGTGGATAGGGATAGTACTCTTTGCTCATAGTCGTATTATATTAGTTCCTCTGTGACGACTACTAATCAGAAAATTCTCAACGGCAAAATGACACTTTCACACTCCGCCAATATTTCCCTCTTCTTTTTGCCTCTTGTTTCAATCATCTTTATTTATTGGGGACTTTCACTCTTCCAAAACCACTCACGCCTGCCCGGTGTTTGGCCGATGCATGTCACCACGACAAATTCGAAAGCCTACTGCATCTGATCACAAAAGAAAAAAGAAAGAGGTTCCACACACATCGTCACAGTGAATCAATTGCGTATTCGTAAATGTATATCCGTACAATTTCTCGCGAAAGGGTGCGCCTGTGTTATGCGCCCTGGTCTAAATAATGTGCCAACAGCCAAAGGAAAAAAATGTGTGTCATCGAGGAGTGGTGTAGAGCCCTCCCACCGTCTATAGGTTATTCCGTTTCCCAGCCCAGTGCTGAAATGCCGTCCCAAAAAACAGGGGTGGGCGAGCGAGTCGGTGTCCTTTCCTACCCCCCTTTATATAAACTCCAGCCATTCTTCCCTTAACCTCCCTTTGCGTCGTGTTAATGAAAACGCTCGGTCCATAATCATCAAGTTTCCGGTCCGCCTGTCTATCGCCCAAGGTCTATATGAGAGAACAAAGAAATAGAAAAAAAAAACAGAAGAAGAGAAAAAAAAAGAGAAAAAGAAAACGAGAAATGCAAAGTGTGACGGAAAATATGGCAAGGGTCATGTAGAGCAGACCCATGGCGTAACGCAAAGCTGGTGTCTGCTCGAAGAAGTCAAGAAAAGATAACGAGTCGTACGTGTGTTTGATATCGAAATTAAGGCAGTGGTTCTGGCGATGTGCAATCGATATGCACCATATTTTCTCGATGGCAATCGAGCTTCGAGATGAGTCTTTTTCTGCCCCAGAGCTAGCAGAGAGTAACAATGAAAAGACAAGAGGTATGACTGTGTCAATGTCATGAGCGCGAACAACGTGAGACCAAAGATCTTCGTGCCCTCAGTGGTACCGCTTCAACTACATGTGTACCATGCCAGGCTCGGCACTTTGTGGTCGTCGCATCTGTTGCGGTGCGCCGTAGTACATCTGGCTCATTGAGGGATTAGGAGGATAGCCATCGGGGTCGGGATAGACGTAGCTTCCACCGTGTTGAGATGGGGAAGAAGAATGAGGAGATTGCCAGCCAAGTTGCGACGCCATGTGAGGACTGCCAACCGCGCTTCCAGTGGCACCCGTGTGTTGCTCCAAGCTGGGCTCCAGGGTGGGGGGAGGGCCGTAGCCGGTAGGGTGCGAGGTCGGTCGGATACCGCTGTTGTAGCTGGCGGCCGAGTTGGTCGAAGTCGGGCTGCCCACGCGCAAATGAGGAGGAAGAGTGCCGCCCTGTGTCATGTACTGAGTAAAGTCCGCCTGGTGTCGGCCGAGGCCGTTGGCTCCAGAGAGGTCCATGGCCGGAGACATCATGGCGTGATGGTTGGGCGATGGTGTTGTCAGGGGAGAGCCTTGATTAGACATGTGGTCGCCGTCGGAGCGAGCCTGGCTTCCGTTTTTGACCCTGGAAGCTGCAAGTGCTGCCGCGGTAGCCGCCGCAGCCTCTTCGATAGTACCGGTGTGCTGGTTCTGATGACGTGTGAGGGTGGTGCGCCTCGTAAAAGTCTTTTGGCAATCGGCGTAGGGGCACTTGTAAGGACGAGTTCCCGAATGAGTTCTTCGGTGTCGAGCCAGGGAGCTGCTGTCGCTGAAAAGCTACATTATCGCAAGTTAGTTTTCTCTCTCCTGAGACAAAGTGCATGAACTGAATAGCTTACCTTGGCGCAAGTCTCACAACGATGCGGCTTCTCACCAGTGTGCACTCTCTGGTGAACAGTAAGAGCAGATCTTTGGATGAATCCCTTGTGGCACTTGGGGTAGTCACAAACGTGAGGTCTGACTCCGGTGTGAATACGCTCTATGAACATGCTTTTTGTTAGAAAAACGGCCACGTACGTTTTCATTGCAATCCTGGCTAGACTTACCATGGCGCGCCAGGTCGCTTCTTCTGGCAAAACCTTTACCGCAGGTACTGCAGGGGTATGCTTTGACAGGTGCTGTGGGAGCCTGCTGTTGCTGGGGCTGCTGAGGCATGTGATGCATAGCCATGCTTGGTACACTTCCCATGCCGGACATGTCTGTGAAGCCTCCCATCTGCATAGCATTGTGCATGTGGTTTTGCATCTGCATAGGAGTCTGCATGGCGGTTGGCGAAGGATAGGCGCGAGGCATGCTGTGCGCCGAGTAAGAAGAATGCTCAGACATGTGCGGTGATCCTGACCGGTCCAGCGCAGACTCATGTTTGACGAGGCCGAGGTGATGATGCTGTTGGTGGTGATCGGGCATGCTTCCACCAAGTCCATGTGCCATGGCACCTCCTTTGTTGTTCAGCATGTTTGTAATATCCATGACCTCGGGCGATGCCGAAGACATGACGGTGTTCGGCCTTGCGGACGAAGAGAGTGTATGGGGTAACATCGTGTAGAGGGCCAACGGGCGCTGTAGTAGAGCCAGCTTGAAGTACTGTCATGTTTTCAGTTAGTGGCGGGCGCAGCAGAATGACAAATATAGCTAAATATGCGAATGCATGGTATCATCGCCGACCAGCCATGTGAAGCCATCGCGGAGACTTTATCCGCCACCAGATCAACTTGGGCAGGAGTTGCGGGTTTCCCAAAGCTTGGGCCACCCACCAAGACTCCTGGGCGACGTTTAATCTGTTCGGCAATGATGACCCGGAGAGGAAAAAGCAAAGAGGGAGAAAAAAGCAACGTTTACCACATACCTTGTAAGGTGTATTGCTAAAAATGGGAATGATTCGGTCTTCCGGGAAAAGGAGAGAAAAAGATTTCTTTCCTTGTCTTTCGCTGTTGCACTCGGGCCGTCGCTTCCAGTTTGGGGGGTGGCTGAAACGGGGGCCGTTTTTTATATGGCTTGCGAACCGTTTTGTCACGTTTTCTGCACGGTTATGCGAGTCGATGCCGGCAGCCAAACTTGATCGCGGAAGGTTTTACAATGAACTTTGGGTGAGTTGCCAGCGCGGGGCAGAGTCGCAGGATATATGTATGCAAAGGCCCGCGAGATAGCGAACAATAGGACTCGGCAAACCAAGGCGCAAGAGATGCCAGGTAGAATCTGGACAGGGGAGAAACGAGATCCGGCAGGTTTCTTCAAATCGTAAGACGTGTTCGCAGGCGAGACGGATAGACCGATGAGCTTGCAGAGGAAGAGTCGCTAAGCTTGATACACGGGATTCGAAGGGAGAAAAGGAGCCCGTCGGCGGATGAGTTGAGAGTCGAGTCGGGTTGCAAATCGGGGCAGGCAATGACCAGTTAGCGAGCGAGAGTGATCATAAGCCAGACCAGGGCGTATCAATGCAAACGGGCGCTTCGTCGAGGGTGTTTGGATGCTGGGCTGTCGTCAAGGCTGCGGTCGTCTGTTCGGTCAGCCGCGTCGTGGGATGGTGGAGAGTTGGCTCAAGGCGCAGAGTGAGGGCCGTGGCAGATGCAGGATGGAGGAAAAAGAAAAGAAGGGGAAAAGAAGGAAAAAGGAAAGGCGAGCCGAAGCAGAGATCCAGCCGCGGTGCAACCAGGCGAGGCTTTGCAGGATGAAGTGCGGAAAGGGTGGGAAAATAGATTGAATGTCGGTGCCAAAATGTGGTCCTCTAAAAAGCAAGTGGCTTCTGGAACTGGCGAACGACGTAACTTTTTTAGGGGCCCAGGCCTTTATGACAGGCTCTGGCGGCGTGCAGGGCAGCGACTGCAAGGGGGGGTGGCTTGTGGCGGGGCAGGGCCTGTATAGAAAGATGGAACAAAAAATCTCCTGGACCGGCTCACCCTTGCGCCGCGCCAGCGACTAGCTAGGGCCAAGGAAAAAGCAAACAGAGGGGTGTGCGCAGGAGGATGGTATACTTGGATGGGCGTCGGAATAGACAAGCAGGTATACGAGTATGTAGGGCAGCAGAGAGGAGAACCGAAGAGAGATTGGAAGACACTCTTTCTCACCTGCGTTGTGTTTGCTTGGTGGTGGCAGACACCTGTTGCGGCCCTGAGATACAGTATGTCGGTAGGTACAGGTATGTATGCTTCTGTGCTCGAGCCTCCCAAAAGCAGTTGCGGTTTGCCAGCTCGTATCAGGATGAAGAGCACCTGAAATTGCGCCGCGTTGCGCTCTGTGCGTGTTTGACAGCTGCTGTTTAGCTGTGTTTCATCTGCAAGTTTTGCGTGTAGGCGGTATATCGTTGAAACGTCTAGCAGGCTGGAACTTGGACAGATTGGCGATGAAATGAGTTGAATAGCAAGTTGGATGCTGTGGCCACAAAGAGGTCCTGGGAAACAAAGCAGTGCAGCGCAGACTATTATAGCCAAGCAGCAGCACGCCAAAGAGGAGAAAATGGTGATAAAAAAAGACATGAATGTATTTGCTGGCACGATTGGCAAACGATGTCCATCTTTTGTTGCGAAACTGAGTTGGTTGGAACACCTGCAGCATCTCGATCACCTCGTTCGCCTTGAGAAACGAGCAGCGGCAGGTTGGTTTGCCAGTGGAAATCAACTCCTCCGGACAGGTAGCCGGTACCTGCAGTTGCCCTGCGTCCGGGCAGCCTGCTCCGTACCGAGTACACAAGCACTGGTGTCGGGACTTGGCCAGAGCCAAAAAGTCTCACTCCACAGTGCTCCGATACACCAGAAAAGATTCATTGCGGTGGGGAGCCGCCAGGCCCTGTTAGCGCAGCCTAGCCCAGCGCTAGGGCCACGGCGCAGCAAGGATCGACTGGCAGAGACCAATTGATGCCTCTTTGGGCACTGCGGCGAGCGAGGACTGGGAGCTGCGGCTACATGCGGTGTGCACAAGGGCTCCGGGAGGCATTGCGTGAATCAATCGATGCACTCTTGCATGCGTGCGTTGTGTGTGCCTGGACGGCGCATCGTGGTTGGGAACCGTGGGCGTGTGCGCCTTTTCGCGTGCGTCTGCTTGGGAATTCGGCGTGTTAGAGTGTTAGTGTGTTAGTGCCCTCATGTTTGGCCCCCGATATTAATAGCAGCAGCATCTGGAGATCTTCTGCCACGCAAAGTTGTTTGGCAGAGCCGCTTGGGGGCCCTGGCTCGAGCCAGGCCATGTCGGGTATGCCTGCCTGCCATGCCAGATTGATACCCAGACCGCTGCTGCGTCCATATGGATGTTTGCCGTGAAACAGCAGGCCATGTATGTGTCAACTACACCAACTGGCTGCAATCAATATCGCTGCGTTTCAATGCAATGCAGAGCCTCAGCTCGTCTGGCTTCATGTTCTCTCAGTCTCCCTCTCCCTTGAAATTAAACGGCAAACGGCCAATACGCGCCGCTCTCGCACACGGTTATTTTCAGGAGTCGTCCGAGCCGTGTTCCACTCCGCTTCCTGCCCCGGCTGCCACTAGAGACTGACAGCCCATCCGTCATCTTACTTGTATGCACAAGTCTTAGCATCTTGGGGCCACATCCATAGCCCGCTGCGCGCGGCGCCTCCGGCTGTAGCTTGGGTCTCACCCAGGCCATGCTTACTGGTAAGAATACCTGGTAGATATTACTACTGTTATGAGTAGGTATTAGGCATTACTCCCACTACTGCCTGTGTACGGCATTCTGCTGAGATGAAGACTTGCACATCTTTTTGGTGGGCAAATCCATGAATGTGACGTTGCAGGGCGCAAACAATTGCGTTTTCATTACAACTACTAGGTATACTAGGTAGTATGAGGTAGATACTGCGAGGTACTAACTGGCGCATGCTTCATGCGAGGCTTCGGTTCAACAAAGAGTTGCATCTGGCCTGCAGAAGCGCTCAAGCATATGCGCAACTCACCTGCACAGTATGTACCCATACAGCGCAGTGCTGAGACTGGCGTGTGCGTTGCAATATTCCCCGGTCGAGCATCGTCAGGCTTATGACGGGAGCCGGAGACAAAGCCCGACGAGTGCGTGTGCGTGCTGGGAGGTGTGAGAGAGAGAGTTTGTGTGTGTGTGTGTCTTGGGGTGGTTTTAGCCACCATCCAGATGGTCGGGAATGCTGCCAGGTAGGCAGTGCTCCGTAGCCATGCAGCTCTTTGTGATGGCAGCTGGAGGCTTCGATCGACGGATGCGTAGGGCTAGTAGCCTTTGCGTTTACAACAGGATTTCTCTCTCTAGTAACTACTGCAGTAGACTGGCTTCGTTGATAGTCAAAAGGGGTTTCATCGTGCTACTGTTTTTAATGTAAACCGCTGCTATAACATGATGCCGGATCCCTCCTCCCTTGGTAGGGGCGGCAGCTTGTCTAGCAGCCCGCCATGAGCCACTTGGCCTGACGGTGTTAGACACAAATACTGCTAGCTGTAACTAGCAGCTGTTCGAGATGCAGCAGAAAACCTGCATTGCAGCATTTCATTTCCCTCAGGTGCGCATGGCGGGCGATCAGTAGCGCGTTCTATAAGGCCTCGGCCGGCGGACAGACATGCGCAGCCAATAGACGCACATGCTAGACGACGCCTCTTGGACCCAAGGCTCATCCATGCCAATTATAGCAGTCTCCTCTTTCAAGCAATGCAATTGTCACCTGTTGGCGCAGACCCAACAATAGGGATACATGATACATTTGCGGAAATGATGTAATTCAGATTGACGCTTCGTTAGCCGCGATGATAATAGAAATAAGAGGTGGTACGTGCCACATGCCAGCGCCAGGACAAAAGTACTTGCGACTAATACACGAGCTACTCTTTTGATAGACCATCTGAAACGAATCGGTGGCAATCGCGGCTGCGAAATAGGCGCTACAAACAAAAAAAATTTGGTTCTTCATTGAGGCCAGCAAGGTGCCGGTATGGCCTGCGTCACTTGATCCTCGGTTGCTGCGATTCCATTACGAGCAATTCATGCAAATAGGTCATCCTACCGGCCGGACAGAGGCGCAGCAGAGGGATACCCCAGATGTACCGAACAAGTACCTTGCTGCCCAGCCTTGTCTCTCGTTGAAACATACGAGTACCTGCACTAAGACGGACAAGTTCTTTGCCTGAGGCACAGTGGCCGAGCTAGCGGCGCCACCTCATTTGAAGGGAGACGCAAAGAAGAATCTGCAAGTTGACCCTTCTCGCGACCGCTTCATCACAGAAGTCTGGATTTGTCGTGCATATACCTGGGCCACGGAACGGGCGTTTGTTCCAGAGTCAGCGCACTCTCGATGCTCACGCGATCCCAAAGGTACAGCATGCGCCGGCCGCTGGGCGCACGTTTCATCTTGGCCGCCCGCCATGGCGTTTGGCACACGGAATCGATCACATCTCTCATCCTAAATGAGATAAGATGGAGCGGCCCGCGCGTGCGGATAAGTGCGTGCGCACCGTGCAATATACAAACTCAGCTCCGGGATCGAAAGTGTTGGACCCAGATGTCCCGCCGAGTGGGCGACCACGCTGGCATCTTGCCACCGTGACATGAGAGAAGCACCGCAAGTGCGTTTCGTATATGCACCAGGCCACGAGCCGACTGACCGTTGCTCTAGTGCTGGCCCCATCAGTCGTTCGAGCAAACATTTTGACATGCAAGTCCTAGGCGGAAAAAAAACGTGCTGTTGGACGCCGTCATCATCATGACAATACAAGCAGCAGCAGCAGAAATGGGTCACGCCGCTCTCCAGGCAGCGACGAGACGGCCACAGGCGTGCTGAGAATGACCGCTTTGCGCAAGGCTTGCATGAAACACTCCACCCACCGCCCTTGGCTTCGACCAACCGCTCCGTCATGGCAGACGCAAACGTGGCCGTGCAGTTGTTCCCTTTCTATTCCTCAGTCTCCCTCTTCTCTGGCCGCCGCCGCTGTCGCCGTTGCGCGCCAGGGGTGGGCTGCAGAGACTGCCGCTTCGTTTTCGCGACAGCGCCGTCGCTGCCTCTGGTTGGCTGCCAAGGAGTGGCCGATGGTCCATGCATCCCTGACGGAAATTGCTCTAGCCGTACGTGGCAGGATTCTGGAAATTCTCTCGGCTCCAGTCTCCCTCGACTCGGCTCCACTCTCCTGGCAGCATCCTCAGCATCCTTGCCGGCGTGTAGGGATTGTCCCAGTGAGACAAGGCTTATCCCAGCCCCGTGCATCTCCCTAACTAACTCCAGCTTTCCAACGAGCCCCGCCGTCACTAGCGGCACGCAAGTACGCACCAATATGGAGCAATATGCACAACTGAATAACGCTACGTGTGTGGTTCAGCACTGGGGTATTGTTCTCTGAGAGTTCGAGAAGCTCGAGTTCTCTCTGGACCGCAGCCAATGGACCGCAGCGTCGCATGGCTGACGGAGCCGAATGCTACTGAGCAGATTACGGATGGATAGCCGGACACCTTGGTAGGTGGTACGGTACAATTATCCTCCACCCCTTGCTGTCAATACCGGTGAGCGCTTGAGTATGATCATCATGATCGGCTACTGGCTTCCGTGATCCGTCGCAAGAACGCTACTAGTAGTAGTACTACTACCTAGGTACTAGTAGTAGCAATAGCCCTTCCATTTGGTACATGGCAGCAACCAATATTAACACCTCCACACAACCTTCTCCTGGGCCAAAGCGCGTATTTAACTTCTTTCGTCAACAATTCACACGACGTCGCAGCGGAGTGGCTTTCTTCCTCGAGTTGCTCTGCATCCAGCCGAATGGTCCTTGTCTTTTGACGATTTAAGAAGTTGACGTGGGGAAACGTGTGGTGAGAAACAAAGCTGCACCAACTCGAAATGATTCATCAACATTCAAGGGGACACAAGTGACAGATCGGTCCAAGCAATTCAGCTGGCTGACCACCCACTCCATTCGTGAGGGAAAAAAGTCCTCACAGCTGCCCGTAGCACTAGGCATCGCTACACAAAAGGTCACCTGCGCGATGGACGATCAACAGGCCTACAATGCCGTCACTTCATTCTTTCATCGGGACGTTGCGGCTCGCCAGCTTTCTAGCTCATGGCACTTGGTACAGCAAACGACGATTCGCCGAGAAATTGCATTCAACAGCCTCGACATTAGCGTGTAGGAAATTGATCATGAACCAAAAATACCTGCATACCACGGCATGTTCCACACTTTGCAGACACCCCTCTCCAAGGCTCATCTTAGCTTTTGGATCGCGATATCCGATGAGCCTCCTAACACTATACACAACCTTGCAAGCCACGGACGCATGGCGCGCTCAAAATGGCTGGTGGCATGCAAGGAATATGTCGCACTACAGACTTTTAATCTTGAAACCACGCAGATGAAACAAACGACTGGCCATCACGCATGCTGCCCCCAGTCGCCACAAATCAGAGGCCAGGATAATATATTAAGTACTTCAACAGCTGATCTGCACGGTAAGTTGCAGCCGTTTTTCGGCGGACGGATAATATTAGCATCAGCGCGCAGGACGGCGCGTCATTGACATTTCGACAGACTGTGAACCAATCAGCCCAAAGACCTGTCCCCTCAACTGGACATGGCAAATAAACAAGCAGAGGGAGAGGGAAATTCCCACAGGCCGAGTTTCTGACAAAAGCGCCACCAACAACACCTACTTGGCTTGGCTTTCCTTTGAGTTTGTTCAAAAGAATGCTGTTGGTAGCAGCATGTTGAATTGCAAGCTAAAATACGTACTAACCGCCGTGAACCCCGGTCACTCAAAACCGCTAGGACACAACGTTTTGTTGTACACGCAAGGCGCCTTTAGCGTTGAGAATTCTCGGGGAGAAGCTTGGGGCAGCAGATCAGGGCCATATTAACAATGCTTTAGGCCCAATCCGGTGACTAGCTGTTGCTATTGTCAACTGGGTCCGGATTTTGTCCAAGGCGCACGGAGTACTCCGTACATTCGGTGGCTTCATCCTAGTTCCAAGTATACACACAGATCCTCACCACCTATTCGCTGCAAAGGCTAGCATTGATCGCTTAATGAAACTAGAATGCCCAATCAACGCTCATTATGGATGATGGCGTCGATGGAGCAGAAAGAGGGAGGGAGGGGGAGGGGGGAGGAAGAGGTTCCAATCGCTACAGCTTCTATCGCTCACAAGATAGGGACAGTGGTGCCTTGAACGCCATCTCGTTCTCTGTTTCCTAAGCATCCAGCAGCTTGGAACCCGATGGGATGATGAGTGCTGACTACCCTCGCATCCTTGCACCGTCTATTTCGGGTTACCCAACAAACAGAGCCAGCTATGAGTCCCGGCAACTCCGTGCGGCCCCCATGCTTCCGGAAACGTCAGAAAGGGGACACCTGGATGCGGTACTGCCCTGGAGAGCACACGACACCATGTGGCAGCAGACGCTTTGTTCGACCGCAGTGTCATGTTTCACAGCGCTTCGTCTGGCACGAAGACTCGGGACAGCCAATTTACCAGGCGCTGATGACACTTGCTTGATCCCTTCTCTGTCCTGAGCTTCAATCTCCCGTCCGGGGAGAGCAGCGGCAAAACCCGTCTTGCCTCGTGGCATTACCAGAGATCGTGCACATATTCCCGGTACTTTGCAGACTCGATGTGCGTTGCTTTTTCCAACGTCGAATGGCAGATCTTGTTGCAATTCTCGCCATCCAAGTAGGTAGGTACCCCATGTCTTTGAAACGATGGCTCGTATTATTGGAGCTACTTTCGTCCTCGATGGGGTACACAGTTTGCCTTTTGGAATCCCCTCGGCTGGCCCTAATAGCAATGTTTGATTGTTTGCTGATGGAGCCCTTTGTTCAATACAGGCAGCGGGCATGTGAGGTTGCTGCCTAATATGCCCTACGGCTGTCATCCAAACTCAATACAGGCAGCAGCAGCAGCAGCAGCAGCAGCAGTCGTAGGACAAACTGCCATGGCGTTGCCATCTTCCAGCTGCCCTAATGGTGACACTTCCAAAAATAAGCGGACATCAGGGATGTCTCGTACTTTTCTTTGTACGATATACACTTAGCCACCTGGCTAGCGTCTTCTGACGGCCACGATGAGGGATCGCTCCATGGCTGCTGACTGTGTCTAGTTGAATGTAGTCCATCGGAAGATCCAACGGCGGCGGATCAGGCTAACGCCGAGTACATTGAGCAAACGCCGGGAGCGCCTATTTAGACCGCCCATTGAGGAAGAGAAAAAAGGTGTTGCACGCAGTGAGAGAGAGAGGAAAACAAATGGACACCCCTCTCTAAGATGGCAAGTTTACGTATCAGAAAAAGTCTCCGAACAAAGGTGGGCTGTTGGTTCGTGCGCGATTGGGCCATCTTTTTGTCTTCTATTGGCTCATTTTCTAGCAAATAGCGAAGAGGCATGCACCTTGAGGGTAGATCCCCTCTTGTTTCTCTTTATACTCTCGATGCCGGGGGTGAATGGTTTGAGTTGGGTCTCTGAGAGAATTGAGAGTTGGAGACATGGTTCCACTTTCGGTGCAAACTTATTGATGTCAAAGAAATACTGCATCACATGAGCTTTTTATCGCTTGAGCTGGTTTTTGGTGAGCACATGTTGAGTGCATTAGTAGATGGGGCTACCCTGAAGCCTGTTTGACGCTTTTTTTCTCAAGGGGGCGATTTCGAAATGAGATTTGCGTATTTGTAGCTCTGGACGCGTATGACGTTTGTAGTCTGCATGCCTAAGATGATTTTGGGGCGAGATGTAGAGGGATCTTACAATGGATGTTGGCTCCATCATACCATTCTACACTTAGTGAAACTCGAAGGATCTAGTTGTACTTGTAGATATCCCTCGTGACAAAAGTAGACCACAATGCTTCTTAGAAGATAGTTGTTGATTCCAAAGCAGTTCGCCATGTGTATTTCACGAAGCAGAGGGATGAGGAGTAGATCCATCACTCAATGCTGAGTCAGGGGAAACGCATCTTGACCTACCATTACTCGTAAACACTGTAAGTTTGTGAATCAGATTCATGAAAGACAAGAGATTAAAGAGGAAAAGTTGAGCATATTTTTGTAGTATTTCCAACTATTTATCATAATATTTCCAACTGAACCCAAATGACACGCAAAATCTAAATACCTGATATCATGACCTCATGAATCATTCGATTTGCTCGCTTCAATCAAATCGCCAACCATAAGACTTTCATACCAGCAACATCTGTTCTCCAAAGAGCAAATCGAAAACGAAGAAGAAAATTAATCCAAGAAAAGAAGAAGAAGAAGAAGATGAAGAAGAAGAAAAACAAGGACCCAAGCAACAGAGGGGATATCAGAACGACGAATAGATGAAAGTTTGCACACATTTTTTTTTTCTTTCTTTCGCAAAGAGACACCTCGATAAAAATAATCCTTCACATAGCGTTCCTGTCCGCAAACGGATCGTCTTCGTCCTCTTCCTCTGACTGGTAGGAATCCTGCCTCTCCTGCACTGCCGGTCGCGGGTTCGAAGGCAGCGGCGGTGGAATAGGGGGTGCTGAAAAGGCCGGCTTGGCAGATGGCCGGGGCGGCGGAGTCTGTCTTGGTGAGGAGTTGATGCTCAGGCCGGCGATGTCAGGGTGCTCGGCTCGGGTTGGGGAGGTGGTACCGTCTTTGGCGGCCTGTTCTTCTTTTCCTTTCAAGGCGGCCACTGTTTTACGAATGAAGTCGGTTAGATCAGTCCAGAGAGGATGAAATGAAGGGAAAAATATGTTAGGTTAGGTGAGAAATCAGTTCTTACTTCGGTATAAGTGAGCTTGTTCGGCGAGTTCGTCGTCAGAGTCACTGTCAGCGTCGACAGACTGGTCTAGCTGCTCAAATGTCATGAGAGCGTGAACCAATTCATCGTTGGCATGGAGGAGAGGGCCAAGCCACTGTTCGTGATCGACATGATGAATCTAGTATCCACGGGTGGTTAGCAAGCAGACAATTTAAATAGTATACTCCTCTCTCCAGCAGGAATGACATATTTTTGAAAGTGAATATCTGGTGACATACGTAGCGCAACACCTTCCTACGGAGCAGCTTGCAGGATTCAAATCTCTCCACAGCCAGGTTATTTTCAGAAATTCGCTCCTTCTCACGGTTAATGGTCTGCAGCACGTTGCCCAGGTTTGTAGCTGCTAGCGACGACTCGGCGATGACAGACTTCATCTGCTCCTTTTCTGCTTCTAGATTAAACGGCTTCTTCTTGCCCTTGGACTTGCCGCTGCTGCTCTTCTTCTTCTTGTCGGAGCTAGAAGAGCTGCTGCCGAATATGGATCCGCCGCTGGACAGGGACAGCGAGGACGCCTGTTGGTGTTTGAGCGAGTTGACTGCCGATCCTTCGCGGCTATGCGCCGAACGGTTATGGGACGACGACGACGGTCCAGCGGCGTGGGAAGGCTTGGGCGAAGTCGGCTCGTCGTCCTCTTCGTCGCCAAAGGGGTTCTCCGTCTCCTTCAACACCTTTGACCTCTCCTGCGTGACGCCAACCTTGCGCTTCGGCAGCTCCTTGTGCAGTCGAGCGATCCTCTCCAGACCAGGCGTGCTCGAGTACTGGGACCAGCTGCTGAACAGCTCCCTGCACTTCTTCCTCACCTCCGGGTCGGACAGGTCAGACGTGCCGCAGACTCGTAGGCGCTCCAGCAGGGGCTCGTCCGCAAAGGTTCGCTGGAAGCGCGGGCCGGCATTCTGGATCAGGCCGTCGAGCAGGACCAGGGCGCGGATCTGGCGGTGCACGTTGCCGTACTTGAGCTTCTTGCGGATGGCGCGCGCGGCCTCGGTGGGGCCAGAGGCCTGGATGGTGATGACTTCGACGAGGTCGGGGATGCCGCCGACGTCGTCCTCTTGGTAGGCCTCGGACGTGAGCGTCTCGATGGTGACCGTGACGGCGGAGTAGGGCTTCTTCTGGAAATGGGGCATTAGCAGAGCATCTTGGAAAGGCTGAAGGAGCAGAGCGAGGGAGAGCTCTCGTAGCGGATATAGGTGTATATCGTACTGGCTGGAACATGCTGGGCGGCAGAGATGAAGCTCAGTTGGCCGCGCAGGTAGGGATGGGCAAGTTCGTCGCTGGCCGTGCCTTGGAGGTGAAGATTTTGCTTCTAGAAGGAATGTTCTGCCGATCGAGAATACGGTGTACGAGGCTGAACAAGCTTCGCAACTCAGCCTCGATAGCTCCAATCTTGAGCGCCACGTTCGCAAAGAAGCTCAGCTGAAAGACGACAAGCTTTCCCAGCGCCTGATATCTCGCGCAATGCAATCAAACAGCGCCTCTTGATTCGTCGTGATATCCAAAATCTACTGCCTCAATCGCCACAAAGACGGGCACAAGCTGAAAGACAGTCTGTCGTTGTTGCTGCGTCTTTTGGTAGCACGGAGATGCAGAAAGCGACCCTTTTGCTGGGCTCGCTTTGGACAAACGCGGGGCTGCTGCTGTTTCGCCATAGGCGCGGTGGGGGCATAAGTGACGTCGCTTTTTTTTAGGGGGTCTTTTTTCTTTGTACTGTAGTCTTTGTGTCGGCCGATTCTAAACTGTAGTCTGGCTCGTGTTTCCATAATTCTGCAATTTCGCAGCGGATCAATGTCTTGATTTGGAAGGCAAAGTCTCCAGTAGCTGCGATAGCGGTGCCCGGAGTAGCTGTGATGGCGGCGATAGCGGTCAGCATTAACTGAATATGCAGGTACTTTTCTAGCTCAGTTTATTCACATCATGGCGAGATCAGCTATTGATATATATATTGTATTCACGAGTAATGTACGAGTAACAGTCAAACAGTCTCTCAATATATATATATATATATCTACTATACGCCGATGAATGCTGACAGCCCTCCTCCATCACGCCATGTTCTCATCCGTAAATACAGGTCATCTGCTTGCTATATAAACAAAGTATCTTGCCAAGAGCTATTGAGCTCTCGCAGCATCGTGGTCTAGCTCTAACTCGCTATGGAATGTGCTCTCAAAGGACAAAGACGAAGAAAATGAAGAGAAAAGAAAATTAAACGTCAGCTGCGGGCGAATTCACTATGAATTGCCCAGCCCCAACAATACCAAATTTGCGACATTCATTACCGCAATCAGTAGCCAAACAAGGGCGCTCACAATAATGAGAATCCAGCCGTTGGACATGTCTATCCCTGGCTCGCGAACCGCCTCTCCGTCTTCTCCCCTTGATTCAAATTGAAGCCGAGCTCGGCCCGGCTGCACTGTCATGTACCGGGATCGCGCAGTGAAGTAGATGAGCGGGAATGTGACAAAGGGCAGCACCGTGCTGAGAACCACCTGCGAGGCGTTGAGGGCCTTGTCCAGGCCCACCTGTCCAACTGCTCCGGCGATGATGATGGAAGGGGTGATGCTGATGGACCTCGTCATGAGGCGTCGCAGCCAAGGCTTCATCTTCCATCGCAGAGCGCCCTCGCTGACCATCTGGCCCGCAATGGTGCACACGATGCCGGCTGAAATACCCGAGAGTAAGAGAGCCAGGGCAAAGATGGTTCCGGCCCCAGACGAGATGCTGTTGGAGAGCAGACGATGAATGCCGAAAATGTCTGCGGTGAGGGCGTCGGGATTCCCGTATAGTGAGGCGCCAGCAACGATGAGGATGGCCGAGTTTACAAAGAGCGCAAAGGTGAAGAGCGACAGCGAGAGCTCGGCAATGGAATATTTGAGCGAGTGCTTGATCGCTGCGAGAGACGGAATGTACACGACCTTATCGTAGCTCTCATCAATGGTCGACGACGCTGCCGACACGGGATCCTGGGGCATGAGGCCGTGTCTCGCATCATAGTCCCTCAGCCGGGGCTTGACGATGCCCGACCCAAGGTATAAGCTGTGGGGCATCACAGTGGCCCCGAGAATGCCGCAGGCCTGGTACAAGCCATTGGATTGGACAATGGCGCTGGAGGGGAGATAGCCCTTGAAGACCTCCCCGACGCTGGTGTGCTTGATCAGCGAGAGCTGGATGCAAAAGCAGACGACGACGCCCATGACCAAGAAGAGGACGAAGAACTCAAAGATGCGGAGGCCTTTCATGGAGCCGTCTGGGCGGTAAAAGATGAGGATGGCCATGACGTCGAGGATGGAGAGGGCGCAGCCCGCAACAAGAGGAAGTTTGGGGATAAGGAGGTTCAGCGCAATGGCCGTTCCAATGACCTAGAGGAGGAGTGTCAGCATATGAGTGCCCAGGATTTACGAATGGATTATTCAATATTTCATACCTCGGCAATGTCAGTAGCGATGATGGCCACTTCTGCCAGCGCGTAGAGGAAGTAGTTGAGCCATCGCGGCAGATAGGCGCGACATGCCTCTGCGAGATCCAGACCAGTGACAGTACCAAGCTGAATGGCGAGGCTCTGTAGGAGGATGGCAAAGAGATTGCTCAGCAGGACGACGAACAGGAGCTTGAAGCGGTAGGAGGAGCCCGCAGCGATGTCGGTGGAGTAGTTTCCAGGATCGACTATAAGAATCAAAGTCAGCAAATCAACTTGCAGTTCTCATATCAGGGGATATATCGTAGGGGAAGTCTGAGTCACCCATGACTCTCCCCAGAGATGAAACTTACTGTACGCAACAGACACCATGAACCCAGGCCCCACGAACCTGCCAAACGTGATCAAGACATGCTTCAGCCTCGCGAGCCGCGTCCCGTCCCCTGTCCTCGAACCCCGCCCGTTTGATGTCGTGACAGAGTTGCGATCCTGGTCGTCGCCAACCGACGCAAGCATGATGCCTGCGGCGATGTGCGCGCTCTGATCTTTGCTGTCGGCGTTCTTTCCTTGGAACGAAACTGCTGGCGGCGATGCTTGAGCGCCAATTGAGTCGTCTGCGGCACTGGCGTCGCCGCCTGGAGTGTTTGATATCCTGTCCATGGCTCTTACTTGTGGCTGCAGGTTGGTGTTTCGCTACTGTCAGAGTAGACCGAAAAAAACAGATTTAAAAAAAAATGCAAAAAAAAAAAAGCAGCACCAAATATTTCGACCAATTTTCAGCTGACGCGCCCTTTGAAGCTCAATTTTTCTTTTTTTTTTCTTCCCTTGAAACAAACGCCTTTCCACTTGTCTTGGCCTATGAATCAGACAGCCAAACGACAGCGGTGACGGAGTCGCGCAGCGCCAATGCAGCGTCCCAGCATAACCCCAGAGGAAAACAGGCAAACAAGAGATACGAGATGCAGGATTCGGAGTCGACGGAATTGAAATTCTTTTTATCCAGAGGTCACTGCCTCAAACAACCTCCCTGGAAGTTTTTTCTTCGAAGGACAGAAGTGGAGCCCGGCTGAGCTGACTTGGCGTTTTCGGAGGTCAAAAGTTGGCCGGATAGGGACAGATGGCTCGTGTTTGTGCTGTTTGCTGGATGTGGCCTAGACATGTCCTCATGAAACCGATTTTGATTTCCCGTTTCTTCTTCTTCTTGGCCTTGTTCTGTTTGAAAAGCCTGGATGTGGAGAGAAGTGAGATTTGAGAGAGACGTGTGGCGATCTATAAGAAGTTTCGTGAAACTAGCAGAACGAATTCTAAGGAGGTCCGTCCGTTCGGGAAGGGCCACAGAATCAGTTACGGCATCGGTTCTCTAAGCCCCCCCGACTCTGCCCGGATAGACCTGGATCCGGTGCGCGGCCCGAGTTCTGGTTTAGTAAAACACCCAAGACACCTTTGATGGATAAATTCATCCGATATTCTCTTTTCTTTCGTCTTCGTGAGGATGCATGTATATCTGGACCCCAAGTCCCGAGAATGCAAGACTTGTCGTGCACGGTGGATGGAAATGCTCCCGGCCGGTGTGATCCGCCTCGGCGACGCAAGGAATGCTGGCAAAGTGGCTTCAGCCCGTGAATCACATGAAATGGTCCGGAAAACGAACGCCCTGCCAAGCACCAAAAGGCTAGCCAAGAGCTTATCTCTTTTTCGTGCTGCAGCCGACGAGCTGTCAATGTCTCATTACACAGGATGCAAGTAGGACAGCTGTTGAAGCTGAGCAGCCCAATAATTCTCGAATTCTCGAATTCTCGTAAACGGTGCTGAGCCATTCTACATAGAATCACGGACCAAAGGCACCAATGCCTCAATCATGACGCATATCCTCCGTATAAACGATGCAAACGCTTGCAAGCCCCTGCTAAAACGAAAATATACCACCTGAACCCAATTTTGGCCCCCCGCCTCCTCTTACACCGGGTTTCCCCGGAAGGTTTATCTGCTCTATTTTGCGGGTGGAGGCCATCCGGGTCCTCTTAGCTTGATTCTCTTCTGGCGGTGCAGGTCAGATGGGCTTTGCACTTTTTGGCGTCTCGGTTCCCCAGACTTGGCTGGCACCCGCGCCTGGCCGGCTGTTCGCTAAGCCGAGATGCTACTATTTAGCGATCGTTACATCATCACAGCCATTGTCAATCACGGTAAACGAAAATGCGTGAATGCTTGCAAAAGAAGTATGCAGTGCTATTAAAGGACACTATAGCCGGTGCTACATTGAATAATAACTCAAATTCTGTCAGTGGTGAAGAAAGCTCGTCGGGCTTATCCCGGTGTTCGGTTCGGAATACGACTCTCGGGTCCGTCCTGCCAATTCATGCCCATCTATTACAGCCTCAAACATCAAAGTCATGGCTAATTGAATTAAAAACTTTTATGCCAGTATAAAACGTTCAAGTTCATCAAGCTATAAAAAACATGCCTTGGAATATGATTTGTCCCTCAAGCCTTGGCCTTGACGGCCCATCCATCCAGTGGTATATGTGGAATTCCCAATCTTTTTTCTCCATGTAAATGATAAAACTCCCCCTTATCCTCCTCTAACAAACTGCATTTGAGTCTGTTGAAAGACTTGTTTTGGTTTCCTCTTCTCTCGGTAGTTGCCCAAAACGCCATGCTAAAATGTCAGATGCCACCGCCGAGAAATCTGCTCTCCTCGGTCCTGTCCTAGCCCCCCCCTCTCTAATACGACGCAACGCTCAACACTCCAATACTACTCGTACAATTGAATACACCGGCAGTCAAATCTGGATCCGAACAGTACCCAAAAATCATTTCTGCTTCTTGCCCTCCTTGGCCGCAGCCCGCTCGCGCTCACGCTTGGCATAAATCCCAGCCGTAAACGGATCCTCATATCGCAGCGCAACGACATACACAACCAGCACAAGAAGCGTCAAGGCAATACCAGCCGGCTTTCCGTACGCAAGCGAAGTGCCTAGAAAGCTCATCGTCGAGCCCCAGTACATCGGCGCCGAGGTCACGTTGAAGGGAAAGCCCGTCACCATCTCGTCCATCAGGATGCCGCAGTAGTCGCCCAGGAACGTTCCCGTGATGCCCAGCCGCCACGTCGACGAGACGACGAGGACCATGCCCGAGGCGAAGAGCGCGTATCCGGCTACTTGCGAGAAGAGCGTCGTCAGCAGCGGGTGCGACGGCTGGTCCTCCAGGGCGGCCTTGAACAGCGAGTCGCGGACGAGGCCGAGCGAGAAGATTGTGATTGCGAGCGCATAGCAGGCGGTGTAGTTGTTACCGCCAAATAGCCGTGTGAGGATCTTGTTATGATACTCTGTGGGAATTGGTTCATGATTGTCAGTTTTTGTTTATGCGATTCACCGATTGCGAGAGATTTATTTCGAACCTTGACGGGCAACAATGCTGCAGACAGAATGCGTCAGTAAACAAAAGCTCAATTCAATTGCATGTGAAAGAGGACTGGGACGGGTGTCGCCTCTTACTTCCAGAACAGCGGATTAAAAATGATTGACCCTGCTGAGACTATTTTGATGCGCGAATCATCGTATTAGACACATTCATTCACCCTCCAGAAAAGCTTTGTTCACGTACTCAACAGACTCTTCTTGTCCAGATCGACATAGTCGACCAGGTCTGTGATGCTGAATGATGACGCCATTGCGAGTTTGGGTGTGTAGGTAGCTTTGGGAAAGTAAACAACCACACGTGGAGAAGGGGGAAAAAAAGGAAAGCAGAAAGAAAAAGACGTTAGAAAGCCGTACTCAGTTACAGGCGAGACAAGAAGGAAACGTGGCGTCTATTGCTCCGAATTCCGCATCCATCCAATCCCAGAGAATTAGAAAGCTGCAAGCTCATAGCGTCATTGCCCTGCTCGGAATGGCTGGCAGCTGTTTGAGCCCTTCGGATGCGGGGATTGGTTCATGCGTGGTCTCTTAGATGGGGCCTCAACAAAATTGGCGTCTGTCACAAGCAAATTGTCAACTCCAACTAAGCCCCCGACAACAGCCGCGTCTGCCAACGGGAAAATGATAGGGCTGGCTAAGAAAAAAAAATCCATCAGGAGAATCCCGCTACTCCGTATAAGAACTAACCTAGAAGAAAGCCAAGGGGAATGCAGCCGCTAATCCTAGAAAATACACGGGCTACAGGTATGTATGTATGAGACTGGCTGAATAATAGCAGAATAGGAAAACAAAAATAGCTCGCGTGCCCAAGCATCCAACAAAAAGTCCATTGCCCTTCGCCCCTCTCCCGCGCTCCCAGCATCGAGGACGAGGCCCTATATTCATCCAGTCGGTACACTGGGCCAGTATGTGGTATCTATAAATCCATTTGGGGTCCCTCACAATATAGAAATCGTCATCATCAGCTCATCCACGGTTTGTGGCTGGTTTGGTAGTATTACCCCTTCCCTTCCCCCCATAAACGCCTTGAAAAACGCCGCCCATAGTGACATGTTTATCGCCTGTTTCTCGTCTTCTTCCCTGTAGTGGCAGTATCTTCCTCTTCCTCGTCTTGGCCCTTCTTGAGGTCCTCTGTCAGGCCCCATTCTTCCTTGTCGTACCAGTCTTCGCCATCTGACATGTCTCGGTTTGGTCCAGAGTGTGCCTCTGCTTTCGACCAATGCAGCACGTCTTTGCGAAGCCTTTGAGCTCTTAGCAAGCCCAGGTGAAGCCTGGCAGCTCCTCGACAGACCTCTTCTTGCTTCTGCACGTATAGGGATAAAAGCTTCCTCATGTCTTCGGCTTCGTTGTCGGGTAAGCCAAGGTTTCGGTCGAGCGCGGCATTTGGGGGAGGTATGAACATTGGGTGGATATAGGACTGGTTGGCCTCGACGCCATTATGGGAGGCTTCGTTTGCTGCTTCACCACCATCTTGCATATGCACGTCTTCGCTGGGCAGACGGCTTCCCTTCTTACGACCTTGACTCGCAGTTTCAGTCGATGACTCTCCGCCATTTGTAAGTTTCGCTGCATCTCCATTGGCTGCGTCTTTACCATTTTCCTTCTTCACGTCCATTGCTCTAGGTTGTTCTTTGGAAGCTCCGTCGTCTGTTTCCATCATATCCACATCTTGCCTGGGAGGTGTCTTCCTCTTCTCTGGTGCATTAGCATCGTCCATGGGCATATCGGCGTCTGCCGAGATGGCAGCGCCGTGTTCACTCGATGCTTTTGATTCGTTTGTCGCCCGAACTCCAGAGGTATCGGTTTTGCTGGTCTCGCCATTTAGATTGGCAGGTGAAGACGCCTCCTCGCCCATCTTTGTGGAATCTTGAGACTGGCGAGCAGTGCTTTTTTCAATATAAAAATCGATATCGTTCGTGCCGACCATGGTTGAACACGGCACCCAAGTGGAGTCACCACACAGAGAGGTCCACAAGTGTCGAACCTGCCATAGCGACCGGTTTTCCTTTTGCATTATGCGAGAACTCTGCTTGACTAGTTCTGTCAGAGTATTGGAGGTGAAGGGCTTGGAGAAGACGGGGTGGATTGGCAGGTCGGTTGAGGCAGTAAGCGGCGCAAGGATGTCTGTCAAAGTTAGCGCGGCCCTGTCCCAGCGGATTTTTCGCGAATCATACGTTCTAGGCGAATGTTTGCATACGGATCCAGCTCGGCGGCTGAGAGTATGGCCTCTTCGACGCGGGCGTCGTCATCGTCGCTATCGAATTCGTAGCCGTCGTCGTCGACCAAGGGAGAATTGCGATGGATGATGGACCTTCGCACACCGGCGTAATCCACGGCCTGTGTCAGATTAGCCATCGCGCCTCGCCCAGCTGAGACTCAGTAGGTGGTACCTCTTTGTAAGCGCCGGGTCCTGCCGTGGGCATCAATTGGCCCTTGTGTGCGAAACGCGCCCTCTTCTTAAGTTTGTTGCCGCGGTTGGTGAAGCTTTCGATCTCGGAGTCAGAATCGGATTCTGTGGGTGAGGCGACCGGGTTAGCGTGATTCAGCCGGCAACGAGCGTCAAACGTCTGCAGGGAGCTCACCATAAGCCCTCCGTTTGAAGGCCTTCTTCATGCCGGCGATGGTCTCGGCGAAGAGCACCTGCTGCGACGCCATGATGAGCAGATTCCGAGCCCGGCCGGCCGCTGACGAGGGCAGAGCTGCGTAGGAAAGAGAAGGCCGACGGCGAGCACGAGATTCGACGAGGCGAGAGTCTGGCGGAGCAGATGTATTCGTGGCAGCGGCTGGTTCGTCGTCTAGCGCACAGGAGGCGGCGTCATAGAGATGGGCCTCGCACAGCAGACTTCGAGGCTTGTGTCATGCGCCAGAAGCGTTGGAGGAGGAGCAAATTGGCCCACGACGAGGAGAACCGGCAGAAGCGCAGAGGCGCCGGGCAAGGCTGCTCTGCTCTGCTCTGGCTCTGCCCACTTTTTTTCCTGAGCTGCTGCTGCTGGCGCTGCCAGAGCGACATGGGCCAATGAAAACCCGAGACCCGGAGGCTCACTTTTGCCGATGCCGCGCTGAGTGCTGCTTGTGGGCGTCGTTTTGGGAGGTGTGACGTAAGATTGGAGATTTAGCCGGGAATTAAGCGATATCAGTTGCTGGATAAGAACATTTTGAAGGCAGTACCTATGCAACAAGCGTCTCAGAATAACCTGGAATATTCAGTTCTTAGCTGTAAACCCGATAATAATGATACGAGGAGAATGTACATTTCATTAAAAATTTTCAGCATCGAATCTGGGTGGGCCCAATGGATTCAAGTCATTATCATGATGTAAGAACTGTCGACTAGAAACTGCATTATCGATATACCAAAACCACATCTTGGCCACTTACACCAAAAGCACTGCGGGTGTCTTGATGATAAACAAACACAAGACCTATCACAGACACAGGGAAAATTTTAGCCTCATGTATTGTTTTAGATGCGCAAACCTTCCAATACAGAAGACGTTTTGGTCATGAAGATACCTCAATTATTAAAGATGCCTTCACCACGGATTCTTGCTCTATAGCAATCTCCAAAAATGTTATACAATGCTTTTGTCCCTACACTGGTATTTTCTTCCTTTCTTCTTTTTCTTCTTTTTTTTTTTTTTTTCAGTTTCCGAGTTACCTTTACGGCTTGGCAGATCTGCCTCCAAAGCTACTGGCAGCTGAGATCTGCGACGCAGCCAAGTCTAGCTTTGGCAATGCAGTCTTGCCGCCCCCAGTTGGGGGAGGTAGAAATCCAATAGCAACTAGATACGCCAAATACGTGCCGAGCGACTCAACATCCACAGCATGAGAGACATTTGACTCCTCTTCGTAGAGCTTCAACGCCGCCAGGGCATTGGCGTCATCCAGCTCTGGCGCAATGGAGTTGCCGGGCAAGTCTCCAACGACAAAGTGGAAGAGGGGCAGCAGAGCGTGAGGCTCCTCCTTGGTATCGTCGCTGACATACTCCTTGATCCTTGCGGACCACTCTGGGTACGGCATAATGGGGGCCTCATAGCCATAGACCTCCAGGGCGCCAATCCAGTCGTTGAGCGTCAAACGCGGGTGGCTGGTGACTTGGGCCACAGCTATAGACTGTCCGGTCGCCGTAGAGAGATGGAACGCAGATGACACCACGATACGGCTGACCTGCGTGACTGGCACGGCGTTGAGCGTATTGGTAATGTCTGGGCGTCCACCGACTTGCAATGATCCCTTCCATAGTCGAACGAGGAAGTCGTCTGTAACGGAAATTCCGGATGCTGGATCGGCCGTGATATAACCAGGACGGATGACGGCACCAGCCAGGCCACGAAGGCCGGCCTCACGAACCAGAAGCTCACTTGCCCACTTGGACTGTCCGTATCCGGTGGCAAGGCCCTTGCGGCTTCCCTCAAGGTCGTCTGCTTCCATTACGGCACCGGCCTTCTTGGAGATCTCCACGTAATGGTCATTATCCAGTGTCGAGGTTGAGCTGACAAATGCCAGCCTCTTGGCCTTTCCCGTGGCGCAAAGCTGAATGCAGGCCAGTGTGCTAAGCACGTTGGCTGATCGAAGACTTGAGTATGGCAACATCCAGTTGACCTGGGCGCCGTTGTGGATGATAGCATCGACTTCTGTGGAAAGGCGAGCCCAAATGTCCTGGGAAAGGCCAAGCTGCGGCCTGCCAAAATCTCCAACCACGACTTCAAGCCTGGAAGAAGTAACCCACTCCTGAGACCATAAGCCATAGGCCTTCATTACCTTTTCCAGTCGAACGAGACCATCTGCCTGATCCTTGGCTCGTACGAGAGCGATGACATTGGCCTTGGTAGGGCCCTCAAGGAGCTCGCGCACAATATATGAGCCTAGGAAACCAGTGGCGCCGGTTAGAAGAACACGAGGTGAGGTGACTGCACCTGCTGTGGGAATAGACTTGGGGATTTTGTTTGTGAGGTCTCTTGCGTCGGTGGCATACGCCTCGTCCTCGACATTCTTGTCTCCATCAAGGGGCATGGCATCCAGGCGCAGGCCGATGGGATCCTGAGCACGGTCGATCTCTGCAGCAAGAGCCTCGAGAGTCTGAGATTGGAATATCACCTTGATCGGCAGGTTGATGTCCTTCCATTCCTTGGTAAGGCTGAAAAACATTTGCTGTGCAAGAATAGAATGTCCTCCTTCTTCAAAAAAGTTGGAGCTCGGTCTAAACATTCTTGCTGAGGTGTTTGGAAGCACAGATGCCCAGATTAAAGCTAGGCGAGTCTGCGTAGGTGTCAAGTTGACAGATACGGACGAGGCTCGTCGCTTCGCTAGGAAGCTGAGATCCGCAGCGTCAGGGAACGGAAGTGCAGGTCTATCAATCTTTCCATTAGGATCTTTGAAAAGTTGTACTGTTAGTCACGGATTAAAGCATCTTTATTGATTGAAAAGAAGAGAGAGGAAAAGACTTACTCAATGGCATCCGAGCCAGAGGAATAAAGAGGCTAGGAACGGCATATTTGGGGACCTTGGTAGCGAGATACTTCTTGCAGTCTTCAGAAAGCGACTTGAACTTTCGAAGCATTTGACCCATCGACTCATCTTGTGACTCCGGCTCCAGTTGACCACTTTCCTTTTGAACGTGCTGGAACCAGCGCTTTGTCTCCGGGACAAAATATGTGACGAGTGTATGCTCTTCGTCCTTGTCTCTCCGGACTAGAGTGACGTTTTCGCGAACAAAGGGATGCTGTGAAAGATGTGTATCGATTTCTCCCAGCTCGATGCGGAAACCGCGGATCTTGACCTGAGAATCAATTCTTCCTGTGCACTCTACACTTCCATCTTCACGGCGCCGGCCAAGGTCACCGGTTCTGTACAGGCGATCTCGCGGTCCCTTGTAGCCCCATGGCTTGTAAGCCTCGGCGGCACTCGTACCATTTTCCTGCTGAGCCCAGATGGTCGGGTCGACAAACCAGTTGAGAAGGAACTTGGAGCTGTTTAGAGACGCGGTCTTTTCGTCATCTCCCAGGTATCCCTCTGAAAGACCGGCTGCTCGAATGAAGAGCTCTCCTTGCTCGCCAACTTGGCACAGTCGAGACCGATCGTCGCGATCTACGACCAATAGCTGAACATTCTGCATGCCCTGGCCAACCGGGATGATATCTGGCAAGGTATCCAGGATTAGGGGCTCCCGTGCCCTGCTTGGAATCTCAAAGTAGGATACCGCCCGTTGTGATTCTGTCGATCCATAAAGATTGATGACACTGGTGTTGGGCGCAAGATTGCGCAGCTTGTTCACGTCCTTCTTCGTTAATAAATCGCCCACAAAGAAGGCATTTCGAAGAGAGGGGATCTGAGCGGTAGCGCCTCCAACAAGAATCTGGCCCATCGCGGGGGTCAGGTGGGTAACAGTTACACTGTTCTCCTTCATCCATTCGGCCAGGAGCTCGTAAGCAATCGCATCTACCGGTGGGATGATAATTTTGGCTCCAAGAAAAAGTGGTGTGAAGATATCTCTCTATACAAGGTGTGTCGTTAGATTTTTATGACTATAGATACAATAGACCGAGTGGTGACTCACCTGGATTGGGTCGTGGGCAATTCCAGAAAGCATCGTGAACCTGTCTTGATCTGAGAGGCCAAATCTTTCTGCCATCCAAGGGAAGTAGTGAGTTAAAGAGAAATGGCGACCTTGAACACCCTGTTCATGCTATTAGCACGCTCCTACAAAGTTGAATCTGCTGATCCAAGGGCGGCCATCATCAAGACAGAATAATGCCCCTAGATGAATGAGGAGTCTCACCTTGGGTCTTCCTTCCGAACCACTGGTGAAACTCAAAGTAGGAATGGAGTCGGGTCCAACGAGAACATTGGCAGGGTCCTCTCGGCTGTATACTGAGGGGTCGAGAGAATCTTTGCCGTTGACAGAACCCCCCTCTCAGCTCGCCGTTGTCTAACAGCTCGAGCGCTGGAATAGTAGACTTTAGGCTCAGGTTGTCCGAGGCAAATTTCAGGACGAGGTCAGAAGGTGGGCCAAACTCCTCGTTTGCCTTTTCGATACAGACCAGGAATCTAGGCTTGGCGACATCTAATAGCACCGTTTGGCGCTCAGGAGGATACTGTGGATCAATCACACTGACAGTCGCGCCAGCTTTGAGAGCACCCATGTAGGCCACCACGAGTTCAACGCTATCAGAAAGATCAATTAGTAACTAATAGCAAATGAAGGATAGTCAGAGAGTACCAACCCTCGGTAAGCGTATATCATGACGACATCTCCAACCTTGCATCCATGGCTTAGAAAGTGATGAGCTAGTAGGTTGGACGCCTCATGGATTTGGCGATATGTAAAAGAGCGCTCATTTTTTTGTGAGCTCTTGGTTTCGACAACACACTCTCTGTCTGGGAAAGCCCTGGCATTCTTTGCAAATATTTCATGAATTGCTATTAAAATCAGAGTCAGAACATGTTATACATGAGGAAAATGAAGCGCATGGCAATATCCTACCACCACGATAATCTCCCCAGTGGAGATCAATTGTCGGATCTGGGGACGCCATGTTTCTAATAACTGGTGATAATCTGTCAATTGTCAATTACACCTGGCTAATTTTTGATGAATGAGCGTTTTGGTGCCAGGAATGACGATTGAAATATGTGAAGTCGAGCTTCAATAGCTGTAGTGAGTCACGGACCATAAGAAACTTTTGTCCGCCCCGCATCTTCCGATCTCGCGCCTAAAAGACAACCACCAAAATCGAACACAGAATCTACCGTTACCAATTGAGATGCAGTTTAAGAGAACTGGTCAATTGGAATGAGAATTAAAATGACAAATTGAGTAGCCGCACGTATGGGCCGCATGTATGCTCAGCGGAGAGCAATTCGCTCTACAAGGTGTTCATGCTGCATGAATGAATGAGAGTTTTAAAGTTTCTGAAGTTTGGCGCATTATTAAATATTAGAGTCAAATTTATTATAAACTGAAGCCATTTCTCTAAGATCTTTGGAAGATAATGAGGATAAAAGTCTCTTGTCGCGCCAATTAGCAACGACGACTACCTTCATTTTGATCCCTCCTGTCGGTGCTGTGTCAGAAGTTGAACTCCTTTCAATACGCCAAATGCGCCAAAATGAATTGGATTGGCAGCTAAGAAATTTTTATTTATATTTTCATCATAATACTGTATTACTCTCCAAGGATATGCAGCAGAAGATATTAGTAGCCTTGTGCAGCTTGCTCCATTCAATCACTTGTTCCGCTAATCAACTTCATCTCATTGCGCAGCGATAACAACGACTATACTCTGCGCTGTAGAATGCGACTCATAAATTGAGGTGTACTTGGTAAATTTCCATTATTTAGTCCCTCGAATTATCTTTCCATGCCTGTTACTTTTAGGATGCAGCTGATAGTCTTTATAATGCTCTCTAGGATCAACCTAGGAAAGAGATCGTGCGTCGTTGCGAGCGGAGAAGTGGCTTATATCATATGTTTGCAATTGCCGATACAATTATCATCAAAGAGAGGTGATTGTGACGACATAATAACTATTTTCGTCAGGGTATTTTGATTGGAGTTGTGCAACTAGGAGTCTTTTGCACGTATTGGTCTACTATACAATGTGACTTCACAGTGCTGTAATGCAGGGTACTTGAGCCTGTGATATTATCACATTACTTTTCCACGTCTTAACTGTAGGTTTTGCAACATTGTGATAAAACTTGATAAAACTTGATACAGGCTCTACACGAACCTCTTTCAGTGTCAACTCATTCTTAACTGTCTAGCTTCGATAAAGTAAAGGCAAAAATATCTCCTATTAAATTTATGGAACCTTATTATACGAAACTATATCTGATAGAAGCAAAAAGACGAAATAAAAGCAGACTCTCCAATGGAAGCGATCAATATTCTATTCCATGATGTAGCGTCCTCAATAATAGCGCGACTAGTCAAAAACAAGACTGGGTTATGATGGACTGAGTATTACCTTCATGAGAAGAATGGAAGTGTCTACGTCTTCACAGCTAGGCCATTAGGCAACCCACGCTCTATGAGGCTACCATATCCGAAGATTTGATCGTCACCCTGGCATGGTGCATAGCGGCATCATCCGAAAGACCCCCACGCTCGTGCTAGTATATGAAAGTTATGGGAAGAAGCTGGTCAAAACGTAAAGGACAGTGCTAAGACTCATATTTACATACTAGTTTCGTTTGATCCAATGGCCTGATGGGATTGCCATCATGCTAGGGTAGCGTATCAGACGAAGGCGGCTGCGGCTTGTAGCTAGTACGGTGATGGAGGCGATGTGGAAATTAGACAAGACAGGGACCATTTCAACGGCTTCTAAAAAAAAAAAAAAAGACAAGAAGCTAGCATGTGTCATGCAGCTAGTTTAGTGGCTTGCTTAGCATATTGAATTGAACATGGGCATCAACTCCATCGCCTGATTGTTGAGAACCACAAACTCGTTTGCCAGCTAATGATGTACATGGAATTCGGGAACACACCTTCCAGAGCTATTACAGGTTTCGTACATAGTTATTAGAGCAGCGTATTGTACATATCAAGCTGACAGCTCACGCAACTGCTGATTCCCTGCTTCTCAAGGTCGTATTCGGCAGAGATTTTGAAAAATGAAATATCCCATCCACTTCGGAGCATAATACGGAGCAATGTAACCAAACCAGCTTCCGATGCGGACGACGCCGTGATGCATGTGCTCCGAGCACGGTCCCCACCGCGGTCTGCTCCGATCTCGCTTCAAAGCTCTTGTTGCTATTCTTTAAAAAAATTTTCGATGCTTGACTCGAGCTCTAAATCCACCATCAAGATCCACGATCCACCGTCCACAATTGCGGCTGACATTCTGCAACGTTCATGAGTGAGTTATGAACGGCGCCTCTCAACAGCGAATCATCGTCGTTCTAACTGGTCTGGTGGTCTAGTGGTATGATTCTCGCTTAGGGAAAACCCTACAGCTTATATGCGAGAGGTCCCGGGTTCAATCCCCGGCCAGACCCTTCTTTTTCCTCGATCTTGCTTCCATCTTGTCTTTTTGCATCGTCACCGGGTTGCAAATGTTGATGAGCCGATTACACCTGCACGGTCCTCGCATCATCAGCGGTCTGGTGGTCTAGTGGTATGATTCTCGCTTAGGGACAACCCTGAAGCTTGTTTGCGAGAGGTCCCGGGTTCAATCCCCGGCCAGACCCGTTCTTCAAGAGTTTCTCGTGAAGATATTTTTTTTTTGAATCTTTTTGAAGGGGATTTTGTTTGTTGAAGTGGTAGCCTTACTGTGGAGACCTTCGTGACTACAATCGGAGGCCTTGACGCAATGTAAAGAAAACGGACAAATGAGAGCTCGAAATATCATGAACATCATGTTATATATATATACTTCAATATTAATGTACTATAATCAAACGTAAATTGATAGGCATGCTATGGCCACCTGTTCCAGACGTAGCCATTATGGCATCCATTACTGGAATAGATGATAGTAGATGCGTTTCCATGAAGGCATAGCAGCGACATGCTCGCGATACGCGCGGATCTCATCCCAGTTCAGGTCACGACGGCCAGTATCAACATCGATCTGCTCAAGCTTCAACCAACCAGTGCGCTTCCAGATATATCCAGCTACCCAGAAAGCAAGGACGATGGGAAGGGCAAGATATGATTGGAAGAAGCCCTCGGCATCGTTGAGGCCGTGCTGTCCAGGAGGAGCAATGGCAGTGAAGAACTAGAAAATTGTTTAGTTTCAATAAACATATACTAAGCAGATGGCTGTAACATACCTGAGCAGCAAAGACGATGAAGCAGATGAACAGCCCAATCCAGGATCCGGCGACACCAAAGATTGCTCGGAATGGGATTTCATCGAGAGAGTGGCCGTGATACTTCCACGCGGCGCGGAAACGGATATGAGCCAGGCAGATGGCGGCCCAGGCGAAGAGAACAGCAAGTCCAGAGAGTGCTTGCAGCCAGTTGAACACAGTAGGTCCCGAGGCGTTGAGGTTGATGTAGGCAAGGGCTCCAGTAAGCAGCATGACGATGGTGGACGGGAGACAGCGGCCGGAGCGATCAATGTAGGTGAAGACTTTGGGAGCGTATCCCTGCTGCGCCATGGCGGTTAGAGTGCGCGAACCGCCGTACACGCTGGAAACGCCAATGGAAATGACGGAAATGAGGATGACTGCGTTCATGAAGTGGTCGAAGCCGGTGAGGCCAGCATAGAGTCCAACGAGGACAAAGGGCGATGCCTTAACATCGGTATAAGCCGCGCTGGAGAGCAGTCTAGGGTCGTCCGAGGGAACCAAAAGACCAACAAAGAAGAGACCAAGCACGTAGAACAAGGTGATTCGCCAAAACACCTGCTTAATGGAGCTGGGAAGTGACTTGACTGGGTTGCGACTCTCGGCTGCGGCGAGACCGACGAGCTCAGTACCAGTGAAGGAGAAGGCCGCTGTGACAAAGACGGAGCAGAAGCCGCGAAAGCCATTGCGGAACGCGCCAGGGTCATGCCAATAATGCGCTCCTACATATTCGCTGTATTTGCCGCGTGAAGGACCGCCGCCGAGCACGAGAACAAAGGAGATGATCATGAAGACGACGGTGGCGGCGAGTTTGATGACCGAGGACCAGAACTCTTCTTCGGCATAACCGATGCTTCCAAAGACGTTGATGATGATGATGGCGACCCAGAAGATGGTGATCCACACGCCGACGCTGATATCCTGGTTCCAATATTGTATGACGAGGGAGCATACTGTCAACTCGAGCGGTAAGACGACGAACCAGAGGAAGAAGTAATTCCACCCGACAGCGAAACCGAATGAGGGGTCGATGAAGCGGGTGGCATAGGTGTAGAAACCTCCGGAAACGGGATACATGATGGCAAGTTCACCAAGAGCATAGACTATTCGCATTTATAAGTATCAAGTTTGTGAAGATTGTTGACGAGGGTGGTGATTATAATGGTATGAGACTTACCGACATTGAAGACCATGAAACCGACGAGGAGGAAGCAGATGAGAACCGAAGCCGGACCCTAAACAACAAACATGTTAGCATCTCCAACTTGTCGTTTCGGTAAATTGAGCTATTAACTTACACCTTTGGACAGCGCACCACCAGAACCAACAAAGAAACCGGCACCGATAGAGCCTCCAATGGCAATCATCTGCAAGTGTCGAGTCTTCATCGCCCGGTCCAGCTCCACCAATCCCAGGCCATAGTGCTTCTTCTGGAACGACCTTGCGTTGAGCCCATTTCTGGTCCAGAAATCCTCCTCATCGTAGGAATTCACATAATCTGACTGGCGCACCACAGCCGTGTCCTGCACGGCCTTTGATTCCTGGCCATAGTTGTCCTTTTCCTCTGCACCCACCGACGGTGGTGAGTCGCCCGAGCTAGCCCGCCGGGACATTTTTGTGTTGTATCTGGCTTTCTGTTCCTTTTTTTTTTTTTTCCTGTTTCTTTTTGGAGAATTTGGGGTATAAGCACCAAAAAAAAAGTTCCGTAGCGTGGGCTGCAATCGGCGGCGGCGGCACTTGGATCTTTCGGCGCCGCAAACAGCCTTTCCCGTACTAATGCTACGGTTATGTACGTTTGCGCAAGGGTGGGTTTGGTTGGTCAAGCCTAGAAGATTTCTAGAAGCCTTGGGGTTTATACAGCCTAAAAAGGAAGGGAGAGCAAAGCAAAGGGTGGTAAAAACAAAGGGAGCCCAACACCACTTTATAATTCTGTGGTGATGCTGCAACACTAACACCAGCCCTCTCCGATGCTACGCAACATCCTGGCCCAACAGCTTGATAAACTCAGGCAAAGCGGATACCTTGAGTCAGTGGGCTGAGAAAAGAGATTTGCGATAGCCGGGACCGGAGAGAGCAGGAGCCAGAAAGCATGTTCTGGTGTCAAGAGCGATTCCATTTCGTGAGACCCTGCACCGGGTTATGGGGCCAGAGCACGGAGCGACTTCTCCCCATAACATACAAAAGCAGTATAAACCACAGCGTCGAGCCATGTAACTGCCGCTAGCCAAGGCGCCCGTCTTAGTTTCTGAGGCCAGTTCCTGTTCGTATGAAGAGGCAAAGGCCTCTGTATCCACCATTGGCGAAGGTTCGTTGGCCCGCCAAGGCACAGTCCGCGCGAGGCTCCATGGCCAAGGTCCCCATTCAGGACCCAGATGGACCGTAGCTAATCCCGGGATTTGTATAGGGCGCAGAGTACATGTCATGGACAGAGCCCACTATTAGTTGTGTGGCTGGCCCAGTCCGTGGGCTGCTCTTAGGTAATTGCTAAGCTTAGAACAGGGTTGCTGAGATGCTGGAGACAAGTTTTCTAATACAGGACGGCGCTTGTCTTTTTTTCTTTCCAAAAAAGCAGGCTTTGTATTGGTGGCTGAGGGGGACTGGAGTTGTGGTGGGCTCTCTTTTTTCTGACTCTATGCCCACTCCCCACTTGGTATGGTGATGGCTTTATTTTTTCCATGGGGGCGCTTTTACGAAGGGCAGGGAACTCCTCAGATGATACTTCGCGGGGAACTGGAATCTATGAGTAAAAGAATGAAAGAAAAACGTAACAAGTTTGGGGAAAACGGGATGCAGTCTCTTGGCAGGCTTACCCCGGATCTTGCGTCTGGGTTGAGGTATGGTTCAATGATTGGGTTTTAAGCCAAGCTCTGAAGGCGTTCTCGTATTATTACTCAACATGAAATTGTATGGACGAAAAGCTAGTGATACCCTCAGTGAGTCAAATGCTTCATAATGACCATATTCGGAAAGAAAAAGACAGAAACAGCTCAGCCGCATGCAGCCAGTCTTGGCCCCATCAGTGCCACAGGATCATCAGCCAATCCTTTATGCAGCTGCACGGTTACCGCTCCAGAGGATTGACGAGGCGAAAAAGCCAAGCAAAAATGGCTTGATTAAAGTTGTTCCTCTTCCCTCGCTAGAAGCCAAAAAGAAAAGTAAGAAAGGCCAAGAACCGCTACCCGCTTTAAAATCCCTGTCGCGAGTCATGTCTCCAAGAAGGCCCCCCAACTTTGCCAACCTCTCCCAAAACAAGGTTGGCCCGCTTTCCCCGTCAATGCCCCAGACTCCGCTCGTCAAAGGCGGGCACCAAAGCAAGTCGTTTGTAAAACTCTTTGCAAGATTGCCGATGCTTGCCATAGTTTAGAGGCCGGAACTTGATTCCGCCAGGCTCCAGAATTCGTGCTGATCGTGCTTGTTAGGCGCAGGTTCGCAAACCGTCGGGTGGCTTTTGGCTCTTTGTCAGCAGCGGGTGATTTACCGATGAACATGGCGCCACGTTTATGTGTGGCCTCTAGGTGATTGGTTTGTATCTGCTAGTTGCATCTATGTGACCGCTTTTGACTCTTGAGCAAGGGATTTGGCTTCATATCGATAGCTTCGTTTTCGACTTGACTTGTTGATCGCAGGGCGTAATATCAATGAACAATGGTGGCTTCTGGCTTTGGGAGTTAGTTCAGGTGCTGGAGTTGTCTCAATTTCGAGACTTGGTTGCGTTAGATTGTTTCAGTAATCAATAAATGAATTGTCAATAAATAATACGTGAGCGACGTAAGCGAGGCTTTGAGAGCATTTAGATTCGGCTCTTGGATACACAATAGCTGTATGAATGCTCCGGTATCAAACCCCTTGGAGATGACTTGCTCTTGATCTGAAGCTGCCTACAAATCGACAACGACCGCGGTCAATCTACATTTTCTCCAGGCCAACGGACTTTAATTCATCATTGTATCCTCTAAAATAATTAAGCCAATATGGAGCAATATTGTCGACAATTGTTTACTCTCTAATTTAGCATCTGTCTGGATATTGATGGGCCAGTAACTAGCCCCAACGCACGATTCTGTTGCAAACATAACGCTGGGTATTAAACCTTTTATTAAAGTATCAAATTGACGCCCTCTCCGCCCTCTACCATGTAGTCTATTTGTTTCGGCTAAACAACAGCCGATGTCCAACCACGCATGTCGGATCACGAGGTCCTCGTTGACGTGGTTGTGGAACTAGACGTCTATCAATGCATGCTATGCTATTTCCATCTCCACATCTTCAGCTGCATTTCGGAGCTACAGCCTCGGATATCTCGGCTCCAAGTCTCTTTGTCATACTCAAATCATTCGTATTGCTTATCACGCAGGGTTCACTATTGTACAACGGCGGCGTACACTGAGGACGAAGACACCCAGGAGAAGCTGGACTGCCGCATTGAATGGTCAGCAGACTCTGCCTCTCAAATTGCGCTCCAGCCACTTCTAATGGAATCATACTCTCGACAACAAAGGGGCCATCATTTACTAATCGCAGCCAGCCTGTATAAAGACCGGGATGAACAAGTGGGTCAGCCACAGAAGCATCGCGTCTGCCAAGGGCGGCACACCTCAACTCAAGAAAACAGGGGGCTACCTTGATTGATTCGACAATCTTGCATCTTTTTTATAGCAAAAGATGCTCGATCAGAATGACAATTGACATATCTACACGTATTACAAGCAAATGTCTTTTGTTTTTCTGAGTTTCGTCCTGAGTTTCCTGTTTAGGAAACCCGGATCCGGACCCGACCGGATTTGCGGAGACTGAGCTCCGCCGATGCTGTTGATGGGTGAGGGGGACGGTTACGCTGCATGAGACACAAAAATGACCTACGATTCCAGCACCTATATAAACTCCGATTTAGCTAAATAGAAGAGAAAACAGAGAAAAAGAAATATACAATCTTGGCTTCTTAATATTACCACGATGGCGCCCCTCTTAGAGGATAACGCAACCCTACGTATTCTGCGAGCGGCTGACCAAGGCCGGTATGGCGTCCTCGCCGCTGTTGGGTAAGATCTCAAAATACGTTACTAAGATCTCAATCTTATGAGACATCGTTCTCATTTTCCTTGTTAATAGGTACAACCTAGAACAAGTGCTCGGCTTCGTCAAAGCAGCAGAGAGGCAGAAATCCCCCCCTCATCATCCAACTCTTCCCCTGGGCCATGACATCCTCCAACGGCATCCTAGTCCACGCCGCGGCCCAGGCCGCCCGCCAAGCCTCTGTCCCCGTGGCAGTGCACCTCGACCACTGCCAAGATGAAGAAATGGTCAAGGAGGCGTGTCTGCTGCCGTTCGACTCCATCATGGTAGACATGTCGCATCACTCAAAGGAGGAAAACCTCGCCAAGACAAAGGAGCTGGTTGCTTACTGCCATGCACACGGCAAGGCAACGGAGGCAGAGCCGGGGAGGATCGAGGGCGGCGAAGACGGCGTGTCGGACACGCTTGACTTGGCTGGACTCATGACGAGTGCTGAGGAGGCGCAGCAGTTTGTGGATGCGGGAGTGGACTTGCTTGCCCCGGCGTTTGGAAACGTTCATGGAGAGTATGGCCCACGAGGCATTGTTCTAGATTTCGAAAGGTATCTTCTCCTATTACCTAATTTCTTTTTTTCAAGTAAATCAGCACTTACATGACTGACTACCTCTGCTAGGCTCGAACAAGTCAACAAAATCACAGGAGCCAACAACGTCCTCATTGCCTTGCATGGTGTGACGGGCTACTCTGACGCTCTCCTTCAACAGCTGATTGCGGCTGGCGTGCGGAAAATCAACGTAAACAAGGATATTCTCGCGGGATACTATGCGCATTTGGAGCAAAAAGTGAACAAGATTCCATTCACACAAGTAGTTGACGAGGCAGTGGAAAAAGTAGCAGAAGCTTTGGCAAGGCAAATGGATGCGGTTGGCTCCAGTGGAAAGGCGTAGCCAGTTTCTTTTTCTCTCTTCTCCTTTCTTTTTTTTCTTCTATATTGACGAATCGGTACATCATAATGAGTTATGGAAGCGAATACATCGGACGTATAACATTCCCGCCAACTGAATGACATCTTATTCCTCTGCATCATAACTCTCATAAACGTCTTCTATACATGTCGTCCTGCTTGTAGTCATTAGCCATCCAACATGTTCATGTACTCTATAACCAAATTTCCTATGTCCACCCAGCATCGATTCTGATACTCTGGCTCACCACCGCCGCACTGTCATCTGCAATCAACCACAGCGCCAATCTCGCCACTTCCACCGGCTGGATCAATCTCTCAATAGCCTGGCTCTTGAAGAGGTTCTCCTTATACTCGGGCGTCAAAACCTCCTTAATCTCCCTCTCTGTGGCAATCGACCCCGGCATGATGCTGTTTATCCTGATGCCCTGCGGACCAAACTCATGCGCCAGCGTCCGCGTCAGTCCCACCACCGCGGCCTTGCTCGTCGTATAAGGCACCTGGCCCAGTCCCGGCACGGCCCAATTGATGCTCCCAAAGTTGATGATGGAGGCATGGCCCGCAGCAAGAAGCAGTCCCGGCATCAGGGCCTGCGTCAAGAAGAACTGGTGCCGCAGATTCACCGCGACGCTCTCGTCCCACCACTGCGTCGTAATGTCCATTGTCGGCTTCATCATGGCCCTCGCGGCACTGTTGACCAGTCCGTCAATCTTGGGGAACTCTGCCAGGATCTTGGCTGCCGTGGGCTTGAGCTCTTCGTCAATCTTGATGACATCGCAGTGGTGGTAGACGGGCTTGTGCTTGACTTTCAACTCGAGCATCCTTTGGACCACGGCCGCAGCACGGTCATCCACCACGTCCAAAAAGATGACTTGGGAACCCTGCAGGCAGAATAATTCGACCATTTGAGCCCCAATTCCTTGCGCGCCGCCTGTGATGACGACTGTGCGGTCGACAAGGCTGGGATATATGGCGAACTTGGCTTGACTTTCCGCCATGATGATGATTAGCCTCTTCCTGTTCTTCTTCTTTTTTCTGATACTAGTAATATTGACAGCTTGTTATTCAACAAAATCTTTACTCATGTATTTATATCTCGTATTGATATCCGGGATCGGACGATATGATGGGCTTACATAGCATGTCGATCGCTCGATTACCGCAGTACCCCGCCTTCTCCCCTCTCAGCTATGCTTTTATCCGAGACTAGGCGACTGTAACGTTGTTACCGGGATTTGATCAGATGCGACTTTGACTTATAAAGTTGAACGAGTTTCCGCGATGATTGAGCTTAACGATGATCCTCTTCTGCGGAGTTGCCCTTTTCTGCTATGGAGATGATGCTAATGTGAAACGATGATACCGAACTCGGAACTCATATTCGCGATACTCCGTACATGAGTTGAATCTGTCAGTGAGATTCCCTTCCCAGCCTTGATTCGCCTCATCTGAGCTCAAACAATGTTCTGTGAGACCATATCAAACACCTCTTCACTGAGTGATACCCTAAAACCCCCCTTACAACTCATCACAAGCCTCCTTTCGGCGGCTTCCCCTTCTTCGGCGCGCTCCCTCCTCCACTTCTCCCTCCTTTCCTCGTTTCCTTTCCTGGCCCCGTATCATGCGCTTCCTTTCCCTCTCCCATGGGCTTGTTGAATTCTTGGTTCGCGCCGCTCGCGTTCAGCGGGTTCGTCTCATTCCCCCGGCCAGCCGCGTCGAGCTCCGCCTCCGGATCCGTCTTGCGAGGGTTGAACGCGGCGTCCTTGTTGTCCGCGACATCGTCGTCTCGAGCCGACCTCGTGCCGTTGTTGGATCTCGGCTTGAGGGATTCGCGGTCTTGAGAGTCCTTGTAGGGGAGCCGAAGAGCGGCGGAGGTGTGGTACAGGCGGGGGGAGATGCCCGGTATGCAACGACGTGAAATGTGTGTGATGTGACGAACTGTAGATGCCATGATTGCTGCAATTGTGTGTTCAATTGATATTGTTGTACAAGTTGTAATTCAATTGACTTCTCTACAATTCAATATTTATTTGTTTTTCACTTCGCTTAGATGCTTGAGGTCATGGTGACGCTTCGCAAAGCTCGTGCTGAGGTTGACGTCATGATGTATTATACGGCTTGGGAAAAATCCATAGCCTGCAGCAAAATATCTGGATAAGGGTCCAACGACATTCATATGACCAGGATTCTCCAAAATAAAACTGTATCTACGACTCTATTTCCTATCTGATATTCTGGATGGACCTTCCGTTGACGTTTAGCGCATGTACCGCAAGATGCTTGGGAACGACTGGTGATCGACATGCATTACTGCTTTAAGTGTCATAGTAGATTATAACCTACCACATTTGAGATTTAAGAACAAGGTCGTTGTATTGGCTCATCACATACAGATGCCAGATTTAGCGATAGTTTACCAGCTAACTAGCTTAAATGATCCTTCTTAATAGAACACATAGAAGACGTCTGTCGCATCTTGCCTTAAATAACACAGAAGAAATTGAAGCAAGGGATAAGAAACTTCAGTCCTCAACAGCAACTAATACGTTCCTATAGTTGTAAGAGGTGTTACTCAACCCTGGTATAATACTAGTAGCACTTTCTCGCATAAGCCATGGTAACAAAGGAAACCTCACACAACGTAGGCCCGCGATTATTGGAATGATTCAATGTCATACAACCACCTACATATAATGCAATAGGGTAGCTTTCGCGATAGAGCGCACCACTATTGCTTCCGTTAAAGTACCGAGTTTAGCAATTCACTACGGCATCTACACTGCCAACCCTTTAGGCAAATAGACAGGAAAAGCTATCACCGTACCGTCGCACTGGAGCTCCCTGAATAGGCAATAGGGGGGGCTTCGGAGGTGCCGCCAAGCACAGACAAACAACTTTTTCCTCTGTGCGCCCGTGTGTGCGTCGCATACGGACGGACCCTGCAGATGGCCGGGAGCTGCAGCACCGACGATAATACAAGCTGTAGACGAACAGACCACTGAGTTATCCGAGCGAATTCGACGACGGGGTGCCTCAAGCGCGAGCTGACACACGTACAATAACGATATGCGAAGCAGCACAAGTGAGTCTGTAGGCGAGTTCAGACACGAATCTGGACATGGAGGCCTTTTTTTCATTACCCATCTAAGGAGATGGTCAAGGGTGAAATCTTGCCCTCTTGTATGAGCAAACAGTATATTTGCTAGTTAATCCGACAATCTGAGAGTTTCGCAGGTTTTAGCGTATGTAACACAACTTCTGCAGACACACATTGAATATGTCAAGACTCTAGGGTTAGGTTAGTAGACTTTGAAAAGGTATCGTCCTAGTAATTGCTTCAATTAACTCCAGTGGTAACTTGCTCTACGAGTGATATTGTAGAAGGACCAAGTTGATCCTAGCATTTGTTAATAGGCAACGTAGATGAGGGCGAAAAATTAGCAGGTATAGAAGCAGTTATTACTACCTATTCAATTCATCAAGTCATAGGATCCGTTGAGAAAGAATCCTTTCTGAGGCGCTAGAACAAGTGAAAACGACAGTTCAACTCTTCAAGCCCCCTAGAAAGCATCGTATCTCTCTCGCTTCTACTCTTAACCGCGTGCCTTTCCGATTTGCCCACGCGTACGCGGCTACATCTCCTCTGAGCTTGCCTTTTGCCAAGTCGTCGGCTAATGTCCCCGTTTCGGCGGTGAGCCTTGTAAGAATCATATATCCATCGAGATCCCATGTGAATTAATAGGTCAGCATTGTGTAAACGCGGCAGTTCTATATGGCTCCGGCATATCAATGCCATGCCCTCCCCACAGAATGCGATATACGAGTCATGCCGATTAGTGGCAGTTTGATAGCGGTGCACTTCACAATTACTCCGTAAACTTTGTACGGGGAAATAGGGGCAAGCGAACTTTACATTGTGAGAGTGCAAACAGCGCCATGAGACCAGACGATCCAAGACATAAAAAGGCTTGTGTTGGTGCCGTCTAAAGACCTTGATGCTAAACGGAATACGCACTTCTGTCTCGATGCAGTGAATATGTGCTCTTCACCGTCGTCAAAGTCAAGCCCATCATGATCAACGCTAGCGAGGCCATCGAATGCTTGTAAGTCCAAAGGATGGAGACCGCCGCTTCTTGGTGCCGGCGTCTTTACCAAAAGGGTGGCATTTTTGACCTCGCCGTTCCCAAACTTGTACAGGAACAAGTTAGTAGAACATAGACAAGGGGCGACTATGTCAATTGGTCATTTGTGATAGTGACTGATCCTATTTCCTGCCTATTTTCTTCTCCGAATCAGCTTCCTCAGCCGCGCTGAGCATATGCGCTACTGTACGAGGCTCAGAAGCCCGTAGTGCGGATGCGACGAAGCGACGGCTGCGTGGATTGACACATGGTTTCGCCTCAGCAAGCCCAGTCGAAACAACACGCAAGACTGAATAAATAAAACTGTAAAGTCTTCAGCAATAAGAAAGCTAAAGTAATCACGACTCGAAGCTGCAGAGAGAAAGCGAGGTTATCGGCATCGATATGTGTGAGTAGTAATCCGGAGCCAAAACAATATGCCTAGCTGCGAGGAGGATTCAGCCAAATATCATCCGTGGTACTGTTAAGAAATAATACGGAGCATCAGCCCTGCCAGGGGGCGTTTACGGGGCAGAGAGGCCTGTTGCCAGTTAAGGCTTTGCGACTCGTCTCTGGTTCACATTTGCAGGCGCAAATCAACGCCAGAGAGCCGACCTTGGTGCGGCCTGGGCTTGGGAAAACGTCCCGTGACGCTCAGACGCTCCAGGTAGCGGCGTGTTTGTAACGGGGATCGGCACGACACGTGGGCTAGCCGGGATGGGAATCAAACGCCAGCTAATGGGAGTTGATGTTTGCCCATAGAGCCCTCGAGTTGTGGCGGATTAGTGTGTCTGGAGACAGAATGTGGTTCATGAGTCTATGGATTTCGTGCACCGAACTAGGGAAATAGCCCGGACGAAGCAGCGGAGGCGTTTGCATCAGTGCTAGCAACACGCGAGCTGCCGTATGGCTTGGACTGGCGGCATACTCGTAGTCTGATGGAACATACGGCTGCTGCATGCCTCTTGTGTCTCTTCTTGGATGGCGGTCGATGCTCTGTGTGGCAGATTGCAGGTATCACAGATGGAGCAGAGAATGAGGAAATAGACTGCTGTTTGACTGACAGGCTGCCGCAAATACGTGTCTGCCTGTGCAAAGCAATGGTTAGCCAATCGGGCTGATCTGCATGCATTAGCAATATTTATTCACAAGATGAAAGGGTTCCGGAAGATGTGATATGCTTCGTAGATACACTCCAAGCCCTTTGGCAAGCATGCTCATTTACCTAGATTAAGTTAGAATCCATACATCTTGTGGCAAGCCCCCGTCCGCCGCGTCGTCCAGCGCGCGCAAGGGAGAGCTACTTTGCCCCCCGAACGAAATGAGGAAATAGAGGAAGCAGCATCAAGAGATGATTGGCCACAAATTCACAGCTGTCCGGAGATGCTGCTCCAGCGGCGCAATGCATTTTGATGTTGTATTGCTAGTGGCACTTGGTACTTGATACCCGTCTGTCTCATGGTGGCATAACTGAGACGTTGTGTTTCCATCACCATGTCTAGATGTCTTTGGGCTGTCTTGTATCCATGCATGGTAAACGATTAGCATCTTATAAATTGAAGAGGCCGGGCTTCCCTCCACTTGAGATGTGGCGAAATACCTACCCAGATGCAGCTCCCCTGTCGTGCCGTAACGGCAGTCACTCTGCCTGCCCCAGCCGTCCGGCTGACCGAATTATTGGCAGCTTGCATCTCTATCCAACAAGGCTATCTGCTCGTCAGAGTCTGGATCCGGCGTCAAGAGAGCCAAGGCTTTCGGCCCCCCCTTCAGCCCTTCAGCCGCTGCCCACCCATGTGTTTCACCTTGATGACTGCGCTCGTGCATGCTCTGTATCCAGGCCAATGGTCAGCAATCAGTGTCCAGACGGTAGGTCTTTGTAGCAACGACACGTATACAAGCAATCCCGAGTCTTGCTGAAACAATGGATAGAGAACGGCACTAGGATGCTCTCAGTAATTCTCCTCCGAAGCGAACAGCAAATGGATGCGCAGCGCCGCGAGCTTGCTGCTGCTAGCCGGTCGCCGGGGCCAGCCCACTCCAGACGACTAGGCAGAGCCCCAGGTTCCATCGCTAATAGTATGGGATGGAGAGAATATTCAAGGCTCAATGGCAGTTGAGCGTTGGTCAGCTCGCTGAATCCGCCGGACTCGCCGACCAGACCCCAGGCGCTTCTTCACCGGCGCCCCATGCTTGGCTCTCCACAGCGCACCGCGACTCGTCTCTCGTTTCCGATACGGATGCGGATGCGGTAGCGATGAGAAAGACGGAAGAGACGTCGAGCCGTGAAGCAGTTCTCGCTGTGCAAGCCGTTGGCGGGTGGCAAAGCTAGTTGATTGGAAACTGAGACATTGCCGGGGGATGCGGAAGAAAAGGGCGAAGAGGTGTGCACAGATTCTAGAGCGCAGCTTCCAACGCCGTTCCAGAACTCGCGGGTCGAGGCGAGAAAGCACGTCCATTGGCAAACTTGGCAACGTGGTACGCGCAGTAGTTTCAATGCTGTCCCCACCAGCCCTGCATCAGCCATCCATCACTGAGATGCACGCAATCGATGGTCCATAGAGAGACGGCATGTGCAGTATGGTGGAAGACCGAGGCATGATAGGAGATAAAGGGATACAGTACAAGCATCAGTGCTGTTTTTGTCCGCGATACGGTACTGTACTACAGCGCTTGGAGCAACATCAATGGACCTCAAATGCTGCATCTGCTTTCACATGCACGCCCTGTCGGCTTCAAACCAGCGAAACACGATCCAGCTCGGCGACCTTATCAGCATGTCACTTGACGGCCCTGATAAAGCTAAGAAGCTTGGCCCGGATGGAAGGCCGAGCTGAGGTCGGTCTAAATGCAATTCACCTCAATAGTGTCCAAGCTATCCGCCACCGGCGCAATATACTACTAGTATGCACAGCTTCTCTGGAACATGGCTCTTGGCACAAGGGATTGAACTCGCGATCCTATGCTCGATCAGTACAAGCAACAGCCCGAGCAGACCCTGTTCCCCTGTCCCCCATCTTTCTGGTCGTCGTGGCCAACAATGTGCGTCCACGCCGTCGGATGGATTTGCCCAGTGCTGCCGTCATCCATATCATGCCATGCAGGTGAGCCAGCCGGCTTGGTATGGTATGGTACATAATACTACTCGTATACCTACATGTCAATGGGCAGCACCAGACGGAATCTCACTCGCTGGCGCTCCCCGCTGCCAATCGTGTGCCTCGCTTGTTCTCGCAGTTGCTGTTTTGTGCTCTCCCCTGGTCGTGTCCGCGGTCTCTGTATCGTCCAAAGCAGGCCCTGGATGCGACACACCGCCACTATTACTCTTGCATGTGCTGCTTGTTCTAGCAACATGTTGGTGAATGCTTCCATTCCTCTGTGCTACTCTACTTGTAATTCCGATGAGTATGATTCCCTGCAGTCCCGTACCTGCAATCACCATTCATCCATCTCACCCGCTCCAGCAAAGAAAAGAGGACAAGACAGTGGCTTTGCAACTCATCTCCCTTGCGTCATCTCGGAAACCCATGCATCTTCCACTGGGACTATCAGGTACAGGTATGGAGGTGCTAATGATATCCGGGCCTAGCATCGACTCTGCTCTGCTGGTGCTATCAAGCAGAACCCTCCGGCCTTTGCTCCAGTTTATTGACTCGTCAAGTCTCCCTGCGAATGTCCACCAAAGGTGTTACAGGCGGGATGCAGATACTATGTACCTTCTCCGTGCTCGAGGATCCACAGGTTATCGCGGGCACAAACAAGAGCCTGCCCCAGGATCAGTGTTTCTGTGCCAATGACAATTGCCGCGGCACCCGCATGCTGGATAGGAACAGCATCCCTATCTGTGTACAGTATACCCAAGTACAAGACACGCCATCTAGAATCAGGCCGATCGTAAACAGCACCGACATTGATGGCACACGCATGTACATGTAATCTTCAAATTGCCTTCATGTTCCAGACGCAGCAGCATTGAGTTGAGCCCACTTCATGGAGACCTGTCGGGTACCTTTTGGGGGGGGACGGGTCCCTGCACCGCACCACTGCACCACTGCTCTAGGGCATGCTGCAGCTGCCACAGCGCTCGCCTGCTGAGGCTCCAGGGCCCTTCGCTGGCCGTTGCCGCCACGGCCGCGCTCTGTACTGTAGTCTGTGCTGCCTCCACTGCCGGCGCAGCTCCACTCTGCAGGGCGCCCTCGCCCACTAACCTTCCACCCCCGTTCCATCAAATCTCCCGCATCTTTTCGGGCTCGCTGGCTAGTCTGGGGCGAGCATTGATCATCGGCCTCTGCCTGTACCCTCGCATGGGCCTTCTCCTAGGCTAGACCGGGCTTGTTCTCTTCTCATGCTCACGCATCGCCCACGCAGCGTCTGCCTCCCAATCCTCTTCCTTCTTCATCTCAGCTGCTGCCGCTGCTGCTTTTCAAGTGCATCATCGTCCTCGTCGTCCTCATCACTCGCACCATCGCCGTTGCGCCTCGAGAACCCGCACGCACGCCGCAGCGAAACAAGCCGGCGTTGGGGCCCCAGAGCTGACCTCCAGCCAAACTTCACCACTATCAGAATCCGGTCAATTCGCCGCCTACCCACTCCTGCTAGCCCGCCCATTTACGACTCTGCGTGCTCCAAAACGCCCCCCACTGGACTGGCCAGCCGATTCCTCGGCCACCGCTGAAAAAAGGACTGCGAGCCAAGCATTGGACTGCCATCTCCCGCAAACCGCCAACGAACAGCATGACCTCTCGCCATCGTTGACGATTCCAGCTGCACTTTCTCGCCCTCCAATCCCCCCCTCCCCGATCCTCATCATGGGTAACGGCCAGGGAAAGCCCGTCGACCTGACAGGCGAAGGTACGTCGAGAAAATCACCCGAGCGAATCGCGGCCTACGGCGTCCCTCCCTCCTTTTGCCCGCTCCCACGTGTCTGGCGCGTGGTGCAAAGGTCGCCGGCCGCCCCCAAGAGGGCCCAGAGACGGCTGCTGCATTCCCATTTCCATTCTTGTGACCGACCGAGCTGACCGAGCAACTTGCAAATAGCCAACCTCAACCACTTTCGCCTGCTACGAGTTGTCGGCCGAGGCGCCTTTGGCAAGGTCCGCATTGTCGAGCGCAAAGACACCAACTTGACATTTGCGCTCAAATATATCCGTAAAGATGAAGGTGCGCAAACGAGAAACAACCGCCAAGCGCTCTACAGTGCTACTGGGCACAATAACCTACTTGTCCCTTGAATCTGCACAAGCTGGCAGCGGAATGGGAATAGCACAGCCAACTAATAACCCCTTTGAATAGTTGTCAAATCTGAAAGCGTTCGAAATATTATCCGCGAGCGACGAATGCTCGAGCATGTCAACCATCCCTTCATCTGTAACTTGCGCTACAGCTTCCAGGATATCGAATACATGTGAGCTTTTCCCGCCAAGCTGCTGCGCTGCCCAGATCCGCGACTTGTACTGACAGCATTTCCTCAAGGTACCTCGTGGTCGATCTCATGAGCGGTGGCGACTTGCGATTCCACATCTCCAGAAAGACCTTCACCGAAGAAGCTGTCCGATTCTGGATAGCCGAACTGGGCTGTGCCTTGCGCTATGTCCACAGCCAGAACATCATCCACAGAGACGTCAAGCCGGACAATGTCCTTCTCGACGCCGAGGGACATGTCCATTTGACCGATTTCGTAGGCCCTTCCTAGACGTGAGACAAAAAGGCGGCATAAGCTGACTGACCCTTTGCTTAGAACGTGGCCTCTGACATTGTTCCCGGGCGCATCATGACTAGCAAGTCCGGAACATTGGCCTACCTTGCCCCAGAAGTGTATTCGGGCAAAGGATACGATATCCGCGCCGATTGGTGGTCATTAGGTGTCCTGTTCTATGAGTGTATCTACAACAAGGTATGCTTGGTGCTTCGCCCATGTCTCCCCGCGAATAGAAGAGAAAGATGCAGTGCAGCTAAACTTTACTCCAGCGACCTTTTGAGGGCAACAGCGAATCTTCGCTCAGCCAACAGGTTCAGTTTTCTCAGCCAAAGTATCCAGTCACACAACCTCCCGTCTCGTTGACATGCCTTTACGCTATCCGTGCCGCGCTTGAGCCTAATCCCAACGCCCGACTTGGTTCTACATGGGAGAGCTTCATCCACAACGATTTCTTCAAGACGATCAACTTCGATTTGCTCGAGCAGAAACGCATCGAGCCTATTTTCGTTCCCTCCTCGGACAAGACCAACTTTGATGCAACGTACGACTTGGAAGAGCTGCTGCTCGAAGAGGCGCCGCTGGAGGCTCGCGCAAGGCGACAGAAACCCAGAGAGCGGTTAAAGGAGGACGCTACGGACCAGGAGATTCGCGAAGATGAGCTGTATAGAATGATTGAGACGGATTTCCGCCCGTTCGACTATACCATTGCGGCCTACAAGAAGTAAGCGCACAATTGCTTCCCTCATCCAAACTAGCCAACCTCGTATTAACAATCTGAAATAGAATTACGGCTTCTCAGGGCGAAGACGGAGATCCGTCCTCAATGGAACCGCAGGCCATTACCACAGACGACGTTACGCAGATGCCTTTGGTAAATGAGCCGCTGGTGACATACCCCCTCCCTCCCGTGGAACCAACAGTCAGCAACGATATGCGAGGAAATTCAAATCAAGCACAGTCCTCTGCCTATCCCGGACAAACCCAATACGTTCCATCCCCGCAAATGAGCAAGCGAGTAACCAGCCCTACCGGCGGGGTACAGCTAACACTAGACGGCGGAGGCAGCTGGTCTGAGCTCGCTCGTCAAGACGCCACACTCCCCAAGGATGCCAATACCGCGGCAGAATCCAAGAGCGAAAGCTCCGGCGGTATGTTTGGGTTCTTGAAAAGCAAAAAGGGAAGAAACAACAGCCCTAGGCCCAAGGAACGAGGAGTCTTGGGCAAGGAAGGCGCCAGAGTGGTCATTAGCTGAAGGGTCGACATTGCGGCGTAATTGCGACGACACAACAGCTTCCTATCCAGGACAACGAATCGGATGCGATACCCACGATGAAAACGAGTACGCGATACGGGCTAACGGGTTCTACACGGAGTTTACGGAAGACTGATATTTCGAATACTATACGGCCGGCTTGTGGTATTGGGCTTGGGACACCGCATGAGAATGAGTTACTCAAGCCATGATAAACAAGCGGAACGTGCATCTCCATTTCCAACTCTGATATGAAACGTCCAAGAGGGCATGCTATATCGCCTCTTTTAACATTTTCATATCTGACGTCCAGCATGCCTTTTCGATCGTCGATACCTATCTCATTGTACTATATACTCTCCATTCTGAGGGGAAATTACATACGCACGTCCTCACGCCCTTTTCATCTTTTCATCTTTTGTTTTTTTTTTACTATCCTCTTTTTGTTTTGGATAGAGCAAACTGTTTAGCTCTTGTTTCGATTTTCTTTCATCGCTTCGAGCTCTTTTTTTTTTTTTTGGCGTTGGCAAATCTTTAGACGTGGAACAGGGAAGAAACAAGCAGGCGGTTTTTAGCGGGAAACATCAAATGGTTTATCTGCATCATCCAGTAGTTGTACACAACATGAACAAACTTTGCTATTTTTGGACTCACTCGGTCTCATATTATATAGACGGACAGGAGTGTAGTTTCATGTAGCTGGCCATAATTTATGATACAAATAACATATATGCATAACAAACAAACAAACAAATTACACTAGCGCTTGGAGGTAGTACAGCTGGTGATGACGCATATCTGCAAAGGTGATTCCAACGATTGTTTGTTGTAACACATGTGCATATATTGTGTGGTGTCAATATGATTCCCAATCAATTACATCCCACGGCGTTGGCGACATGTGGTGACGAGGTGGCTTGTTTTTTGCTTGACGGCAGTGAACTCATGAGATCCCATGACTCAACTCCATATGGGAGACTAAAAAAGTTGCTCATACAATCATGTATAAGCAAAATATCAATCCCGAGCAAAGGAAAATTCCGGGGTAAAAAAAAAGGGGGGGGGCCTGATATAGCTAAAAAGTCATGAAACGGACATACAGCAATGCCACTGCCACGCCGCTAATCCCGCGCGCCAGAAAAGAGCTGATTATCAAAGCAAAAATAAGAGAGACTGTGTTTTCAGCCTAGAACGTCTAGCCGGCTGAGTTCGGTGGAAGGGGGGAAGGGAACTTTGTCATTACAAATTCGCCACATGCTTTGAATGATGAGAAGCGGTTTTGCCCCATGTTGGGGGAGTTCCGAGATTTTTTTCATTTTCGTATTGGGGAGATTGCTGATTATGTTTTTTTTTTAAAAAAAAAAGGAACACAAGTTACACGAGCGCACGAAGAGATTGACGATCTAGGAATTGGTGTTTTGTTTTCTATATAATGGATAATGGCTTTATGCCAATTGCCTCTTGCAAAGCAGCATACTGTAACTCTCGCAAACACAGCGATTAATAGTTTAACCGAGTTTCACAACTGCCGTGATTCTTACGACTTGATTGTACGTGTCATGTGCGTAAGGCAAATTAGATGTCTGTCCAATGATTTCACAATCAAAATTGTTGCCATTTTTCCTAATATTCACGGCGTATATACACTTCTTAAAAAGAAGGAAACAAAAACTGTTGCTGCGGTAATCCAAAAGCCAATGACTTGTGTAAACGAGTGATTGAAATGTCGAAATTGATTTACAAGTTGCAAATTGAAAAGGCAAGGCCAAACACCTAAATTTCAATACGCACGAAAAAGGACAAAATAAAACAAGCATAATCATTCATAGTAGAGAGATAAAAACAACCTGCCCATAATCGTAAATGTCAAAAAAAATAGAAATACTAGTTGTAAATGCACCAAAAGATTAATGCTTCAAAAATCGACGATTGTCCTTTCGTCTTATATCCATCCAAATGCTTGAAAAGCCTGGGGTCGTTGCCTTAGCTACGCCCTTCTGATTGCTCAAAACGCCAAAATCCAAGGATTCTTTGTGTCCTCTTTATTCAACCGCAAAACGGTTTTTAAACGTACAAGTATGCGCCCAGTAAATGCCATATAAACTCCTGATCAATTATGGCATCACTAGTGTCTCAGGCTTGGTCTTCTCCAGAGATATGCCCAGGCTTTCAGCCGAGCAGTCGGCCGCCTCTTTGCCCATGTACTTCCTGAGGATGGAGTCGAAATCCGTTTCGGCAACAACGGGCCCGCTTCCAGAGCATTTGGCCTTCTTGGTCAGTTCTGAGCACAAGCCATCCAGGTCAAACTCGCCATTCTGCGCCTTGGGGCATGCTTGCAGCCGTTCCCTGTAACAAAGCATGTTAGTATATGTGAAAACACTGCTAAAATGATGTATAACATACCAGAGTTGATTACAGCTCATATTCTCCTTTCGCGGCTCATCGTCAATCGCATTTTGCTTGGCGTCAATCTCATCGATGAGATTCAGCTTCTTGTGGTTTTGGTTTTGGTTCGGGCTGTTGGCCATGTTGTAAGGAGTGAAGAAGTCGGCCTCAAGTGAGTCATTGAACAGGTCGTCAAATGTGGAGTGAGTCATGACGTTTTCTTGAGGTTCGCGGTAATCGCCAAACAGCTGGGGATCAAATTGGCCGCCATTGTTCTGCTGAACAAGCCAGTCGAAGCTGTTGCTGTTGAAATCAAGGCCAGTGAATTGAGAGAATGGTCCATCTGTAGTAGACATGGATGGGTGCTCCTCGCCGATGGTGGTCAGGGTATCAACAGGCTTGAAGCCCATGGGAGACTGGGTGAAAGGCTCAGGAGATGTGCCGCATGATGAGCTTGCCCCAACGTTGGAGTGAGAGGACGCCGACGGCGAGCTCGTGGTGTTGTTTCCACTGTAGTTGACCGAGTCCACGCTGGCTCTTGATCCTGTGGCAGTAGAGCTGCTCATTGAGGGAGTGTGCAAGCTGAATGGTCCTCCACTGCTGAATTTGGCGAGATCTTCCTTGAACTGCGCATTCCTTGCCGCCTGCTGGGAGAACTGTGCCACACGGTCTATTTTATTCTGGCTAGCAGCCGGGCTGGCTGTCTGTTGGGAACTGGGACTAATGGGCTGTGACATGGACTTCTGATGGGATTTGGCAGGCGGTCCAGGAAGGGTTCCAAACTTGGGAAACTCAAACTGAAAGCTCACATCATTGATGTTGTTGACAGCCGCAGAACCAAAGGGCTGAGCACGAGCTTGCTGCTGTGTAGTGGCTTTGTTGTTCACAAGCGTCATCCTCTGCTTGTAGTGGCCCAGCTCAGCAGTGATGCGCTCGACTTGAGCGCGAAGCATGCTGTTCTCATGGTTGGCAGCCTCTGAGGCCTTTTCTAATTCCTCAACCTTGGTCTCAAGATCCTTGAGGTGCTTCTCCTTCCTCTCCCTGAAAGCACGCTGGGCGGCCCGGTTTTGAGCCTTGCGCTTCTACAAGTGGGGATTTTGTTAGTCAACAGAATTCCTCAGTTCATCATAAAAACAACGAGCATGGATTGAGCGTACTGAAGTTGGTTCCGAAGTAAGCGGCTTGCGGCCAGGCTTCTTGGGGACCTTGTCAGAGCCCTCGTGTCTCTTTGACTCATTGCCAGGGCTGGCGTCGTCATCTTCGTCGTCCGGGTGGCTTCTCTTCTCCGGGCTCTCAGTCTCAGTAGAATCAGACTTGGCGCTCATGGCGCTATCAGGCACATCGCCAATCATGTTGCCCTGGGCGCCGTCATTGGCAAAGGAAAAGTCAAAACCGGAGTCGTCAAAGTCGTAGTCGTAGTTGTCGAGGAAGGGGCTCTCCTGGAATCCAGCGTTGTCAAGGCTCTGAAGGGGATTTGACTTGAAAGAAGTGGGAGACAGCGAAAGTCCAGTCTTGGTACTATTCGATTGCTGCTGCTTGTTCGCATTAAGAGCCGTGAACAGTAGATTCTGTTGCTGCGGGGTTAAGAAGAAATTTGGTGGCAATGACGAGCCAGCTCCAGTACCGGTTGTGGCCATTTCGACAATGGTGTAGAACAAAGATCGAAGGGGAAAAGAAGCAAAGCAGGATCCAGCTTAGATGATGTTGCTGCCACGAGGATCGCAGACCAGAGCGCCAATCTCTCGCAGGTCTTCAGCGCACTCTCGCTCGGTTCCAAGTCGGTAGCCGCGGGTGGCGGGGATGTGATTTCAAATGCTTAGACGCTAGGCGCCAGAGATCCAGATCCAAAGAGAGAAACGAGTCTCGAGCAGTGCAGCAAAGGGGGACAAACACGAGTAGATATCAGATGAAAGAAACCGCAGATGGATGGCAAAAAGGCTTCCTGGAATATGCGTCGCAGGAGATGCGGCCAGGCCAGATGTCGTGCTGATGATGGTTGCTGGTTGGCGGAAGGTGATGGCTGGGAGGCGAATGCGAGAAACTTGCTGGTAGCGCTCCCCGTACGGTCAGGTAATCAATCGCTCTACCTAGCACTACTAGTAACAGCACGTGTGGAGCCCCACGGATGCGTGGGAAGACAGACGACTTTTCTTGCTGCCTGAGTCAGAAAAGGTCTTCTAGGCGCTTCCGTGCGCTGGCAGACACAGGCTGTAACGTCGGCGCGAGGGGCTCTGCGCACTGTGGCCTCGTGCAAGCAGCGTGAGGGGACGAATGGGCAGACAAATGGCCGCATCGCCAGCGTGCTTGCTCGTCCATGAGGAATCTTGCTGCATTTGTAAGCGGCCAGAGGGCGGGGAGCGCTACAGAGGCTGCTCCGGCTCCTCAGCCCGTTTGGCGTGCCACCAATGGGGGGTTTGGCTAGCGCCCTCCTGGGCTGGCCATTGGACCGTTCTAGAGGGCCCCCTCGGCCTGACCGCTCGCCGCGCTGCCCCGACGGCACGGTGTCGGTCCAGAGGCCCTGCCAGACTTTGTCGAGCGCCGTGCCGCGCGCACCGTGCTGTGCCTGGATGGCCTCGTTTGCTAGCATCTGTCTCGTCCGCATCTTGCTTACGAGATGCGCTGCTGGGAGTCGACCGAGCGGCAGTTGCTGCGATGGAGATGGACGAGCAACACCAGGAACAGATACATAGATAGATGGCCTGCTGCTCCCATCCCCGTGCCGACTCGGACGGCTCGTCATTTTCCGTTTGCATCTCCGGGCTCTGCATATCTTTTTGAGACCTCAAGACCGCCCTTCCCTGATAGGTACCTACCTCTGCTGCCGCATACAGCCAATGCTACGGATTTCACACTTCTACTACGTACAATCAAAGACACCGGCCAGGGATACAGGCGCATACGAGTCCGGCACATACATGTCTGCTACCTGCTCAACAGGCATGGCAGCGTCTTGTGTCTCCGTATCCGGCGTGTATATACGTGAAATGAATTACCCGTTAACTGCGAGATACAGTGCTAATCCAGCCGTGTCAGCTTGTCCTCCTTTCGGCATTTGCGCATTGTCCGGCCCGGAAACCTCTAAGAAAAGTGCCGAATAGCCCAGTGCTCACTGCCACTGTGTCCTGTTTGCGCTGCTCGACAGTTTGGCTGTATCACCCCTCACCTGCGAGCTATGAGCACCCAGCGATATACACACCATCGTCAGCAATCTGCACACGCAAAAGTACAGCGGCCCGTCGCCCCCATGAGGTGATTTGCCGCAGTGCACGCACGCTGGGTCTGGTGGTCAAGCACCGATTGCCACTTATACGCGGGACCCTTTTTCTTCGCTCGCATGGCTCGCAACTCTGGTCAGACCGCAGGGGGTCGCAGCAGCGCCCTTACGGCAGGCTAAGCCCTGTACAGGATAGAAGCCCCTCGGCGAGGATTTACCACGCCCGCTTTGTTAGCTGCTTGCCTGTCAAAGACGGCTCACCCAGACGACGGCGTTGCGGCGCTTGCTGCAATCTCCGCCTTAACGTGAGAGGCGTTGGGTGGAGATAAGGGAGCAGCTGGTGCGAGTCCTGCACCCCATTCCGGAAAAAAAGACCCTGACCCGAACATAACACCGAAAAGTGGGTCTCTTATTGGCGACACGTTAACGGCTTGAGCTTTAAATCTTTTTTGCCTATATGCTGCATGCGCTGCGAATAAGGTGTTCACATCCTTCGCAAACGATCGGGATATTGAATCAAAGTATACGGCAATCACAAGATGTGCGGCTGCAGGACTTGGGCGAAGCATCGGGCAGCAACAAGCTTCACGCTCCATTGCCACTACGGTTTAGGTCAGGCAACACGCAAAACCGCCACTGTCGCTGCCAACAGCTACCCCGCTGCGATGCCAGCCGAGGATTGGCAAATGGCTAGCTGAATAAGGCTATTTCTTCCTATCCATGCGGACTCGTCTTCACTGCCTGTTATCAGCAGTTGAGCATTTGCCTATTGCCGCTAGCATATGCGCAATTAACTTTCTAACCGTTGGATACGAAGAAACCGGGCGACGATAGAGTCATTGCGACGAACCACATGATACAAAGACACGCTGGCAGTTATTACCTGTTACATAACGTGCATGATACGACAATTACGAATTGCCTTGGCTGGAATGCGTCGAACTTTTCTCTTGGCGATGCTGAAGTTGATTCTCCATTGTCGGAGAAAAACAAAAACAACTGCAGCAAGTTTACCCTGCCAACTACAAATGATGCAACCCTCACGAATCTCGAAGCACATTCACGAACAGTTGTCAATGACCACTGGAAAAGAGAGAGAGAAAAAAGTTGTGTGAAAAAAAAAATCAATTCATATCAATTCATGCCTAGTAGACTATAGGCCCCTTTCGCTATGATCCGTTCCGAACGCCATTGAAGGCCTCGAGGTCCTTCGATCCAATCTACTGGTTCTTAGCCAGCTCCTTGTGAGCATCGGCCTTGCCATTGTGTGCGGACTCGTCGACCTTGTCACCGACAGCATCCTTGGCGGCGGTCAGGCTGCAAGCTGTTAGCGGACTGCACTGTACTTGGGTTTTCGGAATATTTGCTCCGACTTACCGAGAGCCAACGCTGACATTGTCGTTCTTGGCAATCTCCTTGTTGGTCTCCTTGCTAGCACCAGAGACAGCGCCCTGGACGGACTCAGAGACGTAGTTGAAAGCTTGCTTGGCGGTCTCCATTGTGAATGTTGTGGTAGGTATTAAACCGAAAAGGTGAGGTAATTGATTGTGTTGTTTGAGTGTGAGATTGTAGTTGTGGTTGTGGTTGTGGTGATGATGAAAGAAACTCCAGATGATCAGGGGAAATCTCGAGGTTTAAATAGATGAGAACAGGGTCCTTCCAAGCCACGACATCACACCTGTAAATCTACTTTACGATTCATTCTGGATATTTTCCATGCCACGGAAACAGGTCCCTGTGGTCGTTGGTAGTCGCTTTCAGGGACACTGGCGATGCAATTGGCAGCGAATCTGACGGACAAGTGGGCCAAAGGGCGCCGTCGGCCAATGGCAGTGGCTTACATACGTCATTTCTACGATCTGGTAGCCAAAGCTTAAATCCATCCAGCTCCACAATTTCCACTCTGGGGAGCGATGACGCAAGGAAATTACTGCTGCATCTTGGTTTTTGAAGGAGATCGACGATGAGGGCTTGCACAGCAACCGGTTGAACACGGGGTAAAAGGGTCATAGCTCAAGGAATCCTAAACTTGCATTATGACGGCATAGATTGTCATGTCAAAGGGATCCTACAGGACCCTGAAGTGTAGTCGTGCAATGAATGATGGGTAGACAACATGCGATTCTATGAAGTCGTCGCCCAGAATGATGCCAGAAACCAAATCCGAGGGCTGTTGTGGCCATTGGACGGTACTATTATTAGCTATAGTCTATGCGTATGGCAAGATAAACATTGTTGATCTCCGATCCCGTATACACCTACACTTTGTTAGAGACCTACGCTTAAAAGCCGCAGTTTATCGTACCCGATCCCAGTAGGCCGAGATTGGTCTAAACATCGAAGCTTCACATGCATTAGCATACCGCAGTTGTCTGGGTTTAGACCAAAACTTGGCAAGACATCTGGGTATATGCCAAGGCAGCCGTACAGCAAAAGCAATTCCCCAAGTAACGTCTTCGGCTATGGGTCCCTGGAATAAGCCGGATAGCATCGCCTTATAGCTTACTATGAGCCTATCCAACCATTGGGTCACGCGGCCGGTGATGCAAATCTTTGCGCCACTTCATTCGTTTGAATTACTCGTAAAATAATAGATGTGGGCTCTGGATGGCAATGTTGCAATGAGTGGTTGTCAGTGCTATCTACCTCGGTAGTACCTATACACATTGGTACCAAGATTCGGGGTAAAAAGGGCGCGACATAATACACACCTTTGCTGAAAGATAAGAAGGATAAGACAAGTTAAGGACGAGTAATGAGAACGAGAAAGAAGATACTGCGTGTAGGGTAAGAAAACGATGCCGTGTCGGCATGATGTTGAATTAGATGGAAGATAGCCTTATCTGTCTTCGGCGCATGGCCAAGTGCATGTGGCTCTATACCAACCGCGATAATTTGACTGTCGATGAAATAGGTTGCGGTAATATGAAAAAGGCATTCTCGTTTTCCCATACCTATATTGAGTAAGTACGCTCAATGAAATAGTGCATACACCGCGTTCAAGTAAAGGAAGAAAACCGTTAATAGCACAATTATCCTCATTGTAACAGTCACACGCTTATACACATAGCTCCATAACAGAACGTTTGCTGAAACTAATGCCCCTTGGAGCCCTCTGCCGCTATCCTTATTATGGCCCCAGCACAAGCTATTCAGCTATCTAGCTAAAACGTCTTGAACCAATTACTGGTAGAGATCGGTGATTTTACAGAGGAATGCTGCACACACTCGATATGGAAATCTGCTTGAACTTTTATAGGGTAGTACTGCTCCGAGGCCTGGCGGCTTGGCTGCAGAGTCACGTGATACATGTACTCCCCGCCCACCCACCTCTAACGCAGGAGAGAAGATCCGTTAGCCTCGTGAACCAACGCCGATGCAGCTGTGCTGACCTCCATATCCACCGCTGAGCAAGCTCCGAAACACATACTGGCTCTTCACCAAGGGGCAGAGAGCTCAAATTTTTGTCCAGACTCCTGCGCCATCACCGGACCCTGATCGCTCACACCATGGATCTCGCGTACGACCATATCCAGGAAGAGGCCTATACTAAGAATACCGAGGAGTCGGGGGAAAGCTCGAAGCAGGACCAGTCGGAGAATTCCCTGAACAATGATATCCAGGAAGCTTACAAGGCCATATCTGCAAGCCCATGGGGTGCCAAGATTGGAGGATTCTTTGGAAATGTAATCAAACAGGTATGACAACTAGAGCGCAGCCGCACCACCGCTCTTTGTCACTGATACTGATGTGGCTGCAGGGCGAATCCGTCTACACCCAAGCTTCAAAGGAGTTCGCAGAGGTCGGCGAAGATGCGCAAAAGGGATTTACTAGCCTGCGAGAAACCATCGTCAATAGGACTCGCTCGCTCTCCCTAACTACCATCATCCCCGACATGTCTGCTGGCAATGATGCCGAAGAAAGCCAGAAGACACCAACCAACGCAACGGCCCCGGCGACTGGGGAAGAGTCCGAGACTGTGCTTACGCGACTAAGGACTGAGGCCGGAAAGCGCTTGAAGGATCTTCAGCGCGCTGAGGATGCTGCAGACGAAGCGTTACTTAAATTTGGAAGTAACATTCGAGATTTCCTGCGAGATGCGATCAGCGTTGCACCTCCAGATGAGTCGGCCGAAAACAGCCAAGTCATGTTTGAGAGCAAGGATGCCCAGGGAAAGCGGGTGATTCACACTTCGAGATTCGACGCACAGCTTCACGTTATCCACACATCGACAGAGAGCTTTACCAAAGACCCATCTGCTGAGGAATACGAACAATGGACGGAGGGCTTTGATATTGATAAGAAGACGGAGGACATTAGCGGCGACCTAGCAAAATACCCCGAGCTGCGCGCAACTATGGAGAAACTTGTGCCCGACCAGATTCCTTACGCCGACTTCTGGAAGAGATATTACTTCCTGCGTCATGGAATCGAGACAGCTGAATCTCGACGAAGGGATCTCCTCAAAGGTAAAGTGTTACAAAACTATGCTATATATTTGCTTTATAGTAGCTTCTATTATCTGGTCTCATAATTGCTGACATTCTACTAGCTGCATCCGCTGAAGATGAAGTAGCCTGGGATGACGACGACTCGGAGGAAGAGGAAGATGATTCGGAAGAGGATGATGAAGAATCCGAGAAACCTGCTCTCACCAAGAAGCCGATTGCCGATGTCAAGGGAAAGAGGCCCGACTCTATCGCTTCATCAACCACAATCCAGTCGCCGAAACCTGATGAGTCAAGGAAATCCAACGATGAAAAATCCGAAGCTGAAACCGATGCTAGCTATGATGTTGTCGGCGCGGCCTCAGGAAAGACGAGCCAGATACCTACTCAGACGCCAAATAGTCCCAAAGACCCCAAGAAAAAGGGAAAGAGCGCTGACAGTGACGAGGAGGATGATAGCGATGAGGAGAGCGAGGGCGAAGACAGCGACGAAGACTGGGAGTAATCCTGTGCCGCGTCTACTCCATATATCTGTGTGCATAATCTGTTTCCTAGCACTTGGGCAATTTGGCGTTTGGCTTTGCTATCGCTTATTCGGTATGTCGAGTCAGCACAGCGTCGTGTGGTGTACCTATTGTTTTTGGATCATGTCGAGTGGGATATTCTCCCGTGGCGGTAGCTTCCTGGCCCAGGTTTTCTGCTATCCTAGGTCTACCTCTTCTTCTTGGTGACCATGGTAAAGCCATCCTCGTCGACTTCCGGGGCAGGCTTTTCCTTACGGACAGATACCAGTGGTGGTGCCTCGTCCATATCCACATCGCCTCCGTTGTCTCCATCGTCCTCGTCGCTGTCTCCAGACTCCCAGTCTGTATCTTGGTCCTGATCCTCGGCTTTCTTGAACATTTGATCCACCTTGTTGGCCGTCCGATTCGCGAATCGTTCGTTCAGGGTCTTGACCTCGTCGCTGAAGTCACCGATAGCACATTGTGATCTCGCTTTGACGATGGATCTAGCAACCTCCAGGCCAGAATCATCATCGATGTTGACCTCGAACTCGTCGATCATCACTTGCAGCAGCACTGTCTCAACGTCTTCCATGTCCGGTTCGTCAGCGGCATTGGTGGCTTTGGCGGTCTCTCCGGGCTGCGCATCGGTAAACTCAGAGAAGAGGTCGACGACGGCGCCAGCAAACCAATCTCGTTTGTCTGAAGAGTCGGGTCCTCCCCAGTTATTCTGTACCGAGAGGGTCAGGGCCGGCCATAGGTGTAGGGCGCATGCGACGGCTTGCTCGAAGTTGGACTGTCGGGTTGCTGTAATTACTCAGAGTCAATAAAAGGATACTCCATAGTCTGATCATTATCCTAGATCCCACTCACCAGCCGGCGGCAGTTCTGTCGCGTCTGTAGATGCCATGATTTCTGATAATGAATGTATTAAGCGGGGATATGGAGGGGCTCAAAATGGCTATGAGGCTTCATAAATTTTTTTGGTGTTTTTTTTCTTTTCAATCTCATCCACTGTGTCTCTGTGCTAGATTAGGTTACGCACGGACCACTAACCTGTAGCTGGGTAAGATGTGCAACTAGTACTAATACGGCAGTGCTTTTCCCTAGCCGATATTCGCGGATCGTGGGCCAAGCCTGTTCCTTGCCATATGGCATGACATCATGGGGCCCCTGATGGCAATGTTATTTCTTGGCCATGCTGCCCGATAATGCCTGCGTGGCGGCCTCAATCTCAGGAGGTTCCTCGTAAACCAAAAACCCGCAATCTGAACATATCGATGGACCTGGCGGGCAAACAAGATCGATATGAACAGACTCAACACGACCTCGGTATCATTGGCTGTGACGCCAACAGTAGTGACGACCTTATTTGCACACGTAGGTGAAGCTCAGTGGCGCCGGATTTGGCTCCGAGGACAGTTTCGATACATTGCGCTATGTCGTGTTGATTTGTGTGATTGCTAACTCTTACTTCTTTGGAGCTTGTAGTACCTTAACAAAAAGAGCTTGAAAGAACACCCGACCACGCATCTGTCGTACGATGAGGGATTGCATCTAATTCGGTCGTTCCTCGATTACGCCTCCCACCACACCGTTGAAGAGATCCAGGGATTCACGGGTCAATGGGTTCCGCATCCGCAATGGGTCAAGCTTGAGACTGTTACAATTCCCGACGAGCACCTCGGCCGAGCAGCAGAATTGATCGAGGAAGAGCTGGGACCCGATGGCATCCGTCAAGTTGGCGGCAGGAAGTGGTGGCACTGGCGAGGGCCGAAAGGCCCCATGGAGGCCGAGTGGATTGAGATGCGATCAGACGCTAATGAGCGGAAGAAGAACAACGAACCGCTGCGTCGTGTTATGCTCTACGTGCATGGAGGCGCTTATTACTTCGGGAGCGTCGACGAGCACCGATATCAGATGCAACGCCACGCGAGAAAGCTAAAGGCTAGAGTCCTTGCCCCGCGTTACAGGCTGTCTCCTCAATATCCATTCCCGTGTGGCCTTCAGGATTGTATAGCGACTTACCTGTATCTCCTGTCGATCCAAGACCCCACCACGATCATACTGGCTGGAGACTCGGCAGGTGGAGGCATGGTTTTGACTATGCTATGCCTTATTCGAGATCAAGGCATTCCGCTGCCCGCTGGAGGCATCCTCATTAGTCCATGGGGTGATTTGACTCACTCATTCCCCAGTGTTGCTGGTGATGCGCCGCTAGACTACATACCGCAATCGGGCTTCCACCATAAGCCATCGAAGGCTTGGCCACCACCAAACGATGACGACGAGAAGATGATTAGAGCGGAGGTAGAAAAGCGAAAGAAGAGCAATACAAAGAAGAATGCGCCGCCTACCGCTGAGCTAGAGCAGAAACAGCAGGCTCCCGTGGCCCCGCTGAGCGATGGAGATGTTAATGTTCAAATTGACAGCGGCGGTATCCATACTGAGACGGAAAAGTTTCTGACTGTTACAATTGATGGAGAACTGGTGACTATGAAGGACCAGATTCAGGTGGGTTTGGCTACTTGAGTAACGGTGATGGGATGAATATTTGTCTAACGATGTGCTAGATGTATACCAAAAATTCACTTCTGGCACATCCGTTGGTGAGCCCCGTCATGCAACCGACGCTGGGCGGGCTACCGCCTCTGCTGATTACGGTTGGTGGCGGCGAGATCCTCCGTGATGAGCAGATCTATCTGGCTCATAAGTGTGCTAACCCGGCAAAATATGCACCCGCGGACGAGGTCTTGACGGAGCGTGGAAGAGAGTTACTTGCCAGATACAAGCCTACCTATGTACAGCTTCAAGTATGGGACGACCTGTGCCACGTTGCCCCGACCCTGAGCTTTACTAGCCCTGCCAAGTACATGTATAGATCAATTGCGCAGTTCGGTGCTTGGGCCTTGGCACGTGCACAGAACAGAGACATTGAGATTATGGATGACGATGACATATCCGTTATTACTAGCTCTGGCTCTGATACGGAAGCTGGGCGAGACGAATCAGAAGGGAGCCAAGAAAGGCAGCTAAAGAATGATACGATGCCTGCTGAAGTTGGAAGGGCAGGAGACCCCCTCCCGCCGTTTAAGAACCACATGATTCGGCAGCGGATAGCTCGCAATGGCACCATTTTGCCTCTCCCTCTCGAAGAAGAGCTCCCCGGCTGTACAATGAAGCCTAGCGAGATTGGAGTTATCAAACAAGGCCCCGTTAGAAAGTGGCTAGAAACTAAACACCAGTACGATAACAGATATGCCAGTGCAAAAGCCAAAGTACACAAAAAGCTCATCAAAGAGATGATTGCTGGATATAAAGACTTTGGCGTCGATGAAAATCCGCCTCCAAGTGCCTTGGCGGGACGAATACCTAAAGATGCTGAGCTGCCTACAGGCAAGAGAAGGAAGAGCTTTGGTTTGGCGATATGGTCGCTTTGGGGATCAAAACACGACGAGCAGACAGTGGAAAGAGAGCAGAGAGCCAACCATGAGCCTGAGATGGTAGCTGTTACTCCCAATGAGACCAATGGCGCGTCGCATTCTGAGAAACCGGGACATAGCCGAAGACCCTCTCGTCAACGGATTGTACGGGATGAGCATCAAACCAGCAATGAAGAGGTCAACGAGGAAACTCCCGTAGCGCAGTTGATCGCTAAGCGCCGAGAGCAGGAGGCTTCTCATGATGGCCTTCTCAGCCCGGAATACTCCCCCCGAGACTGGCGTGGCTGGCAAGAGACCATTCCTTGACGGGATTGCTTTGCCGTTCAGCATAAAGAATGATGCGGAAACGGCGAGCATGATTACACTGAACTCCGCAATGACTCCTGGCTCGCGAGCTATGAGCCCAGAGCCAGGAATGGAATTTGCTAGCATCGGCCCAAAAGGGGACTTTGTCGATGAGAAATCTCCAGCTACAGCTAATGGATTGGTTGGCGAGAATGAAAATGAGAAGGCTGAGGTGCAGCGTCCTGGAATGGAGACTTTTGTTACGGCGCCAGAAGACTTACCGCAAGTCAAGATAGAGATGTGAGTTTTAGAAGAGATGGGCATTTGATAATTCAGCAAGAGTTGGAAAGACTAGAGAGGAAGGAAAAGAGAGCAAGCAAGCATGTGACTAGCGATACCAATCCACGTATATAGTGGCGCCTTTATTTAATTTGAAATTGAAATTTTTACTTCTTTTTGTATTGCGTGTGTAGATACTGCGGCTATTTGCACGATATCCGTCATGCTATCCTCCTTTTCCCTTCTTTTGTTTCTATCCAACTTCATCATACATGGTAGTGATACAATGTTCGCAGGGGTTTTATATACAACTCTAGCAGAATACCCTTGACTTCTGCTATCGGTTTTGTTCGTAGAGCCCAAAAAAGGGTGCATTTATACGTGCGTTCTTCGTTTGTAGATGTGGTGGGGGGTATTTTGATTCATGAGGGGTGATTTCGAGTTTTAGTCGACGCCATTGTATCGCTTCCATTGCTCGACGTAAAAGTAAGGATCTTGAGGACCTTTGGCCAGACCCTTGTAGTCACCTGGCTCGGATCGCACTTCTCGGCTCACGAAGGGAGTGAGCTACACAAATTTAGTGTCAGCTGCTTTTTCTTTGGCTCATTCTTCTTCTTTTCCATATGTGAAGCTCGTTTTGTATGTGGCAAGGATCGGGCAATCGTACCTTGGACTCGCTGAGGTTCTGGGGAACGACATAGGTGCGGACCTTGCTCCATTCAATGATATAGCCACCGTACTTTGTGTGTCGACCCATGGCTCCAGTTCGATTTCCCTTGTAGAAGCCGCGGCCAACATCCTTGGTTGTGAGCTTGAGGTGGCGGTATTTACCAACGCCGAGGATTTGTGTGGGTCTCATGGTTGCAGAATCCGTTTATCACAGGAAATTAGAATCGAAAGGGAAAGTTCAATTTGCGCCGCTCGGCGGGCTTTTGCTCGGCAATCGTGGCTTGGAAAGAATGGGCGTAGATGTTTGCTATGGTGGTTTGCGCATCGAATTTTTGGAGATGCGCTTTTCGGTACCCGGCGTTCTTCCGACGCCCGCCGGAGACTTGGCACAGCTAAAAGTGTCCCGCAATTGCTGTAGCATTATCGCCCACAGCGCGGAGAGCTGGCGAACATCATCTTCTGTGCTTATGAGCTAGCGTCCATTTCGGTGAAGAGCCACAAAGCCAAAATGCACCTTTGTTTGACGATTTAGCTGCTCATATCGAAACTCGACATCTTGAGGATCCTGGCATTTTTGCTGGAGAATCGCTGCGAATATCCTCCGTCTTGAGAGAAGCTGGCAAAGTGGGCTGCGTTGCGCTATAACGGAGGGGCAGCTTGATGCCAACACTGCTTCGCCAGCTCTAGCAAGAGACCTGAGCAGCTGCGCATCTGGATGCGAAGCTCCTTTACGCGAAAGTAAACGCCTGGCTTATGTATTCTCGACGCCGAGCCAATCATCATGGATGGCTACCCCTTGGGAAGCCTCGATCATAATGTGCCGCTTATCGTGGTGTCGGGGCTGAATTCAGATCCGCCAGAGCAACCTCCCAAGGCCAATGGCCCGGGAATCCTCCTTCGATCCGATCTGCCACCTCTAGAGAGCAGAGAGGCGAACTTTCTGCAGTCATATTTTCAAGAGGTGGACGAACGCGGAACGTCATGGACTGCAATCACGAGGGACGAGCCCTTTAGGGTTCGCATCAAGACCGTCGGTAGGGTATGACGAATCCGAGTCAAAGCGAATGAGGTTGCGCAGCGCGGTTCTGATTGAATATAGTCCTACGTACTTCCATCTCGACGAGCCCGGCTGCCTGAAACGATCGAACCGATGAACACGGCCCCGATACTGCACTCGCCTTTCTCGCCCCTCAGCCCTTCGTCAGCTCTATACCCAGACGGGCTGATTAATGCGCAATGGATCAAGAAGCACCAGGAAGCGATCCCTAGCATATTCGTGTGCTTCCAAACACTGATCAGCGACCCTAATATTGCTACGCTGGGAGACAACAAGCTAAAGGGAGATCTTAATCACATAAGGGCGACCTTGGTGGAATCAGGTTATAAAACGCGCTTAGTTGTGATAATCCTGGGCGATGAAGATGCCAGAAAACTGACTGCTGATATCATACAAGATCGGCTGGAGAATATTCGAAGGGGAACTGGCTTAGATCCCAAATCAATCTTCTACGTTACGCCTCAGGAGTCGCCGTCAGATTTGAAGAGGGTGATGGATAGTGTCCTCTCCTTGCTGTACACCACGTCCGTTGAGTATTACCGAGACCTTGGGAGGCATGCTAGGAAGAAAAGATCCCGAGGAATCGTTCCCCAGCCAACAGTGCCGCCAACTTCTGGAACGTCGCAAACGTTATCGCTATCCGACTGGAATTTTCGCTATGATTTCAAGTTGGCCATCTTTGCTGAATTCCGCCAAGAGATTGACGCGGCAATCCGATCTTTTGAGCAGGCATACGAGATTTTGCTAGGTCAAGATGTTCTTGATATTATCCCCAGTTGGAGCCCTCGCTGGAACGAGGCACGGCTTTTGGCAGACATTATCTCAATCCGCTGTTTGCGAATGCACCTATGGATGGGACAAACGAGCATGGCGGTCAGGAGATGGCAGGCTCATCGTGACCGCATCAGCGAATTTGTTGATGCCCGAGGAAGGGGTACAAACAACTATGGCTGGCAAGCTTGGGAAGCCCGGTGGGCAATGATGATGGCTGTTCTAATTGAGAAGACTGAGGTTCCTGGCCTGGGGCCGTCGACTATGACCATCTTTCTTCAACCAGAAAAAAACCTTCTTGGAGAGCGATTACACCCGTGGGAACTATTGCACCATACTGGTTATTGGTATCGAATTGCTGCGCGCCATCTCGGAGCTCGCAAAGCATTGGCCCATAGAATCCCCGACGATGATAGAGGAGCGCCAGACGCTTCGCCCGCGTCGATGGTGGCGAGCAAAGCATACCGTTATGATACATATATGTGCCCTCCGCCCCATGAAGAGTATCCATTGAACGGAAAGGGAGTCAATCATGCACAACTAATAATAGACTGTCTCCTCAACGCGAGGGGTCAATTTCAAGCCAGAAAGCAGCACCGAATCGCGGCAGAAATATCTTTGGAGTGTGCAAGGGAGATGGCCACAATTGGGTCATGGAATCAAGTACTTGGAATGCTCAGACCTCTTTGGGAAGACAAATCTTTTCGCTCCGAATGGTGGCTCGACATCTCTGAAGAAATCCTATGGCTTGTGAGACGAGCAGCGGCGGAGACTGGGCGGGCGGACGTTGTGATCGCTACTGATTGGGAACTAATGGATAAACGTAGGTGGCATATCCATGGTTTTCACACTTTCGTGCCCTGATACTGACTTTGATATTTAGGCTTTAGACGAAGAGAAAACTGGCATTATGATCTGAGCAAATCTCTAGATGGAGTAACCTTGGACTCGAAGCCATCTATTAGTATATCTGACGATTTGGCTTCATCATTCTTATCAGCATCGTTTGTTTTTCGCGCCAAAGAGGGCCGGGCTGGCGAAACGTGCTTGGCCCAGCTGTCTCTCAACTCTGAAGCGCTTAGTGGAGCCGCTCCAGTTACTTTATCTTCGATTCGAGTTGAATTTGAAGGACACCTCAAACCTATCACGCTCGTGCATGACTCAGCCCTGCAGATGAATTCTGCGGAGGGACCTATATCCTTGGCGGCTGTGCCATTAACCGAACAGCTTGGAAGCGATGAAAAGAAGGCCCAAGATGGAAGCGAAACCGAAGCCGAAGAAGGAAATCAAGATGAAGGTGAAGATAAGGAAGAGGATGCAGATGAAGACAAGAAGGATGAGAAAGAAGATCGACTGACTGGTAGATGCGATCTAACACTGAGGCCGGGCCACCGACAAGTGTTTGAGATGAACATACCTCTACGAGAGCCAGGAGAGGCGTCGGCATCTACGCTAATCTTGTCTTATAAAGCCGATACCTTTGAACTGGATTATAAGCTATCATTGTCAGAATTGGGTAAAGTCTCGGGATGGTTCGCTCAAGGCTCGGCGAAACCACGATTGTCCAGACCTAACGGACATATTCTACATATACAGCCACGACCTCCTAAAATGAAGCTGAGGTTGATAGAGCCCCTCGAGCAGTACTATGCAAATGAGCCGATTGCATTGCGGATTGGCCTGTATAATGAAGAAGACGATTCTGCCAACGTGAAGTTGGACATTCGGATCATTGGAAAGGGAATTCCTCGGTTCCAAGTGCAAGCTGGAGAGCACAAGCGAGAGGTGGATGCTACTGAGGAAGAGTCTCAAGTTACGGACCTTACTCTTGGCCATATAGCCAGTTCCTCCTCGTTGGAGGCGTCAATTCGCCTTGAACCTGCACTAGCGCCTACGGTATACGAGTTGCAGATCCGAGCAGATTATCATTTGGAGTCAGACGCTGCAACACCGATTGTTCAGGTGTTGCCTATTCACCTCAATATCGTGAATGCGTTTGAAGCCAATTACGACTTGATGCCGCGACTCCATCCGGATTCCTGGCCGAGCCTTTTCGACTACGAAGATGTACAAGACGTGTCCGAAGGCGATGCTGTCCCGGCCAAGGGGCTCACGCAGCAATGGTGTCTTGTTTGCCACTATGCATCGTTCGCAACCGAAGATTTAGACGTATTAGGTCTCGACATGCAGGTTGCGTCGGTGACGCCTGGCGGACGGTGCCGTGTTGTAAGCAAGCCCGAATTCTCCGCAGATGGCATGATTGTGGCCCCCAAGACGATGTATGAAGCTCGGTTCGATCTGGTAGCAGAAAAGGTCACGCTGGACGACAAGCATCCAGTCGCAATAGATTTGGCACTCGTGGTCCGCTGGCGACGAAGGCGATCTATGGATGGGGAGACTGGCCCAGTTAACGTCACGACGATGATAGTTGGGCAGTACATGGTGCTTGGGACGGAACCTAGAGTGCTGGCGTCGGTGCTTCACAGCTCACAGGAGAAGACAGGCTTGGTGCGGCTCGACGTTACGATTGAAAACCCATCCAGCCATTTCTTGACATTTGGTTTGGCGATGGAACCAAGTGATGCATTTGCTTTCTCCGGATCCAAACAGACGACCATGCACCTGCTACCGATGTCGAGGCGCACCCAGACTTACCGCCTGATGCCACTTGTACGAGGCGTGTATGTACGGCCAGGCTTGGTGGTAAGAGACAAGTACTTCCAGAAGGTGCTTAGAGTTATACCGACAGAGGGGATGAAGATTGACAAAGATGGCTTGCTGGTTTGGATCCCTCCGCTGCAAGAAGCTGAAGAGAAGTCAAACTAGGGACTCGGGGGAATGGGTACCCGAGGAATACGTAAATAAGCATGATACTATTTGGTTCATCTAGACTTTGATAGAGGGATATCATTTTACATTTTCTGCCTTTAATTTCCTGATACTATCTAATGCGCTTGAATTGATAGGCCACGGAGTAGCCGTGACGCAGCGCAGACGTGGCGGGATTGGATCTAACGCAGAGAATGGGACGATATACTACAGTAGCATGGCATTGTCCGTACGTGCGCTTGTTGCATGCAGCTCAGCTGCTCCTTTACAAAAGCCGTGAATCTAGGGGTGTTGTTAGGTTGCGGAGTTAGTTGCGCCGTGTCTCATTCATATTGAGTTACAGTTGCGGATTTTGCCGGGCCTCGCTGTGGAGGCAACCCCGAGAACAACCAGAAAGAAACAAAGAAGAACGCGCCTGAGCCCTTTTTGTAGCTTCAAGGGATTCGATCGTACTATGGATGAAGTTGGGCTAAGCTTCTCGGGATTGGGAATAAGTGGGAATTGAACCCACTCGGCCCCCTGACTTGCGTGAGTTCGCCACGAAAGCTTATGTTGTATACGAAGTACGAGTACGTGTATTTTTTTGGAGCGTGTATAGAGAAGGATGAAATCTATGAGGCCGGATCTTATCTGATGATGGCCCTATGTATTCTCTTGCACCCTTTGACGTCTTGATGACTTACTTGATGCCTAACAAGCAAACCCGAGAGCCTCACAGAATGACTATATTAAAATTTACATGTCCTTACTCGTATTGGCAGTAACAAGTGCCATTAACAGTTAAGCCTCTTCTTCTTCAGACTGCCTCATATGAGCAACTAACCAATATGATAAATAGCTGCTCCCACAAAAATCCTACCAAAAGCTCCCCCTCGGACATCGGACATCCCTCAAGCCCGCCATATTACCCGCAACTGGCTCGTCCACTAAACCGCATCAGGGTGGTCATCGCCTTTTGAGTCATACCCGTTTTTTGCTCTGTAGCTCGACTCATCGTCTCATGCAGGATCTGTCCTCTGGGGAACAACTACCGGCTGTCTATTGGCTCCCTTGATTTATTTTATTTTATTTCATCTTATTTTTCTAAAGTCCACTTTGTTTCTTTTTCTTTGTTTTTGGCGCTAAATACAATACGTGGGCGGAGCAGTCCCGGTGTTAGTCAAAGGGCTTTAAGCTCGGGCTTCTTAATCTAATCTCCGCGTAAAGCATTGGTGATCTTGTGCCTGGGTAGTTCTGTATGGAAAGTCTAGATTCCTGTTATTTTTGTAAGCTGGCTGGCTGTGCCATGGTCCATTAGCCGCCGCTAGAGAGCCAGGGAGCGAAGCAATCGCGAAGGGCGAGTTTCGCCACGCAATGTGGAGTTTTCGCTCTAGTTGATGCCAGGCTGTAAACTCGATGGTTGGCGGCAGCGGGCTTTCGTGCAATCGAAGTATTTATAATAAAGACCCTTAATTTGGCCGCCTTGATGCAATATGCGGTACGTGATTAGGAATACATGTTGGTGAATGCCGAAACCTTGCATGTGAGCCTGTTGAGTGGTATGATGGATCGACTTCGGTTAGATACTACGCGATAGGTAGGTGAGCAAGATATAAGGCTGAAAAGGTGTACCACATTTGTTGCCCCTTTGAATATTATTCCTTTCACGGTCTTTAAGCCTATTTCTTTAGTTTCTTTCTCATATCGTCTTAGTCGGAAACAAGGTCCGAAAGAAAAAGGGGGGAAAACAACGAAAAAAAGAAACTAAACGCTGCGGAAAAGGCAGCCAACTCGCGACGCTAGTACGTAAAACCTGGTGCATTAATGGCCGATTTCAATTTCTTTTTTGTGACTAGATCCATCGCTGGGTCCGGCTGATATCGAGACGGCCAACTTTAATTATATATAATGAACTAACAAATAGAACAAGGCGCCTCTGTTCCTCTCTCTTCTTCCTTTCTTCGTTGAAGCTCTTCAACGCCACAACTGGGAGGCACAAGACGAGGAACAAAAAATGTCTTCCACACCAACGCCCCGTCTGTCATCGGACAAGACTGAGCGTGACTCGATACCGCCGCCCCTGAGTCGTGACCATGACAATGAAAAGGAACTCGCCGTGGCTGGCGCCGACGAGACGAACAAGGACGGCGGAATGCTGGAAGAGGTCACCAAGACCGATACGGTGGTGACGAGTGCCACGGCAAACTATCCCAAGGGCGTGAAGCTGGTTTCCATCATTGTCGCGCTGTGTATGGCGATTTTCCTGGTTGCGTTGGACCAGACGATTATCGCCCCTGCGCTGGGCACGATCACGGCACGATTCCAGAGTGTAAAGGATATTGTGAGTCTTTGACAAATCTCCATGATGTTTTGGGTTGATAGAAAGAAATGAGACATCTGATTCAACTAACTGTCAATCCCCAGGGATGGTACGGATCGAGTTATTTACTCACGGCGACTGCCTTGCAGCCAATGTACGGTGCTCTCTACAAGTACTTCAACGTAAAGTGGTGTTATCTCGCCGCCATCTTCATCTTCGAGGTTGGAAGTCTGCTCTCGGCCGTGGCGCCGTCATCAAAGGCGCTAATTGTGGGGCGAGCCGTTGCGGGAGTACGTTTCCCTATTCGCTTTATGATTTCAAGCTGTTTGGAATTTGAATGCTGACTGGTGTTAGGTTGGAACGGCTGGCTTATTCTCTGGATCCATTGTCATCATCTCTCTCTCAAGTATGTTGCTTTGAAGCTTGAAACACAACCAGCAGTTTGCTAATTGCTGTGACAGTGCCCCTCGAAAAGCGTCCCATTGCCTTTGGCCTCATCGGTGGTATGTGGGGAATCGCTTCCGTCGCTGGTCCTCTCCTCGGCGGTGCCTTCACTGAGAAAGTCTCCTGGAGATGGTGCTTCTACATCAACCTCCCCATCGGCGGCCTCGCCATGTTCATCGTCGTCCTCCTGCTGCACGTCAACCGTAACTCGGACGACACTCTGGGCATGACCATTGTGGAGCGCATCCTCGAAATCGATCTCCTCGGCACGGCCATCTTCATCCCCGCCATTGTGTGCCTCATCCTGGCCCTGCAGTGGGGTGGCGCAGAGTATGCGTGGAGCGATTCCAAGATTATTGGCCTGTTCGTTGGCTTTGGCCTCATGATCCTCGTCTTCGTTGGTATCCAGTTCTGGAAGGGAGACAAGGGAACATTGCCGCCGCGAATGTTCAAGGATCGCAACGTTCTTGCTGCCATGATGTTCAGCCTCTTCTTCGGCGCTGGCTTCTTTCCCCTCATCTTTTATCTTTGTGAGTGGGCATTCAATTTCAGTTGTCCCAGACTGAGCCTTTTTGCTAACTGTGCAAACAGCCATCTACTTCCAAGCCATCCAGGGTGTTAGTGCCGTCACAGCTGGTATTAAGATCTTGCCTCTCCTCCTTTCCAGCGTCTTCATGTCCGTCGTTACTGGCGGCCTCATCCCCGTCATTGGCTACTACAACTACCTCATCCTCCCATCCACGATCCTGTACACCATCGGCTGCGGTATGATTACGACTTTCGCCGTCCACACCCCGCTGAAGGAGTGGTTCGGATACCAAGTCCTCGCCGGCTTGGGCATCGGAGCTGGATTCCAGACCAGCGTCTTGGTTGTGCAGACGGTCCTGCCCCAGGAATGGGTTCCCGTCGGCACTGCTTGCGTACAGTTTTTCCAAATCCTGGGAGGCGCAGTATTTGTCGCCGTTGCCCAGACGCTCTTCCAAAACGGACTCATCGACCAGCTTGCCAAGGACAACACTGGCATCGACCCTCAGCTTTTCATTAACAGCGGTGCTTCTGAGATCAAATCTGTCCTTGCAGGCATCGGTCGCCTGGACGCCCTGGAGACTGTTCTTGAGGCGTACAATCTTGGTTTGCGTCATACTTACTATATTTCCGTGGCATGTGCCGCACTTGCATTTGTTTGTAGTCTCTTCTTTGAGTGGAGATCGGTGAAGAAGGGTGCCAACGGCAGGAAGCCTGAGATTTCCGTGGGTATGGCATAGACTGGGAGGCCAAGTCACCACTCCACTCTTGCTTGAATTTTCGTTTTCGAGCCTTGTATTTTAATCATACCCACATCGTCTTGGACATTTATGGCGTTGGTGCAGTGCATATTGCGAATTGCATAGCGTATATCGGCTTTGGAAATAGATCCCTTGGCATAATCTAATAGAAGAATGCAAAAGAATTTTCAGTAACAATGTATTACTGCGTATCGTGTATTACTGCGTATCGTCGGGAGGTTGGTCCCATGATAGTCGGCTTGCCCTCTTTCTCGTGACTGCTCCCGAATCTCGCCCGACGAAATGAAGCACCCAGTCCTTGACGAGCCTCGTCTTTTCCTGCTGGGGATGCTTCGCCGCGGCTCGTTGGGCGAGATCTCTGCTCTGATAATACCCGCCTCCTTCGCTTCGCCAGAGGAGGTTGACCCGAGTAAGATTCTTGCGCAGACTTTGGCCATAGACCTTGCCTCGGAAGACGTGTAGCGCCACGTTCTCCATCAGAACGACGTCCTGCCGCCTCAACTTGCTGATTTGACCGGTCGTAGCCTGATCGTTGGAGAGCCAAAAGGTTACGCCAAAGCCTGACTTGGTGTCATCGCCAACAAGGATCTCGACTAGCGACAGAGTGGTGCCCCAACGCGTCGTGACGGTCCGAGGCTGGGCTATGGATATGACGGCGACGATCAAGTTGAGCGTCACAGTCTGGGGGCTCAGAGCGAGAATCCGACGAGCGGAGGGAATATCTTCCAAGTCTGACAAATGTAATGGTTTGGGCGGTGTCAGGGGATTCGTAACATCTTGCAAGGAGATGTTGTCTGTATCATTTGTCATGAATGAGGTCGTTGTGGCATCCTCGGTATTCTCCATGCTGAAACTGCCAATCTGACTGGACGGCATGAGAGTGTGAGCCGCCAGCGACTCTTCGCAGAACTGCGCAAGTATGGCTCCTCCATCTCCGCCGCTGTTGAAAGATTGAGTCTCATCTGCAGAGAGGGCATCGGCTGTGGTGAAGAAGTCGCGATGGCCTTGAAAAGAGCCGCTCAAGATGCTGTGATTCTGGCTCAGTCCTGTGTGGAGGGGCCGACGGTTCAATGGCACAGACCTCCAAACGGCGTGTGTTGGTGGCTGAGATGTAGTTTCAATGTCTAAAGCTAGGTCTGTGTGTTGCTGTTTGCTGTCAAGACGCCCAAAGAACTGTTGGAATGTCTCATCGAAGCTTTCTAGAGTGCAGGACTCGAGATTCACCGAGAGTGGAGATGGAGCCCCGGCGAAGAGAATGACGCGTGGAATTGGTGTTGATGCCGGTGCTGGCATCTTTATTTATAGAGACTGAGCTAGTCTTGACGATGATTGTGCATATACATGTACAAAGCAGGCATGAAGTTGAGTCTTGATCTCAGCCGCAGTTGCACAAGCAACTTTTGCCGTGACACGGTGCGCAGGCTGTTTGTCAACGCCGATCGCTGATACATGCGACTCGAGCTATCCCCTAGATTTGACGCCTGTGAGGATATGAACCAGGTCAATCTATGTGCGGTCGGTATTGCTGGTACTGGTGAAGGATCTTGATACCTCGCTTTACTGAAGTGTTGGCAACGTTGAAAGAGCAAAGCTAGAAGTCGAGTCAATATTAATTACCACCTATAGGGAGAGTACAGTATATCTATAGTGCGTTCACTGTATTTACATGTTGCGATTGCAGTCCTTTAATCTTTCACGCACTGATAGCATTGAGCTGCATGATGTTAATGGCTATTTAATTCATATATGCAGATATTTCTGGCTCTGCTAAGTTTATATTTTAGGGACGCTGCTCTGAATGCATTGTCTTGATCTGATTAGAGCGTCTATACCATACAGTGCCGTCAAGCACTGTAGGTATCTGCGTAAATGCAATACACCTTGCTGTGCAGTTGTTTCCGTTTGCAAAAGCACTTTGCTCGAGGCAATGTCCTCATTCCATAAAAATCAATTTGTTTGAGAATGCAATATGCAAACAAAAGTGTCAACTACAAACGAAAGCGACAACCACAAACGAGACACGCTCCAAGCCATGGCCACAGCGCTTCTAACCAACTGAAGTCAACTGCCTTACACCACTGCCGAGCCTCGAAACAGCTGCTACTGTAGCTATTCGGCTATTTCTGCCTTCAACCCTCTTACCGAGGCTCATCTCCACCCATCACCCCCAGCAAAAAAAGAAGACGTTGAATCGCAGCTCGCCGTTGTATCCGTGTGCACTTTATTATTTTGGAAATTCTACCCCGGATTAATGCCCTTGTCACCAAGATAAGATTCGGCGTTTCTTGCGAGGCGGCCAACCACGACCCCGGGTTCCTGGCGTGTAGCAAACGCCCATCTTCCGGCCGTGTCGACATAGCACCAAACCTCAATCACAAGCCGAGGCACGATATTTCTCTCTTCATGTTACCTACCTATATAGCGGAATTCAAACTCGTATAAAGTAAAAACACCTCTTTGTACAGAAAACTACAACCCTAGGCACACAGACGCAATGGCCGCCAATTCATCACCACCCTCATCCCCCGTCTTCGACATCCACGAACACACCATCCAAGCATCGCACATCCGCGAATACCCTCGCGCAACAGCAACCTCCCAAGACGATGCCCTCTTGTTGCACGTCAAGCAATACATCCCCAAGCACGGCGGCCCCGTGCGCAAAGGCGACATCACCATCATTGGCGCTCATGCAAATGGCTTCCCAAAGGTAAGTAGACCTCTTACTGTTGAATGAACAGATCAACCATGAGACGGCAATTCAGCTAATTGAACAAACAACATCAGGAGCTATATGAACCTCTCTATGAGGAGCTTCTCAAAGAGCTGGAAAAGCAAGGCCTCCGCCTCCGCGCCATTTGGATCGCTGACGCAGCTCACCAAGGCCAGAGCGGCATCCTCAACGCCGCCAACCTAGGCAATGACCGTATGTTTGCACATCTCATCTTCATAAACCTCACATGTTGTATCAAAAACTGACATGCATCAACAGCTTCCTGGCTCGACTACGCCCGAGATATCGCCCACCTCATCAACACCATCCGCCCCCCTCGCCCCCTCATCGCCATGGGCCACTCCTTTGGCGCAAACGCCCTCACAAACGTCGCCCTCATGCACCCGCGCCTCTTCACCGGCTTCATCATGCTCGACCCCGTCATCGCCCGCTTCGCTGGTGCGCCCCATCATCCTCAAAATCAGCAGCAGCTGCCCGAGGCTTTCCCCAACCCAGCTTCACTCAGCATCACCCGTCGAGACACCTGGCCCTCTCGCGCCGCTGCCCGCGAGGCATTCCTTTCCAGGCCATTCTATCGGGACTGGGACCCCCGCGTCTTGGACCTCTTTGTCCAGTATGGCCTCCGCGATGATGATGCTGTTTCACCCACATCAAAGGACAACCAAAGCAAAAGCCAAGACCCATCGCCCCCCCGTCCGTCTCACCACAACCAAACACCAAGAAGTCTTCACCTTCATCCGCCCCCTATGGCCCGCCATCGACCCCACCACCAACACCATCACCAACCCCTCCCTCATCCCAGACCACGACTTCGACCCCCAAACCCTCATCCAAACCCCCATCTACCGCCCGGAACAAAACGCCACCTTCCTCCGCCTCCCCCATCTCCGCCCCCCAGTCCTCTACATCTTCGGCGGCACGAGCACCGTCTCCCCTCCCCGCCTCGTCAAGGAGAAACTCGACACAACGGGCGTCGGCGCCGGCGGCAGCGGCGGCACGAGAGCAGGTCGCGTCAAGCACGTCATTCACCCGGAGAGCGGCCATCTCGTGCCCCTGGAGAAGCCGCTGTTCTGCGCAAAGGCCGCCGCGGAATGGACAAAGACGGAGATTGAGAGATGGTGGGAGGAGGAAAAGGCATATGAAGAGTGGACGAACAAGTCACTGGAGGAGAAGTCGACGATAGATCATGAGCTGAGGAGGCGCGTTGAATTAGCCAGCAGTAAGAAGAACAGCAAGGCGAAGGCGAACTTGTAGAAATGGCATCTCTCATTCGACATTTTGCTCCGATATAGAGTTTAGGATATCTTGTTTTATTTCCTTTCTCTTCTACGATATACACAGGCATAGACAAGCAATACAGCAAGCAGCTCTGATTTGGCATAAGAAGTCATGGCAACACTTAGTAATCACTCTTGACTAGTCATTATGAAACGCAGATAATTGGCACACGAAGCTATATCTATTTAGGTTGGCTTTACTGTTTAAAAGAAATGGCTTTAATTCGCTTTGAGCTTAAAGAGTGTACATCATATCCTATCAAGTGTAATGCTATCCTAACAAGGTACCAATCTGAGTCTTGCATCCACCTGTCATGCATCCACCTGTCATGCATGTTCAAGCTATGAAATTATATTATCGCTGAGTTTTTAAAAATCGCTGTCCCATAGATATGGGGGTATTTTGTTGAAGAAAATATGAAGAGAGAAAAAAGTGGCATCACTTAGATATAGTACATGCTGTCCCTGAGGTTGACATGCACCTGTCGGCCCACGGTGCTCGGAGCGCCTCCAGTTCCTTCGGTCTGACTATCAAAGTCTTTTAGTTCAAACCACTCGGGTCGATGTGCGCGAGCGCGCTCGCAGACAATATCAGCATAGTACGCTGGAGGGCAAATGCTGACGGCCTTGGTGGCGCGGCCGTAGAGATAGCACAGTTCGTGTGTCAGGCGCTCCAGTTCGTCGCTCGCCTTGGTGCCGAATTTCGGGCGGAAGATCTCGTCCAGAAGAACAGTGTAGTGCGCCGGTCGAGCGGTGCCTTGGAGAGCGTCATGGGCTGTTAGGAAAAAGTCCCAGTATCGGGTCTGAGTGATGCCTCGGTCCACAATGGTTCCGTTGACAATATTACCCGACTTTGACATCTCATCTGTCGATGAAGGGTAGAACCGGGTTTGGTGTCGCTTCACCGACACCACCAGCGTAATCTTTGGTTGAAACTGGGGCGAATACTTCTTGCGGCACGCCTCGCGGATGGATGGCAGCTCCTTGCTGAGGACGAGAGAGAATTGGCCCTCGGAGACGCCGTCTCGGTAGATGATGATGTTGTCTGGGTACTGGCCTTTATTGTTCTTGCTCCAGGTGTCTAGTCGAAGCATGAATGCGTCGGTGAGCCTGTCGCTGAGCATTTCCTGCCTGGATGTTTGCTCCCAAGACAGTGCAGGCCATTGGCCGAGATCGCTATCGACGCTCGACACGAACCCGACCAAGCTAGGGGGCTCAGCAGCACCCTTCTTCAAAGGCATATTGGTCGGGTGGGTGACGTCGTAGCCAACAATCATCGCTTTACCCTCCTTGAGAATACTAAACTCGTCTTTCAGCTTGTGGTTGACGCCACCAGCTTTGAGATTGACCTTGAGCCCGACGTTTGCGAAATATCCCGGGCTCGCTTTTCCAAATTGGCGTGCCACCACACAGCTCGTATGAACTCCATATGTGCAGTCGCCCAGTTGCTTGATCCTGGCATACACGCCTGACGTATCCTTATCAGACAGGATGATGACAAAAAGCTGAATTCCCGTCTTTTGTAACCATGCAAAGATGCCGTCCAGGTTTGCATTGTGAGCAATAACCTCCTGAGGGGGATCAAGGGGAACTTTGTTGATGGCGATGCCCATATCGGCCAAGAATTTTCCGTAGGCCAAGACCACATCTCTTCCAATTGGCTGCGCACCTGGTCTTAACGAGAGATTGACCCAGGTCCAACGCTCAATCTTTGTACCTGGCTTGTAAACTTTTACCGATCTCATATTCCAGGAGCCACCCAACGGCCTTACATCGGTGGTCTTTCTTTGATTATTCAGATAGACCACTGTCGGCGCGTTGAGGATTCTTCCTTGCACAGTCAACAAGTGCCTATCGACGGCGACACCAAAATTGTCCAGCGATGGATCGTCAAGTTCGAGCACTTGGCGGCTAGCGGTGCTAATAGAAAGAGCATTCGAGTACGGCGATCGACAGGCAAAATCCAGCATAGCTGTGGTCTCATCCATGCTAAGAGAAGCTTTGATTACCTGTCCTGGCTGGATTTCAATCATCTCAGCCGGTACATATGTAAAAGGCTTTTGCTCAGTGCCCAGATCGAGCAACGGATAGTCTTTGAGGTTCAAGTTGTATTCTAAAATGCTGTTAGCTTGGTGCTTTGGTCAAAATGATGACATGAAATAAGAGAGACAATTTACTTAAAAAAAAAAAAAAAAGAAGAAGAAGAAAGCAAGAAGGAAACTTACTCTGCTTGAAGTAGTCATAGACTGTGACGTAGCGGCCTCCTTTGTCAGTGTCTATCCAGAACTGGACGTTCTTTGGACCGCCATACTCCCAGTTGGCGTCAAATTTAGGCGGATGTGCCATAGTCTTGCCTTTCTTGGCTACTTCTGACCAATTGGCAAGGCCTCGAATAGCCTTGCCTCGGCGAACAGTTTTGCCTTCAGCAGTCTTGAAGTTGTACCAGACACGAGTCTTGGGAAGGAATTTACCAAATGCTCTGAGCTTTCTCATGGCAAAGTTATCGGCCTTTGGAGCAGCCTTGATCTCAAGGCCGTCAAAAATCTGAGTCACTGGACCCGAGACTCTGAAAACACCATGAGTTACATTGGCGTTTAGCAGCACCCGACCAGTTGCCAAGCGGGCAGATTGGAAGTAGCCGCGAGCAGCGGCCAGAGCACGCCAGTTCTGAGTCAGGGCCTGGATTATCTTGTCGTCTCCGAAAGGGAAGAATCGAGACGAGCCAACGGCTGCGGTCTTGATATGATCACTCCTTGGCTTGTGGCCTAGAATGATATTGATGGCGTCAATAACTTCGGGAAAGCGTGGGAACGAGATGGCTTCAGCACCAGCCGGTCCATCCGCCATGGATGTCATGTACTTTTTCATATCATCCACCCGAATCTCGCTCGGGCCGTGGAATTCGACAGTGTACGAATCCATTTCATCGCTCCCCTCGGATCTGGGAACTTGAACGGTCATGGGGTTCGCAGCGAGATTAAGTTGCTTTAGCGTGACGAGCGCGTCCTTGAACTCGGTGGCGCCGACAAACGTTTTGTCTTGCTCCAAGAGCTTGGCCAAAACAGCCTTGACGACGAAAAGGAGTTCTCTCCCCTTGACCTCTTTCTCGCCTGTACCAGCCTTGGCGCCTTTTTTCGGCTCCGGCTTTGAAGCGGCAACCTTTTTGGTATTCATCGTATACTTGTAAAAGGTTCCGATTTTGAGATTGACCTTGAAATAGTTTGCCCAGAGGGTAACAGGCCTGCCATTTGAGCCATAGGCTGGCCTGGGAGGAAACTGGGTGAGCATGTCAGATGGTGGAGCAGCATCGCCTCCTTTGCCTCCTTTGCCTCCTTTGCCTCCTTTCCCCTTGACATTCAGCTTGCCCATCTGGGAAGTGAGAGCTGTAAGTGACGAGGACTGGACTGTAACAATCTGATTCTCCAGGTTCGTGATTGCAGCATCGGGTTCAGGCACATTGCCGTTGTAGCTGTAATGCACGTTAGTTGCGAGTTCACACGGATTTACGCCGCTCTGGGCCACAAACGAGATAAAGACTCACTTGAAGGCCATTGTCTTGCCGGGAGACTCATCACGACGAGCAAAACCACCGCCTCCACGTCCGCGGCCTCGTCCGTCTCCTCTAAAGCCGCCGAAACTGCCCCTATAGCCTCCGCGGTCGCCTCCACGGTCACCACCGCCTCGTCCGCGGCCGCCCCTATAGTCTCCGCGATCGCCTCCTCGTCCACGACCGCCATAGTCTCCTCCACCGCCTCGTCCACGGTCACCGCCTCCTCGTCCACGGGCACCGCCATAATCGCCTCGATCGCCGCCGCCTCTTCCACGGCCGCCACCTCCACGGTCGCCGCCCCGGAAGCCACCACGGTTACCCCGGCCTCTATCCGCCATGATGAAGATTGGAGCAGTGTATAGATGGAGATATGACGACAAGTGCTACACGACGGATTCCAAGAAACCAAAAAAGAAGGCGGGCTAAAGTAAGACTGCCCCAAATATGATATCGAGATGTGATGATCAAAAGTGAGAGAAGAGCGATTCCACCAAGGGCCCGAGAAATAGATGCTTTCTGTAGAGCGAGAGACGACAATGGTGACGAGAAAAATGCAGACAAAATGGGCCGTGCTGAAGGGACAATAAAGAGACAAAAGAATATCCAAGGGCTGTGCTTGGCCAACAAAGAGCAGCAAAACGTCCAAGCAGGAGGCCGTGGCTAGTCCTGGAAATATGAATATAGGCACGAGTCGCAATGGTTGGTTGCCCGGCTGCCAGAGCTGGAGCTGGAGTTGCTTCCAATTGATGGCAGCTCGAGGTTCTCGGTGGCGACGAAGATTGAGGCCGGCTTTAGAGCTCTCCACCGAAGCTGCCGCGTATCAAATCTCTAGGGAGGACCGGCCGTGGTAGCGCTTCGACGGGTCTGCGGGAGCGGGGAAAGCTCAGTGTTAGCACCTAGTAGATCTAATAGAGGATGGCACTTTTAGTGAGCGTGGGCTGGTCCAGGTTCCAATTTTTTTTGTTCGTTTCTTTGTTGCATCTTCTTTCAAAAAGACCGTGTGGACATGGTATCTGGGCAGCCTGAAGCAGTACTTACAGCTCTTTGTGTAGACGCCGGATGCTCGTGCGGGAATTTGCAGTTTGTATGTAAATCTGTGGAGGGGTGGCCGGCGTTTAAGGAATTGATGCCGTCGCTGAACCAAGAAGCCCGCCTGTATAGCCGTGTTGTAATGCTGGTATAGGGAGGTAGTGTAAGAATCGATTGCTGGAATGCGGCTGCACAGGCATATATATCGGTCAAAAAGAAGAGATGAATTGCCGAGGACGTGGGACGAACGCTCGTCCGTCAGAGCTGCCGTGATATGGCCCAAGCCCTGCATATATGGAGATGCCATTGGAGCAGCGCTGGGCATATTCACATGTACCTACACACTCAATTCACCGCGCGAGATACACGCCCGCTTTCATCATTGGCTGAGCGCCATCGGCCAAACAAAACATGATCCCTCCCACCGTTGGCCTCCCGCCTCGCCAGAAGAGTCATTCGTTGTCCATGCGCTTGTCTAGGCCAGGCAGATTCGCCGTGTTTCTTTCTTTCTTCTTTTTTTCGAAAGAACTCGAGAGAAGATTTCTGCCTTGCTCAGACGCTGTGTTGCCACACACTTGTATGTGGAGCCGTCCGTGGCCGCTCAAAGGTCTTCTTTGGCCTTGCGTTCCATTGCATAGCAAGTATCCGTACATGTAGGTAGAGAAGTGCAGGTTCATGTCGCAGATCAGCCTCGAGTGCATCTCCACTTGGCGCCAGCTCACGGTGCATGCCTCAGGCTATCCAGGCACCGTGATGCGCTGCTGCTTGTTTGCATCCTACCGTTTCGTGTCGAGATGGCCGCCGAGTGCCCAGAGCTTGATCAAAGCGAGTGGCAACAACCATGCTGTGGCCCATTGTCCAATCTCGGCGTCTTGGCCAAGCGCTGCATTGGCTTTGACTTGATTAGCTTGGAGGGCTCTGTAGAGCGTGAATCGAATTCAATTGATGGATTCACAAAGCAATGGTACTTGATACATTGTACACATTGAACCACACCTGGAGAGGTTCCCCGCTACGAACGAAAGGCCATTTGAACTTCTTTGTTCACTTACAAACGAAGCATATCCTCTCATTGTGCAAGGCCAAGGGTAGCTTTAGGGCACAAGGCCCGTTAATCAACTCCACGTGCTCTTTTCTTTTACTCTTTTGGCAGCCGATTATGACAAACGATTTAATTATAGAATTCTTACTTCTAGAGCTGACAAGCGAAGCTTTGACAGGCGAGCAATAAACGCAGTCCACCGATTGACCCGGCAAAGTGAGAAACCGGTTAGGTGAGGATAGCCGCGATGAGGGCAACCTACTCATCTGGGAAGTGGACTATTCTAAGCTTGAATACGTGCCAAATTTGAGAACGGCTATACACAAGGGATTCTCCCAGCTGTTAAGCGAATGCCTCTATAGTGATTGCTAAATTACAGGCAAATATCTTAAGTCTCGTCTGAATACGTGTAGTCTGACCTAACCCTAGCCCATGTGAACCCCAGAAAGAATATCAATATTCAAGAATAATTTACACATGGGAATTTGACCATCAGTCTTCCCGCCTCCACGTCGATCCAAGAGACATGCCATGTATCTCGCAGCTTATCGCAATGTTGGGTAGACCTCCGTGGCGAACCGCAGGCTCGTCTGAGCCTCATTTGCAATTCTCAACCCGAAGTTTTCGCCAACAAAGTCACCACCTGGCTACCACCTCGACTAAAATCCATCGACTTCCTCGTTCCTGGCCTATTCTTCATATCCCATATTACTAGGAAACCAGCAAAAATAAAATGAGGGCATCAGTTAGTAATAGTGAGAAAAAAATAAATTAAATTCCGGCGCCGGGAGTCGAACCCGGATCGCCGCGGGACTTTCACTTATGAAAGCGCGGTATGCTAGCCACTACACCACGTCGGATTTCTTATTTGATGCTTAGCAATCGACTAAATTCTCCTTATATGGCAAGTTCTTTACGAAGATCTTGATGTCATAGAGCCAGAAAATAGCAGGTATCATGACGCATCGACTTCGTCTTACAGCATATCTACTAGTTTGCCTTTATTGTTAGCTGGGATTGGTACCTACTCATACCAATGGCACTTTGAGCTGGATTTGAGGGGTTGCATGTCTTGTACAGCGCCAATGTCCTGTGGTAATGACGCGTTTTAATTAATGAACAAAGCCCATCTGGACTGACCCTCGCAGACATTTAATTAACGCCACAGTGCCATCTTTCAAGTTGGGTCATCGGCGTGAATTGGATTTATTTATTGTTGAGGGGATCAGCTAGACTGCCCGAACCTTATTGCCCTCAAACTCGGTAGCTGTGAATTTGTGCATTTCCTTTTGTTGAAGATCTCCTTGTGGCTAATAACTACATGTATGTTCTTAGTTTATAGACCAATGGCTGTTCAATAGAATACAGGTGCTTCTTCCAATGGTTCATATATTCTTTGGATTGTATAAAGTCAAATGTGAGCAAAGATAATGGCGATAATGGCAACCTCATGTATCTCGACCGCCCTATTTTACATCCCAAAATTCCCAAGATCGATCACTCAATGACTATTGGCAAACAACCCCCATCTGTTTTTTGAACAACGCTCGGTGATCTTCGCACGAAATCGGAGCAAAGTGGTTCTTTCTATCAAAAGAAACTCCGGTCGCTTTTGACGGCCTCGTTTCTCGTCGCCTAGAAGTGCGTTACTAAGACGAGACTCCAATTGAAAATCCAATCCAAAAGCTTGTGGTATTGGGGTATGCAATATGTAGAGTAGATGATCTTATCTCTTTCATGATCGCGGCGCATAGAAAGAAAAAGAAAAAAAATCTCTCATAAATAGATTCTTAGTTCTGCTAATTAAGCTGCTTACCCGTCATCTAGATAGGCTTATCTCCGTGCGCAAACTGGCAGGTCTTGGTCAATCATCGCGCACATCTGGTAGGCTATCCGATTAGATGCTCGGGTATTCAGTTTGTAGACTACCAGGGAACCATAAACCTAGAAAGCAATAGTGATGCAAGAGATAGACAACTCGTCTAGTGATTAGTGTTCAAGAATAGGATGGCTGACGGACCACATGTTCGGCCAGTGATTTAGGAGCTGCTGACTTTACAGAAGCGAGGCACACTCATGAAATACCGATTTCTAGCTTTGGCCATAATGCTCTCGCAGGTAGAATGAGAGTAGGTCTTACATTCAAACAACGAAGTTTAGGATTTACATGTACTATTTCTTAAAGCCATCCCGAAATTCGCTCGCTGGATGACCCTATTATTTTCTCGTCTTATTGAGCTACTGTCTTGCCATTTAGAGCTCATTAAGGAATGCTGCATATCGCAGCCTCAGGTCCAAAACAGTTCCACTCCGAGTAACCAAATATAGTAGCTCTAAGCGCAATCACAGGTAGAGAATCGTACTGGAAGAAAATTCTCAATACCAAAAAGACAATATCTATACTGAAGTGTTGGTGTTGCCAGGGCACCGGTTTCCGCATGTGGCTAGGGCTGATAGTTGACTTATACTAGAAGCTCCAGACTTCCTCGAAGCTTCGTCGCGTTGATTGCCGGCGCCACCACAGCACTGAGACTTTAAAAATCGTTTGGAATCATGTTGAACTGCGAAGACCGATGATAAGCAAATTTATACCTGTATGCATTAGGTGATGAGATAATCGGTTTCACCCTTTGCCGCGGCATGAAATAGCTATTTGCTATTTATACGAGGGCTTGACCGAACATTGGGACAGTGCAATCTACAGCATTGTCAGTGACTCAAACAAATCAATAATATCACTTCCTATTTTCCATGAAACTCCAAATGGCAACTTCTCTAGTGGACGGCATCCTTGAACGCAACAAGTATGAGCTCTTCTCATCTCCGTGTTTGCGAATACCTACTTACCGCAATCTTGCTATAGGGACTTTGCTGCGTATCATAGACCGCACAAGTTCTTTTCTGAGAGTATCGGTCTCATAAGGCCTTCCATACTCATAAGTGCGTAATAAAGAGAAATGCTTCTTTAACATAGACGAGGGCATTACTTACTTATTTTACTATAGTAACCTGTCTCGACCCAAGATGCAACCCCGAAGAATTTTTATGCCTTATGCCTGGAGGTATGATTCAACTTCGGCTTTTTTTTTAAGCATTTGATTGCTCATATTCGAATAGAAGCCATTATTTTTCGAGTCGGAGGAGGCAGAGTGGCTCCACTTGTCGCTCAAATCACCTCCCTGGATTGCTTCATTGGTGGTTTCCAAGATCTCATGATCATTCATCATACAGGTGTGCCGCAAGACAGATATTGCGCCAAACATTGGCTAATCAGCTTTGCTCTTCCGTGAAATAGACTGCGGGGCTACTTATTTGACAGAGGAAAAAATCCACAACCACGTCTTGAAGGAAGAGGGGGTTTCCGTTGAGGATGCAAGCAGTTTAGTGCTTCCAGTCATTGCAGAGTGAGTTATCCTTCTCCTTTGATAGCATTTCATACTAATCGAATTAGCTTGGAACAAAGCGTTCACGATGATGTGAAGCTACTAAAAGAGACAAAGGTCATCCGCCGCGAGTTGAGGGAGTGCACAAAAGGTTATCTTTATGATGTAAAGACTGGACTCATTCGAGGTGTTTAAGAGTGTTATTTGAGAGTTTAGATAGTAACATTAGTCTTTGGGTACATTATTTTCCTTGATGCACTGGCAGAGATTCTCTTTTGAACCGCAAGTTCGTCGAATTGTCATATATGCGATCGTAATAGATGAGCCATAAATATAGAACATACAGGATGTAAGGCGCGATGTAGAGCCACGTAAACGAAAATCTCAAGACAGCAGGCGATGTAAGACATGATACAGCGATGATAAAGAGATGAAAGGAAAGAAGACGTCAGCTTGCTCCTACTTCAGCGTCCAAAGGACTCTTGTAAATAGTCAGTCGATGGTTTCCGGAACTGATTCTATAAAAACAACATTAGAAGTCTATTCTCCCACCTAGACCTACTCGGGTCCTTTCATTCAGCTCCAAGGTCATATTTTGTATTACAACTTCGTAGCATACTCAAGCATATAATTAAAAGACGGTTCTAACTCGCTCCTTTCTTTATGACTGTTACGGATTTAACTCCTCACGCAAGCATGCATGAGCTCGCCAGCCTTGTACAAGTCATCATAACTCATATAGCGGAATACGTTGTGGCATCTAGAATTGAAATACAAAATGAAGAAGAGTATTACCAATACTTACGCACACATTGTCATGCGTAGATTGTAAGATGGCAAATAATTTAAAATGTTGGACACTCTCAGCCGATGATACGACACTGGTCCCGAACAAAGGCGGGATCCGGACATGCAATTGGCGTTATATGATCAAGATACCTAAGAGTGGTGGGTTACTCACGTCCTAGCAAATTTAGTGTCTGAGCGTAAGTAGGAGGTTTCTCACCTGGAATCGCGATGCATATACATGTCTGTGAACGAGAACTTTAGGTGATAGAGATCTATGCCACTATCTACGTGGAGTTACTCCCTCCACTCTTGGGCTTAAATCTACAGCCTTGCACAGTCTCAAGAATCTATTGACAACTACCTACCTTACAATTAGGCAGCGGGGTCTTGTCTCTATGGCTTTCAACATATTTCCTTTACAGGTACTATGCAGTTACGGGCTTAATAAGCTGCGGCACCCATAAAGATAGAACAAAATAAGGTTGACTTGCCATACACTAGCTGCGCTATTATTCAGCTTCTCGGCTGTTGGTGGCCTTATAAATGCCTTGTTGAATAGATGGATTTGTAACCGCGCTGATGGCCTTTGTCTCAGGTAGGAAGGGTTGCGACAGAAATTGCCTGAACGAGCACTAGCTGTGCCCGTTTGCATTATGAGATCATCGCATGTATAACAATGGAGCTTCGCCGAGCTTGTCAAATTATTTATCGCCCAATTAGAAATTACCTTCAATGTTGTTTCTGGAACGCCCAAGTCCCTAGATTGCAGCCAACAATGAGTTTCCCAGCGGCGCATATTTTTAAGCGGGCGTTTATGGGCAGGCTGGGCTCCAACATTAGCCATGGCTCTCTGAGTGGTATTTATAGGCTTGTCCCTCAGCACAACATTAACACCGGCATCACCCACAACATCTTCACTCACTCTCAATACAAGGACCCGGTTAAAAGGCGTTCATTTCTACGTACGAAAACTTCAATTCAAAACAAAACATCTTCCATCATGGCGTCTCCTCAACCTCACATCATGCTGTACACTGATTCCACTCCTAATGGCATCAAGATCACCACAGCACTAGAAGAGCTGGGACTCAAGTACGAGGTCGAGCACGTTGACATTAGCACTCTTCGCCAAAAGGAGCCCTGGTATCTCGAAATCAACCCCAATGGGCGAATTCCCGCCATTGTAGACACATTCGACGATGGCGAACCCATCAGAGTTTTTGAGGGTGGAAGCATCTTGCAGTATCTGACTGAGCGTTATGATCCTGAGCACAAGCTATCATTTCCCAAGGGCAGCAGAGAATACTATGAATGCAACAATTGGCTCTTCTTCCAGCACGGAGGCATTGGTCCCATGCAAGGCCAGGCCTCTCACTTTCTCAAATACGCTCCCGTCAAGATCGAGTACGGGGTTAAGCGCTATGTGACCGAGACAAGGAGACTTTACAGCGTCCTTGATACTCAGTTGTCCAAGTCAAAGTCTGGGTATCTGGTCGGAGACCATCTTTCCATCGCGGACATTGCCAATCTTTCCTGGGTGATTTTCGGTGAATATACCGATGTCGACATGAACGCTTTCCCGCATCTCAAGGAGTGGGAGGCTAGACTGAGCGCAAGACCTGGAATTGCCAAGGGATTTCATATCCCCAAGGTACTGGGCATCAAGAGCGATGACCCTGAGGGCGCTAAAAAGTACCAGAGCCATCATGCGGATTGGGTGATTAGAAGCCAGCAGTTGGAGCAGGAGGCTTTTTCCAGGAAATAAAAGCGTTACAATGGATTCAATGAGTAGAGATGGATGATACATGGATTGATAGCGAAAAGAATTTATTTTCATTGTCACTGATTTTATGGTATAAATCATAGTGTAAATTATACTTCCTCATTTCCAGATTTGCTAGGCTCTTCCCAATGCAGACCCGAGGTCCTGTTCTGAATGGTAGCGAAGAATTCAGAGGGTCATCTTGGAACTTGGGGTCCTTTCCTAGCCATCGTTCTGGTATGAAAGCATCCGGTTCAATGAAGTGGACGTGCGAGTTTGTTGATATCCATGGAGGTACGGCTACTGTGATTCCTGCAGGAACATGTAACCGGGAATAGTGGCGCCCCCCTGGAGGGACTACACGCTGTTGACTTGCAGGTGACGGTGGGCACAGGCGCAGAGCTTCATTCAACATCGCCTCGAGGTTTGTGTGTGTGTGTGAGCCAGTTGTCGATCCAGTGTAAGTTGTAGAGGTCAGATACAAAAAGGTATAATCCGTGAAAAAGGCACCTTGAGTGGAAGCAAAACAGAACCTTGAGCGACTCTACATCTGTAAAGTGTCATGTTTCATCATCATCATCATCGTCGCCGTCGTCGTCATCCCACACTGCTTTTATTGTAGACAGTCTACATAGCCTTTGAGCATTCCTGACTACATGTACCTAGCTGCGCAGGTTTTCTGATAAACCCCTGGTTGTTGCAATTTGCGACTCAGCCCTCCATGTAAATGTGCGAAATATTTCCACGATTTCATGGTGTATGCTCCAGAATACAGGTCGCGAGGGTGAAGTCTTTCTACTCAGGCAAGTCAGGTAAGGACTCCCTTGTTCTGCAGGCGTCGATCCCATCTGTGGTTACTATATCCCCATTTTTAGTCACTTGCCGGGATCTTCGCCGACGACATCGCTTGTTCAGGCTGCTCTTGCGATAGTCGTGTCCGTTCTCGACGATGGTTTCACATATTTCGCCGCCCTGGTGATTTCTCCGCTCCCTCGGCACTGACGCTTTTGCACTGGCTCTTCCAAAATTGCTCGTGTAACATCTGCAACATCTGCAGCACTAGCACCTCCATTGCCATATCTCAACCAATTATATTGCATTTTTTCATGGCATTGAACCGAGACATTGTCGAACAGCTGATAGAATCGTCTAATGCCTTGCTCTATCATCCTTCATAAGTAGGAGCGCCAGTTACATGTGCTTCCATGTGGATTATCGCTTGGTCGCGTTTGCTCGGAGTCTTGCTTCTCTGGAACCGCTGCGTACAATTACCAAGACTACCTACTGCATGTAGACTCGCTCACACAAAGACATGGATTTTTGGTTGGATACTTTTGGACAGCAGCCAGACTCAACATTCACACGCGAATATGTCTCTGCTTTGCAATGCCCAACGGTGTTGCGCAATCCACCATCGTGAGGACACTGATAACTGGTCTTCAGCGACTGACAGCCGGCTTTCCCTGTCTTTCTTGTACAGGCAAATCTCATTGTCGGCGGCTTGGTGCTCACGTTCCTCGGCCAGCATCAAACCATGGACATGGTTAGGCATGGACAGATTATGCATCTCCTCTCGAAAGCCTGCCATGGCGGCGAATCTTTCACAAAATAGCTGCTTTTCGGTAATCGTGACCGCCAAACCGTCATTCCCGTACTTGATAACTATGAGTGTGGCCCCGAGCTTGCTCTTCATCTGGCCACCCCTGGGACCGGTCCATCTCGCGGTGGCCTTGACAGACGCGAAACGGAGCCTGCTCGGAGTGTCTGGGCAAGTATTACGTTCCATCCCTCATCGCTTGCAACGCTGAAGTCAATCACCGCCAAGTCTCTCCCGACCGGTTCCTGCTACGCATCTACTGATGACGCGCGCTCCTACGTCGATGTGCCGGCGGCTTATCCAGGCATCGTGCAGAACATGACGTACACGACGTATACGCTGCAAGAGGTTGTCGCATTGTCGCTGGGCGAGATAGCATCAAGGCTGCAAAGCGCGAATGTGCTCATTACTGGTTCTATGGGACTAGCTGTGGATTCGCCCTCAAGAAATCTCATTATACAGCCGCCTCAACAAACGTCAGTTGTCAAAGGCACTTGAACGGTGACTCAATGGCTCCCAATGCTGCCTGACAAATGACTGCAGAGCATGCTACCCAAGAAAATACCACCAAGTATAGACAGGAAATATCCAACATTCATCGTCATGGCTGCGAGCATACTAAGACAAGGTCGGTAGCCTGGTTTGAGACGCCAACCTTACAGAGACATTTCAAAGTCAACTCACAGCAGATAGATTACTCCCGCAATCACTGTGTCAAGCGCGCCGGATGTGACAGCCTCGTTAGTTCTCTAGGGTCGGGGCGTCGATTTGGTTTCGGTCACGTCCGGCGGCAGCAGACTACTACCATGCCTTTGCTTGGCAGCGGCCATGACCCTGTACAAGTTGAACCGCAATGCCAGCACGAGTGGAGGAATTATGAAGAGCCCAGACCAGCAACGTTTTGAAGGGGCCAACTAATGAGGACCAATAGAAGAGCGAGCAATCCTGTCCACCTCACAGCGATAGTGCGGTTGGATATGGGACCTGAGCACTCCGTCAGACCAAGCCGCCGAAAAACGAGTCACATGATAAACGACATAGACGATGTTGATACCATTCTGCACAAGAAAAGATCAAACATGTGTGTCTTTGGACGGACTGATGATGGTTCGGCTCCAGGAGGTTGATCATGAGCCGCGGAGTTCTTGCATCAAAGCGCAACCGTCGAGCATTGCTTACATGCGCAAACTTGCTCAAACTACATACCTACTGCATGTAGTAGGTACCAACCCACTTGGCATTAGCAATCGCGCTACTGGCGAATGGGCTGCGTCTACTCTTGTCGAGATCTCCGCCGTTGGGTGTTGGTGGCCTATTGGGGATAAACCGTACCATGTTGCGACGAGTATGTGTGCAGGCGCCACAACTGTCAAGACTACATGTAATATATATACTATTTTTCATATTTAATTTAATATTATAGATATATAGATGGGTTCTTTTTTTTATTACGTTGGTTGTAACTTGGGAAATAACTAAGTGACTAGACGGCTAAGAAAATATTATATATACTTTAAAAAGTTACTCTTCTGTTATAACTCTGAGAACACACATCCCACACTACTTTATTCTACTGCAAATTTAAGCTGTTGAGTCGTTCAATAGAGGATTTACTTTCCTTCATAGGTAGTAAGAGCACAATGGCAAGTATCCAACAGCTTGAAAAGCTGCGGCCATTAGGTAACATAAAGCGAACCGAAAGCATTCTTTTACTGGATACGATATTTCTCTAACGATATACTGCAGGCAAGCTCGAGCAAGTGTCAGCGACTTGTCACCATCTGGGCTTCTTCAACAATGTCGGCCTGTCGGTTCACTACAGACTGTCTCGACTCTTCCCACCCATCGCTTTCGACCTTTGTGATCTCATCCACTTGGCTGTGGGAAATGTCGTCCAAAAGTATCGCATACTCAGTGCCATACCTATCAACGAAGACACTCCCGATGCGCATTTCGCTTCACTTCTTTCAGTAGATCTAAGTCGAAGCATCAAGTTCCTCACGCGCTCCAAACCTTGGAATGATCTTGGGGAAGCTGAAGACCGCGAGCTTGATGCGATTCTTGAAGACCAGCATAATACCGATTTCAAAACCGGCTATGGCACGGAGCCATTTTGGCGCATCATTGTGCTACAAAGCGCTGAGCAAAAGATGGACTTTACGGTGTCCTTCATCTACCATCATGCCATTGGAGATGGCGTGTCTGGATTGGTGTTTCACAAAACTTTCCATGATGCACTCGAGGTTTTCTCTTCCACACCTGCGCCTTGCTTGAGAAGAGAAGAGACAGTGGTGCCGAAGGAAGATGCAAAGATTCTTCCCGCCCTCGGGCAACTGCATCCTCTTCCAATCAATCCAGCGCCTCCTGCCAATGCCACTGGGTCTTTTAATCAGTGGACAGGTAACTGTATTCAACATCCCTGCAAGTCTCGTTGGACTTCTCTCCATCTCCCACCAATTGTCTCCAACTCATTCTTCCTCAAATGCAAGCAGAATGGACTGTCTGTAACATCCGTAGTCTCATCTACTCTTGCCACGGTGCTATTCGATATTCTTCCCCTTGATGTTGGGGCTCTCACCTGTATCATTCCCATTAACCTTCGCCCATGGCTTCAATTGCCCCGAGAAGTCGGTGATGATGCACTTGGAACATATTTCGATGCTACCAGAGTGTTATTCAAACGGCCAGAACGGATTCCCAACAACCCCCATTCGGCCAACGATGTATGGATCGCCGCTAGGAAAGTCTCAGGTATAGTGAACGACTACCTGAGCAATGTCTCGCCTTCTGGAGAACCGTACACAGCCGTTTCTACTCTTGAGACTATTCCTGATGTCTCTACCATCTTCAAGCCAATGATTGGAGAACCTCGGGACGCAGCATTCGAAGTCACAAACGTCGGAATTTTTCCCACCCGCGCTACTCCAGAGACAAATGAAGCTTCCATCTGGCAAGTTGGGAAAGTAGTTCTCAGTCGAAGCTCTCTGGTCACTGGTGCCGCAGTCACCGTCAGTGTTGCTACCGGCGGAGATGGTTCAATGACAATTGGATACAGCTGGCAAGAGGGCGTCGTGAGCGACGATCTGGTTGAAAAGATCAACCGGCTTGTTGGAGAATGCCTGAGAGAAATTTGAGCAGACAAGTGGTTAGCACACTGAGATGTCGGCTTTCAAGACGAAGTGAAGCAGGGCTAGCAAGGAAACTCTTGCCAAGAGCTTAACGTTTTAAAAATGCAGATTCTCTAAATTGTATGCAGATTACATGTATTGCTGTAGCAAAGATGTTGTGCTCTTTGTCCGTGGCCTCATATGGGTAGCCACCTACCTGCTTACCCGTTTACTTGCCGTATGTAAACGTACTGTAGTTCAATAGCTAGATTATAGTGGCCATACCCGCTGAAGCCCACTAAAAGCATACGAAGCACAGGTATACATGTGCAACAGCAATATAAAACAGCGGCATCTGTCAACTCCATGTACCTACTCGTCTGCTTCCCTGACGTTTCCAACTGCTGGAGGGGACACTTCACAAAGGTCATCCCTTGCAAGATTCACAGCTCTTTTCGCCGTCCAACATATGCGCAAATGGCTCAAACCATGTCGACTTACCCGTTTCCTTACTCTCAAGCGGCACGACTTGATCCCAGGATTAAAATACCGCGACCAGCCATTGATCCCGCACTCGCGCCCATTCTTGACTCATGCCTTCTACCGGAGGAACTGAACATTGGTTTGATGCGCAGTTATTCAGCTAGCGAAGAAGGAGACACAGCTGTCAATCAATCAGATTCCATCATTAACAGTGCGCCACATCTCAAGTATAAAGAGTTTCTCGTTCCGGGGCCTCGGGGCAATAATAGCTTGGTTCTATCAGTATTCATGCCAAAGGAGCCAACTTCAGCCGCGCTACCAGCTTTATACCATATCCACGGAGGCGGCATGGTTGCTGGTGACCGCTTTTCCGGCGTGGCAGAGCTGTTGGACATTATGAAAGGCATCGAGTGTGTTTTCCTGTCCGTTGAGTACCGCCTTGCGCCAGAGACTCGCGCTCCGGGGCCAGCAGAAGATTGCTATGCCGGGCTTGTCTGGACATCTGAGAACGCCGCTTCTATTGGAATTGACCCAGCGCAAATTGTTATTTTGGGGTCATCGGGTGGAGGGGCTCTAGCTGCAGCAATGTGTCTGATGGCCCGGGACAGACAAGTTCCCATCATTCCTGTCAAAGGCCAGATGTTACTGTCCCCCATGTTGGATGATCGCTGCGACACCATTTCTGACCAGCAATTTGAGTACGGTAGTCCTTGGTGTGGTGTTTCTAATCGGATGGCATGGGCGCATGTCATGGGGCAAGACAGAGGGACAAACAAGACAACCCAATATCAGTCGCCGTCTAGAGCAACGGACCTGTCAAACCTTCCGTCAACGTACATCGATGCTGCTGAGTGCGAGGTATTCCGGGACCCAGCTGTTTCATATGCCATGAATATGTGGCGTTGTGGATCAACATGTGAATTACATGTTTGGCCAGGGGCCTTCCACTTATTCGATGGGATTGATAACCCTAGCGTGCCACTTATCCATGCTGCAGTTACAGCGAAACAGAACTGGCTTAATAGAATGTTCTCTTAGATATAGATTAAGAATGAATTACCAAATTCACCGTGAAATCATTCCCTTTCTGATGTATCTGGTGGCGGGCATATGTGTGTACGATACTAATTTGCTCAGTATCTTGGAACAAGATGTAAGATGAAAGGATTCGGCGAGCTAGTTTCTTAGCTCTAGTACAGCTTTAGCTTGGGGGGTGAGTTAAATTGAGTTAGTTTTTACTGGTTCAGTAAATGCGGTAATCCAATAGTTGTACTGTAAGGCTTACAAGGAAGTAAACTTGGTTTGGTTAGATTTTTAAAAATATTCATAATTTATAATTTTATGGAGAGAAAATTTCATTTCTCAGTTTACATTGTTATATATATTCATGATATAACAAGGTATCCTAACTCATCAATCGATACATATGGCTTACAATCAATATAAAAATAATAAGTCAATATATTATAAATATATATTCTGTATAGTAGTTTTGTTTTACAAATTGATATAATAACTAGTTAATTTAACATTGTTTTGTAAATAAATAGGCTTCAAGTAAAAACATATACCCACACATGGATATTTAGGTATAATAGTTTGTGACTAGCAATAGTTCTGTTGCAGCTATCATTTGAGCCGATGCTTGCTGCCTTTCTGATAAGAGTCTCATGTAACCGCCCAATCAAATATAATAGGCATGGTTGTTCTATCAATATAGATACTCTTTTGCCAATAGTAGTCACCCACACCTTCTTTTAATCACAACAGTGGCCTCGCACATTGTCCAACTCTTTCAACATCAAGCATCTTTGAGAGATGGAGATGGAGTCGATGCAACACCATACGGTGGCCTCATCTGCGTCAACTGCACCCTCCAACGAGACTGGAGAGGGCGGGATGAGCATGGATCGGTCTTCTGCACCAACATCCGTGTTACGCTGTTCTTTACAGAATGGACCACAACTACAGTAGCAGCATATGTTGCAACTATGGCTTTTCTCTTTCTTCTGACTCTTTTGAACCGTTTCCTAGCAGCACTAAGAACTCAAATCGAGCGCGCCTGGTCCGGGCAAGTCCAGAGTAGGAATACACTATCTGCTCCACCCACCGGCCGGAACCATCGCGCGCTCTTCAAGGCCAAAGCAAGCCCGATACCCACATACATGCTAAGGCAGAATAATGCCGAATCGGACCCGTTGATGAATGAAGAGGGTGATGATGGCTGGCCCATTTCTCAAGAACAGTCCGATAAGAACATGCCAATCGGCAAGATATATGGGCATTGGCAGCCAAGTGGGCCCTGGAGTCCTAAAAAAGACGGTATTAGGGCATTTATGGAGTTTGCAAGAGCTTTAATTGGATATCTTCTGTAAGCCAATATCAACTCTGCATAGGTTCAACGTTGTAACTAATATATAAGTGCAAAGAATGCTAGCAGTCATGACCTTTAACGTTGGACTTTTTTTGGCTGTTCTTGCGGGAATCTTCGTTGGAGAGCTGATCTTTGGTCGGTATACGGGGGGTTCTGGAGGATGGCAAGGAGGTGCTTGCCATGACGAATAATGCCTGAGCAGACAAATTATTGATAGCTCTCAGCTCGCAAAGTTTTATCTTGGCCCAGGCAACGTGACTGGAGAATTGGCTTGTTGAAAGCCCGAATACGCGCTTCTCGGATGAGGCGGCGCCCCACGCTGTGGTTAGAAACTGAGACTTTTCCTTTTGTGGAATACAAGGTTGTTATAGAATTGCCTATTTAGGAAATACGCCCATACCTGCCGTCTTCTCGCCTGTGGCACATGCGAACGACTTCAAGGCTGTGCTAAAGAAACAGATGGCTGCATGCTTCTCGCTTTGGTATATTACGAAGCAACTTCGCAGTTTGTGTATGTATGTAGAAATTGTTGGAGGCGAGCGGAGCATTCGCCTCACGAGATGGGAAAGCTCGCATGCGATTTGAATTCACTTCTTTTGTGCTTTATTGACGGAGCGTACTCCTCATATGAAGCTTATGTAGTCTATAGACAATCGCGATGTGTATCAAGAATGAAAATGAAAATGAAAATGAAACGCTAAATGATACTATCCTCCTTATACAAGTTTAAAAACAATTCTTTCCTCAGCTCAGTAGCTGCGTCAAAACATTGAGACTTCCTAAATATTCATCACTGAAAGCATAATCAGTGTATCCTTTGGACGACTTGGAATAAATAAAGTCCTCCTCGTTAAATGGAGTAAACTCCACATTCTGCTGCACTTTAAACACAAGATCTGGATTCGATGTAAAATATCTCCCAAACATGACCGCAATATCTCTCTCCGGGTGCTGTTCGTCGACAAGCTTCCGTGCCAACTCAGTCGTATAGCCACCAGAAACAAGGATTGGTCCCTTGAAAATGCTGTATGCGAAATCAAGCCGCCTATTCTCCGGAACATCATCCCAGCCAGCGATGCGCGACTCAATTAGATGTATATAAGCAATACCTAATTTGTCCCCCTTCTTAATCAGGTCTGTGTATTGCGAAATCGTATCATCATCCTTCATTCTCATGCCTTGAAATGTGCTCCACGGACTTAGGCAAAGTCCAACCCGATTAATGCCAATTGCATGAGCAACAGCTTTTATAACTTCGTATGCGAAACGAGATCGATTCTCAATACTGCCGCCATATTCGTCGTCACGCTGATTGCTGACGTCTTGAATAAAGGTATCGATGAGATAGCCGTTTGCACCATGGATTTCGACGCCATCGAAGCCTGCTTTCACCGCATTCTTTGCAGCCTGTACAAAAAGTCGTACATTATCCTTGATTTCTGCTGTTGTCATGGCTTTTGGTGTGCGAGTATCAGCTCTCCATGGACTAGCGCTCGGGCCTCTGAATTCGAAATCCTTTCCGTCGTTTACTTCTCTGTAACCTGCACGGCCTATTGTGTATAGCTGAGCAAAGATAAAACTCGCTTTGGTGTGAACTTCGTCTACTATTGATTTCCAAGCCGCCGTCTGTTGTGGACTATACAAACCTGGCACGCTGAGCAGCTCGCCACGTTCTTTTGATATCAGGCTACCCTCAGCAATTAGCAGGGTGCCTAGTACCGAGGCTCTTTGACAATAATACTGTTTCATCAGCTCTGTTGGAACATGCTCGTCATCAGCTCGACAGCGACTGACTGCTGCCATGCCAATCCGGTGTTTGACTTCGATATTGCCAATCTTCAAGAGCTTAAATAGACGAGACTCGTCCATTTGTACCAAAAAGTAAGGTATATATCAGACTATTCCCCAAGTATAGTGAGGTAAATGTGCTCAGCAATGATGAATGGAGAATCGACTTATATTATTAGCATGAACTCTTGAAAAATATGAGATATACAATCTTAAATAAGGTGAATGCAGCTATTGAATCCTAACTAATGGATAGGTAGATATTACAACCGCTTAGATACGTACCATTTCGCCATGTACTTCAATAAGGCGTTTCCAGAATAAGTAATAAACTTAGCAACAATCACCCGCCAGGAAAGATTGCGATATGATCTATTCTAGAATCTGGTTGACGGGAGTTTGCTCTGCTACGTAATACGGGCTAGTTAGTTAAGATCCGAAGCTCATGTTCATGACTATACAAGATAAGATCAGCTGTAGAATCCAGTTGCCAGTCTCGGTTAGATTTCTTTGTTTATCAAACTTACAGAAAGAATGCCACGCATTTTATTCGCCCCACCAAGAGAGAAAATGGAACCGCAAGCTTGTAGCCCTAGTTTGACCAGCTTAGACCTACTAGGCCACTCCTATTTCGGGGTATAATCGTCAAAGTATGTAATACAATGAGGTATGAATGGACCAGGATGTAACACATTCAGACACCGCGGACACTAAATACGGCCTGCGGAAAGTTGCTAGATTAGCATTTCGATTACAGAACCTTGCGGATATCCGGTACATCTCATGCGAGTAACATCATAGCTCCTAAACCCTTGTAATGGCTCATCGCTTTTTATAGAGTCGTCTTGCTGCCCCCAATATCATCAAAGTATGTTTGTAACTATGCGAACACAAACTATAGCTATTTTGATAATATTATAGTTCTCCATCAAACATGATAGCTTTCTCTTACGATAGTCACGGAAAAATTCCATTCAAGATCCATGTGATAGTCTTGCTACAAAGTCCCCTTGGAGAGCAGTCCTCAGGTAGCTTACTTAGATATCCGACCAATTAAACTACTTCGCTGCACTGAGCTAATTCTAGAGCAAGCACGAGCGACTGTGGAATTATGAGCTTTGTAATGCTTCCATCAGCGGACATAGGTGCTATAATTTCTCCGCATAAAACCGCATTCGTAGCTTGACAAGTCGAGTCATGGAAAATCTTAGTCCACCTACCGAGTTAGTCAAAAAGGCTAGGCCGCTTGTATAAAGAGATGGCGAACATCTTCAATACACTAAGAGGGGAACACACCATTGGCCGGTCGTTATTCCATTACAACGCACGTGAATAATATAATGTTTTAATCACTCTGATTTGCTTTTCACGGCTCTTTAATAAAGAGGCTTGGAAGCCATCAGCGGCAGCTTGGTCAACCAAGTAAGATTATGCGGCATGGCTAATACGGCCGCTCGAGCGCCTTGTCCGACTGAAAAAGATCCCCCAAAGAACAAACAATATCAGCATTGCCTGGTTGATGGTACCAGTTGATTATTGCGTTCATCAGGACAAACAATAGAAAGCATGGGTACAAATATTGATCACATGGCAACTACAAAGCTATTGATGGTAAGTGATGACGAAATTACCAAGACTGTGAGAAAGTCACAAGGTGCGTTGGCTACCTGCAGTCATGGCTATAACAGATGCCATATATCAAAGGCAAAGTGGTATTCCGCTGGTCGCAATATTACTCTTGAATGAGTACCCTAGCTGGCCTGATATTTGGCTCGCCGTAGCATGACGATAAGACTGATTCACGCCATGCTACAAGAGAGAAGTTAGAAATGGAGCTCGGAGGGCTTTGTTTTGAGACGTGTATTCGAGCCGGGCTGGAGATAGACCACCGTTGTGTTGGTGGTATCAGGGCTTCCACTTCGCTGGAATTCGGGGCTTGAGCCAGTGATACAGTAGTGATGGTTTGAGGCAGAAATAGTCCGTTGGTTTGTCTGGGTCGGGTGGCTGCCGTGCCCTTCTTTGGCATAGCTCCCTTCGGGTCTCTGGAGGCGCACGATCGTCTGCCACCACGAGGACAGTCTAACGTCGTATGTCCGTGCTCGGGGGGGCTAGTTATCGTCGATCATGATGGTCTCAGCAATTGCTACTATGTCGTGCGTCAAGCATGGGGCCGAACAGGATGAGAGCCGAGATCTTACGTCGTAGGCTACGGGAACACGTGGGGTACGACGATGGGGATCAAAAAGCTTGTCTTCGTCTATGATATGGGATCTAAAGCTGCTATATATAAGGGTGGCCGTCTCCGCTTCTCCTTCCCTGGGGATGTCAGGGCAGGTGTCCCCCAACATTGATTGTACAGAAGGCTATTCAAGCCATGGCAGCCTTTAGCTATCCTCAAGTGCGCGTTTACGCGAGAGCCGTACGATGGATGATTGTTAAATCACAGTCCACTACTAGCATTACTGGTGCAGAGTTTTTCACATACGATATTGATTTGCTAATTTTCTACTTATAAAAACTTCCATCACTGCAACTCAATACTGAGCTCATATTCACCACACTATCTTGCGTGATACGCTCTTGAAGAGCAGCTAATCACTCAGTAGCTGCTCATCTTGGATTATGAGTGAGTCAGCCATCTCCTAAGCTAATAATCGTGATTTGAAGCATCTTGTTGAATATTTAACTGAGTCAATATCCATTTATTCCATTAGGCGCTGTATCGATAGACGTACTACCTACAACAAAAGTGAGAGAGAAAGAGAGAAAAAAGCCGCCAGCATTTGCCCCATGCAAAAGAGAATTCCAGCAAAATGTGTAAAAGAACTCGAATTTATGACATCTGTCCCTGCACCAAGCCTACATGCATTGACAACGGGCCCATCTGCTGCGGAAACGGCCACGTCATGAATGTCGATTATACTTCCCGAACAGCATGGGACTACTGCGATTGGTGGTTTCTAAATGGGCCTCCGCATCTTGTCATGAACTGTTTTGTCACGCCGCAGTGTATAAACCTTGCCTGGGATACTATCAAGCTCATGTCACCGGATCTCTGCGATAGATGCAGAAGGGAATGTCGCCGGTAAACCTCAAGATGGCAATTGGATAAGCAGCACTCTTTTTCAGTTGGATACAGTTCTTCTTAAGTAGCTCAGTCGTGGCAATTTTACAACACTCATGTTCAAAAGCCTGTTACTCTCGGATATTTCTTTGGTAACAATAGTACTTTGGATGTACAGCTTTTGAATACCTAGTCATTACAATATATCTGATACCACATACTCTTTTCATCTATGACAACTTTTGAGGCCCACAAACGAAGGCCTGATGCAAGGCTCTCGCACGAATCATTCCGAGAAACATAAAAGCTTGCCACTTAACACTCGTTATTTACAATCTCGATGGTTACAATACGGAATACTGCTATGTCTTTCTGTATTTGAACCTCGCTTAGATAGCTGTTTTAATATCCAGCGCTGTTATAAAGACGCTCCGTCAACTTGGACGGCTACAACTCTAATTGTTGCAAGGCAGAATACTATTATATGAAAAGTAGCATTTACATAATGAAGTGCTTTTGGATGGAGTAGAATAGTGTCATGCCATTGATTTCATCCTAGCCTAAATGCATCATGAGTAGTATGCAATGCTACAACTATCTTGTGGGCTGTGTGGGTATAGAACTCGGAATTAGCTACCACGCTGACAAATTTTACGTCAACATTTCGCATAGATATTCGTTCATACGATCACTATTAAATGCGCCATCCTTTGTCAATCTTATTTGAACTACCTCTGTTATTTTGTTGGAAAGAGAAATGAGTCGCGCCAGTGGATGTAGCAGAGGGAGCAATGGCTGGACACATCCATTTTACCCGCGCGGTAGATTACATTCACGTATTTCCGAGGTGGAGTCGTGGTTCCCAGAACTGACAATACGTGCTGTAGATGATGCCTTAATACCCCCATGCCTTGATTTGATTTGAAGCTGGTAATTAAACGGCTATAAATGCAATTAAAATAGTTTATAGATGTCTTGTTTTGTGCTTTCGTTTTCCTCTTCTTTACTTCAACTTCAACTTTGACCTTGTGCCAGCTGCCATTAGTAAAAACAACTCAAAATGAGAGAACTATTCATCTACGCCAAGCCCAAATATGGCGGGGTTATTCAAGAAACACCAATTCCGTACGCTGCATTTCAAAATGATACGGAGTTTCAAGATTGTTACTAACTTGCTGGAAGAAAACCAGGACCAAAAGAAGTGCTCGTCAAAGTCATCTATGCCGGGCTGAACCCCAAAGATTGGAAGGTACATGGAATTAGAATGGCTTATATACACAGGTCTCGTATTAATTGACAAACTCTCCATCCTTAGTCCACACGACACCGTACCGAGTCAGAAGCTTTCAACGCAGGAGACGATGTAGCTGGGATTGTCGAAGCCGTGGGCTCAGAGGTCTACGAGTTCAAGCCGGGCGATCGCGTCGCCGGCTTTCACCACATGCTCTCTCCTCACGGCACCTACGCCGAATACACCATTGTCAAAGCCACCACAACATTCCATTTGCCACCAAACATCTCCTTCGAATCAGGTGCTTCGCTTCCCCTGGCCTTCATGACAGCCGCCATCGCGTTGTACCAGGGCCTAAAAGTACCTTTGCCAACAGCCGTTCCCGAAGCAGATGCCGGAAAGATCCCAATCTTGATCTGGGGCGGCGCGACAGCCGTGGGAGCTTTTGCGCTGCAGCTCGCTAAACTGAGTAATCTCGGGCCCATCATAACAGTTGCTGGAAGTGGAATCGACTTTGTCAAGTCACTCCATGCGGCAGATCACATCATCGACTACCGGACGGGAGACGTTGCGCAAAAGATCATCGCTGCTGCGGGATCGGACAAGCTAAAGCTTGCCTTTGATTCCATATCTGATCCACGTAGTTACGAGCCCATCTCAAAAGTACTTGCGGCTTTTGGAGGCGGCACTATCAACATGGTCGACCCTGTCGAAGACAAAAACTGGAAATTCCCAGAGGGCGTTAAACTCTCCAACACAATGGTTGGTTCTTCCCATGGCGATACGTGGGGTAGAGTCAGCGACGAGCAGGCAAAAGTGGACCAGGAATTTGCATTCTGGTTTTACAGATACTTGAGCCATTTGTTGGCAGAAGGGAAGATTAAGCCTCACCCTGTCGAGGTGCTTCCAGATGGCTTGAATGGCATTGTTGCGGGAGTGCAGGCGCTATTTGACCGGAAAGTGAGCGCGAAGAAGCTCGTCGCCAGGTTGGTTGATCCCGAAAGTGATAATATGTGATGCACGGCAAACTGATAATCAGCATATAGAATTGGCGAATAAAGTACCGGTATATCGCGGCATGTAGCCGTACACACTATTGTTGTTAGGCTTAAACGTTTTATATACCGTTTGTCAACTCGTTGAACTACTACCCAACTGTTAAACTGAGGTTGAAGCCTCTTTGAGAAGAAAAGAAATACGCATTAGATCCTGAATTAGTCTGTATATCCAAAAAAAAATCCTTATTAAAAGCCCAAGTCAATCTCCAAGCGATCCATATGTCCAATAGCGTCTACACCATTACTCTTCCCCTCCTTAACAAAGTCACTCTGCGGCGGCCCCAGATACGTATATCGCAAATCCCCAAGATCAAGAATCAGCTTCTCTAGACAGACATTCTGGCTCCTAAGCCGCACCTCAATCGTGTGGCTACCCTTCTTCACAGTGCCCAAGTTGTGCCCTTTTTTCCAGACGCAGTCCATGACAGCGGCGGCCCAGTTCTTAGGAGTGTCCTCGGCATTCGATTCATCCTCGGTAAGGCGATATGTTTTGATGGATCCACCGTCAAAGCGCACATCATACTGCATCCGCTTCGTCTTTTCTGTTTCAAGCGTCATGTTGAATTGAAGCTCGAGATTGGTATTATCGTGCTGGGAAAAGACGTAAATCGGATACTTGAGAAATGGAATCTCATCCGGCTTGCTGAAATCGGTATCGAAGGGGAGCGTGACGGCTCCGGCAATTGGCCGACCGAGAGCAGGCAGCTGGATATAGGGCTCTGTGACATAATTCCCGGCATCAATGGCCAGGTGGCCGCTCTCTTCGACAAAACCTTCAAAATCAGCCGGAACACGATTGTTCCTGACAGTCATATGAACCTGCTCGTAGCCATCACGAGTGCCAGTAATTTCAATCATGACCTTGGCATCAAAATCAGCAGGCACTTTCGCCCAGTCAATGGTAATAATGACTCTGATATCATCATCTCGAGGGTTGAGATGGCCTTCGTACGTGGACAGTTTGATCCAGTCATACTGTGGCTTGGCCTTCCAGCTAAACTCCTTTGTACCACGGTGGAATACCTCAAAGTAGCGAGTCTGTTCTCCATAAGGAGTGATGAACGGAAGGGTCACTCCAGGTTCGAGACCTCCGCGGGATGGATGAGTTCTATCCGAATCCTCATTGATATGACCGGCGTTGATGCCCTCAATGCCTTCCACGGCTATTCCCATATGACCAACACTCGGATTCGAGTCCTCTTTAGTTTGCACGTAACAAAGCCCGTCAATCATGTTGCGTGAGGGCTCCGCGCCGGTATCGCCATAGCCGTAGTGCGGCTGACGAAGTATGAGATCCCATTTGCCATCCGAGATGGAATTGAACTCCTCGAACAAATCATGATCGTCATCCATGAGGCTAATGCACTTTTTTAACAAGACATTGGTCGTGTTCCTGCGCTGCTTGGCGAAAAGTTGATTTGTATACTGAGCCACACGCACTTGAGTGAAAATGTAGGTGGCCTTTACGGGATGAAGCACGAGCTGGAAAAAAGCCGACTTTTGATCCTCCTCCATATGTGAGTAGATGGCTTCAACTTCCTCCATGAGTTTGCCCCACCGCGCAAGGATGTTATCAGATTCGTGGTACTTCTGAATGACAAACGTAGAGGCATCGATGTGGTCTTGCTTACGTATTGCCACCAGTTTATTAAAATCGTACCAGGACTTTCCAATCTGGCTTGCGTATTTTTCGCCAAATTCACGTGTAGCAAGGTGTTCAAAGTACTGCGGCAGTGTAGTGGCCGTGATGGAATTGACATCCCAGGCTAGGTCAAATGCGAAGCTCATGGGAATCTCGACAGGCTTTAGATCTCCAACGTTGAAGATCCATATACGATTGGCGCCCCGATAGTGAGCCAACTGGAGCTGATGAAGAGCTTTACCCAGAGTGTTGCTGTTGATCCATCTGTAGCAGCGCGGATAGCCTGTGTATTGGAAATGGTAGTAGTAGCCCGATCCTCCAGACCTCTTATTCTCTTCCTCCGTTGGAAGGCGGCGAATGGTTCCAAAGTTATCGTCTCCGAATAACAGTGTCACGTCGTCGGGGATAACGAGCCCCTTTTCGTAATATCCCTGGACTTCTTTATAGAGAGCCATGAGTTGCAAAACTCCGTCTTCCTTTCCATAGTTCTTCTTGATAATGTCTCTCTGGACAGCCAGCACGTCGGTAAGGATCTTGACAGGGTCGCCGCCCGTCATTGGTACATCGCCTTCGCCTCTCATCCCCATGGTGAAGTAGGATTCATAAGGCACCGCCCTCTCTGCACCTTCTTTAAAGTATTGAGTAACCTTTGCCTTGTTTGTGTCCCAGTTCCAGGTACCCTCGGGTTGCGTAGTAGACCACTCGTTCATGGCCCGCTGCATTGGCTCATGGTGCGAAGTGCCCATCACGATACCATATGTATCTGCAAGCTCCTGATTCTTGGGATCATCCACAAAGAAAGACCGGCCAGGGTAAGGATATCCTCTCCACATTGCGGGCCACATAAAGTTGGCTTTGAGACGTAAGAGCAGTTCAAAGATGTAATGATACAGATTTGAATCGAAATTGGGGCCAAACTTTTCGTGGACCCAGCTGTCCATCCCCGGACACTCGTCGTTGATGAAGATGCCCCGAAATTTGACGCTGGGCTCTCCGTTGAAAGTGGTTACGGGCAAAGCAACAATCTGCTGCTGCTTTTTTGGAGGTACATCAGCCCACCAATGCCATCTATCGTTTGATGCCTAATCAGCTAGAATATCCTCTCATAACGAGTCTCGCATAAAGATACTCACGGTGATACGCCAATTTGTTCCGAGAGAGAATAGGTGCCAAAAATAGCTCCTCTCTTATCACTTCCAGCAATGACCAAAGCATTGTCGTAGCCATCAAAAGGATTGCGCACAATTGTCGTCATCCACGACTCCCATTTTCCCTCAATCCGACTGGGATCAATCTTTCCTTGGTCTCTCAGGAGCCGAATTGTCGGGGATTTGTCCAGAGAGCCAATAACAATACAGGATTTGCCCGGGGAAGGCGAAGGGCCAGTTTTCACAATGGGATTGGATTGATGCCCGATGACCTTTGTAAAGTCTTGAGACAGGTTGGATGCCGCAATGACCACGCCTGGGAAGTCTTCTTCGTCGGCAAAGATATTAGCACCGACAATGCTGAAGCCGTCTCCTGGCTCAAAGGATACAATCTTTTGTTCAAGCATGTTGGCTATCAAGTCCCGATTGATGACAGAAATGAAGAGCGGTGAGGTAAACTTTAAGTCTGGAATACCGCAAGAGGGATGAGAGCTATTTGTATCAGACAGAGGCGAAGCGATATATGAAACAAGTGTTTAATATGGTATAGACAGTATCAGCTCATAACCAACCTCTCTGTCTTGACGACGTCACGCGGACATGGATCAAGGCGTTGGGTAATACGAAAGACTTTCTCCTCTTTTGCCGGACGCCACGGGATCGGCTGGAAACCCGATGTGAGGCCGGATATTATATCGAGCAGGGATCTGAGGAGGGTGTCTAGCGCTTGAGCTGCTGATCCGCGAATCAGATGGCGGTTCGCCTACGGGTGCTTGTTTCTTGGCGTTGTCCGAGACGATGAAGACAGTGGAGCAGTAAGCTTTGAATCCTCCTGATCTTCGTGAAGAGTTGGGCCACGAAGCCTTGGAGATGGATAAAAAGAAAGAGAGTTTCGTGTGCCAATGCCTTGGTATAAAATGCTGTTTGATATCGACTAGCTTTCCAATTGGTTTTGATAGCCAAAGTAGGTATATGTGTGTAATGTGTACCTAGGTATGTCCCTGGTTGGTTCAATGCTTTGGAGCTCCCTTCAGCGGCGCAGCCCCGCGTTATAGTCCCCACCCACATCTCCAGCCAAGCAGATTCGCTATTTCTGCTCTATACACTTGCTTCTATTTTCTATGATGGCTTGTGCCTCTTCTTTCTCTGTTCTGTTAGAGGAAAACTCCATAAATGTGGTAGTTCCAAGCCCGGTGATTCAACAATTTAAAGATGAATTGTCAGCTGGCAACTAGTGTCCATGATCAGGAGATATCCGCATTCGTGTAGCAGAGCTCTTCGCCTGACAGCTTCATGACGATGTGTGACCAGCAGCTGCTACCGCCAGGATTTCCTCTTCAAATCCAGGCACGTAGTGGACCTCGACACCGGCATCTTCCAGAAGCTGGCGACCGGGATTCTTCCCAACAAAAGTCTCTGGTTCCAGGACTCCAACGTAAACCTTCTTGATCCACGACTTCTGGCGAAGGATGCGCTCAACACACGGCAGCTTGCCGCTTAGACGCTTGAAGCAGGGCTCAACCGTGGTGTAAAGGACGTGCGGGCTCTGAATCGCTGTAGACAAGTCTTCCTCGGTGGTCGAATGCTCTTCTGCAAGCTTCAAGAGGCAGCATTCCTCGGCATGTGTGTTGCCCGAGAGCTCCAAGGTGTAGCCCTCGGCGGAAATGTGACCATCTTCAAGCCTCATTAGGATGGCTCCCACGCGGAAGTTGGTCGGCTGTGGCGGGGATTTCTTTGCCAGTTCCAATGCGTGCTGCATTGCCGTCTTGTGATCTTGGCTCGCCGACGAATCCATTTCTGTATTTCAACAAAGACGATGGAGGATGCGCATGTAAGAAATATGCTGTATGCAATGCTGCGCTAGGTCAGCTTTCAGTTTGATAGGTAGCGCTGGATAGCTCTTCCAGCGAGCTCAGGCACCCAAAGACCGGAAGTTAGTGGGTCCCAAGCCCCAACTCCATTAAGCTTAACGGGTTCCTGGGCGCGTTGCGACGCGTGACACAGATAAAGAGCATCAGCCTACCCTCCTCCAAGCTTTTGCACGCCACACTTGAATCTGCAGCGTTCCATTGCTATTTGACAATGTCTGATCACGAAGATTTCGCGGACAGCGAGCCGCCGACGATAGACCCTTATGAGGTCCTGGGGCTGGAGCGCACTGCAACCGCTGACCAGGTCAAGAGCGCATATCGCAAGGCAGCGCTCAAGAACCATCCAGGTGGGTTGCACAGATAGCCTCAGAGAGGCCATGACTCACGATCGCTGACTTGAACGATGCAGACAAGGTCCCCGAGTCTCAGAAAGAGAAGGCGCACGAGGCCTTTCAAAGCATCGCATTCGCTTACGCCGTCCTCTCGGATCCTGCGCGACGGAAACGATACGACACCACTGGGTCAACCTCCGAGTCCATTGTTGACTCCGAGGGCTTCAACTGGAGCGACTACTACCGGGAGCAGTTCAAGGATGCAATCTCCGAAGATGCCATCAGAAAGTTTGCCGAGAAATACAAGAAGTCCGACGAGGAGAAGGATGATCTGCTCATTGCGTACGAAGAGTGCGAAGGCGACATGGACCAGGTGTATGAGCGAGTAATGCTTAGTGATGTCGTTGAGGATGACGAGAGATTTCGTAAGATTATCGACGAGGCAATTGAGACCGGCGACGTCCCAAGCTTCGCAGCCTACAAGAAGGAGAACAAGCGGAAACGTGCTGCTCGTGCCAAGGCGGCCAAGGCAGAGGAGCAAGAAGCCGAAGAGATGGCCAAGGAGCTTGGTGTGCACGATAAGATCTTTGGCGGCAAGACAAAGGGCAAGAAGGGCAAGGGAAACTCGGAGGACGATCTGGCAGCTCTGATTCAGAAGCGTCAGAAAGATCGGTCTGAAGGCTTCCTCGACCACCTCGCTGAGAAGTACGGTGCAAAGGCAAAGAGCTCTGCTGGGAAGAAGGGCAAGAAGCGCGTTGCTGAGGAAGATGAAGAGGAGCCCTCGGAGGAAGCATTTCAAGCTGCTGCGGCCAGGCTTAAGAAGGCAAAGGCTTCTGGTAAAGAGGAAAAGTCTGCTTCAAGCTCAAGCCGACGATCGACAAGATCTCGCCGGTAGATTTGTCAATTTGTTTGTTGGAGTATGGGATTACTGGCTGGATTATTTTTGCTTCGTTAAGCTACTAGGGACAGGGTCCGGGATTGGGGTTCAAGGCGTCGTGTAGCATAGGCTATTAGGAATATCTTGGTAATTTACAGCATCAGGCATGAGAAAAATGTATATGATTTGGATAATTGATGGCATTGTCTTTCTACCTTGGGATATTAACCCGCTGGCGAGGTTCAAGGAATGTCACAAGCTGCTTTGCAGCTTATCGAAGCTCCCTGGACCGATAGCGGGACCTAAGCAGTGACGCGCTATAGCCGATTTGACCTTTCCTAGAACGCATCTTCATCTTTCTGCTCAACATTCTTTCTTCCCTCTCCTCAGATGGTAAGAGCGAAATTGACTGCGCGAACATGGACTTGAGCACCTTGATTCGCCAGTGAATCAGGGCGCCAAGGTAGACATTCATGAGCGAGGCAACCAAGCCGACACTTTATCCGCGATACTGTTTCCACCTATCGCCAACCGTGAATACGTGGTGCTTATTGCACGCTGCCGAAATCCATGCTTTGGATCAACATGCCGGCTTTGACGGTACGTACGCGCGACGGAGAAATCTTTAAGGTGGTCCTGCAACTTGCTAAAACTTATTCTTGTTGAAGCGGAGCACTTCTATTTCTACAAAAACCTGCCGATAAAATGGGTGCGAGTCGTCGGTATCGTCGTCGCTGTCGAACAATTCGCCAACCGACGACTGTATACCATCGATGACAGCAGCGGCAGCAACATTGTTGCCGTGACTACATCTCCAGTCTCTGTGGAACCAAAGAGTGAATTGGCAGCTTGCGAACTACGGACGAATACAGAAGCACGAGCGGCTGGTTTACAACGGGCAGACCCGTACGCAGATATTGACGTAGGCGCGGTAGTTGACGTGAAGGGAGGATTGTCAACTTATCGTGACGAACGACAGATTAATATCGAAAAGATGGTCATCGTGAAGAGCACAACTCAAGAAGTGGCGCTCTGGGAGAAGCGAACCAAGTTCTGTCGCAAGGTCCTGGATGTACCTTGGCTGCTTCGAGATAAGGATATACGCCATTGTCGTCGGGAAGCAGAACGTTCCGATGCAAAGAAACAACAGAAGAGGGTAAAGGAGGAGGAGAAGAAGCAACTCAGAACAAAAGAAACCGATGCGAAGCTACCCGTAAGAGGCTTGAAAAGAAAAGCCTCTGGTGATGACGGCGCAGCCAAGAGAATGCGGATGATTATCAAGGAGAATGCATTAACAGGGAAATACAGTGCTCTTGGATTATAGCACAGGAGTGTTTTTGGCGATTACAAGATACGCAAGATTTTTAGTTTAAGCAGAGCAATCACCCTTTTTGCTGATAGAGATGCAACAATGAATATTCCACCATATGAGTGACGCCGATCCCAGCAGTGCGTTGCCGATCCTCTTATACACGCACATGTCTGCACACTCCAAGCCATACATTCAAACCATAGAACAAGCACAGCAGAAGAATTACCCAAACCAAACAATTCAGCGCAACACCGGCACACGGCCAGCTGATCCCCCAAGACCCATGTGCCAAGCACCAAGTTAGCAGCTCCACTGCGGTCACCAACAGTTTTCCCCTCAAACATTCCTGGTTTGTTTACTCCAAAGTCTCAAGCCAGCTCATACCAGAGCTCACAATCTTCCTAGGCAACACCATAGATACCCATTACATAACAACGCTCCATTACCTACCACTCGCTCACCTTTTCGCAGCAGAATTGCTAGAATCACGCACAGAAGATATCCCAATTGAGAAGAGGCAAACGGCACGCCCCGTGACCCACCCACGGACATTGTTTTCAACGCATGCCGGCCAAATCGGGGTGACACGGCGCCTGTCATTGGGAGAATCTCTTTCCTGGACATTTACCACTTGATTGTGCGGAGTGGCAGCTGACAAAACGGGATATTTGGAAAAATTGAAGGAGGCCGGTCGGAGAAGACTTCTTGTCTTGACTCATCCAGGTGCTTCCTGCCAATAATAGCTCAACTCGTGTTGCAGATGTTTATCAGCACGTGAAATATCTACTCATATTCTTCTTGGCATTGGGTGTCGACAGACTTCTTCTCTCATAGTCAGCTGCTTCAGCTTCAAGTTTTCGCATCAGATCCTTTCATCCTACAAGCTACACCTATTCATTACCCCAGCACATATCCTCTGTTTTGGTTATTCTTGTGCCTTATACTTTTTTGTTTATATATTCTTTTCTCCAATCAGCCCTCCACAAACGTTACAGTTCTGTACCACAATCACCACCACTATTGCTTCATCCGCACCACTGGCCATATCTGAAGCTCTCGTGGTTTAGCCAGGAAACGTCTGACAAAGGGTATGTCCAAAACAACAAACTCCACCAGTGATTGTCTCCTCCCCCTTTGTGGTCGATTCCCATTCCAAGCTCTTGAGGATTCGGAGCCATGCGTGGTTGTGAATCATTTTCCCCCACAAAAAAAGTGCTGCATGATGCCCATTCCTCTGCAACTATGGAGCCCTTTTATACCACGTTGAGGACGTTTCTATGCCTGTTTCTTGTCTTACTCGGGCTTTCAAAAAATGTTTTGAGCCAAAGCATATCTCTCGAAATTTCATGCATGGGAGCCATGTTGAATTGGATACATATATCCAAGCCTTCATTATTATCATGACTCAATATCGCATTCTAACATGGATTTGTTGGCTAACTTTTGCTCAGGGGACCCTCGCCTTGCCCGGTGTAGATATCAACCAAGATCGCTTTGGCTTTTCGACAGAAACCGTCAAATTAGATCGCCCAGTCAAGACTCAGTCACGTTTTCCCTTTGGAAGGTTCCTATTAAGCGAAGCATTAGTATCTGGCGGCCGGTTTCATAACACGACTGCATCCAAATCTGCTGACTTCGAAGTCAAGACTTCCAGCTGCACTCAAATCACCTTCACGACGACAACCACTGTGACTGCGAGTCCCTCTTCAGCTATAACTGCAAACCCATCTCAATCGAGCACCAATTTGAAAAGTGAAAGCAGGCCAAAGACACCCAAGGCCACATCCAAGCTGTCTGAGTTGCCAGCCACAGAGACCACAGTCCCATTCAGCACACGAACAGCCTCTTGGGAGACCCCAGAAGCTACACCAAAAGACAAAATGGTATCAAAAAACATTTTCGCGGAGCCTATTGATGTCAAATTGCCGCCTTCTCAAATCTCAACTCGAAAGGACCACCCTGTGCCGCGCAAGGGAATATCAGAAAATGGACCGCTTCAGACAAACAAGTTTTATTCCAATTTCTTTCTGGAAGATCAGCGGTGCCCGACCTTTACTTTTCCATATTCAGTAGCCTGGGCTGGAGGCAAAGGAGTGACGGCCAGCTGGGGAATGGCTTGTTCCCACACCGAAGCTAGCCAGCGGGTATTCGGGAAGGAGAAGTTTAATGGTGCTTCGTCTTACTACCTCAACCCCGTAGGCATACACTCTTTGGTTATTTCAGCCAAAGAATTGGGAAAGGAAACTGCTCTCAGTATCGATAGCATGACAGCTTTCTCTGCGCGGGTCCATCTCAGCAAGGATAGCGAATCGGAACCGGCCATCTCGTTCCCCTTGGTACAAGGAATGGCATATATCACGGCACAATACAGCGGCGCAACCCCCGTTATACAGACTGGTGTATTCTTCAAGACTATGACTCGGGTTACACGAAATCTCAAGTCGGACCTATCCAAGTTCACATTTGATCTGGAAGATGGATCAACTTGGCTGGTGTACGCTTGGAAAACAAGGGGGGAGCCACTGGAGCTCAAAGTGGTCAATAATGGCTTCGCCGAATCAAAGAAGCCCTTTTATGGCATTATTCAAGTCTGCAAGTGCCCGAAAAACCAAGAGTCTGAGAGACTTTTGGACGATGGTGCGGGCATTTATCCCGTCACGTTAGAATTGTCTGGTACGGCTCGCGGTTATGAAGGCAGCTATTCATTCAATTTCGACGTTGCTGGGCATCAGACTGGCCATGTATACATGTATGCTCTTCCTCACCACGTCGAATCCTTTGACAGAGAGACGGAGAAGCGTATACAAAAACAGGCACAGCTACAGTCTACCACAAAGGGTCTTGCCACACTAGTAAGGGGGGAATCGGTGGACCATGATTGAATCCGAGATGCCGGTTGATATGTCTTTTGCTCCCTGGGATCCTGAAAAAGGAAGCGTCGAGAAGCTGTCGGACCACGCAAAGAGCACCATCCATGCAGCGGCTGCAAAAGAAGTAGCACAGAATATGATTGCGCAGAGCAATCTAGATTCCATGTACTTTAGTGGAAAGGTCACTATTCTCTCTTTCTCTCTCTCCCCCTCTCCCTCTCTTTCTTTCTTTCTTCTTTCTCTGGAATGCTACTGACAACCTTCCTAGGCCCTGGCCAAGTTTGCAACAATCCTCTACGTGATCAAGCACATGTTGGGCGATAAAGCTCTAACAAACACTGGACTGGGGCAACTCAAGGCGGCATTTGCCACGTTTGCAGCCAATGAACAAAAGTTTCCTCTTGTTCACGAAAGTAAGTCAATTTCTCTTCTATGCTGCTGCTATTCTGCAAACATACGCCGTGATGCTAACAAGCCATGCTATTACAGCCGCTTGGGGTGGCATTGTATCATCTGCAAGCTATGTCACGGGTAATTCTGGCGCCGACTTTGGAAACACGTACTACAATGATCACCATTTCCACTACGGCTATCACATTCTTGCTGCCGCAATCATTGGTCACCTGGATTCAGACTGGCTCAAGCAAAACAGAGACTATGTCAACATTCTGGTTCGAGATGTAGCCAATCCCAGCGCCAAAGACAAGCTCTTTCCCATGTGGCGCAACTTTGACTGGTACCACGGCCACAGCTGGGCTCACGGTCTCTATGCCGCTATGGACGGCAAGGTAATTGAAATTCTCTCAAGATGGCTGTGCTTCCTGATTTGCTAATGACAACCAGGACCAAGAATCAAGCTCAGAGGACATGATGCACGCGTATGCCATCAAAATGTGGGGCAAGGTCAGCAAGAATGCTGATCTCGAGGCAAGGTAATGAAGAGAGAGGCTGTGAGCGGTCATGGATATGTCTTGGCGGCTAATATCGAGAATAGGGGCAACTTGCAGCTCTCCATCATCGCCCGTAGCTTGCAGAATTATTACCTGTACAAAGACGACAACAAGGTACAGCCCAAGCAGTTTATAGGCAACAAAGTCGCAGGCATCCTTTTCGAGAACAAGGTGGATCATACGACGTATTTTGATCCTAACATTGAGGCCATTCAAGGGATTCACATGATCCCTATCCTACCCTCGACGCCGTTCGTGAGGACCAAGGATTTTGTACAGGAGGAATGGGACGCATTTTTCAGCAATGGTAGGATTGATGACATTGGCAACGCCTGGAAGGGCATCATTTGGGCTAGCTATGCCTCAGTCGAGCCCAAGAAGGCATGGGAATTCTTTAGCTCGCGGTCGTTTAGCCCTCAGTGGCTGGATGGCGGAGCATCGCTGACGTGGTTTATGGCTTATTCTGCCGGTAAGTTCTGGGCACGCTGGGCAGCGTAGCTTGTCCAAGCTGGTTGGGCCTGATGTGATGCTAACGGGCAGTGCTAGCTCTTGGAGAAATATGATGAGACACGAAAAGTGCCTCTTTGATCGATTCAGTACATGGCGACTGGGGATTAGCAAAGAGGCTGGACAGAGACCGGGGCGAGCTAGACATTGAAACTGTCCGTTTAGCTCGGCTTGGCAGCTTTGCTGTTTGGTAACGTGGACGGTGGTGCGAGGCTGAGCCTGTACATGGATGACAAGAGCGGAAGTTGGACTCGGTTACGTGGTGGCATTTGTCTGTTCTGGTCCGTGTTGCTCCTTTGGAGGCGGCGTTTTGGTGCGTGTTGATGCGTGGCTGACTAAGGCCGGGGTGGAATCTTGAAAAGTCAATTGACGTCGCCGGGCACCGCTGGCGGGAAGTTCGGAGTCGCCCACGCCGGGACCAGCTGGCTGGGCCACACGCAATGTGCCGTCATCTGATTGTCGTTTGTATCTCAGCTACCTGTAACGAAAGCAGCAATACATGTAAATTCTTGAAAAGGCCCTTTTTTGCCTTTCGGCCCTCTCACGGCGAGCTGATACGGTGGAACAGCAGTCAATATAGGAGATCTGCACGTTGCCGCTTCTTAGCATTCTCGAGGCTATCGATAAGATCGAGCTTACAGGGGCCTCTGGGCTTGGCTAAATGCGCCAAGAGCCCGGCTTGATACAGAGACGAGACAAGCTTTGTATGGCGTGAGAAGAATGCAACCCTCCTAATATGGGGAGCGTCGGGGGCGAGTCAGTAGCCGGAAGAGGCCTGTTCTAGAAACTCGGCGGGCCAAAGTCAAATTGGCACGAAAACGCAGAATGGAATTCAAGACTTTTCCCTCGCTAGTCAGGCTTGCTTAGGCATCGAAAGAATGTTTTGTCTAACCATGTCACGGGCTGCTGGGGAAGAAATAAGCTTAATTGCAATATTGCCATTGCGAGTGGTTGGATTTGGGGCTGATTGAGGCGAAGCAAAAGAGGAGCGAGTTGAGATCAAGACGTATCTTGCTGGTGGCCTGCTGGCGTCGATTAGTATAGACAGAAAGTGGTTTAGCAGAGTAGCAGTACATCAGGGGAGCTCTGGGGGAGCACGTGCTCACTTTATAGGCGTTGATTTGCACCTTGAGCCGTCAATTTGCTTTGAATTTCGAAGGGTGTTGTCGTTTGGATATCGCAGCGTGGTTGATGATATAATCTTGCCCTGTTACGTGTACGTGTATTCCACGGGACACTAACGTTTACGTGTGTACCTTTTCTTTGGCCCGAGGTAAACGAAAGCAGCGGAATTCCCCGTCCGGTTGCCAGGCACAGCAAACACTATTAGACGTTCTTATTGGTCTTTGGGCAAGAAAAGGGCTTTCTTTGAGCTGAATCGTGCATATGACGTCGTCGATTCCACACTCTCTTCCCTGAAATGCTTCCCCACCGTCTTTTTCGGATGCGCATCTTAGTACCGGTACATGCACACGCTTCCTGGTTGTTGCTAACAAGCTTTCTTAGGCTGTTGGAGAATTCAAGGGGGGCGCGCCAAATGGTTTGATTCAGGTGCTATGGATACCCCTTTGCTAGAACAGCAGACTCTTGTGACCAATTCGCCCGAGCAAGATAATGAGGGAAAATTAGAAGGGCTGTGAGGCATCGAGAGTATGTGCGTTTATTTGCAGCACTTGCTCGTACAGGCTTACCTGATATTTGAGAAGCCCCAGGATCGGACCGGGGATTATAGGTAGCCGTGCTCGTCACACAAACACGCAGATTTGCGCAACTGAACGCGCGCTCACTGCGGCAGAGGGGGTGTCGTCTGGAGGCCTCCCAGGCCTGTGTGTGTGAATCCAGATCGAGCGCCAAGACGCCTTTTATCCGTGCCATGCGCCTATCGCGCCCGGCGTCCACGCCTTTTATACCACGGCTGGATACGACAGAATGCAATTGAAATCTGGAGGTATTTGATTTTTGCGCAAGGCACCGAGGCGTGAATCCCCTCGCCGGGCTCTGGCCGAGGCAGAGAGCGACCGTGTCATATTCTAGAATCGCTTCTTGTGCCTGTCTGGAGTCAGCGCCAGTGCCGATGCCATTGCCATTGCCAGGTGCCAGGCCTGGAAACGCGCAGGTACCGGTACATCCGCCGCTACGAGACAGACACCCACGCAGCTACCCGAGCGCTGGGACCCCTTGTGGACCCGCCCTAGCCTGGCCCGGTCAAGCGATTCGCTGATTCGAACAAACATGCGTCCTTTGTCCATTCTCTCTCTCTTCTCTCTCCATTGCTGCCACCACTTTGATTTTTGCTGCGCGTGCTCTTACTCGTGCCAATAGAGAACGAGCAGCTGGAGAAGAGAAAGATCTCCAATTCCCGCGTGTTCTCGTGCACGCTGCGCCATCAATCGCATCCCGCCGTCTCCGGGTAAAATATCGCCGGTCCTGTGTATCCCGGAGCTTCCAGCCATGGTCAAGGGCATATGTAAGTCGACATGGTTTATTATTGTCCCAGTATCGCCCAGACCGATATGCGTGCCATTACATTGCAAATCTAAAGCCCTTCTCTGCTTCGTCTCCTCTTTTCCACCCCCAAAGCTGCAATCGGTGACATAAACCCCCCAGAATTAAACGCCACGCTGCTTTTATAACAAGCGATCTTTTTCCCCTCCCTCCTCTCAAAATTGTCTACACCCACGCCCCTCAAAGAGAGAGAGAGTACAAAAAAAAACTCAGCCAGCCTTGTGTGGCACTCTCGCTTTATTACTTCATCCCTGCCTCGTCTTGGCCCAATTTTGTGTCCCCATCCTACCGTACTCTACATCTTAGGTCCTTGGCTAGCCGCGATCCCCTCCTGTGTTCCTACGGATTTTGAGACTTAATATTGTGGCTGCGATCGCTGTTCCTGCTTCCTACAAACTTTACTTTCAGCCGCGGACAACTTTTTAACTTTCAACTTTTCAACCTTCAACTCTCCCTTCCAACACGCGCGCATTCGTTTGATCACCACGCTTTATCTATTTGCTCCCTTTTCTTGCACTGACGCAAACGATTCCGCCTTTCGTTCTTCCAAGTCGCTCGCTAATTGCAATTCGTCGTTTTCTTGTAATTCAGCCAATCTCAGCCGCTCGACAAGCATTCGACGAACCATGAGCAACAAACCAAGCTCCAACGAGCGCACGCCGCTGCTCAATGGCGAGGGCGCCTCGTCCAATGGCACCCCGAATCATAACCATATCCAGAGCAGCAACAATGAGCGCTCCGCAGCCTTCCGGTTCTTCTTCGACTCCAAGCACACGCCGGGCACCCATAGCGAAAACATTGCTGTCCGATCACTTGCCTACTCTTGGCATATTTTCAAGGTCACCTTGCTGAGCAGTAAGTGCAGAGATGAATGCGCAGCAATAATGGGCTCTCGGGAGTATGGATATAGCTAACAATTCCTGCTTGCGAAATAGACTACATCAACTTTTTGCTCATCATGGTTCCCATTGGCATTGTTGCCGGCCGCCTTGGATGGAATTCAACCGCCGTTTTCACGATCAACTTCTTCGCCATTATCCCGCTTGCTGCCGTCCTATCTTTTGCGACTGAGGAAATATCTCTCAAGCTTGGCGAGACCCTTGGCGGACTGCTAAACGCTACTTTTGGAAATGCTGTTGAACTGATTGTATGTGGCCCAATATTCACACATCACTATAATTTGCCATGCCGGGAATGAGATACTGACCCCTTTTAGGTTAGCATCGTGGCTCTCCGAGACAACCAGATCGAGGTTGTGCAGGCTTCCATGCTCGGCTCCATCCTCTCCAACTTGCTGCTGGTTATGGGAATGTGCTTCTTCTTTGGAGGTATCCGACACCGCGGTACTTCAGGCGGTGGCACCGAACAAACTTTCTCAGCAGCCGTTGCTCAGACCACATGCTCTCTCATGACGCTCTCATCTGCTTCTCTGGTGATCCCTGCTGCGGTATGTTTGATTTTATATCTCTCGCGGAAGCGGCTGTGATGATCTCTGTCTAACGTGCAAATTATAGCTGTATGGCGTTCTCGACCAGGGCCACACTAATCTCGAGGACAAGGACCGAAGCATTCTTGTGCTCTCTCGGGGTACCGCCATTATTCTGCTGATTTTATACGCTCTCTACCTGGTATTCCAGCTTCGCACTCACAGCAATCTCTTTGACACCGAGAGCCAGCTTCCCGAAGGCGAGGATCCTGAAGATCCTACTCTTGGCCCGATTGCTGCCGCCGCAGTTCTTGTCGTCGTGACGATTTTGGTTGCCATCTGTGCCGACTACTTGGTTGGATCCATTGATGACATTGTCGAAAGCGCGAATATCAGCAAGGCATTCATTGGTCTGATTTTGATCCCCATTGTTGGAAACGCTGCGGAACACGTCACTGCTGTGGTGGTCGCCCTTCGCAACAAGATGGATCTGGCCATGGGTGTAGCCATTGGCTCCAGTATCCAGATTGCCCTTGGCGTTACTCCATTCCTCGTTATTGTTGGCTGGATTATCGGACGCGACATGACGCTCCACTTCGAGACTTGTGAGTTGACACGATGCTTCAAATTTTCTGATTTCTTGTGTTTGGTAAAGGCATGCTGACCATGGTGTAGTCGAAACTGTTGCTTTCGCCGTGTCCGTTTTGGTCGTAACATATACCGTTCAGGATGGCAAATCGAACTACCTCGAGGGCGCCATGCTCCTTGGCCTCTACATCATCATTGCTGTGGCTTTCTATGCGACACCAGGCGATTTCTTGGACAAGGCGACAAATCTTATCAGCGGTAGCAACTAAATCCAGCCAAGCTGAGCAGCCTTTCGATCTTCTGTCGAACCGAATCTATCACCCGATTAAGGAAGATATTCAATCAACTATAATCCATAAGGCGACAATTATCGGCTTGCCATAGCCTGATCGCTCCCACTTCTCATGTCAAGGACGAATGAGCTGCGGAAAGCAGACTTACTCCAAACTTGAAATCATCAATTCCCTACGAACAGGGCCCCTTTCCTTTTTTCCTTTCCTTATCTGTTTGATTATCGTGTACTATTATTTTCATTTACTGCGCCGAATCTGGAAGATTGTCGTTCGCCAGAGATGCCGCGAAGCAAATTCGTGGCCAAGCATAGTGGCTGGGTGTGAGAAGTTAACAAAATATTGCCCGAAAAGGGCTGGACGCGAGCTTTCTGCTTTTTTTCCCTATTGAAAATGGTTTTTGTTGGCATCTACGAGGAAACAACTGGGCGAAGGGTACGTTGTGGATACTTGTGTGTTGTTATAACGGTTTTACGAAGTGCTTTTTGCATTGAGAATTCTAACGATACCAACCAATTAAAGCAAAAACCTTGCGTTTGTTCTTTGAGTGATGTATAAGCTAATTGGAGACCAACAATCATGAATCTGAAACAGAAACAAATGGTGTAAAAGATGTGTATATTCATCAAGATCCAGCATTCAGCATTCAGCCCGAATCTATCTATTTTAGCCCTGAAAAAGAAGAAAATGAGAAAAGTATTTATGCGCTTGGCTTCGACATGGGCGTGATAATGCCCTGCTTCATAATAACGCGCGGCTTCGTGCTGGCCTGGAACGTCTCCTTGGTCATCCATTCCGGTCCAACAGGCAGTCGTAAAGAGCGCTCGTATTGCTGTTGCGATTCGAAGGGGAAGGGGAGCTGGGCGGCGAGATAACGGTCGTTCTGTGAAAAGGGGAGAGAAGAGTTAGTAAAACGACATATTCAATCTTGATTTTTGAAAAAAAAAAAAAAAAAGAGAGACAGAGAAACGTGGTAAAAAGTTGACAAAGTACTAACCTTTTTGATGCGCTTCTCGTTGATTATGACCTTGTCCAGCTTGGCGTCCTTGCGGTCCTTCTTGTTGATGCCCTCCACCTTTGTCAGGAAGCGGCCCTGGTGCCTCTTCTTCTCGCGGCTGCTGACTCCATCGCCTACCCAGGAGCCCCAGCCGGGTAAAGTATTGTCAATGACTTTATCGTCGTCGGCCTCGGCGATTTCATCCTTTTCGCGCTGGAACTCGGCGACGACGTCTTCGCCGGCAAAGGCGCGGGCCACGAGGTCCTTGTCGCGGATGGCCATGGGCAGGCGGATGTCTGAGTCCGATTCTGCGTCGGAGGAGGAGGAGGAGGAGTCATCATCTTGGGGCTGTTTTGTCTTCTTGGGGGAGGGTTTCGGCTTGGAGGGTTGGGATGCGGTGAGGATGTTGGCGTTGAGATCGAGGTCGTCGGCTCGGGCAGATTTCTTTCGGCGAGACTCGCCCTTGGACCAGGCTCCCGCTATCGAAGTCGTTGTCTCGGCGGGTGTGGTCGACCAGGCGTGGCTGATTGCGCCGTTTGAGATGTGAGGAGCCCCATCTCCGTTGGCGAAGCTTGTGTTGTTCTCTTCTTCAGAATCATCCCGTGCGAGCGTCTTCCTGCTTGCTCGGGCAGAGTTCTGCGGCATCGAGAACGGATTTGCCGCTCCGCTGCCATATTGCCTTCGTCCGACCTCTCCTCCCTTTTCACCTTTATCGTCATCAGAATCTTGCGCGTCCTCTCCGTCGAGCTCTTTACGGATTTCCTTGATGAGATCGTCGTTTGCTTTCTTCTTTGCCGCCTCTGCCTTTTGCATAAACTTCATCTTCATTAATCCCGACTGAGGCGCGCTGTCTTCCTTCTCGAGCTCATCCAGCTGTCGTCGCAGGTCTGCGTTATCGGCGTCATCGTCGTCAGATCCAGAACTGCTAGTCTCATCTGAATCGTCTCCGTCGCCTCTTGAACTCTTGCCCTCCTTCCTCCTGCGGAGGTCCTCATCCTTGCGAGCCATTTCTGTCAGCCCAGCCCGGAAATCGTCATCCCAAACCGCACGCTTCGCCTTGGATCCCATCTTGGCCCATTTGCTGTCCTTGTGGCGCTGGCCCACTCGCTCCAACGCACGTCGGCGATCCTGAGCCTCTCTCTCTTCCTCCGAGTCAATCTCGCCAGCCTCGGCCATGGCTTCTCTGGTAGCCATTTCGTCGCGCTCCTTTTGCTTCCGGTGCACTCGGTGGTAGGCTTTACTCTTAATCTTCTTGATGCGGGCGGCGCGTTTTGCTTCCCTGGAAGCCAACTCGCGCTCTATGCGCTTCTTTTCCAAGGCTTGCTTCCGCGTGAGCAGATTACCTTCTTCGTCAAACTCTTGTTTCTTAGGCTTCTTCTCCTTTTCAAGCGACAGTCCGCTCTGCTCCATGATGCCCATGATTGTAGCTTCTAATTCGTTCGACGCACCCTTCAGTGACAGAGGCTGAAGTTCCGTCCGGTCGAGTCCAGCTGATTCTGAGTTTTGAGGGAGAGGGAAAACTAAATGTTCGGCTCTGCGGTTCTGCTTAACAGTCTCTGTCCATCGATCCAGGGTCTCGTTTGTCTTCTCATAAGCCGCCGATCGGTCGATACGCCCTTGCTCTCTCCTTGATAACGGCACCTCTAGCTTCTTCGTTGAACCGGGTCGCTTCTCTTTTGACTCTTTCTTCATAAGCTTTATTGATTGCTTCATGAAGGGATCGTTCAATCCAGACAGCCCCAGATCACCGAGATCGATTTTCTGCTGCCCAGACGCCACGACATCTTTCTCGCCGTCATCGTCTTCGCCTCCGAAGCCGGATATCAAGCCCTTGAGCTGCTCAAGTTTGGCGGGGTCGGCTTCGTCGTCGCTGTCATCGAGACCCTCAAACTCATCAGAATCGTCGGAATCCTCCTCTTCTCCTGATCCAGAGTCCTCCTCTTCCTCTTCCCCTTCAGGCTCATCTTCAGATTCCTCTTCGAACTGGTCCAAAGCTGTGGCCAGATCAATCGCATCCTCGCCAAGAGTTTCGCCTTGGTCGTCATTTCCGTCGTCAGAATCCTCCGAGTCGTCGTCCTATACACCAGGTCAGTGCCCTCATCTCGTCGTTCTCAAAAAAAAAGTAGCTTCTCACCTTGCGGCCAGTTTTTGATCCGCGAAAGGCATAGCCCTGAAACATCTCATTGTCGCTATCACCAAACGCATCGTCACTCTCGATTTCAGAGTCGTCATCGTCGTTCGCCATGCCACCCAGTTGCCACTCGTTGCCCTCGCTGTCGCTGCCAAACTCTACATCGCCGTCTGTCGCCGCACCCCGCGGAGCCTTGGCCTTCTTTCGCTTGGGGCCCTCTTCTTCCTCTTCCTCGTCCTCGTCGTCTTCCTCTCTTCCATGCTTTTTCTCGATTTCAGCGTCCAGTTCTCGCGCACGTGGTGTCCTCTTATCTTTCGTAGGAAACCTCTCCTGCGCAATGTTGAACGCATTCAGTGCATTCGTCTGCGCTCTCGACTTGGACTTTTTGGGGCCAGCCTTTGCCTTTGGCTGGGCCAACAAGGACCGTCCATGCGCCTGTCGACCTGGCATCTTCAATAGATCTGGATTCGGGCCTGAAAACGGTAATTGCCAGCAGTTGCGCAATCACAGCTTTGGAATTGCTGGTTTTTTTTGTGCTGCTAGCCAATTTGCTCTCCAACTTTTTTCTGCCATGTAAAAAGTTTGGCGGTGAAGCTAGCTTGGGGCCATCCCACCTATCAGCATCCTTGCAATTCTTTAGCGCCGTAATTGGTGCCCGCCTCGGCGCTGTCTATGCGCCGAGCCACATGCAGTCTTAAACCGCAGACGGGAAATATCGTGCCATTTTTTGACTCTCTTCGTCCTCACATCAAGCGCCATTGCGCAAAATTACAAACAATGGTGCTGTTTGCGGCCGGCATGCGGAGGGCAGCCCTTCAGGTGCCCTCGAAATTCTTCGTCTGCAATCAATGCCTTCGACAGGCGCCCAGACGCTCTCCTTCACCCATCCTCAACATCGTACGATCGCGAGGATACGCCGATGCAAAGCCATTGGAAAACTTGGCGGCCAAAAGCGCTGCGGCAGCGGCAGCGCAGGCACAAGCTCAAGCCTCAAAGGAGTTCCCAAAGAAGACTACTAGCAAGGGAGTTGCCATGTGGTTGCTGGGCAGTGCTGCCAGCGTCTTTGGTATCGTCGTCTTTGGCGGACTTACAAGACTAACTGAGTCTGGGTACGGTTTTATCACTTGCAACTTCAATTGACGTGAGAGATCCCAACTCAATCGCTAACAATTGCGCATTACAGACTAAGCATAACGGAATGGAAACCTGTGACGGGCTCTTTGCCCCCCATGTCAACTGCCGATTGGGAATCCGAGTTTGAAAAGTATCGTGCCTCTCCGGAATTCAAGATCCTCAACCCTCACATGACCCTGGACGAATTCAAAAAGATCTACTACATGGAATGGACGCACCGACTGTGGGGTCGCTTCATCGGCCTCTCCTTCGTTCTCCCTTCGCTGTACTTCGTCGCCCGCCGCAAAGTCTCTCCCAAAATGGCGCTCAACCTGCTCGGTATTTCCAGTCTGATCGGCGTCCAGGGCTTCATTGGCTGGTGGATGGTCAAGTCGGGCCTCAAGGATGATCTCTTTGCTCCCGGCTCGCATCCTCGTGTCTCCCAGTACCGATTGACTGCTCATTTGGCCACTGCCTTCATCTGCTACTCCTGGATGCTCGTGTCTGGTATCACCATCCTCCGCACCCGCCGCATGCTCGCCGACCCCGCCGCCGCCGCTACTGCCATCAAGGCCATTCAGAACCCCGTCCTCAACACTCTCAGACGCTCAGTCTTTGGCATCACCGGTCTCGTTTTCCTCACTGCCATGTCCGGCGCCTTGGTCGCCGGTCTCGATGCCGGTCTCATCTACAACGAGTTCCCCAAGATGGGTCTTGGCTACGCTCCTCCCAAGTCCGAGCTGTTCGACAAATTCTACTCTCGCAAGGAGGATCGCTCCGACCTCTGGTGGCGCAACATGCTTGAAAACCCCAGTCTCGTCCAGCTCGATCACCGAATCTTGGCCATCACAACCTTCTGTACCATCTTGACCCTTTGGGCTTATTCTCGCACCGGAAAGATCTCTGCCGTTCTCCCCAGGAACGCAAAGAAGGGCACCACTGGACTTGTTCATCTGGTCACCATGCAGGCGCTTCTTGGAATTTCCACGCTCATCTACATGGTCCCTACTCACCTCGCTGCCACCCACCAGGCTGGCGCCCTTGCTGTTCTCACAGGTGCTTTAGTTCTATCACACCGAATGCATGTTCCCAAGTCAACTGTGCGCTTGATTGAAAAGAGACTGAAGCAGATTAAGCTATGAACTGGAATCTCTGTTCCCTTGTATAAATAGACAATGTATTAAGCTTAGCGGAAGGAAAATTGCCTGGACACCGGCGGAGAAATAAAATTTTCATGTAAAAGAAACTCAACTCAAATCACCTAGATATTATATATATAGCAGAGCGGAAGTATTCTCTAAGAAAATTCAATGTATAAATTCACCTATTAACTCCTATTCTTAATTCTCAAGTTCTAGTAAGCAGTACATGGCAATAGTTCCACAAATGTCTACCATCTCTTTCTTGTACTCAACCCAATCCCATTGTACTAATAAAGCAAAACAATGTAATAGAAAAAGAGAGAAAGAGAGAGAAATTTGGAAAATCCTCCTAGTTCTCCTATCCTTCCTTTCCCCTCCCCGGTCTATATATCCTTCTATCCTGCCTGTGTTGCGATTCGTATATTAACACAACATCAAGGCGCGCAAATGCCGAATACTCCTATTTTGCTGAAGAATCGTGAGATTTTTTATGCCGCGTTGACGAAAAGAAAAAGATTTTTTTCGATGAATAAACTCCGCTGAGAATGAATGCTGTTACGATGACGACTGATGTATAGCCGTGAAAAAAAGAAAGACCCTTCTATTAACCATCCGAAATACGCCCTCTTCCGATGTCTCTTTCTCGTCGACATTGTTATTCCAAATACATATCGCCGCGGACGCCTTGCATCGCTATGCTCATATCTGCGCCGTGCATTGCATTAGCTTGCATTGTTGCCATATTCATGTTCGGCATAGCACGGTTCATGGTTGCCATGGCAGCTCTGCTTGCAGGACTACCGGCCCCATTTTGCATCATGAAACGCATATCCGCTGTCGCATTGCGTTGCTGGGCTTGCTGCTGCTGCTGCTGGGCTTGTTGAACCTGCTGCTGAACCTGCTGCTGAACCTGCTGCTGAACCTGCTGCTGAACTTGCTGCTGAACCTGCTGTTGAACCTGTTGCTGAACCTGCTGCTGGACCTGCTGTTGAACCTGCTGTTGGGCTTGTTGCTGAGCCTGTTGTTGGACTTGCTGCGGGGCTTGTTGGATCTGCTGTTGTGGCTGTGGCTGTGGTTGCTGCTGTTGCTGTTGCTGCTGGGCCATGGGAGCTTGGGCTCGAGAAGCGTCAAGTTGTGCCTGCTGCTGTATGGGCGAGTGCGCGGTCTTGACAGGAGATTGAACCATAGCAAAGCTATCGTCATCCTCCATCTCAGCATCGGCATCCTGGTCGCTCGTTTCTTCGACTGATGGCGGGCCCGTATTGGTCGCTGAGGATGCACTCTGTTCGCTCGCCGGTTCGTTTGAGCTTGCGTTTGACAGCCTCTTGTCAAGCTGCACTGGTTGCGGCTGAGTCAATTGTGGTGTTTGAACGGCACTCTGAGGCTCCGATGGACTACTTTGGCTGTTTGCGGCAGGGGTCTGAGCCGCGGCCTGCTCTAGAGGCCGCTGGGCAGGCATGCCGCTAGCTGCCTCGCGGGTTGATGCGATGACACTCTTCCATCTTTCTATTGACTTGGCTACAACGGTGTTCAAGTCCAGATGCCGATCCTCTGGCTCATAGCCAACAAGCCTACTCCCTATAACACTCTGCTCATGATACGCGATGACATCTCGATCCACGGGAATGGTGGATGGTGAGAGCATCTTGTACTCTCTCGGCTGTTGCAGCCGGTTCAGCTGGTCGATGTGCGATTTCAGGTTTGCGTTCTCTTGTTTCAGGTTATGTTGCTCGTCTTTCATCTTATCAATTTGTTTATGCATTCGGCCCACTCCTCGTGCCAGCTCCAGATGCCAAAGCTCGCTTTTCCGTTGAACAGGCAAAGAATCCCAGACTGCAAACGCAGACTGCAGATGCTCATTGACATGAGTTTCAAGCAACTCTATTTTGTCCGATATGAGCCTTATAGTTCCCCCCTGGATCTCTAAATGGTACACCCACAGGGTACACCATCTCCCCTATTACGGCGGTCGTAGCAGAAACATGGGTAGCCTTCCAAGTCTTGAATTCCTCTTGGAAAAAGGTCTGAAGTGCAACATATTCACGCTTACCTGGCGTCGAAAGAGACCAGGATGTTGATGTGGGGTGTTGGGTTGAAGAGAACAGAGTCGGAGGCGGCAGGAGACAATAAATGGCAAGAGATGGGAAGTCCAGGGCAAGGGGATCGAAATCAAAAGGCGTTGAGTTGCCATCAGTCTGTTGTCTGGATGGGTGTCAGCCATTTGCGGCTACATATCATCCACTCGATATAGTGGACAGTTCATTAGAAAACGTCACTTACTTTGCAGCCCGCCATGAGCTCACCAGTTCTCTCAGTGCCAACTCGGCAGCTTTGGCAGTATCCATTGCGTCTGTCAACTTCTGTTTGATATCGAACTGAGCCTTCTGTGCCATCTGTTTGCTAACATTTCTCGACAGGCCAGAGCGCTTGTTAGCGTCTTGAGGAACGCTGGCATCCCAAGCCATTTTGCCTGACATGTCCTTTATTACGCCAGTAGCTTCCCAAGAAGCAGCAAAAGGATATTTGTTAGCAGCTGAATCAGCTTTGAAGCTATCTGAGTCTTGTCCGGGTGCCGTCTTCCCGGTTGTTGGCTTGGGCGTGCTGCCAGGGGTCGAATTGTCTCTTCGAGCACCCAAAGAACCTCGAGGCTGGCGCCGAGTGATGTTGCCACGGAGCTTCCGGATAGCGTCCACATCGTGGATGCCATCCGGGGGCTTTGGGTTCTTTTCCTTGATATAGAGGTCAAGATGTCGACCGAGGGATGACGAGGTGAAGGCCTGGCCACAGTATTCGCAGTTTTTGTCTTTTACAGCCTTGGGCTGGTTGCCCTCGGCAATTGGTTGCGGCGTTTCAGACATTTTAGAAGAGACAGTGCGTTGTATAGATATGCAATGCTCGTGAGGAGAGAGACGTCGAACAGCTGGGCAGAGTCGATTGTTGAAGCGGAAGCGATCGATCGGTTGGGGGACGGCTCTCGTGTGCTACGAAACAAAACAACAGAAGGTGATTTGGGAGAAGACAACCAAAGCCAGCGGCTCCTTTCGTGGAGCTGGACCTTTGAAGATCATAAGGAGCGTGTGAAGCAAAGCAGGGGCGGTTGATAACGAGCGTGGGTAGGCAATCGCCCTCAGGGGGGAGAGATGCTTCTTCAAGCCACAAGCCAAACAGCACAGGGAAAATGTCAATGCGGGAAGCAAGCAGGAAAAATCCTCTCAACGACGGCCCAGAAACAGCTCACCCAATTCCCCCCTCGTGACAAGCTCAGAGTCAGGAGAAGTCGAGGAAACCTTTAATTGTTTTTTTTTAGGTGGTGAACCGGCTCAGGGGTGGAACCTCCAGCGGGACGCCTGCCACGGCCGAAAAAAAGAAGACTAGAAGCCCTCCCCACCAGGACCTGGCTCAGGATCCGCAGCGCACAGCTTCCAGGCGCCATAGGCGGCTCCTAGCGGGCAGCCCAGGCGCTGGCACCCGCTAGAATCGCCCACCGCTAGGCGCCAGATGGTGTGGCCGGACCCTGGCCACCGGCGCTGCGCCAGAGACCGGCCCCCGGTTAGTAGCAGCTGTCAGCGACGTCGCAAAGGGACTGTCCGTCCACTCACGGTGCGGGTTGACGGGGGGTCGATTCGTGCCGATCGTGACCACAGTTTGCTGGCAGGAGCATGGGCTGCAGTGAGTTGTTCAATAGTTCGGTCAGGCCATCTGCCGCTGAAGCCGGGCTGAGAGGAAGCTGAGGCGAGTCGGGCACCTATGTACGAGTTGCAGAAGGATGGAAACAGGGCATGTGCGGGCGTTGGCATATACGGCGCGGGAGTATTACTGCTGCATGGCAGGACACATGCCAGCTCCTGCTCCTGCCAGTAGCAATCTGGCATCATCAACATGAACGCAAATTGATCATCCAAGCTACATGTACAAGAGCAGAGTCTGGTCCTTCCCGTTCATGGAGCCGCCCACCTTTCAGGTTGCTTTAACCTACGGTGGCTTTAGTGGGCTGGCATGGCCAAAGGTGCCTGGAACCCGCCTGGCGTACGGTAGCGTCGTCAGTTTAACGCAGGAGCAACGGAGGATTGCGTCTGGACGTTGAGCGTCTATGGGGCACCCGCCGGAGGAAGGAGCCTTGCAGGAGACTGCCACGGCGCCTGCCAGCTCGCATCGAGGCAGTGCCCTGCGGCTGGTCGTGTGTGGACTTTGTACGGAGTAACTTATATCATGACCCGGCTCCTCTCCCAATGCTGCGTCTGGCCTGGCTCCAGCACAGGCCTCGGGCGGGCACGCACCCTATCCGTCGACTTCCGCATGCCGGGCCGGAATGCCTACCTGTCAGGATGCTTGCCTGGCACTGTCTTATGGGCATAGAGTCCAGCATGCGGTATACGGAGTGTGGCAGCAGCTGAGCTCTAGTCACAGGACAGGTCGAGACAAGACACGACAAGACAAGACGAGTCATTACCAGGATGCTGTCTACGGGCCAAAAGCGTCTGGACAGCGCGAAACCGGCTCGCAAGCTTAATCAACGCTCACCAGCAAGGGTGTCAGCGATCGGAACCATCTCAGGAGTAACGTGGACATTCAAAGGAGCGTATTGAGCTAGTCAGATGCCAAGGGCACAGCTGGCTGCTTTCTCGTGGCGTCCTTGAATCCAATCGCTTCATTCTTGCATGCGAACTGCACGCGATCCCACCTCTCCTGCACCCGTACCAGCCACCCTACTTCGCACCAGTCGAATTGCAAAAGATCCAGGCCGGTCGAACGCCGTCGGCGAATGAATAGCGTAACCACCAGGGGCCAATTGCTTAATGTCCACGCGAGTTGACAGAAGGGCAAGAATCAGCGCTGGTACACAGCTTGTGTGTCCGTGCCATCGTTCCGGCCCTGGGATAGAGGGTTGTCGGCATCACAACAGACAATCTCTCATTCTATACAGAGTACCTACACTTGCTGCTCTGGTGCTCTGCCTGCGAGAACCGAGTACTTTTCGGGCGCTAGTATTTCGCCCTCCGAATACTACAGGTCAGATTTAAAAGATCCGAGGGGTCAGGGGTCGTTATTTCGGGAGATCACCCAGACCGTCCAGGGGTCGGTTTTCTGGTCAAAGTTTGACCCCAAGACGAAGCTGTCTTCCTTCCAAGTTGAGCCAAGAAGCGAGGCGCTTACTACTCTGTACACGTATGGACACACTACACGGTATGATGGGAGATGAGGCGAGTCCCCAAAAGAGCCAGAGTTGTGTCAAACTGGTGGCCAACGATTGCTCGTCATGACACGGAGGCTGGCCCTTGTCTGTTCCGGAGCTGTCACATCACTTGTGTGTCGTTGTTCGGCCGTTGGACAACGACCAAATTGCGTGTCTAGCCTTTGCGAGATACTGCTGCTGGTATCCGTCGTGCATGGCCATGTAGGATGGCGGGTCCTTTTGTCAAAGGCCCAACCATTTTCGGTGATATCTCGTCCAAATTAAATTTTGCGGCGTCGTTTCCCAGAAGCCACGCCGCCGCAATGTTCACATCATACTAGGTATGGTAGAGTGCTCAGTAGCCCTTTGCTCTTTGTTTCTAATAGGATAAGCCGCGAGATACAGCCGCCTCAAATACAGACAGCGTCATCTGGCAGATGAAATTGTGCTGATGGTCAGCCAAGCGGGCATTGGTGCGATTAGCGTAAAGCCGGCCAAATTTTAGCCAACATGGGTTCACATAACCAGGATGCAGCAGTCCCAAGATGCCGCCTTGACCTAGCCGAAGAAAGTGAGGCCTACATGGGCTCCCTAACAGAAGAATCGGTTGGTCAATGAAAGTAGATTTCACCCACAGCTCCTCTGCTGTTTTCTGGCCACATGCAATATCGCTACAATCATATTTGGTCTACCCCGTTCTTGGGGAGAGTACGAGGAACGAGTACTGCTTAGACAGACATACCTATCCGGATACAAAAGCCAACCGGACAGCTTCCGTGTACCGACGCCAGTTTCGAAATCTCCTTCAAAACATTGTCTCAAGTCATTTTATGGAGGCGGGTCACGTTTGGCTGTTTGTCTATGCCTGGACTGCTGCGGCTCAGAACTTTGCAACCAGGAACAAAATCCCCATTGGTAACACTGGTGAGTCTGCGATATCGCATTGAATACATGGAACGTAGGTACTCGCAGACGACGCGACTTGTATCTCGCAATTGCTCTGAGGGTTTGAAATACTACTGGTCTACCTGCTAGCTGTAGTATAACGCACAGCGTATTCTCAAGCAGGCAGGTCGCCCCACCTCGCACTGCATACCTAGGTCCTGGTTGTTGAAGTTTACGGAACAGGCTGGATGCTTAGCGGATGTGAGATATCAGATTCCAAGACTAATATCCGTACCTTTGCACAGGTCCAACGAGCCTGACGTGGAGCTCCAATACTCCGTCCACGGACTTTTGAAATGCTGTCTCGGGGGTATTACACAGTAATACATAGCAACTGAGATGTAACGAGCCGCGGCTATAGCTGCTACTCAACTACCTGGTCGCGCCTATGACTAGCTGGAGAGCTAATCCTGCTAGCTCGGCCCAGGGTGTGCCTTCGTTTTGGTGTGGTGCTACTGAGAATCGTTCCTTCAGCACCCTATCTCGCCTCAAGATCGCATCTCGATACACCCATAGCTGGGCCGATCTATTCCGTGTATCCGCAAGATGCTACTTATTGCAACAGGGCGGCTGCATACGAGACGCCAGAGCTACGCGGGCAAATCACAGACGTCGTATCAAGTCCCCTCCACGGTCAGCGTTGCAATAGCACCATCACGGAGCAGCAGAGTAGGAGTAGGACGCACCTCCCACTAAGACATTCCGCAAAGATCCATTGAAAAGTGAAGCCATCTTACCCCTGGCTAGGTCCCTTGCTGCCGGTGGTGAGTGTGGCTGCGTGAAGTTTAGCGGGCATCCGGTGTGGTAATCGGCCGGCCTTCTCGAACCGGCAACGCTTCGCGCCTTGCCGCGCTGGCCTCTTACCGTTGAGTTTTAACTTGGTGGGCTCGGATCCCCGGACCGTGGCCCTTTTGGCGATCTCGACATGAGTTACGCCGTGCCTGTTGCTGTCGTGTCGTGAGTACAACAGTAGTGCTCAGATTTTGACGGTTGGCCTGCGGCCCGCGGTGCACTGACAAGTAGCCGAAACACTCTTTTGGCGTCTGAAGCCGGCGACGAGCGAGCGAGTGCTTAACTAGACGCCCACAACACAGGGCAGCATATGATTCTGCCGAAAAGCTGACCAACCGGATAGCGTTGGTACCCGAGCTTACTTGCGATGAAGGTACTCGGACGATCACAAGTGGGCAAACCACCAAAAGGACATTACTGATTCTTTGTTAGATTGTGCCAAGAGTAGCCCCAATGCATTGGCTTTGACTGGGCAGAGAAAGGAAAAATGGCGCGCCTGCGAGACATATTAGCATATGCATGTTTAAATTAATGCGACGTCCTACCAACAACGTTCCATGACGGGAGCTGGTATAAGCCTCGCAACACCACCGTCCTTCCGGCCCTTTATGTAGGCCAGGCTGAATATAGCCCTGGTGTGGTAGGATGTCGCCGACTCACGTTTTGCTGTTTTCCCGACGGCGGCCCGGGTCGTCCAGAATCGGCGTAACTATGAAGATGAAGGCGGGATGGCCTGATGTCCGGTTTGTTTCAGGATATCCCGTCGTCAGTGCAGAATTACAATTGTTGGCTACGGCTTAGTATACTGTGTCGTATTCGTGGCTGCGTCGATGGTCGGTGGTAAATGCTCGGTACTCTATTACAATACTCGGCAGCCTCGGCCTACTTGACCAGATGAACAATGGAGCTCCCTCGCGGTGCACAAAAGTTCTGCTTACCTGTCCCTTAAGATTTTCAGCATGGGGGGGGCAGCGATAGCCAGGATCTCGGATATCGCCATACGAGACGAGCCGAGGGCTTCAAGCTTGGCGTATACATACGTACACGGCAACTTTATTTCAAACTGATTTATGATGCATGAGGGGCAGTAAATGAATAAACTGTCATTGAACGACACTCTTTGTGGCAGAATACATGTTAAGATCAAAACATGGCGATTTCATTGCTGTTGCACACAGAATAACGACAGTGAGAACTTCCCCCATGCCACCTAAGCCTCAGAATCAACACAGAATTCCTGGCAAATTTGAAAAATATCCGGATATGCCCCCACGCTGATTGAGTGCGCACGGATTTAGGTTGCCATATTCGGGACTTGGTCGCATCCAACCCGTCATGGTGATGTTGTTTGTCTGCTAGCAAGCAAACTGCTGTGAGCGTGTGCGCCAACACAGACGAACTCGCGGCATGGAAACAACGGATAGTTTATTCTCCAAGGCTACCAACTACTAACCAGAAGTTACTGCATTGTATAAGATTTGGGCCGTCTTTACTCTGTGGCAGAGCTCATGGCGAAGCTCTTTAGGCTCTTTAGCTCGATCGCGAGACGATCAAGCTGCTCACGTGATCGAGCGTCGCTGGTGGCTGGGGCAACACCAAAGCTTGGAGAGTGCGCCGCCTAGTCGCGTTTGCTTACTGAATATCGTCAGGTTTGCGCCGGTTGCGCCGCTTTGAATCGCGGGTTCGATTTTTTTCTCAGTTATCAATTGAACTCAACGCTGGCGATAATGCCGCCAGGTACGTGCTCTCCGTTTGCTGTTAGTTGTCATTACTTGGACTTCTTCGCCACTCCCAGCTGGCAGGCGCCTGCAACCCCGGGCAGTCACTGCTAGCTTATGCTATTTCTACACCTGGAATTTTGACTGCAACATCACCAATCGTCTTGTCATTGCTGCATCATGGCGCGGAGAGGAAGGCCCCCTGCTAAGAAACGAGCAGCACTCAGCGACGAGGAGACCTCGGACTACGAGACAGCGCAGCCCGTCAAGTCCCCGCGCAAGTCAAATTCCATGTCCAGCGACGCGAGCGACGCGCTTGCATTACCCCGGCGAAACGGACGACCCAGCAGGAAGGAAGAGAAAGGGTCGACTGATGTAGAAGTGGCCGTGTACGCGGAAGTGGATGCGGAGGACGATGAGGAGGAGGACGATGGGGAAGAGCTTGACGAAGATGTGTACGTCGATCTGATTCCGCACAAGGAGGCCGTGACTCTGACAGCTATCATAGGTTCATCGTTGAAGCCATCAAGAAGCACATGATCGACGAAGATGTATGGCAGATATAATACCCAAAGTCCGATATATCCCCTGGGCACGACTGACGCCGCTTAGGGAACGTTAAAATTCCACGTTAAATGGGAGGGCTACGAAAAAAAGTCGGACATGACCTGGGAGCCCGAGGAGAATTTACAGTATGTGTTGCGCTTCGGTATGTTTGAGCAAGTTTGTGGACTGACTTTGTTGCGCTTAGGGAATCAGCTGGCGATATTCTGGCCAACTACCTCGAATCCATCGGCGGGCGAGAAAAGATATTTGAGGAGACACAGGAAGCTGCCAAAGGCAAGAAGCGCGGCCGTACCTCAAGCACGGCGCAATCTGCCAGCACAAAGCGCTCCAAGAGAAACGGGACACATCCTAGCGAATCGACGCCGCCAGCGACATCGGACAAGTGGAATCCTCCGGCAGGATCGTGGGAGGACGAAATCGATACGATTGACGCCTGCGAAGACGAAGGCAGCGGCCGGCTCATTGTTTACCTTGTGTGGAAAAACGGACGTAAGACGAAGCACGACACAAAGGTCATTTACAAGAAGTGCCCGCAAAAAGTAAGCGTGCCCTCAGCCTTTGATCTTCACCCGAGTCTAGACGCGAGAGGCTAATCTTTGGGGTAATAGATGTTGGCATTCTACGAACGCCATGTACGAATCATCAGAGAAGGGAATATGCAGCTGACTGAGTGAAGAGGTACAACGCTCAAGTGAGGAGACGTTGAAAGGAAATCAAGAGCGAAGGAGTCATTATTCGCCCCTTTTCTGTCTCATGAAAATGGTGTTCCGGGATTGAATTTATTCTTCGACTACTTCCTACACTTGTTGTATGAAGGCTGGCGTATGTGGATTGTTTTGGTTCTAACGTTTACTTAATCTTCGCGCCTGTTTTCTTACCAGCTACGATTTCGCAATTACATGGCCTCTTGCCATTAGTTACTACGACCTAACTGGCTTCTATTGACAGTAGAAGTAGTATGGACTGCAGTTGCGGTGTACATATATCGGCTGCTGGAGGTATTTTTGCAGAGTGCCGTCTGACTTTGTATCTTTACATGACGATGTTAATTTATTCGTGGATGACTGAATGAAGCTACTTATTGACTGACAACGCCCCCCTCTCTCTCTCGAATGAGATATAACTTGTACGCGACAGAAGAGCCGTGTCAAAGAGTTTATAGCGAGCGAAAGGGGTTTGGAATATTCCTTTCGTCTTCTGTATTCGTCAGGTTACATGTAAGCACTCAAGCACGTTTCAACAAGTCACCAACACACGACAGTTTCCCATCTTTGGCCAATGACATGCCACCACCGCAGTTCTTACGGTACACAACATGTTCTTTTTCCCATAATTATGAGGCTGGGAAACACGATCGGGCTCCACTGAAACAGCAAAGCCTCAACTCCTCGGCCCCCGTAACGCAAGTTACTGTACGAACTGCCACAGTAGTGAGAAAATCAGCAGCATCAGTGGGGTTACAGGGATACGGAAGACGTAAGCCACCTCAGCTAGTCCCAGGCACGACAGCCAAAAAGAAGCTTGGTGGCATTCCCAGCCTTGCGATTTTTTTTTTTGCGAAAATGGAGTGGCGGGGCAACAGCGTGTACCTACATATAGCTGGGGGGAAGGATGGGCGCATTTTATCGTGTACGCGTGAAGGGCCTTCTTTTTTTTGTGATCTCTATTCATTTTTTATGAACAACGGAGCGCTTTGATTGATTGGTTTTCTTTCTTAGAACTATTCATTACTTCTTTTGGAAGAATTCTTTTGGATAACCAAGCGCGTTTGTTACTCGAAAACGGCCCTGCTCTCTTGTTTTGGTGCTGGACCCGCTGTTATTTTTACGGTGACGAGACTCATTGTTTGGTATGTCGCTTGTCTCTTTTTTTGTTCGGGTTGATGCAGGATTGAACACGTTGCTAATCGGGTCTCGGCGCAGTCTACCAACGCATTCTGCCTATTCACTCTTGCGGCGTCTTCTTCCGTGAAGCGATAAACAAACACGACAACAAAGCGCCTCAGCTACACCGCCCACGCCTCAACACAACCAAAAATAAACAAACCCTCCAAAAGCACAGATAAAAACACTTTTTCGATCCCCAAGCCGGGGATCTCTCACATCCGTCGCCATGACGCAACGCAACTACGTCATCGCCATCATCATCATCGTCCTCTTCATCGTGCTGGCGGCCATTTCCTTTGGCATCTACAAGCTGGTGCATGGAGCGCGACGAGAGCTCAGCGTGACGTCTGTGTCGAGTAGCAGCCACAGCCAGAGCTTGGCGGACTAACACTGACTGAGCAAGAATTTCTCTCTTTTTGCGAGACTTTTTATTTTAAATGCCATGTTCTTTTTGCGTGGTGTTTTAAGATGCTGAGTCTGGGAGGAGAGGGTTCTTGTGCTGAGATTTGTTTGATGCTGTTTTTTTACAAAAGGGCTGTCAGGGATGGTGGCTTATATATATATACTATATATCTCTTGCTTGGATATGAGGCGCTGGAATGTTTCTTTGGTTTTCCAGTCTTGGATTACATGAGCTGTTGTTTACGTGTTTTGGATTTGAACTGGCTACATGAGTTTCTCTATGCCTTTTTTGCAGCGCGAGCGCAGTCGGGGTTTCACTTTGCTGTGTAACCCTGGGTTTTGGATATACTGCTTATATGAGACCTGATGGGTATTGGTATGACTATAATGAGAGAGATGAATACATGTGTATATCGCAGCGTGGATGAGTGCAAAGGATTGTATTTGTGCTGAGACTTATTGAAGCATATGATAACAAGCAACAGTTGAAGATTCAATCAATCAATAATCACCACTTTTGCTGCAATGGCGATTCACAGTCGGTGTGTCTCACGGGCCCAAGACTCTCGAAAACAGTGAAGTGAAAAGACACATCTGTAAAACTCCGTGTATGAGCTCCATCTTCCCACCAAAAACGCTAAGCCATTGCTATGATTGTTCTCAAATAAGCAGAGTAGCCGCTCTTCCTGTGCACTTTTCCACACCGCACTCTCTCTGATTGTCCGCAAGACTGCTCTTTTGATTCAGACGGACTCTTGCAAACACTCTGAATCACTGCGCTGTAACTCGCCATAAATATGCCTTCTCGCAACGCCACGCTCTCTTCTCCCTCTTTGTTCCTTTAGCTTCCTCCACCTCGACAACTCGCCAACATCTGCTCCCCTCCAACTAAGCATCACTTACACCGTTCAAGATTAGGAAAAAGATGGATGCGAGCAGCTCGACGTCAAAGGCTCATGAAGCCCTGCCGGGACGATTTCCCAGCATATCTACATCTCCATCCGAGGCTCTGAGTGCTTCTTCTCCTTCGAGCAATGGTGTTAATCAGGAGCCTCACATGCGCTGGCCGCCTCCAACATTCCTCGCCGGGCAGGGCTTCAACATGCCGTCCCAGCAACGGGCTTCTAACCCCTTGCTCGCTTTCGCCCGCCTTCAGGAGAAATACAAACAACATTTCGAAACTCGCTACGGCTCTCAAACCAATCCATTCAGCTCAGGTTTCTCTTCGCCATTTCCATCATCAAAGCTCCCGGAGGTCAACAGCCAACACTCCTCCTTTTCCGCCCGGCTTGATCAAGAACAGCGCACAACTGCAAGCCTCCACGTCCTCCGCCACGTCCAACAAACCCTTCAGCAGCGCTACCAAGAGGCACAGACGCAACTCGCCCGCACGGAGAAACTCATAGAGCAGACGGCGTGGGATCTCTTCTTCCAAAGCCCGCTGGACTTTATGTGCCACGAGATGGACATCGTCACCGGCGCTGCCACAATCAATGCTCTTACGGCGGGACGAAGCATCCTTCCACAGGCTCAATCTTTTCCCGACAGCGAGGCTTGGATGAAGAAGCTGGATGACTTGAGGGACTTGCAGGATGAGGAATGTGCTGTGACGAAAAGGATGGAGAGGACTATGCGGCAGATGAAGCGTACGGATGAGATGATGGTTGTGGGCAATTTGAAGCAACAGGGGTTCTCTTTGCATAAAAGCAGCCCCTTTCCTTTTGGCGGCCAATATGGCATGACGTTTCCGCTTTCTGGTCGTTTCCCCAGAGTTCAGACAGTGGCTTGTTCATCAGACGTGATGGGCATCAGCACGGCTGGACCCTCGAAAAGCACGGCATCTGCTGCGGCAAGCATGTTTTCGAATTGGCCACAGCCTGCTCCTGCTCCTGATGAAAGTCAAGATGAAGCTGGCAGCAACAATGCCGCCGATAGCAGCAGCACGGGTAGTAGCAGCCACTTTGAGGCACGTTGCGGTCCTGATTGCCCCGGACGCCATGGTCAGTGATACGATGGAGATGTTGGACTCTGGTTGGGCTTTTATAACAATCGTATTCTGCTATTGCTGGAGTTTAGAGAGTTTGGTACAGCTCGGGTGAAGATAGGACTGCATCTAAAATCGAGGCTTGGGGTGGAGGAACTGGTTATAAAGGCCATTATCTGGCCATTGCTGATATTATGAGTTTTCAAGATTGCTAAGAGATTCAATTATTTCACTGCAATCATGTGCTTCTTCTAATTTATTAATAACAAAACCTTGGATCAAGGGTGGTGACTCGTTGCTGACATCTTATTTAGACATATAAACTCGTACAGCCCCTTGCAAACTCGTATTAGACACCAAACTTTTCCTCATATTTCCTTCTATCGAACCCTCCAGACTCTATCATCACTGCCATCATACTCGGGCACATCTCCAAATACCCACGTCCACCAAGATGCATGAGAAGCTGGATGCGGAAACCGAGCGACGTGGATTCACGGGGGATCTGAGAGAGTGAGACGAGTCGGGAATCCCAGACTGTTGGATCTCGAAAGAGCTGTTCAAAGTACGTGGTAACCTGATCTTAACTCGTTGTCAGCGCCAGCTAACTTACCAAAACAACGTAATGAAACAAATCAAGAGAATTTACTTACATATCCAAGAATCTGAATGCTGTCTGGACCGCAACGACATGGTAGTAGAATCCAAATGCATCTCACGCAGTATCCACGGGTTCACCCTCGCAAACTACGAATTCCCCTCATCTAGAGCACAGATATCAATACACGGAGAAAAGTCCCCAGACGGACCAAATCTACATCCAAGATGTCGATGCAACAGGCGTCGATCCAGATGTAGGCATAGCCCTCGGACTGTGCGAGCACATATGCGCCCTCGACTTTGGCAAATCCTTGCGGTTTTCTTTGGCGGGCGAGCTCTATGGACTGGCTGAGGTCTTGATATGTCAGTTCTTCGAGGGCCCAGGTGTGCGACAGGATGGCATATTCGGGGATGTTGTAGTCGAAGAATTCACTGATTTGGTAGGTTTTGGTGTTGAGAAGCCGCATATTCTGTTGACCAGCCTTGTTGTATTACCTTTTCTTTTTATAAGCTTTCCCGCTCTTTTTGCACCAGAGTGCTTTGGCTGGAAGAAATATCTGGCTTGGCCATGGTGTGCGATGTTTTGCTTATTTATAGTATGTTGCAGGTTACGACGCGATAGCGCCTTTTGGACCAAGTCAAAGGAGCTGAATGAAGCACTTGCATGGGTGTTTCGGCAGTCAACGGCAGCCAATGGCAGTTACCAACAGACAGCACCGCAAAATGATGAAAACATATAGATGATAATATTCCTTTTCATTGCATCTCCAAGGTATTGTTACCGCCTCCCTTCTATCATTGCAATGCCCAATGTACAATCTAAATTAAACTTATGCGTGTATGTCCTCATATGCCGAGGTTGAAAATAGCACCTCAAGCTGATTAAAAGAAAGAAAAAAGAAAAAGCATTCTTGAATAAATTAAAACAACGTGAAACCAAAACCGAAAAAGATCATGGCAATTCATCTCTCCTCATCACCAACTCATCACTCCCCTCCCTCTATCAAATCCTCCTCTCAGCTGCCTCTCGGGCTTCACAACCTTGCCCTTTAACACGGTATATCTCACCAGGTTCTCGCAGTCCTCTGGCCGTATTCTTGCCAGCCAAATGCACTGCGCAGCTCCCACATCCTCTTTCTCTCCCCCTTCATTCTCCGTTTGACTCTCATCCCTTCCTTCTTCCTCATTATCCTCCTTCGCCGCCGGCGCTTCGACTACTCCTTCGGGCAGCGGCTCATCATCCTTGCCAAATGGATTCGGCCGTCGATACACCATCACATTAGCAGAGTACTTGTGACCGCCAACATGGCTAATAAAGTAAATTCCCACACCACCTGGCCTCTCATCGTGCAAATCTCGATACAAGCCCAGCGGACGCAAATGTCTCTCCAGCTCCTTGCGCAGAAGCGGTGCGCTCTGGCCGCAGCGGGCGTCTCGCGTCTTCTGACTGCACAAGAGGATCACAGCGCTGTGCGGACATGAGTTGATGGTGAGATCGGGTAATGAGGCGTCTGGGCTGGGGAGTGAGGCGGGGATAACTGAGCGCCAGGGGACGAGAGGAGACGAGCTCGTGGGTGCGTTGTTGATGACGCTGGTGATGAGCTGAGAGACGTTCTTTGGATGGACATTTTGCACGGTGGCAAAGGCCGGGAGGAGAATGACGGTGGTGGGTTCTGAGTAGTCGTGGGTGTCGTGAGGCGTGGGTATGTTGGATGCGGACAGCATGAGTCTCTGTATCAAAGTGTCAGTCAACCATATCTTGAATCTTCTCATTCTCACTCTCATTCAACATGAGTGAGTTCACTTAAACTCATCTCATCTCATATCCCACTCCCCAACAATTGTGCACATCAAAAATGGAATATTTCAAAACTCACCCCATTCGTCACTCCGCCAACCTTTTGAATTGCCTCCATCACACTCCCCTTCTCATCAGCCACGTCTCTCACCCAATCACTCTTCCCCGTCCCCACCAGCACATGCGTGCTCCATCCCTTGACCTGTCCGTACAGCAGATCCTCCTCGTCAACCTTGAAGCCGCGCGGGTACTTGACCGAGCAGCTCTCACAATCGTGCAGACACTCCTCGCCGTCCACCTCCGCAGAAGTCTTTCCGAAGAGCGCCTCCATCGGCGCCGAGCCCCCACTCGACGACGGTGCCGCCAACTGCCCCGCGACCGAGGCCGGCACGGCGCCTAGCACCGAGTTCATGAGTGATTTCAGCGAGACGGCCATTTTCTGTTTCACGGGCATGCGAGGTGCAGCTGCGTTGCCGTTGGTGGTGGCGGAGGGAGGTGGCATGGTGGAAAGAGAAAAAAAGAAGACCGCTTCCGAGCAGAGTAGAAAATAGTCCAAGTGGATAACCCGAAGCCCAGTGTCTAGTAAAGGGGGCAATTTTATCCCCAGTAAAACAACCGCTTGCTTGGTAAACAGAATAAACAAAGTTTTAAAAAGAAAACAAAATTGGAGCAGTATCAGCCGTGAGAAACAGCCGGGCTCCTTTAAAAGGAAAAGGACAATTGCATCCTTGAATTCCCCCCAAGCTCGGACTTACCGGTGTAAGCACAATATGCCTTGGAGGCCAAAATGATAAAATCCTTATCAGATCCTGCCCCAACCGCGCGGCACAGCGAATCGGCCGCCCACCAAATCCACTTTAACGCAGCGCCCCTCCCACTCTTCGCTTCGGATGCTCAGCCGATGGCCCGATGGGGGGGCTTGCCTTACCCGCGTGGAGGGCTGCGCCCGAACGGGAAATTCCCGTCATCGCCGCATCTCTGGATATCGCTGCCGGCATTCCGTATACTCCAACTTTTGGATGTTGTCGTCATCTCATGTTCAAGCCTCACTTCTATGCGTCAATATTCCGTGACAACTAGCAGTTAAAAAGACAGATGATCGTCAATTCTTCCCTTGTTTGCCACGTAATCCCCCCCCACAGCCCACGATCCCAACCATCGCCGAGCATCTCCGAGCACAATTCACCGGTGCTTGTCTGCGGAGCAGACTGCATCTTATCTACGGCTCGCCATTATAATAGCCCGATTTAAATGATAGTAATGTTAATATAAAACTTATTTCTAACCTGAGAAAAAAAATATACAATAATAATTACTTGTAAAGAATATAATTAAGTACCTTAATTTATAAGCCCTAATTAAGCATTGGAGGCTTCCTACTAGTATTCCGTGAAAGGTTTACTAAAGGGAGGGGAGGGGAGCCTGGCCTAATTATAAAGTTTGTAGAATAATTTGATATACGCCCCGTTGCTAGGGGAACGGCCCCATGCCCAGACATCCAACCATGCCAACCATGCCAACCATGCCAACCTTCTATCCTAACATGGGTGTCGTGCCTAAGCAGCAGCTGAACAATAGCTCCATGTTTGTTTTTCGTAGCTAGTGAAAGCGCCGTGTGATTGTCGGAATCACTTGCTTCAACGTCGGCGTCCCGCTTGAGCAGTAGCCGAACAATAGCCTCGTGTCCATTCTTAGCAGCTAGATGAAGCGGTGTCTGCCCGCTGTGATTTGTCTCCTTAGCGCTGGCACCATATTCGAGCAGCATCTTAGCAATGGCTGTATGCCCCTTCTCAACAGCTAGCAAAAGTGGCGTTTGATTGGGTTCATTTTCTGCTTCGATCTTGGTGCCCTTTTGGAGCAGCAGCCGAACAATAGCCTCGTGCCCATTTTTAGCAGCCAGATGAAGCGCCGTCTGTCTACTGAAATCCTTCGCCATGATGTCAGCGCCCTTCTCAAGCAGTAACTGAACAATAGCCTCGTGCCCTTTCTCAGCAGCTTGTAAAAGCGGTGTCCCACGGTGCTGATCTTTCGTCTCAATGTCAGCGCCATTCTCAAGCAGCAGCCTCACGATGGCTTCGTGCTCGTTATTGATAGCCCACCAAAGTGGCGTCCGACCATCGCCATCCTTGACATCCGCATCATGCCCATTCTTAAGCAAAGAGGCTATGCACGTTAGTCCAAAATACGCAGCAAGATGAACGCCTTTCATTCCCCCATCCACTTGGCCATACTGTTTCCAAGCCATCCATTTTTTAGAACCCATCAGTAATACTTGGCTTGAGGCAGAGGCCTTGGCTTTACTCTCCAGAAAATCAAGAATTAGCTGTTTCTCTGGGGTAGCGCGAGCATGATACCCCCAGTTATGTGCAGCGTACTTGTAGAGCGGATTCGATTGCAGCCGCGCCCAAAATTCCTTCTCAGTTGAACAGAATCCACTCTCAAAGACACTGAAGGAGAGGTAGGTAACGCATATTTCCGTTATATTGGCCTCTGCATCCGGAAACCAATCTTGTCGTGTTCGATCGAAGTACTCTTGTGTCGTGTAGTGAACTAATCGGATGATATTGCTCTCTTTGTCAACCGTAACCAATCCAGCACATGCCGAGACCATGTCTTCAATTTCTGAAAGATTGTCTCGGTCAAGCACAGAGCTCCCAGTCTCTACGGCCAGAGCATGTTGGAGTTCCGATGTGGTCAGCTTCCGTCTTGCGCAGGTGATCCATGCCAAGACCTTCCTTCCAAGCACTCGGAGGCCGAGCATCTGGCTGTTTATTCTGTCCATTGCTTGTTTATATGCTTCTTCCAAAATTTCGCGCTTCTTATCTTCTCCTAATTCCAGTTGACTTTGCTTCTTAAACTGCTCTAATGCGGACTTGATTTGCTTCGGGGATGTCTTGTCTTTGAGCGAATTGAGATAGAGCTGCGCAAGCAAAACCTAGGCGAGTGTCAGCAGTGGTTCGGTAACTTGAGCGCAAGCAAGATCTAACATTCCATCCACGGCACTTGCGATTTCAGTCTTGATTTTTTCTTGTATATCCGGCCTGTTCAAGATACATCTTGGGAGATCCGACATATGGCCATCAAGATAAGTGTGCACATCTTCATTAGTGGCTAAGATTTCTCGTTTCAGGTGCGTCTTGAATTGTCCCTCAATATCCGGAATGAGTCGTGAAGTTGCAAGGAAGTTTGTTGTAGTGTTGGTTTGGAGATTGAAGATGTATGATAGGAGTTTTAATCCGCAGTTATTAAACGATTGGCATTCGTCAAGCGCATCGATAACGATGAACACTTTTGAGTAAGTGGTTGCGACGCACTGGAGAGCCTGCGAGATCTCGTCTGCTGATGGTCTCGTCTGATCTTTCTCATGTCGGTTGTAGAGATCTTTCACACTCTCTGGGAAAGACTGATTTCGAGATAGCTGTTTCAGCAGACTCGCCATCAAGTTTTCAATCGTTTGGTCATCTCGTTGCCGAAAATTAAAGTAGATGTACGCAATGCCTATCGTTGGATCATTCCGAAATCTTGTAATGAGATCATTGACTACGATCGCTGTGAGAATCGTTTTGCCCGATCCTGGGATGCCTGGGCAGAATAGTGTGCATTTGTTAGAGCTCAGCCAGGTCTGGTACTCGTCACAGCCTAAGAACCATTGTCCAGTTCCTGGTTCTCGCCTGTGAAGGAAGTCGCTATGCTGAGGTCCATATTCAATTTGCGTAAGCCAATCAAGGATAGCTTTATTGGCCTGCTCATATTGCACTTGGACAACTTCGTCAACGCTTTGCTGGACGCCTAGCAATAGTTAATAACTGCGGTTGGATGATTAGGTTGCTTTAGACGCACCAGAAAGAATTTCAATAATTTTCTTCTCAGTTTCAATCCTGCCAGGAGCTATTCGGCGGAGAAGGTCCCTTGCATATGCAGCTGCTGTCATTGAGGCATAGCCCTGCCACTCCTTGTTCTTGTGGGAATCCGAATAGTCGCATATACCGCGGATGACCAGGCAAGGAAAGTGATTTGTTAATCCTGCTGCTTCCATTTCAAAGCATAAAATGTCTTCTTCTGCAGCCAGTTTGTCCCTAACCAAAGCATCTTTCATTAACTGATTTCCAGAGGCAATGAGGCCGTAGTGGATTGCCGGGTTATCTTCGTCCTCGGTCCGTTTGAGTCGCGATACTATCTTTGATGGATCAGTATCACAGGCTGCTGAACAATTATCGCAACCCTTAGAATGCATAACTTTGGACTGATATAGCCTATCATCACTTGGATCTGGCCGGCTGTGTGTCGTCTGGAGCCTTTTATTCTGCTGGAGGATGTCGTTGATATGCGTTTCAAGCTTGTGGCCTTTTAATTTGTGCTGGCCGCGAATTGCAGTCACTGCAGCACGCAGGAGAGCTGGAGGCTGGTTAAGAAACCCTGTTGGTCTGAAGCTCTGACCTTGAATGGTTTTGCCAAAGTCGTACTGAAATACGCCACCTTTTCCATCTCGAGGAGCGCTGACCACAATGTCGCCTAAACGAATATCATGTCTTTTGCTCGGCGCACCACCACCAATCCCCACCATCAGGCCAACTCTAATATTACCAAATGTATGCATCATGTCTCTTGCAACACTGGTAGCAGAGGATATGCCGTACTCCCCGTCAGGTAAAACGGCAATAACGACATTGTGACCCCCTATTTTGCCCAGTGTATAAGCGTTATTGTCGTTGGGTGACACAGTTGCAGGTCCGTCGTGTTCCTCATCGAGAAATGCTAGAGCAGCTACATACTCCGTTTCTAAGGCGCAGATCCAACCGACCGTGTAGTCGCTAGGCTGAGACATGTCCGCTCATAGGATGATCCAAAAGTGTGGTGTACCAAGAAGGACGATTAATGTTTGGCCACCAAAGTCTTTCAGAAAAATCGCTTGCTTTCACCTAGACACAACGTATATTAGATCCGCCTATAACCTGCTGTGGTCGCCAAGGAGAACAATCGACCTAACAAGATAATGTGTTCTCTTCAATCGCGTGGGTTTCAGAATCTGCGCAGAAGTCAATGATGATGGAAGAAGCCACGACGCCGCAACCATCACCCAGGCAGAAAGCATTGAGGCATAATTGGGCAGAAACAAGTTGGTGAGGAGGCTGTGATCAGCTATTCGCTGGGACAACCTCGGCCGTAGGTGCCTACTTGCATTTGCATAATCACCTCATTCGCTGGAGTTGACTTGGTGGCTTGGTTCTGTTCGCAGGTGTGTCAGGTACAAGGTGCACTCTTGTCAAGCCTGCGGTGATGATTCGTTGGAATAAGCGCCAAGGCATTTTTCTTGTACTGTAAATTAAAGAAAGATGCCTACATGACCGCCGAATAATGTTTACCAGCTCATTTTCGCGCGGATTTGAGCAGACATTTTTGCAATGGATATTAGTGACTTTCAGTTTCGTTTTCATGGCATCGGCTTGGAGCATTTCTAATGTTCAGGTCAACAGGCAGATTCTCGCTTATACCCATAACAATACCACCTTACGTATCACTGGCACAGTGGATGGTGACCATAAAAGGCTGTAAAGTCTAACGCTGGCCTAAAAATGCCAACAAGAAACTCACATTCGCTATTTCCCTAGACAAGTTCGATAAAATACATATACACAAAAAGAAGGAAGAAAACCTCCAAGGGCAGAAAAATTAAACAAAGACGGAGAAAAGAAAGCAGAAAGGAAAAGACAAGCAAAAAGGACAGTATGTGTGACACCCGCGCGCAATCCATCCTCATTAAGCGGGTTGCTCGTCGCCTCTCTTACACATTCTTCTTCCTCGCTTCGTTGTATCCGTCCTCATCGCTATCAGAATTCTCGTCCTCATCTGCACCGCTTTGCATCTTGACCTTATCAGACTTCCTCCGCCTATCCTTCATGGCTTCTCTGATCTTGCGGCTGGCTTCACCAAAGCCTTCAGCAGAATCCAGAGTTGTGAAACCGCTGATTGGGAAGCCACTAGATCCGAAGCCGCCACCCGAGCTGTTGGATCGGCTGCGTGAGCGTGATGGCGGCCGTGTTGAGAAGATGCCAACTCTGCCAATGTTACTGAAAGAGTCGTTCCTGGGCAACAAGCGGCTGGACTGCGTAGTGCTGCGGCGTGATAGCGCTGGGGGCGTCTCCAAATCGACACCGGTGCTTGACTGGTCGCTGTCGCGCCGGGGGCGAGTCTCTGCGGGCGATGACTGAGTGCCGCCTGTCTCGACTTTCGTGAAATCAGGAACGAGTCTTGTTTTATCAAAGTCGGAGAACATTTCTGGTCCAAGTGTGTTGATCAGCTCCGTTACCTGCGCGCTCAGCTCTGCCCGCCTCAGTTTCAGCTTATGAATGTTGTAATCAGATGCAGGAACCAGACATAGCACCAGCGGTCTAAGAGACTTGAAAATATCCATCCCCACCTCTCCGAACCGCAGCGCAGCAATGGTGATAGCCACCCAGACCACCCAGATAGCCAGATACACAAAGAAAAGAGGCACCCATTCCGGTAGATAGCCCCAGAGACGATCATACCAGGCCCTAGCAACGACAGCAATCGAGTAGCCGTGATAGAGCGTCGGAGCCAATCCACAGGCAACGAGAATCTTCCATGTGGCCATGACGTCACGTCCACGGATCTTGACAGTTGAGCCCGCCAGTGCTGCCTTGGCCTTCTTTCGGCTGATAATCTTTGTGGCCACAAAGACTGGGGAGAACAAGAGGAGACCGGGGACCGTGCAGAGGAAGAGAATCAGGAGCTTGATCGAGCGGTAGATGAAAAGCACAATTACTTTCCAGATCGACATGGTGGCGTACTGCACCTGGTGATCCCTCAAGTTGAGATACCGTAGCTGCGAATTGTACTCTTTCACGCTCTTGGACAGCTTAGTTATCCTCTCATCGTTTTTATAACGCTCGTAGCCCAGCGCCAAGCGTCGGTTTAGTTCCACCACGACGGGCAAAGGCAACTTCTTGCCGGTAGGATTGTAGAGTCTTCTCGCTGCTTGAATCACCATCAGGATGTCGTAATCCGGAGCCGAGACGGTCACAGAGCTGAGTGCTTGGTAGACAGTGTCGATGACCTGGCCGATTGCCTCTCTTCGCTGGTTATTCCGGTACATTTCAACCACGTGCGGCGGTATCTCAAAGGGCGCTCCAAACTCAATAACAGCACGCGAGCGGAACTTGTGCGGGTGGAAGTAGTTCATGCCCACGGGCACAATCTTGAGGCCACAGTTGGGCGACTCGGCCAGCGCTCCCAGAGCCATGATGGCCACGCCGGCCTTGATTGGGAGCAGCTCGGAGCGATCGTGGCTGCCGCCTTCGGGGAAGATACCGACACATCCACCACTCCTCAGTCGCGCAAAGACAGCCTCGTATACTTTTGTCTGGTCCGTATGAGGCGCAAGCTTGTATTTAGTCCCCTGGTATCCCGGCGCCGGGCCGTTGATTGATTTATTCGTAAAGTTGCCATCTTTGTCAATATCGTCTCGACCAGTGAGCTGCTTCAGGCCCAGTTGAGTCTTGAACGGTCGCTTGATGCGAATTTCCTCAGGGCCTAGGATCTGATCAATGTTGACACTTTCGCCCGATGTCTTCTTACCCGGGGGCAAAAACAGCATTCCCTGAGGCTCGCCCTCGCCCTCGCCAAACTTTGTACCCACTCCTCGAATCAGTGTCGGGTCGTTGATCGGGTCCGGGAGATAGATGAAGCCCGTTGCAGGCTTCGCGGCGTCTTGTGCTCGCCCGACGGGAACGGAGCCGACCTGGCGGGATCCCCAGCCAATGAAGCCGTGGACAGACTTCTGCGCAATCAGGAGCGATACTCGGCGGTTGGCGTCTAGTCGCAGTGTTCGTTGCAGAAGGATGGCGTCGACAAACTATTGCGGTTCGCGTAAGCATGGTGTTTACTCTTTCTTTGTATTTTATCGCAAAAATCCAGAAAAGAAATTATGTAGACAAGATGGGAACTCCATACCTGGTTTGCATGCGGCGCAGCGACAAAGAGCACCGGTCCGCTCTGTGGAACTCTCCATGCGCCTCGTGGTATAACCTCTCTGAAGAACAGGTTCACCAGATTGCCCATGCCGTAGAGAAACAGGTCGTACTTCCAGTTGATCATGGGGTAGAGCTCCTTCTGGGGTTGCTCAGACCCCTCAGCCGATGCATCATGAGGCTCTGCCTCCGTCGCAGCCGACGCCGCGACTTCTTTCGAGGCCATATTTGCAAAGCTTCTTTTTTTCAGTTTTTTTCCGTCTCGCTAGCAATAATTATACCGCTGTAATTCTGATCGATGTGTCGAGCGACAGAGAGAACGCTCAAGCTGTGCGAAGCTTGATGTGTAAAGAGAGAAAAAGTGGACAAAAACAGATCAACCCCTCTAGTACCGCAGCTCCAGAGCTGTTAGTCCGAAAAGCTGGCACGGGGTGAATGACGCTTTGCGGCGTAGAGGGAAGGAGGGGCTTAAGATTCGTAGTTGGTGTGATGCGTCAGATGTTCAGCTTGGCAACACTTCTTTGTTCGCTTTTTCGACAGAAAAAAAAATGAAAATAGGGAGCATTCCAAACGAAAAATGCAGATTCAGGCGATTACTGGATTCTTCTCGGCCTGCTCCCTCTCAAATTACGAGCGCGTCCAGCTTCGAGCCAATTCCCATGTGATCTCTATCTTTAGTACCAGTAATATTAACGTTACAGGGAGCAACCGGTAAGTCTTCAGCGCTAGCCGCGGACGGACGAACGGCGATACGGCACGGTAAGGCTGCTGAAACGAGGCATGCCGCTCCGTATAAGGTAGTATGGGGCAATGCTAATGGTTTTATTTTGTATATTATCTTGCCATTAACATGTGCTTGCGGCTGCTCTCATCATGCCATCCCAGGCAAGGGACAAGGGGTGTCTGGAATTTGTCTTTGATCGCAACTGTCAGTGAAAACAAAGCCATTGACACTGATTGATGTTTTGGCCCATAATGTGGAGAAAACCGCATTAAGCTCTGGACTTGAGACACACATTTGCTTGCAGTGAGCTCTAGCAAACTCTATCAGCAACCGAGCAGCCTTCAATCCCTGTCAGACGTGTCTATTGGGTAGAAACGCACCACCAACAGAGAAATCCAACCTTATATTTAAAAGTTGACTATGAGCAACTAATCAACCACGGTTGTCTATCCCAGATAAGAAGGAGGACGCGCCAAACGCGCTGTCAACTGTGAACCCCCCTTCGTAAGCCTCGTCTAGCGTCAACCAAGAGATTGTATGGAAGTGTATATTTGTTCAATCACCATCAGTTGCCCGCCAGGACTTCCCGGGGGCTTTATAAGTAAACAAAAGAACACTTATTCAGCAATCCTATAAATTATGTGAACATTTAGTATTGTAAAATTGACCAAGAAATACTCAATAAGAATGAGCTTCAACTAGGTATGAGACGTCATATAGAATCACCACTTTGATGTCAAAGGGAAATGAGAAAGAAGATGAGAGACAGCAATCAGAATAAATCAACAGAGATTGCTACAATATTACAGCGATGGAGAATAGTCCACCTAGATACCACTCTCCAAAGAAATGATATTCTGAGACTGTTTGCTACCTAGTAGTAGATGTAGGCATAAAATCACTCACTCAGCCTCACAGATTGATCGGTAACGAACTTTGATTCGGTAATTATTTTGGCCACCGTGGATTATCCGGGTTATCGCTTACGAGAAGGCGAATCTAGCGAGACTGCAAGGAGAGTTTAGGTACTCATAGAAGTGTTGCCTATTTCTGGGATGGTTTACCATTCAATATCAGCTTGGCATCTATCTCAGGAAAGATCATGTTACTCAAAGTCATTTTCGTCGTTTCCTAGGGCTTACCAGCTTAAATCCCATCAGATAAAACAGCATGATCATCTTTATTTCGTAGGAATAGTAGTTAAATGCTATGCTGAACTTCGCTTTTATTTCTGAGGGTCGGTCTTGCTGTGGAGGTTCTCGTGTCCTTTCTCTAGAGCTAAGCACACTGTATTCCTCCCACTTTAGAGAGTCTCATCTTATTTTCTTGGTTATAAACGACGCTTTGTTGTAAATATGATATGCACTAACTTAGACGGGCTTGATAGATTCCGCCCAGAAGAGGATATAAAGCAGGGGCCGCCTCATAGGCAAGTAGCAACATAGTTGTTCCTGGCGGGCTGATCCGGATCGACTGCAGGCAGGGATCATAACATCTGGCCTGTCTGTGCTCTAACTTTAAACAGGTGTTCTAGCAGCTTGGTTTATATGATCTGAGCGATCGTCTTCTTGGTTTGGCATAGAAACCATCAAGGTTGCCGTTCATTCAATAGCACGGGTTACGGTCTCAAGGAATCAACGCTGGGTTTTTTCTTTATTGATATTCAGCCATCAGGGTGCATGGGGCCAGATGAGACGCTGAAAGAAGAAATTACGCGATATCAGTGCTGTTCAGCGTGTTCTGTGACAGTCTGTCAACGTCGTCTCCCGGCCAATCGGATTTGGCCGCCTTTGTACGTCAGAGCACGGCATTTTGCCATCTCTGGCAAAGCATCTCTTACAAAACTACTTCACACAATGTTCAAGTCAATGCTACCAGCCAGCCGCCACAAGAACGGCTTGCGCGAAACTGCGGGTACCAAAACCGGACGCCAGTTTCGGCCCCTCCTGTGGTGAAATCGTGAAGGTGATGCAATTTCTGCATGGCGAGACGACCCCTGGTCCGAATGACGAAATCCTGATTGCGCAAGACTCTTTCTTGTCACCAGGTAGGCCAGCGTGTCTGATAAGCTGCGCTTGCGTTTGGCGCAAATGAGGTAAGCCGCTGCGCTGGTGCGGTAGCCGAGCCTGGAAAGCGCAGTGAAGAGCCAGTGAACGGCCAGTGAACTACGTCACTGATGTTGACCGCTGGTCTGATAACGCGAGTTTCTAGGGGGTGCTGCTCCGAGCATCTCCGTACGGGTGGTATCTCGGGCGAAATGCGGCAAGCAGCTGCAACCCATCGTGTCTGAGGAAGAAATGAAAGAAAGATGGAGGAAAAGACGACTGCAGTTTCATGGAAAATAGATCCAATATAGTTGCACATCTTATTTTCCGTTATTCGCCTCTGCGCAGCTAAACTATTCGATTATTTGCCACGCCGAACCGGCTGGGCTGCGCAGAGACATCGATTCCGGGGGACGCAAAAGAGGGGCGACAGGCAACACCAGCTAGAGCGATACCGCGCCCCACCGCCTTCGATAGGCTGAATGCCTGACCCCCCAGTGGAGGGCAGCGTAGCCGGATGCAGGTCCACGATACCTCGCGGCCCACCGCCCGTTGCGTGCGGATGCGGTACCGACAACAGCGCCTCGCCTTCCCCGGATGATTCTGGAGCCTTCTTGGGGCCATGGCATTGGCTGATGAATCATGCATGGAGCCGCTTGCCACCAGTTACTCATCGGCGCGGGTAGCAGTGACCTCCTGCTGGGCCAGCTGCACCGCGCCCGGGCTGGTCACTGCGCCTTCTCGCCTTGTTGGTCACCGCCCCCCCTCAGGCTTCCGCTCGCCTCCTCCTTGCGCTGTCACTACATAAAGGACCGCCTGCCTGTCAGCAATTCACGCTTCTTCTTCTCTCTTTTTCCATCCGCACACTCATCTCTGCTTCTGCTCCCTAAGGAATATCCGCTACCAGCGAATCTTCTTCTACTCTACCAAACTTCACCCATTCTACAGCGATAACCGCTTAATCCGCGACCATGCAAATCTTCGTCAAGACCCTCACCGGCAAGACCATCACCCTCGAGGTGGAGTCTTCCGACACTATCGACAATGTGAAGTCCAAGATCCAGGACAAGGAGGGCATTCCTCCTGACCAGCAGCGTCTGATCTTCGCTGGCAAGCAACTCGAGGATGGCCGAACTCTGTCCGACTACAACATCCAGAAGGAGTCCACCCTCCACCTGGTCCTCCGCCTCCGTGGTGGTATGCAGATTTGTAAGTCAACTTGATATCTCTCCGCCACAACATGATCCTAACATGCTTCTAGTCGTCAAGACTCTCACCGGCAAGACCATCACTCTCGAGGTCGAGTCATCCGATACCATTGACAACGTCAAGTCCAAGATCCAGGACAAGGAGGGTATCCCTCCCGACCAGCAGCGTCTCATCTTTGCTGGTAAGCAGCTTGAGGACGGTCGCACCCTGAGCGATTACAACATCCAGAAGGAGTCTACCCTTCACCTTGTCCTTCGTCTTCGTGGTGGTATGCAGATCTTTGTCAAGACTTTGACCGGCAAGACAATCACACTGGAAGTGGAGTCATCTGATACCATCGACAACGTCAAGTCAAAGATTCAGGACAAGGAGGGTATCCCCCCTGACCAGCAGCGCCTCATCTTCGCTGGTAAGCAGCTGGAAGACGGTCGTACCCTGAGCGACTACAACATCCAGAAGGAGAGCACCCTGCACTTGGTCCTCCGCCTGCGTGGTGGCCAGTAAGGTGTCTGCGATGGATTACAGTAATGATTATTTGGGCGTTTTATGGAACTTCACGACAAATATGGGAACCTGACCACTTGGATGGTCGTCAGTACTTTATGCTAGCACATTTCTGCGTTGCCGATTTTTAGGCGCGCGTCAATACAAGCACATTCCGTTCAGAAGAACGGGTTTAACTTGCAAACTCTTGATCTCCATAATGACCTTTTGTGAAAATTGTATGCCATCACGTACTGTAGTTGATTGTACCTAGATACTGTAGCTGAAAGTGGCTCCCTCTGTGGTGGAGTAGATTCTTGGTTATCTCCACCGTTAGTAACGACGTATCGATGGAGTCGCATGGCGCTTTTGGTGGGAAACCTTGAACCAAAAGCTTCGCTCTTGGTTTTCTACTTCTCATTATAAATTGCAGCCTCTGCACCCATGTTTCTGCTCGGTGCCATGCACATCGACCGAATGCCACCTTGTTCTTTCCAGGTTCAGCGTCTTCTGCCGCCTTAATAATCCCACGAGAGACTCCAACTCTTGCCACCTCGGCATCCCACCATTTTGCTCCTTCGACGACGCCCGGCAACTTTTTTACAAACGCACATCCTTATGAATCGTCGCCGGCATCGACAGCTTAGAAATGACTTCTTATTTCTTCCACATTAAATTCGAGCTTTATCCAACCGAAAATCCCGCCGCCCAAGCGAGAGCTCCCGCTACAGACAGCAGCCAGGATATTTGGCTACCGTCGGACGAAGCCAGCATTTTTGACGACCTTCCCGCGCACCCTCGAACTTATCGCTCGGAGACATACAATATCGAGAGACTAGATACAAATAGACGAAGATCCTTTGGCGCATCGGCGACTCTGGACCGCAGAGCCGTGGTTGGCGCAAACCAGAAGACAGAAATTGTAGACAGTGGGGTTCCGCGAGCACCGGTCGAAAACGGACACAAAATCGAGCCTTTGCCCAAACAGCAGCCATCAGAGCGAGCGAACGGTATCCCATCGCCGCCGAGCACTTTGCAGTCGCAGACTACGATCCAAGATTGGCGATTCGGACGCATAAACATCGAGACTGTAGATCCTAGCTTAATCTACGAGAGGAACATGGCTGGAGAGGGCAGCAAGGTGGCAGCTGCGGCTGGGCCATCAGCTGCGCCAACTTTGGGGCCGTCGTTTAGCGGCGCAGGGACGGCTACCAAGGCAGAGTTTATCGAGTTCGAAGGCAAGAATACCGAAGTTGGATGGGGCATCGTGCATTTCTATAAAGAGGGGGAAGAAACACCAGGACTCTACAACGAGGACGTAGAGGAGGAGCAGGCCGGTGATATGCAAGATTGCACCACGCTCTGTATCCCTGCCGTTCCTGCTTACATGTCGCCTTCAGACTTCTTGGGATTCTTGGGAGAGCGGTGGCAAGGAGACATCAGCCATTGCCGTATGGTCATGACATCGCGAATGAGTCGGTACCTGGTTCTGCTCAAGTTTCGGGATAGCAAACGGGCGAAACAGTGGAGGCGAGAGTACGATGGCAAGATTTTCAACTCTATGGGGGTACGTATGATGATCAACCGATTTTGTTGTTCAAGGTGTATCTGCATACTAACATTGGCGAATAGTCTCAGGCCTGCCGTGTGGTGTTTGTGAAGAGCATCACGTTTGAAAGACCAACTCGAGCAAGGGGACGTGACTACTCCATCTCATCCAGCCAGGCAGTTGTTGCGAATAGCCTGAAGCCTTTTCCTCCTCCCACGCCAAACCTTGTGGAGTTGCCCACATGCCCCGTCTGTCTGGAGAGAATGGACGAAACGAACGGATTGATGACAGTGCCTTGTTCTCACGTTTTCCACTGCACGTGTTTGCAAAGCTGGAAAGGAGCGGGATGCCCAGTTTGCCGATTCACAAATCCTTCAGAAGAGAGCGATCCGTCAAATCCTTACAGCCAGTCTTTTGGCGGGTCGTCTTCCAACTTGTGCAGCGTCTGTGATTGTGTTGATGACCTCTGGATTTGCCTGATATGTGGTTACGTGGGATGCGGTCGATATAAGGGGGGTCACGCCAAGGACCACTGGAAAGATACGGCACACTGCTTTGCTTTGGAGCTGGAGACACAATACGTGTGGGACTACGCCGGTGATATGTGGGTGCACCGCCTCATCCGCGACAAAGGCGATGGTAAAGTTGTGGAGCTTCCAATGCGAGGGAATGACACGGCCAATAGCGAAGGAGAGGAAGACGACGTAGTCCCACGGGCAAAGCTGCAGACAATCGGAATGGAGTATACTCACTTGATTACAAGTCAGCTCGAGTCTCAAAGAGCTTACTATGAGGAAATGATCAACAAAATGGCTGTCAAGGCATCGAAATTCTCGGCGGTGGCCGAGAAGGCTGCAGAACAGGCCTCTGAAGCCCTGGAGAAATCGAAATATCTAGAGCAAAACCTCAACACCCTCTCGAAAGAGACTGTCCCGCAGCTGGAGCGCGATCTCGAACGAGAAAAGGGCAAGGCCAAGAAGGGCGAAAACCTGGCGAGGAGCCTGGGCCAAGCACTACAAGAGGAGAAGCGCATCAATGAAGGTCTGATGAAGCGGATCGAGCATCTCGACGGCGAGGCGGCCACGATGCGCAAGCAGATGGAGGAGCAGAAGACGGAGATTGCGGACCTAAAAGAGATGAATCGAGATTTGACAATGTTTATTTCCGGCCAGGAAAAGCTGAAAGAGATGGAGAACGAGGGAAAGATTGAGGAGGGTGAGCTTGAGGGGGGGTACTATGAGTGTTCCTGAGGCTAAGAAGAAGACGAGCAATCGACGGAAAGGGAAGCGGTGAGAGAGAGTTGTGATTTGAAAGCGGGGGGCGGTAGGAACAGTCATAGCTGTATAGCGGGATGCTGTTTATAACTTTGCAGCGATACCAATTTGTTTATAGGGATTGTATAACTCGTTGAATATACCTCGTACATGAAATATGGCTTTCTCCTCATTTGGAAAGGGTGTGTAGAGGGGTCATGATCGTATCAAACGGTCCTTTGGCAGATTATTACAGAGACAAGGCGCCTATTCGAATATACGAGGCATGCACATGCTATGAGTTCTTTTTTTGAGAAGGGGAAAGCATATGGCGAGGTGGACTAGGGAAGCCTTTCGCTCATTATTGTATACCTATACCTGGTTCATAGCTCGATTCTCGATAGTCTCCGAGTATCTACTAGTAGTATATATGCCTCTTCCTTCTCATGTTCGATCTCTTCCCTTTTTTATCTCCTATCTATAGCCTTGTAACATGCACGTCTTGTTATTCTCCATGTTTACCCCGTATATGTGACTGTTTCTTGTTAGCCCACTTTCCTAATTTGGAGAATCTTCAATAATATTCCATTTAACCCTTAAGGCTGTGTATGATTTGAGAGCTCCAAAAGATATTTGAACATATATATCTCAAGTCACTCCCGTACTACCCCTTTGAAAGAGGAGACACCATAGTCATCTGAACATCTATATCCGGGTAAATGTGTCTGCTATCTATCTCGTATACAACCAAAGATGCCTCACTAAACAGAGTACCCTGAAGAATAGCCGCTTCTCTGTCTCTGTCATTAAGAGGGCCACAGTCTCCAGTCATCCAGCAATACTGTAACCATCCTGCCATCCTTGGAGGTTCAGCTATCCTCTTAGCAACCAATAGCAAACAGGCACTTTCACACTGTATCAGCTACAGTACGAAATCTACAATCCTACACATCGACGGACTTGCGCGGGGCGTGCCGCTTTTTCTCGGGGACGGGCCGTTTTATCGCAAGCCCCAGACCCTAAAGGTAACGTCATCTGAGTCCAGAACTTTTGAACATTTCGGGCGCGCCGGCAGTGTTTTTTTCTCATTGGAGGGAAGGCATTGTGATGGATGCATATCAGTAATGGAAGGATTATAACGTTCCATTGAGTGGAATATTTATCACATCACATTAGCTCTTACATACTCTGTGCGACGAGATCTTTTCTTTTGTGTGCGGTTCACTTTTTGCGGCTTGGGCATGACTTCTCGCCATGGAGTAGGGTGATTAGACGATTTCCTTTCCACGTCTTAACCCGTAGTTTTTATATTTGGCCAAAAGTGAGCGATTTACTGTGGATGGGTATTATGTTAATTAATTAGTTCTAATACCACTTACAGACGAGATAGCCAGCTGTCCTTTTCTGCCCATAGTCGGGAGTTTGGTGGCTAAAAGGCTATTCACTATCATCGCTACACTTGAGGATTATCAAGATGTCGCATTTAAAGCAAGGGTAATCTGAATTCGGTCACACACTTACACCACCCTTTCTTGAATGTCGGGGCCATTTCCACACAAGTTCAGTAGACTTTTTCTTAGACGTGTCTGTACTCATCACCCCGCTTCCTTTACAAAATCTGCACATCATCAACAATACAAAGCTTGCCACTAGGGTCTTGGCTTCCGATTCCAGTGCATCATCTCACAACTTAGGTCTTAGTTTGACGTCTGGCAAGATTAAATAGTCTGGAATGCTGTCAGCAAAAGTCAGCTTAGATGTAAAAGGGGAATTTCTCCAAAACGGGCACTGTCCAAATACCTACCATACCGATGATGAGTGATGGCAATATCACGCGGCTTATCCTAAGTTTGCATGAGTACTACATGCCGAGCTATTGCCTCATATATGCTAGCATGAACTTCTGTATCAGATGCCCTCTTGCTAATGTCTTAGATATACATGCGATATACATGACTGAATCCATCTCGCTTTCGGGAATAATTCCTAAGTACTGCAGTGTTAGAACAGGTACTTTGATATACCGAGCGCAAAATTGGCGATCAAGATAAATCACAGGTACCTGTCACTTTATCTGACCAGCCTTGCCGGAGATGTAAAATTTCCTAAAAAGCATCATTAATAATACCAAAAGTCTCTCGGCCGAATGGCTCTTTTATTTTTCATTTACGCTTTTTCAGCCTGCTTTTTGAACTTGGTTCACACATCGGAAGAGGGGCTCCATAGGTGCCGGGATTTACTAGTCCGCTCGGGTGATGTTTAATGTAAGAAGAGAAGAAGAAGGACAAGATCTAATAAAAGGCCACCTGCTTGGGGTCCTTTTGAGAGGAATAGTCAACAAGTGGTAGAGAGTGTCCTTAATTGATGGCTAGAATAGCTGCCATGTCCAAGGAGTCTCTTGTGGCCAGCAGTGTTGGATGATTCTCCAAAGCTCAGTATCAATGGCAACACGCACAGCACCTTGCTGCACTCTGTAATCAGCGACTAAAAATCTGTATTTCTAAGCTACAGCGAGTTACCCCGCCATCGTGTAAGTGAGACCGTGAGATTATTTCCAACTATTTAGTATTATATGAGCATCACAAATCAGAAAACACGCATCGTTCAAATCAAATCGCTTCCATTAACAGACAAGTCAAAGCTTTTTTTATTCGTGGCATGCCCAGCCATCGCACCCAACTGCCTAACTGTTCAAGGCACCATGTGTTCAAATCATCCCACTCCATCCAAGGCCAGGTCGAAACGCCGTGGCCCAAGGCGCCTAATACCATGCATGTTCGCTCTATGCTGCATAACCACTCTCCGCCTGTAGATTCCATAATACTACATCGTGCAACATTGTAATCCCATAACGAACATATTTTGAGAGTATCTGTATCTCTCCGTTTCAAAAAGCAAGAAAAAATCAAATCGCAAATCGCATATCCCCGCAATAAAAGTAAGTGTAGATGAGCTGCCCAAGATGGAAAAACGCAAAACCAAAAAGCCAAAAGATAGATATAGTGGTGGGGGAGAGTGAGGTGTGCATAAGGATGTAAAGAGAGAGGTCTTCTTCTTCAAGTCATACATTCGTGGAAGAAAGTCATATCAGGCTCGTAAGACATTCCGCAATAACGTCGTGGTGCATGGCGGCGGTCAACCCATGAAGAGAATAGAAACGCTAAGGTGGAGTAGATCGCGAGCTCATAAGTCGTTCTCAAAGATTTATGCAGAGAGAATCTTTATCACAACGCCGTCGCTGAATGACCGTATAAAAATCATATGTAAAAGGAAAGTCGTGAAGAATATGATGATGGCTAGTCCGCCTAGCTGAACCGGCCCCATTACAATTGGAAAAAAGAAAAAAAAGAGAAAATATGAGATGACGAAAAAAGCAAATTAGAAAAAGCCCACTGTTGGTTTAGTTGGCCCGGATAACAAGCTTTGAAAGGAACTTGTTGGAAAGCGAATCAAAGTCATAGCGATCAAACTTGGCCTCTCTTCGGGTTCGCAGGTAGGCCTCTGCAGAAAATGGTTAGTCTAGTTCCACTCGGTGGTGTGTTTGGTGGCGCGCAGGTGTACGCAAACTTACCATGCTTGATGACATGCTGTCGCACTTCGGTCATGGCATCACAGACCGCAACATTGTTGTGAAGCAGGTGGCCGTGCTGACGGGTGTCCCAGTCGGTGAAGGCGGGAAGCTTCTGAGAAATGGCGTGGAAGAGACCCACAATAACACCAACAGGGGTCGTTTCCATGTCGTTGCAGAACTTGTTCACCGCCACAGGGTCAGGAACACGGTAGTGGCAGTCGAACTGCATCTCTTCCCACACGGCGAGCAGGATTGAGGCCAAGAGGAAAATGGTAGGCCAGTTCTTCATCTTCTCGCCACTGTAGACTCCAGAGTACAAGGCAGAGAGCTCTTCCAGGATGTCCCGCTGGAGCTCGCGCCACATGTCAGCCAGAGCACACTTAATCTGGAAGTTGATCATGACAGGCGCAACGGTACGGCCGTAGTACTTGGAGTCTTCGTCGTCGATCTGACCATCAAGGGGCATCTCAGAGCCCTGGCTCTCAACCATGGTGATGTGCATAGTCAAGTTGTAGGCAAGGACCAACTTAAGGGCCTTTCGGATGACGGGCATCTTCTCCTTGACGTAGTAGCGGTGGGCAGTCTTGAGAATCTCAGTGATGAAGGGAGTGCCCTCAAAGTGATCATCAATGAAGTCTTCAAAGGGACCTTCGATGTGCTTGTCAAGATACTCAGAAAGGGCATCGAGACGGATGCCCTCGGCACCAACGTCGAGCTTCTCGGTACGGGTCTCGAAGTCAATGGTGTCGCTAGTAGCAACATATGACTCAACCCACTCGACAGAGAAGCAGCTGTCATCAGCAACAAAGACCTCGCGGACCATGACGGGCAGGGCAAAGCCGTAGCCGTGGGTGATCCACATGAGGGTCTCTTTTTGAGCAAAGCCCTTGACATTGTAGACAGACACTCCGCGGTCCATGTGCCTCTCATAGTCAGCCTTCCAGTCCTTCATGAAGTAACCAATGTCCTTGATGTCAATTCGCGTGCAGGGAACCTGCCAGAGGCGAGCGTGAGACGGCTGGCATCCAGCACATGGCTCTCCCTTATCGCAAGTCTTCTTAAGAAATTTGCATCGCAGGCAAGCGCGCAGCTTTCTTATCTCGCTGGCTTGCTTTCGCTGCTCTGGCAAAAGAGGACCCTTTCTGCGGCCCACCTTCTTCTCAGTGTTTCCTCCCTCCTTCTTTCCGTTAGAAATACGTCTGACAACTGGCTTGGGTGCTTTGGCAATGGGGCTCTTGCGAATGCCATTGCTTCTCCTTGAGGTTGTGCTGGACGAAGAGGGAGACACTGAGCCTGCTCCACTGCCAGGGCTGTGGCGGACGGAAGACTCGGCCTTGATGGAAACTGGGGCAACTGCCGCCACTGGGCTGTGGTGGTGTTGGTGGGCGTGGACGTGGTGGTGGTGGTGGCCGTCATGGCTGTGATGATGGCCATCAGCAGAGTAGCAATTTCGATGATCGGTGTGGCCATCGGAATGTGCCGAGTAGGGAGAAGGAAAAGACTGGACTTCTTCAAAGTTGCTCAGTTCGTTTGAGCGTCCACCGTCAGATGAACCACCAGAGTTGGTCCTCAAGTGCAGGGTCTGCGATGGGTTGAAGATGGCAGCGCTTGGAGTAGGTTGAAACAGCTCATGGCCGGGATTTCCCCAGTCCACCACCGCCCAGCCATCGCCAGAAGAGGAGGATGGCAGCGAAAGGACCTCAAGATAGGTACCGGTGGGGGAATTGCTGCCAACAGTCTGCAATCCGTCTAGCTGCAGAGTGTTTTGAAAGTCCTGCCAGTTTCCCATCCCTGCACCTCCCCAGTGCATTGCATGTGCGGTGTCATCCAGAGGGGGCATCGAGCTGAACGGTGATTCTAGCAAATGGGTCTGCATCGCAGCCTGTGTAGTCGGCGGTAGATAATCGATGGGATTTGGCTGGTAGCTCGGGTACGCATTGTAATTGACCAGCGTGGATTCCTGGATATAGTGCGTCATGTCATGGCCGGCCAAAGCCTGGTGGTGGTGGTGGTGAGCAGCCTGTTGCTGGTGGTGGTGAAGAGCCCAGTCGGTCAGAGGGTTCGTCGCTTGCTGGTAAGGAGAGTGCTGGACCGGCGAAGGGTGACTGTGAGGGCTGGACATGTGTGAGAGAGGCGAGTTTGGGTGGTATTCCTCGGGAGAGCTGCCTCGAGCTTCCTGGGGAGAGTTGATGGCGCTGGCGGCGTTCATGTTGACGGGTAGCGGCCAGGAGCCTATTGCCGCGACGAGATGAGACGACGGCCCTGGACTCGAGTGAGCTGTGGTTGTTGTAGAGTAGGCGTAGGCAGCTGCCCGGTCCCGCTGCTGCTGTTCAAAGGTCAAATCGAGTAAGGCATCGCCCCCGCCGTTGACATTGAACTCGAGGGTCATTCTGGGGGAGAGAAGAGAGGAACGATCAAGCGATACGCTTGGATGCGAGCAAAGGACGTATTGTATAATATGAAGCTGGGCCGATGACACCGCTCTTTCGTGGTGTTGTCGCCAGCAGTAGTCGGAGCGTCTGGTCTGAGGGATGATCGGGATTACGGCGGGGAGGGCGAGTTGGAAAAGGGAAGAGGAGAAGGGCAGCGTCCGGGGTTGAAGGAGGAAACGGTTTGCTGCAGGCCAGCTGGACGGCGCGCCGGGACGCTTTTCTGGGTGCCTAGAGGGCTTGGAGCTGCGCTGCGCTGCACTGCACTCACTGCACTGTATACCGCACTGCTCTGCCAGCAGCTTGTTTGGTCGCTTGCTGATGGCGGTTCGCTGTGGACGGGGGGAGAGCAGAGCAGAGAGCAGAGCGCACGAGGTTGGAGCAGCACTTGGGAGTTTGTGGGTGGTCGGCGGGTGGGCATGATTTGGAGGCATCGCGAGCGGGGGTCCGAAGAGGCGGTGAGCTGGCGCCGCAGCCAATGGGCGGCGCCAAGGCACATCTGCAGCTGCAGGCCGGTGGGGCAGTCGGCCGGCGATCCAGCGAGGGCCACAGGGAGCCACAGAGGGGCACAGAAGGGCCACGGCGAGTACAGGGCGCCATGGCAGCGCCCAATCGGAGACGGCAATGCACTGTGTCGCCGGGCAGGAGGACAGTATGACTTGACGCGCTGGCAAATGGCGCCACCAGCATCGCCCACATTCCACTGCGACGCAGCCGAGCTGGCACTGTGCAGTGCTGGCAGCGCCCCTCATCGAGGACAGTACAGTATCAGTGCATCGGCAGAGAGGGGCATCGGGGCAGGCCACGGGTGAGCACGACGATGGATTCCATTCGAAGGGTCCATGGTCTGGTCCATGGCTGCAGCAGCAGAGTGGCACGAAGTACATGCATACTATCGATATACCTTGCTAGCAAGCGGGCACTGCTCTGCACTTATCGGCGCTGTCGCAGGCCTTTACTCGCTGCTAGACTTACACGGGCACATCTGTGCGAGCCTTCATGTCCTCAGTCCCTACGCGAAACCTACCTGATTAGTGCCTCCAGCTTGCATCTCTGCCGGGCTAACCTAATCTAGCGGAGATCCCGTCTTCGCCAAACCAACTGACTAGCAGTTGTTGCTCGAGAACGCCCATCGCAGCCAGAAACCATCGCCAGCAGAAGCGCCGCAGTAGCATCGTTTTGGCTGCGCAGTAACGGAGCAAACTCCGGCATCATGACTCTCCAGCGGCGTGTCAATGCCGTCATCCAGCGGCGTTCCATCCCGGCAGACCTTGCTTTTCCTGCGTCTGCCAGATCTGGGCTGCCACGTCTGTCGCCAAATACGAACAAACGCCTCATACTGTACATACCGGCTCCGTATGATACGTGCTGCTTGCAAACTGCTGCTGCAGACCTACACACTACAGTATGTACAGCACATCGTATGCTGCTAGTAGTACGACCTTAATGCTGCACCCGTGGTCTAGCCAAGGACTACACGATTCGCGCAGGCCACATCAGCCCCGGCATCCTCTCCACCAAGAAGGCCCTTGTCAAGGTCCCATCGCAGCAAGGGTCCATCGGAAGGCCAAAGAGAAGAAGAAAAAATGCGAAAAAAAAGAAGCAAACGCAAGGCAAGTGGGTACGAAACGGCGTCGCTAGACTTCGTAGCAGATTCGTCGAGATTTCCAGACAGGGCAGTCCCCCGGCGTCTAAGTCTGGTTCATACTGTACTTGTACGCATCTGATACTGACCTGCTGGAGCAAGGAAATCCAATCGTCTCCGGCCGCCATGGATCAACTCCAACATGCGCCCAAGAAATCAAGAACCGGCGCCCCTCCTCTATCAAGACGATGGCCTGCTATCCTGGCGACTGCCCCATTTGTCCCCAGAGTCCCAGGATCCCCTCGTACACATGCCAGCCTGTTACTCGTTGGTTGCCCGCCGCCGATGCATTGCCTGGACGGCAAAGGAGTGATGCGCTGTCATTTTGTGGCGTGCACACAGCAGCAGCTAAGGTTCCAGCTAAACCCTTATCACCGATCATGGCCGCTCTGCCATGGAATCCGCCAATAACCTGGGGTTTCCAATCAGTACCTGTAGCTTTTGGGGTAGTAGTGGCTGTACGTGTTGGAGTGCTCCTACATGTACGCTCCGGATCTTTTCATGCCTTTTGGCGTTTAACAGTGGCAGCCTCAGTTGGGCATCATTATGACTGAGTCGGCTCTGCAAACAACCAAGTCTGCTACCTAGACAGGTCGGTATACTGTTTGTACGCTTATGCTGAGACGGTCTGCCCTGTCATACACAGTCCTGCATACGGAGGACATCTTCCCAGCCTCATCTTCGCCTCCCATACCTACCTGGGCCAAGCTAGGTCAATCACTGCCCGAGCTACAAGCTACACGATGCTCGGACTGGGAGTAAAGTGAATCCGAGACATCCAGGTGCCTCCGACGATGAGGCTTGCAGGAATGATGTGCGCCCAGGCGGAATACAGCTAGATCGGTCTTCACCTATACTTTTGCGATCGATCATCATTAAGATATGCATGCGGGTGTCCCATGTGCTGGATCTCTATTGCTGCATCAGGTTAACCATCTGGTGGGCATTGCACAAGAGTAGGGGCTCGGGATTTAAAAGGTAAGGTAGTATTGGTGTATTCACCTTCGGATAGATACCGTTTTCCCCGTCGTCTGCTAGCTTACAGTAACAATACACAGGCTTATTCGACCGAGTACGGCGATTACTACTTACTGTCAAGTGCTGTCGATAGAAGAAAAAGTTTTACCGGTTTGCTTACCTCGGTGATGGCCGAGTCGAGTCGAGTCAAGCAGATCCGGCCAGCGTCGTCTCAATCAGCCAGCCTCGATCATGATACAGAGCAGGTGATGAGCGTCGACGCACGCCACCTATTTGCCTCCTATTGCTGCTAACTTAAAATATACTCGATTTGCTAAGCGATGAACAGCTACAAGTACCATCCGTTAGCCTCAGCACCATCTGAGCTTGAGCTGGAGCTCTGGGTCCGCTAACCGACAAGATTTACACTCCGTGACGCCGTTGCCGATAGTGCGGGCACCCCAGACGAGAAAGAGGATACGGTATGTACGGCTCTATAGGTAAACGAGTGGCAGTGGCACCCAGCCGTCAATCATGCACTCTCGTGGCTCCGGAAAAGCAGTTTCTTCGCTGCTTGTCGAATCCTCGCCTGATTCTGCCAACAGTTTTGTCCTCTCCCTTGCTCACGGAACTGCCGCCAATGCTCCGCTGCCCAACCGCCGAGGGCCCCTGCCACGGCATTGCAAGATAACCGTTTGCCCTGCCTCTTTCCTCTTAGCTGCAGCGCTTTTTCAAACGTGCTCAGTCTGGCCAGACTGAACCGCGCGATCTATTTTCTGAATCCTGGCGATGCTATGCTAGCAAGAGCAAGGCTCCCTGGGAAGACCCATCGCCAGCCACCAGAGAATCACGACCCAGAGGGTCAGAGCGCCACGACCATCTCCTCGTCCTTGACATTGAGCATTGAAACGGGCCCGCTGAGATGCTTGAGCCGGACGCAATGCTATACTATAATGAAAACAACCCAACAGGCAAACGGTCTTGCTTGAGAGGCTGTGAACGTGTCCCGGCCTAACCCCGCCTCAGGCTTTTCAGGCCTGCTGATGTTGCATTCCTGCCCTCGTTCGCCTGTCTGAGACAAAAAGATCACATTACCCACTTTGACGATCTGGACGAAAAGAAGGCGAAGAAGAAGTAACCCGCTCCGAGCCGAGGGCGTGCTGCATTGCCGATGGCGGATATCCGGCTGCTCGTGATATTACTAACCCTCTCAGCCCAACGCATACAACATCTTCAACAATAAGCAAGATGCTCGGCCGATTGTATCCAATCAAATCCCCTTTCCCGCATTGACATGTTACTGCATTAGTAAATGGATCGTTTTCTGTCGTATCCGAGCTAGAAGCAGGTAGGTTATTGTAAAGTCAAGATTTTCGTCTGCAGGGATCCTTGTTGCGTGACAGGTTTCTAAGCGAATAGACATTGTACGGAGTATCCAATTCCTGACCCTCCAATCTAGAAAATTCGGTTCTTTCGCTGGACCCATGACGTTCTCATAAGCTTTACTGCCTAGAAAGAAACAAAACGTCAATGCCATCTGCCATCTGCCAAGCCCCCCTACATTTTACCTTTTAAGCTTGCATGATGTGTTTTAGGGCCAAATGCAATACCAGCGTAAAAGTACCAGCGTAAATAAACAATACTAGGTACTATGTCATTTCTACTCACGGGGCACACGTCTCCTGAGCAACCATGAACTCGTTGACGTTGAAACCGATGTTCGCGATTTGGCTGACACAAAGAAGTCTCCGCGTATACCATGACTCGAGACGGGCTGTCGTCCCGTCTTCCAAGCGAGTGGGTAGCAGCATTATCGTGCGACTCAGCAAAGTAACGTGCTTCATAGTCTCATGTATGTAGTCCGGAACCGTCCGAGCTCACGATATATGCTGCCCTGGATGTGGCGAGATGGTAACCGGCTCGTCGGTTGGAGATGGGCTGATTGACAAGGCTTGATCTCATCGTGGACTTGTTGTAGAGTGTCACCGGGCACAAAGCTGGTGTCTTCTATTTCATCAGACTAGTGATGGCTGCCCATGAATAGCAGCAAGGAAAGGTTATCATAACATCTCTAGTTTCAAAACCAAAGACGTCAACAGCTGGGTCCTATAGTTGTTAGCTCATTAGTATCAGCAACGCATAGCATCGTCCATGTAATCGTCGGGTGTTTAGCTGTCGCCAAGCCAAGCAACACAGCACAGACCCAATAGGGAGACATATGTTTCACCCCCCCAGTACCGTCTCAAGGATGTTTGTGTCACTAGTATTCGAAACAGAGACATTCAACGACTTTCATCCAACAAGAAAGGGAGAAGCCTCAAAGTTGGTCATTCAAAAGTGGAACCAACGGGCAATAGGATATCGCAAGAAATCTCTCTGAGTTAGACTACCCAGCCTGGTGAGAAAGAGACACTCCGAGTAGCAAAGACACACGAGTCCATGCAAGAGGCTAGCCTAAAGCTGAATATATAACAACTAGAGCGTAACTCATTCAATCGCCAGTCTATCATTACCACTAGGCAATAATAGACGAAAGCCAAAAGCCACGCAAACGTAAAGCTGATAGTGTTTCGAGCTACACAATCTCGACTCGTTAGTGACAATGGCCATGATGCAGCTAACAACGTTTCCATGCATAGGTACTTAGCTTCTTGCAACGACCTTCAATTATCTGTGATTATTTGACATGGAATCCTGAATTTTAGCTTGAGTATTTACATCTATCAGGACTTCCACGGGTTTCCTGATGTTCACATGTTGATTCAAAACCCATGACAACATAGGAGAGTGGGGGACGGGCACTAAAATTAATAGCCGGGATATTGCCGGGCACAATACTGCCACCACGACTTCCAGTCTCTATTGTTCTGTCGCAGCCTGACATTACCTAGGTTCAGCCGTTTGTTCGTTCGCCAATAGCTCACAGCGCCGGCAAGGTGGGAAGATGAGCGGGGTTGCCATATGCTCTCGTGGCTAAAAGAGATGACAAGCCTCTGAGTCCACATCATGAAATCTCGACGTTCTCGAGTAGTCTTCAAACATCAACTGAGAAAAATGGCTGCAAGCGTGGAACAACAACAGCAACAACAGGTTGGCCCTGCGCCTCCTAGCACACAGCAAGGTGCATCTATCCCCAGCCTCTTCATGTTTCCTCCCATGATTCGCGATGCGCTGGAGACAGACTCGTCCAACATCCAGGATGAGACGGTCGATGAGATTCTGCCCTTCCTGACTGGCAAAGAACACAGCCAGCTCAACGCCCATGGCATCCCCCGTCTGGACAAGCAGCGACATGTCAGGTTCCTGAAAAAGCAGCTAGGAGCGTTGCCGTCAATGTTTGTGGGAGCGGATCCCAGCAGGCCGTGGATATTCTATTGGTGCCTGAATGCCCTGTCTCTTCTCGGTGAGGATCTCGAGCCTTATCGCGCCAGGCTTATTGAGACAGTGCGCCCTATGCAGAATAAAACGGGCGGGTTCGGAGGGGGTTTTGGCCAGTCATCGCATCTTGCCACCACCTACGCGACTATCCTCTCGCTGGCATTGGTTGGCGGAGACGATGCATTCGAAGCGGTCGACAGGAGAGGCATGTGGAAGTGGTTGTGCCAGCTCAAGCAACAAGATGGGGGGTTCCAGATGGCCGTCGGAGGCGAAGAAGATGTGAGGTAAGTCTCTGATCGTCGCCCATGTCGTGGTACCGTGCCTTGGTTAATGTCTCATTTTAGGGGGGGCCTACTGCGCAGCTGTTGTGATATCTCTGCTCAACTTGCCTTTGGAACTATCATCCGACTCTCCTGCATGCGCTGCCGGCCACACAAGTCTCCTGAGTGGCCTGGCTGAATGGGTCCGGCTGTGTAAGTCGTCCTTTTCTTCTCTTTTCCCTTGTCATGTTCCGGCCCTTGCTGTCTAAATTGCCACTCTGCTAAACGGAAAAAATCAGGCCAAACGTACGAGGGAGGCGTGTCAGCCACCCACGGGATCGAGGCGCATGGTGCGTATGCCTTCTGCGCTCTCGGATGCCTTTCAATTATTGATTCCCCACACCGAAGCATCAGACGGTAAGTCTCGATCCAGGGCGTCGTCCATTGACGCAGTGCCATGAGAGCTTTGCATTCTGACGCTTTCCCTGGCATGATAGGTACATGGATGTACCACGTCTTATCTCTTGGCTCTCATCTCGCCAGTATGCTCCAGAAGGTGGCTTTTCAGGCCGCACGAACAAGCTTGTCGACGGCTGTTATAGCCACTGGGTTGGTGGATGTTGGCCCCTGATTGAGGCCGGTCTGAGCGGGCCTGAGGGGCCGACAGCTGGCCCTGCAGGTCGCCCGATGGAAGACACGGAGGCAGACGACAGCTTGTTCAGCCGAAATGGATTGATTCGTTACATCCTCTGTTGTTGTCAAGACATGTCTAGGAGGGGTGGCATGAGGGACAAGCCTAGCAAGTGGGTGCTCTCAATCAGGACAAAATCTGCAGAGCAATCGTGGCGTGCTAATGCTGTTTCATAGGTACTCTGACGCGTACCACACTTGCTACGTTCTATCTGGTCTCAGCTCCGCACAGAACAAGTGGCGTTTGGTTGCCTCTCGAGCCGATGAGGCCCTTCTTGGAGGCGACGTTTGGGAGGTGTTGCCTCATACAAAGGGAGAGCAAATATTTGATGAGGACGACCGGATCGGAACGCTTCACCCCGTCTATGCAATTCCTCAGCATTCAGTTGACGCGATTCGAAGTTACTTCTCATCGAAAGAGGGCTTCTAGCTGCGAATAGGCGGCCGACGTCTCCTGTTATAAGTGGCCATTAGGTTCCATACAGTGCTTATCCCTTCCAGCGGAGCCAGTGAAAAGACTAATACGCTGCTTGCACAGTGATTTATCCTCCATAGGCTAACAGAGAGAGAAAGGAGGATAGTTGCGTACAATGATACCGGTTGACCTTTTACCAGATATCTTCACGTGTGCCTCGGGGTAGACGGGTACCGTCTTCGACCTTTTGTCGATAGACGTCGAGACGCTTCAAGATGGCAGAAGAGCGGGTCAAGCAATGCCGCCGATAGTACCTAGCAGCGGCAGTAGTGCTATCCGATCCTCCTACGGACGGGACTGTAGGCAAGGTTTTCATGGTCGATCCGACAACCAACTAGGCAGAAGAACGATGGAGTCCGCCACCGCTCAGCCGGTTTTTGTTATCAAGAAAAAGAGGGAATCTGTGCGTTGACAGCTCACCAGCTGCCAGGATATCAAAGAAGGAAGCAATGTACATCAAATCGTTTAGAGCCTATCAACATGCCATATGTGGCTATCATCACAGCAACTCGCTTCAAATGGAAGGAACCACGATCTTCCCGCACACGTGAAAAGTGACAAAGCTGGCATTTGAATGCTGTAGCTCGGGCTTATTCCTTCGCGAAGCAGGCTGCCTGGGGGGTGGTTACGCCGAAAGAAGCACAGAATACGGTGGAAGGCTCCTTGTTGGGATGGCCCTGCATTGCATGTACGGAGTACTCCGTACTACCTAGTCCAATTCCCCACACGACTTCATCCGCCAAGATAATGCCAAGTCTTTGAGCTGCTATGTGAGGGAAGCAAGCTCTATCTCTTCTTGCGCCTGAGCAACGCACTCAGACGCTGTTTCGCCCAGGGAGTATATTGTGAAAATTACACAGCACAGAGGCAATTGACCTTTCCTTTGCCGCATACATGGACATGATCTCAATACTACATACATGTATGCCTCTTCCCGCGTACAGATTCCGGAGAGCACTAGTTGAAGCATGTCTCGGATGAAAGCTCATGGGAGGGGGGGCGCCACACCGCATTCGCAAGGCCTGCACATCATCGCTGGGCCAAAGGTGGGCTACTGCTATCGAGAGCTGATATTTTTTGGAATAGATTCTCGTCTACGGATACATGGATGTGAGATACATACTTGTACTTGTAGCACATGCCACCCGATGTGTCCGCAAGCAGTCTATATGAGTGTAGTGCCTATCTGGTAGTACTCTCTCTCCTCTCTTACAACAAGGGTCACATTTCCAATACAAGTTCTTCGTGATAAACGATCCCCTTACTAGCATGAAGCCACAGCTTACTTGTACGATTTTGGCTTACGAACCAACAGGAAACAGAGAGTTCATATACGTGCAATATGGGCTAAATCCATCGGCTGCTGCGGCGTTACCTTGAGCCCCGAGAGGGATTCGATGCTTCATGAAACGTCGCTTTTGATCATCACTCATTATGCCGTACATATGCACTCTTTTTTTTTCTCTCATGTAAGAGGTCTTAATGAACGATTCTATCTCTTCTTTCGCAAAATGGCACAGCCCTCAGGCACACGCCCCCCCTCCGCTTATAGGGCCGCATATCATGCGGCCGCCTTACATGGACAGCCTGCTTTGTTCCATTCACTTGCACAAATTAACTCTCTGACAACTGCTTGGAAAGTTTGGATTTCCCTGCTGTATGCATGACGAGTCAGCCAGTGAAAAGAGGGGAATCGAATCTGCCACTCTCCCTTTCTCTCCTCCGAGGCGAAACAGAACGGTGATGGGCAAGATCATCTCAACGCGTTGAGCTCGCTGGCATGATAGGGAACTGGAAGCTGATCTCTCGCATCCTACAGGTACAAGTATGCCCTCTGCATATCTGATCTGCCTACAGATAACGGATATATGGGCTCTTATTCTCTGCTAATGAATTGCAGCCGTCCATTCAGGAGGAAGGCTTACACACATCCCATCGTTCTCCCGCCACCGAGGGACCGGGATTGGATGAAAAGCCAGAAGTGGGCAGTTGCATGATGTGGATCGCAAAAGTTTTCTTCTTCTTCTTCTCCTCTTTGCCACAGGGCCTCTCTTGAGAATTTTTTTTTCCCTTTCTTCTTATTTCCCGTCTTTGGCCTGGCGCTGCAGGGACCTTCTCCCACGATTGCCCGGCCTGACGGGCTCGCGCTGCATAGGGGGCTACACAAAACGCAAGTTCAGAAGCGCTTATGGCCCCCATGCCTGTAGAAAGATGCAGCGTCCTTTATGAGCCTGGCGCCCGCCGGCATGCGTTGGAGTCTAAATGCCTCGGAGGTGTCGAGGCAGAGCTGCGCTGCAAGTACATCGTCCATACTGCTACAGTCGTAGTCTACATGTACTTGCGAGGCTGCAGCGAGTGAGTGGCGTGAGGCCGTGTTAATGGCTCATTCGTTGGCAGCATTTTTGCCAGCCCGCAGGTACCGGGTACCTTGGAGCCTGGGACTTTGGAGCCTGGGTTCCGATAGGCCAGAGTCAGCGGTTGCTCAGAGGGCAGGAGCTATCCCTGCCTGCTGGGGGTTTTTTGACGTAGAGGGAACGGGCCAAGTATCGAGTACCTGGCAGGATCGCTGGAATGCAAAAATCGCTTCCTGATCTAAACCACGCGCAACCTTGCCTCTGTCATGTCTTCTCGCTCCCCACGAAGCATGGCCGCTTTGCGCGAGGCGTGTGCAGCTGCATCCAATTAACCATGTCGAAATGCAGTGGACGCAGGCCGGGCTAATGACAAGCAATATGACGGCTCAGAGCGTCCAGAACACGATAGCGTCACCGCTTCAGAGATGGCGAGTCCTCCATCGAGAGCCATTCTCCCTTGACTTGGACAGGGACACTGACAGCACGCGTTCACCGTTATGACCTAGCCTCGTCGAATGTCCAAGGACCGTTCTGCTTCGTACCCGTCTGTCTGTCTGTCTGTCTGTCTGCTCCTCACGGCCGCGTCCAGGTCGCTGGGACCAGCGGCCGGTTCCGATCTGGCCGCCATTGGCCTGTCAGAAGCCCATGGACACAGCGTGACACTAAGAAGCGTGTTTCCCACCGAAAGACCAGTTGTGCAGTGGTCTCGAGTGGCGCGGCGGACAAGGGGACTTTTTTTGCTGTGGTTTTCCATCATCGCCTGGCCATTTGGCTAGCGAAACCTTAGGCAAGCGATGAGTGGTGTTTCGGTCGCAGCAGCTATCCAATTGTCGAATCACAAGCTTCGCTGACAATCCGCCGACGAGCTACGTTTGTGCTAGGCCCAAGCAGCCGGCCCCCCCTTTTTGCTCATCTGTTATGCTTTTTTTAGCATCCATCACACATATCACAGTGTATTTCGGAGTTTCGCAGCAATGGTGACGGATATTTACCCCAGACCAAAGTGTCATCCAGCGTGGGTGGCTTTTTCCTCCTTGGTGGTCCCTCTTTGTGGTTTCTAGGTGATGAAGAACGATTTCATTGTGCAGGGTTTCCATCGCCAATTACCATACCGGCTTGAGAGAAACTGATGCTGAAGGTGACCCTCCGGTCTCGGTACTTCTCCTACATTCAGGCCATTCGTTCAATTGTACCTACTTGCAGGTATGCTGCTGCTCCTGCTGCTGCTGCTAGCACTTCCTCTACCGGGCACGCAGCGGCCTTTCTGTCATCCATACCTACTCACCCACAGCTCTGAATAGTCTAAGAGCTCCGCGTCAGCGCTCGGGCCCCCGCGCATATGAGGATTTTACTGAGGGTGTCGCTGTTGATGTACTGCAGGCAGGCATACCTACAGGCGTGCAAGCCATGGAGCACGAGTACCTACTTGTACATGGCAGTTGCTTCGACGAACCGCTCGCTGCGTGTGTTTGCTTTAATATCAACCGGCGGCACTGCCAGCTCATCGTTGCATGCGGCCTTTAATCAAAGACCCCCCCTCACAAAGACACTTAAAGAGGGTCAAAGGGTCTGAGGGCGTCTGCCTCTGGCTGCCTTGCGCCCCCCTCTTCGCGGATCTGGCCAATCAATCGGGTCACCTTCACCGTAATTGTCACGATTGTTCTCCGTGCAAGTCTGGAACCATGTGTGCGGCGACAACACACTGTGTGCGCGCTTGCAAGTCGAGGGAAGCATATCTGCGGCAGGAGACTTCGTACGAGGCCTCATGTCCAATGTATGTGAGCAATATTATGTTACAACTCGACAGCCGCTGGACGATTCTCTCAGAAACCAGGATCACCTTGTGTCCGTCCGGTCTTGGCCCACTATTCGCCAGCCAAACTACTGCGACGCTAGAGATTAGACCCTTTGCGAGGACTTGAGCGATGGAGCATGGAGTATGATTATCATCTAAAACTCTGAACGATTTTGGTCTGCTCACTTTCATGCAAGTGGTAGCAGGTTTCGCGCCTCTTCACCGACGTCTGGAGCACCGAGGAGACTATTCCTTTTGTGCCTCGGCCTGCACGTTCCGGGCAGGTGTATGGGATAGCCTCTACCAAGCCTCATCTCCCTGAGGTTTACTCAATTATAGTTGAGAAGATAGTGCTGCTAACATGGCCCTAGTGCCAATTGGCTCTTTGGCTGATAGAGATGTGAAACACGAGAAAAGGAAGCGTAAAGGAAAGCGTGCCTTACGTATGTGTGATGGCTTATCGTCACTTTTGAGTAGCACACACACACGCGTGTTCTTCAAACTGGCGATCGAAACCACGGCCGGCTAACCTGGAGTGAAGCAGTCCAACCAAACGACAGCAAGCTGACCACCAATTCCCAAGGATTGTGAGCACAGTTGAAGGTGTCTATGCGCCAAATACCTAGTGTGCGTGTGTTCCATGCGTGCACTTGTTCTGTGCATGCAATGGTGCAATGGTGCAATGGAAACATTGAATCTACTGCATATACCTACCAACCTCGAACAGTTGTTATAAGGCGGTTACATGTTACTGATCACAGTGCATTTTGGTACGCAAGGCTCTTTCTTATACGGCACACAGATACCTTCCACATGCACAAGACGATAGGTATCTGTGGGATTTTGCTGTGCATTAGCGGCCGCTCTGCCATAGATCTCGGAGGGATATATTGGGTGAGGGTGGCTACCAAGATACATTTCTCTCAACCTCACGCATTGTGTGGCTCACCTCACGACATAATGCCAATTGCTCTGCCATGAATACTTGGGATAAGCTGATTTCTGGTTCTGCGGTTGTGCTCAGGAGATCGTCGAAACTCGCACCAGCTTGGCTCCCTTTGTGCACTTTTGCCACCACTTCGTTGGCCAAACTGATGACGAACTGCACGAGGGGTACGCCCTTGCCGTTGATGATTTTTGGCCGCCGATTGATTAATCGTTCGTGCAACCTCAGTTGAACATGGTCGAAGCGCCAAACATGGGTAGACCCCGCTGGAGACAGGGGATTGGGCGCCTACAGACGCGACCCTTCCGGCGGCCAGTACGGCCGACATAGGGAGACAGCTGCAGCAGTGAGAACAAGACGAGGAAGCCATGCTGAGAGGGACCAAGGGCCTGGGCTGGGTCAGGTAGGTGAACGGAGCTCTCGCAAAAAAACCCAGGTCAGAACGGCCGAATGCTGGCGCTGGGCCCCTCCTAGCCGGTGGCATACCTTACCACTTGTCTCCCTAGCACCTCCATCTCCATCCTCCGTCCATGCTACGACTCGCCGGCACCGCTGGGGCGAAACTTATTTCAAATGGGGAGACGGCCATTTACAGTAATGGTTAGGCGGTGCGTCTCTCTGCCACCAAAGTGTATGTACATTTGTGGTGGAGCGGCCTAGTCCCCAGCGGTTTGCAAAAACAACTGGCGATGGGAGCTGCCAACACATCAGCGATGGGGTCACACTCTTTCCAAGAGCCGCATCGCCGCTCTCATCAACGTCCATTCGCGCGTTTCGCTCTCTCCAGACACCCCTCGGCCCCGCGCTAGCAACGAGGTCTGCGATGAAGCCCACATGTCTCGCCAAAGGACCGGCTCATCCTCCTCTACGACAAGACCCTGGGCCCTCCGTGGTAACGAGGCATCAGGACATGCATACATATCTTTAGTAGCAGTGGTAGCCATTACAGACGGCGGTACATGCATCCACACCAGACAGACACCTACATAGTACATATGCATGGCCATATGCCAGAACGCACATGCTCACGGGCATATTGCACATCTGCTCATCCTTGTGGCCTCCCCCCATGCCAGCTTCCGACCAGGACAACCTCCATACAACATACACGCATCCAGACGCAGATTCTCACGTACGGGTACACGCGCGCGCATATACCTACATCCCTCGCCGCTGGATCTTGTCGACCGCCGCAGTTGCTACCGGAGCGGTGCACCTGGCCTCCGTCTCGGCCGTCCTCGTGCTCCACCCTGGACGCTGGCCAGCTTCTGTTCTTGAACTTGTTTCGTTTCCGCTGCCTCTCCGCCGAGCCCGCGCTGTCTACTTTAATTTGTTCTTAATCCCCTTCGTCTCCCTCTCGTTTTGTGTTGGGACCTCGTCACCCTAGATCTCGCCTTGGTTACACCTTGACCTGGCTTTAAGCTTTTCTGGTCCTTCTCCTCTCCAAGGTTGCCACACAAAGCCATACTCCAACTCTTCTTACTCGTACATACACACGCATATCTGCGGCGCATCTAGACTCTGTTCCACTTTTTTTTCCTCTCTTCCCACACCAAGGGCAATTTCCCTCCTCTGCAATCCCCAATTCCCCTTCTTCTCTCTCTCACGATCCATTGACAACTATCGGAAACCATGGGTGGCTTCTACATGCAGTACCTGGAGAGTAAGTTGATGAATTGAGCTTTCCTGCTTTTGTTTTGTTTACTTCAACCCAATGGATACCGACAGCCCCGAAATCTCGTGTGGGGGTGGCGTATGAGGTTTTGGGGGGGGAATCAATCGAGCCTTGCGCGGCCACCACGGCGACCTTGGCGGCCAGAAGGCTGGTCGAGACGGAGGAGGGGGCATTTGAGATGCTCTGTCGTTTCAATTGACCTCGTGGCCGTTAGACTGACCTTTTGGTGTGAGGTGGCTTTGCACAGGCAAAGGATTGTTCCAATTGCACATTTTGTTGCCTTTTTTTTCTTCTCCATAATTTCCTTCTTCCCGTATCATCTTTCTTGTTCCAAGATGGCGGTTCTTTGTTCATGCGGGCATCCTCAAGCTGCAGGAAGCCGATTGACCAGGTCCCCGTGCAGCACGCCTTGACATGATGCCAAAAGAGCATTCTCTACCCCCAGTTTTCTGTTTTGACCGCAATTGTTGAATGTGGGCGCTTGATTTGTTTCAAAAGCATAAAAAGACTAACGAATGTTTATTGATAGGCCTCTGCCGGCGCCGAGGATGGACAGACCCCTCGTACGAGTGTTACCGTGATCCCAGTGGCTTTACTTGCCTTGTCCTAGTTAATGGACGCGAGTACCAGACCGACCTGGCATACGAGTCTGATCTGCTGGCCCAGGAAAACGCCGCCATGCGCGCGTTCATGGTTTGCCGCAACTTTTCCGTCAACGGCGGCATGCTTGCCCGCAACGGAATTGTCCAAGGACTCCCGGCCGCGGCTGATACCCGCCGCAAGAGCCGCCCGACATCCTCAAGGGACAGCAACGAACGCCACGGTCGTCGCTCTGGCACTCATTCGAGCAGCAGTTCTACTGCCTCCTTTGAATAGCCGCTCGATACCTGGATCGGATTCGGAGTTTGACGGCGCTGTTTACACACAAAATTTTCGAACGCTCCCTCCCCCCCCCTTGGTTTTGGCTTGGACCTTCACAGGCAGCCATGGCGCATATATACACGTGGTCGAAAGGCTTCACAGCCATCCCTTAGGGGATATAACCATCACCGCGCCAGCCTTGTTTTTGTTTTTTCCATCTTACTGGCGGTTGTGATTTCGGTGCGGTTGTGAGCAAGTATAAGAAAAGAAAAGAAAAGAAAAACCCCCCCAAAAAAAGCACGCACAGCGGACCTGGCGATAAAAGAGGCATTTTTGTAACACACATGTTGCAACGATTTTTATGACGACATGAAACGACCCTTAGACATTTCATCTTCCTTATAGCGGCCGGTATGCTCCTTGGGTGGCTTTGCCCCCATTGTTCTAGAAGTTGGATTGATTCTCTTCTCTGCAATGTGTTTAGAGTCAAGGCGCATTGCATTCAGCATTTGGATATTTACCTTTCCAATCTCTTATGTCGTTTTCTGAAACGACCTACACTCCCTGAACCGGCGGGCTTCATTGCAGGCGCCGAGAAACCAAAAGTTTTCCCCTTTCAGCCTCTTTTAGAAGCAGGCTTTCAGGCTTTTCACACGAATCATGTCTGTTTTAGGCGGTTGCTCCTCCTATTGAGTTGACGACACGCCTCGCTCTCACTTAGTTGTGGGGTAGACATCCCTTTCATTATGACGGAGGTCAAGTCTCTCCATGACTTGTCTCGGATTTTATGAGGAGTTTTTGTTTGTGATAAAATAATCCTGCATTCGCAACGAAGAGGAAATGGCCGTGCCTTTCACAAGGATGGCCCCTCGACTTTCTTTCAAGGCGTCTGGCAGGAGCGAGGTTGGTAATACCTCTTCCCACCTCATTTGCTATTTCTATTGTTTATTTCTCTGGAACGACGCAGAGTCCTTGTCGTGCGAACCAAGGCCAGCGATTGTTTGATGACCCCTATTTTTTTTTATGATGTCAAGACGCAAATGAAACCAAAAAAGAAGGCGAGAATGAGATGGTCGAACTGGATGATATAAAGCAATGAATGAGATATGAATGTGTTTTTGGATATAAAAAAATGATGAATGGAAGATGACCCAAAAAAAAAAAAATTTAAGAGCTTTACGATAATGACGATATGAAGATTATAAATGTTTCTCGTTTCATTAGGATTACTTGGTGTCTGTTCATTGTATTAGGGCTGTGTGGACGATGAATTTTAAACATGTTTCAAAAGTCTGCTTGTTTCTTTTCACCAACTACCTCGTGACTGCTACGAGAAGTCATGGCGTTGGGGTGATGTGATGCTCGGCACGTTGGCGGACACCGGCAGTCTCCCCTTGACAGGATGAGAAGTAGTCAAAACAGTGACAGCCTAAGAACCCGAGGCTCTGGCACCTACGTAATGTGGCACAACATAGCTCAGGAACAAGAAACAAAGATGAGAGGAGAAAAAAAAAGCCGCTAGGTCAAGGCGTCGGCAACCGCCGATGAAGCCACACACACAGAAACGAAACGACTTTCTCTGATTTTAGTGGCCCTGGGCCGCGACCGGCCAGGCCAGGCCAGGCCAAGAGGCTCTCTCTGCCCCCCCCGTTGGAGCGATTTAGGATTTTGCAAGGAACAGAAGTTGGAAGAAGAAAAAGTTGAGGGCGAACCAACGACACACAAGGACCAGCTAGACTGAAAGTGGGAAAAGAAGAAAATCCTTGGCGGAGATGAAACGGGAGGGCGGGATGAGGACATGGATGGTTATTTCCGGAAGCAAATGAGGGGCGCTTCTTTTTGGGATTTTGCTTCTTCTTCTTTTCCTCGTTTGGGGGGGGTTTGATGTAAGATTAGCGAAAGGGTATGGGATGGGATGTGATGATGCGATACGATGTGATGGGGGTCTTGTGATGTATGGAGTCTTTGATTAGGTGCTTGTAGGAGGGAAGATGTGTGTATACGAGTGGTGTGAGGGTTACTTTTCTCTGACAGGGATATTAATGAGTAGAGTCATAATTTATAGAAACAACGAAGACGAATGATTTGGCTTCTTATACTTTTGCTTTAATGTAAACCGAAGCTTGACGCGAAGTTCCATGTGATGCTCAATAGAGGCATTAATTGATGTAATTCACGTCAGGAGCACAGGAAGAAAGGGGTAGCAAAAAAAGACAGTGCTGACAGCGTTATTTGGCGCGAGAGATTTACGAGCCGAGCCACCCTTTGCCATGTAAGTGGCGCTGCCCGAGCAGGAGCTGAGGGTATCGCTGGCGCTCCAGTCATTGGAATACGAAGAAGCAATATATTGTCTCATTGATGCGAGATGCGAGCTGCTTGCGTGATAATAGTAGTGCCAGTAGGTAGGTAGTACTTGGTTTCTCTGTGATGGCGTTGCACCCGGATGCGGCGACTGAATGAATGTATTGGGCAGTCGGACGGTCTCGGTCAAATTGGCTGTGAGGCACGACGAGGCGAGACATTTCTGTGCAATCAACGCTTGCAGATCTCGAGACACAGCTGAAGGCTTATGCTCCGCCATTCCAGCGGCGTCGCTATGATTGTCTTTGAGTAGTATCGCACTCAAGTTGAGGTCAAGATACAGGCAATACTGCCATGGCAAAACACGCATTTCAGATTGCATGATAAACCGGATCATTACGGAGCAGCCAGCCTCACGGGCCGCTTTCCAAATTTCGCCTCCAGCTTTTATACCCTTCCCTTGGAGCCGCGTGGGAAATTTTCATGCTCGCATTGCCGGAGCTGATTGGCCCTGCGTCTGAAATTGGAGAGGACCCCTGATCACTCGAACCCCCCGCACTGCCTGCTCGTGTCTGTCTGTCTTCTGATACAGGTACAAGGCCTGCCACGGCTCTTACACACGACGAGAGGTACATGTATGTACCCTGCAAAGTCCCGAGCCGTTTGGCACTACAGGTGGCACTATTTGCGGCAGCACAGCCTTTCAAAGCCGTCGCGCTCAATTAGAGTGTTGGCGCTGGTCTTTTGATGTGCGGCGCACTGAAGACACCTGGAATTCCAGCCAATTGATCGCTCTGCGCGGTGCCTCAGGGGCGGCAGGGACCGTCTGCGGCGCTGGAACAAGTGGTGCTAGGCCGTGTTGAGCCCCCCGCGGTGCCTGTACGAGAAACCGCTAAGCCCAGCGCGCTAATGGGCGCCCCGCAGGCCTCGTGAATTGCTGCGAAATGAAAGGGTACCAAGGCATTACGGAGTCGCAGCCACCAAGTACCCGGCGCGCCGTGCCACTGCGTGATGTGACTTCGTGTCCGTTGACATCTGGACACCTAAAGACGGCCAACGCCAACCTGAACGTCCAGTCTTCTTCTCCCTCCTTTCCTCTTTTCTTCTTCTTCTTTCCCATCCTTCTGCAAAACACCACCGCTTGGCCATCTTTTCTTCTTCTTCCCGAGCCGACTTTATTTGCTTTGCGAGCATTGCATTGTCGCTCGTTCTTCTCTACGCTCTCTACCCGATATACTAGTTTATTGCTCTGTTTTTTAACCCCCCCCCTTTTTGACTACCTCCGCATCACGGCAGACATCCATCATGAAGGGTACGGCGCGCCTCTGATTTCCCACACACGACCACTTGCTCCAATGGCAAAGCTAACGGCTCCTCCCATGTAGGACTTATTCTTGTCGGTGGCTTTGGCACTCGCCTTCGCCCTCTCGTACGTTCTACGCTATACGGTCCTCGGCCCTGCATCCCACCATGGCATTGATGCGAAAATGGGGGGAATGGAGGGGGGAGGAACCGCCGCAAACGCAGCATCACACACCTCAGCGACTAACCATTGTGCGACGCCATCTAGACCCTGACGCTCCCCAAGCCTCTTGTCGAGTTCTGCAACAAGCCCATGATTGTGCACCAGATCGAGGCCCTCGTTGCCGCCGGTGTTACTGATATCGTCCTCGCCGTCAACTACCGTCCTGAGATTATGGAAAAGTTCCTAGCAGAGGTGAGCCCTGCACTCGACCCCTCATTGCCACATTCCTTGCTTGCGACTTGTCGCACCAGATCTTTTGCCCCTCCAGATCCGCTCCCCTCCAATGACGTGAATATATGAGACTGATTGCGTACCTCCAACCTTTTAGTACGAGGCAAAATACAACATCAACATTGAGTTTTCTGTCGAATCAGAGCCCCTCGACACCGGCGGCCCTCTCAAGCTCGCCGAGAGCATCCTTGCCAAGGACGATTCCCCCTTCTTCGTTCTCAACTCCGACGTCATCTGCGACTATCCCTTCAAGGAGCTGCTGGATTTCCACAAGAGCCACGGCGATGAGGGTACCATTGTGGTCACCAAGGTGGAGGAGCCCTCCAAGTATGGTGTCGTTGTCCACAAGCCCAACCACTCCTCTCGCATCGACCGCTTCGTCGAGAAGCCCGTCGAGTTCGTCGGCAACCGTATCAATGCCGGCATGTACATCTTCAACACCTCCGTCCTGAACCGCATTGAGCTTCGTCCCACTTCGATCGAGAAGGAGACCTTCCCCGCCATGGTTGCTGACAACCAGCTGCACTCCTTCGACCTCGACGGTTTCTGGATGGATGTTGGACAGCCCAAGGATTTCCTTAGCGGAACCTGCCTGTACCTGTCCTCTCTCACTAAGAAGGGAAGCAAGGAGCTCACTCCAGCCACCGAGTCCTACGTCCACGGAGGCAACGTCCTGATTCACCCCACGGCCAAGATCGGAAACAACTGCAGAATAGGTCCCAACGTCACCATTGGCCCCAACGTCGTCGTCGGCGACGGCGTTCGTCTGCAGCGATGCGTCCTTTTGGCCTCTTCCAAGGTCAAGGACCACGCATGGGTCAAGTCGACGATTGTTGGCTGGAACAGCACCGTCGGCCGCTGGGCCCGTCTCGAGAACGTGACTGTTCTCGGTGACGATGTTACCATTGGCGACGAGATCTACGTCAACGGTGGCAGCGTCCTGCCCCACAAGTCTATCAAGGCCAACGTTGACATTCCCGCCATTATTATGTGATTTAATCAATCATCTCTTCGCCATTTTCTCTGGCTCGCATCGCACCATGCGACGCCCTTTAAAGATTCTTGTTTTTAAACCTTCCGCTTCGAATTTCTGATTCTTTGTTTTATTCTGCGCCATTTTACACCCTCATACATTCACCACTCCTCCATTATTTCTCAAAAGATACCCTATCGGTGGAGGGGAACCAGTCTTTGAGAGAGAAAACCAGGCAAATTTTTTTTTTATTAATTACCACTTCTTCTGGCATCTTCTTTTTTCTCTTTTACCCCCTTTTTATTTTTCTTCTCAACTATACTATTTTAAAAAAAGATCGAGCCATGGATGTTTGTTCGCGTTATGTTGAGCTCCAAGTATATGAGTTTGGCGTTCTCGGGGGAATAGGTGGGCAAAGCATCTTGGAGGGACTAAAGGTGTCTGGGAGGATGGGAAAGAGCTACGATGGACGAAGCGCTGAAGGCTTTGCATGTATGAAAATATGATAGCGTAGCGAATGAAAGCTGAATTTTACGCTTAAGCCTCATAACCATAATCTCTGGTGATCTTGTGTTTCTTGTGCATTAACTGTGACATTGCTAGGCTATACCTATATAAGTCCTTATTAGAGGTATCTCCTGCTCGCTTGATTTTGAGTGCTGAGCTGCCATTGACAGCTGATGCCTCCATTCGCTGGTGCTAAGAACTTGAATGACGCAACGTTATGCCAAAAACAAAAGGAAAGAGCGCAGCTGGAGCTTCGGCCCTCAGGACAGGCGCCTGACAGCTGCCCTCACAGGGAAAGAGCGTTTCATGGAATGCGCACTGCAAAAATTGATTTCTCCCCTCTGCACTCTTTTTTTCCACTTTCCTCAGGCTGCATCTTGAAATAAGTGAGTCGAGGGTGGCGGAGATGTGAACTTCCTTCTGCTCTTTGTCTTTCTCTCTGTGCCGCATCTGTAGCCTGCATTTTGAGAAACTTTTCATTTATTCTTTCTCTTATCACGCCTCCATACCTCTTGGAGTACATCTGCTACTTCGCATCGCAGTCGATTCTCCTCGCAGACTGAAAGAGGCAGTAAGCTGCATCTTGCAGAGAAACTGGGCACAGACAGTGAGCTCCAGGATGCCCCGAGCCTGAAGATATTGTATGGACTAACACATCCCAGAGCTGCAATGGACACGTACATTTCGCACGTACTGCTTGGCAGTAAAAAACACTTCCCTGGCGATGTTGGCCAAAAACGCTCGCACGATACTATGGAGCCGGATGCCGTAGCAGAGCCCGCGTGGAAGCGACTCGCTTTACCTTCGGGATTGCCTGCAAGATGTCTAGATGCAGAATCTTCTTGCGATGTCGAGATGGAAGAGACTGTAAGTTGAATGGAATCGGTCTTGACGTCAAAGAAATCCATACAGCTAACTCAAACAAGTCGAATGCCGACACCTCTGTAGACAGTGGTCTTGACTGTCTATCGCAGCATACACATTCGCAAAGCTCTGGGGGCGTAAATGAAGCGGATAGCCTCTCCCCTTTTGTGAAACATTACGCGAGGCTTTGTGGGAGCGTCCATGAGTTTGTCATGAAGCATGTAGCGCCGAGATCTGATGGATCGTACGTCTATGCGTCCTCCTGGCCACCGAACCCGCCAGTAATTGAAGGCACGTCGATTGTGCTCAAAGAGAAAAACATCCGAGATATGAGGCTTGAGCCCTCCATGACCTTTTTCCACATCAACGAGATGATACTTGCAAAGAAGCTTCCGATGACTGGCGGAGCGGTATATGAACTCTTTGCGCGAGTCGTCAACTATGGTTGCGCAGACTTTAGCCCGCATTATCAATATTTTCAGCTGGAAGACTTGTTTGGAGGAATGCCCTATTTGAGTGGACTACTCATTCGTACCTGGATCGATCGGAGTACGCGGAGGGGATGCTCTGTTGAATGTGAAGCTACGCAGTTTGCGAGTGCAACAGAAGCCGAGGGCAAATGCTACTGCGTCTGCGAGCCTGTGCAAGACGATGCCTCCGAGCTTGGCTGGTCGATCTACATTCGCGAAATACAGCCTGTCACTTGGGAAACAATTCGAAGCGTTCATGCCCACCTTAGAAAATAGGGGCTCGAGATGATCCAGCAGAGTATGTTCCAAGCAGTTCATGGGTGGAGGCAGCTATTGGCGCCTGTTTCTCGATTTATTCAAGAGTGGTTCAACTCTGTATCCATGATACCTTTATGGATTATTCAAGTTTAATTAAGCATGTTACGGTTATATATGTGGCCTTTCTATGTGGCCTTTCTCTGGACACTTTCTATAGTGCAGTGGCATATTTACTCTAATATTGTATCTGGTCCCTTGTTTCTCTTTTTTACGTTGCAAATTTACTCCCAGGCTCCAAGTTATGACTCCATCCAACTTGTTTAGTGACTGTCCCTCGTGTTCTTTTAAAGTCTACAGCTTTGCGTTTGGATCCTGCTAAGCCTTTATATGTGATTCTTCACTTTGAAAAAGGGTGCAAGTTCTCGCTCCATCATTTGGCGCAGTTCCCGCTGCTCATCTGCGGTGGGAACCTCCAGACTACCGTGTCGCCGGCGCCAGCTCTCGTCAGTCTCGCGCATCTCGGCGTTGGGATCCCGGCCTGTGGGATCAATGAATTGAAAGGAGCGGTATTCGCAGTTCTTCCAACTTGTGGCTGTTGTTTTGGAATTTGTGTTAGTTGACAATGTCCTATCATGGCTGGTTTCTCTCGTCGTCTCTTTTCTTCTTCTTTTACTCTTTTCAACTGTTTCTTTCCTTCTTTGAAGCCAAAAGGGGCAAAGGGGGTTGCAATCTTACGATATATTTCAGTAATGCCATGCCAGTCCTCGGTCAAAAAGTGCAAAAAGGCACCGTGGGAAACCACAGCAATGTGCGCATCATCCCCCAAACCAGCCGCAATCTCCCTCAGCGTCAACCTGGCATCCCTCGCTCTCACCGGCAGCTTCTCCAGCGAAGGCTCAAAGTAGCTCCCCTCGCCCTTGAAATCCCACCCCTCGCGGATCCTGCTCACGTCGACCCTCTCACCAAACTCGGCAGCCAGCTTCTCCGTCGACGACCCCGTGTCCGAGGGCGCGTCGGAGCACTCCTGCAGCGAATCCAGCGCAATCACGGGGTACAGCTCGTCGACGCCAAAGGCGTTGATGCAGGTGTACAGCGTGCGGCGCATGCCCGAGGCGACGAGGCCCTTGAGCTGGGCGTGGTGCGGGAAGTGGGCGCGTAGGTGGGCGCATTGCTGGATGCCGAGGGGGGTGAGGTCTGGGTCGGGCAGCTTTTCGTTTTCTTTGGAGAGGTTGTGGTAGCCTTGGGCGTGGCGGACTAGATGCAGCGTTGGAGCCATGTTTGCTCAGGCTTTTTTATAAGAGAGATAAATCAATGAGGTTGTATTGAAGAAAGGGAGAGTTTAATTGACGAATAATAAAAGAAAAATGAAGTTGAAACCCAAGTCTGTAGCTATTATAAAGGAGGTACCAACGAACTAAGCCAACACCGCCTTTATTCCACTCATCTCCGAAACGTACATCCATCTTTTCGTTCTCCAATTAAAAAAAAAAAAACTCGGCTCGCCTACCTCATACAGCAATTCCACTTCGGACAGGATGACTCAAAAGAAATCCTTTACGGAGAGGGTCACCCGGCCCCGGGGGGGGGCGAAAAAAAACTGGACTGGCCTCCGGCTCCGGCGACTAATACGTTATACCTTGATAAAAGCAAAAGAGCAGCTTGAAGAAAAAAAAATTAAATAAACCTAATTGCCGCATGTTATGCAATTCCATCAAAAAACTATGTTAGAAGTCGCTCATTTCTTTGTATACAGACGTCATTCTTATCAATCTAAATCCAAAAGTGGCAATAACAGGCGTAAGTGGAAGGGATATCCACTCAACTGGCTAGCAGTCATAATGCCTCAGCATGCCTATAAGGACCACCCCAATTGGTGCGTTAAATCTTCCGGCAACATCAACTTTATCAGTCCATCTTGCGGAATGGACGAAACGGAATGATGAATATGAGATGGCAGTCATTTCACGCGGAGTGCCCCTTTTAATAAGATGGTTTATTAGTGATCTGACTGCATGTATGCGGCTTTACAACTTCGGAGCTCCGAGGTGCTCACAACTTCAGGTAAACAAACTCCAAGCACTTATACAGCTACGCTGCAACTAGACATATAATTCAAGATTTAGTTTCCATGGGCTAGATGCGCAAACAAAGTAGTCATTCTGACAGGCTACGGAATACCCATGTTGCCGCACACACGCTGTCCAACAATCGTAAAAAACGCCGCGTCGTATAAGTCCCCTTGATGTCATAGTGTAACCCACATCTCACGACAATTGCCGCCGTATTTCTTTCTTTCCACTAAATTATAGAACCGGGAATTAAAACTCAATGAGCGCTTCCTCCTTCACCGGCTGCTGTTGCTGCACAGGCTCATGCTGTGGTGCGGGGGGCATTGCGTAGTTGGCGTAACCAGCCCAATCAGGCGGAGGGGCTGGTGGTTGCTGTTGCTGCGCAATACCCATTTGATAGGGTGACGGCTGAGGTGGCATATCCTGATGATACGGCTGCTGGGGTGTTGAGGTAGGCGGCATCTGTGAGTGAATGGGCATATGGGGTGTTGCGTTGGGAGGTTGTGAGGGTTGAGCCGCAGCCTGAACGGGAGTGGCTTGTGCCTGTGCTGATACGGAGCCCCCGTGGTAAGGCATAGGCGACTGGTTCAGGTTGGGATATGGTGATTGACTTGCATCCGCGGAAGGAGCGTTCTGTAAGGGCTGTGCGGTGTTGAAGTAGTATGAAGCGTTCGGATCTGTTGATGGCGATGAGGGGGGCCTGCTGAGGAGGCTGCCTTCTCTCTTCGGCATTATCCTGGGGTTGCTGCTGTTGAAACTGCTCAGGGGCTGATGGCGCCCGAGTATTCCAGCTATCAGTTCGCTGCTGAGGGGCATAAGGTCCGGATGCAGCGTCAGGTGCTGGCATTCCGGCATAAGGCGGGTAGGGGGACTGTGGCATCGCTTGTTGAGGCGGTAGTTGGTACAGCTGCTGCCCTAGTGGCGCTGATGGCGCATATCCTGGCTGTTGCTGGTTCGTATAAAAGTTTTCGGCTCCAACCGAGTTGCTTGGCGCATGTGAATGTATTGAAGGGTAAGGTCCGGAGGATTGGCGAGGTGGTGGGAGATTATATCCGCCTAGATTTTGCTGGCTGTATGCCTTTGAGAGCCGGTCTTCAAGCATCCGATCGTAATATCGAACAACAGTAGACAGCTTGGCATGGAGATCAAGGAGAGTGTCTAGACATGCTTGTTAGCATAAAAAAAAAAAAAAAGATGTGGCAGGGTAGCAAAATCATTATTACCATGCTTGCTCATTGTTTCTCCATATGTTCGCGCCAACTTGGGGCGCAGTGAGCCGATGCTATCATAGAGTTCCTGAATCTGCGGTTCTCGCAAAATAGTACCGGGAGGTTGGGTCTGGAGACGGTCGACTAATGTGGCAAAGAGGTTGATATTCTCGGCTTCCACTGCCGTCAGCTCGTAGTCGTTCTTGGGCAGCGTGAAAGTGGCAGAGGATGAGGCGGCAGGTCCTGATGTTTGCTCTTTCAAAACAGCGGCGTGTCTCTTCTTTTGCTCTTCCATGTCTGCCAGTGAAGCAGCAATAGCGGCTTTCAAATCCTCATCTTCCTCTTCAGCTTGCTTCGCCGAGGCACCATCTCCTCCACTTGTCCTTGGCCCATTTGAGGTTACAGGAGCCGCCCTGCCACGAGAAGCATTGCCCACTTCCTCTAAGCTCATCGCTAATGCTTTTTTAAGATCTTCGTCAAATCCGTCATCGACGCGCGCGTTCCGTGGTTGCATAGCAGATGTGCTGCGAGTCTTGTGAGGATACGTCGGCGTGCGGTCGAGAGAAGGGTTTGGCTCTTTGAATCCCTTATTGGTGAGCTTGGCATAGCATCCATCATCGACTCGCACAGGAGTAAGTATTCCCAAGTGAGGAAGTGGAAGCGTTTTGCTTGAGCATTGTTGATCGAAACAGTTGCCGCAATTCCGGCAATGGTGTTTTCGATTGGTAAACGTAAACGCCGTTCGACATCGCATACAGACATCCGAATCAACCCATTCAGGCGGCTGTTTGACTTGCATTAGTCGACCACCCCGAAAGAGCAGGGCAAAAAGCGAAGCAATCATTCCGGCTACTTACTGCGCTACTATCAATCATGCTGCTCGCCACCGTGACCCGCGGAGGGAACTGATAGCCCTCTCGCTGCAGCCGCTTATATACTTCGCCGATGTAAGACAGCTCGTACCGCCCTTCTGTAGCGCCGGACCACGACTGGATGAGCTCGAGAATCTTGGATTTCACTTCGGCATTAATGGCGACCGGGCCAACGGCTTGGAGGAGAGAGGTCAAGTTGTCCATGAACTCGCGGGAGGCGATCTCGGTTAGGAAATGAGATCCGCCATTCTTGACGCATGTGTCTGTAAGCTAGATAGAGAGGCCGGTGTTAGGGCTGTGGTCGTGGCTGGATCCCAACAGAGGATGCACTATGCAAAGGGGGCATGTCTGGCAACGTACGTTGAGGGCGCTGAGCTGGGTGTTTGGATTTCTGTTGCCGATGCGCTTCTTGAGTGATTGCATGGCCGCCTTGGGCGCCACCGTCTTGGATCTGATGACATCGGAGATCTCGAGGTTGAGCGCAATATCTTCTCTGCATTTCCCATTGTTAGCTAGTCTTCATCACCGCTGCAGCATGAGGCGTCCATACAGGCTGCTGCTCGTGGCCTTCTCGATCTGCTCGTCGAGCGCCGTGTTGGCCGAAGACGACCACCAGCTCATCATGTTGGGGAGGCTCTGCGGCAATAGAAGGACCTGGGAGACAAAGGAGAAAACGGCGCGTCTTGACTGCAACGCAGAGGCGATGCGGGAGAGCTCGGCAGCGACGGCGATGCAGGGACTGGACGGGCTGAGGCGGGATGGAGGTTCTGGAGCTGCAGCTGCGAGCAAGGCTATGGGGATGCGTTCGTTCTAGCCCAGCTTCGGCTCCGCTGACGACGTCTGCAGTTGCGTCACGGCGGCGGAGGCACCAGCCGCCGGAACAGTGGTTGTTCCGCTGCTGTACCACCATCCATCCATCCGCAGCCTCGTTCCTGTACCTTGTACCTGTAATAACTGTAATCTGACTAGCAAAAGGTGTAAGCCACAGTTGGATATCTTGGATGTTCAAGAGAAACATCAAACTACTGCTGCCTGTAATTGCTTTCTGTGGACAAGGCCGAATAAAAGCGTAGGCGCATGCTCTCCATGGGTATCTCTTCACATGCTCACACGCTAGTAGCAGTATGGAGACGCCGAGTGGCTGGCCGGGCACTGGCTTACAACCCATGAGCAGCTGCCTATTGTCTGTCTTGAGGTTGCTTGGATGTTTATATGCCAATGGAAAATACCAGTTTTGATATACAACTAAGGTCCATTCCGTGGTCACCAAGACCGGGTATGTTATCCTGGACACTGCGACTCGGTCTTCCACCGAGACTGTCGTGAAACTCACATGTAATGTACATGCATGTAGCGGCATACCTAGTCTAATAACGCTGAACCAGCGAACAACTCGCCATGTCTTCAACGTCTAGAAGGGCTGCAGCTGCAATGGAACACTAGATGGCTGCAGTGACGTAGTGTGGCCATAGCATATAGATAGGAAATAGGCGTCAACAAGACGTTGTAAACGAAACAGGTGGCGGTGAGAGGCAAATTAAGACGGCGAGTCCGAGCTACGTCCGTTCACCACGGTCTACAAAAGAAATGAAAAAAGACTAAAGGGCGCAGAGGCATTCGCTATACCATACAATCATTCTTGTGATGCGAGCCACGCATTTGCTCGTTTTATATGCATCCAAGAAAGACGCAAGGTTGGAGGCACTTAGCCAAGCAATGACGACGCTGGCCGTGGCTTATGCGCAAATCGCGGTACCTGCGGGACGTCGCGAACGTAGGCGAAGACGCAGCACAGTACCAAAGAGGACATACAGAAGACTTATTTTTGTATGCAGATTTAGCGGGGCTAAAAGTACATTTATCAACTTCCAAGTATCGCATACCCCACGTACGCATGCCAGTTTGGCCACACTTGTACCTCGGCGAAGCCAAGCACGTCTAATTAGGCCCAGAGTGGTGGCACACCCCAACCGGCCAAGTTCCCAGGCCAAGTCGCCAAAGCAGCTGACCTCTCTATGCTACTGTTGACATCTTCGCATTCTCCATTCATACGAAGCCCGTCGCCCTCTGGGCTTTCAGCCTGCCATAACAGCTTCGCCTTCTTACGAAATAGCCCCCGCGAGCCCTTGACCTTGAAACTGCCCGTCATACGAGAATGCTCTGTGCTGCCTCAGCAGCCCCTCATCAGGGCCCCCGAAGGCTGTCATAGGAATCATACAATCGCCGCTCAACGCTTGTCTCTCTGAGATGACAAGGCCTCCGAATCAAGCTGTTCTCCTCCTACCAGATCCGATTCGCGCGCCCCATTGACGCCTTCATTTTCCACGCAGCCAGCGACATCACCGCTGAAGCACCGCACGGCCGATCCGCTAGGTGCCGCCTAGCACTCGCCCCGAGTTCTAATAGCCTGCGACATCGATGACAACCGCGGACCCTATTGACAGCGCGAGGCATCATATGGCCGTTAATGCCAGGCACAGCATGCCGCCTTCGGGCTACGATGGCATGAATGGCGGCTATACACCTCCTCCCGGTGCCACTGCGCCGCTGCCTCACATCGAGGATATGGTGGCCTTTCCCCAGGACATCAATCGGAACCAGCCGATGAGGCACCTGCTGGAGATGGCCGAGACGACGTTGGCAAAGTCTGAAATGAGCCGCGACTTTGGAAAGCCAGCCCTTGCCTTTAAAGACTATGTCAAGGCATCTGTCCTCGCTGTACAGATCATTCCGTCCCACAGCGACTATGTAGAACTAAAGAGCCGTCGTACGGACTGGAACCGAAGGCATTCGCAACTCTTGAAACGAATATCTCAGCAGAGTGACATATATGACAAAATCAAGCGGGATATCATGGCAGACAATGAGAGGACTGGCGTCCAGCCGACCGTTGCTCCCTCTGCCCAGAAGAAAGTCGGCGCAAACATTTCGCTAGCACAGGCATTCCCAATTAGAGACGTGAGCCCGACATCGCGAGCGCCAGCCGATGATCCACCGCAACCCCGAGTCAACGGCTCTCCCGGAAAGTTCAAGCCTACGGTGCACCCAAAACCGCAGTCTTTGGCTGGCCATGCCATCAAGCCTGGACATGCGCGCGCCGCCTCTGCGGCCTCAGCTACCTCCTCAACCCAAGCCATGTCGGATCTGGCTGCGCGATTTGCTAATCTTCGAGGCCCTCAGCCCTCGCCAGGACAGGATCCTCGCATCAAGACGCACCAAATCGTTCCGCCACCTAGCAAGCCTGCTGGACCCCGAGAAATGCCACCGCCGCGTCCCAAAATATCGCTTGATAGCGCAATACCCGCGCTGCCCAAGATGCCTGATGCGATATACAGCCCTGCACGAGGTAGCATCTCAGGAGAATCCGCTCGCATGCCGCCTAGCACGCCACGGGGCCATTACAGCCGCACAGGGTCAGTTGTGTCCCTCAATAGTGCGACAGGGACCCCTCTGCCACAGCAAGGCGCCGATTATTTTACGTCTCAGCCATCTAGAAATGGAAACAATGACACACCGCAGCCACCAGAGAGTGCTTTCAAAGTTCCGGAGGGGGATAGGATTACGCCTGAAGAGCTGTTTGATGCTATGAAGGCAAAGGGCTCGGTTCTAATCATAGACGTCCGTGCTCGCGAAGACTTTGATGAGGGCCACATCATGTCCTCTTCCACGATTTGCGTCGACCCGAACATCCTCACGCGGCCAAATATTTCTGCTGACGATATAGCTGAGAGTCTGGTTCTATCTCCAAGCCTGGAGCAAGTTCAGTTTGAACGACGGGCGAGCTATGATTTGGTGGTGTTTTACGATCAGGACTCAGCAAAGATTCCTTCTCCTCATTGGAACGACGAAGATACACCTTTATCGTCCTTGCATCGCGCTCTAGTACATCTTAGTTATGGCCACGAGCTGCGAAATTCTCCAAAGCTGCTCAAGGGCGGGTTGGACGCATGGGTCGACCTCATGGGCGCAGCTTCTCTGCAATCGACCGCTCCGCCTAAACCAAAGAAAGTTTCCTTGGTGCGGCAGAGTCCGTTCCAACGGCGGCCCTCGCAATACTTGGGAAAGCCACTTAGGCCCGATATTGTCAAGGTTTGGCAGCAAGCTGTGGAGATTGAAGAAAAGGAGACCGAGACGGCAACAGAACAAGCCTTTCACCGTTCAACAGAGTCCTTTTTGAGGAGATTTCCTTCCTTGTCCCTTCAGGAGTCAATGACTTCGCCTGCCATCGCCGAACAAAGAACTCCAGGCTACGGCTCGTCTCACCAGGTCGATTTGTATACCGATCTACCTTCTCCGCCTACAAGGCCAGCCCCAGCATTACCGCGATTAAGCTACAGCAGCTTGACTCAAACTGTCGATGACCATGACATGTATCATGAGCCGGTCCAGGTGGCTCCCACACCGCCGCCTTCCGAGAAAAGCTTTTACACTGGCCTAAACAACCCTCACAACTGGTGTTACGCCAATAGTACTCTTCAGTCACTATTAGCATCGCCCAATTTTGGAAGGGAGCTGAGCGACTCGGAATGGATCGACAAGTATAGTGCACCTAGGAAAGATGACGAGAAGATTGATCAGCCTCAACTGATGATCAAGATCATATCAAATTTGTTCCATTGGATGACAACGGGAAAGTTTCAAACTATGAAAGCTCAGACATTGATGGTATGTCCATCTATACGGTTATATACCTTGCTATCGTGTTTATTATAATACTAACTATACTCTCCTTCCCTTTAGGACTATTCCCTTCATCTTTGCCAAAACAGCCAAACTATTTCCAAGTTTGGCGGAACTGGGCAGCAAGATGCTCAAGAATTCATGTCATTTTTATTAGACTACCTGCACGATGAGACCAATTCTCGCCGAAATCTCAAGGGCAATATTGCGCAGCCAAACACAATTCCCCAGGCGCGCTTACAGGCTGCCACCGAGTATTGGAAAAACTACCAAGAGCTAAATCGATCCATTGTGGACCGATATTGGCGTGGTCTTGAGCTATCAACAGTCGACTGCCAACGGTGCCATAAGCAAACGCACACGTTTTCGACATTTGACTTGGTTTTTGCACCCGTCGGCAAGAACCAAGACATTACTCTCGAGGACTCATTCCGAGAACATAACGTCGTCAACACACTAGACAATTTCGCATGCGACACATGCAGGAAAAATACAAAAGCCATGCAAACCACTTGCTTTGCCCGCATGCCCCCGCTGCTATGCCTCAGCTTCCGCAGATTTGACTTTGACAAATCTGTAGGAGACATCAAGAAATCCACAAGAAAAGTCACATGGGACTTTAACGAGATTGATCTCACCCCCTATTTCATGCGAACAAACGAAAGCACGAATGATAGAGCCTTTTCGGGGCCGTTCAAGTACGAATGCTACGCCGTAATTGTCCACAGCGGCAGCAAGACTGACAATGGGCATTACTATGCGTACGTGCGAGACTCGAGCACCCATGACCCGTACGCGTGGTACCGCTGCGAGGATAGCCACGTTACAAAAGTCCGCATTGGCACGGGCGATGCCTCGGATTTCAAAGAGAGAGTGTTCAAATCGGGGCGAGACACTGTCCCTTATCTGGCGTTTTTCAGGAGAAAGGACTAGTAGCTGGAGTGCGGAGGAGATGAGGGCATAGTCACAAGTCCGAGAAATCTGCTCTGAAACTATCACACTGGATAACCAATAATCTTCTACGAATGATGAACAAGGAAAGAAGCAATAGAAGGGAAGAAGGAAAGAAGGAAAGAAAGACGTGGGCTTTATTTATATCCTCTCTTTTTTTTTGTTCTTTTTTTTTTTTATTACAATAGCCTTTGTTCTTTTGATGTACTTTTTGCTCGTCCTCTTTTTTTTTTTTTTTTTAGCTTTTGCTCTTGTTCTGTCTTACAAATATCCATTTGAGCGTTCTTAAAACTTTCGAGCCTGCGTGTTATATAATCTTATCTTCTCTTTTCTTTGTTACTCTAGTCTATTTTAGCTAAGACTAAGGAGGGGCGGGAAAAAAAGCATGGCAATGGAGTTGAGTTGGGGGCATTTGGAGCAAATGTTCATTTATACCAATGAGTGTATGCGTCTATATCTATCTGTCTTCACATGTCGTGCTGCTGAGAGTGAACTTCTTTCAACATTGTACTGATCATGGCCATCTTGAACACTCTATAAACAGTTACACAACTTTACTAGAAACAAATAGTCCGGTACAAGCAAAGTATTAAGACTCAAGCATAATTAGAATGGAAAAGTGGTATAAATATCATTAATTAAGCCCACGCCCCGATAGCAGTACAATAAGACAGATTAAATCACGCGAATCACAACAGCGGTATCAACGTCGTCATCCCTCTCCTTGTTCCTCCCCCGTTCGTCAATAACCACGCATTCCATTGTCCCGCCTCTTATAACATCTCTCGCCGTCTTCAGCACTTATATATGGAAAAATATATGGAAAAAAAATTCAGGGAAAAGATTTACGCAAGTTGCTGCGTCTGTTGGTGAATTCAAGGGGCGTGCTTCAAGCACTCTTCGATCTGCTTCTTGAATTCCTCTCGGATGGCTTTCCTGTTGAGTTTCTGAGTGGCGGTGACCAGGCCCTAAAACAAAAGGTTAATACAAGATCCCATCTCGATTAAGGAACAAAGAAACTCACGCTATCCGGGGTCCAATCCGCGTCAGTAACAACCACGCCGCCTACAGTCTCCAGGCCAGACAGGCCAGATCGCTTGGCAGTAACCTGCAGATCCTTGAGAACTGCCGCCTGGACCTTGGAATCGTGGTGCATGCTGTGCTCGTCAACACCGAGCTCCGCAGCCTTTGCAGCGAGAACCTTCTCGTTGGCCATGATGACGGCGATAGGGCGGTTGTGGTTGGGGTCCGCGTGCACCATGACGTTGGCCACAATCTGGGAGCCTCGGTAAACGGACTCCAACTTCTCAAGTGCAATGTACTCGCCGCCCTGCATCTTGACCAGGTTCTTGAGTCGATCAATGACACGCAAATGGCCATCGGCATCGAACTCGCCAATATCTCCAGTCTTGAACCAGCCATCCGGGGTAAGGGCCTTGGCTGTCTCCTCTGGGTTGTTATAGTACTCTTTCATGATGGGGAGACCCTTCATCCAGATCTCACCCTGAGGAACCTTGGCTTCGGTAGAATAACCCATCTCGGGAATGGCAACCAGCTTTACGTCAATGGCACCAGAGACAGGGCCAATGGAGTTGGCAGAGTACTCCAGAGGGTTTCCAAGTGCACCGTTTGCACAGGTCTCGGTCAAGCCATAGCCAGCCAGCATGGGGCCGATAACCAGGGACAGGAACTGCTTCGTGTTATCCGAGATGCCGCTGGCACCGTTCATGGTAAATCGAAGGCGCCCTCCCGTCAGCTGTTTGACCTTTCCGAAGACCACGCTATCGAAGATGTTGGCCAAGGGAAGCTTGTTCCGGGTCATGAACCCCTTGTAATTGAAGGCTCCCCAGAACAGGGACTTGAGGATTGGGCTAGAAGTGTCCAGCTTGGCCAAGACTCCCTTCTTGACAGTCTCCCATACTTGGGGAACTCCGACAAGAACGGTCGGCCGCAGCTCTCGCATATCGCCGGCGGAATTCTTCATGGAAGTATCGGAGAGAGTTCTAGGATTTCCGTATCCTAAGCAGCCACCAATGAACATGACGAGGTTCTCGAGGGCCATTTCGAAGATGTGGGCAAGCGGCAGATACGCAAGAACAACCTCTTTGTCACTGATGGTCTCGCCGACGGAGGCGAGGAGGCCCGTAACTATCAGCAAGGTCAGTATCATCCATGGCATGAGTTTCGTGGCACAAGGGAAAGAAACACACCTCCCGCAACAAGCGCCTGGTGGGTGATGCAAGCACCCTTGGGAGGACCGGTGGAGCCAGAGGTATACATGACGCAGAAAATGTCCTCGGGGCTGCCGGGCTGAGGCTCAACCATGTTCTCCTCGCCGAGCTTTCGGAGATCCTCCCAGGTGATGACGCGGATATCCGGATTCTCCTTCTTGTAAGCCTCGACCTCGCCGCCCAGGGTGAAGATGCTGTCCTCGTTGACGATGACAGTCCTGACTTTTGATTTCCTGATGGGGCCTGCGGCGGTCTTGAGCAGATGAGGGTCGACATACATGACCTCAGCATCAGTCTGGACGAGAGAGTGCTCGACTCCGCTCTCGCCGAGCGTGTCGTAGGCAGTGACGATGGAGATGCCTTGCGCAGCACAGGCATGGGACATGGAGATCCAGTTGACACTATGGAGAGAGAAGGGTTCACTGTTAGCTAGCTTTTCGCGAATTTGAGCGTTCCCTGGCCGAGATGGTATTCCATTACACGCTCCTCCGAGACAGCACGGTGGGATGAAGGGCTGTGCTTACCTGGTCGTGGCAAATAGGTGCAGCTTGTGGTGGCCGCTGAAGCCCAGCTTGCGCAGGCCGGCACCGAGCTGCAGGACGAGCGTCTCGTACTCCTTAAAGGTCAAGAAGTCATACTTGGACAGCTCAAAGAACTGCCACTCCTTTTCCACCTCAATGACCTGGCCATCGACGTTCTTGGGCACCTTCTTGATCTCCTTGTGCAGCTCAATGAGCCTCCGGTGGCCCACGGCAAGATGGTTGGGATACTCGCGGGCACTGCGGCGGACAATGTCCCAGACGGTGTGTACGTCATCGGCAGGCTTGTTGAGCAGGCCGTCCTTGGCTGCTGGGTGGCGACGCGGGATGGTCTCGCCAGGCACCTTTTCGTAGCCAGGAGCCTCGATGGTGAAGGGCGGCTTGCGTATTTGGTGCAAGGGCATGACGCCCACAGTCCAGTCCGTCGCCATTGTGGTGGTTGGTGGTGGTTGGATTGCTGATGGGAGATGCAGAGGCGAGGAGATGGATTGGAGAGGAGGAGAGGAGGAAAAAGAGGCGGCAGACGTGGAAAAGAGACGTTAGGTAGCTCTTCTCGCGCCGGGCAACTTGCAGGGGGGAGGGGGGTGGAGAAGCCGGCTCTTGTATCGTGTATATAAGCTTGAGGGCGGATGAGTTCAACGCTGTGACGATTGAACAGCAGAAAGCGGCGGCGACGACGGCAGAGGGCGCTGGTCTGGACAAAGGAGAGTCGAGAGGGATCGCGTTGGGCCTTCAAGCTGCGTGGCAATGCAGGCAGACGCTGATGAAGGGAGAAAGGCGAAGAGGCAGAGCTCGGAAGCAGAGGCAAGGCTAAATGAAGTTACGTAGCCGGTACTCCGCGCAACTTGCAGCAGCCGGTTCTGAGGGGCACGCCGTACCGGTACATTGCCCGCCGCGCACTGGACCGCCCAGCTACCTGCTAGCAGCTCCTGTGGCTGCAGCACGCGTGCCTGCAATCAAGAGGCACATGGTACCGGTACGAAGCTCGAGGCCTAGCGCAGCTACAGTAGCACTGCGACACTGTAATGATACATGATGCAGCACCTGTCGAGGCCAATCAGCTAAGGCTGCAACTTGAAGCTGCGCTACGGGGCACTGCTCTGATTGCTCCAGGGCCCCCCCTGCACGCACGCCCAAGCACTGATTCCTGCCGGGCCTGTCTGGTGGCGTTCTGGGGGATTAATTGTTGGGTCCATAGAGCGCCGTAGCAACGTCTCCACCGCGCGCAAGTTGGGATTAGCACCAGACAGCTGCCCAGACGCTATGGCTTCCAGATTGGTAGCGAGGACGCCCAGGCATGGGCCAGCGAATGCCTGGACGAGAGGTTAGGCACTTACATGTACTCCGTGTCCATCAACAAGATGGCGTCTCCAGCTATGGATAGGCGCATCGTCTTGTTTTTCTCATCCCACGTAATAGACCCAACTCCCCAGCGCTGACAAGACCCGAAAGCCTGAAAACCTTGGATGCGACTCTAAGCAGGGCACGAACGCATCGATGACATGGAGCTTCCACGGAGTCGCGCTAGCATTAGTAGCACCACGTCGATCTCGCACCGGCTGATGGAGCAACAACGCTGCTTAGTACCCGTACAAGAGCTACTTCCGGCCGCTCATACAGCCAGAAGCCCGAAGCTATCCATCGTCTACCTTGACATGCATGGCGTAGGTACTGATACAACCAAGACGGCACGATATTACTACTCTCACAGGCATACAATACAGCAGGTAACCAATAAGCAAGCTCTCATCTAGTCCTGTCGAGCTCCCGCAGAGCCGAGATGCGGATATGGGGTTCAGCCGGTTGCCGCGCCGCAACTTGCTCGGCACCAAATGGCCCAGCCCGAAGCCTGTTCAATAATTATTCACCAGACAACACAGCCTTGTATTGGTGTAATGAAAATGGCATGCCAAAACATGCGCTTCATCGCCGTTCATGTGCTTCATTTTCCAGAGTAGTACTTACGTACATACTCACGCCCTGTTCACAACCCGGCCAGCCAGAAGATGCAATTTGAATATCATATGATCCCGTAAAGCAAGCCACCATATCCATCACAGCCTCGACCGGAGCCCGCAGAACCAAAGACCACGTTACCCTCTGCCAAGTGGGCTGAGAGACCAAGACGCGAACAAGAAGTCAATGCTATCCAGAAGAGGCAATAAGCACATGACCTTTGTTTTCTCACCACTGCCAAATTCAGACACCTCAACTCAACTCAACTATCGCCGCGAGCCTTGCACTACCTGAGTGCATGTATATAACTGCATGTGGTGCAACTTCGATATTCATTTTTCTGCACAAACACGTGCAAAAACCCGATGAGAAAAGCAAAAATAAAGATTTTTTTTTTTAAACCTCGCTTACATGTCCAACCAACCGGGTCGAAATCTTCTCGGAGATTACCTTCTTTCAGATAAAGCAACCATGTCCGTTCATGCATAATCAATATCCACCCTCCAATAACACGCCAAAAAAATGCAACCTTGAACCAAATCATACTGCTAGTAAAAGAAAAATGGTGCAGATTGAAAAGAGAACAGAACAAGAAAATAGGGCTAATTAGCTTCGTGCATTGTGTCAAGAGTGCCGAGGTCGAAGCGCCATTATCCGGGGAGGCTACAGTTTGCATATGCCAAGCTTCACAAGAACTTTTAAATCACCAGCGTGCAAATTATTCCGAGCACAAGTAGGTATGATTCATCATGCTGTTTTCTCAGAGAAATCCTTACTCTATTCAATATTATTAAGATCTTGTGCGCTGCAGGTAAACTATCCCAAGGAGAGAATGATAAAAAGGGGGGTTCAAAAAATCCATCAGCATTAAATCGATAAGTATACTATTGCCTCCTCTCCCAAAACGCCAGAATCCAGTCGAGGTCATTCCCAAGGCCAATTCCACCAAACCTTTCACGACGTAGTTGAGGCATAAAATCTTCCGCGCTTGTACAGTTATCAATGCATCTATTCAAAGTATGAGGAAACCTAGCAACAGAGTTTCTACCATTCGCTGTCGAGCGCTTCATATCATCAATGAGAAAAGGATAAGAAGAAAAAATAGAAAGGACAATTGGTTATAATCCAGTAATCCAGCCAATGGAAGGCAACATCTTCCAGTTGGGCAGACGTCCTCCACAAAAAATGAGAGAAAGGAATATCAAAATTCTAGTACCTGGGGCATATATGCTCTCTAAGAAAGCTGCGTCGGTTCAGTCTTCTCACAAGTAAACAGATTAATGTGGTAATCCCCTCGAGCTGCGCATCCAAGAATTGGGTGATGTGGGTGGAACGCTGTAGCGGAAATAGGAGTTCCTCGGGTTTGTTGCAAGAAGCTTGAATATGGCTCTAGGCGAGAAAGTTCGTTGCCATTCAAATTAAACACCTTGACGGCGTGTGAAGAGGTGCCGCTACAAATAGAAAAAGAAGAACAATGTTAGCCACATACATCGCTTCCAAAGCTTACACGTATGAGAGGCGTGGAAGAGAACAACTTACACAGAGAATACTGGCAAATGCTCGTGCACGCTTGCCGTCCGGAGGGAGTCTTGCGTCGTCTGGAAGGAATGCAAGGCCTTGTCCATGCGGATATCCCAAATCTTGATTTTACCATTTCGGCTGGCACTTACAAGTTCTCGCTTTCCTCCACGCTGCATGTGCACGCTCTTGATCCATTGGCGGTCTGTCTCGTCTTTCCATTTGCGCACCATGGATTCCTGTGGCTTCAGTCGCGTATCAAAGACTCGGACCGCGCCGTCGCCAAATCCAGCCACAAAGATGTTGCCCGTCATTTGATCCGATGTGAGGGATGTGACACAGGAGCCAGATCGGGCTGGTATATCCATTGTGCAAGTCTCATGTCCGGCAAACCATACTCGGATAACCCGCACGTCGCCGGCAACAAGAACTCGTCCTGTTGCCTGTTGCCAGTCAAACACCATTCCAGAATTGACATTGCTGGGCACCATGTGTGTAAGCGCTCGCCAAGACGTCGCCAGCTCAATGTCTTGTTCTGAATCATAGTTGCGATATACTCGGATGACACCATCTGACGATCCAGTCATCAAGATGGCCTGGTCATCCTCGTTGATGAATTTCATATCGCTAATTTTGGAGCCATCGGGGTTTCCGTTGGAGAATCTGTTCAAGCGTCCTTGCTTCTTCCAATCCCAGATGTAGACGGAGTTGGCATCGTCTGCTACAGCCAAATGATCCTCAAATTGGTGGAATGTCATCTTGGCAGGCTGTGCGCCGTTGTTTATAATTCCTAGCTGGTTATTCCACTTGTGAGCCCCTGCAAGCTGCTTCAGCGGCTGAGTTTCTCTCATTATATTCTCATTTCTGGCTCTCCGCCATAGCCTCTCATTATAGTCCGTGCTTCCGGGCTCGTCCGCCTCGGTGTTCTTCATCTGGGGCTCGCGGAAATATTCAATGGACCACTCGAGGAACTTGCTTGTGAGTGGCAGGCTTGGCTCTTTGGTCAGATCGCGCTCTTCAAATGTGCCGGAAACTGGCTCTCGCGCGCTGTGGTATGTCGCCGAAGATCCGGGTTTGTCGTTCTGTTCAGGGGGTGCGGATACCCGATCAGGCGATATATTGGATGAAGGTGATTTCGGCGGAAATGGGCTATTGGGGGTGGTAGGCCTCGACTTGTCCTCGCTGTTGATGAAAGACTGGAAGAGGAGACTAGCCGTCCGTCGAAGCAGTCCGGGAGATTGCAGCGGCTGGGGGCTGAGGGCACCATTGCTCCTCGGGCCCAAGCTGGCTGAGCTTTTGCTGCGAGCTACCCTGTTTGCCCGTCTCTGGATCTCTCCCATCACGGCTTGGGCTGCCTCACCGAGTGTAGAGTTGATCAAGGCGTTGTGTACGTAATCGATGACTGTTGTGGCCTCCTTCTGTACCTCTGGGTGAGGGTCAACGCTCAGAATCAATGCATGCTTCCAGAAGGCCATGTAAACCGTGTTGTGAGAAAGACCATGGGCAGTTGGTTTGATGGTTCCGTCTCTCTGTCGGTTATCTGGTCTGGCATAGTGTAAGCCCATTTTATGATCCTGGCCGTCGTCTTGTGGAGGGAACACCAGATACTCCTTCTCTTCGAGGAGCTGTTCATAGGCCGCAACCAAAAACTTGCTCTCAAAGCGAACGATGAAGTGCGACAAGAAGACCAGAAATTCTTTGCGCACAATCGGGCTACCGTCATTACCCATGTCGAGGATCGTCCAAGCAATCGACTCCTCGATCCGCGCAACCTCCTCAGTGAGATCAGGGATCCCGAGGAAAGTGGTAAGCGCATGAATCATGGCCGCCCGTACTTCGCAGCACGGATCTTTGGTGAGGAATGCCAGCTTGGCATATGCATTCTCTCGAATACCACGCCATTTGGCCTCGGGCAAATCCTGCCACAGCTGGCTGATGCACAGACAAGCCCACTGGCGCAGGAGGGGGTTGCTATCATTTGATAGATGGGATAGGCAGTAGCTCATGATCTCCGTTTGATTGCATACCATCTGGCCATTTCTGTAGCCCTTGCATAACATGGCCAAGATGAATGCACACATGGCCTTGTGCTCATCTCCGTTCACAACAGGTAAAGCCTCAGTTGGCTTCAAGATTTGAGCAAAATAACTATAGCCGCTATCCTTAATGAGATCCTGCTGGCACGAGATATCCACAGCAATCAGCCTAGCCCAGATGAAGACCATGACGGGCTTGAGCTCTGTTGCGGCGGACTGCAGCAATTTCAAAACATATGGGAAAATTCCGATGCTTAGAGCCAGCTGTACCGACCATGGCCCCAAGTCAAGGAACCTGCCGAGTAATATCAAAGCCCTTACCCTGTGCTGCTGGCTCAGAAGTACCTGAAGAACGACAGGCAGTTGATCGGGGGGCTTTTGGGCCACGGCGTCGCCCCTGGTGAGGTAGACATCAAAAGCAGTCAGCTGCTCGGTAAAGAAGGTTGAATTTTGATATTCATAGTCGATGCCTTCGTTCTCTTTCCTCTCCAGTAATGGCAACTGCGCCAACGCCATGTCTACAGCCAAATCCCATGTTTCCCATAGGGGGTGTTGATGTGTATCTGGCAAAGCAGGGTAAGACTGAGGATGGCACCCATACACCATCATGATTCTTTGCGCAAGGAGGAAGTTGCGAAATAAGGCAGCCACCATGAGATCTTGGCGGAAGAATTTCCTGAACAGATCTCGGGGCAGTGTGGTCCACGCGATACTATCAGTGATGGCGGTGAAAATCCAGTTGAGCTCGCCAAGAGGCGTCCGCCTCTCCTGAAGGCGGCCGGGAAGCTTCTTGGCGCGCTCGGGAGTAAGATTTGTCTTGAGGGGGTTCTGTAGGACGAAGAACCAAAGTGCCATCTCGATCGGGGTGGTCAGGCATGACGTGAAAAGATCTGCCGGGAGCAGCGGGTTTGTAGGGAGGTTTTCCTTGACTGCGCACGCAGCCAAGTGGATATATGGTCTAAAGTTGGTCTTGACGTGATGAGGGTCTCGCAGCGCAGTTTCTTCCTCTTCCTCTTCATGCTTGTCGACGAACCGGTGGTAATTATTCAGGATATTGCCGGCCTCTGAGCAGTCCCACACGAAAATAGTGGGTGCCTGAAGCCATTGCTGCAGGTCGTAGAGCGAAACCGGGATATACTGAGTGTAGGTCTTGTTAAAGACCCAAATCTCGCCTGACGCCGTCGGCTTTGGTACACCATGGCCGTTGTAGTGCAGCAACACGCGCTCTTCCTTGGCGTTCCGACGAAGAGAAATGCAGAATTTCTTGGTCTCCTCGACTGATGGATCCAGATATTGCTTATAACGAGCTCTAATCGCGAGAGTCTCATACTGCGCTTGAAGGGCCTTGCCAATGTTCTCGAGTGCTTTTTGTATGGGAGGGATAGTTGGGTCTGTCCAGGCTTCGAGTTTTGCACCCGGATTGGTTTTGAGCTGGTCGGGAGGCTCGACTCCGATATTCAAACACACCGCGAGGGCTGCAGATACTGTCTTGAGCCTGTCTCTTTGACGCCAATCTTGAAGTTCGTACTGCACCGCCTTGGGTTTGGCGGTAGTCTCATGTCGTTTGTCTGTAAAATACATGTACCAATTCTAGCGTTGAAAGTCAGCAGGGCGTTGGAGAAATCGCACCACCGTGCAAAATCGGCAGAAGCTCGTAAAAACATACATTTGCAAGCTGGGAAATGATGTGTTCTGATTGATAATGGTCTTCAAACCCGTGTCTGGCTCCCCAATCGCGGACCTCGTCCTCTTCGTGGTCCGACTCCTCGATCTGTCGCGGCACATATTCACTCTTGGAGCGATGAAGCGATGGTTTCACCGGTCGAATCGGTCGCTCGGGCTCCAGGCGGATGTCGTCGCTCGCAGTGACGCCATTCTTGCGGCCGGGCGCGCTCAAGGGCCGCCTGTCGTTGGTCTCGTTGGTCTGCGATTCACGGTCGGAGCTGCTAGTCGACTGGACCTTGAACCGAGACGTTTCACCGCCGTTGGAGGCGGAGGCGGCAGATGCGTGTGAGCCATTTGCACCAGATCGCTGCGTCATCTCAGCTGGAAGTCCATGAGCCGCGGCTCGTAACTCGCCTAGTCGCGCGGGCAACGGGGTCAGAAGCGTCTCGGGGGGTGTCGACGCGGGGATGTGATTCCTCGGTGAAACTCGCAGGCCGTTGCTGTGGATGGTGCAGCCGGAAAGGCAAAGTTTGGTGCGGTTGAGGCAGAGACATGGCAGTCGTGACGGTCGCGGTCTAAAGTGGAGCAAGGCACGATTATCTAAATCACCATGATGAAACACCCATGCCAATCAGGTGCGAGGCCTGGAGCGATGCCTTCATCTGCGTAGATGCGATGCGACGGGTGATGGACTGGGCAGAAAAGGCGATATAGTGACGGGACTGAATTGAGAAATCACCCAGCCTTGGGCACAGAGTTTTGGTCTGCGGCGGATGGCTTTTGGTCTGATGGCGGCCAGCCCACGCGTACTGTAGGTGGCAGGTATTACGGCCCAGCGCCACGGCCGACGCACAGCTTAGAGCAGCTGGAAGCTGGCCAATGCAAGGCACGCCCGCGGTAGTACAGCCCACACGGCGCCTTTGGGTAATTATTACGACCATCAAGGCGATTATTACTACTGCCCTCACCTAGATCTGGGGGCTGCCGGCCACGTCCAGTGGCTGGAGTTGGAGTGGCTCCAGTGTTTGCTAGTTGAAGCCATCCAGCTTGTGCCGCATCCTACCGCCAGGCAGAAACCCGAGTATGCGCTTTGGGGGGGTCATATGAGGTTGTGAGTCAAAAGCTTATACGCTTGTAGCCGGAGTTTAAATACATTAATATGGCACCAGACGCTTCTGGAAGATAACATGTAGCCCTGGTTTAACATCTGATGTCCAGGACGCTGCAGCTTCCGAGCAGAAACCAATAAACAGCTTTACAGCATACCGCTACTAGATGATAGTTGGGCGCTAGTGATGTCGATGTTTTAGTAATTCGAGAAGGGCGCTAAAAAGCTTAGAAAGCTTCCAGTTGCCGGCATGGCATCATATATGAACGCCGCCATGGCACTGTCTGCGTTGGAATATAATTGATCGCGTCATAGGTAATTTGAGTCGCTATCAGCTCTCGGTATGGATTTGTATATCATGCATGTACGTGTTGCGTCGATAAATGTTTTACCATTCAACGACTTGGAGTTGTCTCATTTCTGTCGTTGGCAAGCACGTGATCCGATCATAGAGTAAGCCCCTTGTTGCCAAACGCCGTCCGTGACGTTGCTGGTTGCGATAGTAGGGAACACGGTTGTGCGCCAAGGAAAAGAAATTTTAGATTGAACAGAAATGATGGTGCTTTAATGAATAGGACCTGAAGGGTTGAGTAATACCTACTAGGACTGACCTATGCATTGATACGGTGGATGTGCTTTTGCATTGTTATAACAGGGCTTAGGATGCGGATCTAGATGCTGCGGTCTGTGCGTATAGCTCCGAGAGCACTTCGTCTATTGACGATGGAGACTTGTGCTCTATCATTGCCAAAAATATCCACCCTCTCTTCAGCTATTAAGACAATACGAGAAGGAAGAGTTTTCAATAAACTGTCTGTCGTGCATATTTCCAGCTCACTTGGTGCCCAGCAAACATCAAATCTCCCCATTCTCTGGAGCATACAGGGTAGGAACAGGAGCATCCATGCCCCTGGCCACAAGCGATCGACGGACGACATTGCCCCTGCTGGTGGGCGGCTCATGAATGTACATTTGCCCAGAGCCGGCTTGCCAAGGGTCCTCGGGCTGAGTTGCCCGGTACCCGGCCTGAAGGATCGCGAAGCCATAAGGAGAGGGAAATGATCAGGAGCGGGACGCCAGTGAGCGATCAACGCCGGAGCTGAGAGCATAGACTTGCAGGACAATGCCCAGCATGAAATTCAACCAAACACCAAACCTAGTAGTGACTTATCCATTAGGTGACCTATAAAAATGGAATGCTACGGCTTCTACTAGCAAAATCGTACAGAATCCTCAAGCCTCATCATGGGGTCCGTCTCGAGCGATACGGCACATGGAGGCACGAGCACTATGAGGTCAGCAGTGGGCTCCTGATCGCGAGCTTCTAGACGAAACGGAGCAAAGCAGAGCATTGGCCCAGGCCGCAAAAAAATTGCCATCAGATTGTTCCTTGCGTCAAGAGCTGGCCCTTCCCGTATTCGACGCTGCAAATGCCTGTCGCTGCCCCTCCAGCCCCTTGATTTCTGGCCAGCTCCACATCGTCGCCATCTCCGACTGCCAGGGCGCTACGGCTGAGGGACCTGGCCACCCGCCGCACCGCAGGGCCACCGCCCGCCGACGCTGGCGCGGCTGCAGGTACCGCTCAGGTCACTGCTGTTAGGAGTCCCCCACAAAGCCATGCCGTGGCACGGCGGTACGTCAGTACCTACAGCAGCTTAGTGCACATTGGCGAGCCTGCAGCCCCTAAAAATGTTCAGTTGAGCGCCCAAGGGCCAGCATTGCCCGCTAATTGGCCCGGCGAGCAGGCCCCGGCACTGTGACAGGAGGCCGAAACGCAGCCCAGCACCGCAGGCAAGCGTCTTTGTCCACCCCGTCCCAACTTCAATCACCAACAGCCGGCGCTGTGGCTTTCTCGTCTGTTCTCTCTCGCCGCAGGCTATTCCCTTCGTTCTCAGCAATTGCGAGCTCGCAGTGCTTTGGTCTCTGCATCTCCATTCCGCGGGTTCGAATAGGGCAGAGCACACGGTTCGTCGCGGGCATTGCTCAGGGCCCTCTTCCTCCTGCCACCCACACCCCCCCCCCAAATTCGCATCCTCCCCAAAATAGGTGGCCACTGAAATTTCGGCGACACTCCCCCGGATACCTCCCGCAGATGCTTGCCCAGCCATCTCGACACTCGAGCTTCGACCCCCTTCTTTCTTAGCAATTCTTTCTTCAGTCACTCCTTGGGCCTATTCAGCCGTCCGCGTCTTTGTGTGCGTGCGCGCGCAATCCTCTCGTTGCCGTTCGCTCGTTTCATTGGGAACTACTCGCCGTCTACTCGCCATCTACCCACACTCGTTTACGTCTCCGACAACCGCATCGTTCCATAGCCGACCTGCGAATACATCACCGCGCATATTCCGCCAGCGAGCGGCTCGCAGTCCACCATGGCGTTTCTCTTCAAGTCCAAGAAACACCAGGACCGCACGACAACCAGTCGCGACGGCAGCTCAGGCTCCCAGGGGTCCATCCAGAATGCCCCCGGACGCGTGGTGGCCAGAGACGACAAGAACACAGCATTGCAGCGCGCAACGCCCACGGGCAGCCTGCATTCTATCGACAATGACACCAGCACTTCCAGCCCTGATCAGGGCGGCCCAGGCCATGCACGCCGTGCTGGCAGCGTGGATACGCCTCAGACGAGTGATTTGCCAGTGAGTAATGTTGACCTGGAGCTAAATTGAGCTGGCCACTGCATTTCTTGTATCCTTGTGTGTGCATGACATCTAACATGGAGAATCAACAAAAAGTTTCGCAACACTCCTCCCGTGAGCAATTCAAACGCTTCGCTCTACCCATGGTCGCAGCGGCGATTGACCTATACCTCGTCGCATCCGAGCCCGTTCCCACGATATGGCGCCGCCGTCAACGCACTCGCCTCGAAAGAAGGAGATGTTTACTTGATGGGTGGCTTGATTAACAGCTCAACAGTCAAGGGCGACCTTTGGATGATTGAGGCTGGTGGTAGCTTGAATTGCTACCCCTTGGCGACCACCGCTGAAGGCCCGGGGCCTCGTGTTGGCCATGCCAGTTTGTTAGTCGGCAACGCTTTCATCGTGTATGGTGGAGACACCAAAATCGATGACAACGATATCCTGGACGAGACGCTATATCTACTTAATACTTGTGAGTATTTTATTCTGGCGACGAGAGTATCGAGAACGTTTACCAATATCTTTCCCTCCTTGTAGCAACACGGCACTGGTCTCGCGCCTTGCCTGCGGGATCTCGCCCGTCAGGGCGCTACGGCCATTCGCTTGTTATTCTAGGCTCCAAGATATACATCTTCGGTGGTCAGGTCGAAGGTTTTTTTATGAATGACCTCTCTGCCTTTGATCTCAACCAGCTACAGTCGCCAGCCAACCGATGGGAGATTCTTATCAAGGCGGAAGCGAGTCCAAAGATACCTGCTGCACGAACGAATCATTCCATTGTGACATTCAACGACAAGATGTATTTGTATGTTTAATACCCCTGTCCTATCCTGTGGCTGTCTTTTTTAACCACTCTTGCCAGGTTTGGTGGTACCAATGGATTCCAATGGTTTAACGACGTCTGGTGCTACGATCCTGCAGTCAACAAGTGGGCGCAACTGGACTGTATCGGTTATATACCCGCTCCTCGTGAGGGCCACGCTGCCGCTATAGTGGACGATGTCATGTACATTTTCGGCGGAAGAACTGAGGAGGGCACAGATTTGGGCGACCTTGCGGCATTCCGCATCACGCAGCGGAGATGGTATACTTTCCAAAACATGGGTCCCTCTCCCTCGCCTCGGTCTGGGCATAGTATGACAACGGTTGGGAAATCCATTGTAGTGCTTGGCGGAGAGCCTAGCACTGCTTCTCCGTCTACGAACGATCTTGGTATCCTCTATGTACTGGATACGACTAAGATTCGGTATCCCAATGACGCTCCAGGGGGACCTCAAAGAATACCCCAGGCGCGACGCCCCAGCGATGCGTCGAATCCTAATAGGCAATCGCCAATGCGCGATATGTCCAATGGAGGAGGACCTCCTGATCCTAGAAACGCACTTGGTGGCCCTACTGGCCAGAGAGTCCCTTCAAACGGCATGGAGCCAAACGGTCCGCCAAATCCTGGAGGCCCAAGCTCTCCTCCGCCTGTTGGAGCGCCGCCAAGAGTACCCCCTGGAGGCCCCGGAGGCCCTCCGGGTCCAGGAAACAAAATGCGAGCTGGTTCGACCTCTAGCCCCTCCGGACCGCCGCCACAAGGCCCAACTCCTGCCAAGCCAGGTGACCCATCTGCCATAGGACGAGTTCGAGGCGCCTCTGTTGACCGAGCAATGGCGACCGGCTCACCACAGCTGACTTCTGCTCCATCTCCCATTGCTCGCGAGGCAATCCCCGAGGGCGAAGTGCCCCCACCCACAGGTGTCAACACATCAGCTCCTGTCTCTGTGATGGGTAATCCTGCTAATGGGCGACGAACACCAACTACGCCCACACAAGCTACTAGGTCGGGATCTAAACAAGGCTCTTATGGTGAACCTCCCAGAAATGAGCCTCCTAGGAATGAACCTCCTAGGAATGGGCCTCCCAGAGGCGAACCCCCAAGAGGCGAACCCCCAAGAGGCGAACCCCCTAGAGGCGAACCCCCCTAGAGGCGAACCTCCTCGAGGCAAAATGCGCCCAGGAAACTCGTCAGGCTCGATTGATGCTACGGGAGAAGGAATGCAAAGGATGGCACCGAATCGACCAACATCACCCACGCATCTAAGCAAGCCGATAAATACTTCATTAAACCGACGCTCATCCGGCCGAAACTCGCAGACAGTTGCACTTCTAAAAGAGCTTGACTCCGCCCGCAATCGAAATGCGTGGTATGCGTCGGAGCTAGAGCTAGCCAGGAAAGCGGGTTATGTGGCCAACGCATCCATGGGGCCCGCGCTTGACGGAAAAGCCATTGAAACTTTTGACGATGAAGATCGGCCGTTGATCGAGGCACTTCTGGCCATGAGGACGGAACTAGCGAATGTTCAGAACGCTGTGGATAAACAAGCCATTGTTGCTGCCAAGCAGATTGCGGAGGCAGAAAGGCAGCGAGATGTTGCCATTCAAGAAGCCGTCTATGCCAAGGCTAAGTTGGCTGCTCAGAGCGGCGGCAGCCCATCCAGCACCCCTCAGCCCGATGGCGAGCGAGACGACGCTGGCGCTAGATCGGCAGAGATGAGCAAAAAGCTTGCGTCTGCTCTCAACCACCAGAAGAGTCTTCAAACGCAGCTAGAGTCTGCAAAGTCCGAACTTGAAGCCGAGAAAAGGGCCCGAAAGCTTGCTGACGATACATCGGCAGCCGCCCAGAAGCGCATGGTCGAATTGGAGAATTATAAGCAGCAAACGTCTGGCGAGGTCGAGCGTCTGAAAGCAGAGCTTCACTTTTCGCAGCGTGAAGCTCGGGAGCAGTCCGTGGCTAGTGCCGAGGCTGTGGCGTCTTTGGAACTATTAATGGTCGAGAAGAACTCGATTTCAAGGAAGCTTGATGAGATTTCTGATTCATCTAATGGCCGTGAAGAGACGTTTGAATCTCTTAGAGCCGCTATTGAAGCGTCCCAAGATGCTACCGCCCATCTCGAGACAAAACTCGAAGAGGAGAGAACCCAGAGAGAAAAGGTCGAAGGGAAGTTGAGTAAGCTCAAGGCTGAACACGAAGCACGCACAGCAGAGCTGGTTGCCGTGACCCAACGCCTGCGAGATGCCGAAGAGCTTGCCGAGAAACATGCTACTGAAGCACGGACTCACCGAGAGGCTGTGTTGTCTGGACTTCATAAGCTCACATCTAAAGACGAGGCGAACGCGCATAATCCAGATGCTGATCGTGCTCTTGCACTCCAGAACCAGCTGACTGCCGCAAACGCCTTGGTTAAGAAGTACCAGCAGGAAGCTGATGTAGCTGCTGATAGGCTGCGTGGTGCGGAGGAGCGGATTGCCGGCCTCGAGCAGTACCAAGAGCAATCTAGCCGAGAAGGCGTCGGTATTCGACGACAGCTTCAGTCAGCTCTGAGGGAAAGCCAGAGTCTCCAGGCCGCTCATTCAGATATGAAGAACCAACTGGCTGCTCAGCAGCTCGAAACGAATGCCATGACTGTGCAGCATAATGCACTCAAAGACATTCTTGTTGAACGAGGCATTAGCCCCACCGCTGCTGCTAGATCGCGCGGCCTCAATAGCCCGCGGACAGGGACTCCCGAGCAGCAGAACCGCCTGCGAGAGCTTGAGTCTCAGCTGGCCAACATTAGCGCTGCTCATGAAGAGACTAAGCAGACTTTCGCCATGCAGGCCCAAGATTCCGAAACTGCGTATCGTGAGAAGTTATCTCAACTTGAGAGCGATTACCAATCGGCGGTGCACTATGTTAAGGGAACTGAGAAGATGCTGAAGCAGCTCCAGGAGCAACTGACACGCTACAAGACGGAGAATAGCCGCTTAAAATCAGAGGTCGAGGGACTTGAGGATAGGCTGCAGGCCGGCTCAGACGAGGCCGGCTCTGCTACTTGGGAGAAGGAGCGTGCCGCTTTTCAGGGCAAGATTTCTGAGTTGGAGGCCGAATTCCGCGGTTCCGCTTCTCAGCTGGAGAAGAACCTTGAAAGCCTCCAGGCTGAATTGCTGGAGAGCAAGCAGCAACGGGACGAGATTAGTGCAAACCTTAGCACACAGCGCAAAGAGCTGGAGCAGTTGCAGTCGGAAAATGTCCTCCTCGAACAACGTGCTTCTGATGCCGAGCAGAAGGTTTCTCTACTCTTGGATCAAGTTGAGCACTCTGTTGATACCTACCGCCGTCGTAGTCGGCACGTTGAGGGGATGGTGCCACCAAATGGACTTGGCCATAGTCGCAACGAAAGCTCAGAGGGAGAAAGCATTTATGGAGAGAGTAACCTTGGCAACCTTGGCAACATTGGCAACATGGGCAACATAGGCAACAGGAATAGTGCTGCACTGGACAACCTCGCAAGCGAGCTGGAGACTCTTCGAAACCACTGGGAAACGACGAACAAGAACTATCGCTTGAGTACCAACTTTGATTTTGACTCTGCAGCCCCCCCTTCAGCCGGAAGACGAGACTCCTACCATTGGAATGAGCGAGAATCTCGCTGATTGGAGAAGGCGACTTGATACAGACAACCACCCAGACAACAAACAAAACTGAGCCAACTCTCTCACGTTTTGGATATTGCTATGTTTGTATGACAATCTTTTTCCTGCCTGGCCATTTGATTTTATGCCTCACAAACCTATCCGTGTGTTTGGCTCTCTTCTAATAATCTGACGATTATTGTTGCCATCTGATTATATGGCGTTGTTTAATACATGTCACTGAAATGCCCCCATCCTGTTTACTAGCACACCTACTCTTCTATTCCTATTCTCTCCTTAATACCCTTTTCCCTCCCTCAGCCAAGGTTCGTTCGAATACGGGTGTGGACTTTTCTTGTCACGAAACGATACACACGTTGACGGCCTGTCGCGTACGGCGCATGCGCTTGCTCTCTCCGGGGAGAGATGTGAATCTGTGGTTCTGATTTTTTGTTTTTGCAACGCGATATAAAATTTTTATATACAGTTATCTTGCTTTTCTCTCTCTTCATTTATTGCTCCTTTCTGTCGGTTCTTTTTGTTTGTCTTTTCTTTTCTTTTCATTCCAGGCTGTCTTTGACATTGATGGGGAAAGACGGCACACGGGACTTCGGAGTCCTTTATCTTTTTGTTTGTACAATAATTTGTGGCAGTATACGCGTGATCTTTCTTCTTCTCCTTTTTTACACTTCACGGCTGTCTCTCCAGGAGAAGACATCGTTTCAAAAGTTTTTCCGTCGGAAGGACTGCTTTAAAAAGAGGGGAAGCAACACACAAAAATTTTTGCAAAAAAAAGGGGGAGGAGAGTGGGGGGATGCTTCTTTTCTTTCTACTTCTGTTCTTTTTCTTTTTCTTTTTTGCATGGTTTGGCTTACAGATTTTTTTATAACTATATTATCTAAATGATGAGAGATGAATTGCCTGGCCTTATTATATAAATACATCTGTTTATTTGATCCTTGTGCTCCTGAGAGTTTTTGTCTCCTTTATTATGTATTGTAAGAGAAAACTCAGACCAAAGATCAAGGGCGTAGAGCTTTGTATAGCTTCTATAACTACTAGTTCATCCACAGATCCTTTTATGTACAATTTTGCCTCTCAGACAGGGGAAGTAAAGAAACAAGGACTGCGTGGTTCCGCTCAACGCTCAAGATGCTGCCTGCCTGCTTTTCAAGCTTATAAAAACAAATCATCCGACAACAAGACTCGAGCTCTAGTACCTCTGAATACTACAGATTCTTTTCTTTACGCTGCAGCCGCCATAATGCGCTTCTGAATCTTCAAGCACCGCCTAAAGTTGAGCTTGGTCCCATCCTTGGGCATGTGTTCCCCGCTGGCGATGCAAAGCACCCTCATCTTGGGATCGTACCGCAGGCCGGTGAGCAGCTTGGGCGTGATGAGGAAGTACTGGCTCGTGTGCTCGCGGCAGGCGATTTCGACCATGCGCTCGTGGACCATGCGTTCGTTGCGGGGATCCATGCCCTGGTTGATCTCGTCGACGACGCGGAAGGGGGACTGGGCCATGGACTGGAGGGCCATGAGGAAGAAGATGGTGGAGACGGCGCGCTCGCCACCGGATTGGCGATGCGCGTTGAGTTGTTGGAGGGATTCGTTTTCTCTATAAGTTCTATTAGTATTTTCAAATGCGACATATCGCCGGAAAGAGAGCGGGGAAAGACGTACCGGAATTTGACCATGATGTCTAAAGCCCACTGGTCAAAATCTTCAGTTTTATTAACGCGAACTTCACCAGCACAGCTAATCTGCTCAAAGTTGTAGGCGAAAGCGTCGTTGACTTTGGACACTAGAGCATCCAGCTTGGGCTCCCATTTGCCCATCAAATCATCCAGCTGCTGAGTGATGGTGGCAAGCTTGCCGTTTGAAGCGTCCATCTTCTTCGTCAGCTTGGCGATTTCCTGCTCGCGCTTCTCAAACTCCCGAATGACGTTGGGATTGGCTGCATGGATGAGCTCGAGGTTTGCCTGCTCAGCAGATATATCCATCTCAATCTCCGCAGCCAGTTTGTTTTCGGCCAACGAGGTATATGTATCCTTCTTGTCAGGATTCTCGCTGATAAGTTCTCGAACCTTGTCAGATAGCCCGCGACCCAGTTCTCGGGCCAGAGTAGCTTCATCGGTGGCTTGCTGCACTACAAGCTTTTCTTGTTCAAGCTTCTCCATAATATCAGAGTTGCGAGCTTTGAGGCCCTCAATATCTGACTTGGCTTCAATAAGTCGTATCTTGGCTTCGATAAGATCGGTATGAGCTTTTCCGATTTGACTGAGAGCCTCCTGGTGGCGTAGAACAAGCTTGGCTCTTTCCACCACTGCTTTATCCCATTCAAATCCGAGCTCCACGATTCTTTCCCGGGCCTCGCGCATGGCCTGCTCATTCGCTTCTTTGTGTCTTTCCTCAGATTCTAACTCAGTTAGTTGAACGATCATAGCTAGTTATAATTGCTTAGGAAAACACTAACCTATCTTTTGGGGGATCATCTGCCATTTGGAAAATTCCCTTTGCAGAGCATTCTTCTCTGTCCTCAGTTGTTCCTTCAATTGTGTTAGCAAAGCGATACCGGCATCCAAAATTGTAAAGTCTATCTTGTCTTACAATTTTCCCTTGTATCTCGGCCTTTTGTTCTTCAAAGGTTCCATTCTTTAGTCTCAACTCCCTGTATTCTACTTTCATTATTTCTGCTTCTCCGGCAACTTCGGTTTGCCGCCTGTTCAACTCAACCTTCTCTTGTGAGTCTACGGGCTGAGAAGTCCAAAATCTTCCAGGTTGTATCCTCTTGGTAATTGTTGTCATGGCACTGGGGCCGTACTCTTTTCGTCGACGAACCAAGTACTGTTGCTTTCCGGCTGCCCACTGGCTTATTCGACCGTGATTGACAAGCTTTTCATACTCATCATCACTGTGATCTTTCACCGAGACACCTGATTGATGCAACCTCTTGTCAGCACACAGCATGGCAAGCACTGGCTCAGGACCGTCCAAGTAGTTGAGGGCAAAGCCATCGAGGCCCAGTGACTGAGCTTCAGCGAGAGCAACAGGTGGTCTAAAGGAAGCGAGAGGTTGCGAGCAGGTTCTGATGACGACAGATAAACTCATCTCCCGGTAGAGCTGGTCAGTCAATAATCTGTAGTCATGTTTAGTTTGTGCTGTAAAGCAGAGGAAGTCATCAGTCTGCAGCAGAGCTTGAACCTGATCCGAGTAGCGTTCGTCCTTAACCGAGCAGCATAGCATAGGTGGCGCAAAAACCTCTTTTTCGAATTTGCCTTGGTTCTCTTGAACCCAATCCCAGGCCGTAGAAATCTCGGGGAAATTCCTCCGCATAAAGTTTAGCTGCTGGCCCTCTTGAGTATCTAGAGACTCGATATCTGCCTTGAGTTTCCGCAGCTCGTCCATCTTCTTTCTCCCATCATCTTTAACCCTTTCCAAATCAGAATTTAATCGGCGCTGGTCTGCTTCAACTTCTCGTAGATTGTGCTCCTCGGCTCGCTAGAGAGGAAACCGCTAGTTAGTGAAGAAGATGAGCGAAACAGAATGTTCTGAGGGCTTACAATTTTTTGATTCCACTCGCCCGCACTGAAATCTGACGGCCGATTCTTCAAGTCTGCTACAAGAGTAGTGATTCTTGATTTTGATGCTGCTACCTCTTTCCTCTTCTCATCAAATCCTGTGCGCTCAGCACCTATCTTATTGGACCACTCTTTGACATCGTCCACTGCAGTGCTTATTTCTTGGGCTAGGCTTTGGGCTGCCACTTGAGTATCCTTAACCGCCTTTACCCTCGATGGGATGGCGGCCTCGATTTCCTGGGCGTAGACCTGTTTCCGGTTGACTGCCTCCAATGATGGCCCACTTTCCCGCTCAAGAAGTTTCAGTTTATTCTCTGCCTCTTTTCTGCGCTCCTTTGCGGCCAAGTGGTTGTTGCGAGCCTCCTGGTATTGGGCAATTACTAATGCACCTTTTAAGTTGCTCACTCGCTCCTGAATTTCTTCTCGCTCACGGATTCTATCCACGTCGGCTTGCAGGCCTTGCTGGCGGGTTTGTAGATTCTTCAGGGTTTCGGTATCCGCGTGCACGGCTTCCGCGATGTCCTTTTTGTCCTTGTGATGTTCTTGGAGCTGTCGATGCCATTTTTGCATTTCCTCGGGGGCAGCAGCGCGCAGAGTTTCATGCAGCAATTCCACCGGCGTGCAGGCAGCAAATTCGACGACTCTGTCCTGAGGAAGAAACTGACACAGATTGTCTACCTGAATCTTGAGCATATGTATCAATGACTGTATCTTCTTATGGGTCGTCTCTTTGCCATTCAACCACCATTTCTGGATATTCTGCTCTCGGCGAATCTGCACTCGAACAACAAAGTTGGTCCGATCTTGAGGCCGTTTGTGCAGCTCGATCTCGATCGTTGCTGTATCCTTTCCATTCTTGACAAACTCTTTAACAGTGCCTGCGCGGCCAAGGTTTTTGGGGCTATATCCAAGCCCTAGACAGATGGCGCAAACCAAGGAACTTTTGCCCGTACCGTTTGGACCGATGACCATGTTGAGATTTGGGCCAGGTAGAAACTCGGCCTTTTCGTACGTCACGAAGTTCTGCACGCTGACCCGGACGATGGCGCCTGGCTGGAAGCTGGTGTGGTCTGCTGCAATGTTTCGGCCGCGTCGTTGTTCATCTCCCTCGGATTCGGTGTCTACTCGCCGTCGTTTCGGGCTGTCGTCTCCAAATGGTGATGTCCGGTCGTCTGCGCCGCTGTCATCTTCGTCCTCGACCCCACGCCGTCGACGGCGCGAGGTGCTGGAACTCATCTCTTCAGATTGGTGAGTGAAGAGTCAGAGTCAGAGTCAGCGTCAGAGTGGCAGCTGGCGGTGCTGTGATGTTGTGCATTGAAGGCGTTGGGCGAGGCAGATGGCGGGGACCTGTGCGACGCGGTTAGACGCGTCTGCGAAGCCCCCACCACTTAACGCCAGCTCTTAAGTGTCATGTACGGTATCGATAACGAAGCACAGCACTCGCTCTCTGTGCGATCACCAACTTTCAGAGCGCCAGCTTCATTTCTAGCCAAGTATTGCATTGGGTTACTGCCTACACTATGTACCGATAAATATTACACTGTCAGTTACACATGGTATAGAAAGTAGAACGAGAGAGGTTTTACAGTCAGTAGTGCAGACTAATAGGAAGGAACACTGAGTATGGTGCACTCTCAAACTACTAGTAAGATACGCCAGAAAAAACATCAAAATTGCGACAAACACATTGATGCCAAGACTCTCGACATGTATCTGCATCTCAGCCAAGGTTATCAGCTGCTACAGCAAAAATACATTCGATTGCATAGACAAAAAGAGAAAGTGTTGCGTAATCTGGGAATCGAACCCAGGGCTCCCCGACGTTGCTCGGATGGCAACGGAGAATTTTACCACTAAACCAATTACGCTTGATCAGATATTCAGACTCTGGATATACATTATCATAAGCCTACTGAATCGATTTTGCCCGCTTCAGATGGCGTTGGCAACAGTAAAGTGCTCAATGGAGCCGCTTGGAGCTATACGTGGGACCATCTTTACTGAGATGTTTGACGTCGATTCATTTTGCCCAAGGTTCTATCTTGATGGGCTACACTCTGGGCTTTGCTGTAAAACAAATGCGCCATCTCATTTATTCCTGTTCAATGAAACCGCGACAACATGAGCCAGAGCTAGGTAGAGCCATGTTTGTCTTTTCAAGCACGGCACAGTCTACTCATCAAATGGGCCGAAGTTTGATCACTGCCCGAGACATGCACGAGCTGGAAATGGGATCGAGATAAAGCCGTTCTTTCAAGTTGAGATTTGCCCGACTTGGACATGAAGGGCCGATCGCTGACCACACGTTGGCTACATGTAGTTGTCGCTCGCTTAGTCATGTCTCAACCTCATCCCTTGCTTGCAAGGCAAATCGCATGCCTTTGTCTTGGTATTCGACGTTGTTATGAGTTTTTGCATCATATTTACCCTGTAGACTTGGAATATCCATCACGTAGCTATACATGAAGAAAACTCCAGATGGTATATGTTTGTATAATTGCTTCCATGAAAGAGTGCTGTCAGAAAGTTTCCCTCCGGCTGTCACTTTCACTTGGATGCTATTGTCACTCGACTGTCCAACGGATATGATTTCTTTTACCCTTCTTCCCGCCTGAAGCTTTTATGACTGATGGCAATTTAGACTCTGTGGAAAACCAAAGATTGCCTATGAATAGGGGTATAGTTTTGTTCCGGCACCGATATCTCGAGGAACGCGTCCACTCGATCCCACATTGCCGCGCTGTAACGCTAATATGTAACGTGCATCTTGTATTCAGCACGGCTGCTGCAAAGTGGTAGTCTATATGGCCATGTAGTGCAATTCACAGCCGCCCTCATTATTTGACCACAAAAGAAAGAAAGAAAAATCCGAAAAGCGATTCTGAGTAAAGATGTATATTTGCCGTATACTAGCTTAACCTTCTTTACATAGAGAGGGGCGATCTTGACGTATCGCCTCACAGCCAAATTCCAACGCATAGCATCCATATCAGGAATGCATCGCGATACTCGCATGGCACTCTAATCTTGACTCTACTTCCTTGTATAGCTCACAAAACCTAAATCCTAGGTGATATTCAGAGATATCCGATTCCTCTGCTCTGCGCTAGTCCAGCAAGTGACTCGATTTCCACTCTGGACTGAGATGGAATGGCAGCGACTGCGTCAACACCAAATTCCAGCGCCCAGCCTCCCTTGTTTCCCACCATGACTGGCCGCCAGCTGTCCGCCACCTCCATCGAACTGCCAGATCATAGGCCAGTGCGCGCTGTATTCCTTGTTTTTGTACAGCTGGGTTTCATCCACTGCATTCCTGCCCCTCGTCCTTCTTTTTTCATCCGCTCTTTTCTGTGGACTTCGCCTGCCGCGTCTTTTCTTCCTCCCACAGCCTCGGGTGCTCTATGCCGGACGCTTCCTTCTTGCGATCCTTTTGTCTGAACTCTCTCTCCAGCATCACATTGCCCTTTGCCTTTGCACGCGTATTCCTTAGGATCTCGTTTGTTGCCAATTCTACTACCGATAATCAGCATCTTGCCTCTTCACAGTTGTATCACAGCCCGCCTCTATTCAGGTTGCTTTCGAGTATTATGTGCTAATCCTACTACACTTCACGGCGATAACAATGGCCGAATATATCTCAAAAACCCGTTCGCCTCTCGTCGAAACCACCAATCGTCCCAACATGCCATACCCAGCCCCGAATTACCAGAGCCACAAGGCACGATCCAATCAGCCCAACAGTGTCCAGTATCCCGGCCAGTATACAAACAACCAGAATACTCGCCGTGATACGCGTGGCCAGGCTGCGGCTTATGATGCCTACAACCCCCCTACTGCTCAGAGATTGCAGCAGCCAGCAGACGCGGCGAAGCGTCTTTCTCAAGCATCGTATGCGTCCACCTCCAGCAGCCAAAGCAGGAAGAACTACAAAACCCATATTGGACCATGGCAGCTGGGAAAGACTCTGGGCAAAGGCTCTTCGGCTCGAGTACGGCTGTGTCGCCACAGCATCACGCACCAAATGGCGGCCGTAAAAATCGTCAACCGTCGGATGGCGTACCTTGTTCAAGACAGCAGCCTGGCTGCTCTTAGCAAGTGGGACTCGACTCTTCCTGAAGTTAATGGCGAAATGCGTGTTCCCGTAGCGATTGAGCGCGAGGTTGCCATTCTTAAACTTATTGAACATCCCAACATCATGAAGCTCTATGATATATGGGAGAATCGCTCTGAAATGTTGGTCCTACTTATGTTTTTCTCAGCGTTTAAATGCTCAAAACTGACCGACATTGGAACCCAGTTATCTCATTCTTGAATATATAGATCAAGGCGATCTTTTTACCTTCATCAACTCAAAAGGAAGACTTTCCGAAGAAGTGGCTGTTTATTTCTTCCGGCAGATGATCAGTGCTATTGCTTACTGCCACTCCTTCAACGTGTGCCATCGCGATTTGAAGCCTGAGAATATTTTGATTACCGCCGACCTGCAAATCAAGATTGCCGACTTCGGTATGGCAGCTCTTCACCAGACAGCTTCTCACCGACTGGCAACAGCATGCGGCAGCCCCCATTACGCAGCACCTGAGCTTCTCAAGAACCGGCAATATCGTGGAGATAGGGCCGATATCTGGAGCATGGGCGTGATTTTGTACGCCATGCTGTCCGCGACCCTGCCTTTTGACGATCCCGACTTGCGTGTCATGATGGGCAAAACGAAAAAGGGACAGTATGAGATGCCAAAGTTCCTCAGCCCCGAAGCCGAAGACCTCATCCGCCGTATGCTCCAGGTCAATCCTGACCATCGAATTACCATGAAGCAGATTTGGCAGCATCCATTGATTCAGCGATATAATTACCTCGACGATTTTGGCCAGAACACGGGTCAGCCTCCGGATACTCGGAAGGGATTTCAGTACACTCCGATCCTGCAACATCAGATCGACCCCCAGCTGCTGCGACAACTACGTTCTCTTTGGCATATGTTTAGTGATGACGACTTGGAGATGAAACTGAGCTGCAAAGAGTAAGTGATGCCTCGTAGCGACATTTCTTTTGACCAGTGATGCTTTCGGCTAACACGAAGAAAACCAGACCAAATGACCAAAAGGCATTTTACTGGCTCCTCCACAACTATCGTGAACAGCAGTTGGAGGATTTCAAGCCAGAACTGTCTCACTCAATGAGCGACTACCATCATCTCAAGCCAAACTCATGGAAAAAGCGCGTCTCGACATGCGAATTCTACCAACCTCGAGCCAATGGCCATGGTAGATCCGTTTCGCGTTTCACAGTCATTTCCACAACAGCAGAAACCGAGAATGGGACCGTCCAGAGCTACGATCCATATAGAGGCAGCCGAATGCTTAAAGCATGTGGCTCGCAAGCTAGCCACGCGAGGATCACTGTCCATCGAGACGGCGAGATGACACAAGCATCACAGGCGGCTAGAAAACGCAGCGCGTCAAATGCTACTCGCCGCCCAAGAGCTAATTCTGTGCGAACATTTGCGGGTCGTCCTCAGTCGTCAAGGGGATCAGTGAGCTCTTTGCATAGCAACAGGCAAGGGACGCCGCAGAGACACGGCCCTGGTTTGCGACACAAACGAGGAGTCGATTTTTCGCATGTTCGCAAGCGATCAGCTTCTGCAGCACATATTCAACGGGGCCCTCAGCGTTCACGAGCAAACTCCATGGCATCAGATGGCATCCCGCGCCGAATTCCTTCAAGGCCTCGGTCTCCAACACCGGAAATGCCCCAGCTGCCCAACGGCACCTATCCAAAGGCCAAAGGTGAACCAGCGTACAAAGACGCCTCGTTCCTTTTTAACGAAGAGCTGCGCCACTTTAGCAACAACATAGCCAAAGACTGCGATGACGCATTTAGAAGTTCACTCATCGAGGACGACTCCATTTCTGAATCATTGACAGACATGGAGAAGAGGCAGCGTGATTCCACACCGTTTTCTTTTACAATTGATACTCCGTCGGAAGCAACCGCACCCACAGAATTTTCATGTATGTCCTGGAGCAGTCGCCCCCTGCCACCACTTCCATTGGAGCTTGGCCCCAAGGCAACTAATGCAAACTCCCGACCAGCTTCGAGAGCAGGAGACGGAAACATTATGGCAGACCAGGTCAATTTACTGGCCTTGCCATTACTGCTTCCAAGCCAATCGGACCGTCGGGTCGTCTCAGCCCCGTATGGCCAGGTTGGTCGTCGGACAGGTACTCTGCCATGTATCAATGAGAATCCAGGAGGCAACAATACGGCCGCCGTTGAGAAGACAAGGATCGTATCCGCGCCACCGCATTCACCGTCGAAGAAGGCAAACCGCCCCATCAGTGGCGTCGAATATCTGAACCAGGTTGAGAACTCAATCAGAGTTGTCACTTCCCCTACAGCTCAAAGCCCGGTTAAGATTCCCGAGCCGCTGAACGTGCGAAAGAAGATTACCAACCAAAACTTTGGCGATTCGTTGAATCACCATATAGAGCAGCTAGAAAGCACACTGGGGAACTATGGGCAACATGAGGAAGATACTTTGCAAGCAGGCATCAATAGCCCAGTGAAGAAGAAGAGATCCTGGTTCAAACGATCATTCAAGATCGACTCAGAGGAGACTTTGGTAGAGCCCAAGGATGAGAGACAGCGAACCGTATCGTGCGAAACTCGCCAATCGGGTTCCAGCTCTGCGACAGCTGCCTCATCTAAGAAGAGAAACTTTAGCTTTCCATTTTGGAAGAGCAACCGAAATAGAGATTCGAAGACAATGGTTGAAGGTAAAGTTGCTGACTTTCTACTGAATAGTTTTTTCCCCTTTGAAAAAAAAAAAAGGCAGACTAACACCGATATTTTCTGATAGATCGCCAAAACCGAGATCAAGAAGTGGCCACTACAAAGACCGATACGAAGAAGCAAAAATGGCATCGGTCGTCGTCAGCCAGCAGCCGCAATATTGAGGTTAAGCAGAATTGGCTTACTAGGCTATTCCGTGTCAAGCCTGCCACAAGCTATATTTGCATGACGCTGTCACGCAAACGTGCGCGACAGGAAGTAGCCATCTTGCTGAGAGAGTGGCGTAAGCGCCGATACGGAATTAAGGGTATACAAGTGGATAAGGAACGCAACATCGTCTTTGCGCGAGTTGCAGCTAAGAACTGTGAGTTGCATGCCCTGTAGCTACTTGACGCCGGAACACACCTAACAAGAGACACAGGTTTGAATCTCAAAGAGGTTGCATTTGCTGCAGAGGTAATGACGGTGATTGAGCATGGTAAGAAACAGCCGCTCAGCATCATTCGCTTTACACAAGAGCGTGGTGCTGCGAGCAGCTTCCACAAAGTGGTGGATACCATGCGAATTGTGTTTACCGACCGCAACCTCGTGGTTAAGGACCGAAGCAAGCAAAAGATGATGATCAAGACTCTGAATTCGTAATGGGCGCACCCCTGCGTTGCCTCTTCTATTGCTTGGACGCTTGAGGTTGATTCGCCGTGTTGAGACACCTAATAACTGTTTGAAGTCAACTGCATATACGGATAACGCGTGGGAAACTTGCTCTCTAACGGGATACTACGGCTATGAAGAACGCATTCGGACGAATTCGACACTGCATTTGTGCGGCAAATTTCATGGCTGTTGAGGATTTTTTTTCTTTCTTATTTTTTGTCAATGGACACTTTCGAATCGGAGAGCAGCATTATTCTTCTAAAGGTGACTTAATATTGCGAGGGAATCGAGATGAGCAAAAGGCGAGGCAAAATGAACAAGGACAAGTTTAATGCTGTTGGATCAGACAACTGGAAAAAAAATGTAGAGCTCTTAACTCTTGGCTCCAATTCCTTTGTACAAGACTTTTGTTGTTTGACGATGAAGCCGGAATTGGTTGGACAGAACGGGGGATTGACTGGTTGACTGGTTGCACGGCCAAGTAAGCTGGCGGATCGGTTGCTAATGGGCAGGACAGAGGGGAGGAATACATGGACTGATTACATGTATTCAAATCAGCTATAATCAGGGGATATGAGAGCATTGCTTCACGTAGCTGAACTGTATTTCATCTGTTAGAGTTAAATATCATGAGGCGATTCAAGGCACGATCGGGTGAAAGTATAAGCGCAGTGCATGTGTCAGACTACAACGACTCAGGACCCCGTAATGATAGTAAGTACACAAATGCAAAGCAGCTCGGTATCGAAAAGCAGTGATGATTACGATACGAATATCTACTATGTATTAGTATTACAAAAACGAAAGGGACTGCAGCCCGGAAAGTCTCGGGTTGGCTGCGAAATTGCGGCTTAAGGAATTTGGAGCCTCGGTTGGCTCCTCGGGATAAGCAGCCAAAACGCATATACATTGTACATACATACGTATAATTTGGGGTAGATGGGCAGAGACGGTGGGCTGATGGACAGTAAATGGGTCTTGTTATTTATTCGCCACTCGTCTCATTTTAGGAATTGCTATAGGGAACCCAAGGCTGAATGTGGTTTACGTGTACGAATGAAGAAATTGGGTGTTCCTTGTACTGCTTAATAGCTGAGACGGGAGAGTTGAGGAATTAGAAGCAGAGGGCTGTTGATTGAAGTATCTGCGTCATTGGAGATTGAGGCAAGAGGAGAGGAGAGATTGGGGTATATACGAGGTAGATCCAAAGATACAGACTATGCTATGCTACTATGCTATGCTATTGATGTACATGCAGCGCCGGATTTGGATGCTACCTCGTCTTGTGATGGGTCCGAGGGGCATTGGCCGTGTCTCAATTCCTCGGCATCAGATCTCGCCAGAGCCACAGAGAGGCTTGTTTTAGTCCTACCCTGGCCATCTACCGTGCCTGTAAAGCTGCCACTGAGGCCGAAATCCATTGGCTTATAAGAGTCAAGCATGGCATGGATGGCAAAGTGCCGTGCTGCGTGAGGCGCCCGGCCGGCTGCGTTGTATCCAGTACTTCTCGGCCGCTACCCCGCAGTCTCCCTTGAGCTTCTTTCAGGCGTTACAGCAGTGCCGTGCACATGCTTCGCTGCCCCCGCCTCTGGGTATCCGGTACAAGCTCCATCCGTCCACCCGAGGCCCAGACAGGCCGATAGGTGCCGAGCCCCCCCAGAAATCCGGCTGACGGACCAAACAAGAAGAGAAGATGCAAGCATAGAACCTAATTCGAGGGCAAACATGGGTGAATGGATGGATCATGCTAGTTAGTAATTGGGGTCAAGGGGAGAAGGGAGCTTTGACTCTATTTTTCGTTTGTATTGCTTTGGGGGTGGCGAGGCTAATCTTTTTGCCGACCTTGCGCTGTGATTTGGCGACGAGGTGCGTCATAGCCTCCTCCTTGGTGGTTATACTTGGGATAGCGATAACCTTGCTCTGGAAAGCTATATCAGCCATCGTTTCGCTGTGGTTTTTTCTTCTTGTTTTCTCACTTTTGATTATTTGTCTAGTAGACACCAGTCTTTCTTCACTGTGTGTGGAATTGCAACGAAAAGCCATAGCACCTTCACTTCTCCTGTAAGTGCGAGCAGAGCGCCTATCCATCCATATCCGGAAAGCTTACCGCGAACAACCGTCACTGACTGACACGTGAAAGTTTCCCTCACCTCCTCTCTCATATTATTTCGGTTGTGACGTCTGCCAATTGAAATCACCTGGCATCCATCTCTACAAGGGCATCTTTTCAACTTCTCCTTGTCTTACTTTATATCTGGACACTTGACTCCAATTGCATCGTACATGCCACAGCAGCCTTTCTGGCATACAGTCTTCCACAGCTTCCAATCCCGCAAACACTCTCCTCACACAACCACCGGCACAATGGCATCCACAGAAGCTATCCTCCAGGGCGTCACCGTCCTCGGCAAGGTTGACGAGTCTCACCGCAAGATCCTGACTCCTCCGGCCCTGGCCTTCCTTGCTCTCTTACATCGCTCTTTCAACGCTACCCGCAAGAATCTCCTTGAGCGCCGCAAGCTGCGCCAGGCCGAGCTGGACCGCGGCCTTCTCCCCGATTTCTTGCCCGAGACTAAGCACATCCGTGAGAATCCCACATGGAAGGGTGCGCCCCCTGCGCCTGGTCTGGTCGACCGACGCGTTGAGATCACTGGCCCAACTGATCGCAAGATGGTTGTGAACGCCTTGAACTCTGATGTCTGGACGTACATGGCTGATTTTGAGGGTGAGTCTTGAGAGTGAAATCTGGTCAGCGTGGATTGCTTGGATAGCTAACAAAGAGCAAAACAAATAGACTCCAGTGCCCCTACATGGGACAACATGATCAATGGCCAAGTCAACCTGTACGACGCTGTCCGTCGCCAAGTTGACTTCAAGCAGGGCGCCAAGGAGTACAAGCTTCGCACTGATGCCAAGCTGCCCACTCTGATTGTTCGCCCCCGAGGCTGGCACCTCGAGGAGAAGCACTTCCTTGTTGACGGCGAGCCCATCTCCGGCAGTCTCTTTGATTTCGGCCTGTACTTCTTCCACAACGCCGTCGAGGCCCAGAAGAAGGGCTTTGGGCCTTACTTTTACCTGCCCAAGATGGAGAGCCACCTTGAGGCTCGTCTGTGGAACGACGCCTTCAACCTGGCCCAGGACCACATTGCCATCCCTCGTGGCACCATCCGAGGAACCGTCTTGATCGAGACCATCCTCGCGGCGTTTGAGATGGACGAGATCATCTACGAGCTCCGCGACCACAGCTCCGGCCTCAACTGCGGCCGATGGGACTACATCTTCAGCACCATCAAGAAGTTCCGCAACAACGCAAACTTTGTCCTGCCAGACCGATCCGCCGTCACAATGACCGTCCCCTTCATGGACGCCTACGTCAAGCTCCTCATCCAGACCTGCCATAAGCGCGGCGTCCACGCCATGGGCGGCATGGCTGCCCAGATCCCCATCAAGGACGACAAGGAGGCCAACGACAAGGCCATGGAGAACGTCCGTGCCGACAAGCTGCGCGAGGTCCGAGCCGGCCACGACGGCACGTGGGTTGCTCACCCTGCCCTCGCCAGCATTGCCACCGAAATCTTCAACAAGCACATGCCTACTCCCAACCAGCTGTTTGTCCGTCGGGAGGAAGTCAAGATTGGCCAGAATGACTTGCTCAACATGAACGTCCCCGGAAGCATCACCGAGGAGGGCATCAAGAAGAATCTGAACATTGGTCTGGGCTACATGGAGGCCTGGATCCGAGGAGTGGGCTGCGTTCCCATCAACTATCTGATGTAAGTTTTTTTCCCATTGTTCAAAGTGGCTGTGATGATTATATATATGAACAACATCGCTAATGAGTAATTCAACACAATCAGGGAGGATGCTGCCACCGCCGAAGTTTCTCGAAGCCAGCTGTGGCAATGGGTCAAACACGGCGTCTCTACCGCCGAAGGCAAGCGTGTCGACAAGGCCTATGCCCTCAAGCTCCTGCATGAGTGTGCCGATGGCCTGGCCTCAAAGGCTCCCCAGGGAAACAAATTCCATCTTGCTGCGCAGTACTTTGCCGGACAGGTCACTGGCGAAGATTATGCTGATTTCTTGACAACGTGAGTATTCTTCTTTTGATACACCTTTCAGTCAAATGCATTTGGAACTAACAGATTTGTTCGCAAAAAAAAAAGTCTTCTTTATGATGAGATTACGAAGCCTGGATCTCCCGCTCCGGCCTCAAAGCTGTAAATGTCGAGGCGAGTAGCAAAAAAAAAAAAGGCTATGAGTGTAAAACTATATGACGAGATGAAGGGGAAGAAAAGATTGTCTTATATCGATATCATTGGCGAAATTGGATGAGGTTACCTATTCATGGTACCTATTGTTTCTCTGTATAACATGGAGTTTTATCGGAAAGTAGTATAGCAGCAACAAAATCATTAATGAATATTTTATGCTTTGATAACCTTTATTATTCCTCTTCTACAAAAGAAATTTGAATTACTAGTCTGTAAGCCCTAGGTAATGGATATCGAGGCAAGGTACTCGAGTAATGTGTTCCTATAGAGTGTGAGTTGTTCCCGAAAAAGACAAACAAATTGCCCAACTTGTGACGAGTATGAGTATCAAGACCATAGTCCGATCTCATACATTATAAGGGTAGATAGCTTGTCTCAATTTACCAAAAGCAAAAAGAAAAAAAAAAAGCTAGTCCAAATGCTCCGGAAGTGGTGAAGTAAAGATACGCAGTCCGTGTGCCCCGATCCCCCATACCGACGGTCCCGAACCCGATGTCGGATGCCCGTAGGTATTCGGGCGACCACCGGTCCGGCATAACGAGATACTCGACGGGGCCTTGGGCAAAGATTTAGTCGAGATACGTGCACCCCATATCGCTGGGTGCCTGGTCTAACCCGTCCTACATGGAGCTAAAGAGTTCGTCAATGCGAAATTTAGATGATTTGCTTGGAGCAATTACCAGTACGAAGAGTTCCCCGAATACTAGCATTCGGCCAAGGCATCTTTTCCTCTTCTCCCGCGTCGTCCGGGCTGCGGCAAGATGCCCGCTTCATTTAATTATGAAAGCGGAAAAGCCGCCGCGCCACAGCTATCGTTTGGGTCTGTATACAAGCCTCGGCTAGCATATTTCGCACCGCGTTAGTGGCTGTCTCGTAGTTTGTAGTTCTGTTCTAGAATCAGGTGAAGTGTAAAAAAAAAAAACGAGCGTTTGTTCGTATCGGCTGAAGCTCAGCTCAGCTCAGGCGGCCCTTGACCTACTCCATCGTATTGACTGGCCAGCTCTGCACCAACCGTCGACCAAGCAGCTGAGTTCCCCATTTCCCGCTCCCGAGTCAATCAGGCGGCGCCAAGTTGAACCGAGTTGAGATTCTGTCTCTTGGCCACGCGCTGGATGATTCATTTCTTGTCTTGTTTGGGTAAGCTAAGCAGCACTCAGCCGGTGAGGGGCTAACTCGATGCAGAGCCTTCACCCAGCCGAGAGGATCCACGAGGATTCAATAGCGCTGGGGATTCTTGGCTGTCCATCTGCCCTGCCGTTTAAATGAGTAATGGCCCAGCAGGTGAGTTCCATGAAACGACAGGACATGCACAGCGCGAGTTTGGCTGTTCTGAGCCGAGAGTCGGGTGTGTCAAGCCAACACACGATAGCCATGGCATGAAGGCTTCCCACACGGCGGCTTGTTTCCGGTGGAGGATGCTTGTACGCCATCCCGCTCATTCCCCGGCTCCCGGGTGTCGGCGCGCGTGCAGCTCATGCTAGTGTTGGTGACCCTGTTGCGCCAGGTGGAACCGTACCATCACGGAGCAATATCCACTAAGAGTGGTGTGAGTCGCAGTAGTTTCACCTGTAATAATGGAGATATAATACCTGCTTGTACTTGGGACGAAAGCCTCCTGTGCTCCAAACCAAAGGCCTTTCATTTGCGGTAGCTGCTCGGTTATTCGAGATCTGATCTTCACTTTGGTCTCTCTCTCACACCGTTGTAGCCCTAATCACCACTGGCATCTTATGGCCCTGTGTTTTGGCAGCACTGCTTCAGAGTCACTTTCTTTGATGGAAATGCGACTACTGCAGGTCGTTCGTACTAATGTCGTTCTAAAGAAAGGAGAGAGGGGTCAAGTAACAGAGAGCATCTTTGATGAGCCTTCTCAAACAACAAGCCAGAGTTTGAACTTGTACTTTCTATGTTGCTACCGCAAGCACCCTAGTCATTTTCATGCTTTAGCGGGGTGGCTAGTCGTGAAGAACGAGAAGACAAGGGGAGAAAGGGGTGCATACTCGCACTACATACTAGTAATGGCAGTAGTAATAGGTACCGTCCTCCGAAGTTTTATGTGTGTGGCACTGCGTGTCCCGTATCGCTTCGGCATTCCATGTGGTTGACGGAACATGTCTGTATACGACAACGCGAGAAATGAATCCTGCCATCGCCCTTATCCTCTCCCTCACGTCACTTGGCATAGACTTTCCAACAACTGAATCGCTGACACGGCTCTGTGACAGATGGAGCAAATCGTGGCGTTGGTAGCTTCAGATCTTCGCGTGGCATGGCACACGCCCCTGTCATGAGGCTTTGGTCTCCACGGCGTTCTAGCAGCAAGCCCGCCAACAAGATTCTCGTATAGGGGCGCCAATACTTCGTGTTCTTAGCTTCGTGCAAATTCTATTGCCCTACCATAACGAGAACAAGAGGCATCATTGGTGGCTCCATGTCTGCCGGAGAGCCTCGGAATAGCATCAGAATGTTACCAATAGATACAGTAGTAGCCTTTTTCGTATGCGCTCTGATAATGCGGCATCTCGCCAGCATCCTGGCAAATTGGTTTGGGCTTAGATCTCTCCTGTCAAAAAGTATCTGATATACAAAATTCCAAAATTGGGCCCTGACTGGATCCTTGAATTCGACTTTCTGGCATATGTTGATCTCAATGCCACCATCTATTCAGATACAATCAATTAGCTAGCTTGTACATACGATCTTGAGAAAGTTCATTTACCATTTGTTAGGGCGCAATTGGCGAGAGTTCATGGTCAGCCTTACTGGTACCAGCTGGAAGTCTATCTGCCTTGGCTGCAAAGACTATATTTGTTACGATGCAGTAGTGTCAAGTAGCTTACTTGAGAACCCAGCATACTTTTTCTGAACTTTGTTCCATACCTACGTAAGGAGGCGCTTGGGGGATATTCTAGCTCTTTTTCGTAATGACGTATTCGCATCTTAGCTGATAGCTTATGTTAGCAACAGACCAACCTCAGCAATAGACGGGAACCGTAGACATTGGCTGGATTCAGTTTTACCACTTTACTTGATGAGCCAGACAATGGTGAGACGTGCCTTGCCTGGAGACCAACGAGGACGATTGCGTGATGGCGCCAATCTCGTGGATTCCCACAGGGAGCCATAAATAGCTTGACGTCAGCTTCAAAAGGAAATACTACTCAATAAAGGCATGATGGGAAAGATTCCTACGCCAAGGGGGAGCATGATATACGGCGATGTTTCTGGTTTAGGTCACTGTTTAGCCCACTACCGCGTGGAATCCATCGTGTCCGGCTGTGAATGATTTCATGCAGAGGTACCAAGTGCTCCAGCAGATCAGATGAGATAAGGCTGGCAGAAGGCTGGCTGCGGCTTCCCTCTTTCTCGCTGATCTAAACGGCGTCCACGCCAAAGGAGAATATAAATAGAGTTATTCCGTGCCTTCCCATTTAATCGCCGGTCAGCTGGTATCTTATCTCCCCCCCGCACAAAAAATTCATCAAGGCCTCTCCCATTTCTTCCATTGCTAGAATTTCTCGTTTCCTTATCACAGAGCTGGCCAGCCATGCCCATGTTACCGATATCACTGGGCGACGACATATTCACTGGTTTTTCATTCAATCTGCCATACGCAAATCATGCCAAGAGTTGCTGTCGTCTTAACCAAAATACGCCATGGGTATGTCGACATCTGGTGGATCGTCGTCGTGGCGTCTGTTCCAACCCCAGATATGCTAGAAACGCCATTCCACCTTGCGCTTTGGCTTCTGACAGTGGCGCTGGTTTCCGAAGCCTCCCAACCCTAACAGAGGGGTATAGGTGCCTAGGGTCTAGGATGCAGACACCTCCGCGCAGTAATAGCCCGTGATAGACGGGGGAAGAATCCTTCTGCAATGCACGCGCGTCTACTGTCCCTGGTTTGGTCCAATCAACATGCATCAGCATACCGAGCCGGTGCTGCGTCTTGGCATCACAACAGCCATTCTATAACCCGTAGAGGGCCATCACTTCAATCAGGTGCCGCCCCCGGTTGGCTAAACTTGACTGCTGACAAGGACATCAGAGCTAGTCGTATCGACCCCTGCATTCTCCCTTGCAACCGCAACAACCTTGTTTGACGCCACGCAGCATGGCTTTGATTTGCGCCACGATTAGGTCCCCGTCGACATCCGAATCTCCATTGCAGACGGTGGCGGCTGGAAGGATCCAAAAACTCCCGCGGGACGCTGAGTAGCTTTCTCTATCTGCACGATATTAGCTGCGTCTCTCCCGCTAGACTGCTGAGCGGCCAGACATGAGTTGCTTGGCCACTGGTTCGAATCTCCGCCCCCCTTCTGCAACGTCCTCCAATGACAAATCGTTCCCTACGAGGGATACGCCATCATAATCGGGATGCGTGGTATTGTCAAGTTCCGACTGAGCCGAACTCCGAGAGGAATCCCCAGGCCATCACGCGGCAAAGCCCCTAAAGGTCATCCGTTTTCGCGCGGCTTATTATTACTACTTACTACTAGCGGTTGGGAGGGATTCTTTCAGCTCCTTGGCGCTACTGTGGGCTCGCCTGCAGCTAGTGATGTTCCTTCATACGTTAAACCTCATTTGGGCCTAGGCACACACCTACTTTTGCCGCTTGGATGTACCATGTTGCGAGTACAGAGAATGTACTATGTAGCCCCAGTATCGTTTCGTCTATACTGGGTGGAAAGTCGCCTTGTGTTGCAGTCTAGTTCTATACTCAAGATCTTGAGTTGAAGATTGGCCTTGGCTTCCTTTGCTGCATATATGGGCTGCCAATGCAGGCGCGCTGATCATACAAGTTTCGGAATGCCAAACCTATGTCATCAAATGCACGGCCTTACAAAATTATGCGGCTTTGAAATACTGATTTCTAGCGGAGAAGGAAGGAGAAAGGTTGACCACAGTGCAGGGGAGATTGGCAATAGATTGGCAGCTTGCTAGCAGGATAGACATTCATCTATCAAGCCGCTAATGCCAGTTTATATGGCAATTTCCGCATGTTGCCTGTCAAGCGCCTTTAGGACCTCGAGATAATTCAAGGATTCATACGTTTTCTCCAGCTGGTAAGAGCAACCCCAACCTCACTACTTCAAGTTCATGGCCACTTCAGAAGATCTAGCCTCCTTTTAACCGAATGATTTCGCTTTATCTAACCGACCAGAAATTCTCTCAATTTCCGCATAGATGGAGGCGAGCGGCTGAATAGCATGCCATACATCTCGAGTCATTTACTAATTTGACATGCCAGAAGCCCATGAATCCCCTTAGCGCCACCCATCTCGTTCAAAGGTGTAAGGACGTTGTGACAGGCCTTGATCAAGTCAAAACGCGTAAAGATCAGAGGTACAGCGCACTAATCTACCCGCGAATTTTCGATGAGGCATTATGGTGTAGCAGCTCCCTACACCAGGCGTTATTTTGGAGCCGCCCACTGCCGGCGAACATACGCGGAGGTGGAGATGCAGCGTACTTGTAAGTGTTAGTGATTCATGGAATATATGGTCTAAACCACCAACTAATAGAAATCCACAAGCCTTTCAGCAAAGTGGAATCTCGGCTTTGAGGGCTGGCTAGCAAAAAAAGACTGCTCCTAGCCTTTGAAATTTCCTGAAGTATATTTCCATTACAAGAAATGATCCTGCCGAGATGTAACAGAGCACAGGAATTTTGAACTACAGTTATGTTACGGTATCAAGCATTACTGAAGATTACTCTATACGGAGCGTGGAGTGCATCGATTCGCTACAGTACTTGAACTACTGTCTCTACCTAGTCTCAAGTGCGGGTGCGTGGAGACGGTTGTCATATTCATACTGGGGCTGTCCATGGAGCAGATCATTCCGGCCCATGCTAATTGGGCGCATGGTCTCAATAGCTGAACCCGCTAATTCGGATGCCTGGCAGGGATGTCGAGTCTGAAGCACAGCAAAGAAAAAGGTTTTAAGAATACACGAACCCCAAACTCAGATGGAGAGCGACCAAAAGAGGGGGGACTGAAGATGAAAACTTTGAGTTTTCAGAGAAGCAATCATTCCGCCAAGCTCAGATAATCGAAGCCGATGATCGATATCACAGCCGGTAAAGCCACGACTATAGCGACATCCGGACGACTCCCTGCTCACCGCGCCAAGGGCGCGCTGCGTCCTCGGGCCCCCAAACGCTGGGTCGGCATGGCTGAGCTTATCCGGCGATGGCTGCGGCTGGCGCTGGGAAGCAAGCCCGGGTTGCCACGGGTCCACAGGCCGGGGGAGTGGAGCTTTGGGAGGGGTGGATGGATTGTCAGCCCATGCGCGCGCGCTCTCGCCAGCGTTACAGACTCGGCGCGGGCACCAGAATCATCTGTCAAGATCTTACCCTTCGCTTATCCCTCGACGTCCTTTGATACGTCCTAAGAAGAGGACGTAAGCATAGCCAAGCCAAGCTTGGAATCATGCTCTGCGCAGACCACAAAGTACAGACTGCCGTTACTGCTGGACTCTGGTATAGGAGGAAGATTTCCGGTAGACCCGGCAAAGAAGAAGAGAACTCGACAAGCAACAGCTGTTTGGATACTTGTACAATCAACACATGACGTGATGCTCGCAGCGCCTAAGATCTCTCCGGAAGGAGGGCATGCTCTATGAGTTTGTCCTAGTTATTGTACAGTAGGTACTGGGCATTGCTTGCATGTAGCAAGTGTCTTCAGGCATCTTGGCCCCCGGAAGTGGCGGTGGTGGTGGCTCTCGCTCGCGAGGCTCTACGAGTTGAGCGTTCTGCCACCTCAGTTTGCTAGCTGTTGCTTTCATGTTATCTGTATCGACGGTGAAGCGCTGGAACAAAGGAGAGAGGAGAGATAGAGACAGCTCAGCTCAGTGACCCGGCTCGCATCGCTCCTGATACAGACGCATTCTACGAGTTCAGCGTATATTATATACGGAGCGGATGGGCATTGCCAACATAGAACGCGCCGGTTATGTCTATACGCAAGAGAGAGAGCACTCAATCGCGAGCAAACGGTATGGCTCAAAAGAAACGGGGGCCGCTAAAAGCAACTGATGCAGAGCAAGACCACCTGGGCGGTATCTTTTCTAGATCCTAGCTTGGACTGTGGGGACATGGCGGCGTCTGGCTTCGCAACTCGTACAATTTGCCAATGGGTACATTCCTATTACTGAGGCTATGAGCAGTAGGCAGCTAGCAGATGGATACTACTGCTTGAATCCGGAACATTATGGCCTTTGCCTGTTGATCCAGGAAGTAATCCGGTGCCGTATTGGCAGCCAGCCAATGCGGCGCTCTAGATCTCGAAAGAATCGGAGCGGAGGGGGCGACGAAGGGACGGCATAATGCACAGCCATGTGACGGGAGTGGCAGCCTGCAGAAGTTATGGAGAGCTGTCATTCAAGAAGCGTCGCACAACAGGGGCCTCGGTCGATTGGGTGCCAGGATGTGAACGAACGAGCTGACTACTACTACTCCGTTTTGTAAGAGTTAATGCAGGAGGCACTCGTACCCCGTTCCTGTACAATTACTAGCTGACCCTCCTAGTGAAAGCAGTTGTACTCCTGCAGGTATCCGGCGTTTGTCATACAGAGCACGCTTTGCCGCCGTTCAGCTCAGCCTACTCCGTCTTCTTATGACCTGAAGAAGACAAGGTGTGGCTTCTTGTGATTAGTATCAACCTGGGGATTTTCAAAGCTGCTAGAAACTCAAAGAGCATATCTAGCAGGTGAAATTGGGTTTGGGGGATGTTTTTGACTTTCCAGCACTTGACCAAGTACTCTATACATGGTCAAAGGCACTCTTCTTCGAGCGGGCAAGCAGGACTGGACCTAGCCTCTGACCAATAAAGTGCGATGACTCTGTACTCAGCATGCAATATGTACAATCTCAGCAGCAGGCCACTAGCGCCAGACTGACATTTTGGTGAGTTGCTATGCCTGGCCCTCAGATGCCATCATTGCGATGCATCCACAGTGCTCTCATACGCTACTTACGATGGGTTTATAATACGGAGTGCGATGAGTAAGGTACGAGCACCGCAAGTTTTATGTTGCCATGTTGGCATTCGTACATTTCTCAAGTTTCAATTGTGGGCTCCCAAGTTCTAGGCCTCTTACTAATGGTGTTTAGAGTTCTCCAGACCGTCATCGGTTGGACACTGTCTGCTTCGATCGAGCAAGTCATGACACTCGGTCCCATCAGCAGCAGTGACAAAGCAAAAAGGAAGAAGAAGAAAAAGAAAAGAAAAAGATATGAGCGTGTATCGAATGTGTATGGGCAAAGGTCACCCGTCTCTGACACATGATACAAAACGCAATGTAACTTTGTAACGCGGCATGCAGTTGCATGTGGCAGTACCTAACGAATGGTGGAAGACAATGCTACGGGAGCAAATGCCAAGTTAATTGTCTTGGGCGAAAGGCCAGGATCAGGGGACCCTGTTCTCCGTGCTCCGAACCGGGGGAGACGAAAGCGCAGATGCTCTATTACTAGTACCTACTCAGTACCTAATCGGAGTGGCCTCGAGTAAGGTACCAGCACTAGGCCGCTCAGGGTGCCTATTGAGCAGGTACTATGAACAGGTACTAATACTACCTCTATATGGTACGTACCGCAGAGACTAACCTGCAAAGACTCGAATTTGCGTGCCTCAATGACCAAGGTAAGAAAATATTGTATCTTCTGCTACCGAGCCAGAGGCCCGCCTTTGCCTTTTTGGCCAGATCAAAGAGGTGCTAGCCGAAGCAAATTTCATGGAATCGTCCTTGTCTGGCACCTACGTGTATCTCCCGTGTACTGGAGATTCCAGAGCAGCCATGTCGGCTCTTGCAATAAACCACGATCGACTAGGTAAGCATCAAGGGGGCGTCGGGACGGCTGCTCTGGATGCATGCTCACCAGGCTTGCCGGCACGGAGGCGCATCATGCATACTGGGTAGCATGTATGCAGGCTGGAGAAACTTCCCCTTGGCGCTGGGGGAGAATGAAAGATGAAAGGGGTGGAGGGGGGGATGGCAGAGTGAGCTACTTGGTCCTAGTGGGAGATGGCTGTGATGGTGGTGGTGGTAGTGGTGGTGGAAAAGAGGAGGAGTGCTGTACAGTACCTGCGGTGCTGGAGGCAGAGGCGTGTGGATATACCGGCCAAGTACCGCGCATGTAAGTGCTGAGTTCTGCGTTGCGGTGCGGTGCGGTGCGGTGCACGGAGTCGAGTCGACGTGCATGCCTGGTTGCGTGAGGGATTCCCAGATTGGATTGCTGGGGTTGCTGGGATTGCGTTCTTGGGCCGCGGCCGCTGGAGACATGTCTTCTGTTTCAAGGGCATCTCTGGGCGTATCCGACGAGAGAAGACGCTCGCGGCATGTCTAAGATTTGATTAGCACGGCCGGAGGACATGGCCATGACCCTGGGGTGCATTTCTCGGAAGGCTCGCAATGCGAACCGACTAAAGTATGTATGCGTGTCAGAGTGGGAATTTCCCAGCGAGGGCTCCACCGGCGGGTTTTGGAGATGCAAAGGATGCAAAGGTCTAATCGACGGCAAGTACAGCCTACAAGCTGCAACCGCTGGCCGGATGCTGAGTCGCGCCGCCTGGGCAAAGTATGGAATACGGGATGACAGCGAGCACTAAGGCACTGACTAAGGCAGAAGGCGAGCGCTTGCGGCTGAGAAGACGACGGTAGCGCAGAGCACGAAGGCGAGGACGAAGCAGCATCCGGATGGGCAGGACGCAGCGTGTTGATATCGCAGCAATTGGCACGGAGTACTCGGGCGTCTCGACTGGCGGCGCGCAAACGCGGCGCTGCGGCCTCGGCGGGCAAGGTCACGGCGCCGTGCGAAGAGGCAGCGCCCGCCCGAAACATTCCAAGCACCCCCATCACGCTCCAGGGATCCGAGCTCGACGCCGTTTTTGTCTCTCCCACCCCCCGCGGGCAGCACGTTCGTTGTGCCAAGTATCTGGCGAGTACCTGCCCGCAGCTGGCCGCGCATATGCTGGCATCGTCAAGGAGCGCTCCAAGCATGCATTTACGAGCAGCGGGTGGCTTTGCAGGGACGGTAACGGGACAAGCTGCGTGCCAGCCCTGCGGTCAAGCCAAGCTGCGGCCCTGTGCCGACTGCAACGACGGAGCAGGCCGGGAAGGGCTTCTCGCTCAGTCCATGATCTGACCCTCTGGCCATGGCACGCCCCTGCATCCCTCTGGCGCTGGCGGCACTCCCCCGACGGCAGCTGTGCCAGCCAGCATCTGGAAGGGCCAGGACAGCACGAGCGCTGAAGATCAGAGCAGACAAGAGATGATCCAGCTAGCTGCTAGACGGGATGGCTATCGGCTCAGCGCTGGGCTTCCGGATCCCTGGCCTGTTGCGTGCTCCACCACCTCTCCTCTTTTCTCCTGCTCTGGGTCTTGCTTCTGGGTCCTGCTCTGGGTCTCCTAGGCTTCTGGGTCTCCTAGGCTTCTGGGTCTGGGGCAGCCGGCCAGGCTATTGGCGAGAGCGTCCAAGGCTCCGCTTCAGCCCTCCAATCTAGCAGCGACTCGCGTTGCGTCCTGAAAGCGCTAGCCATACAGCTCTCGAACCCGAGTGACGGTAGTGCTACCTCGCACTCCCACATGCCCCGGCGGGCCCACGACCAGGATCGGGACATGACTGGGGGGGTCTGTCTTTTCAGGTCCCGTCCAGCACAAGGCCAAGGAGAAACAGCGCGTGGCTCAGCGAGAGAGAGAGATCCAGTCTTGGGACCCAACAGCCAGCTGGGGGTGGCCATCTAAAAATCCAGCCTTGGGACGCTAAAAAAGAGGCAGATGGAAAAAACTGCTAAGCTTCTCAGCCGTCGTCTCTGTAGCGCGTATACTGTCTGGTCTGGCTGCTTCGATCCCATATACTTGTGGGCAACCTGCGCCATACATATTCGCCCCAGAAGAACGCCAAAAACGACGCCGTCCGGAGCCACAGGCAAACCTTATTGACTCTGCTGTATTGTTAACCGCTCTTATCCAACTGCGCTATCTGCTCAACCTTCCGTTCGCAGCTGTATCGCTGAGAGGCCAAGGGAAACTTTGCAAAGACAAGTGAATAAAGTCCGGCCGGCACCCCCATCCCTTTGCGCCTTCCGCATATCCCAGAGATACGCCGTCGTTCTTGTTGCGTCGTTGCCAGGACGTCGAGTGCGAAAACATCAAGGAATCGTGTAAATCTGGGCAAAATCGAGCAAAATCGAGCAAAATCGAACTTGACAAAGCTAAGTTCGGATAGGCCGCCGCCATGGACGATACGTCTCATGACAATAACCCGCCACCAAGCTTTTCCTCACGACGACCTGCAGCTGGCGCTCTGCCTACCTTCTCTCTCCCTCCACCGCAGCCCGAAGTCTCCAGCATTGACGACCCGTCCTCTCGGCCTCGCACCTTTTACAACCTTGGCAAGAGTCTCGATCTGAACCCTCCTGCGTCTGGAACAAGTGATGGGCTGAGCCCCAGCCTGTCGAGTGTGCACACGAGCAGTTCGCAAAGTTCACAGGCCCCCGCCAGCATGCAGCAGTATACATACAGCGGCCACGTCCACGGAAGCTGGCCAACCCCAAGCAACTCTGCGTATAGCGTCAGTTCAGGCTCGGCACAGCAACCTGCTCCTATGCAGAATCCCGGTGGATCGTCCTATCCCGTCAATCCCGCCAACGGCACTCAGCCGCCTCTGGGAACAGCTCCCTATGGCGGGCGGTCATCATCGATGTATAGCCAGCCCGGCTTGCCATACGGGAACCAGCGTAGTTCGCAGTCTCCGGCCACTGGGGGAGATGGACTATCAGCTCAACCATACGACCACCACTCGTTCCAGTCCTCTGCAGGCCAGGACGGCCACTCTGGGAACTTGATGGCTGCTCCCCACGTCACACAAGCGCCGGGGACCTCCAACTCTTCCGCCCATGTTGACTCTTATACGCACAGCAGACCTTCCATTAGCGGGCCGAGCTACTCCTCCTCATCGGCCCCTCAGCATCAGTCGAGCTTCCCCTACGCGACCCAACCCGCGCACCCGAGCCATTCGCCCACCGGGGCAGCGTCACTTCCTAGAGGCTTGGGATCTCTCTCCGGCCAGCAGCCTCTCCCGTCCATGGCACATCCCGGCTCCTACAGGTCCTATCAAACGTATCCACCGCTGTCAACCATGGGTGGGCCTGTCATGTCCAACATCCACCAGCCTGGCAGCCAGCTCTCGATGATTCCTGGCAGTATGGTTCCCGCTGGATACGGTGCTTCTGCTATGATGTATTCGCATCCGCCGCCGCAGCCACAGTCAGAGCGCCCGTTCAAGTGCGATCAGTGTGTCCAATCTTTTAGTCGTAATCACGATCTGAAGCGTCACAAGAGGATCCATCTTGCCGTCAAGCCATTTCCATGCACGTTCTGCAGTAAGAGCTTTTCACGGAAGGATGCTCTCAAGGTATGCACATGTGTCTACCATGTTCACTTGGCTATTGACAAGTTACTAACATGCACGATAGCGTCACCGATTAGTCAAAGGCTGCGAGAACAAGAGCCACGAGAATCAGGTAGCGGCTGAGAACGGAGGTAGCCGTGGTGGGGAGATTGATGACGATGCCAGGAGAAACTAGGTAGTCGCGCATACAGGATTGGAATTGGTATTGGTGTTAAGATAAGGACCGGAATTGGAATTTGGGACTGGGATTGGACTGGGACTGGGACTGGTTTCTACTACTTCTTGTCATACTGGAAATTACGGTTTTATGGGACATAGGATACGGGTTATATGGTTTACGGGACTTTTTTTTTTGGTGTTTTTTGGTTTTTTTTTCTTTTTTGTTTTCTGCCGTTAGAAGGCAGGACGGTATGGAATGGGAGGGAATGGGATCACAGCCTACGGGCAAAAAGGAGGCTACTCTGACAAGAGCCACTGATACGGAACTGTTTATTGGCTTTGATTCTGTTATGCATATTTATGTAATAGGGGGTTGCGTTGCGGAGATGCTGCAGTGTGTAGTAGTACATAGTAGCAGCAGGAAATCTTTTTTCTTCAACCAATAAAGCACACGACTACAAGGATCTCGGCACTTGAGCTCCGTAAAGCAGAGACGATTGTAGTTCCCAGGCAAAGAGCAGGGAAGGGCACAGTAGAGCGGCAGAGCAGAGCTGAGAGCGAAGACTGGCGCTTCGGAAGCGAAATGAATCAATAATATCACGAGAGAAAGTTTCCTAGTGATTTGTCTGATGGTGATTTTCTGGTGTCATCTTTGGATTTTGGGTTTCTGACCAATGTGAAGCTATTCTCGGGATCAATGCAACATTTCCTTTCTTTTCATACGCAGGTAAGAAACCATATGCTTGGGATTAAGATCAATTAACTCGCTTTTTTACTCTGACCGGGCGCCAGACTAACGCAAGCCCACGGCAGAGGCGGTAACGCGGCTGAAGGACGAGAGACGGGGGCTGAAAAAAAAAAAACCGAAAGGGAGGGAGGCGCAAGCAGGGGGGGGGAGTGAGTGGCGCCCCCAAAACCTTTTTGCCTCTCTTCTTTTTGTTTGTTCTGTTTTGGGGGTTGTTGGTGAGCTGGTATAGTGGGATTGAGGGTTTTTGGAAAGAAAAGGGGGTAGGAAGTGTTTTTTCTTTTCGCTTTTTTTTTTTTTTGGGGGGGGGGGAGTGTGTGTGTGGCACGAGACAAGCAGGGATGAGGATGGGCTGTTCTTTGTGTGTTTTTGGGATGTGTATCTTGGAGGATGTGAGGAGTGGGTGGCTTTTGTGCGGGTTTCCCGGTTGAAATTTGGGAGTTTGGGAGTTTGAGGATTGTTAAGTGGTGTTTTGTACTGGATACTCGGCACAGTGGATTGTCTACCGGGAGAAGGGGAGATATTGACGAGACTACACGCAAAGAGAAATAGCTGGTAAGAAGATGAGGGGCCAGGATCTGTTGCATTTCTGGTAAGTATTCTTGCACAATGAGAAAGTACACGTTACGACATTCCTTTGCAAGCAAGACGAAGAGGAGACTTGAGACATGCATTGCATTGTACAGGCAAGGGAGGTAAGCGGTAGGTGGTGCTACCCACGAAAGCACTCTATAGATTAAAAGGAAAACAGAAAAAGCGTGCTCTACGCTCGTGCTACTTGTACGTATATAGGAGCGATATGGAGTAGGATCTAATATACTGGTCTGTTTGGTTTCAAGCCCGTGAGAGAGACAGAAGACCAGGATGTATTTACTGGTTTTGATTTCGACTTGGTTGTATGAGAGACAAAGAGAGAGAGAGAGTAAGCTCAGGTTTGATTGCATTGGATGTGTCATGAGTGCATACGTTGCTTGCTCCTTGCGATATAGTCTGCTGCGGCTGAGAGCGGGATATACAGGTACCCTTGAAATGGATCCTAGTTGAAGATGTCAACGATTACGGGGGGGGGGGGGCTGCATGGACTACCTGGTGCTAGTTTTGGGCGATCCCGTGTGTGCTGATGATGCGGAATACGTACAAGTATCCAGTCATGCACCCAATCACCATTTATCGAATATTGTCCTTTGGGTTAGTAGTAGCAGATGTAGTGTACGGTGGCTGGGATCCAAACAAGGGCAAGGCACATGGCAAGGTCACTAGCGAGTCTCAATCAGCCTCACGATTGTGCCTATTTCCATGTAGCTACATGTTAGTTTCGTTCCCTCCGTTACTTTACCTGGTTCTTGACTCAGTTCAGGCCTACAACTTAGCAGAAGTAAAATAGAAAGGACCACTTGCAAGGTTACGCCTCAGCTCATGACCTTGAGTCTCAAACAGGGTATAGGATTGAAGAAGAGAGAAAAGCTGAGTTTTTTTACATTTGCATACATGGCTCTGAGCTGTGCTGCCACACACCGGACGTTGTGAGAGGCCAGATTAGTCGAGGAGTGCGTCTTGTGGTGGTGTGCCAGCTGGGACATTGGCTTACTGTGCTTCCTGGATTCACGGAAAAAGAGAAAATACGAAGAATGTACGTAGATTTATATACATATATATTATTTATATATGTATGTTTGACATGTGCCGTTCATGATTCTGCTTCTATAGAAGCGGCGCAGAAACGGACTCTGCTCAAGACACATCCATCACTTATACCGCAACAAAGCCACGCGCCATTCAAATCAAGCCGTTTACCGGGATTTTCTTTCTCTTACAAGGATCAAAAGACGCCTCATCAATGACATGCTTGTTTTTCCGACTCGCCTACTCCTCGCATATGCTCCAGCCCAGCCTCTCATATTACATTGTCCCAGCCGCACGCACGACAGACACTTTTTGTGCAAATCCGTAACACCACATGAGATGGAGATGCACACGCCCCCCCATTGCCAGCTTCTACAAAGGCACGAGTACTGCTACTGGATGCTACTACTATCATCTACAAGTACACTAGTAGACAGTAAAATGAGCACAGCCGCTTCGCTAAAATCGCCTTCTTGTCTCCCCTCCCCCTTTTTTTTTTCTTCGTGTTGCCTTGACGCCGCCACCTCCTTTGCGGCTGGGATCTTATCAGCCCCTCTCTACAAGGTTAAAGAGTCATACGGTAAACCATATTTAAAAATAGAAGTAACAAGCATTTTTCTAAAAACTTAGACAAATGTCAACTAATGTATTTCATATATCTAGGGGGGGGTTAATGTGGTAGAAGAGAAGGCATCCCGCAGATCGGTAAACGGCGACGGGATACAACGTACAACAAAAATCAAAAGCGGGAAAGGTACAAGGTTCGGGTCGATACGCGCGCCGCGGATGGCTGCATAAATGGCTGCATATTTTTTTGTGGCGACTGTGCGCTACAAGACGTGTGTGACCTACTGACTTGAGGCTTTTTTTTTTGTCAAAGCGTAGGTACTGAGGTTGTGCGGCTTTGCCTTATTCAGACGGGAAGAGAAGGCCATGCCTCGTTCAAAGATACATGTAGTAGGACTGACAATGGTGGCCTTTGTTTTGTTTCTTCGATGGGTGTTTGTGTAGAGATGGTAAAGCCATCTTATAAGCCGTGACACAGATATTGGCCCGTTTGGGATGCTTACATGTAGCGGTTTACTGATTATGGGATGAAGTTGCTATTTTCAAGCATTTACTATGCACTAGGTATTTTTGAGCAGGGGTCTTTGGACAACATGGGATTCATCACATCTGCCAGTGTAGCAGCGAGTGTGGACTTGCGTTTTGCGTTTACCGAAACGATACCGACGATTAAAAGTACTCGGGCCCGAACCAGTTCCGGATTTTCAAACCTTTATTGGGTGGTTATAAAAGTAAAGGGTGGTTGTGATTCGCCTGGGTGTATCCTTATTAGAGATTAAGAATAGCTCGAGGCCAGGGGCGTGGACGTCGAACATTGGATAGCCAACTCCATTGCATTTATTAGGCGAGAGGCAAGTTCAAAAAAGACAAGAATACCGAAAGTAGCTGCAAATTTTCAAAAAGCGATACTACGTCAGACCTTTCCCTTCGTCGTAGGTATTTCTTGCTGAGGGCTTTTATGGAGTTTGTACCTTTCAAGTATAAATTTAAATCTTTCAGCAAAACTATTTATACGAATAGGATACAGGCATCAATTACAATTAACAGGCCATAGATATGACTTACTAATAGTTTATACGAGATGTGGGAAGGAAAGTTTCTGCAGAGCATACTCTGAGCTACTGCTAGGTATCACCAAAGTCCATGACAAGTAGGTGGACGAAAACGTCAGAGTGAGCTATTACTCTCCACTACAAAGGATTCTTCTATAAACGGCGCTCATCAATCGCCCAAAAATAACATGCATTTCGTCATTATACAAAAATTTAATTCGTCACGCTTCTCTACGCTTAAATGTCATATTCACCTCGCCAAAAGTCATGATAAATGCGTCGACCCCCTTCTCAAAGGTGGCGCCATCCTCCCCAGGAGCAAAGTCAAAGTCAAACGTCCAAACGAGCCTCGCAATCACCTGACGAATGTCCATCAAGGCCATGCGCTTTGCTATGCAGCCATAAGGGCCTAGTGAATGGGACAGATTAGCGATGAAACGGGCCATTTTTTATCGCAAGTGCGGTACGTACCAGTTGAAAATGGAGCAAACGCATCCTTGTTCTTAATCATGTCTGGGAATTGATACCAGCGCTCGGGAATGAATGAATTGGCATCTGTGTATACATCTTCATCTGTTGCAGACACTCGTCATTAGCAAACTGCTACAAGACACAGACTGGGTCAAAGCTTGCTCTCCTTCAAAAGACTTACTTCTGCCGATTGCATACTGCGGGGATATAACAGACATGCTCCCCGGGATGTAAACGTCATCAATCATGATGCCCTCACTGGGTGTTTGGCGATATACCGTTGTTGGCACAGGGGGGTAGAGCCGAAGCGACTCATTAATCACTGCGTTTAGATGCTCGAGACGCGCCATCTCATCTTGAGTCGCTATAATTTGTGAGTTGCGGACAAATGGCGCCAGCTCCTGTCGTAGCTTTGTAATATGCTGCGGATGCTTTGCAAGCAGGCGTGTGATGGAGGTCAAGCTCGCAGCCGTTGTGTGACTAGCATTCTGTCAATAAAATTCTTGCATTATAACCATTCCAAATCCATGTCATCTCACCTCCCTGCAGTGATTACAAGCTGAGAGTCTCCAGTCAATAAATTTGCCTCTTCAGTGGTAGGCTCCCTTCCTTCCAGCGGCTTCAGGAGTGCCGTCATGATGTCGGGAACATCCGGTTCGTGCTTCATCCGAGCTTGGTATCTCTCTCTGCAAAAGTCGACAAACTCGAACCAATCCTTTGACAATGCGGGGATGCTCATTCCAAGCACCAGGAGCCACACTGGGAGATGGAGCCCAAGAGGCACAAATCCAGCTTCCAGCATGGCGATGGCTCGGTGGTTTTGAGAAGTCTCGAGCATATCAAACGGCTTGCCAAAAGCGAGATCGCCCATGACATCGAAGCTATAAAAGTGAAACCATCTGGCCATGTTCATCGGCTGGCCATTAGAAGCAGCAATCTTGTCAAACAGCATATCACGATATTTTTGCATCCGTTGCTCATACCCCTTCAATGCCTGATCGCCAAACGCCTGGCTCCACACACGGCGGCGGCGGTCATGCTGAGCCTTGTCACGAAAGATGTGAACCGATGTCATGGGCAGCGTCATGTCGTAGTGAGGATCTTTCCTGCATTTCGAGTTGAGCCCGTGAAAGGCATTGACGGCTTTTGGATCGCGCACCGACAGCTCGGATGGGCCAATCCGTACATATGGGCCGTATTTGTCATGGAGCGCAGCAACTTGTTGCCATCCATTGAGACGTCGGAAGTGGCATATCAGCCAACCAGTTGAAATGCGAGCGCCGATGGGGCCTGGGAACTTGTTGAGTGGGTGGAAGAAGAGCCTGTATGTGACGAGACTGGAGTAGAGGCCGAGAAAGAAGCATCCGTGGGCTTTTGCTGATGAAATGATGGCTGATAGCCAGTCTGTACTGGGCGTTTTGACAAATATAGGCGACCAGTTGAAGATGGACACTGCTAGAAAAGATGCTGTCGCGGCCAGAATGTAGCGGAGGGCGTGACGATGATGTTCTCCTCGATTCAAGTACAACAAGTGAGTCGCAACGCCACCCAGGGCCGCCACAACGTCCATGTAAGGCGCCGGCATCGCGCAGTCCCTCATACAGTCCAACAATGAATGAAGAGAAGAGCCAAAGTCTTTGGCGTCGTCAAGGTTTTAAGTCTGGCTAGTAGTCAATGGTGTTTTATTGGTTGCACGTGCCTCAGCCTCGCCCTGCAGAAGGGTTGAACACACGTCACGCCGCCATTCGCTTCACACCAGAGGCCGGATCCAGCATCGAGAAAGCAACTGCCGTGCCACTTGGCATTGTTTGTTTATACGTTGTATCCAATGGGATATCAAGCAGACTATCGCAAGAGGCTTTTGAGCCCTATGCGAGTGGGTGACAGAGCAGACTTCCCGGCGGAGTGGCACCGTATTACACTCATTCGCCGATCGGAGATACCAGAGGGTCGGTCCTACAAGCATGTAAGAACTATCGTTTCGAAAGCCAATGCTAGACAGGTAGCAATTCTCGACGGCGTAATGCTCTTCTCTAGTTCAAGTGTAGCACACTTACAATTGGTATATCACGGACGCTAAATCGGGAGCTACATGAATACGCCCTGAACCGATGCACACATCCACATTCGGCAACTGCATGCCGATAACCGCATCCTCCAAGAATAGAAGAATCAGGACGAATCGCGGCCGTCAACATGCGGCTCTGCGGCACATCTTGCAGGTGTAACAGCAGCGGCCATGGATATTGCTTCAATGCAATCACCCAGTTGACCTGCTCACGTGATTCGTCAGGCTGCGAACAAGAGTTGCATTCATGGGGCATTCATGGGGCTTGCATGCTGGGCTGGATTAGGCAGCAATTTTCATTGTTTCTCGGATTGAATGAGTTAGATCAGCCCTACGTGCACATGGATTCTAATCAATTAAATTCTCCGAGTCTATTTGTCTACTTTCCAAATGTGGCTCTCGGAAAGGATCCTCCCATATTCGGCCACGATGCTAGAGTCGCTCGTCTTTTACCCAGCAGCGAGAGCTTTGGAGCACTTCAGCTGTGGAGAATAGCCGAGTTACAAGATGAACTGCTTCGGATCTCTGCAGTGATGGGAGACAAAAAGGATACAACTGAAGAAGATGGAAGAGCCATCGATGAGGCTTCATCAGCCTGTGGTAATTGAAATGTTCTGTTTTCCTCACCTGCAGCGGCTTACTCATCTACATTGCTATCCAGCCGAAGCCATTCGGAACTATGAGACTCTGTCCGATAATGCAGCCCCTACCGTTCCACACAGCGCTATTTTTATTCCTCGCTGCAGGCATTGAACATGACGTCCCCTTCCAATAGCTACTTTGCATCAATACTGCCTCCCTCGTTTGAATGCAAGAGAGAGTACCATCACAGCATGACGGTATGAATGTGAGAAACGGCGTCATAGACGAGGCAATAGGGCCCGTTGGCTTCCGTGAAATCGACCAAGCAGGGCGCATCCACCGAGCAAAGAGGAAGGCCTTTACGACACGCGGAATCTTTGCTCTGCTTGGGGAAATCTCGCTGATTGGCCCCATCCTCATCATGACGCTTCATGCGTCGACCAGCACAAACCTCATCACCGTATCGGTGGCGACCTTAATCTTTGCTCTAGTCATGAGAGTGCAGATTGAGGCTGCGATGGCCTATGCTTTGCTCCTGGACAAATCCCGATACAGCCTCTTGGCACCACAGCCCGAGCTCATAACATCGGCCCATGTAAAGTATAGATATAAAAAAAAACAAGTCCAAGGAGCTGAGGATAAATCGGCCAGCCTCATCGTCAAGGCTCTCAAACAAGCGCACATCTGCAGCGCAACACGCGTATTCCGAAAACAGAAAACAGCCCCAGCGCAAGTACTGCAGGTACCTCCCCCTCAGCTGCAAGTACCGCTACCTCAACAGCGACCTCGAGCTAGAGCTTTGGGTCCCACCCAGCCAAAACATTGGTAGCTCTATACTAATTGTTTGATTTGCGTCCATTTGCGCACGATAAACCAAAGGGAGAGAGCGGCGAGAAATGGGCCTGGAAAACTGTGAGTTGCGCAGGGTCAAGAACCGCTACCGGTCGATCGGGTCGGTTGAGCGAGTTTTTAGTCATGAAACAGACCATTGAGAATGCTCGTTTCCACGAGAGCGAATACTGGGTAATGTGGAAATACTGGGGTCATTATCAAACATGCTCGATAGGGCAGTTCATGAATAAATACTTGAATAGAGCTCATTCATTTTACATCAGTTTCATTCATCTACAAATACCCAAGACGAAAATTATACAAACAATCTCGAGCTGCTGCTTAGAAGAATTCACACACCTATATATTCTCCGCTGTCCTGGCTGTCCTGGCCTCGGCCTTTTCCCCATCTCCACCGGTTTTCTCAAAAAATCGTGCTTTAAATAGCCATTAGCACGAGCACCAACAAGCGGGTCGTTTGTCCACTGCAGCTAGCGGGCGTTTACTCGTTCTTCGATACATAAAGGCGGAGTGGCAGCTCTTGCGTTTCGTTGATATCCCAAAGTTTCCGTCACACTCTCTTCGAGCTCAAGGTCTCACAAGATCAAGCATTGGGCAAACCCGTTTGTTTATACAACACGTGTACGGAGTACACAAATAGAACGGGCGTTTCCGTTGTCTAGATGTTTCTCTTTCCTTTCGCTTTCTCCTCCTTCTAGAAGGTCGCAATCCCACCAAAAAGAGCAACACTTGTTCTCCAGCAAGAAAAACAAGACACCATGAACGACATGAGCGGCATGGACGACTCATCGAGCAGCTCCAACTCGAGCAGCTCCTCCATGAGCACGGGCATGGCAATGACGTTCCAAACCGACATTCGAACCGCCCTCTTCTCCACCGCCTGGACGCCCCAGAACGCGGGCACCTACGCGGGAACCTGCATCTTCCTCATCGCCCTCACAGTCATTCTCCGCCTGATCGTGGCCTACAAGACCTACCAGGAGCGCGTCTGGGCTGACCGAAACGCCCAGCGACGCTTCATCGTCGTCAACGGCAAGGAGCCCATGTCGGAGCGCCTGTCAAGAGATCCGGACGCGAAGCAGATGACCATGATGCTCTCGGAAAACGGCGTCGAGGAAAAGGTCCTGGTGGTGGAAAAGAAGCACCACGCGGTTTCTCCTTGGCGATTCAGCGTGGATCCTCCCAGAGCGGCTTTGGATACAGTCATTGTCGGCATTGGATATCTGCTGTGAGTTTTTTTTTCCTCTCTTTTCTACATACATGACACATGACACTCAAAACTGACTTTTTGTTTTTAGCATGTTGGCTGTCATGACTTTCAATGTCGGCTACTTCATGTCCGTCCTGGGCGGCACATTCCTGGGGAGTCTCCTTCTCGGCCGTTACGGCGGCATCCCTGGCCATTAAGAGTCGCAATTTACGACGACTTTGTACAAACGGCTTTTGCTCTTAATTTCTGTACGACGATCACGACATCAGCATTGCAATGGGCGGTTATGGCTTCTTTTTTTTATTTTCCCCCAAATCATCTGTGGATTTTACGGATGGGGCGTTACGGTGTTTTCTGGCCATTTGGGCCAAGGGGGACTACATTCAGGAGACGGGGAGAACAGGATGAACGGGATACCAAAAAAAATATCGAGCCGCAAGGGAAGGGCAGTGGTATGGATTAATTCATCAATAAGGCACAAAAACACAGAAAATATTGAAATATTCCTCAATGGCTTGGAAATCACAAACATCTAATCTTCAGCACATTCCAACTGCGGTCGTTGTATCCAAAACGCTGCATGTCACTCAAAAGTACCCCGAGTATCCGGTACTTCCGCCCCGTACCTCGCGCGCAAGCTGATTAAAAACCTTCTCAAACTTGCTCAACAGTGGTTCGTTGCCGAAAGCGGTAAAGCTTTTCTTTTTCTTCGTTCGAACTGAGAAAAGTCACGTGATGGTTCACCGGAATGCTGGGTCTCAGTTGCTTACGTCAGACCAGTAGAAACGATTTGGAGCTTCGAATTTGGGTTATCGTCATGTTCAAATCATTTAAAGTCGAGCTGAGTACCTGTATACAAAAATGGGTGCTATTATTAAAGACGAGTGCAGTATGTCCCCAAAAAATCATGTTATTAGAGAGATTTTTCGTCTGAAGATATGCCAGTACTGCTACAGTTGAAAACCTACATCTTCGTAACAACGTACAGTATCCTCAACGCAAGTCACCAATGAGAGCATCTCCAAAACCAGCAACCAGATTTCTAAAAACCGCTGAATTAACGTTTTGTACGAGTTACCATCATGCAAGACAGGCATCAAAAAAACTCGCTACACTGACCATCCACGCCTCAGTTCTCCCTCTTACGGTCTTGTCGAACGTGTGTACTCCGTATGAAAATGAACAAAGCACCAAATCTCATAACCAACACAACACACCTCCAAAACTTCAAACCCCCCACTCACCCTCACTTACAACCAACACCAAGATCTAACCAACAACACAGCCCTTTCCTCTTTTAAAAAGAAGAAGAAGCAAGACGTTCCGAGAATCGTAGCCTCCCGCCCAAGTTCCCGGAATCGCCCTATCAACCAAAAACCGTCCAAACGTAAAGGAAAAAGATATTCTCAATATAACCAGAAGATTAAAAAAAAAAAAAAAAAAGTAAATAAATATCACAACACTCATTTCTTCCAAAAGCAGCAAAGAAGAAAAAGAAAAAATTCCCTATTCCCTATTCTGTCTCTCTCCCAAAATCTCCCAATCACATCCTCCCCCCTCAACCAAAAAAGGCAACCCATCTTCCCCAATCCAGGATAGATACACCAAGTATGGCAAAGGACGGACCAGAAAAAAAAAATCTAATCACCCGAAAAAAAAAAAAAAGAGGGAGCATGAATAATGGCACGCGCCCGGCTGGGCCCGCCTCTCCGCTTCAGCTAAGGGGGGTCAGAAAATTGCCTATTCAAGCAGTCTCGCAGGGCTGATCTATGCCAAAACGTGTGTAGTAGGTAAGGGAGACGGTTTTTTTTTTTTGTCTTTTCTTCTAACCTCAAAGAGGCCATTTGGGAGATCGCGAATCTTGCTTCTCCGTGCCGCGCGCACTGACTCGATCTAGTGGGTTGGAATCTGGGGATGGGAAAAAGAGACAATTCACAGTTACATTGAAACATACTTCATTAGCATCGCAGGAAATAGAAAGGAGAAAAACCTCTGTTGTTCGGCAAGCTAGATTCATCAAATCGTCTGATGTCCTTATCGTTTTTTCCTGCCATCAACAAATCATGCCCTCGTGTGTCCATTATCATCCGCCCAGCATCATTCTGCCCTCCCTCCCATATCCGCTTCCAACCTCCCAAAGTCCAAACCTGCCCAGACCTGCCACCTAAAAGTACCAACCTAATTCCTGAGATCGCTGTGCCTCAGCCTGAGGGATGCCGCATCTCGCTCAAACCATGCCCTAAAGCTGGAACCCTCCACGTCAGTAGCGAGATCTGAGAGAACTCTCTTTCGCATACAAGACTTCAAAATTCTTGCACAAAAGGCCGCCGCCAACGTCCATTCTTGTCGTAATCGATACAGTGCTCAGCCCTCCTTTAACACACGCCGTAGACGCTTCAAAACGAGAGGTGCCACAGATACAAAAACGCCTCTAAACCTTTCCGGGACTGAGAATATAAAAGGGTAGATCTTGGCAGAGTCAGCGCAGCAAAAAGGCTGCACATCTTCTTGGTGTCCTGAGTTGGATCCTCTTTCCCGGTGGAAATAAAAAGGCATCAACGTCCGCGTAGCTCCAAAATTTGAAACATCGAAAAGAAGTCGAAGTGAGAAAAAAAAACTTGGTAATGTGGGAAAGCGCAACATTGAGTGTAAAATAAAATAAAAAGAACAGATATGGAAAGCATATCAACACGTCATCAACGCCGAACTAGAACATTTGCATAATGTTGTAGCAACATCCTGGAGACGACTCAAGGCCCGAGAAGATCTCCAAGGGTTGTTCAAGGCTGGGCATAAGCGATTGCAAGCTTTAGCTTACAGTATGTCCCCATAGTCATGATCCTACTATGACTGATGATGAGAGCTGGGAGGCATTCCTGGCTGCGGAGGCATGCCAGAGCCATAAGCCTGGTTACGCTGCACATAGCTCTGATATGCCAGAGCTTGCTGAGGATCCATGGGCATACTAGGCGGCATGTAGCCTCCAGGGCCCATATGAGGATTCTGGGGCATGCCAGGGCGGCTCTGCGGTGGCAAATGGCTGGGAGGCTCTTCAGGAGAGTCGACTTGGTCACCACCGTCCACTCCATTTTCACTGCCCGTCGCGGGCTCAGGTGCGTTGAGGCATGCCTATTGAACAAACCGATCAGTAACAAGGTCTCGAAAAGAAGGTGGGTGAATGCGTGAAGAGGGTCGTTTGGCAGCTGATTTGTCGCACAATATCCAGCTTCCCTGGTAGAGGAAGGATGGGGGCAAAGGGAAAGACATTTCGGCATGGCTCGCAGCAACAGCCTTTTGACTAGAATTGCATACCTGGATCAAATTCTTGCCCTCGGCCTTGGTAACAAGCGGCTGGAGCTTGGGGGTCGTAAAGGTATAAACCAGGCCCGTCTCGGAGACGACCAGCAGGAGAACTTGAGTGCCTGTCAGGACAGATAACTCATATGCCTAGAGTAGAGAGAAGATTCATCGTTAGCTGTGGAGCTCTGGTGCGAGTAAAGTTCGGATCCAGCGGAAGGCCAGAATTGACAGCAAGTTCTTGATCTGGTCGGTGGCGCGCGCGCGTTGACCAAAACAAGACAGCTTGGAGAGAGAAGGTATTTTTTTTTTTTTTGGTGGTTGAAGAGGGGAGCAAGCTTCGACTCGTGTCCAAAGTGATTGCATCAGCACATACCTTCTTCATGATGCCCGCCTTGCGCTTGGAAAAGGTGATGTGACGCCTCGACTTATCGCTGATGAATTTGATCTCTATCTTGCGGCGCTCACGACCGCCCTTATCGTCGTCGTCGTCGTCGTCGTCGGCGGCCGGGCGCTGTCGCTTGACGCCGCGGTTCTCGTTGTTCGCGTTGTTGCCATTGCCCACCGAGTGCGCGTCGTCCAGGTCCGCGGGCGATGTCTGGTCGTGCTGGTCGGTGATGTCGGCCATTGTCGAGAAGGGAATCGCGGTTGCAACTGCGACGGCGACTATAAACTGCCAATGCCAATCCTAATCCGAATCCAATCGTCGTCGACTTGTATCACACGGCGCTGGAAAAGGCAACGAGTGGTGGAGATACTGCTTTGAGCGTGGTGCCGATGGATCTATACTGGATCTGGCGGGTTTTTTCTGCTTGGGCGGAGAGGGACAGGCGGTAGAAAAAGGGAACTTGGCCTTGGGTGGCAGAGGGGCCCTAATGCCGTTTAGAGGTGCTGGAGAGAGCTGCGAGCACGGCAGGAGGCCAGTGGGAGGCGGCGGGTGCGCACGGTGGCGGTGCGAAACAGGTGGGCAAGCGGGCAAGAGGCGCGGAGAGCGAGAGGAATCTAGCGGGTGCTACTGGTGCCATCGCTGCTTTAGTACGCCCAGCCTGCGCCTGCCCCGAGGACCCCTATGCCGAGCGCTAGTGCTCTGTCGGGGCGCTTGCAGGCCGGAGGGGTTTTAGCTGGCGTGGAGCGGGTGTTTTTGTGAGCGCGGCTGCGTGAGGATTTGGCGATGCGACATGGCCTGGGCTGTCATTGTCAACGCTAGCCTGCTGCCGGTGCCAGCCTGCCAGACGCCTTTGGCTGCGCAGAAAACAGGACGCGGGCGGCATAACGCGGCGTGGCTCCTGATAGCACGGCCTAGCTTGGCTGCAACGCCCAGCGCAGCGCCAGCTTCGGCGCTCCAAAGTTGGCACCCGGCACCGAAGAAAAGAGCGGGGCTGCGAAATAAAGTCAGCATCCGGGCGGGGCCCTACCGTGCAGACAGGCGCGCGTCTCGGCACTGTATTAGCCCGGCTCTCCCAGCCTTCATGTTCTGTTCTTGCACTTGCAGAGAGACTCGACACCAAGCGGTGGATCAGCAAAGCTTCCATCCCATATGGGCCGATTAAGGACATGTATGCACTCCGTACTCCGTGCAGCAGTCTCTTAAAAATCACGCGTTACTAATGCGTAGAAGCAGATGGATGCCCGGTACAATGTGCAGCGCTTGTACCAGATACAGTGTAATGCACAGTGTAATGCATCTATCTCTTTGTTTGCATGCGGATGACAGCGTACAGTACAGGCAAAAACAAGCACAGGTGGCCCGCTCGGTACAGTACTATCTTGGCCCCCTCTCTCGCACTCGCCTGTCGTGCTGGTTCGATCTTCACTTTGCCGTGTCTGGACGCGCGAGCTAATAATACGAAGCATCTAGACAGAAACAAGAAAAGATGATGCGCTCAACTAAGGTTAGAGGACAAGGTAAAAGGATAAGGCAGGCCAGGTAAAGTGATGATGAGATCTACGGGACGCTCGCGCCGCCTCTCCATAACGACTAGCCTCCCACCCACTGATCAGACGCAGGGAAATTGACTTTGCCCTTTGTTCTCGTATTACGGCACGCCAGGAGCCACTCTGGATGGCTTCCGGGTTCTGGGTGCTCCGTATCCCACACCGAAAGCGAAAGCGGTCGAATCTTGATTCGCCCAATCAAGCCTCTGTCTCTGCGTCTCTTCTTGTCTGCTCTCTCAACGCTCTGCTTTCGTCACTTGACCCAGACTGTGACTGTGGATGGCTGCATCAGGATGGGATGTCGTTGGCTCGCTTGCTTGCACTTCCACTTCAGCCCTCAGGGGTCAGAGGCTGGACTCGCTTCTCGACCGTCATCCTCCATTCTTTAGCCATGTGCAAACCTGGCACGCACATTGTGACCGTCAGCAGCGAACAGGGCCTCCACTCCGATGGTGTCTTGCTGCAGACTGGTGGTCGGCAGATGCAGCAGGGGAATCCGGCATCCTATTGATCAGAACAACGGCTGAGCATTAGCACCCGTAAGCACGCGGTGGAGTTTGTCCCAGGACGCTTTCAACAGAGGCGTCGAGATCAGGGCGTCACGCAAGTACCGACACGCGGCAGCTCTATCAGAATTGCGTGCGAGCTTTGCCCAGGGCGTGTTGCATATGCAACAACAAGATACCTGGGAGCCTTATCACGGAATTGTAAGAAGGTGAGACCTGCCTTTGACGGCTCGCCGCTTATTCTCAATTACCCCCTGCCAGGCTTCGATTTTCGGAATTGCTAGCACGGCGCCGAAGAAGAAAAAAAACACTGCAGAAAAACGCTGCAGAACCGCGCCGCAGGAAGCCCCTGCGTACTGCATGAATGACATGATAGCTTTCAGGTGCAGCCGCGGCACCGCTGCTATTTTGGCGAACTTTTGTCTAGCCCTTGGTCCTATCACACTACGGAATTGCTCCGTAAGTGCCATTCTTCCACTTTTCTTCGTGAAATTAGGAGGGGAGAGACGCGGGCGAGAAGGAAATACAATGGAGCAGCTGAATGGTTGCGAAGTGCCGTTGCTGCTCCATTCCAGATGCCCAGTAATGCTATTCTTATTTTGATGGCTACCAGCAATCTGATGAGTGCCAGTCATGGGGCTGGAAGGGTTTCACCTTTTTACGGGGAAGCGACGCGTGAGGGCTGACGCGAGGCCCTGGACCTTGTTTGTGCTGCTCTGCCGTTCTCTTGGTTCCATCTCTCGTATGCGTACCTATGGGATGGGATGCTGCAGACAGGTACCTCGAGTACTTTAAAGCGCGTGCCACCAATATTGCAGACTGCGAGCATGTCCACATCGAGCTGACAAACACGGGCCATGCCAATGTACCACTACGGCCCACAGACAAACAGAGACACTGCCGACTTACTGATACTGTAGTACTCCGTACATGCCAGCTCGATGCAATCATTGATGCAATCAATGATGCAGATAATCGTCCCCCCCGAATCCGTCCTAGCGAGAACCGTGCTCTCGATTCACGCGGATACAGTGGCAGCACCGCAGGGCAAGGCAGCGCCCGCCCAGGCCTGCACTGTCTGTATATCGAGCTGGGGGCCGCACAGCAGCCAGGACACCTTCATTTTGCGTCGCCTGCTCCAAGGCGCGCCAAGTTCGCAGCGGCTGTCAGAAAAGCTTGGGGCAGCAGCAGAAATGGGGGCCATTGCCACTTTAGGCAGCTAACGCAGCAGGGCTGGCCACAGTGCGCGAAGGATTCTCCAGCCACCACGGCCTACCGAATTGGGGTTCCACCAGGCTATATGGCCGCGGCGAATTGCAAACTGCCTGAACAGCATGGGCATGTGCTACGCGCTTGTCCCCGGAGCGCTGATGTGATGGACTACAGCATATACAAGTACTTACTGTACGCTGCAGCTGCTGTTATGCGGAAAGGAGCCGTGCTCTGCTGGTAAGCTGCCATGACACGGCATTTACACCACCAGGTTCTTCATAGCAAGGGGAATCAGCAGCTTGTCTACAGGACTGCATGTACGTCAAAGCCGTGCGTCCACTCGGCCTACTCCACCTGATTGCCAATTGACGGCTGAGCGCGGTGCCATGGCTGGCTGAGCAAAGCTGGAGCTGCTGCCGTGCTGTGCCACCCCAGTCGCGATCCCGTACAGTGCAGGCTTACCGTGTCGCGCCCACGGGTAGCGAGCAGGTTACGGGGCCTGTATCCCCCCTTATAAGCATAGGCCGTGGCGGAGAGTTTTGCTAAAGCGAAGAGCTGGGCTGAAGATTGCCAAATTCTCACCGGCCTGATGTGGTTTTCTTGTTGCCTAAGAAAAGAGGCGGCAAGAAATCAGGCGACAGCCGAGGCGCTGCCTGAGATGTGAGGCCGCATTCCGTTTGCCTCTCTTTCTCTCTCTTCTTCATCCTCTGAGAAGCGAGATGGAGTCGTTCGTATCGAGGGCGGCGGGCGAGCAAAGGCCGAAAACGGGCATCTTGTCCAGTGGAAGGGGGCTTAGAGCACCTTGATCCGTTTTGCTGTTCACTCGGGCGAGCAACAAGCGATAGGATTCAATTGCTAGTAAAAAAGAAGATGAAGAAATGAAGAAATAAAAGTGAAATGATGCTTCATCTCATGCGGCCTTGCAAAAATATGCTGCGGCGATGTCTAAATACTATCAACCTACTGGGTGCCTGTCAAAATGACAAGAGACGCATTGAACAACACCACGGCAGCGAAATTGCCAACGAAATGATCAGCCCATATTGGAACTGCGCCCAAAAAAACATCCATACCCCCAAAACCGCTTCCAAAACGCCAAGCAAGCCGCCGCCTCTTGTTCGTTTCCAGGTCCCCCCCTCGACGACTCCCCAATCAGGCGACTCGGGGTCCCAATCCGGGCCGCTGATTGGCCACTCGCCCCTGTCGCGCGGCGCTTCTGCTTCACCTTTCATTCCTGAAACACCGCCTGTTCGAAGGACCTCGACCAGAAACCTGCCCGTCTGAAGAGCCAAGCGCCTGGCGAGGGGGGGCAAGAGTTTCGTATAGTCTCTTTTTTTCTAGTTTCAATTTTTCTTCTTGTTTCCTCTCTCTTTCTCTTTTTTTCCCTTTCTTTCTCTTCATGCCTGGTGCGTGACTCTAATCCCATTTTTTCCTTCTTAGTTTCCTTTTTTTTTTTCACTTCTCTTCTTGTAAGGCTACTAGCGACCTCTTGTGTCTGCTTCTCTTTGTAAAAACTGCCGGGCAGTTGAGGTTTCTGATAGCCAATGCATTCGTTCTACTAGTCCATTTTTTTTTTTTTTTCATTTTTTTCGTTTACGATTCTTGTATACCGAGCTTAGGTCTTGGTTACTATATTTTTTTCAAACTTCAGCTTTTTGGGATTTCAAGGAAGAGGTTTTAGACGCCGGTCGTCAAATTCAAGTGACAAATAAAGAAAGAAAATCGAGAGGGAAACGAAAAAGAACCGAAAACTGCAAATTCTTTTTTTTTTATTCGACATATAACTACACCAAAAAAAAAAAAGAGCCTTCAAAATGCCTGACAAAGTCTTCGTCGCCACGGTCATCGCCGACCTCCTCTTCCTCGCCTCCGGCGCCATGGAGCTCGGCTTCTCCATCGCCGCCATGAACCTCAAGGACAAGACGCCCACCGACGGCCAGGACGCCACGCGCCACCTGCTCTACCAGCGCTTCCCCCTCGTCGTGGGCATCGTCAACGCAATCTTCATCCTCGTCACGTTCCTCTTCACCGTGCCGGCCATGGCGCTGGTCAAGCGCAACCTGCTCAAGATCAGCGGCTACATGATTACCGTGTGCGCCGTCTTCACGCTGGCGGTGGGCTTGTACCTCTGGATCATGACGTTGACGTTGAAGGAGACATTTCTGCCGGTTTATGAGGATCAGGATTCGTCGATTCAGTCGTTGGTGCAGGTTTCGGTATGCGAACCCCCCTATTTCTCCCCCTTTTCCCGTATACATATGGGGGGGAAACAAAAACAGCATTAAATGTACAAAATAACACCGTATACTGACCACAAAAAACACAGTTCCAATGCTGCGGCTACCTCAACGCCACAACTCCCGCCTTTGTCACAGACTCTGCCTGTCCCAGCCCTGCCGCGGCCGCTCTGCTGCGCGGATGCTCCACAAACATGGCCAGTTTCGCAAACGCCTTTGTCACTGACCTTTTCACAGCCATCTTTGGCATGGTCGGTACGTATATATATCATTTTCTAGAAAAGAAAAAAAAAAAGAATTGAGAAAAATCGACTAACAGTATCCAAAAAAAGGTATCGATGCTCTCCTGATCCTTGCCATTGCCTGTCTCCTCAAAGAGCGCAAGGAAATCGAGCGCTACTACATCATTGATCAAAAGAGAAACTATGGCGGTTTGTAAGAAGCCAAAAGGGGAGCGTGAAATGAAGAAAAAATGTTAAATTAATGATTTCATCTACATAAAAAAAAAACCACCAAAAGTCACGGTTATTACTACACACATCTCTCAAAAACTCTTTTTTTTTTTCAAGGCTCAAACATCACATCATGTATGAACAGCTTCTTTCTTGTCAAGTTTTTATATCCCATAGCGTTTGCACACAAAGTTTGTTATATAAGTCTTGCTCTACCTAATTCCCAAAAGTAATATTTTTAATATGAACCTTTCTTTCTCTTTTCATCCCTGCTTCTAAGCTCTTTCTTACCCTTAGCATGATAAAATAGAAAATCAGCCACTCCCATGCCAGAATAAAAAATGTTTTGATGCCTAAAAAAAGAACTAGTAAAAATACATATCGTGAGTAATTTAAAACTCGCTAGAACAAAAAAAAGATTCGGGGTAAGGGGAAAAAAAAAAGTATGGATATGAAAAGTGCCTCCTGAATATTCTCCTGCAAATTTGCTTCCCAGCATCTATCGCAATGCAAACCCGCCATGAACAAACTAGATTCCCATCGTGGTATAATATGAAATAAAATGAAATCGAGGACTAAAACAAAGTAGCCGTCTTTAGACTCTCTCAATCTCCAAGAAAAATTCAAGCTGGAGATCAGAATGCCCAAAACACGCCTCCTTTCACGTCAGCTCTCAGTCAATGATTAATAGTCTAAAAGATGTCCCTCTCAAATCGACATCAAATTTATTGTATCCCCTCATTTTCTTCCTCTTCCTCTTCTTCTTTTTGTAGACTCATACATTTGAGTCGTTGGCCCTGCCATCCGAACCTCTTTCCTCTTCCGGGTCATCTCTATAACGTTGACGCGACGGGCTGCTTTCGTTTACTATGCTGGTATCGCCCATAGAAGTACTTCTGTTGTGGCGCCTCAGCCAGTTCAACGAGAGTAAGCCACCAAGGGTATCTGAAAAGGCCGAGTCCCTTCGAAGATTTCGGCGCGCAACCAAACCTGGGAACCCAGTGCTCTTCCTCCGTCGGCGGGCAAACTTTCGAGGAGAGGGATCTGCGCTGGAACTCGGCTGGCCCGTCAAGCTCACGCCACTCATCACCCTCTTTACAGGCGGCAGTAACGGCGTTGATTCGGTTCTCATCGGAAGCGTCATCGAGCGGCGCCGCCCAGCAGGCGTGGTAGGTTCATCTTGGTCTTGTAACTCTCCCCAGATTTCATCTCGCTCCACCCAACCCAAACTCTTCTTGCGCGTCGGTGTCAGAGGAGCGGTATCGCCATGTATGACGGGGAATGTTTGGTATGCCGTAGAAGGCAGCTCGTCTTCAATCTCAGCGGCGGCTTCTGGGCCCATTAGTGATTCTTCCTCACCCTCCGTATCGTCAACGAGCCCAAGACCAGGAGCCAACGAAGACTGACCAACTGCCGGAGCATGCTGCTCGTCACTTAACCGCCAGGATAGGGCCAAGACTCCTGATAGAAGAATGATGGTGCCTACGGTGATGAGGCAGGCGCGAAGTGTTGAGATGAGGCTCGTCTGGTTGAAGTAAATTAAGCCATCCAGGATGGCGATGATGTTGTATACGCAAAAAACAAGAGGATATAAGACGGAAGTGGAAACTAGTTTCAGGCCGCGATGCAAATAGTAAAGCTGGCAGAGAGCTAAAGAAACAAGGCCAAGGACGATTGCCCAAGATTGCCAGCGAAGAAATTGGTTCTTGCCGCCTATTGTCTTGATGAGGAGCTCGACGGCGGATTTCGCAAATAATAAAGAGTGTGCTGAGAGGTCTCCACTGATGACACCGTAGCTTATGCCACGTATTAGGCGGAATTTGGCGTTGTGCGACAAGTTGGAGAGATGAGTGGTCACGTCTGTAACGACAGCCAGCGACACGACAAATAATGCCTGGAGTATCATCCAAACAATAAACGGCTTCCGGGCCAACAACTCCAAAAGCTCATCCAGCTCGTGGGCCGGTGATGGAATGGCTCCAAAGATGGCGATCAAGACTGCTCCAGCGCTGACCAGCAGGGTGCCGCATAGGGACCACCGAGTAAACGGCTCGCTGAGAATGAGCGTCGCGCATATTGAATTGAACACCAGCCCCGCGGCCTGGAGCGTCGAGAGGACGGGCAGCGGCAGCGTCGATATCTGGACGGTGCTCCCTAGGATATTCGCAATGACAAACATGCCCATGCCCACCTGCCACCTCCTTCTCCGATATGGCGGCCGGCGAACATCGTGCGGCCCCTTTTCGTCTTCGAGGATATGTGATTTTCGCTGCAAAGTGAGGCCTATACTTTGAACACTAGTCGAGATCAGGCCAACGAGGATTCCTAGCTGCGTGGTGTTAGCAAGATGCAAGAGCTTCGAAGTGTTCCATCGCCCTGACTCAGGGACTGGTTGCGCGTGCATACAGCGATGCTCCCTCCGGGGGGAGATGTTCCCAATAGGCCCCATTACGCCGTCTCCGGACCTGAGGTCATCCACCGGTAGATATGCTCAATAAGATGCCCGGTCGTCGCATAGGTATAGGTGCTATGTGCTGGGCAGGTTGGATATCGAATATCGAAACAAGGCTGTAAAAGGAAGCTGCAGAGTGTTTCACCCTGATTTCCCTCCCTATTTCTCGTCGTCGATGGGGGGAGAAAAGAAATGTTGATATAGCTTTCGGCCTGCCCGTCGCTTCCGTCGACAGGATGTCACCGAGCGTGTACTGGCAGCTGGACCCCTGGTTCGAGTCGAGCGCACTCTGCGGTATCGTTACAATGTGGTGTACACTCGTGATGGACCGTCGTAGCGGTTGAAGGAGCCAGCCCCCCAAAAACGCGGCAGTGGTCGCAAGTAATTCGTCCGGATAGCGAGACTAAATCAGCTGGGGCCCAACGGGTGAGGCAGCGTGCAGAGAGTTGCGTTGGCGCTCGATAAATCATGCAGAGCCACCTGACGACGTCAAGCGGTATGCGAATGGAGCACCGCGTGCTGAGCTGCAGCAAGAGGTGCATAATACGCTGGGGGGAGAGCTCTGGGCCAGGATGTGGCTGGTGAGGTCATGTGACACTCGTCATCAAACCGAGCTGCTGGGATATTGCTCCTTGTGCTTTTGTCCTAGGTATGCTACAAAAGGGGAAGTTTCATGAAAACCTTTGCCATGCACATACTTCATAGAGGGATAATGAAGAGGAGCCAGACACAAGTACAAAGCCAAGCAATCATGCGATTTCATGTAGGTACTCCGTGATTACAAGTAAATGCAGCCTCCAAAAAGGCTGCCGTTGACAAGGCTGTGGCGGTGCGCCAGTCGCGGCTCCAGAAGTAGGTGCGACGCCGTCCAACGTGCCAATAGCGCTACAGCGCTCTCTTAACCCGCTGTAGCGCTGCTCCACACTTGCATCCAAGCAGCAACATCACAGCTCCGAGATATTACGCTTCATCCCTCACGCATCCAGAGCTTCCACCAGCAAGACTCTCAACCACCCTCCCGCCACATCTTTTCACATCGTTGGGAAGAAGAGGACATAGGCCTATTCGATTCCCTTCCCAGGCCTTGCCATACCGAGTCCCTTTCGCATTGCTTCAACGTCATCATCATCTCCCCGCCTAGCCAAGATGTCGCAACACGCCTTATCCGACCAGCAGGCAGGTTCATCCCAAACCGCTACAGGGCCCCGGATTCGAATACGTAAATGCTAATCAAAGATATCTTTCGGCTATATAGGTCGACAATGAGCTCCGCAAGATGACCGCCTTCATCAAGCAGGAAGCCATGGAAAAGGCCCGCGAGATCGAGATCAAGGCCAACGAGGAGTTCGAGATCGAAAAGTCAAAGCTCGTCCGCCAGGAGACCGACGCCATCGACACCCAGTACGAGAAAAAGTTCAAGCAGGCCACCATGTCCCAGCAAATCACCCGGTCGACCGTCGCCAACAAGACACGGCTCAAGGTGCTCGGTGCCCGGCAGGAGCTGCTCGACAGCATCTTCGACGAGGCCCGGAAGCAGCTCGCCTCGGGGGTTAGCGACAAGGATAAGTACCAGAAGACGCTGACCGGGCTCGTGCTGGAGGGCTTCTACGCCATGAACGAGTCGGAGGTGCAGCTTCAGGCCAAGAAGGCGGACTACGATGCTGTCAAGAAGGCCGTTGAGGAGGCGGCCAAGGAGTACAAGAAGGAGGTTGGCAAGGACGTTTCCGCCACAATTGACGAGTCCAATCCCCTAGATGATTCAACGTACGTTATAGCACCGGTTCACAGATGTTCGCGGGGCATGTTCAAATTACTGACTTGGGTGTTCACTGTAGTGCCGGCGGCATCATCATCCTCGGCGGAAAGGGAAAGATTGACATTGACAACACCCTAGAGGCCCGATTGCAGCTGCTAGAACACGCCGCGGCACCGGCCGTACGAGAGAACCTATTTGGAAAGAACCCCAACCGCAAATATTACGATTAGATTCATTCCAGAAATCACTTGGCAACATATATCTTATTACCTTGATTCGAGAAAGGGGGGGAAGATGAGAGAGTAGAGGGGCCAGCATGTTGAAAGCTCCGAGGCATGCATTTTGTCGACTTAGTCTGTGCTTTTTTTTCTAGCTTAGATGTTGTATCATATGTCATTACAAAGCTAAGTTTCGTTCTTCTAATCAAATACTCAATGAAACAAATCCTCAGGCCCGCGGGCTACCCGATATATGCTCTCCAACGCCATTGTCTCTCAAATCCATCAATGCAATACCAAATAACATCAATTACAAGAAATGCTCCTGATTTCTTCTTTCTTCAATCGCTCTCTGCTTGCGGCTTGGGTATCTTTTTGAAAAACTTGGCCATGTACTCCTGCTGCTTGGGCAGAGACGCGAGGTCCTCCTGGCCCGGAATATCAAAAATGCTCTGCTTTGCCTTTTTACGTGTCCGAACGGTATTGGAGAGGCGTTGCTGGACCCATTCGACAACGCTTTTCGCTTCGGTGCGCGTAATCTTCATGCCCGAATCGTTAATCTTGCGCCAAATCTCTCTGAGCTTTGTGGCGAGCTCGTCGACATCTTGATTAAACTTCTGATTATCTTCTGGGTTGTTTGACTCTGGCGGCGATCCATCATCAACCGCGATATCTAGAATGATAATCATGGCTTTGAGTTCCGCAAAGTCGGTTTGCGAGGTAATATTGAAATCATCCTCGCCAAGACGATCAATGATGCTTCTAACTGTAAATACCGTTTCAGGAGATTGGCGACCTAGGCTGGGGTCGTTGAACAAGAATGAAATTGCAAGTCTTCTCCGGACTTCATGTGTCCTGACGTTGCGAATAGATAGGCATTGCAGAGCATTCGCCCTAATATGCTGAATCTTGACTGTGGCGTGCAAAATTGAGCATGCGTCAACACACTGGGCAGATTAGCACTTGTGAAGCAGGCTTAAAGATGCTGGAAAGAGGGCTACTTACAAATGAATCCCATAATGAGCGGGGGATTGCATTAGTTAGCTTTTCAATTGCCTCTTCGTATGCCGCCAATAAGTCGATGTTGTAGATCAAAAGCTTATCCATAGACATTCGGAGCAGAATCTGGGATGCATAGATGGCAGATTCTGTTGACAAGTGGTCGGAGACCTCGGATAAAAGAACCAAGAATGACTCCAGACATGACCAGTCACGATCCTGATATGGCTCCTGGTTCAATTTTGAGACGGCAATCTCAGAATCCCGAGTTTTGATCTCGTCGGTAGCTCCAAGTCGAAGAAAAAGGTCTTCCAATCGACCAGGGGTCAGCATCCTATCCACTTGATCGTGACAACTGCTGATGATGATGCAGTATTCACGTCTGATAAGGGAAGACCTCTGGATACATAGCTCATCCAAGATCCACTCAAATAGAGAATCCGGCAAGCCACCTTTCTTCGCCAAGATGTTTTGCGGAATGCCAGAGGTGAGGTTTCGTTCTCTAGCCGCTTGATTGCCCTGGGTTAACAAGCTCCAAGGCGAGCCTCGAGGGAGTTTTGGGACAGGCGAGCTCGGGAGGACTCTGTAGTCTTTCTTGAAGAAGCAGTATTGAGGCTGGGACTGTATCGGCTCCGCTCTTTGCACAGCCCTGAGCACTTTGTGTGCATCTTGCCCGCTCTTTTCTTTGACGATATCAGTAAAAGCAAGGTCAAAGGCCTCTCCTCGTGGTGGTGACGAAGGCTCATCCGCAGATGCTTTTGCTCTCACGGAGCTTGCATTGATGGCATTATCCCGGCGTGCATCCTTGGCTAGGGCTTTGAGATCAAACTTGTGTTTGGGCTTATACGGGGACAAATAAGGCCCTGTTGCCGTCCTCTTGGCCTTTGGAGTAGAAAACAAAGTATGGTTTGCTGGGGGCGTGTGGCCGGGCCGTTCTCGCCCTAGAAGAGCTGATAGATCTTCCAGAGAGTCATCCGAGAATTCTTCATCGCCAGCTTCCTCATCAGAGGCACCGATTTCCAGGGGAGCGGTCTTCTTCGCAACGGGCGTAGCCTTGTAGCTGAGCGGCGATGACGGCGCCGGTGGAGACGTATCTCTGAACGATAGCGTTGAGGTCTGGGACGATGGCCTATGCGGAGAGGATGGCTGGAAATACGACAGGATGCTCTTATTCCCCTTTGGTTTTCCAGGCATGGCTGTCCTGTTGCCGCACCTTGTCGGCGATGCCTATCCCCTGATGCTGTTCTTATTGTTGTGGCGCCTGATAGCTGGCAATCCTTTGGGCGCTGCGCTGGGTGAGATGCCCTAGAGTGAGGTTTGTCGTGAAAGAGCAGGTCCCCACCAGCCAATTAGCGCCCAGCTGTTGGTGTTTCATGGCGCAGCATCCTGGCTTACCTGATCGCCGGGTGTGGCGCAGGCGACGGCCGATCTGGACAGGGTACTTGTGTACTTGTGTTCTTCCCTTTGAGCTCAGCATTCGTTCGCCCAAAAGGACCCGAGCCATTGACGATCGCCATGTGACTGATCCTTGGGAGATCTACAAGATCTGCACCGTATTCTTCTCTTATCCTGCTGGGTGCGAGACAAATTCAATTGACAGCATCCTCTGCCAAGAGCTTTGCTGACATGGCGGACGGTGGCATTAGGCTTTGCAGCCGAGCCTGGTAAAATGCACAATCAGACGGACAGCGGACGAATTCAAGAAACCCATATTACGACCACACTACTCCCAGGCAATGTTCCACGCCTCAAGCTCGAACCTTGTTGGAACGCCAGTCATCACCCGCAAAGTTCTTTTCTAAGCCTCCAAAGAGTACGTACATCTTTATATTTTAATTTGTCTTTCGAGTGGCAAAAAATAGCAGATACAGGGTAACAGGCGAGCGGCTACACGGCCGTGTTTCAGCTCAACTCGGAGCATGGCAATCCGTTGGTTGACTCTGGAGGATCGGTATGCCTTGTCCGTTAATCTCCTTTCGGGCTCCGTAATGCGACGCCGTGCCTGGAGGATCTCTGGCCATGCCGCAACGTGAGACGCCGCTTGTAGGGCTATGCCCCCCTAACACAAACCTTGGACGGGGAATGAAGTGTGTGTTAGCAACGACGCGCGATTGCTGACGCCCGAACCCGAAATGCTAATATAGCACCGAGTATATACCACTAGCTGCCGAGTCTTGAGCCATGGCACAAAGGATTGGAGGAGGCGGCCAGTGCCACGCGCCAAACAAGACAAACGTGTCTCGTTCTTAGACAAGCACGCAAGTGAAAGAGGCTGGATGTGCATGAGGAACATCCCGCAGCCCCAGCCTCAGTTAGGCTTTGAGCAGTGGGGAGAGGTAATGGTACAAGCACCGTCAAAAGTTATGTCTCACATATTTCCTACCACGCAAAAACATGCCCTGCGGAGTACACCAGCTCCGGAGTCCACCATTTGCGAGATCTGATATCCCGGCGAAAGGGGTGGAGGCTCATTTCGAAACACCTCTCTGCGCCCCTATGCCAAGTAATTGCCAACTATGGAGTGTACACGTACAGTATACGGGCCAAGCTTCGACAAGCTTTCTCTCGTCTGGGCTTGGCAGGGAGTATACGATGGGTAGAGATTCAATAAAGCAAGCAAGCAGGAGAGAAAGTCACAAACCCGGCTCGTCTCCCCTTTCGTAGCCAAGGCAGTGGTAGGCAGCGGCCAGATCTGCGCCTAGGCAGCTCATGCTATCCCTGAATTCTTGGGCTGGGCCTTATTTCGGCTACGTACTCTGGCGGAGAAGACCTCTGCGCCGGTAGGACGAGATGTGATAGGATAGCTCAGGACAGTTTCCGGTAACCGGCCACTTGGAAGAACGCGAGTACCGACCAGGAACAGAAAGCAACGACGACGACGGGACTGGGAAGATGACTTAAGTCCGCAGCATATTAATTGCGATGCATCGGGAATATAGTTGTGCTGGCAGCAGTCCTGCAGGCCAGGATCATGAGCAATATATTTCCAGACTCCGAAATTGACACCAGCAGTTTGTTAGCACGAGCAGGCTTGGCTCAAGGCCAAGCATTGACGCTAAAAGTCGTAGTACGGAGTACTGGCACCACTGCAAGTTCAACTGCTGGGTCAGTCGCAGAGGAGTGACTTGCATTGCTCAAACCCCTGGCTAAAGCAATGGCTCGCCGTGGAACCCACCCCTGAAAGGACCCTCTTGGCGCCATCGCCAAATTTCCCTTCCGTACGAATCAGGTCGGCACGAAGCGGACGAGCCAGGTTCAGCTTGGCGGGCGAAGAGGGCTCTCGAAGGAGCGGAGCGCAAATGCTTGGCTCTGGCTGCTGGAGGGGTTCGTCCCTGAGGAGGCTGATGCTATACACGATGCATGTGAGTCGAGCCATTGAGGAGCTTTGGATGCAGAGCGGCCGCGGCTTTTTAGAAAGGGGGTTCTCGGCGCATGGCTACCAATAGCTTTTGAGGCCTTGTTCAGGCGAGATCCCGTGTTGCGACTTTTATGTGCTAATGTAGAACACTTGCTGCCAACCTGCGTTCGCGTGAGCGCTTTCCTGAGAGCTGTAGATTGATGGTGTTGCCGAAGGTAGGCACATGTAGATAATTTCCCAACCTGGCAGTGGCCGATGGAGAATGCGGCGCTTGGCATGGTCGAAACAAGCATTCCATGGATTCCATGGGACGCAAGATGCGTGGCCTTGGCTTGGTGAGAATGTTTGGAATCGGCATCAATTACAGATGCCCACGTGCAAGCAGCATTGTTCAACTGCATCTATTTGTGGTATTGATATCAAAGCCGACTAAAAAGCATGCCGTGCACGCGACGAATACAGCTCCAGTAGATACGAGTACCTTATTTACAAAGTGCTAGTGAGAGTGTTCGCGGCCCCTCCAAAACTAAACCAGGGTCCTCTATTACGCGCGGACTATTGCGAGGCCCATCTCCAGCGGCACTCGTTCGTATCGTATCGTGATAGACCAGGGCCACGACAGGCAATTTGCTGGCGCAGGTGAAGACTCGCCCTGAGCCAGTCGCAGCACCGCATGGAAAGGTACATGTACTTCAAGTTGATACTGGACGAGCACCGCAGAGCACGTACCCACTCGCAATCCCCTGGCAGGAATCCGCTGTCTCAGCAGTGGACGAGCCCCCTATTCCAGACGAATTGTTCTAGTACATGCATGCGCCTGAAGCTTGCTCGCAGTGGCCTGTGAGGCAAGACAAGACACGTACCTGCGCGGGTTCTCGTGCATGCATCTGCGTGGCGATGGCCTCAGCGCGTAGCGCCAGCCTCTGCCGAAGATTCTGACAGGCGCCCTTCCGGCAGCGACTCAGTGACAGCGAGCCGGAAAACCTTGGAATCAACCTAGCGCCGCTTATTTGGCGATAACTAATTGCGCCCGTCAGGCAAATGGCTGCCACAAGGAGCTGACACATCCACGTTGAGGCGGCTTGTGTAAGCAAAGCCACAAACAGCAAACCTCGATGACGGACCCCTCGTATTTACGGCGTTTTCTTGTCCCTCCTAGCTCGAGCCTTGGCTTTATCCGCTGGCTGCGCTGCTTCGCTGCTTCAGAGGGCCCCGGTGGTGGTGCAGACCGCAGACACTGCCTCCTCCGCCGGGCTCTTAATTAGGCTGTGCGGAGCGCCTCATGACAATCGGGGCTGTCGTGCACGCCGTAGTCGATCAGAAGGCGTGGACGCCACAGTTTAAAAAAGATGGAGGAAGCGGCCAGAGACAAAAAAACCATGAGGCTAAAGAGAAAAAAGGAAAATTTTAAAAATTTCTTATATGTCTAGACTTGCTAGCGCGGGTTCTGTCATCTACTCCGCGGACAGGCTTACCAAACAGAGCAGCCCGGCTTTTGGGCGTTGCAGATGGGATGGATGCATCTCGTGTTGCGTGCATGTACATGTAGCGATGCTCGACGCAGCTCCTGCTTGTAATAGGAACGTGGTAGTACCTGTAGCGCAGGCTGAGGACATCCCTGCCAGTGGCTGGTTCGGTACCTCGAGCCCGCTGGCCGCCCGGTGCTTCAGGCAAGTCAAGAGCCAGAAACCAGGGGCTCAAGTCCGTATTCCGAGCAGCCTGTCCATACGGCCCTGAAGGTACCTCGCTGGGCGCGATACTTCAAGTTGTTGCCGGACATAGAGCGCTGCAGTTCTCCGTGCACAGTGGGCACCGCCTTATTCCGGGGAGGGGCCCGCACTCCACCGGCCTACAATAGAAGCAATTGATTGATGCTGCTACTGTACAAGTACTGTTCAAGAACAAGCACCGGCTAGGTGCAGTGCACGCAGCGATTGGCGAAGGCATGGAGGCATTGCATGCGTTACTCGTGGGACATGGGCCAGGACCTGCGGTTATTAGGTGGTACAAATATAGGCACGCTTCAAGGGGTCGGGGCGATCTAGCCTCTGGATCGCTGTCTTAGCAATCACCCGTGCTCCGTGCCGTTGACGTCGAGTCGCGATGCCCGCGGATGGACAAGGCCGTGGCCGAGGATAAGGAACTGAAGAGAAAAATAAAAGAGGCCACGGGGCCAGATCTGCTGCTACTGCACCCTGACGTACGGCGGTTTGTATGTAGACAGCGAGATATTGCCCGCAGTAGAGTAGTGTGAGCGAGCAGAGGCTGCTGCTACAACCAGGGCACGGCATTAGGCGCGATGACGACGTTGCGCTGATGCACCGATTTAGAAGGCCCAGCGGCATGGATTACACACAGCCGGTCCGTCACTTGTGCAAGTACTGGCCACTAGGAAATACCTGGGGGAACGGTGCGGACTCATCGGCGAGCAAGTGCCCATGCTGACCAATTTCGTGTCCATGCACTTCTCGCGGCTCCTCAGGTCGGTATCGGTATGGACTGCAGAGACAGCGACACGGCCAGAGACAGAAGAAGCGCCAACCCCCCCCAGCATGCGCTAAACCCGCTGCACCCTTCTTCTCCTTCGCATTCCCCTTCTGATACTCCCCTTCTCTCTTTTTTTTTTTTACGACATCCTCGTGTGGGGTTGGAAATATCGTCGAGTTTGCGCCATCGGATTCGGTCGGTCGGATGGTCCGGGAACTAAGTCCACAGCGCGCCGTAACCTCCGCTAAAGGCTACATGTACTTTTTTTCCCCGTCACCCAGCCCACGTTACAGGCGACAGTAGATCCATCTGCTATACCCGTGCTTTCATTCTTCTTTCCTGCTCCTGCACTGTTTCTCCGCCTCCCTCAACCTCCAGCTTCATTGTCGCCCGCGACGACACGTGCATCATCGACGTTCTTTGTCGAGCCCTCGGTGCGCTTCAGCCTCTGCACCCCAAAGGGTCCCTTCCTCCCGTCTCGCGCCTCTTCCTCTCCAGCAACCACTCGCTCGCTGTTCGCCACGAACCGTGCCCTCGACCCTGGGCCGTGCCTGTTCCCCCCCCGAATCGTGTCCGTCGAATCCCCCCTAGTATCGATTACCTCGAAGCGATTATCCCATCGTTGGCTCCGTCACTCGTTTTGACGCCGACTCTTCCAATCCCCGACCTGGCTGGCCATTAACGGCTGAACGGGCAATTGCCCGCGACATCGCAGCCACAATGAGCGACTCCGTACCGCCGCCGCCGCCGCCGCCAGCTGAAGGCAGCGGCAGCCCCAAATCGAAGCTGGCCAAGACGCAGAGGGCGAGATGGGCTACCCGCAGGATGACGGTCAAGAGCAGCGCGACAAAACGCAAGTCGCTGCTCGATCGCATGCAGCACAACAGGACGACGTCCAGCGCCAGCGAGAAGCGCCGCAGCGGACGAGGTGGTGCCGGTGCTCCAGAGCAGAACCCTGACGGCGATGATGGTCAAGACGACCAGGACATCAAGCCTACTGGAGATGCCACCGCCCAGTCCGATGACGGCTCCGAGGACGACAAGGAGAACCGCCAGCTCTACTTCAACTTGCCGCTCCCCGATGACATGCTGGAAGAGGGCCACCCCATTGCCGAGTACCCTCGAAACAAGATCCGGACTGCAAAGTACACTCCTCTCTCGTTCATTCCAAAGAACTTGTGGTTTCAATTCCACAACATTGCCAACATTTTCTTCTTGTTCTTGATTATCTTGGGTGTAAGTACATCTGTCAAAACCTTTAATCCACCCTAGTTTCGTCCAATCTCCCCGTATCTAACTTTAATCTTTCAACTCTTATATGTAGGCCTTTTCCATCTTCGGCACTGTCAATCCAGGATTGAACGCTGTCCCACTTATTGTCATTGTTGCCCTTACCGCCGTCAAGGATGCCATTGAGGATTACCGAAGAACTATTCTTGATAACGAACTGAACAATGCCCCTGTCCATAGACTTCACAACTGGAATAACGTTAATGTCGAAGAGGACAATGTTTCCACCTGGAGAAGATTTAAGAAAGCTAATTCGAGATTTTTTGGGCGCATGTGGCGTGCTATTCAGAGCACATGGTCCAAGAAGGCTCGCGCTGAGCGCCAGAAACGCAAAATGCCTGTCATCGAAGACGAACCCCGAGCCTCGATTGACTCCGTCCGCACCAGAAGACATCGCGAATCCATGGCATCGCCGCATGAACGCCGCGAGTCCTACGTCTCTAACCCGGATGATATTCTGATGACGCCTGTTTCTTCGCCTACTCCCAACGCCCTCCGGTTTGAACCCGATGAGGAGGACGTGAAGCGAGCATCGGCCGCCGCCGTCATGAAGTCGGATCTGATCAACTATGATATCGAACCCAAGGGTGCCCGCTTTGGAAAGGACACCTGGAAAACCCTGACAGTCGGCGATTTCGTGCGTATTTACAAGGACGATGAACTCCCTGCTGATGTCATCATCCTGTCCACCTCCGATCCCGACGGCGCTTGCTATGTTGAAACGAAAAACCTCGACGGCGAAACCAACCTCAAGGTTCGACAGGCTCTCCGCTGCGGTCGTGGCATTAAACATGCTCGTGACTGCGAGCGTGCCCAGTTCCGCATCGAGAGCGAGGCTCCCCAACCCAATTTGTACAAGTACAACGGTGCTATCAGATGGCAGCAAAAGATTCCTGGGTATATGGAAGAAGAACCCGAGGAGATGACCGAGGCCATCACCATTGACAACCTGATGCTGCGTGGCTGCAACCTGCGAAACACCGAATGGATCTTGGGCGTTGTCGTCTTTACCGGACATGACACCAAAATCATGATGAACGCTGGTATCACGCCTAGCAAGCGAGCGCGCATTGCCCGTGAAATGAACTGGAACGTCATTGCCAACTTCATCATCCTCTCCATCATGTGTTTGCTCGCGGCCATCATCAACGGTGTCGCCTGGTCTCGAACGGATGCTTCTCTGCATTTCTTTGATTTCGGCTCCATTGGCGGCAGTTCTAGCGTCACTGGTTTCGTCACCTTTTGGGCAGCCATCATCGTCTTCCAGAACTTGGTCCCCATTTCCTTGTATATCACGCTGGAAATTGTTCGAACCTTGCAGGCAGTCTTCATCTACAGCGACGTGCAAATGTACTACGAGCCAATCGACCAACCCTGTGTCCCCAAAACTTGGAACATCTCCGATGATGTTGGTCAGATTGAGTACATCTTCTCCGACAAGACGGGAACTCTTACCCAAAACGTCATGGAGTTCAAGAAGGCTACAATCAACGGACAGCCATACGGAGAAGCCTGGACTGAAGCCCAAGCTGGTATGCAAAAGCGCCTCGGCGTCGATGTCGAAAAGGAATCTGAGAGAATTCTTGGCGAAATCGCAGAGGCCAAGGTGCAAGCGCTCATTGGCCTCCGTAAAATCCATGACAATCCCTATCTCCACGACGAAGCTGTTACCTTTATTGCCCCGGACTTTGTTGCCGATTTGGCTGGTCATCACGGAACCGAGCAGCAGCAGGCCAACGAAAGCTTCATGCTTGCTTTGGCTCTTTGCCACACTGTCATGGCTGAACGCACTCCTGGTGATCCACCAACCATGATCTTCAAGGCACAATCTCCCGATGAAGAAGCTTTGGTTGCTACCGCCCGCGACATGGGTTTCACTGTGCTGGGTAACAATTCGGATGGCATCAATGTCAACGTCATGGGCGAGGATCGTCACTACCCGCTTCTCAACACCATCGAGTTCAACTCCACTAGAAAGCGAATGAGTACCATTATCCGTATGCCCGACGGTCGAATTGTTCTGTTCTGCAAGGGTGCCGACTCCGTCATCTACGCTCGGCTCAGGAGGGGCGAGCAAAAGGAGCTGCGACAAGTCACTGCCGAACACTTGGAAATGTTTGCCCGCGAGGGTCTGCGTACCTTGTGTATCGCTTCAAAGGAGCTCACTGAATCGGAGTACCGCACATGGAAAAAGGAACACGATATCGCCGCTGCCGCTCTTGAAGACCGCGAGGAGAAGCTTGAGGCCGTTGCCGAGCTCATTGAGCAGGATCTTATGCTTCTTGGCGGTACCGCTATTGAAGATCGTCTCCAGGATGGCGTTCCCGACACTATCCAGCTGCTGGGTGAGGCCGGTATCAAGCTCTGGGTTTTGACTGGCGACAAGGTGGAGACTGCTATCAACATTGGTTTCTCCTGCAACTTGCTCAACAACGACATGGAACTGATTAACATCAAGGTCGATGAGGACGCTGCTGAAGGCGAAGGCGCCGAAGACGTCTTTATTGGTCTCATTGAAAAGAGTCTGGATGAGAATTTGCGATCATTTGGCTTGACTGGTAGCGATGAAGATCTTGCTGCTGCCATGAAGAATCACGAGCCCCCGGCTCCCACGCATGGATTGGTCATTGATGGCTTCACCCTTCGATGGGCCTTGAATGAGCGCCTGATGCAAAAATTCCTCCTTCTCTGCAAGCAGTGCCGCTCTGTTCTGTGCTGCCGTGTCAGCCCTGCGCAAAAAGCCGCTGTCGTTTCCATGGTCAAGAACGGACTGGACGTCATGACTCTGTCTATTGGTGACGGCGCCAACGATGTTGCCATGATTCAAGAGGCTGATGTCGGTGTCGGTATTGCTGGTGTCGAAGGTCGACAGGCTGCCATGTCTTCTGACTATGCTATAGCGCAGTTCCGGTTCTTGCAGCGCTTGGTGCTTGTTCATGGACGTTGGTCGTACCGTCGCCTGGGAGAGTCTATTCCCAACTTCTTCTACAAGAACATGGTCTGGACTTTCAGCATCTTCTGGTATTCCATCTACACCAACTTTGATATGACCTATCTCTTTGATTACACCTACATTCTGATGTTTAATCTGTTCTTCACTTCGGTGCCTGTTGCCATCATGGGTGTTCTCGACCAGGACGTTTCAGACTCCGTCTCCTTGGCCGTACCGCAATTGTATCGCCGTGGTATTGAACGCTTGGAATGGACGCAGAAGAAGTTTTGGTTAGTCCCCCCCCCCCCCCCCCCTCTCTCTTTAACATTTTCAATGCGCATTTTTACTAACAACCTAATAGGCTGTACATGCTTGACGGTATTTACCAGTCCATCATGGTTTTCTACATCCCGTACTTGCTATTCATGCCTGCACGACCTGTGACCGAAAACGGCTTGGTTATTGATGACAGATTCCGCCTCGGAGTGTACATTGCGCACCCCGCTGTTCTGACGATCAACGCTTACATTTTGATGAACACCTACCGATGGGACTGGCTTATGCTACTCATCGTTTTCCTCAGTGACATCTTCATCTTCTTCTGGACAGGCATTTACACCTCTTTTACTTCATCTGACCAGTTTTATGGAGCGGCCAAGGAGATATACGGAGAGGCCACCTTCTGGGCCGTATTTGTGCTTGTTCCTGTCATCTGCCTCTTCCCACGATTTGCCATCAAGGCTCTTCAGAAAGTCTTTTTCCCTTATGATGTCGACATTGTTCGTGAGCAAGAGAGGCTGGGCGCCTTTGCTCACCTGAGCCAAGAGAGCAAATCGATTGAAGCAATCAGCGACGAGAAGAGCCAGAAGAGCAAGTCATCTGGCAGCTCGCGAGGAAATCACAATCAGTATGCAAGTGTTGACGAGGATCTCCGCCCAATATACCCCCCATCAACAGTGACGCGAACGACCACGCAGATCGGCCACAGTCAGACTGGCAGTGACAGCACAAATTACACGGGCAACCGCTACTCAACGGAAGTGCCAGCGACTAACCGCTACTCTCTTGAAGTGCCGATCACGCGACCAAGCATGGATCGGGCAAGACCATCATATGATCGTATGCGACAATCCATGGACCGCATACGGTATAGCTACGAGGCCAGTAACGAGTTTACCTCTGCTGCAAGGCTGTCTCGTATCGAATCAAGCCATTCACATGCAGCCGCAGGTCTGGGTGCAAGATTGCGTGGGCTGTCATTAACAAAGAGCGCCAATGTATAGACACGGAACTGGAGTGCTTCAGGAAATTCATCCCTTTCGTTGTATATTTGCATTACGACCAGTCTCCTTTATCCCCTACTTCTCCGTTTGTTCTATATTGTTTTTGAAGATGTTCTTGACGCATGATGCTTGATATCCAAGCATCATGCTTTGAGACATTCATGCTTTTGATGATTTGCATGAGCGATCTATGAATTGCTACCCCTCCAACCACCTCTGTTAATGACACACCTGCGTTCAGGCGCGCGTTGAGACGCCCAGTTGCTTTTCTATCGTGATGCATATCAATGCTGCAACGCCTGCAAGCAATTATGAAGCCCGCCCACCCGTGGAGAAAAAAAAACAAACGAAAAGATAAAAAGAAGGAGTAAGGGGAAGCTGACAGACATGTGGTTGTCTGGACCTTCTTTATAAAGAGAGGAGGCTTGATATTTGCATGGCGTTTGAAAAGGAAACGGGAGATTATGGGACTGCTTTACCTTTTTGCTTTTTACACTTTCATTTTTTTTCTTTTTTTCATTTTGGCTGAAAGATGCATTATATCTCTTCTTCATTCTGCTTACACTGCTTTTTTATTCGTCTCGTTTTTCTTCAATCCTGTTTATTCCTCTTTTCGCTGCCTTCATTTTCTGGTTTTTTCCTGCATTCTAGAGATGAGTAGCGACGCAAATCCTCCCATTCCCTCAAAGAGTATATTTCCGCCCCCTTTTCATCATTATCATTATAACAACATATTGCGTTTTTTATTGCTCAGATGGAGTAAGAGTCGGGAAAGAGTGAGGGGGTTGAAGAAAGAGAGACAGTTGTTCTATTTATTCTTTTTTTTTTTTTTGGTTGCTTTTTCTTCTCTTTTTCTTGAATGTTTGAAAGTGTGTAAAGAAAGAGCAAAATGTGCGCGAAGCTGCTTTTGCTCTGGAAAGGGGGGGCTTTGGCGTTGAAGGGGACAGGTGGCTCGAGAGGAAAGAGAGAGATTGGCCGCGAAATAAAGAAAGCCTGGATATGATGCTGTTGTTGTGCGTGAATGGTTGTGAGAGTGGTTGTGGCATGGATTTTTAGTTATTAGTAACAAGTAGTAACAGCTTTTGTTTCCTTTGCGAGGTGGAAATTGAAGAAGGCTTTTTTATATATACACACATATATGCATTTCATGATGGCTTTGCATTTATAATCTTTTCTCACTTTTGAAGTTTGTGTTCTGTGGATGTATTTGAGACTGGTCTTTGGATCTTGAACGTGCATTTTATTGAGATTTGGGTATCAAGTAGCAGAAAATAGGTAAGGTGTACAAGTCGAAGCACTGCAGTCTTATTGGACAATGCCTCTTATTGGACAATGCCTCTTTGACAAGGTGCCTGACTAAACCAACCAGACCCCACCTTTTAACAGCTCAATTCAGACGACGTTCCAGCATAGCAGCAAAATCATCCGATTCTCTCCTTTAGACACACCTCATCTTTCATCCTCTCTCCTTTCTCCTCTCCTCCCCGTCCGTATCTTCCCTTTCTCCATCTTGCAGGTGGCGGCTTAGACGGATGCGAGACAATGGAGCGTCTCGTGGAGCGGCTGGCTTCGTCTGTAGGCGGCGCAAGTAGCCGCCTGGGCTCTCGGCTTGATATATCGTGCGTTCTTATCTCTCTGCATCTATTCATTGAGAAAACAAACATAAACTAAACTTTTCCCAGACCTGCTTTACTCCAAGCCTCCTTCGTCCTCCTCGCCACCTTCATCTGCGGCCTCATCGTCCGAGCTGGCGCCGCCTTTGCTCAAGCGTCCTGGGCGTCCGATCCTCGCTGGTACCTCGTATATCCGCCACAGCTGCCCGAGAAAGAAACGACAGTCAAACAGACCAGTATAAGAATCCCCGGAAGCTCGGCCATCCAATGCTACGCGCCCGCGACGGGACAATTCCTCGGCACCGTCGAAGCCACCACCGAAGCCGGCATCGATCGAGCCATTGCCGCCGCGGCAGAAGTGCAGAGGAAATGGGCCAGCACGACGACCTTAACGCAGCGTAAAGCGGTCCTGCGCTCGCTCATGAAGTACATCATGGACAACGCCGAGCAGATTTGCAAGATTGCCGGCGTGGACAGCGGCAAGACCATGGTGGACGCCCAGCTGGGCGAGATCCTCGTCACCGTCGAGAAGATCCAGTGGACGCTCGCGCACGGCGAAAAGGCCCTGCGGCCGTCGCGCAGACCGACCAACCTGCTCATGGCGTACAAGCGCAACACGGTGCACTACGAGCCGCTGGGCGTGGTGGCCGCGCTGGTCAGCTGGAACTACCCCTTCCACAACCTGATGGGCCCCATCATCAGCGCGCTCTTCAGCGGCAACGGCATCGTGGTCAAGGTGTCCGAGCAGACTGCCTGGTCGAGCAGGTACTTCCTCGACATTGCGCGCGGCGCCCTTGCTGCCCACGGCCACGACCCGGAGCTTGTCCAGATGGTGGCATGCTGGCCGGAGACTGCAGGCCACCTGACGTCTCACCCGGGCATCAGCCACATCACCTTCATCGGCTCCCAGACCGTCGCCCACCACGTCGCCGCCAGCGCCGCCAAGAGCCTCACGCCCGTCGTCGCCGAGCTCGGCGGCAAAGACCCCTTCATCGTGCTCGAGTCCGCCGGCGGCAGGAAAGACGGCGACCTCCCCCGCATCCGCGACATCATCCTCAGGGGCACCTTTCAAGCCGCCGGCCAGAACTGCATCGGCATCGAGCGCGTCATCTCCTCCGGCGCCGCCTACGACCGCCTCATCGAAATGCTCGAGCCCCGCGTCAAGGCCATCCGCCTCGGCCCCGACGCAGACATGGGCGCCATGATCTCCGACGCCTCCTTCTCTCGCCTCGAAGAGCTCATCGCCGAAGCCGTCTCCCAAGGCGCGCGTCTCCTCGCCGGCGGCAAACGCTACGCCCACCCAGACCACCCAAGAGGCCACTACTTCCAGCCCACGCTCCTCGTCGACGTCACGCCCTCCATGCGCATCGCCCAAACCGAATGCTTCGCCCCCGTCCTCACCATGCTGCGCGCAAAGTCCTCCTCCGCAGAGGACATCCTCGCCATCGCAAACGCACCCAACTTTGGCCTCGGCGCCTCCGTCCACGGCTCTGAGCGCGACCCGGCCCTGCAGCCCATCGTCCGCGGCCTCAAGGCCGGCATGGTCGCCGTCAACGACTTCGCCGCCTACTATGCCGTCCAGCTCCCCTTCGGCGGCGTCGCCGGCTCTGGCTACGGCCGCTTCGCAGGCGAGGAAGGTCTGCGCGGCCTGTGCAACATCAAGGCCGTCTGCGAGGACCGCTTCGGCTGGCTGGGCGTCAAAACGGCCATCCCTCCCCCCGTACAGTACCCTATCGCGAGCCAGGATCGGTCCTGGCGATTTACTCAGGGCGTGGTGGAGGTGGGATACGGTGCGTCGGCGAGAAAAATTGCTGGTGTGACCAAGATCTTGAAGAATATGTAAACGTGCCGTATAATAATAACAGGATACATGTCTGACTTGCCTGGCGTTATTGAAAGAAGAGATAATTCCATTTCCGCGAGAAAAGTGAATGGCAGCTAGGTATATATACATATATTATCAACCAATATTAATTGTAATAATAATAGACAAAATTCATCACAAAAGAGGCACGTACTCACATCAGGGCGAATGCCAGTTGCTATCAGTCCTCCGCTATTAGGTAGGTAGCTACTGGCTTTAGTGTTCAAAGTCACATTATTGATGGCTCGGAAAGTCAATAGTAGCAATCTCAGGTTGATTGATCATAGCTATTCTACCCATTCTTGATATAGTTTCAAGATACCCTAATGATTCAGCTATGATTCTCTGTTAACCTTGTTAAAAATCCTTATCCCTAGTATTGTCCGTTTGCCCTAGTTATAACCATTGAATTGTTCAGAAATAAAAGACCGCGCCATAGTAGACTGGTGATGAACGCGCAAGGTAAGCGTTTACCAGCCAGCTCCAGCAGCTGGTTGAGCGGCGTCGGCTCCCCAGCCGCCTCCAGAAGCATTGGCAGCTTCGTTAGCATCGTTTCCTCCGGAGTTGCCCCAGCCCCCGCCAGAATCGCCTTGGACGTTATCAGCTGTGTTCCATCCTCCACCCTCATCGCCACATCCCTCACCGGCACCTGCAACATCATTTGGGTCGAAGTCAGATTCGGTTTCAAACTTGACCTTGGTTCCACTGGACCAATTCTCCGGGATATAGGCTTGAAGGAAATCAGGAATATCCTGATTAGTCTCCAACAGAGTCCTCGTGAGTACACTCGCTAGGGGCTCATCACGCTCCGTGAAGAATGAGGTCGCGACACCTCGGTGACCAATACGACCGGTGCGACCTAGCCAGAGAGTTAGCCACTGTCATATAAATATTTGACTGGGGACTGGGGACTGGAAGCTAATATCAGAAAAAGTGAAATCATACCAATTCGATGCGTGTACTCCTCAATACCACCATATTCAATCGATGGTAAGTCATAGTTTATGACGTGCATGACGTTGCGGACATCGATGCCGCGGGCCGTCACGCCAGTCGCGACGAGAATGGGAGCCTGGCCAGATCTGAAGGCTCGCATAGCAGCTTCTCGCTCAACCTGTGTGCGGTCACTATGGATGGAAGTGACCGGCAATTTCATATTGAACAAAAAGTCATCAAGCGTGTCGGCAGCTTGACGACTGTTGACAAAGATGATGGTACGAACACCATTCATCTCTTCGAGCAGAGTCAGAAGAGTTTCATTCTTGCCTTCTCGGCTGACTTCGACAATCATCTGCTTGATATTCTCTGTGGTGCTGCCGGCACGACCAACTCGGAAGCGCACATGTGAATCACACAAGTACTTCTTCGCAAGGTCTCGCGCAGCCTTGGGAAAGGTGGCAGAGAAGAGGCCATAGTAGACATTTCCCACGTCTTGCTCTGTATGATGAGTCATTTGTTAGTGATCAGTGGCCCATGGAGACTAACATCTTCAGAAGAGAATACTTGCCTGCACCAGAGAGAATAGCCTGAAGTTCAGACTCCCAGTCATCGTTGAGCATCTCGTCAGCCTCGTCAATGATCATGTACTTCAAGCGGCGGAGAGACAAGACTTCGGGACGTCCGATGAAATCTTTGAGACGACCAGGAGTTCCAATCAAGATGTCGCAGCCTCGAGAAAGAAGGCCGCCCTGTTCGCGGACAGGAACTCCTCCGTAGACAACGCAAGGTCGGAGCATGGAGCGGTAGCAGAGCTTGCGGGCTTCATTGAAGATCTGCACCGCCAATTCACGGGTAGGGACAACGACAACGACAAGTGGCTCCGCGATCACGTTGTCGACTCCCTCTTGGAATCTGGCGGGGTTTGGCCGGGGAGCACCCAACTTCTTCGCTTTTCCCATGAGCTTGCTTAGGATAGGGATAAGATACGCGGCAGTCTTTCCAGAACCTTGAGGCGCGTTAGATGTTGAAGTTGAACAGAGAGAAATAATGCCGGGGTACTTACCAGTCTGAGCTACACCAATCACATCGTATCCCTGAAGGATAGCTGGGATTGTGAACTTCTGGATCGGAGTTGGCACCTCATACCCACAGAGCTCAATGTTTCTCAACATTACTGGATGAATGCCTGCATCCGCAAACGTTTTGATGTACTCGATACGTTGAGGCCCTTCTTGGATGACCTCGATTTGCTCGATCCTTGTATAGTTAGCATGATGACTGTGAACAAGGGATGGGAGACAAACTTTGAAAAATCGAGGCCAGTCTGGCGATCCCGACGGGACTCGGGATCTCCAAACAGTTCTACCTCCAGTTCTTCAAAAGCTGGACCGACATCTCCATACTCATCCTTCCACTGGTAAACTCTGGCGTTTCCATCCCAGGTGGCAGCTGTTTCGGCCTCAGCCATTGCAGTGTAGTCGAATGCCGTGCGCTCGACCCAGCCAACGGGAGCAGCCTGATCTCCAGTCTCCACGACCGATCCTTCTTCTGGAACTGCCATGTTGAATTGGGGATGATGCAGAGTTGATCAAGGAGCTAGAAATAATAGTGTACTGTCAGAATGTTGATTCAATCTAGAGATGAAGCTCTGCGAAGAGAAGGGATAAAGGACGTGAGTTTTGTGTGAGGAAGGCTGTGGGAGGAGCCTGACTGCCAAGTCAGAGAAAACTGAGAGTCACTTGACAAGGAAATCCTAGGCGACGACATGCCTTGATGACGACTGCCGATGACTTGAGGAATCTCAAAGGGTTTGAGTAGAAGAGCTGCACAGAGAATTGAGGAATGCAGGAGAAACCTGAGGGAGAGAGATGAAGAGATGATGCTGCAAAATGATGCCAAGAGAGAAGAAAAGAAATTTCAACTCTGAAGACGCGTGGAAGGGATGGGAGAGAAGATCATGGAATGAAAATACCTGCCTTGGCGAGAAGATATCCCAAAAGTCAAAGCACCGATGCAGCAGTGCCTGGCAACTTCAAGGACAAAGAGTGTTGGCAAAAGGGCGAACCTGTTTGACAACTTGTGGCGTTGAAGAAGAAGAGAGAAGAGGGAAGAAGAGGAGGAAGAGGGAGGTGGGAGGCCTTCAAATAGTTGAGAGGCAGCTGCACGTGCGCCGGGTGCTTCCTCAGGAATCAAAACAAACCTCTGGAGATTCAGGAGCCTTTAGTGAACGATGTGCACCCAGAGGTGTGCTTTGGGGCGAGGAAAAGGCCTATAGATGAAAAGAAGGGGAAAGAATAGGGGAGAAGGGTGCCTAAATGACCGCTATAGTCTCGATAAGGGATTGCACTTGACACCCAGCTGCATAGCTGCACAGCTGCACATATTGAAATCGAGTTGCCATAGTGATATCACTTCTTTGATATTCTGATGAGTAGGAATATGCATAGTCCAAGCCTCAAAAAAGCATTTTCGAGCTCCATGCCGCATCCTTGCATAAGGAGGTTGTTTTGGCGGGAAGCTGCACAATCTCTATGGCTGCAAATAACCGCATAGGATACGATAAAGTAATACGCTGCCTGAGTACCGTATTCTATCTCTCTTTTTATTGGAGTAACTTGTGCTGTCCTATAGCAGTAGCTGCGGTGAAAGGAGAGGTAGCTGAGCTTTTCTATCATGGAGAAGGAGACGCCAAAACTACATTTGCTTCTAGAATTTCTCACAATGGTAAAACGAGATAAAAACGGTGATCGAATCACAGAGCTAGGGATAATTTATTTTCGTAACTCTATAGTTGGATTGCCGGATACTAATTTCCCATAATACGCCGTCTGCCCATACGCGAGCGCCCAATATCAAGAAGAAGAGAAAGGAAGAAACATTACTTTGTGATCTTTGCTTTCAAAAGAAATCATTATAAAGGGTATCAGGCAACATTCTATTTACCACAGATCCAATAACCATTGGTCAGTCATCAGTTGTGAGTCGGAGCCATTGTAGTCTCGCATCCCATCTGTCAATACCTGATCGAGTCCAGCAACTGCCCTGCCCACCGCGCCGCCCTCTTTCTTCGCCTTCTCGATCCCCTTTGTAATGGGATCCATAAATTTGCGAGACAAAACTCCCTGTCTTGATTCTGGACTTGCGTACATCTCGCTCTCTTCGTCGCGCCTTTCTCCATAGAGGTTCAGGTATTCAAAGGCGTGTGGATCACGGGGTATCCTGTACAGGTTATCCCAATAGTCTTGAGGACTCCAAGGAACGGGAGTTGGCGGCTTGAGTCCAACCCGAATGAATCTGGTCAAAATCGATATCTGGCGGGCGAGGATCTGGGCGTCCTTTGCTCGAAGTCCGGACCCTGGAGCCGATGTCCATCCGGCCGCTGATGACGACAGGGACCAGCCCATGATGATGCAAAACGTCTTCAAAGTTTTGAACCATCCACCAGGGACGGCGACAAGCTCATCCTCAGCCACGTCGAGAAGCCATTCCATAACTCCTAGTGAATCGCTGCTGATATCAGCCGAGAGATGGGTCATGCCAGCGCGAATGAACGTGATGGCTTCTCTAACGCTGTGTTTTGCTTGGTCTTTTGGAAGTGCGCGAAGGAGCTTTAGCAGCTGGCTTCGCACTGGTGTCGAGCTATCTGAGATGAGAGGAAGAACTTTCAAGAGGATGTTGTTTGTCCCAACGGGGTTGACTGGAGGTTGTGAGGAGAGTTGGCTGGTGAGGTAGGCCAAGGCATCGCGGCGTTGTTTGTCATTCCTTGAAGATGAAGCTAGAGAAAGATTGTGTTTGAATTGGTGAACAGCGTCTGGGGCAGCAGTTGATAATGACTGCTGGTTCATAACAATTGCTGGAAGATGTCGGCATTAGCCTTTTGCATTGTGAAAGGATGTGGGCAGGCTGTCGTACCTCTGGATTTAAAGCTGGTGTCTGTGAAATTTGAAGCCTTTGGAGCAGTTTTGCCTACTTTATACTTGGGTTTCTGCTCATATGTGAGTAAAAATGGCATTTGATCGGATAGAGCATATGAGAGATGATACCTGAAAATCCTTCTTCTTCTCCTTCTTCTTTTTGGCGCTGGAACCCATCTTGACGGCGATTTATTGGGAGCAGTTAAATGATGCTATAGATGAAAAAGGACAAAAAAAGTTGTAAATTGTACTTGAGTTTGAGTTGTCTTTGGTATTATCCAATGAGATCCCATGCACTTTATCAATGATTTGATATTTTCGATGCGCCGCAGATTCCAGATGCCGCTGGTGGGTCGACAAATTTTGGCGGTGGCGCAGGGCAGAATTGCAATGTGCCGCGCGACCAGAGCTACGTCAATGGAGCCGCTCGCATAGTGGCACCCTGAGGAGAGCTACTGGATATGAACGTCTTGGTCGCATCTATCGACATCTAGAATTCTTAAGAGATTTACTTTTTTTTCTTCTTACCTTCAAAGGAAAGCGCACGCGCAGCTATCCACAAAATGTCAGAGAACCCTACGGTACGAGAAGCTCCAAACTACGCTACATATTCCCTCGATTTGCGCCTTTAGCTAATGGCTTTGTCTCTAGACAAACGGGCACGACGCCCTCGAGGAGAAGCTTGGTCGCCTCGTTAGGAAACCCGGCGTCAAGGCAAGCATGGTCCTAGACAGAGCAAGCGGCGCAATCCTCAAGACGAGCGGCCAGGTCGACGCGCTCCAGACAGCAAAGGCGCGAAACGCGTCGACGGCCGCCTCCTTTTCCAACGATGCGCCCGCAGCGGAGGAGGGCGAGTCGCAAGCCATCGAGGAGTTTGCGGAGATGATCTGGAATTTCGTAAACAGCTCCGGACAGCTGGTACAAGACGTGGACGAAGAGGTACGCACGCACGACCCTTGCTGCGACGCTTCCCCCTCTCAGCCCCCCCCTTTTTTTTTGATCATCTACGTTGGCACGATGATGGGGAGACTAACTTGGGTTGCAGGACGAATTGAAACTACTCCGATTGCGAACGAAACGACAGGAGATTGTCATAGTGCCCGACCAAAAGTACCTGCTCATAGTTATCCACGATACTCAACCGGCTTGAAGCACCCCTTCTTCTTTCTTCTTGATATAGGTACGGCAGGATACAAAAGGGGCTACATTATAATATATAATACAGAGGCGAAACAAACGATATAGACGGCAACGGAAGAGCGCTTGCGCCAAAGAGGGCACAGGGGCACTCACCATATGCGGAGTTGGGAATTACGAAAGAAACGCAGAGACGGCCGCTTAACTCCGCATTGTATACGAGTAAACCACCAGGGGAGCAGGGAGCTTTGGTATTGGTCCTTATTATTACTGTTTTAATGAAGCATAGCTATACGGCGCACAGGATGGCGAAATGATACCCCCAGGAAAACGTTCATGCCTATCGAAACACGTGCGTAAATGATATTACAACAGGCACGGAGCTGCTGCCTGGCGTGACAAGATATTCCTGCGGAACAGCCGCTTTTCTCACCATCGTGCGGCATCCTTTTTTTTTTTTTTCATGGCGTCCCTCCTACGAATGTGTGTCTGTGGTGTTGGTGGACTGAATCAAAAAATATGCAAGCGCCGTCTGCTCTACTTTGTGTGATCTACTGCTATTAGTACTAGTACAACCACTATTTGTGCAGATAGAAATGCTGCTCAGGCTACATATCAGAGAGAGAAACACGCAGGGCTTGGCGCTCGGCTGCGACTCAGAGTAATTTCAATCTCGTTGGCCGCGCGGCCCCAGCGAGTGGCCAGGAACCAGAGAATAGGATAGAGTTATCAATCTCAGCAACTTTGATAACCCTTTTTCTCGGCTCCCTTGAATTCTTGGCTTCTGTGATCTTCGGGGGGTTAAGGTTGGCGCCAAGAGTTTTTTTTGGTGTCGTTCATGTGAGGGACCTCCTTCTGCAGCACAATGCCAAGTACCAGAATCCGCCAATCCTCTGGTATTGACTCTGAGCAGATCAATTGATGCACAAAAAAAGGTTCTGTCATACTGTACATGTACATTGAAGATACATGCAACCACTCTCATTTCAACGTAAGCCTTGCATCCAATGCTGCCGCTTCGCTGCAGTACGACCATGGTCACGCTACGGGGACAGCAGAATGCGCCCATTTTCGGCGCCATCCATCCCCTAAAGTCTTTCTATTGTCGCCTCTGGTACCACCGCAACGGGCGGGTGACTGGTGATCCATCATACGAGAGAGAGGGAAAAGAGCGACTCCCGCCTAGGGGGCCTTTGCGACAGGACCCAGCGCGGCCAATCAGCTGCAGGCTGCTGCAGGGCTTGGGAGGTGAACAAACAGCCAGTTCCAGCCAGTTCCAGCGCAGATCTGGACGAGGCGAGCAAAGGAGCGCTGATTGCCGTCCCCAGCACGCCAGATGGGCTCAGATGGACCAGGAGCGAAGAGGCCCCATTAATTACGGCGTTAGGGAGCTCGAGAATGCCATGCCGCATTGCGTGCCGCTGGAATTGCTTGCTGAGGCGCTCTGATGGCGCAGCGCAGCTCAGGGGGGAAATGGACCCTTGCGCGCCGAGAAGGCCGCTGGACGGCCCCATTCCACGGGTGCCGTAACGCGAGCACATCAATGCCTGTACGGCACCGGCTAGTGCAGCTGCTAGGCGTTTTGGGGGTCCATGTCCAGGTTTCTACTCCAGTAGCTCTACAGGCAGCTGGCAGAGAGGCATTGAGCGCAACGGGTGTGGGTGGCATTCGCTTGGAGACTCGAATATTCAGGCAGCAGATGACTCTCTGCAGTTGTACCTGATTTACGTGTACGTACAAGTACCGGGTACGAAGAGGACTTGTTGCGCCGGCTGTGATTTACAGTTACGCCTGCCTATTTGTAAAATGCGGGGGGAATCTAGGGACCTGCCGATAGACCGGTGACTTCAAGATGACAGCGACAGTGACAATAACAGGCGGGTGGCGAGCAATGCCACGGCACGCGACCCTGTTTTGCTCTCGCCGTGCAGAAGCCGTCTTGCCAGAAGCCAGGCGGCGAATTGCAAACAGCTGCATGCACGCCGTACGAACTGCTCTTCTGCTTCAACGGACACCGCGGCGAGCCATTCAGCATCCTGGTAGCGGCCCCCCACGCCCCCATCCTCGGCTGCTTGACAAGCAAATCAAAACAAAACAGAGCAAAACAGCGGGAGGGAGAGGGAGAGGGAGAGGCAAAGCAGCGCAGAGCAGAGGCAGCAATTGTCGGCTGCTGGGTGGTTGTCTGTAGAAGCAGCAGTGCAATCACAAACAGCTAATTCTGCCTACTGGCCCCCTGAACGCCGGGACGCTGCAGTGCAAGTAAGCTTCAAATGTCTCATTACAGTGCCCTTGCTTTGCTGCCAACTAGCCACCTGACCACCGCTTCCGAGAATAGCGCTGTCTCTCCTTGCTGGAGCAGTCCCTTTGGCTGGTCCCTTGTCTCTGTTTGAAGCTGTGGTTGGTGGCGCCCCGCTGCTGATGGCCAACTCTCCGCAGCTAAATTGGGCCTGCTAACTGAACCCGGAGATCCGGCGAGATCGAACCATCTTCAGTGCCATTTTTGCTCTGCTGTCGACTTGTCTCTTTTTTTCTATTTTTTTTTTTTCTCTGTCAAAATTCCTTTCGCCGAGGGTCCAGCGAGCTTTCACCGAACAATCAAATACACATCTCACAAGTGCTTGTTGCTACCGGCTAATGCATCCTCCATCGAACCCAACTAGGTAACGCCCACCAGTCCATAGAAGAGATGCAAGCAGCGGTTCCGACCCAATTCCTCAGTGACGATGACGTTGAGAAACTCTTTTCTGGAGCTCCCCAGTACTTCGCCCGCAGCGAGAGTCACTTCCCCGGCGCGCCTCATCCCAGCGTAGCCTTTCCCTTTGACGAGGAACTGGAGATCCGCGACTTGACCGACCATGTCCAGATCGAAGCCAAGGCCTGGCGGGGCGTCACTGTGTGGCCTCACCTGACGAGGGACGTCAACCACGACCCCGAGGCCAAGCAGGAGGTCGAAGACACGCGCAAGGCCCATTTCCACGTGCGGTGCTGTGAGCGACCCAACATGCTGAGCATGCAGGGGCTGGAGAAGGGCACCATGGGCTACCAGGCTGCTCTGGAACTGGCCGTCAGCGACTCGCTCGAAGAGGAGCAGTTTGGCTTCGAGAGCCTCGGCACAAAGGCCCGCGCCGTCGTCGAGGCTCGTGAGCGCATGCTGTCCCGCGACGGCTGGCTACATCGTCTTCCCCAAGGAGAGCTGCTGGATCGGCTCAGGCGCAATGGCGAGATCTACCGCAACAACGATTTTGGCAAGAAGCCGTCGACGGAGACTTACAATGACCTGTTCCACGTCTTGATGAGGCCAAACAAAATCCCCCCCCGTCGATAAAAAGGACTCCCACAGCCTTCCCAACCAGATCAGTGCCATTCTCAAGTGCATGGGAGCCCCCAACGTCTGGATTGACTTGTCGCATGTCGAATGGCGTGTTCGGCTAGGCCAGATCCTTTGGGGCAAGCCGCACGGTGACGAGTTGGACGACAGCACCGCCATCGTCGATGCAGAGAGTTCGGCCGAGCGGGCAGAAGAAAAGTATTGGCTACTAATGCAGATTTTGGTGTCGTCCGAGTTGCTCATCCGCCTGGACGCAATTACTGACGGCGAGGAGTATGGGGCGGCCCATTTCAGAGCCATTGACGTTGTTCAGTTTGAGAGGGCCGCCAATGCTTCTGTCAAGTGGTCTCTGCTTTTAGCTCGAAGCTGGCTGAACAACATTGAAATCCTGCGAGAGGACTACGGGTCTTTGGCAACACGGCCTGAACCTCGTCGTGGAAGCAGCGGCGTTGCGCCCGGCTGGCTGGCGTCCCTGGCCAGTAAGATTTCTCTCCACGACCAACACAAGCACGGAAACCGACCCCCGTCGCCGCCTCATTTCTATACCATCCGAGGAAGATACGGCCAACGCCAGGTCGAGGGCCTAACCCACTTTGCGCGAAAACTCATGTGGCCAGGTATCGACGGCTACGAGAGACGCATTTCGGAAAAGGTCCAGAAGTTGGCTGCGCCGTCGTCATTGCTGCAGCCCCCGACGCCGACGCCCTACAAGAAAGAGCCCGAGCAGGATTCGTACTTTGGTGCCTGGGATGTGACATGTCAGCGCGGACATCACAAGGAGCGAGCCCGGGCTAGGCGGCGTCGAATGGCGGCAGCGCTGCACGAGTCTGGCTGGCTTTCCAAGTCCTATGTGTTTGGGCTCATGATGCCTGGAGATGCCGTGAGCCATTTCCTGATGGCGACGTTGCTCGAGAATGATAGCGAGGCCTTGTCCAGAATAGGTTCGTTTGCCAATTTGAGCAGCGGCTTCGTTTACCACGACAAGAGTTTCTGGAGCACATCTTGCATTGTCGGTCGAGTTTTGGCGGCCGGCAAAGGATCTGCTGAATGCATGGGATGGATTTCGACAGATATCATTCCCGAGGGAGTGACCGAGGGGTGGATTAGCATTGATGTCCACGATGTTGCCTGTGAGTTGATATTTCCCATGTCCACGTTTGCGCCTACCCTTTTACTGACCATTAGCCAGCCGACCTTTCGCAGCTTGGGAAGAAGGGGAGAATTTGGGGCAAGAAACGAGTCGAGCGCGAGTCTTATATCCTCGGTAACGGCGATGAAGAGTCGATTTCTCCCGCAGATTTTATAATCCCTCACGAGAACAATTACGCACCCTCTCCGCCGGGTGTGTTTGTCGAGCTGCAGTCGCTGGAGCTCGATACGCCAGTGGCAGAATGTGTCCATCCGACACCTCTCGCGGAGATTATAGCGACTCCCATCCACGAGAACCACAGAGCCCCGGATCTATTGTCGTACCCTGCCAAGATCAACTTCTTTGTGTCGATTGATGGAGAGAAGACCGAAACGATTACTCTTTCGCTGCTGTACGACATCAACTTTGTCACCGCACACCCGTGTTCCCCGTCTTCGCGGGTCAGGGTCCTCAAGTCTCCTTCCAGCCCGACGCTGCAGCAGATTGACTTTACCGGCACCAATGCGTTGGGCGCCGGGTCTCGGTCGATGTATCGAGCAGGTAAGCATCTTGTTACACTGGATAGATCTGATGTCTTTCGGTATGCTAACGAAAATGGTAGGCCACCCACTGCACAAGTATTATAATTACACAGTTATCCACATCTCCGAGCTTTTGAAAAGACGAGATGCCGAGCTCTCGGACCTCCTTACGCCCCCCTGGCGGGCAAGCCGCTCAGAATCAAGTGCTGGTAGTCGATTGCATTACCAACTTCTCTTCGGTGCCAACGTCACCGGTTGCCGACCGCTCGGACTCGCCTGGCTCTTCGCCTATTGAGCGCAAGGGAAGCTTCTCGGCAGCGGCCAAGATGCACTTTGAGTCTCGGAAGCGGCAATTCGGCTCCGACATGGAGATTCTCATCCGAGCTCTATGCTCTCAGAGAGGATGGAATGCCATCATTAGCAGGAGGAAGCGAGGGTGCCTGGCCTGCGCAATCCGCGAGGCCGGAGCTCTGGGTTGGAAACTCATAATCAGAGTGCCATGAGATGAAAATATGGCGTTTTAAATTGAAAAAGGCATCAGGAAAAGCCTCTGGGAGAACAAAAAAAGGAGATCCCAACTCATAATGGAACAAAAGAAAAAAATACCCCTATTTCACGGAGTTGAACTTGGCGATGGCGGGAGTTTTTGAGATTCGGAATATTTTTTGGAAGAATTTTTTTTTTTTAAATGTTGAGCGAGCGAGCGGAATTTTGCTGTATGATAGTCAGGGTTATTAACTGCGAGTCGCAGGTGTGATTCTTGCAAAGATGAGACGAGAGCGCCTCGAGACCGATTGGGAGAGTCTTTTCTTGCAGCTCGACTCGGCCATAAGAAATATGAATGGAACCGATATAATAGTGTCTTGACGATTCTTCCTTTGCTCCTCGTGAAATCCCGGAACAGAAAGCGCTGATAAAGCTGGACCCAGCCTGATGTCGAAAAAGCAGCGGAGCGGCTTCACCCACAATACGCTAAGCCTAGCTGGGGTCGCCAATTGGAGCTACCTAAGCTGCTCTGAATTCCTCCGCATTGCCTCGTGGCCACACATTGGCGCAATCATCACCAGCCTCGCAGTCGCCAGCAGATCCCATCAAGTCACTATAAATCATGGCGCCCAACACCAAGGACATGCGACGGCCCGACCTGAGTAAGTTGCTGTTCCGCAATGCCTTTTTTGTCTCTCTTCTCTGGTCTCTTCCCCCCGCGCATCCCGCAGCGTGGCGATCGATTTCGCTTCATTCGAGCTGGTGCTTGCGCCGTCTACATGCCATTGTGTTCAAGACTGTTTGAAAGGTTGTAGCTGACTTGTTTTTGATGATACTTTTAGTCGTTCCGTATCAGGAGCCCAGCGTCAAGGGCGAGGTGACCGATTTCTCGTCTACGCTTTCGTCGACGCTGCCTATGGCGGCCATGTTTATGCGAAATAAGTTTGTTGGATGGTACGATACACTTGACGATACCTACACATTTACTCGAGACGAAATATAGATGCGGAGGGAAAATTGTGTGCTGATGTATCAATGTGTGTGTAATTTTAGGATTGCCGTTGTGTTTTCCATCCAGACTTGGCTGGGAGAGAGCGAGGATAGCCAGAAGAGCGGTGGCACGCCGGGTTACTTTTCCGTTGGCATGTCAGGTATGTTTCTTCCTTTCCCTTCCACCTATTATCCCAAGGGAGGTCCCATTGGAGGATGAGAGAAAAGAGCATTTTGCTAACGAAGATTTGGGGGGGAACTTGTTATAGCCTTGGCTTTGGCGGTGACATATCTGCCTTTGTTCATTCCTCCTCCTGGTGCGAAGACGACTCCCCCGCCTCCGGCACCGTTGCAATAAGGGATATTTTGGACCATGGGAATTATGAGGCTGGTAATGGGAGAATGAATGATATTGGGGATACTGGAAGAGACTGATGAAAATATCTTGGGTTTGGCCAATTTGAAGGTGATTATTTGCGAGGGCTTGTTTAATAATGTGGCAATCTACGTTGAAGTATATATACAAAAGAATCTGGACAATAATGAGGCGACTCATATCTTATGGTGTTGACGGCTACGGGCGAGGTATAGTCGGTGTGAGGCAGCAAATGCATTGACTCTTTTCAATATAATACACTACACTTGACAAGTTTACATATGCACCAGCCTTAAAAGATTGTTTCAATCCTGCACAATTGGCATGCATCTCAGCCTCGCAAAAACTAGACGTAAAGACTGTTTTTCCCCCCCAGCCTTGCAGACATCCCAATACTAGCTGCTAAGCCATGTAATAATCTGCAGCGCTTACCGGGTTGAGGTCGGCACCTCCTGCACGCGATTGGCCCCAAACGCCACGGGGGCAGCGGACCAGGTCCCTGAAACTGAACTTGACACGAGAAGCGTCTGGGCATCAACTCCTATAACCGCCTTTTTCTCTCTTGTCGCTTCATTCTTTCTTCTTTATTTTTCATTCTCTTTTTTTGTCTTTGGTCAAATTATATTACAAACTTAACTTTTGGGCTTCTTCTGCTTTTGCTTCAAGGGTCTACTATATCTTTCATTTACTACACAAACTACAAGCCTTCATTTCCGCATCTCGCACTAATACGACCGGTTTTAACCAACTCTTCACCTCAACAAGAAAAATGAAGACGACTTTCTTGCTCGCCCTGCTCTCAACGGCAGTCTCTTTTGCCGCCGCCGACATCGTCATCACGCCGGTATTCGCGGACCAGGTTGTGCAGAAGCAGGCTGGAGATTGCTTCTTTGGCGTTGTAACGCCTCAGGGATGCGCGTATGTCTTTGTTCCTCTCTTTTCTTCTTCTAACTACGTTTTTCTATGTGAAATTTCGAAAGGCTAACTTTAACTTTGTAGACCTCAACGAGGATGAGAGAAATAATGTGCACGCTCTGCAAAAAAATGGACATGCACACACAAAGATTGCACACAAATCATGAGGCAGTCTCACCCACGCGTCGATATACGACGCAATGAAATGGGGGCACGAATTTAATCCCAACGTCAAATCATTCATAAAATCTTTTTTTTGCCTCGCTGCGCGAAGCTAAGAGTTCACATTGTGAGAGGCGGATAATTACTACCAAGGCGTTTTATTGAGCGGAAAAGAAAAGGCATTGCGACGACGAGTTGTGTTAATTGCCTACTATGGAGTTTTTTTTTTTTTCTTCTCGCATTTCTTATTATACCGTTACATGCCGTATACACAGAATCAGTTATACTTGAGAAGGATCTTGTTGGAAGCAGATCTAGATACCCAATTACATACGTTGATTTCTCACTCATCTCCATCGAAGTTGTAATTCATAGTGACGTGCTGCTACTGGGACAGGCGTGCCCAATGTGTCTTTTCTTTGCTTCAACGATCTAGACGTAACAAGCCAACTATACGAAAGTAGTCAAGTCAAACAAGAATGTCTAAAGCTTTCCAATCCTATAACCTCGTAAAGATAGCGGAGATCCATCTCCATTATAGACCAACGCATTACCCAAAAACGCCACCGTCTCCAATCACAACACACTCCATTCTCGACATATACAAATTCATTCCTCAAAAACGTGACACCAAAATAACCGACAGACAAAAATAAACATGAGAGGCAAATCTCACCAGAACCTCTCATTTCGTATCCCTGCCCCTGCTCAGCGCCAGCAGTAACAAAAAAAAAAAAAAGAGCCCCTTACCCACAGTTCCCACCTCGTAGCGTCAGGTCCGACACTGGTGCAGCCCCTTGGGTGCTGGGCTCTGAAACCGCTTTGTTCGAGACGAGTTTCGCGGTAAATTGGCCCTTGGCCGCAAAGTCTTTCCTCCATGTCTTCGAATTGCCAGTTGCATCGTTTGCAGGCAGCAGTATAGCATAATCTTTGGGTCTGTTGTATTGTCAATGTCAGGCTGGGTTGGCGATGCTTGAGACTCTCTTGGATTTCAAAGTAAATCACTCTCACGATGCAAAGTAAACAAAAATGATTTTAAATGGTATAAATTCGATCCACTGTATACAAGTATACTCACTATTCCTAACAATCCAATAAGCTACATATCATGTCGCAGACAAATAAAATAAAAAAGAAGAAATCTCCTTCCTCCCTGATCTCCCCGCGATTGGGGCTGTAGATAGGCTTAGTCGAACACCGACTTACAGCCCAATAATTTTCCATCTCCGTACATATCTCATAACATCTCATGATGATGCCGAAAGGGCAGCAACACAAGCAGTGATCTGGTTGTTGCAGTCACCGACTGAAACACCACTGACTGACTTGCTGTTCACAGCATCAGCGCACTGGTTGTTCTGAATGTCACAGGCTCTCTGGGCAGCAGCAGCCTTGGTCGTGAATGTGTTGCCCTGGACTTCAAAGGGTCTATCGGCGTTGCCAGACTGGGTGACCGGGGGAGCAGCAATGCCTCCCAGAGCGTTTGCAGTAGTGGCACCACCGGCTCCAGAGGCGGCGTTGGAAACAGCAGCAGCAGAGGTAGCGGCAGGAGCACCAGTGGCAGCAGCAGCATTTCCAGCAGCGACGCTGGTAGCAGCCTGGGCGTTAGCTCCCTTGCCACCCTTGCGTCCACCACGTCCACCTCGACGGCCACCCTGACCAGCTTGACCGGTTTGACCAGCTTGACCAGCTTGACCAGCCTGGCCGGTTTGACCGTTCTGACCAGTTTGACCGTTCTGACCAGTTTGACCGTTGTTCTGACCCTGACCGTTCTGTCCAGTAGCAGCGGCGGTACCGTTGTTGTTGTTATCTCCAGTCTGAACGCTGCCAGTGCCGGCGTTGTTTGTGGAACCAGCACCGTTCTGGCCCTGTCCGTTCTGTCCGTTCTGACCAGCCTGTCCGTTGTTCTGGCCCTGACCAGCCTGTCCGGTCTGTCCGGCCTGTCCGGTCTGTCCGGCCTGTCCGTTGTTGTTTCCAGCGCCAGCGTTGTTGGTGCCAGTGCCAGCATTGTTGGTGCCAGCATTTCCGTTGCCGTTGTTGGCGTTGCCGTTGTTGGCGTTGCCGTTGTTGGCGTTGTTACCGTTGTCGCTAATGGAGAAGCGGACACAGTCATCCTGAGCACCACGCTGAGCCACGGGCATCAGCACAGGCTGGTGGTTGGCAGCAGCAGACATGGAGCAGAGACGGTAGTTGCCGGCGGGCAGACCACCGTCAACCGTGGCAGAAAGCAGGCCGTTGCCGTTGCCAGCGTCGTTGATACCCTTGAAGAAGACAAAGCTCTGAGGGTCAAGGGGCTGGGAAGGGGTCTGGCTGTCGCCCATGCTCTGGACGGTAACGTGAGTGTGGCCGATAATGTTACCGTTTCCATCAACGTCCTGGGGAGCTGAGTAGTATGTGGTGGTGGCGTTGGTGAAACTACCAGGGGCAAAGTTGATCATTTGCACCTGGATGTCGAAAGTCTGGTTGGAGGCAAGGTTGTCGCCGTTTTGGGGGTTTACGAAAAGAGACGAAACCATGTTGTTGACGCCAGGAATGTTACCCATGGGGATACCATTGCAAGAGCCCGTCTTGACTTGCAAACCGTTGGTGAGAGTCTTGCCCTGACAGAAGTTGATGAAGTTTTCATTGTCACTATACATTGATTAGCCATTATCTGATGTAAGACTGGATCCAGAGATACTCACGTAGCCGAAGCGACCTGGCCCTCGCCACCAGGGTTGTTACCATCTTGCTGGGAACCAGTCTGAACAAGGTTGGAGTTCAGCGTCAAGCTGGCGCCACCGTTGTTTGCGTTGCCGCCCTGGTTGTTTCCCTGGTTGGCCTGGTTGTTTCCCTGGTTGTTGCCCTGGTTGGCCTGATTACCACCGTTGTTACCACCGTTGCGTTGGCGTCGTTCTAAAGCGCGGCCGAATGGAGATCGTCGCTCGATGGAAGCAGCGTCAGCCAGAACAGCCAGGCCGACAAGGCCAGTAAGAACATTCTTGATTTGCATATTGAAAGATGTAAAGAGAAATGTTTTAAAAAAGAAGAAGAGGAGAATAAAAAAAGCTTGGGGTTTGAAATTGAGAGAATGGTACCAGACCAGAGTCGAAAAGAGAGAAAATGAAGTGTCACAGACACAAAGAAAGAAGAGAATGAACGAAAGAGAAGGCGAACGACCAGGTCGCTTAAAGGATTAAGGAAAAGGAATGGTTGGAGGATGAGGAGAAGAGAAAGAGAAACAACAGAGGGGGGGAGCGAGGCCATTATAGCTTCGAGACGCCAAGGCCTTTGGCGTCAATGCAAACCGCAGATACGGAGTCGAAACAAGACATCGGGAAGCCGGCACGACTAGGGATTGGGAACAGCGGCGCTTCAGTTCCAGAAACAGAACGGGGAAGCCATCCACTTTCATGAACGGATGCGGTTCCATGAGCCTCAGACGGTTCACGACAGATCCGAGGGACACGACCAGGGCCAGAGACCGGGGGTCGCTTTTGGCTTACAGGCCGCCCTGGCTAGACTTTTGGAGCGAATAGGACGGCGGCCTAAAATGGCAATTCAAGGATCCAATGCCCATAATGACGGCGCGGTGCAACCAGGTGCGACGGCATTAGCGCTGTCTGAAGAGTCTGGGCTTCGAAACAGCCTCCGAGAAGGTCTAACCGCCTCTCCACGCAGGTACAAGAGATCTGCTGGGGCTCGAAAAGCCAGGGTTTCTTTGGCTGATGGAGCTCGCCCAACCTATTGTTTCTGCTTGTACTTTGGCCTCCGTACTAGATTCTAGGTCTTGTGCTAGGGCAGTACGGGGTACCTAGTCGATTTGAGCTATGAGCAAAGTTGGTGGAAAGAGTAGGAATAGAGGTGTAAGTCAAAACAAACCATTCACTTTGTACTTTGTCCCACAGGCAAAAGACACAGCAGCGCCTTTGTACAGTGGGCAGCCATCCAATGCCACAAAAGCCTCCCGCAGTGCTCGTGTGAGCCCGGAATTAGAGTTATTTCTCCAGGGTCTTCAGGCGCCGTGGCAGCTCGGCAGGCGGAGTGTCAAGGCCGTAGCTGAGGTGAACAGGCCCCGGCGCTGTCGCAGATTAAAGTACGGATGCCACTGATGCGGCTTCAGGCGTCTCGGGGGCGGCTGTGGCCAATCAGGAAGCCAGATCGACAGCCTCCATGTGGCGCTTCGCGTTTCGGTTGTAGGCGACACGGAGAGCGCCCGAGCACTGGCTGTTTGAGGGGCTCTGCTCTGCTCTGCTGAATTCGAGGGTAATGCAGAAGCAGCAAGAGTCGCGATGTTGAAGAATTACTGGAATCAATATGTTGGTTAGGGAATGGGCGAACAGTTGATCCGAGGCAGCAGCACGTGGCTATTGTGACCGCAGGGCTACGCGAGGAGGTGCTACAGCACGTTTACAGCGGGCATGCGCTACAGCAGCAGCAGCTTACAATTTACAGAACACCAGACATCAACACCTAGGTAGGTAAGGATATAGGCAATGAATCTCATGTATGATATCGACACTCACCAATAAAACAACACCGTTCGCTCTCTTCTGTATACACATGATAGGTGGAATTTGGGGTTAGAAGCTAGAGTCTGAAGTGAATAAGAGAGCAAGGCATTTGATTACCAGCCAAGGTCCTAGAGCAGCAAGATCGATATTTACATCCACCCCTGCAGCTCCCCATTGTCATCACTTACCTAAGGGAGTTATAAGGAGAGACAAGCATGTTGATACAGCTACTACCGCCTTGAAGCGGCATCCTCCATGCGGTAACCCATAAACGTGCGCAAATGCACACCTTCGAAACATCCAGAAGTGGAACTTTGACGATTGGTTTATGTCTTTCCTCGCAAGAACAATGTCAGCCAAGCATTGCTGGCTTGGCATTTCCGCAGCTCTATTGCCTGTGAAATGCTTAAACCCACATGATGTAACCCTCTCCTGTCTTTCTGTTTGGCGCCCTGTATTGTAAGAAATGGGTGGTCTCGCAGCCAGTAAATTGCAGACGGGCACCGCAATGCATCGGCACAGGGTGGCCCAGATCCAGGGCCGCATTGATGTGGAGGTCGGTTGTGATTAGCAGTCATTTCAAAGCGATGCGCTTGGCTTTGATAATCAAACTCCTGTACGACAAGATTAACAGCGGCGGCCGAGAAGCCAAGCTATTGTCCTACGCGAGGGCACATGTCAGGGGCCGTCGCGAAGAAGATTAGTCTCGAAATCCGTCCATCTCAAGTTGATGAATCCCGAGCCTCAGCTGAAGGCCGTATATTGGCTGGGCTGGTTGCTCCGTATGACAGATACTATTGTAATGATGGGGTAGGAAGCTTGTTTCATTCCTAGAATCTGCCAGAATCGCAGAAAGTGGCCGCAGACAAAGGACCTCCAACTCGGTAAATCGGAACAATCACCCCAGCTCTGTCAAACTCCTTTTCAAGGTTGTTAATCTCCTCTGCACGGTCATTTTTGGCGTTGCTTATATCCGGGCAAAATGCCCAGGCACAGCTCCGCTCGACACGTTTGTGACAAGTCCCTTTTGTTTCTTCGTATCGAAGAAGGAGAGGAAAAGTCCTTGAAACTTCAGGGGGGGCCTGCGCATAGGCGCAAAAAAGGACAGAGGAGGGATAGGTGAAGAGAGAATATGAAGATGCCATATTGAAGAGATCCACAGTGCCGTTTGCCGGACGTGAAACACCTCCTTGGCGCTCGCTAAACGCCATCTGAAACAGCGCTCTGCGGCCCAAAACAGCGCGCCGTGCTGTGGCTGACAGCTTCTCGAGGAACGTCTATTCCCGGTCTCAGCTTCTTGGCAAAGGACGTCATCGGACACACAGAAAGCGTGGTGGAATGAGGAATCTTTGAGCCTAAAGGTTGCCGTTTTCCGTAGTACGGGGGGTCAAGGCTTCTGTGGTGGCCGCCTCGCGTACCCTGGAACGAAACAGGAGGTGGAAAAAAGGAAAAGACACAAAGGAGATGCGATTAGTTTGAGAAACATTTTGTCTTGGCAATTCCAAATCTAGGCACTAGATTGGATCGAGTTTCTCTTTTGGGCTTTTGAATGTTGCATAGTAGTTACGTTGAGGCGCAAGTCTAGAGTGTATATTCTTCGTATAAACGAGGCCATTCAGAATCTATAGAATCCTCAACGCCCACGGGTTAAGAACTGATTTCAGAAGCTTCGAAAGGCATAAAACCTAAAAGGCGGTTAAGAATAGGCATGATTTAGTTGCTTTCTTCTGGCGGCCATTGCATCAAAGACTTGTAAAGTCCCTAATGTCACCCTCAGCTGTATCCACGACTCAACTTGGCATATATAGGCATACCGAATTCTGCTCATCAAGCTAACAATGTCTTTAGGATCGATCAGTGTGACAGAGAACGGCCATCGTATAATGTATGTCAAAAATCCTGCAGCTGATTGAAGATGTACAACAACAGGTATTGAGAAAGGTTGAAGACTACGAATACGCCAATCTATTGTAGACAGAGGATATTGATTGATACATGTCTGCCTATCCGTGAAATAGTATTATCTAATTTATTAACATATACAACCCTTGAGAGACTTAAGAATGCTGTGAAGGAAAGTGGCGCGACATGATACCTGTATGCACAGTTAAAGGGGGACTTCAATGGCGAAAGCGGTGCATGTGAGATTGTTAGCAACGAATCAGCGATCTTATCTGTTAGTATAAATGAAGGCCTGGGGGAGGAGTAAAAATGCTGTGAAATTGAAACGTGATACCCATAGAATGGAGATGCGTCAATGTGGTATACCATGCTCCAATGATCAGACGCGAGCAAGCACACGCACATTTTAGCTCAGCTACTGCATGAACTGTGCCAAGACGAATATTCAGTAATTGTTCATTTACCAAGAATTGCTAACCAAAATGATGACTGTGTATCCAAAGGCACTATACTCGCCTGCTACCCTTTATGAAATTAATGGCAAATTAAAAAAGCCAAGATCCCCCCTTCTATGCATACTCTATTACAGCTCGCCAATCGGCTCCTCCATAAATTCATCCAAAGGCTCTTCCATGTAGTCTTCTGTAGGCAGCTCTCCAGTGTAGCTCGCCTCTAGCTTCAGGTATTGGTCGACAATCTTGTCCAACCAGGCTGCCATACGGTAACCGGCTCGGGCGACTTGCTTTTCGAGCATAGGGGCTGCTTTTTCGTAGTACTCGCCGCTCAGCTCCTGGCCAGCAATAGCCTTGGGACCTTCAGGGAAGACTTCAAGTCGACAAGGTTAGTAAAAGAGCTATAGTCTTGCGCAGAAGTTGGGCTTGACCTACCATACTGGCACACGAGCTTGTTACATTCGCGTGACCAAGCCAATGCCGTCTCTTCCGGGTTGCTAAAGTCCAAGTCCGCCAGCCAATCGTCCTTTTCATCTGCGTAGATTCCGCTGTTGATCTTCTTTGTAAGATCTGCAGACCACTTCTCCGCCCAGGGATATGGTTTTCTACCACGCATGCCGAGCCATTTCTCCGTGATGGAGCTGTCCCAAACGTGATGCAGGTTGAAATCGCGCCCATTCCACAAGACATGGATACCGTTTCCACCTCTTGCGACATCCTCGTTATGCAGCGGCTGGTGCAGGTCGCCGACGAAGTGAATGACGAACTTGGCTGCCTGCGCTCGTCGCCATGCCGGCAGGGACGGGTCGACGGATTGCTGGGTGTAGTTGGCCAGAGCGGTGATGACGCAGCCGCCTTCTTTGCAGTCGCGCTCAAAGTCGATGTTGCAGTCCTCGGGAGGGCTGTCGTGCGCATCGATGAAATGGAAGTTTTTGGTGAATCTACCCCATTGTGTGTATCTGATCGAGTCGGCCCAGGAGGCTACCTTGGCCATGTAATCGGCATCTTGGCTACCGAGGAGCTGCTTCAAGTAGGCTTCTGTCGTATTGGCGACGAAGTTGCTTGCAACAAAGGCTGTCGTTATGTGTCCCAGACCTAAGTTTGAAGAGCGTCGATGTTAGAAAGCTAGTGAAGATGATGGATGGTGCATCACGAGGGGTCAAATACACACCTCCCCAAGCCATAGCCCCTGGCAGGGAGACGAGGCTGTAGGCCACAGCATTTGAGAGCTTCATGGTGCGGCAAAAGCGAAGTAGACGCTAACGAGAAGGCGATGCTAGTGATGGAAGCAGGTTCTATTCAATTCTTCTAGATGGAGCTGAATGATGAACAAACAAAGAATGAAAGACAAAAGGATGACTGTTGTAGGACAAAGGTTGGTATGAGGGAGAGTTTGGACGGGAGGGACCAAGGGAGTGACGCCTGAAGCTACCCCGGAAGATTGACGCTCTAGCGCTCCGCAGTTGCGCACGGCACTTCCAGGAGACGCCCGAGCCGGTCGGCCGCCAATGAGAGGCACCTCAGCCACTGCGTGCGGGAGATGCTGCCTACCCGCGTGCACAGTAGGTATTTGACCTCAGCTGCTTAGCACGTACACAGGCCGTCTAGAAGGATCACACGCGCTTTGGCGGCGCATCAGGTGCGCGGGCTCAGCACATGTGCCGGCCCAAACGGGAAGTGGGAGCTGCTGCAAAGGCTGGGGCTGGGGCGAATCGTAGCGGGCCAGTGTTGTCACTGCAACTCCGGCCTCGGCAGCGGTGACAAAATAGGCGGGACTGCAGAAAAAGATGGATACCATCTCGCTGGTATAAGTCTTCCAGATGATGGCACGAATACCTAGGTTTAGAGGAGAGAACAATAATAGGAGAGATAGTGATGTATGGATATCAAGGAGATGCATAAATCGCTGCATTCACCTGCCGTGTTCTGGGATCTTGTCTTGGATATTTACTGCAAAGGCCTGCCGTCTTACCGTTCCGCTTATTGGGTCTACTGCTTGCTCGGCACCGCCGCAATTGAGTTTAGAATTGTATGCAGCTGGAGCCGTACAGCTTCTCGCCAGAAGACGTATTGTGCGCTCTCCAGATAGAACATTGTTGTCCTCTGCCATGCAGTGAAACAGTGACACGAGGCTCTTGAAGGCGCACATCTATCAATATCAAATCAATGCATACCGCCTCTCTATCTCGTACCACCTGCCCACAACACTGCGAATCGCTTCACCCAGCAAAAGTGTTTGCAGAATGACGCACCCAGAGATAGCGCGCGCACGCTCCCCGCCGCTAACGCCTGCAAATGGAGCCCATCCGACCCTGATCTCTGCAATATGCGTGTCTTGTGCAAGATTTGCTTTCTCCTAGTCCCGGCCGCAGCCAGCCAATGGGCGCCCGCGGCTCTATCGCTGACCACTGCGATAAGCAGCCCGCGATAAGGCCCATGGCCGCAACGGATCCCTTCAGCTCCTATGACTAGGACCGATGATCTCGTGAGGCACCCCGACCGGCCGATGCCCTGCAATTCCCACATAATCTCGCCCTCTGCGCCTCCTAGACATTCCTCTTCTTCGCTCACCAACCGCTGTATCACTCGATTTTGTGAAGAAAGCGAAAACAAACCGTCCATTCTTTGTCGTTTGTGCCTGCGCGCCGAGGTGCCGAGATAACGTTTTGAGTCAATCTGCTGCCATACCATGGCGTCTCTGGCGATGACCGTGGTGGACGAGGCAGTGAAGAAGCTGCCTCTTCACCAAGCTATATCGGGGATCTTTGGGAGCATCAGCATGGCGGCATGGATATGCGTCATTGTACGTATCGCATCTACTGGCATTTTTTATAAAAAATGCTGTGGTAACTAACAGTTGTCTCTGTAGCTGCCTCAGATGATTGTCAACTACCGAGCAAAGAGCGCCGACGGGCTGAGCATAACGTTCCTGGCCGTGTGGATGCTTGGCGATGCTACAAACTTGATAGGTCCGTATGGAATAGTATTTGCGAGCTCCCAATTTCTGCAAAGAGCAAAAGAAAATTCCTCTGCTGCTAGACACCCGCGCGGAGAAGGGCCATATGCGAGGCTAAGCTAACCCGCGAATACTTAGGCGGACTCTTGACAAACCTGGCGCCAACAGCAGTGGCATTGGCCATGTACTTTTGCGTCGCCGACTTCCTCCTCATCTCGCAGTGCTTATACTACAACACGGTCAATGCTCGCCGAGCTGCCCTGGCGGCGGAAGAGAACGAAGAAGCGCCCCTCCTTGGTGAGCGACACGCCGCGGCGCATCGCCACTCGGTATCGAGCGAGGATGGCGGCAAGATTGGGCCTGCCGGTGACGAGCTGCTGGAGCGCTCCTCGTGGATGTCCAACACGGCCAGCCTGATTGGCGTGTACGTTGCTGGCTTCATTGGGTGGTATCTCTCTTACAAGGCCGGCGCATACAAGGAGGCGGATCCGGTTGTTTTCAACGCCGCGATGCAGGCATCGCCGGACCTGCTGGAGAAGATTGGTATTATTCTGGGATACTTTAGCGCAGTGTGCTACCTCTGGTATGCTTTTACACAGTCTCATACGCAGCTCACAGTACGCACCAGGCTAACTCTCCCGTTTTAGTGCCCGAGTTCCTCAGATTATCAAAAACTACCGAGAAAAGTCATGCGAAGGTAAGAAGACTGATCTTAAGCTGACCCCTATGCTGTTGTACTAATTGAGTTTTTTTAGGCCTCTCCATCCTATTCTTCATGCTCTCCCTCACTGGAAACCTGACCTACGCAGTCAGCATCGTGGCTTACTCCCAAGAGAGAAAATACATCATCAACACGATTCCCTGGCTCATTGGATCGCTGGGCACCGTGGTCGAAGACGGCACTATTTTCGTGCAGTTTAGGCTATACGCCAACAACAGGCGAAGCACCCAAGCATAGTCTCAGAATTCCCGGGTGGCTGGGAGTTGGACTTTGGACTTTGGACTTGAGCGAACATGGAGACGATTCGTTTGCTCGGATTTTTGGCATACTTTGGCATCTGCTTGTTTGGGTTGTACGGGTTGAGGCGTCGCGGTGTATTCACTTGGGCGTTCTGGGACGTTTAAATGGACAGATTCTGCATGAATTGTGTCCACATTTGTTTGGATTTAGGGAGCATTCGCATTTGGTGCGAAGAGAGACTTTCTCACCGCGGGGTAGTCTCTTTTGGATAGATTCTTCTCCAGAGAGCAATCGTATTGGTTTCTTTTACCCTATACCAGCTTGAATACAGTCATTTATATACTACTCTTGAAGTAGGGTAATAGCTATATATGTAGTATCTAGGCCTGATTATATTCTACAAGTGTCTAATATATCAGTGTAAACCGTAAACTATCATCCTCAATAGAGATTAATGCATCATCTTATGAGCTACCATGTGCAGAGGCCAACATCTGTTTGCATCGGAATATTCATCTATTCAACCGGATAACTTTTGATATGTATACACATACATAGGTCCAAAAAGGAGAAGGAAGTCTTGAAAAAAGTGTGATTAGATATAGCCCTTGAGAATGGCAGCCTCAGCATTCAGTATAGATGAGCCAGCCGCTCCAATAACCGCTAAGAAATCAAGTCAGTCAAGCTGAAGGATATTGAGAGAAACAAAACTTACTGTTGTGGCTCAACGCAACAAACTTCAAATCAAAGATACCACTCTCGTCAGCACGCACTCTGCCCACGCTAACCGTGTATCCTCTGCCCAAATCACGATCCAGTCTCGGCTGCGGCCGGTCGTCCTCGTCAAAGACCTTGATGGGCGGGTTAGGCGCAGAGGGACATCCCAGCTTCTGAGCCTCGGAAACGTACGCCCGCAGAGCCGCCTTGCACTCCTCTGGCGAAGGGGGCGGCTGGCGCTCAAACTTGAGGCTCACGCAAGCAGTGTGACCGTCCATGACGGCCACGCGGTTGCACGACGCCGAGACGCGCAGGCCGCTCTGCTCGACAAACGCAGTGCGCCCCTCGTCAATGGCGCCGAGGATCTTCCTGGCCTCGGTCTCGAGCTTGTCCTCCTCGCCCTGGATAAAGGGCACGACGTTGTCCATGATGTCCATGCTGGACACGCCCGGGTAGCCGGCGCCCGAGACGGCCTGCATGGTGACGATGCTGACGGTGGCGATGGGGCCAAAGGCGGCCTGCAGGGCGGCGAAGGGGATGACGAGCCCGATGACGGCGCAGTTGGAGTTGCAGACGAGGAAGCCCTTGGACAGCTTGTGGACGGAGCGCTGGTGGGGGATGAGGTCGAGGTGAGGCAGGTTGACGGTGGGCACGACGAGCGGGACGAGGGGGTCGCGGCGGTAGTTTTTGGCGTTTGAGAAGACGGGGATTTCGGCCTTGAGGAAGGCCATTTCTGTTTTTTATTAGTTGACTGTTGGTATTCATAAATAGTCGCTGCGAAGGTTCGGCTTACCAACATCGCCCGCGACATCGGAATCGAGCCCGCTAAACACCACGTCGCAGTCCTTGAACTCGTCCGGGCGGCACTCCCGCACGACCATGTCGGCGACGTCGCCAATGGGCGAGGCCTGCTTCCATCGCACGGCGTCCTTGTACTTCTTGCCGGCGGAGCGCGACGATGCGCCGATGGCGTGCAGCTCGAGCGTCGGGTGGCCCTGGAGCAGGAGGATGAAGCGCTGGCCGACGGAGCCAGTGCAGCCGAGGACGCCTGTGAGGGGGGGAGTGCTTGTTAGTTTCTGATGCTGTGGGAGATGAATTGAACTCACTTCAACGTACCGCACTTTTTGCGAGGGGATTGCGCTGACATGGCGATGCTTGTGCTGGACGGGGCCGGTTCGGAGCGTGATGCGATGTTGCGCTACAGCTGGAGAAGAGGCTGAAGGAGGCCGTTGGAAGAACTGTATATGGCTGGATATAACTGAATGCTAACCAAAGATTCAGCTTTTGACGGCAAGCAAAATGTCTAAACCAAATAAAAACAAATTATTGAAAAGGTAAGAAATTGACTGTTACAGGTTGTTGGCTTTGACTCGGAAGCTAAAGGCACCCCCACTATGACTTTTTATCAATTGCTGTCCCCCGCCATCGGAGCGTCGTTGTAAGTCAAGAGTGGACCGGCCTTTTCTTACTATTACTAGAAATTGCATCACTTACTCAAATGCCTTTTTTTCACTCCCTATGGTCTATACATATAACTGCCGTATCTATAGTCTCGAGGAATGAAACCAAGTGAAATGGAGACTCTATGGTATCTGGGTGATTTTGCAAGAACTAAAAATAGCTTGCAGCCGTAGGATGAGTGTTGCTTATTCGGGCGGTATATTTTTACTTTTCGGACGGTATATTTTTGCTCTTCGGGCAGCATACATTTGAAGGTTCGGCCGGTATATTTTTCAGTTTGCGCAGCATCTAACCCAATTAAGCCTACCTGAGGAAGAACGTTACAAGGTATCAAGGAAGATTGTCGTCGCAACAACATCATGGCAAAAATGAAAGAAATTTAAAAGAATTTGAACTTTTTTTTTTCCAATTTCTAATTTGGTTATACATCTATTAAATAAGCCATGTCCCGACGCAAATGCAAATCAAGCATTGGCATACTGCTTGTTAAACGCCCGTCCAATAACCATTCTTCGAATCTCCGAAGTACCAGCTCCAATCTCATACAACTTGGCACTAAAACACACAAAAGTCAGATCAATCCAAACTTCAAAAAAAGATAAAAAGCATACAACTTACTCTCTCATCAATCGAGACGCGGGCATCTCCTCAACGTAGCCCATACCTCCCAGCAGCTGGATAGAGTCGAGCGCAACCTCGGTCGCCCTCTCGGCAGCATACAGAATCGCTCCGGCGCAGTCCTCGGTGCGAATAATGCCCTGCTCGTCAACCTGGCGGGCAGTGTTGTAAGTGTACGCACGCGAAGCCTGCAGCTTGGTGTACATGTCGGCCAGGCGGCCCTGAACCAGCTGGTTGTGAGCAATTGGCTGGCCAAACTGCTTGCGCTGGTGGCTAAAGGGCAGGGCAACGTCCAGAGCAGCCTGCATGAGGCCCAGAGGCCCGGCGCTGAGAACCAGACGCTCCAGATCGAGACCCTCCATCAGCACGCGGACACCGCCGTTGATCTTGCCGAGCATGTTCTCGCTGGGCACAAAGACGTTTTCAAACATGAGCTCGCCGGTGTTGGAGCCGCGCATGCCCATCTTGTCGAGCTTGCGCGCGCAGGAGAAGCCCTCGGCGGCGGTGTCGACCAGGAAGGCGGTGATGCCCTTGGATCCCTTCTCGGGCTCCGTCTTGGCATAGACGACAATGACGTTTGCGTCGGGGCCGTTGGTGATCCACATCTTGGATCCGTTGAGCACGTAGCCGCCGTCAACGGGCTTGGCCGTGGTTCTCATGCTGACCACGTCGGAGCCGGAGCCAGACTCGGACATGGCCAGGGCTCCGACGCTGGTGCCGGCGATGAGGCCCGGCAGATACTTTGCCTTTTGCTCGGCATTGCCGTTGAGCGAGATCTGGTTGACGCACAGCTGCGAGTGCGCGGCGTAGCTCAGGCCGATGGATCCAGAGGCGCGCGAAATCTCCTCCAGCACGATGCAATGCGCCTGGTAGCCCATCCCAAGGCCGCCGTAGTCCTCGTCGGCCGTGACGCCCAGGAAGCCCGCCTCGCCCAGCTTGGCCCACATCTCGGCGGGGAAGGCATTTGTCTTGTCGGTGCGCGCGGCGAGCTCTTCGGGGATCTCGCGGCGGGTGAAGTCGTGGACGCGTTCGCGCAGCTCGTCGAGCTCTTCGTGGGACGGCGGCTCGAAGCCCTTGGGGTGTTTCTGGGAGTGGAGGCGCTTCTGGCTGGAGATGGAGGACGAGAGCAGTGATGGGCGGAGGAGCGATGATGAGGGTGATGGCCGCGCTGGGCGGGCGAGTCTGGAAAAGGCCCTGAGGCTGGACATTGTGGCGGTGATGGTTGATATGGATAAGAGAATGCCTATATGGTGTTGCGACTTGTGCTATGTAAGGTACGTCACTGTATAGATCGATCGTAGATCTAGATGCTATCTGTATAACAGCGGGGGGGAGAAGCACAATGAGGGGAAGAAGAGATGCAATGGAGAATGAAATAAGAAAAAGACAGAAAGATGCAAAATTGAAATTGGGAAAAGAGGAAAAAAGGAGGAAATAGCGTGACAAGTCAGAAAATGACCAAGAAGAAAAAGAAATCTTCATGGATATGAATTATTAACCCCCAGGCTAGCTGCTTTGTGCCGGTTCCCTCGCAAACAATCGCTCTACGCCTGCACTAAGCCGAGGCGTCTCTGCCCCTGCCCCTGCAAGCTGCAGCTTTTCTCCCCAAAACGGGCACCTCGGCCACTACAGGCTTTACCAGCAAAAAAAGAGCCGCGCCCACCCCCAGCTTTTGGGCTCGGCTCAGCGCGGCTTGTGGCGGCCCGGGCGCTGCAACGCTGCGAACAAGCCGAAAGGGCACAACTGACGTACCTGGAGCTTTGAGGCAGCTCGGCTGAGGGAGAAGCAAAGTTGGGACCAGCATCGCCAATTTTCATCTTTTTTTGTGCGCGGTGTGAATATTATTTTATTTCATTTTCGTCCGTCTTCGCATTCTTTGTGTTGGAGCATCTCACACACCGCCAATTGACTCATCATCGCCATGTCTCTCTCACGGCCTTCTCGCCAGGCACTGCGCCTGTCCCGCCAGCTCCAGAAATCCTCAACACCATCACCACAGGCATCACGACTCCAGCTCTCCCGCCGCTCAGCAGCAACGCTCACGCCTCCGCACCAGGCCGGCGCAATCTCCCGCCTACCCACAAACATCGACCCGTCGTCGCCCGAGTTCAAGGACAATGAGGCCCAGATGGCCGACATCACCGCCCGCCTGCAGCGCCTCGCCTCCACCATCCAGCAGGGCGGCTCGCAAAAGGCCCGCGACAAGCACCTTGCGCGCAACAAGATGCTTCCGCGCGACCGCGTCGCTGCCCTCATCGACCCGGGCACCACGTTCCTCGAGCTGTCGCCCATGGCCGGCCACGAGCTGTACCCAGAGGCCGAGGTGCCTGCGGGCGGCATCATCACAGGCGTGGGCGTCGTCGAGGGCGTCACCTGCGTGATTGTCGCCAATGACAGCACCGTCAAGGGCGGCACGTACTACCCCATCACCGTCAAGAAGCACCTGCGCGCCCAGGCCGTGGCGCAGGAGAACAAGCTGCCGTAGGTCATCTCATCCCATCTCATAAGCCATGTAAGACTAACATGAGTTTTGCAAATCATCAGCTGCATCTACCTCGTCGACAGCGGCGGCGCCAACCTCCCCCACCAGGCCGACGTCTTCCCCGACCAAAACCACTTTGGCCGCATCTTCTACAACCAGGCCCGCATGTCCTCCCAGGGCATCCCCCAGATCGCCGTCGTCATGGGCCCCTGCACCGCCGGCGGCGCCTACGTGCCCGCCATGAGCGACGAGAGCATCATCGTCCAGGAGCAGGGCCACATCTTCCTGGCGGGACCGCCCCTCGTCAAGGCCGCCACGGGTGAGGTCGTCTCCCACGAGGACCTCGGCGGCGGCAAGATGCACTCGTCCGTCTCGGGCGTCACCGACTACCTCGCCGTCGACGACGCCCACGCAATCACCCTCGCCCGCCGCAGCATCGCCAACCTCAACTGGCCCAAGCAGTCCGCCGCCACGGTCGCCCCCGCAGAGTCCTTTGCCGAGCCGCTCTACGACCCCAACGAGCTCCTCGGCATCGCCACCACCAACCTGCGCAAGCCCATGCCCGTCCGCGAAATCATCGCCCGCATCGTCGACGGCTCCGAATTTGCAGAGTTCAAGCGCGACTTTGGCACCACCCTCGTCACGGGCTTCGCCTCCATCTACGGCCAGAAAGTCGGCATCGTCGCCAACGACGGCATCCTCTTCGCCTCCTCCTCCGTAAAGGGCGCCCACTTCATCGAGCTCTGCGCCCAGCGCGGCATCCCCCTCGTCTTCCTGCAAAACATCTCCGGCTTCATGGTCGGCTCCGCCTCGGAGCGCGACGGCATCGCCAAGCACGGCGCCAAGCTCGTCACCGCCGTCGCTTGCGCTGATGTGCCCAAGTTCACCGTCGTTGTGGGTGGCAGCTACGGCGCTGGCAACTACGGCATGTGCGGCCGTGCCTATTCGCCGCGCTTCTTGTGGATGTGGCCCAATGCCCGCGTGGGCGTCATGGGCAGCGAGCAGTTGGCTGCTGTCATGGAGACGGTTGGCAAGGCAGATCCGGAGCTCAAGGATCGCATTGAGCGCGAGAGTGAGGCTACCTACTCTTCTGCGCGTCTTTGGGTAAGTCATGACACACACACACACACACACACACACACACACATGCATACACATAAAAAGGTATAAAGACGGAAAAGACCATTAGCTAACCACGAAAACCCTATAGGACGACGGCATCATCCCTCCCCAGCACACTCGCCACTACCTTGGCCTCGGACTGAGAGCCGCCATGGGTGGCCGCAACGAGGTCAAGGCCGGAGATACCAAGTTTGGTGTCTTCAGAATGTAATAAAAGACAAATAAAAGAAGAAACTTATAAAAAGAAAAAAAGAGATATACATCAAAGAGATAATAAAGAGAAGAGAAAAAAAAATGGTTTTAAATAGGTACGCAAACATGCTGCAACGACTTGATGTGTGTCATATGGTATGGTATCCCTTTTTCAGAATTAGACATCTATGTACATTTCACCACTAGTTAAGCACATAATCATTGATTGCTCGCTCGACCGCTTTCCATCCGAGATGCTCGTAACAGCTCAACAATGAACTGCCGTGATATTTGATATCAGTTAATCTACTCCGCCTCTGATGAAAACGCCTGCGCTAATCTCCCCTTCCACCTTTCTCGCATTTGTAAATGCACTTGAGAGAAAATAAAATAAATCGAAAAATGAGAAAGAAGAAGAAAGAAAAAAGAAAAAAGTCTCAAAAAGAAAGAAAGAGAGTCCATGACATGCTTATACAAGATTTCCCAACCGTATCGCCCCTTTTTTTTACCTCTTACGTCTTCGTCTCATTGCCGCAAATAACCTCCCTCCCTCTTCCAGATTATTAAATATGGTATCCCAGGTTTGTACAAAAAGGGGGCGGCATACCACCCCTCATCTGCAGCCGTATAGCCCTCGACGTTATATATGATTCAAAGGCTTGGCTAAACGTGCAGTTATGCCAAGAGCTGTTTGAGCATCATCTCATCAGAAGCCGAAAAGGAGGCTACGTTTTGACGTCTTCTGGCTCCCCACGGGCCCTTGGCCAATATCGACCGTGGCGTCAACCAGGTCAACCGTTCTGTTCCCTCCGATGGAGATGCTAGATGCCTGCTTGACAGTCACTTCGGAGCCGTATTTCGTAATTGCTTGAGAAGCCTGAGTGAAGAACTGTTGGAGCTCAGTCTGCGCCGTATTCGCAGCATCAATACTATCTTCTTGGAGCACATACAGCACGGCTGTGCGAGCAAAGTCGAGGACTTCTTGCGTAACGGTGAACATGGATGTCTGCTTGGGTGAAGAAGAGCTCGTGGACGAGGGGCTGCTCCTTCGAACTCGTGAAGGCACTTTGTCTAGAATAGCCACAAAGTCTCGGGATATAAGGTCAGGGGTTGGTCCAGAGTCTTTGTTGGTTGCTTGTTGAGCATTATCAGAAGTACTCTGAACTTGCGCATTGGCCCCACCAGTTCTCGTGGACTGGCCATCAAACGTAACGAGGGCATTCTGAGCGATGCAAGAAAGGTTGCCCGTGTTAAACCTAGCCAGGATCTCTGTACCCAAGAGGGGGATGGAAAAGTTCTTGTCCGAATCGGCAATGATGCGTGGTATGGCCATACCGAGTGTGACGTTGTTGATGTGGGCAGAGCCGTCCGTTGGAATCAAGTTTGTCGTCGTGCAGCCCGATGAGCCGTTTGTGCCACAGTTGGCTCCCGTAAATCCGTTAGTGCAGATGCACGAGCACGTACCATTAATAACGACACCGCTGCCGCCATTCAAGCACGGCAGAGACTTTGCGCAAGATTGAATGTTGACTGTCGGCGATTTGTTGCTGTTGTTGCCCAGGTTCTTGAATACGAAATACTCCAAGGGTATAACAATAGCGGTCGCAATGATACACAGCATCAGGAAGATGATTAGGATGAAGGCCCATATGGGCAAACCGCAGCACCTGCGAGCTTTTGGCTTGGCATTGGAACCGGCCGGGACCTCCTGGTCATCAGGGGTCACCATGTACTTCTCACGACCGGTGTAGGGCCCTCGGGGCACCGAAGGCCAGGCATCCGTGGGTCGGTGAGTGTGTACAGGTGTTTGCACAGGAGGAGGGAAAGCAGCCAGCATATCCGAAAGGCCTGACTGATAACGATCGTCTAATTACCATTCATCACGATTAGCAGCGAGTCCATCTGAGTTTTTTTTTACTACCAGGTTTATTAACATACCAAAGGAACGCTTCACTCCATTGCCACTGCTCGCTTTTTCGTTAAAGAAGTCGAGTTCGTCAAGGCGACTTGATGGCCGTTTGCCCTTGTCAATCATCGAAGCGAGACGAGTAGCTCGTCGGATCAGATCTGGTAAGCTGGTAAGACTTCCTCTCGATTCAGCCTCTCGTACGGCGTCGATATCTAGCCTCGGTGGGCGTCGGATGGCAGAAAGGCGGCTAGTCGGCGGGGGAGATCCCGCGGCTCTGCGTAAATCTGCCGGGCTCATCATGCCGGGCTGGCTTATAGGGACCGCTGCGATATGGCTTGCCCTGCGGTCAGTGGCTGCTGGAAGCTGCTTGTTCGGCAAGGTGTTGGAAGAAGAGGCGGTGGATTCGTCGACAAGGCCTGTTCCATCATGAAACGGATTGGCAGAAGCTGGCTTCTTTCCATGAGAGTGCGGGCTAGTGAGTGTCTGGAGCGCATATTCGTCTTGGCCGGATACCAGCCCACTCTCGTCGCTATAATCTTCTGACCCGGCGGAATTTCTGCTTCTCTCTGTCAAGGATTCTTCGTAGAATCCTCCTCCATGGAAGCCCGGGCTAGCACCCACAGATTCAGCTTTCCATGAATCGGGCATAGCAGCGCTCGAAGCGTAAGAGTTGTGAGACGTATAGGCTGAGTGTTCTTCGGGAATCGGAGACACAAAGGATGTGGCAGAGTAAAAGGACGACTGTCCTCTTCTGCTGGAGGGTGGTGGCCCCAGATTTGCGCTTCTCCTCGGGCGATCTGAAGTCTCTGAAGTAGGGCTATCGACTTCTGACGGGCTGGCGGGTTCCGGGACACGAAATACGGGAGTTGGTTGCTGTGGGCGGGACTGGTCTACCATGGACGGGACTTGGCTTGGGCGTGGCGGTCTTTGGGGTGCTACTCGAGGTCGGTCGGGTGGTGGACGGTATGAACCTGCATCTGGGGGGGTCCGCTGCATCAGGGCTCTGCAGCGGCCACTGAGGAGCTGGCGCCGGTCGTGAGATTGTTGCTGCTGCCATGTTACCATGCTGGCCGTTGGCTGGTCTTGATCTGGTCGAGTTGGGCGGTGGTACCTCATGCTGAGGTGGTGTATCGTAACTCGGGTTCGGATTGTGTCTCAGCCGCTGCTCACGCCTATTTGACTCGCTGCTGAAGGGGAAGCCAACCTGGGCTCTGTCCCGTGGCCTTTGAGAGGACGGTGGAGATTGTGCCGGCCAATCCCTGCCTCCATCATATGCCTGGCTCATTTGGAATGTCGTCGAGTCTAGCTACAAACCATCCGGGGTAACGGTGCTTGGGTAGCTGTCGACATCCAACGAGAGACAGTCTTGCCTGAGACGTATCAACGATTTCTGCGAGTAGCCGAACTAGCTGAAACAGACTTGGTTGCACTGATCGAAGTGAAACCTGTGGCCAACTGGTCGGATTGAAGTTGAAACCTTTGAAACGAATGAAGAGATGAAAAGCATTGAAAATAAGGCCCAGAAGTCGTGCTATCAGCTCTACAGGCTTTATCAGGTAGATTCGTATTCAGAGAGATTTGTGAATGAGTGAAGTCTATTAACGAGCAAGGTTAGATATGAGCAATTCTATTTACTGATACAAGTCTCAAAAGGCAGGAACGACGAAGCAGGCGTAATCGCGATGAGCCGGTATACTGGGAGCAGTCTGAGCGTCGATAGAAGATGCGAAGAAAAGTGTCGAGCAGTTTCAAAGACTTTGCATGAAACGCATAAATCGAAAGACGGATTCCAAATAGAAAAGATCAGACGATGTGTAGAGCCCTAGAGCAAGGTGGGAGGCAGGCAGAAGGAAGTGAACGATCAGTAAGACCTACCTTTGAGGAACGAAACGGCGTATTCACCTGGAACAGAATCTGGCACAACGGCAAAGAAAGAGAAATAAAGAAATGAGATATGAAAAGGAAAAAAAAAATGTTAAAAAAACTGAATTAAGGAAAGCGGGGAAATGAATAGTACAGCAGCAGCAGCGACTAGCAGCTGGTGATGGGGAGGGGGAAAGAAGAGAAAGAAAGAGTGAAGGTTAACGCAAGCGAGGAAAAAAGACAAAAACTGGGGGGGTGAGAGATGAGATGATGGAGGAGAGGACGATTTTTGGCGAGCGAGGCGGCCGAAGGACGACCAGGATTCGACGGGATTTGCCTGCTGCGGGCCTTGCCTGTGGCTTGTCGTTTTTGTCGGACGATGCGGCCCAGCCTGATGGTTCCGGCCAGCGAAGAATCACAATCAACGGAGAGGCAGCGGCAGAGGCAGAAGAGGAGGCGGACGAGAAGAGGAGAAGGACGAGGGCTGCGGTTGAGGAGCCGGGAGCCATGCCGTGCATGTACAGGTACAGGCGCAGGCACAGGGGTTGTTAGTGGGCACCATGCCTGGTTCCAGGTCCTGTTCCTGGCTGTGGGGAGGTCGCTTCGCCGTGCCATGGGCTGCCCTGAGCTGTGGCTGCTGTAACGAGCTACAGTGTCTGGCGCGGGTACCGGTACATGCGAGTGGTATATAACGGCAGCAGGGATATCCAGGAAAAAGGGAAACCACCAGCAGATTGAAGCTTGAACAGGCCATCATGCGCAATCAGGGACATGTCTTGATACACGTGGTTTGAAGTGGGACATTAGTGGTGTCTGGGATGGAAGATTATATCAGATGAGCGAATAGCTATTGTGAATATAGAGAAGCTGTCGCTGTTCATACATGCACACAACAAAATCTTACATGATGAAAGAGATTGAAATTGATGGCATCAATGCTCCAAGCCACAGGTACAGGTACCACCACTAGAAGCGCATCATTTAGCAGTCCCCTGTGCTAGTCTCCGTGTTGGACCCCCCCTGGAGCCCACTCTCAAGACAAAACACTAGCGCCAATTTGTTCCTGCAGGTGGCCCGTTCGCAGCAGCGCATTTCGCCCAGCCGCGTTGTGAGGCCTTTTCATTCGCCCGAAAATCGCAGCATGTTGGAAAGCTGCAGCGTATCATGAACCTGCGCCATTCATATTTGAGCGTCGGCCGTCTTTTTTCGTATTTCTGCTTTACAATGTGTTGCCCTCTTTCCTTCTTAAAATGGCTAGACGGCACCAGACACGCATGCAGCCGCCCTCACGTGTATCAGTTCTATTAATTGCTAGTCGCGCATGTAGTGCTACTGTCCGGCTCAGCTGTGCAAGCCACAACTCAAAATATTAAGTGCCCAGCTCCCTATTTTCAAGCTATCCGATGGCGCTATTGGGCCTCTTCCACGATCATTAGCACTTTGAGAGCGCACCCAGCAGCAGCATCGTCGGCCCTTTATCGAGCACGTTCCACCGCTCTATCTTGAATGTCTTGGATTTCAATTCACGGATCTCATTCCGATCCACATGGCTTCCTCTAGCTGGCAAGGCCAGTGCTGCAGCTATTATTAGCACCGATACTACTGTTTTGTTACTCACTCTTCCTTGTTCCTTTTTTGCTTCATTTTTTTTTCTTCTCTTTTTCAGGACAGAGCCCTCCCTATTTGATCTTGGCAGCAGATTCTGTCACAGCCTGATCCTGTTGTCGTATCTTGATACCAGCACTAGTATAAATAGACACTCACCTTCAAGGCTGTCATATAAAATACCCATAAAACACGGGCTGAATATTCGCAAAGAATCCCCAAAAGCCCTCAGCTATTTTCTCTTACACCATGTCCTCACGCCGGGGCCTTCACCAGGCCTCAGCCCAATCTCCAACATGGCCCGTGAGAAGCTGTTGATTCACATACAATGTATGAGTGTCTCAGACACGCATCAGTAGTGGGGTTTTGAAGTCCGCAGCCAAGGCAGTGTCCGGTTCACACTACTCAAAACAGGTATTGCTTGCGACCGGAGAAGGATTAAACAGCAACGCGCGCATACAAAAAGTTGGAAACCCTCAAAATCGATTCATTCTTTGCAATTATGGCATGATGCTCACCTACAGTACAACAGCAGCGGCCATATGTCCCAAACAGCATCGACTCTCCGGCAAAAAGAAGAAACAAGCAAACTTGCCCAAACCCCTGCTTCTCATCACACCAGTGTTCGCCGCCAAGAAATATCCACCCGTTTGCTCTCCCTAGAAGGAGAAAAACAAGGACTGCGTCGCTTCACACCCTTGACCCTTGCTCATCTCAGCCAAAGACGGGTAAAAAGACTCGCTAGAAAAAAAAAAAAGCTCATCGGGGTTGCGTATGCGTATCCACGCACTCAGAGGCCCCGGTTCGTCGCAGACCTACTATAGCCGCCTCATACGAAACAGTTTTGGTTCTTGTTTGATAGACCCCGTGGTTCGTATATGCTTACTTTTGAAAAGACTCTGTCGTTTGTTCTTTTCGTCTTGGAAACATCGTTCAGTTCCCTTGCATGTCACCGCATCTATTTATATACATGCACCTTGATCGGTACATGTAGCCAGGTTAAAGTTTGGGATGGCGCCGTTACGTTAAACCGAGCACGGCGATTGATCACCATCCAGATCTCCAGTCTCCATGCAAGGAAAATTTCAATTTTTTTTCTTCGCGTCGTTGGATGGTCGATAGTTGCATATTCGATGCTTGAAAGCTCGGTCCCCTCCGAGCTCATAGCTCTACTGTAATGGCAAACACCAACACCTCCCCGCAGTTAACAAAAGTTCGCATCTATTGCCCAGCTTCTTCCAATCTCCAGCACCCTAACCTGGATACATGCCATTAATTCCTGCGTTGATTCTTGCATTCTTGCCTCCTACAGCCCTCCATCGTCGCCATTATCGTAATCGTGCATCACGGCTGGAAAAACACCTGCTCCATCGGCCTCCACCAAGACGGCGTCCCGGCCTCGGAGCTCACAGCTCCCTCCACCAAGCTCTCCTGCATGCTGTCTGTCATCTTCCACCACTCGCGCACCTTGGGATTTCCCGCCATCTTCTCCATATCTCCAGCATAGTCGTAGCCGATATACCTAAACGAGGCAAAAAGCAATCCCAGGTTGTCGTCATAGAAGATGCTGTCTATCACCCCCCCCAATTGCATAAGCTTTGCTCAATAAGAGAGTAAGAGGGGACAGGACAGTAAGCTTACAATCTTCTATCCCGCAGTCCTTGATCTGCTTGAGAACCTCGGGCCAAACCTTGGCATGGCAGGCCTTGTACTCGTCCACGCGGTCCTTTTTGAGCTTGACGACCTGGCCAAACCAGCGGCCCGGGTTTTTCTGCTTCATTGACAATGTCCGGACATGGCCGTGAGGGGGAGGTGGCGCGGGCTCTTCGCCTGGTGAAGTTGGCTGCCACATGCTGTCTTACTATTAATTTCAATAGGAGAGAAAAGCCCAGAGAACTGTAAATCAAAGAGAAGAGCGGTCTGATCTGACGAGAAAAAGAGAAAAAGAAATATTACACGATGAAAAGAGAGATGACAGTCAGCAGACCAGCTGATGTCGCCGCGGAACCGGATATGCACAGCTGCGATGAGGGGCAAAAGACAGAAAAAGCTGTGGGGAAGCACAACGTGTCTCGCAACCCCGCAGATTGTAGAAGAGTGTGCTTTCCCAGGAATGAAGATGGTTTTTATGTACATGGGATATGCAAAGATTGGTCATTGCTGCGCTTACAGAGCATTCATAGGTACCTAGACAGAACAATCTCCGCACGCTATTGGCTCTTCCCCCTTTGCAGATCCGAGGCTCCCCCCGCATATCAAGTATGGAACGTTCATATACAAACATGGAGACCACAGACGGAGACACAAGAAAGCGATTGCTCCAATCCAGAAACTCCACGCCACGATTGCCAATTCTTGAAACACGCGTTGTGGTCATATGATTGAATAGATGTACTAGGCATATGGAGCGCCCATCTCATTAGGTCATGAAACTCTCCGGATATTCTAGACATGGTGTGTCCAGCCTTCTTCTAGTTGATTGGAATGGAGAGAAACGAACAACCATACCCCCCCATCAGACCCTCTCTCTGAGGCTTGTATTGATTCAATTAGGCGACGGGTGAATTAGACCATTTTAGTCCTGCACATTTCTACAAATGTTTTCCCCAGGCTATGATGGAGTCCAAGTAGCAAAACATGCCAGGCCATCGCATCCACAGCTACCCGGCACAACAATCATCAGCAAAAAGCAATGCATATGAATTTCTATCCAACCCTTTCCTTGCAATGAACCAAAACTCCTCTGGCTGACAAAACACAAAACTGCACATGACATCGACATCGACAGCTGCAGAATAAAAACGGAGCACAACATCCGCCACAGTGGGCAGAAGTGGACTCGTACTTCAAAGAGCTCCAGTCCGCATCTCCCCACACGGGATCAGCCCCCCGGATCAGAGCCCCACGCGGCTTGCAGTCCCGGAGGATCAGGTGGATGTGGATTGAGGATGAATCTGAGGTTGACTTGGAGATGGAATATCTATAGAGATGAGGTAGTCAATCAGACATGTGCACACGGCTCAAGACAAATACTACCTACTACTTGAGTTGGATGACTGCATCTTGAAACATGATACGGACAAGACCGATTTATCAAGGAAAAAAAATTGTAGCATTCAGCTAATGACAGATAATATGCTAATTGACATGTGCATATCTGATTTCCCATAACGCCCTTCGACTCCCCCCAACTTGTTGAATCAATTTAGTAGTGGTACAGTAAGGCCATTTGTTTTCTCTTATTTGGCCATGGATTCATTCTGCACATCTCCCCTTTAGAGAAAAAAAAAAAAAAGGAAAAGCTTCCATTTCTTTCAACTTGTCTTCAATGGTAGTGCTGGTGGTTTATTCGTCCACCTACTCGTCGTTTAGCTCCTTCATAGCAGGTATATAGTAACGCAAGGAAAGTGACATAAGAAAAATGAAGTTTGAGCAAAAAATTGCCTATTTATTTGTCGGCGGGTTCTGCCTGGTAGGCCGGAGCCGGGGTAGAGTCCTGAGCTTCCTCATCCTCTAACAAGCCCCTCTTCTCCTCCTCAGCGGAGGGGAACTGGGTAGAGTTGCGTCGGTGGTGAGGGCACCATGAGCGGCGCTGAGCACCACCACGGACGAACATGCTGATACGGTAGACGACGCTGCACAAGAACATGGCAAGGCTATCAAAAAGGTCAGCAAAGAGCAAAGAAACGAATGTCATACGATAGGGGGCAACATACAATGCAACACCGACACCAGCAGTGATGCCCATGAGGACGGGCAGCACAATGTGCGAGGCGACGTTCCTGACAAGGCGGCGCCAGTCGCGCTGGGTGTTCCAATCCTCAGGCTCGTGGTGGTGAGGTCGACCGTGATGATGAGGCTTGTGGTGGGGAGGGGGAGGAGGATGGTTGGCCTCCTCGGGGCCATGAGGGCCCTTTCGGTGGCAGCCACCGAAGCCCTTGACAGCTTGCTTGGCACGGCACCACATGGTGGTGCAGGGCATCTCAGGCGCGGCCATGAGCTGCATATCGGAAATGACAATGTCGCCGGTGACGGCCTTGATCAGGCCAACCTTGACCACGGGAATGTCGTCGACGAATCGGTGGCCGACCTCGATGACCCTCAGCTTGACGTCCACCAGCTCCAGCTGCTGCTCCTCGTCCTTGGCCCTGGGCAGAACCGACAGGCTGTATCCCAGGGTGCGCTCCGTGGCGCTCCCGCTTGCTCGCACGACATCGGCAGTCAGATCACCACGCCACGGGTCGGCATGGGGGTACAGCTCAAAGCCATTGACCATCAATCTTGAGCCATCCTCGACGGCAAAATCCAGCTTCAAGTGGGTGTCCCTGCCACGGCACTGTCTGCAGGGCACGTCGAGGCTCTGTCCGAACGCTTCGGCGGGCAGCTGGAAGGTCTCGGGCTCGACGGGGAGCGCCTTGAAGATGTTCTCGTCTGGTTCGGATATCTCGGGAACGATCGCAAAGGCCGTGGCCGCTGCCGCCAGGGCGAGCTGCTTGAAAAGCATGGTGGTGGAAATCGAGGTTGTCGCGATGCAAAAGAAATAGCAACGGAACAATCAACAATATGCGACTCGATGGAGGTTGAAGGTTGGGAGAGTCGTCGCAGTGGGTTTGAGGTTGATGCAGAAAGCAAAAGAGGACTGGAGCTAGGAAGGGCAGCGGAGGGCGATTTGGGTGGCGAGGCGCTGTAAAAAGGTGTGACGACGCCCTGCCATTGGCCGTCCGGGATTAGCAGCCTCCGACTGTCCGAACCCCCCCAGCTTACGAAATCGCCCAGGGATGCGCCGGTGCGTGATTGACGAAGCAGCGCGGCGCCTACGTCAGCACTTCAGGGCCAAGAGGCTCTGATGGCGCTGCACGAGCCGCATACCCGAATGGCCCAGCACCCCTGGCAAAATGAATGGAACCATCGATTCTCTGCTCTGGTTAGTACGAGTACGAGGTGTTTGGGGAGGCATAGCCTCAACTGCACCTTGGGAATTGCCATGGGCATACAGTGTCACGTTCCCAGCAGCCGTACACGATGCCGCTGTCATTCGTTGGATAAAAGAGTCGATGGCACCAACCTGTTGCAGTACAGGGCACCAAGCCTCCGCTTAGGCGAGTAGAGCCCTGAATATCCTGCTCCATGCATCGGCATTAATGCCCGTCTTCTCACTTCGCCGCAAATAGCAAATGCCATTGCTAGGTTTGCCATTGCCATTCTACTCCACAAAATACGAACCAAAGCATCGTATCTGACACAGATCCCGTTCCTATGCCCTTTTTATATATACATACCACTGCTGAAACCCTTTTCTGTGCATACACGAGGTGGCATTGTGGCAAAATGGTTGTAGAGGTCTCCGATATGCCTCTGCCAAAGACAAAAGCGCGCAATACCCCTGTGCTAGATACGCTCTGCTTAGTGCTTGGCTACATGTAATTACAATAGATGCCCCTGGATCATACTTGTACGATACTGGCCTTGTGTTCAGCAAGATACATACGCGTAATGAACAAGCACAGATCTAACACCAGATGCAGTCATTTCAGGTAGTCTATAACAGCCAACACACAAGTAAAGGCTCCATCTCTCATACTCACAAGGTATTGATTTCATTTCCTGAACAAGCATAAGCACAGCTGTTCAAAACATGAGAGTCATATTCGAACGAGCATGGCATTGAAACCACCATTATTATCAGAACCTACAGCAAACATCCACGAGTCGCCATCTACCATGGCTCTCCTAAGATTGCAATACTATGCCATTCCATGCCCCCTTTCCATAAATAATCCCCTATACCTTGTAAGGACCCAACCTTGAAAACTTTCCCATTAAAAAAAAAAAAAAAAGAAGAAAAAGAAGCAAATATGATGATTATCGTTCCAACACTCCCATATATCAAATCAAACCCAATCGCCCCGTTTCTTCGCATCCAACAGGATTATAGAGTAATACAACCAAGGTACAGTCAGACTTCAAAAAAGTAAACACTCCAAAGTCAACTCTCCTTTTTCACTATTACTCTTCTTCTTCTCCACCTTGTTCGTCTTCATCAACGTGCTTCTTGAAAAGCGCCTTGAGGCGATGCACGGCCGCCTTGCCCCAGTCGACGAGAACACTCCTGCCGCCGAGGATGCCGTCACCCAGACCAGTCACATTCTGGTGACGATGCAGTGGCGAGCCTGCTCCCCAAGGATAGTTTGGGTTGCGCGGCATTGTCTCTTCTGATGGGATCGCCACTGTTGGCACGGGGTAGGCAAATCCCTTGGAGCCGGACTCATGATCCTTTGATGTGGTTGAAGTCTCAAATGTTGTCGGGAGCGGATAAGGGTAAGTATCTAGTGTGAGAATGAATGTGTTAGTTTATCAAGAGAGATCATTAGTGGTAAGAGTACGTACGGGTTCGAGTATAAGCAACTGTTGCGTTTGCATATGTGCCATTCGCTGTGCTTGTCGTGTTGCAAGTGGATGTATACAACGGGGTTGGCCGAAGCGAAGACTCTGGCGCGCCTGTTGTCAATGGCATAGCCCAGCATCGAGTGAGCGTCGTGTTTCCGCTTGGGAAGCGGGTGCAGGTGGTTGTGCTGTCACTGATGTTGGGATATGGGTATACCCATGAATGAGTGCAGGGAGGAGTTGCAGTGGTGCTGTTCGGGTAGAGCGTCGTGACGATAACGCTGCCCGTGTGACTGGACTCATGATCCGTCGCGACGGTAGTGGTATTAGTCCATTGCGGCCCGGTGCTGGTTGTTGGCCCAGATATTGTTTCAACAATAGTCGTGACCATCCGGGTCGTGTTACCACTTGTGTGATTCGCGGACGATGATGGCGATGGCGAGATGACGGTACCAGAAAGAGCTGATGACCCTGTTGACCACGGCAGCGTTCTAGTAATGGTACTTCCAACAACCGTTACATTAGTCTTTGAAGCAGACGCAGAAGATGTTAGAGTCAGCGTGGAAACAGTAACTGTGATCATCTGAGTCGTGGTCGTGGTAGATGCAGCCGGGCCAGTTGAAGACGGCGACACCTGAGTGCTGTTAGTCCAAATGGGTCCGCTGCTAGATGCCGACGATAAGGCGCCGGTCCCAGATGATGCTGCCGATGTCGTCGACCAGGGAAGAGCTGATCCGGTTGTCAAAATCACAGTCGTCCCATTTTGAGTGATTGTAGTGACTGTAACATTGCTTGCCTGAGATGGGCCAACCGAGCTGGAGCTGACTGTAGATCCGCCAGATCCTGTTGTTAACCAAGAGGTGAAAGCAGTGGTTTTCACGATTGTTCCGTTGGTAACAGTAGTGGAAATGACAACGGGACTAATGAAGCTGCTGCTGGAGCTCACCGCTGTCCCAGACACCAGGGTTGAAGTGGATGTAATCCGGGATGTGTTTGTCCAAGATGAGGGAGACACCGTCACCGTCGATTCAGATCCACTCCATCTTGCGGTGGAAGAATTGGTAAGCGCAGTGACAGTCGCAGAGCTGAGCGGACCCGAGCTTGCTGTTCCAATCGAAGAGCCTGTATTGGTTTTGGTAATGGTGATGGGGACGATTGATGAACCACCGGTTGGAGCAGCGGTAGTTATCCAGACGGTAGATAGATTGAAGGAATTGGTGAAAGACCACGTCAAACTTCCGCCACTTGCGCTACCTGATTTGGATGTTGAAGACGGCCTGGAAGTTGAGTTTGTTGCAGGTAGAGGACTGAGAGTGATTGTAACAACACTAGCAGTCGTTGAGCCTGTGCCACTAGGGCTGATTACAGTTCCTGACAGGGTCTCAGTGACATTGCGAGTCGTGGGGAACGGGGGGGGCGCTGGAACCTGGAGGCTTTGTGGGCTGGCTTGTCCAAGAGAGCCACGTCGTGTTGGAAAGCGTAAATGACGTGGGAGATGTTCCAAGGGTACCAGATTGAGTAAAGTTCCAGGTGGGAGGGACAGAATGGCTGGGAATGATTGACAGAGAAACTGAAACTGTCGGTGCTGTGTTCCAGACCGTTGAAGTCACGACTTGCCCAGACGATGAAGTAGTATTGATGAATGGGGGTCTGCTCGAGGTGGATGACCCAGATCCTGTGCCACTACTCCAGATTGTGGTGGTAACAACTTGCCCAGACGACCCTGAAGACAGAGTTGTATTAATAAATGGTGGTTGGCTAGAGACGGTCGATCCAGAAACTGTCGTACCGCTACTCCAGATTGTTGTAGTCACAATTTGACCAGACGACAGTGGATACGAGGTCGTATTGGTAAGTGATGGTTTGCTAGAGATGATTGATCCAGAAGCTGTCGGGACGCTACTCCAGATTGTTGTAGTCACAACTTGTCCAGATGACCCTGAAGACAAAGTTGTATTGCTGAACGGCGGTTGGCTAGAGATGGCTGATCCAGACGTTGATCCAGAAGCTGTTGCACCGCTACTCCAGATTGTTGTAGTCACAACTTGCCCAGACGACAAGGAATACGAGGTCGTATTGATAAATGGCGGTTGGCTATTCGTGGCCGTCTTGGTTATCGTTCCGTTGGAACTCACCGTCAGGGACCCGGCCGTTGTCGAGACAGTAGAATTGCCAGAACTCGTCACGCCACCCGTAGGAGTAACAGTAATCACCACCACGGTACCGGCAGGGCTAGAAGCCGCCGTCGAGTTGGCAGAGCCTGAGCCCGAGATGGTCGAGGTGATGGTTCTGACGCCCGTCTGTTCTGTAGCAGTCGTATTCCAGGGAAGCTGGGATCCCGTAGTGGATACGGGACTGGAAGGGGCAGAAGTCCTATTGACGGCCCCTGAGCTCCAAGGCTGGGCGGTTGAGACAGACGGCGCCGTCAATGTCAGCGTTTGGACAATAGTGGTGGAGTTGAGCGTCCAGGCAGAGGTTGTAACCGTAAGATGATCGCTTGTTTGTGCCGCGGTCTCAGTCACGGTAGACGTTGTGTTGACCCATGATGCAGATCTGCTCCATGTCCCTGTTGAAGACGATTGAATCTCGCCAGAGGGCGTCAAGCTAGAATGACCAGTGCCAGTTGGACGAGTTGTGGATTGCGAGGTTACCACAACGGTACCATTCGTCTGTGTGGTCGAAGTAAGAGAAGAGACGACGGTGCCGTTGTTGAGTTGCGATGTTGATGCAGTACCAGGCACAGATGTAACGGTCACTGTTGCCCCAGATGATGTTGGCGAGGTTGATGTAGTAGACCAGATCGTTGTCACGTTTGACTGAGCCACTGTGGTACCAGAGGTGGTGCTCAGAGTAACCGTAGTCTGATTGTCCGTAATCGGCAATGCAGAAGAGCTTGAGTGGGCGTTGGATGCCGATGGTGATACGGTGATTGACAGGGTCAGATTTGGAAACAAAGTAGCCTCGGTGGTGCTGATTGACGAAATTCCTGTCCCACTGCCACTGGGTGACCCCACGGTAACGGTGACTACAGATGAGTTTGTGAATCGATACGTCGAAGTAGCAACTGATGGGCTACTTGACGATGGCCACCCGCTGATAAGAGAGGACGAGATGTTTGACAAGGTTCCTGTCGAGATTGACGAGGTAGTACTAGCCGCTGATTCAGAGGCTGTGATCACGATGACAGTTCCATTCACGGTACTCGTGATACCTTGGCCCGATGCTGTGGTACCGGTAGGTCTAGTAACCACAGATGTCAAGGTAAGATTTGTACCATTGGTTGCCGAAGAGGTTGACGACGCTGTTGTCTCTGAAGCAGATGAAGTAGGTGCGCTAGTCGACAAAGTTGAATTTCCAGACAAAGAGCTTGAAAAAGTCAATTGGGTGGAAGTCTCAGAGAATGGTCTCGTCAACGTCACTCCAATTGTGGTCAATGTGACAGTGCGTATGGTTCCATTCTCAGTCAGCTGGCTAGACAAAAGCTGTCCTGTTGACGTGCTCGAGGGTGGCAGTGTAGAGTTGAGCCATCCCGTGATAGTGGACACGATGGTAGAACCAGACGAAGAAGAGCCGGCCGTGGAACTAGATATAGGTCGAATAGTGCCGGATTCGCCTTCAGTCAATGATCTAGTCGACTCTGTAGAAGTTGTAGACGCCACGGTCGAACGAACAGTTCCATTCTCAGTCAACAAAGTAGACGACAGGCTTCCAGTTGACGTGGAAAGTGACAATGTAGCGTTTGGCCATCCTGTTGTGGTAGACACAGAGGCAGATCCAGAGGCAGATCCAGAGGCAGATCCAGAGGAAGAAGAGCTTTCTGTAGAGCTAGAAGAAGATACAGGCCGAACAGTACCTGATTCTTCTTCAGTTAAAGATCTGGTCGAAGACTTGGTGGACACGCTAGACGTTGCTGACGATGTGCTCAGGGTAGACGTTACTTTAGATGAGAACGAGTAGCCCTCGTGACTAGACGACACTTGCACAGTTTGTGCTGTAACGAACGTGGTAGAAGCCAGTGATACAGTAATCGTCTGCGTTGTTAGGCCAAGAGAGGACTCTGTGACTGATGATCCTTCTGCAGTTGTCGACGAATGGCTCTTGTCGGAAGTAGACGATCCAGTCACTGTTCCGGCCGACGTGGAGGATTTGCTTTCAGAAGATGTCTTGGTACCAGTTGAGTGAGTGGTAGAAGCAGTTTCTGTCTTGGTCACATTGGAAACAGTGCTTGTAGAAGATCCAGCGGGAGGAGGAGGGTCTGGATGTAGGTTAGTCCTTAGTCCATGAACACAAATATGCAGAAAGAATCGCGGTATACTCACAGGCCCCATATTTGGTGGTGGTGGTAGCAGAAGAAGTTTCTTCTCCATAGGGAGGAGGATAGTAACCATAGTCACTTGGTTCGCCGTAGTTGGCAGCACGGGGGGCCAAGCCTTGGAAATGGCTTGCATCACCATTGTTGCGATAATCCTCGACGGCAAGACGATGAACCGCAAGCTGGGCCACAGTGGTAGAAATGCCAGCCAAAAGCAGAACCACCGCTGGCACAAGGCCAGCAGATAATATCGACGCTCTCATCGTGGGTGGGGCGTGGATGCTATTCACTGTCAGAAACAATAGGCTGCACCCATTCAAGAAGAGCTCACCTTTCTCCCGACAATGAATATTGACAGAGTGGAGATGCCTGATGCTATTATTGACAGAATAGACAATAAGAAACGCAAATGCTGAATGAAATTCGATGGAAATGCAACGAGGCAAGGAGTTAACGAAGGTGTGGGTTGAAGAAAGCTGCAACTCCTCCAGGATGGGATGGGGGCAGAAGAAAAAGAAGAAGCGAGAGAAGAAGAGAACGCGTCAACAGCGCGTTATAGAATGGAAACAACACGCGCGAGCAAAACTGTTCGCAGCTGGCAGCCCACAAATGAGAGAAAAGTGAAGCAGCCCTGGCAGGAAGAGAAGAGGCAGCTCGGATTCCCAGGTACACCTGGCCGGGACTGGCCAATAAATGGGAGACTCGAGCTGCCAGCTGCCAGCCCATAGCAAGATATGCTGTTCTCCCTTCTCCCCTTTCTCTTCACACAGATCCCCATCAGCTACGACCACCCATGGCTGGTTGCCAGCCGGTCACACGTCCCAGCTGAGATGGACGCTGCTGAGCCTCTCTTCCCGGCTCGTTCCCTCCCGGAAACCATACTCCTGAATTGAGCAGTGATGTGTTGTTACAAGGGACCATCCCGAGTCCCCTCCGACGCTTCGCGAGTCCATGTCTCGGTCATACTGCTGATAAGGATGGCCCGGCATCGTGGGCGTTCACAGTATCAGATTGATGACGACGGAAGTCCCAGCAGAGCTCCCTGATCCGGATGCCACCGCCAATCCACGCCTCCTCATTCGCCACGATCAGGTTCAGCAGTGCACAGCCAGATCCTGCAGCTGCTGCAGAAGCAAGCCAGGGGTACACTGAGATCTGGGGCAAGCTGATATGACCCGTTATCGAGATCTCGCACCCTTCCATGCAAGGTTACAAAACGCCACGATTCAACCGTTTTGTGTGACGGGTCGAGGTCAAGACAGCCGTGCCGAAGACGAACGCGCCAGAGGCCGCTCTTGATGAAAAGGCGTCGATGATGTGTCCCAAGTTATGAAACGAGGAATTGCGCGGCCCTCATACTCTGTATGAGAATCCAAATCTTAATACTTAGGTGGACCGAGGTCTTGTCTATGCTGCGTCTTTAGCATGAAGAGATTGATATATATCAGAGCGCCTCTATCTGCTCCCGTCATTCAATGGCTGGCCATGGTGAACAATGCACACTGGGGCACTGTTATACACGGACTTGAGCTGCACTGCTATCGCCTACAGCTGGACACAAAAGGGTTGCCCGTCGTATAGATGTAGGAGAAGACGGACCAGAGTTGCCGTGAGAGGGCCATCGGTAACACAAGAGATCCATGCTGATAGCATTGCCTCATGCTGAAAACGCGCCCGAGTCGTCGGATACTAGATGCCCCCTCGCTCAACTCTTGTTTTGGCCGAACAATGCACCGGGATATCTGGTGAGATATCTCCTGGACTCGGTCGTTTACCTCCCGCCATCTTCCTCGCACACGCCTTCTCGCATAATGACAGGACGTCTTGTGTTCTCATAACAATGAGGCTGTATCACCTGAAGAGCCTAGCTGCAGGTATAGACGAGTGTAACATCCGAAAGCAAATCCACGGCGGGAGGGAAGACTGGAGCCCAAATTGATTAAATCGCTATTCATGTCCCCTGTCCAGCGATGCCTTCCGTGTTTCAACTTAATTTAGACCGCAGAGAGCTTAGCTGTGCATGGAGCCGGCTTGGTCGATGCGGACACGGTTTGGGGGGAAATTCAATAGCAAAGACAAAAGAGCCTCCGTCCAGTAAGACACATGTTAGCATGCATCAGGATAAGACAGTATGAGACGAGATCCCCTGAGTTGCCACCATAGAAGAGGTCTCGTCTTGGCTGAAAATATCCGTGGCACTGGTGCTAGTGAGAAGTTGTCACATAAAATACCGAAATATGGTCGCTTCAATTACATGCTATCATCTATGTTGCCAGGTTTGGCCCGTTAAGGAACACAGGTGTTCCCGGGATAATCCATAAATAGAAGATCCAGCCGCATTTCAATCGTGGCTGGAAATAAACAATACTAGCTGATTGCCCGGCAGCAAACATCGTAAAAAACCCCTGTCCCGTGTCCTTGGTCGTTTATTGGCATCGTGTTGCCAAGGTCCTAATCGGCTGAGAGATGAAACAGCTCACTCGAAGCTTTCGGCTGCGGCCTGTCTTAGCTTTGGAGCAGTCTCTTTAACCATGGGGTTATTTTGCGACTCAATATCAGCAGCCCAAAGAGCGGCACCCACTAGATGAGTCAGTATTGAAGCAACTTGGCTCGTCAAGTATCCATACCGGTATTTGTGTAGGAGAAGAAGACAGACACCACGGGTATCATCTCGAGAAGGGTAGCAACGACACCAAACCTGTGTGGCAATTAGAAATGGTTTTCACTTGGGGGGATAGAATGGTGTCCAAGACATACGATGCATAGGCACCACTATGGGTATCGATCCACTGCTTCCTTTGCAAGTCGGACCAATTCTTGAGCTGGAAATACTACAAGTCTGTTAATACATATCCCGTGAATATATCACTTTAAAGAGAAGCCGTACTCGACTATGCACAATGTTTCCCCTATGTTTTCCTGTTTCAAGCATTAGCAAAGAAGCTACTAAAACGTGGAGATATTGGTCACTGACCATGGAGAAAAATAAAGGCCGCGGTGCCCACGAGAGGGATGAGGTTTAGAGGCAGATACATGACATATCGGATCATTTCTGTGAGGCTCAACTTCTCAAATCGCTTTTTAAAGGCCTTGCCCAGCTTCTTCATAGGGTCGCTACCGGCATGAACCTCTCGGCCCTGCTGGACGACGGCCGTTGCGTTTCTGGCAACCATTGTGCCATCAAAAGTGTCCATGAGAGATTCCTGCAGTAGCCAGGTGCGAGATATCATGTGAATGATGATGGAACTTTCATTCAGCGTGAGGAGGACTGTCGTGTACACTGCCAATGGGCCATTGAAAAGCGCCATGACGGCGAGCTGAGGGAGGTAAGTAATCACAAACATGGCGCCAATGACCGAGGCTGTGAGCGTGCCATAGGGAACAATTCGGTCGAGCAATGGCTTCCATAGGCTCCGGTGAGCGATGAAGTAGAAAATTCCCTATCGCGTTGATGGTTAGACCGGTGACTATCAGAAATGAATGGCGGTAATATTGAATCCGTCATTTTACCTTGATGGGATAGAGATATGCCCGGCTCTGGACGGCATCAGTGGCCATTGCCCTCGCCTTGCCATAGTCATCTGTGCTAGTAGCCATCAGCATCGCAGCATCTTACTCCAACGATGGCCGTGCACACTTACAGAACATGTTCAGCCCTCCTGCTGATCGAATCGACGACGCGGTTGCGCAGCTTGGGCTCGGATTCAGACATTGCGCCGAAATGCTAGCGCCAGGGTTTCCCGTTTTGGGAGTTGCTTTGTCAAAAGTCAAAGAGGGTGATTCCAAAGGAAAACTGGAGATGCAGAGAGAAATGCAAGCAATGGCATTCAGATGCTGTATCTATGAGTCTGCACAGCTTCCAAGTTGAATGACGGCGAGCTTGCTCGCGGCTGAGGTAATATTCCAAATCGCCATAGTGTCGTCATTGGCATGTGCATGTGGGGCCCACTTCCCGACCTCAACTCTTCTCAAACCAGCAATATGAAGCTATTTCCCAATCCATCTTCCCCATCTTGCACCACTTCAACCACTGACATCCAGCCGCTTGCTAAGATGCTCGCCTGCAAACTGGCTCGCACCAATGGCCAGCAGCAGATATGCGTTCACAAGCTGACTAGGAAACCAAATCGCGCGGCGCCGTCCCAGGATGCGGCCGTCCAAGTGCCACACGGCAGAGTCAGGCCACCACGATAAATCCACGTCCACCTCCAGGTATACGCCCTGATTAACAAGTATGACTAGCAAATCTACCGCTGCTGTCCCTAGCTTTAAAGTCGGCTGTTGAGCATTCCATTGACCGCATGGATATGGGATCAGCACCAGGTCTAAACCTTGGATCACAGAAATCATAGCGCAGGAGCACATACCAAATTACCAACCACTACGGTCCTTGGGGCACGAACCTTTGGAGTTGATGAAAGCTTTTTTGGAGCACGTTCTTAATACGATGCCTCCTCAGCCTACTTATGAAGTTCACGAGATGTTTGGTGGCTACACGGGAGGCCCAACTAGCCTTGCCTACTTGTTTTTTCGACTGGCGGACCTCTATCCAGATGTCCAGGTTGTAGGTCACCCTCTTATGCACTAGACGAAGCAATATCTAGAAGGCGACAGAGGCGAAGTCAAGATTACAACCAGAGTGGGAATCAGCAGCGAGAAATTGGCCCGGGACGCACTCACAGCCTGCTTGAGCAAAGACGAGAACGATGTCAAGGCCTCGTTGTCCAACATGCCGACTGTGCTTGGCCCCAAATCAGACTTGAAGCAGGATCAATATGGGTCAGAATTTTGGGAAGGCAGGGCTCACACGCTCTCTTCCATGAGGCTGATGCGCCACTATATCCCAGAGAGCGCCGCTCTTCTCGAAGGCTTTGTGCCGTGCTCGATCTCCAGACCGATGGGAACTGGCCCAGAAATGTCGCACCTGCTGGCGATGACGATCCATTCTTAATGCAGTGGTGCCATGGGGCCCCTGGATTTGTTGTCTCCCTTAAAGCTATATGGCCTTATTTCCCTGACATACAGGGGCGAATTGATGCTGCCATAGCCAACGCGCAAGAGGCCATCTGGAATACGGGTTGATAAAAAAAAAAGCCCAGTATCTGTCACGGCGTTCTTGGAAATGCATTGCGAGTATCTCATCTCCTCGTTTCGGTAGTGCTATAATAACATTTGAATAGGACTCTACCTCAAGGACCGCGCAGAGAGCACTTCTCATCTCTGGCGACGGTCGAAGCCATTGAAGAAGCCAAGCGATTGGAGCCTGGAGTTTTCAATCGCACAGATTACGGCCAAGGCATGGCATCACCTTCAAATATCACTCCACTGCGGCTTAGACTTGGGCAGTCTGTGGACAGGAGGATCCTTTGATGCTCATTCAAAAAGATATTTGATGAAAACGAGAGATTTTCGGTTTGCTATCGAGAGATTTGCGATTATAGTTTGGTCGGTCCTACAAAATTGCGGTATGCGCTGACATCACCCTGACTCAAATCTCCCGTGGCGTTTGTTTTTGATGTTGCTTCGATGTCCTCAGTCAGAAAGTCGTAAGTGGTTTGCTTTTCCTCAGTGGATCTTGAATGTAAGTTTTTGTTGGGATGTATTTGACAACTCTGTCCCACATTGGCTTGCGCATCGAAGGATAGGCTTCAATTATGTGGTTTGAGTTGTTGAAAGCAGGCGCCATGTCCGTGATATATATACTGCCATCAGCCACATATACGTGCACTACGTCCTTGACTTGGAAAAGAGCTCCTGTTGATAGTTGGTTGCGGAGTAGTCGCAATCGCGGTCCGATTGACCTTGTTGGGTGTGGCGCAGATTCCAGTCATACATAAAGTTTGACTCCCACTAAGTTGTCTCGACCAATTTTTATTCTTGAATATATGAAACTGTGTCCATTATCGCAAAAGTGTAAAAGAGATTTCGTGATTTCTGTAGTCCTTTTCCCATTCTACCCTAATCTGTTTATTCTAGTTCATGTACTTACGCGTAAGCAAAGTAGACATAGCCGCGGCTCTCCAAACCGGGCGTCAAGTACCAGTATCGTAAAACCTCTCAACGGTCCCTTTGACGCCTCGCGCATGAAAAGATTCTTCCAAGCAGAGGCGTGTATGTAATGTGAGATCCATCAGAGCAGCCGGGCAAAGCAAAAATAATCGATCAAATAAAATAAACAATTTAAAAAAAAAAAAAAAATACTACGAGATAGTGGACCAACGGGCCATATTACATGCATCAATAGCTTCGAGAACACTTTGATGTACACGCCCGAATCTCCAACTACCCGCGTATCGAACGATTTTCCTCATCCTCACTTTGATCTGCCGGTCTCGCAGTATCGGTTACAGGCACGGTGATGTCACCAATGGCCAGTTAGCATTGCCGGTAGCCGTGGCTATCGTCAAAATGCAAGCAGGCCGTCGTCCAGACTTACAGACGTAGCTGAAGGATGTGCCTTTGCCGAGCCATTGCCGACAACCGCTTTCCTATTCGGGCATCCCACGATGTCTCTGCACGCTCCACGAGAGTCGCGCATGCACACTAGATTAACTTTCTCCAACCATCTAGGCCTACAAGTATAAGCCCTGGGCGTCGGTGGTGCCGCTGTGGGGACCCGTGAAGCTGGCAAGGTTTCGGGTCGGCAAGGCGCCCAATGCTCGGAGATCCACCGCTATAGATTAGAACGACTGCTCACTCCCATTTTTATGATTGCAATTGGCTGTACCAAGTAAATTCGCCCCTATGATGCGATAAAAAAGCCTTGGCTTATGTAGGGTTTGTCTGTCTGAAACGATTCAAAACGATGCTGCAATACTGAACGAAAAGGAGGGGGGATGCACGCATGTCGTCACAGCAAACATTTCTTCCTCCCAAAGGCACCACCGACAGCCACTTGAGTATTGTAGACGCAGAAAAGGCACTAGGCCCGGAATGGACACGGCACTTGAAAAGTGGCAAGGGGTCCTTTTGGCGCGAAAGTCGTATCAGACCCACGTTTCGGATTTGTAAACCGGGCGGCAAGGCTGTCGGCTGAAGAACGCATCTAACTCGGCAACGCACGATGAGAGAAGAGGCAGAGAAGAAGAAGCAGAAATAGAAGAAGAGAATGTGGCGTCTTTGCCTGCATGAAGACCCCTGACAGCCCAATCCATTGCCGGTACGTACCCAGGCCTCAGGAAAGGGCCAAAATAACACACTTGATCAACTTTTGCTTTATGCAGCGTACGATGCGGCCGGTGGTCGGTGCCGAAACGGCGTGTTACAGAAGCTGAGAGAGCGCGGAGATAGGAGAAGCTGAAGCTGAGAGAGAGGGGTTTGTCTTTTTTTTTTTTTTTTTTTTTTAATTGTTAAATGCAGATGAGAAGCGACAGACACCCCCTAAAAGAAAAAAAAAAAAAGGACGCAAATAGAAAAAATCAACAATTAAAAAGGCTCACGAGAGCTGGCTCTTCTGAATCAAGGGCGTAAAGCCGCGGGCGTTTCCTCCTTCAGGGAAGTTCTCTCTCTCCCCCCATCGGAGCAAGGGAGAAGGGGGATCTCAATGTCAGCGTTTGATTGGACGGTTTTCCTCTGAGCTGCTCTTCCTGGCACAGAGCCAGAGGAAAAAGTCGCAGATATGTCACGCGAGGCCAATTTGGCAAGTTTCCGCGGAGATTCCGCTTAGGAAGCCGAATTGGCCAGTCAGCGTCGAGCGTTTACTTCCAGAACGGCTCAGTTCCGGTACTTGCAACAGGAATCAGCTCAAAGTGGAGTAGTGAAGAAACTAATTAAAGAAAAAAACGAATTAAAAAAAAAAATATCGGGAGCAGAATCGGCAACCTGTCGGCATAGTGGAGACGGAGGAAGCTCGAAGTCGCGAGGCTTTCCACTCCCCACGCCGGACTTGTGAAGGAAAAAAAAAGAGTGTGTGGCTACCTGTGCCTGAAGCGAGAAGCAAGGCGACCCGTTGGACGGAGCGCTCCCTACTTGAAGCCGCGCCGGAGTTGAAGAGCAAGGGGGCCGAAGGGGTGGGAAGGGGGGGACGATGTGAGCCACGATCGACGATCAGAGTTCCATGATGTGAATGGGAGTGGAGGGGGGGGGGGCGTGTAGAAGATGCAGGATGAATATGAAGAGTTGTTTATGGCTCTTGTTAGTGGTGAAAATATCCAATTGGCGCGGGTTGTGATTTGTGATTTTTGACAAATGAGGAACAGAGAATTATGAAAGAGTTCTTTGAAAGCAACTCCATCAGAAACAATGATTCCAGCTCTATACCTAGATATAGATTTGGCTTACACGCAGGCAGATCGCCTCAAGCCTTGCCTTACGCCTATGGAGACCTTTCGGATATAAGGCTTCACTCTGATTCGATCACCCATATCATCATCCCCAGGAAATCGCATCATCCCAATGATTTACAACCAGTATCTCTTCTATTGTTTTCTTCTTGATTTTGTTACTCCAGATAATCGGAAATAACCAACAAATGGGAACGACAGCCCACACATCAACTTACGCACCCACAAGGCTTAGAAAGATACCTACAAGGAAAGATTCATGCAACCCGGAAGATTGCCTAGCCTCGCAATCTAGAATGCCAGTCGATTACCCCAGAGAAACGCAAAAAGAGGTCATGAGAATGGAAAGAAAAAAAAACGGGAACCTCGAAAAAGCAGAGCCAGATGACAGGATTACCAACGCGAGGTCAGGCTCGGTGACGTAGGTCTGTAAAGCCCATTTTCGCTCTGTTTGGGCCTAGCACCGGAGCTTTCCGTCTGCGTTCTGACTCTCAATATTGAAAGCACGCTTGACTCTTCTCTTCTCTTCTCACACTGGGCTGTCTCGTCCTAACCAATTCACGTTACTAGTCCAGTTGTGGTACTTTCCCTCGGCAAAAAGAGAGCCCTTCTGCATCAAACATCAAGGTACGTACTGCCTGCCCGGGTCGGCGACCGATCTCCCGTCCCATCGGAGAGGCTAGAAGCCCTGAGCGCGAGGTTCCCAAGGGGTCGATGAGAGGGTGTCCCGAACCCCCTTTTTAGCTCCAAGTTTGCAGAGGCGAATGACTAGTCTTGCGATCGGGTTGTGAGTATGGATATTTTTATTCTTGTTTCTTTTTTTTTATTCTAATTTATTTCGAATATGTAGAAGCACTGTAAATCGGGAGAGTGAGACAGACACGCCCCCCCCTTGATCAGAAAGCCTGTAAATCTCGCAACGGGCTAGCCTTGCGCGGGTATCGCTCATCCTGGCGTCTTCTTCCATGCTTCTTTTGTTTCCAATTCTCACTCCCCCCGCGGAAGTCGTAAATCCTCGGCGCCGGTAATAGGAGAATAGGCATCGACCATGTATCCCCATGGCTGCCATGCTTGGATGGAGCTCTGTGTCCAGTGTCTCCCACGCGAGCTCATATAACTCCTGGCTGCACAGCAATAGATGCCAGGGAGCTCGGAGATGTGAAATGCTGCTAGAGGATACTATTATGTACTCAAACGTACGAGTTGTCAATAGCAGAATTCGCGCATATGCAGAGAGCTCTGTAACAAATCTCCTGCAGGTAAGTACAGGTTCAACTGCGCTCAAATTAATAATAGCAGCAGCAACACTGTACTGCCGATTGAACTGGCGACCTAAGCGAGGGCCCTGTCAATGGCCGCCATGATATCATTTCTGCACGTCTCTTGCGGGCGGCAAAGACGGCCTTAGCGGAATCGCAGAATCAGTCTGCAGCAAAGCCCTTTCCGCAGAGGGCAGTTTTGAACGACCTTTGAGGCTTCAGCCGAGCAGGTACCGAATAAGCGTCCGCTGTGGGGAAGCAGAATTAAGGGTCAGGTTGCCTTCGATTCTTTCTAGAACGATGGATCGAAGCGCATCGACTCCGTTGTCGCCTTGGCTCTTGTTTCTCTTGTTTCTTTCGCCTCCCGTGCACGAGGGCGTGCATTTTTAGTGTGAATCATGGAACATGGTGCAAAACCCACTTGCATGGCATACTGTACATGTATAAACGGGGATTCAGCATCATGGGACTTTAGACTTGGGGGGGCTTCAGCCTATAACCAAGCTCAAGCTCCAGCCGACGACATGCGATTGGATTGAAGATGCAATGTCGATTTTGCGCCTTTTATTCCCCCCTGTGATTTGATTCCACGGTGCTGGGAATGCGGACTGCTGGGGGCATATCCCATACTGCAAGCAAATTCCTATTCTGATCATAGTGCTGTTACCTAGGGAGTAGTAGTCTCAATTAATTACATGTCTATATGTAAGCAAAGAAGGCTGAGAGTTGATAGGTACTTGAGGTGACTAAGAAAAGTGAAGTGCTCACAAGTCGCAAACAGGTAAAAAAGGGCCTAGACGCGGCTATTCGATATTGGTAATCACTTCCGCGGCGTTCACATAAACAATGGATGCTTGGTGTGGGGATTTCTGGCTGGTTTAATAAACACCCTTAGCCTCGGGACGCAGCACTGAGGATTGGGTAAGAATGGAAACAAAACAGCCTCATTTAGCATGAATTAGCATTGGGGTTTTGGGTTGCGGCATATTCCGTAGAGGCTCCGTAACACTGAAGCAGCTTGTTTGGATAATGCCCAGGCGCCATCACATACCTGGGCAGGCATGGGTGCATGTATACAAGTAGATATATTTCTACAAGTAGAAAGAGTACTATCCGTGGATGCTTGCAACGCAACGCGCTTTTGAGCAAATGGAGTTGCTGATCTGGGGAGGGGGGGGACGAAAAGGAGCACAAGACCAGAGAAGAAAAGAATGAATAAAGAAGGTTTTCTAGAACGATTTCCACTTGCCTAGACCCTGACCAACGCGAGTCATCATCCCTTTGCGAACCCTTTATGTAGAAGCCAAGACAGCAAGCTGAGGCAGCGGACTCCATATTAACACACACGCACTTATACAAGTATGAGCGAGCGTGACCCGCCCCGTCTATTCGCTCATTCTCGCACCAAAAAAAAAAAAAAAAAAAGGGCTAAACGGAGAATATTCCTGTACTTTGTCTCACTACCGTTTGCTTTTTTTTTTTCTTTGTTTCTTGCTCCATAGCACTTATAAGCATTTCCTTACCGAGGTGAGTAAGCGGGCTCGGAATCGAGAGACTCCACAGGGAATTGTTACCGCACAAAGCCCGCAAAAAAAAAAGGGAAGAGAGCTAGCCTGGCCCCCAAAAGATGACATGAAACTACATAATCGGGAATCGGAGGTTATTTTCTGGTTTCCACGTCTTTCGGCGCCGACTGCACGCGCCGATGAAGCACGAGGCCCTGATCCTTGCAGTCTTCTACCACCAATGAAACAAGCATTCAATTAAATTAATTGAGCGAAACAATTAAATGAGAGATTAAATGAGCAAAAATAAAGGAATAGGCTTTAATGATCCAGGGGTTCTCGTACGACAACGACGATGGTGGCTTGGGGGGGCAACAATTGTGGCTGGCGCATGACGGCATGAATGCAAAGATGGAGAAGAGAATATACAGTTGGTTATACTACGTATACAGTCGGTTATTGCTGGACATAACAACAGGGGGGGAAAGAAAAGCATGAGCGTAGTATCCTCTTCGCCCAAGGCTGGTGAACATGTCCACAATTGTGGCAATCAAATCTGCACTGCCAAAAGAGACAGCTCACATTGCAAGTTCCCCCCCGTATTGCTTGTCTCCCCCCAAAAAGCCAATTCAGCCGCCTTGCCGTTGATATCAATTACCGGAAGATTCCGCCATCTTGAGAGCTTTCTTGCGTAGGGGCGTGTTGATTGTGTTGAATTGAATCATTTAACGAAATTTTATATTTATATTTTAATTATTTTTCTTGTAGCCCTGTTATATTCGTTATGGAGTCCATATTGTCGATCATTTGGCTCCATCATCTGATCATGTAAGTGCATAACTTACTCGTAATTCAACTGCCGCTACTATCCAGACTACGTCGTTGACAATTAAGCCGCCATGAAGAAAACTATCGTCACAATGCGGCTTAACAACATGACCAAGCATCTATTCTGACTGGCCATGTAATTCACAAAATCAAGACAAAAGGCAGATTCCATTCGAAAACAGCCCTTCTCATTGGCAGCCTCTTCGGTAAACGAGGTCCCCACGATGACTCACTCCGCCATTTAAGTTGCGGCAGGCCGTATTACTTGAGCTGAGCTGAGACGTAAAAGATGAGAACGCGGAATGAATGCAACGGACAAATTACTAGGTAGCCCAAACAAGCTCTGCGAAGAAGCTTTATTCTGCGTACCAGTTACCCGTAAATTAGAGCCAGACATTGTTGCCTCCAAAAATCTCCGGTTTTATATACTATTTATACGGCGCGTGGCGGCACCGAGGCGAGATGAATAGTCAACATTGCCTTTTTTGCTCTGGAATGCGATATAAAGTACATGTAGATGGTAAGTGGTGTTCGCGACAAGTGCCTACATGTAGTAGCTCCCAAAAACGCCACAATATAGCCATTATGCCATCCGGGCCACAGACTAAGCGATTATGCTTCTCATCTTTGTTTCCCCACGCGCTCTTCTTATTTTTGCAATTGGCGACTTCTGGGCGCGCGCGCGCTTAAAGAAACTTTATGAGGCTTGATCCATCAATGTCAACATGAAAGTTGTTTCATACGAGGAACTGAGCTGAAGCGTCAATGACATCATATCGTAATTGGGCGAGCTGGGGTAGGCATGGGGTAGATGATTAGTAGCAACAATGATTAGTTTTATTGATCATCGCACAAGACTGATTTGAGGCTGATGTATTTCTTTTCCATTTCATTGAACTTTGATTATCAGAGTGGCTCTTGGATGTCTTCCATTTAGGGAATCCGTCAGCGAGGCGGCAGAACAAGGCAGCTTAGACAGGTCGTTCACAACACCAACATCATTACAAGGCAGGAAAATAGAGACAATCACCTGCTCATCGAGCTTAAGCCCGGCTGTCGCGATGGGCGGCAATTGCGGTCCGCTCTCCCACGGTGACATGCAACGATGGCCTCTAATTGGGCTAAAATGCCGGCAGCACGATATCCGATCGGAGTCGGCTATAACGGGCGTCGGACAAGATGCCCTGGATGGAGCGCCATGACGGACTTGCGCAGATTTGCTCGCGCCCAGGTTCATTCATGCAGCCGTCAGACCAAGAGACTGCATGAGCAGGAAGGAGAGGAGCGCCGAAGCAAGCAAAACGGACACCCTGTGCTCGGAGTACGACTCTATCCTGAGTCACCGGGCTCTCAAAGCCTGGAAATTAAGCACATGTAGGCTATACATACCTAGTGATCCTGGTGATAGGGGTGACGAGTGAGATGGTTGTGCATCGTAACCAATTGTGGCTCATCCTCATCCTTCATAGAGCAGCTGCTCCTACTAGCCACAACAGTTGCTCCGTGGTCCGTCCGTCGGTTCTCACAGCGAAGCCGTCAACGATAATTGCCAAAGATTCAGAGGAATTTAGGCATCCAGGCCGGAGGCTAGCACAACTCCGTGGCGGTCGGGCTTTGTAGCGAGTGCGAGCTCCTAGCAAAGTGCCTTGCATACATCGGGCTCTGTCTAAACAGGATCCCGGTTCCCTGCTAGGCCATCTCGCTCAGTGCCTCTGTTGGAGGGCAAAACGAGACTTGGTATGCAGGGACTTGGCACAACGGCTTGAGAGTTAGTGTTGATTGTTGTACAGTAGTGGTGGTTGCAAGTAGAGGCGTGGGGTCGAATACTTACATAGCAACTTCTAATGATCGTGTAATGGTCGACCAATTGCAGTGCATCATGAAACGGCAGATACAGTGTCGTACAGTTGGATGCTCAAAGTGGAAATACTGTCAAGTTCCAGAGCAATCAACTGCAAAAGCCAAAACGCCGTCAAGGTTGCAGTGGCGCCAGATTGATAGACGACTAGCATATCATTTGTGGCGAATGAAACGCCTATCAAGTGCCTACCCAGAGCCTCATGAGAACAAGACACCTTACCATTCCATCTGCCGACATGCAGAAGAGGGGAATTGCACCGCTAAGAAACATGGACAGCAACTCGTACGAGAGCTCCCCGCAGATTAGGTATAGCATCGCTCGCGTTTCGCCCTCGCTCCAGACGGTAGGTATTGGCAGAAGCTAAAATAAACGACTTGGAAGGAAAGAGAATAATTCGACTCCTTCGGCGTAAGCGATGGAGAGAGATTGGACCGTCATGTCGAGATTTGTACGTCACAAGCAGAGCGTAGTGGGAGACGTGCTGCCCAGCACAGATATCTACCTACCAGTAGCAATTTCTGACTTTCGGCAGTGCCTAAAACGATGGCAAGATAGGCCTAATACTAGAGAAAGAAGAAAGACAGCTTCCAATTCGCTGCAGGCAAACACATGACTAGATGGGCGAGACACGCGAATGGGAGAAGAGAGAATAAGACGAGCGAGAGAAGACAGTAGAGCGTATCGACCTGTAAGAGCTAGCAGCCAGCGTTTAGCCACTGCCTCTGTGCCTCAAGCCTCAAGCCCCGACGCCCACCTCGCCAGTAGCGGGTACCCGGGCGGTACGTCGGCTGGAATGCACCACCAGCGGCGCCGCAGGTAGCTCGGCGGGCTACTGGACCTGCATGCCTCTGCCAGATAGACTTTTGGCCCAGACGTCAAGCAGGCGGGTGCAAGAGACTTTTGCGCCAGTTACCGCCACCGCACGCCAGCAGCATGGCTTTTAGAGAAAAACAAAATAAAAACAAAAAGAGGGGCCACGTTTGGTGTTTATTTGGATGTACCTCCCAACGGAACTGGAACGGAAAAAGGGCGCTATCATGGCTATCATGGTCGGGCAAAGGTCGACGTTGAGCGGGGAAACCTGCTGGACGTTCTACCTGTGCTTGTATTGTTCAATGATATCAAAGACCCTGCTGCTGCTGCTTCTACCAACCACATACTCGTAGCTCTGCGGCTACCACCAGCATCGCCCGTACATCAGCTTATCTCATTGGGAGCCGCTGTTAGCACGACACGACACCACACGAAGGAGCGCCTGGCATGATGCTAAAGCGCCGGCGCTTAGGCGAGGCCCAGTCCGGCGAGCTCTTGCAAGGCACCAACTGGCGGTGGGTTTGCGGTGATGACGGTGTTGATGATGGAAGTCAAATTGCAGATACTTGTGCAAAACGGGCGTGGTGACAGATGTCTTTTTGCATACTTGTACAATATTATACGGTGGGCTGAGTGAGGCTTGTAGCAACATTGAAGTCTATTGCGAAGGGACTACAAAGTACCTGTATACCCAATGCGGGAGGCCACATGTGCCTCTATCGTGGCCTTCCACCTGAACTCTTTTTCAACATCATCTCTCTGCGCCCCATTTGGCGCCTTCGCCCTGGCTTGATTGACCCCGGATTGACGAGCAATTGGACGTTGCTTGGCAAGCAGAGCAAAAAAGATTAATAGATTAAAAATACAACATTAATCAATTAAACAATTAAAACAATGTCGATACCTGCTCTTCATGGAGAGAGCATCTGCAAGATGCTGAGCTGAGCAAGATATCCAGGGCGAGAACCCACGGGAAAAAGAGTAAAACGGGGCATTGGGCAAAAAAACAAAAGCAACATTGAACCCTGAGAAATAACAAAAGCACGCAAGCAAAAACTGCCGTCAATCATAGGGCTTGGAATCAATGGGCAAAGCAAATGCCATTGCCCAGAAACCGCAAATGTCCAAAGATGTTGCTGCCAAATTAGCGGCCTCTGCCCAATCACACGTCGAGGACCTGGGCGACCCCTTGGACAAAAGCGGTAAAAAGTGAAGCGCTAACACCACTGCCAAGCTGATGGTCCTTTTTTTTGCGTGCAACTGTCCGTAATGGCAGTTTGGAGCAGTAGTTTGAGTCAGGGAGCCGATGCCATTAATCAGCGGTTGTTCATCCCGCCAGTGCTCAGTCTTGTTGGTTCTCTTACTTCTTGTCAGGGCATTATCGCCCGGAAGCGCAAAACCGCGAAAGCGTCCCAGATGAGGCAAGGCGCTGGCCCAGCTGTTCATCTCCCAAGCGGGGGATTCCCCAATGAGTAGTAATGTTTAGGAATATTTAGCAAGCAATTGGAAATAGGTAGACTAGTCTAATGAGAACGATTGACGTAAGGGTCCTTTCTCTTTCTGCTTGTGAACGAAGCGAGCGAGCAACAAGCAATGCACATGTTTTTTGCATCACTCACTACAGCAGCAACAGCTTTCTCTTCTCATTTCGTTCGTTCTGTGCTTATCCGAGCAGGCCCCTCCCCCCATCATTTTTACTTAATCCTCCGTAATCTTGCTGCCCAGATTAGGAAAACAATCGCGACGTATATGGTAGGTATGTAGTATAATCTTTCAGCGTGCAGCTCGGCAATGAGCCGAAGGGGCGTTCTGCCGCTCGTTTGCATTCCCTTTTGAGTTTCAAGTACCCTTGCAAAAATTGTACTTGTTGATATTGCTCGATGGAGAAGGACGAAGATCAGGAAAAGAATTTGGGCAAACAAGCTCGACAAGGGCCATTGACTAGACAGCTTGATGCCATGTATATCCACTCATTTCTACTGGGCATTACTCATGCTGAATGAAGAATACACAAGTCTTGTACAGCCACTGCTACCGATCTATCAATTGACTATAGGAGAGAATGAACGGGACAAAGAATCAACTCTTGGCCCGATATCCTGCGGTGTTCCGCACAATACGCAGCGCCCACCGGGCATCTGGCCCAACCTCAAGTCCGTCCGCTCGGCGCGGACTTTTCTGGGCGACGCTGGGCTTTCGAGGCAACGACTGTCCAGACGGGACAACCCTGGCTATTTCGTATAAATATACGTTGCGCGGACTCGCAGCAGTAGAATCTGGGCACAGGCCTAGCGTCCATGTACAAACGCCTTGGCCCGCCAGGATTCGATTCGATACGCCGTATTCCCATCCCGCTACGACTCCAGTGTAGTAATGACAGGATGTACAGTACACGGGGGGATTATGTGAATGTGAATGTACAAGTAAAGGACACAAACAGACAAAAAGGGAATCAACTTTCCCCTGGCATGTTGACGCCTCTCCTCCTGCTCTCATCATCTCGTTATCTCTCTCGCCATCACCTCGCTCTCAAGTCTCCTCCTCGCTACCGCAGCATTTCGTCATTGAGTCCTTCTTTCTCTGGGGCCCGTAGGGAATGAAGTCGTGCGCCTTAGCCGCAACTCTGTGTGATGGACCAAAGGAAAGAAAAAAAAGTCCAATCCGCTGCATGGCAAAGGACCGCGGCAAACGGCCTGATGACAGAAAACTAACCTACGTATGCCATCATGCAATTCTGGCCATTGCCGGCACCGAGTGAGGTAACTCGTGTGGCCCGCGATACATGGCTTTACGCCCGGCCACGCGCAAACGTGCGTGTACATATGCACCCGCGCTCTACTCGTGGGCGCTAGGACGGCCAGCGCTGCCCGCTATCAGCTACCGCTGCCCGTGGAGGTACCTGCCGAGCGTACAGCAGCGCATTGCTGGGCGCCATTCCACGGTCCACTCGCTGCGCTGTAGCGCTCGCAACACTAGCCCGCCTAGCGCTCCGTCAGTGCCCTGTAAGCCCACGCCTTCGCAGCGTGGACGGTCAGCCCAGGGCGCTGGCGGCTAGCCCCCGGACGGGCGATGCGCTGCCCCTATAGGCCTAGGGCGCGCTGCTAGCCTCTGTCGCGTCCTCGGACATAATGCCGCTGCCGACCCTGTACACTACAGCCACGCCACCCACCCCCGGCTCCATCGTGATGTTTTCTAGTGGCATCTCCCGTAACCGGATATACAGTACATGGTACGTGGTACCTCGTTGACGCAAGATCCCACAAGGCACGCAGCGCTGCACTAGAGTCGAGGTACCATCACAAATACATGGCCATTATTAAATACCACTGGGCCAGCTCTGTCAGCTCGCCTGGAGATTCCTGACTTACCTCTCTCTGCCTCTGCACAAAACGACTCTCTCGTCATTATTCAGCACGACGTTGGGCCATCTTGACGAGCTTTTATATAGTCTTATCAGTCCCGTGCCTTGGCTTACAGAGATCCCTTCACTTCTCTCTTCCTACCCTTTTGCCTCCTACTTGCTCACACAACACCACCAACCATTACATACCCATACCTATACCTATACCTACATCTGCTAAACCTTGCTCTTGCTTCTTGCCTGTGCTTGTCCATGAGGACTTTTGGTTAAAAGACATTTGCATTGTGGGATACCTCCTTGTGTCCTTCCTTTTCCATCAACAATCGACAACTACCAAGGAAAGCAGCTCCTTGCGTATAATCCATAATACCACAACTTCCATTTCATATAAATCACAACAATTCAACATGGTAGCTCACACTCTGCCTTCGCCTCCCGCGGAGGAAAAGCCCACCATGCTATCCAGAAAGGGCACCGGCTCAAGTACAAAGTCCGTTAAGCCCGCCCACCGAACATCAAAGCGTGCCGGCTCTGGCGCCGCTGCCGTGCACCACCACGAACAAGTCACACACACGGGCATGGATGGGAGACATAAGCGTGTTTGGAAGGCCTGCGAGAGATGTCGGATGAAGAAGACAAAGGTATGCAGCCGCTCCTCTCATCCATCGGTGGCTTCTCTCTTACTGACTTGTCTTATAGTGCGATGGCGAATTCCCGTGTAAGAGGTGTAAGGACGATGGCCTCGTTTGCACCGCCGGCGTCCGCAAGAAGATGGAATACAAGCAGCTCCCCCCGAGGGTAAGTGGAGCCAGAGTGATGACCTTGAACTCACTTGTCAATCAACAACCAACTGACATGAATACGTGGACAGATACGCCGAGGTTCTCGAGAACACTCAATTCGCTCTTATTGCTACTGTCCACAAGCTGTACTCTATGCTTAGGAATGGCCAGACCTGGGATCTTGGCGAACCCGAGCTGAACGAGCGCCGCCAGCCCGTGATCCACGACATTGCACAGAAGCTGGGATGCATCCGACCGAATAGCGACATTGATCTTCCTGTGCACTCAGTCTTCCCCGAGGACGAGGCCGGCATGGCTGAGCTCGCCCGCCAGCTGGAAGAGCAGCAGCACCACGACTCGGAAGCCCAGCACAAGGACACCAAGGAGACGGACTCGCCCATGTACAACCGCACCGACCGCGCCTCCTCGTCAGAACTCGACCACTCCGACATCGAGCTCGACTACCGCCGGCAAGCCTTTGGCAGCCACAACCCGATGACCATGTCTCCCCAGAGCTACGCCGGCAGCGCCGACTTCGAGTTCAGCCGATCTGCACCCCCCGATCTCGACACCACTGCCCTGTTCGCCACGCAGTCACCGAGCCTGTCGACGTTCCCCGACTGGACGATCAAGGCCGCCGTGCCCCCCCGAGATGACCATGCAGTACTTTCAACAGACTGGCATGTTCCAGGGCATGAGCATGATGGGCCCTGGCCTCACTGGAAACGACTTTGGCACCATCAAGCCCCACGTCCTGTCTGCCGTGTCCAACCCCAACGTCATGATGGGCTTGAGCGACCCCATGATCTATAGTGGCTACGACGATGAGTCGATGCGACTGTAAATGAAAGAACAAGACGAAAAAAAAAATTACAACAAAAAAAAAAATCTTGATAGCGACTTTTTTCTTTGGGTTCGGGCGGCAAAGCATTCATTTCAGTTGTACCAATGTGTAATAACATGGTTCTTGACGTCTTTTATGTTACGACTTATTCAATTTCATGGCAAGCCCACACTCATTATTCATGCATAGTGTGGCCTATGGGGATATCCGACACCTTCAATTCTTAACGATCACTTTTTTACATCTTCTTCATGTGAAGCATTTCTTTCTTCTTTCTTCCCGCATAATCTTGTGGTGTTTTCATGGAGTTTCGGACAGCAAAGGATTTTGGGATATAGAACGTTTTTTTTTTTCTCTTCTATTTATTTGTCTTTTTGGGAAGAAAGAGGGGGGGAGTGTGTGAATACGGCGGGAGGCAAAGGTCGGATCTACTTGACTATATGGGAGCATTTACTGGGATGACCACTTAAGCAAACAGAGCTTTTCACAACCATAGAACGATGGCACTACGGTGTCACAGCCTGAAGTAATTCAAAACAAAACATAAAGGAAAAAAAAATATTCATCTACTATACACATTGATTTGTCATTCGCTTGCTGTGATCGTTAATTTGTCAATTGCATTTTTTATGTCTTATATTTAGTCCGAGCTAAGACGCCATTTATGGCATGTTTGATTAGAATATCGTTTTTCATTAGCCTGGTCTATTACTATTCTTGACTCTCGGTATACTTACGTGCAGCGCAGGCGTAGGGCTTACATGCTTCATTGCAGCAGCCTCAATTAGCCCAGCTTCTCTGGGCGCTGAAGATGGGGCCTTCTTTTTCAACATCTAGAACTTGTTTCTACTCAGACACGTCACGGGCAACGGCACGCGCACCCCCTAAAGAATCGACGTCTCATAAAAAAAAGGGGATCTGTCACGGAGATTTTGGATGAGCAAAACAGCCAAGCCCCCTCAGCCACACATGCGTTCGTCAAGCTTATTCGTCTAAATACCCAAGATGGCCCTAGTTTGATTATTGGTTTTTCCTTCGGTCTCGGGGGGGATCGTATAACTGCTAGTTTCTGCGGTAGGGATTTGTGTCTCGGGGGGGGGAACACGCAGTTGGGATTATGGTCTAGGACCAATGTGAGCATTGGTGCTTGCACATGTGCATTAGGGGGGTTTGCCCGTAAAGGCTCGTTTTTTCCTAAATTTGAAATTGTTCTATCAAATGAGCTTTTTGCTGCTTGTTAATACAAATTTTTTTTCTCCGCCCTAGGAATATTTTGTGCTCGGGGCTTTTCTTCTGCTTTGATGTCTGCAACATCCACTTTCGGGCAATGGTATCGGAGTTTGTCAACAAACGCAGCATGGTTTGTCATCCCACTTTTTTTTTTTTCACGGATTGCCGAGAACCCAGTGAGAAGGAATTCCTTCCATGATCCCACCTCTCATTCTTTCTCATCTCAATCTCATCTGGCCTTTGTTTCCCCGCTACTGCTGTAACTTGTATCAGAATCGGCACACGCCCAGAACATGGGGGAGGCAAAATGAGGCACACTTTTGGTAAAATTACGTGTAAGAGAGAGACAGAGCCGATGGAGCCTTGTGTTACGGTAGCAGTGCTATGGAGATTTCTCTTTTTGTTTTTGTCGCCGTTCGATTTGACGTTATTATCCCCGTGCCTTATACCCAGACCAATGTCCGGAGCTATCTACGAATCCAACGATGTGACCCATCGGAGATAAAAAAAAAAACAAGAGCAAATATTTCAAATTCGAGAACGGAGAAAACACAAGGCTAGCTAAATGAAAGGGAAAAGAGCCAATGGAAGACGAGATGAACGATAAAGGGCCATAGAAAGAGGATTCACGAAAAAAACTGGCCCCCGGCGTGTCAAAAAAGTTTCCGCCGCTGACAAAACATCAAGAAAAACGGAGTAAGGAATTAATCTCGTGAGCTCCAAGGTCGGAAATATCCATCCGCAAGCAGCATACAAAGCACACAAGCTTAGCAGGTAGCACTAGCTAATCCATCACTAGCAGGAGCGTTTTTCCAGCGGGGTTTTGTGAGTGTGTGATTTTCAGCAGTTTCCAGTACACATGGCGTCGGCGCCTAAAGAGCTGCTTTGGCCTGGTACCTTTGACTTCGGCAGTTAATTGCGATCTGAACAGAAGCCCGTTGCAGTGAAGCCAAAAGTGGCAATTGCTGGATGCAGAATCCTACCTAGCAGGCAGAAATTCTTTTGCTGGGCTCGGCAGTTGTGCCTTTTTGCACTGAGTCAACGGGCGACGGCGATTTTGCGGCTACAGGACAGCTACAGCAGCCAAGTATTGCTAAGGAAGTTGGATGGGATATTCTGCAGTTATCCACATATCGCTAACTGGAAACTAGAAGCTCTCTAGCACCGGTCAAAGAAAAGATGGAAAAAAAAATTCAAGAAAGCAAGAAATTAGCTTAAAAATCAAGCATGGCGATCCGCGTGGGTACGTGTATGACCAATTGGCCGGGTTACTCATGTAAATGCAACTCCAGCTTCAGATATCCGACCTGTCGTTCTGCGAGTCGCCTCCTCCAGTCCTGCAAAGACCCCGCAAAAGCCCGCAATAGTTGCGGTCTTTTGCTCAAGGTTGCTGTCGAATTAGAGAGAAAAGGAAGGGCCCGTACAAGTCCACGGAGTTGATAGTTAGTTGAAGAAGAATAATAAAAAAAAATTGAAGAAAATAAATAATGCCACGGAGTCAAGACGTCTTCGGCGATCATATGTCCGCAACTAATAGCTTAGAAGCGGGAAGTTGTCCGTGGACTTTTCTTCTACTTCTTCTTCCACCCACCCCTTTCCCCTGCGTTTATGATTATTCTAGCTGCTATTAGTTTCCAATTAATATAGGAATCTGATCTGATTGCGCGTGTATAGTATGATATTTTGCATGCACGGGACGAGACAATTGTTATACAGAGCGGCACGCCTTCATGTCGGCCACCCCCTTGTTGAACGGGCACGTCGTCAACTCCGACCGAGGTCCAATGGCCGAATCGAGACGGAAGCGTGACCGCCCACGCGCATGCACTGCGACGACAGCAGGCATTCCATAACCTGCCTGTAGAATCTGCAGTACAGTTCTTTTCCATGGACATGTAGGTATATTTGCTGTAGATGTTCTGCAGCCAGTCGGGGTTGGGCTTTGTCAAGCTACGGCTCAAAGCGGCAACAGGCCACCCGGCGTCAGGTTCCCGGACCCGGACCTTCGCAAGACTCCGAACGCCGCCGGGTCAGGCAAGAAACGGGGCCTGGACCTTCGTTTTTTCCCTTCTTTTTCTCGCATGGCTTTCCAAGAAGGGGCGTGTAGAAACAGCAGGGCAGTGGGCTTGGGGGCTGTATATACTTTGCCTTTGCGGGGTGTACACGTTATTTGCAAGAGGATCGAACCAGCTCGTGGCTAGGCAAGTACATGTAGTACATGCAAGTACTAGGCTGAAAATGCAGATGCGTATTGCAAAAAGCGTGATAACTACTAGCAGTGATGGGATCCTGTAGCAGCATCTCAAATAACGACTGCTCGGTGGATAAACGATGCAGCGGTTTTACTCGATCCAGAAAGCTGGTGAGAAACAGAAGGGCGCACACCCATAGCAGCTATTACAGGCATATACCAATTAAAACAAAAAAAATAAGTTTGCGATTTAACCCACATTAAGCTCCACGAGTGGGTAGCCGGGCTTGCTTTACTAATGAAGCCCGCGCTGGTACCTCGCGGGCGAACAGACAGCTTCTGCCCACTTGTTTGTGGCTTGCGCAAGATACGATTCCTGGGATTGGAGATGGAGGGGGTCCCGGGTCCAGGGCTGTACGACAGAATAGCCTATTCCTCCTCGGCGAGCAAATACACGTAAAGGGCTTGTCTCCTTCTCTCTTGTTCGCTCCTTATCTCGCATTCGCACTGATGGATGGATATACAAAGGTACACGTACATGCTCGCAAGACCCAGCTCCATGGATCAGGATCAGGATCAGGATCACGATTCAAGCAAAGCCCGCACGGAGGACGGCGTGTTCCCGCCGACGCCCTGCATTTCCCCTCTCCACCATCGGTCAGCTATTCATTCCCGACTCCATGCCCATCAGGGTCTTGTTCAGCCTGTTGATGCTCGTTTTGTCATCCTTTTAAATCAAACAACAAGTGCGTCTGTGCATATAGTCTCCGTCCTTTGCCATGGATACCCCCCCTTGTAAATAGGAGTAGTTGGTATATAAAATAAATAAATAAATATTTTAAAACAATTTAATGGCTTGGTTGTTTATTCAGCGGACTTTGACCCGCCAGCTCGGCCTGTTGCAACATACCGTTTTACACCACCACTTGCTTCTTTTATGCGGAGTGCGGACAGACTAAGTATACACGAATACACAGCATAGCAATCAACAAGGGGGCATTGCATGCATTACAGCATTACATACATGCATTCCAAAAAAAAAGCCCTGCCTCATGCTCCTCCCACTCAATCGCCGCACGGCGCTTCACACGTTTCGTTCTTTGGCGCGCGCTGGCTTAATATGTCTTTCAGCCCAAAAGCCACTGTTTTGTCAGCCCTGCCCGCGGCTTAACAAATCAAATATCCATATGTGCTCTTAGTTCGCAAAGCCATGTCTGGAACCGGCATGACAGTGCCCGTACGGAAACGCCTCTTGCTCATTGGTTCGCGAGGTGCCAGCTTGTAGGTATTCCGGAGTATGGGTATGGTAAGTAGGCGTGTTAGCCGCATCGCCTTTTGTTAGTCGAACGAGCGAGAACAAGCTAATTACACCAAGAACCCTGAAACCCTCAAAGCTGCTGCTGGCTAGACAAATTGCCCAGCATTGGCAGCTCGGCGCATCGCTCGCCTTGTTTGTCATGGGTTGGAAATCGAAATCGCCGAACGAATCAAACACGTCGCAGCCCGCGTGTCGCCCAGTGTGTCCTCGTCGAGCCTCTTCATCGCTGTTTCAAGTAAACTCTTTCACAGTGGCGTCTCGAGTCGGCGTCCTCTCCACTCATGGCGATGAAATGACAAGCTCTAAAGCTTACCGGACGGGACCCCTGCTTTTCAGCCATGATTGGCACGTGGATACGCCCATTGACTCAGCGGAGTTTGGGAGCTTGGGACTGCTGTGTTAACTCCGTCAATAGCCACGAGCCATGTGCAAGTACATGCTCTGCAAAGGATTAAGCTGTGTTAATTAGTATCACTATTCAGACAGAATCCTGCCGCCCCCCAGAATGGCACGAAAGGTCCAAAAACGGAGGCGTAACTTGGGCGCAGCAGCTGCCTGATGGAAGCGTCTTCTGCTGGCATCACGATCCCTATCATCAGCACGGCACCCTGCTCGATGTAAGACACTACGGTATATACAGCATGTACCTACTTGCAGTAGCATGTAGCTCCAGGGCTCGAATTGTGGATACGCGTATCACCAAGCGGACCTGATGTGGTGAGAGCGATGACAGATACCATGGAAACGTGGGGAGCGGGTCAATAGCCTACTCGTATGATAGTGCACATGTGCAGCAATATATTGATGATACATGTGATTATCGATTGGTCCCTCTTGATGTTTTTACCCAATATGAGCCTCGCTTATTTTTTTTGTTCAAAACAACAAGATTTAAAAAACAAAAGCAACAATAACAAATCGAAAAAGCCAAAGCTACTAAACACCAGGGGCTGAAAAAAAAAAACAAAAAAAAGAGTCTCTCCGCGCTGACACAGAAAAGAGGCTTGAGTCTAGCTCTTACACGCCCCCTCCCTCATATTCGCCTAGCTCGCCAGCAAAATTGGATTTTAAATTCAATGATTTAGCTTTTTTCTTTTTTCTTCCTACGGGCAGCACCAGCCAGCCGGGCACAAATCCAAAACATCGGTGGCGTCTTACCAAAGAATAAAAACAGGCGAGAGCAAAAAATGAATACTAGTTGAAATATTAAGTCCAGTCTTTGCCAAGTGCGGCAGTTGTGGAAAAGCTTCCACATTCTTTCTTAGCTCATCTTGGCTTGCTTCGGACTTTTAATTGCTTTTCACTGTGCTTGTCGCCGACTCAAGAGCTCCAAAGAAGCTCTTTTAAACGAACATACGGCACTTTCTTTATCTGGAACAGGGTTCAAGATTAGCGGAATGGTGCGCGTTCCTTGCGGTGATAGGTTGACATCGGAATCCCTGTGCCGAGCTCTGCAGCTCAACGTGGCTTTCGACGGACGAAATGATCCTTCGCCTGGGTCCGAATTTGTGATGAATCCGTCGTAGTAGCTCATAGTTCTTCCTTTTGATGCAGCAAGCTTCCTTCTGCCTCTCTCTTACTGGTCTGCTCGCATAGATTCCCTCCCTCATCGTTTGTGCTACAGGCTGTCCTACCCCTCTTACACGCTCCCTCTTGCATCAACACTGATTCCTCATGACTTAAGGATGGCCACTGTAGCACCTTACTTCACCTGGACGGTGTTAAGAGCCTGTCTCATTCCTCAGCCTTGTCGGCGATGCTTAGATAGGTATTTCGGCTAACGGTGGTGGTTGCATATAGAGTTAAGAGCTTATTCCGAATGGCATGAGGGTGTGGGGGAAGATAATGCCGATGCCGAGAGCTCGGTACCAGGCTAAAATGCGAGTCAAAGAATAAAGCTTGCCTTTTTGGCGGTTGTTGTGCTTGATGGCTGTGAATTGGCTGCATACAGCGAGGCGGTGTTTAGAACCAAACGTTTGCCCTGACGCAAAGACTTTTGATCATCTATTACCATCAAGGGCGTATTATGTGGGCTGATTCTACCGTAAATCGTTGCTCCGTTGCTCTACAAGCGTCATGATGTCGCCCGGCTTTGATAGATGGGATCGCCAACAAGTGTCATGTCATGATGGTTCCAAGCAGCGGCTGCAAACGGCCGTGATTGCCACAAGATCTTCACCTGTCAAGGAAAAATAGTCGAGAAGGGTCCAAAAATACTGCACTACTAAACAAGCTCTCACACGATCTCGACAATTTGACATGCAGACCTGCTCCTCCAACTTCAGCATGAGTCAGGAAGAGCGGGCTGAAGATCATCCAGAGGATGAGCTTGTCCAAGCACTAACCAAACCTTGATATAAATACCAGATTAAATACATGTCCGTCATTGCTGTTCATCCAATCACCGTAGATGGCTCCATTCCACCCAGTCTCAATCAGCTGGCGGTGGCTTAAGCCTCAAATGCAGCTTTACTCAGCGCCAGCGAGTTTGTAGAAAAGCAATGAAAACTTGCGAGATAGCTCTAAAAAAACAAGTAAAGCTCCCTCCCCACCCTCACTCAGCCCTATTATGCCCTCATTCGATGCAACGAGAGACATAGCCTTTCTTTGCCGAATCCTTAAGTGGGTAGTTTGAAGTTTGTGCCCGGTAACTTGGGTCTACGATAACACTAGATGGAAAGTCGTTTGCCATTGCCATTTGCTTGTTGCTCGATTTATCTGTTTTATTTTATTTTATTCAATATTCATTTTATCTAGTCAATTATTAATTGGCCATTCTGTTTAACTCACACCCCTCCCTCCGAATTCGATTTCCCCTCTGCCCCTCAAGCGCCCAGGGACTCTCTCAAATTCCACTATTGGCTCTCTCAAAATAAAGGGCGTCTTCTCGACTCGAGTCGGGGCGTTAAAGAACGCTTCTGGGGATTTTCTTTCATCAATGGAAAAAAAAAATCTGAACTTGGTGGCCCTGACATCACAGTTTCTTGGTCAGGGGCTGCTACCGTTCCTCGGAGATTTTGGTGTCTTGCCGGTCGGCGACCTCCGATGACAAGCTTAAATGAGGACGCATTGCCAAATACTAATATTAGAGTTACGCTGACAAGAAAAAGATACTTTTTATCCCGTCTGCAAGGTAAGGTAAGCATAGGTATACCCAGGAAAATCCTCAAGTATATCGTATGACTGGTCGATCTCGGACAACAGCCATGACTCGCAAATCGAGGGGCTCTCCCTCCTCTGTTCCAAAACAGCCATTTCCACCTAGATGTCTATTGGCTCCCAGGGAAAACAAGCGGTCGATTTTTTTCCGCACGAGCAAAACGTGCTTTTCAGGAGGCACGTGTGCCAAACTCGACGCCGGCTTGCTCTGATTGCTGGGAGGCTTCGTTAACGGTCCAGCCGCACCGCCAAAGAAGGGCGATCCGCATCCTCGATTGGCCTCTCGCCGGCGAGGCTGGGCGCTATTAGGAATCAGACTTTGCGGGGTAGACCGATAACCAGAAGGTCGGGACAAGCCTCGTTTTCAGCTTTGGCTGGCTGGCCTGCCCACTCTTGTCTCCGGTATCTTTCCGACGTCTATGGTGTTCCGACGGAGGCTTTCCATAGTGGGCTTTTCCATAGTGTTGCTTTGCTTAGGTAGCTTCTTTGGCCAATTAATTGCTCTTTTGGCTGAGGGGAATGTTTGTCACGACGCATGTTGTTGCTGCGTTTGAGTTTGCTAAGCGTGTGTCGCGTGCGTGAATTGTTTCCAAGGATGAGGCTGAGATTTGGCAAAGAGCTATACCAATAGTTTTTAGCATGCGAGTCAGCTCATCGTGGTGATAGAAGAACAGAATATATGCATTAAATGACGAAATGGCTGTTATTATGCCTCATCGAGATCAAAATCTGTACCTCAAGGATCGGGGAAAGATCAGAAAGCGAGTAAGAAAGGAGGGAGCTATGGATTGTGGTTATAAAGATTTCTTCTGTTAGACTAATAAATGCAACGAGTAAATTTTTTTGGTTATTGAATTTGAAGGAATAGCAAGCCGTGGTCATTTTAGTCAATTATACATGACAATTCTCTTGATTTGAATAATTAATGCTAGAGTGATGATATCTTGTTAGCCTCGAGAAAGCAGATGAGCATTGAGGCAAGGGCTTTTTGAGTAAAATAGTCCTACAAGGAGTTTTCACTTATGGATATATAGATTAACATCTACATTTTTCTTGTGCTTGTGTTCCTGGTTTTACATTGCTATATAATTTCGTGTAGATTCAATGGGACACGACAAATGCCTTTGAACATTTATCCATGTATCCAACACGAAACTAAACGTAATTACTATTCTGCAATCTATCTGCGAGTATTTTGATCAAAACGTATGGATAGTGCAGTCATTACTCACATTGAAAGATGATCATCTTTTATATTTCATTTCAAATCCCTACCGCTCGTTCTACACAGCATCAAAAGCAAAGAATCAGCTCGCTTTAATAGCTCATCTCTATCGTCGATATTGATATCCGTACGATTGCAAATGATTTCCATATTGGCATCTAAAGTTACCAGTAGCGCACCTTTGGAAGCTTCAAAATGCAAAGTCATCTTATGGCCTATTTGGCGCCATGAATGTGATATGGCTTCAAACTCTATGCCACGAGTTCATGGTAAAGCTTCGCTGATCATGTTTAATACCACATGATTAATTATAGACATTGATAGATTTCTACATTTCAATTATTCATGGGATTTGCTTAATCTAGGCGCCTATTCCAACAAACCAAGGACATATGTTTCAGCTTCTTGCGCGCTGAGTATGGACTACATTTCATGTCCCTCGTAACACTCGATAAAACGGATGTTATGATGTTGCTTGAAAGGGCCTTCATGATGATGATTGGATACATCAGTCGTTGCTTTCCTCATCTGTGATAAGTGAGAAGAGGAATTGTAAAGCGATCAACATATCTCTTGTTCTCGAAATGGGCATGACTAGAACAAAGGCGCAAGCTAGCTGGAACTGATGTGTAATGCAACAACAAAAGTACAAGTAGATACCTCAATGTATTAAAGTCCTGTTGTTAAATATTCCTCTTGTTGAGTATAAGCCCTTCTTATACTATATACAGAAAAATTTCCCCAAAATACTTTCCATCCAAGGCCGTCAAAAGCCTCCCAACGCCCCTATAACCCAAGCATTGCAGTATCTGAGCAACCCCATAAACGCCAAACAAACTCATGTAAACCTCTATAAATCATGCTCGTGTAATGCCGTCAATCGACGCTCCTTTGCATCATGGCTTGATGTCAAGGACCTGCTTCAACATGCTCTCGCTGGCTCTCCACCATCGAGCTCTCTGCTCGAGATCATCCGCAACTCCACCAAGAGCGGCCTCTTTCCTCCTCTGGGCTTCACGCGCAGCCGTAGTGCTATTATGTCGTTTCACCTCCAACGGCTGCAACTCAGCCTGCAGTCTCTCTACTTCCTTTCTCTTCCTGGGAACCCTGGATTGCAGCGCCTCAAGCTCTCGCGCGAGCTCTTGCTGCTCGGCCTTTCGCTTCGAAACGAGGCTGAGCGTCTTTGCAAGAGGCAGTTGCAGTTTTGGGTCCGCATCTGACCCTTCATTCTGGTCCTTGAGCTCTTTGATGCGATTCTCCAACTCGATTATCTTAGCAGGCAGCTCTTCTAGCCGCACAGTCTCCAGCTGAATCTTTTCGTATCGCTTGCTCAAGTCTCGCCCTCTGGCTTCCAAGTCGGAAACCATGTCTGCCACCTCCAACTTGAGATTCTTAAGTTGCGCTTTGGCCTCTGCATTTTCCCGCTCAAGATCCAGGTTCTCCTGAAGCGTGACTATGAGTGGCGGATCGCCTACGATTGCGCGGATAAACTTCTCCTTTGTCACTTGCTCGACATAGGAAAATCGGAGTTTGGAAAAGAGCTCTTTGTAATGAATAAGATCTGCGTCCAGGCTGGTTGGAGAGGGGCCGTCAATGGACGTGTTGGACGCGTCGGAGATGCGCTGGCGGGCATCGTTTGGCGTAGAATTTGAGATTGGCTCGCTCAATTTGATGATGGAGAGCTCATTTTTCTCCTGGAGACGGCGAAGAGCCTCGAGCACCTTTTCCGGCGTTTTCGTGCTCATGTTGCAGTGCAGAAGACAAAGGCCACTTCACGGAGCAATTTGATACAGTGAGAGCCTTTCTTTCTCTTCTACAGTAAGGTCGAGTATCGCCAGCGCCTGTGAGTGAAGCAGAGTTGATGCAGCGTGTTGACACAGACCCCAATACAGTTTAGCGCTATATGCACTGCTTATCTTATCAACAGGGGTCTCGCTGAGTCACCTTTGCGAACTTGTTTGCTGGACCCTGATTCCTCAACAACCCAGATTTACTGTTACATCACGGACGTCACAAGCATTCTCATCTTTAACCAGGCGCATTACTCTGCTTTTCCCATGCCAAACGACGAGTTCCTCACCGACGAATATGTCGCCGGCCTTTTGGCCAAGGAGGCCAGCGACTGCTCGCTGAAATACTCTGCAATGGGTATGGAAGCTTTCAACACCAAAAATAAGTAATACAGCTCGCGATTCTGCGTATGGGGCATCATTCTGACGGAGAGAAAGGCCGTCCAACTCGCTGAAACCGAATACGAGATTCTTGAGGAACATAATCAATGAAACGGATTCGCACAACAAAGCGCTGCTTGCCAAGGAAGCGGCTGAATCAAGAGCGAGGCTGAAGGACCTGGAACGCGCGGAAGAGGTCAAACGACTCAAGACGGATCCAACTCCCAGGGATATACGGAAGCGGCAGCTTGGAAGCATCCAATCCATTTTAGGTGGGCCAAGACACAAACGCGACGACGATACGAAGCCGACTGCTAGCGAAGGAAGATTGAAGAATAGGAGTGATGGCGATCGCCCTTCGCATCGGTCGTCGCATCGTGATAGAGATGCAACCTCTGATCGTCGCAAATCAAAGAAAGACTATGGCCGACTGTCAAGAAGCCCCCAGGACGACGAGCGAAGGTCTCGCCATGAAGATAAGTCACGGAGCTCTCGAAAAAGGCACCGCGATCACTCTCCGGAACATAAACGTCGACACTCTCGCGATCGCGAAAGAGATCGATCAAGGTCGCCCCGCCGCCGCCGACGTTCTCGATCACCTCGAACGAAGAGAAGCAAACATCGGAGCCGCTCTCCTTTAGCTACTGCGAAGCAGCCTACAATAGATGCTCGTGATAGAAATGATGGCGACGAGTCAGATCCCTTGGAAGAATTAATTGGACCTGCCCCGCCTCCTAAATACCGTGGACGGGGGACCGTTGGGGGAGCGTCTGGCCTAGATCGGCGGTTTTCTGATTCGTACGATCCAAGTACAGACGTCTTACCAGATGACGATGACCCGGTGGAAGCGTTTAGGGACCGCCAGAAGCTGCGACTGGCCCAACAAGAACGGATGAGAGCAGCCGAGATTGCAGAACATCAGGCTCAGAAGACAAGCAATAGCCAACGAGAAAAAACGGAGGAGGATGTGGTATGGTCCAAGGCGGGCGAAAAGAGGGCATGGGATCGCGGGAAGGGGGGAGGATGGAGATGACAGCGACGACATTACCATGCGCGGCGTCTTATCAGAGGAGTTTTAAAGCCATATAAGAAGTTTTTCAGGAGTAGCATAGTATGGGCGCATTTGTGTTAGTAAATAGCTGGCTGGTTTGAGTGGATGATTCTGTTAGAGGCGCTGGGTTGAGAATCATGTTGGCTACTGCTTGGAGAATTACCGAGTCCATATGAGTTATGATTTACGAAGCAGCAATTACTGCTGTAGATATTTTTCTGTATTAAGAAGCAATTAAATCCCTAACTGGAAATGCCATCACTCGTGTGCATCGCAGATGTGCAGAGCATAGACCACAAAAAGTGGGAAGCACATGCAAATCATCAAATATGCAAAAGCTGCCCCTGGCCAAACGATACGACGTGAAGATGCCGGGATCGAGCCCCTTCGTATTCGTCTGTGATGAGAGCACGTGCGCACCCCAAAAACTTACTACTTACTCCCATATTTTCGCAACTTGAAAGTAAAAAGCATTTGATATTTGCCCATCTGCTGTCTCGCCCGCAAAAGCTGCATTATAAATGCCCTCTGGCCGATGCAGTCACAAGTGCCGGGAATGGAACGCTGCAAGCAAGTCATGCCATCTGCTCCACCTGATGTCGTCACGAGCAGTTGCGTCATGCAGCTCTTCATGTTGCTCAGCAGCCAAAGGGCAGTGGAGGCGTATAGTGGGCTGGTGGGTACAGCGGCCCCTAGCTCTGCTGGCCATCAGAACCTAATTCTGGCCTTGAACGGCTCCCCTTGTGCTAGGACGGTAGTTTGTGTAGGATCATCGCTGTAAAAGGTTGATCCGTCGACGTTTTGATGCGACGCTGCAAACGCGGTCTGTTGTAGGAGATGCGATGGGCAGGGCAGAGATGAAGAGAGGCAGCAACCATTCGATGTACTGTGATGTTGGTGTAGTATACAGCACCTAGTATCCATGTCTTCTCCAGACAAGTCCCCATCCGGCGCACACATGCAGTCCCGCTTATTTTGTATCAATCTGATATTCTGCTGCTGTCGGCTGATTGATTCAGGTAGGTAGTGTCGCATTGGGCTCTATACAAGTCTTGCCGCAAAAAAAGGCAGAAACGGCGATGCTGTCTCATTTCGACGAATCTTGCTGCTTTTGGCCAACACGAGTGTCGCACAACTATATGCAAGTATTGAAGAGAGCTGAGCGCTTCCAGCTCATGGTGAGGCAGCCCAGCGCAGCGGTCCAGGGCTCCACCGGCTAGCAGCTCTCAGCCCATCGTCCCACAGCCAAGCGTGCTAAACGCGTGCCTCGATCACAGAAGCCGAACCCGCGATGCCCCGTCTGTCAGATCAGGGAAATGCCGGGAGTGGCAGCAAAAGCCATCGTGCGATGGGAATCTCGCCAATTTTCATATTTCCACGGGCTGTGAGGCCATAAAGCAGCGATTGAGTCGTAGTGGAAAGTCGCTTTGCCGCTACAAATGCTACTGTTCGTCCTGGGCATCGGAAACGGACGTCCAAGGCACTTACAGCGCCACCGTTGCATTTACAGGCCACTGCCTTGGCACTATTAGCGGCCTGGGCCTCCGCCGCTGCCGCCCGCTCGCTGTAAGCGTCGTGTTGGTTAAGTACAGAGGGCCATCGTCGCGCTTCTTTGCCCACCCCGCCCTGTGCTGTTTACTCCTCAATACCTCTTTGGACGCCAAACTCTGTTTCCCATTTCCCTTCTCGCACCGTTCCTCTTGTGCGCGTCGTCCTACGTGGTTTATATCGTCCCTCTAGAAAGTGATTTACCTGTTTGTTCTTGTTCTCGTTGTTTCCTGCGCATCCGATACTATTTTTCTCCTCTCATCCTGTCGCCCGGCATTGAGCTCATGCGGTTGTCTCAGCCGGACGACGTCAGCCTCTTCCTGAGCTGAGGCATAACAACCTCATCTTTGGCGAAACAGAACAGGATTTAACAACAACGCAAACAAGCCCATATATCTGCGGCCACCCCAGCTACACCTCACGATGCGGACCCCACGGATCGTGATCCTTGTGTTCTGCATCTCCTCGACGCTCTTCCTCCTCTTCCGCTCGGCGACAGCGTCCAGACACGCCGCATCGTCTCGGTACCCCACTGAGAGCCGACCCAACAGATCGATCTGGGGACTCATCTTCTACAACACGCCCTTCTCGCTGTTTCCGCCCAACGCCGCCATCAGCCTGACCGACGACAACAGCACCTCTTTTGCGGCTCGGCCTGCAGCGTTCGGGCCCAGTCTATCGCCGGGCGGTCTGAGCGGGCAGCTGTGGGTTGGGAGCGGCTTTGCTGAAGACAGCTTCGACGTCAACGGGGAGCTCGGCTGCAGCGACATTCCTGGCTGGGACGGCGCAGACGCAAAACATGCGCTGAAGCAAAGCGTTCGCGGAGCTGCCTTACGCGCCGATGCCTTCAAATCCACACGCCATCCCCGGGCGCATGATGATCTTCTAAGTCTAGACAAGCCAGCTTCAGATGCAGGGGCAGGCCTTGACCTGAAGATTCCTACTGACGATGGCACCGACAACCACCTTCACGTCAGATTTAGCAGCGCCCTCCCTCGACAAGACGCCTCTGCATCCTCCCACGCCGATATCCAATCGATCCAAGAAGGAGCTGAGATCAAGGGAAAGATTGTTCTATTAATGCGCGGAGGATGTGGATTCTTAGAAAAGGTGATGTGGGCGCAGCGCAGAGGTGCCATTGGCGTCATCGTGGGCGACAACGTCAAGGGGGGACCGCTGATCCAAATGTTTGCCCACGGCGACGAGGTCGACAACGTGACCATTCCGTCAGTCTTTACCGCTCGGACGACCGCACAACTGCTGTCTTCGTTGACGCAGCCTGGCAGTTTTATCGAAGACACCCTCGACGACAATGGAAACCCTGTGCTGAAAGTCCAACAGGGCTCCAGAGCAAGAAAGAGCAAGAGCTCGGGTTCGAAGACTGCTCGGTCGAAGAAGTCAAAGAGATTGGCCAAGGAAAATCGGTTTACAAAGCGAAAAGAAGTTGAAGATAAGCCCGGTTGGTTTTCACGCTTTTTCAAATGGGGCACATCATCTCGCGGCGTCCACAGTGAAAGCCGGCCACCTAGCAGCGGCCAAATAGACTGGATGGTGGTCGAGGATCGAGTTGACGAGAAAGACAGCGTTACAGGACCCAGCCTAACCAAACAAAAGAAGCAACCGAAGCAACCGAAAGCAGGAAGTGACGACTTCGTTATCGGAGTTCAAGACTGGCGGGACCCGGATGTTTTAAGCAATGTCAAGGCACCGGCCTCTTCTGCTACTGGTGTCTCTGACAAGGCGACGAGCCCCGACGAGCCCAAGGGTGGAAGCATTACTCCAAGCAGCGGCGAGTATAAGCTCCGTAAGGTGTCTGAAGCTGAAACCGAGTCTACCTCGGCCTTTGAGCTCAGAGGAGTCGCGCCATCCGGCAAGGGCAAGGGCCTCATCTCTCGAATCTTTGGCGACGATGATGACGAAGTAGACGAGGCTCTTGAGCTTGACAATGATGACGATGAGGATGACATTCTAGACGAGGACGAGGATCCTGTGCATCACGAGGGTCTCTGGGTCACCATCACGCCGACCAGTAGCGCCAGTCCGTTCTTCGATACCCTCCTTGTCCTTGTAATCAGCCCCTTGGTGACACTTTCCATCGTATATGCTCTCCTGGTTTTGCGTGCAAGAATCCGAAGGAGAAGATGGCGAGCACCCAAGTCTGTGGTCGAGCGACTGCCCGTCAGAACCTACCACACCGTCGCACGCTCCCCCAGCATGTCACCCAGAGTCCCCTCTCCCTCAGGCGCAACAGCAACCACGCCGCTACTGCAGTCCAACCCCAGACCCAGCAGACCACGACCTCGATCCAGGACCGCCAGTGGAGCTTTGGAGAGCGCAAATTTTCACACTCCAGCTTCCAGCAGCTTGTCTGCGCTACAGACGAATCATCGTGCTGGCCGTTCGGGCCACCACAGAGGGGCCATCTCAGGGGAATGGAGGAAGTACATGGGAAGACAGGTAGAGTGCGTCGTCTGCCTGGAGGAATATGTCGATGGCGTGAGTAGGGTGATGAGGCTTCCTTGCGGCCATGAATTCCACGCCGACTGCATGTGAGTTTTCCTTGTTTCTTTTTGTTGAGAATATCAGACTAACGGGCATAAAAAGCACTCCATGGTTGACTACCCGTCGACGAACATGTCCAATCTGCAAGGGAGACGTTGTCCGTTCCATGGGTCGCAGCTCGTGGACCAACCCTAGATATGAACCGTACCATGACGATGGCGACGACGACGACGATGAGCAAGTGGCTGAAGGTTCATCTTCCAGCAGCGATGAAGATGTTGAGCAAGGCGTAGCGGAAGTGGAACCCTCTGAGACACGCCGATCGAATTGGCAGCACAATTTCTTTGGCATCATACCCGGCGTTGTTGGGTACAACCGCAGACCACGATCCCCGTCGCCGCCTCCAGAAGACCGTCAGGCGGGGTCCCATTAATGATGTAATATCCTCTTTTCAATGCCGAGCTTATTTGGGTCAGCCCCTATTCACCAGTATTGTGCCAAGAGCTGGCATATGGACTCGCAGTTTTACAGGGACATGTCTCAGCAGCAAACTATCTCGGCGGCGTACCTTTGTTATTAGGAGCAACGACTGTTTGTTCGGCGCAGTGGGCAATAGGAGCAATAGGAGTTTCGTTTTTTTGTTTTCGGGAATCAGTAGGCAGTGCTTTTTGGGACTTGTTGTTCTTCATTGGCCCATCTGCCTTGCTGGCCAGGTGGTAGCCATATGCTACTCGAGGGAAGAGAGAAGATACAAGAGCGAAGAGGCTTATTTGAAGGACGGGATGCTTGCTGGGGTGGTCGAATGGGAGTGACTTTGTTATATACCCTTGTGTTGGTGGCTCGTATGAGTATCTGGTATTTTATGTACGGTAGCGCAATAAACGGATGCTCGTCATTGACGATGATGGGCCTGAATCTCCCTCCACTTGACAAAGAATAGCTAGTTTTGTCTTGGTAGGTCACAACTAAAAATGTTGGAAGATGGAACTGGGCTGCTGAATAGTTATCCTTGACCGTATATGCTAGTTCTTTCTTCTATATGGGTATCAAGTCATTAATATTTCTGTCCTCGCTGCTGTAAACGCTTCATAAACACTCCAACTCAAGGCACTCTTCTACTCCAGTCCAAGAGGCGTCCGCCTGACTTGACCGGGCGGCTTGACCTCAAACATGGCATTCCACGCCGTCTCGTCAACGTCAAACTTCTTGGACACTTCAAACGCATTGCACTTTGCGTCCCACGGCCCGCAGTCCGCCTCGCACACCGTCCCGTTCTTGGGCATCGTGCCCAGTGCGAGATAGTCCGAGACAATCTTCCAGGTGCACTTGCTCGGCGCGCTGGCCCAGGCCGTGTGGCCAAAGCTCTTCTGCTTCACGATGACGGACCCGGCGTGGCTGCTGGCGGCCTCTTTTGCGGCACCGAACGGCGTCACGGGATCGAGATTCGAACCGAGAAACAGCAGCGGCGCGGCTGGGCGGTCCATCTCGAGATTGGCGCTGTGGGCGGGCGTGCGGAAGGGGCCCTGGAAGTCCCAGTTGGCGCGGAATGGCCAGGCCGCGCACCTGAAGCGGAGCGACGCCCACGAGAAGCCAAAGAGCTTGGACTGCTTGCGCTGCTGCGAGACATGATTCGTCCACCAGGCGATGGTGCGGGCGCTGATGTCCGGGCCGTCGCCGCAGAGAACCGCCGCGCCCTGCTCGTCCTTGACTTGCGGCATCGCTGAGACTGAGCCGTTGCTGTCCTTGCCGCGAAGCGCGTCTCCGAGCTTGGGAACCTCCAGATCGGCCCATTGCGGCCATTGATCCGGGAACCCCCTCATGCCTTTGTGAAGCGCCTTCGCCAGCGGCTGAAAGTGCTGCACAGGGCTGTACATGGCGTTGGCGACGATGCGGCGAACGTCCTCCCCCCTGAGCGCCATGAGCCCGCCCAAAGTCGAGTTGACGGCCATGGGGTAGACGTCGAGGCGGTTGGCCCATTCGTGGAAGCGTTTCTGGGCGGCTTCCCAGTTCTTGTCGGTCTTGAGAAAGGGGCATTTCTCGTAGCTGCCGGTTTTGAAGCACGACTTCCAGAACTTGGAGAAGAGCTTGTCTGCGTCTTTGGTGTTGGAGAGCCAGCCCTGGAATATTGGTTAGATATAGTGAGTTTTGTAGAATGGTGGTAGATTGCTACTTACAGAACCGGCAGCATAGTCTGTCGGATCCATCACGCCGTCGAGAACCATCCGTCCAACGCGGCCGGGGAACATGGACGCAAAGTAGTTGCCCAGGACACTGCCGTACGACCAGCCAATGTACTGGATCCGGGGGAGCGCTGCCTCGTCTCTTTTATGCGTCCTCAACTCGTCAATCTTGTCCACCATCTCGACCATGTCGCGAGCCACGCTGGCGGTGTTGACAAACTTCATTGCCTCGCCGTCAGGGTTCATGGCATCCTCTTCTTTGCATCGCAGAGATTGGAATCCCATGAGGCCTAGGCCGTATCCGATGGCTTGTTCTGTGTTGAGTGGCCCCCTGCCGTGGTTTTCCAAAGACCAGGATGTGCGGCCAAGTTGGTCTGAGCGGAAGCAGTCCACCGATGGCGTTGTCCTTGCAATACCTCGAGGGTCAAATGAAACAATCTCATATTGTCGCTTGCCTGGGATGTCGACGAGCAGTCTTTGGACGTTGATGCCCCTTTCGACGAGGTAGCTCACTCCTGAGAGCCCAGGACCGCCCGGGTTGACAAAGACGGTGCCGCCAAAGGTAGCGTCGTCGTCGGGCACAGCAGCCGGCAACTTTATCATCGCGATGTGTACGAGGCGGGCATCGCTGGCGTTGCGCCAGTCCAGGGGGACGGAGAGGCGCGCGCACTTGAAGCCATTGTAGCAGTCGTGGTACTCGAGATTGCGGCTGGGGACGATGGAGGCCCAGTTGAATTCTTGGATTGGGCCTGTTGCGTTTGAGATGGGCGCGGTTGCAGCTGTAGACGTAGCCGCGAGAAGGGCAATTTGCATGATTCGAAGGAGCAACATCTTTACAATGAAAAGAGTTAAAAGTCAAGGTCAAGAGAATCAAAGGAGTCTTCGAGAGGAGGGTCGGAGGAAGACTCGAGAAAAAAGTCAAAGAAGGAGTCAATAGTATCGAAAAAGGATAAAAAAGTGAGGAAGAAGAGAAGAGAGAAATAAATGAGAAAAACAACAGTTTCTCGAAAGGACACGATTAGAATATAAGGATTGCCTAGAGGCATGAGGACGACAAGAAGATTTTTTTTTCTTCAAAAAAAGGATTTAAAAAAAAGGGGGGGAGTGAGAAAGGAAGGAATGAAGAACAAGGATGAAAAGAAGGATAAAGAAGAAGAATAAAAGAAAGTATTAAGGATAACGAATAATGGGTGAAGAATATGACAAAAGATTTCGGTTCTCTGAACGGGAGGGGGCCTTCTTATAGTCCTCGAATCCGAGCAGTCTACGTACACACTTCAGACTAGCATCGCCTCGCCTAACAAAAAGCCGCAACTTCATGATAAAGTTGTCAGGCTGAGCTTGAAACCATATCGGGCGAAACTCTCGTGGACATTGTGGGCGTGCTTCCGAAATCAAGGCCATCCCTCAGAGACGCGTAACGGTTGCCCACCCAAGACCCGTTTATAGCGCCTCAATCATCATAGTCGGGATGTATTTGGCTGTAAACAGAACCGATAACATGAACAATTTAACGGTTCGATGATCAAGGCCGGAGAACGCGGTCCTAAGACAAGGGATACAAAAGGCCAAATGTTGATATGATTGCTATGGTCTTTGAAAGTTCCGCCATGCAATGATATTGCGGCCCTTTACCAGATACGCCGAGTTGGATTACGCATCGTAGCAAAAGGGAAAGCTCAAGTGACCTCTCAGATTTTCTACTTAAGATTAAGCTACACGTACTGTAAATCCGCCACATTGCTATTTTGAGTGCCGGATGACGAAACTGTAGTTATTTTCTGAAACGTGTCAACAACTCTTTACAAAAGCGAATCTCCACGTAAGGCTTCTTTAGGGAGGGGGAAAGTACAAAGAACATCCCCCTTTATCGATACGCGGACAAGAAAGGAGTACGATTGATACCGCAGCTGGCAGAAGAGTATGCTTGTAATTCATGATGGCAGTCTGACTCTTTTGTTCAGCGTAACGAGCCTACAGACTTGAGGCAAATATCAGACCGGCAAACTAAATGATACAAAAAAAACCCTTAGAGAAAGGATATGAAATGCAGCCTTCCACATATTCAAGCAAGCCTAAATATTATTCTTTGCATTGATTTAAATAAATTAGGTAGCCGGCAATTGACAAGGCCTTATTCAAATGTCAAATATTGTATGATGGGATAAAGGCCGCCTCTCCGAGACAATGGTGATTGTGTATTTGACTAATATTGGCTGTAAAGTTCTATGATCATGCTTAATAGAAAGAACAAGCGCAATGTTGGCGATTGGTACAATACATGTCCGTCTGCATCACGAGATTCCAATATGCAGCTGCAACAACTCATGAAGACCACGTGTCTTTTTGAGGTCAAATTCTGCAATACTGGCGAATATTATATCGATATATACCTCAATCATCAGCTCAAGCGGCTGAAATAGATCACTTTACGAGCTGTTGCAATTGGCAATGCCGGCGCAAAGTGCTAGCATTGACCAACTTTTCCAGGTCTGTTTGCTTAGTTGCACCTCTCGTCCAATTTTGTCTTGGCGGTATGCCATTATGAAGGAAAAGGAATTCATTTCGTTTGACTTGAGCTTGATGATGCTCTAGATCACGAAACCTAGTTTTCCAAGTCATGGCAGTGCTAATGCTAGCCTTACAGTCGAACCAAGCCCTGGAATTAAGAAGGAAGTCTACTCCTGCAGTAACTAAACAATTAAACGAAAGAGAGCTATAACGTAATGCAAGGCCAAGAATATCTTCGTTGTGTCTATAGACGGCATCTTGATATGAGATGTAAGAGGTAGCACGGTTTTGAAGTTTAGCTATATGTTGTCTTAGCAATAAGTGATAATGAGAGGAGGATATTTCAGTAGTAGATGGAAACCTGCGAAAATAAGAAGAATAAAATAAGTAAGCTTTAGTTAGATGCACACACCCAACTACTTACTGTATTCTATATCATCGCACATATGACAGCACTTTTCTATATTTGAATTTCACTAAAAGACAGAGTCTATCTGATCAAATTACATCCCCTTTCTTTTTCTTGCTTCTAAGCAGTCTTCGAGAAGATCCCGACTTCTTTGTGTTTCTGGATCGTCTGTACCAAATACCTCCTCTTTTAGCTTGATTGCCTCTCGATGCCATTTCTCAGACTCATCATGTTCGCCCAGATCTTGGAGCGACATTGCAAAGTAATCCATGCTGTTCAATGTAGATGGATGGTATTTACCCAATACCTTCTCCCTCCCCCTAAATGCCTGATATTGCAGTACTTCCGACTCTTCATATTTGCCTACATCTGCAAGCGCAGATGCAAAGTTCTCCATGCTACTAAGTGTATCCGGATGATCTATGCCAAGCACCCTTTTCCTTTGCTCAAATGCCTGCTGGCACATTTCCTCTGCTTCTTTATATTTGCCTAGGCTTCCAAGCGCATATGCAAAGTTATTCATACTTAAAAGCGTATCCGGATGATTCATACCAAGCACCCTTTTTCTTTGCTCAAATGCCTGCTGGCACATTTCCTCTGCCTCCTTATATTTGCCTAGTCTCCCAAGCGCAGCTGCATAGTTATTCATACTATAAAGGGTATCCGGATGATTCATACCGAGCACCCTTTTTCTCTGCTCAAATGCCTGCTGGTGCATTTCATCTGACTCTTTATATTTGCCTAGGCTTCCAAGCGCATATGCAAAGTTATTCATACTAACAAGGGTATCCGGATGATCTATGCCAAGCACCTTTTTTCTTTGCTCCAATACCTGCTTGCACATTTCCTCTGCCTCCTCATACATTCCTCGTGTGCTGAATACAGTCGCGAGGCCACTCTTACTGTTGATTGTGTCCAGGTGGTTTTTTCCAAGCAGATTCTCTCTAACCTCATATACCTGTCGCAACATTCTCTCTGACTCTTCGGATTGGCCCAGCCTATCGAGCACAATTCCAAGATTATGCATGTGCCTCAGTGTGTTTGCATGCTCTTTGCCAAGCTGTTTCTCGTCAAGTTCTAGTGCGTGTCGATACAATCCTTCTGCTGTCTGATATCGTCCTAAATGATAATTGCCCTCAGCAACGTTGCTAAAAAGTCTAGATTCTGCTTGCGTGCCTGTCAAATGCTCTGGAAGCTCTAGAATGGCATGTGCGTGTGGTAGGCACCTCATCCATATCTTTCTATTGTCATGCTCTGGAAATGGCATCACCTCATTAAGCCGCTGTATCGCAGACGCGACCATCTCCTTCAGCTCCCCTTCTTTCTCTAGCCAGTTTCGCATTGCTAGTCGCACAAGCCGGTGCATATCAAAGAAATCTCCCCCCTCCTGTTGAGTAATGAATGCATATCCCTTCAGTGTACCAATTGCATCTACAGTCTCCAGTCTGGTAGATGTAGGCAAGAGATACTTGGGTATATCTTTCTCCATTAAGATGCTCATGAATCGAAGGTATTTTGCCGCCAGTGGATCATTGTGTAAAATCTGGTGAAACGAGATAAGCCACGTCGTAGCCACTGGGTTCTGGATCTCTTTGTATCGATGTCGATCCTCAAAATCTTTACTGAGTAAGCTGATCATATCCCTAGGATTTGACAGGCAAAGCTCAAGATATTCTGTGGTTGATACATGTTTTGTTGCCATGTATGCCGATGCTTGTCTGATGGCAAGCGGTAAATTTGCCAAGAGGTCGAGTAGCTTCCCCGTGGCCTCCGTATCACTGATTTGGCTCTCCTTTAGGCCTCTCTGCAGTAAATTCAAGGCCTCGTACTGGCCCATCTCTGTTACATTGAAAATGTTCTCCACGAGGATATCCAGCCTTACTGCTGCTTCACGATTTCGTGTTGTGAACAAGATGGAACCATTTCGACTGAACGGAAGATAAGCTGAGAGTTCGGCATCTCCAAAGAACAGCGCTACATCGTCCGCATTATCAATAACCAACAGCCAACTGCCACTGCTCTCTTCACTCAAGGCAGTCTTAACAAGCTGCTTAATATCAGCCATATCTTGGTCGATTCCCTTAACATTTAGCTGTTTGCCAATGTTGCGATAACCGTTTTCGAAACTGGTTGCGTCTATTGCGGGCACCCAGAAAATAGAGCAGCCTGGATGCTCGTTATGAAGTACGTAGACGGCTTCCAATGCAATCTGTGTCTTACCCACGCCTCCAAGGCCTTCTATAACAGTTCTTTGGCAGTCTTCTTTATTCCCACCCGGCCTAATCTTTTCCAGAAGTCTTGATAGAATGGCCTGCCTTCCGACAAAGTTCTTGTTTCGCCCAAACGGGACGAGAAAATGAGCTTTCGGCGGTTCTTCAATGAGCCGTCCACGGCTTCTATCCGTTTGGATATACTGTTCGAGAATCGCCTTTAAAACGGATGCCGCCGTTGCCGCCGCAAAGTCCTGCCAGAGCTTGTTCTTGTGGCAGTCGGCATAATCGCAAATGCCCTTGACCACGATGCACGGCAAATCTTCCCACGCGCCAGCTCCCTCCATCTCAAACGCAATCACGCCTTCCTTTTTGGCTATCCTATCACGGTCTTCTCCAGACTTCATGACGGTGTCACCTGATGCAACTGCACCAATATAAATGGCAGGCCCCTGCGCCTCGTCTTGCTCTTTGTTGGTACGGCTTCTCTCCAGATATTCTTCATCGCATCCCAAATCATCACATGATGAAGTGAGGGCCTCATCACAAACTGGATCCTTTCTTCCATGGCAACTGCTGCAGATGCATGTTGCTAGTTTGCGGTGCATATGACGATAGCCTGACTCGAATAGCTTGTCTTTATTCGCCCCAGGATACCTGTATTTTTCTTGATGCTTGATAGCATTTTCTTGAAGCTGTTTGAGAAAATGAGCGGTTCTTTCATGAAGCTTATCTTGACCGGTGTTTGTACTGAATTTCGTCAAGAAGTTGCCAATGTTTTTGTCATGTTTGCGAAAATTATCCTCACGTGTATTCTTGCGCATAAACCCGTGGGGATAGTGTCTGCCGAAATCGTATTGAATGACGGCGCTGCTGATAACCACATCTCCTAGAAAGACATCATCTTTGCCGTTATGAGGCACGCCGCCACATATTCCTGCTAGGATGACGAGCCTGAGGGCTCCGTAGCTGGACCGCATGTTGGCAGCGGCAGAGGCTGCGTTGGTCTTGCCCATGTGAGATAAGAGAGCCAGCACAGCATCATGTTTGCCAATGCGGCCGGTTGTGTAGTGATTCAAGTCTCCGGCTGCTCTTCCAAATGTATCCCCATCTTTGTCCCAGAACTCGTCGAATAGGAGGGCCACCGCATCATACTCGAGGGGCAGCGCGCAAATGATGGCGATTTCAAAGTCTTCGCGGCGGGATGGTCGCTGAGCCATGGCGGCGATCTAGCTCCGTGTGATCATTGAGAACTGGCCTTTACTTTGCTTGCCTGATTTTTGGGGCTTGCGAAACAAAATTAGCATGGCTCAGTGAATTTGACAGTTCAAAGTTTGATGCCCAAAGCAAGATGGGCTGGTGAGGCTGTTCCGTAAACATTATGCGGGGAATCAAGGAAGCAGCCAATTACCAGGCTACAACCCCACCCGACCAATTATACCATTCCCTAAGGCTCAGCTGGTTTGAATAGTCCCTTGCTCAAGTATATACGCAAAGCAGGCTTCTTTTTGCCCCTGTAAGACTGGAATGTGCCGTCGCTTTCGATGACTGGCCATGTAAAGTGACATTGATTATGTGTTCTGTAGGTAGGTAGTTGCTTATCACAGGTTGTCGGTAATGATTTAGCGATAGCTATTTCGCGGGTTCTAACAACCGTGTGCTCAGCATCTTGTAGAACACGCCGAATAAACTACATATCAATTGCATGTATCTGATCGACTTTGGCCTTGGCAGTTGGGAAATAAGGTTGAAAGATCCAAATCCAAAGGCCACTATGCGGATGCTTCCGCTTTTCTGGGCCGCTAACGCTCGCTGTTAAAACAGGTTGGTGCCTGTCACGTACCAAGTACGAAGAGACACGCGAAAGAAATGGCGGGACAATCAAACGGATGAGCTTCACGGGTACCTGCCCGGTACAATGTATTTTCGACAGCACCCCAATATTCTACATTGATGCGAAGACGATGTGAAGAATAAGACCAAATGCACAGTCGATTTAAATATATATATAGACAGCCGTAGATGGACCCTGCACTAAGCAAACTAAATCTTGATTACCTGATCGGCATCAAACCTTGTGTCCGTTCTCACACCGTCACACCGTCACTCACTGACTCACTCCAACTGACTCACTTACATCCAATCAACACCACAAACTTCAATATTCACAACCGTCATCAACCAACAATGCCGCCCACAATCGTCCTCATCCGCCACGCCCAGGCCCTCCACAACGAAGCCAATAAGTACCCCAATCAATACAAAATTATATATTAAAACAAGCATCCTTATAAATATATCCTACAGGACCATTCTATCCCCGACCCTCGCCTCACCGACCTTGGCCTCCAGCAATGCGCCCAGCTCCGCCAGAACCTCGTCCAGCGCTTCTCGTCTTTCGAGGGCAAAATCGCCATTGTTGCGAGCCCGATGATGCGGACGCTGCAGACGGCGAGCTTGGCGGCGGATTGGCTGGTTGAGCGCGGAATCAAGATTGAGGCGGATGCTGATTGGCAGGGTATGTTGACTTATACCATTCTCTAAAACATCATCTTCAAAGACGTCATGTATTTTCTCATGCTATTGTCTCATGCCTGAGATGTAATACCACGTCTTACTGGCTATGATAACTCACACGCTCTCATACACTCATACACACTTCAATTCCTCATCTTACTCATAAACGTAAACAACAGAAAACTCGGACAAACCCTGCGATACCGGCTCTCCCCCCTCCCACCTCGTCCTCCTCAAAGACAACCACACCAAAATCCAATTCACCTCCCCCCTCATTCGACTTCTCCGCCATCCACCCCCTCTGGCCGGATAAGACTTCTTCCCCCGCGGCCCGCAGCCGCTTTGGCTACACCCGCTCCGCCATCCTGAACCGAGCCCAGCGCGCCCTCGAGAAGCTCCGCCAGAGACCCGAGGATCTGATTTTTGTCTTTTCGCACTCGGCGTTTATGAGGACGGCGGTGACGAGCTGGTGGTACTTTAATGCGGATTATCGGATCTTTGAGTTTGATGATGAGGGCAAGGATGGGGCGGTGGTGCCGTTGAGGATGGATCAGTCGACGCTGGAGGGGGGGATGGGGTGGTCGTGGGCGAAGAGGGTTGAGGTGGGATATGAGCTTCCTGATGATCCTGAAGAGGAGAATGGAAGTTGATTGGTCAGGTTGTATGAATAGAGATTGCATTGATAGATTTGTACTCTATATGATAGATGGTTGATTGTATGCTGATTCATAGAAGTTATATATACACATGATACAAGGCACTGCCTTTATTTCGACAAGAAGCTCTGAAACGCCGACTGGTCGATAATCACATTGCCCACCGCTCGAAGTCTCTTTCTTCCCTCCTTTTGCTTCTCCAACAACTTCCTCCGTCTGGTGATATCACTGGCATGCAGCTTCGCCAGCACGTCTTTTCGGAACGGCTTGATGGTTTCTCGGGCAATCACCTTGTTGCCCACGATGGCTTGAATGACGACCTCTTTGCAAAATTGTTAGCAACCAATAATCAAAACACTGTTTTGCATAAGTAAACTCACCAAACATTTGTCGATCGACGTGCTCTTTGAACTTGGTGACCCACTGTCGGCCCAGGCGGTCTACCTGCGTCGAATGCACCACTCGGCAAATAGCATCCACAGGCTGCCTGTTGACAAGCAGCTGCAGCTTCACAAGCTTACTCTGGCGCCATCCAGCGTCTTCGTAATCGAGAGTCGCATAGCCCTTTCTATAACCCACAGATTAGTATACTCAGATTCCAACATGACGCTCTTGTGAAACTTACGACACGCCCTTGAGTTTTCCAAACAAGTCATCAACAAGCTGCGAGGCAGGAACATCGTACGTCAAGATAACTTGGTCCGTGTGGAAAAACTCCAAGCTCTGCTGCTCGCCGCGGTTGCCTTCGCAGAGCTCAATGACTCGGCCGAGATACTCCTCAGGAACCGTAATTGTCGCCTTGACGAAGCTATCAACAAGAACAAAAGTTAGTCAAATAGCTATTATATGTGATATTTGCTAGCACTTCGTTTATACTCACGGTTCGAACAAGGTCGCAGATCTAATCTTATGATCGCTCATATCGGGAAACAAAGCCGGGTTCTGCACAACCTCCTCCGACTCATCCGCGTACACAATCTTCGTCGGCACAGTAGGCTCCGTGATGATTATGTTGCGGCCGTGCTCCTGCCTCAGGCGGTCCTGAAAGACGGAGCAGTGAAGACTGCCCAGGAATCCAAGACGCCATCCGGAACCAAGAGCTTCAGAAAAGTCCTTTTGCAGCGTCACGCTGCGATCGTTGAGCACAAGTTGGTTCATACTATCAGCCAGACGGTGGTAGTCGCTCTGGTCGGTAGGAAAGGCGGCAACGAATACCATAGGCTTCGGTTCTTCGAAACCCGGACACGGCTCGACGGTTTCTTCCTCGCCTACTGTGGTGAAGGTGTCTCCCAGCTTGGCGTCTTGGATCCTCTTCATGCCCGGGTTAAAGTATACGTAGCCAACTTGGCCCGCACGAAGAACAGACTGTGGTGTCGCATTGGGGTATTGAATGCCAACCTGGCCGACCGTATACTTCATGCCCGTACCCAAGGATATCACATTGTCGCCAGCCTTGATAGTTCCATCAAACAGTCGGACAAGAAGAACCACGCCCTTGAAGGTATCATACCAAGAATCAACCAGAAGCATCTTCAACGGCTTATTCTCATCGCCAATAGGATGCGGAATCCCCTCCACCACAGCCGGCAAGAGATTCCCAACGCCCTTGCCCGTCTTCGCGCTCACCATAATCGCCGTCTTGGGGTCCAACTCAAAGCTCGTCTCCATCTGATCCAACACGCGGGGCACATCCGCCGACGGCATATCAATCTTGTTTATGACGGGCACCAGCGCCAGGTCCTGCGCAAACGCGAGGTGGAAGTTGGACACGGTCTGCGCCTGGATGCCCTGGCTGGCGTCGATAAGTAACAAAGCGCCGCCGCAGCTGGCGTAGGAACGGGTGACTTCGGCGCGGAAGTCGACGTGGCCGGGCGTGTCGACGAGATGCAGCAGGTAGTCGAGGCCGTTGTGCTTGTAGATCATGGTGCATGTCTGGGCCTTGACCGTGATGCCGCGCTCGCGCTCGACGTCGAGTTTGTCCTGCGAAAGACAGCTGTTTAGCTTTCATGCTGCAAGAAGAAGACACCAATAGCTTACGAGAATCTGCTTGTTCGCATCGCTCGCCGAAATCGTGCCCGTCAGCTCCAGCAGCCGATCGCTCAGCGTGCTCTTGCCATGGTCAATATGCGCCACAATGCAAAAGTTTCGGTACCGCTCAATCGGGATCGCCGCAATCCGCGCTTCGAGCTGTGCAGGCGTCGGCTTGGCCTGCGAGGCATACCCGCGAAATCGACTCGACAGCTTGATGGCGATATTGTAGCTGCTGCTATTCCAGCCGAGCGCCCGACTCCGCGGCGGCGCCAGCCATTGTCGAGTCCAGGCTCGTCCAGCTCTCCCAGCCAGGCTCATCTGGGCATCGACAAAGCTTGCATTGAGCAACGACTGTGCGATGTCGCTGTGGCTGTGGCGCAAAACTGCAGAGGTTGGAGGGATCTCGAAGCTGCGGAGGTGTTGGTGGGTGAATTTTCCTCTTTGAGGCGGATTAGTTCCGCACTTGCGATGGCGGCCCCTCCTAAGAGCAACATCAGCTAATGGCATGACATGATGCTACCGGACAAGAGAAATCTCATATCATAGGAATAATTCTAAACATTGTATTTCTTCTTCTTCTTGTTTGTTTTACGGCGGTCATATTCCATCCCTTGCCTTGTAGCTAAAAGCCGCAACCGTAGTCTATAATACATGTATGTACATGCAAGTATCATAAAGAGCCCACTCACATCTCTTGTAAGCACATCTTCGAAACGCGACCTTGTGTCATATGTCGGCACCGATATCCCACACAGCTGCCATTACTATATATAGGTATATATATAATCGTCCAGTCATGAACATTATTCTAAGTTCCAGATTAATTATTTCCGTCTCTTGATCGTAAGGTATCACATTGTATAAAACACAGCAACTCTTTCTCTTTCTCTTGTCTCTCTTATGTAAGAACCCATTCGCTTCCCCTCTTGAGGAATTTGTCTAGCAGTAGACTAAGATCGGCGAGGACAAACCGACAGATGTAGAAGCCAAAGAATTCGGCCGCGTGACGTGTGCAAAGCTCTAGGCCGACTTGGGTTTTGTCTGCATGTCGCAGGCCGGGATCTTCGACTTGTCTTGCGATTTGATCTAAGCGTTGCAAGTCAGCCATCTGGTTATCTCAAAAAGAATAAAAGTGTGAGCATGTCGCGGAAACTTACCAATTGCCTGCGCAGCATCAAACAAACGGGCTAGCGAGCCCATGTACATCGCGTTGGGGCCGATAAACTGAGCCTGGCTGACATCTCGCTTCGGCGGACGGCTGGTCGGCTTCGGCGTCATGGGGAGAGTCGCCAGCGTCGTCACCTCCTTGGTTTCCATACTTGCACTGCGGTTGCTATATGATCCGCCCAGCCCGACGCCCGACGTCTTTGGTCGAAGTCTTCGCCATGAAAACGCAGATGCTTTCCCAGACACACTGCCCGAACGTGGTACGTTTGAGCCTCCCTCTCCGTCCACGGAGGCATCTTTGAAGATGTGGCCGCCTTGGACTCCAACTTCGCTCCCAAGCTTCCGGGCAAGAGACGATTGGACCTGTTCAAGAACGCCCTCCAAGGACTGCATCTCTTCCAGTACAGCGTCCGCATCAAACGTGTCAACCTTGGCCAGCTTCAGCAGCGCTGCAGTGAGGAAATCGCAGTTTGCAACTTTATCTTCAACGTTCTTAATCTTGACCCCTTTCACTCGCCACACATCCCGCGGTACAAACAGCTTCGTGCTGACATAGCCGCCCTTGGGGTGCACCAATGTTTGGTAGAGACAGCGCATCAGCCAAAACGGCCGCAGCATAAAGTCATTAGGGCAAGGCTCCAGAGGTGCAGGAACTTCCATTGACACCACTGGACTCTGGGGACCGGGAGTGGCCGCCGCATGGAAATTGTCGTCAAACAAGTGGAGTCCAGCACCACCGCCAGCCTCCCCGTTGTCCCTGAATGAAGTAATGAGAGGCGTCGGCAGCGCAGGCACAGCAGGCGTCTTGCCAAATGGATTGCCATTGGGGGTGCCAGGTGATACGTCCGAGTTATCGTCAAGATGTGACACTGACATGTTTCGATTCTTCATGCTCCGCAAGCTGGAAGATGAGAAATTCTTTTTTAATCTGTGGATGGAAGGCGACGCATTGGCTGCGGTCGCATCTTCTCCATCTATCAGCTTCTTTTTGGCACTGGGTGATCCAGGAATCTTTGACTCGTTGTCTGCCGCATTCAGTTGCTTTACAGGGTGTGCGCTGGCTCCTCGAACCAATGCTTCTACCAGGTCCCTGTCTACCGTGCTTGGGGATATTTCGTCGTCGTCATACACTGTTCTGGTGTTTGACTGCCCGAGATTCGTGGTTTCAATCTTGAGCTGCTTTGGATTCTGCCCAGACATTCGGCGATTCCGCACGCCGTGGGATGGAGAATCAGAGCCTTTTGGCACTTCTGGTAATGTCGTGGTTGGCGGTGGTGGTAATGTCGTAGTTGGTGGTGGAGCTGCTGGTTGCATGATATTTGAGGTCTGGGGGATGGGTGGTCTTTGAGATAGGGCAGAAAACGATCGAACGCCTGATATAAAGTCTGGCCTTGTCTCGTCTTCATTCCATGCTTCCTGCTGGCTGGCCGACACCGTTGCGGTATTCGACTGCGGCTGCGTCATGGTAAAATCTTCGATTGCAAAGTCGCGGGTTATCTCGTCCAGTAGCCTCTCCTCATCTTCTGAAGAGTCATCCTCGTAGAATCCGTCTGGTGTATATTTATCCTCCTCTTCTTGGAGATAGTGTTGATTTTGCTGGTGCGCTTGTCGCAGCATCGCTAGGTCATCATATGCTTCCTGTTCAGTCTGTCTTACTTGTTCTCGTGCCTTCTCTACCCTTTGCATTACGCTTGCGACGACGTCTTCACGAGGATCCATGGCATCGTAATCTTCGGTTTCCATGGGCTCGAAACCATCGTCATATGCAGCTTCGATAGCAGCGTCCAGCGCTGTGTCGAATTCCGCCTCCGTGTTACCGCTGGCAGCCCTAATATGACGCCGGCGGTAGCCTAGCGATGATGTACGCGAATGTACAGACGAGACGGTTGAAGCACCTGATTCATCAATTGGATCCAACCATGAATTCTGGGTTCCTTCTGTGAAATCCTGCATATCATAAGGGAGGACGGAGTCGCTGGGCTGTCGCTGGTGGTAGTGCTGGTGATGAGGTTCGTGATGCTCTTGTACCATCTCGGTGTATTCCTCTGGATGCATCTTCATTGGGGATGGTGAACGAGGAGATAGGGGCGCCGGTGCATACAAAGCCTCTTGTTGACTCTGTGCCCGGAGATTATCTGTAGAGCGGAGTCGTCGAGGAGATCGAGAGAATGAGGACTGCAACATCCCTGGTTCCAAAGTACGAGCGGGCTGCTGTCGATCTGTTGTTGTGTAATCTTGCTGCCACTGATGTGCAACTGGGGAACTGCCATCTCCAATAATGCTGACGACTCTTGCCGTTTCAATTCTGGGAGCCTCCTCCATCATTTCGTAGTCCTGATGCATGTATATGGACGCGCCGTAATCTTCGCTTTCTGGGCGGGCGGGTAGAGCCTTGACATTCTCATCTTGCCAAGGGCCCATTTGATCCAGCTCGTCGATCCGGCTGGTGTAAGTTGCGCGCTGGATACATATCATTAGCTCAAGTACATGGGTGGCCTTTGCCTAATCTTTCTCTCCTCTTCGTCATCTTCTTCTTCTTCATCTTTCAACCCAATAGTTTAAAACCTACAATTGTTTCAAGCTTCCGCTTATCCTCATCTCCTGAAGTTCGGTCCAGCACCTGCTGTAATAAATCACAGGCCTCGGCATACGATTCTCGAGCGCCCTCGAAATTTTGAGCATTGTCAAGCTGTACTGCAGTGTTGGCCTTTTGCAGCGCACGAGAAAGCATTGCCTTTTGAGAGGGGTTCTTCTGAGCGCGGGGCTTGCCCAAATCTCTGCTGCTTTTCCCAGAGTGGTCCCTTGAATGGCCCCGGGGGGCATAGGGATCATGGCTATGTTCATGCGGCATCCTGGCGGTGGACGATGTAGTGGTGGTAGGGTTTGCGTAAGGATTGGGCGATACGGAGCGTAGCTGGCCGTTCTCGTAGTGCCTCATGGACATGCTCGACTCAGACCTCATTGGATGTACCGACGTGGGCGTCACGCCGCTGTCTGAAGAGTTGAAACGGCTTCGGACCGTGTAAGACGGTTTGCGAGGAGGTGCCTGGGCGGGTGGGAGAGGAGGGGGAGGGACCGATGGAGGAGAGAGAGCTGCTTCAAGACTGGCGCGACGGATACGAGAATTCGATATCGAGGCCTGGCGAGAGGCATAAGGGGACGTGCGACTGGACGCAGACGAGATGGACGACGTCGACCAGCGGTTGCGGGTCCGGGAGGCTTCCTGCGGCGACGCTCCGGAGCTGGCGCCCCTGTTGAGCTGCGACGACGGCGTTGACGGCCGCTTGAGGCTGACGGGGGGGTGCACGGGGCCGCGATGCGTGTGCTGGCTGGCGTTTGCGTGGTGAGGCGGCGAGTTGGTGTTGATAGCAGCAGCGGTGCTGGCGCTGGGCGGCGAGCCGTGCAGCGGCGGGATCAGCGACGAGCTTCGCGGCAGGCGGGCGGACGAGAAGACGGAGCGCAGAACGGGCGTCTTGGGGCTCGACAGCACGGCCTCGATGCCGGGAGCCTCTCGTGACGACGCCTGCGGTGGTGGTGGCGGCGGCGACGAGGGTTCTATGGGAGCGCGAGTTGCCCGGCGGGAGATGATGTTATCGTCAAAGGGATGCGACTGCTGCATGCTCTGCTAGATGCTGGATTGGGAGCAGGCTCCTGTGTCAGCCAATAGTCGCCTCGTCCGGGCCAATCTTACTCGTACAACGTGGGTCGTGGAGATGTGCAGGCCTGGATATCGCGCTTGTGCGGCAGATAGCCATGACCACCAAGATCCGGGCTTGATGGTTTGTTTTAGCGAACTCGAGCTGAAGGCCAGATTGGCGGCAGAATTCTGAGAGAGGGAGATGGAGAGAGACACAGAAGAACGCTCAGATCGGCCGCATCCCAACGCAGCTGCTGCAAATCCCGTCTGCACGTACCCAGCCCAGAGTCGAGAAAATCGGGGATTTGGATGGACGTTCCCTGGCCGGTGGATCGTGGGGAGAGGCCAGGCTGGGAGTTGCTTCTGCTGCGAAGCACCGGCGCACGCTCAAGTACCGGTACCTGTGCCTGGCGCTGGCGAGGACCAGAAGCCGCCCACAGCGCCCACAGCGCCTGGCATGCACCGCTGATCACAGCACAGCGCTCACCGCTCGCAACCATGTGGTGCTACCGCACGATATTAACCGCTGTCAGGCCCGCCGCTGCCAGACCACAATAACCCCCCCCTGATAGAGACCATCGGCCGTCTGGAGTTTCTCGCTTGAGGCTAAGAGGCGCCTGTCCCAGCAGCTTGTCGCCTAGTGCCAAAATCGCAGGCCAATGCCGCTGCATGGAGCCCTTAAAACCGACCCCTAACCCACAGCGTCTCGTCCCCTTTTCCAACCCCTGGCCGCTGTTCTGCTCCAAATGGACGGGTACCAGTACACTAGTGCGTGTTTGGACCAAAGTAGGAAATGCCAGGCTGTCAGGCATTGTAATTGGCCAATGCAACTTTGAATGTCTGGCATGCCATGAACTAGCCCGTTTGGGACTTGGGGCCCCGTTAGCGGATCAGTGCCTCTGTAGAGCGCAAATCCGGAGTAGAACCTTATCGCCCCGCGAGTGCCGTAACTGAAGGACAGGGGCCGCGATAAAGACGCCAGAGCTCCATGTGCCTATGATGCTAGGAGCTTAGTGTGTATAGCAGCTGCAACTCGATCAATATCACCAGAGAGCTCTTGTGTCGACATAATGGCGAATGTTGATGACATTTTCAAGGTATGGGAATAATATGACGCTTTGGCTTCGACGCATTGGCACGTGTATTGCTGCTAACTACCTGCTCTCAGGCATCAGGCTCCAGCAGCAAGCGAAAACTCGAGCAGCCAATTCGCGACCCTAGTAAGTGAGAACACGAGACATGGCATCACGATACATTGCCAGAAATCTATACTACCATTATAGCTGATCTGTTTCTAACCAATTGGCTGCTCTTTACAGATGAGATTTACAAAGCTACCAAACTGAGCGACCGCACCGTCAATCGCCATGCCCAAGTCGAAGACGAAGTAGAAGAGACTCCCGCCGACGACGACGAATTCGGTCCCGAATTGCCACCGGAAGACGACGCCGGCGATGACGAAGAGGGCCGCTTCTTCGGCGGCGGCATCTCCAAACAAGAATCCGAGATTCTCGATTTCGTCGACAAGGCCGAAGCGGGCGGCGATCTGGGAAAGATAGACAGCGCCTGGCTCAGAAGAACGGCGCTCAACCTCGAGAAGCTCATCACCAAGAATTCGGAACTGCGCGCCCGGTTCGAGGACGAGCCGCACAAATTCATCGACAGCGAAGCCGATCTCGATGCCGAAATCAAGAACCTCTCTCTGCTTGCGGAGTCTTCGGAGCTGTATGAGGAGTTTGTCAAGCTGGGCAGCGCAGGGAGCTTGGTCAGCCTGCTGACGCACGAGAATACAGACATTGCCATTGATGCCATTGAGATTATCGGAGAGCTCACAGACGACGATGTCGTTACGGAGACTGAGCAATGGGACACTTTGGTCGGCGCATTAATTGACAGTGACCTGTTTGGTCTGCTAGTCTCCAACTTGACTCGCTTCAACGAAGACGACGAGTCTGATCGCACGGGTGTCTATCATTCTCTCAGCGTGTTGGAAAACCTCAGCTCCCAGAAAGCCGTCACTACGCGCATGTGCGAGGAGGATGCCCTGCTAAAGTGGCTGCTGCAGCGCATTCAGCGCACCGAGTCGCCAGTGAGCCAGAACAAGCAGTATGCCGCAGAGATTCTGGCCATCCTCGCCCAGACAGCGCCGGAAAACTGTGAAAAGCTCATCAGCCTAGACATCATCGACACCATGCTCCAACTAGTAGCTCCTTATCGTCGACGAGATCCAGAAAAGGGAAGCCCGGAGGAGGAATTTGCCGAGAATTTATTCGAAAGCCTTACATGTCTGGTCGACATCGCTGCCGGGAGAGCCAAGTTCCTCGAAGCTGAAGGAACTGAACTCTGTCTCATCATGATCAAGGAGAGCAAAAAGGCAAAGAACCCGTCTTTACGCCTATTAGATCACGCGACAGGCGGCGCCACCAGCGTCGAGATATGCCAGAGAATAGTCGAGGCAGGAGGACTGAAAACCACATTCACCCTGTTCAACAAGACGCAGGATAACCGCCTCGTTGGGCCGTTGCTGTCCATCTTCTCCTCCATGTTACGATTATTGCCCGCCGAGTCCGCGGAACGGATACGCTTGCTGGCCAAATTCGTCGAAAAGGACTACGAAAAGACTGCAAAGCTGGTAAAGCTACACAGAGACTATAACACGCGCATAAAAGCCGCCGAAGAGGCGCATCAGCAAGAGTCGATAAATTCGCGCGACTCAGAGGAGGATCGTGAGATTCAACTGCTCTCGCGGAAGATGGACGCCGGACTGTTCAACCTCCAGCTCGCCGACGTCATTCTAGCGTGGCTCATTGCCGAGGACGGCGGCGCAAATCAGAAGATTAAGCGACTGCTGGCGGAGACGGACGACGACTTTAAATCGATACAGAAGACGCTCAAAGAGCAACTGAAGGAGTTGGATACCATGGAGGAAGACAGCAAGGATATGGGGGAGATGCTGAGCACCCTCATAGATTTCCTTGACTAATTTGAGAAACCCAGGAGAGAAGCGCAAGTAATAATGAGCAAAATGTAGTTTTAAATATAAGTTAATGTGCAAACTTGATCGAGCATAGCGTCAGTACCAAAAGAGTACGAGCATTTCCACCGTCCTTCTCTCCCCCAGCCGCTAGTACAGAAAGTTCAATCCCATATTATTCCCTCCTTCAATATACACTCCACACCTCACAACAGCAACAGCCACACTTCATCGTAACTCAAATTCACGCAGCCACAGGCTTAACATCAAACACCGCCTGCAGCAGGTTCTTCACAACGGTGTCCTGGTTCTTCTTGCCGGCCTCCTTAATCACCTCAATCTGCTTCTCGGCCTCCTTGCTGGCTTCCTGCTCGGCGGCCTCGTTGCCCTTGCTGTGCTGTAATCGGAAAATGTTAGGCCATGTGTCTGTATTATGTTCCTGATGGGCTGTATATCCGTACCTCGGCTTCAAACTTCTTGAACTCGTCTTCCTTGCTAGCCTTGTAATCGGCGATTTCCTTCTTGGCTTCGTCACGGGCCTCCTTGACGCGCTTGGTTCGGACTATATGCGTCGTTTGTATGTCAGAATTGTGTTTCTTCGCTTCGGATTCGTATATTCTCGCATTTCGTTCCGCCAAACAGAGAGATGGAGCTGAGGTGTGGTTGCGGTTGCGGTAAATGGTCATCACTCACATTCTCGAGCTAAATGCAAACAAGCAAAAGTCAGTCAACTTCCAAAAGGCAATGAAGCCCTGATATAGGATGGTCACAACATACCCTTCTGTACAATCTTGGATGCCTCTCTCTCAGCCTACCAACACAGCATCAGCACCACGAACCATCATCGCCCGACATCTTCCTCGTCGTATCGATCCTATAGAAACAGCCGTATAAAATCATACGCTCATGTCGTCAAACATACATCAAGAAGGGTCTGAATACCCGCCGAGTTCTGTGCAGACTGTTTTCCATAATCGTCAGCTTCCAGAAGCTACTACCCATTCATTTCCCCCCCTCTAGACAAACATCAATGCGCGCGCGCACTCACCATGACTGATCGTTTGACGGTAGTTTTGAAAGAACTCGCTCAAATACAAAGAAAGGAGAAGAAAAGGATTGGAATTCGGTTCAAGGCGCAGGAGTTGTAAAGTCGCAGAATGCAGTGGATGTCTCTGGTGAGCTTTAGCTTCCAGCTTCATGCAAAGGATAGATGGGATGCCGCCTTAGGTAATGCCGGTTGTCGTCACAGCTTTTCGGCGTGGCCTCGGCCTTAGAAGTGCGCTCCTAAAGTACCGCGCTCTGGCACCACTAACTGCGCAACAGCAAACTTTTAAGCTAAACTGTTACTGCATCCCGCCAACGGTACTCGCCTCCTCTACAATACCACCTAAATCGAACCGTCCACCCACACAACAGATAAGCTTGACGGGCAATCATCGTTCTAAAACTTCATTCCCATATTCGCGCCATTTCATTCGCCAACGCCTAAACATCCACACTCGCCCATCGCCCATCTTTATAGCCTCTTATACAGATCACGCCAAACTACTGAGCCAATCTCCTCATATCCTACTAGAAGTCTTGCACGCAAAACAATTCCCCATCAGGGAAGAAACAGAAAAGAAAAAAAACTCATTATAAAACTTCGTCGCCATGTCTCAGGCATCTAGAATTGCCCTCGCCACGACATCCACATTCACCTGTGGAATGATTGCATGGGTTCACTTCAGACAACGAGAAGAGAAAAATGTACGTTTTGCTTTCTTTGTCTACCCGCTCGCCATCATACTTCATCAGCATCAGCATCACTGCTAACCAGTAGCTTTGTACAAAAGACTATGCATCAGGGCGTTGTCCGTGACATGGAGCGACAGCGCATCAAGAGAGAGCGTGAATTGGACTTTGATATGCAGCGCCAGTTGGAGGCAGAGTACAAGCTCGAGCAGAATGTTCACAATTCACTGGAACCTCTGGGCAACAATTCAGCCCCGCCAAAGTAACGGCAAAGACATTCATTCACATCATGTATCACAATGAGCGAGCTTAGAGATTCATGTTTGCCTTACTTTTTTGTTTCTTTGTTGTATTATTCTTATCTACATGTACAAATCATACTCTCCGCTCAGCAACCATGTAGCTGGCGTAGCAATGGGGGTGAAGCCCCCCATGTCCATTCTGTCTTGAAGCAATTTCCACTTTCTACCAATCTCCAAAAGATGTACGAAAAATGAACTTTTCAGCCATTGTGGCAACCATATTATGCAACATTTATAACCCAATCCCCATCGCCAAACTACCGAACAGATGCACCAGACCGGTTGGTGTACATTCTAGCTGCAATGTTCATTGACTGGAGCTCCTGGAATAAGAGCTTGGCAGCGTAAGGAATGTGAATCTGTGCAATCTTTGTCTTGTTCTTGCATGGCCGACACTCGAACGATTGTTTGGATAAGTTACTATAAAAATGTTAATAGACTGTTATTGAGTTTGTAGAAGAGAAGCATGAGGAATACGTACGCAATGGGTGTCATGAGTCCACAAATCTCGCAAATGTGAACTCGGAAGGCGTCCGACACCTCAAACAATCGCTCCTTGAGGAAGGACGCTGCACCGTGTGCAATCATACAATCACGTTCCATTTCTCCGAATCGGAGACCACCATCTCGAGCACGACCCTCCACTGGCTGCCGTGTCATGATCTGCACAGGACCACGAGCTCTGGCATGGATCTTGTCGTCCACCATGTGGCGGAGTCGCTGGTAGTATGTCGGTCCAAAGAATACTTGTGCTCTTAGCTTGCGTCCAGTATGGCCGTTGTACATGATTTCGAAGCCTCGAGACTGGTAGCCGTGCTTTCGCAAGAGCTCAGAGACTGAATCGACGGTGACATCCGTAAAGGGAGTAGCATCACCCTCCATACCTTCCAGCGTAGAGACCTTACTCAGGAGACACTCAATCAAGTGAGCAATTGTCATACGAGACGGAATGGCGTGGGGGTTGATAATGATATCTGGAGTGAGACCTTCTCTTGTGAATGGCATGTCCTCCTGTCGGTAGGTAACACCAATAGTGCCCTTCTGACCGTGACGAGAGGCAAACTTGTCTCCAATCTGGGGAATCTTGGTCGTTCGAACACGGACCTTGACATATTTAACATTATCCGCGTTCACCGTCACGATAACCTGGTCGACGATACCATTCTCGGTACTTCGCAAAGGCGTCGAGATATCGCGTCTTTGGTGCATGGTCGTCCTGGTTCCAAGATCCTGTGTCTCGGCGTCGATTGGTGCTGTCTTGCCGATGATGATGTCCTCACCTGACACACGAACACCAGGAGCAACGATACCATCTTCGTCCAGCTTGTCATATGTGCCGTGCTTCATGCGAAGAGTGTTTTGGTGGAATGGCTTCTCAAACACTTCCGTGTAGTTCAAGCCAACCTTCTTCTCTTGATCTGAATATGATCGGAAGAAAAGACTTCGGAAGAGACCTCTGTCAATACTACTCTGGTTCATAATGACGGAATCTTCTTGGTTATAGCCAGAGTAACAAGCAATTGCTACAATGGCGTTTTGTCCGGCTGGCAGCTCACGGAATTTCAAAAACTCCATAGAACGAGTAGTGCCCAGCGGTTTCTGAGGGTAGTAGAGGATATTGGCCATGGTGTCCATACGCCGAGAATAGTTGGTTAGGAAGAAGCCCATGGCTTGTTTACCCATGGCAGACTGGTAGGTGTTACGGGGGGGACTGTATAGCATCAATTAGCGATCTGACCGTAGGGGACTGAAAAGTTGGACAAAGGGGGAAAAGGATAGCTTCTCGGGTTGACATACCTGGTTGTGATCGGGGAAAGGAATGATACTAGCACAGATACCTAAGATCATACTCGGGTGAATCTCGCAATGCGTATACATGTGAGTTGTCGGATTTGTCTTGGTCTTGAGACGCTTATTTGGATCGTCTCCTATGTCTTCATCCGTGGCAATGCCGGCCTTTTGAAGACGATAGAGCTCCAGATCCTCCGGTGTCATGCAAATCATGGACGTTTCTTCTTCCTCGGCGTCGAGATATTCCACCGCACCAGCTCTAATCAGCCCTTCCCATCCGAGCTTCATGCTTGGGTCTTCTGGAGGCTCAGCCTGCTCTTTGGCCAGTCTATTGACAAGGTCCTTGGTCAAAACCAGGTGGCCCTTGTTGATACCCGTTTCCGGGTCATCTTCCTGCTGTACAGTGAAGACGGGACGCATGACACGGCCGGCGTCAGAGAAGATTTTGAATTCTTGGTCTCGAATTTCTCTGATCAGAGAGACCTCGTACTGCAGATAGGATTTGCGACGAGTATCCAAAACTTGGTTTACCAGATGCTTGGGGTCTTGGTGGATTCCAACCCAGACACCATTCACAAAGATCTTTGTAGCATGGGGATACCTCAGTGGCTCATACTCCTCAACGACTTCCATACCTCTGTTGATCATAAACTCGATCAAAGGCTCAGAAGGAGATCCAACACTGACGTAGCACATGAGAGACAAATTCTTGACCAGACCACAAGCTTGACCTTCAGGGGTCTCAGCCGGGCACACCAAACCCCAGTGTGTGTTGTGGAGCTGTCGAGGCTTCGCCAGCTTACCATCTCTTCCGATGGGTGTATTGGTACGGCGCAAATGGGAAAGTGTAGAAGCAAAAGTGTAACGGTTAAGCACCTGTGAGACACCTGCGGTCGAGCTCATTGCCTTCTTCTGGTCACCCCAGTTTCCAGTGGCGAGCGAGTACTTTAGTCCGTTGGAAAGTGTGCCGGGCTTAATGCCAACAGCAAGGTTGAAGTGGCGGTTACCCTCAACACATCGTCTGAGGTAGTTGGCCAGCTCTGTATTCATTCTGCGCATGATACCACGGAACAGCTTGGCCAGCAGTGGACCCGCCAGATCTAGACGCTTCTTTCCAAAGTGGTCTCGGTCGTCGGGCTCTCGTCTTCCAAGTGCGCATTGCAATAGCTTGTGCACCATGTATCCAAGGAAGAATGCCTTTCTGGTCTCACTGCCTTCAGTCTGGGAAATGTGGGGAAGCGTCTCCTTCTGGAGAATGTCCTTTGCTACACGAACACGCTTCTCACGACCGAGGCCGGCTTGATCACGGTTGCCTCGCTTTCCGATGAAATCAAGGGCAACTTCTCGATCCTGAACACAAAAGGCTTCTTCAATGCAAGGCCGAAGCATTTCGAGCATTTGGCTGTCGTTTCGGTCGTAGCAGATGTGGTTCAGAATGTCCTCATCAGAAACGACGCCCAAGGCACGGAAAACAATGGCAACGGGAAGATCTGACTTGACAAAAGGCAGGGTAGTGTGAATAGTTTGCCCAAAACCACCTCGCGCAGAGTCTCCTTTGCCGTACAACTTGAGCATCATGCTGGAGATGAGTCGAGATCCCTTTTCCAGCGCACTTCGGATTTCGGCCGTGTAGGTATAGGCACTGGGCTGGGCCTTCTTGAAGACCTGGACGATGTTTGCGGCGGAACGCTCCTGGGCGATGAGGACCTTTTCACTACCGTTGATAACGAAGTAGCCTCCTTGGTCATAAGGGCACTCGTTGACGAGGAACAGGCTGTCATCCTGTTCACGGCTCAGATGACAAATCTTGGACTTGACCATGATGGGCAGCTTGCCAACGAAAACCATGTCCTTCCAGTCGTCAGACTTGCCGAGATTGTCGTCTTCGCCATTCTCTTCCTCCTCCCATTCCAGCTTTGTGGGGTTTTCTCCGGTCCTTGCATACTGTTCCTGCTGGGCATCATCCATCTCATGCAGCGGAACCTCCCTCTCGACGGCCGCAGACACTTTCTTGGTGATCTTGATGTACAGCGGACTGGCGTAAGTCAGGTTGCGGTCTCGACATTCGTAAGGGAGCAAAGACGTCACAGTTCCATCCGTCTCACTGATAGTGGGACGTGATACCATGACGCTTCCAAATTTGATTTCATATCGGCGAAGGGCTATCGTTCGACCAGGTGGCGAAGGAGGATTGGGCTGGTCGAGTGTGATGGTGGAGTATTCGTTGACGAGATCCTGGATTGTCGTCTGGGTGAACTCGTCAAAGGAGTCGGTCTGCTGTGATACGAGGCCCTTGGTCTCGAAGAAGGAGGAAATCACAGTCCAGCAATCCTCGGGCGTGATGCCCTCATCCTCATCCCCATAGTTCTCATAGTCGTAATCGTCTTCGTAATCAGCCATGGTGCCGGTGTGAGATCTTTTCAAGATTGGTAAGAAATAAAATGGAGCCTTCTCCTTAAATCTTGCTCCAACAAGCCTTTGAGCAGAGGTCCAGAGCAATTATCGTGAGTTGCAGCCTCGTCCTCGCGCCGTGGAGGGACCGCTCGAACAAGGAAGCTCTCGACGAATCAGCAGCGATCCTAATGCCTGTCACCAAGCAGCATCTGCGAGCGATCCCGGCAAAAAGAGTCTCCTGGACACAAAGAGCTCTTGCGGGACTGGCGATGCGCACGATGGATGCCGACGTTGAAGAGCAGCAGCTTTTTAGGCGTGATGATGGAAACTTTCCAAGGCAAAAGGGATCCCGCCAGTTGCTGCGGCGCGACGTGCTTAGAGAGCAGAAGCCACTGACTAACTGAGACTAGCGCCCCGATACAGCACTTGCGCCTCTGAAATCACGATTGGATTAGATAAGCGCCATTTTTCTTTGGGCGCCCAATAGGTATAGGTAGTGGGCGCCTTTTCTTTGCACTCCGTAGACCAGATACAGACAACACAACGAGAGAGCATTTGGCGTAGACTGACATTTGGCATGTAGATTCTATTAAGCTACTTTCCTATAAATCAAAATTCTATCCAACAAAACAACTTTCAAGCGTACCTAACCATACTATTGTATCCACAAAGATTGCCATCACAAGGTAGGTAGCACTGTATGGGATATATAGGTACGCATCACAACTATGTTTGTAAGATCAGGCCCATACCCTGTGCAATCTTGCGTGCCAGGGCCTTCTTCAGATACCATTCTCTTGCCAAAGATCGTGTCATCTTCGCAAATGCTGCAGGGGATATGCGACCTTTCTCAACCGCCCGGCCAAGCATGAATATCGCATCGCCCAGCGCCCGTTCCTCTGCCACTACTCTGTACAACTGATTTGATACTACAGTGGGGGCTACCAGTAGCTCGTCGATGTCTGGAACAGTGTGGCCCCTCGACCCTTCAATGACGGCATCCGCTTTTCGCAGAGCGTCGTGAAGGATGTTGGTGTTGGAATTGATTATGTTGGACAGCTGAGTCAGTTGCCCCATTTCCGCTTGAACGGCGGACATTGCAGACAGCATGGCGTTCTGCTGGGCACCTAGTCCAGCCATGGTAGATTCATTCTGCTGTCGACTCCGTTGTCGGATAGTAGCCAGAGTCTGGGCCAGCTGCCTAAGAAGAGCATCTTTTTCGGGGTTCGGCGGAATAGGGGGTGCTTCGATGGCATGAGATGATACCTCCAAGTTGAGTGCATCGTCAAGAAGATTTGGGGGAGGTGGCGGTGGCTTTGGTTGGAGAGGAAGCTGGGGCTGTTGTTGAAATTGCTGCTGCTGCCATTGCTGCTGCTGCGCAGGTGGCCTATCCCATGCTTGCTGCTGCTGATGGGATGGCTGCCATTGTCCTTGGCCCTGTGCCTGTCCTTGGGGATAGAATTGACCTGAATATCCGGCATTTGGTCCTGATGACGGAGGCTGCGGTAGCCCTTGCGACTGAGGAGATTGAAGGCTTGGCCCCTGAATATTCGCGTACTGAGGGAGAGATTGAGCATGAGACTGATATGATGGCCTGGATACCTGCGTCTGCGGCGGAAGAGGCGGAGCTGATTCATATCTTGATGGTAACCCCGTGCTGCTGACAGGACTGGGAGAAGAGAGCTGAGAATGTGATGAGATCGGTGGTGGTGAGCGAGTGTCCTGATGAGGTTTGGGAGGCGGTGGTGGTGGTCGGGATTCTCCTTGATTTGTATATGGTCCTGCCGGAGGTGATATCGAAGTAGCAGGTAGTTCTGGGGGGTGAGGGGCGACGGGAGGTGGCATTTGAGGGGGCGGGCTCTGGACACCCGGACGAGCCTGCCGGGAGATGACTGGCGGTTCCTTTGCAAATACGTCGCTCAAGACGGAGAGGAAGTCGTTTAGGCTTGATTTCTGTACACGGAAGTTAGCATAACTTGTTGCCTTCACTTGAAGGAGAGCACATGGAGCCAATCAGTGGAGGAGCAGTATGACTTACATCCCAGAAATCACCCCAACCAGCCAGATATGGGTGGTAGACCTGGCCTTGAGGGTCGACATGCTGACCCGGACGGACCATCATGGTCTCCGTCGGCGTGACATACGCCAACGGTGCCTCCCTCGGATACGCATGCGGCACCCATATCGAGACGGGGAACCTATATGTGGTGCCTCGGAAGAGGGTCGGGATCGTGCCCGTCAAATGGACTAGCAGGGAGCTGGCGCCATTGGGAAACGCTGTGAGTCGGATTGTCAGTCCTGTAGCTTCGAGGCAGTGAAGATGATGGATAATGGAGAAGCGCAGTCATACTGTAGACGTCGGTTCGTGGAGTAAGTGTCGGATACCGCGCGAGGACCGTGGCAACGTCGCCGTACGTGCGGTTGACATCGTGATATTCCTGCCGATGACAAGGTTAGATGCGGGGTTTGATACAGCGTGGTCAAGGGCGCTTCATTTGAAAGAGCGAGAAGGCGAGAAATTGAGGTGGACATACGCTTGTCAGGACGCTGTACAGCCAGTTCAGCACATGCTGTTGAACGGGCATCGTGGTGGTGATGCTTTGCAAGGCATCGTCAGTCGCAGGAGTTGGTGCGGGCAAATACTGGCGTAGCAGTTGGAGCTGCAACTATGGCTCCACGGATGACGACTCAGAGCTTCCAGCATCCAACGGCTCCACGGACTGGAGGGGTTACAGCGGGCAGCGCCGCCTTGTGGGGGTCTGGAACCCCTGCAAACGGCGCTGAAGCCGGCTATAAGGCTGTGCTGCGGGAGGGAGGCACATGACAGCGCCCTAAAATCGCTTCTTGGCACGTATTTGACGCTTTTTCAGGTTCAGGTTTACTTGCTTTCATATCGCAAGAGGTATTCCCAAAGTTTAAATAATTCAATCATCTGAATAAACACTTGTGGATTTGAGGCGCTATGTAGACGGTCGCCTTGATTATTACAGCAATAATTTCTCAAATGCTTCAGCCAAACGCTGGAGCATGGAAACAGAACTGCTCTTGCCCTACGGAGATGAAGATGCTGCCTACAACAGACATGCAAACAACTGCTTCTTCAGCCTTGAATTTGTACTTAACATATGCGACAAATCTACAATCACCAGATACAGTAGCGAGTCTCTTCAGTTTATCATCAAGGACGTCATTTGACTATCAAGGTTGAAAATGAATTCAACGGCGCTACACAAAAACTAAGCAAAAGGTATCATTTCTAGGCATCAACACATCAATCATCGCTCAGTGCAAAGCAGCGCTCGCTGCTGTCCGCGTTATTCCCCCACCAGTTTGGCATCGTAATGATCTTGCCCGCGCCAAAGCACAGGAAGATGAGCAGCATGTTGAAGTTGAAGCCAGCATCAAACGCCGCCGCCAGGATGTAGTTCCACCGCGCCCACAGGTCGTAGCGGTATCGGAACGCCAGGAACATGACCACGAAGCCTCCGATGAAGCTCGACGTGTAGCCCGTGCTGAGGTTGCCGTAGAAGATGGACATGGCGGAGAAGAAGATGGTGGTGTTCCAAAGCTGGAACTTGGCCCGGGGGAACATCTTGTGCAGGCCGAAGATGATGATGGGGCACACGGCGCCGACGAGATAGCCGTAGGGAACAGGCTTGTAGATGTCCTGCTTGAAAAGACGGCTGGGGCCGACAAGCACATACTGGACACCCGATGTCAGAGATGAGGCGAGCGACTGGCCAGTCCATTGGTGAGTGGGATCTTCCTTGGCGCCAGAGAGATAGTCGCTCTTGGTGTCGAGGACCCATCGAATGACTGCATAGTCAATGGGGATGCCAATGGCCGAACCAAAGACTTGCGAGAAGAAGACGGCCTTGGGTGGCACATGCATGTAGTGGCCGATCTTCATGTCTTGGAGGTTGAGCTGTGCACGATACCAGGCGTCTCCCGCGATGGCTCCGTAGGTCGAAGCACCACAGGGATTCTTGAATCCAGATATGCCGTTGACCATGGCACCGTACAAGAGCTCGTTGGTTGTTCCGATGGGCTGAAGGAGAGTGTTAGTAAAACGTACAGATGAACCAAGGTTAAAGGGAATATCTCACCAGTTGGTAGTTGGACAGAGCATACAGCCAGCCCAGCGGCACGACAACCAGAGCTCCCGTGATGATGGCTACGAAATAGGTCCACACGGGAATGAACATTAGATTCTTGCCGACGATGGCGATGAGCATGACAAACGAGACCAGGAACAAGGCGCCAAACCACCACCAGGGAATCTCGTCATATGGTCGCTGCAAGATGTTGAGCTGATCCTTGTACTGCTCGGTAATCTTGCCAGAGCCCTTGACTGCCGTGCGCTCTCTAAGCTTCTTGAAGCTCTCTTTAATCTGAGGCCAGCCAAAGAGCAGCATCCAAACGAGGGCCGAAGAGTAGGAGGCGATATCGAAAAAGTTACTCCACAGCTGTTGAGTGCCAACGTATAACTCTCCGTACTGCTCGTATGCGGTGTGGTTGAGTTTAGAGTCGGCAGTTAGGAGTTCGGTCAAAGGATAGGAAGTTCCGTTTTCTAGGGATCAGAGGTTAGCAGTGCGTTTTTTGCATGGCAATTTGCAAGAATTATAGGCAAGTACATACGCAGAAAGACGCGGTTCGACATCAAGTTGTGCCTCCACTCTCCCAGATTACCAAACTTGGAAGCAGGGAGCAGGACCCAGCAGTTGAACACAAATGCAGCAAAAAGAATGACCTGCGTCCACCAGGGGGTCAGGAAGAGACTGCCGCCGTTGGAAATACTGGACCAGTCAAGAGACAGATTCAAGAATCCCATACCACCGAATCCAGAACCGATAAAGTTGGCCGTCTTGTTGTGCGGCGCCACCCAGCAAAGGAAAGCCAGGGAGCCGAGGAAAGGGAAGACGTATTCGGGCAGGAATTGCCACAGGATGATACCGCCCATGACGGAGAAGAAGACTACCATCTGCTTGCGAGACGCACGGTTTGGGTGTTCGCGCTGCTTCTTCTGGGTCTCAAATAGGGCGGCCTGGCAGATGGACTGGAACCAGGGGTACTGCGGATCGTAGATTAGGAACTGCCGTGCCAAGGCGGCATATGAGTAGCCCGTCCAGGTAATGCCCAGCATGAAGAAGACGGCCACTGCACCGTTGACAGGCTGGCCAAAGTACAGCTCAGACATGGCAATGGGGGTGTAGCCCAGGTTGTAAGTGGCACCAGATGCTGCAGAAATGGTGATCAAGACATGTTCTTTGGTGCTAAAAGGACCCGGGTTGAGGCTGAAACCCCATTTGGATCCGGGGATTCCAATCCACCAAGCCGGCAGGACCTTGGCGAGCCACACGCCGACGTAGTTGGAAGCAATCTGGACAAAGAAGACGGAATAGGGAGCATAGGTTGTTCGGAAGTGGGCCATCTGTGACAGGAAGGCTCCGGGGGCGACAAAGAGGATGGTGAGGAGAAAGTATCGAAAGGTCAAGGTCGGTTCAGTGGGATCGTCAGTGAAGCTGACAATGCGCCTCACATATTGCGGGATGTCCTTGATTCTGGGGTCATCTTCGTCGACAACCTCTTCCTCGCCGTTCTCGTTGGTGAGGGTATACTGGGCCTTGCCGTTGGTGAGGTCCTCCTTGGACTCGACGTCGACGTCAAGATTGGCGCCGGCCTTTTCGTCAATGCCCAGGATTTGGGACTGCTCTTTTCGGCTGAGAGACTCTTGGGTGAGGATGGGGCCGGCAGACACCACTTCGCCCGGCTTCTCTAGTTGAGCGGACGCCATTGTGGAAGGCTGATGGACCTATGCCCAGAACAAGCAGCCTGGCGTTCCTGAGAAGTCCTACAAATTGTAGTGTAAAGAAAGGAAAGCAGCTCTTAAAGTGAGCCTCTTGATGAATGAGGGCAGACATGGAGCTATTTATCCGAGCAATGTAACGATGGATCGATGCTACGTAAAGAATTCTCCATCCACATGCTGCGCGGGGCCTCTCAGTTCCTCTGGTCGGTCCAATGCAACACCACGATCAACACCATCACTGACAAACTGACAGGATTCCAGTGGCCAGACGCGGGCAACTCTACGGCACAAGATACCCGGAGAGTGGATGACCGGGGCAGCACGCCATAGCAAGGGCCGTTTACGATGAAGTGCATGAGGATATGCTTAACTGGAGAGAAGTTGGAGGGAAGCACTTACAAAGGCCCCTCGACGATCCATCCTTCGTATTTCGTGTAAGCGCAAGCTCGCATTCTGTTGCTCAAAAGTGGCAATATAGCCAAATTGATCGAGGCCGCAGTGGGTCATCTGAACCGGAGCCAGCTTTGCTTCGGTCCAAAAGCGGAACTGCCATCAAGAGTGCCACATCTTAAAAATCAAAAGCTCCAGGCTACTTCGGCTCTGGGCTGCCGGCTGGGCGCAGAAAACGCCATGCATATGGAAAACGCGCCAGGGCTCAAGAAGATCTTTTGCGTGTTGCTGCCACATTTTCCAGCCAACTAGACTAGCAGGTGCGGCAACAGCGCCGTTGGAAACGGCAAACTTGGCTCGGGGAAAAAAAGTTCTCAAGGAGAATTAAAGAAACAAGCGTCGGCACAGTAAAAGACGCCAGGAGCAGGGGATATGGTGTCATTGCGGGCTAAGCTTGAAATGGGCGAATCCACGTGGGAATAGACCCAGATACCTGGCCGTCTTTATTGAAATGCTTAATCTTGCGTTCAGCGAAGCAGCGGGTTTGGGTTCGCCATCTGCCTCATGCAGCTGATATGCAGGCAGCGCCTTTCCCGAGTGTTTGGTGTCTATCAAGCCGGGATAAAAAGAAGTTGCTGCCAAGGCTGCAAATCGTTGATCCTGACGTTAATAGAGAGAGAGGCGTTGCTGCAGACAATAAGAGTGGATGTTCCGGACGCTCTCCAGGGCTGCCATGACGATTTTTGATATGGAGCTCCAGTATCGGGCCTTGTGGGGTGCAGCCCGTTCCGGACTTTTTTGACAAACGCACTATTGCTCTGAGAGGACTTTTTTTTATTTTTTGTTTTGTCTTATCCAATTGCCGGGTTGTGTTGTCCGACGATGTGGTTCGCCTATTATCGGGTATTGTTACTGTTTTGTAACGACCCTTTCGAGCTTCAGTTGAAGGGTCCAGAAGACCCATTCTGTATTACCAATACGTGTGAAATCATGGTCGTGTCAGCATGAGAGTGTGGACATGTACGGATTATTTAGTTTAGCATTTTGGAGTGTGGTTCTGATGGTTGTTTGTGATGCAGCTTGAGATGGGATGAAATAACCGATTCTACCATCACGTGCTCATAGAATCCTTGTCATGAATCGCCAATACCTACCTAAACTTCAGATGTTTGCAGGCTAATAAAACAGCCAATGACTGTCCTACTAACGGACGTAACATCTTGACAGTCGCTTTATACAAGCTAGCGCACTATAAGATTGGCACACCAAGTCTATTCTTGGCAGCTGCTGTATTCGGGGCGCTATCGTGGTGTTCGATCCATTGCTGCTGCTACTCCATCCCCCAGGCAGGTCGGTTGACAGATAGATCTACAAACTTAAAAAGAGTGCATATGCACGGCCGATACCATGCTGCTATGCTCCACGCTTGGGTTAGATGGGAAGGATGAGAGGTGGGCCTCTATATCTATCGCGGGCTTGTTCGTGGGGATGCCATCACGAAACGTGCAAGTACATATCCAGTGAAGGAGGTGGAATAATGCGATTGCTGGATAGACTTGGAGATGTCGGATCATTCGATTTCTACAAGTCGAGGCCACATCACATAGGTGCGACAGTAGTGACCAAAGCTTGCTTCCGGCAGTGAATGCAAGCAAAGGCCAGTGCCTGCAGAAGAGGCGTTCCAGTTCCAAATTTGCGTATACACATCTACCGAGGTGCACACATTAGTCTCAGTATTTTCGTACTGTCCTACGATTTTAGTGTATACCATTTAACGGCCAAGTTCTATATTTGACCCGATATCATGCTTGCAGTGGAAAGAAAAGTTGGTTGGTGTAGTGCTGTTTATCAGACTGTCAAGGGATTTAACCTTATTGGCGGCATATTAGCTTTCAACACCAATAAGTCAAGCAAAGCACACTGACGTGATTAAATCGAACTAGCCAATGATGTCAAAGTGCCCAAATAGTAAAATAAATGTGCCAAATACCCCTTTTAAATGCGAAATAACGCCGGGCTCCAGGGTAGTGGCGGGAATAGCGAATAGGTCTAATTGAGCCACTGCGGAACTGCCGAAGCAGTAGTCTCTGATTGGCTGGACAACTCGATCCTACTCTCGCAACTACTGCAGGGGTCAGTTTTCAAGACATAGTCGGCTTGCGCTGGTGTTGCCGCTGTCAGCTTGGGCAGCACGTATTGCCTGGGGCACAGCAAGCAAGCTGGCATTTGCCAAGATGATTTGTCCATTTAGCTAATGTTTAATGCAAAATAGAATCAATTCTGCTTCGATTTACGGCGTCACGAATGCAGTCACGTGCTGCATTGAGTCAAAGTTGCGACACTGTGAAATGCGAATTGACAAGAAAGAGAAGGAGTGTCTTGTCTTCAAAAGAAGCCGTATTTAATCCAGAACTCCCCCCGTTGTTTTCTATAAATACAAGAAATCTTCCCCCATACTCACCATCTCCGCATGCCCGTAAATCTTCCCCAGCGGGCGGGATGTTCCATCCGGTGGCGCCCGAAGGCTTTCCCGGCCGGACCATCGGATTCGAGAAAGAGGCGCATAGTTTTTTTTTTTTCGTTTGAGACTAAAAAGACAGAAGCACATTAATAATAGCCTTGCTGGAAACGCTTTTTGCCACAAAAGGATTTCTGCAAGCGTGGGCTGATCTTTTCGTTTGTTCTTTTCCTATTTACTCATCGCATTTCCAATTCCTGGATCCTTTCTCGGGGACTTTTCATTTCTCTTCACTTTGGCCTCCCCCCGCAACCTGGCACGCAATAGATTGCGTTCTTTTTGTGACTCGTCATCGCATGCTGCTATCCTTTTCTTCTCCTCTCTGTGTAATTCACTGCAACGTCCGTTGTCGGCGGCTTAGAAATTCCTGGGCGTTTATCCCGCAGACGAGCAAAAATAGGAACCTGCCGCGTCCCCCACGCTAGAGGCCTCGAAAAAAACCCCCAGCAACTCGGCGATCGTTTCAGAGCTCAAACTTGGTCTCGATCCCTTTGAACTCTCTCTTCTCTTTCAACTTATTTGCCTCACTTTTATCCACCGTAACTATCTGGCTTCCATCCAAGAGTCTCCTGCCGTAGAGGTTGCTTAGACACCATGTTGCCGCCAATTCCCGTCCTCGCCGACTACGACATCTCGCCCACTCATGGCTTTCTGCCGGGCACTCTCCCCCCTCTCGCGTCTCCCAGATCCCTACTACAACAAATGGGAGGCCATCGCGGCCAATCTCCCGGCGCTGATCCTCACCCGGCGGCTGCGCGGCGTCATCGACCGCCTGCCGGTGCTGTCGACGGTGGGCCTGGAGCACGATGCCGAGTGGCGTCGGGCCTATTCGCTGCTGAGCTTCATGGCCCACGGCTACATCTGGAGCGACGACGTGCCGGCCGAGCGTCTGCCGCCGCAGATCTCGATTCCGTACCTGGCCATCTCGGAGCACCTCGAGGTGCCGCCGGTGGCGACGTATGCGGCGCTCTGCCTGTGGAACTACAAGCCGCTGTTCATGGACGAGGACATTGACAACATGGAGAACCTGGCCACGCTGTCGACCTTTACCGGAGGCATCGACGAGTCGTGGTTCTACCTCATCTCCGTCGCCATCGAGGCCCGTGGCGCGCCCGTCATGTCCCTGATGCTCAAGGCCTTTGCGGCCGCAAGGCGCAGCGACTCGGCGGCCGTGACGCGGTACCTGCAAGCCTTTGCCGAGGTCCTGACTGATCTGAACAACCTGCTGGAGCGAATCAACGAGAGGTGCGACCCCGACATCTTCTTCAACCGCATCAGGCCCTTTTTCGCGGGGAGCAAGAACATGGCCGACGCCGGACTGCCAAAGGGCGTTCTCTACGACGACGGCACGCCCAGTGCGGCGTATCGCCAGTACGCCGGAGGCAGCAACGCGCAGAGCAGCCTGCTCCAGTTCTACGACATCGCCCTCGGCATCCAGCACCGCCCGACGGGCGAGAAGAAGGGCGACTCGTCTGAGCGTCGCGGCCGGGCGCCGACGCACGGCTTCATCCAGGAGATGCGCGAGTACATGCCCGGCCCGCACGCGCAGTTCCTCGAGGACGTCTACCATGTGGCCAACATCCGCGAATACGTCGAGGAGCACACCGCCGACTCGGAGCTGTGCCTCGCCTACGACGCCTGCCTGGCCATGCTGAGCGCATTCCGCGACAAGCACATCATCATCGTCACGCGCTACGTCATCACGCCGTCGCGCCGGTCGCGCAGTCCGCGGGCTGCTCGCAAGGGGCTCAACCTGGCCATTGCCTCGCGCAAGGCCGACCAGAAGGACCAAAAGGGCACGGGCGGCACGGCGCTGATTCCGTTCCTGAAGCAGGCCCGCGACGAGACGGGCGAGCCGGCCGTGGGCGAGTGGACGCAGCGGTTCTTGAGTCGCGAGGGCAAGAAGGCTGGCAGCGGAGACTTCTTCTTGGGCAAGACGGGAGACGCGCCGCTGGAGACGGAGGATGTCGAGGTCAAGGGGCTTGCTGGGACGTGGACGATGGAGGACGAAGTTGGCGGTATCTGCCTTTACTGATGAATTGCTTGGAGGCGGTTCAACACGCCTGGAGCTGCTGATTTTTATTCTATTTGCTTTTTTTTAATTCCTGGCGGGCGGCTGTTTGATTGGATTTGCTTGATAGAAACACTCGAGAAGTGCTGGATTACAAACGATGGAATGATGCTTACGACTGCGTACAATACGCAAACATTAGATGGTGCAAAAATGGTATCACGGGCCATAGAACCACTCAACTAAATTTTTACTCTTCTTCTTTTACTCGCATGATAAAATGACATTGCCACTTGGTGACTTTGACTTCAGCTCTGTCTGTGTGCCAATCCATCACCCCTCCAGACAGGGGGTCTGTCAGTCTCTCACAGCCGCAAAGTAGCAAACAACTTCAGCCGCGCTTTGTCCCCCCCTTTTCTGTCTCATCCATTTCGAGATTTGACAACAGGCTGTGTGCTACGGCGGGAACAGGAGCTGCGGAGGTGATCCGCGAGTTACACGGCCCCCTCATTCTGTTTGTGTTATTTGCTGCTTTTCTGTTCCTTTTTTTTTAAGGAGTCTTGATAGCGTTTGAAATGAGTGTTTGCTTGCAGACTATTGATTGTGATGTTTGAATAGGGCGTCCAAGATGCCGTCAGCCGTGGTATGAGTCGTGGACGGGCCGAGGCATCTACTACATTGACACGAGATGCACAGTCTAAAGCATTGCACAAACACTATAGGAGCAGTTACTCACGTATTAAAACACGGTTAGTGCATGGAAAATGCCACAAGGCTGCGACTGACAGCTGGACCGGCCGGCACTTTGTTGGCGGGAGACTCGGCCGGTGCCGCCACACTGACCACTTTGCGAGCCATTCTTTCTTCAGTAATCTGCCTAGCAGTTCCCGTAGCTAATAATGCGTCTGCTATCAAATACAGCTGCGAGATGCCCTTGTACGCTGCATATCTCCCCCTGTCCATCTACGAATGCAATGTCACGTACAGTATCATACAAGCTTCAACATGAGCAAACGCAACCCAATAGAAAAAAAAAAGCATGCTTATAATATTATCTCAAATAAAAGAACATGGGGTGTCAAGCTGAACATGGTCCATGACACCAGACAATATAAACCAGCTTTCTTCCCTGTACCACAAACACTTCCTATTCCAGCTCCCCTGTCCCAAGAACAATACTAAGCCCAGACGCCACTTTCCAGAGAACAATATCAAGGCTCCCTCCCGCACCCTGCATCGTTCAATCCATCTATCCGTCCTTTTTTGCTCCAAAACTTCAGACTGACAGTTGGAATTCACAGGTATTATGCAGCACACGAAAGAAAACAAACGATGCAGGCGTATCATGTCAGAGAGAGTGGGGGGAGTGACAATCTTGGCTATTCTTCTGTTTTTCTCTTATAAATGAGATTGTGGCACAGGCAGAATACCAAGGGCATCATGAATGGGAAAGCAAAGAACAATAGCTGTCATCCACGATACAATTTGGAAAAAGAAAAAAAGTCATTGCAATAATATCCTCTTTTTATTCCAGTATATCCTCTTCTTTCTCTGTAAATCAACAAAGCCAACTTTTTCGTTTGCGCCTCAACACCAAGATATACAACATCACCAACTCTCCCTCACCACAACCAACAACCAACAAATCATCACCAAAAAGCATCAAGAGAACAAAAAAAAAAACACCAAAATGGCCCTCTTCGACCCATCCACCCAAGACGTCACCATCCACATCTCCCCCTCGGCTCCCCCCCCTGCACATCCCCCTCCGCGCCATCGACGGCTTCAACGACGAAACCGTCAGCATCGTCCTCAACTACGGCACCCAGCTCGGCGCCGCCATCACCATGCTGCTCGTGCTGCTCTTCACCACGCCGCCGTCCAAGTTCCTGCGCACCGCCCACCTGCTGCACCTGCTGGGCCTGCTCGTCTGCATCGTCCGCACCGTCCTGCTCGCCCTGTACTTTGAATCGCCCTTTGCGCACTTCTACGCCGTCTGGAGCAACGACTACTCCGCCGTGCCCGCCTGGACGTACCGCGAGAGCGTGGCCGGCACCGTCTTCTCGATGCTGCTCGTCGTGGTCAACGACGTGGCCCTCATGAACCAGGCGTGGACAATGGTCTCGCTGTGGCCGACGGGAACCAAACTCGTGCTCTGCGCCGTGTCGCTGCTCGTCTCGCTGCTGTCGGTGGCGGCGAGGACGGCCTTTACCGTGATCCAGTGCAAGGCCATCTACGACCTGACGCCGGCCGTGCAGTTCGCCTGGCTGGTCCACGCCATGGTCATTCTCAACATCTGCACGACGGTGTGGTTCTGCGCGCTCTTCAACTCCAAGATCATCATCCACCTCATCACCAACCGCGGCGTGCTTCCCTCCCGCCGGGCTATGAGCCCCATGGAGGTGCTCGTCGTAACCAACGGGGCCCTCATGATCATCCCAGGTAAGAAAAAAAACAGCCTCATCTCATCTTGTCTCACCACGCAACTAACCCCCTTTTTCCTTCACAGTCATCTTCGCCTTCATCGAGTTCCGCCCCATCCTCAACTTCGAGTCCAGCTCTCTCACACCAGCGTCCATCACCCTCATCCTCCCTCTAGGCTCTCTCGTCGCCCAGCGCCTGGCCCAGACAAACCAAAACGCCATCCCCAGCCTCTCCGGCTATCCCTCTTCCACCGGTGCAGGAGGCTACAAAAACAACCGCGGCTCTGGCTCTGGCTCCCACACGCCCCTTAAAGCCGGCTCACTGTTTGCAACCTCGACCAACAACAGTGTTTCTGCGGCTCGGTCTCACTCGACTTCACGCAACACCACCACGGTCCCTGCTAGAGACATCGTTGATCCCATCGAACTTGAGCTGAGACAAATTGATGGCTATCTGCAGCCGCAGGAGACTCACATTAGCGCAGAGTTGGGCGGGAGCCAGTCTCACAAGTAGTGCTGAGAGACGGGTTTTCTGCCTCATTTGCGAAACTGCATTGGCAAGCGTGCGTATCGAACCAAGCATTTATATCGACCTATATATAGTAGTCATTATTGCAGCACAGGGAGGCAACGTGTTGGCATGTCGTGCTAAAACGACTCGGAAAGGAAACTTGAAGATGTACCTCGACTTGCTGTTTTCTACATTGAGGGCTCATTTAGCTATTTTGCAAGTACTCATTTTTACTTCCCATCACTTACCCCTTGTGGCGATTTAAACGTCAATTTGGGTCACTTAGTGATTTTAATAATTTTATCATCATGCAACAACCATTGGCATCCAAATAAACTGGGAAGAAATAGTGTACGCAGGTAATTGTTGTCGTAGTTGAGTATCTGTTAGTATCGATTGATTATACCCATCTTCACTCATAGTCCCCCCCGTAATATCTACTCCGTCTGAGGCCGTGCTCTGAACGCTGCCATCCTGTCCTTGCACAGACTAGTGATACGCCGAATCTCTCCTCCTCGGACAGGCTGAGGTTGCTGAAGCGGGCAATGGGCCTGCGACACAAATAGCCCGTGGCTACGAGAGATGAATCGCCGACTTAGGAGGCGAAGAGAGGGATGGCGGTCAATGATGCTTAGCCGATGCTTGACGGGAAATGACTCGCAGGTATTTTCCGACATCTCCTCGTAATTGTCTGCCCCATATTGCGACTGCAAGTCGAATCCTCCCTCACCATCCACGTTGAAGCCTCGCCGTGGCTCCGGGTGGCCATGTGGCCCGGCGTCTTCATAACTCGTCTTCACTTTCCTCCGCCAACCTGGCCTGAGTATTGACCCCTAGATAAATTAGGTTATTCATATCACTCGGAGTATGTCAAACAGCACATAGCGGGCATTAAACACTTACAAGGCCTCTTCTGTGACGGCTCGCCTTCAACGTAGATGGCTTAGTATAGAGCAGAGGTTTGACATCGCTTGCTTGACTACTAATAGTGTCCATATCCGGAGATCGACTATATGAACGGGGTGGCCTATCCTCCAATGGTAACAGCAGTCTCGGAGTAGGTGTCACATCCCAAGCCTTGGCGGCCATTTGTCCGTGTTGCTTCTGCTGAAAAGGACTGCCATTAGGTATGCCAGACTGTAGAATGTCTGGAGACGTATAAGCCTTGGGAATATAATCAAATAAGTCTTCTCCATCGTTTTGATGACTCATTGATTCGAAAAGGCCAATCGTCTCCTTGAGTCCCTGTTTGGCAGAAGTTGCCATGGACTGTGCAGGGAGCGAGCCATCCACCCTTGAAGTATAGCGCGCAGGGGCCTGACCCGACGGAGTCAATCGTAACGACGGCTTAGGCGAGAATCTTGAAGTTGAGCCGACTTTTGTAATTTCATTTTGCACAAATGGTTGCTCGTTGCTTGCGTCTGTCCGTAGGTGCCTCCTCTAGAATGACGGCATCGAGACTGACGAAGGCAACGAGCTATCAAACATTTTCCGAAGGCTAGACACTTTTGACTCGTGAGAGGGAACAGATCTGGAAGTCTTCAACGATGGGCTCTTGAGCTGATGTAGTTTCTTAGGGTCGCTAGTGGTATGAGCGGTTGATAATGATTCGGTGTCTTGACATGGGGCTTGTAGAGGAGCATCGGGCAGCGAATGTTTTGCCAAATCCGGCTCGGCCCCTGCTCCCCGCGACAGAGACAAGTTCTCTGCATCTTTTGGATCATGTTTCATTGTTTCGCTCTCTGAGCGCGGGACCTCTTCAGGTAATGTGTTGTCAGCCTTCGGATACCAAGCCCCTATCCCTGTAACAATCATATTCTTGAGCGGAGATGGAGTCTTGTGTTGAAATGCGCCGCCTTGCAACTTGAATCGAGTCTCGGTCCCTCTTTGCCAGACCCTCGTTTTGCTTTTGACACCGGCGCCGCTCTCCTTAGAGCGCCGAGAAGAGCGATCGGGAGAGGCAAGTGGTCGTGGCAGACATTCGGGATGCTCAACATGGAAGGGTATCAGGTCTGGAACAGCATCTTTTCCCTCTTGCAGATCTGATTCTTCTAGATCCCCGGCATGAGTTGGCAATACTCCTGTTTTTGACGATCCTTTGGCGCAGCTATTCGCACAAGAGAGTGCATTCTGTTCGTTACTCTCGTTGGTCGTAGGTGAAGCACCGCGTTTAGGTTCATAGGTAGCCGGCACGATGTCTAATAAAATGTCAGCTCACATTCTGTGTACTCAATCTGCAGAAACTCAAAGTGAGTTTATAAATGCCCCAATCTGTAAAATGATATCAAAGATGTGGCTACCCACTAGAAACGGTATTCTCAACAGACCCTCGCTCGAACAATCTCCTCATATCCGCCACCACCGAGCCGCTCCGCGCCAGTGGTCTTTTCGACTTCAGCGATGGAGTAGCATCGATTGCAATATGTATATCTTTAACAGCAGGTCCTGATTGAGCTGTGTCATCACGGTTGGCCGGAGACACGCTGACGGGAGCTGGAGATGGCGATGCCGCAGCTTTCAAAGTTTCAGCGCCATCTTGTACTTTATGTGTCGATGGGGCTTTGGTAGGACTTGACTCGACGAAAGCACGATCTGGGGTCTCGTATGTCGCTCCATCATCCCGAACCGATTTTGACGAGGCTCCCAGGTTCTCGAATTTGGATACCAGTCGTGCCAACCCCCCCTGGGGCGGTGCACGCCGAGAATTTGCAGCAGACATTTCTCCCGCCAGCCAGCTCAGTTTATAACAAACAACGCAGTCGTAGGTCGATATCACCCAGGGGAGTATGAAAGCACAAATCGAGGGCGCGAGAAGAAAAGTTATAAAGGTACCTAGAAAGAAAAGCGAGTGGTTGTTGAAAGACAAATAACGAGTATCCTTTCCCCATGGGAAGCTAAATAACACGCCATGGGTGTCCGGGCAATGCAACCAAAGCAATTGTCAGCATGAGGCCGCGCCTGGAGCGAGTGTTTGCGCCAAACTGCCAATTATCAGTCCAATGCTACCGAGAGCAGCTGTAGCTTCCTGTTATCAGAAATCCGCCGACAAGGAGCAGAAGATGAAGCAAGCAAGGCCGGTGATATAATATGGTCAGCTCTTTCCAAGAAACACACCGCAAAGCTCCTAGTTTTTCCACGTGCGACAAAGGTTTCCGATAGGATGTATCACAAGAAGCAGCGCAACATGCACACGATACAAAGTCGCAAGGTATTCCAAAAAAATGGAGAGCGCCGTTCTTTTTTTCATTTCTTTCCTTTCCTTTTCCTTCATTGTCGAGCCGAAAAACTTCCGGCAAAGCCATTTTCAAGCTGCGCCGTCCATCCAAAGTCGCCCCGTAAGTCTATATTGCATGTGGCAGAACCCCGTGCAGATCTCGCATAGTAGCATACAATCAAATCCTTCTAATGTACAACGACTCATTCCTTTTCCTGCCTGAGGATATCGAATTGTTTGGTCAAATCAAGTCGTGCTGGAGTGTAGGCCGAGTGAGTGCCTGTCGATTTATTGACTATATCGCCTCAGCTGTTAGCAAGCGCTCTTGAATAAGTCGCATCTGGAGAGTCGTACGGAGGGAGGAGGATCTCGCCCCAGGAGCTGGAGAGAAAAGTGACGGCAGCCTTTTTGCGATTCGTTAGCATTCTTTGCGCTCTTGAGTAGCCAAATTACGAGCAACGCACTCCGAAGATGGCAATGCTGCGAACGAAGGCGGCGTTCTCAGCGGAAGTCAGGGCATCGTATGTAGAGGAGACGAAGCCCTTGGGGGCGCGGCGGCCCTTTTCTCCGTAAATTCGCTTGGGAGGCATAGTTTCGTGTCCGGGATGTCGCTGGAATCGGAGGCGGATCAGGCGAGACAAGGAATATGAAAAGCGACAATTATCAAGGCTCGATTTCCACTCGAAGTCTGCGGGATGAACGTCACTGGAGCCGTCAAAAATTCAGAAGCGCCCCGCCATCGCCGCGGCCGAGTCACATGATTGGCAAAAGCTGACTTATCATATACCACGATATCCCGCAATCTTTATATCCAAAGATCTGGTTCCGTGGTCTAGTTGGTTATGACATTTCGTTAACATCGTTTAACGCCACCGAAAAGGTCCCCGGTTCGAGCCCGGGCGGAATCACTCATTTTTTGCTGCTTTTTACATCAGTAGCTTCAGTCTGCTCCAAGGAGAGGGTCTGCCTCAGTTTCTTCTTTTGCTTGGCTGACTTTTTATGCTGTGGAATTTTTTGTCTAGATTAATCCAGAGTGCCTCCAAGTTAAATAGCTAACTTGTTCAATTTCATAGAATCGATGGTCAGAGAGCACGATGAAAACTTTCATTGATTGGTAGAAGTCAGCACCTTTACCCAGTATCCTAGGAGAGTTCAATCTGAAGTTTCCACTGTGCATCTAACCAAGGAAAAGTAACATACCTTGTCTCTTTAAGAAAGAAGTATAAAAATTTAAAACGCATTCTAATTTCCAATTATTCTTTCATTTATTTTATTTCATCATGCTATTCAATCTGAAGGCTGTGTGGCGTCTCCATAAGATTTGGTGTAGCTCCCGCATGCTATTTGGCTGAGAGCAGTTTATGCCACCATACTCTGCAGCGCCTATCTAGAAGTGGCGTAAACCATAAATTTGCATGACATTTAATACAAATCCCGCAGCAAATAAACAAACAAATCCGATAAACTTCTCATCTTCCCAGGCTGTTGAATTCATACATGATAGCGCGGCTCTAGAACTCTGCTCTACAGGGTATCTCACTCTCAAAGCATCAACAGGCACCCCGCCCCCGCTTATCTGAATCGGCCGCCATATCGTCATTGAGAAGGTCTGGAAGCAGATCCGCATCGCCGCAAAGGGCTTCGTCGCGTAGACATTTCCAAGTCTTGGTCACATCGTATCTAGAGCGCTCATGGCTGAGTCTCCGCTGCCTGGCGGCTTCATCCGCCCTCAAGGCGGGCTTCCTTCGCCAGCGCCATCATCGGCGTCTTCACGGGCCGCATCTAGTCTGCCGCATCCGAGGAACAATGCGCTGCGGCCCGGATCCAACAAGGAGGACATGGTCCGGAGATATGTAGAGGACAGGCTGCTCTACATCTCCCGGCGCTATGTGAAGAAGTTTGGAAATCCGGATCCGGGAGATGCGGTGGTTGGGTTCAAGAGCTTTGGTGAGGTCTGCAAGGAGCTCGACGGGATTGTGAATGTCTTGTGGAAATCAGGCACGCGTGAGTTTTCTTGCAGCCATGATGAAAATTGAATAAAAGTATCACATAAACGCTAACTGAAAGGGTGTACGGTATAGCGGGTTTACAAATACCGTTTCTGCTCAAGATGGCCAGCGACTTTACGCAATATGTCCGGTCGTTTCCGCCATCATCCAAGGCGTCATTTGATCTACTGCACAAGCTTGACCATTGCTTTGCCAGCTTACTCTCCGGCCAGGACATTGAAACTAACGATACGCTTCCGGGATTTGAAAATGGTCTACGGGCGGGCATGACAACTACTGACATGGTGCGATGCCGGAGTCTTGTCGAGCAGACGAGGGTGTTGATGGTTGAAGTCATGAGCAGTGGCGAGCAGGAAGAAGAGGAGGAGGAAGAGGATGAAGATGAAGATGATGAGACTGATGGAGATGGCGGCAATGAAACGGAAGGGGGAGAAAGTTACGATGCTGGCGGCAACTCTGCGTGGGACATTGACGAGGATGAGCTGCACTTGGACGCTGCGCGGATCTACGAGAAGACGATTGTGCAGCTGGGGAGGAGACTTGGGGACTCTCTGGGGAGTGGCGATACTGGCATGACAGAAAATTGATCAAGACTATCTATGCAGCAGGTCAGCTGGATGAAAGTGAATTTACGCTTGTAGGATGAGGGTGATGTGAGTGCATGGTGAGAAAAACATATTGGCAAGATTGGGTAGTGTCGGGCATTTTATTAGAGTTTTGTTTGCTGCATCAAACAAACACTTTGCCCCTGTCTGGCTGAGATGCAAGACACCTTGTTTTCTTCCGAAACCGGCGCAACATGCCGAATTACCCATCTCAAAGATAAGAAAGGCTCAATCAAAAGTAAAAAGAAATGAAATCGTAGCTACGACCGTTTAAACTTGTCAACTATCAAAATAAAATTCAATAGTCCCCCGACTTATCTCGTTCCCTCACCCAGAGTAGTATTGGGCAAAGAAGAAACAAGCTGTAAAAAAGCAAAGCCAGCCCAAAATGGCCACCCGCCTCCTGAACGGCGAGTCAACCAGGCACATTGGCGCCGTGATTGGCTGGGCTTGCGCTGCGGGTGAGCCAAAGCCGTAACGACGGCGTGTCCCCTTTTGCATTTGCATTTTGCTAGCCTCATGCACGTTGGCATGGATATGCAAGGGTTGTTGATGGGAATTTCTCTCTCATTGTTTTTTTTTTTTTTTGTTTTTTTTTGGTTCTCGTGCCTTATCTTTGGGTGGGAAGGAGATCCGATTGGGGGGGGATGGAGATGAGGCCATTTTGTTAGATACGTGGCTGGGCATATGTATTGCCTAGGTAGGTGAACGGTTCACATGCATGCGTTTACAACTGCCTGCCTTGGTACAGGTCCGTAATGGTGACTGTTTTTTGCATGTGTCTTACATGAGATTGAGACGGATATGGACAAGAGACGGGGATTTATCTTACCAAGTAGACTATGTAGTATAGCAAGCAGCAGGGTCTTTTTGCCATTTTGGCTGCTAATTGACAAGATCTGCTCCAGACATGGAGAGAGAAAAGGCGGGATGAGATGAGGACGGGCCATTGTTTGTGATATATTGGCCGATCGCTTCTGGATTCTGAGGGATCGCCCATGGACCAGCCACTTACTCCGGATATAGAAGATGTGGTCCATATCTACCCAACGGCAAGGCCTTTTGGCTTCCATTCTCCTGCACGTACCGATATAATTGTGCGTTTATTTACGGCTAGGCATACTTTGGAAACGCCCGCTTCCGCATCAGGCTCTGATGGCACCGACTTGCTGCTGCTGCTACACAAGGAGGCATCACCACCACCGCAATGCCTCACCATCACGGCATCCGCAGCCAATCCACGCCTCGCCGCATGAAAAAATAGATTTTTGGCTACTCCGTCGACTACACGTCCCCCAAAACACTGCTCTATTAATACACGCACCAAGAAAAATGTTTCACCCCCCACTGTCTTGCCCACCACTCGCTCACTGACCCCTCACCAACAATCCCGGTCACTTTCATGTTTCAAAACTTTCCAAATCCCACCCTGCAGGGCCTCTTTTTTTTGCCGCGCACGGCTCGTGCTGGCACTGCCTGGTGCCTGGCCCTGAATGCCGCGCTTAAGGGCACAGGGGTCCGGAGCCTAACAGCGCAGGCTCCCCCTCCATCACTCCACCGCAGCTGCTGCTGAGGCCAAACATTCGACTCTGGTGCTCCTCTAAGCTGACGGCGTTGATGCCATCCATGTCGGTCACATACGATGGCGCCTGGGAGCCGTGTGTGGTGGACCTGTGCCTGACTTGTAGCGCGTGCAGTGCAGTAAACATCCACTGCCGGGTGCATGCAGGGCCTATTGCAGCCGTTCTGGTTCCAACAATGGCGATAGCGGCAGTAGTACACGTATTGAACAGTGGCAGCTGTTTGTAGCGTCTCGTTCCGCTCCAGCCTCGTAGCCGTGGATGTGACTTGTCTGTACATATAAGGCTCCTCGTTTGCCACCATCTCTTCTCGTCCCCCCCCCTTTCCTTCCCTTTTTCTTTTCCCACGCACCTCTTCGGCTTGCTTTTGATACCCTTTTCTTCTTTTTTTCTTTCTTACCAACTTCAACTTTCCTTCTCAACAGGCCTGTGGCCGATTCCCTTCCTTTCGCTGGTCGATTTTCTGCGCACTCCTTGATTTCACTTCGTTCTTGCTGCTTAGCAGGCAAATACAACAATCCTTTGTCCAACCAGTTTGCGACTCATTTACAGTTCAGTTCAGTTCAGTTCAGCTCAAAGCACTTTCAGCGAGCGAGTCATCTCGAGATTTCATCTGAAAGAAATCCTTTCAATCCCTTTCAACCGACAGCAGGCCGTCTCACACTTTGTTGTGCAATCAAACAACCATACAATCCTTTTATACTCCAACAAGATGCTCTTTCAATCTCTCGCCTTCTTCTCCCTGGCCTTGTCCGCCAGAGCCACTCTCGCCCCCAATGTTCAGGGCATGAACATGGTCTGGCAGGAGACCTTTGTCGGTGAACAGGGCGGCATGGTCGATCTGACCCAGTGGAACATCATCACCGACATCCACAACAACCAGGAGCTCGAGACTTACACCCAGTCCGGCTCCAACATGCAGCTCTCTGGCGGCCAGACCCTCCAGCTCGTCCCTCAGCAGGCTGCCAACGGCGAGTGGACCTCGTCTCGTATTGAGTCTGTCCAGTCCTGGACCCCTGCACCCGGAAAAGTCATGCAAGTCCAGGCCGCTCTCCGTGGTGGCGACAGCGCCGTCAACCAGAAGCAGGGCATGTGGCCGGCCTTTTGGATGCTGGGCGAGTCTATGCGCACCGGCACTCCCTGGCCACTCTGCGGAGAGCTCGACATCTTTGAGCAGATCAACGGCCAGCTGACGGGCTACGGCACTGCCCACTGCGACCACGTTGGTGGTGGTGCTTGCAACGAGCCCGCGGGCCTTGGAGAGAGCATTGCCATTCCGCAAGACGACCAATTCCACACCTGGTCCCTCAAGATCGACCGCACTTCCAACAACTGGCAGACGGAGACAATCCAGTGGTTCATGGATGGCACGCTCTTCCACACTCTCACAGGAGCTCAGATGGGCGACGAGGGTGTCTGGGCCACTCTGGCGCACTCCCCCATGTATGTTATCCTCAACTTGGCCGTTGGAGGAACATGGCCTGTAAGTACCCTCTCTATTCTGTTTTATTCTGTCAACATGCAACTGACATGTCACTTCTTGATAGGGCGACCCCAACGAAGCTACTCTGCCCGGCTGGGGCAACATGTTTGAAGTTCAGTACGTTGCCGTCTATGCAACAGCCTAGAGCAAAGGCGTTCAACAATACATGGTATATAAGAGAGAAAAAAGGTTAAAATCTGGATAGAGATAAAAAAGAGAAAAAGGCTGAAAAAAATGGCGTCTTTTTGGCAATGGCAATTATATCACGACGAAATGTCTTTTCCCTCTACATGGAGGACGGTTTTTACCGAATTTGATTCACTGTATATACTACTACTAGAAACTTATACCCAACGACTTTTATGACCCAAAAGTCAATTTCTTTAAAATTTATAGTAGGCGTGAGCAGAGGTGCGAGCAAGGTATCATGGGTGGACAGGGCTTCGGAAAGCTTACCCACGTGCATGTTCTAATTGGTGATGGAGCTGCCGGAAAACATAAGCCCTGCTGCATCATGCGTGGATTATAGGTGAGGCAACATCATGATGGCACTTTAACATGACACTCTGTATTTTCATTTAAACCTAGGTAGATGCTAGCAGTACAATGATATTGGCAGCATACAATTTCACCTGAAGCGTCTTTATATCAACAATACACATAGTAACATTATCCTGATCTTTTACAACTGTGGCTTATATGGTATGTGAAAACTGAAGTGGGAAACAAAAAAAAAAGAAAGTGATACAAAATAGAGAAGCCATTATCGAAAAAAAAAACGTTCAAAAAGTCAACACAAAAAAACATTTTACAAGAAGGGTGTTTTGTTTCCACCAATTCGCGTCTTTCGTCGATCAGCAAGGAAAAAAAAAACTGACTTTGTGTAGGTAAGTAGTTTTTTTTTTTTGTTTTAGAAAACCACAACTATAAGAAAAGAGAGAACAAAACCAAGAAAAAGTCAAAGAGCCAAGCAAACAGACGTGGAATCAAGAGTGAACAAACCAAATAAAAAAGGGGGGAAAGGATGTCAAAAAAAAAAAAAAAATAACAACACTAAACCCACAGGGCACATCATCTCTTTCTCTGTCTCTCTCTCTCTCTCCCAGTTTTCTCTTCGTTTTATTTTTTCCCGTTTCAAACCATCAAAGAGCATGAGACCCTGGGAAAATAAAACCGGATCGCCACATGACCATGATATAGATAATCCACTCTAACGCCTTGTCGAATAATGCCAGATTAGAGAGACTACCCAGGAAGACAAACAATAACAGAAAAAAAAAAAAAAGATGTAGTTAAAAACAGCCAACCCAGCTTTAAACATTGTAGAGAGATGGAGAATCCTACTCTGCACCAATCTCTCCACCTTCCATCCCTGAGTATCCACCGGGGAAGACAAAGTCCTCATTGCCATTTTCGCCATCATTCAGAAACGAGTCGAAATCGAAGTCGTTGAGGACGTCAGTGGAGCCAAGAGGATTCATGTCCATTGTACCAAAGTCCTGCTGCAACATTAGCCTTGGGCTCTCAAGTCGGAGGCCACTACATGTCAAATGTGACGACGGAGAGAGACTGAAACGTACCATTCCAAAGTTGCTTTCCATTGCTCCTAATGAGGTGGGCCCAACCAGGTCATGGGCGGGTTGCTGCAAGGGAGCAGCCGGCTGAGGTACCGGCGCACTGGCCGCAGCAGCAGGAGTTGGGACACCTGTGGTGACTGTTGGTGCAGGTGCATTTGGCGTGGGGTTGCCAGCTTGGTTGGCCTTGAAGCTTCCAGGGGCGACGACTGGGGTGATGGGAGTTGCCGGCGCATTGACCTCGGCCTCTGCGCCATTCTCTGCGGCAGAAGCAGCGGCGTTGTTGTTCTGGTTGGACTTCTTCTGTGCAGCAAGTCGCTATAAGATCTGTCAGATTGCAAAAAAAGGGGGAGAAGAGAGAAAAGCGAGAAAAGCGAGACAAGGGGGACAAGGGCGAGATGGAGAATTTCAATGCAGAATGGACTTACCTTGTCCTTGGCACTCTTAGATTCCTTCTTCTTTGGCGCCGCCTTGTTGCTCTGGCTAGGTGTAGGAGGCGCTGCCGCCGCCTGCTGGGGGGGATGCAGTCGTCCTGTTGTTTGCGTTGGCTGCCGCAGGCGCCGATGGAGGAGGCATTGATCGCTGCTGGGGAGTGCCCTGGACTGGCTGACCCTGCTGCGGCATACCACCAGGCACCATCTGGCCGTTCATGCCTTGCTGCCACTGTTGGGGGTTGCCTGGGACGCCCTGCCGAGCGGCCATCATCTGCTGCTGCTGTGCGTTCATCGGGCCATTGAATGGCTGGCCGGGGTGTGAGCTGGGCGGTCGCATGCCGTTCATTTGGGCCTGTGCAGCGGCCATGCTTTCGTCTGCTCCTCCCTTGTAGAAGTGAGGTGCCATGCTGACGTTGACGTGGTTGCCCAGGAAGTTCATGGCGGGGTTGGGAGACTCGCGGGACTGTGCACCATCGGGAACAGGCGAGGAAATGCCAGAGTTGTTCATCTGGGGAGTGCCGCGCTTCATCTGCTCAGCCGGGTTGGGAGAAGTGCCGGATCTCATGGCCTGTGGTGATGTGTCTGGGAAGGGCTGTCCATTGGGTCCGGCTGCTCCCGGTTGGTTGTCCCTGGGGATTCCGCCCATGTCGCTCTGCTCCTGGCGAGCCATCATCAGCCGCTTCTTATTCTGCTGCTCTAGAAGCATCAGCTGCATCTGATAGTCCTGCAGAGCATGGTTGCTGCCGGTGGGCTGGGCCTGCCCTCCTCCTCCTCGCATAGCGTTGGGGCCGTCCATGGTGGGGCCGTAAAACGCATTGAGAGCATTACCGTCAGGGCCTCCCGGGGCCATCATGGGAGAGCTCTGGTTCTGAGGCACGCCGCCCACCATCTGCTTGCTGCCCATCTGGTTGCCATGATGCTGCTGGAGGTTGTGCGAGTAGGTTGCGATGGACTTTTGCTGGGCTGCGGGTGGCGTATTGGCAAAGTTTTGCATCTGCTGGGGGTTGAGCTGGTTGGGGTTGATGCCGTTGGCGGCCAGGACCTGCGAGGCAGCTGTGAGGTTGCCGGCCACAGCCATCGGCTGGCCAGGCATGTTTTGGCCGGGGCGGCCGTTCATCATGGCGCCGGGCTGATTAGCGTTGAAAGGAGCGCCGTCCATTCGTTGACGTTTTGAGGGAGATGGCGCATTTTCTCCCGAGGCGGGCGATGATGGCCGATCACGGTTGGCGTCCATGCCGGAAGGATCCCTCTGCATTTGGTTCTGCTTTGCATGAAGCATCTGGATATTGGGATTTTGATTGTTGGCCATGGCTGCTCGGGCAAGATTGGTTTGATGCTGCTGCTGCTGCTGCTTCATGGCCATGGTCATGTTGGTGTTCTGCATGTTTCTCATGAATGCCTGAGCCTGATACTGTTGCGCCGATATTTCAGGGCGCATTTGACGTAGCATCTCTTGCTGTTGAGACTGCTTCATTCGCTGTTGCTGCTTGAAATTGAGTTAGTCAACAGTATCAATCGGCAGACAGATTACGACAACAAAAAAGGAAAGAAAGGGGAAATAATAATAATAATAATAAAAAACAGCATCTGAATTCCGTACCTGAGTATGCTGAACGTATTGGTTGACGATATGGTTGCCATTCTTGGCGCGTGGGGCAGTATAGATATCCCAAAACACACAAAACCACTCGTAGAGAAAGGATGTATCCGAAGCTGGCATCGGTAGCTTGGGAGGAGGCAGGTCCTCTGGCAGTTTGGAGTCGCTGTCGTCCTTGGAATCGGTGTCCATGGGGTCGTCGACGCCGTTCATGGCGTTGCCATTTTCGCGACGGCCGCCGGCTTCCTTGTTCACGTTGACCTGCTGATCGCTGGCCAGCAGAGAGCGGGCACAGTCGTACATCTGATGTCTGAGGAAATATTCGTAAATGTATGTGTTGAGAGTGCTGCGCTGGTCCTGCACCTGTCGCCCTGCGCCGGCAGCGGCCACCATTTGAGGGTTCATGGCGGCATTATTATTCATCATGGGCATCGGTGCGCCAACAGGGCCGCCCATGGGCGTCACGTTGGCCATTCCAGGCTGGGCATTCATCGTGAATGAGGGTGGATGGGAGGCGGGATTGAATATGTACGAGGATGCAGAGAGCTCTCAGGGCTCAATGCGAAAGACTTGTGTGTTTGAGCGAGAAAGAGATTCCCTGGTCAGCCGCTTTGGGTGCCGCCACGCGAAGAGCGCCACAGGGCTGGCCGACGTGGGCAGGACGAGGCGGAACCTTGAGCAGGAAGCCTATCCCAGCAGGAGAGCGGGAAAAACCCAGAGGTATTTGTACGCAAATGATCGCGAACCGCGTGAAGCTGCAGATCCAGGCGTGGAGGCAGATGCTGAGGCGACGCGCTCGTCGAGGACGGACAAGAAGTGTGGCGATGTCTGTAAGCGGCGACGGCGGCGCTCGGTGCTGGCGCTGCAGAAAATTGCCCGCTCGAGTCGCGGAGCAGCAAAGAGGCGGCAGAGGGCAGCTGAGAGTGGCTGAAGTGGCCGACGAAGCAGTCGAGATGGAGAGCGGAGGGGAAAGATCAGAGCTGCCTCAGTCCCGGGGGATGCAGTGCACGCTACAGTGAGGTTGGCCTGGCGGTTCTGCTGTAAGCGCACCGGCAGCGCGGGAACTGGAGCGCAGCAGCACTGGCGGGCCTGGGAAACAAGGCGTCTGGTATTGCCGAGGCGAGCAGCGGCCACGATTCGATTCGATTCTGTCCAACAGCTGCGACGGCGTGGGAGGCAGGAAGAGCAGGTTGCGGTCGTGGGTCGTCCGGGTCAGCTCTCGCGCTGGGCCGTGGGGACAAATGTCGCGATGGACATCAGATTAGGCTGTGGAGGTAGTGAAAGGTAAGGCAAGGTGCAAGTAAATCGTGGGCGATGGTGGTGCGCAGAGCGCCGCTCATACAGTACGCAGAGCGCAGCGGCACGAAAAGGAGCGCGGGCGATTCGCACGGTGGCGGCAGCGCAACAACCGCGTCGGACGGTGCGCGTAGCCTTGCGCCGGGGCTGGGGCCGTCGCACGGTGCTGGCGGGCGCGGACGCGAGGGGACACAGTGCGAGGGGCTGGCGGCGAAAAGCAGAGCGAGCCTGGAAAAGTGTTTCGAGGGCCGCATCAGACTGCTTCGGGGGGGGATTGGCGATCCCACTGTAAGGCTCCGGCTGCTTGGTGCTTGCGTATGCCTCAGACTAGGTGCGTAGTTTTGGGGCTGGGCGCCTGAGGCACACACGCGAGTCTGTGCGGGCCGCAGCGCTGTTTTTGCTGCCATTGTGACACGGAGCACGCTAAGGCGACCGCTGAGGTAAGGCCTTCGACGTAATACCGCTGCATCGAGGCATGTAAGAGAATTTTGAGGCGCACTGCTCTCGGCAACACTCGCTGCGAGCCTCGAAGCGACTCGATTAATATGGGTTTAATGTGGGATTTTGCGTATTTTACTTTGACATACGGCACAGCGGTCCTCTTCCATTGCTCATTTTGTCGAAGCAAAGGACATTTTGATTTTCATTTTGTGACTGTGGCTGCATCATGTGTTGTGTCAAACATCCTGCGGCTTCCCTTTTGGCGACTTATCCTGGACCCTGAATCCTCACAACCTCCGATATGCGCATCGCCTTCCTTTCTCCCCCAGCGGCACTCGTCATTCCCCTCCATCTTTCGGCGTGAATCTACGCAAACCGGACGCGTTGCATCGGCTTGTAACATGATTGCTCATACCACGTACAACCCGAGACGCGGGCATTGACCACTCAGCAGGCATCAGCCAGCGCTGCTCAGTCACTCCACAGCCGGGGTGGGCTGATTCATGGAGATCAGGCACGACTGCTTGCCACCTTGGGCTGGATTCGTTTCCAGCTCTCTTTGCTGGATGCTTACATGGCGAAATCAAAATTAGGTAGCGTAAATCCCCGAAACTCAATCTGGCTACAGAGATGCCCATGGTACACGGAGCCTCACTTATACGTGCATGGGTAGGTAGTACCTACCTACACTAGTAGAACGTAGTAGTAGGAAGCAACATGACGAGACGTAATGCAGGCTACAAAGCATCCATGAATGTTGCTGAACTTTAAATCATTGATGCTGCAAGTGGAAGCAAACAGCGCAGCCATCAGGCTCCATGTGCTAGCAGCTCGGTAAACTATTCATAGGCACAGATGGACATTCGGCTATCCATCCCGTTCCTTTACTGACAGATACCCATCGGGATTATGCCGTAATTATTCGCAATGGCTTGATCAAAAGTGTACAGACAGACAGCTCGGCTATCTATGGGTATCATACTGCTTTCATTCCCCGTAATTTCTCTGACGGCAGTGGGATCGGACCGGCCATCACCAGGGGGCCGCGGCAAAAGGATTCCCTTTGAAGAACGGAAGAGGAAAAGGAAAAGCCCTGCTGTCAAATGCTAGCTCTGGCATTTCTTGCACATGACTTGAGCTCTCTCACCTCGTTAATCTGGCCCGGCACATGCTTGTCATTCTATCAATCGTCTTCCGGCGGCAGCTCGTCGTCGATGTAGCGTATCAACGTTACCCGCATTTCTGTAGTGTCGTTCCCCCTTAGGACGTCGCTGATAAAGTGCGCTTCCACCTGCATCTGAACCATCTCCAATGCGCCTCTCAACACTCCACACAAAATGTTGGAGTACCAGAGCTCGTTCTGCGCCCTTCCATCGTCCGGGAGCTCGACAAAGTCGGCAAATGGATTCTCGTCAAATACCAGGGAGAATGAGTTGTTGTCGGCTGTCCAGTTTGTCACTTGCGGTGTAATATTCAAGAATATTTTGAATCCAACCTGGGAGACACAAAGTCCGTCAGCCGTAGAAAACAAAGTGCATCCTTGAGCCCGCGACCTTACCCGCGATATCATGTCTGCGGTTTCCCGAAAATGGGAGCATCGTTTCATTGTATTTGACTTTGCCAGGTAGTCTTCGATGAGTCGCAGACCGATGTTGTAACCCATCTTGTCAAGTTGTCGGTTGACCTCTGGGTAGTCGTCTTCGAAATCCTTGCATAGCTGCGCAACGATGGTTCCGTACGTGAGCGTCACCAGCTCGGCATTCACTTTATCGATGCGAGTTCTATCGATGCGATTAATTCTAGGTGTTTTCTCTCTCTCTCATACCAAGACACCTTACTTCCAGATTCTAGATCCATGTTAGAACAACGCCGAGCGTAGAGCTACCTGAGGAAACGTACTCTTCCCCGATGCGGGACGCTTTGCTGGCTGCCATTGCGGCAGTCGTCTAGGCTTTGGTAGCTGCAAGGGAATTCGCGGATGGTAGTAGCCAGTTGTATTGTTCTTGCGCCAGTATCTCTGCAACGTGAATGCAATAACCAAGGCCGGGCAGAGACGTGAAAGATGGATTGCGCTGATATGGGGGGTCGAGGAACGTCCGCGACTATCATACAGGGAGCTCCAGCTTTAAGCGGTGGGGCTCCGAGTCCCTGGCTGCTAGCCTCGACCACCGAGCGTAGGAACATCAACGGGCCGAGAACCAATAGGAAAGCGTTGACCGGCGCCAAGTTCGCAACTCGACAAGGCTTCGCGATCGCGACACGGACAGCCTCACCAGCTCGAAACCCGATTCCATTCTACTATTTCGGCCAATTTAGCTCTTGGTAGGATTTTCAATACCTTGCATACTCACAATGTCGGCTGAAAAGCGCCCGGCCGATGACGACCCCGGACTGTCAAAAGTTCTTGTCAAGAGGCAGAATGTCAACACTTCTGAAGGAGCCCTTGCGCGGCTCAATGCCTCCAGCAGCGCCTTGGTTCAAACGGTAAGATCATCTTTTACTCACAGAGGCCTCTTGGGATGGTATTAATAATATTTATAGGCTCCTCGGACGAGCGGGCTTCAAGCTCCTGTGATGGAGCTGACGGGACACTCTGGGGAGATTTTCTCAGCCAAATTTGATCCTACGGGCAATTTAATTGCCTCTGGATCAATGGACCGAAGTATAAGTATGAAGCTCTCGATTTTCTCAAGGTGCATATTGGTTTGCTGACGCAAGGTAGTGCTGTGGAGGACATATGGCGACTGCGAAAACTACGGCGTGCTAAATGGCCACAAGGGAGCCATTCTCGACTTGCAGTGGGCACGAGACTCGGAGATTCTGTACTCTGCTTCCGCCGATATGCACCTTGCGAGCTGGGATCTTACCTCGGGAACACGGATTCGGCGATATGTCGGGCACGAAGAAATCATCAATAGTCTGGACATTAGCAAGCGAGGCGAGGAGATGCTGATAAGCGGAAGTGACGATTCGACAATTGGAATTTGGGATCCACGGACGAAGAACGCAGTCGACTACATTGAGACCGAATTTCCCATTACAGCCGTGGCCATTTCGCAGGCCGGCAACGAGATATACTCGGGAGGCATAGATAATGACATTCGAGTCTGGGATCTAAGAAAGAAGGCCGTGGTGTACTCTCTACTGGGGCATGCGGATACCGTTACGTCTTTGCGAGTTTCTCCCGATTCACAATCTCTACTGTCACACTCGATGGATACAACGGTGAGAACATGGGACATTCGCCCGTTTGCGCCCACCGAAAGACACATTCGAACATTCGACGGCACTACGGCTGGTGTGGAGCAAAATCTGCTACGCGCCAGTTGGGATTCAGAAGGCAAGAAGATTGCTGCTGCTTCTGGAGATGGCACTGTAGTCATTTGGTCCAACGAGACGGGAAAGCTAATGTATAAACTCCCGGGACACCGAGGAGTTGTAAACTGTGCGGAATTTGCGCCTGGCAAGGACCCCATTTGTGAGTTTACAATTAGTTCTCGTTGCGCTTTGGTAGAGAAGTCTTCTAATTCCCTTTTTAGTACTATCGGCCTCATCAGATCGCACTATGCTTCTTGGCGAGTTGAAGTGAGTGACATTTGCGGCTTTGTACCGTCGAGTTATGGAATAAGCAGTTGGAGACGTCTTTTCGTTGACGAGAGATACTGGCGGGGGATCAACACGCTACTTTGGTCTCGACGAAGACAAAAGCGGCTGCTTATTGAAGCTCACTGGCGACTCTGACTTGGATCGTTTGCGGCGTCTGGCCCATATTATGGAGCCAACTCACATTTAAGGGCTTCATGTCGGTTGATGAGTCTTGCATCCCGTCATCCAAGACATAGATTCTCAAACTTGAGAATGAATACTCATCGTCATGTGAAATAAACCAGCATTTCGGGAGGAAAAAAAAAACAATGGCAATATCGGCGTCAATCTTATTGTATGTATAATCAGCGATACCTTGGAATTAAGGGGGCAATAGAAGGAGAAAAGATGAAAAAGCGGCCATGGGACATTTGGTTGCTGTATGCTCTCCAAACGATTTGAATTGTCCTGTTGTTGAGGCAAGTGATGTACAACTTTTGTAATACCTAACCGCCAGCTCAAGCTCAGCCGTCGTCACATGGAATACGATAATAAGCGCTGTTCTGGGGAGGCTCGTCACAACAGTCAACCGCGGGCTGCGTCAGCATAGGAACCCCGGCAAGCGACAGAGCATGGATTGTTATATGCATATACAGTACCTTCTTGATGAGCAATCACTTGGCGAGGCAGCAGCATCATCGCCATCAACCGTAGCAAAGCTGGGGAAAAGACTCCGCACAATCGGCAATCTTGCCCAGGCCAGGCCAAGCCAGACCAGCCTCGATGACAGACGCTCAACGACGCCAGATGCTTCCCGAGAACAGGATTGTTTGCTCCTCCGACCCCCTTGGCCGTGATGGACCGCGTCAAACCATCGGTGCGCATCGCGAAACAATCAATTTGGGCGAGGGAGTGGCGCCGTGTCGTCTCCAGCGCCGTCTATTGGCGGTGGAGCAGCGCAGGATGAAACACGGCCGTCTTTTCTCCACGGCCAACCCTGGCGCCAGCCCCTGGTTTTGCAGCACCTGCTACAAGGACACGCCTCTTTGACCCCTGCGCGGCGTTGAGGCCTGCCTTTGACACATGGTGGCTGCGGCGGGTAATACGAGGGCCTATGCTGTGCTGTGCTTTGCTTTGGCCTCCTGGTCCGTTCCCAACTGAGGCTGTGAGCGAGCTTCTTCCGGGTCCAGCCCAGCCCGTGTGCGCGGGCCAGAAAACGGCGACGTCCAGTTTAATGAGCCTCTGGGTTTCTATTTTGGCCCAGCTTCGATGTTTGCTCCGCCTGGCCTGCCATTCGTCCCGCCTCTCTCTTTTTCTCTCTTCCTTTTCTGCAAAGACAGATGCAGGGCGGGTTTTCCGTCTTACATGTTTTGCGCTCGTTGGTCCGGATTCTTGCGTTTTTCTCGTAATCCCGAGGTTTGAGGGCTGCCCTTCCAGCTGGTTTCTGGATTTGCTACCTGCTTCTCTTTTTTTCTCTATACAATCCAATGTATTGAGATAGCCTCGTACACCCGTTCCTTTGTGCATTTTCTTCTTCTTGCTGCTCGCTGTTTATCCTACTCCATTCATTTAATCCTTTTACGGCGACTTCGAATCTCGGTCTCTTTCCCTCTATTTCGTCATTCTCTTCTTTTCATTGAGCAGGATCTCACCTTTTCGTCGGTCATTGGATTTTTCTTCATTCTGCTCAAACACCTCAATATCGCTCGTTGATTATATACATTCCTTCCTTTTTTCTTCTCAATTCGATATTCGACGATTCCTCGATTCCTTCAACGACTGCGGCTGTGCCGTGACGGAACCAGAAAGATACATACCCACCCACCAACCAATTCTCTCCATTTCATGATATAAGCCAGAGCAGCACAGAACCGAATACACAGCATGGCGTCTGATAGAAGTATGGAGCTGCTGCGCGACGAGCTCCTTCGCCGAGCGCGGGGAGATGGACGAGCAAATACTCCTACAGACCGAAACCAGATCCTAGCAGAGCGCCGGCGAACTATGTTGCGGGACATGCAGACGGATACGGAGCCGGACACGACACGACGATTTCCTCGGCGGCTTTTGTTGCCTCGACTGGCATTGGGGAGAAGACGAGGGGCCTTGGGTGACGAAGAAGCCGCTCTAGAGAGCCCCAAGACTCCGGTCATTCAGTCTAGACAAACAAATTCCTCACCTCTGTCGGCTCCTCAGCCGGCTCACCTTCCGGGAGCGCCTGGCGCCAATGCATCTCCAGAGTCCATGGCGCCTCCATATTCAGAAGCCCAGCGACAGGCCGGCAAGAAGGAGAAGAAGAAGAAGTTTTTGTTCTGTTTCCCGTACATCAAGTCGAGACATGTGCGAGTGCAGATTGCTCAGTGCTTTGTGGCTGCGATGTTTCTCTTTTCGCTGCTGGCAGTGTGTAAGTGGCGGAAGCTGAGCCTCGGCTTTTTTTTTTTACATCTTTACTACACGCAAAATGCTAACATTAGTCGTAGATTTGGGTATAACGCTAACGAAGCACTCTGTTATCGGCGAGTTGAACATCATGTTGATTATGATCATTCTCCTGGCGGCAGTCTTCTTCTGCTACAGCTTGGTCCGGTTATGGATGCTTGTTGCTCGCGGGGATCCTCCTGAAGTTCCTAGAGCGATAGATCCGCGCGGATATGCCGTTCCCCGTAAACCCATACGGGTGGTGATGGCCCAGGATGAGGAAGCTGCTGGGGTTGAGAGTGAGGCCATGAGGATGAACCCTCCTGCTTACGGACTCTGGCGAGAGAGTGTGGTATGTTGTTATCCCGACTATATTCATCATGTATCTGAGCTGACGTCAAATCTAGCGAGTGGACCCGAATCGCTTTTTCTGGCAACGCAATGAGGCTGCTCAAGCTCCTGCTTCTCGGCCAACAACGGGACCGAGACCACCGTCGTACGCCTCTGACGATGGAGTATCATATGTGGTCGAAGCGGTGCCTCGCTCCATTGCTCCGTCAGCATCAGCGAGCGAGCCACAGCCGGTACATCCTTCAGAAAGAGGACGAGCTGGCCAGGCACCTCCGAACTGAGAGGGATGTATCACAATTTTTTGTTTTATTTTGTACGGGGTGTTTGGGAGGCAGTCACATGAAGGATTACGGATGTGTTTGCACAAAGGGAAATGTGTACATAAAAGCTTCAGATGGGAGGCGATCAACACAGCATGTTGCGGCCTTCTGACGGCGTTCTTGGTAATATAGGATGCCCATGTATTTTTGCTGACGGCCCATATGAAGGGAATGTCCATGATTTGGTCTTTTTCCTAGCATCACATGCAAATGGGAGCCCTTGTAAAAGTATTCCTATGCTCTTCTTCAGTCCACCCCTCCAACATCCATTAAAGGCCGTTATTTTACATTGAATTCACACGTGCACAACTACTGGCCTGAAGAGGCTCATTTTACTCGTCAAATATCAATGCCATCAGTAGCCTAGAGTGATGCTGCAACTGGACCCCCGGTGCGTCATTACCAGGGCCAAGCTTATAGCCTGTCATGGACTTGGGTCGAGAACTGGGCCTGTTCCCTTTCCCGGATGGTGAAGTGGTCTTGATTGGTTGGTAGGGGGCCACATGCGGCACGAGTGTCTGCATGCAGGGCTGAGAAATTAAATATCGAAATGGGAGTGGCTTTTGAGGTTTGTTGTTGGTGTTGGAAGGGCTTCATCATTTGATATTGCAAAGTGAGTGGCTGCTTCGTATTTTCTGCCGCAAAGTACACGAGTTTCAATAAGATACAGCTGCCCCGAACGGGCATGTAAGCTCCATCATCGCCGTTTCTACCTCGGTCGGTGGGCATCCTTATTTGGCAGCATCCCTGGATATCAGATGCTGTGCTACGCAGGGGTTAATGTGACCAGGTTCGGATTCTGTACAGGCTTTATTAACTGAGCGCATACGGCGCATGTCACGCAGAGAGTGATTGGGCCTCCACTATGATTCTTCGTCACCACTTCTATTGATGTTCTCTCGTTCAATATTGAGAGAGAGAGAGCGTGGTGCATGAGATATCCAAACTCGCATACACTACACGTAGTCTAGTAGTGTAGCATTAAAGACACGTTGTCAGCGACTACAGGTAGTAGAAGCCCTAGCTGATACAATCACGGGATCGTGTTCTTGGAGGCACCGGCTCTGCTAGTCCGGAAAAAGAAGGACACGGTGCTGCAAGGATACTTGATATTGTGAGATGCGGTGTTTTTGTGGTGTCCTCAAATTGGGGTAGAGAGTTCAAGTTTATGCGCTGTGTGACTAACGGTCCGTTCTGCTGCCAGGCGGTACCTGCGTGTTTTACGGTGTCAGTGCTAATACAAGAATATTGCCTCGGTTGATATCGGGCATCTGGAAGCAAAGCATATGTTGATTCAGACCTGTGTCGTTTGTGATGATGGAGGCGATTCAAACAGTGGCCATGTCCAGGTACCTTGCAGGTAGCCGTCGCCTCTCGAACCGCAGCGCTGGGCGGGCATCCACCAGCCCGCGTGGCAAAAGTACTCGCGCCGTACATGCATGGGTGCATTTCCCCTCACCTCGCCCCCAAGAGCGCTAGCGGGAGGGCCCTGCAGCGGGTGACACAGTGGCATCCCAGTGGCATCCCAGTGGCATCCATTGCTCCACGGCGACAAACCACAGCGAGCCACAGGCCACACACTCGCCCCGAACGCGCGCACACCTGCTGTAGCTGCAGGCGCCAGCCATCCAATAGTGGCCGCCGCCCTCTGCTCGCCCTTCGCCCAGCCCGCTCCACTTCCCTGCCTTTTTCCTTTTCCCTCGAACATATTAAATCTCCTCACGACAAGAAAATTTTTTTCCCTTTTGTTGGAAATCTAGGATTCGCTGGTGGACGTCGCCGTTGTTGTCGCAGTTGTCGAAACTACTGAACTGAATCTCTCGAGGTTTTTTTTGCAAGGTGTGTATCTTTTCAGTCTTTTATCCCGCGGCTTGTTTTTCGCTTGCGACGCAACATGTCCATTGCCTGGTCAAAGTTCAGCGGATTGTTTCGCGCACCAGCCATTACCAGCTGCTCTCCATCTTGGACGGGGAGCGCCCATTTGAGCATCTTGATCTGGCGGCGCTACAGCACGAAAGAAGACGGAATCATGACAATTGGTACCTCTTTTGCGCTGCGTCGCTGCCGTGGCGGCCCCAGAGTTGTGCGGATGTCCATGCGCGGGGAGCAGCAAATCAAACCACCTTTGCGCCGCTCTGTGCGACACACCACCGTGGTGCGACTCCAACTCCAACTGCGACCTCGACGCTTGATTTCCCGGCCGAACGGTGCCTGAGTGCATTATATCACATGTGCGTGGATGGCGGGCTTCGTACAGAAGATGCTTGGATGTCTCGGATCGTCTGGAGCGGGACAGGCGCATCGTCTCCATGGATTGTGCGCCGCTAGCATCTCGGCTCTTGGACCCGGGCACTGCCCTGTGGTGTTGCTGCTCATGCGAGACGCATCAAACCGCCATGCATGGCTGCGACGATGACTTGTTTGCGAAAATCAACAACTCATCTTCACCGGCTGTCAAGCTACAATATGCGGCCTGGATTTGCGCCACGTCTCTGGCAGAGACTTTATCCGACCGACGCAGCCACGTCTACGCTTTTGACTTGTACAAGCCACGATGCCGCGACTGCACATTGTTTCCTCCATCTGCTGTCTTTGCTTTGCCCTGCCAGATTCTTCTCGCAAAGACCTCTGCAGCCGTCTGAGCGAGGGAATTTCTCGCAGCCAAGCTAGTCTCCGAGCTTCCAGCAACCCCGCGACAAACTCCAAGACCCGCCGCATTTAGTGGTTCTCGTGGCTTCCTCTTGCCCGGCGCCGCCGTCGGCATAACAACGTTGAGCTTTGACTGGGCTGTGGCTTTCTGGACACTTGTTTCGCTAATGGCGCATAAACATGGACTTGAGAAATATTCCGCCCGTCTGCTAACCTGATATTCCGGGCTAGATCTAAATACATTATCAACATGTCTTCTCTCTCTCGTCGTGCTTGCTACAAGTGTGGCAACGTTGGCCACTACGCCGAGGTTTGCTCCTCTGCCGAGCGCCTTTGCTACAACTGTACGTTCAAGTCTCCGCCGCAGAAAGAGACTCAATGAACTAGATTTGCTAACATGATTGAACGATAGGCAAGCAGCCTGGTATGCATATGCAAACGCCATCCGATTAGCCTGTCATTCTCTAACAGCTTGTCACCATAGGCCACGAGTCCAACGGCTGCCCTCTCCCTCGCTCGACTGAGGCGAAGCAGTGCTACCACTGCCAGGGACTGGGCCATGTCCAGGCCGACTGCCCTACTCTCCGCCTGAGCGGCACTGCCACCGGTGGCCGATGCTACAACTGCGGCCAGCCCGGCCACTTGGCTGTATGATGCCTTTACTTTGAGATTTCTGCCGAGGAAAATACTAATCCATTCTCCATAGCGTGCTTGCCCCAACCCCGGCAACCCTGGCATGGGCCGTGGTGCTCCCATGGGCCGTGGTGGTTTCGTCGGCGGCTATGGTCGTGGAGGCTTCGCCAACGGCCCTCGTCCCGCTACATGCTACAAGTGCGGTGGCCCCAACCACTTCGCTCGCGACTGCCAGGCCCAGGCCATGAAGTGCTATGCTTGCGGCAAGCTCGGCCACATCTCCAGGGATTGCACTGCTCCTAACGGCGGCCCCTTGAACACTGCCGGCAAGACCTGCTACCAGTGCGGTGAGGCTGGCCACATCTCTCGCGATTGCCCCCAGAAGACCGCCAACACCGAGATCAACAACGAGGTTGTGGACCTTAACAACGTCCCCGCTCCCTCCGTGGCTCCCATTGCCCCGGTGGCTTAGAAGGTCCTGATAAGTCGTCTACTGCCCTCCATTCCTAGCCTTGCAGGGTGGTGGTGGACGGTAGACATACACGCCCTCTTTCAGGGGCAAGGACTCCATGAACTGTAACAACAGGAAAAATTTAAAAAAAAAAATTACTCTGGATTCCAGGCTGTATTTTTGTTACGGTTTTCTTCTTTTCTATTTCAAGTCGATGCAACCCTTTTTCGTTGCATAGCACCCCAGATTGTGCTTCCCCGATTCCGGTTCTTTTTGTTATATCTCCTTTTTTTCTTCTATTCCGGATGGTTGGCAATATTTCTTCTCATCATCGGCTTAAGCGGAGTCTTTCTTTGGCTTCGGTTCCTGTGGCGTCTGTTTATTTTTCTTCTTCACTCTCTTATCGCAGACGTTTTTTCGTACCAGAGAAAGGCGACGGCAAAAGCATACATTTTCCTGCAGCCTCACCTCCTGCGTGGCAAGGAATGAGCGAAATGACAGCGGCAGCAACGACGATATCGAATGCGTCAAAATTTTTCTTTTTTCTTACACACATTTTCTCAGAATTGAAGAGCGTCCGATTTTGTGGGAGGCCCTTGGGTACGCATGGGCCTCGTTCGAAACGGTTCCTGGGCGCAATCCCCCATCTTTCAAACGAATTTACTTTGGATCACATCACTCAAAACTACCTACATATTACGGACTGAAACGACAAAGACGCTGTCACGTAGCTCTTGACGACTTGAGGACTTTAGGCACATGCGATGGATATACCCGTGAGGCTGTGTGTGATGTTGTGATGAGCTTGAAACGGCGGCGCTGCTCTGGAGGCCGCAAACGGTAACACTCGTTGTTGATTGGTACTTGGGGCTGCAGATCTTTGGTTTGCTGCTGGAGAGCAATTCGGCGGCAAGTGATGAGTGGAAGACCGTCACCTCCTAGAGTGAATGAGAGCGCGCGCGTGCAAAGGCGGTGGATGCAACATGTCTTGAAAAAACTGGCAGTTTGAGGATGCTGAGAGGATAGGAGCCGTGCGATCCTATGGCTGTGCGGCAAATGGAGAATATGAGCGCGCCCCCAAGATTGATAAAGGGCAATGGGATCACGGGCATTGAGCAGTGCCCGTGCTTTCGGAGTGGTTGGAGTGGTTAGCGTGGCTGCCGGAGCAGAGGAGAGCTGGGAGAAGTGGAAGCTGCAGCGATTCAGTAAAATTATGACAAGCGGAGAGGCGCAGATGAGGAAGATGAAGAAGAAATCCTGTCATGAAATACCCTCTTTGGCGGCGGCGGCAACTGTTGACGCTGCACGATGTGTTTGGTGTGATGATGAGCGTGTGTGTTTGTGTAGATGTGTGCATGTGTGTGTTGTTGTTGTTGTTTCGAGTCGGACGAGGGAGAGAGTTGATACGCAAAGCGACTGGCAAAGACACGCGGAAGAGGCATGGCAGCCAGCGAGGCCAGAGATCAACTTTTCTTATACCCCTTTTCGCACGATGAAACACCAAACGCCATATTCTAGGTAAGAGTTGAAATATGCAACGCCGGACGAGAGTCGTATCATGACCGCGTGTGCTCGCGTAGAGCAACATGAGGCTACTGACCCCTTTGCAGACTCGGGATCCCATCAGTTGTTCTCCATGCAAGGACTTTACTTTGCCCTTGATTTTGTGTACACAAGGTAACGTACTTTGCACGTAGTAATTCAAGCCGTACGAATTATGCATTTGACGCGGCTCCTGTCCACGAATCTAGTGGTAATATCTTCCGACAGGTGGCTCTCATATCAGCAACGTGCGCATGAATACCTATGCATGCACCTTCCAGAGAATCCACCCATCCATTCGGCCAATGCGTCCAATAGCGTCGACGGCCCCCAAATCCGCGGGGGAAAAAGAGGCGCGGTGACTGCAGCCCGCCAAGGATTTTCGTGGCATGTGCTGCAGTTACAGGCAAATACCGTGATCTAGACCTTGAAACGCGGGGGCTGCTGTATCATACTAGTAAGTAAGCTATGTATGTAGGTGCAAAACTGAGAGATGCAGACAGAGAGAGCAAAGGATTCAAGTCAGCCTCGTAGTCGTAGATCAGCCGTGATGGTTGCCTAGTCTGCTGGCGTTGGCGCCGGTGTTGTTTCGTAGCATTAATCAATCAATAATCCTTTCTTTTTTTCAGCCGCCACCGATGAGCGAATTTAATATGTTCTCTTCTTTTTGAACTTGTATTCAGCTCATCGAGATGCTGGCTTTTGAACATTTGACATCTCTTGTTTAATTAATTGCTGCCCTGAGACTAGCGCCTGGTGCACCTTCAGCTCTACCGCTTGTGAGACGAAGATGTTATACGGACGGGACTCTTAGTTTGTATCCAGCACAGGACATTGCAACTCGCACAAGCATCTACATTGCGGCTTCTCATAATCTCCAAGAAGGCGCCTCATATGCTCTTTCCCTTTCAACTTTGCAAGCCTCCGTCGCGCCTATAAGCGAATCGACTCATTCACAATGTCCTTCATCAACACCGACAGCGACAACAACAGCTTCGTATCTCATATCAGTATCCGCTCCAGACGGTCGCGATCCAGACGGCGCATTTATCCGAGAAGCAACGATGACTACATGATGGGGTCTCCTGATCCTGTCCCGGTGCGGCAGAGAAAGGAGGCGAAGCAGCAGACGCCGCAGGAGGCAATTGATGAGTTTTGGGCCAAGTTTACGACGAGGGCGCCGGGCAAAGGTGAGTTTTGTTGTTATGTTGTTGCTCTGCCCTCAACGCAGCGAAATAATATTGTTAATTTTACTGACGAGATGTATCTGTTTAGCGACAACTGTGATACCGCAAAATCCATATACTGCTAGAGTGTCTAGAAAGAACGCCAAAACCGCATCCTCATCTACCACAACCCAAGCTTCTTACGAAACGGCAGCGGCTATGTGCCGAGCCAAAGTCGACAAGATTGTCCAAGAATGCCGCCGCGTCAACAAAAAGTACAGGGACCCGCACTTTGATCTCGAGGCCGATCTGAAGCTGGTTCGCCGGGACTGCCTGGAGTCTCTCTCCAACTTCGAGCCTCTCGACAACCCGGGCAAGGATTTTCGACCGGGAAGCGCCAAGCGTGTCGTGGAGATATTCGACAAGCCGCAGTTTTACATTGAAGGCCCGACGGCTAACGACGTGAGACAGGGGAGAGATGGAGACTGCTGGCTCATGTCGGCGCTGTGTACGCTGAGCAACAAGAAGGGGTTGATTGAGAGGCTGTGCGTGGCGCATGATCAAGATGTGGGAGTTTACGGTTTTGTCTTCTTCAGGGATGGCGAGTGGATTTCGGAGATTGTAGATGACTTTGTATGTTTCCGCTCCTCTTTGTTGTACATGACGATGGTTGCTGATGTTATTTTGCAGCTCTATCTCACCAAATCGGACTACGATGAGAAGCACTGGGAACGGGTTCTCTTTGATGAGCTTGAGCGCTCCAATCCGGAAGAAGCCTACCGCAGAGTGTACCAGTCCAACAGCAGTGCTCTTTATTTTGCTCAGTGCCAGCATCCTCAGGAGACTTGGCTTCCGCTTCTTGAAAAGTGTTATGCAAAAGCGCACGGAGATTATGCTGCTATTGAGGGTGGGTATGGAGGCGAAGGCATCGAGGATCTCACAGGCGGGGTTACGTCTGAGATTTTTACCACTGACATTCTTGACAAGGTAGGCGACATGAAATTGCATTCCATGCATATGATAAATACCATGTGTATCAGTCGACTAACAAGTTTCTAGGAGTATTTTTGGAAGGAGCTGATGAAAGTGAACCAAGACTTTCTCTTTGGCTGTAGCACCGGGGTATGGGGAGCGAACTGGGGAGAGAGAAAAGGCATCCTCGAGCTCCATTCCTACTCCATTCAGAAAGCCGTGGACATTAATGGTAAACGCCTGCTTCGACTGAAAAATCCTTGGGGAAAAGGAGAATGGAAAGGTCCTTGGAGTAAGACGCTTTCTTTCAATTCATTAGAGTGATGAAAAAATGCTAATATGCCAACAGGCGACGGCTCCAAAGAATGGACTGCCGAATGGCTGGAGAAACTCGACCACCGATTTGGTGACGATGGTGACTTTTGGATTGCATACGAAGACTTGCTTCAGAAATATCAGGCTTTTGAGAGAACTCGGCTATTCGATGACAGCTGGCAAGTGTCTCAAATCTGGACTACCGTCAACGTTCCTTGGATGCTGGATTATCACGACACTCATTTCTCTTTGGCCATTACCAAACCTGGTCCAGTTGTGATTGTGCTAGCTCAGCTGGACGATCGTTACTTCCGTGGTCTTCACGGACAATACAGATTTGAGCTGGCGTTTCGGGTCCACAAAGCTGGGCACGAAGATTACCTTGTCCGCAGCCAAGCGCCATATCGCATGAGACGCTCGGTCAATGTCGAACTTGATTTGGAGGCGGGTGAATACGACGTTCGAATCAAGATTGATGCGGTTCGCCTTGACGACATTTTGCCTATTGAGACCGTCATTCGAAAGAACGCCAAGAAACGACGAGAAAAGCTGACGCGCATTGGTCTAGCGTACGATCTCGCACATAGCAAAGGTAGAGTTGTGGAAACTCCGGAAGAGAAGGCTGCCAAGGAAGCGCATGAGAAACGCGTCAAAGACAAAGAGCTTTGTGAAATCAAAGATAGGATCATTGCTCGCCGCAAGGATGACCATTATCTCAAAATGAAGCAGCATGTCAGGAGTCAAAAGCAAGAAAAGAAACGAAAAGAAAAGCGGAAAGCTCAAGAAGCCGAAAGACGGCCAATGAATGGGAATAGCAAAGAGGAAACGGAGCACAAGAACAACTCTCACGAGCAAATTGACAAGTCAGACGAGAACCATGAGCCACCATCTTCGCTTAATGGAGCAGGATCATCAAAGGCAAGACGGAGAGTCACAATGCCAAGCCCACCTGGTGATGCAACTGATCAGTCAGGCTCACCACCGGAACACGGCCTACAGAAGTCATTACAAGCTTCTCCCTACTACGAATCTGAGAGCGACGATGGCATAGAGAGTCTATCTTCGTTGTCTGATCTTTCTGATCGCGAGCTGGACTTGCAGGCCCAAACTTTTGGAGGTCAGCTGAACAGACGCCCCGTTACGCTTTCGCCTCCAAAGTTTGAAGATGAGCTTGATGAGTTTGAGAAGGACCCTTGGAATGCGGTTGTCGTAATTGGACTGCGAGTCTACCACAAAGCTGATGAAGAAGACAAAAACAAGGAGATCATTAGACTCAAGGTGGTACGCCCAAGCCCGTACACTGATTCCGACGACGATGAAAGCACGGCGGCGACGGAAGAAGCCAAGAAAGAGGAACAAGACTCAAAGAGCAAGGGCTTGGATGTTGACGACAGTGCCAAGGATGCGACGCTGGAAGGTGGACTGAAGGACAGGAAGAAGAGCATCGTTGGCAATGGTGAGGCGTAGGCTGGGATGGTTCCAAACTTTTTCACGATTCACGCTCTTGGAATTGCATATTCTCCTTCCTTTGCATCTTTGGAAACGATATTTGTTTTTATTACTGAAGTCACGCCGTCTGGAGAGGGACTGATGGAGCTCTACCTGAGAACATAGCTTTCAAAAACAACCCTATATAGTATAATTATGAATGAGGAATGGATAACACATTTGTTTTACCGAATCAAGCTGCTGAAATCACCGTTTGCCTAACATGAATTGGAGTATTAGTGGTATGGATTTGTTAATCTGGAATAAGCTTCTATTGTAAGTTGTAAATGATAGCTTTTGGATAAATATATTTTTTTTTTTTTTCAAGTTTCAAACTAGTACTATTAATACTATAAACACCGCGATTCAATAACTAAATTTTGCTAACCAGGTTTAGCCATAGAACGCCAAGTGTTTTTGTGCATTTGTAAACTTCTTTTGAAGAACATTCAAGGATAACCCTAAATTTAGCAATACCAACAGCCGTGATTGTAGATTACTCCAAACGCCTGTGAAACTAATTGTATAGGGTATACTTTAAACTGGCAGCGTTCATTCCAAAATACACAACCAAAACCAAGACTCCAAGCGAATTGACCAAAATCAAGATGAAGAGAAGTAAATGACGAAGAATTCCTCACTTGTTCTACACCAAGTCACTTCCACGCTGCTCAACATGGGTCGAGTTCATCATTACAGTGGGCACATCATCCTTTGGTTCCTGCTCCCCTCTGACATCGCCGACTTGACCAACTACCGAAGGCTCGCGTTGACGGTGCTCTTCCCAAGTCTCGGTAGGAACCCACTTGGTAGACTTGCGGGCACTAGACACTTCGGTGTAGAGCTGGTCGACCTGTTCCAGACTGAGACCCTTGGTTTCGTAGATGAAGAACCAGACGTGAGCAATGCAGATGAAGCAAGCGCCAAACCAGACAAAGAAGATCTTGGACTGGAGGTTGGCGAAGCCCTCGCCATAGTTGACCAGATAGGGGGTGGAGTAGGCGATGGCCCAGTTGAGGAGCCAGTTGGTGGCGGTGGACATGCTGAGAGACTTGGCACGCGTGGTGAGCGGGAAGATTTCGCCGGTGACGACCCATGCGAGAGGACCCCAAGTGCTGGCGAAGAAGAAGATGAAGATGCAGACAAAGGCCACGGCGGCTTGCTGGCCGGCGGCATTTATGACAAAGATGTCGCCGTTTTCGCTCTGGCCGGTGGAAAGGGTGCCGCAGACGGCGACGATGAGCTGGGAGACACACATGCCGATGGCGCCGGCGAGGAGCAGAGGGCGACGGCCCCATTTGTCAATGGCCAGGAGGCCGGGGATGGTGGAGACGACGTTGATGGCGGAGGTGATCATGGCAATGGTGAAGCCGCTGGAGACGCCCGAGTTCTGGAAGTAGCGCGTGCCGTAGTAGAAGATGAAGTTGATGCCCGTCAGCTGCTGCAGGGCCTGCAGGGCCATGCCGGTGAACTGGCGCTTCAGGATCGGGGGCTTGAAGCAGTCCCAGTAGGTGGCCTTGCTGACGCCGCTCTCGTAGTCGAGGTTGGCCTTGATCTCGCCGAGCTCCGCGACGACGGCCGGGTGGGCCTTGTCCAGGCGCCGCATGCGGGAGAGCGCCGCCGAGGCCTTTTCCAGCTTGCCGGAGCGGACGAGGAAGCGCGGCGTCTCGGGCAGGAAGATCATGCCGATGAAGAGCACGAGGGACCAGGCGAACTGGACGGCGATGGGGATGCGGTAGGAGCCCGAGTCGGGGCGGTTGGCCGTGGCGTTGTTGACGACGGCGGCGAGGAGGAGGCCGATGGTGATGGCGAGCTGGTAGGCGCCGACGATGGCGCCGCGGATCCATTTGGGGGCTGTTTCTGACTGATAGAGGGGGACTAGTTGGACATGTTAGATGATGATGATGATGATGGGGGACATGTGGCTGCTTACTCAGGGCAGAAATCAAACCGACACCGAAACCAGCAAAGAAGCGGCCAGCGAGGAACATGGGGATGGCAGTGGCAATCGTCTGCAGGACGACGCCGAGGTTGAAGACCCAGGTGGAGACCATGAGGGCGGGACGGCGGCCGAAGAAGTCGGCCAGCAGGGGGGGAGGCGAGGGCGCCGAAGAATGTACCCGCGGACAGGATGGAGACGATGGAGGATTCCTGGGAGGTGGTGATGTCGAGGTCACCGTTGGAGTTGCGGAAGCCGGTGCTGAAGAGGTCTTTCCAGTAGGGCATGGCCATGATGCCGCTGATGGTGCCGGTGTCGTATCTGTGAAGAAGAGGGTTTAGTTGAGGAGAAGATGGAATAAAGGAGGAGGGGGATTTGATTTGATCTGACGACTTACCCGTAGAGGACACCGCCAAAGGCGACGAAGAAGCCCATGGCGATGGCGGGCCAGGAGGCACCTGCTTCATCCATGGGCTTGGGGATTTTGGCACGCTGAAGGATGTTCATTGTGTTTGATGATGGTGGTGAGAGTTCTTGAAGTGTGTGTATGGGTATGTGTGCTTTGAGTAGCCGAAGCAGACTTGCGTAACTCGAGAGTGATGTGTAAGTAGAAGGGAGGGAACTGATGAGGGAGACGTCACTCTCTTTATATACTGCTGAGCTGGGGCTTGAGAAGGGCCCACGATCTGTAAGAGAGTTTTTGGTATAAAAAGGTAAAACTAGTCGACTGGTAGATGGTACTCTGGACTTTCGGTATACGAATGCCCACAACGCCAATAAACTTGGGCTAGGAAACGGGGCGGATGAGATGGAGGAGCGGGGCCGCAGCTACTTTTACTGAGATTGCGGGGGGAAATTGCGCGGAGGAGGACCACTTGATCACAGATCTGAGTGCTACATGGAGGTCCTGGACACTGGAAAGGAGAAGGGTGTAACGGTGGTGGAGTCTCGGCCAGAGACACGGTGAGATCAAATCTAGAAGGGGGACCTTGAGGGCCAATGAAGACGAGTGGCGTTTGGCATTGAGTTTGGTTTCAAAAAGGGGCGTTTTTAAACCGTTTTTGGAGATTTATAGTTGAATATTTGATGTTGAACTTGTTTCGGGCAAATCTACAAGCAATGAGGCCATGAATCTTCAACGCTCATGGATTTTAGCTTTTCCAGTTCATCTATATATAGTTTGACAGGAACATAACGAGTACAGTAGAACGAAATTTATAAGTCGGAAGCAACGAGAGAGCATGGCTTGAATGTACAGTGGCGGCAACGAAGGAGGCTGCCTCAATGCCGAGCGCGGATATACAAGATGACCTGCTATCAGCCACTTGAATTAGACCCCAATTAGTTATTTCTTCTACTTGCCATAAATCAATAGCGTCTAGAAGCGTTACATTTGCTTTCTGCACCAGTGGTCATCAAAATAGAGGTTATTGGTAGTTGAATGTGCTCTGCGTGCGTCCATGTCTGCGGTTGAGTAAGCCATTTCCGAGCTCGGAATTCAAAGACTCCGCAAGCGACAGGGTCGTTTTGAATGGCGGCGCATGGCTTACCAGCATCTTGCTTGCGTTGGATGTGTTTTTCAAATGAGATGCTTTGTATTGCTGAAGAAGAAACTATTTTTTGGTTTTCAAAGTGGTCATGTTGCTGGAATTAAACGTTTGGGCTTGAGTTTGGGAGAGGATACGGATATGGGCCACTTGGCGCTTCTAGTAAAGCTTCTGCGAAGAAGACAAGGCTGCTAAAGCCACATAATAGACTTGAATTTATGCCCCGCTTGCGGTTGCAATGTTAGCGCGATAGGCTTACAATGGCGTACCGCTAGACATTTGATGGCGGAATCTATAGACCTAGATCCCGCGCTGAGACATTCTAGTGGCGTTGATACGTATAAGAGCTCGTCTGCTTTCTCGTTCTGTCAAGCAGTCGAGGGGAAGATGGCATTTATGGCATATGATCACGGTAACATGATACATAGTCGATGAATGGTATTCTCAATGATACAAGAGAATTCAGATTTCAATGTATAAATGCTCATCAAGTGCAACTTTAATTGCGCCCATTTGGTTTTGCCGAGTGGCTCGCCGCAGAGGCTTTTCCACCATATATCGCGCCAAGCTTAAAATACGTGTACAATTCTCCTTTGTATACGGAACATGTTCACTTTGACGATACGTACCTAGTAATTGCCAGCGTGGCATGATTTCCTTGAATTTTAAAGTTGCAGCCATACGTACATGTACCAGTCTGTCGAACGGCTGGAAAATACAAGCGCATTTCTCCTTTTCGCTGCTATCTTCATGCTCATGAGGCTAGTTATTCTTATAAATTGTAGTGCCGGTCCTTGATGTCAATATCAAAAATGGGTATATAATCAATTTTCTTACGCTTGATCATGAACTATCGTGATATCGGCAAAAGAATCAGCAGGCCTCGAGTCGAGAGCAGCAGTAGTAACGGTAGCAAAAAAAGAAAGCTCTTTAGAAAGCATGATCAGTTCTAGCAAATTGTTTTAGGTTTCAGTTAAAAAGCTTCTTTATTTTCTCACTAGCTATGTATCCAGTGAAAATTGCAGTCACAGTATTCGGCGACCTATCTTTGCTAACACTATTGATTTAACTGAGCACCTCGATACCAAAAAGCAAGCTGCATTCCAACACCTTGATTCTCCTCCTTATGTTGCACCTCCATTTGCTTCTGGCCTCTCGTAACGAAGAAGGGCACAACTTCTTAACGGTTTGAAAAGTTGCCAAGTTGACAACATCTTGGAAAACCTTGGCCCACTCAAAATTCGAAAACCGGCGAATAATCCTTTGATATGAGACTATTCGCGCAAATATTCATCGAAAGTGATGTGGACATTATAGGTCACCTGGTACCCGGCGGCTTTAATAACCATGTGTGCTGTGTTTTCAGGTTCTTCGATGTAAGTGGCGCCTTTCTCTGCTCCGAGTTGGCTAGCCAAGTAGCTCATTCGCAGACTAGGATTATAGAACCCTTGAATGTCTGCATCTGTTGGAGACCTCACAGTAAAGAAAAAGTGTTCACCGTTAGGACGGGAAGCTATGACCTCGCGGTAAAGGCCTTGAAGGACTCTTTGGCATCGGGATAGCTCGGCTGCGAGTACATCATCCGTCCTCATGCGTCGAGACATTTTATGTTTATGCGGCGTGAGTTATGATGCTCTATCGCCTTTTGGAATATTAAATTGGGCGTTGAATTGGGTCAAATATTATGATCTGGCCGTTTTTTGAGGTGCAGCAAGTATCAAGGCGAAATGTTATGTAGAAAAGTCGGGTGGTTGATTATCGAATCCAGGCTGTTGGTACGAAAGCCAAAAATGCAGCTTGGGGAGCGAATGATCAAGCTCTTATATCTCTGAGGTAATTATCCAAAGACCGTTCTTCAAAGCAGGTTACTATTTTTACTGTCATTCACGGCGTTTGTGTTGATGATGCGCTGTCTTTTTCCGTTCAAATAGCAAGAGCGCGCTATAGATTGAGGTGAATCTGAGCTGTTCAACGATCTTGGGCAGTACTCTGCTTAAAAACACGACGGCATTTCACATATTGAATACCCATACAAAACATGTTCAGAAAGGACACCACCTCTGAACACTTGTGTATACAATCTTTGGACAGCTTCTATGGAGTAGCGAATGCCAAAATTGAACACCCACTGACGACCGGGGGGAGCCTGGAACCTGCCATGGGTATAATAGAGCAATCAAGATAAGTATCAAAGAGTATAGCATGGAAAGAAATGTTTGGACAGAGGATCATACGCTATGAAACCTCTGGCCTATTTTTTGGCCTAGGAGAATTGTAGCCGCGAGATGAATCACTGCGCCCACTTCGATTGGGCTGTAGCCACCCGCGCCACTCCATTCCTTTGAAGCGGCATGACAATGAATGAGTCTAGAACATGGACAGAACAGAGCAGTAAACTTAATATTAGAACTAGAGTGCTAGACCAACAGAGCGTAGCACTGCTGATACGAAGAATCCGAACTCTCCGGCGAATGTTGCGATCGCCAAGTCAAACGTAGGCGCAAACACCAGCCGGCTGATATATACACTAGAGATGCGCCACAACAGCCGTTGGCGACCGACATGTATGATGCTGTATAACAATCTCGAAGATATTTACTTGTATTTCTCTCCCTTTAAGTGTATTTTGAAGCAATTGGACATTACTTGATGTACTCTTTGGCGTAGCAGCGGCATCGCACTTTTTATTAGCCCCTTCCGCCATATCGCCCCGGTTTGCACGGGCTGTTATCACAGACATTAACAACCTGTGAATGGCAATTCTTGGATAATTTTGTCTAGTTATTCTTCCTTCGACTACAAAAGTCCCATTCCAAAACTGTGACAAGGGTGGCGTACGTCTGGCCGAATAATCAGTGGTTTAGATATGACCCGGGTAAAGTCGTCTCCGTATATGAGGCTGCGATAATTGTTACATCATCGCAAAATCACAATTCAGTGTCATATTTCTGACCTCGCTTTCATTCAGATCAATAAATACGATGCGCATGCTGCTATTTTCGACAATAAAATTGTCCCGTCAGTCTGTCCGATTATGGGCACGCTGCATCAGCCGCAGTGACGGGGATACTCTTGGCAATGTTCCAGTGTTGGCGGAACAAAGCAAGCCAAATAAATATTTAGTAGTGCGGATATTTTAAGTCACTAAGAAGAACATTTCAAAATGGCTATGTAATAATATCTTTGGCTCTGTACTATTTGAGATGCTCGGCTCTAAACGCGGCTCCGAACACGGCTCTGGGGTTAGAAATTGTTCTCTGGCAGACAGCCGAGTTTCAAGTAAAGGCCTTTTACTAAGGGTGGTTGTATCCAAGAATAAATAAGAATAAATAGGTTCTAGATACTTGTTTGCTGTCAAATTATAGCTATCTTATCTTTAGCCTCTTCGTATTTCCTGTTCTATACAAAGAAGACAGTGTCTTGATAGAGTCAAGACTATGGTAGAAATAATGTTAAGAAAGGTTAGCTTCTTCTCAAATAATATATGCATGATAAGAAAACTAACAGATCATCGACTGCAAGGAAAAAATAGCCCTTCGTGAAAAGTCATGTTTGGCTATATAGCATGTAGCTACGCGTACCTACCTGTAGGTACAGTGCTTGAACACCGTATTATACAGTATGAATACTGTAGATTGGTCGGTGAGCTACATCCAGTCAGCTGTGAGACTACATGTACGCTCATAACTGCTGGGTCTACAGTGGCGGATATTCTTGTAGCGTTCCGCGAAGATCAGAAAACATGGCCTGCTTCGTCGTTCTACTTGCGATACTATTGAGCGGCATATCCGGGCTGACAGAAGCTACCAAACCATCAGCCAACCGTGGCCAGCCGATAATAATAGATACAGATCTTTTCAGCGACGTTGACGATGTGGGCGCCTTGACAATTGCAAACGTCTTGCACAATTGCGGATTGGCGGACCTGAGAGGCGTTGTAATTAACTCGCCATCTCATTATGGAGCTTTGGGAGCAAGTGTACGTATACGTTAAACCGCTCATGTCTGCTCGCTATTGACGAAGAATAGGCCCTTTGCACATATTTCAACAACGAGGATATCCCAATCGCCGCCTTTCGGCCACTTACAAATGATACATTCTTTGACAGCTACTTTTATTTGTTAGTCTCATCCATATGCTCATTGATCCTGTGTGTTGCTTCTAACTAATTGTTATGCTAGATACGGCGAGTACGTTAGCAAGCTAGCATACAACTGGCCCAGAAAAGTCCAGGAATCGTCTTTGACCCCTACACCAGTAGAGTTATATCGCACTATCTTGAGTTCTGCCGAAAACGAGAGCATTCACATCATCTCCATTGGTGGACTTGGCAATCTTGCCGATCTTCTAAAGTCTGAAGCAGACCATATAAGTCATCTATCGGGCTCCCAACTCATCTCGGCCAAAGTTGGCGAACTGGCAGTAATGGGAGGACAGTATCCATCGGGCTGGGAATATAACTTTGGCGGTATAAATCCGAAAAGCACCGCAGACGTCGTTAATCATTGGCCAAAGAATGTCAAAATCACCTACTCGGGCAATGAGCTGGGTGGCAATGTTTTCTCTGGGCAGAACTTTGCACAGCGACTTTCTCCTGATTCTCCAGTTCTCAGCGCCTATCAATGGTATGTTGGTCGAGGTTCCACCATTCGCCAATCATGGGATCCCATCACGACGCTGTATGGTATCTTGGGGCTGGAGTGGGCCTCAAAGCTGAGAATCCGCCCAATGCTTGCTTATGGAAATGAGATTGGCTACAACAGCATTACTGCAGCCAATGGATCGAATGCGTGGGTCAACGATACGGGCGTAACTAATCAGCATTGGCTGCGCCTAGCAGACGGGGTAACAAATAGCAGTATGGCGAGACTGCTTGATGAAATTATGACTCGTGGTCCTTCCGCTGGATGCTGTTTTCAACATGGAATATCTGGGGATTTGTGAGCTTGGCTTTTTCTGAGAGCTCCTGATGGTTATTATCCAATAATATGGAAGGTGTACGAGGCAGGGTATCCTAAATTATCACGAATCATGATAGAGACGAATATGTATGATAGCGATACTACGACGATGAAGAGAGCTATTTCTTTTGATGGAAATTTAAATAAATAATCGTGAATATTCACGGTTGTGAGTAAAGCTTTCGACAATGGTTTTAATTGCAAATGATAGGCGCGTAACAAAAAAAGTACAGTCAAGCCTGCGGTAAATGATACAATAGCTAAAGGAAATAATTAAGTCATTATTCGTTAAGTAGACTTTTAGACACTATTGATAAACTACTTTCTTGGAGCGCGGCCGTTGTAATCAACGCCGGCCTTGGCCGTATAATTGGCGAAGCAATCATAGTCAAAGTCAATCTCATCAATTCGCTTCTGCAAGACCGATACAACGTGGTCGAAAGAGCAAAGGCCATCGGAATTCTCTGGGCATCCGTGATAAGACTCTGCAATGGGAACGACTGCATCATTGCTATTCACAACATAGTTAGCACATGAGACGAGACCCATGGATGATTTCGTATACTTACACCAAGAATCGAATCTGCCGAGTAGGCTTATAGGCAGGGCATTCCAAAATCTGGGTGGTGAAATGGGTTGCAAAGGGCACGATTTTGCTAGCCACAAAGGAGTTTCGCTTTTGGTTTCCAGAAAGACTCAGCGCTGGGCCTTTGAACAAGGCTGTCAGGTTGAACGCCGTCAGAGTATCGAGAACGACGACCTCGTGAGTCGCATCGGCATAGATTGACTGGTTCAGCGGGAAATAAGTCGTGTTGTTGTCGTAAGTGAGATTAAGGGCCGAGCTGGCAGTGGGAAACGAATGCGTGAAGCGGGCTACAAATTCCTGGAGATAGCCTTTGCCCTGTGCGGCGGCAACTGGAGATCCTGGGCCGTTGTTGTAGTAAAATGACTGTCAATATCAGCATGTATAATTACAAAGACGTTTGGCGAGAGGTAATAAATGACTTACCAGATCGTAGTAGTATTCGTAGTTGAGAAAATCTTCCTCGGTGAAAAGGTTGCAGAAAGCCGAGTAGCCGAGAGCATGGGTTTCATAAGAGCATAGTTGAAGCATGGCGACAACATCAGTGGCGGTCAGATTCAAGCCGAAGATCTAAGACATATCAACAAAAGCATCATATAGTCGTCTCTCATCATCACCATTTGAAGCTTACCTGTGACTGCAGTCGAGCAATCGTGCTGTTAAACGCATTTTCAGCGAATTTTGTTGCGACTGTAGATCCAATGCTTCCGCGGCTAGCAACATTCGAGTTGGTGCAGACTTCATACGGGGCGCCTGAATTATTCACGCTGGGGTTCTCAACCAGGATCTCGATGTTGACTTGGTCCAAGTATTCGGGCACGCCAAAGAAACCAGCAGCAAAATTCTCGGCCGTCTTGACCATGCGGTCTTGAGATTCGGTGCGGAAGACCGGGATCGTGCCGCTGGCAGTGAAATTGTTTAAAAGATTGCCGTATAGCTGACGATAGGCCACTCCCAGATTGAAGTTTTGGCTGCGGCCAAAAGGTGTCAGCAGCTCAGCACCGAGCTTGTAAGTCCAGTCAGCCAGGAAAGCCAATTCTCCAGCGACTTTGAACCCGCCCGCCTGAGTCGCATTTTGGACTTTTTGAGCAAAGGTAGCCGGAGCGGCGCCGCTGGTAGGATAACGAGCACCGTGGCGGTAAAGAAGATGCAACTGGACAATGTTGCAGCCATCCGGAATTAAAGGGCTCGCGTCGGGCAGGTCATAGTCTGCTGAAGACACAGAATACCAAGGAGAGAGATTTCCCCAGTACTTAGTAATGTCAAAGCCCTTGCCGAATTTGCTGGCTCCCCAGGGCTGCGGCGCAACCAGCGGGAAGCTGTCCGAAGGTCCATTGTTGTAAGGATAGATTGGGGCGGTTTGAATTGCAGCCGGTTCTACTCCCGTTGGTGTTGGGCCCGGGTATCCTACCTTGGACTCGGGCGGGAATAATTTAGAGTTGAAATTTGCTGAAAGTGGCAGCGCTATCAGCACCTTGTTCCGGACATGACATGACATGTTCTTTTCTTCTTCTAGACCTAATGGACTGAACTTTAGAGAAACTTACTGCTAGCGGGAGGGTAAGCATTTGATGTAGCAGCGCCAGCAACGCTCAACGCCTCGATGGTTGTATTCAAGCTTCTGGCTGAGCATATATCTGCTAGCAATGCTAGCATAAAGGTTGATGAGACCGTGTCGGACCGCATCTTGTATCAATGATTCCTCCGATTCACCAGTTGGAAATTCTACAATTGATTGAACTCGATTCCAAGATTTCCGATAAAAACTGCTCGAGATTCTGACCATTATATAGTCAAGGGCGCATCCAGGATGTGTTACCGCTGTTGGTATATGAGACTGCCTCTGTCCACGGTCGACAGATACATCTACACTGTGAGCCAATCAAGCGGTAGACTAACGGCACGTTGCCCATGACCTATAAAGATGCGGTATAGCTTGAAGGATGGATTCGCCAAATCGAGAACAAGCAAATCTGTCAATGTATGGTATGACGAAAATCCTGTGGGGTCCGATTGTTGGGCGATTATTGCTGCCACTGCCACTAGTATACAGTACGAAGGGAATTTATCTTCGATGAATGGCCATTATCATCTTTTGACTCAGTTTGCACTTTCTCTACAACCAGACCCTGTTCTTCTTCGTTGGAATTAGAAAAGACTTCTGCTCAGTGAGAACCAGCTTGCATGGCTTGCCTAAATGTAGAGAGTAAGCCACGCAGCATAATCGCTCTTCACCGATTCCTTGCCGTGTTCCGAACTGACGGCTTGCACAGCCCACGAATTTCTCCATCGGGCAACTTTTAATGACGCATACAGCAGTAACTGGCGCCTGGCAGGTACAAAAACGTGCTCTGAATGAAAATACTGATAAAAATACCCTCGGTTAAAAAACGGTTACCATCGTCAGCCGTGAGCCAGAACGTGGTCACGGCGGAGTGGAGTCCAGAAGCTGTCACTTTCAGTAGTGCAGGTTTGAAGCTCATATTCGCTCAACTAGAATCCTGCAATTGCGTATATCCTCATCATGCCAGAATACAATTATGGCATGGAAAACGCAACAAAGAACGCCATCGATTACTTGAAGAACGGATGGAACGGTGTCGAGGACCGGGCAACCATTCAGGTATTGCAGTAACAACGTAGCCAGCATTTTTAAGCTACGAAAGGGGTCAGTACAGAAAATGTGATTATAGACTCATGTATACTTTTTAGTAGGGATATTCGGTAGAGGAATGGTGTATCACACTGTAGCTCACATCTTCCAGCATTTCGAGCATGAGGCCACAGCTCATGCGTATCAGCCGCTTCCCTTTAGGCAGAACATTCTGCTGCTGATGCCTCTAGCTTTGTCTGCTGTATTATTGACCCCTTCAGTGCCTCTGGAACATGATTTTGAGACTATACGAATGGCGGTCAGCGACAGCGGCGAGATGACGAACAATATGATGAAATCCCCTTCGTTCATTTTGTCCAACGCATCAACCACGCGATAAACCTTGGGCGTGACTTCGAGACCTTGGACAAGGATATCCCACAGAGCCTCTGCTCCTGTGCCATCGACGCCGCGCAGCTTGACGAGTTCCTTGACCTTGGATATAAGGAGCGTGCCGTAGGGCAGAAGCCGGGCTGCAAACCTTGAAGTCACAAACGAGATGCTTGCAGGTGTGGGTTTTAACCACGGTTTGGTGGAAGGAAAAGAACAGTATGGGCGTGCCTGGAGCCGGCGAATAGTGTTGGCAGCAACAACAGATTTGCCGCTGTAGTCGACACGCCTAACAAGCGGGCAGCTGGTGTCCGTCAATTGGGCCTATTCCTTGAAGCTATGGGACTGGTATATCCATGATTCCGTTGCTGGGACGTGTGCTTGCAGGTGCTTTACTTACTCGCTGCCGGACGAGAGGTCCTCAGTCGATTGGAGCCATTACCGCAGCAACGCGACACGATTCTTGAGTGATATCCCAGCACAAGTTTCTACTAACGTCATGACCTCGAAACTCTCGTCACGGTTGGCATGCTGGTGTTCATACACGACTTGGTTGGCGTATCTGTGAGCAGAGACAAATGATGATGCCTCGTTGGGCGGACAAGTTCTTTCTTTGCCCTCATAATATGGGGCATGGGCCGATAGATGAATATAAGGGAAGAGTAGGGCAAAAGTAGAGTCATCCAGCGAGTGTTGATAGAGCACATGCATGCATGTAGGTCGTAGAGTTCGAGGCTCTGTGCCGCCTGATTAGAAGAGCAAGATTTAAGATCAATTCCAATTCTGATAAAAAATAATTAAAAGTATAAGTGTAAGTTTACTAATGAGCAAAGTTGAGAGACAATTTGCCAAAACTAGTTTGTTGGGATAGCATTATACCAGCCAAACAAATTCTTTGGGTCCCACTGCTTCTTCAAGCTCATAAGCTTCGTAAGCTTGCGAGTGGAATACCAAGCAACAGGCCCTTCATCGCCATGCGCATAGTTAACATATGTAGACAGGCTATCGTAGCCACTTGTCGCAGCAAAGCTTTGCCGAGATTGTTTCATAAACGAATTAACTGGTCCGTCAAGCGTGGGATCGGTATACCAACCCTCAAAGAGACTGGCAGGTTTGCATTAGCGCGAAGTTTGCAAAGGTTCAAAGACGGGACTTGTCACTTACACCATGGTCTTGGTGTCGCGAAGAGGATATGCTGTCTGCGAGTCCGGAACAGCGGCAACTGCCTCGGATGAGTATTTCTGAATCACCACGCGGCCAGCATAAGCCGGGTAGTCGAGATAGAACTGCGTTAGGTTGGCAAAGTAGCTTTCCCAGGTAGGCACATGTGTCTGTTTCAGTGCGGCGTGGTAGATATTGACGCGATTATTGGCAGTACAAGCGTTACCTGCAACTCCGAAATAAGCCTGGCTTATTTCTTCATTCCAAGGAACCATGGAGATATTTTTGTTGGTAGGGTTCATGGCAATGAGCGGTTCCAAGTGAGGCATGGCTTCATCTACTGTGCCAAAGTAGATAACATTCACCCACAGAGTTGCCTAACAATGTATTAACGAATTAGTCTGTATTCTTGAGAGAACTCGGGAATCAGTTAGTTTACCTCACGGGTGGTGGCGTTTGCAAAGGCAAAACCACTCAATGCCATATTTGCGGGCAGAGACTCATCATAAGATTGCATGTACTCCCACACAGAGCCATTGTCGGCAGCTGTGAATGCAAAATCGGCATTGACAACTTGTCCACCGTTTGTGGCGTCATATACTTTGTAGGTTGCAGAGGTTACTATACCAAAGTTTTGGCCAGCACCACGCAGCGCCCAAAACAAATCTGGATTCTGCGTGGCGGATACCGTAATAAGATCGCCCGAAGCCGTCACCAGTTGGACCGAGAGAAGATTATCAATAAGCAGGCCCCTGAGGCCCTGTAGGCTGCCCCAGCCTCCGCCCAACGTGGTGGAAATGACACCAAGGCAGGAGACAGAGGCAATAGCTGGCATCTCATATATCAGTCTCCTTTTTAGCCTTCCGAATGCAGATGCTCAGAGTACATACGAAGTTCTTTTCCATTCTTGAAGAGCACGTCGATAATCTGTGAGAAAACGACTCCGCCACCAACTGTGAGCGTGTTCTGCGTTGTGTCTAGGCTCACGGACTGAAAGTTGGCGAGGTTTATGGCCAATCCATCTTGCAGTTTGGATAGCGTTGTGGTGACGCCTCCACCGCCACTGGTGACGGAGAATGGAATCTGATGCTGCCCGGCAATTTTGACCTGGATACTGTTTAGTCAATAGTTTCGCCACCAGACATTGGAAACTCTTGGACTCACGATATTTTGGACGTCTTGGTTAGTGGCAGGCTTGATAACAGTGCTAAAGGTAGGCTGCGTAAAAATATCCCATCGAGGAGTCAGCGTTTCGTTGAAGCTGCGATCTGTGCAAATAGATATTTCAGCACCATAGGACAACGAAGATCCAAATAAGGATGCAACATTGTCAACCGAGCACCCTACAGAGGCAGAGATGAGAAAGGACGTCCATAACAGCAAGTGACGCGCCATTGTGGCAAGATTGCTAACGACTGGACCAGGCTAGATAAGATATCTACTCTGGATGCTGGACTTGATGGACATTGTAGAGGAAGATATCTGGGTATTTATATAGATCTATTAGTATAGGATCCTGAGGAAGACGGAGCAAAAATGTGGGCTTGATGGCAGAAGTTTTCTCTCTATCGTAGGAATTCTAGCCACAGGGGTAGAACATGGAGGCTTACGATAGTTTACAGAAGTACGACGGGTAGGGGGTTGCCAGATTATTGGAATTAACTGGGATCCCGACCCAGGGGCTTATATTGGCTATTCATATCAAGGTTAGCTTTGGTAAGATTTTAAGATGGCCAAGCACTCAATGGGTATACGTAGTGCTATATATATCTCAATATATTGTCTAGTGAGATGCATGGGCAGTCATATATCCATGTTCCTTGAGCACTAAGCACAGAGCAGTTGTGCAGAGCTTGAGCTCTTAAGCTCTCACTCGTGCATCGTAATCATCAGCCGCCCGACGGACCATGTCCTTCCAATCAAAGAACCAGACCTTGTGGGATCGTTCTCGAACCTGCTCTTTGAACTTGTCAAAGTCGTCGCCCACATCCGGGACAGAACCCTGAAATAATTCAGCCATGTAGCGACTGCTTTCGACTAGCCACTGTCCTCGCTCACGGCAAATGCTGTCATATGTCTTGAAGGCTGCAGACAAGGCCGCAGATTTCGAAATTGAGTTGTCCCCAGAAATTAAGTCGTTGCCAGCCTTCTTAAGAACGGTGGCTAGGACCAATGCATCTTCCACGCCCACGCACGCCCCAGCACCGTGATGCGGAGAGGTGGCATGAGCCGCATCTCCAGCGAGACAGACGCGGTCATATGAGAAAGATGGGAGTGGGTGATCAAGGGTGTCAAAGATTGCCCATCGATCAAGCTGGTCAGGGAGAAGGTCAATCATTGCGCGGACGGCTGGTCCAAACTTGGAAAACGCCTCCACGACGTCTGCCTTTGAAGCAGGAGCAGTGAGATTCTCATTGTCTGGCCAATCATTCTTGTCCTGGATAAAAGCCACAAAGTTCATGAACTTGCCACGACCGACGGGGTAGGTGTTGATGTGTGCTCTCGGTCCGAGGTACATCAATTGTCCACTTGGAAGATGGCCAAGGGCAGCAAGTGCCTCGTCCATCTCGATCAGGGCGCGATACGCGCTCTGATGTGAGTAATGTGGATAGGAAGCCGGATTATCCTCCCCCAAGACAATCTGACGAACGCGAGATTTGACGCCGTCACAGCCAATAACTGCCCACGGCAGAGAATAATACCATGTTAGCATGTGTGCACTGATTTTTGGGATCCGGGCTTAGGGCACTTACCAGCATCGGCCAACGCTTCTGTGCCATCGGAGAACTTCAGCACCAGCTTCTCGTCTTTACTATTTTGCTCAATCGAGGCTATACGTTTCCCAAGCTTTATCAAGTCTGGTGGAACAAGACTAACAAGCTCGTTGAGAAATTGGCCGCGGTGACAGCCGGGAAAGCCATCTTTTTTGCCTGTAGAGAGCTCAAAATCGAAAGCTGTGCCCTTTTCTCGCAGTCTAATGTCTTCTTGGGCGAAGCCATTGATCCACCGCAGGCTTCCAGTGGTTGCGATACCGACCTTGCCCAGGGCACCGGCAACGCTGGGATTCAAAGCTTGCATACATTGGGTTGCTGTCTCTGTAAATCCGAGACCAGCGCCTATTTCTTTCAATTCAGATGCTCTCTCGTAGATGACGACTGGGATGTTGCGTTTAATTAAGCCTAGGGCTACGTGTAGACCAATGATACCACCGCCAATGACTGCAATATTAAACGGCACTGAGCCGTCTTGGCCTGCGTTGCCCGTTTCTGCCATGTCTTCAACAAATATCCCTTGAGAGAATCTGCGTATGAAGGTTGCGTAGCACTAAGGAGTGGGGGCGAGGAATAGTAAGGGAGAGAGGGCAGGCCAGCAATTAGGAATCTGAGTTGGCCGGGCACAAGCCAAGCTACAACGCGCTTTACTTTGAGTAACACCTTTATAGATCGCCGCTTCGGTCAATCAAGGTAAAATGAGTTATGGGTACTGCGTATGGCTATTTAGGGGAGGCGCATAGATGATGTCTCTGCCCGTGTAAGCAGCTAGTTCTGTAACAACTCCTCCAACAGCGACTGGTCTAACTCATTGCGCTATTAGCTAAGTTGTTATACTATAATAAAATAAAATTGTAAAAAACATACGATGAATTAATTTTATCTTAATATTATTAAATACTTTCTTTGTGAGTAATGGTTTATATCAACTATGGATTATCCATGCTGCTTACTCTATGGCCCGACTAGTGTAACCTCCATGGATTAGATCGTGATAACATACCCTTCTAGCTTATACTAAGATCTTTTAGTCAGGTCCTCGGCAAAACGTTTTCTCCATTTCAAACCGTTGAGGTTTTGTTCCATCGCAACGGGTCTGCGGTGAATTAACACCAGACATGATTTCGATTCCTATCTGCGGGGTATACGACATATAAGCACTAAGATTTTGGGATCAGGAGATGCAGCTTTTCAGAGAGCCCTGTACACGGCTCCAGTTCATAAACATACCCCCTCCCCTAGACGTAGATGCGCTGACTATCATTCTAGCGCCACAGGGTATCTCGCTCCACCCAGTTTTAAGAAGAATCGGTAACAACCACTAGCTCAAGTCTCGAATCAAAGGAGGATTCGTATATACTTCGTATGTAAGATTCATTGACATGCAACAATGCTTGCTACATATAACCTAGATAGTCTTTGTTACACAGGGATTATAAAGTCGGCTTCCAGGGAGTATTTGATTTGGTATTAATAATGATAATGTCAGACGCAAAGTAGATCCACTGGTTCTATTAATGCGAATAACAGGATATTGCTCCAGCCCGGATAGATTCATGTAGTCAGAGAAAACTACAAGCAATATACCGGAGCCTGAAACTCATTGAGCTTATGGGGGTGACGATAAACGATTGAATACACAGTAAAATGCCTCAATATTCCTTCAGAATACCAACATCTCGTCATCGTTCGGATTTAGGCAATGTAGAGGAGCCTGGTTATCACCATCGCCCCATGAAACCTTTGTACAGGAAAGGCCGTAAAACCTTCTAGAAATTCCAAGTGCCTTATTTCCACTAACATTGCTTTTGCTATACAGCTACAATTCTTTGCGAAGTTCAGCCTACATCATTTTCATTCATGTTAGACAGAATGGATGAAACAGAGCGTTACCGAGATGTTCTCGGCCAGCTGCCTTTCTTGAAAAGCTATACACACCTTTTACTATGCTTCCCAATTACAGATGATAAAGATCGGGAGCTCATAGTATCTTCTCTGGAAGATAGTATACTCAAACTGAAGTCAAGCCTACCATGGCTCGGCTACCGAGTTATGAACGACGGTAAAAGTAGCAGATTAGCCGTCTGTCCAAAATTCGCACCACCCAATTCCTCATTGCAAGTTCGAGACCGCTCCAATGAGTGCCCATCATTTTCAGAAATTATCAAGGCAAAAGGTCCATTTTCGATGCTGGACGGGTCCCTCGTAGCGCCCGTGGTTGCTTTCCCGCAGTCATACGAGGAGTCGGACTTGAAGCCTGCACCAGTCATCTCATTCCAAGCCAACTTTGTTAAAGGTGGCCTGTTGCTTGACTTTGCTGCCCAACACAATACAATGGATCTGAGTGGCATGTGCCAATGCCTTCACTTGTTGGCAGAAGCCATGCGAGGTGACGAGTTCTCGGCTTTGGAACTGGAACAGGGGAATCGAGACAGGCGGCATGTCGTTCCCCTGCTCCGTCCAGAGGAGCCGCTACTGGATCACAGCCACATGATCCGCCTACCAAACCCTTCACTATCTTCAGGAGTACCGCCTGGTCCAAGTCAACACGGGATCATAAATCAGCCCGTCTGGAATTGGCATACATTCCGATTCTCCGCAACTAGTCTACGAGCACTCAAGGAGCTGGCATCTCAATATACTGCATCATCAGATCCAAATAGAGACCAGACTATGGCATTCGTCTCTACCAATGACGCTCTCTGCGCATTCTGGTGGCAGCGCCTTTCTTTCACACGACTGGCCCGCAGCGACGGCACAGGCCCTTTTAAACTAGATCAGCTGAGCAAATTTAGTCGCGCAATAGACGGCCGTACCGCTCTAGATATCCCGCCAGAGTACATCGGTCAAATGGTCCACACATGTCCCACGAAGCTCCCTATCGGCGAAGTCGCTACCAGGCCTTTGGGCTACGTGGCTGCAGAGTTACGCCGTAATTTGAAGACGTATAATACGCCGCAGATGGTTCGAAGCTTCGCAACACTGATAGCTCGTGCAGAAGACAGGAGCACCATCACATTTATGGCAACATTTGACCCAACTATTGATGTAGGTTGCTCGTCATGGGCGCATGCAGACGTGTACTCTAAAGAATTCGGAAAGGTTTTGGGGAAGCCGGCACTAGTGAGGAGGCCAAGGTTTGATCCATTGAAGGGTGTTGTGTATTTCCTCCCGAAAAACTTGGATGGAGATATTGATGTAATAACTTGTTTAACTCAAGAAGACCTTGAAGGATTAGTATCGGATGTGGAGTTCAAGAAGCATACAGAGCGTATTGTGTAACTAGGGCTTACATCTTGATAAAATTCTGGTAGTAAAGTTCAGCAGAATTCAACTGGTTAAATATGTGTGCCATTGCAAAAGTCTTCCTATCGACATATAGATATACCGATGCTTGTGAATGTTGTAATGTATTAAGATATTGACTAAGTATAAACTAAGAAAAGAAAGTTATTGGAACGCCTCAGGCCTCAACTGACTAAACTTGTTATTAGCTACAACCGCCATGTCACTCCAGTAACTATTGTAATTACTGCCAATAAAGGCTCAATTCTTAAGAAATGGGGTTATAAGAGTTGAAGCGACCATTAGGATCCCATTTCTTCTTGAGCTGCTGAAGTCGAGGCAGGTTATCTCCGTACCAGACTGCGGGACCTTCATCACCATGCGCGTAGTTGACATAGATGGACAACTCAGAGGTACCTGCGGTTGCCTGAAACTCATTACGGGCATTCTTCATGAATGTTGAGAGGGTGTCAGCATCGGTAGGGTTGGTGACCGAGGTGATGAACAGCCTAGTAATTTGTTAGAGTCCAACCATGAACTGTGGCATTTTAGGTTTGAGAATATACGTACTGGTGCGCTCCCAGCTCACGGTGGGCGTAAGCAGTCGCGGTTTCCGGAACTGTGAGAGATTGTTTGGTTGAATATCTCTGGGTAACCCAGATAGGAGAAATTGTCGGATGCTGGGTATAAAACTCAGCCAACTCGTCGAAGAAGCTCCCGTATGTAGCAGCATTAATATTCTTGAGACCCATGCCATAGAAATCGGTCTCGCTATTCTTGTTGCACGTGCCGAAATCGGTTCCAAAGTCTTGTACGTTGGGTAGTTCATTCCATGGTACAACAGAGATGTTCTGTTTCGTGCTGGGTAAGTCGAGGAATGGTTGAATAAGCGCTATGCCATCGGCCTCGGCACCGAAGTAAACGGCATTGAACGTGATGCCCGGCTTGGATTTAAAGTCAGTATCAAGGGCCGCCGCGTTCTGAACTGGAAACTTACGCCTGGGGTAACAGTGATTTGTAAAGCAAGCTCAGCGGGGAGGTTGTCATTGAAAGCTTCTACTGCCTCAAAGAATGACCTATTGGCGCTCGCTGGGAAAGCGAAATCGGCATTGAGGTATTGACCGTTATTACGGAGGCTAGGGGCCTTGAATGTAGCAGAAGTGATGATGCCAAAGTTGTGGCCAGCACCGCGAACTGCCCAAAAAAGGTCGCAGTTCTCAATCTCGGAAGCAGTCAGAAGCTTTCCGTCAGCAGTAACGATGTTGACTGATTGCAAGAGGTCGACGACCATTCCATGAACGCCCATGAGACGCGTGACGCCACCGCCCAGGGTGGCTCCTAAAACCCCGACACAAGGACCACCGCCCGTAGCTGGTCAGTGAAAAATCCGTTAGCAATCATTTCGAGAGTGTATAGGGGAAGGCCCTCGATTTTGTTACAAAGAGACAAAAGATTACTTACGGAATTCTTTTCCGGCAGCAAAAAGAGGGTCGTAGACCTGTTGGAACTGGGCAGATCCTCCGATGGTAACGAGACTGTTCTTTTCATCTATGGTGACTGTGTTGAAGTTTCCGAGATCAATATCAATCCCGTTCTTGAAAGTCTCCAAAGTCACAGAGGCACCATGACCGGCTCCAGTTGCCATGAACGGGATGCCATTGGACACGGAGATTTGGACCTAAGAAGCCAGTTTGGTAAGAATTGTGCAAGCTGGGGAGATGCTAGGTCTCCAGGACATACAATTTTTGCAACATCCTGCTCTGTGGCAGGCTTGATAGCGCCAAGATAAGTTGGCGGTGCAAAGACAGTCCACCGTTGTTCGACACTAGTGTTCCAAGCAGCATCCGACGGCAGAATAATCTCAGTACTTTTGGATAAATACGGAGCATAAAGAGCCGTCAGGTTCGCGGCAGCAAAGGCAGCGTCCCGGATATACATGGTGGGCTACCGTCTCCCGATTACAGAAACAAAAATATTGCAATAGGGGAAGCAAAACGAGAAGCGGATCAAACCAGAAGGGGCCGGTAGACGTTGTAGCACTGTCAATTGAAGGATTGTAACATCATTGGGCTTTATATAACCAAGATTACAACTACTAGCTGAGTCTGATGAGCTGACTTTGATGGGCTGACTTTCATAAGCTGGTTATTGCAGTTAGTTGTATCTAGGGGATTAATTATAATTTAATTATTTATTACCACTTTAGTAGCTTATTATTATTTTTCTTCAATGCAAATGAATGAATATTTCCGTGAATCATACTTTATAGTAATCAAGTATCCTACATATGCGATATAACACTAGCCGTTTTCAAGTCCCTGTGTCAGAACAAGCATTTCCCGGAATTCCAAACGCAGCTGACTGCAGGAGACAAGCAACCTAGTATCCCCGAGTCTGATGCCGCGTATTACATCCATGAATACTAACATGATTGTGCCTGACGGATCTGCAGCTGGACCCACAGTCCCGGGAACACGGCAGCTTTTCTACCACATTTTGTCCCTTCGATACATGTATCCGCGGCCAAATTTGATAGGTATGATACGAAGTCCACAAAGAGGCCAACCACACACCCTCCAACAAGAGTAATGTCCCTGCAAGGCCGTAATGTAACCTGATTCGTAATCGCATTTCCTCCTGGCATAGTCTTACCTAATGGCCTGAAACTTGTTCGTACTCTGGCTGTCCTCTTTCCCTTCTTTACTACTAGCCGCATTTCTCCTATCTACCTTGTCACTTTGACTGACCCAGCAAGAATAAGCAATATATTTCCAGATTAAATCACTCCAACTAAGTACACAGTACGGAGTGATAAACAAGCGAGGCAAAATAGCCTCAGCGACCACGGTCAAGTGGCGTCTCAGGTTTGAAGCCAACATACACAACCATTCTGCGACCTTGCCCAAAGGTTGATGCCTATGGCTTCTTCCAGCGACGACAGAAAAGGGAGCAGCACCAATGCGTCAGTAATGGTGCATATGGCTACTCCTAGTGACGACAAAGAAGGAGGCAGCATCAAGGCATCCGTCCGCCCTTCTTGGCTGAAAATTGTCTTCTCTGACTCAATTCTAACCAAGGAGGTTGTTGAACACCACTACAATGGCTCCGGCACCGACGATGACCCATACATTGTGCGCTGGCTGGAGAATGATGTGCTCGACCCGAAGAACTACTCACTTGTTGTCAAGTGGTCGTTGACACAGATTCTAGCCTTTTCCTTCCTTTGTGTTTCCTTTCTCTCTAGTGCCTACACAGGGGGAATCGCCGAAATAGAGGCTGAATATGGCGGGAGCTCTGCACTCAACAGCTTGGGCGTTGGATTCTTCGTACTTGGGTTTGCTGTTGGGCCCTTTCTCTGGGCACCTTTATCCGGTACGTAAACGCAGCCTTTAAACAAGAACAAAACTTGAAGACATCACCGCCTCCCTCCCTCCCTCCATGTAGTTCTACACGGCCGTTGCTTTGCTGACATCCTTTGCTCAATAGAACACTATGGGCGCAGAAATGTCTTTGTGGCTACATACTTCATGGCTACGGCCTTCAACGTTGGCGTAGCTGCGTCGCAGAACCTCACAACCATCTTGGTATTGCGCTTCTTTGCTGGCCTGTTTGGATCATCTCCAATCACCAATTCTGGGGGTGCCGTCACCGACATGTTTGAAGCCGAAGAACGTGGCCTGGCTCTGACTGTTTTCTCTGTTGCCCCCTTCCTCGGGCCTGTTCTCGGGCCCATCATTGGCGGTTTTGTCGGGGCTGGAGCTGGCTGGCGGTGGTTGATGGGGTTATTGGCCATTATGACAGGATGTACTTGGATCGCTGGAACCCTTTTTGTCCCGGTAAGTCAGCTTCAAGATGGACAACATCTATACTACCTCCGGTGGCTATTACATGTGCTAACTATTCTTTCAAGGAGACATATTCACCTGTACTTCTACGGCGCCGAGCATCGAAGCTTTCCAAGTTCACCGGGAAAGTTTACATGTCCCCCTTCGATTCCAAGTCTGCGCAGAAGAGACTTTTACCTCATTTGTGGAGCGTCTTCAGCAAGCCATGGGCTTTACTTACAGAGCCAATCGTCCTGCTCCTGTCTGTCTACTTGGCCATTGTTTTTGGAACATTGTACCTCCTTTTCGCTGCGTATCCCATCGTCTATGCTCAGGATCGCCGTTGGCCCCAAGGGATCTCTGGCCTCCCGTTCATTGGCATCCTTATCGGAAATCTATCCGCCCTGGCCTTCTCCTTCGTGCTTAATAAACGATACGTGGTCTTCGCAAAAAAGCATCAAAGTAATGGGACGATGACGCCACCAGAGGCTCGCTTGCCGCCATGCCTGATAGGTTGCATTTTCATCCCCATCGGATTGTTTTGGTTCGCCTGGACCAACTCTCCATCTGTCCACTGGATAGCCAGCATTGCTGCGGGAGCTCCTTTTGGATTCGGCCTGGTTTGTGTGTTCATGGGGATCACGAATTATCTGGTCGATGCTTATACTATCTACGCGGCTTCTGTCTTGGCGGGAGGCGCTGTGCTACGCGGCATCTTTGCAGTCGTTTTCCCTTTATTCACCACTAAGATGTATGCGAACTTGGGCATTCACTGGGCTTCCTCGGTACCTGGTTTCATGGCTGTTGCTTGTGTCCCATTTCCATATATATTTTATAGATACGGCGAAGCTATTAGAGCCAGGTGTCGATACGCAGCACAGGCGGAGGCTGCTCTACAGGCTCTGCGAACTTCGAATGTCGCTGCATCATCTGAGACGGCACCTGATGCAGATTCAAGAATCTCCAATGTGACTACCTCATCTGAGACAGCGCGCACTGCAGAGGGTGAGGCTTGAAAACTTACAATATGGATATAGAGATTTATTACTATATGAATACTTATCTGTTACACCTGAAAAAGTATGCATCCATACTTCAATATCTAGCACATATAGAGTAATTAATTATAAAGTTCTTTTAACAACAACTCGGCTACATGAGTGCCCAATCCTTATTGATATAATTCATGCCTAAAACATAAATCAAGTAGAGCCGCAATCTTCGCTATCTAAGATGAGATCTTTTTGTTCTCCCACCACTTTCATGGCCACTATCTATATCTACGTGGTAGCTATCAGTATGAACAAAGGCCCATTCACCCACAGATTGGATCCCCAAATCTATCCAAACGATAAGCTTTCAAAGATTGTAGTGCATGTGGGAAGATACGAAGTGCCTGTGAAACTCTATCTGCGTCATTTTACCAACACCGGTGCTTATTTTGCGTCGGGAAATATGACACGTATGGGGAGATCACATACGAGCTTTGCAACCTGGCAACAAGACTACGATGATATATCGTTTATCCGCGTCCAGGGTATGATAACACCCGAAAGGATTGCATGAAAAGCGCCCTGAAGCGGAAGGATTGGAATCCTGGATAATTATCCCGAAGGAAGAGGATTAGTTTAGATCAGAATGTGATGCCGGGCTACCAGGGTACATAACTGACTACCGGGGAGATAAGATGACAATCCTGTAGCGCTCGAATCAGGTTATCAAACGAAAAGCAAGCATTGTAGATTCCCCTAGAATTTCCAGATCAGCCGGATACCGCTTTCAGTAATAATTTTATCCTGCATCCAGTTCCTTTCGAACCGAGCCAGGGGCGTCGCTTTACCAGTGCGGCCTAGCGTTCGATGATAAGCCTCCAAGAGAGCTTCCCAAACACCAAGTTTCAGGACTGAAAAGCGAGATACTGACAGTAAACCTGGCGTATTGCGTTTTTCCCCAGAGGCTTGTGGAATGTAAGCTGACTTTGAGTCAGATAGGCTAATCATGTTGGGTAGGAGGCCAGGTCCCCTCCCTTGGTCTTATCGCGAATTAATCTTTGAAAGTATTCCGAGATTGTCATTTTGGGCGGCTGTGCTGTTTCACGGGTTTCTATATGAATTGACTTGAGAAGTGCCTCACCGCAATGGTACCTTGGCGTATTGATCCAAGCAAGAGTTTATCTGAGAAAAAAAATAGTAGACTGAGGACAACAGCCACCATCCATATTTAGAAAGATGCCGTCCTCATCACCATACCCGGCTCTCATCACCGCCTCATCCGCCGACAATGAAGCCACAGCTAGCCTAGACCTACCCAGAATCCTGTGCCTCCACGGCGGCGGCACCAACGCACGCATATTCGCAGCTCAGTGCCGCGTGTTGCGAGCAGCTCTGTCTTCGACCTTCAGACTCGTCTTCGCGGAGGCGCCGTTCCCGTCTCGGCCGGGACCCGATGTTGTCTCCGTCTACGGCACATGGGGTCCCTTCAAGAGCTGGCTACGCCTCCAAGACGACGATGCCCCCGGCCTAGACAGCGTAGACATTGTCGAAGCCGTCGACGCTAGCCTTGCCGACGCAATGATCGGCGACGATGCCCTTGGCGCCACGGGCCAGTGGGTCGGCCTGCTCGGCTTCAGCCAGGGGGCCAAGATGGCCGCCAGCCTGCTCCTCCGGCAGCAAGCTCGAGCCACCTTCAGCCGGCATTCCAGAATCTCCACGTTCCGTTTTGCCGTCCTGTTCGCCGGCCGAGCGCCCCTGGTTGCCTTGGACAATAGCCTGCAGTTGGTGGGAGGGTACCTGGCAGATGCGGTTCAAATAAGCAGTTCAGCGTGGCGTCCCCCCGCTAAGGATCTGGGACGCGCCGCCAGCAAGGATAGCCATGCCGCCGTCAGCCCCAGTGAAGGCTTCTGGGATCCGAGTGTTGCGAATAAGCTCTCCATGGTTGATGACGACGACCATCTGCTGCGGCTGCCCACAATACATGTCCATGGCCTGAGTGACCCGGGGCTGCTGTTGCACCAGGATCTGCTGGAGCACTTTTGCTCGGAAGAGAGCGCAACCGTCGTCGAGTGGGGAGGGCCTCATAGGATGCCGATCAAAACAGCTGATGTTCAGAAAGTTGTCACCGAGATGTACCGAATAGCCGCAGAAAGTGGTGCTATTGGAGAATACGACTTTTTATAAGATACGTGGAATTGCGTCTAGTGCTTATGTCTGGGGGTATCTGCCAATTTGTAAAAACGCAGGTCATAAAATAGATAAATAGATAAGAATAATAACACATGTACAAATAGCAAATTGAACGCAATCTTTATAAATTCTCATTAATTCAAGCCTAGTTTGATGAAGAAAGATGTCGCGACTTTGACATGTGGTGTGATCAGCTGCATAGTAATTAAGGCTTGCCTAATTGGGCCCATTGCCCGATTAGGCAGTCCAACATGCCAAGTACTTTTTCACTTTCGAGAAAGCTAAACAGTTTGCAAAGCAAGTCATGTCAGGTCCTTAGTTCATCTCACATTTAGGCAGTGTGGTAAATAATTGTTGTTGCATAAGTACTTCGCTTTTCGGCTAATTAAAAATCGAACTTGATCTTTAGTTTATCCCCATCCACAATGTCATCCTTCTTTGCCATCAGCTCTGGCAAATCCCAAGTGCAATTAATGTAGCGTCCACCGAGCCAAGGGCGATGCTCCGCGGTAAGATAGACAAGCGAATGAGCGCTCAGATTGGGGCTGTCAGTGTAAACTAAGGAGATGAAACAACGTCTGTCAGCCAATGCATCATATTTGATGTCGAGAAGAAGTCTTCGTCTCTCTATAGAGAAAAAAACCATGTGCTGATTGCCGTGGAGTCAATCTGCGGGGCGAAAGTGTACGCAAGGCACAACATAAGCAGGGACCACTTACTGGATTTATGGAAGTCGTCTAGCTCTCCCGGTCCCATAATCTCGGTTGGAACGTTTCCGGGGTGTATAGAAAATACCGTCACACCACTTTCTGAGTACTCTCTGTTTAGCAATTGTGATAGGCGGACTAATCCCAACTTCGATGTCTGATATGCGCTGAGCATAGGGTTGACCAAATGAGCCCCAACGCTGGCAACATTGATCATGTAGGAATGATCTGCCTCGAGGAGCAGTGGCAACATTGCTCGTGCCACAAGGTAGGGACCGCGCAGATTAACTTCCAAGACATTCCACCACTGCTGTGGGTTAGAATCCGCAATCTTACCAAAGTTGCCTAGCACGCCCGCGTTGTTGATGACCACATCGAGGCGGCCAACCTGCTTCCTAATAACTTCTGCTGCAGCCACCACAGTGGTCTCGTCTCTGACATCCAGATGAAGTGCCTGGAAATGGGGGGCCGGGCGTCCGTGGGCAAGGGCTGTTGCCAGCACTTCATCAGCCAGCACCGTCATGTCCCCCCCGGGCAGCAGCAAAGATGAACGAGGCGCCTGCCGCAGCGAACCCCAACACTATGGCTTTGCCCAAACCACGAGATCCGCCAGACACAAACACGGCTTTGCCAGCAAAGTCGAAATTAGAAGGGTTGATGCTCTCATAGGAGTCGCAATGAACAGTGCCGGTCACATCGTAGTCACCTACAAAAATTCCGTATCAAGTTAGAGAATACCACATTACCCACGGCATCAATTACTACATGTTCCAACGTCTACAAGTATTGTGGAAACTCTGATAGCTTTTTAGGCACTAAATGACATACCGGGACCTTCCAGAATGTTTCCTGGTGTGCCTCTAGGCGGTGGCATTTTGTTTGCGTATCGAGGGCAGAGCAAACAAGTAGAGCAAGCGAAATTTGTAGTTGACGTATTAAGAAGTAGGAAGTTATTACTGGTCAGACTGACTGAGTAGGGTCAACAGCCTTAATGATCTCAGGGGGGAAAGAGTGTCTTTAAGCTATAACCCTTACATTCCGCCTCTTACATTGCTGGTTTAGTTTAATGGCTCTTTATTATGCTAGTCCTGACTCTGTCTCTGAAAACACAGTGTAACCTCGCTATATACATACATACTGCAGCTCATGTAGCTAGACCCAAGATCCCATGGACTAATCCCATGGACTACCAAAGATAGTATTATGATGCACTTACTACAAATAGTAATTACTGTAGGAACTGTGATGTAATACCTTTACAGTTTAGCTTGTTTCATCACGACTAACACATGTTTGTGAGATCTTGAATAGGCAGTTCCTTATACTAGTATCTCGGCTGATATTTATTCCATCTTCTGGGAAAACTGATCTATAAGGACTTGCTTGATCTGCGTGAGAAGCCCCTGTATCGTATGTGACTCGTAAAAAGCCTCATTATAGACAAGATTCAGCTGCAACTGGCCCCTGAACATCCACACGAAGCAGTACGTATGGCGTGTCAAGGTCTCTACACCAACGCTGACACGAAGCACTTCCAGCCCACGTGTATTCGCGATGTCATCCTCATATCCCTGCTTCTCTGGTTCCGGACCGGGGTCTTGGTGGATCGGGTCCACCAAGACCGTTGCATCTCCAACGCTGGAGATATCGATGCCGCTAGGCAATCCTCCACTCTGCGCGGCAGCACTAGTTGTGGATGAAGGCTGAGGTGGATTCCGCAGGCGCTCCAGCACGAGATTGGCATACGCCCTGCGAGCAAGGAGGAATTCCCTCGACAGCGATGAAGCGTATTCCTTCTCAAACAGGGCCGCATACTCGCCCCACGGCCGCCCCTCCTCCACAGCAACAAACCACCCAGACGTGTAGAGCGCTGCATAAGACGCCGGGGTGCCGCTCACCTCTGACACCGCTTCTCGCAAACTCCTCCTGATAGTACTTGTGTAGCGCCGGCAGTCAGTTTCTCCTCCAACTTGATTGTCTCCGGATGACGCTGCTTCAAAGGCAACTACCGCTATAGATGCATGAAGTGCCGCCTCAAAGCCAAGACCCTGGGCTTTGCACCCGAAGATGATGGCTTCCGTCTCCGTTCGCGATAGGCGAATCGTCTCACCTCGCGTCCCCCGGGCCTTGGTGGCTGCATCGCCAAGATACGACAGTCCGACGGCGCCTACAGCCAGTGCCGTGGTGGCAAAACATCGCGCGGCTTCCGCCACAACCGCTGCGGGCGCTGGAGAGGGAGGGACCAGGAGTGCCTCTTCAACGCTCACGGGCAGCCTGGAGACTTCGTCCCCCCATGCCAGATTGCCAGGGTCCTTAGTGCCATCGCCTATGGCAGCCAATTGCAGGAAATCGTTGAGGAGCTGCAGAGCACCGTAGCCATCAGTGCGCCAGTGAGCCGTGTGTAAGATGACGGTGTCGTGGCCTTCAAGGTAATGCAGAGTTGCCTGTGGAGTTGGAGAAAGCCTGGCGATGACATCCCCTGCGGTGGTTTTGCCATCGTCCTTGACAAGCACAAACGTTTCACCAGCCCACTTCTCAAGGGCTGGCCTGTCTGGAACAACATATTCGAGCAGCTCGCCATTGAAGACGGTAGCTATCCCGGGATGTTGGAATCGGAAAGCCATCCATGCCTCCCTAAGTATCGTAGCAATATCCGCCTCTTGCAGGGACCCTAACAATTTGAAGGAGGCCTGAGAGGTTACAGACCAGTGTTCCCTCCCCAAAGCCTTTCCAGTATCGCCCATCAACTTAATCATCAGCTCATTCTCTCCAGCCCGCCGTTGGAAGTGGTATGCGGAAGTTGCCGCCCAAGCCATGGCTTGATAATTGGTGCAGGGTTAGAAAGCTGATAACAAGAGACGGAACAGGAATAAACTCGAATTTCGATTAGAGGGTGTGTTTCCAAGCGATTGTAGTATGACACAGTGCTCTTCTACCAGTATATATATGAAATAAATAACACATTAATCTACATAAGAAAGTATTCTCTACAACTTAGGTTACATACCTAGGCAAACTAACTCCTTCCAACTGTAGATAACGGCGAGTTAAAACTTTTGAAACTCTGTAAGCCAGGGTGTCCCTTTTAAGGCGTCTACATGTAATCTAGACCCAAGAAATGAGACCGACCAACCGAATACTACAACTGCTTCAACCTTATTTTTATTGGGCCGACTAAGGCTATCTGATACATGCACACGGAGGGCGTGTGTTTTGGGCACCGGTTACATTGAAGTGGGAACATGCACATGTACCTAGCTATGGACGCGAATTGCCAAGAAACGCCGCAATAGGCAATTACCAGATATTGCCTACGGGAGAAATACAACGTCCAATTGCAAACCCAAGTTTTCTTCGAGAACAGCGACAATCTTGCGCAAAACTTCTAAAGCTCTCTCCCCCTCGTGGTAGGCCTGGTTGTAGTTGATCGACAAAGAGAGTTGTCCTTTGAAGGTCCATGGATACAGGAGCATTTGGCGAGTCACAAGGCTGACTCCAAATTGAAACCCATCTACATGAATCGCCACATCCCCGTTGGGACCGGAATACTTTCCTCGCAGGTGCTTATCAATGACACCCAAGCTGCTCAGCGTTATGCCACTTGGTAGCCGGGTATTCGTCACGGCCGGGCCTTTTGCGAACAGTTTCTGCCCATGGTACAAGTACCTCAGCCTAAGCGTCTTCACCAACATGTCGCTGTACCAATTCTTGTAGTAGTGCGTCAATTCTGAAGCCCTATCCATGAAACTGCTCTCCCTGAGTACCACAGGAGTGAGGCCAGTAACGTAAGTTGCACAAGCGTGTGTCCTCCCGTTGTAGGGCTGGGGCAAGTAGTCGCGGAGGTTTGCAGATAGAACAGTAGAATAATCCTTGCTTGCGTCTTCTGGAAGAGCCAGAGCAAACGCCGTCTCAGAAAGCGCAGCATGAAGAGCAGCCGTGACGCTGATGCCACGGGCTTTACAGGCGGCGACAAGGGCTCCTGTTGATGCCTGAGAAAGGGCGAGAGCCTGCCTGCAGGAGTCCATTGGTGCGGTTTCCGCGGATCCCTTGTAGGGGAGGCCGATACCCTGCACAGCGACACGATGGTGAGTCTCCATGGCGTCACGAACGTAACGATCCATGTCTGGAGAGCATTGGGCGGGTTCAAGTGACCCACAAGCGTCTTCCAGACTGGGGGACAGGTTCTTCCACTCGTTCTCCCAGTCGAATGATGAGTCGATATGTGAGGGTTGGTACATGGCGACGATTTCGAAGAGCCGGTCGAGTAGCATGCAGGTCCCGAGGCCGTCGATGCGCCAGTGAGAGGACAAGAACAGCACATGGCAAGACTTGGGGAAATAGTATAGCCTCGGCAAGTCATATGGGCCGGCCGCAGCTCGAATAATGCTTTCCGGGCTCTGATCATGTTCGACGATGAACGTCTTGCTCGCCCAGTCTTCGACGTCTTGCACGCTCCGCGGAGTCGTATAAACCTTGCCAGAGCCATCTGGGACCACGCTGAGGGCGGGAAACTCAAATCTCAGCCGTTTCCAAGACGTTTCGAGCGCTGTTGCCAAATCAAAGGCTTCGAAGCCCTCGCCTAAGCGGACCTCGCATTGACAATAAAGACGCCATTGCTCCCTTCCGGACGCCTGAAAGGCCAACGACATGTCGCGGTAGACCTTCTCAGCTCCTTCTAGTTCCTTCCGCCACAGGCCGGGAGAGACTTCAGTCCAAGACGGGAACATGTTGTTTGATTGAGGTTCGAGAAACAAGCTGAGTGGTGGAATAGCGCTGTTGGATGAAGGCCACGAAGATTGACCTGGGAGCCGTGACGAAAAGCCAGAGAATAAAGGCAGTCTTTAAAGCAGCGCGGATTACTATGCCAACTCTTACCGGTGCTATAATAGTATTACCCTTTTTCTCACTTATATGAGCTAGGCAAAATTCAGACATTTTGGACCAAATTAGATACATGCAGCTACTGTTTACTTCAACATGCACTCTGCGTCACTCTATTCATGTACTTTCAAGTCATAGTGAAGGTTGATACCAAGATTGTAGCCAAGATCAAATTCCAAAAACTATTTAAATTTTGCTAGAGCCAGTACTCAGAGCGACACGACAAGCTTGCGCGCAGAGTTACCTGCTTTAGCAAGGTCACAGGCTTCTTGAATAGCCTCCAGTCCCTTGCCCACAACATACGCCTCGGGTTGGCACACAAACGTCCCTGCAGCCAATGCCTTGCCTAAGAACTGGGCGTATATGGCAGGGCCAACTTCGTTGTTTCGCAGATCACCACCAAAGATGAACTTGGACTCAATTCCTGCGGGAAGAGTCTCTGTGATTGGGTTGGCCGCGGAGACAAATTTGCTGCCCGAGACCTTTGAGATGACTTCAGCAGTCTGGGCCAGGGAGCCGTTGGCAACAGAGAGGGCGCCAGCAGACGTCTTGCCGCTAAAGGCCGCGATGAGTTGAGGGACGATGTCTGCGTCGTGATAGTCAAAGACCTGGCTGGCGCCGAGTTTCTTGAGCAGATCAAAGTTCTTGGAGGATGCCACGGCAATGACATCGTAGCCGGAAGCCCGGGCGAGCTGCACAGCCATGCAGGCGACGCTTGAAGCACCGCCCCAGACAAGCAGGGTCTTGCCAGTGGAGGAGGCCGCAGGCTCAGAGGGCAGCCCCAGGGCAAGGTGGTCTTTCTGGTAGAGACCGCAGGCAGCGGTGGAGATGCCCAGGGGCAGCACGCTGGCAGCCTCGTAGGAGATGGAGTCAGGAATCGGGGCCGCCATGAAGTCCGGGACGACGGAGTACAGTTGAAAGGCGCCCTCGGAGGGCTTGTTGTTCATCAGATTGATGGCATGGGCAACAACGCGGTCGCCGGGCTTGAACCTGGTCACGCCAGGGCCTACCTCGACAACCTCACCGGCCATGTCGTTGCCCAGGACCTGGGGGTAGGTGATCCAGTTGAAGAGATCCGGGCCCATGGCCTGGAGAGCCCAGTCCACAATGTTGATGGCAACAGCTCCATTCTTGATGACAATCTCAGAGGCAGCAGGAGCTGTGTACGGGGCCTCCTTGACCTCGAACTTGGGTGCCTTGGGAGCGGTTTGCCAAGCGGCGATGTTGCTGGGAGCCATGTTTGTAAGCGGTGGGCGAGTGATGTGGTCTGTTAGACTGCGGCTCTTTGGGATCCTGCGGGAACAGGCAGCCGAGATAGACCTATCTACATATATTCACGGCTGTCGCGATCCAGAGGCCACGCGGAGATAAAAAAACAGGATTCACTGGCGATACGGCTCGGAGGTCTGGTATCTCCAGATGCGGCAGTTCCTGTGCCATTGCCAAACGCACATGGGGACGGGGCATTCCTTCAATACTACATCATAGATGTGCCCTGGATGCGACACTGCCATTCCTTCGACGCACTGTGACCTTCAATTGCCTATCAGAGTAGGTAGGTGTCGTACGTGTACGAGGCTGAGGTGCTTCATGTCCTCCCCAGCGCTACGTGCGATACGAGCCCTCTGCTGGGTATCTACAGGGCTGCATGTAAGGCACTGACGGGGTATCTATGCAGAGCAATCGCAATATGTATCGTTGATGTTACATGGAGTGCGTGTACAAGTACATTCTATTGGCTATGCCAAACCGAGGCATATTATATGGTCGAGAGCCGTGTAGGCGATCACGATTGCACGTGTGACAGGGGCTGTATTGCCACACCTAGGTGCATGTACTGTAGTTGATAATGCATAAGGGAGGCTATGGAACAGGGAAGGGAGATATCCTTGACCAGTTTGAGGGCAAATAGAACAAACCAGCGGGCTTACCTAGGGGTGGATCTACCTAACTAATAAACAAAGGCCCTTTTTATATCCTCTAGTGCTTATACCAAGTTTTTCTCGATAAGAGTTTTATATGCTGTATTTTTTTCTTAAAGTTATTTAACCAATCTATTAGTTATTAACTATTAACTCTTTTCTAACTTTGGGTAACTATGTTTCTGTTTTTCTACTTGTTTTCTATAGTTCTGTCTTGTAGTTTCTTCAATTAAAACTCTTTTTGTTAAGTACAGGTTTACAAAATGTGTATTGAGGCGTTGATTTTATTCTATTCTTTTAATAGACGTTTTCTTTTACTTTGTCTTGTAAATCTCATCTAGTAGACAGCTCTAGGGTATCTTGTGTATTTAGTCTTTCTTTTTCCCCTCATTATGTATTGCAGTAGCGCGAGGGTGACAGGGGTTGTATTGCCACAACTAGATAATGATGATAAGGCTATGGAAAAGGGAAGGCAAATATGCCTAACGGGATATGAGCTTGACTAGGGGGTGGGTGCTACTGTAAATACATGTATAGCCCTGTAAATACCCGCAGCTAACATCGAGTTGTTTAGCTTCGTAGACTGTGGGCCTTGTAGAGAAACAGATACCGTTTGTCACTTCTTGATAGCCATGTTCTATCTTGTTGCCAACAAAACACATCATGTATTGCTTACCAAGATCCACAGCTAAAGCCGAGTGGGCGAGGGTTAGAATGCAACTCGACTCTGGTTGCAGGCCTTGTACTGTAGGATCCTAGGCCTTCAAGTTCGCCTTTCCTATTATACAATAGTACATGTATATAGCATTAAAAAAGGTAGGTACTTTGAGCCATTGGGTAGGGATTTTGCGAGGGAATATAGTATTACCTCTTGTAGCTTTTGCTCCTATGCTTATGTATTATATTTTGCCACTAGCAACTGCTTATTAGTCTTTGTTCTACTGTCGTTCCTTCAATTACATTTTCAATAAGGATTTATATCCGTATCATGAGCACATTACCATCCACCAGCAAGAGGCAGAGCCAAGCATGCCAGGAATGCCGGCGACGCAAGCTACGATGCGACGGTAAACAGCCGCAATGTTCCACATGCGAGAATGCCGGCATCGAATGCAACATCGACCGTAACCGTGCACCCCGTGGCCCCAAGAAGGGCTATATCACCGCATTGCAGAACAAGATTGGTATGTCTCGCGTACTGTGCTCGGTCCAACAATGAAGAAGCCGCCAGTAAATGACTGCGGCTCCCAGCCAAAATTTGTCATGAACTGGCGCTGAACACTCTCGTTGTTTCCGCTCACTGAGACTAATAGCACCAGAAACACTCGAAAGCCGCCTTCGGGAACAAGAACAGCATCATCCCGATTGGTCGGAGAGTCTGGAATATGGCGACGAAACGCTTCATCCGGTGACATCACATCTGCCTGTGATTCTTGACTGTCTGGACGACTCTGGACTACATAGAGATCTCCTTACAATTCAATCAACTCCTCTAGCATCGGAGCTAGACACATCTATCAGCACCTATTCTGGCATCAACGTGGCATCAACGTCAATGACCCTTCCATCAGATCATACACCCGCGATATCCATATCGGAATGCGGTAGGAGTTGCAACCTACACATCACTGATCTTATGCAAGACGAGCTGTATGAAACCCCAAATCTGTCCTTGGCGGCGACTAGATCTACTAACTTCAGAAACAGGGACCAGTTATACTTTGACAGAATACATGCCGCCGTTCCCATACTGCACCAGCGAAGGTATCTTTCATGGTCAAGGCTCTCTGAAAAGACGAGGTCGCGAAGCTGCCTTCAGCATGCCGTCTGGGCGGCAGCATCGCTCGTGTCAGCGCATTTTCAGCACCTGCAGCACACACTCTACCCAGAGGTAAAGAGGCTTCTTGCTACTACAGCCCCGGCAAAGATCCCTGGTGGGCAGGATCTTGCAGTTGATGTTGAACTAGTCCAAGCGTGGGTCTTAATAACCACTTTCGAGTTCATCAGGATGTATCACTATGAAGCATGTCTTAGTGCGGCTCACACATTCCGACTTGCACAGTTAATGGGACTGCATAAAGTTGACGTTCTAGATAATCTACCTTCTATAAACGAAAGAGACTTTATTACAGTAGAAGAAAGACGCCGGGTGTTCTGGATGGCTTTTACGCTTGAAATTCTCCTTAGCATGCACAGCAACCTACCTCTGGTAGTAAACGAGCACATGGTAAGCTAGCGATTCCCCTAGAACGCTTGCATGATCCTTTTTGTGACTCATTACATCCGAGCTTCATTCTAAAATTAGATTTTAGATCACGACCCTTCTTCCCGTACCTGACCACGACTTCCAGAATGGTCAACTGACCGAGACCGGCTTTCTCCACGACCTACTAAGCAAGCGGAGCGAGACGGTCAAATGGCCATTCAATGAATGCATAATGCTTGCAGCAGTTTGCGCACGGGCATCTTCCTATTCACCGAAGAGCTTTAACCACCTTCAATCCGGTCATCAAGACGGTGACCACGTTGATCGGCAGAAATGGCTGTGCAATACCCTGATTCTGCGCCTACAGACTCTGGAAGAGGACTACCCTAGTCAGAAGAACTCATCCGACCTGTCATTGCTATTTGCCAACCTTTTGGCTCAAGCATCAATCATCTATCTTTGTGGAGAAGCTCAATCTTCAGACTGGCAAACTGGGAGCCCGGATAGTGAGAACCCCCTGCAAAACGGAAGTCATCAACTGGCGATTGGTGCTGCACAACGTATACTAGAACTTTCCCGCTCACTCATAGACTTCCCCGTCAGCAAGGTAACAAATGATTGCTGCCTTTTCCAAATCACAAAGCGGTTGTTTACTAATGTTCAATCCCAGATTCACCCTTTTACACCGATTCCTCTATGTCTCGCTGTCAGATTTCTATCCACGAAAAGGTCGAATCCTATGGCTGCCGATCTTCTACAGGGTTTGCTGGACGTACTACGTCGTTTAACAAGTGTCAGCAACGCACAGCAAAGTTACATAAACATTCTAGATAAAGCAGAGTTGGATTTGTTTCGCGGATTAACCAGTGTCAATAACGCGCAAAGTCATATAAATCTTCTACATACACACTAAAACTTGATTATATAATATTTATGACAAAGAATAAATTGTAAAAGAGGTCTTCCTAGAGTAAATAGTTTAATTCTACAGCTGTATCAATTTCTAAGGATCAGCAACTATAATAAGAGTAATCTGAAAACAAAAAACTAGTACCTCAGTTGGAGTACACAGGACAAATACAACATCAGTTTGACAAGGGGGGAGGGGGTGTCTCCAGCAATTCATTTATAATTGTGACCCTAGTACGGCAAATCTATAGATCCGAAGTTTGTGCAGGGCCGCTAAATGATTATCCGCAGTGGAGAGGTGTAGAAATAGTACCCCCGTCTCGATGAAAATGGTAACGTCGATGTCAGATCCAAGACATCTTTAGCTAAATGTAGACTATTTCCTAAATGCAGCAAGCTTTGTTTACAATGAAACCAGATACATGTAAGCCAGCAAGCCCCTGGCTGTTACGTTCTATGTTAACACGATTGCTGCACGATGAAGCCAAGGGAAGCACTTGTAGTAAGCGGGCTGCGGCTACATCTGGAATGGATCCTGTAGGAGCTGTAGGGTTTAGACGCTTAAGGGATGCATATTGCCAAATCTAATACCCTGCTGACGGGACTCATTCGGCGATCTTCATGCTGAATACCTATGCTTTATTAGGTACGCCCTGGCTAGGTCCTGTCGCCCGTCTTCTACGCCTAAACGTATACGGTACGGATACGGCAGCAGCAGTAGTAATAATGGTGTACTGGGATTGTAGTAATAAGCCTGGATCATACGAGTACACGTCGGGTACTTGGTATGTCTGTGCCCTGATACGCAAGGAGCTGCAGCCAACTCAGCGCGGAATGTCGGCAAATCTATACAAAGGGGTGTATACCTAGTCAGCTTGACTAGGTATGAGATGTTGAGGCTTCATATCCCCTCGGAAATAACTTCCTTGTTTGGGTATGGACTCTTTTACAGTAGGGAACATGAATTCAGATACCTGGGATCTCATAGTACAAGGCCCACAGCTAAGGTCGAGCCACGGTATGACCTCGCAGAGACTTGATAACTCGACTTTAGCTGCGGGCCTTGACTTTGGCTGTGGATCTAGGTAAGCAATCGTATATCTTTTAGTAAACTGTATATAGAAAATGTTTACACAGCATCGATAAATGACAATTGGTATTTCACAAGGCCTGCAGCCAAAACTGAATTTGTAAGAGAATCCGGTATAATCCGAGCCACAGCTAAAGATTCCACTTCTACACGTGGATAATCAAGGGTCTGATCTGCCTATAACGTGAAATATCAGTTGTGACGTGACATATTCGGTTATCATACTACTACCGTGACATTTGTTGTAAGCTTAATTGAGTGGCATGAGAAGTATCTCAAGCGGATACCGAAAATACGGAGCATAAACTCCCCAGACCAATATTCACATGCAGATTACTTCAGTCTATGTGCACAATCCTCTTGCAAACTAGGTATCTTGATATCCCTGGAAATGGATTACGCTCAATCGTCTCACCCATACGTCCGTCTGCCCGGCGGGACAACATATGCCGGGTATCCAGATAGTGAACCTCAAGTAGACCCCTATGACTATGTTTCCGGATGTAAAGCATATCAAGGCAGTCCTTCCCACTCCAGATTGGGCGTAAATCACACCCACATCTTCTTCAACAGGAGTGAACCCATAGTGGCTCTATTCAAAAATGTCGACTAGTAACGCCGCCACTGTTCTCTTATTTGGGCCACAGTGCCTATCCTTTGACTCAGAGGCCCTCACGCAGTTGAGGAGCCTAGTAGTCGAGAGTCACAGTAGCGTATGGCTTGACACAATTAGCGAGCTTCCAAGTTACTGGAAAACGCTTGTCAGTAAATTCCCTGCTCTTGCCGCTCTCGGCGGTGGCGATCAGCTCCAGGAGCTCAACACGTTCTTCAAAACCGGAACAATCACACCCGCTCTTATTCAACTCCCCAATGTCGTCCTGACTCCCATCGTGGTCCTTACGCACCTGGCACACTACGTGAGATATGTTGAGCAACAGGTCTCTTCAACAGGTGGCGATGCTGAAGATGTCTTTGCCTCTTTCGCACAATGTCACATTGAAACCCTTGGCTTCTGTACAGGCCTTTTGAGCGCTTTTGCTGTCGCAAGCTCGTCCAACCGCTCCGAACTTCAGCAATATGGCGCTGCAGCAATTCGCCTCGCTATGCTTGTTGGGGCCATAGTTGATGCTCAAGAAGCTCCTGGAAGCGCTTATGGTCCATCTGAACTCTTTTCTGTCTCATGGAATACCCCTGAAACGGGAGACAAGATCAAAGAAACACTTGATCTCTTTCCAGAGGTAAGACCAAAAATATCAACAGACAAGGTTCTCAACAAGTACTAATCTAAATCTCTTCAAGGCTTACATCTCTGTCTCATACGATGAGCGCAGAGCAACGGTCACCACTGCCGAGAGCACTGCTGCTGCATTGCAACAGAAGCTTAGGGAGGCTGGAGTTACGGCCATGCTCGTAGGTCTCCGCGGGCGGTTCCATCACTCGTGCCATGCTGCCGACCTCGACTCTGCCATTGAGTTCTGCGCGTCTCATCTGGCTTTCCAGTTCCCCAGCACTTCTCAGATTGCCATTCCTATACGTTCAAACTCAGATGTTGGATGCATCAAGGAGGGCAAGTTACACGAGATCGCCCTTAGAGCAATCCTTGTCGACCATTGCAACTGGTATGCGGCTTTGTCAAAGATGTACAACAGCTTCTCTGACCCCCAGTCACTGTCCCTTGTATCATTTGGACCGGAGCGGTTCGTACCGCCGTCCATTGCTCGCAAGCTCGGTCAGCGGCTGAATCACGTCGCTGACACCAGTCTTGTTTCCTCCGTTTCGCCAGTTTTGGGCAAACATCAGCAGGTGGTATCACAGGACAGCATTGCGGTTGTTGGAATGGCTTGCAAGACTGCTGGTGCTGATGATGTTGCGGAACTCTGGGACATCCTATGCAAGGGGGAGTCACAGCACGTTGAGGTCACCCCGGATCGTGTTTCTTTCCAAACCCAGTGGAGAGACGTAGATCCCAAGCGAAAGTGGTTTGGAAACTTCATTCGGGATCCTGATGCTTTCGACCACAAATTCTTCAAGAAAAGCCCCAGAGAGGTATCTTCGTCGGATCCCCAGCAACGGCTGTTGATGCAAGTGGCCTACCAAGCTGTCGAACAATCTGGCTACTTCAACAAGGGGCAACCTGATAAGTCGGTTGGTTGTTATATCGGAGTCTGTTCAACCGACTACGAGAATAACGTTGCCTGCTACGCCCCGAATGCATTCTCGGCAACAGGAAACCTACGAAGTTTCATCGCTGGCAAGGTCAGCCACTACTTTGGCTGGGAAGGGCCTGCCATGACTCTTGATACCGCATGTTCAGCCTCTGCTGTTTCTATTCATTTGGCTTGTCAGGCCATCCTCAGCGGCGAATGCACCAGTGCCCTCGCCGGCGGCACCAATATCATGACGAACCCCTTGTGGTTCCAAAATTTGGCTGGAGCGTCTTTCCTAAGCCCAACGGGTTCCTGCAAGCCCTTTGATTCTAAGGCTGATGGCTATTGCCGAGGTGAAGGTATCGCCGCCGTGTTTCTGAAGAAGATGTCCCTGGCCATTGCAGATGGTGATCAGATCATTGGCTGCCTAGCAGCGACTGCTGTCAACCAGAATCAAAACTGTACACCTATATTCGTGCCTAATTCACCATCCCTATCCAATGTCTTCCAAACTGCCATGACTCGTGCCGGACTCGAGCCAGCACAGGTGACGGTCGTGGAAGCACACGGCACTGGAACCCCGGTTGGTGATCCTGCAGAGTATGAAAGCGTGAAGAAGGTCTTTGGAGGACCCATCCGCTCGGCGCCTCTTTATCTGAGCTCCATCAAGGGCTTGGTCGGCCACACTGAGTCGGTATCTGGTGTTTTGTCACTGATCAAAATTCTTCTCATGATCAAGGAGGGCTATGTCCCTCCTCAAGCAAGCTTCCAGTCGATGAGCCCCCATATTCATGCTTCGCCGTCCGACATGATTGAAGTGCCAACCAGCTTGAAGCCCTGGAAGAATGAGTTTCGAGCAGCTCTCATCAACAACTACGGTGCCTCTGGGTCTAATGCGTCCATGGTTGTCACGCAAAGTCTACCAGCCCAAGACCAGCTTAGTGGTGCCGCTCCCATTCACGCCACCAATATCAAGCATCCTTTCTGGCTCAGTGGGTATGATGAAAAAAGCATTCGTCAATATGCCGGCAAGCTTCTAGCTCTCCTAAAGTCTAAAACGACTCCTGGCAAAGCTGCGCCTGCTGTCTCTCAGCTTGCTTTCAACGTCTCTCGACAATCGAACCGATCTCTGCCGCACAAAGTCATCTTCACTTGCGGTTCCACTACCGAGCTTGAGAATACCCTTTCTAAACTCAACAGTGGCAAGTCGAGTCTCTCCATCAGCCAAAAGAAGCCGGCGAGACCCGTGGTCTTGTGCTTCGGAGGTCAAGTTTCTACCTTTGTCGGACTCGATCGACAGCTGTATGACAACGTGAAGCTCCTCCGGACATATTTGGATCAGTGTAACTCTGCTCTCAAGTCCATCGGGTTGGATGGCATCTATCCCGAAATCTTCCAGCGCAGCCCCGTCGAAGACACTGTTAAGCTGCAAACAATGCTTTTCGCTATGCAGTATTCCTGCGCCAAGTGCTGGATTGACTGTGGTATCGAGGTTGCTGCGGTGGTCGGCCATAGCTTCGGAGAGATCACTGCTCTCTGCATCTCTGGAGTTTTGTCTCTTCAAGACACCGTGAAACTCGTTGCTGGTCGTGCGCGTATTGTGCGGGACACTTGGGGCCGAGACTCTGGTGCCATGATGGCCGTTGAGGCCGACCTTGATGTTGTTACCGGCCTACTAAACGAGGCTAATAAAGGCTGCGAGGCCATCGATACGGCTTGTATAGCATGTTTCAACGGACCACGTAGCTTTACACTCGCGGGGTCGTCCAAGACTATGGACAGGATTCAGGAGATTCAGTCTCAGAACACGGCTTTTGCCGCTATGCGGACGAAGAGACTCAATGTTACTAATGCTTTCCACTCGGCTCTTGTTGAACCCCTTGTCGAAAACCTGGAACGGGTTGGCGAGGACCTCACATTCAAGGAGCCTCACACTCCCATGGAGAGGGCCACTGAGGCGAAGACGACTAGTACGCCAACTGCCAAGTTTACTGCGGAGCATATGAGGTTCCCTGTTTACTTCAACCACGCGGTGCAGCGCCTTGCCCAAGATTTCCCATCTTGCATCTACCTTGAGGCGGGCTCTAGCTCAACGATAACCATCATGGCCAGCCGAGCTCTTGGAGCCCCCTCAGAGTCTCATTTCCAAGCCATGAGCCTTACCAGCGACAATGCTCTCCAGAGTCTGGTGGATGCCACTGCAAACCTCTGGAAAGAAGGCGTCCCCGTTCAGTTCTGGGGACACCATTCTGTGCAAACGCGCGAATATGACACTATTCTCTTGCCTCCGTACCAATTCGAGAAGTCAAAGCACTGGCTCGAAATGAAGATTCCATCCAAGGCAATTGAAGGGGTTGCCGCCGTTCCTCAGGCGAAGGCTATTGACCTGCCCAAGGGCCTTTGGACATTTGTGGGCTATCAGGACAAGAAACAAAAGGTGGCTCGCTTTGTCATCAATACTGAAGTCCCCGAATATCAGGAATTCGTTTCAGGACATACCATTGCCGGGACTGCGCCCATCTGCCCTGCAACCCTCGAGGTCGACATGGCAATTGAAGCTCTCAGTAGCATCCATCCTGATCTCTTCACCTCGGGATTCCTTCCTCAAATTCAGCGAGTCGACAACCAGGCTCCTATCTGCATCGATCCCTCCAGAGTTGTCCATCTGGACTTTGAAGCTGCTGATGCAGATGGCAGAGTTTGGGATTGGAAGATTGTCAGTAGCCATCTAGCAAAGTCTGGTGGTACTATCCTGCATGTTACCGGAAAGATTACTTGGCGTTCTAAGCAGGATGCTAATTACAGGGATGAGTTCGCCAGGCTCCAACGTCTGGTGCCTCACGAGCGCTGCAAGCGCGTGTTGGAGAGTGATGAAGCCGACGACATTATCCAGGGCCGTAACATCTACACTGCCTTCTCCAGCGTCGTAGACTACGGCGAGCAATACCGTGGCGTAAAGAAACTCGTGGGTTGCGGCAACGAGTCTGCTGGCCGCGTAACCATGGGACACGCCGGCAAGACTTGGCTCGACACACACCTTTCCGACTGCTTCAGCCAAGTTGGCGGCATTTGGGTCAACTGCATGACTGATTCTGATCCGGCTGACATGTTCATTGCCAACGGCTTCGACCAATGGTTGAGATCCCCCGACGCTGCCTCTGGAAAGACAGATGCCAGGCCAAAAGTGTGGGATGTCTTTGCGTCTCACCATCGCGCCTCGGAAAAGGCGTATGTCTCGGACATCTTCATATTCGATGCTGCTTCAGGCCAGTTGACAGAGGCAATTCTGGGAATAAACTATCATAAAGTCCCCAAGTTGTCAATGAGCAAGGTCCTGGCTAGGCTCACCTCGCCCGCCTTTATCAAACAAGGTGCCCCTTCGACTACAGGCCCTACGGCCAAGGCTGCTGTGACATCTGTCGCGACAACATCAGTTACAGTAACTACCAAACCTGCCAAGGTTGCTAAAGTTGTCAAGGAAAAGAAACCTAAGAAACAAAAGGTGAGCAAAGTCTCCGATGTCGCTGCCAAGTGCCGGAGCCTGCTGGGTACCATGTGTGGCTTGGAGCCAGGCGAGATCAAGGATGAGTCAACACCAGCTGATCTGGGCATTGACTCTCTCATGGGCATGGAGGTTGCTCGAGAAATAGAGAGCGAATTCAAGTGTGAATATCCCGCAGAAAACCTCATGGACATCAACTCTTTCCTTGAGATGGTAAAAAGCATCGAATCTGTCTTGGGGGTGACTCCAGACGTTGAAGATGAATCCGACTCGGAAAGTGAAATCTCTGATGATGATGTCGACGATACACCATCTGAATCGCTTGATGATACGACATCTCAAAGCTCCGTCTCCACCAACAACGCTGATGTCCTCGAGTATCTCGCAGACTTCTTAGGACTCGAGAAAGGAGATGTTGCTTTGGAAACTCTCCTGCGCGATCTTGGTGTGGACTCTCTTCTCTCTACGGAACTGCGAATGGATATTTCGGGCAAGTTTGATGTTCATATTAGCGAGTCCGTGGCCATTGAAGAGCTCTCTGTCAAAGAGCTTCAGGAGAAGATCAACGGGGTCCCTGCTGAGAATCCAAAACCAGCTGCTACGAAGTCTAAGAAGCGCGTTGAAGCAACGGTTTCGCCTGTCGCAGCCCCTCAACAATCGTACAGCGCTGTTCCGATGCCCCAAGGCGACTTGGATCTTCCAACATCCAAAGTCCTTTCCGCCTTTGGAGAGACGAAACGCCTGACTGACCAGTTCATCGACGATTACAGATGTGCTGGATATCTTGATGCAGTATATCCCAAGCAGACTCGGCTCTGCATTGCTCTGACAGTCGAAGCTTTTGAGAAGCTTGGATGCTCTTTGAGGAACGCAGCCCCTGGTCAGAAGTTGGCTCGCGTGTCTGGCGCAACTAGTCAGCAGAGGCTGGTCGACCATCTTTACTTGATTCTTGAACGCGACGCTCGTCTGATTGATGTCGTCAACGGCGAGGTTATCCGAACCGATCTTCCCGTTCCTGACAAGTCCAGCAAAGCCATTTTGGATGATCTTGTAAAGGAATTTCCCGACCACGTGTTTGCCAATAAGTTGACCCATTATGCGGGCGCTCAGCTCGCCGACGTCATCACTGAAAAGACAGACGGAGTCAAGGTGGTCTTCGGTTCTGCCGAAGGAAGAGACTTGGTCTCAGGCCTGTACGGAGACTCTCTACTCAACAAGCTTTCATACAAGATGATGGAGGACTTCTTGAAGCGCCTCGCTGCGTCTCTACCGATGCACGAAGGCACGCTCAAGATCCTCGAGATGGGTGCCGGCACAGGTGGCACTACAAAATGGCTGGTTCCTCTTGTTGCGAGCCTCGGTATCCCAGTTGAGTACACATTCACAGATTTGTCGCCAGGCTTCGTCGCGGCTGCCAGAAACAAGTTCAAACAGTATCCATTCATGAAATACGCTGTACATGACATTGAAAAGGCGCCTCAGAAGGACCTGGTTGCTACCCAACACATTGTTGTGGCCAGCAATGCTATTCACGCGACCACAAACATGGTGAAGTCGCTGGAGAACACTCGACAGTTCCTCCGCCCCGATGGATTCCTCATGATGCTTGAAATGACTGAGACTCTCTCGTGGGTTGATATCATCTTTGGCCTCTTCGAGGGCTGGTGGCTCTTCAAGGATGGCCGTAACCATGCCATTGCACACGAGTCACGATGGGAGGAGACTCTGCACTCTGTTGGATATGGTCATGTCGACTGGACTGATGGCTACCTTCCAGAGACTACCATTCAGAGAGTATTCATTGCCCTTGGTTCGGGCTCACAGAAGGATCGCCTCCCACTCGACCCCAAGCCCTTGCCTAAGAACATGCTTACTGACCTGCCTGCTCGTGAGGCAGCAGTGGGAAACTTTGTGCAGAAGTACTCTAGTGGTTTTGCCCCAGCTGCTCAGAGCGGTTCATCAGATGCTTCAAGCACGAACGAGGCATGTGTACTCGTCACAGGAGCAAGCGGCAGTCTCGGAGCCCACCTCGTCGCACATCTCTCCAAGCTTCAGGAGGTGAAGTCTGTGATTTGCCTCAACCGAAAGAGCGCTGCGGACCCTGATACCCGACAGCAGGAATCCTTCCGCAGTAAGGGAATCTCACTGCAAGCCGATGAGCTGTCCAAGCTCAAAGTCATCGAGACGGACACATCAAAGCCGAAACTCGGACTCTCCAATGGTGACTATCTATCTTTGAGCACCCAGGTCACTCACATTGTCCATAACGCGTGGCCCATGAGCGCCAAGAGACCCATCAACGGTTTTGAGAACCAGTTCCAGGTTCTAAGGAATCTCATAGATCTCGCCGCCGCGGCTTCTGCCGCCCGCCCACAGGGTTTCAAGGTCGGGTTCCAGTTCGTATCCTCCATCGCTACGACCGGCCACTATCCTCTGTGGAGTGGCAAGGTCCGCGCCCCAGAAGAGCGAGTTCAGATTGATTCTGTTCTGCCGTCTGGTTACAGTGACGCCAAGTACGCCTGTGAGAAACTCCTCGACGAAACTCTTCACAAGCACCCTGACCGATTCCGAACCATGGCTGCTCGCATCGGTCAGATTGCCGGCTCAACTTCCAGCGGCTACTGGAACACTGTTGAGCACTTCTGCTTTCTAATAAAGTCTGCGCAGACTCTGTCAGCTGTTCCTGACTTTGACGGGGTACGTGCTGCATCTCCCATCTCCGCTGTAGAGTCATCATCGCTAACTATTGGTGAATAGGTTCTTTCCTGGTGTCCTGTCGACATCGTTGCCGGAACCCTATCGGATCTTCTTCTCGCAGACAACACTCCCTATCCCATCTACCACGTCGACAATCCCGTCCAGCAGCCGTGGAAGGAGATGACTCCACGCCTTGCCGCCGCTCTTGGTGTTCCATCCGATCATATCATCCCATGGTCAGACTGGCTCATACGGGTCCGCCAGTCGCCCCTCCCAGAAACCGAAAATCCTGCCGTGCGTCTTGTTGGCTTCTTAGAAGAACACTTCCTCCGTATGTCATGCGGCGGGCTCATCTTGGACACAACCAAGTCTTGTGAGCACTCCAAGACCTTGGCTGCCACTGGCGCAGTAAGCGAGGAGACTTTGCAGAAATATGTTCGTGCCTGGAGAGAGTGCGGATATCTGAGGTGAAAGCAGTAAAGGTGCTTAGATCGAGTTGGCGGTCTTCGTTTTGTATATTGCCGGTGGCTCCAAGTCACAATTTATTTTAATGCCATAGAATCACGATCATAGCTAGAATTGAAACGGAATGACTTTCACAGCAATAACACTAAGATACAAACATTTAAAAAATATAATAAAACATGTTTCTCATTTCAGGCTGAGATGAGTAGAGATACCTACTGTTCGCGCTCATGAGCTACTACAAATATTCACTAGGTCTTATCGTCACAGAGCCAAGGTTTGTGTCGGATCGCCAAAGACTTTTTGAGCTGCTATAATCTAACGAGCGTCAACATAAGGACCAATAGCTCCTCAACAAACTTTAGACGGCGCAGCCCTTTGATGCCACAAGCCGGGCAGCAAGGCAAGCCCTCTAAACACTGGGCAACTTGTACGAATAGACTTTTGATCAGTGTGAATAACAAAGAATTCGATAATCATCATCGCTATTTCTAATCCATTATATACAGTCTATATGCCTTCGAGCCCCATATCTACAAGCTAGGACAACCAATTAATATACAAACAAGGGCCATGATGCACAACTATAAACATGCCCAGCCAGCAAGCGAGTCCTATACTATGCTTTTTTCCGTAACTCGGATGTTTAATTGACCACAATGCAGTAGTCAATGCTTTAATCATCCTTTTTTCTGCCGTATAACTCACCTTTCTTGATAGTAAGAGCTAGGGCTGCGAACAATGTGTTAGATACTTGCCACTGCAGGCTAACTCAAGACTTACAGCAAATGGTAGCCGCGACAAACATCGCGCCAGAGTAGACTTGTACGTCGAGAAAGCCGTCTCTACCGGGCTTCTTCAAGCTAAGAGCAATCGCCTCGGCAAAAGTATACGGTAAGGCCAATGTCAGAGTTGAAAGAGAAATGACTGAACAAAAAATATTAGCGGTATCCTTCTAGAACCCGAAAGTCAATACATACCAGGTTGCATCTTCTCAAGGCCAAAAATCGATGCTGTCATCACCGCAAAAGTAGCCCACATAATGCTGGGAAACATGCCCAATAACCCGTACACCATGAGCGCCCCGTAAGATTTGCCGCCGAAAATCCAGATAAAGAATGTGAACAAGGCGGAGATGAAAGTTCCAAGCGTAGTGACTCGGATTGTACCGAATCTGTCGCCCATGAAACCGACAATCGGACGCCCTATACCGGTTGAAACTATAGTAACAAAAGCGTTAGTGTTATGAAGCTCATCACAGACAAACTATTACGCACGGTTGAACATGGCAGACACCAGAGAGCCCTGCTGCGCAGAAAACCCAACTTGCTGGGCATAGGCCGATAGAGAGAAGACGACGGCAACATAGCCAAAACTAGATAACCATGCCCATCCCAAGAATAGCCAAAAGTCAGGCAGTTTGAAAAGCTTAAAGTCGAATGCGGTGGCCGAAATTTTTGTGCCCTGGTTGCGTTCTTTTAGGAATAGAGCGCTGGTTATCAGCACAACAAAACATATGATGGCCATGATCCGGAATGTCCAAGCAATTCCCATGCGCTGAATCATGGCATTTGCCGCCAGGGAATATGTAAGGCCTCCAAATCCTGTGCCGCCTGTTGCGATGCCATTTGCGAGAGCCCGCCGTTTCTTGAACCACTTAGCAATCAGGCCGGCAGTTGCGGTATAGCAAATCCCCATACCAAGGCCGTAACACACGCCTTGACTTAGAATGAGCTCCCAGATAGTTTTCGCGAAAGATGCTCCAATGTATGCGCCACTGTAAGCGTTTATGAGTGAGTACTTTTGCTCATATGGGAATCAGGCAGGGAGAGCGTACGATATAAACAATCCACCAATGATGACAGTCACCCTTAGGCCTACTTTGTTGAATAGTATGGTGGCGAATGGAGATATGATAAAAGCTTGCAAATAGGTCAGTTAATTCCTCATCAATAAATGGTGCCGTAGTTGTATACGAACCAACTGAAAAACTGAGGCCTCCGACGAAGGCGAATTGTAACGGCGTCGCTCCTGGAAAATGATCATGTGCGAGATAAAATGCTAAGAATACGCCAAACATCTGGGCACTGTTGTCAATACATCATTGCCAATAGATATACAGCAATCGCTTACTGAATTAATGCCAAACGAGTGAGCCAAGATCAGCCAGACAGCAGCTACCACGACCCTATCATAAGATTTATGAGCATCAATTAAGCCAAACATATTTTTCTCCCATTGAGCCTTACCAGCCGTAACCGCCTTCTTTAAATTCCTCCTCTTCGTGGGTGGGCTTCTCTGTATCTGTAGGTCCATTTTCCGAACCACGCTCTGTGGTCTCTCCACCGTCCAACGGCTGGATAACACCGCGCGGTGTTTCAAAACCTTTGCTAGAGCCCATATTTCGATCAGTACTTAACTGGCAACAGCATAGCACCAAAAGAATCTTTGAAAAAACGACTGAAACATTTCTCTGGCCCGTCATTTATACCGACCAGGTGGTATTGTAATAATAACCGAGGAGCACCTCCTCGCCATATCTCCGACACTATGCCTCAAGTAGCAAGACTTAACACCAAAGCAGGCCAGTAGAAATTGAAGGATATCTCCGATGAGTCGCAGCCAATCATATGGGGCTTTTACCTCCTACCGCTACTCCAATGTCCAATCATTAGACAATCTTATTTCCTAGTCTGCCCCGCAACCCCAGTTTCCCAGCATGGCTCGCTGTCATCGCTTCCTTCATCGTCATTCTAAGAGCCTGTTGGCACCAAATCTTTTATCGTCTTCAATGTCTTAATCCTCTTTTCTCTCTTACACGATATCTCCGCGCCTCGTACTTTATTAGAGTTTCATAATCGCGATCCTCCGGCTACAAACTCGGTAAACCGGGGCAATGGATGAAAAGCCGCCAAGGCCTATGGCGGCTATAACACGCCGTAAACGCAATAGACTTCGAAAATCTTGTCATCCATGTCGCCTCCGGAAATCAAAATGCGATGGGACTCGGCCCTCCTGCCTTACATGTTTGAGCAGAGGCCAGCCTAACCTGTGTACATATGAGCAAGCTCAGCCTGGACAATCCAAGAGAACATCAATCCGGTATGTCCGCGGCTCTAGTACCATTGACTTCATCATACACGTATACTGACTTGCCTCCGAAAAGCAATCATAATCTTGGGAACACACCCACTGAAACGCCTGGTGGTACTGTTATAGGATCGGTCCCGGATCTCACTCCTCATGTCTCTTCAAAGTCATGGTCACCAGAGAGCATTCACAGAGAAAGCGAGATACCTATTTCGAGCGAGAGTCCTCAACCAATCGAAAAGTCCATCCGACAAAATGAATCCCTATTCGGGCCGCCCTCGACTCATTCATTTATAAGCCGGGTTGCTGCCACGATCGAGCCAGTCAACAAGAAACCAGCGCAGCCTAGTAACTTGTTCTCGGGAAAGCCATATCTCAATGACCCAATCGGGTTTAGGGTCTCAAATACTATTGATGTTTCCATGGACATTGATGCTCTTTTATTACCTGAAAAGAAATTGGCGGACTCCCTTGTGAACACGTATCGGCGGTTCTCGCTTCCCATATTTCCCGTATTACACTGGCCTAGCTTCATGAAAAAATATGATAATCTGTGGAGGTCTACTGAATCTTTTTCACTGTCAAAGTATACGGGCAACGATATGCTCCTGCTCTCAATAGTCAATGTTGTCTTAGCTATTGGCTGCCAGCGATCTGAACATTGCCCAGCCGAATGGAGAACGCGAGATGCCGAATCATTGTATAGGCGGTCAGTTCGCTTGGTATCTGCTGAAACACTAGACGAGTACTCCTTTGAGGCGGCGCAATTATTCATCCTGCGGGTAATTTACCTTCAGTATACGTCATTTGCCTCAAGATGCTGGAGTACGCTTGGCGTTGCCCAGAGAGTTGCTTACGGGCTTGGGCTACATAAAGATATCCCTGAGTCAACAAACCAGCTTGAACGGGAGATGAGACGTAGGGTATGGCATACTTCCCTTATAATGGATAGGTGAGACGATGTGTTCGCGGTCGCACCCGAGGCTAGAAACGATTTGTTAATTTGCAAATAATAGTATAGCTTCATACACGTTCGGATGGCCTTTAGCGACGAGCAGAACAAATTATGTGCCACTTCCACAAGCAATCGACGACGAATATCTACTAGAAGAAGGTGAAGGTTACCAACCAGCAAATAAACCTTCCAAGTTAGAGTTCTTCCGTAATTATCTCCAACTATCCGAGGTTCCTCGCGAGATTACAGATAGTATGCATGCGTTGGGACAGAATTCGATTGAACAGGGCTCAGCTACATCCCTAACTCAATATGTTAGCGAAATGCCAAAGTATTGTCTGCGGTTGGACGAAATGTTAGACAATTTGCCGAGAGAGCTTCAAGAGGCAAACCAGCCTGTTGTCGAAGAATGCTTTAGGGTTCAAAGCCTAGTTCTCAGTATACGGTCAGTTGAAAAAGAAGAAAGGTCCATTGAAGTGCTCCCTATGCTAACTGTCTTTTGTCTAGTTCAAACTACTATGTCCGACTTTCCATTCTTCGTCCCTGTCTTCTGGCAACTGTCGCAAACAGGACAATCCGTTCAGAGTTGTTAAAAGCTAAGTGTGGCACTAGAAGCCTCGCTATGGGGCTGCTTCACGACATCAATAAGCTTTGCGTCTCCACGGCACGGACAGTTATTAATAGAGCGCATAAGAATGCCCATCTTATGTATCAGGCCTCTACTTGGCACACATTACGAGGTGGGTAGACCGCATAAAGTCTCTGATATTTGTACCAATCTAATTCTTTCTAGTGACTTTTGGCTCGGCAACAGTCTTATTAGCGGCTAGCCTACTACCAGAATTGCACGTTGACTTGGATCAAGAGCCAGATAAGACTATATGGGAGCAGACCATTGGAATATTTGAACTCTACATGTCATACGATATCTCTGCGCAGGGAGGACTTCAGGCATTACGGGAGTATCGGCAGAAATTTGAGACGGCCAAGAAGCGTGAGGAAGTATCAAAACCCGAACTGGGCTGTGCTGATATACCGCCAATTTGTCAGGGCAATACAATGATTGGCTTACCAGCTGAAATTTCTACTGGACTGGATAATATATTCCTTGGGGCTGGCGCTTCGGGTCCGGACGGAGATCTTTCTCAGGCATTCTTTGATTGGAATTGGCTCGATTTTGACATTACAGAGGTAATGAGACCCTAGAATCTTATGATGCAATTACTTTTAGATATATATCTGCCGGATTAAAGGTTTATATCCAGGACAATGTCATTGATGTATAGAGTTAATCGACTAACTATAAATTACAAAACTCTGTAATGTCTCTGAATGTCTCTTCCCCTTTTTCGATCCATGGGAAATGGCCACACTGCTCATATATCACAAGCTTGGATCCAGCAATTCCTTCTTGCGTCGCAATACCCTGCGTCGGTGTACACACTGGGTCCGCTTGGCAAAAGATCATGAACGTTTTTGCTGAGACTTTGCCGAGTTCCTGCTCTTGGTGTTGATCTTTTTGGTCATTCCCTCGTAGAAGTTGGTAGTTCCACAGGGGAACAGTCTGAAGGCCATTCAATTCTTTAGACTGAACAGAAGCATCGGGATTCCAAAAATACACGGGTAGAAATAAGCGGATTACCGAGGCAAATTTCTCATCGGAGAGATCGTGCCACGAAGAAGTCCATGCTTTGAGCGGAGCATGCATCTTGGGATCCTTTTTCTTCTCAATAATCGATTTTTTTAACGATTCACCGTCGTCAAAGCCGTCTAGACGATGGTTCAAGAGAACAAGACGGTCCACTTTGTCGGGATATCTTATAGCGTACCAAAGAGCAATTGTGCCGCCACCTGAGTGGCCCAATAAAACCGGAATCGTTTCCAGCTGCAATTCCTGGCGGAGGTACTCTATGTCATCTGCGAGATGCCAACAGGTCATCTCAGATGCATTTGGCCTAGTAGATTTCCCGTTTGCTCTGAACTCGAGATAAATCAGGGTAAATGATTGTTCCAATGGTACAAGACCCTCTTGGAGGTATAGTGAAGAAAGTCCCCAGGCTGGCGGTGCAACGATCATAATAGGTCCACTGCCGCGCTTATAATAGTGCAGCTTGGAACCTATCTTGGTCTCGAATAGACTTTCTTCCATTATCAATGAATAGGTGATGCGTTTTCTTGTGGCAAGCGATATGCATGCAAAGAAAGCTACAATCCTTGCTGTGATTGACTCTTCGAACGATGCGGCATGCTGCTCGCAGCGATTTATCAAGAATTAAATAGTACTCCAGACCAAGCGGCCATATCCGGAGACCTGTAGGATGTCCAATCATTGATGTTGAGACCGGAGAAAATTCCGGGGTTGATTCAGTGCTCAACACTTTCTCAAACGGGAGCGTCCCCAATCAGCTCCACACTTTTAAGTCCAGCCACCATTTCTTTGGGGATCAGCCTTAGCATATATTAATAGCAATAGATTGTGTGCATCACACTGTACATGGCGGTAGAACATGCCTCTACTCGAAATCCTTTGTAGCTAATCTTTGGTCAACTGTTGTGACTTGAACTCAACAAAACAAGGCACTTGGCCGATACATGATTCTCATCCTAACAAGAGTATGTCACTTCCGGATCGCTGGAGTCAACAAATCTGCCCCGCTGTTAGGCCGATCAGTGCGAAGAGGAACCGAGTTTCAAATACAAGAAGACTAAAAACATTTCCATGAAATTGATAACTTTCGCAGTCGTTTGTACATTAGGGATTGTTTTGTGCTAACTATATCATAAGAGCTATTTATGGCAAGTTCAAAAAGACTTCCAACATCTTGGCATAGTTGATAGTGCCCAAGCCAGTAGTGGGATCCCATCCAGGCGTGGCATTGAAAGCCAACGATCCGCAAACTGAGTTATTGCCGGATGTGATGTCGTTAAAGATGTGAGGGTTTTGATAGAATATAGGATTCACAAAACCCACAGGGGACTTTCCGACTGCAAGGCGCTCCTCATTCACTCGGTTGATCAATGAGGCCACGATTGGAGTAGAAGCACTGGTTCCTGAAGCATTGTCGGGAGCTGGATCTGGGGTTGTGAACATGGGCAAATTCCAGCCGACAGCACTAACATCGGGGAATCCGCGACCAGAAGCATTATACGCATCGGTTGGTAGCCGGTTATACTTTTTGTTGTAGCTTTCAACTGCCTCGTGTTGGTACCATGGACGAGAGTAGTTGTAAGAAAAGCCTCCGCTGCTGGCGTATTCTCTACCGTAAGGATTGGCCACAACTTCTTTCGAATCGGGCGTCAACATTGTAGCCCCGACCGATAAAACATATGGGCAGCTATAGGAAGAGTGAGAGTAATGATTAGCTGCCAGGTACTTGAACAGCCTGTATGAAGACGTAAGATGAGATTATGAGACTACTTACTTTGAAGGATACTGCGCCGTTGTATGGTATTCGTCAAAGCCTGTACCACAAATCTCAGAAACGCTAGTTCCAGAGTCACCACTAGCAACTACAACTGTAGTGCCCATGAGCCCTAGCTTCATGAACCTGTTCAAGGTAAGCAAAGGCTTAGAACGGTACGCAAATGATGAAGCTTACTCATTACACTGGCGAAACATATAATTGACAGGGAGTTTATACTCTAAGCCTCCGTAGGACACGGAAAAGACGTTGGTGGAGTTCACGGTTCCGCAAGCAGTCAGTCCTTCGTAAAAGTCGGGACTCGTTGAGTTTTCGCTGCCGGGAGTTCGATTCGGGTTAGGATACACCGGATCAATGTCTGGATCATTTCCAGTCTCGCCAAAGGCCGAATATGTACAGTAAGACTGTTCAACAGACGGTTAGTAACCTGATGCATCAGAAACATGTATCAAAACCGTGAGCATACCCCGTCAATAGCGTCAAGCCAGTCTTGAAACCAGCCGAGATGAGAGTCTAGGCCATAGCCAGTATAATATATGTCGTCCGACTGATAGATGGTGATGTTTTGGGGGTATATCAGTGGGAAAGCTATTTGTACATCCATGTCAGCTTCGACGCCCTGGTTGTATTCGCCATAATGCCAGGCGCTCAAGTCAATTGACACGTTGGCCGGCCTTGTGCCTGTTGGTACATTGGGCGCATATTTCTCTACGAAAGCATCCAATGACTGTGGGCTATACCAAGATCCGAATTCGAAGAGGCCCAAAGTATTTCCCGGTACAGCCTTATCGCCAAGCGGGACATTATAAAGCTTTCGAACACAGTCTGGTGTTACCAAATCGTAGCAGGAGCTATTGGCAGCATTTCGTGACTGCAGTTGACTGGCATTCGACCGGTCTATTCCGCGTTTTTTGGGAGACGGCGTTTTTAGACCAGCCATTAGAGAGACTCCTGGATGCACAAAATCCACATGGTCTCTAACATAATGCGGGAGTTGATACCTATAAAAGCGAGCAGCGCAGTTAGAGATGGTTGATGCCAAACGAATACGATAGGCAAATAAAACATACTCATCGCATCCAACGGCAGTACGACTCTCAATGCTGTGATCATATGTATAGTATTCCGTTTGGAGCAGCTTTTCTGCTTCCGCGGCGGACGCATTGAACGTTAGCCATCCATTACCTCTCGAATGCTGGATTCTGTCTGCTGTAATTCCAGTGCTATCAAGCCATCTCTTCACCGTGTCTAGGGTTTCTTTCGATGGCTCAAACATTTCTGCGACCTGCTGTCTTGTCCAGTGCTTGCCATAGTTTGCCGAACTTGGGTCTGATACATCCCGAAGCAGCTCAGCGCCGCGTTCCAAGTTTCGCTGGGTGAGGCCAATGCGCATGGGAAGGACATCTCTAGCGGAAATTCGATCTCTCTTTACCCACGAGTCTCGCTTGTCGATATCTCGCCTCTCGTGCGTGGCATAGCCGTTTGTTGTTTGTACAGCATAAGCAGCTGCAGCTGTCAAGATGCCGTAAGCGGCAAGTTGAGATAAGCCCATGTTGAACGTCTGCTACAATACTGGAATGATATAATGTTGATAAGACTGTCAATGCTGCTTGAAACGAGGAACAAAGAACAAGGAACGAGGAACGGGCTTCCTTTATAGAACTGATTCTCTCCCGAAGGGTATGTTAACCCATGTCTAGGCTTGTATTCCGGGGATCGATCGGCCACAGACAGCCCTAGAAATCTGATCTTAGGCTGTATGAAACTCTTTACTTGTTCAAATTAGGCAACTCATCAGCTCTGTTTATAGCCCGGATCAACCTGAACTACTACTCTATAGGGCTACACATTTACAGCAACAAATCCCCAGGCACATAGAGCTTCTGCGCCCGCTTTTACCTCGCTTTTCTCAGGCCTAGCGCCTAACAAAACGGGCACTCGCGATATTTTACACATTGCTCGAATCATTCCACAGCTGGAAGCTCATGTCGTATCACTGGCTCCTATGCAGCTCACGAAAAGGAGAGGAAACGAGATACCTAGTCTTAATGAAAACTGCGAGCGGAGTAATTATTTGGAATCTCGAATATAATTTAGCCCAACAAATGCACACATTGCGTGTTTTAAAGGTTACAAAGACAGGCGGTGTACGTCCATTCAATGCATCGAAAGCTTCAGTGTAACTGTATCTCTTTACATAAGCTTCTCGTAATAGTTTTCATTATCATTAAACAGTTATCTAGCCTATAAAAACTCGCCACGAGCCGCCCTGGGTTCATTCTGCCGCAAAGAGCGGGCTACTATCTCGCTATTAGATATAAAATGCAAAAAGCATAACCGCAACGACGACCTGGATGTTAGTCATTACACCCGAGACCAATCCAGGCGCTCCGCTCTTGGGAACGGAGGGGATTGAGAATGATGGAAGGCCAGATGAGGCCGTATTGGTGGAACCCGAACTTCCGGATGAGCCACCAGATGTCTCCTGAGAACCGGGCGTGCCAGTCTCACCTGCTGCAGAGCTCTCTGAGCCAGAGGTAGCGGATGCGGCTTCAGAGACTGGTTCAGTGGACCCATTGACGATGATCTCAGATCCTGAAGTGGGAAGTGACAGCGTGTTGCCTCCCACAGTAACTGCAGGTCCTCCAGGGATCAGAGTTGTCGATCCGTGAACGAACTGCGACTGAGAGTTTTCGGTGAAAGCCACCGAGCCCACTGAGATGATGGAAGTGGGAGGAGCTCCGCTGCCAGTATTCTGGGGGCTGGTGGAAGAGTCTGCAGCACCACCTCCGTTTTGGTTTCCTCCATTTCCAGAGCCATTGTTGCCACTTCCATTGCCGCCGTTTCCATTGCTGCCACTTCCGTTGCTACCGCCGTTTCCTCCAGAGTTGCCGCCATTGCCCGAGTTGTTATCGTTGGATCCGTTAGGAGGTGAGCCAGCGCCGTTACCGTTGCCTGAGTTGCCACCACCTCCATTAGAGCCTCCATTGCCACCTCCATTTCCTCCATTGCCGCTACCTCCATTACCACCGCTGCTACCACCTCCGTTATTGCTTCCTCCAGGAGTGCCAGAGGGGCTAGAAGCCGATGTGCCACTGCCACTGCCATTGCCGCTACCAGCTCCGTTTGAAGAACTGGCTGGTGGAGGGGGGCTGTTGCCGCCAACTGATGAGCTAGAAGCGGGAGGGTTGCCAGCACTGCTGCCCCCAGCTCCCTGAGATGAAGATGAAGGCGGGGGTGGAGGTGGAGCATTGATAGAAGATGAAGGTGGCGGTGGTGGAGGAGTGTTGCTGGAAGATGAAGGCGGAGGAGGAGGAGCGTTGCTGGAAGACGAAGGCGGAGGAGGAGGAGCGTTGCTGGAGCTAGAAGGAGGTGGTGGTGGTGGTGTAGCCGAAGACGACGTCTTTGGAGGAGGCGGCGGCGGCGTCGATGTTGGTTGAGTATTCGATGTCCTGGGCGGGCTGGCAGCTGTCGTTGTAGTCGGCGGCGGAGCGGAAGTCGGTACGAGAGCAGTCACGGAGCTGAGCGCCGAAGGGGGGTCGTAGAATCTAAATGAGAGAGATTTTGTAAGAATAGCTCCAAGTTACGCAAAAGGCAAGTAAACACTTACCCGCCGAAGCCATCTCTAATACAAGATGCCCAAGCTGGGTCCAAGCTCCTGACTCGATCTGGGATCACGATGGTGGGGTGGCAGGGATCAGCTGTTGAGAGAGAGAACGTCAGCAAGAATAATCATCTATAGAGAGTGGTACAGGAGGATGAAACAAAACATACGCGAAGACTTCAATGCATTGGAAGGGTTTCCTGGGATGTAGTTGTATCCAAGAATCGTCGAGCAGTTCCTTTCTAAATCTTTCGTGTTGAGTGCAGCAGACCCAACCGGAGTGTAGAAAGTCAAAGTATCGGTCGTGGTAAAGACACCACCATTTGTAGCAGTATCGACGTCGGTATCTGTTTGAGAGCCTGACGGGGCGAAGACAATAGTTGATAGCTCGTCGGGATCAAATCCAACTGTTATGTTGGTAAAGGGCTGGCCGACCACGCCGCAATAGTCAAACGCAGAGAGTGAAGAGAAGCCGATGTAAATAGAGGGAGATTGGCTGATGAGCGTTAGGAGTACTGGAGGATATATCGTTTGCTTTCTCGGGATACGCGTTCTCTTACAAGGTATAGCCATTTGACACGAAAGAGGTAACCTGGGCAAAGCCAGACGATGTTGTGGTAGCTTACACAAGGTTAGCTCATGGATCACTGGATTTCGCGGCAAAGTGAAGAGGTGGGACATACCATCAGCCCAGTAGAATACTTCCACGGTGGAGGCAGCGATTGTACAGCTGTAGCACTAGAGAGCAGTCAGAATCGCCAAAGTCGTGTTCAAATACAGTGAAGATCCACTTACACATGGTGATGATGCAGATCCGTACCACACATTCGTCCGAGCATCAATAAAGTTTCCCGTAACTGTTTCGGTATCAACCGTGTTTACAACCGTTGTTACTACGGACGTTGTAGTTGTCGAGCCGCTCGTAACGGTTTCCGTAAACGTAGTGATGCCGGTTCCGATAGTCCTCGTAAGCGTTCGCGTCGGCTTCACTGTTGTCTCCAGCCAGCTAAACGCTTGCTCCAGACATTGGCATTGCAAGTCATGGTTGGTGGATAGGCCTTGATATTCCTGAAGAATAATAGCTGGAAAGTCACTCTGGGTTCCGCATGTGACGTTTGCAATATCAGTACTGCTCGGCGGTGCAGTAGTGAATGTCGGCGGTGGAGTGATTGTGCCATTGGATGCAAAGACTAGGTAACAAAAATAGAAGTCAGCATTGCTCTGGAGCTGAGATCCAGTATCTTAGCTGCGTGTAACTTACATGGCGACGCCCGCACGGCGGTGCCGAGGGCGAGCAGAGCAAGAGCTCTTGATAGACCGGCCATAGTCTCAACCGTAGCGAATGCAGATGAAAACGAACGACTCGAAAACGGCAAAGAGAAGGAAAGATTTTGCCCTCCGGCACCGCGAGGTTGGAGATATATACGAGCTAGCTCTGTTTACAAGCAGCTGGGCCTCACAAAGCCCAACCGAGATCTTCACGCTATTCGCTTAGACTTCAGGCAATCAACCAAGTTCATAGTACTTGTAGGTACTGTATGTATGTGCATCACAAATAGTCCCGCTTGGATAATCCAGGCGTAAGCTTAGAAAGCCGGTAAGGCTCTCTGCTAGCCGATGCCAGCACATGAGGAGACAACTTCCAGGCACAAATCACCACACACATTTTTCACCGGAGAGACGATCCGGAGCGGTGGTTGGAGACAGGCTCGCTGGAGTGTGGTGCCGACCTATCTTCAAGTGCTTACGCCCTAGTGCTGGCACCATCACCAGAGCTCCACGGCATGGAATAAGACGGGGGCTAAGCCCGGCCATGAACCAAACAGCACGCCACAAGCGCTCAGCCTTACCAGGACGCAGCATCTGTCAAACGGCCAAGGCGGACGCAGTTAGCGAGCCGCGGCGATGTTGCTAAAGGGAGAAAAGTCGAAAAGTCGGAAAGGCGCCACCACTGCTTCTGGACGTAATTTTACGCCGGCGTCTGAGGCGATCGCGATACCCCTGGCTATTGCTTAGTGGACCACGCACATGCAATGCGTCTGCTATCGGTTACCTATATGCGAGCAGCTTACCACCACTTTTGTTGAAGCTATTCACATACGATTCATAAGAGCCCTATAAATACTAATACTAGTTGTATGTGGCGTTATACCATCGGCTGGTACGGGCCGCCCTCCTGAATCCAGTTGACATGTGCGCCTCAAACTTTACTCGGCAGCAGCTGAACTCGGTGAGTTGAATGCGGCTCTTCCATCACAACAGGAGATTTCGATTACTTATCATGTCCCGTCGGCTAACTCTTCAAGGGTTTCCCACCCCATCGGGACGGCCATGAGCGCTGTTACCAGTGGGCCACCGCGTTAGCAGCGGGTTCTGCTCGACAAGAGCCTGATCAACTTGGAATAGTTTGCATTAGCTCTATGGCGAGAACGGTGGGCGGTCATATTTTCATCTTCGGAAGACATTCGATAGTGCTTCATTTCGCACCTAACCGACGTGCATCGCATAGCTTCGCACGGCATGAGTGGTGGATTTTCCCATTCTCCTAAAATCTGACTCCCATGTGGATGCTCATCAAATCAGATGGCTATAGTACATAGTGACGAGGACGCTGTGCTGCTGTGTGTGGACAAAGACACAACCCCCATGTCTGCTCATTTTTTCTTCTTTTCCCTTTCGTAGCACTATCTTCGATCGTTGCCAAGGAACGGTCTCTATCCCGTATTGACCTAGATAGCCGTTTGAAAGAGCGCCTAAGACGAGTCGAGTGGACTGCATGCGTGCTGCAAGAGAGAGTATCCCATTTTTCGGCACCATATACGCGCTCCACTCAGTAAGGCAGGGACTTTGGGGGGTTACAACACTACATGATCTCGCATTAGGATGTGGAATTACTGAAATATCCATTACATCGTTGGAAGATGCGTGCGCGGCTGCAGCATCTGCTGCCATGGGCGATGCTGATGCCGAATGCAGCGCTTGCCTCGGCGTTTGATCTCGCGTTGGTGAAGAGAGCCACAGATACGGCTACAGCGCCGTCTTCTCTTCCAACTCCCATATCTGTGTCGCCGAGCCAGGTGTTGTAAGTACAGTTCCTACTTCTTTGAAGCGGCAAAGAAACTTACGTGCCTTTAGTGAGGGTGTTGATGGGCCTTGGTCGTCGTTTGAGTTGCGCGTAGGAACTCCAGCTCAGAACCTTCGCATATTGCCTGGCACTTCATCGACTCAAACTCTAGTTGTCATACAAGAGGGCTGTCAGATCATCAAAGTCAACGATTGCGCCAACAGTAGAGGAGAACTATTTAACACGACGGCTTCCCACACTTGGAAAGAGATTGGCTTATTCGAGCTGGGCTTTGAGAATTCCCTGGGCTTCACAGACAATGGTGAATTTGGATATGACACCGGTAAGGCAGAGTTTTGTTTCTGTATCACTTTTCATGCTCATATTGACACCAAATTTCAGTTGGGCTCGGGTATCTTGGCAGTGGTGGCCCTGTTGTCAACCACTCCATCATTGCTGGGATTGCAGGCACCGAGTTTTATCTGGGAGTGCTTGCGTTGAACCCGCGACCTACGAATTTCACGACTCAAAATGAGCCGCAGCAAAGTTTCATGCAGCTTCTCAAGAACTCATCAGCCATTCCCAGTCTATCGTACAGCTATAACGCGGGAGCACCATATCGGCTGAACAAGGCGCTAGGCAGCTTGATCTTGGGTGGTTTCGATACATCTGCGTATCAGGATACGAATTCTTCGTACAAGTTCTTCAGCGATCAGTCGCGTGACTTATCAATTGGCATCCAATCCATTTCCACGAATGCCAGCGCGGATAATACGGTACTTCAGTCTGACCTGATATCCATGTTTATCGATTCTTCCGTGGCCGAAATCTACCTTCCTCTGGACGCCTGCCATGCTTTTGAGAAAGCCTTTGGTCTAACTTACAACACCACCCTGGAAATGTACTTGGTTAGCGACTCACTACACAGCAAGCTCACTTCCGAAAACCCAGCTGTCACTTTTGAGATAACAACTCCGATTACTGGCGGCTCGTCCTTTAATATCACATTTCCCTATGCGAGCTTCGACCTGACGGCAAACCCTCCACTGTTGAAGTCTTCGTCTCGATACTTTCCTCTCAAGAGGGCAGCCAACGACACTCAATATGTTTTAGGGCGAACATTTCTGCAAGAAGCGTACCTGATTGTGGATTACGAACGAGGTAACTTTTCGGTTCATCCTCGTGTGTGGAACGCCAGCGCCGAATCGAACATAGTCACCATATTCCCGCCTGGCGTCAAACAGAGTGAACCCAGTCCGAGCCCTAGCCATAGTAGCAGTATCAGCGGCGGTGCTATCGCGGGTATTGTTATCGGTGTTTGTGTCTTTATAGCTGCCGCGGCCGCTGCCCTCTTACGATTCTTGGTGCTCCCTCGCCGCAAAAGGGCAGCGGCAGCCCAAACTTCTCAGGTCGATTCAACAACAGGAATGATGCTAGGAAGCGTGGACGCAGCCTCACCCGAAACTTCGAGAACTCTTCCTGCAGACACTCTCGGCGCAAACTTGGGAGAGCTTCAAGGAGACGATACGACGCCGAAACCGACACCGGAGATTGACGGCACTACTCCGGCGAAGACTCCTATGAGTGAGCTGGAATCAGCAGGCACTCCGCCACCGTCAGAGTTACCTACTCCGGCACCATTGGCAGAGTTATTGTCCAATGAGATTTATGAGATGCCCGGAAGCGATGTTCCGGAGCTCGCTGGAAGCCGAGTAGCAGCTCCTTTGATACTTACGGATTCTGAATCAAGCGAGTTTAGCTTTGTGGCGCAACCGGAGGTAATAGGCTCAGCTGAGCCAACAGCGGAGGACAGCCCGCAAAACAATACAGTAAAGGAGAAAGGAGATGCTAGTGGAACAGAGGATACCCAAGTGAAGAAGAGCGACGAAGTGAAGGACGAAGTGAAAGAAGAAGCAAAGGAAGATAGAGACAATGAGAAACCAGCTGGAGACGGTTCAGCGGGAAACGATGGAGTTCATAAACCATAATTTTTAATCTGAAACAGTAGCATTTATACCACAATAGACATGTCTATAAATATTCTTCACTTACGAGCAATTTCGCCTCGCTTCAGGAACAGAAGTATATGCTTAGCATTTTCCGTAAGGGGCATTGACTGGATAGAGTTAGGAACGAGGATTCAAACGGCAGCCTAGATTTGACGTTCCCACCCAAGTGGGTAAAACGATCAAGACCATCTTCGCAAGATGCATAGCTAGCCAGATCGTGGGTAGCAGCCGAATGGCATGCATATGTACATCGATCTACAGCCAGCACCCAATCCACTAGGAAGATCCCGAATGCACAAGCTGCAGAAAGTATATTATATGACCCCCCCTTGGATGTGGGCATCGTGGCAAGGATACGGAAGGGCGGATACGAGATTCTTACCACGGGAGAAAGGAGCTTAGCTATGTCTATTTTTGGTGTCAATTGCTGCGTACAAGTGGACTTTATGCCTTCCTATTCCGCCGGATTGGAATGACACATTTGAATGGGTACATCTACCCAGATAATAAGTCAAGTTCGTATATTTAAAGCTACCGTACCTAAGGCCGCAGCATGGAGCGTATAGATATGTACATGCATATCTACGCTCTCAGAACATAATTGGATGAAAGCGTCTTGAAGCTGAGCAGTCGGCCTCCTTTCTAGACTGGATATAGCATCAAACGACGGCTGGCAGCTTTGGAACGCAAATTGTTTGGGTCACAGAGAGCTTTTTGCAGACTGTGTAGATATAATCTCCTCCACGGGACGTAGTCATGTCCAACTCAGTACATTTATTTCCTTAAACAACGCTCTTGGGGCTTCCGGCATTAGGGAAGCTGTAATGAGCAGTTCGCTGGAGTCGAGGAGAAAAACCTGTAATGTTTGGATCAGGACCCAAGAAGGCCGAAGGAAATCCCAGGTCAAACGGCCGTACTTCCTCGAGGAACTTGATTTGCTCGTCTGTGAGCTTAATCTTTAGGGCCTGGATATTGTCCATGAGATGCTCAACTTTCCTTCCACCAACAATAGGGATAACATTTCCTGCCTTGTGCAACACATATGCCAGAGCGACAGCTGTAATGGACGTGACGCCGTGTTCTGACGCCACTTTCTGGAGCGCTTCACTGATCTTTTCTTCTTCGGGGCTCTGCTGTGGGAGTGATACAAGGCTGCGTAGCTGTTCGCCATTCTTCTTGCGTTCTTCCAAGGCCTCCTTTGTCTGGAACTTTCCTCCGCCAAGGACGTCCCAGGGCGCCAGGGCCATGCCAAAGTGCCGTGCCATGGGGATGATGTCCCGCTCAAAGTCCCGCAGCATGATGTTCCATCGGCCTTGGTAGATGCTGAACGGCGTCTTGCCGTGGTCAACTGCGTACGTGTTGGCTGCGCTGACGATCCACGCAGGCATATCTGAGGCTCCCAGGTAGAGAACCTTGCCTTGCTCAACCATGATGTGCAGAGAGTCCATAAGCTCCTTGATGGAGGTTGTGCTGTCCCACCAGTGGATGTACAGAATATCAATGTAGTCGGTCTTGAGCTTCTTCAGAGAGTCTCGCACGCTCAAATGCAGACTCTTGCGGTGGTTGCCCTGAAAGTTTTGGGCCTTTCCTTTCCCCAGCTCGTGGCTTCGGTAATCTGAAGTAAACTTGGTAGCAATAACAAGCTGGTCTCGAATGCCCTTGTTGGCCGCCCACTCTCCGATCCATTCCTCGGACTGCTCGTTCTGGTAGTTGTTGGCGGTGTCGATGAAGTTGCCGCCCGCCTCCCAGAATGCGTCCAGCAGCTTGAATGAGCTCTCCTTGTTCATGGACCCCATCAGGTCGGCCCATGCATCACCAATGGACATTGCGCCGAGAGCCAAGGGCGAGACACGAAGACCAGCCGTCGGGGCCAGAATACGGTGCCGACCAAGCTCGGTCTTTGGCTCTGGCGCAACCGAGAAGAAGGTGGAAGCCATTTTCGTGCGTTATGGTAAGCTTTGCTGTGTTGAGAGGCGTACGATTCTACTTTGCTTGCACTGAGTGTGATGTTTTAGAAGACTGAGTTTCTGGTTCAATTTGGTGTTCGATTAATGGATCAATGGTTACATGAATCATTACCCCTCCCTTCTGCCTTTATATATCTCATTCATCTCTCTCATTGCGCCTTCCAGGACTACCAACACGAAACCAATAAATTTTATCTCCGACATTTTTGACGCAACTCTTCCATAAAAAGTCGGAATTAATCCGGACATAGTGTGTTCTTCAACCGCCATGACACTCATGAGCTTCAACAGCCGACGGCGATGATGGCATAGATCGGTGATACCTAGTGCAAATCACAGAGTCCATGGACGTTGCACTGAGGGGTTGGCTGGTGAGGGGGCTCTGATACGCTGTGATACGCTGTGATACGCTGTAATACCAGAACTGGAATTACATGTGCCTATTGATTGGTGGGTCGTTGTGGTAAAATCTGCTGTTTAGAATCAACCACAGCTTGTCTCCGGGCTCAAGCTCCGATAAGGCCGGGTGGCTTGAGAATTAAAATGCTTGATAAGTTCTTTCTAAGCTCCAGCTCAACAGGATACATGAATAAAACAAAAATTTGTATAAAGAAACGAATCGCTAGATTACAAATTGGACTTGTCGAATCTGTTGCGCCAAACGCCTGTTTTTCCCTTCCATCTAACAAAATACATCAAGCGGTCTGCGATACGATGGAGGGCTTGGTATCATGGCGTCCTCCCAACACATGAATCGAATCCACACATTCTGCTGCGCAAAACGAAGATAAATTGACGTATATCTGAATTGGCGTATATCGAGATCGAGTCGCAATCGCTATTCGCTAATCGACCACTTCCGTCGACATCATCGTGCAGTTCTGGTTTAGTTGGGTATTTTGCAAGGCTGGTTGAGCTCGCAGTTCTCCGGCAGGCTGTCCACCATGTTGAAAGAGAGCTCTCCGTGGTTGACGTCGTTGTCGCCCTTGGCATAGTGGATGGGGATAGAGCCGCAGATGCCACAGCCGTATTCGATCAGCTCGGTGTAGAGGCTCTTGAGCGTGGCGCCGTCGACGCTGCCGTCGAGGTTCTGGATGTAGGCGCAGTACACTCCCTTGAAGGAGCCCTGGAAGTTTAAATGAGTCATCTCGACGCATCCGATGTCGTCCCCATTGTCCCAGATTCGCTTTTCAAAGATGTTGTCGAAGATGGACTGGAACTGGGTGAGGCGGCCGCCGGCCAAGTACGAGATTCCGCAGAGAGAGTCGCCTTCACAGTTGATTCCCAGGCCAGCAGCGCTTTGAGCGGTCGCAGCCGCCAGGGCGATGAAGCTGTTGAAACGCATTGGAGCAAGACTAAAACGTGTGTACATGGTTAATTTTCGCGCCCGGGCTGGTGTTGGAGTTGAGGGCGGCAACACAACCTACAGCAAATATTGATCTCAAGACACAAACGACTGGATGTAGACAGACACTGTGGGCTGCAGCGACAAAGGAGATATGCAAAGCAAAGAATTCGAAGCTAATGTAACAAGAGATCGAATCGGTTATTATACGAGCTCCTCTGCGAGCTCCCGCCCAACAGTGGAGTCTCCAACCGGCCATACGAAGAAACGAACCAGGCCAGGCATTGGGTCGTCGAGACCTAATCTCTGCTCCCGGGGAGGCTGAGCTCAGCACTAAGCCATCCGTGCAAACGGCCTTTGCACTGGCCGCCTTAGCCGAAACGTTCACAACCATCGACGCCAGCGCGGAAGGGGTAGAGCGCCCAGGTCTTCTATTGGGTGGTGTTTGTCATGCTGGACTGCTGTGCTAAAAACAGACATCCTGCCTAAGCGTCAACGACCAAACAGTCGCCTGGCAATGCAGGTACAGTTTGCCCAGCCACAATCTGCAGACTTGAGGCCTCGAGTCTTCAACGGGTAGAATCTTTCCGGGCAGCGCCTCGGCTACCAGATATTCCGGAGCATAACATGACCAGGATGAATGTAGAAGATGGTATACATTTACATATTTAACTAGTAGCAATCCCGTGTTCAACATTTCGTAGCTTGTAGATACCAAGTCTGGCCACCTGGTACACCAAATCGGGGACAGATGGCCGGCAGGATTCGTGTCCAGAGTTGAAGACTTTTACCGTCCCTCACACGATGCATCCTTTGCCTCATTAGCTCGCTTTGGGAAAAAGTCGACAGCACGTGTAGGATTGGCCAGAGATCAAGGCCTTTGTTTGCTACCAGAACCCAGATCTATTTGGTGCCGGCTATAGCAGGAGCCGAACCAGCAACGTTATTTTAGAAGCGCTGGAGAAGCTAAATTTAGATGCCATGAATAAAGCGGCGTCGCATGAATTACCAACACTTCCCGATTTGCACCTATTGTTGGGTGGTTATTGTTCTATTATGGGTCCCGACGCAGGGGAATCCCAGCAACAGAACGTCAGTTACTCTGATCAACGGTCTTTGTCTTTGTTCAACTTGGCTGCAAAGAGATGCACTAATAACTAATATCCAAATTTGAATCCCTGGGTTTCATCACATTTCTCAATACCACAGGCTTTACGCGTTATCAGAGATACATGTAGACTGCGCTAAATCCTTAGTTGCTTCTCTACATGTAATAACCCCATCAAGCTTCTTCAGGTACCTAGACTCCAGCAAATTGCAGCGTCCTTTGTGGGACGAGTTGTGATTTTATATTTCATGAAGGAGAAAATGGAAGAAGATCAGTAGAGAAGAAACTATACGGGTAGGTGTAATTTGCTTGATGGCATTGTAAATAGCCGATTACTGGAATGGGGCACCGGGCACAGGTATATGAACATAGATGGACAGCCGCAAGTTGAGATTTAAAGTCAAAAGCTCTTTTCTTATTCAATGGCTATAAAAAGATGCAGTTAATAGCTAAGCTTGCCTTCCTTGCCTATATCGCATCTCGTCAGATGCGAAGCTCTATTGGCCTCCAACAGGCGCTGCAACAGGCGTTCCAATCGGGCCCGTAGCAGATATCTCGGTAGGCTTGCCACCAGCACCAATAGCACCACCGAGGGGGCTGCCAACAACACCCGGCCGCGGAGCTGGAATCGAAGCAGGAATCGGGTGATTAGTAGCATTAAGCGACTCATTGGTAGCAACAGGTGGCTGAACGCTGGGAACATCCGGCGCGTGGACGCTAAAGGTGCTGATTGTTTCGCCCAGAGTCTTGTCGAGGTCTTTCAACTCGTCTCTCGCTTTGACTCCACAGGTCGGGACCAGGGCAATGACTCCCTCTGCGAGATGGTCGAGTCCAGCTCTTAGTAAGACCAGAAGGGCGCCGATGGGCTCTGTGAGGGTCGTGGCGTCTAGGAAGATCTTCTTGTTGGCGAGGGCCTTGAAGAAGTCTTGGTGGGTTTTGGCGAACTGTAGCGTGGTAACAGGGTTAGACTTGAATACTGAGGGAGATGTAAGGTAATTTAAGACTTACGCCGCCGAGAGCCTCGCAAATTTCTGCTTGATCGCGGTCGGAGAATTGAGGAAGAGTAGTATTGCCTTGGAGAGTCTTAACGTCGTTTGCGACATCCGTGACAATCTTACGGAGGTCGTCTGTTATTTTCTAAACAGTTTGGGTTAATAAATAGGTATATCCTTCATAAAATTGCTGTTCTTGACATACCAGAGCAGACCCGAGGATATTCATAGAGCTTATGTTGGTGGCAATATCCAAAGCACCCGCAGAGATATCAGTGATGTTGTGTATAGCGTCGACCACATCTTTAGCCGTCGGGGCTGCCTGAGCCTGAGTAAAGGGAAATGCAGCGACCAAGAAAAGGAGAGGCTTGAATTGCATGATGGCGGCTTTCTAGGTTGATTACTTGGAAAAGTCGTTTGGGGTGTAAGATGATGGATGCGTTTTATTGGATTCAGTCCTGCTGATTGATGATTTGAACTTCTACAAGAGAGCGATCACATCCTCACTTTATACTTTTCCCCAGTCAATACTATCAGTGCTCTTGTTCGTAAAAGCCATGCTTGTCCGCCTTATTCGCCTGCTCAAGCTGCTCTGGCTATGGTCGCCACATCGCTCCCTTCAATTACGACGAATTGTCTCTCTAGACAACTCCTCCATTCCAAGCTGATGACGATTCAAGTTTTATGAAGTATACTCATTGGAGCGGCAGTGCGGCGAAGCAAAATGATCGGACGATTTGATCAGCAGGGCTGCCATCTTCTGGAATGCAATCACCTCACACTCAGGAGCTATACCTACGTTTAGTCAATCAATCAGCGCAGATACTCTGACATAATTACACTCCAACCTCACGTCTTTGATAAAGAAAATGACGAGTAACTGCTTTTTAAAACTACGTGGCCACCTTCATCTCCTTGGATAAGCTGCAATTGGGCCAACATGTGGCGTGGATGGAATTTGTTGTAGCAACAGCCACGTTTGAGGATGAATCAGGTATCCTCTTTGGGAGTGACTTATACAGAAGCTACCATAGCCATAAATGCTCATAAAAAGGGTTGAATCTGAAACCTGAAGGCGCTCAAAGCGGTGCGAAAAGCATAAAGTATGACGGCCAAACCTCTTGCTACGCAGCTTCGGTCTTTTTAAAACCTTCATTTTACACTTCAGCTTACAAACTAGTCTATAGACAAGGTGAGATTAGCCTATTCGCAGTCACCAGCCATGCCATTCAAATAGATACCTGGATGATAAGTGACAATTCACAACTCAGAGCGAGTAGCCAAACAATCATAAAGTACCTAAAGAATAGACAAGCAGAATATTAGCTTCCTTCTATGATGGCAGCCCACCTTGCATCTAATGTAATAAATACACATCTATTGTGATTAAATATGCGGTCATTATACTACGTCTAATAAAACAAAAGGTGGTGCGTAGCCTCCAATCTATATCAACAAGGGTGATATGTAGCCTTATACGGCCAGGGTATCGTCCAGATCCCAGTTTTATACCAATTATCCATTCTGCCAATGCGCTCGAAAAAGCAAGGGGGAAAACGCCAACAACAAAAACAAAAACGTCCATGTATGCAGAAAGACAAAGGAGAGATAGGAAGCGGATTCGAGCCAGCCCGCCCCAGGTGCTTAAATGATGCAAATGCTCCAATCCAATTCCACGAATGATCCAAGCAATTCTCAAAACATATGAAACAATATTATAGTAAGTCGTGTCTTGTCGGTTCGACATCAGGCAGCGTCTTGTAAGCCGTCTGACAGTGCACTGCGATTAGCGGTCCCGGCTGTCGTTCTGGCTGCAGCACTTTTCTTCTGCTGTGCTATCCAATGCTCAAATCCCGGAACTGCACCAGGTTGATTGATACCCGGCGCCCTTTTAGGTACTTTGGGTGCTTCTTTCTCTGGTTTGGGTTGGGCTTCGTTCGAACTTGCTGCTCCTCCCCACGGCCGCCATCCAACCCATTTCCCGAGGCTGCCAGCAGCAATCCGCGATGCTTGCGAGGATGAAACCGATATATCAGACGTAGGAGTAGAGCTTCGCTTGAGTTGTTGGAAGCCGGCAAAGTGATTACGCAAGGCAGCATCGCTGCGCTTCGAGTAACTAGTCGACATGGTCGGCTGAGCAATGACGCCGGTAACAACAGCGTCAGCACCACCATGGAGCGGAGGGCGCAGACTCATTTGGCTGGGCCGAATCTGAAGTGTGTGGATGTCAAGACCGCCCGATAGCGACATGATTGATTCATGAGACGCAATGCGGCGTATTCTTGAGCTGGGTTCCGGTGCTGATTCGATGGTTGTATCTGTCGACTGGTTCGTGTCATCATCCGCCGCCGAGGTGTCTTTAGAAGCGTCGGGATTTGTCAAGTCAGCAGATATGCTTGTGGATAAGTCTTCATCTTCTTCGTGAATGACACCGCTACTAAAGCGGAAGGGAATTGGCGCCTGGACCCCGGTCATTCCTGGCTCTATGTCGATGATTGAGAGTGATTGGAAGCTGGAGGATGAGGCCGCCGATGGTCGCTTTCTGTGCGACGCACGCCAAGTAGGAGACATGGGGTCGTAGCTTGTTGTGGGCGACATGAGAGAATCTGTTTCGGTGCCGCTGTGGTCGAAAATGCCGGGCGAAGTGGGGAGCGAGGAGGACATTTCGGAGGGTGTGGAGAATTCGTGCCAGGCTGAGGACCTGGCAGTGATGGGTGTTGTATCGCCGCCGGTAGTGGAAAGAATCGGAGCAATGGGAGATGAGATCAAGCGGCGCTGAGCCCATGGGCCCGGCGAAGAAGATCGACTTGAGATTGTGGCCGGGGGCGTGAAGATGCCAGGCAATAGGCCCTGGCGCTTTTTCTTGGGCTTCCGGACATCTTGCTTGGCAGCAACGTGGTAGTGGTGGTGAATATGAAACTCTTGCGGGGGGTTTTGAGTGTTCAAACAAGGAAGGCTCCAATTCTGCCTTGAGAGTCGAGGCTGGGCTGGAGTCATCGGCAAGAGGCTGGTGGAACATGAGCTGCTCTCTCAGCTCCTGAATCTCGTCATTACTAGTGAGGAGCATCTCGCGCAATTCGGCAATACCCAGTTGGAGATTTGCATTGTCCTGCAGCAGGTCGCGAACAAAGTGGCCGACAATTTTGCTTCCCTGTCGGTTATCGGTGATTGATTTGGAGGCCGCAGCGCCCTTGAGTCGCACGGCGGCAGCATCAAGGTGCTTCTCCACTTCACGCTGGCGGTCGACCTTTTCCATCATCTCCTCGTGGCGCTGCCGCTCCAAGATGGCCTCCCTCTCCATGCGCTCGAGCTGGTCCTGCATGTCGAGGATGCCCCGCTGAGCCTCCTTGAACCGCTGCGCGTGAGAGCGAGCCTCCTCCTTAGAAGCCCGAAGCTCTCCTGTGAGTTTGTCCTGTTCCACTTCAAGGATCTTGAGGTGCTGGTCGGCCTCGGCCGCTCGCGCCGCCGCATTTTCGAGGCGGCGAATAGCCTGTTGTGAGGAGAGGAGGCTTGCTTCTAAGCTCTTGATCTTGGCATCAGAGTCGAGGAAGGTGCTGTTGAGTAATTCGAGCTGCTCGAGCAGCTGGTTGTTCTCTTCGCTCTTTGCCGCATTGTTGGCCTCCAGCTCCTGCTTGTCAGTCTGCAGGCGTTCTATGCGGGAGTTGAGCCGTAGTCTGTCCCGTTCCGCGTCGGCCATGTAGGCTTCGTGCCTGGCGAGTAGCGCCTGCAGGGCAAATGTCAGTGGAAATTCCGTGTGATTGGAGTCGCATAGCATTGCAGTTGGTGTTGAAGATCATGCTGGAAAAGGCTCAGGACGATGCATACGGGGTCTGGGGATCTTCTCGCGCCTTGCCCGCTGTGTCTGCGGACCGGAATGCTCCTTGCGCGCAAAGAGACAAAGGGTCCGAGGTCTGTCTTGCGACAATGCGAGCGAACAATGAGATGGGATGAAAGGAATGCAAAGGACTGGATGAAAAAAGAGCAGCGCGACACCTGCAGGCACGCACACCACACACACATACCTTGCCTAACTGGGCAGCTGTGTGCACATCCTTCTCAACGGCTTCGAGAATCGAGCAGTTCTTCTTGAGGTGGACGCAGTCGGGACTGCCGCAGCAGCACTGCAGAGGCGACGAGGCCGACTCGGGCTGGGGCAGATCGAGCCTGTCCATGGCGTCTTGGGTGTTGGGTAGAGAAATCGTCGGTTAGTATTCGATATTGATGGCCGCTGTCTCGCGCGTCGCTTTGCCGAGACTGGGAGACGGTAGCAATGCTGCAGCGACAAACATGATCCTTGGCGGTTGACGCGGAGAGCCGGCTGGCCGCAAAAAAAGAGAGGCTAGTAGGTGAAGACTAAGGATAAGGATGGCGGAGGAGAAGTGCGCTCAACATCGGACAGGTGGGTAGGAGTGGCGATGATTAATAGGCCGTCGTGGTAATGGAAATTGGATAAAATTAAACAAGAATGAACAAGCGAAAAGACTGATGAGGCCGGCCAGCCAGCCTTGTTCGAAAGGAGGTTTGACTCAGGCTGGGAGAAGTAACGGTACTCGACAGGAGCAACGGTCGGCGCAGAGGCGGTGATGAAAGAATACAGGCGAGGTGCAGGCGAGGTACAGGCGACTTTGGAGGCGGAGCAGGGCGTGCAAGGATGCGAGGACGGACGCTTCGCTTGACAGGATGGACAGAACCGGGTGAACAGCTCGGGCTGAAGCACTTGGTCAAAGGATCTGGCGGTTGCGCGTGCCTGCAGCAGCTGACGCGACAGACGTTCTGGTGTTGAGCCCAGCTGAAGGCGTCGAGTCGCTGATACTCGTCTGCGGGCACGGCGGACGCGGCGCTGCTGGTACCGTGTACAGCGCTGTGCCTGTGCCTGGATTTAGTGGCTGCGACCTGCATTAGCCGGGCTGGGTCCAGTGTCTCTTAGCGCCCGACCTGCTGGAGAGACGCGAGCGGACAGCAGGGACGCAGAAAAGCTCCGCTGGAGTGCATCCAGACATGCCGCCTTTTGCAGCTGCGTTTTTGCAGCCTCATAATTGCACGAGTAGGTGCTACAAGCTACGCAATAAACAACATGGAAACAATTGTCATGTGTCGCCTGCCTCGTGGTTTTGAGCTGGCTTGTGATTTTGTGCTATGATACTTGGCATGCTATGCAATGGGCCGAGCTAAACTTTGTTCTCACGTGGCGTCGTAATTGCACGATCCAATTCGGATGCCTTTGCGGTGAACGGAAGCACCAGAGACGGGGCCTCGTGGAATCGGATCCAGTGCCAACACATCAAAGATGGGGCCAGTTGGCAAGCCAGGGTGGCGGACCGGGAACTACGCATTCATGCTGATTCTGACATGAGGAAGCGCAGCGATAGGGCGGAAACCAGCGGGTGAGGCTTCGAGAAGCCGGGCGCGTTGGTGAGCGTTCATGCTCATCATTGCATGCACTGTGATTGCAAACTCCGGCCGACATAGGGCTGGGCACTGAACAGAGGAGAGAATGGGGTTTAAACGAAGATTATAAACAAAGATTATCTTGTCCTGGTTGCCACAGGAGCTCCGGGCGCTAAAGACGGTGCAGCAAAGCAACTTGACTCGCTCACTGCATACCCCTAGTTCTAGAAGCTGGCGTCCGTCATCTGCCAAAGAAATGCTTGTACAAGTAGTATATACAAATACAAAGCATTTGACAAAGGAAAATGCTCTATTATCGGCTGATTATGCAATGCTGCATCACAAAATGTAGGGAAAAGCAACGGTTATCCCCCTATAGGGTAGCATGCAGCAATCAACCCGCTGGCCGGCAAAATACAAGACCGCCTTCTCATTTCGTACAGCACTAATGTACTGCATAAGCCTTGCGTCATCCATCTCGACGTCCAATCAACATCCACCATTTTCAAAGCAGCTCTTGAAACAAGCTCGACATCTTGCCTCTACCAGTAGCTGGTGGTTTGTTTTGCCTCCAAAAGTACCGATGTAGCAGCATCAGATGCTTCCTCACTTTTTACTCGACCCTGGCCGGGCTTATCAACCAATCTCCGGGCCTCCAATCTCCAAAGCCCCAGCCTCCAGAGCTCCAGCTGCCATGAGCTCCATTGCTTAGATCTCACCCATTCAAATCGAAGCTCGCCCGCACGAGTCTCTCCGAAGCTCACACCATCTCGCGTCATCAATCTCTCCGGCAGAGCTCAGCTTCTATATTTACTCTTCTGGGCCATGCCGGCTTTACCCCGCAACCCCCCACCTCCGTCGTCTACTTCAACCAAGCCACCATCTCTTGTCTTCCTCTGCCTCATTATCGCCGTCTCGATATTTTTCATTTACTGCTCGCGCCATGGCTCAAGAATACAAGCTCAAGGGCGTGACGTCGTTGTCACTTAAGCCCGGTCAGAAGCAGGAGGCCGAGGTTGAAGGCATCCAGGATGCCAAGGTCCTCCTCGTAGGCCTGCAAACCGGTGGAAAGGCAGAAGTGCAAGCCATTGGAGCCAAATGTACCCATTACGGCGCTCCTTTGGCAAAGGGTATCTTGACCACTGGCGGCCGTTTGACTTGTCCCTGGCATGGAGGTAAGTTCACAATCACAATTTCACCCTTGTTTCTACTCAGAGGCATGCTGACACTCGCCTCGCTACATAGCTTGCTTCAGTGCCAAATCTGGAGATGTTGAAGACGGCCCTGCGTTGGATAGCTTGCAAGTGTTTCCCCTCACCGAGCGTGATGGGGGATTTTACATTACCGGCGAGGAGGCCGCTATCAAAGGTGGCCGAAGGAAGCCCAACTTCCAGTGCAGCGTTTCAAGCGATGCCCAGGAGAGAGTTGTCGTCGTGGGTGGTGGCTCTGGTGCGCTTGGTCTTGTTGAAGGACTGCGAGAGAAGGGATATACTGGACATATCACCATCATCTCCAAGGAGGGCTACCTCCCCATTGACAGGCCCAAGCTGAGCAAAGCACTCATCACAGATTCATCCAAGCTAGCATGGCGTGACAAGAGCTGGTTCGACAGTGGCTCAGTTGAGTGGGTTGATGGTGAAGTCAACAGCGTCGACTTTTCCGGCCGACAAGTGGTGACTGCCAGCGGCAGCAAGGTTCCATACACCAAGCTGGTTCTCGCAACCGGAGGAACTCCCAGGGAGCTCCCTCTGCAAGGCTTCAAGGTTCTCGGCAACATCTTCACCCTCCGCACTGTGCATGACACCAAAAAGATTGTCGACGCCATTGGAGAAAAGGGCAAGAAGATTGTCATCATCGGATCATCGTTTATTGGCATGGAAATTGCCAACGCGACAGGCGCTGACAACTCGGTGACAGTCGTGGGCATGGAAAAGGTTCCCCTCGAGCGTGTTCTTGGCGAGCAGGTCGGTGCTGGCATTCAAAAGGCCCTGGAAGGCAAGGGCATCAAGTTCTACCTGAGTGCTGGCGTCGACAGGGCTGAGCCATCAGCCTCGGACCCATCCAAGGTTGGCGCTGTCTATCTCAAAGACGGCACCAAACTTGACGCAGACCTTGTCATTTTGGGAGTTGGAGTATCTCCCGAGACGTCTTACCTGAGGGACAACTCGGCTGTTGAGCTGCAAAAAGATGGATCGCTCCAGACTGACGAAAACTTTGCTGTCAAGGGTCTCAAAGACGTTTACGCCGTTGGAGACATTGCAACCTATCCGTACCACGGCCCAGGAGGCAACGGAGGCCTGGTTCGTATTGAGCACTGGAACGTCGCTCAGAACGCCGGCCGTGCTGTCGCTACGCACATTGTGAACCCATCTGCAAGCACTACGTACTTTATCCCCGTCTTCTGGTCTGCTCTGGGCGCTCAACTGCGGTACAGCGGCAATACCATTGCCTCAGGATGGGACGACGTGGTCTTGGACGGCGATGTTGGTGCTGGGAAATGGTTAGCATACTATACTAAAGGAGAAACCGTTGTGGCCGTTGCCTCGCAAGGACGCGATCCCGCTGTGATGCAGGTGTCTGAGCTGTTGAGGCTTGGAAGGGCACCCACCAAGAGTCAGCTGAAGGGTGGTGTAGACATCTTTAGCATTGACGTATCGGCATAGTTAATGTGCCGCATGATAGCATTGATCAATGGCATTGTACGATTCTTGAGTTTGCAGCTCAGCTTATGTTATCTGTTGTTATGTTAGAAGATTGTGATCATAATGGACGGGTTTAGTGTTCGTGACTACATCCCTGTACCTATCAATATGGTATGGCCAAAGTTTGGCGAATTCACTGTGGTAATGTTGTCTCCCTATCTAAAATGGCTTTATCTACTAAATAACATACAATACACGACATTGATGACGACGGTAATGATAGCGAGAGCTCGAAAAAGAAGCAATTACCGAGGCTTTAACTTTGCATTCGCGATGAAACCAATAGATCTCGTGCATGCAGTTCCAAAAACCATCCGCGCTTGTGGACCTCGAGATATATACATCTTCCGCGTTTGTTTCGCCTCAAACTCGTACTTAGTTCCTACAAATGTGCCTAGATAGACATTGTCGCCGATATCTTGAGACCACGGTTTACTTGGTCAGTGGCAAAAGCGCCGCTCAACCTTCCACGATTCGAATCCGATCGGCGTCGACTTTCAGATTCACCTCTTTATAGTCGTCATCATCCGGAAACTCTAGATGAACCTTGCTTTGAACTGCTGCAGAGAGTTTCACCGGCGAGCCCTCCAAAGTCGTAACCTCCAATACATGTCCGCCACGGTCTCTCTCATCGGAAATAAAGTGAAGATGGTCGCCTGCTACACCGACGCCCTGCAGAAACTCTGGTGATCTGAATCCAATTATACTTCCGCGGACGTTGGTGAACTCGTAGGTGGTTTGGCGCTTGTGCAACTCTCTGATGTTTTCATGACGACAGAATTGACCGCCTGCGGTGCGAACTGCTACCACTTTAAAGAGCCCATCGACTCTAAAGGCTACGAAGTGATTTTTGGTCTTTGGTAAAAGATTGGAAAGAGCATCTGTGAAGCCCTTCTTGTCCTTGAACTCGACGTCGGCTGTGGCAGACGCTTGGAAGCGAGTGAGCTGTGCAAAGGGCGCAATTTCTGAACCCCCAGCGCTGTCGACTTTGATGATTGAGCCGTCGGCTTTCATTTGGTAGACTTGGCCGTCGAGGGCAATCATTTCGCCGTCCATTCGACGAAATGTTCCGAGACCGTGGTCGCCGTGCTGGACGAGCTCTTTATATGGAAGACCGAAATCCCCGAGGCCCTCCATGAGGGCGGAGACGACGGAGTATTGATAGAGCTCGTTGTACGCCATGGTTTTGGGCTATCTTTGCTCTTGAATGAGGTTGGATGAAGATGAAGAAGATGTGATGAGACGATGTGTTAGACAAAGACTCCGACCGGTAGTTGGACAGCCTCCTTTTATCGGACACTAGCAGAATACTTGGAGTTAATTATGGGAACATGTAAGCTCAGATGGCCCAGTCGACGCCCGCCACTTTGGTAGCTTTGGTGGTGACGTTTCGTACCTAGAGATGACCGCCGTGGTGAAGCCTTGAGTTTGATAGCTATAAATAGGCTGCGAGTAGGCAATAGAGGTCGAAAAAAGCTGTTAATCCGGGCAACTAAACCAACTGATGCATCGTGAGTAGGCTATAGAAGCACGAATATCAGCGAGTAGCCGCACTTTCATTGTTGCGTTGCAATCGTAGAACCTCCGGTATTGGATAAGCGCTAGTAGTAGATCGATCTGTAGTGGAGTTGGAGCCCCTAAAATCGTGAGCTCTGACAGCTAAAATGGCGATTTTGGTGCATTATGATGACGTTGTCGCTAGTCTGGCTGCTAACAACTGACCTATTTTGGAGCCTGTAACGGTATGCGAGACGAAAATTCCCGACATGAGAAAAATCTAGAAGCTGGGGCAAAGTCTGATGGAAGTGAGCGATAGAAGCACTGAGCTAATTGCGAGAAGCGAGCGAATGAACAAAAGAGGTGGTTACAGGGCATTGCGTGCAGCTGAGTGCATGTAAAAAGTAGCAGAGGGGGACGCTGGGAGCAGACAGTTTTTCGAGCACACAACTCTGTGATTTCAATTACTGTTCGCATGCTATAAGTCGCAATGTTTCAATCTTTTCTGCTAGATCTACTAGATCCACTGCATCTACTATTTGCACAAGATATAATAGAGCTCTTATGAATTGCGTGTTTTCATTCATCTTCGACAGTCACTTGCAAGCGAATGCTGTTCAGATATTTCCCTACCCGCCTCTCTATGCCGTCACCGGCCTCGTCCAGCGCAACCAACACCCCCTTCGCTTTCTCTTCGGCCTCTTCTATGCCTTTCGTCACCTCTTCAATGCCGTATTTTAGGTATCCGAATTCCGATTCAATGGTCCCGATACATTCCGTTTTCAAGTCATCCATGGACCCATCAATTCTGCGATCTATTTCATCTGCTCTGGAGTCTAGCATGTCGTTCAGGTCATCCTTTAGACGGCTTCCGGTAGCTTCGACCACGTCCTTCACATGATTTCTTAAACGATCTTCAGAAGATTCGATCATATCCTTCATGTCATCTCTCAAACGATTTCTCGAAGATTCGATCGCATTCTTCATGTCATTTCTTAAGCGGGTTTCCGAAGATTCAGTCATTACTTTCATGTCATTTCGCAAACGGTTCTCCATATCAAGAAGGTGCCCTATGAGGCCTTTCAGGTCGCTGGATGGACGATCATAATTGGGATCGGAAGATTCGCGTTCACGTTCGCGCTCGCGTTTGCGTTTACGATGTGGTTTGTGTTCGCGACAGGGCTCATCTGAAACTGAGTTAGTCATACTCAGATAGCATCATCAGATCATCGGTGATGCAAGTATCATGCTTACATTCAATCGGAGGGGGTGGTGATGTGTCCTCTGGTAAACCTTGGTCTCTTTTGTTGTTGCCTCCCGCAAAGATTGTGCCCGTGTTGAAAACATGGCCTCCTATGCCACTATATAATGATTGGAGATCGACGCGGCTATCATCCGTCTCCAGACGTCTGGTTTGGGGAGATGAGAATGTCGATGCAATCTGGCGTAAATGATAGTGTGTCAGCCCGGTCATACCGGAAGCTTTCAAATGTACTGTAAACGTGTCTATCTCTGCGAGGGCTTTCATTGACTGCAGTCGAGGAAGAGTCGAGTGTTTGCATTCCAAAACGCGGTCGTTGGGGACAACAAGGCGAGAATAGTTTTGGTTCATAGAGAAGTGTAGTAATGACACACCATCAATGGCTTCCAATCTGATGGTCTGAATATTCTCAGGGTGTATGAATAGATAGACGGACGTCCTGTTCTTGTCTTTGCCCTTAACCCAGATCCGGCATGTAAGCCTAAAAATGGCTTTCGAGATCAGGGTATCGATGTCGACTTTGAAGTATACATCATCAATGCTCTGTGCTTGGCCACTGCCATCCGTCCAAGTTAGATCGGCCTTGTCACAAAAGGCGTGAATCTGTATGGGTTCTTCAAGCTGTTCGTCGTCATGCTGTTCTTGCTCCGAGCTACGCAGTGTCAGCATTTCAAGACATCAAAAGGAGTGCCAGGAACCTGGTGCAGTCGGTCCACCACGTTGAATGAAGGACAATGCTGTTAGGTGTAGTAGAACGTTCATCCACCCTGCACTGGATGACAGCCGCCCAGAAAGAGTAAAGGCGGACGGGGACCGACAAGAGGACGGGGTCACGCAATAATGGCACAAAACCACTTTCCGTCGCCCAACGCTGAATTCAATGAGCTATTCCTCTTTATCGGCGGCCTCAAGATCCGAAGATCTTGCCTCCCAAGGACTGTCTCTGGGGAGCATCATCGAGTCGGGCGGGACTGCTACACATAGGCGCCTGTAACCTAGAGGAGTAACGAATGAACGATTTTACCAACCAACAAGAAGTAACAGGACAATGCTGTTAGGAGTAGTAGAAAGTCCATCCGCTCTGCACCGGATGACAGCCGCCCAGAGAGAGCAAAGGACAGACGGAGACCGACAAGAGAACGGGGTCACGTAGTAATGGCTCAAGGCCACTCTCCGTCGCCCAACGCCTAATTGAATAAGCTATTCCTCTTTATCGGCGGCCTCAAGATCCAAAGATCTTGCCTCCTAAGGGCCAACTCTGGGGAGCATCATCGAGTTCGAGCGGGACTGCTACACATAGGCGCCCGCAACCTAGAGGAGTAACGAATGAACTATTTACTAACCAACAGGAAGTGACGGGCTGTGTCGAGGTGCCGTCGTCTTCTGAGTCGAGATTGTGTCGAGTTGCCATGGCGTGAATGGCGTGAATTGGCGTGAATTGATGCGGAGATCCCAAGTTGCGCTAATGGCGACCTAAAGAGTGGCAATAGACATGTCACGTGATCTGCGCTTACGCTGTTGAGAGCCAAATTCACTAGCACGTGTTGGGACTAGCGCGGTTGGACTCATGCTACCATCGCCTGATGTCGCTGTAGCGGTGGAGAGTGACAAACGAAATGAAGGTTATTAAAAGCATCAATAATTAGTACTGATCTGTTTATAAAAGGAGAAAAGCCCTAGGGCTTTGACGAGTGAAGTAAACATATCTGTGGTATTGCAAACGGGCAGGCGCGTCGCATCGGGTCACGTGTGAACACTCACGTGCAACAGAAAGGAAATATAGAAGCGGCTTACTGGCTGCATACTGCATCCGTGCACATATTTCATGTAGACTGAGGTGTTCACTCAGACAGATTTTGAACAGAAATTTGGCGAAAACGAAAAGGCCTTTTGGCTGCTTTGATCTTCTTCGGGGTCACTAACGGAATATGGCTCAAACTCCCGAAGCTTCACTGTACAATGAGACATATCCACCCAGATCCTACGCGAAGCTCAAATACACTCTCGTTAAAGACAAAAAGAGTCATCTGCCGGAACCAAGCAATTGCTGACAGCAAACACCAACATACATTCAAGAAAAGGGTAGCGACTGTTGGCTCAATGGTTATGGCGATGGAGATGAAGGCATCATAAAAACTCTAGCTGGAGCGCTGCATGTTGCCTAATTTGGCAATCCAAGATTGCACAAACGCCAAGCTTGAATGTAGCCACGGAAGAGCATTCAGTGCTATGTACATGTACCTGTCTTCTCCATATCGGTACAAGATCGGCTGCAAGATAGAGATTAAGTGGCGATTGGTTTAAGCATTGTCATTATGACAGAGCTGTTCCGCTTCTTGCCGATCTATTACACAGGATAGATCCTCTAGGATTGGTCTTATATGCATCTCGAGCTGCGTTTCTGAGTTAACAGAGCGCCACGCCGTCAATGTGGTCGATCCAGGGGAGTATTTTACGTATAGAAATAGAGTAGATGTAACCTTATAACTCTATTTCAAGTCTGGCTGTGAGCTCCGAAGGATCACATAAAGGATCAAGATTCTATTTAGACCAAGTCCAGCGCGCTCAATCTATCCCGCGGTGGAGTTTCAGACTAAGACATTGTATGAATACACGAATCAGAGGCAACGATATCATCCCACTGGGCTAGAGGATCGCTGCAATACAACCTTGGACAAGCAGCGCGATCTTTTGTAATTGTCTCAACAGCCGAGGCAGATCCTGAGGTTTGCCTCTGCTCAAGTAGTTACCAAAGGGAGTCGGAAACGTGTATTTAAAGGGCAGAGTTCGCCTCACAATACAAAGAAAATGAGAATAACAACATTCTACTGTTGACTCAAAAACAAACTTCATCAAAGACCAAGTTACTATTCTATTAAAATGCATTTCACGAGCTCAATTGCCCAAGCTATTCTCTGCCTCTCAGTGACAGTGAACGCTTCAATTGCCATCGGAAACCAAATACGAGAAGGAAAATCACATTTCAATGTCGCCTGGGTTGAAGGAGTGAGCCCATGTCAGGGGGATGTTGAGATCGCACTTGAAAGCTCGAAGCTTTGCAACCAGAATTTTCAGCTAAATGGAGAGTCGTACTACTTGGTCAGCTATTACATGAATAGAATAAAGCCTAGAAGACTGTTGAAGCTTACATTTCATCAGGTTGGATGCACTGATCCTAATACGGGTTATGCTCAAAAGCCACAGAGGCTTCGACGGGTCAAGGACAATTCGCTCTATGGAACTTGTGCACCAGTTTCGAAGAAGACTATCAACTGCAAAGGGTCAACCCATGATGTGGTGAAGCGATATATTTGTGGCTAAGCCTCTAAAAACTCAACTGGCTCGCATCGATTAAAGAAGTGGGTGATTCGATATTTGCCAGCGGTAGGGAACAAATGTTGAGAAACATCAAGTGTTGGAGAAGTGGGGATTTGAGATTGGTTGATCTTTATATATTGATCTTATTATAGTTTGATCTAAAAAATACTTGGAGCATGAGTTTCGTATATGGTTACTCTCAAGTTACTCTCTTCTTGTTTACCAGCCGCTCTCCGTCGTAAGTGAAGATATGGTGACGTACATCCGCAAACAAAAGGTATTACCTATATGTAGCTGTCATACTACTATCCAAGATACCTGTAATAATTGCTACTATCAATCATTGATCCAGATAAGAACCGGCTAGAGGCTGTAGTCCCCCGTTCCCATCCCCCACCCCCCTCCTTTTTCTTCTTCTTCTTTCTTTCTCTTTTAGTTCCTACTGCAACCTCGCTCTATGTATTCTAACCATAGGATTCAAACACAGCACTTGATAACGAATTATTTCCAGTATTTTTGAACCAGTATAGGTTTTATTAAGGAAAGTCTAATGTCTATATAATTCACCGTGATATCTTCGTCGCTACCCAAAGCCCGCCATGTTCCGAGTCCAACTTGTACTCCGCCATGCCCGAAAAGGAAATGCTATGCTAGGAAAGATGGTATTAAGAGAGAAAAAGAAAAGGAGCTGCTTAGAAGCTGCTTAGAAACCGCTGTTGGGGTTGGGGTTGGCACGGGTGAAGCCTCCGTTCTTGCCGCCTTGAATAGTTCCGACGGTGGAAACACCAGTGCCAGCAGCAATGACCTTCTGGTTTGAGAGAGTGTTCTGGGAGTCGAAGTTCTGGTTGACAACACCGACCATGCCCATCTGGCAGTGGTTGCCCTTGGTCTGGGGGCAGTAGTACCAGATGGGGTTGTTGTCGATAACGGTGATCTGGTAAACGTTCGGGTTCTGACCTTCTTTCGTCGGAAACAAGAACCCTGCAAAGAAACTGGTGCCGTCGGCGAGAGGCTTGCAAGGGTGGGCAAAGTCGGATTGAGCAACGGAGTGGTTGGCGGCGGTGAAGTGCCACTCGATGGTGTCGCCAATCTCAGCTACAACGTTCTCGGGATCGAAGTGAAGGCCGCCGCGTCCAACAACCACGGAGTGAGTGACTCCGGTCCATCCTGTGCGGCTGACCAAGTCGTTTCCAGTAGTAGGAGTGCCAGCTGGAGCAGCGGAAACGCTGGCGATGACAGCGGCGAAGAGGGCAAAGGCCTTGGAAGCGAACATTTTGATGTTTGGTTGAGAGTGAGGTGTTGAGAGAAGAAGTGGTATTAGAGTATGGTAGAAGCTGTTGTTTGCTTGCTTGTTATTGCTTGTGATGATGATGATGAGAACGGATATTACAGCGGGATCAAAGGTTCTTATTTATACAAGCTTTCATCTAGAAGTCAGCACTTCATCGTGAACTAACATAGTGGTGATGACTACATTGCAGTAGTACAGCCTCTCGGCTGGAAGCCCAACCGAGCAAGGTGCGATATTTCGGGTCAGTTCTCATCTTTGGCCTTACCAAACCCGCCCGCCTCAGCACTAGCTTCGCCATATTCCGAGCCTCCAGTCATCCTCAGAGAATGTGTGATTGGGTAATTTGCAGAAATCCCAGCCTTAGTTGACAACCAACTCGTTGGGTCCAAGTCGTCAGCACTATAAGGGCATTAGCTCAGGTCTGCGCCGCCACCGGTTCAAGCCAGCTCCGTATGCAAAAATAAGCTAGCCATGTCAGCCCCATGAGCTTTGCCCTATTCATGGCCTATTAATAGGATAGCTTGTCGTGACTAAGGATCCAGACTCGTGCCTATGAATAGAGCTCCCTAGAGCACTGCACAGTACAACTGGGCGAAATTCCGTGATTACTTTTCAGCAAAGAAGCTTAAGCGGACCAAGCGCATAGTGGCGCCAGTCTTACAGGCACAGCTACGTGTAAGGCATTATCTTACTGACTTGGTGATGTGGCGCCGCTTTACAAAGCATTCTATCATTAGACTTATGAGGTTAAAAAACGTGGCGTTGGGTAGCAACCCAACTCTGATCAATGGGTAGCACAATTACCCTACTGAATCCTCACGACGCGGCCAACCGAGTCATATGCGCAACAGATTCTGCAATTCCTTCACTTTCGGTGTCTCTCATTACCCTCATTGACGTCACATTGTCTTTTGTTTCAAACTGCCACTTTTCGTGGATTTCCGAAGCCCAACCGGCTTGTTTACTTGGGAGCACAATGTGCAAGTGCTGACTGGCTGGAGACTTAAAAGTTTCGTTTCGTTTCATGCAAGGGGAACCGAATAAACGTTGAACCATGCGCTAGAATTCTTTTTCCCGCTTTGGGGGCGTAAAAAATAGCCCGTACAACCACGGAATGCTGGGATCTGCCCCGGATTGACGGTAATCCGGAGAAGCTTTGTGCGGCCACGTAATTATCTGGTAATATGAAGCATTAGTGCTACTAATTTGCCAATATTGCTCATAGACAGTGAGATATAAGGCCAGGATTCTTGTGTTACAGAGGGATAAAAGTTCATGGCGAAGGATGAAGGATGAACGCCAAAAAGCAGACGGAATCTGTCGCTCAGCCATGGAGAAATGCTGAAAAGCCTGATCCTTCGGAGAAGACGCCTTCTTTACAGCACATTCGCAGAATGAGATCTATTTAGACACTAGTCCTCTTGGAAGATTGCAGTTCTATTATTTGGAGGACTATGGGCGAATAAGCAATACCGGCTTGCTTTTAGTCACTGGGATGTGTTCTTTCACCGACTTCTGATCGGTATGGAGCCTTGGTGGCTGCTTCTTCGTGCATTCTGCCAGTACCGATTGGTGAATATTCTAAGCGTCGTGGTCACTAGCCGCCATAGTTCATTCTCTCTTACTATCCTCGTTATTCTGAGCTCACTCCGTTACTGCTTGACAATAGCTGCATGAGTTGTCTTTTTATAGCTACTGATCGGTTCTTGGTTCTTTTATTTTTAAGTAAGGCATGAGATGCATCTCTACCCAAAATATACAGCATATCAACTGAATGCAGCTGTCATCAATGGCTTGAATGGCATTGCCCAGTAGGTGATGGCCACGTGCGAACTAATGGAACGCAGTAAGCTATTAATGCATGGACACTGCATGCACCTGTATATCATTATACCAAAGTCAGCTGATATCTTTCAGACTGACTTAGAAACGTATCTAGTTCGATAGAGCACTCGTTCACTCCAATCCTCTCGTACCGAGGAGGGTTTTCGCTCGTACGGCGTAACACGAGGAGATTCGCTCTGACGGTCTCAGTTCCTTCGCCTGCAGTTCCTTCGTCTTCAGGATCCATCTCACTCGAAGTTGTGCGTCCAAAGAGCAGGCAAAAGACTTGCGAACTGGAAGAGACGTAGTCATTTCCTGGCAAATCTAGGCTGTAGTCTGGATTGAATGTGGTAAACTGTCCGCAAATATGCAATCCATAGTCTGTCCCCCTCTCGCTAATCAGCAGATGAGAAGTATCTGTGGCATCGCGCATTGCTTCCAAAGTCTTAGTCCAATCCTGGCCGTGATGAATGATCCCAGGAACGACATGCCCAGCGAGTGTCAATGTTCCGCTCACCACATCGCCCAAGAATGGATCACTACCGGAGGCATATTTCACGTCGCTTCCCAAAAACTCGATGCCCTCTAAAGAAGTCTGCCAACACTCTTTATCTCCATCCACAGAGGCCCATGACCACGTTGGGATCTGGGGATTGGGCCGCGGACCACGGGGAGGCTCGGTAAGATACCAAAATAAAGTGCTTTCAAGCTCATTTTCCCAAAGCCCGCACAGGTACTCTTCTGTACCATATCCCTTTGCCACCGCAGTCGTCTTAGCAATGCCTCCCAGAGCGGGTAGTCTATCCGTGGCAACAGTCAGAGGACGTTTAGCATATTCTTTAATCACCTCAACCCATGATTTGTCGCTAGTACCTCGTTTATAGGACCCTGTAGCCCCCTGGTGACGGACATTATTATTATCGAGCCACCCGCATTCACACTGGGTTGCCTCGAGACATTCCCAAACAAGTTCATTTCGTGTGAAATGGAGCATTCGACGGGATAGCAGCTGTTCCTGATAGACCCAGCCTCGAGTCAAAGTCGGCCATTCTAGCTCAGGATCCTCGGTCGTCGCCTGGCCGAACCAATATGACTCGTCGCCCATCCAGCTGAAATGAGGCTTCCTGCGGCGAATAAAGATGGACTGGCCACCAATCTCGGCAACATCTACCCCCGATTCATGAGGCGCGCTGTGATCTCGAAAAAGACGTTGCCCGACCTTGTCGCACCAGGAGGCCGCAATTGTGATGTCCGCATTTTTGTAGATCGATGCCATCAAAGATGCCTCTCTTTTCCAGTCCTCTTTGTCATCTTGCACTATGCACAGACAGTCGATCCATACGTACTCGATGCCCAGTCGCCGCAACACAGACACGGCATCCTGCATCATCTCTGGCAAGCTTGATAGAGGCATCCCATTCTGCTTTCGATCCAGCATATTAGTTGCCAGGAGACTCTTTGTCGGCGTTTCCTGTGTCCATCTGTGGCTCAAGGCAGCATATGGCACAGCATGCTCCAAATTCTCGACCAGCTCGAGGAATTGACAATCTGCTTGTTCCTTTCCCAAGTAGAGAAGTCGGGTTGGCACAAATGTTGCATCATAGGCTTGGCATTCGCCGTGAGAGTCTCGACAGGCGGCTAACCAGGCAGCCGCTTGACTGAGAGATTTCTCGTCTCCTGTTGAGCGTGAGAGTTTATAGCCTCTACACAGAGCAGCATGCGGCGATGGCGGCTCGTCTGCAAATAGTACGGGCTTATCCAGTGACGCATCGCTGCAGCAAATCTCCAAATTCTGCTTCGTGCCATCGGCGGTTGTGATTTCTAAAAGTGGACTTCCCGGAGAGTTTACGTAAGGGTTCCATGTGGCTTCATGAAATTCGATTTCCAGTGTTTTGAAGGCTCTGATAAAAGCTGTGCACCGGCTGCAACCACGTTCAGAGGATTTAACCAGATCCGTGAATCTGAATTCGCGATCGTCAGATTCGGCAAATGCATACTCCCATCGCTCGCCTACGTCCGACGGGAGCGATTTAGCCGTCGGATTGAGCTCGAAGAGACAGACACCGCACCACTGTTGTTTGTCTCTTCGTACCATTGACTTGATGAAGTCTAGCATGACCTCCGATGTTGGTTGGTGTTTGCCCAATGAGATTGAGTCACGACGACTGATGTGGGGTTACCGAAGAGGCCTGAGACGTGAGAAAATAGAGGGGTAAGGTTCTTCTTCTCCAGCGTCTCTCAGTCTATACTTGGGATATCGAAATAGGGCATTTGACAGTTGGGCGTATTGAGCTAGCCTATGTACTCTGTAGATGTTGAAGGCTAGAGTCTATGCAGTTGCTCTCGTGTAAGCAGGCGGTATAGAGTTGAATAGTCGTAAAAGTCGATACGGTAAGCCTCGCTGAATAGTAATCGCCGGTCTAATCTAGAGGCCAGGCCTATTGATGAAGCTACAGGGCTTTGTCGACGTATTAAACTAGCCTCGGAAAAGGCCCGTCTTACCTCCAAGTGGGTATCCAATAGCTTGAGCGAGAACAGGCCTGGATATCCGTGACGCTGATTGGTTAAATGCCTTTATGTGTGTGTATATACGTGTTGCTTTGCTGATACTACACCCTTTTTGTCGAGAATTTTTTACTCTGTAAATATAGTTGTGATCTAAACTACATGTCCCTTGTAGACAGAAAGTTAGGTAAGTGGACTCTTGATGGCAAGTGCGCACAACCTAGGTCTAGATTGGTTAACGTCTTAATTCTGACAAGAGTGCGTATATACAATCGACTTTTGCGTATAAACTTTGCTATTTATATATAATACAATGTTCCATCACTCGCCAGCTGTGATGTACGCTAGAACCCTTCGAATATCATTGCTTACAGACCAGGGGCAATCTTCTGCTGGAAGTTGCCGTTTTGAACCGCCAACTGGGCTTCCCAAAGCATGGCGCCTGCATAGTTGGGGAGGTTCATGTTCTTCACATCTTGAATGGCGCCCAATAACGTATTAGCATCGGCAAAGCCCTGATCGCCATCGGCTCCACTGGCCAAAGCACCGATATAGAGCTTGGCGTTGCCAATACCGCTGCTCCAAGTCTGGACAGAGTTCAAGAAGTCAGATTGCGCAATGTTGCAGTCGCCGTTATTGTAAAACTGGACCCAGACAAAGTCCAATTCGCTGCAAACGTCTTGAGGCTGCGAGGCATCGGGGAAGGGGCATTGAGGAGCGGCACTGAGGAAATAGCTCTTGCTCGTGTCGTTTTGGAAGTTGGACTTGAAGCGCTGAACCATAGCTAGGTAACCTGTGGGGTTGCCAGATTCATTGTCTGCTTAGTGTTAGCAATATTGGCCTTATCACTAATTTATTCATGTCACTCACCCAAGTCAAAGCCGTCAAGCTTAATGTCTCCAAAAGGACGTAGCTCTTGGTTATCAGTGCCGCCACCAAACAGATTCCATAGCGTATCAGCGATTTTCTCTCCGTCAGAGTCTGACTGAAGAGTAACATCGGCACCAGCGCCACCAAGGCTGAGAAGAACCAGCTTCCCGGCCGACTGGCACTGCTGAATAGCATCTACAAGGCTGCTGCCATCCTTGAGACCAGTGGCACCAGCGCTTTGCTGAGCTTGGGATGGACCGTCCAACCCGCTGAGGCTGAGTTGGGGAAAACCTCCTGCAGCAAAGAAGGTGTCGAGGAAGGCAAGATTAACAATGCCATAAGAACTGTCTGAACACACATCATTCAACGTCGTTGAATCGTCTTCTGCTCCCCAATAGACGGCTAGTTCAGGACCGGAGGGTTGTGCACTGGATAGTGCAGCCAAGAGGCTTGTTACGGCGGCAGCCTTACGGAAGTACATGGTATAAAAAGAAGCGATTATATATACAATAGAAATGCTTTCAAAGAGCGTAATGGGAAAAGAGTGAAGTATGTACTAATGATGATTCAACAAAACAATGGCATCACAACTCATGATATGAGCACGATTCTATATAAGATTTCGCCGAACCTGCTCGTCTCAACACCGGAGTCCATCCCAGGATGACTTAACGTTACTCGGCAGGTGCCATTCAAATTTTCAGACTCTTCAACTTTCCCATGATGATGAGAGGGACGCAATGCAGATCTTGAGATGCCCTATGAGACGGATGTTACATGCAAAACAGTTTGAGACGACGATCTTTGCTAGTATGAGCATGAAACTTACGCTAAAAAGGGCAGCTCAGTCTGAATGAAACGCAAATAAACTGGACGCACTCATAACACGAGCAATTCAATTCTAGAGAACAAATTGATTAGATGACCAATGTAAGTGAATTCGGTCCTACAGCTGGTTCGGAGTGACGATCACGGAAAAACTACACGAAGTCGAAGAGACGTGCTACTCTGGCCTTGGTGTTGTCTGGACCGTACTCCGCCTATGCCCTCCAAAAAAGTATTGTACTCGATCGAAGTCCTATTTTCTGGCTACGTGCTATCTTGTGAGCACAGACTCTGTTGCATGGCTAGAATTGGCATTTTGACATCTCCTACATCAGAATGAAGCTGTAAGACTGTCGCAGGTATCGTGAAATGCTCTCTATTCTAGGTCCCACCTTCCACTGAAATTGTTACAACGCCAATTGCCTGATTAGGAAGGTAGCCTCCCGGAGCAGAAAAGTCCGCTGCTAGACTCCGTGCCGTGGCCTGCCAGACGCAGCCCATTTCAGCTGAGTCTCAAATTTTGTCAAAGCGCTCAGACTGCGCCCAATGAAAAGAGGCTCACAAAGATGGTTCGTACTAAAGTTTGTGAACATGTTTATGGCTTGTAAGAGATCTGCATCAGGAGCCCCTGGAGCCAGATGTCGCCCAGCTGAAGCGGCAGGACGCGGGAGGCTAGACCAGTCTCTTACATGGTTGAGCTTACGGCAGTGATGATTACTTTGTGCAATGGCTAGTTTTTCTGCCCAATCTGTGTGTTTTGGTTCGCGTCATGATGCCCTCTTCAAACCGCTGACTGCTAGCACAATGAACATTGCGCCATACTAAAGGGTAGGATACGCTTACCACATTGCCTCCGTATCTGGAAATATAGACCCAGTCGTCTAACACCTGCTGTATAATTTGAATGCATAGCTAATTATGATCTCTTGAATCGTATGCTAAGATAGTTGATAGATGCCATGCGTAGTTACCCGAGAGTTGCCATTATAAGAGTGAGCATATCCAGCCAGCATTCCAGTTTCCCACCGACTCACCAGGTCTGGGCGCATGAAATACTGAATGAGAGGGATAATTGAATGATAATGATGAGTTGAAAGTGTCCATATGGATGACTAAGATAATATAACTTATCTCAAATGCATTATTTGATGCTGGTCAGTAGCTTATATGTAGGGACGTGTTACTAGGCCACCATCGTAGAGTATATTGGAAGCAACTCCTCTGGCTCGATGCCCCTCGGCCTATCATATATAGTGCCGGGCCCCACGCCTCTTAGCTGGTAGTAACCTAGCCTTATCATCATCACAATACAATCACTACGTTCACTCTCTTGTGCCTCGTTCAATAGGTTATGAGCCCTCGTGCTTCAAACATCACGACTATAGCCTCTCTTCAACTGTTCACCGTTCACATCGCGTTATACACGCTCACTGTTCACATCGCGTCACACACGCTCACTGTTGACATCGCGCCGACAACGCGTCACCATTCACCTGGCACATCACCATGGCCAGCTCCAACTTCAACTTCAAGCTGGACCCGGCTTGCCTCCCCCAGCTGACAAGCAAAGGGGACAACTACAGCGAGTGGAGAACTGCATGGCAGATAGCCTACGAATGGGCTGAACTGTGGGATACTATTGAAGAAAAACCTCCAACTCTTCCAAATAAACGGGTTCTGTGGCGTAGTAGGTCCACATCCTAGCTAAATGATTGAGGCTGCTACTGCTACTACTACTGCTACTGCTACTACCGCTACTACTGCTACTACTGCTACTACTGCTACTACTGCTTTTATATATACCTATTTAGTGGTTGTGCATTTTAATATGTAGACTAGCTGCCTTGTTGTGCTACAGCAAGATTGGGGTGCTAGATAACTTCTCCCTTGAAAATAGGAAGGCCGCTAAGGCTGCCACTAAGGTCTCTAGAGACAAGGAAGTTAAATAACATAGGAAACACTAAAAACGGATAAGAATAGACTCCCTTCTTTACAGCTATTTTTATATGGAACAGCCGGGACCAGTGTTCAGGGGGCTAAACGCCATAGAACCCGTTTATTTGGAAGATAATTACTCTGCGATGGTGGCCTGGTAACACGTCCCTATATGTATGATATGTATAAACGTATAAGCTTGAAGACTACCAATATAGGTGGCCGTTCACATTCAACAATTGCTTCTTCTATGCTCTCAACAACTGTTCAAGAACTTTTCACTGACTCTCAATAGCTGATTTACCTTGTCAAATTACTTGGAATGACATGTTGTGCGCAAAATAAGGGTTGTTGATAAAAGCAACTGCCGGTGCCCTTTAGTCGATTGCATAATCTGCTACCCTACTGTGCGACCATGGCATTTTTCGCATTACGATTCTTGAAATATCTAAACACACAAACAAGTAACGGCAAAGGAGTCGGCGCTACTGTTTTCAGGCTATAATGAATTACTTATTCATACACCAGGTGATCATCCAACGTAGCTCAAGTAGTATGTAATTATGTTCATCTTTGATTATCTTTGACGCATTTTGTTTATAATCGGCTCGTTAAATCAAGGTGGGGGTCATAGCTACATGTATGCACACGGCATTTTACTCGGTAGGAAATACTCCGTAGGATAATACATCCCTGTGAGGTGGTATTGAGGACGGGTATCTAATCCAAAGACGTATTTTCATTTAGCCAAATCACCCGATCGGATGTCTCCCCGCTTTGTTGATCGGGTTACAAGTCTTTCGCAACGTCAGTTGCGGCAACTTATGTAGCCCGTAGTATCCGCAGTGAACATAAAGTTGGAAAATCCCAAACATATGCTTCGTACACAGTCTTTAAGTCTATCTGACGTAAATGAAGTAGCTGTTACAAGATGCTGCTTAAGCATTGGAAAGCTGCCGCATTCTTGGCCATCTCGGTCGCCTCACAGGTTGACGCAAGGTTTGAGCGGGCCGACAGCAATGATGGAACCGCCAATAAAGCACCCAACAAAGATCAATTTATTGACTCATTGATCTCAAAGATGTCTGTGAGCGATTTGGGTAAACTTTACGTTCATACGCGAAACAATAGCGCATTTCCTAACATCATGTACATGTAGTTTTGCAGCTGCATCTCATGTTTGCTGATGACATTGTTGGAAAAGATTCACATAATGAGCTTTACGGTAAACATAGGAAAGTCTCAATTTAAGCAGACAACTGACGCAAATAGACCAAACGATGCATCTCAGCCCAAAATCTCCAATTGGAGTAATACATGACTGGTACCCTATGAACAAATCTTACTTCAACAGTGTTCAAAAACTCCAATTGGAAAAGTCGCATATTCAAATACCGATGATGCTCGTTGAAGAGTGCCTCCATGGCGTTGGCAGCTTCAAGCAGTCCTTGTTTCCGCAGAACATAGCCATGGCTGCTTCATTTGATACAGATATCGTTTATCGAGTTGGGAGAGCTATAGGAACGGAGGCATCGTCAATTGGTGTCCACGGCTGCTTTTCACCAGTTCTTGACCTTGCCCAAGAGCCTCGATGGGGAAGAGTTCAAGAAAACTTTGGCGAAGATAAAATTCTCACATCGCAAATCGGAGTTGCCTATTCTTCTGGTCTATCCAAGAATAAATCTTTATCTGATCCAGACGCCGTGTTTCCGATTATGAAGGTAAGTTTTCTGTTGTTGTAGTTGTGTGTAAAGTGATGAACTATGAACCTCAACAGGCCTCTGGGCTTCACCCTTTTTATTTCAATATAAACTGACAAGCCACAGCATTTTGCGGCCCACGGTTCCAGCCAAGGAGGCAGAAATACAGCGCCATTCACGGGGCTTGGAACTCGGCAGATTATGCAAGATCTTCTCATCCCATTCAAAGCCAATTACGAGCTTGGAGGCGCCAGGGGAGTAATGATGGCCTACCACGAAATTGATGGAATTCCGTCTACGGTTAATGACATGCTGTATCAAGCTCTGAAAGACTGGAATTACGACGGGCTGGTGATTGCTGACGACACGGCATTGAGAAATCTTTTGACAGAGCATAAAGTAGCAAGCTCTCAAGCAGACGCTATGCAACAATGGTTCAACGCTGGCGGTATGATTGACTATTATGACTGGGATCTGGATTCCTATATAAATGTGAGTAGGCCAAAAAGTTTACTTTGGATATTTTACTAAATATAGACAGACCACGCAAGATCTGGTAGCCAATGGATCCGTCCCACTCAAGACCCTTCAGTCGCATGTTCGGCAAATTTTGGGCATCAAATGGGATCTGGGCCTTTTTAACAATCCTTACATTCCTGATGATATTGATCCTCTTGCAATTGTTGCCAGTCACCAAGACGTTGCATTAGAAGCGGCGCACAAGAGCATCATACTGCTCAAAAATGACAACAACACTCTTCCGCTGGATCCATCAGCTAGGGTCGCACTGATTGGGCCATTTGCGGATACTATCAATTTTGGAGATTACTCTGGTGCTCTGGGGCAGTACCCTGCAAATTATGCGCACACTCTGCGTCAAGGCATGCTAAGTTATTTGAAGAACAGCAGCTCGGGTGGCCGACTTACATCAAGCTGGGGTGCCAACAGCTGGGAATACAACAACCAGTATGTGATTCCAGGATATCTGCTATCAACTTTAAATGGGACAAATGGGGGTTTGCAGGCAACGTATTATGCCGGAACCAATTTTACTTTTCCCAAAGCATCGAGACTAGAGGTTCCCGCCCAGGACTGGGGTTTATACCCCCCCACCAGGTCTTTCTTCGAACAACTTCAGTGCTACCTGGGAAGGCCAACTTGAATCTCCGACTGATATAGACGTTGATGGATGGATTGGTGTTGCAATTGGTCCGAATAGCACATCGAAGCTCTACGTTGATGGTAAGCTGATTGCGTCCAAGGGATACGGCCCCGACAGCAACGTCCTGGGAAACATTGAAGGCTATGGGTGGATACAGCAAAACCATTCCATACCACCCGAGGATGGAGTGGATTTTACGTTCAAAAAGGGTGCCAAATACCAGATTCGTATCGAATTTCAGTCGTGGAACAACTTCAAAAAGACTGCCAATGTCAACTCTGTCAACTCGCAGCTTATCTTCTGGTGGAATCTAGTATCCCCAGATGGCGATGCTATCCACCAAGCAGTGTCCATTGCACAGGATAGCGATGTTATTGTCCTCGCTATGGGCGGGGCATGGGACAGTGACGCAGAGGGGGGTGATCGTGGAAAAATGGATCTCGCCCCAAGCCAAGATGCCTTGGCTAAGAAGATTTATGCCCTGGGCAAGCCGGTCGTGCTCGTCCTTGAGGGAGGACGACCATTTGCTATACCAGATCATTATCAACAGTCCGCTGCAGTGTTAGACACGCACTTCGGAGGGCAAGCTGGAGGGCAAGCAACTGCAGATGTCATCTTTGGCGCGTTTAATCCAGGAGGACGTGTGCCAATCACGATCCCGTACTCGGTGGGTCAACTCCCAGTATATTATAATTACAAGCCCTCCGCACACGCTGCTGCATATCTTGACATACCGTCTGATCCGTCATATCCATTTGGTCACGGCTTGTCGTATACTACCTTTTCGGCTTCTTCTCCGACAGCTTCAATTAGGAGCACCGGCTCAAAAAGATCCAGTGTTGATGCACGGGGTAGTAGCCAGACCTTTGGTACTGGTGACTGGATCGACTTTTCCGTAACCGTCCAGAATAATGGCACTGTTTCCGGCAGTTACGTCGTCCAGATATATTTGTTAGGCCGTGTATCCACCATTACACAGCCTGTAAAGCAGCTCGTCGCTTTCCAACGAGTTTATCTAGATGCTGGCGAGAAACAGACTGTCTCACTTGAGCTGGAAGTGGATCGATATTTGATGATTCTTAATCGGACAAACAAATGGGAATTGGAGAAGGGGGCTTACACCTTTGCTCTCTCGGAGAATGGAGGCAGCAACACCGACACTAGTAGAAGCGTCACGCTGCAATGCGTAGGTTGAATTTATACCTCAGTCTAAGCCCATGCGGTTTGGATCAGAATGTCTAGACGTATACGTATACGAATAAGACGGAAATACTTTCGGTTTTACTTTCATCTCCATTCGCATTTCTCTCGGCATTGGCCACACTGATTCAGCTAATTGAAGTATTGAAGTATAATCTAGCTGTAGTTGAATTGAATTTGCCTACATCTACCTATTCGCGGCTACGTGATTAAGCTTCTCTCAGCCTCTGTTTAGCATACTTTGAAGCTAACATGACCGTTTCGTATTGCAGATCCTGTGGGATGTAAATGACGGCAAAGACTGTCGTTGTCTGATAGGCACTTATAATAGCCTGATTGAATGATTAAGATACAGGATACCAAGTATTATCTGAGCGATATACTGCATATTAGTGCTTTTCCATTGATCCCAACAGGATTTCCACGCCGGAACTATGCGGGGCGAGATGGCCTGCTAGCGTATGCTGACGATTACATACACAATAAACGTGCAGCGGCATTTCAACTTTAACAAGCATACGAGCTGGCCAGCTGTAGGGATTCGTTGAATCAATCGCTCGGGACATGGAAGCTGTTCAGGCTCCCATGGCAACCCCGCCGTCGCCCAACAAGCCGGCGCATCTCTTGCCCCGACTCTGCGGGCAGACCTAACCTGGCCGGAAGTATTTCGCGAGGGTCCAAACCAATAGTGACCCCTTTCCCAGCCTGATGTGGCCTAGCAGGCGCTTAATATAGCATCAGCTCCTAATATAGCATCAACAACGGGCACCCATTCGGACGGGAAAGCCATGTACCCCACTTGCTGCTATCACCACCATGGGCTTTTCGCGGAGTTGCTAGCAGCAAAGTGCGGTCCACTCGTCGCGTGGTTGGATAGAGCCAAAGATGTGCCAGGGGCATTAGTAAACAGATCGGGAAGAGAGTCTTTCCTTGAGATCTCGAGTTCTCCCGTGTCACTTAGCTAACGCGGTCATGGACAGCAGCCTCTCCTATTTTCAAGTATTTGGAATTTCGAGCATTCGGAGTCCAGAGATGGAGTGGTATTTAAGATGTAACTAGTTCCTTGAGGTAGAGATTTTGAATTCGAGAAATAGAATACTCAGACGCAAACTCAGACTCAGCAATCTCGCCTTTCATTTTGCACTTACAGCCAATATGCGTGCTACCACTTTCACCACCCCCGCTGTTCTCGCACTTGCTTCTTATGCAAGTGCGGAGACAATCAAGATCGATGTTGGAGCAAATGGTCTTGCCTTTACTCCCGACAGTGTGACGGCAAAAGTCAACGATATACTCGAGTTCCACTTCCACCCTATCAACCACAGTGTTGTACTGGGCGACTTTGCGAACCCATGCCAGCCAGCCAAGAATGCTTTCTTCTCAGGATTTCAACCTGTATCCTCGGGCGTGGGAAACGAAGTTTTCCAAGTCACTGTCAACTCGACCGACCCCATGTTCTTTTACTGTTCACAAAACGTCCTCTCCCACTGCATCAGCGGCATGAGCGGAGTGGTGAACCCCAACTCAACCCAAACGCTTGATGCATACCAGAAGGCTGCGAAAAACGCAAAGGATGCCTCCAATCCCAGTTCCGGACCGGTGGGCGGACGACTTATTACTTCGGGCTCTTCATCCACAACATCCGCCGCCCCTGCTGCCACCACTTCATGCACCGTCAGCAGCAAAGGCAGCGGCAATGGCTACAAGCGATCAGACACTTGCTCTGGGGCTGGCTCTGTCACGGCGTCTGTCGGTATCGTTGGTGCCTTTACGCTTGGCATGGCAATCTTGCTGTCTTAGAGCATTGTCTCTATGATTAGAGGTTTTCTTATGAAATCGGGATGCGTCTATGGACGGTACTGCAATTCGACATGTACATAATGTTAGACTTAATGAATAATTGATATATTTACACACGTTTTCTGCGGGAATGCCTTTAACAAACATTGTGCTCTATATTAACCTTATGCGGTAAACACCCGCGGCGAGAGATCTCCTCTAGGCCCGCCTTAAAGCTATGGTAGGGTTATGTAATCGTCAAAAAGCTTATAAGCTGGTGTGTTCTTGTGTCTTTGTTTTGCCTCCTTATTGTCGTGAATCATGACTCGTGATCATACCGCAACAAGTATATCATAAGCGTTAAGCTAGCACACATGCCTATTGTGAGCCGCAAGCAAAGAACTTGAAGGATTTTATGACGTCTCCTCCAAGGCCAAAGCAATTATCACTGTCAGCGTCGTCAATCACATAAGAAGCACCAGTGCAGTCGAGGTTGTTGCGGTAGAAAGTTGCACTGCAGCCTTCAGCAATGGTACCAGTCTGAAGAGACAAGAAGCTGGAGTTGAATGAATAGCATTCATTTTCTGTGAAGGTGTCCCATGTAAAAGCAGGCGCAGCAGACCCAGCGTCGCAGAAATTGTTCTGGGTGTACACCGTCAAAGGAGCGCTGCAGAGATGGTTAAATCATTCCAAGTTGTGGTAGAAACTCGCAATGTGCTTACATAGCAGACACAGTGGTAGCTGTGACAAGCAGAGCTTTGAGTAACACGGCGGTGTTCATCATTTTGAATGAAGTGATGGGCTGAATATTTAGAGACGTGAACGAGATGGTTATTAACAAGATTGAAGCTCAACGTCCAACAATGTGAATATATATAGTTTCAGGATTTACGTGTATTTGTGGGTTAAAGCTATAAATAAGATATTGTCACAATTCTCGGCTGTTTCCAGTTCATTGTTCGAAGCCCATTGGTGGAAGGTGGACTCAAGCAAAGCCAGCATCGGATGGTCTGCTGCAGAGCAACAGTGTAGGTAGCATTCGGCAAGGTCGCCTGTTATAGACAAGACCGTCCGGCAGTAAGAATGGATCTTAGGCAGGCGTATGGAGCTTAGATAGTATGAGAAGATTGATATAAAGCAATTTGTAGTTGGTGTAGGACAAAACGCTTCACAAAGGAAAAATACCTGTCATAGCAATCAATTGATTTCATGATTGTAGTTACCAAACTTTTGTGATTTCACAAATATTTCCATTATTGTCTTTATTATCTAGCGACAAATGCTTGGCAAACTGCTTGGCAAGTAATTGCTATGCCTAGGTACTACCTCTTTGACTCGTAAACAAGTTGGATCGAACCCGGCTAAAGTATCCTGCTCTAGCCAGAATCGTGACCCTTTCCCGTTAGATGTAATATATTATCGTTCAATCGGTGTAATGAGTTGCCGATTGCATATTATCATAGGTATACGAAGCGGGTATAAGCGTCAAACTTGCTTTATCCCCAGTATAAATGTTATTATAAAGCGATTACTATTCTTGCAACAACTTGCATAGCTGCCAAGTTTCCAATTAGTACCTTCTGCATAAAGTCTAGCTCCTAAATTTGTTGGGCTATATTGCATTCTAAAGCTGCTCGCTTGGTTAAAACCAAGGGTCATTGGAAAAAAAGATCTCGGCTAGTAATATCTTTATAATTAACTATAATTAGGCATTCTTTAAAAATTCCCCTGTTTGGCCAATGACTTTATCATATTAATTTTCGGATTCTTGAATGCGAGTAAAATTCCCGGGTGGAGCTTCGTTCACAAATCATGGTAAGATTAGAAGATCAATAGCTAATACAGCTGTGTTTTCATTCTGGGGTAGCTGTATGAGTATTCTATCTTACAGTTATGTGCTCTTGATGAAGGAAAGAATCAGCTCTGCGATTTCCTCTGGTGTATCCTCCAGCAGAAAGTGGCTTGCGTTCTCTAGATGATGGATGGGCGCATTGGGAAGTGCGGCTTTGAAGACTGGAATAACGTATTTTGCCAGCAGAACCTTATCCTTCATGCCGTAAATCATCATGGTCGGTTTAGCCTTGACCGCCTCCACGTTTTCAGGGGTTCCCTTCTCTGGCTTGAAACTTTCTGTAATAATGCTCTTCAGAAAAGCAACGACACCGTGGCATTCGTCTGGTGTTGCGAAAGGCAGTGAATATGCGCGGAAAAACGCTTTAGACGCCTCATTACGTTCAAATTCTTGGAGTAGCTTCATTAATCCCACAATGGCTACCCCGGACGACCTCAGTACTGGTTCAAAGGCCCCATCAGCCATCTCTCGATCCGCCCAGCCAAACCACGCCGATTCCTTTTCATTCTTCTCAAAGCATTCATCTTCTGGAGTTTCTCCCATCGACAGCATGGTGTTCATGACCACGATACGGCGAATCAACTGTGGTTGCCTGATTGCCAAAGCTCCGCCAATCTGGCCACCCCAGTTGTGCACGACAAGAGTAATTTCGTGCAGATTAAGTTCGTTGACGAGAATCTCCAAATTTTCTGTATGTCTCTTCGCTGTGTACTCGACATTTGGAGTCTCGCTTTTGCAGAATCCCATAAAATCGGGTACAATAACTCTGTAGTTCTGTGATTATATTGGATGACCTCCATATATAAATCAGAAGATGTCGGTTCCCCATGCAAGCACACAATTGTGAGGCCTTGTCCTTCATCGACGTAGTGCATCTTAAACGCTGGGACTACTGAAAAGTGAGGCTTAAATGGAAAAGTTCCATCAAAAGTCTCATTGTCGTCAATCATGGTGATAAGGATTGCTGAGTAACTGATGTTATAGTAAAATCTTTTGACGTCGCGGAATAGTGATGGTTGAGATGAGTCAACTATGGCGACTATATATAGCGAATATTCGCGCCTTCCGTAGCTAATCCTTATATAGGATATCTCCATGGAAATTTCCCATATAGGTGATTTAGAACAATAGCATGATCAGTCACTTCGTGATTCATGGTACTGTGCGTCACCATCTTCAATATCGCGTTTCAGAAAATTTCCTCGAAGCGACGATATAATCTCCATAAACTTTGAAGTTTGTAAGTCGATTGGTGAATTCGATCGGGGTTCTTTGAGTCTGGACTTCAGAACGAGCTCAGTAATAGAAATGGGAATTGTGGCCCCAGTCAGTTAAGAGGTGCACACAAAGCCAGCTACCAAATTCACGTCAGTTGAACTGAGTGACACAGAAACTTTGAGACAAGTCTAAGTGGAGTGAAGTCGGCCTTAGTTTATCGCCCATTTGGGAAAGTTTCCGCGACTCGTCTGCATGCTTGTCGCAAGTTACAATGCTATCCCTGAGAGTTAGCCTAGGCCATACTGCCGTATTTCCGTGATCGCCCTGGAGTGGAGTCTCGAGCAACGGGACTTTCCATGGTTGAAGCATTCATGTATCTGAGATACCTTATGTTGTAAGCTTGTATTCGACATCGGTTTGATACCCTATCGCCGGAGTCAACTTGCAGTCAACTGCAACGATACTTGCAACAATATATGGACCACAGCGAGAAGCGAGTACATATATGCCAGCGTCGTATTATCATGTAAGCCATGTTGCGTACAAATTATCCACAGTGACCGGTCGGACGAGGCAGAGGCTTTTTTATGCTGTCTATAGTCCCGTCCGAGAAACTCTTCGCGGTAAGGTCACCTCGTATAACCATATTGAAGATTGATGGGTGCACGTATGACCTGAAGCCCATATATTCTTATAAAGTCAACTAATTTCTAGAAACGTATACAGTAGTGCAGAACAGGCCATTGGGAGAGCTGTTGATTCAATTAGACGTGAATGAGTGGTTTCCAGACATAATGCCATCAGAAGACGAATAGTATTAGTGGAAGATTGCATTAGAAAGAGCAAGGTAAATAGTAAACAGCTATCTTGAACTCTGAATGGCTGGGCTTTCTCGTGTCTGGCCATGAGATTTAATCCATAGTGTGGCAACATAGGTACATGTAAGATCTCTGTGCCGTGACATCGATAGACAGCCCAGGTTTCCTAGCTTTAGTTTCAACACGATTATCGAGCTCGCACACTAAACTGAGCCACGGCACCCAAAGTGGTAAAAGGGTTGGCTAATCTTTTAGCGGTAAATAGCTAACTGTTCTGGAGCTCGTATCTTCGGGTCGCGTGGATAACTCTTCCCAAAGAGGAATTTTTCTGCGAGGAAAAGCTGACGGCATCACATTGCGGCTCACTTATAAGACCCTTGAGGCCATGCTGATGAAGCTGGTAAACGCTATCTAGGAATGTTTCGTAGAGCCGCGGCTATGGGATAAGTCACATCAACAGAGTTGTTCCCCGAGCATACTCTTGAACGTGAATAGTTGTTAGGCTGAATGTTCAAACCATTTAGTGTCAGGGTTGGATAGAGCGGCAACTGGAAATTTTGAGCCTACGAATCTCTTGAATAAATATGTTGTTATTTGCGCCCAGTAATGTCACTCTATACGTGTTGAAGATTGCTGCACGGCTATACAATGGAATTTGCTCAGAGATTCTATTCCCGGCTAGTTGGTGCAATACGCAACGGGCAACTGCTATTTGCTATATCCTGAAGAAGAGAATGGCTTCGTGTTCAAGTCTATGTTAATAAAGGAGATCCCATAAAGTTCTTCACATGTACTAATATATTTGCCAATAGGATGCACCGGATGAACAAAAAGAAACTCATTTCACTCATCCGAATATCGACCTGCTACCTCGCCTCTAGTATGTATATGCTCGGCGAGCAAGGCGTATCGGAAGAGTTCAAAGTTGGCCCCACGCCTACGGTTTTGGGACTCGCCATGTACGTGTTGGGATATGGCATTGGGCCGCTTCTTTTCGCGCCCTGGAGTGAAATTCCTGCTGTTGGTCGCAAATGGGTCTATGTCTCAACCTTTTTCGTCTTTGTGATACTCTCTATTCCGACAGCTCTTGTGAAGAACTATGCTGGGCTATTGGTTCTACAATATGTCACAGGATTCCTTGGTAGCCCTTGTGATTTGATCATCGATATGACAGACCAAATGAGGTATACTAGTGTCGATTTACAGACTTCGCTCACATATGGGATTTATTCTTCCTTTTTCGAATGTTTTCCTCTTATTTGTCCTTATTTGTCCAACCATTTATGGCTTCAACCTTGGAGAAACCGGCCTTTGCTTCTTGACCATTGGCAGAGCACGCGTCTTCGGCATTATCACCTTCTTCACCTACCAATACTGCTATCTTCTTCCTGACATGGAAAAATGGGTTACAAGTCCTCGAATATCGCCTTGTGCCTGCACTTTTTGCAGTCGTTACACTTTCTGTGCTTATTTTATGTTCGGTTTTACGGTATGCAAAAACACTCACTGGATCGTCAATCTTATCGCTGTTACGATTTTGGTTACCTCCAATTTTATCATCTTCTCGAGCGTCTTTGTATACCTGCCTATGTCGTATCCCAAATATGCTGCTTCGCTATTTGCAGCAAATGACTTATGTCGCGCTCTGTTTGCTGTAGCGTGCATTCCAGCAAACTTAGCAAAGTGTCATTACAAATGTAACTAAATACGCATATAACTCAACTGCAGCCAGATAATACAGGCCGATGTTTTTGAATCTCGGAATTGCTGGCGGAATGATTATTTTGGCCGGGTTTTCTTGTCTGGGCATATTTGGGATGTTCTGTCTGTGGAAGTATGGGGCGTGGCTACGGTCAAAGAGCACGTTTGCGCAAAGCTGAACGAGAACGTATTGATGAGAAAGAGAGGCTGGCATATACAGGATTTAACGTGAGCATGGATACAAAAGATTGCGCCCTAAACTAGATCATTAGAGCCCCAATTAGAATTATAGACAAACAAAATACTAGAACGAAACCCCATTCCTTTCGGAAATAAGATCCAGTTTTCGCCTTTAATAGGCCCTTGCCGATATTGATTCATTCGCTGCCGTCATACCGTTAACCATCGGCTATTAGCTAGTCTCTGACGGGCTTGAGATTCTTCAATGCCATAATTCATGCCGCTAAAGTTTCTGTGTCCACGCCCTAAGGAACCTTACAAAGAGTGGGGATATGCCGCCACGGGTGATGGACTATAAAGGCCATTCAGTCCCGCGCCTGTGAAGTCGCAATGGCGTGAAAGCTTCAAGTCGCTTATAAACTCCCTTCACCGCGATATGGGTCGAGAAATCAGCAGTAAAAGCTGCCATACCTGCAGAAAACGCCGCGTCAAATGCGACACCAAGAAGCCCGTATGCACTCAGTGCGAAAAGTCAAAATATGAATGCCTTGGGTATGATCGCATATTGCGTATCGAATCCCATGGAGTTGGCTCCGGCACACAGCCGGGTCGCCAGACTTTGATCAAAATAGGTCAATCCAACTCTTACCCAGTTAACGCCTTAACTAGGACTCATGATACTTCTTCGCCTCGTGGTCGTACCAAGGGTCGCAAAGATCGCAGCCATCAGACAGTTGACAACTGTACTAATTCAGCCACGGATTCGACAACAACTGCAGAGGCAAAAGACTCAAGGCTAGAGTTATCACACTCCCAACCGAGTTTTCTTGTTCAACCCAATTTAGAGCCGTTCACAGACAACGTTACTTTCTCCTATTTCTTCGACGCCTATAGCTGGATCAATATCCATTCTATTCTTCTCCAAGATACTCCAATGAGGCAAATATTCGCTCAGCAAAGCGACGAGCTCTGCTATGATAGCCTTCGTGCTCTAGCATATGGGATCTTCGGTCGAGACTACCAATTAGATGGCTTGAGAAGAGCGGCCAGGCGCATCTACGGCAAGGCCCTTCGGCAGTTGCAATCGACACTAATGACAGCATCTAAACACGAATTAGCCGCTCTTATCAAGCCTATATCCATCATGGGATCTTATGCAGTACGATATATTTGTTCAAGGCTTGCTAGATTGTGTTGCTTATTGACATCGTCTATAGATTGCTGTCGATTCCGATCTTCGCTTTGTACACAATTACGGATTAACTCAAATTCTCGAATATTGTGGTCCTGAACACTTTCAGGATTTGCCGGTTGTTTTCGAATCTACAAGATTCACAATGGTTAGTTTATGACCTACAGGAATGACATCACGTACTAATTAACAGTAGCTTGCCAATGCTCTTGTTCAGAGAAAAGACACGCTTATCAGCGAAGAAAAATGGAAATCGGTGCCGTGGGAACTGCATCCCGAAATGAAGACAAATGCAAGCAAGCTGGTTGACATAATATCTGGCCTTCCGGGGATTATCCAGAAAACAGACGATATCCTCAACGAACGTTCCCAGATAGCTGCAGGCTCAGATATAGTTCCAAAGGAAATGCCTGACTCAGTACCTAGTCTGCAGCAGCAACTGGAGTCTATGAACTTGGATTTAGTCGCGTGGCGATACCACTGGTCCCTAGACAATAACCCCACCGCACAAGATATACTTGAATGGGCGTTATTCAGAATCAGTGATGAGTCATATAGGCCAGGCATTCATGGAGTCTTAGGAGCAGATGTTTATGGTCTCAATTTGGGCACAGCTGATGGCCTAGACGTTCCTTTCGAGTTGAACGACTGTACTCGCAAAGAGCCCGAAGCCAACACCAAGACATTTTCTTTGATGCAGGAAGCCGCGCTTTATTTAACGGGCCTAATTTGGGTAGGCAGGCTTCGAAAGAATCTTGCTGGTGCTGCTCGTGCTGCGGACGCCATTGACTTTTATAATACGCCATTTTTCTCTACATGCCGCTGTTTTTATGATAGTGAGCCTGGAGGATCAAGGCATTGCCAGGTGTTTCCAGAGCCCAGCGATAATATGGCAACAGCGGCATCTTGGAATATTAACACGGCCAAAATAGTCCAATCGCCGATTAGATCGTCAAGTTACGACAGTAACAATTATTTTCTCGATAGCTCTGGTTCAAACTTGCTACTTCCAGGAGATGGTCGTTTTGCGGCACAACTCCGCATCCTGAGTTGGTTGGTTCAACGCTTGCCGGAGTCACGACCTTATATCCTTGGCGTGTTGGCCGCCATGGGATTAAGCCACTGTATTCATGATGTCCGTCCATCGGAGGGGAATGAGTATATTGCGGAGACTGTCCGTGAAACTATGAAGAAGTCGACATATGGAGATGCAGCAATCGTCCTGCTCAAGAGCTACCAGTAATGGTTCAGGATGCTAATTTTATGGATATAATTTAAAGCTGAGATAGACAGTGACGGGTTGCATAATTGTAGTAGGTGCCAACATGTACCTAGGAAAGATTATCAAGCACTCTAGTTCTATTATCCAACATTGTTGTAAGTATATCTACTATTAATGATACTGCTAATTTAATTGCACATAGAATTTATATGTAGGTCAGTAGATTGTTTCGAATTCTCATGCTATCAGGCTGGGAAACATATAACAACCTTAAAGCTTCTGCACTGAGAGCCCTGGGGATAGAACTGGTTGCCTTTATGGAATTGGAAGAGAGTATCTTGCGCAAATATTGTAGCGTGTCGTTTCCCGTCTCACTCCAACTCCGGTCGGCGTTGGTAATTTTGTAGTGGACGATATTTGGCAGCAACTAAGACTTCATAACTAGATGTCAGCATAAGCTTGGATAATTAGACTGACCAACGCATACGATCATACCTCGCTACGGTCATTGAACAGAGGAGTAGTGCGGGCTCTCACAAACGCCTCCGAAGCAAGATGACCTACGATGCAACTGACGTCGGCATCGGCAGCCGCAATTTCGGTGCCTGGGAATTAGGTCGACAATGGCGCGCGATTCTCGGTTGAGGGCAGAGGCGGTACGAAGCTGACCTTGCTCGTTTTGAGCTTTTTGTAGTCGTCGAATGCGGCGTTAGGTAACATGGGGCTCTAGGTATGCGAAGATAAAGGATGACGGGCTCCTACCCTTAATCCCGACCATCTTTCAAGAGACCTCTACTGTAGACACGGAGCTCAAACTCGATGTCAATGGAATTAATGTGCCAGCGGAATAATTGCCTCGCCAACTGAAGGAACAAAGTTGTGGATATCGAAATTGGCAACATTAATATCCGCAAGTGTTTTGGGTCAAGAATGACAAAGAGATTCTCCATGGCCAAAGTGTTTCTTTCGAGTTGTAATGTAATGCTTGTACTAGAGATACCCTGCCCGTGCCTCGCGGCTTACAAGGCCGAACTTAGATCCTCGTTCAGTTCGTTGTAATACGCATACTATCAACGTTACCTTATTCCTAGATTATAAAGTTAGGTTTAAGAACGAATGTTAAGATTAGAGTGATGAAGGTATGAGTGTTTTGCACAAATGTGCTGATAGTCAGGGAGTTGTTCGTGCTTGGTGTTTTTGCCCATCATGATGCCGAGCATGTAGAGAGAGAGCTGGTTATTGCCAGGAATTTCGCATGTACCAGCGTCGGAAAGCTGAGGCTTCCACTCCGCGTTCGAAACCGGGCAAACATGGCGGCATGTGAAGTAATTTCTCTGCAAGCAATGGCCTGCTTGACTTGCCACATCACTTGTTTCTTGGCGCCGACAATGAGAGACACTGTCGACTCGTCTCATGAAATGAAGATGTATGCTGCGCCGCCAACGTTCGTGCAGTCAACGCCATCAAGGGTAACGGTGCCATGTTCGAGTTGATGTGTTGCCTCTGTGTCACATCTTAGGGATAGTTGTGCATGAGTTTTACTCGTACATGTCGATAGAATTGTTGATGCGGCAGATCGTGGCCACGAAGATCGAGTTCGCTTGTCGGAGCGACCCTTTTCCTATCGCCGGTGTTGGTTCTCCAACTTGCGCAGGTCTGGCTTCAGGAGTTCCGGTTCCTCTTGCCGGGTCGCGACTTGGGTGATGATTGTTGAGATTAGTCTGGGTGGATGATGACTGGGCACCTTTGGAGATGACTTTCTCTGTTTGGGAGGTTCCGTAGAAGATACTCAGCTAGAGCAAGGATACAACCTTTTGGCATATCAGAACGACATTCCGGTCCTTGGTCTTATTTTCTCTTCCTTCTTCAGCTTCGCCATCATCGACGCTCCCGACCAGCAAGTGGGAGAATACTCGGGAAGCTATCCAGCAGCAGAAGCAGCAGCAGCAGTAGCAGCAGCCACAGCAGGCGGAGGGCGGCAGGGAGGAGATGGAGGTGGAGGAGGAGGAGAAGTTGGAGGTCCCTGAGGGGACGGAGATTTGGGAGGAGGTGGGGCCCAGGGGCAACGCCCCCAAGTAAAGGAGCCGAAGAGATGATGGAGGGGGAGAAGTAAGGGGAGAAGCTGATCTCTTGTCTCTGGGGAAAGTTATCCAGCAATCCAGCTACTAATAACACGCTACTGATGCTACTGACGCCACATTGACGAGGATGACTAGATTCCTTTTTAGAATGGCTTTGAAGACGAAAACGAAGACGGAGACCTTGTTGTGTAAAGTGACGAGACGTCTGAACCGTACCTTAGAAGACAGCGGCTCGAGGACGCAGCGGAATGGGTGCGAGCAGATAGAGTGTATCAAAGTATTCAAAGTATCGATGAAGACAACGTCCCCTCTTGTCGCCGCCATCATCACCACTCCCCGCCACACCACCACCACGCAAAAGTGATGCAGTTGCCTGCACAATGCGGACTAGCTGGTCCGCCAGGTTCGACATCTATCGTCATATTCAGCTAATGTGATGCTACTAAAGTGGATAGAAGAGAAATATTTACGGTCGGGAGATACTTAGTGTCTTAAGAGAGATAGAGAGAGAGAGAGAGAGAGCGTGTGTGTGTGGTGTGTGTGTAAATCGTTGAAGATGGAGCAGAGCATACGTAGGAAATGTGCTTCTCGCAATGAGAGTGACAAGAGTGACGACGTTGGCTAGGTAATTGGTTGCTCCTCTTATGAGGCTGGCGACGAGGTTGATTGCAGAACAGAATACAGTCCTGCTGGGGATTCTCGACCGGGTTCAGGAAGAGGTGCTCGGATGGTGCCGGCAGGGCGAAAGCGTCTCTGCTTGAATACTCATGTTAGAAGAAGTAAACCAACAAAGGGGGAGAGAGAGACTTACGCGCACAACGCCGCCGGCAAATGGGCAAATTCTTCTATGCCACACTTCGATAGGCATCCTCGACACAGAATCGGCGTTTTGTGTGGGACTAGTTGCTATGCCGTGGTTAGAGATCAAGCCATCCATTCCAAGAAGAATAAAGAACAAAACACTTGCAACGGGTGCGGTAAAGGCCAGCGAAAACGAGAAGGAGGATTGTACCAAAATTAGATAATTAGTGCAGACGCGGGTAACAAGGGGAATACGAACTGTAAAAACAACGAAAAATCGGTGTTCCTTAACAATAATGAGCCAGAAGGGAGAAGCCAGAAGAAGAATTGCTAGGAGGAATAGTCGCGGAAGGTACTTATACGCCGTGAGCGTCAATGGTCGTGAAGCTGAAAGCAACCGTGGCAGTGACTGGGGAAGAAAGAGATGCAGGAGAAGGAAAAATTGGACTGATGTGTTTTGGGGGAGACTCGGATCATGGAATGCTCTCTGCCAGTAGAAGAAGCAAGAAGCAAGAAGAAAGAGCCGGTAGCAGCTTTCTTGACGAGCAGTACTTGCTGGAACTCGATGTATTGAGACAGGAATGGGCATCCAGAGTCGATTTCACCGAGCTGGTGCTGCCTGCATGGTACAATGACAGTGTCTGTGAAGGAGAGTAGTATTGCGTCTTCAGCTAGAGAGATGTTCTTCACAAAAATGCTGCGTACAGGTGTAAATTACTCCATGCTGCACTTGTCACCTTTATTCTCTGTCGTCCGGCATCGCTTCAATAAGAAATGCGCCAAAACCAGCTGCCAGCCACCGGCCCGCGCAAACCTTTAATTTTTGCAGCAAGGGCTTGCGTGTAACCCAGCATTTCACTGTCTGTTTGTTGCTGGTGCCCTTGCTACTATATGCCCCTTTCACGTAGGTACCTATTTCGTGAACTGAACTTTGCTCTCGAATCACAATTGGCCGAAATCCAGCCCATCTGTTTCTGCGGGCTGTGCGTGGATTTGCAGTCTGGCAAAAGTCTGCATTCCCCGATATATCACAAAACACTATTCCTCATTCTCGCACATGTGCTACCACAAAGACGAATAGAAGCAGCACAACCTCCACGACACTCTCTCATTCGATTGCACTGCGACCATCTTCAATGTCCCATGACGCAGCGCTTGATGAGCCGATTGCGCTCCTCGAATGGACATCAATTTCATATCCGGTCTGGTGGTCTAGTGGTATGATTCTCGCTTAGGGAAAACCCCAAGTCGTTCTGCGAGAGGTCCCGGGTTCAATCCCCGGCCAGACCCGTTCTTCAAGAGTCAATCTTGAAGATTCGTTTTTTTAAAAGTGCGAGCAGTTATCCGCTTGTCTTTTCGATCGTCTGGCATAAGTGGACGTGGTGAAGGTAGCTGCGATCTCTCTTTTTGTTTGCTTACGGCTTGGCCGAGGTGTATCACAGGGCCATTCTTGAGATTTATAGGTACATACGCATATGCCTGAGATGGCCATCTGTCATAGCAAATGAACGTAAGAATAACAAATACAGACCTCAAATTACCTATAGCCGTCTAGCGAGTCGTGAACAGTGCAGATTTCAGTATTGATGGATCGTTGCAGTCTCTGGTGTTGTGCCGGCGCATCAACTTTGGCGGTGGCGCTCTAACAAACGGCTCGAGCTGTTGTCTCCAGCCATCTAAAACTCCACCATTACCAGGTCATATACGCGTATCCCAGTCACGACGGTCTGAAGCATGCTACAGTACTATGAAGAGTCACTTTAATTTTATATACATGTCTAGTCCCCTCTAACAAGAAATGGGCGATGATTTCAGTGTCTTATGCTACCCGTGAGCAATCACACCGTCAATTGCTCGCCAGCCTCTGGAAAGCTCCAAAGACAGTCTCATTATCTACGCATCATAGCCAATACGGCAGCTGGCAACAGTACCATAATCTGTCTCCTGCTCTACAAGAAAATGCTGAGATTCGTTGGTTATCTTCCACCAGATTTTGAGCACGGGCCATGAGGTTCAATTCACGCTCTACCGCCGTTTGCTGTTTTGTCCTGTGCAACTTGAATCATTTTCTTGTTCGTCGACCATCTTTCTCCTTCAGCCATAGTCCCGCCACCTACATATACACAAGGTGATTGCGAAGCCCCTCAGGCTCTCCAATACGGTAAGTCCGGTCATGGATTCAATACACGCATTATTTACAGAATATCGGCCAACTGATCCATTGCATGCAGGGCGAGCCAGCAATCCCAGTTCACACATGGCGTTCCGACGACTACCCGTTTCAACTTGTGTATTAGAAGTAGAGCGCAAATTCCGCTCTCTCGCAGTCCGTGAGCTGACTCAATATGGCGGACTTCCTCATTTCAAGAGTCTGCGGAAACTCCCCAACCAGGTAATTCGCGATTCTTATTACGACAAGTCGAGTATTCTCTCTTCAGCCGGAGCTTGGATAAGGAAGAGAGACGGAGAGTGGCAAGCAAAAATTAGAAAGGGGGGAAATTACACCAACTCGAGATTTGAAGAGCTCAGCAGCATTGACGATATCGCGGCATACATCAAACGCACTACTGGGATCGACGGGGGAGAAGCCATGGACTTCGGCCTGCAGCCCACTGCTACCTTTTCCACCACACGCGAAACCTGGGTAGCGGATGGCGAGTTCCATGTTGTCCTCGATACAATGGACTTTGGTCACCAGGTTGGCGAAATTGAGCTGCAGAAGACTTTGGCGGGCGAGAATGGGGGTGCACCAGCCGAGCAGCAGAAGCAAGAAGAGATGCAAATCATGGACGACAGGATTGTCGCTTTCATGAGTACCTACGCATGGGCGTTTTCCCCTGGCGAGCCAAAGGGAAAACTGACGGCTTACTTTGAGCGACTAAGGTCTCAGGTGTAGGTACAGCATCTATTGAACCTCAAGAGGAGAGTAAGAGTGCCATCGGCGGAGGAAATTGTGGGCTTTTTACTCTGCAAGGTGTTATACATTGTCCAAAGAGAGATGTTGCCGGTGTATTCATGTGTGAGTACCTATTCTACATATAGAGCTTACATAACTCAGGCGCGGATACATCAATTGAAGTAGATGGACGTCCCCGCTCGGTAGACGGTGTAAATCAGTGCCGAAGTCTTGAGCAATGTCTGTATAGACCGTACAGTTGTGAAGCGTGCAATTAGATTCCAAATGGCTCTCGAATATTACACACTTCAATCAAGTCATATGTTGGCGAGCTTAACGCTGCTGCTGCTCCTTCACGTTTTGACTTGGTCATTTCAGATCCCGAATGATGACAGGCTTGACGTCGCAGAAACTTCCCCATAATGATATGGTCTTTAGTTTGTGCCATCTCGTGTATACAATTGTCAGCAACTTGGTAATTTGCAGTCTAGCATGCTTTCAATCCTTCCATGCCCACCTAGTATGCGAGATTTAGTGAATAACTGCAGGTATATGTATAACGTTCTAGCCACAAAAAGAAAGTTTCTACAACATATATATCAATAATACAAGTGTATCGCTTTTGTAGACACAACGCGTACATTATCTGTCTCAGTGTGAGTACAGTCTTGTCATTCAGTCTTGCAGATACCATTAGCATCGTCCATATATTGGATTGTAAATGGCAAGTAGTCTGAGACAGTTTTGTGACGACACTTGAGAGAGATAAAACACCAGTTGGTCTAACCGTGCATAATAGAGCAAGGCTGTGCCGGTTGTCAACGGCAAATCACATGGATGGTTGAAGTCAAATTTGTAATCATCTCCACTCAGATTCTCCATCAGGTTCTCTGACGACTTCTCATATAAAATCACAAGGCGAACACCGCTCAATACCCCTTTCTAAGCATCATGCCGCCACGACCAGGCGGAAGCTCGCGACGAGCAGGCAAGTCGTCTTCCTCCAATCGGCGCAAGCGTTTCGGTCAAAGTAGACGGTTTACCGCCCGATGTCACTTCTGCAAACTTGCTGCAGTGGTTTTCCGATTACGGCACTATTATCTTGTGGATTGATCGGGATAGCTCTTGATAGGCTAACAGGTATAATGGGATTTGTTATCATCGAGTGGGTTACTTTGGGATTAGTCAGTGCACAGAAGCTCGGGTATATCTATAAACTGTGATGAAGGCCTATTATCTCGCTCGCCAAGGCCCCACAGGAACCCATTGAGCCAAATCTTATTAAATCCGAAGTTATTTTACCATTTAGAACTAGTAACCCAAAGTTCATAGCTGAGTCACAGTCCTGTCCTTGGTGAGACCGGAACCATGGTAAATTAGTCGAAAATAAAAAGCTCCGCGTCTCTCAAGTCGGTAGCTATTCTACTCTTACACTTACTTTCCACGTATTTATCATCTGGAACATTGTTTGAAGTAGCATTGCTTTTATTGGGAAACGGTATGTATAATAAGACATCTTCAGGATTCTAAGCCGCTCGAACGGGGTGTTGAACGGTTCTAAACGGTAATCTCAAAATATTGTAATCTATCCGTCTAGCAGTCACAAAATCACCATTTGGTATGCTGGGAAAAGCTGTCACCCTTTATGTTGCTCAGCTCAGGGCTTGATATCAAGGAACACCCAAGACGTACGAAACTACAACAGGATTACACTCTCAAAAAGATTTAATTCGAGATGGCGACATTTGATGGCCTACTTCGCCTCAATAAGTGAGTTGGCCATCGTACTCCATGAAAGCACCGCTCACACACATAGGGTTTATTCGAAGACGGCCTCGCCCGTCCCATTCACTGCCGACTTGCCACCAGGCGGTATCCCTAGCATATTAATGGATAATTTGTATGTTCCGTGCCGACAGATGGTCTCTTGTGACCTCAGTCTATGAGGCTAACAGGTATACAGATGCTTACCTGGATTTCCGAATGGAACCTATTGATTTCCTGAAAGTTAAAGTAGGAGGTGCGTCTATCATCTACAGATCCAAAGTGCAGCCAATAATTTTGTGCAGAAGCTTTCATCATTCGCAATGCTGGCGGCAGCGTCTCAAACAACCTTGCCGATTTCTTCTTCAAAGACAAATTTCTTCAGAATCAGCTCAAGGGAGTGATTCTTATACATCACGATGGTAAGCGGACTCAATGGATGTCAATGACTTGATACTAACAAATTCCAGATTGCGGAGTCCAGCACGTAACAGCAGATGATATTTCGGCAGACCTGAAGGAGAGATTTCCCGAGCATTGTGCAATCATCGACAAACTCCATTTTGGCATGCATAATCCAGATAGGTCAGTGGAATACAGAACTTGCAATCAAGGTAAAGCTACTAACAGCCTATATCGTTGAGAACAGCGTGAAAAAGACGTCGAATTCTTGAAAGACTGCCCATTCTTCCGCAAAGATATTGCCATACGGGGCTCCATCTATGATCTGAAGACAAACAGAAGTGAAATGATCGACATGAGATTTGAGGCATTTGTGGAATGATAAGGTATCTGAGATTAGAAATCTCTTTGTTATTATGGTAATATTAATTAAAAATGATCACTAAAGCTTCATTATTGTCTATAACTTACTACTCATTTCTTTTCCTTTACTCTTCTATTTACTGACTCTCAAAGATCCAGTGAATTAATACTGTATACCGCTGTTTTGGAGCTATTACCCGCTGAGATACCGCTTTCAGACCATGCATGAATCCGAAGCATCTTTGACTTCAAATTTCTTGGTTGCATCTACCTCAACAGACGTTGTGGAGATTACTCCCGTCGGACAACAGATTAGTCGCGGTTACTTTGAGCGACTTTGAGCGACATTGATAAGCGGAGGGGAGTTTTTAGAACATAAAGCGTGGTACAACATGGACTGAACGTAGGACATGGATAAAGATTCTTTCCGACGTCGAAAACTAAAGCTGTAATTATCTAGTAAGCTACCTCCCACTGCATTCACTAGGCTTGTGTGACATTTGCAATTACCTCGTTGAGGCGCCACAAAGCTCTGTCCTACTCTAATATGGATAGAAACGGAAAGATCAACCACCCTTTCCCGTGCGATTCATCCTCTGTGGCACATCATTTACGGACCAAAGAGTCCCATTCGGACCTAGCCTGCAAGAGCTTCAACAAAACTTCATAGCTCGAGGAAGCAATGTCACTTGTGTTAACCTATGACTCAGTTAGAAACCTTAGATTGCCATTTGAAGGACCGATGCATTTTATCACACAGTAACGAGCTTTCCCATCTGTCCGTAGTGATGAACAAGAGGTGGATTCAGCTCCAAAAATTCGACATACCGCTTTCCGAACGTCTCGAGGTCATCTCCTTCACGGCCTTGCTTTCTATTGATCACGCGGCTCTCTACCAAGTCTTTGGGACAGTCGAAGAATAGGACAAGCACGGGAAGTTGAAACTGAAAATGTTAGCGGTTTAGCCAGATTTTAAATGCGGATGTGCCCTACGCACCTCTTTCTCGAATGCCTGGGCTTGATCCAGCCGTCTGGGGAAGCCGTCCAAGATGATAGTGCCTCCTTCCTCGATATGAGGCTTCAAAACCTGGAAGAGAAGACTCGTAGTCAGGAGTTCTCCGCGGCGCACATACTCAACAATCGTTTTGTCGGCGTCTGGAGATGCCACCACTTGTCGGAGGAGATCTCCGATGGACAGGTGCTTGAAGCCATAGTCTTTTGCCAAAATGGCGCTGAGTGAACCCTTTCCAGCCCCCGGGGCGCCTTTGAGGACCAGTTAGTGTCTTGAACTGACGGTAAGCGATAGAGGGACACACCAAGCACAAAGATTATTCCCTCTGCTTTGGAGGCCATTTCTGATTCCTGCAGTGTTTGGTTCGTAATACAAGCTGCACTGATAGAAATTGCGTTTCTGCTGAGATGTGTGAGAGAAGAGAGTGCTTCGTGCAACATTAGGGCACGGAGGGTATTTATGCTCCGTGAAAAGAAAGTGCCGCCTGTCGCCAGCTGCTTCGCTCTTTCACTCTTCGATTCACACACACCGCCTCAAACCTCCCAGCCTCACATCAAAATATGTCTGTCTTTGTATACCTTGTCGTTCTGCTTTTGGCTTCCTTGGTCTTCACAAGACGAAGAGCCCGCACTGGCCAAGTGCCAATTTCTGTGAACTATCATTTCTCTTGGGTTTGCAATAAAGAGTGTCTGTTTTGCTTTCACACTGCAACCACGTCACATATTGAGAGTATAGAGAATGCCAAAAAGGGTCTTTTGCTCCTCAAGCAAGCTGGCATGAAGAAGATCAACTTTGCTGGTGGAGAGCCTTTTCTCTATCCAAAGTTTCTTGGCACAATGGTCGATTTCTGCAAAGACGCCCTTCATTTGGAGTCTGTCTCTATTGTTACCAATGGAAGCCTGGTGAGGGAGTCATTCCTTCGAAATCATGGCCATAACATCGACATTCTAGCTGTCAGCTGCGATTCGTTCAACGAAGCCACAAACATCAAAATCGGCCGTGGATCCGGCAATCAGGTTGCAAAGCTATACGAAATTGCCGCCTGGTGCCAGAAATACAACATCAATTTCAAGCTAAACACCGTGGTGAACAAATTCAACCACTTGGAGAACATGAATAAGCATATCAGTGCTCTTCAGCCATTCCGATGGAAGTGCTTTCAAGTGTTGATTGTTGCGGGAGAGAATGATTCAGATGATACTCTTCGCAACGCAAAAAGCCTTGTCATTTCTGACAATGAATTTGACCAATATTGCCAGAGACACGGCGACCAAAAGTGTCTAGTGCCAGAGCCCAACAGGCTAATGGCAAAATCCTACTTGATCCTTGACGAATACATGCGATTCTTGGACAGGGACGGCAAGCAGCCATCAAAGTCCATCTTGGAGGTCGGTGTGAAAGACGCTCTAAAGGCCGTCTTCTGGGATGAGGCAGCATTTGTGGAACGAGGAGGCATCTACGACTGGAACAAGTCATCTTGTTCTTCGGATAATAAGGAGCTGGAGTGGTGATTCATTTTGTGTACAATTCATCAACATTAGTGTAGCCGACTATGGCCATCGTGGATGGGACTTGGCAGAATACGGTTTTGTGATTGGGTTATATACATAATGTACAGCTATCTAGGTAGACTGTATGGAGCCTCTATTGCTCTACTAGTTCTCAATCAAATGCAATGTAGCTCAGTACTATGATACCGTTATTCGGAATAACAACTACAGCCTCATTGCGTCCTTCACTTTACTGCCCTTCCCTCTGTTCCGTGCCAACCTCATTCACCAACTGCTGTCCCGAAGGCCCATTTAATTGTACTCTACACCGCCATTGTAGAGTCGCCACCCGGTCAACTGCTGCTACCCGAATCCTTTCAATAATATCTGGTCATTGGGTGACACTAATTATTGTTTTAAAGAAATTGCGACGCGGGAGGCCTACAACAAGCTTATCGCCGGGACTCCGCGAGGTGAGGAAGCCAGCCCCAGTCCCAGGTCAGCCGCACAAGCGCTCGAATGCCAGAGCGACTATCAGTGATCATTCAATCCATTTCCTGCGGAGAAATATCCCCAGACGCGTCTCCTCAATGCCTGTCCCCGGAGTGGTGCTAATGTGACTAATTACTCCGGGGTATTGCGGGGATGCGTTTTCGGAGAAATAGCTGCGCAGTCTAAAGTTTAGGCGTACATCACTTGCTTCATAAATGCACCCAAGATCGACCATTATTTAAGGTGGCCAGAGGAGAGACTCGGTGAGCGTCTCAGGTTTCAAGCACTTGTCAGCAAAAGCCCATCAGACGCGAAAATGGCCATCACTGCAACCGAGACCGCTGTCGAAAATGTTGAGCTCACCGATTTCGCTCAGGGGAGCAGCGAGGAGGGCCCCCGTGAGACGCAGCCAGAGGAAGGGCCAGATGAGGGTCTGAGTAAGTTGGCTTACTTGAGGCTGGCTGCAGCAGGCGTGTCCTTCTTTGTGGCGGGAACAAACGATGGTAGCATTGGAGCCTTGATACCCTATGTCATCCGCGAGTACAATGTCAACACGGCAATTGTGTCCAGCGTGTAAGTGGCGCCCAAAGCACGGCGAGCAACAATGCTGTGAAACTGACATGAGAGAAATTATCTAGATATGGCGCCAATTTCTTTGGCTGGCTCTTTGCAGCCTTTGCCAACACGCATCTCTGCCAGTATCTCAACCTCGGCGCGATGCTTGCCCTCGGGGCGCTGTTCCAGATCATTGCCCATGCTCTCAGATCTTGGGATCCTCCGTTTGGGCTTTTCGTCGTGACGTTTTGGCTTGTGAGCATTGGACAGGCTTTCCAAGACACGCACGCAAACTCATATGCCGCCGGCGTCAAATCTTCTCACCGCTGGCTGGCATTCATCCACGCCATGTATGCGGCTGGCTGCTTGGTTGGGCCATTCGTCTCCACCGCCGTCGCGTCATCTGGTGAAGTTTCTAGGTGGTACTTATATTACACATTTCCTTTAGGACTGGGAGTTTTCAACCTTGTCTTGACTTGCATTGCGTTTCGAGACACCCTTGGATTTGTGCGCAAGACTGTCACAAGCGACAACCACGAGAGCCCAGACGTTGATCAAAGCACTGAAGCAACATCGCGAAACACGAATGCGACTCAACTCATCAAACAGACTGTCAGCACGCCGAGCGTATGGCTGCTAAGTCTCTTCTTCTTCTTCTACCTCGGCTCAGTTCTCACGGCCAGCGGCTGGGTTGTTGAGTACCTCGTCAAGGCAAGGGGTGGGGAGCTATCCCAGGTAGGCTTCGTCCCTGCTGGATTCAACGGCGGCACTCTGCTTGGACGGCTGCTGCTGGCAGAGCCGACGCATAGATATGGTGAGCGTCGAGTGATATTCGGCTATATTGTTGCAGCGTTTGCCTTTCAACTAATCTTCTGGTTGTAAGTTCTTGACCTATGACGTACCAGCCAGGCTTTACTGAAACGTCTAGGGTGCCAAACATCATTGCAGCTTCCATCGCGGTCAGCTTCATGGGCGTTTTTACTGGGCCGCTCTTCGCAAGCGGTATGAGTCTCGCAACAAAGTTATTTCCGCCAGCTATTCGCGCAACGGCGCTGCCATTCGTCTTCGTTTTTGCTCAGATGGGAGGCTCTGCCTTCCCTATCATAACTGGAGTGGTATCTGCCAATGCCGGCGTCAAGGTGCTGCAGCCAATCCTGGTTGCTCTACTTGCCACTACAGCCGTAACATGGCTGTTGGTTCCATCACCAAAGGCAACGCCAAATGCCGCCCTGCATCAAGAGTGATTAATGGATGTACTTGGTCCGGCCGACGGACGAATTGCGTCTAAAAATTGCGTTACGCGTGCTAGGCTTTGCTAATAAAGCGATTATGAAATACAGAGTGCTATGCTTGGTCTCCTCTTACTGGTGCTGTGACTGTCAAAAACAAGCCAGCCACATGCAGTAGCACATGCTCACTTGCTGCCATGTACAGTTCGTAGCAAAAATATTTAGCATAGCTAAAGTATACAGTTATGGCGCCAATCGGAACACGAGTGGGAAATTACCGTTGGTCATTGCCAAGAGACGGCACAAAGCTTGACATCCCTTGCATATCGTGACAGCACCAACGCCTCCCTCACACCAGATCAAAATGAATGCTATGAACGGGAAGATCTTGGCCGAGATTGTACATGAGCATACTACTAGCCATAAGAAACCCTACCGTATTGTGCTTGATGCAAGGGCATGTGTGTCTCGGAACTTTAAGGAGCGGCTTCTTCTTCCGCGTCCGAGATGGGTGAGATTTGCCGCATACAAGTACACAGTCGTACGTGTGCCAAAAGGCGGTCGAAATGTTTCTCGAGCTGATGAGAGCCACAATGGCCGTTTTGAGACAACAACGGGATCCCGGTGTTTAAGCTGGTGGTGGCTCTGCCAGCCATTTCCCAACTTCTAAGATCTGGGAATAACGCGGGCTGTCAGATTATGTAGGAGAGAAACAAGTGAACAATACGGCAGTAGACATGGGCTTTGAAAGCGTACTGCATAGGTTATAACCCTTCCTCAGTGAATAATATGGTACTGGTACATGGCAAAGGCCGTACTGCTAATATCTTTGCAAGTCATTAGCTTCTCTTCACTTCCGTAAGACTAGTACGCCTTTTGGGCTTTTCTTGATGTGACGGGACGGGACGTGGCGTGAGGAGATGGGCCATCACCATCTATTCGCTAGTGCCTATGTAGTGAAGGTAGCAAGACTAGCCGTATCAACCAAGTCTTTCCATGGGGTCACTAGTCTTTCATAATAATTTGCTACTGAATGTCTTGCGTTGGAGACTAAGAGACCGTAAAATGACTGCGGCGAGCAGGGTAAAAAGGAAGAAGATGGCAATGTACCACTCGCCTAGGCTGAAGCAGGCGTTTATATGACCATCGCCTGCGTGCATATGCTTTTCATACCAAATGTGTTTATAGACTCAAGCAATGTAGCTATGATATAGGCAACTAGAACAGTTTGCCTGTCATCAACTCACCGATTCACGCCTCCTGTATCTGATGTATCTTGCTGGACTTCGTTCAACCAGATCTTATATCTTGCTCTCAGCGTTCTAACCAATCCCAAGCTCATGGTTTCTTGTCCCCCACGCACGAAGGACATGCACATAGTCATTCATAGTTGTACAATGACAATGAGAACATGTATCCAAGCATACAGGGTTGCGTATGTAATGACCTTTCACCGTTTTATCAGTCTCAAGTTACAAGGGTCCTTAATGTCATTAGCGATGCAAGGGCAGCGTTTTACGTCGCGCTATATGCAAGGGCTCCCAACCCGATGTTGTGGTATGTCTCAAGTCCGTTTCGCCTCCAGCAGCTTGAAAAGCTCTCGGAAGCTTGGATCTCTCGTTCTCCGGGAAGCTTTGACTAGTAGGGGTAAAAGAGCAGGGGACAGCACTCAAGGGACGTTGGACGTCGCCAGTGGCCGATCGCGAGACCGGCCCTGGGCCAAAAAGCACGTGGAATTGCGCTTCATCAGTACTGCCGGAGAGACTCATTGCGCCATTAGGCTCATGTTGACTCTCATCTACGCGCCATAAGACCGTGGCGGCGGGGACGTGGCGCGAAAGAGCAGAGGCCAATGACCAACAGCTCAATATACATGCACTTCTAAATGGGGGCAAGAGGGCGAAACTACACCGACCCGGAAACTGGATGAATCAAAACCCCCTTTGTGCTCGAATGGGCTCCATCTCAAGTCGTTCAGCTCCAACTGAATGGATGGGATCGTCACGATCCACAGCACAACATGCCGCCATTAAAACTCTCCCTCCCGTCCTGATGTTTTGCTTGATCAGTTGTTGTCCCGAGCTCCAACTGCTTTCCCTCCTTTCCGCTCACCGCGACCCACAGATCGCGTTTGCAACGGTGAGCCGCGAGTAGATCAGTGCAACCGCTCTCTTTTATTGTCGTGCCACCCGGGCTCGTAGATCTAGTCCTTGCACATCTTCAATTTCGCTCGCTTGCTCCCGGCCGCCATTGCCACCATGGGCTCTGAACTGGGTCTCACGGCTGATTCTGCGCCCAGGCCAAGGATGGACAGCGTGGGCGTCTTTTTCATTTGCTGGACCACGATATGGAGCTTGCTGTTGCTCTGGGGCATGGGCTTCTTGATCCGCCATCGCCAGATGTCCATGTTGAAGATTCGGGGGATATGGCTATCGCTGTCTTCGATTCTGTTCCTCCATCTTTACTGGGCATCTGTGCAGCTTGGTTATGTGTTTGGGCCGCTGTATCCTGGTAGCTGTGAGTTTTGGATCATGTCGATATACCTACCTCTTGGTATTGGCCTGTTCCATGCTTCAAACACTCGTTTTCTCCACGTTGCACAACGCCAGAAGCAGTTCATCGACAAGAGTGATAATGCCAATACTCCAACGAGCAAAGCGGGTGGCATTCTCGGACGATTTCGGGAACTTGACCACTCAGCCAAGGCTGTCGTCCTAGTCAGCGCTGGAATGTTCTTTCAGGCGAGTTCCATAGGGCAGTTTTAAGTTTGGAACACCACGAGCTAACAACGTTCCTCGCAGCTATTCATGGCAATTTTCATGTACCTCATCTCCCGGAAGTGGCATAGCTCTTGGGGCATCCCAGGCACCGAGGTCCACGGGACGGAGATGGAGCAAAAGGTTGAGATGGGCCGCGGATGGGAGTGGTGAGTTTGGCTGATTGCCATGGATGGCCACGTTTGTATACTAATGTGGGCGGGAATAGGACGCCTTCCATCCTCTGGCAATTCTTCTGGGCGTGGATTGTTGCGCCTCTCACGCTGTGGCGCGCACGAGATATTCATGACACGCAGGGATGGCGAACTCAGACTATTTTGTGTGCGGTTTCTAGGTCAGTTGAGTATATAGACCTGTCTCTGTGAGCGTTTACTGACAGATAAAAAGTTTTCACGCCTCGCCCATGTGGCTATTTGCCTTGTATTTTCCAGACATGGAAAAGGTTAACCAATACTGGATTCCTCCTCAGTGGTAGGTTAAGAAGCGCATCCCCCCTCTGAGAAACTGCTAACTCGTATAGGATTGCGCTCTCTATTTGGCTCATGGAGATATTCACCGTTTTCCTGCCGTGCTGGGAAGTCTTGTGTCATCAAACGCTCCGTCAAGAGACGCTGGATACAATTGCTCATTGGGAGAAGAACAAGACTTTGGGCAAGGCGATCCAATCATTCAAGTCCAAATCGACACTCATAGACTCCATCAAAACGAGGTGGACGTCCACCAGCTCCGTCAAGACGTCTTCCGTCGAGTCTATCCTTACGCTGAGCGCGCTCGAATATGTGCTAGCGAGGAACCCCGAGCCTTTGCAGCAATTCTCCGCGCTGAGAGATTTCTCTGGAGAGAATATTGCATTCTTGACGAGCGTGGCAGAATGGAAATCTTCATTTCCCGCTTCGGTTCGTAACCGCAGTAGCGACGTATCCGAAGAGACCAGACGGGAGCTGGTTCGAGAGCGATTCAACCGGGCCTTGCGCATCTACACCGAGTACATCAGCGCTACTGATGCGGTGTTTCCGATTAACATTTCGTCGGCAGAGCTCAAAAAGCTGGCATTAGTCTTTGAAGAACCTGCGCGCTCCATGTATGGCGAAAAACAGGCCGTCAATCCCGCAACACCCTTTAGCTGTCCCGAGTGGAACAAGTTCGGCTCTGCAGATTCATCTTCCGAGGGCCCCAGGTCGGTTTCTGAACACGACAGCTGCAGCGGCGATGGCGTTCAGTATTGGGGTGACATTCCGGAGACCTTTGACCAGACAGTTTTTGAAGACGCAGAGAAGAGCATAAAGTATTTGGTGCTGACTAATACGTGGCCCAAGTTTGTACGAGCTCGACGAGAGTCCATGGAATCCTTTCAGAGCGGAAGCACAGAGGAGGGCAATTCAATGTGGTTTTCAATTCCGTGTAAGCAATAGGTAATCAGGTACAGGCGTTCGGTGGGCATCAGGCTTATCCGGTTGTATACATACTAGTAGTAATCAATTGAACATGTGGCGGAACTGGGTACTAGACCCGAAGAGATCTCGGGATGCTGTCGGACAATTCTTTCGTGGCGTTGGTGACTATGGCTTCCAGGGCGGGCGAAGTCCAGGTGGCGTCTTCTTTTCGACGAGTCAGGCTTAGGCATGTCGAAAATGTCAAGTCTGCGCCTTACTGTAGTGCGGCATTACTGCATGTGGGGATGGAAGTGATTAGAATGTCCGTTGATAGTAGGGCACATCGTGCAAGTCGACTATTCAATGGCTTTTCTCGCTATACCAGGCTCTTATAAGAGAAACATTGTCGCTCTCCGATAATAGAAAACAATCCACTCCACGATACTTACAGTTGCATTGATATTCTGCTGTTTTTGTTGCAAAAGCCAGTTTTGTTAGACTACGCATTCCACCAATCAGAAAATGGCGCCAATCTCACTCTCCGTCCGAAAAGCCTTACCTGAGGATGCTCCAACTGTCCTCGCACTGGTGCGCTCAGCATACCGAGGCGAGTCCAGCCGCGCCGGATGGACCACCGAAGCAGATCTCGTGGATGACCAGCGCATAGACGAATCCGGGCTGCTCACAAAGATCAACGAGCCGTTTGGGGCGGTTCTTGTTGCCCACGACGAAGCCGGCGAAATGATTGCGTGCTGCGAAGTGTTGAAGAAAAACGACACTGTTGGATACTTTGGCCTGTTTGCCGTAAACCCGCTGCGCCAGGCCGGGGGCATTGGCCGCACTGTTTTGGCCAAGGCAGAGGAGTATGCCAAGCAGACCTGGGGCCTGTCTGAGATGCAGATGACGGTCATTTGGACGCGACTTGAGCTCATAGACTGGTACGTCCGGAGAGGCTATACGAGAACGGACAAGAAAGAGCCTTTTCCATACGGCAGCCTGGTGGGTGGTGAGGCGCTGAGAGACGACTTGTATTTTTCGGTGTTGGTCAAGGCTCTGTGAGATGCAAAGGGCGATGCGTTATGAGATTATGAAACGACGGCATTTTTACGACGGCGAGATTAAAGCGGTAAATTTCGATCTAGAAGACGATTGTGTAGAGGGGAGTTGATGATATTTTTGTACATAAGATTTGAGTTTCAAAATCCGCTTCGGATGACATGAAACACGTTTGTTTTGATATCGTGCAGAAACAGCAAACTGAATACAAGAACTTGGTATCCATGTTTAAAAAGGTCAAGATGCTAAATAAAATCTCAACAAGACAACATAATGTCCGGTTTAGTATGAGCCACCTATCTGGGGTCTATCACAACGCGGTGGCTTCCTTTGATCGGGGCTGTGGAAGCAATCAAGGTATCCGATCGACTTGCTTTCAGCCCACTCTCTTACATCGAATCCCTCTTGTCCTGGATCTATCGTTTGTCCATTGACGCTGAGATATGAGCCCTGATGAGGGATCCCTTCCGTCAACTCTACTGGCTTAAGTCTCCAAGCCTTGACAGAGACAGTATCCTCAGAGCTAGATGTGCCTGGCAAAGCAATTGCTCTTGGCAGACTAGCCTCGACGACTTCTCCCTCGCCATGAATGGTGAAACACCGCACCGCGCATGTCTTACAAAAGAGATTGTGCAGCGTCTTCTTGTGGCACAGATAATCGCCCAAGGTATCCAGTGGGTCGAGCGGAGACAGCAGGAAGAAGTCGTCAAATGCAGACGCAGGACGGACGTGCAGAAACCCGGACTTGTGGCAGACGGTGCAGTTGCATCTGTAGATGCGCTGAACTCCTCGCGATGGCGGCGGTTTGGTAACACCGACAAGTGATGCGGGAGGGAGAGTCAGGAAGACGACGTAGCGAATATTGCCGCAGTGACACGAGCCCGTGTAGGGTAGACGCCGAGGCTGGTTATCCGCAAGTTGGCTCATGATTAGGATATACTGCTTGAATGGCCCAAGAGTTGCGTGTTGATATCAGAGAGAATCTAGTATCATTGATTCATTAGATATCAATCCTGAGCACTGGCTTATAAGCTGTTGGTGAAGGATTGACGGTGCTCCGCGGGCACGACTAGTTCAACATCTTGACTGATGCCTGGCCAACATATTCATAATTCTGCAATCCCAACAAACCGAGCAACCAAATGGCAATAATTGTTGGTTGAACTCATAAATTGCTCTTGTTGAATCTGAAATCAACTTCACCATCACTTACACGCTGCCCACCTGAGCAGATCACGACTATCATGAGGTATTCTGTGCTGTCCAGAAGAATGCCTGTATCTCCAATATCCCCAACACCAATTCCCAATATCCAATACCCCCCTTTGGGCTTAGGCTCTTCTCCGCCCACCTCCAAGGAAACCATCGCCGACGCTTACTAAAAGAATGGGGAAGGCCTCTCATTCTGGCAGCCCGACCTTTGCCCGAATCAGGCTGTCTTCGCCGGCCATCGCTTCGCCCTCACTTCAGTCTATCCGCCCACTCTCAGACTCGTCGCGTCCTTGTCGACTCATAGCGGCCTCTCATCAGCTGTTTCTCTCGCATCCGGCGTTGCGGGCTTTCGTCAGGCCAAGCCAATAGCGGAGAATCTGGTGAGGTAAAGCCGCGGGCTTTCTACAACTAGATGCCTGCAGTGAAGCATCCGTGCCTCCAGTGCAAAGGTCCGTGGCCACATCCCCGATGATTGCAGCTTGAAACTAGACATTAATAGACTTTGGTTCACAGAAAAGCACGTCAAATGTGAGATTTCATTCTATCCACACGTTTCCCCACCTGGTTGCCGTGTCTTAGCATGCGCTTGGAGGGTCCATCCATTTGTACATGTACAATGAAGCATACTTGTATCTGCATCAGCTGTATATTGACCTATGGACGGCGGATATGCAATGGTTGAGGCCTCCAAACTTGACGGCAATGCTAACAGCTTGCCGTAACTGGCCACCGTAGGTGACGAGGAACGCCCCAAGTGTCGTCGTTGTCAGAGCAAGCTATTGCCCTGTACGCGCCCAACTAAGAGGACCGTTTTCCGCCATGGCTCGGTCGTCAACTTCTCCAAGGAGCAGAAATGGGTTAATAGTGAAGTAAAGCACTGTACGTAGCTGTGCCATGGCTCCCTCGCTCTTGGGTGCCTGGACTTTCCAGCCTCCAAGCTGGTGGTGAGCGTGGCATCTGCGATCTGGCTGCTAACCGTAAGTGTAGTTCGTTTCCATTCCCAGGGGGGCGGCTCCTCAGTCGTGAGCCAGGAGAGCCCTGATCAACGTGGAGCATCCGAGGGATGGACTGCAGCATCTCCCGGCGCCAGCCAGCCCCCATATCATGTTGCATCAAACGCGGGCCCTTCGCGTGGCTCGCCTTCGACTCACTCGCCTCATCTGAGCAACCATTCCGGGGAGCAAACCCCTGAAGCGGCATCATTTCGAGCGCAGGAACATCCATACGACGAACGGCCGTCTCCTCAATATGGCCCCCACATTCGACCTCGTGGATACAGGGAGGCAGATCATTATTCTTCTGTGGTGCCGGCAGCGTACCCCACTGATGAGGCTTCTGCTTCATACGCTTCCTTGTATGACCGCTATGTGCCGAGTGTGATATCATCGCAAGAAGATGAGACTCTTCAGCGCCGGTTCCCCCCTGGAAGATACCCGAGAAGCTTGCCTTTTTAGGTATTTCATCGAAGAAATTGCCCACTGGGTAGGTCTTTCCCACATCTGTTGGACACAATGTCTCATTGGCAACGTATTGACTTGGCCAGTTCGACTTGTGTGACGAAGATCGCCATTTTCAGCTTGTTGTCCCTTGGCAAGCTCACCATCACCCTCATCTTCTCAACGCTATATTTGCTGTTGCTGCTCGCCGTCTTAGTCGTCTTCCCCAGTATAGGACTCCCGCTGGGATTGTGTATCATGGACAGCTCATTCCAAACCTCAGCGAACATGACGCTGTCGAGTATATGTTGAAATGCATCCCCGCGCTCCGGCACTTTCATGAAATTGACGACGATGATTATCGGGATAGCATTATTGCCACTGCTGTCATACTTCGTCAGCTGGAAGAAATCGACGAAGAGGAGGATGATGCTCCGGTGAATGCTGGAGGCAGCCACCAAGGCGATACTCACCTGCATTCCAGCAAAGTAAATTTTCTCCCAATTATCAACTCTGTTTTGAGGAGCTCCGCATCGCAAACTTTATTCGGTCGAAGGAGTCTGATTCAAGCCAGCTATTGGTTTGCATTAAGACAAGAGATTTTTCATTCATTTACCCGAAAGCAACCGCCACAGCTGTTTCCCTCGATGGAGCTATGGCATAGTGCGTCAAAGGCGAATCGAGCCGTTTTCCATACCATACAATGTGCAAAATGGCGCTGGGAAGATGGATCTGAACGCGAATGGAGTAAGTATGAGAGCAACAATAGCAAAAGTTTGGATACTAACGCACCTGTAGCGAGGCTTATGGATCAGCAACAATATCTCGAACGCGAGACTCTCGCCAACTTCCGGCCCATCTTTAAGAGGGAAGCGGACAAGGCCAAAGGGGAAATCTTTCCCACCATCTGGTATAAATCAACTCTTGAAATGACGAGTATCCAGCAGAGCATCATGGCCAAGTCGGTGCTGGTCGCTGAGAGTCCTCTTCTCAAGTATGTCGATCCGAGATGCGCAACCTGTCTGTGAATTGATCTAACTTGTACTCTAGAAAGCCAACATCATCTCGCGCTGACTGGAGAAAGGCCGAAAACGACGTCAGACTTCTGCTGTTGGATTTGTGTGGTATTGCCCTCTGTCATCCCGCCTCACCACCGGCACTTTTGAACGCTGCCATTGGCATTCAGCTGTACGGCGACTTTTTTACGGATAGATATGAGCGACAGGCGCTTCGAGGCGTGGTGGAAAAGTATCGGGACGCGCGAGCGTGGCCGGTGCAAAAGCTGCTGAAAATGTTTAATGATGGTTGAGTTGCTGGGCGCGTGGCCATTCTTTAATGCGATAGATGGCCGTTGTATATAGGAGTTGCTATCAGGCAGATGGAGAGAGCGTCGCTGTAGAATTTGCAAGCGTTGGAACTTTGCAAGCGTTGTAAATAGATTTTGAGGTTTCGTGATGCGTCAGTGGAAGAAGATGTTTCGCAAGAGTCGTAAATAGTTTCGAGATTGAGTTGCGATGCCGGAAGAAGAATATCATGTGATTGATGAAGTCAACGTTGAAGTCCCGTAGTGGGGAGAAAGTAATTCCGACGAGTTGCTACCAATAGTAGTCAACGCGTAGAAATAACATAAACCACCATCTTTAACCCGCGATAACTTTCCAATCATGCCTCGAATTGAACGAAAAAAGCACTGGAGCCCTAATAAACGAACGAGGGTTCGAATGATGTACGAACAAGGGTATACTGCCCGCGAGATTGCTGCCGCAGAGGGAGTTCCAGCCAATAGTGTCGCCGGCATCGCAAAACGCTATACACAACAGATTTCTGCAATCTCAAACCCGCGCTCAGGACAGCCAAGGAAGATCACCGAGGCAGAGAAAAGACGCATCAAACGAATGATTAAGCAAAACCCTCTCATTCCCAATAAAGAGATCATTTCTACGATTCCTCTAAACGTTTGTGTCAAGACTCTGGCTTCGTACCTCAAGTCAGAGGGCATCCGTCCCTTGCAGTGCAGCAACCGCACAGCCTGTTGAATGCCTACAGTGCTGCCATGCGCTGTGGCCTGTTGGTATAGCGCCTACTAACGCTACAACTTCAAATTGCTTCACGACTCTGAAGCATATACCGCTCAAGATATCAGAGTTCATCGACTTGATTTCGTCTTTGGGCCTGCGTATGCTTCTTATACACATCTAGGTTCCACTAATCTGTCGTCAAGAAGAATAATACTGTTCAATCAATATTTTCGCTTATCGTGCATTCTTGCATTGGTCAGTCAGCGACGTATTCACGGTGGTTTAGACCCAGATGTGTGCACCAGCATCCGTTCAGCAGCATTCATTCCCTATTCAAGATACATGATAATCACTCTCGCAAACTGCTCAATCAGACAGCAATGACAACTGTCAGAGTTACAAGAGCAGCCAAAGCTGCAGCCGAAGCAGCATCGCTTGCAGTATCGAGCGCTTCACCCACCAGCCTGCCAGCCAAGTCCAAGCCCAAGGGTAAAACCACGAAATCATCCCAGCCCAAATCAAGAGCACGAAAAGCAGCTCCAAAGCCAATCGCAGCACCCGAAGCCCAGACTCTCAGCTTCCCATCAGCCTCCCACTTCGACGCCTGGCTCCTCAAAAACTCCTCAACCCCCCTGCGGGATCTGGCTGCGCTTCAGCAAAAAGGCCATCCTCGCCCAAGTCCCCTCCATCAGCTACCTAGAAGCCGTCGACGTCTCCCTCTGCCACGGCTGGATCGACGGCCAGCGCAAGGCCCTTGATGAAAAGTTCTACCTGCAGCGCTTCACGCCTCGCCGCCGCCGGAGTCTTTGGTCTCAGCGCAACGTCCAGCGCGTCGAGATGCTGACGGTAGAAGGCAGGATGAAGCCTGCGGGGATGGCAGAGGTGAATGCCGCAAAGGGGGACGGGCGGTGGGAGAAGGCGTACGCTGGACCGGCGACTATGGAGGTTCCTGAAGACTTTGCGAATGCGCTGGAAGAGAATGCGATTGCAAAGACGGCGTTTGAAGCGTTGAGCCGGGCAGATAGATATCCGTTTCTTTGGAGTATCACGACAGTCAAAAGGGCAGAAACAAGGGAGAGGAAGATTAGAGAGTTTGTGAGCCTTTTGGCCTCAGGACAAGTATAGTGTATAAAATGAACCTACATCAGCGATTGATAGTAGAGCATCGGCCGTAAAAAAGCAGGCTGCTACATGAGCCGTGGTATTCAAATCTAAATCTGTGCATGTGTTCCCATACTGAATGTCCCAGATCAATAATCCAAAGCCGTCCAATTGTTAAAGTCATTTCCTCATAAAAGCGATTAGTGCTAGTAACCCCCGGAATCATCCGATTCATCTGCATAGCCGTCAATAAGACCATTACCATAGGTTTCCTCATCCTCATCATCGTCCTCCTCATCCTCGTCATCATTGCCATTGTCACTGTCCTCTTCACCATTAGACTCTTCATCCGAAGATGGATGACTTTCTCGCGCTTTTTGAAGCCTGGAGGCCAGACTCAGCCGCCTCACATCCATAATCTCCTCCTCCTCATCTTCATCGTCTTCGTCGTCCGCCTCCACTCGCCTGTCAGCTTGCCGTCTCTTCTTTCCTCTCCCATCTTTTTCTTCCTCTTTCTTGCTCGTTTCATGCTCGCCAGGCTTGCTGTTGGATGCACCGCCTCCATCTTCCTCGTCATCGTCGCTATCAACTACAGCTGCGCGTTTCCGACTCCTCGCAGCACCCATAAGTCTGCTAGAAGCATTCTCGGCACCTCCACCTGGTTCGGTGAAGCTGCCGGTACGAGCGTGCTTTCTCCCCGACCTCTCAGATGTGTCGCCGTCCTCATCATCCGAGTCAACTACGATGCGTCGCTTCCTTGAGTTTGTCGCACCGCCGGCTACTTCTGGCTCGGGCTCGGGTGAGGAAAAGACTGGCACAATTTCCGCTTCGCCAGCGCCACTGTAATCGTCATTCGCAGAGTCGTACTCCTCGTCATATATGTCGTCTCCAGAATCATCGTCCCCACCGTTTTCTGCAATCGGGGAATCATCGATTCCATCGCTTTCATACTCGTCGGGTTCCGATTCCTCTTCTTCTTCTTCGTCGTCGGAGGATAATTCTGACTCAGATGGCACGACGCCTTCCGCGTAGGCGCGTCCCCACTTTCTTTTCAGCTTCTTTAAGAAATCTAAGCCGTATCTATCCTCAAATATGACCATCGGAAACAGCTCGATGCCACGGGTTCTTAGTAGTGGCAGAGCCGTGGCTGGCAAAAGGTGTGTGACGGGTTCGCAAACTTGTTTTCTTGTAAAGTCGTCGTACTCGTCCGCATTGGGCCAGCACCAGTTTGTCCACAATGGCTCATTTCGACCGTCTGTGACCATGCTGGTGTGCACGTAGATGTAGTTCGAGCCGCACCATAAAAGGTCTTTGCCGATAAACTTGTCGGGCGCTGAGAGAAGGAAGAGTCGCTTGAGGTTTTGGAATTGTTGGAGGGCAAGGGTGAAGTAGTCGCTGGTGTCTTCGTCTTCGTCGAAAAAGGCGTTGTAGTGGACTACAAGTTGCACCACGTTCTCTGCAAAGCCATCGAAATGGTAGATGAAGTCTTGGAACCTTTCTTCGATGGGAAACGGATGCATGACTTCGTAGGTGTATCCACTCAGCTGAACAATGTCTCGGTTGCGGTCGAAATGCACCGTTCCGTCGCCGGCTGGTGTTCTGATCTTGAGAGTGTGTGGAAGCAATTTGAGGGCAACGTCTCGGGCCTCTCGATTGGCGGCCATGACACTGCGGTTGAGTTCGGTGGCGCGTGCAAGGCTGGGAGAGCCATTGATGGTCCAATCGCGATAACGACGAGGACTGGGCATGCCCCTCTCGTCTGGCACCAGGTCGCTGGGGTCTTTTCGAACAACGCTCTTGAGGCTGAATTCAAGCAGCTGAGGCTGGGTCAGGCCAGCGAGTCCGAGCCCCCAGATTTTGATTCGCAGCTCCGGTGGCAGCTCTGCAAACTTGTGGAAGACGCGTCCCTTGTAGGGATTCTCGTCCCACGGATCTTGGCCATTGTAGAATTCGTCTTCCACGGCCGAGTCGTAGCTAGATTCTTCATCGGAGCACTCTGCGTATCGAAGGAGCAGCTCCGACGGCTTGGCCATCTTGGAGCTTGGCAATGGAGGCACAGAAAGGATGGAAATGCCAAAAAGAGTGCCAGCACTCAAAGGTTGAAGGAAGGGAGGCGATGCGTGAACTGCAGCACGATGTCACAGCACAAGGCTGAGGTTAGCTGGGCGCTAAAAACAAAAGAAGAGATTCAGCGGTAACTGATAAGATAAGGCTGCACTAAGCTGCTAAACCACGGGCCTGCTTTAGGCTCAATCGCCCTGTAACTTGGTGATCTACGGAATCAATGATAGGTACCTACCTATTCTTGCTCAAGAGACACCGTCTGGTTTCGGCGATTTAACAAGTGCATGGACATTTGCAGTTCCAATCTGCCGGGGCTTGATTCGCTGTCTTTAGGTCAATGCACCTTTTTTATGGCTACACCACATCTCATGCTTCTTATTGCGAGTCTCCAATTGCTTTTATACATCCACTAGAATGCTTCACCACTGCTACTTAATAGGGGAATCCAGCTCACCTGGCGCTAACCCCTCAAACTGACTGCTTGCCCAATTTCGCCCCGACATCATTTGTGCCATCATCAGCTATGAAGTTATGAAGCGACTAATCATCTGGCAATCGCTAAAATAACAGGAGCAGCAGAGAAAGCAGCCAGTAGAGGTCTTCTCCGACATACGATAGTTCTGTCGGCATCTCACAACGCACGATAGTTCTGTCGGCATCTCACAACGCTGGTTTACAATGGCCCCTAGCCAGCCGGATGGACTGTCTGATGGCCATCAAGAGACCGCTACCCAGGTCATCATCATCGGCGGAGGACTGAGTGGCCTACAAGCTGCTCATGATCTCCAAGAATTGGGCGTCTCCTGTCTGATTCTCGAAGCTCGCGATAGAGTTGGAGGGAAGCTGTGGTCGGTTCCCTTGGGCGAGGGTCAAGGACATGTCGACCTTGGAGGTGCTTGGACGAACAATGAGAACCAGCCCAAAGTTACTGCGCTCGCTGAAAAGCTCGGGCTGCAAATGATCAGACAGAATATTATAGGCGACTGTATCCTTGAGGACTATGGAAGGTTCCCTTACGGCAGCGAGCCGCCGGTAAGCTTCATTCCATGTATTTGCGCCTTTCATGAATCAATGGGCCAAGGCTAACTCTGATCAAACAGCTATCCAGAGAAGACAAGGCAACTTTTGTCGAAGTCAGAAGCCGCGTAGAAGCTCTATGCCACACAGTCACCATCGCCGACTTTGACCAAGTTCTGGCCGAATATGGCCACATGAGCATGGACGAGCTCATCATCTGCATGGGCGCCACCGATACTGTGCGCCGATTAGTCAACATCTGGACTACAGCCATGTTGGGCATTGAGTCGACCCAGATCAGCTCAATATTCTTCTTACACTACTGCCAGGCTGGAGGGGGGCTGCTCCAGATGCGATCCGACGACGCAGGCGGTGGTCAGCATCTGCGTTTCCGGAATGGATCACAGTCACTGTCTTACGGGCTTAGAGACGGTCTCGAGCCAAACACCGTTATATACTCTGCGGTCGTGGAACGAGTTGAGCAAGGTTTGCGCAGCGGATGTCGAGTTATAACACGAGACGGCAAGAAATTTCGTTGCGAGCGCGTTATATGCACTGTTCCGAGTCCTTTACTGAAACAGATTACCTTTTGGCCCTCGTTGTCGGCAGACAAAATCTGGCTCAGCACTCATAGCGAGCTCGGATTTTACGCCAAAGTCTTCCTCATCTACACGGAACCATGGTGGCGTAAGCTCGGTCTTTGTGGCTTGTCACAGGGATTTCATGGACCCGTATCCTTGACGAGAGATGCTTCGAATGACCAAGACGGGCTGTTTGCCTTGATCTGCTTTGTAGTAGGCCAAAGGGGGAGAGAGTGGGCGCAGAAAGAAGAGCCCGACCGCTTGGCAGAGGTGATTGCTCATGTGGATCGCATTTATGGGGTGAAGATCCCGCGTCCTGTCGAGACCCGAGAGCAGATTTGGAATGAAGAGGAATTTTCCCAGGGAGCTCCTTGTCCTGTGGTTCCCGCTTATTGTTTGAGAAGCTTGAGTCAAGACCAATGGAGGCCAGAAGGATTTATCCATTTCGCAGGGACAGAGACCAGTCCCGTTTGGAAGGGGTATATGGAGGGAGCTCTGACGTCAGGTAGCAGAGCAGCAAAGCAAGTTTTTGATATCCTGTCTACAAGTTGACTTGCAAAGATGGAACGAGAGGGCATGTAATATGCGGTGTCGAATACTTCTTTGCATGACACGTGATACATACAAGGTATAAATGAAAAGGTTAAATGTACAGTTAGCCTCTAAAAATAGCTGATATTAATAAAAAGCATGCGTGGATGCTGTGAAAGAGGCTTAATAGCTTTCGAAGGCGTGACCCAGCCCTCGCGTTTACAAAGAGCTGATGCGGCTAGCGGGGCTTAATACAATAGACTGCCGACAGCCCCGAACTAGAATGAGAGCTTACAGGAGAGATCCGGCACTGAAATCTCTCTGCTAAATATGACAGCTCTCCGGTATCCACAGCATTCGAGTTGTACGTGGAGCTCGCCTAGATCGCCGTTTCGGGAAATGCCGCTTGGAGATGGCATCAAAGGGAGTTGATGCCATGGCTAGCGGCAGCCTAGCGCTGAGGCTCTTTATGAGCTTAATACACTCACCCGGATTCTATTTATAGACGCTCAAACGACAAGTAGATAGGTAAGTAATCCGATCATGTCGAGCTGATGCGAGTGTTGTTGAGTTATAGAGACATGTAAGTGGGAGGGTGGGTTGAACGAGCTTAGAGCTACACAGGTGTGATGGCGAGGTAAAGTGCTGCTTACCAATGCAGAGAAGTCTGATAGTAGCAATAGTAGCAATGGTATACTTGGCGTGCTATATAGATTAAGATAATTATTATATTTGCTGATAATATTGTTTTTCTAAATAACCTCCTCTCTTCCTGAATTAGCCAGAGAATTTCCTAATGAATTTTATAATTTTTTATAGTAGTCTATTATCTGTGGATATGTTTAAAGCATATAGCAACAGCGCGGCATTCCCTTATATACCTTCAAGTCTGTCTATTGCTACTATTGCTACTTCTACCAGGGATCCATTTTCCTTTTGCACAATCTTGGACAATTGTATATGAGAATGACACTTTGTATTCCTACATATCTACATTGCCCTTTCAGTTAAAGAAAGAGCGATAGGTCTACCATATGACATCAGTTTAAAAACTACAATTCAAATTAGTTGCGCATGATAGCCAGAATATTGATGACAGATAGACTATCTCAGCATCTGCTTTGTTAGCCACCACGAGTGATTTGGTATAGGTAGGTTTCCTCCTTAGCATAGCAGACGTAGCGAAGCATTAACCCTGCGTTATGATTTCATATCAGTTGTAGTAAAGATTGTATTTGTATTTTTAACACCAAATATTCACACCCCAGTCCTCTGAACGAAAGACGTTAATCATATCACGACAGTGTCAGTTGTGGTAAAAACAGAAGAAACGTAGTTTGAGTAGATATGGATATATCGCACTAGACTTTGATAATATTGAGTAGTGGCGATTTGATACGCCGGATGAGAGAGTACGAAGCATATGCTTGGGAAATTGTATAGCTTCAACAATGCCGTTGATTTACTTGCTTTGGCCGAAGTAAGAACCGCCTGTGCCTGTAACGAAAGATATGACCTCGTAGCCGCAGTGATAATATAGAGACAGTACCTAGGTATGTACCTAATAGTTTTGCAGGTAGGCTGTGGCTTCTATATAATGAAGCTGCTGCAATATTGTCTCAAGAGAGAATGACAAGATTTGTTCCCAAAGCCATCATTGCAGTCTTGTGTGTTTTAGTCATTGTGAGTTTGATATCTCTTCTTTACCGCTATTTCGTAAACTATCATAGGTCATTAGTTCAGAGCTGATAACAAGTGAATAAAATAACTCTCGAGACTTGAGTCTTGCATCATAGCCTGGATAAACCGGCATCAGCGCATCTATTGGAGTGGAGCCGCGATGATTGCAGCTTAGTATGCAGAAACGGTCCGTTTACGTTGATTCTTGGGTTTCAATCAAGGCCCGATGAGAAGAGTCTGGGCGTCTAATTGTCAGCAGCATGCGTCACATATCGTACTTGAACTTGAATCCAACTCTTTCATCTCCGAGCTCCCCGAACATTGCACTCGGTAGTAGATAAGGGGTTACCACTCGCGCAACCTGCTGTATAGACGTGGCAACGCAATCTATAGCGTTGATTAGATGATAGAGTGAAAAGCAATTTATCATTTCAATCTGAGTGATTGTAGATTCTTCGGGGGTAGATTCTTCGGGACCAGTTGAACACGGCTTCTCCCAGTTCAAAAGAAGCGCGAGAATAACGAATCAGATTCAAATTCACTCTACATAGAGCTTGTGATGCTTTGGGCTAAAACAATTCATTAATGACTCGGCGCGCCAAGCCATAGTCCCTATGTTTGTTCGCGCGTATAGGAGAGTTTTCTTACGGCCGAGGTTAATGTTTGTGTTACATTGCAGGTGGCACACTCGCAGTGGCCGGCATGGGGCACACGTATACGAGCATCTTGTATACTGGCGTAGAGAACTTAGCGTCTAATATATTTTGTACGACACTGAGCACCTGTCAAGCGGAGTTGACGTGTATCAATGAAACCCAAAATCATTCACTCTACTCTTTCACTCAAGAGCAAGAATGAACATACCATCAAGACACCAATGTGATAAAATCTTGCACAAATGAATGCTAACAATATACTCAAGGCTATGGAAGCAAAAGCCAAGAGGTCCAATAAGCACCAAATTGAGCAAATAGTTTGTCTACCTTTTTCCCACAACAAAGGCAGAGATGCAGGTAGAAATACCCATTGGGCTCCATACATTGACCGTCGGATATATTGCGCCATTGTCCTGGATATTGAAGTCCCGGGCTGCACTCCGGAAAATGCGACCGTAAGCTTAATGTACTCCGCATTTAGCCACAGAAAGCTCAATCATCGGGATTTGGTACAGAGCAACACATTGCTTTTCATACCTGGGTAGGTATACAGCCAGATAGCCTACCCTCGCGGAATATTCTACAACTAGGTGCTAGTTTTAAATCCTAATTCCATCTTTTGCCATCTCTCGTCCACCAAGCTAGACCAAAAGACACGGCAAGCCGATCAAGCACGGCATATCTGATTCGCGGGGAAATGCCTAAATTCAAGTGCCTGGGTCACGACCCCTTGCTGTCTCCATCAAGTTAATATACCTAGACGTCGCACTAGGTAATAGGTCCGATTCTTCCCTGGCAGCCATCAACCTGGGGCACAGGCCCCATGCACGACACTTTGAACGTTGTTTGTCTCTACCGTTGGAAACTAACATCGACTGCGATGCCTTTGAAATCTGGCTATGCATGTGCCCGAAGCAGATGAACTATTCCAAAGATAGGCGGCCGATCACCCCCGTTCCGCAAATCACACCAAATCTGGAGTGCAGATGAATGCTTAGCGATAATCCGCGAGCGATGCAGCCTCAATCCGTGGATCGAACGCATCCGCATAGCCAAAGAGAGGGCCAGCGGCTGGGGGAGTGCCGATCATCCCCGTACGTGCTCAGTCAGTAAGATGAAGGGATAGCAGCCCATGTGTGAGCGCACCAGGTAGATGATGCATGATGCCATTGTATTCAAGATCTGGAAGTTGCTTTCTGGAATCGAATGTTTGTCAGACGGCGTCCCTAATAATATATGGCCAGAGTAAGAGTGAGAGTGAGATAATCAACCTCGACTTGAGTGAAATCAGCTTCTGATTAGGGACGAACTGAAGCCAAACTATACTACAAACTATACTACTGATGGTTCTTAACAAGGTTCTAGAGAAGCTTCAATGTTTACCGACTTAGCTGGTGGGCTATGAAATGTATGCCCATTGGTCAATACGGGTCACTTCACAACTCTACTGCGTATTCGCCTACTCGTAGCTTGTCATGTGCAGCCTCATCGGGGCCCAACGCAAAATCCGAGTAACCTCCATCAACCTTGCAACTGTCCTTCTTGGCCAGAAACCAGTACGCACATGCTCGCGGCTGATTGGTGGGCTGAGCTGCAGCACCTCTCCAAGGATGAAGCTGTCACAAAAGCCGCGAAGCTCCACACACTCCATCTTCAATGCTTCCCAATGCATACCCCAGACTTTTTATATAAGCCAGGATAGGCTCTGGCCGCATTTAGCCCCCCTTGGCAGCCGCAGCCATAGTGAGCCAACTGCCAGTATCCCACCACGAGTTTCTCAACAACCACGCGGCAATGATTCAGATCCGCCACGCCCCTGTCGGCTCTGGCCTATAGAGATTTGTCGTAACCCCGCCGCAGCTTCTTCTCCGGCCTTCTTGTTTTGTTTCTAGCTGGACGGTAGACTGCGTGTAGCCAGTCCTCTCTCTGCCCACACCAGCGTATTCGGCGCATTGCTCGGCCGGCAACTCCATCAGATGATAGGGCAGTCTATGAAAGAGCCAAGCATCCTTAGCCGTTTTTGACTTCAGAGATGCATTTGAGACTCTGTGGGCTCGGACCGAATCCGGATCTGCAGGAGGGTGCTGAGGACGCGCTTGTCCCCGATGAAGCTCTCCAGGAACGGGGATAGCTTGGTCGAGCATTGGGTAGATTCTGCGAGCGAACTATTCCTGTTGCGATGACTAAAGTTGTTTCGAAACATGTCAGCTCGAGCAAGAACGACGAGGTTGTGTGTGGATATTGGTTACATTGGAGATAAGACAAACACGAGGAGTCTAGGATACTCTTCAATTGATATATAAGACATCATGAGTCCCCGGACTCTGGACTTTTCGTCTACCAGGTCATCCTTCAGTTTCAATCCTCAGCTTCAATCCTCCTCGAGTCGTCTAACAGCCAAGTCAATCTTGTGTAAACACTTACATCATGACTTTGAAGCAATCTGCCCTGGCCGCCCTGGCCGCTGCCGCTGGAGCCCAGGCTCAACTGTTCACCGTCAACTGCGCTCCCCTGACCCAGTTCCGAGGTGATCCCATTGTCTCTCCCGGCGAAATCTCTTCCCACGTCCACGCCGTTGTTGGTGGCACCGCCTTCTCCCTCAGCACCACCCCCGCTCAGGCACGAGCTGCCTCTGCCACAACATGTGACAAGATCCTCGATCAGAGCAACTACTGGCAGCCTCAGGTTTACCATCAGCGAACTGATGGCCAGTTTGAGCTTGTCACTTTCCAGGGCAGCGTGAGTTGTCGGACTTGTTCTTCATATCGTCAAAGATTATACTAATAACTATAGGCCGCCTACTACATCCAACGCGCCTGTGATTATGCACCTGGAAGAACGAACTGCGATCAGGCTCCGCTGCCTATTGCCCCTCCTCAGGGCCTCATCATGCTGGTTGGAGATCCAAACCGACGGTGCGTAGTTGACTCGAGAACTCTATTCTTTGCCCACCCCAGTTCTAACATTTTGACAGCACTTTCAATGCCTCGAGCTTCGAAGACCAGGCCATCTCGCACGTCTGCCTCGACGCCAACCCTGTGCCTGACTCCAACACCTTCCCCTCCAAGCAATGCGAGCGCATGCGTTCTGAGACATTCTTCCCGTCTTGCTGGGACGGCGTCAACTTGGACAGCACCACCCACAAGTCTCACGTATGTAACCTTTTATTCCCGTCATGGGGGTTCCCAGTCTTAAGATATGTGTCATGCTAATAAAACAACAGGTTGCTTTCCCAGCCATTGGTGCCTACAACACGGGTGTCTGCCCCCAGTCCCACCCCAAGGCCATTCTCTCGGTCTTCTACGAGTTCTTCTATGACACTGGCTCAATCCAGAACTACAACCGCCTTGTCTACGCCGACGGTGATGCCACCGGCTACAGTCTCCACGCAGACTACCTCCAGGGCTGGAAGGACCAGAATGCTCTCAACAACGCCATCGCCACCTGCACTGGCCCCAACGGTGTCAACGACCCGGGATGCAGCTTGAACGTCGGACCCAACGGCACTCCTGGTTCTTCTGGGCCCCAGAAGCTCCAGACCGCTGCTCCTACCGAGAACATTGGACTTAGTGGCCCAATTGCTGCCCTTCCCGGCAACAACCCTATCCACTAAATGTGTTGGGATGCCGAAATCATTGCAACTTCGAGTCAGCCGAGAAGACAGCGACAAAAGACAATCGATCGAAGCGTAGCTCTAGCCATCAAGCTTTATCGGAAAGCAGTGAGAAAGGGTCTGTAGTTTGAGGGAAAATGTTATTGAATGGACGAATGATGATAAGGAATGATACGGATTCACCAGTGGCTTCGCTTTCACCATTACTCTGATTTGGACAGAGCGACTCCGATCAGGGTGTAAATCATGCACATAGTTAGGTTACTACATACGCAATAAAGAACGATGTACATAACAAGATGGTTGTGCACTTGTGTCGGTCGTTTCAGAAGTACTAACAATAATTGACTCATACTGTTGTTATAATACGAAAGCAGCTGAACGTATTCACGAGTGAAGGGAATTGAGAAGAAATATGAAAGTGTAAAGAAAGAAATATCGAGAGCTTTTCATTCGTGTCTGACTGAATACAAAATTGGCTTATTAACAATAACACGGAACTACCTATGTTTGGACTTCGTACCTCGCTCAACAAGAGATGGGCGAATCTCCGATGAACGCCAAAACAAAAAGTCAAAAAGTAAACCTCAGGTGCTTATGGACGAACGGGGAATCGAACCCCGGACCTTTCCCATGCGTTGAAGCAGCTGAAAGCTGCTTGATGCTAAGGGAAAATTATACCACTAAACCATCCGCCCATTTGAGCCTTCTGATTGGCTGGTGAAGCTCGGAAAATATTCTCTTCATGAATGTTTAGATGCCGGTGAGTGCTGAAGATATAGACGGCTCTGTTACCCTAAAACAAAAAATAGTAGGGATAGTAGGGATAGTAGGGATAGTAGGGATTGTAGGGATAGTAGGGATAGTAGGGATAGTAGCAGAATAAAGTAAATAGCCGGACTAAACAGTGATAAATTCTGTTGTATGTTGATTGATAAGTTTACATATCTGGTTGTTATTTACTCCGGTAGCAGTTACTGAGATTCAGAGATTTAAGTCAACCTTTAGGCATAAAATAACCATTCAATTAAGATATCTTGGTAATGAGCTTGAAAGCTATCCTGACAACGTTTATTCTAGATAAACGGTAAGATTAATTGCGAATCATACTTACCACCAGTGTGAATTGTATGATGGCCAACATTTTCGTTGTTATCATGTGCCGGCTTGACCCTGTCTGTATCCGGATAACACATATCGTATCCCGCCACGCGCAGCATGATGCTCTCACCCGATGCGAATACCATACCCATTGGCCAAAGAGTGATTTCAAGATTCACAACTTCGCCCAAAGGAATCGGCTCCCGCTTATCATGTTTATAAACCACCTCTTGAGCCGTTGATAGCTTGTCATCTTTAGTCACTCGGTGTGAGGCACGGAGGAAACCCTGAGGGCCAAGACATTTGGCGATGTTATCATTTCTTACCTCAGAGACTGGCAAAGGGCAGGGATAGTTGAGATGTTCGAGCAGTCTACCGTCAGCTGAGATCTTGCGGAGCTGAACGGCAACATCGAGGTCATCGTGCTCCTTACACGATATCCAGAGCTTGACTTTTGCGTATCCGGCTATTTCCGTAGGTTGTTTAAAATGAACGATAAAATTCTATCATACAGTGTTAATCCAAATTCAGAAAAGGTATACCTGAGGTAAAAAGAAAGGGCAAAATCCGAGAATGGCTTACTGAGCTATCTGTTAGACCTTCGGCAAAATGCGTGATCGACCCCTCTGTGGCCTGTTTATCCCATACGAGCTCCTTTGATGCGGAGTTGAGGTACAATGTCTTGAGCTGTTGTCGAGCCAAGGGCCATTCTCTCTCAGGCTGTTCTTCGATGGATTTGGTGAGGTTGCCATCCGCTTCAAATCCAAGAAGCGACAAGCGAACAGGAGGAGTATCCTCTTCCCAGCCATTTTGGATACCTTTCAGGAATCGATCGTAGAACTTCTTGAGATCTGCATTTGCTTCCGGCCGATACAAATCATACCATTATTGATAACGATGGACTCGAAGCCACTTTTGTGACGTCTTGGCTGTGCGGAATATGTGAAAAGAACCTCGAATATGGAGCTGGGAAGGGAAGGAACCCAGCAAGTAGATCGGGACGTTGATATTCTCTGTATGTATATACTTGCTCTCCCAATAATCATCATAAAAAGGTCGTTCGGAAAACATCTCTGGCATATTCTCCACTGCATTTGTACCTGTAAAACCAGACAAGAGGAATCTATGCAGATAGGGGTTGTGTCTTCTCCCCCCTCTACCAAGAGTATCACGATACACATCGTGTCGGCCTTCCCAAGGAGCCAAAGCTTTGAGCGCTGGATGCTCATGACGTGACGCAAAGTTGATTTGCGAGATGGCTAGCCACGAGTTGCCGGCCATCCCAACCGAGCCGCTGCACCATGGTTGCTTGGATATATAGTCGATGGTGTCGTAAACATCTTCGGCTTCCTGGGGCCCGTAGAAAACCACGTTGCCTTCAGACTTCCCTGCACCTCTAGCATCGACGTTGATTATGGCATATCCATACTCTGCCCAAGTAGCAGGATCAGGGCCCTCGAACTTTTCGTATCCAGAGGTATCCTCAAGCTTGAGGCCAATGTGGTGGGGCCCCATGATGTCGTAGTTGGGCACTCCTGTGCCCGTCTTTCCATAAGGGCTAAACGCAATGACCGCAGGGACTTTATCGTTGGCGTCTGTATTTGCCGGGCGGAAGACATCAGCGTAAATTCTGATACCGTCGCGTATAGGCACTGCCACGTCCCTTTCCAAAATTGTGTCAACGGGGAATGGGAGTCTGCCAGCCCAACGAGTATGGCCCCTCTCCAAGAAGAGTTTGCTGTTGGGCTCAAAGCCATGCCAAGTATAATTTGAGTGTTCCTCTGGAGAAGGCAGTTTCTTCCATTTCAGATTAGGAAACTGTTGTTGCATTTTTTCAGAAGTTGTAGCCATGGTAACCGTCTCAAGGATGATAAGATAAAAGTCAAATACTCTTTAGCTGACGTTTATTGAAAGGTGATGATGGTGTGAATGAAGTCACATCAAACAGCAAGACGCATCGAATATATATGTATGAGTATATATATGTCATCTATTGTACTTGAGTGACGGATTACTGGCTATAAACTAACCTTAGCAGAGCGCTGAAAATTCGGAGCCCATCACTAAGTTAGCAATGTCTCTGTCCGACTGATAGGAAAGATTGAAACGCTTTGTGGCTTTGCGCCGTCGTAGGGCGGCTCTGCCGGAGACCAGTTCCGGTATTATTGTAAGCCTGAAATTAGCCCGTGGTGAAATTGCACCGCGGTACACTCCAATGCGAATTGTAGCGCAATTCTGTGTACTTTAATTTTAAGCTTGTAATATAGTGGTAACATATCAATTGAATTACACTTTGCACGACATAGATGTTCCGATTAGAAGCGCGTTTTACAAATAGAACGGTGTAATCGGTCCAATATTAGGTGTGGGATATATTTCTCATATACCAGTAGCATTCCAGTTATTGCTAACGAGGTCGCTGTATCTACTTACACCATGCTAATTGTCCTCTAGGTCTTTCTTGGGTCGGATATTATGGTTAATTCTCACTTGCCAAGCACAGAGTAGGTATTCATGAATAGTTTAGCATCTTGCAACACCCCGCGATGCCCCGCGACGCCCCGGAATGCCCCGTATTACCCCGTATTCGTAGCCATGGTGTGTTCAATGTTGAGAGGAATGATCTTTTTCCAAAGGTGGCGAGATAATCTATAATGAAAAAGTTGTATAAGAAGCTGATGGCCTATCTTAAGAGAAATATCTACCAAAGTAATCACGCAGCTAGCAACCCTAATCATCCATCTACTTTAATCTCATTCAAGACTTGGATATAACTTTTTCTGTCAGAATCAAATAAAAATGACGGACAATAAACCTTCTGTTACGCTAGGGAAGAGACCTTCAAACTGGGTGCCTCTCTTGGATGAACCCCTGCGTCAAGAACGCAAGCTTCGTGTTGTATGCGTTGGCGGCGGTTGGTCTGGAATGACCTTGGCCCACAAACTCACGCACGAACTCAAGTGGGATTATTTTATTGACCTCCAGATTTACGAGAAAAACCCTGACCTTGGCGGTACATGGTATGAGAACCGATACCCCGGAGCGGCATGGTAAGTAGCCCAATCCAGCATCCAAGCAACAAGACTGACTCTGCTACAGTGATGTTCCTGCTCGTACGTCCTTCTCTTATTCCATTTCATTGGTATTAAATCTCATTTCATGATTATTAGATATTTATGTCTTTCCGTTCGAGTCTAATCCAAATTGGACCACTTTTTACGCCGACAGCCCTGAAATCTGGCAGTGCATGAAAGATACTGCTAAGAAATGGGACCTCGAGCGCCACATGTTGTTCAATTCCAAGGTCATCGATTCCATCTGGGATGAGTGCAGTGGTAAATGGCGACTCAAAGTTGACCATCACGGCGAGGTCATCCAGGACGAGTGCGACGTTCTCATTAATGCAACTGGATTCCTACAGTAAGTTACTTGAACACATCTTCATAGGACACAAGGTGTTCTGACTCTGGAAACGTCTAGCAAGTGGTCTTGGCCCAATATTCAAGGTCTACACAACTTCAAAGGCAAGCTAGTTCATACTGCGGCTTGGTAAGCAATGGGAATTTTTGATACAACAGATATACTATAGTACTCACGTACATTATAGGGATCAATCACTAGATTGGAGTGGCCAGAAAATAGCCCTAATTGGTAACGGATCATCTGCCATCCAAGTCTTGCCACAGGTCCAGAAGACCGCCAAGAAGGTCGTCACATACGTCCGCAGCCCTACCTAGATTGCCGCAAATTTCTTAAATCAGTTTTCTAAAGATGGCAGCAAAGTCTTTACTAAAGAACAAAGAAAGGAGTTTAGAGAGAATCCCGAGAGGCTATACCAACTACGCAAGAAGTTGGAGCATGGGTATGCTCATCCTTTAAATCAGCTTCCCATAGGCTAACACTTGGCATAGATTTAATGAGCTCTTCAAGGCCATGGTCGTCGGCAGACCAGAGCAAAAGGAACTTGATCGTGAGCACAACTAGATTATGCGCCAACGCCTCCGCCAAAACTCTGAGTTGATCAATCGTCTGGTCCCTAGATTCACTGCGGGCTGCCGTCGCCTGACGCCCGGTGATGGTTATCTGGAAGCTTTGCAAGAGGACAACGTCAAGACCACTTGGAGTTCCATAATCGGAGTAACAGAGAAGGGCATGCTGACGGCTGACGGTGAAGAAGAAGTCGACATTATAGTCACTGCTACTGGCTTTGATGTGAGCTACAAACCTAACTGGAACCTTGTCGGGCGCAATGGCGCTACACTGAATGAACTCTGGGCGAAGGATCTTCTGAGCTATCTTGGTATTGCCGCTCCAGAGCACCCCAGCTACTTCATCTTTGCGGGCCCCAACACGCCCGTTGCGCACGGCGTATTCCCTGGCTCTTGTGATGCCATGGCCACTTATATCTTGAAGTGGTGCCGCAAGATTGCGTCAGAGGACATTAAGTGAGTTTGAAGGCTTTTACTTCAGCCATTGTGCACTTTGGGGTTTGCTAATAGGATGTAGATCTATATGTGTATTGCCAGATGTGATAGACGACTTGGACGTGTGGTCCCAAGAGATGCTATCTCATACCGTGTGGGCTGCTCCATGCCGTAGCTGGTATAAGAATGGCAGAACCGATGGCCGCATTACTGCTCCACATGCTGGTAGTGTCATTCACTACAGAGGTCAGATATACATCCCTCGAAATAATCTCGTGTGAATCGGAAAGTTAACGAGAGACATCAGAACTACTGGAGGACATTTGGGGAGAGGATTTCAAGATCGAATACCGTTCGACAAACAGGTTCCGCTTCCTTGGGAACGGATTCACAAAGAGAGATATTAATGGAGAGGACCTCGGCTACGATCTAAATGCGCCGGCTGTCAAAGACGCATAAGCTTTTGAGAAATATACGTTATGTATTAGTCATAACCCATGGTGAGAATTTCAGGTATTTATTTAGTAAGACCTTATCGAGTCGCGTCGAATCCAAATTTACCTGTGAGAAATGAACTCCAAAAGGCCTCTTCGCTTACCCAAAATGCACAATTAATGGATTGCATATTAATGTCTTCGCAAAGAATAGCAGTTTGGTTACAAAGCGCTCTGTAGGAGATAAGTATCTAAATCTTCGGTTAGAAGATAGGTTCACGGCTCCTGGTTCTCCAGTGGTAGACATTACTGAGTATAAATCTCTAACAGTTCATCTTGAGGCTTTTCTTCAATCTAATCGTGAGCTTATTGGGAATTTATTATTCCTCATGGAACCTTATTGCATCTTATGCGCCATAGTTGGATTCGTACACCAACTACTGCAAATGAGACAGATCCAGATTTTCCCATGAGTCGCTTATGTCACAGGGAAAGAGCTGCTCGATACCAGCCATAAAATCCCCATAGTCTATGGAAGCATGTGATTCAGTGTTATTGCCAAGAAGAGGCATCAATGACAACATATTCGAACTCACTGAAGTATATGTTAGCGGATCGGAGAAATTCGACGACCCAGACGACGCATCTTGGTGAGAAGTCATCGTTTCTGAAGTTAGAAACCCGGCCAAGTTTTGTGAGCTATTATCACTGCCTTGCTTTGCAGTTAATCCTCTTAATGAGGTCTCAACTCTGGTCAATCTACGCTTCAAAATGTCCGTGCCGCACCAGAAGGCGATCGATCGATCGATGTTGAGACAGAGCAGCTCGTAATTCGAATCTGCCAGCTGCTTGTTGAGAGACAAAGGCCCAAACATGCGGCACGCTATTTGTGCCACTGCGGCTATCCACAGCGTATTGGTCATAAAAGGGTTGGTGTATTTGTAGTGCTCACCGGAACTATTTCGTTCGATGGCAATAACATCCTCAGACGCCTTAATATAGTTCGACCATAAAGGATGATTCGAAACTTTGTTCTCATTTCCCGCGTTCAAATGATTTACCTGAAACGGAGTCATCCAGGGGGCTTCGGCAGCGATCTGGTGCTGGAAGATCATGCAGTGGACAAGCTGCGTTATTATATGTATGCAATATATGTCGTTATGATACTGACGACGGCTGATATCTTGTGGAGATTTTTTAGTGAGAAAGTCAAGAGCCTGCCCATGATAGGTAAGATCGGAGGGAAGTGAATTAGTCGTGCAGTACAGGCAGTTGGCCAAGATGGTAACATCGGCCATGTTTGTTGTTGGATCGCTTTCAAGTTTATAGTCCGGCAGAAGCAACTGACAATTGTATACAAAGGAATTGATGACAATGTACCAAGCTTTCGGGCTGGGATTGCCGGACTTGTGCAATTGTTTCCAGCGGAGATTTGGATCTTCAGCGAGATAACAGCTTTTTTGAGGGCTATCGCCGAACCAGTAGCCATCAGAAACTGGTAGATAAGTGAGATTATAACTCCAGTTGATAGCCATGGGCAAGCGTCTGATCGCGCTGGCAAGGACGTCCATCTCCCAGATGGCCCACCAAAGTCTTCTTTTTTTCTTCAAGCATAGACCAATGCACCGAGTCGACGTTGTGATTGTCCTTGTCTACCTGTCGCCTGGATGGAAAATCCACCCGATGAAGATCCAGCTCGTTTGCAAGCCGGATGCAAACCCCTAAAAGCCTCCAAGATTTTGATCGGACACTTTGTGTCAACTGGTAAAATGTCAAGAGAATATAGGCCTGAAGAAGCCATAGTAGAGCCACTGAGTCGTCGAGTTGTTCAAGGGTCTCACTTAGGCGCTTTGAGGCGATACGAGCAAAGTAGGAATGTGAGGGACAGTCGGTAGGGCGAGATGGCGTTTCGATGGAAGAATGGAATCTTGCGGCGTAGGCAAATATCGCGGCTACTAAAGCTTCAGCTTCAGTTACGGATTGCATGTGACAGAATTTCTCCCCGATTTTATATGGCTTGAAAAGTGTAAATGTTGTCATGTTGTTGAAGTACAAGCCCATTCTATTACCGCTTGTTCACACATCAAGGTTTATTGTTAATTGTTTCACAAGCGCTCTGAAAACCAGAGCATGTTTGGAAACAGTCTAAGATTGAACGAGGCTTACAGATAGGTGTAAAGCTCTTTGGAGGTTGCCAGTCCCTCGCATACGCGTTCCACAATAGCTTCGGTGGCCGTACCTCCACAAGAAGGGGAAACATCCAATTGTAGCTGCACACCTCGTGTGAGGGGTGCATAATTTGGACAAACGTTGTCGCACTCGCAGGAGTATTTTGCTCTTCATCACCATCCGCTAAAGGGGGAGACTGTGTTGAAAGTGGAAGACTTTGAGTCGACTCCTGAACAAGCTTTCCAGCTTTGGTCAGTGGCGTATCATCCGTGGGTAAGGCACTTCTTGAGGCGGTGGCCTCGGGAAAACTAGAGGGCGAGCCTCTATGAATAGAGCGTCTATTCCGTGAATTGGCGGGCCTGCGAGTAGTTTTCTGGGTGCTTCCTTATCCCAGCGTTAGAGTTGGAGTAAATCGTAAATGATTAGGACATGAGGCTTAACCAATCAATTTTAGGACCTGGCTTTCTGTTGCAAGTGGGATAATCACAGGTGCCTCTCAACCTATCGCAGAGACCACAGATGGGTAATGCCCGATTACTGAAGGCGGGTCAGTTGTGTATTAAAAAGTAAAGCTTTAGTCAGCCCCCAAGTTACGAGCACTAACCACTTCACTTTTCTCCTGGTTTTTTGAGATTGTTAGTACCTCAGGCTGATCTTCTAAGGTGATACAATTCTACACACGTACCTCTTACAGGCATATCACGAAAATTCGGAAATGGAACGACTAGCTTCTTCACGCATGCTTTTATCAGGATCTTTTGATTGGTGACGGCGAAACTTCTAGAAACTCCAAAAACAAGCGGCCGATATCACTAAGACAGGGGATGAGAGGATGGGAGAGATATGGTTGAATTTGAGCGGAGCTTCTGAGAGCCGGCGGCAGGTCTTCAACCTAATGTGCCGATTCAAGGCTCGCGACAAGTGTGAGCCGCGAAGCGCGAAGTTAGTAATCAACCACCTTTTTCGGGCGATTTTAAGCACGAGGACCAATTCGCGGCACTAGTCAAGCTGACTCGATATACTTGTAAGTTCTTTATAATGATCATTGTTACTGTGCATTCAGATACTAGTTTTGCCTTCCGCGTTAACGGCGCGAATAGGCAGGCTTACTAAATTCTTATAAGCTAGGTACTAGAATTACCGTCCGCGAGGTTCCGCGAGGTGGATATGTTTAAACCGCTCCGTGGAATAAGATGGATCAGTTGCTTAAATGCATTAAGGTTATCCAGGGGTTTATGGGTCCCATAATTATGTAAGGTAAACAGCGGAAGGACTTCGTCGGCTCGTCTTCTGTGAGTTCGGCCGTTCAATGTGATGTCATGCCATTTCCATCCTAAGAGGCCACATATCAAAGGATTCATAGGTGGGCCGTTGACTATATAACTGCTGATCTTTTTGGCTTGAAAAGTTGAGAGGGGTTTATTAGCATCTTCTACATATCCCATAAACACAGCGAGCGACACCTTTCATCTTCCATCTAAACTATATAAACGCTTTCGACTATATCAATTTCGGAGAAATTGATATCTGTAACTATGTCTGCCAAGAGAGTTATTGCAGTGCTCGGTTCAACTGGCAACCAGGGTGGCTCCGTTGCCAAAATCTTCCTGAATGACCCTAAACTCAAGAAAGACTGGACCGTCCGCGCTATAACCCGAGATATCACCAAAGACTCTGCGAAGAAACTTGAAAGTCGAGGCGCTGAGCTTTTTGCTGTAAGTTGAGAAGAAGACATGTCTTGTCCTCTATCAAACCAAGTCTATATGATGATGACTGACAGAGAGTAGGCGAATATTAATGATGGCAGTTCATTAGCCAAAGCCTTTTCTGGGGCTGCAGCGGTTTTTGCTGTCACAAACTACTGGGAAACGATGAGCAAGGAAGGTGAAGAACAACAAGGCAGGACAATTGTGGATGCTGCAAAGGTAAGCCCAGCTTGTGCGTAATTAAATGCTTGAGGCTCAGATGCTAAAATTTGGACACAGAGTGCTCAAGTACAGCACTTCATTTACAGTTCGCTTATCGATGTGGCTAAAGGTAAGCTCCTCTTTCATCTTCAGAAAAAAACCGAAAGTGTGCTGGTTATGCTGACGACGAAATGTGATGCAGCTACTAATGGTAAACTGGCCAAAGTCTACCATTTCGATAGCAAGGCCGCGGTTGAGCAATATGCTCGTGACTCCGGAATTCCAGCGACCTTTTTCCAGCCTGGTTTCTTCATGTCAAATCTCCCTGGACAGATGCTCTCTCAAGAGTCGCCGGATAAGCCGTGGACACTCGCACTTCCTACTCCAGAAACAGCGCCATTCCCAATGTTTGACGCTGAGGCTGATACGGGAAAGTTTGTCAAGGCCATCGTACTGAAGCGAGAAGAGGTCCTGGGCAAGCGTGTGCTTGGTGCCACAGTATACCAGACTCCTGCCGAAATGCTCGCTGACTTCAAGGCTGCCTTCCCCAACGCTGGCAAAGATGCTAAGTTCTTTTCTCTCCCCCACGAGATGTTCACAGCTGCATTGAAGGGAAAGGGCATGCCGGACTTTGCAGCTGAGGAACTTTTGCAAAACTTCCGTTTAATGGATGAGGGTGGCTACTTTGCGGGGGAGAAATTAGATTGGAGCTTGTCTCTTCTCGAAGACAAGCCGACAACTTGGCTGGAGCATCTGAAAGCAGCAAAGGCATTCCGGGGCCTCAACTAGGGCTTGATTAGAGATTTCACCCTCCCTTTTATAGCTTATTTTTGTGTATCAACAACTTCTTAGTGGTTCTTTAAATGTTACGATAGAATAGATCGCAACTCAGATGCAAAGAGTCATATGCACCTTCTACCCTCTTATGTGAATAACTTTGTATGCATGTATACTTTAAGCCTTGCATGTTTAAATTCTTGGATTCCCTGATCTTCTGTCTTCCCTTGCCAAGCGTCTACTATCCCAAATACGACGTTTACGAGATCTCACTGTCTAGCGAAACACTCGCTGCCGGCTCTGAGATGGCGAGAGCGGCTCCCGAGTTGTGACGTGTGAATCTACAGTCCGGTGGCAATACTGAGCATTGGTCAATATATAATATTTCATAAATACAGAGTGAAAATGCACTAATAATTGAGTCGCATGTAATATGCAGTCCAGCAACCTTGCATATAGTGACTCACACAAACGTCTAGGAGTGACCTCGAGACCTGCACCCAATGCAAATGAGATTATCATACTCAAATCTCTTTTCAACGTTTAACATCTGCCTCTTTACGTCTAAAAATTAACATGTTGTGCTATCCGGAGCATATTATCACGGTATGGCTCAATTAGACCGGCGAGACATATGCGCGTCAACTTCGGGCAAATTTCACCAACATTGAGCACAATTCGGCCGTGGTAGATCCGTAAAACAGCAAACAAATATATATATTGCATTTAGAATGAAATGAAGAGAAAATGATTTTGGTAATTATTTTTTGACGCCCATCACTAGTGAAGTTCTTTTACTTTTGAATGAAAAAGAAATAGTACAGCGCGTATAACTTCACCACTCTTTCACGCGGCTCACCATGGTTATCACTAAGAAAGAGAGCGAATATGTCCCCGCGGATCCCAACTTTAAGCCCCTACCCCAGTTCGGCCATTTCGGTGAACTAGATCCGGAGTACGCAAAGCTCAGGCCCGTGATGAACACCATGATGGAAGGTTTGTGGCAACCTGAGACGTCTTTGGAAGATTTTCGCAAAGCCTGGCTCAATGATACGCCGGCGCCTGAGGATTACCCTACAGAGGGCAGGGATGTCCTCACTAAGACGCGGATGATCCCGACACGGGATGGTACCGAGATTGAGATTAAGTTGTACATGGCCAAAAATAAGAGTCCTGGCTCTTCAATGGTTCTACGCTACCATGGCGGTGGGTGGGTTGTTGGTGGGCATTGTACTGAACACCTCGAAAATCTCATGATTGCTGCATGGACGAATTCAGTGGTGGTCAGTATCGACTACAGACAGTAAGTGGAACACAAGTGTGAGTGCATATCTCATCCATTAACCGTATAATAGGGCGCCCGAGCATAGGTTTCCGTATGCACTCAACGACTGCTTCGATGCACTAATATGGGTAAGTGCTTTAGATGCATAAGCAAGATCACATAAGTGTAGCTTTTGAGCTAATGTCATGCAGTGCCGCGATAATGCTGCTTCCATCGGTGCTGATGCATCCAAGATAATTCTCAACGGAAGTAGTGCTGGTGGAAATCTAGTAAGTTATTTCATTACCCAGCATGTAACTCACGCTACTGGCTTCAGATTTGTAGATCTGTAGGGTATTTCAGCTAACAAATCATTCACCAGGCCAGTGTTGTCGCTCTCATGGCCCGAGACGAAGGATTCCAGGGTATCGTAGCCCAGATACTTTCATTCCCAGTAACTTGCCATCCCAAGTTCTTTCCAAAAGAAGCGTACGAGATGGGCAGCTACCAGCAAAACTGCAATGATAGCGTTGTGACTGCTGCCCGTATGGAATGGTTTTGGGACTTGTATGTGCCAGAGCCGAAAGACAACTGGCGCTACTCACCGTTGCTTGCGCAGTCCCTGAAAGATTTACCACCAGCGTGTAAGTCATCTATCACTCAGTCTAGCTATTTAGCCAGAGAGGCACAAAAAGCAACTTCAACTGACACTACATGATTCTACAGTAATTGTGGCTGCGGGATGCGATATTCATCGGGACGAGGCAATTGCCTACGCAGAGAAGTTGCAACAAGAGGGTGTTGATACAGACTTAAAGGTGTACAAAGGAATGCCGCATTGTTTCTATATGCTTCAAACGCATCCACAGACAGCAGACTACTATAAAAGAATTATAGAGTTTGTTAAGAAATTCTCTGGCTAAGTCAGGAAGAGAGGTCATTCGGAAAGAGAATGTTATAAGCGAATACAAGAATTATCTCTATCTATATAGCACGCCGAGTATGAAGGTAATTTATTCTGCCTAGAGGCTGAACATGAGTATTCTGTGAAACCTGCAATACTAAGTGGAAAAACTCAGGGTGTCTTCTTTCTAGACACCACACTTCAATTCCCCTTAGAGCACAGCAGCAAAGTGTCTCGTAATGGTGCTACGCTGGGCCTCGGCCCTTCATGGTTACGTCAACCATAGAGTAGACGGAAAGCCCGATGGCCGCAGCCCTGCGCAGGGATCTCAGCACAAGTGCAATACGAGATATTATGCGGATAAAGTGAGACACGCTGTGCTCATTTCTCTCTGTTATGCCATATTCTATGCTCTCTTTTGTACTGACCGGCGCGTTCATCTGCATAGACTATTGAGTTGCTAATGTCTTATGCTGTGTCTCTCATTTCTGGCTGCTTGATGTGTCTTATCCGTGAAATTTCATGTTGCACAGCTTCTTCAACGTTCCAGGTGACTCAAATTGGGGCCATACGAGTCAGTGGAGCCGCCGTCGGCATTAAGCTACACGTTGGAGAGCGCTCCCGTGTCTGCCGAGACCTATTCTCCCTACCTAACTTCACGTACTAGTACTACTAGTAGATATTGAACTCTCCTTACTTGCACAAACCAGGAAGCTCAAAACGGCAAAAATAGTACTATTTTATCCGTGGAATTATCCGCGTCACTAACACAGCTAATGGATTACTATCGTTGCTATTATAGTACTCCGTAGGAGTTTTCTATACGTTGGCCGCCTCCTAAAGTCGAAGCTACATGTACTCGCTCAAAGTCACTGTACGACCACGCAACCTAATGTTCCACAATTGTTATCAAAGCATACGAAAAACCTTCGTGGCTCGGTTCAACAAATAGAGACATATTCTGCAGAGCATGTTAATTGGGATATCGCCTCCTGACGACTAAATACGAGTCCATTTCGGGTCCTATGTTTCTGACCGCCATACTTGTTTTCCAAGGGAACTCTTGCGCGGCATCTCTCAGCCAGGTCTATACGAAATATTTGGTAAAAGTTTTGATCATTGGCCCAAGTTTAGGGGGCGGTGAACTCGCCCAGCCGTGGCATTTCCCGATACGGAAACCATTCACCTATGTTCTATTCATGGAATACGAGCAGCGGCAGATGAATCCCGGACCGGGCACCCCGCAATCCAGCGCTTCACGAGATTCCAAGCATAGGTAGTCAACCCTAAACTTGCAGATCCGGCAACGTTACAGCTTAGCAATATTGTAGCAATAATGGTAGTACAATAAACGCCTGCTGCTAGATTCCGCACAGAACTCATCAAGACAGTTCTTGAATGCTCAAATCGTTACATCACTTTCTTCTGCCCCCTCTCATGTCTAGAACTGAGACCTCGGACTGGGTCGTCACTGCTCGGTATGTGGGATAAACCCCTGCATACGTATCATGCTGAATGACGTTGAAATTGGCCAACTATGTTGCATCGCCACCGCAGCAAGCGGCGATTTTGCCAACAAGTTTGTTCTTTTACGAGATGCTGCAGGGGCTTTGATTCGTTGCATCTCGTAAGGCGCTCGGGTGATCGTATCCGTTGAGGAGCTTTCCCGGCGCCCCTGAACAAGGCAACGTCTAATGTGCTGAACTGTATACACATTTGGTATGGGTTGCGGCCGTATCGTTTATTCTCCACTAGAATCTTGTTTACTTTGAACTTAGAATTCTATCTATATAAAGAGTGAGAAGTTCCCTCAATCCAATTGCCCATTTCATCCATCACACACTTCACTCTACATCCATCAACTCAACTCAACTACTACTTCACAAAAATCTCATACTAAAACACCCAAACCGCCACCATGCAGTTCACCAAGACCTTCATCGCCGCCCTCTTCGCAGCCTCCAATGTCGCCGCTGCTCCTACTCCTGCCGACAAGTCTATGATGGCCAACGCCCCTCAGTGGACAATTGAGAATCTCAAGCGCACGTGCGATACTGCCAACACCTCATGCACCTGGACATTCGCTGTCGACACCCATCTTGCTGCTGCCACATCTTGCACATACGTTGTCAAGGCGGCCAAGGATGCCTCTCAGGCCACCGGAGGCCCTGTCACCTGCGGATCTTACACGGTCACATCCAGCTGGAGCGGTCAATTCGGTCCTGGTAACGGCTTTACCACTCTCGCTGTTGTCGACAACTCGAAGAAGCTCATTGTCTGGCCCGCCTACACCGACGTTCAGGTCCAAAGCGGCAAGGTTGTGTCGCCCAACCAGAGCTACGCCCCTGCCAGCCTGCCATAGAGGATGAAAACCAGCTTTGTTATTCATTATTGGATTTATGAATGAGTTTACAGCAATATGTTTACAGCAATATAGACGGAGAAACAGAAGATTCAGGATTGATGGAATATGACGCTTTAGAAGTTAGAAACGATAAAATTTAATGTAATAAAATATAATATTTTACTCTCAAGTTTGACCTGCGCTGCGTAGACCGGCTACGTAAGTGCCATATAGCTCAATGTTTATGCGTCCTTCTCGGCCCTTTCGGGTGTATATGGCTTTTGACTTCTTCATTAATATGCTGTTGGGTGATTGGTACGGGACTTTATCTTCGGCGCGGAACCTTATCTTGAATCTTATTGCTGCTCGGCGATCTAGGCGATCTGGCTTTGTTGATTATAATTCGACCAGGCTAGCTAAACCTTGCTGCTTTTGGGTACCCAGTCCAATCCGCACATTGAACCAGAAAGTTGGATGCTTCACAGGACTTTATTGCGATACTCCCTTGCAGCGTATTTGAACCTACAGCTGCATTCATAAATTAGATCACTACTACACTTTCTTCTTCTCCCATAAGAAAGGATATGATTAGTATAGAGTGAAATAATAGCGTGTAAAGTACAAGAAAACATTGTGCCAATGCCCCGGTCTAATATGATTACAGCCTGTATGCTTAAATAATGTTGTTTCTGGCCATCTATGTTTATAACATTGCGTGGATGCTTTCATCAAAGAGAGAGCTCAAAGTATTATACTGTAGGATTCGACGACATTTTATTAGCTTACGTTGTCTTCAAAATTAACGTCATAAAGAGTCTGCTTGATCGATTCGTCCTATATAATTACATTCATGATGTATGTAGTGCCAGCGTTAGCGATTGTGGTATGCGCAGGGAACGAATGTGCGATATGTGATTCGAATACATAGTCGTGTCCCGGGCCTCAATGAGAGATGGTTGGGTTGAGTCGCGCTGTGTTGGCGGGGATGAGTATTTTCTGCCTTGCGCGAGTAGTCCACTGTGATAATTTGGATTCCTTCTAAATGGCTATTAGTATTTGAAGATGATCACGGGAAGTGATAACCATGAGTTCTCAACTGAGTCCTGTGTCACAACTTTCAGGCCTATACCATCAGGGACTAGGAGCATGTTCGCGACAAGGCTGTCTCTCTATAAAGGGCCACGAATGCCTCGTTTCCGCCTGACTTAGTGCTGACAGCCCTGAGGAGAGTTTGACATAGTGATTAGATGAGCGTTGGTTCATTTGTACGTCCTTGGCTCTGGCGGACGTGGCTCTTGTGCGTATTAGTCGAGTTGTTCTCAGCGATCTATGATAAAATCGCACGCTATGTCTTGCTAGTGTCTACTGCTTGTAAGTCACTAGGAGGTAGATTGGCTGTCATCGGATAACGGGACTTTATATACTTTTTGAGCGTCTCATCCAGCTTTATGAGAATTCGTCAGTTCCAGAGGATAGGCCGTGCATAAGGCAGAAAAGGCGACCACCTAGTTTTGACAAGCTATCATCAGAATAAATAAAGACGTTTTTTACTTGGAGAATTGTCATCGAATCTTCTAGTTTCGTTATTTAACAACCCATCGGTGCTTAACAAAGCAGCCAGCTCATAGATATCAAGACTTAGCTGCCAGGGATACGAAATTGAGAGAGGTAACACGTTATTGGACGTTACGAGGGCCGATTTTGCGTCGACGGTGACCTGCCATCAGGCGGAGTTTATTGGATTCTACTCTTGATACAACGTGGTGAGTATGTCGTCGCCGACAGTCATAGTGGCGGTAGACTCAAAGAGTTGCCCGTTACCGTCGACGTCGCAGACGTAGAATTAAATTGCTTACCATAAGGAAGGCCGCATCAAATACCGGATCAAGTTATATCGTCTTAATATGATAGAGATTCATAATGTTTTCAAGTCGTTCCTAGTGGCTAGGGTAACCGTTTGCTTTCTACCTCTCAAGAAGTTGAGCTTTTCATCGCTACTTTTTTTATTAAAGCACAGTGAAGTGAACAATATTAAATTATATCAGTTCCAATTTAATGCAAGTTGTTCAACAAAGTGTAGAGTTGCATTCCTCTCGACAGCTCCTCCGACATGCCGCGACTCATATATCATAGTTCATGAATTCAGCGATATAAGTTTACAGTTAATTGTTTTAATTGTTAATGTCACTAGTGCGCCATAATTCGCAAATTTACTGTGAAAACTAATTACATTGCAGCTACATAATTTATCGCACTTCTCTATACTTTGAGAAACTGGCCTTTACTTTGAAGGAAGACTAGGCTATGAGCAAAGACAATAAGTTTTCTTGATGCGGCAGTTTCACTGAGAAAATAGAATTACTTGAACAGGAAGTTCCATGTCATCATCATATATTCATATATACTTGCTATTTTATTAACGTTTAGACCACACCATTATGTACATTTTCCTCATTGCCCACAAGTCGCAATAAACAAGCCACAAGAAACTCGGATGAGTCGCAATTAGCTAGACTTGCGTTACCTTCAACCTTGGCAAGGACTGGCGGCCTATGACTTAAGCAAAGCCTGCGCTGACAACGAAGCTCACGTCGTCGTTGAACGAGGTAGGGCTGTCAAAGTCGTGCTCGCCACCGTTGGCTGCGATGTAGCCAATGGCATTGTAGTGTCGCCACCAGCGTGCGGGATAGCTCCATGAGTGGAACGAGTTGCCCTGGCCGTTGATGCCGGCCTGAGGGCAAAAGGTGGCGTCCTCGCTGAAAATCTTGCTGCCATCGTTGGCGTTGAGAACCAGAGCATAGTTGGAGTGACGGATATAGTTGCCAGGAGTGTCAACAGACTCGAAAGAAAAGCAGGCACTGTTTCCGAGACCGGCGTGGACGATCCAGCTGGCCTGCTGCTTCAGAGCGGTGCTGTCAGACGACGAGACAACTTGGGTGTTGACGGTGCCGCCTGTGTGCGCAATGTAACGCGTAGTGCAGCAGGCAGTTGTAGCACGTAGAGAAATGTGAGATCCAACGGTCAGAGCTGGCCCGCTGGTCATCAAACTCGGGTCATATGTGTACTTGGCGGCCACGATGTCGGCTTGCACCGAGTTCTCGGTAGCATCAGAAGGATAACCCGTCGTCATTACACCCTCGTAGAAGGTTCCTTGAGCTCCGTCTGAGTTATCGCCGCCAGTGCCGAGAATAATAGCTCCTTCTTTGCTCATGGGTTGATATCCATTGTTGGGGCGGACGCCGGAGTAGTATGTGGACAGAGAGCCGGAGGCGGAGTTTCCACCACGAATCGCCCACAGGTTTGGCTCGCCCTTGATAATTGCAGTAACAAAACGAGATGTAATAGTTGGGTCGGCAGGATTGTTAATAGGATCAAAGCCAGAGAAAAGGCCGTTCTCCAAATCGGCCATGATCCAGGGGCCGCTTCCCGAACCCGTTCCGCGACCCGAACCATCACCAGTTCCGAAGTAGATGGCTTCCATATGGCCGTTACCGGTATCACGAGAGTTTGTCTCGGCATTTCCGTAATCAAAACAGCATGCAGTGTTGTAGTGGGTGCCGTCAAAGACAGCGTACATGCCCTCGGCAGCATCGCCAGTTGCGGTGCCATTGGCGTCGTTGTTGCGGTAGCCCGTGAAGGGTGCAATGAAGGTGCCATAGACCTTTTGACCGTTCAATCTGACAGGCGCACCAATTGCGCTGGCCAGGTTATCAAGGCCGCCTGGCAGGGGGCCTTGTGCAGCGCCGCCGGGAGGAGCCTGGGTGATGTGGTTGCCATGGCCCGACTGGTCATAGATGATGGAGATGAGGCACGTCGTAGACTTGCAGAAGGTGTCCTGAGCGGCGGCATTGGCAACACCACCGGTAGATAGCGGCGCAATGTTGATGGTAGCGTTGTCAGAGCCCCGGCGAACCTGATAGAGCGAGCCATTGTACGATCCGTACAAGGAACGAGTCGTGCTGTGTGCGGCAACGCATGGCGTGCCACCAGAGGCGTAGATGTCACAAGGTCCGGCAGCAACAAGCTGAGAACCCACGGCAACTAGGCCCAAAGTGACAACGCCAACGCGTTCGCGGATCGGCTTGGAGAACATATCGATCTGTATAGATGGACAAGGAGATGGATATGGCTGTGGTCTTGAATCGGTCGATGAGACTGATCTGCAACGAACAGAAAGAAAGGGCGATCTCTGTGGTTTTTAAGCTGAACCATGTTGATCAGTCTCGGCCAGGTCCTATGTCCAATGTGAGTAATAGATACTATCTGGTTGTAACCTGAAAGCAGGAACATGTTTTACCAAAGAGGCAGGAGGGTTCTCTATGAGGTATGGGTGAACACTCCAACTATTTGGAAATGCTACGTTTGAACTAGCATCCTTGTCCTCTCTAACAACAACATCACCTTACAGTAGTCTTAAACCGTAGCTCGAAATGGCCGAGATAGTCCCGTTGGAGTGTTAACCTTGTGTCATACATACCGCTCTTCAATATCACAAGCACGGCCGTCATGAGGCTGGATCTGGGGTATGGGTTATACGCTCAGAGTGAGACATACGCTTTCTCGACTATTAGCGTCCGCGTAGCTTGGTCCTAGATGAATACACTAATGCAGAACAGGAATTAACAAGAACAAAACAGCCCATCCAACGACGGACTTGGCTCCTACCGTTTGAGTATCCCGGTTGGTGACAAGGACAGCATTTGTTTCTGAAGGGGCAATGCCTAGTATTCGTTTTCCAAAGAGCATAATGTACTTACCAAATCGGGAGCAAATCCTCCTTATCATTTGTGATATCCTGGCTTTGTGGCAACAATTGCACGTAAACTTACACCCAACTGCCGGCGTTAAAAAGAGACAGTAGTTGTCTCACCAAATCGCGCTACGGGCTAAGACGATCCTACCATCTCACGCTAGGAACAAAATACCACCATGCAGGCTGCTAAGCTGCCAAGCTAGGTGACTCCCCTGCTTGATTCAATCCATGCGGGAATATTCATTAAGCGTGCCAATAGATGTAGACAGTTGTAGCGCTGCCTGGAGTAGGATCAAATCAGACTCCACTATTATCGTGGGGAAGGCTTGGGGAAGCCGTGTTGGGCTTGGGGTTGAGACTCAAAGACGGTATTCTCATCGTAATTTGGCGGGCGGTAATAGTGTGACTAAACTCCGTGCAGTGAGTGCTAGCCAAAAGCTAACCAAAGTATGCTACAACCGATGAAAGCATAAACATCTAGATCGGTAGATCCTTTGTGCCTGACATGCTTACTACCCTCCATAAGCTACCCGTCTGATTCCACTTGATTCGAGGATAGCCAAGCTGACTGCGACGAGATAGCTTCTCTCACTGCCGCCGGTACGAATCTTATTCGAGCTTTTAGAGCATAGGTACACTCATGTATCCTTGGATAGCCATTCTCATTGTATGACTAGCTTAGTTATAGAATGGTTGTTGATGTTTACATGGATAGCGGATAAGGTTGGCCGAAAAGGTAGTTGCTAGCTGATCGCTGTGTGTGGCAACGGCAGTATATCCCGGCGGGGGCCACTCAGGTAAAAGGCAGGGTTGTGTTTGTTTATGCGCATTATGGTCAAAAGTTTGCGAGAGGGAGGTGATCCCTGCCGAAGCCGACGAGGGGCGCTGTTCTGTTTTCACATGATCCTTCGGCACCATGACCAGATGAATGCTACGATGCCCAAGCCATCACAACCGCGTAGCAATACATGTGACTAGAAACCCTTGGCACTTTTGGGGTAAATTGAAAGATCGACTGGCATGGAGGGTCGCTGCGCACAAAGAGCACGAGCTCAATGCAGCACATGACGGATCGACAGAATTGCAGTTGGTCACGGGTAGCCAAAGCGTCATTGAGCAGGCGAATCGCGGCCGCAGACGCTGATTGCCATCTAAAAGAGACTCGATCTTCTGCAAATGTACTTTTAGCCTCTTTGAAAAACAAATGAAAACCGCATTCCAAGGAAAATACACAACGTACTTTTGAAACGCTGTAGCTCTTCGAAGCGAAGCCACAATAACACAAAGCTGTTCCGCGCCAATTAGCTGCAATTCATGGCTGCCTGGATATGTAAGCAACGCTCCCATCTGCCTTTCTCGGAAATAATGCGCGATACTTTTCTGCGCTTACTGCATCAATCATCTCCAATCCGTGCCATTGGGCGGGTACGAATTGACTTTCTTGGCCCCTTGCTAAACAGCAGATTCTCAATTGCTCCGGAAGCTTGAGCGGACGTGGTCCAAGCAACCATGACGTACCGTAAGGGACTTATGTCAGTGTTGGCTGCACCGATTTCGAATTGTTAGATATCCATAATGCATGACGCGACGCGTCTCCCAACGATTTTACACGATCCACACCTCTGCTTGCTTTTACGCTCGTTACGCCCGCACCGAGTTCGGCCGCAATGAATAGGCGCTCCGATTATGATTTCGCCGGCTTGCACTGCGATAAAGTCGTTATTCATGGATTGTGATTTCTTTCAAGCCGGCCGCACTGGAAACAGGCCAATTGTGTCTTTACACTTTTTCTACCCAGAATGCCTACGACACAAAGAATTTATAGCGGTGAAACGAGCACCTATATCTGGAAGATGCTAACATTGGGAGCTAAATCTCTGCTAGAATACAATGAAAGCTCGAGTCACCCTATCTGGTGCGGAATGATAATTACTACTGAAGATGATCTAGTAATTCTCGTGCGCGATGTTAACTAACATTCTTCTCCTTAGTAAAGATGCGAAATAAAGCAATATCCGCCGTTATGTTACCAACTCCTATTCCATCCCGAATCTCTTCTATCGACTTACGAAGATTATGGCCTTCTTCATATGCGCAATGCGGGAATACAGATCTTTTGTGACTGAGAACACCCGTATGGATGAAAGAAATGAAAATGACAAAGAAACATTGATTTAAGAGTGTGAGACGATGAAATCAGAAAGAGCGCCCTATACATTCAATCAAAACTTAGCAAAGACTAATTGCTGCGGCTCTAACTGGGCCTTCGAGAGGTAGTGTAGCCTTAATTGCTAACCGATAGTACATAACTTCTCATCGAAATGCGGAACTTCACAGTCATCCATGAGAAAAACGAGATATCCACATGCGAAGAGTCAAGCTCTGAATATAGCGGTCCTAAAAAACGAACGCGAAGCCAACATGATGCATTGGATTACTTCAGGCGACTTTTTCAATGACCAATCATAGTAATTGACTTCTTTTCCAGAGCTCCGTAGCTAGGCGATTGGTTTTCGAGATGGGATATGTTGGCTAAAACGTGGTGATAACCCCATGATCTTATCCGATTTACAGCTACTTGGTGCAGTCAATGTTAAACAACCTGTATAGGTAGTGGTACTATTGGGACTTCTGGGATATATTATTATAGTACAATAGGCGAATCGCGAGATAATAAACTATATCTACCCACCAAATGAATGGCAAAGGCCTTCACAACTTACATACATACCTGTGCGCCTGTACATATATTCTCATTGATCTTTATAGCGGTCGACCTTTGATACATTCATCTCATAGAGATGCTAGGGAGAAATGATCTGGACGATCTCGTTTGCGAAGTTGACGAGGAAGTAAAAATGAAATACGATTAAGGATAAAAAGTTGGAGTGCTTTTTGGGGGGGAAAAAAAAGAAAAATCCAGGGGGGGTTTACTTTAGAAAACGAGTGAAATGCAGTGAAATGGGCCAGATTTTCTTCCCAATGATCAAAATTTTTGGAAATATCAGGGGTTTGATCTCGGATCTAATTCACCTGCTTTCTCAAGCGCTAATTCTCAGCCATAGATTTACTACGAGGATCAAAGTGAAACTTATAGGGTATTTCTAGTGATTTCAAAATCCTGCCGTTTTCTGCTTTGTTACGGTTCTGAAAACTTTCGATACCGCACAGCTGCCCACCAATTCACAGAGGCGACGAGATATCTGGTTTTACACTATTCCTGCACAACAGGCCCAGAGCGCTCAATAACAATCCATTTCTTGATAAGCCAGAATCTAGACGTCAAGTTGCTAAGCGAAAACATTCCTCCATAGCGAACCGACACTGGTTGAGACTATTCTTCTTGAGAAAACGGGCATCTTTTATTGCATATTGGGTGACAAGGACCTGTGTTGGAAGTAGCAGCAACGATGATGGCGGCGGAGAAGGAATAGGAAGCCAGCTTGTCGAGCTGTTTTCCATATAGATTCAACATATCATTCTTGATGCTGTCACGCGCGGCGGAAGGTCTCAATTGGGCTTCCAAAAACTGCCCGCACTATCTGGTAAGCCGGGTGCACTTGTGAATGTATAATTAGTATGCAAGCCTGGTGTATATTTCACATACAGTATACACGGTAAGATATGTCCAAGTTACCAAACGGCGCCTTACGCCCAACACTTCAGCCCCTTGGGCATTGGCCAAATGCTTGACCACGTGGCCAGGGGGCGGCTCTCTGTCTCCACGGCTTCCATCGTCCAACAGGGTAAAGCCCCAGGCAGCATATTGAGGAGGGGGAGGCGGCGAAGGATCATGGCAGAGGCGGTAGCTGCAGGGTCAGGGGCACCGGCAATGGCAGCAGCGGCGGCTGCCGGATCGGCGGTGGCGGCAGAGGAGGAGGAGGAGGTCGGGTCCGTGGGGCCTGCAAGGCACTCTTCGCCAATGGCGACAGTGACAGTGACAGTGACAGTGGAGGTGATGGTGATGGTGGTTGCGGAGAGAAGACGGTCTTTTGCCATCTCAATCTCCTGTCCATTTCGGACAAGCCAGAACAACATCATCGCAATTGCGGTGATCATCTATTATTAACGGAATGGGAGCACTACTTCATCAATGTCAGCTTTGTTCATTATGTACTACATGCATTTGGTCTCGGTAGCGACTGATCCAATTGGCGAATTCATTGACCAAGAGACCAATCAGTTGAGACTTACCTCGGACAGCTTTTGGCAGATAGGCATCTGAAAACGGCGGCAGCAAGGAAGTAAAATCACGAGATGTCTACGGTATTGACGGTGATGGTGAGGATGACTATGATGAACAAAGAGAAATAAACGCTCTGCAGTTTACTCATGATGCTTGGGCGTATCTTGACGAGCAAAATGTTGGGAATGAGCGCCGGCTTATCACGTCGGCGGGTATGGATTAGGCTACAGATACTGAAGCTCTAGATTGTGACGATGTTGTCTTACACATCAAGCGTATTTGCGCGTTCTAGTCTCGATCACGGTTTGAAGTTGAAGAAGACATCAGACGAACGGCTACTGCTGCTACAGTCCACTGAAACTGGCTACATGTACCTTCGCCCCTAAATTATCCCCTAAAGCCCTGTGCCACGCGCAGCCACAGCCGCAGCCGCTCAATTTCTACCACTCTCCAAACTTTCTGACCATCCATCATCATCGATTTCAAGATCTGTGCCTCTCTCATCACAATTGATTACATACACCAGGCCGGCTACTCAATACCTATCATTCAGTCGCTCTCCAGTAGATACAAGATGTCGCCCCCCACTCTCCCACTGCGACTTGGTGCTCAAGCATCAACCAGCTGCAGTCCCCCCACAGCAGGGGATGTGCGAAAGTTCATATAATGCCATTGGATGAGTTTGGCAACTCTATTAATCATGGATAGCTTGTTGTACAGCCTAGCCAACTTCGTGCTGCACCCGTCGTAGCTCCAGTTCCAGTTCCATCTCTTCCTGCGCTGCCCCCTCCAACGCGACGTAAGAGCGTCCGTGTAAGTCGAGACAGTATCTCAGATCTGATGAATCTGCGGGAACTAATCAGGGTTTATTAGTCAAGCACACAGCGGCGAAAGAGAGAAGAAGAAACCCAGCCATGAGGCATTGAGCGAAGCAAAGGGAAGAGCGGTGCAGTATCGAGCTGGTAAATGAATACAATATCAACCTACATGTAACGAGTAACACTGGCCGCCGGTAATGAAGTTCCCTCATCCTCTACTTCTGCTTCTATATCCATTCATCTACCTATCCTCACCACAGCCTCAGTTAGTAGGCAGGAAATATGCACTGTACTAAACATCGTAGAGAGTGCAAATTTGAGCGCGCCTTATGAGCTAATATTGTCTTTCACTTATAGAAAGTAGCATATCTGCTACATCCTCCTCATTTCATGGAAGATAAATGGCATACCTTGCTTTAAATAAGTATGGGTGCTTGATGACAATGATCCTGCGATGCGGCCTCTGACGATGAAAATCTGGTTTGACTCATCATCGAGTCGCTGACAAGAAGTTGCCTATTTGGGTTGTAACTAACAGCCACGAATTGCGTAGGTGGGGCTTCGGAATTCTGTGTTTATGCACAACCAATTCCGTAACGTGAAATCAGAGGTAAGTTGTAGTTATGCTATCTTCTCTGGTACACCCAGGAGCTGTTTAGGTGATGGTCATTTTTGTAAACGGGTTTTAGCGAGAACCCTGTCAGCAGAGTTGCCATTTTGGGAGTATGTGGCTGACTTTCCTGCTAGTAAATAGTTGGACCAATACATTGTGGCGCACGGCTTTCCTATTATTCTCTAAAGACGTACTGCTTTTCATCAAGTTGAAGTAAGGATGAGATAGTCTTACTGTTTCTATATTATGACAACAGAGGCTTTCTTTCAAGTATATATAGGCTAGCATGTCGCTGCTCATGTCGCAAAAGCATACCTGTAGATCAGTTCTATACAAATCACAAACATCTGCTTCTCACATCCGATCTAGAGACGACAATACTCAAGTTTATAAATCCTTATTCACTCTGGACCATGACCACCATAGCAACGAGCCGTTACGCAGAGGCACACGCCAACCAGAAAGGACCCGGCGATGCCAGACCTACTGCTCTGCAAATCATCAAAGATGAGCAAAGAGAGGGGAACATGACGGACAGGGTTGTGCTCATTACCGGTTGTTCTTCAGGACTTGGAGTCGAGACAGCGAGAGCCATGAAAGCTACCGGCGCAACGGTTTTTGTCACTGCTCGCAATATGGACAAGGCAAAAGAAGCGCTTGGGGATATTCTCGATGGCGACCGTGTCCATCTCCTGAAGCTCAATCTCGAGTCCTTTGATAGCGTTCGATCTTGTGTCGAAGAGTTCAAGTCAAAGAGCAGCACTCTCAATATCATCATTGAGAACGCTGGTATTCGACACGTGCCACTGGGTAGGACTTCAGATGGCTATGAAAGGCACTGGGGCACGAATCATCTATCGCATTTTCTCCTGCTTGAGCTTCTGAGGCCGACTCTATTGGCATCATCAACTTCAGAATTTTGCTCTAGAGCCGTGATTGTCTCTTCTACTGCGCATAGGAATGCGCCCATGGACTTTGGAGACTTGAACTGGGAAAAGCGCAAATACGATCATGCCATTGCATACGGCCAGAGCAAGCTAGCCAATGTTTATACCGCTAGTGAGAGTGAAAGACGATACGGCGCCCAAGGCCTTCACGCATGGAGCGTGCACCCAGGCGGCATTCGAACAGGACTACAATCAACAGGTCAATTCGACATCAAAGATTGGATAGTAGTGATTAAATCTGGCCCTATTGCAACCTTGAACACGATGATGAATGCTGAACAAGGCGCCTCAACGTCGGTATGGGCCGCTGTTAGCAGAGATTTGGAAGGCCAAGGAGGAAAGTACTGTGAGAGGAATCGGTTCAGCGAGCCTCTAAAGAAAGGCTGGAAAATGATTGACCCAGGCCATGCCGAATGGGCGTACGATGAGACCGCAGCGGCAAGGTTGTACGATCTATCTTTGAAGGAGATAGGAGCATAAATATGTTACTCAGGTCGTTAACCCCGTCGAGAGATATTGCTGCCGTCTTATCTGCTTTAGGAAGAAAGCGCGGTTTAGATTGAGAGGGGGTAATTTCTGGATGCAAAACAATGAGAGGGGCTATAGAACAGCTAATTAGTGTGCGTTCAAGATTGTAACGATGAGTCTAAATAGTGTATAACAGATAGAATGTTTAGTTATCAGTCTCAAATGAGACTTATATACTCAATGATGCAGGCAGATGATGTTTAACTGGCGATGTTTAGTCTTGCTATTTGGCTATGGATGCATTGTTTTCTTTCATTTCACTAAGATCTGATATGGTATTATATAGAAATGGAAAGAGGCGACTTGCCAAACCTGCATACCACAAAGAAGGTCGTTTGGCTATACGAAAAAGGAAGCCGTTATAGCTGTCATTGGGAGGTAACTAGCTATGTCATTCATCAATTCCTCCTAGTTTGAAGCTTCTAACTTCCGCGAGCAATCTTCTGGAGCTGAGATAGGTCTCCATTAAATACATCAGAGTCGCCACCCCAAGGAGCCGAGTCGCTGTTTTGCCAGATAGTATAATAGCTCCAGCCATTAGGTAGAGTGCCAACGGAGCTGGCGTATCTTGCGACAACAAGAGGCGACTTGCTACCAAACGAGCCACTGTTTCCCGTACACAACTGCCACCAGCTCGTGGAAGTGTAGATGAGAGGATATTGAGTTGTAGCGGCATGGTAAGTGGTGATAAAATCGTTGATCCAGCTAACCATGGCACTAGTGCTCAACCCGTAGCAGCTGTTGCCACTGGGAGCATACTCGAGATCAAGCATACCGGGCAGGGTAATGCCGTCAGATGACCAACCTCCTCCGTTTTTAAGGAAATAGTTGGCCTGGGCCGCACCAGAAGAAGAAGCCGGTTGTGCGAAGTGGTATCCGCCTCGAATGAAGCCCGCATTTGTAGCTTGAGTATAGTGATCGCTAAAGCTGGGATCAATGTATGTAGTGCCTTCGGTAGCCTAAAGTACGGAAATTAGCACGTTGGAATGTCGTGAAAAATAAAGATGCGATTGAACCTTTATGATGACGAAACGGGCACCATCAGAGTAAGCTTTCGCAAAGTTAACAGTAGCCTGATAGTGGGATATATCGAAGCCTTGAACGGATGCACTTGTGGTAGAAGCAAAGATGCCGATTGCGGCAGCAAAGCAAGCAACTGTCTTCATTTTGAAGCGACAATAGACTCGATTATTAGATATGGCAAATGCAATGAGATTGAATGACTGTTTGCCAAATGCTGTACGCCTTTAGAAGCGACGATGGAATGTTATATACCCGCGACTGGCTTCACTGAAGGAGCGGATGTAACCCTCCCAACTCCTTGTTTCGATACCGATATGCTTAAAAGAGCAAAAGTTCTTTCTTATTTCTTGTTTTATCTGAGACAAATAACATCAGATCTTGCGGTAGCATCCTTCCCATCACATCATTGATTGGACGCATCAGGTTTTACATCTGCTCATTGTGCTGCAGCTCTTGATCTCAAACCCCACCATCTTGGGCGGTACAACCACTCAAGATCGACTCAGGGCTGAGAGCTGAACACAATCCCTGGTTATGAATGGGGCCTTTTGCCGGCAGTTTGGTCGAATTTGGTAGGTGGTAAATTGAGGAAGCCCGGCTGAAAGAATTGTTTCGCTACAGCCCAGTTACTTGACGTAACGAGCGTAACACATATACTCCTTGCCAAAAGGAGAGAAGTTGGAAGCTTTTTGGGCGAAGAAGACCGGTTTCACGGGATTTTCTTCTCTTTGAGTGTCAGAAGCAGCACAAGAACAATAGAGAAAGCAGCGTCTTCTCATACTATCTACCCCGCCCATTTGCCAACCGGATCCCTTCCCGCAGTCCTAGCCGATTACATCCATCCTCTCCTCATTTTCTCGCACTTGCATACTGCGCACTGCTTCCTGCTCATGGCTTAGTGTCTCCGCTAAACTGCAGATCTATAACATGGGCTAACCACGTGAAAGAGCATTGGACGTGACATTCTTCATATCAACCAGATAGTCGTCCAAAATCACCCCTATTGATCTGCTTTATGAGCTATTGCAACTCACATTGAATTAGTGGGCAGAACTTGGTGCTATGTAAGCTACCTTCTTTGGATACGAATAGGTAGCGTTTGGAGATGCGTTGATAAGACCTAAAGATATGATGCACGAATATTATATCACAAAGATGGAAATCTGCTTAGAAACTGGGAAACATGCGCATATTTAAATGGAAATCTGACTGTCGTTTATCTGAAAATATGTATGACGGACATGGTTAAGATTTGTGAGACACGAAGAAGTGCCAGAGTGGCCAGCAGGTTATCTGAACTGCTCTCACAATCTGCTACACGAAAGCCGAGTACATAGAGAAATTGAATATAGAGTTTGATGTACGAAATACTTGCATTCTGTGAGGTGTTTGCAGCTTCGCGTGTAGCGCATTGCGCCCTAGGGCCCGGCTGAGCCTTACGATGGACAAGCCAACCTTCTATATGGCAGAAGCCTATATCTCCCGATAGAAGAGGCCTCAAACAGCTTTGAGAGAAAGAGGGCAACTGTGCAGGCTTTCGCGGAGGCGGTAACGAGGGAGGTCGACAACGAGAAGATCGCCGGCAAGTGCAACAGAGTCACACACACCATGAGTGACAGTCCAGATGACTGCGGGGTCCTGAGATCTAAAGAAAAAGAGAAAGAGGCGAGGTCTGTGGCAGCGGATGGTAAGAGTGATGTTCATGGCGAGGTGGATGCGGGCAGGAAGATGGCTCTCCTCCATCTGTATTCGTTGTCTATTTTACAGAGCAATAGTCATCATCACAATGGCGATAATCGTCTATTGTTCTTGAAATGGCAGAGTAGGTCAATGCCAGCTTTGTTCAGTACATATATAGGTACGTTATAGGCCTGGATAGGGGCTCGATCAACGGTCAGAGGTAGGATCAACATCAGACGTCAGACGTGGCTACCGATCCTCCATTATTAGGCGTAATTATCAATAATGTATCCCAGATGGGCCAAATACTTTTGTATTGCTCAAGTGTAAGAGACTTGTACGGAGACGGTAACGTCTTAGCGCATCTTGACATTGAAGACAACGTAAAGAAGGTACTATCAAGCAAAGGTCTGTTCTTCACTTTAGAAGCTCAGGTATGGAGCAGTGAGCTTTAGAAGAGAGAAAAAGATATGCGTATCGCGCCGGTATATAAATATAGTACCAATTTAGCGAGTAACATTGGCCACCGTGGTTTCTTCACTACTATACTACGTCTCACTTCCACGATTGCGGCTGCCTCATATATATACTCATACATGTTACAACACTGAACTGCAAGCTACTCTGGAACGACGCCATCGCCGAAGTGTAAGCAGTCCAATATTCTCGCTCCCGACTCACTATATCCAACCCTAGATTATCTTATCAGAGTTTGCCATCGTAAACCTATACCTTTTACCGCGAAGGGGCAATGAACAGACTCGAGCAAGTTGTGAGGGTCGCTCTGCCTGTAATTCTCGCACCCTTCCACAATGGAGCCCATGCTCCTAGAATAGCCGTAATACCGGTGCAGAGAATCATAGGACCATATTTAGTCGCATATCCCAACGGCTCCTCTGTGAGTAGATCCTTTATGGACAAAAGCGAACCAGAAAATGGCCCGGAAATTAAATAGCCCAGCCCCCTGCCGCCTAGGAGTAGGCCAAATACCAGAGAAGTTTCTGCAGCTCGATCATCTCTTTTAATCTCTTCAGTCATACTGGACCAAGTGGAACTGAATCCTCCAGCGAAAAAGCCGTACAGGATAACGAAAGCAACCATGGTACTGAGATGACGGCCGAGTCCCCAGAGAAGAAAAACTGGAAGAGCACTCCCGAAAGATGAGAGAAGAACAAGTTTAGTCGCAGATAGTCTATCGCCAAGCATGCCGTGGACCAATGACCCAGGCACCGAAGCCGTGGAGAAGACGGCAAGTAAAATAGGGCCCGTAACAGAAGATAGACCGATAGCAGACGCATAAGAAGCCACATATGTGCTTGGCATGAGATATCCAAGTGATTGAACGACTACACCAAACTGCATCATCCAAAATGAAGCATGGCGAAGGAAGGCAAACGAGAGTGGCCGGGCGCGAGACACAGTAGACAGAGGAATGCGCGGCTTGAGAAAGAAGAGAGTTGGCAACGTCAACAGCGCGGAAGCTATAGCCCAAGAAAGGATCGTTGCACGGAGGCCAAACTTTCGCAGTAACATGCTGAAGAGGAAAGGCATGGCGACACCCACCGATGACTTGCCAGACCACATAATGCCGTAGGCCAGACTCTTTCGTTGGACAAACCATTCATCCATATAAAGAGAAATGGGGCTGAAGAGAAGCCCGCAACCAATTGAGTAAAGAGCACCTTGCGTCGCGATCAAACCTGCAATGCTGCTGACAAAAGCAGAGGCAGACAAACTGATGACGGTGAGAGCGAGCCCCAGAGGACCGCACCAGCGTCGCAGATACGGATATTTGCTCAGTATCACGAATGCGACGGGCATTAGCAGATACATGATTCCCATCTGCATGGATCCGACTGTGGCAATGGCTCCGGGAGAAGCGTCTATGCCATGATCAGGATTGCTGTAATACTCTTGAAAAATGCCAAAAGAGACAGAGTACCCTATCAATTTATGTCAATGTTCGACAGAGCTCATGATTTATTGAAAGAAATTGAACAAGTACCCCAAATAGGAGCTTGAGCAGCTGTGCAGCATGCGAGAGCGACATAAGCACCTCGTCCATAGTCTGCTGGAGGCAGCGTTTGCTCAACCTCTGCTGGATTTCTCGAATCGTCTTCATGGCCGAGCTCGTCGTTTGTATGGACACGACTCAGCTCATAGTCGTCGCTGACAACAGAATTGGCCATTGTGTATCATTAAGATCAACAGCGTATTAACAGAAAGCGGAATCACAATTTTTGAATAACCAGGAAACCATTGTTTCTCTAACAAAACAACTTCTTTTGAATTCGGTAGGCCAAGCAGATGATGGCAGGATCTACAGAGCCACGTGCGTCAGCGGTCCGACATCGCAGACCGGCGCCTTTACCCTGAAAGGGCGCTTCAGCATGACAATGAAGCGACGACATGATGTTTACATCAGTTTCAAAGTTGCTTTTTCCTGGGCTCTAATTTGTTATACCAAATGAGGCGAATTTCCAGGGGAAAATGTTTCGTACAACACACGACTAGTTGCCCAAAGCGGAAGTTTCCAACAAACGTAGTGAAGCCATTTCGGTTGAAAGACCTCGGAGTCCAATATCCGGCAATTTTCCGGTTTACACCTTGATCTTTCATGGGAAGATATGAATAATGCGCCCTTGTCGGATCAGACGTTGCATCTGCTTTGTAACAGAGCCGTCGTGGATGGATGTGCCAAAACAACACTCAAGACACTAATATTGGGCGCTTCATGCATGAGTACCTAATGCCTTTTCAGTTTCGGGATGTTGTTCTACATCTGTCACATGTGTCTTGCTGCAAAGCCAGAGAGCCACATGAAAAGGAAGGCTATGATGCACATAGGTGCGCGGGCATGTACGAAAGAGGTAGCTGTAAGTCAACTGGTGCCTCGTACCAAATACCCGGAACACTCAAAACACTAGCAGTAGAAGCAAAGGCAAGCCAACGACGATAACTATCAGACGGCCCCCATTCCATCAGTGATGTCAGGAAACCTTTTGCTCGGGACGCTGCGGCTGTCGCCCATTCTTACTCCGTACTCCGCTGTCTGCAGGGTTCTAGATCCAGCGGTGACTGGGCCAAGTGGCAGGGCTAAATTAGATCTGCCTGCATGAGCTCTCGCTTGCTGGGGCTGCGTAAGTTTTTCCCAAAATGTAGCGCGTGCGATCTGACTACCAGATGCCGCTAAATGTGCCGCAGCGTACATATTGCTACATGCAGTTGTAAAGACGCTGCCCACGCACCGTAGCATCGTCTCCGCCGTTGAACGTCTGTGCATGCGGGAATGCCGTCTCCTTATTCCGTATCGATATGAAGAGCGACACATGACGGCCGACAGGCTTTTAAACCCCGTGGTGGCATCTTTGAATTGAGTGAATATTACGCCATAAAGGCAGTAGAGCATGTTGGGGAGACGATGGACGTCTGGGAACAGGGGTGTTGAGTTGTTTCAACCTCCTTTTGCCAGACTAACGGCTTTAGCTTGATGGACTTGTGGAATTGGCAGCAAGCGGCTCTTCTCATGCAAATAAACGAAAGATTCTTATCAAGCTTATGATAGATGCATGTGCCGAGCTGGCGGATTCTCGGTGGAGGTGCTCGGGTACTCCGTACGGATATCTGGCTATACGCACGGAGAAACGACCCCAAATCTAAGACAGCGCAATTAGCCAGTATGATTTTAAGCAGTCGATAGTTGCCGTTAGTGGCCTACCAGCCACTATAAGCGCGCTGTGTGTTGGTTGGTTTTCCAAGGATAGTCGGCATTTTGGGAAAATCAAATAGCCGAGCTGTCAATTCGTCACCACAAAAAGTCAAGGTCGTGAACTATTGGGAGTGGGATGTCGCAGTGTGACGAAGTAGCACACGTCTTATATACTGAAGCTGTCATTTATTTGTCGATTTTCACTAATATTTGAAAAGAAAGGGACTGCTCGCATTCCTTGGCCGAATATCATCATGACGAGAGGACTAGAACGCAGAGCGAAGCCGGTGGCGCGGCTGCTCTTACAAACAGCTCGCCATGCATCAACGATATCAGCTCCCCAGATCAAAACAGCTACAGAAGCAGCGTCTTACATGATGGATCAGTTTGCAAACAAAATCACAAAACGTCGCCAGTTGATCGACTCGAATCAGCTGCAACAACTGGCGGTGATGCTCGGCCGACCAGTCCTCAACGGCCACGACATAAGCAGGATGAACATTCCTGCAGGCACACCGATTCCTTCAGCACACCACCTTGTCTATTTTACACCAATGGAGCTTGAGAGCCAGCTTGGTGCTGACGGAAGTGACCGCACATTCAATGCACCCGCCCCGTTTACAAGGAGGATGTGGGCGGGCGGGCATATGAAGTTTGATAAAAGCAATCCCTTGAGGGTTGGAGAGGAAGCGGAAGAGAGCACAAGGCTGATCAGTGCAGTGGCCAAGACGAGCAGATCCGCGGGCGAGATGGTACTCGTTGAAGTAGAAAAGAAGATTCATGGATCCAGGGGGCTGGCACTTGTCGACACACGGTCGTGGGTATTTAGGCCAACGTTGTCTTCTAATCCTCAGGGGGGGCGTAGCGCTTAGAAGAATCGACGGCAATATCCTAGCTCCATCATCTCTCTCGGATGTCATAAATGACAGCAGTGGTGAGTATTACATGTCTTTCCCCAAGGCTGTGCTTATACGGTGCTTACCGACTGTGACTAATTGTTCTGCCACACAGCGTTTCCTATACGCAAGCTGTCTTGGTCTCCGGTTGGCCTTTTTCGGTTTTCAGCTCTGACATTCAACGGCCATAAGATTCATTACAATGAAGATTGGACTCGTATTGCAGAAGGACATCCTGGTGTTGTTGTCCATGGACCCCTGAATGTTGTCAATTTGCTGGATTATTGGAGAGACATACACGGAGAGGGCGCAGGGCCTGATGAGATCAGCTACAGGGCTATGTCACCTGTTTACGGAGGAGAAGAATACCAACTTCGGACGGTCGGTATAAATGAGACGAATTCTAGTCGTGTGTACGATATGGTAGCGGAGAAGGATGGACATGTTATCATGAAAGCTTCCATTACCAAAAGTATATAAACTGGGCGAGAATTCTGGACCTTTGAATAATAACCATCTTTACAAGAAGCATTGAAATGAAGTACTTGACTCATGTACATATGTAGTTCGACGGAACCATCCAACCCCCCTTTTTTCAGTTCAATTATGCCTCCCTGGATCAAGTTTCCTGCTGCAACACTTGGTCCCGCTGTACTCCATATAGAATATCAAATCACAACCAGTATAATTTCAAGCCCCAAGGCTTAGTTAATGACACCGCTGCATGTCAAGGAAATGCTAACCGTGAATTTTGTATGTAACTAGCTACGACGCGGGTACGGACACTGTGTCCGGCTAAGTAGCTTCTAGGCTAGATGATGTAGCTAACGCCGGCTACTCGCGCCAGGACCCTTCTTAGGAGCCCTTTATTACAAGCTATCGATCATGTGAAGTGATAGTTGAGCTCTTGAATCTCAAGCGCATAACATATTCTCATCATTTCTGACGGATAATCGACTATTGCGAGACGAAACCCTGTACCCCGACTATCTTTCTACATACAGAGCAGCTCCAATGACACTCTTCCTTGCCAAGGTAGCCCGTGCGGGGGTGCTGACTCGATCAACGCAAAAGGTCTGGTATCACAGCTACTGCTGCATGCGTTGTTGCAGGATTCATCAGATAGACGGATTAATGCTTGGCGTGGCATATACTAACAGTTCTTAGTTTTCGCCTAGGCCACAACTGAGATGCCTCACTTTGCATAGTTATCAAACGCAAGACTTGCTCAGAGCAGTGCGTCGACTTTGTCTGGGTCTACTTGAGAACGCTAACAAGAAATGCTTAGTCCGAGATTCCAGTCCCTCGTGGAGTGTTAGCGCGTACGCCTCTTGAAGTTCGAGATGCTGTAAAGAGTCTAGACAGAAGCTGTATTCTACAAGCTCAAGTTCTATGGGGACACAAAAACAGCCTCTCGTTCGAGACCGGGCTAAGAGGGGGGAGTCAGAAAGTTCAGGATCCCCAGCAAGCAATGGATATGGCCGATAGAATGCTCAACCGTCGGGTGGTCTCCGATGGCGTCAGTCACCAGTCTATTGCCGTTAACCAGATACTCGTATCTGAAATTATGGCCCATCAGGAGCTGTGGCATTTAACCATGACCATTGATCGAGAAAACTACTGTCCTGCAATCATCATTTCCAAGCAAGACGGCAGTACTAACACCGAGAGCAGTATGATTCAAAAGAATCATCCAAAGAGTTCCACTTTTGTGCTTGGTTTCTCTCAAGGCATAACCAGAGACTTAGTTATTCAAATATCCGAGTTCCTGGGCGTTGCAGCTGACCAAGTGACCAACCTGGATGACATGTTGACAAAGATGTATGGCATCTTTCGGGAAAAAGATGCGACGCTATTGGAGATGGCCCCTCTTGCAAGATTAGAAAATGGCTTGTTTGCATCCCTTGATGCCAGGCTTGTCATTGACGATGATGCGGCAAAGCGACAGCCTGATATTTTCCGCCTGCGTGATACGAGTCAGGAGGTGGAAGACGAAGTCGAGGCCGAAAAGCACAACCTGGTATATATTAAAATGAACGGCAACATCGGAAACATTGTCAACGGAGCAGGACTGGCAATGGCCACAAACGATGCCATTGGCCTTCATGGGGGCACCAGTGCTAATTTCTTAGATGCTGGGGGCCAAGCAACTAAGGAGACAATGATCCAAGCCTTTGGGATCCTTATGGCAGACGAGCGGGTAAAAGCCATACTGATCAACATATACGGAGGTGAGAAGAGGCCGCGGCAGAGGACCCTGAAAGTCCATGCTACCAGGGCCGAGCTGACACTGTGAAGGCATCACTAGGTGTGACATGATTGCCGAATCCATCATTGGAGCCGCGCAGCAGATGACCCTGTCCGTTCCACTTGTCGTCCGGCTCCAGGGAACTAACTCAGCGGAAGGATTGAAGCTGGTGAGTGCCCTCGTACCAGCAGATTGGTCCAGGCTGAACGGCCCCCCCCTTGTTTCACACCGCACCTTTGTGACAGATGACCACTGCTAACTCTCGCATAATGACAGCTCGCGGATGCTCAACTGGGCCTCCATGTCGAGTCTAATTTTGGGCGCGCCGCTCAGCGAGCCGTCGAGCTGGCTCGTTTATAACGATACTACAGGTACGCTGATGGGATGGCGCTCACCGAGGGATAATCTGGCCTAGCACTACATAGTCTACAAGCTGTACCTGGTTATGGAATATAGCCGGCGAAATAGCGCGATTTACCAGGTACATGCCGCACTGAGCCCTTTGTGCTTCGTATCGTACTGTAGCGGCGCTGAAACTCCCCACCGTCCGGATCGGCCGATGCTGCGATGGTATTCCCGAAAGTAGGGTTCACTATACCGACTCGTGCTCGTGGCGGTTGTTCTTCGGACGCCGTCGACATCCAGCTTCTAGATCCATTTCCACTTTCCACCATGGCATCCCAACCAGTATGTAACGTGTAGGCGTGAGAGGGGTGAAAAAAGGGTGCTGCTGACTGGCTCCAATGCCCCGCCGCTGAGGCCCTCGGGCAAAGGACCATGGACTGACTGGCTCTGAACACGTTTGTCGTCGCTGGCAAAAGATAGTTTTGCTTTGGTATATTAGTCCGGGAGCTTCTCTCTCGTCAGAGGGCCATTCTTCCCCCTCCTTTACAACTTTGCCGCGTCCGATTCAGCCACCTTCATCATCACTTCACGATGGCCAGCAAAGTAAAGGATCCGGCTGCCATTGAGCACGCCAAGACGCTCACCAACATCCCGTGGTGTGAGGATTACGAAAAAATGATATCAGGAATGCTGTAAATAATTGCTCGATCCTCTCGTCGCCACCGAGTAGCGCCTTGTCTGATATTTCAGCATCTGACCAACTTCTTCTTTTTTTTCAGGTACAATTCTCAAGCCCCGGAGCTGGTCGAGGGCAGATTTCGGGCTCGGAAGCTTATCCACAAATACAACTCTTATTTCCCCGACGACGCCACCAACGACACTCTGGTTGCCGAAAGGGAGAAGATCCTCAATGAAGCGCTTGGCAAAATCGGATCAAATCCCTTCATTGAGACGCCCTTCAACATAGATTACGGGTGCAACACCTCCATCGGAGACAACTTCTACGCCAACTTCAAGTACGTGAAACCCCCTGGCGAGCACGCGCCCTTTTGCTGGTAAAGGCTGACAAGAGCGCTTTCCAACGACTTCAGCCTTGTGATTCTCGATTGCGGCATGGTCACAATCGGCCACCGCGTCCTATTCGGTCCCTTCGTTTCAATATTCGGCGCCACTCACGAGACTGATGTGCAGTCGCGTCGTAACGGCATCGAGTACGGCGGCAGTGTCACTATTGGAGACGACTGCTGGATAGGTGGCAATACCACCATCATGCCGGGCGTGACGATTGGAAAGGGGTGCACAATAGGCGCTGGAAGCATTGTCACAAAGTCCATTCCAGACTTTTCGGTTGCGGTTGGATCACCGGCAAAGGTGATCAAGAAGGTCAACCCTGTTCCAGATCTATGATGGCGCATTGGTTTTTAGGAGGGCAAAAGTTGCATGTATAGAGACGACATTAATGAGACAACGAATATTTCATCAAACTTATCTCGATCGACCTCCTGGATCTATCGAAGCTCCCGCTCTACCAGACGCATACTTCTGCAGGGCTTGATATGTGCATGCACCCGGCGACAAGAATTCCAAACGGCAGAATAGTGCAAGACACCGACATGCATCGAACGATACCGAACGACTCTCCATTTCGGCAGCATTCAAGATAATGCTCTGGGGTCTAGCCACCAGCGGGCTCCTTGTTGGGATAATCATAACGCAAAATGGCTTGGGCAGAAAGTGCTCAGCTGCGTCAGTTCAAGAGGCGCTGGCACCACGAAGGAGTGATCAACTGTGAATCTTGTATCGGCCAAACGATAATAGGCTCAGAGGTGATGAAACGCATTCCCTTATGCCTATACAACTTGGCGTATCAAGGAATTAGACCTATGCATAGCTACCTTGGTCTACAAGCTATTCCTACTCGCAAGACTATCGCCATGTTTAATATTCACGAGTGATCATGATGTGTTAATGCAAACAAACCATGAGTTAGACGGGTTGTGAGTACTGCTAGGGAACACGCTGCGAACACAGTCTTGAAATATATCCGTATCCCCCTTTTCCAGGCACAAAGGTGGATCTATCCAACAAAGAAAGTTGGTGCCAAGTAGCTTCATTACATGTATTCAGGTCGTTGTCAAAATATCAAGAGCTCAAATTTGCTTGATGATCTCTTCGCTCCTTTAATCGCCATGACAAAAAACATGTTCAGGGGGGGCTGTCAACGTGACTATACTATTCATTGCGTGATGATCAAATGATCAACAAATTCTCATATTCCAAGTAGTGTTTTAATCCTATGCAGCTGTTTTAATTGTCCACTTCAAGCTAAGGATTGCAGCATAGGTATCGTACATAGCGTGCACATTTTGTAAAAGGGAAAAGTCATCCAGCCATATATCTATTTCATTGTTGCACACACTTAGAAGTAGCAGCAGTAACCAATACATATGCTAATTTAGAATACTAGATGATAAGGTTGAAGTGCTGGGTAATCCCCTGTAAAACCCTAGTCAAAATCTTGCAAGTCTACTCAGTGCTAAGCTATGAAGACTCCTGTAAGTCTATGGCCTACGCTCCATTCTGTACGCCGTTGCTCTTTTTGGTTCCTGGCGCTTCATAAATTCCCAATTCGCTCGCTTTAATCTGCAACGCCAATAGCTGTGAGAATCCTCGGCATAAAGCAAGGTTGCCACCCATGAACCAAAAGTTGGGATGTCCACTGTATCGCCAAACCTATAAAAACAAGTCAGATCAAACGCGTCTTTATCGCATACTGTTGAGGCCTTACCGAATCCATTTCGCCTTCTTCAGTCATACCCCAGCCATTTCCTAGCCGTGAAGCAACTTTATCTCCGAAAAGCGTCTTTGCCGTACTGCGCATTGTTTGATAGCCGGTTGCTAGAACTACAATGTCGGCTTTTAGCTCAGATCCGTCTGCAAGGAGAAGTCCATCTGGAGTGAATGACTTGATTCCCCCCCGGATTCGACTTCACTTTGACCTTTCCGTCTATAATCAACTGGCTGCATCCGACATCGATGTAATAGCCACCTCCAAGAGTAAGGTATTTGCGGAAGAGGCCGCCGCCACCTTCTCCGTAATCAAGCTGGAACCCGGCCTTGGCTAGTCCCTCCTGAGTATCCTTTTCCACATTTTTTATGGCTTGTGTGAGGAGAGTGCAAAATGCAAGATTGATGGGAAGTGGCATGCTTTGACCCATAACATCGCATTCTTCAGTTGGTGGCCCGCCTTCTTCATACGTCCCTGTGAATATCATGAAGAGGCCCTTTTTCGCAGACAAAACATATGTGCCGCCACGTTGAAGCATAGTGACCGATCCGGCACCGGTGTTATAGAAGTTCTGGCAAATATCGTGAGACGAATTCCCAGCGCCGACGACCACCACACGCTTATTTGAGAGATCGGAATGCGCTGAAGCATCTTTGTGCTTGCTGGCATGGTACACAGTCCCTTTGAAGTTCTCAATGCCGTCGAAGTGCGGAATAGAAGCTTCGCCTGAAGTTCCTGTCGCAAGGATAACATGCTTTGGTTTCAGGTCACGGATTGAACCATCCGCCCGCTTAACAGCAACTGACCAAGATTTCGTTGCCTCATCAAACGATGAACTCTGGAGCTCAGTGCTGCACCAAACGTTCAGCTCCATCAAGCTGGCATAGGCCTCCAGCCAATCAGCGAGTTTATCCTTGGGCGTGAACATGGGCCAATGTGAAGGGAAAGGAATGTATGGCATATGGCAGTAATGAACGGGATCATGTGTCGAGAGTGTCTAGTTACTCATTAGCAGATATTTCGAGGATGATGTGAAAACTGTATCCAACATACTTTGTAACGATTGCGCCAGGTATCACCAACGCGGCCCAGTCTCTCAATGATCAACGACGGAATGCCTAGCTGCTGAAGTCTGGCACCAATAATAAGACCAGATTGACCAGCGCCAACGATGAGAACAGTCGGCTCTTCATCCAGAAACTCCTTCTGCCTCTCTCGTCGCTGCTGCCAGTTGTATTCCGATGCATCATAACTTCCAGGGCGTCTTATTCCAACCTTTTCTTCATGCCCTTTTAGTTCTTTGAGTCTAAAATGCATCAAGTAGCATTTCCACTCATTGCCATCCTCACCATCCACAACTAATCGGATCGTGCCCTTTCCACGGCCATGGCGTGATTCGAAATCGAACATGCTCTGAATCCATTGTATTCCCGGGCACGGGGCTTGCAAAGTAGGCTGGAAAGCGCCATTCTCTTGAAGATGGATGCCGCTGATGTCGGCATTGTGGTTTTCTTGGAAGTAGCTGACGATGTTATCTCGATTCTGGATACAGCGAAAGTCCCAGCTAAAGGAGAGCAAATCGCGCATCCAGGCATCTTTGACGAATAGTCTTTCGAGCTGACCTTTACTATTACTTTGAAGAGCACTCTCGAAGTCTTTCACCCATTGCTCTGCAATAGCCCTAGCCTGCGATGCCGAAACGTCTCCTGGCTGCTTGAAAGTAGGTAATGCGACAACGTGAGCCATCTTGCCGGCACAATAAATTTTGGAGAAACTGTTGAAGCAAAATAGTTATTTGAGGGTATGTAGCAATCTCAATTGATGGAGATTAGTATAGTCTGCGGCTGTGGACTTATATATAAAAACCGCTTCCGGAGTAAGACAACTAGGCTCGCGGATCCTCAGCCAGACTCCATTCAGTGATTAGAATACAGAGGAGGACTTGTGGATGGGGTGAGACACCTTAATATGATGCTGCAAATCATGGGCAGCTCGTTTCATTATGTGGCTGAAGAAATCAGGTTAGCTTGCTCAGCCGGACACAATGATTATAAACGTCCCGCAGAGGCCCCCGAAAACGCTTTCCGATACCACAGACACGAGCGTTACACTATGATGTTGTATGACGTCCACGTGTCCAAATAATTAATATCCTTGCGTCCGATACCGTAGTATGCCATGTATGCAGTCCTCAAATAGTATAGGCTATTGGCTACGAGATCGTCGTTGCCGGGAGGCCAACGGATGATACCGTAGCGATGGCTTCGCGGGGTAGAGGATCTAAACGCGCCTCGAAGCAACTAATCATGCAGGTTTCACCCCGTCCAATTGCCGTCCACGCAACACATGTCTAGCAGTAATTCGCTCTCAAAGCCGTGAGTATAACCATAGGTCTAAGCCATGGCTAAATGTTGTTCAGCTCGCCTGTGCTTTGATTCACTTGGTTAACCGTGAGCAAACGTGAATCGTTCATTCAGGGTGCCCCTTAGTAGGACTATGGACATATGATCCGCCATGTAGTACATCTTCGGAGCGTTTACGCGCTCTGATAAACTACAGTGTTAAGCTATGGGTTGGCCGGGGTTCCCTGCCGAGGTTTACTGTAGGTAATGCATCAATGCATCCTTAGTGTTTCCAAAGAGCAGCTTCTGCGCCTCAAGTCATCTCCACCTCGATTGAATGCAACTAGACCACTGCCCCCCCCGCACCCGAGATCGGCTTACTTGCATGGCCCTGAAACGAGCATTTAGTCCTTGTGCGACAACATCAAAGACTTGCTATATTATTTCGTTGATAAGCTGATAATGTTGCATGTTGCCTTCACTTACCAGTCATGGCAAACATCGTGTGTAAACATTGGGTGTAATATAGTGATTAATTTGTCTCACTGTTGTACTGGTATGGGATTCAAGTATACAGAAGCGCTAAGCTATGACACAGGCAATTTAAAGACTTGTCATTATAGGAAAGTTTCTGCGACGTTAAGCGATTCCAAGTTTGTGCATGGTCAGAACCGATTTCCATCATGATAAGGAGTTTCTGCGGCATTACACCTGTCATTATGGTTGATTCTAGAGGACCAACCTGAAGCGTGATGGAAGTAGCAGCAGCGCTGATTCCGGTAGTATGGCCTCCATGTCTCAGAATTTGGACATGCAATGTTCGAAAAGTGGACGGAGTTCTAAATGCGCGCAACGGATTATCTTTTCATCTTCTTCTACTATGACATGCCTAGTTGGTCTTTTATCGCATATATGCACTATGCAGACATATACAAATGCCGTCACGATTTGTCGCTCCAGTGACATTTCTCTACATTTTTACGACAGTCTCCGCACAACAGCAGATGGAACATTTAAGAATGAGCAAAAGCCTGGCTGCGCCATAATATATCATATTGTGTCTCCTACTTTAAGTAAACGAACAGAAGCTATTCATTCCTACGTACTTTGAGCTTTCAAGCTCCTCCTTAAATATCCACAACGGTTAAACTACAAAAGGTGGGCTCTTAACGACGAGACAGTACAGACCTGCGACCCCTGAATACAGCGTCTATCTTCTCCTCTTCTTCATCTTCTCTTTCTCCGACTACACTTCGGTCGTCCTCTTCTGTGATAATTTTGAGGTTTGAGACTCTGGAAGTTATGTCGCTCATTGACGGTGTTCCAGTTCCAGTTCTGAGAGACGCAAAAGGAGGCGGCATATCCGAGAATGAATTCGAATCATACTTCCTACCTTGCAATGTCTGAGACATGAGCGATCGTAATGCATCTGCCCTGGTCCTAACAATGACCGCTTGTAGGTGCTTTTCCGTCTCGGTCATTGTGCTATCGTCAAAGACGTCTGGGACACGCCAATGAGGGTAGAGATTGTTGGACGACTCGCGAACCTGGACTCTACTTGGGTGTGCCATAAAATAGTAGTTGCAAAGGCGACATACTGGCTTGCAGGTACCAATATATTGCCAGCTGCTGTAGAAATGGGCATCCTCAGTGTCCCGCAGATAACGTAGCACATAGTCAAGTACAAGAATTTCCGCATGTACCGTGTGCGTGTGAGAAGCGCTATTGCATTCTGCCAAGATCTTTTCGTCGAGGTGGAGCTCCTGTAGTCTGGCTGCCCGGCTGCGGTATGTTTCCAGCAATTCTTCGGCAGACGTCATCCTTCCAATGATTTCGCTCGCATTCGGTCTCTTTTTGTTGAGGGGATGAGGAATAGCCGTGGCCGAAGGGATTACTGTTACCTTGATATCATCCCATAATCGGTCCCAAAATCGACGCGCACGAAGCATCGTTTTGACAGCGATGTGGTACGAATGCAAACGTCCGAGAAAGTGACGAAGTTCAAGCCACGGCTTAGAGCTATCCATTCTGCCTTCTCTGGCTTGTTCTGAAATCGAGTCTCCAAGTTTCAGGCGTTGATTATCGTCGATGAATAAAAACACCCTTTCGCATGAAGCAAAGACTAATTATGCCGGTGTTAGTGGTAACCTGGATTTTCACTGACAAGAAGATAGCTTACATTGTAACTCGTGGAGCTCGTTTAGCTCACCATTCTTTTCGAACGCAAGCAATTCTTTCAACTCAGAGAGCTGTCCTCTAAACCTCAATGCGTCTGATGCTAAACATTATGCGGCTTCCATAAGAATCAGCCAATCATCATCAACATGCAGGCAGCTTACCTAGAGGGATTTCAACATGTCTTCTATCATAGTCTTCGATACATTCTTCTAAATGATTCACAGCGCCTGTAAGGTAATAATTGATTCGTTGTTTGTTGAACCTTAAAATGTGCCACAAAGCTTCTCTTCCTACTGGCAAGGTGGTGTTTGTGGGCTGCTCGATAGGCTTTGAAAAAATCTTCAGTAGCTGCTTTACATAATCTTCAACGTTCTTCAATTCCGTTAGCTTTCGGTTATTCGCTCCGACGATGTAATGGATGCCTTCAGGTTCTTCCAGCACAGCAATGCTAGTAATAGTGGCACCATTACCACCGCGTATATTATCGCAGACTTGGGCCAGCCTGTTAACGAAGCATTTGAAAGACTGCTCTGCACTGTCGGCATTATCATTCATAGTGTTGGGTTCATGCTGAGTGGCTGAAAAGACTGGTGGTCGAGTCTCCTTCAAAGCTGCTTCTAAGAGGATAGGCTCATAAAATCGACGAGAGAACTTGGATCGTAATGGGATTGGCTTTTTGCCACCGGATGTACCATCTTGAGTAGGGATGCCGAGTTAGCATGACAATCGAACTTCTTCGGGTAAAATGGCTCATACTTTCAGCAGCAGGTGGCATTTTCGCGGGTGTTTAAGAGAGGAATTTTGCAACCTTTGAAGGAAAAGAAGTTGAGAATCGCCGTGTATAATGCAGGCGCGCTGCGTGTCAAAGTGGCTGAAGCTGTCTCTTATCGTTATGTCTCTTCCTCACAAACCAGTGTCCACACTCAGAGCCTCCTCTTTCCAATGTCGTTATTTCATGTGTATTGCACCAACAGCTAGCTCAAAGTCCTGTAGGACCATCGCTTAGCCATGCAGCTCCCCTTTGGCCTTGTAATACGAGGCCTTGTGTGCTATAAGGCTAACTGTCGTGAAGGCCGCGTTTTCAGGCCAACAAAAAGGCACACTGCTCAATAGAATGTTGCTTGGCGGACGAGAACCATTGCTTCGTTACTCTATAATAGGCCGTTGGGCGTTTTGGCAGCTACTTGTACGACCTTTTCGAGCGTACCTGGGCGGCCTACGAGCGGGGCCTTTTGTGTCAGGCTGCGATGGAACCCACGGAATCGCATGGGTTAAATCAGATCTGATTGGGTACATGGATTCAGGTGTGATTTATGACTGCGGCTAAGGAGGGCCTACAACTCAAAGTTGCTCACCTTGCATAGCCTCTTCTGCAGGCGCCTAGTCTTTTTCCAGCAGCGTGCAGGATTACATGTGTTGGTCAGTGTTTGGTTGACGCCTCAACCAGGACTTTGTAGATTTTGTAACCTCGAACCAACATTGTATTTCACAAAAATGCGAATTTGGGCAGACATGACGCAGCTTTATCATCCTCGGATAGAATAGAAAGGTACCAAGTTGGTTACTTTCACGCCGTTGGGCGAATTCTCGACCGAAGCTTACATCTACCTATCAACGTATGCCATGTTCCCTGATTTCGGGCAATACGTCTCCACTATCAAATTGAAGAAGGACTCCGCTTTGAACGATATTTGACTACTTATGATTGTCGGCCGCCCACATCGGCGTAACTAGGATTCGTAACTCTTTGCCATACAAGCCCAGCAAACAACAGGATACTTTACTCCTACTACCTTGCTCTGTGAGAAACGCTTGCCTCTCAGCAGCCCATATACATGGTACATGCTTTATGGACTTGGTATCCCCATCTAAGCTAACTTATATGTCGATTACCGCGCAGTTCATCTTTTCAATTTCCCTTGGGATACTTGGTTGGAGACTGGTTGGTTTCTAGAGCCAGACGTACGTGCGTGGGAATACCTCCTGACCCAACACTCATTGTCAAAAAGGTCTTTGTAAGACAATCATCGTAGGTGGCATGTACCACTTGCCGGCTGCAGCATCGAAATCGTACCGGAAACAATTACACGACTAGCTTCGCAATCTACACGGTGGCATCGGAAGGGTGGATTGCATCTACCCACTACGACCTGGTCTAAACACCTTGAGAGGCAAACTGGATGTGGATCAGAATCTAGCTGTATCTGACTGCGCCAGACGAGATATCCTTGTACTGGAGGGTCGGTGACACAAGTTAGGCTGCGAGCCAATGCTTGAACAGGGGCTTCACGATGAGTGAAAATGGCAGTGACCCGTTTAAGCTCGGGGCTCTTGATCCCATGCTAGGGGATGAAACGGGCAGCGAATGTGGTGGCGCTGACGAATATCCTGCTGGGCCTGTACCAGCACTCTGGCCCTCTATGTTGGATCATTGTGGCGTACAGGGACATGTGCCTGATTCCGTCATTGATCCAGGCCTGTTACAGCAGCAGAGCCAGGAATTGTACACATCGGCTACAGAGGCCGGAGCGTCCATAAGCGCAGAGATGATTCCATACTCCCTGAATGAGACTTAGTCTGAGGATGGCCAAGCATTGGGTTCGCAAAGGGATCTCCCGGAACGAATGAGGAACGCAAACGAAGCAACGGATGTCAATTTTGCCGCTAACAACTATTCTCCTTTTTATTCTTCATTTTCTGATTTTTCTTCAAACGATTCAAACGACGGAAACAACGACGGTGTGAGCCAATCAGGGCTAGCAGATCAACAGGGACCTCTCTCCTCTTCAGAACCTAACACGGAGCCTTCATCTTCGTCTTTTAATATGGTCAAGCCATACGCGTGCGATAGATGTTCGGAGTCTTTTGCAAAGCGACATCAGCTCAAGTAAGTCAATCCTCCTCAGAGAAATGGACGTTGCAACCGTCTTAAGACAGCAGAACTTGCCTAATGCTTGGATTTTCTCTTTTAGTCGTCACATCAGAAAGCACGAGAAGCCTGAGAAATGTCCTAAATGCGATTACGCCGCTCAATATGCCAAAGGCGTTACAAGACATGTCTGGGTGCATCACTCAAAATGGGCTGAAGAAACAAACTATCCGTCCATCCAAGTGACGTGCAAGATTTGCAAAACCGTACTGCAGAGACCAGACTATGGCCCTCGGCACATGAAGGAGGTCCACGGAGGCAAGAAGAGGCAGAGAGGTCCAAAGGGATAGATTGTTTGCTAAATGACTGGGACGGGAGAGACTTTTATCTTGACTTTATCTTTTTGCTTTTGCTTTTGCTTTTCTTTTTTCTTCTTTTCTCTCTGTTCTACGCTTTTCATTTTCTTTCTTTTCTTGATCTACACCTTCCATGCTGAAGCCCGGCCTTTGTTTTATTTTGATGATGTCTGTTATTTAAGCTCTTTACGACTCAAGAAGCTTCTTCATAGTCTCTCCCATGACACCTGGATGCGGCACAATGACTGCTCCGGCATCTCCAAGTGCCCTCGCCTTGATCTCCGCAGGTACATCCCTGGACGTGAGCACCGCACCTGCATGGCCCATGGTCCTTCCATGTGGAGCTGTCTTTCCAACCACCATTGCCACTATCGGCTTAGGGTGTCGAGTTGATTTGCGATATTCTCGGATTAAATCTGCTGCTCTGAGCTCTGCTTCCCCGCCAATCTCTCCTATGACAATGATGCCTTTCGTCTCTTCGTCTTCGAAAAATAATCTGAGGCCGTCAGCCAACGTAGTTCCTACAGCCTTATAATCCAAGACTCCAATGTCGTATCAACTGCACCCTCACCTGGTAGCAAGTCCCCTCCCATTCCTAGCACTATGCTTTGGCCCAATCCTGCTGATGTTGTCGCACCTACAGCCTCATAGCTTAATGTCCCAGATTTGGAGACAATACCTATACTGCCCTTTTTATACTGCTTATATGGCATGATGCCAACTCGGCATTGTTCTGGAGCAATGATCCCAGGGCAATTTGGACCTACTAAGCGAGTCTTGCTCTGAGTGCGAAGTATCTCATGAACCCGTAACATGTCATGTACTGGAATATGTTCCGCTACCGAGACGACCAGTGGTACTTCGGCTTCTATAGATTCTATAATTGCTTTTGCTGCAAATTGCGCAGGAACAAACACGGCACTAACATGAGGCTTGACAACCCGCATAGCCTATAAATCAATCAGATTATGGACTGTTCGTGAGAGTTGGAAACCCTTACCTCGTGAACGGTATTTAACACTGGCAAATCCAGATGTGTAGAGTCGCCTTTACCAGGCGAGACACCACCTACGATGTTAGTACCGTACGCAATGGTATCTCTCGCATTGGCAGTTGCCTGAATACATCGTCTCCTATCAGCACGCTATTTTATGAGAAGCAGGGAAGTTCTGTAGTACACACTGCTTTTCCTGTAAACCCTGTTTTCTGTGAGTAAATTCACATGACTCTGTGGTGCTATTGTATTACCTTGATATATTACTCTTGTGTTTTTGTCTATACGCAAATTGCGAATGGTGCTGTCGTATCCGGGCGAATGTCGTGCAGCTGAGGTTGATAAATGCCGCCGCTGAAACGCGGGGCCGCATCGAAACAGTCTGAAAGGTGTAATGCTCATAGTTGAAGTTTAGTACTCTACATGTCGTTTTGCTACTTGTTTGGTTCTGTATATGGTGTTTGTGAATTATTTCTCATTTATTTCTTACAGACATTTGATGCAAGTCGGCTATGTGGCTGCTACATAAGTACATGTAGCCGAAGTGGTGGGTTATTGGTGGACGAACCTCGGTTTTCTGCAGGAATATTATTCAGCACCCGAGTTGCATTATCCAACGCCCCAACTGTAGCTTAGCAAAGCAATTAGCCCACGAAGAGGAATAATTCAACCGCTTGATACAAACAAGTAGCATCTCTTGAGTAGCATCAGTAGCTATAGTAGCCCACATCGTAGCTGGGGTGCTGAATAACTGTTCCCTGTTTCTTTGGTGGGTGGGCTATCAGCTTCATTCATGGCGCCTATTTCTGTCTGTGCCAGTTTACGAAGTGATGAGCGACACGTAAATGAGTAAATAAACAAAGTACACATGTGATTACAGTCCGCCATACGAAATACTATCACGACCAGTTCTACAAGAGTTGTTGGAGCCATTAAGCATTCAAAAAGTGAAGACAACGGGTAGTGCCGCTAAAATGACTGTGCACCTTGGAGCTCTGGCTGTCCAGAATGGAAGCTACCAAATGAAGTTGACACTTGAAATAAAATCGTAAGACAAAAGACACAAACACGTAGACAGCGAGGAGCTTGGAGATACCGCTTCGCAGAATCATTGCAGCAATCTCGATTATCATGGTTTCCCAGTTTCAGCTGCAGTAGCGGCAAGCAAATCTGAGCCGGCTTGCTGTAGCGACTAGATGTGCTGTAGATTTCAGCCACCGCGTCATCAGACTGGGGCAGGATACGGTTTCCAATGCGCTGCCAGTTACGGTAGTCGATTACGGAGGGCCAAGCGTTTTGGCCTGGTAGGTTTGTTAAGTCCAGCAATGAAGCAGAGTCGCTGCAGGTTTCTGTGTGATTCGTGCCGCTGCATGCGAGACACGAGCGTCGTGAAATGTTACCAGTATATCATCTAAAGTGTAAAAGGCCGGCTGGAGGCTGTGCTACGTGCCTGTCTTGGAGAGCGGCAAGATTCGGAATAGGTCGGGATAATGTGATTCTGGCTGCCAACGTTCGTATTACCTGAGACCAGTATGCAAGGGAGACGAGTGGCTTTCTTGCCTGCATGCTGAAAACGCTGAAAATATGTGTACGCTGCTGGATTTCCTCAAAATCGTTGAATAGTTGTGCTCCATCTAGTGTGTAGTGGAGAGCTTCCACACGTAAGTTGAACATAAGTTGAAAAGTTGAGGAGCCATCAACTATGTTGTGTCAGCCTCTGTTCAACGACTTACGCAAGATGTTCTGCAAAATCAAGGCGCGAACATGTCTGTGCCCATTTGAGCCAGTGTCTCCGCCATAAAAGTCGCTTCCATAGGACTGGAGATGGACTTTTCTGGGTGCAAGGAATGGGTTCTTTGTAGGATCCCTCCCCAACCAACACCCGCAGAAAGTGTGAGTCGCCATCCACCCTATATTGGCCCAGGCTGGCGTGCATTGCCCCCAAGCGTTCGCAAAGCCACAGAGTGGCTTGTTGCTCCCACACGCTAGACATCGTCTCACCACCCTCGGAGCCTGGCCTCGTGCCCATAGCGTCATGCCGAATGCGTCCTCGTGCTCTGGAATAGCAGGCTGCAGTGGCTATGGACTGCGGCAGCAGCATCGGTATGAGCTGAGCTGCGCATGAGACAATGGCCCGGAGGCCTGCTTCTTCTTCTTCTGACCAGCTCTGTGATTTAATATATGCAAAGACGGCTCTAGATGCGCAACATCTCCTCCACCAGCACCAGCACACTACTCGCTACCTCTTCTACCTCTATACCGCCGTGAAATGCCATTGCCGAAACAATGCCCTTCCGATCGAGCTCCGTCAAGGCCATGGGCTCAAGCCTCTTCTCCCGAAACCGTCGGGACGATGCACCGAAAGACTTGACGAAGCCACCGGGCGACTCAAGGCGTCGCCGGGCGTCTCTTTCGGGAGCCGAGCGGCGGACGTCGGTGGCGAACGACTTCAGGCCGCACACCGAGATTCAAAGACCGACGATGCCGCCTCCAGCTTCGTTTGGGAGACCGCGAAGCCCGCCACGAAGAGACTCTGTATCCCGCCGGTCTGTGTCGCCGCGCTCTCGCCAGAAGATGGCTGGCGGAGATGGTTTCCATAACCGCCAGTCGCGATCGCCTCCGAGGCGCCGATATTCCTCTTCAGAAATCCCTCGACCACACGAAATCACGCCCCAATCGCCGGTACCGCCACGATCGCGAATAAACGACAGTCACGACAGGCGTGACCGGCCTGGATACGGGAGCGCAGCAGCAGCAGAAACTCCTCTGGCGTCACCGCAACTGGCACCGCAGAAACCTGGATGGAGCGCTACATCGAGAGAGGCCAGGCAGGAAGCTCGACGATATCCGCCTTCGGCATCATCGAATAACAGGCCACAGCCTGCTACTGTACGGGGAACTTCTCCCTATCAGAGGCCTGCTGCAGGCGCCGAAAGACATCGCTCAGCCTCCGTAGATGGGTACGATAGGAAAACACAACCGGCGCCTGCTCCACTGCCCAGCTCACCCTCACGTCGTCCGAAGCATGAGCGTAGAGGCTCAGATAGCTTCTTCAACAAGTTCCCCAAAACATTCGTCACCTATGCAGGAATCCGTGCGCTCTCGGAGCACGCTGACAAGGCCAAGGAATGGGTTGAGTGGCTCAACAACGTAAATGACGCTCCCGATGAGATCCGCGCACTTTCTGCGAGGATCACCACCGCGCGTGATACTATTCAGCAAATGAAGGACTGCTTGAAAGCAAGGCCCGATCTCATTGAGGATGAAACCGGACAGGTCCTAAAATTGCAAATCGAGGACACTATTGACAGAACAAGTGAGACATTAAAGCAGATGACGAAACTGCTGGCGAGCTTTTCTGGGGCTGCTAGGGAGGATAACAATACGGCTCTTGGCCGCCTGGAAGGCTTCTGGCACTCATACAACTACAAGCACGAAGGCGAAGAGCAGATTAAATCTGCAGACGCTGAATTGCAACAGCAGCTGCTGCAACTCGGCACTCTCATGTCCAATATCTATGCGTTAGTCACCACTTCTTTAACTAATAGTCATGCTATGCTAACAAAGGCAATAGCCGTGCTCTTATGAAACCCGCGCCATCGTCAGGGCTGAACACACCAAATACGCCGACACCTCCTTTATCAACTTCCAAAGTAAATACAATACCAGAAGCCTCAAAACCGATACCGCGGCCCGCAGCGTCAATACCCAATCGACCGCCTCCATCGCCGCAATTATCTCCCAAATCTCAAGGGCAGTTTGAGTCTATAGGAAATCATCCGAAAGCCGCCACAAATCCACCTACTCCTCCTCACTCGGAACCTTCAGTCGAGCAGCCTCCGTCTAATGATTCTCACAATGGGCATCCATCTGATGATTTTGCCAATGGGCATGAAGCAGAACCTGATCCCATCCCGAACTCAGGAGACATTTTGCTAGATGCTGCTTGGGAAGGCGATGTCAAAACCGTAGCCAACTGCATTCGTCAAGCACCACCGAGCTCATGCGATAACAACGGCCTAACACCACTACATCTTGCAGTTGAGCGCGATCATATGGCCGTTGCCATGTTTCTTCTCGATCATGGTGCCGATGTACACGCCCGTGCTGATGGTGGCTGCATGCCTCTTCATCTGGCTGCGCGTTACGCTTCTGCCGCAACGGTAGAGATGCTCATCGACCGTGGCAAGGCCAACCCCAACGCTCAAACGACGGATGGGAGGACTGCGCTGCATTATGCTGCCAGGTCAGCTGAAGATGGAGTTACGGAACGACGGGAAGTGATTCGCGCGTTGCGAGATTTGGGCGCCAACCCCACGCTTAGGAATCGAAGAGGTGAATTGCCCAGAGACGTAGCTCAGAAGAGAGATTTTTGGGATGCGGCTGCGACTCTGAGAAGGGCTGAGCAGAAATGGGAGCAGCAGCAGCAGCAACGACAGCAACAATTCCAGCAGCAACAATATCAGCAACAGCAGCAACAGCAACAGCAACAGCAACGAAACCAACAACAAGAACATCTACAACAGCGACCACCAAAGAACCAGTTGAAAGAAGCCAACTTAAGAGAGAGAAGTGCGAAAAAAGAAGGCAGCTGGTTACAAAGATATGGACTTAGGAAATAACGATTTACGAAACTTGACGAAGACTTGACGAAAACTGGACGATTTATGCATTGTTTGTTAGCGATAGAGGGTGCATATGTGCGGCATAGGGTTTGCATATATATACGATTCTCTACATTATAGTTTACTTGTAATTAATGCTATCTACTATAACTCAAATTAGATTACGTTTTCTTAACTTCAAAAGAACCTCCATAATGAGTCAGCGTGCTTTGTGCTCTTGAACCGACTATAATAATGGCACGCTGGCCACATTATAAGCAGCAGGGTTAGCCATATCGCAAAATAGACAAAGAGGTTGGTAACCCCTTTGAAGTTTTCTGGATCCGTGGGGCTTGCGTGGTCAGTCTCTTGGCCAAATATACGTATCATCAGCTGCCCTACAGGGGACATGACGATACAAATGTGCACCACGTAGAAGAATAGCGATGATGTGCCGTAGCTCAAAAGGAGAGAGAAGCGCTGCGCAATACGTGCTGGGATGGCGCTGAAAGCTGCGAGGGCAAAGAGGTTGCCAGCCATGGTGAAGGCCCAGAACGCAACATCAGGAGGATACTTGATTATGTAGAAGAACGATGCTGGCGAGGCGAGATATGGGTTCTCATTCGTAGTTTGATGGTGTTGCGCGGGCGTATGCAGGCAGTCTTCTGAAAGGTTTCCAATGCGGAGAAGCCTTGTGGCAACGAAAATTATCGAAAAGACGACTCCCATGGCAACGTGGCCCATGACAATAGCAGAGGTTGTCCATTTCCGGGCTGAGAGGATGCGGCCGTAGAGAAGCCCTAGAATGGCAAAAGAGAGCCACGCCAGAGGAGGAAAGTTTGACATGACGTGTTCAGTCATAACGGGCCAGAACCAAATACCAAGGAATGAGTTTCTCGGCGTACCGTCTGGTGATTCGGTCTCGATACTGCAGTGACCGTGATTGTCAGATAACCAGATATTCCACCATATGGTAATGACGCTGAGGATCGCTAGAATAGTGTTGTGGATATGCCAGGACAAAGATGAAGCTGTTGCTGCTCTTCCGCTTTCTCTGGCTGGTCTCCGTCCTTGTAAAAGTGGTTGGCTGACTCCTCCCTGTTCGTCATCACCATCATCGTTCAATCTGCCATATGCCGCCCCTGTGCGCTTATTGAGCATCAAAAGGCATCTTTCTAGCACATCCGCAAGTCGATTTTCCGTCTGATTCATGGAAAGCCACAATATACCGGCCAGGAAGTAGTTCAATCCCAATGCAAATAAGACCATGTTCATAAACCACAGTTGGCCCCCTGACCATAAAACTCCCCACAATACCGTCACTGCCGTAAGTACAAACCCTCTCATTGCATAATACTGCAGCATTCGGCTTGCCGACCAGCCAAGGCGCGTTCGTGACTTGGAAAGAAATACGACGCCCATGCCGAGAAGAAACATGAATCCAGGGGCGCAAAAATGGGTGAATGTGCGGACGATGTAAGCAGTGGTGAAGTTCCATCGGCGAACAATTATTCCATCCGTCTCGCCATCGATGTTGGTGCCATGCTGCCAAGTGTTTATACCAAGGGCGAGGTGGTCCATGGCCATGATGGCCATGAGAAGACCGCGTTGGAGATCGGGCGCAAGGAGGCGGGTCGTCGGCTTTGCCAAAGAAGGAGACGGTGAGCGCATTGTTGACGACTCAACTTGAGAAGATGTGTTGAGATTGGATATTGAGTCGTATTGGTAGCCATTTGGCCTTTGGGAGGTCGATGATGTAGAGGAGGCCATGGTGGCGTTGGTTGTGACGGGCCGTCGCCCGACTCGAATCTCACGAGTTTAAGAACAGGTAACAATATCAGGATTTATTCAATCAACTCTAAAGGCGTCTATATCCATGTCGAGAGACGAACGAGTTTAAAAGAAACAAATTCCCAAAGTGAAAAGAAACAAAAGACTCAGAGGAAGAGAAAAGGAATTGGAGTCACAACTACCCAAAGTCCGCACACACTCCGCCCTCCTCGACAAATGCTCCGACGCTCCATAATCCTGCGTATCTATCGCGTTGCCCGACTTCCGACCACAACCAGAACAACAGCCGCAATACGACCTAAAGCACAGTGACAACCCCCCTGGATCGAAATCCGACGGGGGTCATCGAATCCTATGGCCCGCCCCGAGAGTCCGAAGCTAAGCAGAAATAGCGCCCAGGACTTTTGATAGAGTTCACTAAGCCGATTGTCCGTGCAGACAAGGCCATTATGAATTGCTGACTCTGTGCGGCGTCAGCACCGTAAAGTGCGGTTCAAATTAGGCTTATCAATCAATATAGGGACTAACTAAAGAGAAGCTCGAGGCTTGCGCAGCTCTTGAGCTTGATGGGACTTGATCAACTAAACATCTAGGGGAGGTTGAGGTAATTGCTCCGGCCGTCTCGTACTGTACCCGAAGTTTGACTAGCAGATTACTATTCATCAAATGGACTCAAGTAGCTCAGTATTAACCATAACGAATTAACACATGCCACAGCAGTTTAAGCTCTTGTAAAACTTCTGCAACAGTTCCCCTATCAGCCCATTGTTCTGCATCAGCCACTAGGTTTCTCACACTCTCGCCAATTGTCTGCACGTCAACTTTTCCCTGGTAAGCAACCCTTGCAGCTAGAGACGGCATTGTTGGTCCTCGGAAATCGCCCGGACAGCTCTCTGCTTGCATCTCGAATCCGTGATGGGAAAAGAGTGGAAACCCATATGTTTCGCCGAGGGCTTTAAGAAGGGACCCAGTATCGCCACGAAGAAAGAAAGATGGATCCACAACGAGAGCTTCGACATCTCGCGAGAGAAGAACGTCGCCGTGGATCTGCGCCTCGATTAAGTGATCCAGATTTCGACTTGGCAGCCTCTTGTAATCGGCTTCTACAAGGGTCGACTTACTCAACCCCTTGATAAGCTCCAGCATTCCCCTTGGCCTCACATTGTTTACGCCCAGAGCAGTATCTCTTGTGAAGCATTCTTCCAGTAAAGCAGCCAGTATTGCGTCGAACTCATCAACCGTCCCCACATCTTTTGGAGCCGCTTGCGATCCACCGTATGTAAACGTTGACCGAGATGACACTTCTGGCCGAAGCAAGAAATAGCAGGAGCCGAATCGTGGAGCAGGGCCGTCAGAGTTACGCACGAGATCTAGAGCTCCATATTTGGGCCGTAGTGCCGGATTGAAGACATTCTCTGCGGTTTCTGGAACGCTGGACCCATGATAGGCACCACTGAAAAGGCTGCGCTCCCAGTCATCGCGGAGACCACCCAGCTGTGTTGCTACTAAGCCATTCGAGATGCCAGTCTCGAACTGATTTTTGTATCTGCCATCTTCTAGTAGGGCTTCAACGACTGTGTGCCCGCTGCGAGATGGGCGATCTGGATGAAAATGCAGTGCAATACGAGCATGTTGCGCAATAGCTTGTCGGACATCGTCGAGGGTCTCTATTGGCACGTTTGACATGCGGCAAATGTGAGATATCGTTTCCAATGCATCTGGCCGAAGCGCGATAGCTTGAGCCTTGATGTTGGTAACTGCGGCTGCCTGAAATGGATGTAGCGGCGGTGCAATTTGCGCTGACGAAGACATGTTAAACAGTTACATCCAAAGGTGTGCGAAGAAACAAGACCGGGATGATTCTTCGTAGAGTTGTGATAGGTACTCGGCTCTTCTTTACCAGCCAGCTGGCCGCGTGAGTCACAATATGCAGAGCTGCCGTGTCTGTAGGATTTGCAAGGTCTTGAAGCTATGGGCCAATTGTGTGGTTGCTAGCTGTTTAGTTCGTCTCTAGTGGAAGACTATTCTATGACGGGTGCTATTGGCCGAAAGGAAGGCTTTAAATGAGCCGGAATTCAGCTTACATAGCTGCAGCTGCATGACACTTTGACGAGACTACCCAGTCGCAGGAAATCCCGCTGGTCTACTCGGATCCTGTAGCCTCGCCAACTCCAACAGTAGTCGATATGTATATACAGACATGTCAGCTTCTCGCAGCGCCTTGAAGAACCAATCCCGCCCCTGTTCTGCGATTTCTCTAGCCCGCTGTTGACCAGATTGTGTCGACGTCAAGTAGAGGACAATTTCGGGCAGCTCTTCTAGACTCTGACTGACGGGAATGTAATGAACCCACGGCACGAGGCGGTCGTCGTGCCATTCTCTTAGAAGCGTTTGCTTCAACGGTGTCGATTTTGATGCCAGCAGCTTATAGTAGCGGCCGCTGATGCCGTTGCCATCAAGATCAAAGACCAATCGCGATTGAAGTGCTTTGTCTTTATCAGCCCATCCACCAATCTTCAAGGTCCTCGCCTGGTCTCTGCAGTATTTTGTTTCGCACTGGAATATTCGTGTAAAAGCGACATCGAACAGTCGCCCATTGAGGAATGAGGATGCAACACGCTGTATCGTTCCACCGACCAACCGCAAGTAGTGATACTTCTGGCGCTCTGTATTTTGCACCAGTCTCACGAATCTTTGTCTATGATAAGATGGCCAGCTTGCATCTGAGGCGAATGCGCCGGTTGTGGACCCGGCCCAGTATAGATTATTCTTCTTCTCTCCCCAGCTGATCTCTCTCGTATCGTCATACGTAAACTCTTCTTCAATATATGCCGGACTGGGAAATAAAATGTCTCCCATCGGGGAAGGCGACCCAGTTGAGAGAGCAGGTACAAGCCCCTCGACCAAGGAAAAAGTTACCGGGCTCATAAATAGTCCATGCATGTTGCGGTACTCTGGGTGCTCACAGAGATCAATAGCAGAAGAACGGTTGGCGACAAAAGGCATATCAAATGCCTCTATGGGCATCTGTACCTCCTCTGCGATGCCTGGCTTCTTTTTCAATGAACAAAATTTCGTGACCTCATCCCAAACAGGCTGTCGCGACATGTTTCTAACATTGAACAGCGAATAGGAATCAGCCTTCTCTACTTCCCATGCCGGAATCAGGATACGCGGCTCATCAAAATGATTGAAGAGAAATCGTATATCAGGAAGAACGCCATTAAAGCCCCATAACAGCCTATCAAACTGATACTCAATATGTCTGTCGTAAATTCGATTTGGGTGCATGCACCGTGTTTGAGCATATGCCCCGTAGTACATGCAGAACCACACTTCGCTTTTGGGCGTATAATAGACTTGGTTCATTATTTCAAGTACTTGTTGTCCGCTTAATCTCCAAAGTGGCGAAATAGCCTGATAGATGGTGTCAAAGTCATCAATTATAGGAGATTGACGACTAATTGCGTATTCATACCAAGCTTCAAATCCAGGTGGAGGGTTGACCCCATACCGACGTTGATACTCCGTGACGGCTTGCTGATAGTTCTTAGACTGCCTTTTAAGAAGGTTCTCGAAATGAATCTTACTTCTGCGTACTAGAGTCTCAACAGGATGCTCTTGCTCAGGGCCAAAGACCTTTGCTGACTGCTGCATGTCGCGAATCATACAAAGATTTCGGAGAAAGGGTACAAATGAGATTAAGCCAAACATGCATAATAGCGATTTATACTTTGCTTGCTTTGGTAAAGATGAGATAACTTGGCCAAGCGCCATGGCTGCGGCTAAGACCCATGCAGCAGCCTCAGTATTAGATGCTTTGTTGTAAAGATTGCTCGTAGATGCAATTGAAAATGTGGTAATAGTGGTAGCTATCACCCAAGATGTATTTTGCGCCTAAATGATAGTTAGCCACTAGAATATTTGATAAGGAAAGAGACATACCACTTTGGCAGCAAAGTACCAAGACAATGCCTTCAACAGACCTAAAAGAAGTACATGAATTGGGTTCACACTAAAAAGTCCAGTTAAAATAGTAGATATACACAAAATAATAAATAGCAAGAAAACAATTCGGACGGAAAGAGGACGTATGGCGCGCTCAAAGTTGATGGATGGAAGACACAAAAATGTTCCACCTTTTGGCAGCAGAGCAGCATATACGATAAATAGGGCGGAGGCCAAAGCAATGGACGATAGAGATATTTGAATCGTCCAATCTGAAAATGTGAAAATGGTGAAAAGGGAAATAAGAGCAGCCCCGCAGGTTGACTTGGAAAGAAGAGAAAATGGACCGGCCGGCAACTTGGAAGCAGATCCTAAATATCTCTGGGTCGCCAATAGAAGGGGCGTCAATATTGGCTACTGATATTAGTAAATACATTCGCTTTAGTTGGCGCTCTTTATTCTTACCAAGAATTGAATTGCGCCTGTTTCCATCTTGATGAATGCGAATACGGCAATGCCCGCAGCAAAAAACCATAGAGAAGAAGAGGGCGATGATAGTGCATTCGGCTCCCCATAGACTGCGGGCTGCTGGAGTGACCCGTGCTCCAATTTCTTCTGGCACCTTGTCAAGATGGGTAAAATAGCCCAGCACAAGATCTCCGAATATATCTCCAGCCCTGGAGAAGACAGCCATTGCGTCAGCGTAGCGCAGAGCAGGGCCGCTGCGGCATATCCACTGAGCAACTCCGCGTTGACTGTCCAAGGAAGCCACATTGTGATGCATGAAATAAAAGAAGGGTTGCAAACACCAATTATCTAAATATGGAGAAGATCAGATTAGGAACGCGGCAAGATGCGCGTGAGAGTATGAGAGTATGATGCTCCCTTGAAATGTCTCACTTCGCCTTGGCCATTTGAGATTTCTTGAATCGTGGCTGAAATGAGTCTGTATCCGGAAATTGCGCACAAACTCAATTCGAAAGTTTAATTTAGTAGTAATAAACGCCTATTATAAATACGACCTTGTCAATTCGGAAAGTCTACAAATGATAGACTACCTCTGAGAGAATGACGACTCCGAATGCCAAGATCATAGATTACCATAACGACGGCGATTAGTGACTCCAAGAAACAGGCGCCCATTCAGCTACCACCTAAACAAAGGCATCAGTGTCCAATCTTCAAAGACGTCACGCATTTCCACTTACCACAGCCTCCTCCGCATCCTCCAGTGCCTCCTCCTCCTCCAGCTCCTCCCACAACTCCACCACCGCATCCAGCACCGCTGGCTCCGCAAGTCTAGAAGATTGTCAGATCTATCAACGCACGTCAAATCAAAGGACTGTTCGTGACATACCCCTCCATTGCCATTGATGCATCCTCCAGGGCCTCCGCAAGATCCAGCGGCTATGCTCCCATTGCCGCATGTATAGGCGGCACAATTTGCCCACGCTCCTGCGCCATTATGAACTACGGATGGATCCCACCCGTAGTATATCCCTGGTGCAAACCATGGAGGAAATGGGTAGGCCCCGTACACTGATATGTAGCACGTATTATTAGATGCGAACCGAGGATTTAAAAATCTGGGTAGAGGATTAACTGAACGGCACTCACCCGTATAGTTCGTACCCCATAGACTAAAATAATCCTTTTTAGGAGGCAGCGTTCGACCTTTCTTCTCTGCCCTCTTTTCCGCCTTTTTGTACTCTTGTTCGAGCCATTGGCGCTGGCGTGCACGCACTCTCGCCGTAACCTTCTTTCGATCTTCTGTCTCTCTCGTCTTCACAGCATTGTGAAACGAAATATGAGCTGATGTGCCTGACGTATGCGTTTCAGCTCCGCCAGACGCATGAAACGTGTCGGAAAGTTTGTCATTGGTTGAGATGCCGAGCACCTTGCCGAGTCCTGATATCTGTGAGGAACGAATTGCTGTTGTGACGGTCACATTATTAGCTGAGCTTGTGAAGAGGACGCGAAGAGATGGTAACTCACTTTCGCAATACCAGCACGTGCACTCGCTGTATACTTCTCCAAACATGCTTTGATACGTCTTCGTCGTCCATTCAAAGCACCTGCTAAGCTTGTCTTCGTCAATCTTGTCATCGTGATCGACAAACTTTGCAGTTTTCGAGACTGTGTAGTAGTAATAATGCGAAGGCCTCAGCTGGTGCGTATGCCAGGCCAAATCCACGTCCAGCGTGGGCACGACCATCTTGGTAGGATGCTTCCACATGATCTGTATAAACCTGTCGTATTTTGTAATGAGTCGCGACATGGTGTCTCTTGCGTTGGGACTGTGAAGCCAGTCAATCTTGACCATCTTTTCAATAAAGACTCCTTGGCGCATAACCGCAGCGCAAAGGTCAAGCGCAAATGGAGAGAAATTTAGCCAGTAGCGGCTCATCATTTTGCGGACGGAGATTCCAGCCCAGGGGTGTATTTGATAGCGGCCAAAAAGTCCTTTATCGGAGTCTATGTTTCGGATCTTCTTATAGTCAGACAGAGTCTCTTGGATCATATCTCTCACCGCGTTCATGCTTAACCGAGCAGGTGTCTTGTCTGCGTCTTTGTCTTTGTCTTTATCCGTCCCTTTGCTTTTGCTTTTGCGCTTATTCTTGGGTTTGTCCTCTGCGATATTTTTGTCCTCATCAGATGGCGGTTTAATTAGTTCCGGAATCTTATCTCGTAGCTCTAACTTGATCATGCGATTTGGGAACGTCCTAGGAAGCCTGAGACCCCATTTGTTGTTCATTACGAGCTCAGGACGGCCAGACTTGGGCTCAAGTATCGTTCCCGGCATCGGTGTGGATTTTTCTAATAGAGCAGAAGCATCTGTAACGAATTTTGACAGCGATAGAAGCTCCTTGTAGTTCTCATGTCCGCAAGAAGAGCATTTATGGCTAAATTTGCCATCGCCAAAGCCGCTGCCAATTAAACCAGTAAATCTGCGAGCGAACGTCAGCATACCTGCATCCTATAGTCAATATTTTGCATTGAGCTTAGTTTACTCTTTATTGCTTGCTTCTCTGCTCACTCCACAGGTTGTCCATGGTACTTCATTGTCTGTTTGACAGAATGGGCATTTGACCACTCTCGTCATAGGATCTTTGCGGTTCCGCCAGCGACGTCCAGTCAGAGCCGACCAGTATTTCTTTCCTTTGTTAGACACATTATAGTTGAAATCTGCATCAATTGCTTGGTTAATCAACTCCCATGGCATACCAGAGGCCCAAAATGTCCCCAGGCCGTATCGAATTGCATCCTCAAGGAAGGAGCGAGGATTAAGCATGTGGGTATGAAGAATCATTAACACATCTATAAAGAAGGGAGACAGAAATACGTCAGAATCTCTCGTTGTCGAGTATTTGGTGTATGTTCTCACCTAAGGGTGGTAGCATCCTCTCTTCCCATATGAGTCTTCGAGAAGTTGGAAACTTCTTGAACTTGTAGCTATCAGGATCCGCCATATCTTCTTCGGTCAGCATGTCGTTTTCCCCCAGAGACTTCCACCACGCCTCGTATCGGTCGACCGCGCGGGCGACAAAGAGCGCCCATCTCTTCTCGCGAATCCTGCTGTGGCCGGCCTTTGTCACGGTTTTGGCATTGGATTTTTCAAGCATGCGAATCATTGACCAGTCGGCATCGGCCCGTAAATCATCCAGAGCCCATTTGCCACGGTCGTCCCAGAGATTCCAGAGCCCGTCGGTGTAGCCAACTTCCTCTTTCATCGACTGAATAGCATGAAGCAGCTTGAGGTGGGCGAGACAAGCATCTTCTGAAAGGCCGTACCTGATGTCAAGGTGATCCGTGATGGTCGACTCAAAGGATAAATTAAGAAAGGCGGCATTTACATCTTCCGCTGCCTCGCCATCCAATTCGCCAAGGAAGTCTTGATCAATGGGCGTTTCGTTGTTTATCATCATAGAATAAATCGGATGCGGGTCCGAAGCCGTGGCATCATCAGCAATAGGCTGCGTCTCAGCTTTGCCGGCTTCCATTTTGTGTTCTTATTCACTTTGCGACTATACACGAGTAATAAGGAAGCAGTGAAGTAAGAATGAAAAAGACGTGTTAGGCTGCTAAATAATGGCTATACTTATACTCTGTCTTGGCGTCTGAGATACAGGAGGCAGCAGTGCGAGCCTTATCTAAATATTGTTGATGAGAAATCAGCAAGTATATCCGACATCATTCGTTTTCAGCTGAGATGCATGCACGGGCCAATATCCAACGCGCTGCGGAGAAACATTACGCTCAATAAGGCATACGGTGTGTTGCCGGGCCACGAGATTAGAAATCTAGCAAAAAGGTCTCAATCGTATATACACTTTAGGGTTTTGAGATAGGCTTCATTGTATACCAGAGAGGAATAGGGTGCTGATCAGGATCGGCTGGGTTGGGCGCTATGCCTGTGTCGAATCATTCTAGAACAAAAATCAGCCTAGAATTCGGGTCATGAGACCAGCCCAAACTGAGGCTCTCCAATGATGGCTTGTCAGGCTAGAGATATCAGGTAATGCGAATTGATCAGAGCAAAGACATTCATCAGCTCGATCGGGGAACTTGTCTCTCTCTAGACACCAGTTCGAATAAGCGGGTAATGCAACACGAGCACTCGCCTCATTTTAAAAAGCAGACCACAGCCATCCTGTCCTTATCATGGCAATCGCATTGCATTTGTGCAAGGCAAAGCTAGACGCGTCATGAGAAATGCCCACGGCGAGGCGGATTTAACGGATCACGGCACAAAGAACATTGAAGACAGCCTTGGCCACAACACCTGCGGGTTAGTGGGAGCACACGCCCTACCTACGACATACCGGCTTCAAAATCTCGCGGCGATTATTCCGCTTGTTCCGCACCTCAAAGTCAAAAGTCCCCACGGCAGTGCAACATCATGAATGCACCTGTAAATGGTGTCTTATTCCGAGTGAAGGGCATAGACTGGAAGCTTATCATATATGGACTGGAATCTTAGCGGCCTCAGCGCATGACGAAGTATTGCTAGTCAGACGGCCGATGGTTTTTGATGCCATTCTGCATTCAAATTGTAGAGAAGAATTGATATTTGTTATTCAAGAGGTCGGGAGTTGACGGTCTTCTGTTTTGTTTACATAGGAGTACACCGTAAAGCCATATTGGGTAATCGACGCATAAGATACAAGTAGATCTATGGCACAGCGACTATACCTCGGCGGCGCCAGAATGTTCTTACTAATTACCTGGACCTACCTACATGTACTCAACTATGTCAAAGCTGGAAAACTACCACGCGATCCTCCTCGCCTCTTTTCATCTCGGCAATTGCATCTCTCCATGATGGAGCAGGGATCGAAAAGTAGATATAGCAGGCCGCATCGCGGGCATGTTGTATGTAGATAGCCAGTGAAATTGGCAAGGCGCGACAAGCCACAAGAGCTAGGCTAGCTTACATGAATAGATCCGTATACAGGTTTATGAGTTGGTTTTATCTCTCTAACAAGGGAATTTATGCTGTTGAATTTACTACATGTATGTCTTCAGCTGCACTTGGTCCGCTCAAGCTGCCAGTCTCATTGCGCCCATATATCGTTCCGCATGCCTGTCGTTGTTAGATGCATCTTCGACGCAGCTGTATCCAAGATCAGAACCAAGTTTTGGTCCATTCTCAAGCTTTTATATTGAGACTTTCTGGAGATATTGTCTTCTGAATCGCGGTTCCCCCACTGGCCAAGGCCTTGTTTGCACACACGAGATACCTTACCGAGAGAAGTGGCGCAATTGCAACACCAGTAGATTTGTTACGCCTGCAAAAGTGTGTGTAGACTTGCTATTTATATTTAGTATCTGAACCTGATGCAACATTGCCGTTTTGACTAGCCTTGCAATTGATACTAAGCTTGCACCGTAAGCGAGATGATACCTATCCAAGTTCTACAAACACCTTGAGGAGTATCAATGGCCTGTATTTTATGCACAATGAGCTCTACTTTGTGAGAATCAAATTTGAAAAGGAATACGTCCGATAACAATGAGAGCAGCTAAGCTGGAAACATATGTGTGTATAGAAATGCATCTCATAATGTATTAATTTGCGAAAACATTGACTTGCTTCTTGTACAACACAACAAACGGCTTTGTCATAGAACGGCTTCATCACTGCGAATCATATTTGGCTCACCAATGGACACCTCGACTCCATATCGCCGTGGCCAGATGTGGCTACTCTGCGTACATTGGGACATCTGTCAACCAGAACATGCAGCCAACCGGTTGCGATGTTAAGGGCGTACTGTACTTACACTGACACGTGCTTGCACAACGTTTGAAGATTTGGAACGAGGAGCATGTACGTTTGCATGTAGATATATGTGTTTTATTGGTTGGTAAGCGTTAATCTATTAAATATAGCCAGAATTCCCATTAATGGCAATCATGCGAAATTCTTCACCTCGGGCTGATGTTGTCGTAACGTTGTCAATCGAGTCAAGGATAATATTAATCTCCACGCTCTCCAGCAATCGTACTCTTCCACTCACTCTTAATCTCTTCGAGAAGCCCTTCTGTAAATACGATATCCAGTGTAACTCCCGCTAATCCTTTCGCCACCCTTAACGCTCTCATATATGCATCCCGCGTCCCAGCAATCTCAGCAAACTCTGGGTTGTGTGGGCCTTGGCCTTTCGGTCCCGGCCGTAATTGAAACGCCGTGTTTAAACTCGGCATTGCATGGCTGATGTCGCCCTGATCTGTACTTGCCTGTGATTTGCCTCGTCCATCGTCAACATCTTGGTCTTCTGCGATCTTACCCGGTGGCTCGAGAGCATTGAAATAGCGTGTATACGATCGCCCCATTGTTCGGTTCGGGATATGGTTCTTATAGCCCCATCGCTCCGTAATAGTCACTTTGGCTCCTGTAGCCAGGGCACCGGCTCTGAAGCAGTCATATACTTTTTCCTTTAGCTCGTCGAGGCGCTTCTGCGTATCTGATCTGACTACAAAGATGCCGGCGGCATAGGCATGGATGATGTTAGGGGCGACGCCGCCACTGGTGATATGGCCCTGAATCCTGTCCTCGGGCATAATCTGTTGTCTAAGCGCAGACACGTTGTTGTATCCTGCGATGAGCGCATCCAGTGCATTGATCCCAAGCCATGGATTGGCTGCCGCGTGAGCCTCGCGGCCAAAGTACTCGACCTTGAACTGGAGATATGATGATGTTCGCATCAACGCCGCATCCGGGGTGATGCCTGGATGTGAAATGAGGCTCACGTCGACTTTGTGATCAGAATAGGCGCCCGCCTTGAGAAGCTTGATTTTTCCTCCGCCGCCTTCTTCTGCTGGCGTGCCGAACAGGACCACTTTTCCGGCAGCTTCGTATTGCTTCATTACTTGAGCCGCTGCAACGGCGCCGAGGACGGATGCCGTAGCGATGAGATTGTGGCCGCAGGAATGGCCAATGACGGGAAGACAATCTATCACCAAGAGAGTCAGTTTTTGCTCATCTCGAGAGAAATGTATGGCGCAACTACTCGCCCATCTCGGCATTGAATGACACGACAGGACCGCGTTTTCCCGTGTCAAACACAGCAACCCACGCGGTCTCCATGCCGTAAGCCGACGGCGTGACGACCCAGCCGCTCTGGGATTTCATGAATCTTGTCAATGCATCGTGGGCGATGAACTCCTTGAATCCTCTTTCGGGGTTGTCGTGGATTTTCTTGTTTATCGGCCAAAATTCCTCGAGGAGATTGTCTATCGCGTGGCTGATGGCATCGAGAAACTGCGGTTCCCGCCGATCAATAGAATAGCCGCTATGAGGCACGATAATGAAGCCATCGTCTTCTTCGTCGATTAGCGCCATTACATTGTTTAGTAAATCATGTTCTTCTCAAGACTTGGTTCAACAAAGGACGCCGGGTGAAAGATTACGAGGATTCGAATGCTGTTGCTACGTCTGTCTCACAGTTTGCAGGGTATGCAGTAACTCAAGAGCCCAAAATGCCACCTATCAGACCATCGCCTCCTTAGCGAGGGGCACAGTATGGGTACTGCTATCCGTACATCTACACAGAGACGTACAAGGTATCAGACTCATCACGTGCATCGACTCTCATTGGTGGCGGATCTTCCTGGCTACTCAATCAACTCGATGGAAGCGGCTTCGCACCTTGGACTAGGAATGTTGGCAGAGTCATATCGGCCATCGTATTGTGAACACATCGCCCAAAGCGGTTCAGGACGCGCTTAGACGACCGGTTTCCACTGCGCAAGAAACCCGAGGATCCCTTGACTTTTAAATCGAATTTTGAAAACTTGAGCTGCAAGGACAGTTGAGAGAGTTGAAGAACTGCTCTGTCGGCGTTGGCTGCGTTTGAGTAGCTGAGCCAATTGCGACAACGGCGTGATGAGTTCTTCGCGCTCAGAACTAGACAATAGTTCGATTCAGTCTCTGCAGCCGCGATAGCAGCACGAATCAACTTAATCACTTCTTTTTCCCCTCTTTATTTTCCTTCTCCCGATTGACGGACGCAACCTACCACTATGCCTCAGCCTCAGCATAGCGGAAGTCCTAACCCTTCAGACGACTCATCTGTCGACTTACACGACACTCTGTCGGAGCAAGGCTCGTCAAACGGAAATGCGGTGACCCGCAAGTCCAACAAGCCTCTTAGTCGCCGCGGCCATTTCAAATCGCGCCTTGGATGCTTTAATTGCAAACGGAGGAGAGTGAAGTGCAATGAAATACGACCCGCTTGTTCGCCTTGTGGCCGCCTTGGACTGAATTGCAGTTACCCAACACCGACTTCGGCTTCTAGCTCCTCGTCATCGTCGTCTTCTTCTTCTTCGATGGCCCCGCGTGCTGCACTATCTACTCTTGCGCTGGAAGATTTGCGATTTTACCACCAATTCATCCTAGCAGCCTTCCCAACTCTACCGCTGAAAAGCAAAGATGTATGGATGGATGCTGCCGCCATGTCACACCAGGTGAGGCTATTCGCTATGCTGTGCAACCTTGATCGTCTTGTGTGCATGGATCTGACTAACACCCATTGCGTATTCTATTAGTATGACTTTCTTGCACACGCTGTCTTGGGTCTTGGGGCATCACACTTATCTCAGCATGGCAGCGCCGACTATACGTCACAAGCCTTGCAGCATCGCATCACTGCTATGAAGCTTGTGAATGAGCAGCTTGATAAGCCGCCTGCCAAGCCGGCGGATGCGGATGCACTGCTTGCAGCAATAATCTGTCTCGTTACTCAGTCATCTCTCTTGCCAGATAGCATGGTTGACTACATTACAACGACAAGAGGCGGAAACTTGGTTGCTACATCCATGATTACAAATTATGAAAAATCCATCTTTAAATATTTCACACCAGTGGAACATGATCGGTCCTTGGAGCGACTCATTACTGAGCAGCCGAAAAACTTTGAAGTCATTGAAGGGTTTCATTCGTCAGCTCTGAGACTCAAGCCTCTGTGCCAGAAGCCGACAGAGCTGATATACTGCGAATCTATAATCAGATGCATGGAAAATCTACGAACCTCTTGTGTCGAAGGTATGTAGCACTGCCATTGATGCCACCCGCTAACGCTAACACGCCATTGCTTCCCATCCCTTGTAGCATGGAGAGAATTCGTCACCTTGTTCATTCTTCCAACCACTTTCAACAATCAAGAATTCATGTTATTCGTCGATAATGAAAACTACATTGGCCATCTCTTACTCATTCACATGTTTCTCTTAGACTATGTGCTTGGCAACGCATGTCTTGCTAAATCTGAAGAGCCCGAGTATCCAGGGAGAAAGTCGGTCGTCATTAAGTGGACAAAGGACTTGGCTCAGAGGCTGCCCCCTTCTTATCAGATATATTCAGAGTGGCCACTGCGATATTGCGAAATACTTGCCAATCAAGACGCACGATACCTTCTCAGCCCCTAAGAATGATCTTAGACGGGATACGCATTTCAGAATCCTCCAAATATACCCCGGCTTACTGCAGCTCTGTTATTTCCGTTTGTGTTATACATATATACTTGAAGCATGTAAATTGACGCCGAGATACTCTATGGAACTACATAATATAATGTCTCTATTTAATAGCAAAGAATCGCCTCTGACGACCTCTAAATGATCAAGATATGCTGCGTTTTAGCCCACAGAGCGTTAAGCATCTCTCTCTTCGCTTCTCTCTCCAACTGATCTCTTCTAATCCCACTTATCGCTTCTATTTCCAACGATCTGATTGGTCTGGTGGTCTAGTGGTATGATTCTCGCTTAGGGAAAACCCTACAGCTTGTTTGCGAGAGGTCCCGGGTTCAATCCCCGGCCAGACCCTGATTGGAAGTTGTTCTCGAGGATAATCGAGGAGAATTGCTTTTTTGTCACTTCTTTTTCGCGGCCTTTCTACGCTGGCACTGTTGTTAGCTACCTACGCACTCTATTGTAGTTGGTCTGTAGCCTATTACACATGCTGTGTCTTATACTTTTGCTCTGGTTACGTTTTTCAAAAGCTCTGCCTTCATTCGAAACCTGCCCTAGGTTGTCCGGACAAAAGTCTGCGACTACCCCCAATTTTGGCATTTGTGAAGAAATTGTGTAGATAACTTTGGGAGTAGATACTGCAGCTATATTGTACTTATTGCATCCCTACATGAATGTGCTTTTCGTGAGTTGAATGGCTGTGTCTGAACGTGGTAGGCTACCAACTACAAATTAATTGTGACAGCCTCTACTGAGTAGGTTGAGCAAGATTTGCTACAAAGTCAAGGCCTGAACACGTCTCTGTATCCAAAAGTCAACGATGATCCATTTACGTCTTTCTCTTATTTACTCCGATTCTTATCCCAACACCACTAGTCACGCGGCTTTATCACCGGGACCCCCGGAATTATAGGTGATTTCGAGGACAATCGAGAACAATCGAGGTCATTTACACTTTTTGACTGCCCTTCTTTACTGGGACTGTTTCAACTACTAACGTACATGTGTTCACTCTATTGTGGTTCGTCTGCAATATATTATGCTTGTGGTATCTGATTCTGCCTCGGGTTGTCATTCTCTACTAGTCATGACCCCTTCAACTCCTCTCTCATTGCAGCATATTAATAAAGTGTCGTTCTGAATCACAGTCGCTCTCTTTCATCAAATCCACATACGTCCTCTATATAAATACACACAAAAGGAATGGCTCAGTACCAGACGAGTTCGCTCAGTTATGCCTTTTTCTTCCCTCTTCCTCTTGTAGATTTTATGCCCTGAAAGTACGCGTCCACCATATCCTTGGCCGTCTCTTCCACAACCTTTCGAGATACCCACGTTGCCTCAGAAGGCTCATACCCAACCCATTCGACCATGAGCTTGGTGCGATTTCCGTTGTGCTTGCGAATGGCAAAGACTTCATACAGTTCTGGATCCACGGGGTTTGATGGCCGGCCTCCTTGTTCGCGCCAGTACTGAAAGAGAGTGTCGGGGACATCTTCGTGCAAGTTGGTTTCTGGCTCCCAGGTTGTCTCACCTGTATCCCACTCGACGTGGATCTCAATGGAGTTGTCGGCCCAGCGGTACCCAACGAAACGTTTGAAACCGTATTCCTCCGCGCCTTTGTCTTCTTCAGTGTCTAGCACCCCAATATCTTTCCGATTGAGAATTTCCGAGATCCTGCCAGCACGGACTGTATTGGCTGGAGTGCCAGATGGGCTTGCTGCAGCTTTGGCCGCTGACCTTTTGCTGCTGCGGGTGGCACTTCCTGGGCTGGGTCGCATGCGTGGAGTAGATGCTGATAGCGGCACCATGTCATCTTGTTCCAGCAGCGATGCCCCTGTCTCTTCAGTCACAGCGTGCAAGTTGTTGTCATCCCTGCCCTGACTCTGCGGAGACGTCTCTTGGTTGTCGGTGAGCTTTCTGGCAAATGACCTGCGCCTATTTGAACCTGGAGTGTTCTTTTTGAGGCGTGGAGAGTCTTGGGCTGCAATAGAGGAATTGGGTCCCAGGGAATTCCGCGGTGAGCTTCTGGTTCCTCTGCCAGGGGTGAAAACAGCCGGGATGGCGGCCATGATGGACTGCATCGTGACCGCGCCGCAAATTTGCCGCGATGGATCTGCTGCAGAGAGTATAGAGAATGAAACGAATGAAATGGACAATTACTGAGAGGAGAATCGTCTATTGAAGCTGTCTTTGAAGATTTGTGAAGATACGCGTCTTTGGCTGTTTACATTATTTAGTCAGCTGTTTGGCGCAACTGCCTCGATTTTCGAAGTGACGACATGCCAGTAAAGAGAGTCATCACGTGACCCTCATTGGAGCCTTCACCATCTTTACATTCTTCGCATAAACTCAATCCCAATTCAGTTGACAGGGTTCCAGATGTAGTCAATGATGCCTGTATTTGCAGTACATCGCCTGATCAATGAGGGGTCGTGACAGCAAAATTGCAGGCCTCCACAAATCGAGGTTGCATCCGCGGCTTGGATGGGAAGCCCCAGAGGAGAAGAAGGATCAACACTCGCTGTTTAAGCATGGGTAATGGAAGGATGATGGGTGTGGACATGATGGAATAATCGTGATTAGTTGGGCTGTTTTTTTTATTATGCGAAAAGTTGCTTGCGAAGCAACCCTGGTCTACATATGTGTGTGCGTCCCCTCTGGCTTATACTGATCTTGGCTGCCTTTTCGCGGATACATCTTCTCTTTCTTGTAAAATTTGGATTTGAAACTTCTTTGGTGTTATACGAATTTTTACTTTGCATATTTCCAAAATGGCTCTCGAGAATGCGAAATCCTCTAGACCAGTTCGCATCGCCAACTGCTCTGGTGCCCTCAGTATGATGAGCACGATACATGTATCTACACATATCGCGATCTCATTTCACCACTAACAATCTCCAATTTATTGACAGCCGATCCGGGCATTTTGATGTATAATCAAGCCAAATATGGTCCTGTTGATGTCATCACAGGTGATTACCTCGCAGGTAGGTCGGATCAGAAGAGCCATAAACAATACATGTACATACATGTATACAGAGACAGATGTATAAAACAGTATGTGAGAATGACTGACTTTAACAACGCCGTCGATTTGGTAATATAGAAGCGACAATGGCAAGCAGTGCGATAGAGCGTGCGCAGTCAATCGGACCTGGCTGGATAAAATCCGCCTTTGATGGAATCCAGATGTCCTTGGATCTGATAAACGAAAAGCGCATCAAGATAGTTGTCAATGGCGGGGCAATGAACCCAAAAGGTCTTGCTGAAAAAGTTCAAGAAGCGGTAACGTCACTTCCTCTGGCTCTTCCATATTGCATCGCGCTGCTAACGTGTTGGACTAGATCAAACTCAAAGGCCTGAAGCTTCGCGTGGGCTACGTCGAGGGAGACAATTTGATACACAAAGTCCATCACCTGATTTCCAAATCTCTCGCACATCTCGATGGAACGAATCCGGATGTCCAATACACCAAAGACACGGCGTCTTTCTTAGAGTCACCAAGGGAGATGCCGATTGTTGCTGCAAATGCGTACCTCGGCTACCGCGCGATCAAGAAAGGTCTGGATGAAGGTGCCGATATTCTCATTTGCGGCCGAGTTTCCGATGCTTCGCCAGTTATTGGAGCAGCGGCCTGGTGGTATAACTGGTCTGAATCAGATTTTGATCAACTTGCCGGATCACTAATCGCTGGCCATCTGATTGAATGCTCAACATATGTAACAGGCGGCAACTTTGCTGGTGCTTATAAATACCCACCGAGCGATTTCCTGCGACTGGGCTCTGGCATCGCGGAAGTTCTTCCCAATGGAGATTGTGTGGTTACTAAACACGACTCTCTTAACGGATTTGTTACGCCCGCTACAGTAAAGTGCCAATTCTTATATGAGTTGCAAGGGAACGCCTATCTCAACAGTGACGTAAAAGCGGACATTTCCAAAATAACCGTCACCGAAGAGTCGAAGAATCGTGTTCTTGTATCTGGCGTCAAAGGCTACCCGCCTCCACCTACTACAAAGCTCGCCGTCTTTTACCAGGGAGGCTATCAGTGTGAGCACCTGATCAATGCCAGCGGATATGCCACGGATCATAAATGGGATGTCCAAGAGCTACAGATAAAGGATACGCTCAAAGAATGGGGAATACTGGACAAGTTTGACGTGCTGGAGTTCCAGCGGATTGGAACTCCGATGAAGGATCCAGATTCACAGTTTGCTTCCACCACGTATATGCGCGTGTTTGCGCAGTCGAAAGATGTACACGTGTTGAGTAGATTGCACTTGGCTTGGTTTCACCAATTCATGTCTCATTTTCCAGGTATTCGTGCTTCGAAGCTTGCATGATGTCCAAGAACTGACTATACTCTTTACTAGGCATGCATTTCTCCATGGATTTTCGCCCACTGGCACCGAAACCGTTCTTTGCTTACTACCCGGCCATTGTCTCTCAAGATGAGATTCAAGAAACTGTTACGATACTGGGTGACGCCTCAACCGAAGAGGCGCTTTGCTTTCCTATCCTCCCACCGAGTAAGACAGAGCCGCTGGCACCCCGAGAAAATTACGAAACGGTAGATCCTGTAGCCCTAGAGAGCTTTGGCGCGACCGTCAATCGCCCTTTAGGCGATCTCGTTCTTGCTCGTTCAGGCGATAAAGGCGGCAACGTAAACATCGGCCTATTCGTGGACTCGCCCGAGCAATGGGAATGGTTTCGCTCCTTCATGACGAAAGACAGGCTTCGTTCACTGATGAGGAAGGATTGGAAGGACTGGTACTTCCTTGAGAGAGTCGAGTTTCCGAATATATATGCCGTCCATTTTGTGGTTTACGGGTCTTTGGGCAGAGGCGTTACCAGCACCAGCTTGTTGGACAACTTGGGCAAGGGATTTGCAGAATTTATCAGGGCAGTTCATGCTGATATTCCGCAGAGATTTTTTGGTGAGAGTATTTGACTGTCAAAGTCGAGAACTTGTCGATATGCCCACTAGAAGACAAAGTGCTTTGTTACCTTTCTTGGAAGCAATTTTATAATACCGGAAAACGATTACGTTTATATTTTGGCTGTTACGAACCACATACCACCTTCAGGCCATAGTGAATGTGCAAATGGAAGCAAAACATTGTATTCATAAGGCTAATTGGCAAGGTAGTAAAGTAGGGCGTGGAGCATAAGTGAGAGGTACAGGTGCACAGAGGTCAATTTTGCCATATCCATAAACATACGATACGATTTAAGAAGTCTTTGTGAGCACTCTTAAACAATTTTGTAGCTAACCAGGTTATTCCTGTTGGCGAAATCGACAAATATAATGGAAAAGTGCAACGCTGCGTCTAGTATATTCATTGGGTTTGCCTCCTTCACGGCATTTTAACCCTCCCCAAGGCTTGGTATAATCAGGATTGTGATTTGCTAGTTTTACAGCTGCCTATGCTGAAGATTTCTGACACATGCAAGCTGGCTCACTAAAGCGGATTCTTTCACAGCATTGTTAACCCTCCCCAAGGCCATGAAATAACCAGCATTGTGATTTGCTAGTTTTACAGCTGCCTATGCTGAGGATTTCTGACACTTGCATGCCTTATCGTGGCTCAAGCGGGTCCTTTCACAGCATTCTTAACCCTCCCCAAGGCCATGAAATAACCACCATTGTGATTTGTTGGGTTCCTAGTCATGAAGTATTTCGCTCTCAACAGGAAAATCTGGCCTATCAAGTTCAAACGTTGTAAATCGTCGCAAAACAGCATTTTTAAACCTTCCAAGGCCTCGAATAGTCGTAAGCGCAAGTCAATCTCAACTCTCCCGACTACAGTTCGAGTACAATGTTCGTTGGTGTTCAATATGAGACATGAATATTAGCCATATACGCCAAATGACAAATTCGAAGCCAAAGACAAGGGTATAACTACAAAAAAGCAATCTAGCTTCGAGCATCCAAATCTCTTTCTTCTAAAGATAGACTGACGGCTCCTCCCTGTTAATCTTATCTAACGATAGAGCAAAGAATCCCTTCCGTCCCACCCAAAACAAGCAAAAGAACCTAGCCAGGGCAGTGGACCCGTAAGCTCCCAAACCCCGGCACACACGTGGCTGCAAATAACCATCTCATTGATCGCCCGCAGCCATGATCGGATCGCCGTCCTTTGTCCATCCCGCAAAGGCAAAATTACAGCTCACAACCTACTAACCTTTTCCTAGGCGCTTTCTATTAGTGTTATCAAGATCGCCATCAGAAATCGTGGGGGGAATCACGATGGGGCGTAGAAAAACGTTTGGAGCTTGGGTGGAGCCTAATTTCTGCAGATGGTGGGAGTATAGCAATTTCTACAAGCGGGTAACACGCAAAACACCATTTGTTGTGTTTCTAAAGATCCGAGATGGAGGAAAAGAATTTGACAACAAAGTTGACATCGTAATCAGTTTCACTTCATAAAAAAACGAAGCCCTCAGCTAGAAAATTGACCTAACAACTTTTGCGTCCAAAATGTTGACGCTTCAAAGGTTTTCATCATCTTTACATATTTCACTGAGCAAATGCAGGATAATCGTCAGAGAATATTAAATTGTTGTAGTAGCCAATTTGAACCCGTGGTATCTGATATTATTGTTACAGCTTATACCTCCCTCCTCGGTCGTCCAAGTATAGAAACATAGTGAAAAGTTCATTGCGACCAAGCATAGCTTCATAAAAAACAAGATATTTCCCAAGTCCCATATCGTAAAAAAATAGTTTCATAAGTTTTTTTTTCTCTTCTTCTTTCGCGCTCTCACTAAATCATGTGAAGCTGTAGTCTGTCTCCCGTAGACTCGCGCAACTCATACATGCCGACATGGCCCTCCAAATCACCAACGTTCAAGAATTTTCCATCTGCAGAGAAGCAGAGCTCTGAAACTCGCGAAAGGTCATCGAACTGTTCGAATCCGGGGCGGGGAGTGTAGTCAATCGCCAATGCCTCTGGATCTGGCCAGCTCCAAACCTCCTTGCCAGTCATGACATCCAGAATGACAATGCTGCCTCGAGCGCCAATGTCGGTTCCGGTGGCGGAGACATAGGCTACAAAGCGACAATCCGGCGACACGCACGAAATCGTGTTGGGAATGCCAAAAGTTCGCGTGGAGTTGGCTGCAAGATCCCAGACCAGGACATATCGGTAAGGGACAGCGACGGGACTGAGATTGAAACCAGAGCCACCATTTGTAGCGGGAACAGCGCGGAAAGACGCGGGAATCCAGATGGACACGACAGCGCTTCCGTAGGTGACCAAGTCACACGGAATGGCTGTGTCCAGTTCCTTGTGTTGCCATGGCCTGGCGATTCGGTATGGCTTGTTTTGGCCCTCGGTGGTGTCCCACGCAACTAAGAGCGTCTCCTTTTCAGGGGGAGGATGGCCTTGACGTGGAGGACGTGGTCCAGCAGCAATGACCAGTAGAGGGCTCGTCGTTGATAGTGCGAGTTCTGGGTACTGAGGCATGAATGGTAGTTCAACGTGATTTAGGTTGATGGTTCGCGACTTGACAAAGGGCTTCTTCTCCGGCGTCGCCTTGTAGAGATCAATGACGTTCTTTTCGCCGCCATAGATGGCCAAGGAGCACAAGGCTCCATCATATGACTCGATTTGGGCAGATGTCCAACGATCAGCATCATCAATTGACTGCAGGCACTTCTTCTTGGCCCAGTTCCAGATCTCAATGTATCTGCCAAAGCGGGTGGCAATAGCAATGAGATTGGTGGGCTCTGCAAGAATAGCGTGACTGCGAATGAGATACTCGCGAGAGCGGGACTGCGCTGCCGTGTAAGAGGTAAACTTGATAACTTGCTGCACAGTTCCTCCGGCCGTTGACCAGACCTTGATGATGTTGTTTCCGTGCTTGGTCGCTATGGTGGAGAGAGTGGAAGACATGTCCAGGAAATGGATAGGGCCATTCTTCTTGTCGTCTGACTGAAGGAGCTTCCAGAAGACAACTTCAGCTGGGCGAGACGACCGCCGAGGTGGAGGAAGAGCTTCGGAGGGATCTGGGGGTTTGTAGAAACTGGCAGGGAATCTGTTGTTACGGCGAGGTGGCGGCGAGAAGCTGACGGTGGTGGCATCTGGAGTGGAGGCGGTTTGCGAAACTTGAGAGGAGCGGTGGGTGCTGATGGACGACCTATCTGAGGAATCTCGAGAGGGCACCCGGTGAGTGGCGGTTTTAGGAGGAGGAATTGCCGGCAAGGGCTTTGAAGGAGCAGGATAGAGGCTATATCCTGAGGCGTAGTAGCTGGATGATGCGTTGGACAACTTGCGTTGTGAGTTTAGCGATTCTCGTCGACCAGTCAAGGGCCGATCCCTGGACGGCGGGCGACGGGGCAGAGATCCTCTTGAATCTCTCTGCAAGGGCATGTGGTATTGCTCGACGACGTCGTCGCTCTCCTCAAGCCATTGCGCGACGGCCTCGCCCTTGGACGGGGGAGGCACAGGGAAGTCGCGAGTAGCCGCGTGATAGCGAGGTTCTGTGTTCATGATGTCTGAGTTCCTTTGAATATCTCTGCTGGGGTCAAATGATGTGGCATTATGCCGGGACAATTGGGTTGAACCACCAGTGTCAATACGACGCAGGGTCTCACTGGATTATAAAGAAAAAAAGCAACTGCATTAGCCTCATGGATCCCTGCGGTTCGAATAGGTAGCGTAGGCTACCGGCGTGGTTTGACCAGACCGGTCGAGCCCCAGATCAAGTCTCAAGGCTAAACAGTAAAGGGGGATGAGGCAGACTCACGCTATCCGATCCAGATCTGTAGCAAACGGAGGAGGCTCCATGTTTGTTGGCTGGGCTGGGGGTGATTTCGGCGGTGGGACCTTGATAGCGGATAAACAGGCCGAGGTGGTGTAGCAAGAAAAGAGAAGAGAGAGTTGTCTTGTTTTCCCCGCGGGGTTGAACAAACGGGTGATGGCGGAAGACGAAGGTTTCGAAAAGTGGCTGGACTATTTCACGGGGAGGAAATGACAAGTAATAGTTTCTCGCTTGGCGACTCAGGTTCCAGTAGGAGCTGAAGAAGAGGGGAGTGTCTTCCTGGCTGGAAAAGCGACGGTGTTGACAGCTCGACCAGGGTGGCTTCCAAGAGGGTGGCTCGCAACAACGAGTGGCAGCAGGGACAGGCTCCTGAGGCAAAAAGGCGTCTTCCTGGTTGTGAAGGGTAAAGTGGCAGCAATAGCTGCTGTCGAAGGAGATTGTCAAACGAAAATAAATGAAAAAAACAGAAAAGCTTCAACGGATGGTGTCTAAGCCAGCCGTGGACTGGAACAGCCGATAGCTTGGGGAAAAAAACCGGACCGAGAGCGCATCCTCCGCTAAGAAGAGTCGGTAGCAGACTATAGCACACGAAGCTGGCGGTGCTTGAATGGAAATGGAGAGGCCTGATGGGGACGCTACGGGACCCATGTCCAATATGTATGAAGATTGGTGGTGAGCTCCGTATGGGGAAGTGATTCTGGCGATGGCTGCTCTCCAGACCCTCCAGTCGGGGCCCCAATTTCGCTCGCCCAGACGCCACAACGCCACTAGGCCAGCCCAAAACCCAATTGGCCGGAGACAAGGGCTGCGTAGGTTTTTAATAGGTGCAGGCAGGCCTTTGGCGGGACCCCTGGCGCCAGTTCACCCGGGGGCTCGCTCTCTGGGCATGTTGCTTTTTACCCGATGAGGGAACCAAGTCCAGCCAGTGCCCATTTTGCGAGGGCCCTGCAGCAGCGTCGAGTGACACAATACCTAGAATGTGTGTGTGAGTGAGTGAGTGAGTGAGTGAGACATGCAGAGCTCAGCGTGTAGTTCATGCGTGGAGGCACACGTAGATCGCTTTCCTGTTGCAAACACTCGGCTACACGTCCATCACGAACTCTTGTCGTTTCAGGAACTGGCCTAGCAGTCTTCTCAGGTCATTCCGGCGCCACGGAAGCCTGCCGCGGACAGCAGTCATGCATTGACGGCGGCGTTCTATCGAGTATAGGACAAAGTATCAAACATGTGTCTTCTAAGCACAGCAGCCAGGCCGAGCAGCACCAACTTCCAGGTTCTCTCCGCACCAGCGAGGTCCAGCAGGCGGCTTGTGGGGTGGCCTCTCTTCCGTGGAGGGACCGGTCAAGCGTTGACGATTCAGCCGGCCAACCAGGGTGGTCCATCAGCTGCTTTCCGGGGTCTCGCTCTCCAGCCGCCTGCCCTAGCTTACAAGTACTTGTTGCCTGGGCCATGAAGAGGATGAAATCACGGTCGTACAAAAGAGTGGCGATGCAAGGCTGTAGGACCAGTGGCAGCGGCTCGTCGTCTTGTCTGACAGCTATTCAGAGACCAGCCCCCTGGAGGGTGAAAAGGTCTAGGAGCGAGATGCGCTGCTACTGGCGCATTGCGGATGTGACGACCGCGGATCTGCCCTCCTTCGTGCCGGCCTTGTCCTCCACACAACCGTTGTGTTTGCAGCCATCCTGTCACAGAAGGCTGGTGAAACGATAGCTCACCTGGTGCCTTACAGTGAATTCCAGAGACAGAAGCGGAGAGACGAAAAAGACGACAGCCGAAGCGAGCCATGGGTGAAGGGAATCCATGCTCTTCTCATTGTCTCCCGCGCGTAACCGGTCAGCCCTGTACTGAGGAATCGCAGAATTTGATAACGTGACGCCAATGATTGCTAGCAAACCATCTCGAGTCAGGCCACCCAGCAAAGTACCTGCTCTAAACAGTCCGGTCGCGCAGACTATCAAGAGCCCAGGTACGGATACTCGTATAAAGCATTACATGTATATGCACTGTACTGGTCTGCAAGGATTCTATGGACTGCTTCGACTTTACTCATCACTGGGGCCATGGCACCGGGGTAGCATTCACATGTGCCCGGTCAATGGGATCTTCAGTCGGCTGTCTTAGATGCATCTTCTACTTTGAACTGGTATAATGGCTTGGCCCAGACACCTGGCCCGGCTACATCCGCAGACCACTACGCCGCGGATTCCCAAATGCAAGGCAGAGAAAAATTTTCTTTAATTTCAGCGTCCCCTTCATTTCACCGGGCCGCACTATTACGTATCTACCGTGCTGTGGCTGTCGGGAGCAGAACGTGGCGTTTTGCTTATTAGCGGCAGCTTCACATGCAGGTGGGTATCACGGCCTGCGTGGGAGCCAGGACTAACAACACACTAGAAGAGGCACTATCCTCTCTGTCCTCGGCCTACTACTAGTGGAAGTGGCCTCTAGTGCTTCGTATGTGTTCCATTGCGTTTTGCAGAGGCCGGGGCGCGTCCCCAAAGCTCAGGTCATCTCCATCAAACTCCATCCAAAGGGGACTTCCCCGCCAGCCCGCCCGTTTAGCTGCTCCGATATATAAGAGAGCCAATAGTGCTCTGTGCTTGTGGTGTAAGTGCGAGTGCAGAGTTGTATGTGCAGAGTTGTGAGAGCCATGATTACGGACCATGGATTACTGGTATTGTACTGGCATGGCACAGAGCAAGTTTGCTAGGCCATTGTGAGGCTAGCCCAGCTGTTCAGGATTATCCCATAGTGATGGATCGGTCAAAAGCTGACTGTCAGATGCAGCAGATAGAGAGGCCCTGCCATGCAAGCCTCCCTGCCCGTTACGCCGTGCATCAGAGCATCGCCACCATCACTATCGTGGTCTATATCTGGGGGTCTCCTCCCACTATATTACAAGTACTCTTACCACTGCTATTGTATGCTAGAGCTACTTTGTAGACTATACATGCTCTAAATTAGTAGCTCACGGCGTCTGTGCACAGCGTCTCGTACACATGGCAGGGAAATTGGACAATATATCGTGGGTGACAGGGCTCCGCAGCCACCGCCAACAGCATCGTGCCAAGGTGCCAAAGACGCCTGCGTAAGATTGTCTTGAAATTCGTTTCTCGTAGAATTCGCCAATGACAGCCTTGCGGCCCCCCGTTGGCTGAGCCCAAGTTGCTCTTCATCAAACGGCTGCTCAACGCACCTAACAGAGGTGTGCCCCGTCAGCCCACATCGGAATCCTACAGCAGGTTGGCCGCTTGGGATTCGGCTCAAAGAGAAAACGAAAGAGGTGTGTATCCGCCCCAACATTCGGGCCAGTTCTGGTTCTGGCTGCATCCCGCTTCATCAACTCCAGGGCCGCTACTCGGCGGTGTCCACTCACACGACTTGCAGATGACATGAACTGCGGAGAAATAGCATCTACGCCGCTGGATTGCTTGTCTGGAATTCTTTTCTGCATCTGCCTTGAGTTGCCACGCAGCATGACGGTATCATTGTAAACCTCGACAAATACGACGTAACCATTTGGAGTATATATTTGCACCAATAGCACCACGCCGAGGACATTGAATTGACAACACCACAATTCACATCGCTGCCTGCGAGCATCTGAATCCAACGCGGAGGGCTCCGTATAAATTATATTAACCCCACTCACTCTTTCTTTCTTCTCCAACCCGTCCCTCAAGCCATCGTCCAGAGGCTGAGTCTCGGACGCTTCTCTGGGACAAACACCTCTGATATAAACGTATACTTGGCGCTAAGACGCTTGAGGCTGTTGCGATGTGAGGCCACCATCTTCAAAGCAAAACACTCTACAGCGAAGCTTGTCCAACCTTGTTGCCATGGCCAGTTTCAAACATTCATTTCCTTTCTGTGGTGTGGCATCGCATGTCACCCTAGAACAGGAGCAGCAGGCCTGCCTCAGTGCGCGCATTCTTTTGCGTCTTCCTGCTCGGCCAACAGCACCGACACTCCCCTGCTAGAGTGGCATTATTCAGCAGGGTTCAAATGTCTTGAGCAGAGGCAAGTCAACGAGGGATCCCACGTTTCATTGTTCCATTCCGCCCTTCTAGATTGCCGTAGGATGGCACTACCAACCCGCAGAGGCGGAATACCAGTACGACTACGGCGTAGCAGCAGCAGGAAAGCTGCATTGTGCACTAAAAGGCCTGTATCGTCAGCACCATCAGGCGCGGCGCCGCCACGGGCTCTCGACTCGGCCCGCGCTACGAAGCACTAGATTGAGCAGAAGCTGGGATGCTGAGGAAGCAGAAGAGTCTAATGTTATAGGGGCATAAGCTCTGTAATGAAGAGAGTTTCTCATCTGTCAGCTTATGGCTCGGCACATCGGTCACATTATGTGATGTGAGCCTGTGAAGCCAGCCGAATTCTTGTAGTGGTTGCTGACGGGACGGACCGACCGGGAGATTTGACGCTGAGTGAGAATCATCACCATTGACCGGTCGTAGAAGATTCTGTCAACAAAAAGTGTTGAAAAGTTAATGAATTCTTTGGTTTGAAATGACAAAAACGTCGCTAGATCAGACTCAGTTAAAGCTACCAAATGAGTTATCAACTTCGTTTTAGACCATGGCCGCTATCTGGCAAAGTAGGACCCTATCTGCATGCATGCATGTGGAGAGCCATCGAGGCGAACCGATATATGCCACCACAATCGTTATCATCGCAGCTTTTATATCAATCTGTTGCATCAAGACCCGAGATTCTAGAGCGACTGGGTTGCAGATCACTTACTAATAGCGCTGCTATCGAGCAGATAGCAGATGCATCGTTAGCACTGCATCACGTGTAGTCCAAACGCCTCAAGCCGCTTCCCCTCACTTTATCAATTGGGGTAGCATTCATTATCCGACCCAACGCAGTCGAGATGTCTTATCATGACGAAACTGAATGCACAGCGCCTTCAATCGGCATTCATCGGCCGCTATTCGGAACTAATAAAGCTGCATCTGCTCGCAGTTCTCGTGATGTTTTCTACCAATATCTGAAATTTGTCCATATCAGACTCAACTAGTAGTAACAACCATGGGTAGCGAAGTAGACTACAAGACCTTTCCGCTGGGAGACTTCAAGCTCGTTTCAGGCGAGACCATTCCAAATGCATTCATCGCCTACAAGACGTTTGGTCATTCATCCTCCCCCCGCCATCATTTACCCCTCTTGGTTCAGCGGCCTAATCTCTGACAACGAATGGCTTATTGGCGAAGACAAAGTCCTCGATCCCCGTCGGTACTTCATCATCATCCCAGCCGTTTTTGGGAATGGACAGTCCAGTAGTCCATCCAATATTCCTCGAGAATCTCCACTCAAGCCGTTCCCCAATATCACTGTCAAGGATAATGTTACGGCACAATACCGACTGGTAACCGAGGGCCTGGGCATCAAGCACGCACGGATGGTTCTGGGCTGGAGCTTGGGTGCTGGACAAACCTACCAATGGCTGACCCAATATCCCGACTTTATGGATCTGGGCGTTCCCTTCTGCGGAAGTGCTCGCACCTCGCTGCACAACCAAGTCTTTCTCGAAGGCGTCAAGAGCGCACTACTTGCTGCTAAAGGGACCTCATCGGCTGGTAGCGCAGCTGGTGAGTTGGCTAAGACGTACCGGGTGTGGACTGAAGAAGAGAAAGTCTCCGGGCTGAAGGCGTTTGGTCGAGTATATGCAGGGTGGGGATTCAGCCAAGCCTTTTATCGTTCTGCCGTGTATGAGACAGAACTGGGATACAAGAACCTTGAGGATTTTATGGTCAATTTCTGGGAGTCATGGGCTCTTTCCAAAGGTTTGTCCGAGGGTCAATTGCTGCAAATGTTATACTTGCTAACTCCTATGTAGACCCCGAGAACTTGCTCACTATGCTTCACACATGGCAGGCTGCTGATTGCTCAGATCAAGAACCGTATAATAAAGACTTTGAGCTAGCTATGAAGAGTATCAAGGCCAAAACGCTAGTCCTACCTGGCAAGACAGACCTGTACTTTCCTCCTGAGGACTCGGAATATGAGGTACAAAACATGACTAAAGGCATTGGGGCGTGTATTCCATTCCCATCCATTTGGGGTCACTGGTACGTTTTCGATAGTCGAATAGCTCGGTATGAGATTTACAAGAGAAACTAATTGAGACTTCTTTCTAGGGCGGGCGGTCCAGGCGTGAGCAAACAGGACTTGAAGTGGCTGGATGGCCGTCTGAAGGCTTTTTTGGAAGATGAAAAGTGGCAACTGGACGCCAGTAATTTATCGTAGCATAGCACTATGATACATCCAACGAACACGAACTCTGTTGGTATATCCCAGTGCACCCTGAAGAGTACAACACGCCTCTTGCCGTGTACATGCTGATAGCAGCACTCAAATAAATCTCCAAGCAACAGTTTTGAGCTATTGATCTGGCGATTTCCTTTAAAGGCATCTGCTCATCTAAAAATGTCCCGTCAAACTGCAATGACTCTCTTAAGCCGGACGGCATTTGCACTACTCTCCATCATTTCTTCTCAGCGACAGCCATTAGCCTACCAAGAGCGACAGTAGTGCGGATCGTCTAATTGTCGTCTGATGCTCAACCTTCCAAAAGCCTGATTCCATCAGACGAAGCTAGCCAACCAAGCTTCTTAGACCAGCCACATTCCCATTCCCCGGAATAGCAGTACCCGCAGCCCCCATAAGCCCATAAACTCAACAGGCAGCAGTATAAAACTCTGATCTTACACTGGGTCGCTCGCACTTAACAAGCGGCGGTCCTCGGCAAACTAGGACACTGTTCCGGCAGACCGGTCACTCTACATCTGACAAAGTCTAGGTAGGCTGCTAATTTAGCTATTTTCTAAGCTCTCCACAAGTTGACTAGAGAACCTCCGGGAGCGTTCCCGTTGGATCACCGTTTGGGACAGCCACGTTTTCTCCATGGAGATCACCCCTGATTCTTCGGGTTGAATAGGGATGGAGTGAAGTTGGCCTTGTGAAAAAACACTAGAATATAGCCAAAAGGAGACGGGTGTGTTTTGAGTGGTAGCCGACAGACGCTTAACTAGTAGAAGCTGCAGACTGATTCGTACACGCGAGTCAGGCCCTTCCTTTTTGCGCGCAAAGGGAGCCATGCCGTAGTATTTATGAGTAAGATTGTGGGCCTGGAGAAAGGTTTGCTTGGAGCTGATCAGCTTTGTCTCAGCTGTTGCCACCCGTCGATCAATGGAGGCAATGGAGAGAAGAGTAAGGCTGCCGTTGTGCATGGAAATATGGGTATGTAGGCCTTGACTTTTCAAGAGCCGAAATGGCTAGTAGCCGGGTGAAGTGAAGAAACGCAGACTTCAATTCTGTGTTGTAATGACTACCGAGGGAAAGAGTCATGGCAATTCATAGAGCTGATGGGGGATAGGGGTATGAGTGATTTCGGCAGGCTTGGAGGCTCAGCTCATTTGAAGTGTCCCATAATATTACGTTACACTGGTATTATACGAGCATCCTTTTGCACGCAAGTCGCGATGGTAGCCGAGCACTCGTCGGTATGGCCATCTTTCTTTCACGGTTTCTAGAATGTTTGGGATCTCTGCATTAGCTCATCTTGATCCGACATTTCCGAGGCTCGTAAATTTTCCGACACCTACCATATTCAGTCAGCATGGTATTTCGGCATCTTCCTTCTCCACTCGTGTTTAATGACCTTGTCGTGGTTGATCGGCAAAACGCTGACAGTAATTACAGGGCACCACTGGAATATTCTCTTGTAAAAGGAGAAACGAGATCGATCAACAGATATTCGCTATCCCTATCTCAGAGTATCACTATTCATAGTAAGCCTGTGACTATTAGCTTGTAATACATGGTGAAGATCAGCTCATCCCCTACATAACGTTTCTCTTCAGGAACTAGGAAGCGGATATAGATGGCCTATGAGTAAACAAGCGTTTACCACCTCGATACCATTGGGGAATGTGAATTATCCGGCTAGCTCTAAGCCCCTTCCGCCACGGCTCTTAAACACCATTAATATGATTAAATAGATGTCAACATAAGCAACGAAGCAATAGAGAAGCTAGGGTTATCTGTTATCCCGAAGACTTGAGACGTGGTACATTCTTATAGCTGGGATATTCTGATCAAACTTTGGCGAACTAATTGGTACTGGACCGTATAGCCTACGCAACCTGTTTCTTTGTACCATCATCACTCTCTTCCCAGATGGTCCCATCCTCCGACTGATAGTAAATTTTGAGAATCTTCCCATCGTGCCAGTTCACCGCAACCATGTGAGTGCCAACCGGCACAGAGCTACTAAACCCCGTTTTCTCCCATGAGCCAGACCATTTATAACCTCTAAGTAGCCCATAGCTATCTTGCGAATAAATACGGAGCTGCACTCCAGAGTCATTCCACGCAGTGGCAGCTATGGCAGTGTTCTTCAGTGCCACACCTGGGTTGAAGCCGCCTAAGAAATCCCACTATTAATATGCGACCACGAAAGCGATACAGTGCTTAAACTTACCCTTGCTCCAGCCATTGTCATAGCAATGCTCCTGAACGGAAAGATCTTCAGTTTGGTAATAAACTCGTAGATGGGGTTTACCCTTCTGTGTCCAGGACACAGCTGCCAGGTTGGATCCTACATCAGCGACTGGGAGCGTTGCACCCTTCTTCCAAGGATCTCCGACGCAGTATTCTTGGATAGCGTTGGAAGATTCTTTTACTCAAGTGTTAGAAAGAGGCTGCCTTTCAAACATTGCCAATTGAGCGTTCTGTTGTATCCTTACCTTGGCAGTACACACGAATATTCGTCCCATCCCAGTTAACAGCAGCAACAGAAGAGTTTGGAGCAGTCTGAACCTTGAGTTTTGTAAGATAGCCTGGAACCCATTGCCCTCCACTGCCGTTGCACCACTCTTCAAGCAATCCATCCTCGGATATGCTGTAGATACGAATCTTCATCTGATTGTCAATGATTGAGTTCATGTAAGAGGACAGAGTATCATCTCACCTGGCTTCCCCCGTCCCAGCTGACAGCGGAAAGAGGACTGAGTCGTCTGGCATGAAAGATGGCCTTGCCAGAAACAGTCCACTTTCCATCATTGTAGACCCCTTCACGGATGCCATTTTTCGTATCTTGGAAGTAAATCCTGAAAGATTTAGAAGATGCAGCTACAGCAGCAACGGCACTTCTAGCGTTGATGGTATATTCCGAAGCCATGGTTGCTTGATGGAGTATTATCTTTGGCAAGATGTATAGGAAGAAAGTTTTCAAGAATGCCGATTGTAGATGATTGTCTTGAGTGTTTGTTGAGAAAGAAAAAGAAACGGAAGGAGAGGGTATTCACGCCCTTTTATGTCTGTTCACACTGAGAGGTCTTGTAGCATCGCAACATGTTTGCCTCATGAGCTTCCGTGGCAAACGTCACGCAACTCGTCATAAGCCGGATTATTCAAGATTCTCTATTGTTCATTGGAAGTTTGGGGAATACCAAACGAAAACGAGTTGCGGGGTATGCGTTTTGAGTATATGCATGTACAACGGACGGGGTAGCACTTCGGGATGCCGCAGACTTGCTCGGAGGAGCGTCGACATTTCATTGCACAAATTGCTATTTTATTAGATAATTGAATCACATGCGACTCAAGTGAGAAAACCCGGCATTTTGTAATACTGGTTTTATATTAAAAAGTCGGGAAGACATGTTTGCATTGCGCGTCCCCGCGGCGGCTTGGGCGCTGTTTTGTATGTCATTGGATGTCTCCATTGCTTTTCTTCATCAATTACATAAAACATCCTGGATGATTGGTATGAAGAACTATTATCATGCTCAAAGCCAAGAGGAAATACGAAAAACAACCTTGATGATGCTTTTGAGGTACTATTTGATGGTATATTAATACGATTATGCGTCTTGTCTATACTGATGGTTTCAATGTAATTATAAGCCTTTCTTCAATAATGTATACGGATTTGCAATCAGCATCTCCTGTTTCGCCCACTCTAATTGAGTCATCGCGACTCTTTGCTCTCTGATTAAATTTTTAAGGTGAGCAACAAGAATTGCATCCCGCATTGAAACGGAGTTGGTTACTCTTATGTCGTGTCGAGTCTATCTAGATGCTCGTGCTCTATGGCTCGTCAGCGCCTCTTGATACGCAGCCAAAGAACGATCCTTGCTCGCTCTAATCACAAAAAAGACTGTTTTTGTTCCCAAAAAATGGGAAGCACGACTTACCTCTTTTAATTTGAAATCCACCTTTAGGCAGTGACTGCTCCTGGACTTCTGTTGGAGCTGCAAGTCTCGCTGCTTTCTCTATCCTGAGATACTCGACTGGTGTCACTCCAAAACACTTTTTAAATTCGCGGTGAAAATGCCACTTGGATAGCCCAACCTGGCGAGCCATTTGACTTAGACTCAGCATTGTGATTGTACCGTCCTTCTCCATCATCGCCGCAAGGGGTCGTGCCTTCATGAATGCACGAATCTTGGCCACCCCAATATCTTCCGGCATGGGAGCACTATCTTCAGGATGACAGCGCTTACACGGTCGGTATCCCGCACTTTGGGCTTCGATACTTGATTTGAAGAAGGCGGTATTGAATCGATGGGCGAGGCGTGCTTTGCAGGTAGGACGGGAATATACACCAGTACTTCGCACAGCGTAAACGAAGAGACCATCTGCTTTTGGATTGCGCGATTTTACAGCCTCCCAGCGACTGTCATCGTCGACAAACGCGGAATCTGGTTGCCGAGGAGTATAATGTGTTGAAATTGTCTCGTTCATTATGTATTATAATGCTATGTTTGAGTTTTGCACGGCAAGAAGCTCGAATGGCTGGTCATAGAGTGTGCCTTTATGTAAGTTACGAGGACGGTCAAGCTAAATAGCGTTGCTTTTAATGTAGCCAATAACTCCATACGTCAAATTTGTATACAAAGCAATATGGCACTTGACAAGGATAGTCAATCAGGACGAAAGGATCTGTGCATTCCTCTTACACAAGTTCTACATGGAAAGCACCATTTTCTCCAGCCGATACTTCTAGAGATATAAAATCGCCAGTTGTAAAATAATAACTTGACACCAATCTGAAATTCATAAATCACTGACTCGTAGATTGCCATCTTATCGTAAGGGACAGACAACGGCGGCTTCCATGACGCAGATAACATGGTTGTATCTCCGGACCAGGCAGCTCGCATTTCCATACGCGTAGATACATGTCTACGCCATACATGCGAGCGTAAGAGAATCTAGCTTACGTGTGCGTCTGAAAAGCAGAACAAACTTTCCATTCAAGGCAAAAGTGATCGAATAGCTTTTCGCTAGTCCAAATTCCAGGCCATATTGGCAATCGTTGCTGGTCTTTATTGGCCACATTGATAGCAACAAGTGCCAAGTGCGGGCAGCAGTGGAGATCACCCGATACCATCAAATGACTTTGGACATACACACATGTGCCTATACAGTACTATATATAGATTTAGCATACTTCATTACTGCCACTGTCAGAAGCTATGGAAAATTCCCGTCGGAATTCTAGCCCCCTCTCCATTTGATCTTGCAAGTTGTGTGATGGCATGGAACTTGTAGTTCGAAAAGCCGAAGGATGATAATGAACAAGTTGGTTTCAGCATTTAATGGATAGGTCATGAGAAGATAAACCCATTCGATTAATTCCATCTTACTTACTAACAATAAATATATCGTATTCTAATACAATCAATTCTTCTCATATGTTAAAAACCCTATGCAACAACCTTGATATTCTAATCCAAGCCGACGCATCTTGCTGTTCTCATGATATCCAGGGTAGCTGCTATAGTGGCCACCCTCCCTAGAATCCAGCAACCACCCACTAAATCCCCTAAACGCACTGCTAATTCGGCAGCCCGCAAGGCACGGGCCAGCTCAACCTCGAAAAGCTCCACGTGTGATATTCAAGCTGAGTCTCAGCATCAGCATCACTTCAATCTTCACATCACGCATCCATGAGCTCATGATGGCGCCTCCCAAGGACGAGGGTGCCCAAACCCCTATAGACGAGCCCAAAGCCAAAAACAGCACCGCCAGCAGCCCTCCCGCTCAGCCCCAAAAGTCCAGCCCGTCCGTCATCAAAGGCGCCTCCCTGCTCATTATCCTCCAAGTCGCATCTCGTCTCGTCACCTTTGTCGCCAACCAGCTGCTGCTCCGCTTCCTCACAGCTCCTCTTCTCGCCCTCTCTACGCAGCTCGAAGTCTTCTATCTCTCGGTTCTTTTTTTCGCCCGCGAGAGCTTGCGTGTGGCCATCCAGCGCCAGGGCATTGCTGGAGCAGCAAACACCAAGGAAGATGAGACTGACGATGATGCTGCTGCTGCTGAGCGGCAAGAGGGACAAGCGGTGGTGAATCTGGGGTATCTCGCCGTTGGACTGGGCAGCATCGTCAGCGTGGCTTTGGGATGGATGTATCTCGCATCTGCCTCGGCCGACACGCTTCAGACGCCCTGGCTGGTTGAGTCTCTCTGGCTATATGGAATTGCTGCCATGGTTGAGCTCATGTCTGAGCCTTGCTTCGTCCTGATGCAGACGCGTCTTCAGTTCGGCACTCGCGCAACTGCAGAGTCCATCGCCACGTTCCTTCGCTGCACCGTCGTCTTTGGTTCCGCCGTTTGGGCGTCCCGAAAGGGCCTGGATATCGGCGTTCTTCCCTTTGCGCTTGGCCAGCTCTCATATGGCATCTCCCTTCTTGTGGTGTATCTCGCCTCAGGATATCGCCTTGCGCTCAACACTGGATTCTCACTCCTGCCCAAGCAACTTGCTTCCAACCAAAATGTCGTCTTTCTCCTATCGTATTTCTACAAGCCGACAGTCAATCTCGCGGGAAGCATGATGGCCCAAAGCGTGGTGAAGCATCTTCTCACACAAGGCGATACCTTTCTCATTTCGCTCTTCTCCAATCCTGAGGCCCAAGGAGTGTATGCTTTGGCAAACAACTACGGCAGTCTTCTCGCTCGCCTTCTCTTCCAGCCCGTGGAAGAGAGTAGTCGCAGTTACTTCTCTCGCCTGTTATCTTCGCCCTCTTCCAGCAATGGCCAGTCTTCGTCGCAGCCCTCTTCATCTGTCAAGGAGGCGAAACAGAACCTACACACGATATTGCGTCTGTACATTCTCTTATCGGCCATCATTGTCAGCATTGGACCTTTTGCGGCTCCGGCGCTTCTGTCCATCGTAGCAGGTAAACTCTGGACTGGATCAGGGGCTGGCCAAGTCCTTAGTACTTACTGCTTCTACATCCCGTTCATGGGACTCAACGGAATTACAGAGGCTTTTGTTGCTTCCGTCGCATCAGAGGCTCAGGTGCACCGCCAATCATTTTGGATGGGCCTCTTCTCAGCCGCCTTTGCCGCATCTGCTTTCCTCTTTATGCGCGTCTTTCCGCTTGGTGCCATAGGCCTCGTCTACGCCAACATTATCAACATGCTATGCCGAATCATCTGGAGTAGCGTTTTCATCAACAAGTTCTTTAAATCTCACGGTCTAGACTTTGCGCCCGCGTCGCTATATCCCACAACTCCAATCGCAGTATCGCTGTCAACACTGGTCCTCCTACGGCAGCTGAAATTTCACGAAGTTGGCCAAGAACGGCCATTCGAAACACTGATCAAGATTATTGGCTTTGCCATTCCATTACTGCTTTTAATGTATGTCAACATCTCTACATGCTATGCCTCTATCTGCTTTTATTATACACGATTGTCTAACATGGTGCTGTAGTGTATCTCTAGAGCGAAAGTTTCTTTTCGAATGCTTCCAGTCTATCCGAGGTCGCAGAGCAAGTAAGCGCGAGTAGTAACGAAATAAGTCGAAAAAAGAACAGACGAGAGTAAAACAAAAAAGACCCATTTTCCTATACCGATATACCCATGCTTTAATCTAATCAAAAGTAATCTTTGTCGCCTTCTGGTTCGGATCCACGTCCTTGAAGAAGCCGCCATACATATCGTGAGTCTTCTTCTTGACGACAGTGCCAAACTTCATTAGCTCGTCAGGAACAGGCTGGTTGGCACCCTTCAGGATGTTGATGAGACTATTTCACACTTGTTAGCTTTTTCTGCTCTCAAAACACACCAAGTTGCGTTTGAGAGGACTACTTACGATCCAGAGTGCGCCTTGTCTTGGATGGTGAACATGGTGATTGCCTCGCCAGTCTTGCCGGCTCTGCCAGTTCGTCCAATACGGTGAACATAATCCTCAATGGTGAGAGGGAACTGCGGGGAGCAAGTTAGAAGAGGACTTTATAGATCTCTGATTAGACCCATCACTTACTGTAACATTGATGACAAGCTTAACCTCGGGAATATCCAATCCTCGAGCAGCCACATCTGTGGCGACCAAAACCGGTGTCTTGCCAGACTTGAAAGCCTCCAAGCTTCTAGTTCGCTGCTCCTGCTTCAAGTCTCCGTGAATACCGCCCACGCGGACGCCCTTGCGGCCAAGGAAGCCCTCGACGCGAGTTGCCTCCTTCTTGTACAGGCAAAAGACCAGGATTCGGTCATCCTTTTGCTTGCCCTGCTGATGCTGCTTGATGATTTGCAAAAGTCTGAATTCCTTATCCCTGCCGTCCACAACTTCGACCTTTTGTGTAATACGGGTGTTGGCTTGCAGCTCAACTGAGCCGTTTTCTGTCTCCTTGCCGCGAGATCCAATGGTGATCTTGACTGGGTCAACCATGAAAGAGGATGCCAAGCTCTGGACGGAGAATGGCCAGGTAGCAGTGAACATGAGCGTTTGACGCTCCTCCCGAGGAGGGCAAGCACCGAGAATCAGCTTGATATCCTCTTCGAAACCCTTGTCCAGCATACGATCGGCCTCGTCCAGGACGGCGAATTGGCAGCCGCTCAAATCGACAGTTCCGTCAGACATGAAGTCCTTCAATCGGCCGGGAGTGGCGACAATGATGTCAGCACCCCTCTGGAGAAGCGCTCGCTGGTCGTCCTTTGAGGCGCCTCCATAGAGACAGACGCACTTGAGCCTCAGAAGAGCAGCTACTCCATTCATCTGCTCATAAGTCTGCATAGCCAACTCGCGGGTAGGTGACACAACAACCGCCTTGACGACCTTCTTTCCAATGGTGGAAATGGCCTCCACACAAGGAAGAGTGAAAGCCATGGTCTTGCCGGAACCTGTCTCAGCCACACCAACCACATCACGGCCGGAAAGAGTTGATGGCCATGAGGCAGCCTGAATGGGAGTGGGAGTTTTGTAGTTGGCAAAGGGAGAAGGCTTCTTCTCGAGGAGGTTGGTCGAGGGGAGGTGGTGGAATTCGGTAATGGGTCGGAGCTTGTCGGTGACGTTCTTGGGGTCTGTAATGACAATCTCGTTCTTGGACAAGTATTCGTCGATTTCGGACTGGGCAACGTTGGAAAGACTCATGGTCTGGACGTAATCGCGGCCGTTGGAGGCTTGCTCAGATGCATTGCCGTTGGTATCCTTCTTGGCTTTGCGATCCTTCTTGGACTGTTTCTTATCTTCGACGGGCTTCTCGTTAACGTCCATGCTTTCGGGCTGTTCTTCAGTAGCGTCTTCATCTTGAGACTTCTTTGCCTTTTTCTCTTTCTTGTCCTTCTTCGACTTCTTCTTCTCTACAGGCTCCTCGGTCTTTTCGTCTTCTTCCTCTGAGTTCTTCTTCTTCTCTTTCTTCTCCTTCTTGTCCTTCTTCTTGTCCTTCTTCTCCTTCTTCAAGCGGGCCTTCTCAGCATCGTCGCTGGAGTCGACCTTGGACTTTTTGATCGGGCGGTTCTCGGCAACGCTGTCGTCGCCCTCGGCGAGGAGATGCTTTGTCGCGGCCATTGTGTATGATTGATTCAATCTGATCCCAATTGAAAGCGTAGGATCAATCGTGTCTCTTGGCTGTTGCGACGAGAAAGACTGATCGCTGCTGCGCAAATGGAAAATGGTGGGTCTCGGGTCGCAATGAAAAACGAAAAAAGGCGAGATGCAAGGAAAAAAATCTTTATCGATAGAGATGTGGCGCCCTACCAATCAACGCCGGGCTGTGGCAGTCCCACTGAGAAATCTTAGCGCCGATTTGTCACAGTGGGCTTGCGTCCCGGGTAGAGCAGTCTGTAAGATGCGGACAAGACACTATCAAAGCGCATCATTGGGCGTTTCGGAAGACTACGAGCAGTGATCAATTGATCATATCTAGGAAATTTAGAATACAACTTGGCATCAGCTAAAAATAAGATAACGAGTGAAAGAAATGCCACTATAAACCATGCACTTGGCCTCGAATTAGGGATGGTGGCTCTTGGTACCTGTAACAGAAGGTCAGGTCTTCAGACCATCTACAGACTGTTCAATACGAAGCATGTTTCATTAAATATAGACTAGATCATGGAAAACAATTAGACAGCATACATATATCTATATTGCTCGTTGTCGCCTACCCACTTAGGTGGTACTTGTCATAAGTTGGTTTCACGGCTCTCTTATCTGGTGTAGGCGGGGTCACCGCTTCGACTGAGTCTTGAGACCTCGCGACAAATTATATGATGCGTCATATGCAACGCCTGTCCATATATGTAGCCAATAGAGAGCTGTGAAATGTAATGACACAAGCAATCTACATTGAACACATGAACGAACAAGCCAAGTTCCGCCAGGACGCAGAGAGTCGGCGGGGTTAAGTAAAGGCCGCGAACTTTTGTCGGTGAGAGTTATGACTCACTTATAAACCTCTACAAGCCCGGCAACTTAGTTCCGAGCAAATATTTAAAAAGAAGCAAAACTGAGTTATGAAAGCTTCTAGAAACAATTAATAGTAATCATGAGTGTCGAAAGCATCATTTTGATCGGCCCAGAGGGATCCGGCAAGTCCACAATCGGCAAAATCATCGCCACGACGCTCTCAAAAGAGCTGTATAGCATTGACCGCCACCGCGATGAACTCTACCCACCATTTGGCTACGATAAAGCCTTTGCGGAAAAGATATATGAAGAGCAGGGTCTATGGCCGTTTTACCAACATTGGAAAATATTCGAGTACCAGGCTGTTTCACACATCTTGCAAAACGCCAGTAAAGAGGGCGAAGAGTTTTACGGCAAGATTATCGACTTTGGAGCTGGACATTCGGTATATGAGAATCCAGAAGAATTGGAAAAGATTGAGGCTTTGATGAAACCCTATCCGAACGTTATCTTGTTGGTGCCCTGTGAAGATGTGGAAGAAGCCTTGAAGATTACAGAGGCTCGCAGAAACCGCAAACTGGGCCTCAACAAACACTTTCTGGAGCATCCAAGCAATAAACGACTTGCAAAGTACACCATTTACACCAAAGACAAGACGGCAGAGGAATGTGCTGAGAGTGTATTGCAAATCATAAGAGGGAATATTCAGCAGGTGGCAAGGCCAAATTAGAAGATGCTTTTGCAGGCAATGCACAGAGAGAGGCCGTAGGAAGAGGACAATACAAAAAAAGAAAACAAAATTTTGTGAAACAAAAAGAATTGATCACAATTGTGAGACTCTTGCTCTCGGCAGGGCTTGAACCTGCGGCCTCCGCATTACCAAGATTTCAGATGAAGCTGAAGTATTAGTACGAAGCTCTAACCAACTGAGCTACGAGAGCCGTCTAGATCCACTCAGACTGTGGAACTCTAGATGTTGCTGCTCGGAGGGGTCGACTTCAATTATGAATGCATGCCGTAAATCGTAAATTGGCCGAGGCCATCGGATTTGTAGTAGAAGCTGTCAATGTTAAATTCGGCGAATATTTATCGTAGTGACAATTGCTACTTGGGCATACCTTTATTTGCGTGAGGTTGTGAAGAAACATGAGGTATTGCGGCTCAATTAATCCGCATATAGGTAATTTTTGGTCCATCTATTCTGATTCGGCAAGTGGGTGCATTGTATCTAATGTCGAAAAAACAGAAGACGAGAGCTTGTTCATCTAGTTAGGCGAAATCTCATCATATCAAGTGTGGTGGCCAGAGTCATGGGCTGTTATGAGATAGGCGTTTAATTAGTATATCGTTGACCTGTTCATATGAACATTGGAAGCAATAGAGATGATAACTGAGGGCACAGGAATGTCGCAGCTCCGAGAAAAGGTTTTTGGGAAACAATAGTAGTCTTTATGGTAGGCGCCGGGATGAGTAATAGGTTCCGCAAAATCTTAATGGTGATCGCTCTGCTGGAGAAGGATTGAGCTCCCACATCTCAATGATGAGAATAGGCAATCTGATATTAAATATAGAATTAGTCAAAGCCAAGGACAAAAGTTTTAAACTGAATTGCAAATAGGACGGTCATCGAACAGGCTCTCGATAACCTGGGATCTGAACTATATGTGCCCTATGTACGCACCGGAGTATCCGGCATAAGGAAGTACTAGGTATTTAGATTGCCTTGTGTATTACGCGACATGTCCTCTGAACATTTGCTTAAATGCTTTGTTTTACATCTGGGTCAAGATGAGTGCGCGACCATGGATACTTGAGTGACAAATTAGAGACGAGAAATAACACAGAAGCCATCCTGACTTGCCTATGTTTATGGCATCCGTATCAATCAGAGCCGGCAGAAGGATGCAGACGCCCGCAGATGCGGACGATCTCAACTAAAATTCTGACACACTTGCCGAATTTGGCGATTCTGTTCCTGGGAACAATCGGCCGCCAAAATCGTGTACTTGATCCGCTTTTCGTCTGCTCGTTGGACCCCCCGCGCTCAGTACTTATGATCTTTTCTAATTGCCTCGGGCTATCAATCCGATCATGTATGGTAGTAGGTAGCATTCAATGCACGTACTTTTTACATGTAACCTTGCGGTCCAATTTATAATACGTTACTAATCGCATAATTGCGCAACTCTGCCTTGCATGTCCTCACATCAAGGTGACGATTGCGAAAAGTAGCGAATGCTTACCGGTATGCCTATTTTCCAACTTTAAACAAACAGCGGGCGGCCTGATTCGTGGCCGACCACTATTCCTATAGTGGAACTTTACATATTCTACCCTTGTCTATTTATACATATACTTACCACCTTCTGTATTCGACATTCAAAAGATCGGACTAGTGCCTCCATAGCGACGCTCTGATGCCGGAAACTTGGAAAATGTCCCATCAAACTGCGCCGATCGGATTGACCCATCACGGCACTTTTGATCCATGAACTGATTCTATCTAGGCAAATGCCTTATCGAGCAAGCTCGATATTAGTGATCATGACTTGCCCAAGTGAACAGCAGCGCTGGCCAGGCTGTATAAAACCAGACCGTGTCCCCGGGCAGCTCGCCGATCCTGCGTGAGAGTAGATCCGAGCTTTTGCTTTGGTTGAATTGGAGTTTGTGCATTGAAAGATGCGGTCCTTGGCAGCTTTATGGACCGGCGCGGCCGTGGTGTTGGCAGCTTCGACTCCAACCACAAAAGATGCTTCAAAGGTTGACGCGGTCGAGCCGTGCGCTCAAGTCAGCAGCTTATGGGCTGCTCAGATTGAAAGCACCGGTGAGTCTTTGAAGCGCATTAGATGAAGATACAAGCTCTACTGACACAATCCAGCAACACCAACTGTGGCCGCCTCCCTCGCTTATGCCTGCCTGAACACAATTCCCCTCCACAAAGAACCGGGCATCGAGTTGATTGACGCTTTGGAGCCGTATCTCGAGTGGCAATCGGACTCGGCATACCTGGCAGACCCGCCTGCCGATTACTTCTACCCGCCTCACGACATCTTCAAGGCATTGGCCGGCGTCAGGGCGGATCTCGTGGCGGACAAGTATACCAACGAATACGAGTTCCAGGAGGATCTCTATGCTCGAGTTTGGGGCCCGGCGCATGATGGACATTTTGTCTTTTATCCGGATGCGCTGACTATTGCGTTTGAGTGGACACGCCCGAAGCCCATTGTATCAATCAGCGAAAATGGAAAAGATTTGCCCGTGATTAAGCTTTATGGTGAGTGTCATGTCGTTAACATGTCTCCCCTATACAAACATATCGGCAGTGACTGATTCGACCAAAAGAGGATGTCGTGAGGGACCCAAAGACAGCGCCTGTAATCACAAAAATCAACGGGGTCGAGGCCTCCAAGTTCGTCCTTGACACCGTCACAACGGCCTCTTTCAACCAGGATGCAGATGCCGCATACAACTCCATGTTTTATTCAAAAGGATTCACCGCGGCTTCTGGGGGCAGTGAAGGCTACTTTTCGAGCGGCGGCCGCGTCCGATACATCTACCAGGGCCCAAACACGACATTTACCTTTGACAATGGCACCAGCGCAACCTTTGAGAACACTGCGTCGGTCAAGGCGAACTTCACGGGCATCGTGGACGGCCAGTCCTATTTCGACACCCTCTGCGTTCTCACTATTGATGGCGGGCCCAGAGAGGAACCTGCTGCTACCATCAGCGCGAGAGCCCAGTCAGGCCAGGTCCCCGGATACCCAGCGCCGGTTCTGGCAACCGACGACGGTATTGTGTCTGGTTACTATCTCGAAGGCGAGGGCTTTGACGATGTCGCAGTCCTCTCTCTCCTTACCTTTGAACCCAGCTCCCCGCGCCAATTCCAGGCCGTTATCCAAAACTTCTTTGCGGAAGCAGTGACCGCCGGGAAAACGAAGCTCGTTATCGATTTCCAGGGCAACGGCGGAGGTCTCATAGGCCTGGGCTACGACCTCTACGGCCAACTCTTCCCTCAAATCCGAGCGGATGGCTTCTCGCGATGGAAGCTCAGCCCGGAGTTTGAGACCATGGCCCATGTCTACAGCAACGCCTCCAAGAACGTGGATCCCTTTCACGAGGCCTCGTTTCTAAAGGTTGAGGCATATCTAACGGAACTGAATTGGCGCTTCGACCTGAACGAGGAAGAGAAGGCCTTCACTAGCTTCGCGGACAAGTTTGCGCCAAGAGTGTTCAAGGATACGCCCTACACGGCTCTCACGCGGTGGAACTGGAGCGATCCTCTCATCTCGACAAACACCTCGTTTGGGTTTGGCCTTGAGATTTCGGGTTATGGAACCCGCGCAAATCTCTCTCAGCCATTCCTGCCGGAGAACATTGTCCTTCTCTACGACGGCGCCTGCGCCTCGACTTGCACCATTGCATCCGAATCGCTCCGACTCAACGGAGGCGTCAAGTCTGTTGCTTTTGGCGGCCGGCCACAAAAGGGGCCGATCCAGGGCGTCGGCGGCGTCAAGGGCTCGCAAATCTATCAGCTCACCGACATCTTTGTGCTCGCTGAAGACGGAACGTTCCTGGGCACGAGTGCAGCGAATGAGGCGGTGCTGCAGAACGTTTCGAGTCTGCCGATTGCGCGGAGCACGGCGGGATCGATGAATGTGCGAGACCAGATCCTGCGAACGAACACGAAGGATGGTGTTCCGGCGCAGTTTGTCGTCGAACATGCCGATTGTCGGCTCTATTGGACGGCGCCTATGGTTACGGACATCACCGAGGTGTGGAAGGCTGCTGCCGGCGCAGCCTTTAACAATGCCGAGTGTGCAAGCGGTGGCATTGAGTACCGGGCTCCAAAGGCTCATATTCGGCCTGCTGCCAACCCGAAGCTGCCCATGGGTAATGCAATCGCCGAGACTGAGGATTCACCACGCTCGTCAGGGCTCTGGAATGCAAAGTTTCGTCTCCGGACAATAGCCTAGAGGTTGGGATTCTCAGGAAGCCAAGTTTTGCATCCATCCACATTTAATGTATGTTTAAGATGGGAGAAGACCCTAAAGGTAGATTCAGAAGGAAAATAGCAAAGATGAATGATTGTAGAAAGTTACTGGAGTTTAGTGAGTGCCCTCTTATGTGTAATGATATGTTTATGGATGCGTCACAGTGATTCTCCTATCTGCTGCATCTTTCCTTCTCATTAACTACCACCTTGTCTTATGCTTATATTGGCTTGACTGCTTTGTGAAGAATCTAAGCGGTGGCGTGCCGTGATTTGTCCAGGTTGAAATACGCGGTCGTGATATGCAAAGTTTATTGACTGTGTGTGTTTCCCGGTGCCAAATATGCGTTATCAAGAATGAATATTGACTGAACAACAATAAGAGGACGAAGAGAGTTTTTGCTGGCGGAACCAATAGCCTTTGCAAGAGTGAGCTACACACAGACTGTCGCATAGTGTGTAATTCAAGCCGCTCGTTTCGCCCGGGAGTAAGACAAATTGATGAGCACGACATGAACACAGCTTGCATCTATCGACACATGATCTAGTCACTGGAATTTGACCAAATACTAAAATCTTCAACATCATCTTGGCTGTATCGAATCACCTTATATCCATATGGATCATACCTAGGCTCGACATCCCCTAGGCCGATGCACCGAAGAACGTCTTTGCTTGCGCCCACCTCGTTGGCCAGATACGCGGCCGTGTCTTTCCAGTGCTCAACGTCTTCCTGATTCCAAAAATGTCGTTTATCGGGATGCCTGCTCTGGCGAAGGGTATTGATCGCCTTGCCCACTCCAACACGGTCAATCATGGCCTTGAGGATGTCCTTTTGTCCATAGAAGGCCGCAGCGGCCAATGCGCTTCCATGCTCGCCTCGATCAAGCACAGATGTGGGATCCGCACCAGCCTCAAGCAACGTGTGCAGTAATTCCCTACGACTCTCAGTCTCTTCACTACTATACCGCATACGCCATGCCACTGCCTCAAGCGCGCTGCCATAGTCGCCACCTCTCAAAGGCAAGTTTGGATCTGCGCCGCTGTCGAGGAGCAGCCTCGCAGTTTCCACGTGGCTTTCAGTATAACAATGCGCTGCCGCTGCGACAAGGGCACTCCCCCACCAGCCATTTTGCACAGCGGCATTGACCTTTGCTCCGGCCGCGAGCAGAATCCGAACCGATTCGACGTGTCCCACCCTCGCCGCCATGGTTAAAAGGTTACCAGCCCAGAAGCCGCCCTCATTCTCTCTCTCTAGATCAACTACGCCACGATCCACCATCCATCGCAGCATCTCGGGGCGATCAAAGGCCGCATACTGTGCAGCAGTCCAAAATTGACGATCTGCGGAATTGACATCTGCATTCGCTTCCATTACAAGCATCTTTAGGACGTCATCATTACCATTATCAAGTGCTACGACCAGCGCATCAGCGTGTCTTTTTGCATCGGGGTGCATCACATCAATCAAGCCCATCAAGTGCCTGCAGATGGGTATGTGGCCGCCCTCAGCTGCGAGCGCAAGTGAGTTCTGACCGTCCTCAGTTTTTAAAAGGGCCATCTCCTCGGTGATTTTGCCGTCCAGCCACCAGTCGCGCAAGGTATAGTAAAATCCATAGCTGCACATGGCAAATAAAGCCATGTTGGATGGCCGCATCTCATGAAAGTCTTCAGCCCATTTTCGATAGTTGTCGCTGCCCTCATTTGGCGATCCAAGAAAGCGCTTCAAAGCCGCCGCAACGCTTGGATCCTCCTCTTCTTCTTCTTCTTTCTTCAACCCTAGCCATTTGTCGTATTGTCCCACGTGCTCGTACCAGTTGTGTTCAACGTATTTTGCAAAAGTGTGCTGATGGAGCTCTTTTGGTCGGAAGTTTTCAAGGAAACCAAGGCAAATTCTTGCAGCAAATGCATCGCACTTCCATCCAGTCCAGCCCTTGGACTCAAAATACTCGGCCACAGAGGCATGCGGCAGCATCCATACGCCTCGTTCTTCGTCAATCGTTAGAAGATCCTGGCAAAGTGATAAAATCTCTTGCTGCGACTGTTTTCCTTTGTCAACCACTGTAGAGCCTTCAATTGTGTATTGGATGGCTTCCAGGAGCTCCTCCGATTTTAGCGGCTCGATAGAACACAGTACCCATTGAATAGCACGCTCAGCTAAAGCGACATCAGATTCGTCGCGCTCTTGAATACTTTCCCATATCTGATTATACGCTTCTGTCAAGTCGCGCGGCAACTTTTGAGTCCATTTATGGACTGCATCATCCGTGACGCACTTTTCAAGGCTTCTAACTTGTAGATAAACCCATCGAAACCTTTTCCCGCGTCTCTCATATTAGTTTTCAATATAAGCGAAATCGAACGAGTTATTGCAGACAACAACTTACATCCCGCTCCCTTTCGTATTGAAAATATCCTTTATTTCATCTTGCATCTTTTGTCTTCTCCGTTTAAACCTTTCAGTCGAGTAGAGCTTGTCTTCCAGATACTTCTGGATGTCATCGTGTTGATTACCGGCATCCACTGTGATCAGAAACTTGTCCTTGGGTATTTCTTCCAAATATTCTCGGTCGGGTCGGCTTGATATAAAAATCTTGACAGGCTGTCTAGACTTCTTCATCATTTGAATAAGGTGCTTTGCTAGATTGTACGTCCCAATATCAGATTCATCCAACGCATCAAGAACGATTGTGGTTTTTGAATAGACGTTAAAGGATTCCGAGATGAGCTCTTCGCAGTCCTTATAACTCAACTCTCTCCCGCTAATTTTCGCCTCTGCGCATTTTTGAGCGAGACTTCTTTGGATCTCGTTGGGGTTGCCAAAAGCTTTACCAGATAGCTGACGAACAAAGCTTCTTAGCACAACGATTGGTTGCTGCATTGAAGATCCGGATCGATTACAATAAAAAAATGCAAACCCTTCATCATGTGGCAATTTCTTCAAGTTATTTTCTACATGATCAATCACTCTAGAAGTGAGGTATGTTTTGCCAGTACCGCCTGATAATGTTAGTCAAGCATCTTCCCTCACGTTTGGTATTAGAACTTTTACAGCGACGTACCAGCACCCTTGAGTAAAAAGACAGCCGAAGAAGACGGAATATCTTGCCAAGCGCGAAAATCTTGGTTTGCCAGCAGCCAATTTCCGGTATTTTCTACCCTTGTATCTGTAACAGTAGCGTGACTTTTCCCAAACAACTCTGAGCTGATAAAATTCATCAGCTCCTCTCGCTCTTTCTTTTCGACTTTTCTAAAGAGACTTGATACGGTGTCATTTATCTGGAGTAGTGGCAAAGACAGCTGAGCCAACTGTTTCTTCAAGATCTCTATTTGAACCTTCATCTCTTCAGATGATTTAGCGGAGCGAGATGCTTCGCAACTTTGGGCCTCTCTGTCAAGGACTTCTTCTTTTTTGTTCAAACTGGCGACAAGATCTGTAGCGTATTTGGGACTTAAGACAGCTGTTAAAAGTTCTTTAAAAGCGCCACCTCTAGCCATGTTGTCGAATTTTGCGAGCAACTCAATAGCAGCAGTATATAGCTTGAGAAGGGCATTGTGTAAGTTCGATAAAGCTCCCTCATCTATCGTCTCCGTTGTGTATAGCGATTCGTAAATTTGGCCTCTGTGTGTAATGCGTATAAACCACTCAATTGTGCCGACAAGAGCAGCTTTCTGCTCAATACTATTAACCGGGATCTAGTACTAGGCAGTTAGCTATCCGGTTTATCATCTAGGCCAAAGTAGATGGACTAGATCTAGATAGCTGACCCAGATATGAACCAATGAACTGCTGAATCGAGATAGATATATTATATCCAAATCGATGACATTCATCCGGCTGTATAGACCTGGCCAGGCTAGTCATCTGATCCCATCAGACCATCTTTGGAGAAAAGAATTGACTCACTTTCATGACGGCTTTTGCAACAGTCCACGGCACACTAGCTTGGGGTGGCGCGAAAACAATAGCTGCGTCGCCAACCATGGTAATAAAGGCAATGGCATCTGCGAGATATTCTCGGACGATGATTTTGCGATTCGCGATTGTGATTATCGACGGTTCGCTGACATTTTTTGAAAGCTCTTTACTTTTCATGAGGCTTATCACTTCTTTGATTTGAGTTTGGATTTGCATTCCGTCTGAAGAATGGATATTTAATCCTTGTTCCTGAAGCCATCTTTGGGTTGTATCATTTGCATTGCGGAAGGCTTGACTCCAGAGATCTGATGATTGAGACCGTGGCGATTTAGATGCGTGAGGCACTGCCTGCGGCCCAGGCGATGTAATTCCGAGATGTGATGAGAATTGGGATTGAATAGACGGCGATGCGGACGGAGAGATGGATCGTTGTCGGCTTGTAGAAGGCCTCAGAAGTACCTGAAGATGTGAAGCATTGTCTGTTTGAGAAATCGTAGACGGACCTCTTGCTGCTGAGGATGATGATCGAGATTGCTTCAACCAATGCAAAGGCTTTAGCAGCGAGTCTCTTTTTCTACCTCTATTTTCAAGAGCCATGATATTCACCAGCTTCCTTAATTACAAACATCGAGATGAATAAGTGTAATCATTACGAGAAGAACTTGTGATGCGCAAAATTCAGCGCGGCGGTATCGAAATTGGCGACGTTGCATCGGCGAAATCTATTGGACGCACGTTCTACTAAGTATTGCAGCTGCATATAAGATATATTTTGAGGTATCTGCATTATAGCATTACTTAGACAAACTACCAACTCGCCTAAGACAGAAAGAGGGGTAAGTACAAAGTACAGCCTGTTCAACCTCGAGGGAGAGATTGTTCTGAATAAAATGGAGAAAATCTGAAAGGACAGAGAAATGCGAAAAAAAAGTTTTCATTCAACTATGACTTGCACGTATGATAACTTAATTTTCCTTCAAAATCTCTTTCAACTTCGTCAAAGCTGGTCTGATAGATTAGATATGAAGCTGCAGTAGCGGCAAACTCTTTTCTACAAGAATCTCATTAAAATGGCATGGTAAAGAATAGCGATGCACGCAGTGATGCAGGTTTGTGCCAGCCGCTATAATACTTTCTATTATTCCACCTCCTAATTGATAAGCTAGAGTTTATGCCTCCATCTCAAGAAGCCGCAAGCACGTGGTTCCAATTCTTAAGCCATTGTAGGAATAATAAAATCCGTCAGCCAATAAAAATACTATTACGGAGCCTTGAGATAGTCACTACTACTTTAGAGTGTGAACAACGACAGTACCACTCTAGCCCAATCAACGTTATACAAAGAGCTCTCCTTTTTGGTTGCTCTAGGTAGTCTTTCCATTACTCATTCAGTACACGGAGTGTAGACAGTCCCATCGTGTTCATTTGTCAAACTTTTCGCTGTTTCGTATTATGCCATGCTTACTTCATTTCTTTCGCCCTTCACCCCCAATATCTTTTCACTATTACCAGAAATTTCAGCACTATCATGACGTACTATATATACCCTTATATCTTGAATAATAACACCTTCCCTGCTTGGAATCAACAGCTCAATTGCACCATACCGAACGAATTTTTAATTGGTCTCGCCCAAGGCTGAATCTTGGTTATATCCACTTTTAACTGCAGTTGAAATCAAGATTTAAAGATTCCATCTCAAAGAAGAGCCGAGGGTGTTAGGATCCACATCGTATTACTTGGATTTGGGCCCTCGGAACTTGGATGATATACAATTCTCAGCCTGGTTGCCATATTTCGATGACTGTGTAACGCTTATCAATTTTGCCTCCAGACACGTTACATTCATACCGAAAATTGAGAATGACATAGCAAGGCAAATTTTCACAACAAAGCAGTGATTCGTAGTATAAATATCGAGTAACTGGAATTCAATAGTTGATCAATCGATTCATCTTTAGTCAAAGACCTAAAAACGAAGACTCATATTGGGGTTAAACTTCTATTTGATTTTCCACTCAAAAATATTGTTCCCACCTTGAACTTTGGTTCGTGTTTTATTCAATACTTCACTAAAAGCACTTTTACCTAAAAACAAAATGGACGTCAAGAATCCATGGTCTTTGAACCATCTATTCTTTTCTATGTCTTTACATATACAGCGCGAATTCGAAATCACTGTCAGATTGATACAGTCCAATCTTATGGGCTTCTCAATCATCTTTATTGGCGCCCTTCTCCTCAGGGTGGTCCGCTCACCCATGTTGCTCGCGGAGTCTGCAGCGCCGACTATTGATATCGTTATCATGAACTTCTCTGCAACTATGTTTTTGACATTGCAAACCAAGCCTCTTCACCTGAAGAAGACTACTTGAATAAACCAAGCCGCCCAATTCCTGCTGGCCTGATCAGCATTGACCAGGCCAAGACTCGGTGGGTGCTGGCATGGACTCTCGGACCACTATATACATACTATTGTTTCGGTATCTGGGCCACTTTACATCTCTTATATTTTCAAGCGCTCACATTTGCATGCTATGTGTGGCCGCGGTGGTATCCCTGGTTCATGCGCAATGTTTTTGGGTCTTTAAGCTATCTCATCCTAACGCGACTTGTGAATCAAGTCCTTGAAAGGCATGGGCTCGGTTGGAATATTGGTGTCTTCATTGATCTCATTGTCGCTACCTGGTTCCTTGTATCAATTCAGATACAAGAATTCTACGACATCGATGGAGATCGAAAGAACGGCAGAACAACTCTTCCGATGCTGCTCTCTGATCGCGGCCTGACGATGTTGCGAGCCGGCACGTCAGCGTTCATATTTGCATTCAGTTCAGGATTAAGTCTTATTCCCTTCTACACAAAGACGTACGGTGCATTGGTTGTGTCACTGTGCGCTTTGCAACAAGTACTGTCTTTTGTCCTTGCATATAGAATACTGTTGTCAAATTCGGTTCGCATGGATAGGACTACGTATCATGTTTACTATTATCCAACTGCTCTGTCAATTTTGTTATTCTTGGGTGTAATAATCTAGTTATAGATGAAAATGGATTTCTGATTGCCTGAGAATTTTGAACTCAGCGTACATAGAAACCATCGGTGCATTTTTACCCTTGTAAAGCTTGCTTGGATCGCAATAATAATCACGAGATATTATTCCCTCTTGAAAGAATTAGCCCTTATATCCCTTTACCCATGTTGTACTTTTATTGGCTACGGTATGCTAACTGCTGGATTCTAGTAACAGATGTAGATGAGTGAAAGTCAAATCATTGTTGCCTATTTGGGAAGACTGATACGTCACAAACGAAAGAAAAACGAGAACACTCAAACTAATACGCCATTAACGGGATCCGCTCTTCCGCAAGACTCGATTATTGTGGAGGTGGCTTTCGTCGGGAAATGGGTCTGCACAGCCTTGATGGAAAAATGGATACATAAGAAAGGCAAATATGATCCGTGTGACATTCAAGACGGTTTCTCTCTACGGCCGCTATCTTGTAATTCATGGTAGGGCCACCTGGGACTTTTACTACTACGTCTTGCTGAATCAGCCAGTGTCTTCACGAGCCTGCTTTTATTGAAAAGACGGCATTTATACAAACGTTTGAACGATTTTTAATTCCCTTCCCATTTAGACAAAGATATAGTTCAGGCATAAGCAGCTCTAACAACAAATTTAGTCTCCCACCCCCTATAAATTTCCCTGGTTAAAGCAATACAGAGCACCATCTGCATTCCCAATCACATTATCTTCAACAATGTTAATAAATACAATCATCCGTTACGCTGCGATCGACTTACTCGTATCTATCGATGTGTTGACATTGGCACCCCCTGTGTTGCGACAACTGGCACTGAGTACCGTGCCTGTGAGTATTATATTCGTACAAGACGAGTGAAAAGAGCCACTATACATGTGCACGTGAGCGACTGTTTTGAAGTGATCGACATTGAATGGTAATCCTTACTTTAGCTGAGCAACAAGGGCTCCGTTTGAGTTGCTAAAACATGAGTCGATGTTGATCTTGGTATTAAGATTGGTCTGCCCCGCATTGTTTTTGCAATCCGCAGCAATCTTCCAGTAGTTGGTGTTGCCGTCGGGAGGATATATCTGTATATTTGTGCAACTCCCTGCGTAGCCCGAGTTGGCGGATGCTCCCGCTATGAACTGGCCCAAGGCAACAATTGCCAGCGCAGCGAAACTCTTTGTCTGCATGGTGTGCGACTACAAAAGCGATTCGCAGTTACTACACACCAAACCAGCGTAGAGATCGTGGGGATGGCTTTTTCTTAATATACTGGAGCACTGCCAGATCAGGAAGCCAACCGGCTTCGCAAGCAGTGGTCTGCACTTTCTACTAGCCTTTTCAGCTGGCTCAAGCAGCAGGGATAATATCAAATCAATATCTCTTCTTTTCATAACCCATCTAAAGAGACATGCCGAATAAATGCGATAGCCTGTCCCCTCAGTTGGAACCAGGGGCTTGGTGAAATGATTCAGGTACCAAAACTATCGCTTTCGAAGCTCCCAGATGCGTATTCGAAGCCCCGGATTTCAGTAGCATTAGGCAGCCATAATAACCCTGTAAAGTGTTGCGAGAGAAAATTTGGCGAATAGAAGGATTCAGAATTGCAGTGTTGAGCCTAGCTTCTGGCAACTATGTGGGACGAAGGAATATAGACACACAACCACTTGTCAACACCTTCCACCTTGAGCTGGCCCAAAAAAGGAACTGCCTGTATCTTTTAATGCTGATATTAACTGTTGATATTTGCTGAGTCGGTTGGCCCCGTAAGGAGGTAAGAAGCCGCCACTTCTTAATTGTAGTGGTGTAGACGAGATGATGTTGAGGGCGCCATTCTGGTTTCCGTCCCTATTTTTTTGTAGCCGTATTACATTCGCCCGTTATGACATGCAGATGATACATAATGGCATCAAATGTAAAGCCAAGAGAGCTTGGGCTTCCTCATAGCACTATTCTCCGAGCCCACAGCTCACAGCTCTCCACAAATTCGCGAAATGGAGTCTGTAAAATGGTCCAACTGCTGGGGTCTCCCCCGCATATTGACATGGAAGATGAGAAAAACTCCCGCGCCAATGAGAACATGCAAATACTTCAATGGCCAGGACAGGAGCAAGTTGAAATCGGATGCATGATTGCTACTTGTCCGCACTAGGAAGGACAATCCATATGGCTATATTCTGCGCGAATAGATGACTTTTAGCGCTTAACGTTGCCATGGATGCATCTGCCGATATTCGCTGTCTGTGTGTCGGCTCTTCGGTAGGTGTTGATACCTTTCTCAATGCACTCGAATCGCCTGCCGCCATTTTTCTGGCTCTACTGGAATATGGTATCAATTTCCATGCAGCTCATAACTGCTGTCTATCGACAAGTTCAGGCTTCATGTACGCGCAAAGTTTGTCGCGACGGTGTTGATGGCCGAAGCTGAGAAAATGAATCGGAGCCAGCTGCAGGGGCTTATAAGTGAATTGTACCCTTCGGAGATAAAGCGTGTTTATCATCGGCTCTGGCGATCAATTCTTAGTGGGATCTTAGCCTTGCCATGAGTGCCTCAAGGTGGGCTGACAACTTCACCATCGCATCAACATCGGGCCTTCACAAACAGGCTGAATCAATACTAGTGCCAGCCATAGGAGGATTGTAAAGGAATGGGATACATGCTCTTCGCCTTGTTAACCTGCCGGCTCCCCTGTCTCGTAAATGACCTACACTACAGGGAGTTGCTGCCTAGGAGCCTCGTGACTACGGCATACCGGGATGGGAGACTTCTTGACAAATGCACCCTCACATGCATGAATTGCCCTGATGCATAGAGTATTCCATCTTCAATCCAAGGAGTATTATATGCGTATTGAGGTGGCTATGAAATTAAAAGGAAAAAAGGACATAGGTGGGCATACATTTAGATGTCGCGACACCCACATCCTAACGTGGGAGGCGGTTCTGTGAGACTTGTCGTTGGATCGAGTTATATCTTTGGCCATTCTTGACAGACACCATGGCAAGAAAGACGCTTCTTGCCTTGACCGCCTTGGTAGCGGCTGGAGCCTATGCCGATAACACGTCCTACGATGTCAATGCTGGCTGCTCCAAGTAAGCTCCTTCGTAATTCCGAGCTTCATTCATTGCGCTTCCGCCCAATGGCTTTTATTTGTGGTCTGTACTAACGATTCGTTTCCAAGTGACCAACTCCTCCGATGGTACGACGAAGACATCGGCCTCTTCCTCTATCCCGATGGCGCCTACTACTTCTGGCAAGCTGGTGTCATGATCACAGCAGTTGCCAGCCTGGCTGCGCTCGATAGTGGCGTCAAGAGCAGGACTGCTGGGATGTGGCAAAACACCTATCTCAAGGGAGGTCAGCCTTCTCACGGTGTCATACAATTGGACAGCACCGGCCGTAAGATTGTTGTGCCAAAGGGATCAGCGAACAGCGTTCCGGGCAAGTTCAGGAAGAGAGAACAAGGCTTTCTAGCAAGTCACTAGTAAGTGCTTTGTTTGCCTAGAGAACAATACCTGATTGAACGGAGGCTGATGAACAATGAAAATTATGTAGCGACGATGAAGGTTGGTGGGGATTGGCATGGCAGGACGTCTATGATATCACTGGAGTTCAGGATTACCTCACGGAATCCATTGCCATTTGGCAGGATATGAACGCCGGCTGGGGCAATCTCAACTGCGGTGGTCTCCCTTGGTTCAAAGGCGAAGCCAAGACCGACAACCCACTGGCCATTCCCAACGGTATGTTCTTTCATCCTATCGCAGCCGACAACGAGAAGATATGAGAGGCTCATGGAATAATAGAGCTGTACCTTGCCATCAGCGCTGGCCTCGCCAATCGAGTCCCCAGCAGCCAGAAGCAGACATACCTGAGTGCCGCCCAGACAATTTGGGCCTGGTTCCAAAAGGTCGGCTTCGTCAACAGCCAAGGCCTTGTCAACGACGCTGTCAACGGCAACACCTGCGTCAATGACAACAACCAGCCGACCTGGACCTACAACCAGGGCGTTGTCATCGGCGGTCTTGCAGACCTCTATATCGCCACGGGGGACTCATCCTACCTCACATCGGCCAGTGTCATTGCCAATGCCACCATGGCTCATCTGGTCGACAGCAACGGCATTCTTGCCGACAGCTGCGATCTGTCGCACAACTGCAGCGGTGACAACCTCCAGTTCAAGGGTGTCTTTGCTAGAAACCTCCAGAAGCTGTACCACAGCCAGCCTTACCCTGCCTACAAGGCATTCCTGGAGAAGAACGCCCAGTCCATCTGGCAAAACGACCTCGCTGTGGAGGCTGGCGATTGCTTTAATGGTGCTGATTGGGGCGGTCCCTATGTTCTTGGCTCTGCTACAGCCAGCAGCCAAAGCAGCGCCCTTCAGTGTCTCGTTGCTGCCCTCTATGTCTCTCAGAACTAGAGTCAGTGAGTATGCCATAACATGTATCTAAAAATAATATATATAAATGTATGCTTGGGTTCACCTTTCTCTGAGACGTAGCCAACATGTTATTCTTATTCCTATGCGTTTTTTATAAATTATTCAAGGCCCCAATTTTTCTTGTCCAGCCGCCTAGCCGAAGCCAAGGTCACGAATAGCAACTCCCTATGCTCTACTATTTCAGCAAGTCAATGATATATCGTATATTGCGAATATATATGGATACATCAATGGAGTTTCGTCCTACTAAACTGGGACGCTAGCTAATAAAATCAGAGGGCTAGATAACGATGCCTTCAAGATATGTTATGCATGTGGCATATAACTCAGAGATTTCTTCTCCTACCCTCTACATACTGAGGAACTAGCTGCATCGAATCAGTAACTCCATAAAAATCGTTCAAGTTACAGAGATATTCATGAAATCTTACATATCTATGAACTATAGAATGAAATGCCAGCTCAGAGATAAATTGGATCATTCTATTAGATACCAGTTTGCAACATATCCTATGCGTGCTTTGCGGCTGTCAGGAACGTCGCCCTACTTCAAACTGTGGAGATCAAGGCCTGGAGTCACAAGCAATGAAGAACGACATAATGTTGACTTTGACTTTGTTTTAATTTTTGAATGTTACTTTACTACTTGGTCGTATCAATCTCATCCACACCTCTTTCACAGCATCTTTCCTTTCTCTCAGGGCAGTCAAGGCACTAATAAAGCACAAGTCAATCGCAAGTAATCGCCCCGGCTGAGGTGCTCCTATGACTGTTGCCAATTCGCAATTAATTTTTCGAGTACAATAATAAACATTGAGTGCCAATGTGGCTTCGTTGTTGTTCCAAGAGAGGGCTAATCCTACTTCGGACCTCGTCGACGAGGTGGTGGAAAATGTCTTCGAAGTCAGCCTTGGGCTAAATAGTATAGCTGTAGCACCGTCTAAAAAAAGATGTTAACATAGACAGATCAAGTAGAGAAATGTTCAAGCCGTGGTAGTCGAAAGGAGAGCGTCTTTCGGAGTCGTATGCTGTGAAACAGATTCCTTCGGAATGATATGCTCGGGAAGAATCGGGAAACAGGGCCTGAGAAATACAAAGTAGCTAAATATAGATTATTTGTCATATTTTGGCTTTTAGGGAGTGAATTACTTTCTAAGGAGCGGTGAGTACGAGTACGTGGGTTACAATACACAAAGCGAAGCAACACAAAGTGGGCAGCTAATGCATGCAGCAAGCAACACGGCTTCTGCTGAGTCTCGCCCAAAACTCTGCTCGGCCCATTTCCGGCAGCTAAAAGGGTTGTGTCGCCAGAGTCCGTTTCAAGTATATGTATGTATTGGGGGCGGCTTACCTCTACAAATGTAAGAAAAAACAGGTTTTTAACGTCGTACAAATAGATGTGTGACGCCTTGTAGTGCAGTCGGTGAAGGATATATATACTTTAGTAAAATACAAAAGATACAAGTCTAAAATCCTGGCAGTATACGAGGTTTCCGTACGAAGATTCTTAGAAATATCACTGGTCTTTGGCCTACTTCGAAAGATTTATATCAAGCACGCAAAATTAACAACGATGGAAGCTAAGCCCACATACCATCTCCCTCCAAACTTCTCAACTCCGCCTCCTCCTGATGGGCCATTCCATCTTGGAACGGTACTACGGGATTTCGAGAAGAAAGAACAGATGCGACCACTTAATCAGGAAGACTCGCAACGAATCCCGATTCCCAAGAAACATGAAGACGTCAAAAAAGGTTTTACAGCAACACGGAAGAGGATGAAATCCGGTGAATTTGGCTTGTGCGCCAAGTTCATGGGCCTCAATGGAGTTGGAGGGGAGGCCAGCATTGCTGCAGAGCGACATGATTCTGACAGGTATACACTTTCAATCCATCATAGTTCCTTGAAATATGATCCACTACTTTTACGTTTCTGCACCGAAAGTAATACGTGTCTTCACAGGTACTCATTCGAAACCTTCGAAACAAAGTTCTTTTATCCTACCCCTGAATACATCTCAGATTGCTTCAAGCTCTCAGATGTGGATGACTACTTGCAAGGTTCGCGATATAAGAAGGCCGTGTTTTTGGTCACTGGACTCAAGATTGGCAAGGGAGTGACCGTGGGAATGAATAAAAAGACCAACATGAACGGTAACCTTGAAGGGAGTGTGAGCAACCCTGGAGGGGTCAATGCTGAGGCGGGCATAAAGTTAAGGGGAAACTTAGAGCATGACTCTGTCTTCACTTTCACAGAGTCAAGTGACATCGTTATTGGCATCCAATGCGTCAAAATCTATCATGAGAAGTCGGGATTCTTGGGTCTATTTGGGGAAAAGGAGATCAAAAGTGAATATGTCACCGCCGGTGCTACATTCTATGGCGAGAACTCCAGCAACTCCCCAGAGACACATGCAAAATTTGTTGTCGTGAAGCCTGAGGATTACGACATACCAGATCTGGCTTGTTATTCGGAGGGTGATGAAATTTGGATGGTACCTAAGATACTAGGAGCTTAGACTTCTTAACGGCGCTCTCTCTCTCTCTCTCTCTCTCTCTCTCTCTCTCTCTCTCTCTCTCTCTCTCTCTCTCTCTCTCTCTCTCTCCGTGAAGGAGAATTTGGAAATCCGTATTTATTTTATGTTTATTGGATACTTGCTCTTCAAGCAAGAAAATTGATCCCTCATATCTCTGTTTTGTCCTCGCGTAAATCTTGTGTAAACAACACGCCAGGTATCACTAGGTTGTCACAAGGCTAATGGTAATGATAAATTTGTAAGTCATACCAAGTGGAAAGTAAGCTATCCGATTGGCATTTTAATCAAAACATCTCATGTATAAGCAAGTGGAATTTGTATTCCAACATGCTATTAATCTCCGGCACAATATAATCGTAACCGCCGCGCGGCTGGATACCCTTTCCGGCCATGAGCTGAAGAATTTGACGAACTCCATTGTATTTGCGGAGCATATTCTGCTGATGTTCGCTCAAATCGAACTTACATCTGGCCAATTCAAGCATATTCGCTGCAAGTGATGCGGCAATAGGCGTGGCAAAGGACGTCCCGGAAATAGCAATGGCTTCTTTGCTCCACTTCGACGGCACGGCTATACCTAGCGTCGAAAAGTTGTCGCGGTTCTTCATCGGCGTGGGACTGATCCCACCATCGTTGCCCATGCCATCGCTCGCATGGATTGCCAGGACACCATCACCCCTCTTGGCAGGGTATACACGCAATTCGTTACCACCGCCATTAGCAGCTGCGGCGAAGATGCTGATTTTGTTCTCTATCGCCGTTTCTATCGCCTTATCTATCGCCTCGTCTAGGGCATTGATACCATAGGACATTGAAATTATATCAACCTTTTTTTGGATAGCCCATGTGATAGCCTGGCAAAGACCTGCTAGTCAGCGTTCATATAATCCTTTTTCGCCTCTTTCGTTTATTGTGACTAACCCTTGCTATGCGGTGAAGATTTTGAGGTTCAATGGTACGATCATTAGAAATCTTGGCTATAAATATTTCTGCTGATGGGGCTGCATTCAATATCAACCTGGTGACATGTGTCCCATGGCCGTAGAAGTCTTCGTAATCAAGAGGATCCGGAAGTGAATCAAAGTTGTTTACGAATCCACAACACTCCTTGATGCGGTCGCCTTCTTCGATGGCAGTTTTTATTAAAATGTCATTCGTCGTATCGATACCAGTATCAAGTATCGCAATCCGAATCTTCTGTAGTCGCCAATCATACGATTCAGAGATATTTGAGCTCTCTGTGACGTTTTGAATATAGTCTGCGGATGCTTGAAGCTTGTCCATGAATACTTCTGCGCGTTTCCTTTGTCTAAAAAATCAAGAACCTGTCAGTATCTTTCTCTAAAAGCAGCTGGCGGTGGCTGCTGCTTACTGTAGAGTAGTCGATGTCGGCTCAGAGCCATCAAAGAAAGCCGTATTAGTAGCAGGCCTTGACAATGGAGGCGTATCGTTCTTGAAGGCTGAATAATTCTTAGCAGATGGCGGAAATCCATTCATTCGATGTAGAGAATTGCTGAACTTCTGAGTAACGAGGCGAAAAAGAGGTGCGACGATGTTCTTGTAGATTGCTCCAGTTCGCCTTATTCCTCCGTCAATTAACGGGTCGTAAAAAATCTCCAAACCGTCCGGGAAATGGAGACAGGCATTAGCAATACTCCTGTAGCTGTCTTCAACTTCTCCTACCCATTCTTCCAAGATCTTTTTTAGGATGCTGCGAAGGGAGTGAGCATTATAATGACTGCTTCCGCCTGTTTCTGTCCGTGGTGCGACTCTGCCAGCTTCTGTCTCCATGAGAAGAATACCAAAGGATAAAATTGCCAAATTTCCATCTTCTTCATTGCTTGGCGCTGATAGAGTACAATTGAGGTGCGGCTTCCAGTATTTCGACGCATTGGAGTCCCCCTTTGCCGCTTGCAATGAGATTCTATCGCCATGTAACCCAAATTGAACCCAATGGCTACCATCAAGATATATTAGTGAACAAGCAACGAGGAATTGAAGCTCTGTCTTGTTTTGTGCCTCGAGCCCGGGATATCGAGAGATTTCGCCATCGCCTGGACGAAATGTCAGTTCGCGGAGTGTAGGACCCATAGGTGCGTCATGAGTCTCATTATCTTGATATGTGACGTCTTGTTTCATCTCTATATCGTCATATCTAGTGGTGATCTTGCCCTGGTGTTGAGCGCAGGGCAATTGCTCGGCTTGGTAGTGCTCGGCATTTGTCATGGGAAAGTTCATCCTATTACGCTGTTAAACCTAAACCAAAGCAAAATTGTTGTAGAGAAGTCACCTAACCATCTATAGGCGGCTGAGTCCAAATTTGTGACCCCACAAATAGTACTTATATATACTTCAAAGCTGTTGTTGTCTGTATTTGGAGAAAGGAAACCTGACAGGTGTAGGTAAGCCGAATGGGCTTGTCTACAAAGAAGGTTTCCTGCAAGTAGGCTATATAATTTTCGAGCTAGGCCGTTTACATAGTTCGCTTGCTTGATGAATTGTACTGCATCAATTTTGAGGTACTCAGTGTTCCTCGAATGTTTTTGTAGTGGTTGGACGGGTTGGCCAAAAAGCCTGCTGTATACAGACCAGAACTCATTTATATTCAAAATAAATTTATTCAAATCGCTTTTGCAAAGGTCGAAAAAATTGATCGGGCGAGATAGCTCCAGTATGAGCGTTTGCTGTTTCTTAGAAAATGTGGCGGGCTGTTGAGGGGCGAAGTTGACTTTGTTTAACTCATCTTTCATAGCCATGAGATTCGCAAAATTGAGATTCAGTTGTTCGTACTGAAATAAAATTAGCGGCATATCATATATATATCAGTAGGCATAATACTTACCTCCTTCGGCTCAGCAAAGGAAGTACACTCTGTTCTCTGAACCGAGTGGCCATGAGCAAAGCTAAGTGGGGCTAAGCGTTCAAGTATTTCTAGCAGAGAGTAGAGAGATTGAGAGAAACTAGAGTCATCCAATATTGTGTGATCCAGGCTCCTTTTTGGTAAAGGGAAAAACATTCGTTTAATACCACGACAGGTTGTGGCAACATGGCGCTCCGTATAATGCGTGTAGTTTTCAGCACCATTTTTCTGGAATGCTTTGTAGAAAACAGGACGGGTCGTGATAAAAAGCTCCCACAATATGGAACCGGAGACTTTTTCGGTTTCTTCATGTTTGTAAGAACCCACATGCTTTTCAGAGCTCATGAAGGACTGTGGCTCGGGCAGTTATGTGCCTCTGCGACTAGGGCACCCGTCGTCGACTATAGGGTCAAATCTTTGTCGAAAACGTAACAATTATTGCAATGATTTCCTTTCAAGCAGTATAAGAAAAAAAAAGAGAGAAGTAGGACAGGAGGCACTATGATGGGAATCGCTCCTACGATGGCCAGCTAATACTGTGGTAACGACAGAGTTTCTAGGAGAACGGGGGAACGTCGCTACTAGCGACTAAAAGAAGTCCAGCGAAAGAGGGATTTTTTATTTGTACAACAGGGTACAATGTAAGTTCGGAAAATTGCTTTGTCCTACTAATACTTTCCGAATGACTTCTACGGCACGAGAATCAAGAGGTATAAGAGAGTAGTACACATATAAGCTGTCCTATGCTACCCCCTGTAATATATCTTATAGTAATAGGGACTTTTGTATTTATCTACTTATATTATATATATATAAAATATACCTATATGAAGCTCAGATTTCTTTCACAATCTCTTGTTCAGCCACATTCATCCCCTAATTGGGACTTGAACGCAGGTATAGGACCAATGCTTTCGTAGCGTATTCACTTGTGTATAGTACTATGAACAACGCATTGTTATATTATGAACAAAGCGTTGTTGCACTATGGACAACGCGTTATTGAACTATAGACAACACGTGGTTGAATTATGGACAAATGGACAACGCGTTGTTGAACTATGGACAACGCGCTTCTGTACAACAAGTAACGAACACGCTTTGTATTACGTACATCATTTTTTGGAATATATAATACGTTGCACGACACATCCCGCATTCCGTATCAGATGCGACATTGCTATAGCTCACAGCCAAGACTCCTCAGCACAATTTCGTTGATTATCGCGTCGAGTAACACAAGTTACGAAAACAATTCAGTGTGTAACAGCAAGCCTCGATTTACGTCAGAAAAGCTGGCAAACCCAAGAATCCCACTGCGGCAGGAATGGTCACATGGTCTAACTGCTCCTAAAAAAAGAACGCAAAATTCAGAAGCGCGCTTCCTTTCTTCGTCAACAACAACAACTTGCAAATTCTACATTTCATTGGTCTCGTAACGATCTCGCAATGGAAGAAGCCAGCAGACAGGATGATACCTCCTCTTACGGCGATGATGACGTGGCAAGCTCGGATCAGGGCCACGTACTAAGCTTAGAGAGCGAAGATGACCTCGAGTTTGAAGCAGATGACTACGATAAGATATATAATAGGCACGTCTCTCATTTAGTTGTGGAGTGCGTCGGGCTGTTTACTCGCCAAATGAGTCAGAAGAATTCACCATCTGCTTCCGACAAGCCGGACACCACCGTTAAAAGTCAGAAAGAGATCGCCGACTTCATAATACATATGAACGATACTTTCAGATGTTGGATGGCAGAGACTGCTGATCTAGCTGATAGCATTATTCATGGCCTGGACTCACTCTTTAACGAGTACAGAGATGTGAAAGTCATGCTCATAGGTACTCTTGAAGTGCTTATAGAAGATTTAAAATACGGTATGCCTCTCCCCTACGGATATCTATCAGTCATATTTCTGGCTTATAGACTAATTATGATCAGTGAGCTCAGGCGAAACGGAGCGCTTATACACAGGGTATGGGGTACTTGAAGGCATTCAAGTTGGCATTAAACAACTATACAGCCTGACAAACATGATTCGAGAAGCATCTAGACAGAATGATGACCTCAACTTCGACATGTTACTCCCATTTGACAAAACCGCGGACGTTAAAGATCGCATGTTTTCCATTATTAGGCAAATGTTCCCCCATGCTCGGCGTTCGCTCTGCGATCAACTCGCCTTATCCGTTGCGATTCGCCGACGACGCTTACGTCGCACGTTTAAAGATGCCGACAGGTTGAAGGCCAGAATAGCTCGAAGAGCATGGAGCCAAGCCAATACCAATCAAGCATATCCAGGCCGCATCTTTCCGCCACAGCTATCTGAAACTCTGCCTTTTTACACGCTTGCTCCTTTGCCACATAATATTAAAGGTAGTACTGCTTCCACAGAATTAGTCGATACGAGCAAAATGCTGAACGTTGGTATAGCCTACAGCGGCGTAAGTATTGAATCAGCTTTTCCAACTATAAGTATGGAGTCTTCCGTGCGCCTTCCTACGTGTAATTACCCTCCTACACTTCATCTTCCACCAGATGCCACGGACGGTATATGCTCGTATTGTGCACAGCGGACGACTCCCTCATTTTTGAGCCGCCACCCTAAGGCCTGGGAGTAAGTATCCCCTTCTCGCCCCTACAATCTTAGCCTATATTCTAACGAGTCTATTTCAGACTTCATGTAAATAGAGACGTGAAGCCTTTCGTCTGCCTTTCGGAGCAATGTCGCTCTCCGGTGCTCTTCTTCGCTAGTATGGAGCGATGGATCGAGCACATGAATAAAATGCACTCATATGAGTGGACTAGGAGAATTCACCCAGCCTCCTGGATCTGCGATACTGACCATGATGCCATCCAATTCAAAGACGTTGAAAGCTTTCGAGAGCACATGAATGACAAAGACAGCCATCTAATTACTCCGGATGGGCATGAACTGGGTGTTCTCGAAATTGAGCAATGGAGATATCTTCCTCACGATGAGTATTTGTGTCCTTTATGCGATTTTACTCTAGATATGCCTAAGCGGACTATCTCGACCGATGTCGCAGAGGATGATCCATATCGGCCGCTGCACGAGCATATTGCTGGTCACCTCAAAGATCTCGCTGTCCTGTCTCTTCCAATTCTGGATACAACCGAAGGGCCTGAAAATCTGCCAGACAACTATAAAGCCGAAGGAAAACGCAACTGGCTAAAAGAGGGCAAGAAAGAATCTTGCCCAAGAAGATATGACCAAGAAGTCTGCGATACATTCGTCTCTGACGTCCAAAGAAACAGCCGTGTAAGCCACGAACATGGACTCCTGACGCGAAGTAAGAGCGAACCTAAACACTTGGCCTACCCCACGAGAAATAGCTTCGATGAAGAATTCACGGTCTACCCCATGAAGAACAGCTTTGAGGAAGAATTCGGGACCTACTTTAATACGTTGCAAGTATATACTGCGTACGGAACTTGATACGATGAGTCCATCTCTTTTTAAACGCCAAATAAAATAAGGGTGCTAGGAGTCATCGAAGTCGTCTCGTAGAACGGTAGTTTAGGAGTTAGTTGTAGTTGTTAGCTGAAGATTGATAATACATATGCCATTTTGTTTTCTGTTTTACCACTGAGTTCTAAATGGTCCATATTTGAATCCCCTTTCCATTATTTTACAAGCTGGGAAAGCCAGCTTCTCACCGCGATCTAAAAATATCAACTAGGTATATAAGTCTACTTCCTACGCTTGATGATTCTGACCGCCGGTCGTTAACACGCAATGAATATCGTAGTACGATATACTAAGTCTTTTCAATGGCGGTATTCATTTTTACCATTACCCGTAGATAGTCCTGCAGTCTTTAGTATCTTTACTATACTTTAAATTTAGACATCCAGCTATCTCGTTCAAGTTGAGTTACAATGACAACCTTGTAGATACAATTACTCTGTTGGCATGCTCAGAATCAACTGGAGGAGTTTCTGAAAGTACAATATTCCTGTCCGCCAGACACTGTCAAACTCTATGTCTCGTGCAACTTGAGAACATAAATACAAAGCTGGCCCGAACATCGAAGGGCGACGCGAAGAAAAACAATCGGCTACCTTGCTTCGACTAACCGCAACTAACTTGCTATTACACGGTCTGTACGCCATCTAGAGCTTTCTGCTCTCTCCAAATCTGCTGCAGCGAGATCGGCCTAACGGCCTAGCTTGAAAGCTTTAGGTAACGAATGGCATCACCGTGAGATTTGATATCAGCTTCATTCAGCCGTTCTTGAACTAAATTGAGTCTCCGACACTGTACCGATGTTGTATTACGGCTTCCTAAGCCTGAATTGTAGATGATTCCAAGGTGAAATCCCATGTGTCTCTCCAAGTAATTGTAGCATGTTGTGTGCTGCGAGACGCCTGACACTTGAAGAGCGCCGCCAGCTCTCTTGTTCCATTCCCAATTCTCTATTGTTTCCAGCCGTGGCATCTTCATGGCCTTTTTCGCCATTGTCTGAAGCATAGCTCCAATCTCGATCGGATTCTCGTCGGGTGCAAGTAGTTTTGAAGTAAGCAGAAGCTAGATGAGCTTCGACCACACCGGAAGGGGCTCAATCTCGAAAATTGGTCTGGCATCTATGATGAAGGATGCCGCGACATGTTCAAGCCTGAGGCTGGTGACTGCGATCATCCGGCCAACAGCTGGGTCTGGAATGCGTATGCTACCGCATCCAGTCAAATCAACTGCTTGAAAGCCAGGTAGTGTTGATCAAAGTTCTTTCAAGTTCTCGAAGATGACAAGCCTCTTGAGGTTAAAGTTGGATTGTTGGATAGACCTAAAAGGATATTCATACCATACGTAACAGATGCAAAGTATTAGCAATAGGGCATCTGGACATTGGCGCAAGTATAAAACAATACTCACTTCTATCTGTGTCTCTTCTGATATAGCTCCATCCCCTCCACGGCTCGTAATGAAGCTCCTTAAGTCTGGGAAAACGAGCAAACATGTGTGCAAGCGTGTCAGGCCTCCATCTCCGACGGTTCTGTTGCCGGAGAAGCAAGTTGGTCACCACGGGCACCGATGGAAGCTGATCCCACCATTATGGAGCTCCAACTTTTCACTCTCAAACGGCTCCTCGTCCATAATTGCATGGAATGTTCTGTGGAGAGCCTTGTCATGCGGAGCAGAGTATCCATAAACACCAATCCAGCCATGTTGAGGATCATTTTGGACTTAGTCTAATGTCGTCTGCTCTATAACATCATCAACTAGCTCATCTAAAGAGATACTAGGCATAAAAGTAATATATTTGAACCAATGTCTTGAGCCGTTGGGCGAGTAGATACTGATATCGAGCGCCAAATGGCCGTGAGGATCCCATGTACTGAGGATCGAGAACATTCTCGAATGCTGTGGTGATAAGACAGCGGGTTGTATCTATGATGGCATCCATTTCTACCATTTCGTCTTCCGTGAGCCTTCCGGTAGGCGCACACTTGGTGCAATCATAGTCCTGGAAGTCCAAGCAGAACCAGATATACTTGACGAGATCCCGGTTGCGATGAACCATCAAACCAAAGCGTCAATTTGATTCGAGCAAAATTATATCGCTCGACCTCTGCTTGCAAATCTCGAGATACTGTAGGCAATGACTCAACGTGTGGCCGTCTTTTACCAGGGCTTTTAAGATATGAAGCCGGATTTCTGTTGGCAAGCAATCCAGTGTTGTACTACACTACTTTTGACTAATAGTGAAGACATTGTGTGATAAACTGAAGTAGTGATGCGCTTGGCAATAGTGTAATGCAGAAATATACGTTGGCAGATGTGAATTCGACCATGTACAAGCGTTGTAATTGGAGAGAGATTTTTATAAAAGGAAGACGATAGACTTATACCTTTCTAGGTCTCTAATTATCAGTTGTGGGCATGTCTCTTCGGTCAGGTCCGGTGGTTTGTTCGCCGGAGAAAAATTGTGGCTCCTATCTCTCATATGGTCGATTGTTCCAAAGTTAATCTGCAAGCTAATTCGCCTTGTATATTCAATTTGAACATTGAATGACTGATGTGCGCCGAGGCGAATAATTAGAAGAAAAAGGCATACGATTTTTGTATGAATAGCGTTTGAATACAGTGAATGCGTCAGGTTTACAACTAGACTGCATTGTACAAATGGAGGCTTCCTTCAGAGTGGGAGCGATGATAATGCAAACGATTGACTGCCCTGTGATGATACATACGGTACTATATACGCTGTTATAGCATCACCATATATGTGAGAAATTTGTACTAGTGTGTTTGCACAGTAGTCGGGTAGCTCTATGCCAAGTTTTTCCTTTTTGTTCTTCCATTGCAAAGAATAACTTATTAGCATCTCCTCTCATGTTGATATCAACCCCTTCCTTGCCTCGACTTGGCGGACCTAGCAATATTCTCAAGCCTGTCATTTCTCGCATCATCTTCAGGCAACAAACTTACATGTGCTATAATGGACATTTCTTTTGCAGCTCAATAATAATAGCTTCACCATCCACAGTTGCACAATGAATGCCCAATATGCTGACCAGATGGTTGCACCTGGATCACCTTGACAAACACCGGCCGCATGTTTCATGTTCCATGTTTGAGCTGTCTAATTGCTCCGAAAGACGCCAACGTACGATCAGCACAAATAGACAGCTCTTCACTCTTTGCCATGCCGAATGTTACCTCGTCCAACAGCGATGGCGTGTCCGCATTTACACCACGCACCAGCTCGCCTCGCTTGCCTCATCCGCTGCCTGGTTCAATGCTGAGCTATCAAGCAATGCTCTGGAGATGTAACATATAACTGCGCTACTCACGGGCACCCGAGGCAAATTGCTCTCGTTTGCCCAACCGGAGATGGAGCCTGTCTGTTAAGGTTAAAGGCAGCGCGAATCCATTCTGCAGCAAGGCGAGTTGCAGCGAATGACCACGCTTGTGGTAGCATGAAATTGTTGACTCTTCCGCCGTCTTTTAAAGGCGATCATTCAGCTGGTTCTCCAGGGTTGTTTTGGACCTCTTAGAGGAGGCCGTAGACATGTCTGCTGCAGTCACGACTCGTCAAGATGGCCTCATGCGGACATCAGGGGCGTCCTGACATGTACGGCTTGGGCATTCGACTGGGGATTTACATCCAGTGGCTCGGCGAGATATTGGTCGAATTCTTTGACGACGCAGATGTCTCTGATATCCGGCTCCTGGGCCTTCTTCTGTCCGGAGGCATCATTCTCGGATTACTCGTCGCAATTGCCAGCCAGGACGTCCAACCCGCCGACGTTTACATCGTGCTTCAGCTCGCTGCCGGATGCTACATCTTTCTGATACCGATATATATCTGGAACACGCTCTCTTGCTGTGACCCCAAGTGGGATCCGCTGAAGTGGACGGGGGAAATCAAGATGCCGGTATATGGTATCTCGAATGTGATCCTTCTCACAGTCATCTCGGCCATTGGGATATGGTTCTTTGTGACTGATATACCGACCCAAGGGCGCCAGTGCGAGCAGTTCGGCTTCTTCTTCGCCAAAATCAAGCTTGACAATGCTGCCTTTGTAGTGGTCAACATCGTCATCTACGTGGCCATTATCCTCATCTGCGTAGCCATTGCGCTCTCTTGGACGGGATTCTGGGATGGCCAGTTCCTGGTACATCGGCGGCACCGCCGAAGGAGAAGCCATCGAACACAGTCAGCCACACCTTCATCTCTCTCAAGACAATCTGGTATCTGACATGGAGCCATCAGGCAGGAGCGAGACGACCAAGAACGCATCGCAAGACGGAAACGCGCCAGGCAAGAACAAAAGGATCTGCTGCGGACCATGCGCGGCATATCCAATCTGGTCGTCTACGGGCTTCACATCGCAGCCATTGAGCTGACGCTGCAATGGAACCAGTTCGACAATACCAACGGAGTAAACACCAGCGCGCAGACTATTCCGCTTCTTGTCAGTCTCGGCATCTTGTTGCGCCTGATTGTATCGCACTACGCAACGCGAGTAGATGGAAGCACCGACGGACAATGTGCAAGTGCTGGAGATGAGCCTCAGCCTGTCGATCCAGAAGATCCTGGAGGCTGCAGATGTCCGCGAATTCCAGCTCCAGCTCCAGCTCCAAATAGAGCTTCATGCAGAGCTCATCAAGCCCGAGCAACACCTGCCGTAGCTCCTATCCCAGAGCTAGAGGTCCTCAACGAATACGTCGCTGGAATGGACATGGACGACGTGAGCGAGTACTTTGCTCATGGCTCAGACCCTTATTGGCTGGCCCGAATGACGATCCAGAATCGTCAGATGGCAGAGCGGGCTGCAGCGATGGAGAGGCAGCGAGCGCGAGGGACGATACCGCGACCATCAAGGGTGCATTCTCATGGCGTGACGGTGCTGTAGGCGAGAGTTGTAGGTGCAAAGTTGGAAGAGCTGGTGGTGTGGATGGCATCAAGAGCAGCAATATGGCAGAGCTGCCTGAGGCATTATTACAAGAACACATTGCCCGATCATGTATCAAATATGCAATTGCATCTTTCAACCTCGTATTAATCAAGAATTACCTCTGTTTCCCACTCTCCTCCTCTTTCCATCCCATTAATCCACGCAGCAATTAAATTCATCGAGAACATCAAGGTCGATCAAGGCCACTAGAGCCGCCACTAAAGCACCAGAGCACTAAAGCACCAGAGCACTAAAGCACTAAGCCTTCCACTAAAGCCCCTGCCAACCCCGCAGCCTCGCATAGCACCCAAGCAACGCCAAAAGTAAACAGAGGAGAATCGGGCTGAACCACTTTTTTTTCTTAATACATCATCATCACCATCCCTACACCAACGACCTCTTTGCTCTCGCTCTCTCTCTCTCTCTTTCTCCATTTCCCCCAAACCAGCACCCACAGTCATGGAGACAGACATAAGAAAGGCGTCCTCAAAGACATCAGTACCCAAAGAGAAGCGGCCCACGGACAAGGAAAAGTCAAAGGACAAATCAAAGAGCAAGGGCAAGGACGAGTCCAAGGTGCACAAGCTGTCGCTCAAGGGCAGCTCGAGGCTAGTAGCTGAATTTGTAAGTCTTCACTACAGGAATCTCCTTTGCCCAACTGTTTCAACTACGCAGCTGCTAATTGAACCGTTTCTCCGTCTTTCAACAGTTCCAATACTCGATACATACGATCCTGTACGAAGACCTCCCAGAAAACGATAGCAAGCCCAAGACAAAGAACTGATCGCGTCATGCCAGATTTCAACGAGGCGTCTACCCAGCCGAAGACTTTACAGCGTACGATACCATCCTTCCTCTCGTTTCGGCTCAATTGATAGACGCCACCAGCTAACACCCAACCTCGATCACAGCGTCAAGAAATATGGCCTCAACATGCTGGGTACACCATACGCCTCCCTTGCTTCCACCACTACTACTTTCAGACCCACTGACTCTCTCCTGTGTACGCGCCTCTAGTCTCGGCCGACGACCAAGTCAAAGCCTACATCAAGAAAATCATGAGCCAGCTCGACAAATGGATGGTTGGCGGCAAAATCTCCAAGCTCGTCATCGTCATCACCGACAAGGACACCGGCGAGCACGTTGAGCGATGGCAATTCGACGTACGTCATGCAAAATCTCCTTTCCATCGTCCTCCTTTTCGACCATCTCTGACAAAGAAACACAACAAATAGGTCCAAATCTCAGCGCCAACCAAATCAAAATCCAAACCATCCACAACAGACCCCTCCGACGAACAAGGCCAACAAGAAAACACCTCCTCCGCCAACACCCCCTTCGCCGACAAAGAAAAGCCCGAATCCGAAATTCAGGCCGAAATCGCCGCCATCTTCCGTCAAATCACCGCCTCCGTCACATTCCTCCCCCAACTCAGCGGCGACTGCACATTCAACGTCCTCGTCTACGCCGACGCCGACAGTGATGTCCCCGTCGAGTGGGGGGACTCCGACGCCAAGGAGATTGAGAACGGCGAGAGGGTGCAGCTGAGGGGCTTCAGCACGGCGAACCACCGCGTCGATACGATTGTCAGCTACAGACTAGGGGAGTAATGTAATCTTTTTTTTTTCGATGGGAGTGTAGCAGGATAGAAAGGGGGAGGAGTCAAAGGTAAAGGGACTTGTAACATTACGAAGATGAGGCTTCATGTCAGTTGGGTCGCCTGCTAGGCGTGACTTTGGGCTTCCTACGGCGTTGAACGGGAATGGAATATATCGGTGCATAATAAAGCTTCACAAATCTCTCGACACATTTAGATGTGCGGCTGAAGTTACGGGTTAAACATTTGATGAATATTCTCTTGGTATCCGACTCTCTTTGTGTGATATTTCATCTATTGGGTTACATTTCCCACTCATTCATGACTCCTCTGAACAAACAATCAACAAGCACTGCCAAGTCTTGGTAGCGCACTAAACGCCGCCTCTCCCATGCACCATCTACTCCAGAGAAGAGGGTTTTAATCTCGTCTTACGCTCTCTTGAAAAAGTACACATACGCAAACTTGCGCATCTCTTCGACATCGTGAGCCTCCACGACCTTTTCGTCGTTGAAAAGCACCCACGTGGGCGTATCTTTGCCTTCTAGCGACTTTCGAATAAAGGCGACGTAGTGGCTAAAGAACCAGTCAGCTGTTGTTCTCTACACGTGTTAAAAGTTGGTATAAAAGGGGGAAATTCACCCGGCGTGGATACTGGTGCCCTTGTGGCACACAATGGACTGCAGTTGGAATTGTGCTGGGAGTGCTGCGCTTCCTGCAAGCTCCGTTTGAGACTTGTCGGCCGCATCACCTGAGCTCTCGTCTTCCATGATGCCTTGGTCATCAGGGTGGCTGAACAGCCATTCAACAGCTCGTTCGACATCGCCGCCCGTTTCCTTCAGCGCCTTCTTGGCTTGGGGAGCACCAAAGCCCATGGCCCCCAGCATCTCAATCTTTTCGGGGTCAGCTGTGCCTGCGCTTCCCGATCCGGCACCCAGATCAAGAGGCGCATCAATGTCGGCATCATCGAGGTGTGCAAACAACCACTCCATGGCAGCATTAGCATCAGAGTTACCCGTCGCATGCAGTGCCTTCTCGGCGCGATTTCGCGGGAAGCCCATAGCCTCAAGTTGAGCAATACCAGCCGCGTCTGGTACAAATGCTGGGGCTTGGTTTTCAGGCTCCTCTGGTAAAAGTTCTTCGGAAGGCTGAAGTCCCTTGGAGAGATAGCTGTCCAACAAAAACGGCTCGTCTGGAACAATGACGGGGACATCAATCTTGATGGGAACCCAGTTGACCACAGCCATCTTTCGTGCATTGACAGCCAAAATGTTGGGGAAAGTCTTGAAGAGGGATTGCTTAGTGAAGCCTGCTTTGCTACCGCAAGATGAGCAAGTCAATTCGACCTTTTCAGGCGCGGTAAAGTTGTCTAAGCACTCCTTCAGAGTGACGGGCTTGTAGGCATTAGCTGTTTCAGCACCTTCACCTCCAGCATCAAGCTTCACCAATGGCACGTCGAGGAAGATGTTGTCCTGTTCGTTGGAGCTATACCTGACTTTGTGGCATCCAAGACACTGGAGTCGCTGCTCCAGGACAAATCGGAATTCGGCGGTAGGGTCCTTTTGGCCATTGTGCGGTGATCGGCTGATGAGCTTGAAAAGATGCTGGAACAATTCAAAGGCATCTTGCTGCCTCATCGTGGAAAACTCCTCGTGCCCTCTTCCTATCAAATGCTTGAACATTGCTGGCGCCAATCCTCTCTGATAGGCAACCTCTCCCGATGTCACAGAATTATCAGGCTCCGAATATCTTCCAGATAATAAACCATCGGCAATTTTTCTCAGCTGAGTCTCGATGTCGGCTGCGGGCTCCTGCACAATCGGCAAATCTTTATTGGCACCATAGTAGCGCTCCTGGAACGAGGGCATATCAAATAAGCACTGGATAATGCTGGCTAGATAGCAGCTGTTGCCGAGATTCTTCAGTCCAGTGAGGCCAGATCCGAAAACAGGCTTCAGCTCATGGCCATCTTCGGTCGTCATGCTAAAGTCCCATTTGAGATTTTGCTCAATCTGCATCTCCGTCAAGCTCTTTTCCGTCTTTTGTCGCTCGGCAAGAATAATTCCCCAGTGGGCCAGATGCTCGCCAAGCTGCTCGTCGATGCGCTCTTCGTCGCATCTATAACAGTAGATATCGGCGGTGCCTTCCGGAGTGATGGATCCAAGCTTGACAGCTACACCATGTCCAGACTCGTTGGCGTGACCCAGAGCGTGGGAATTGCCGTCGACGCCACCCATCTGCTTTCGGCCACAGCCTAGATTGCCACATTCCAGGCAAAGCCAGAGATTTTCTCTAAGGTCGCAGCCTGAGCAGTGGCCAAGGTCGCCTTGCTCGATCTTGTGGGATGGGTGCTGCTGCATGGTCAAGATGTGTTCGCATGACGTGAGCTCCTGCTCCCACGCCTTGACTTCTTCTTTTCGAGAAAAGGTGTGTGCTTTCAGGATGCCGTCCACTATGGGTGCAATTTTAGGATTTGTCATGTCCAGTTCTTGTTGACATTCGAGGCATTTGACACCCAGAGCCGTGTCGTATCGGTCCTCTTCTGTCTCGGCGGCGATGGCAAGCTTCGTGATCTTAGCCGGAGGTTCATCGCGGTCGATCGTCTTTCGGGTGCGGCGGATGTTTAGGGCAAGCGGGTGGCTCCAGACGGCGTTGTGAAGCAAGGAGTGCTGCCTCTCGGCGGTGCAGCCACCGTTGAAGCACTGGAGGCAGACATCGAGGCCTCCGGGGTTGTCCTATAGAGCCAAGGAAATTGTGAGTTTCGTCAACGGTCTCGCTTGAAGAGGGGGAATCTCCCGGTTTAACGCTACATACAATCGAGTCAAAGCACTGAGTGCAATCTTCTTTGTACACGGACTGTACAGGAGTCGGCGGCTTGAGCTCTATGACGAATAAATATGAGCTCTCGCGAGCTTGACAGGGCTTGGAAACAAGCTGAAAGCTGAAAGCTGGCGGGGTAAGGCATTGACGTACCGACAGAGTCGAGATGGGGGCACGACATGTCGCTGATGGTGGAGAGATGCAACAGATGCAACAAAGCAAAACAGCGGCACGATGCACTGGAAGGAGGGTCGTTTCTACGCGGAGGAATCACGAAGCGTGCTCGTGTTGATGCAGCTTTTGGTGGTTGCTGTGACAAGGCGGAAGGCACCTACCGCATGCGCTGGGCGAGCGCTATCGATTAGCGATTAGTGTGGCTGCAGCAGCTTTAGGCGTCTGGGAGCTGTTAGGCTGCCCCTCGATGACGGAGTTTTGGATCTGGAGGGGCAGCTTCTTGATGATTTGGGCGCAGACGGGATAGGACTAGCGCTGGGCTGGCACAGGTCTGTAGCAGTGGGACAGTGCTTCAATGCTCTGAATTGCTACCGAATACGTAAAGGAGTAGTACCTGTAGCATCAATAGCAGTAATAGCACCAATAGCAGTAATAGCATCAGCAGCATCAGTAGCATCAGCAGCATCAGTGGCTGCAGTAGCTGCAGTAGCAGCCGTAGCAGCCGTAGCAGCAGCACACATCATCAGCAGAGTTAGTAGCATCGGTAGCAATAGCCCATGCTGTATCCGTACCTAAAGAGTTGGATGATATAATTCACGTTAGGGTGCTGGATAACTTTCCCTGGACATGGATTAGATGACTCATGTCTGAATCTAAGAGATGGGCATATACATCTCTCAGTCTTGTTGCATTCAGATCCAGAACCACAAGAGCTCATCATCTCTGTATAATAAGACGGCCACTAAGCTTCATTTCATTCATTCCACCCATCATGCAAACCACGACAACATCGCACCGGCGCAAATGTTGGACCGCGTCGCCACCAAAAAAGCAAGCGGCTCTCCAGCTCCTCGGAGACGTGTCGAAATCCGAGCCGCTGCCCCAATTTCGCGTCCTCTGTCGCCAGGCCACGTGACAATTCCCCGTCTCACGTGCATCTTATCAGATTGATTTCCAATCGCTTTGCGGAGCGTTGACGACCTCTTTACGTACGGCAAACCAATCAGATAGCTGACTAAGGTCAGTCCCACGCTCCGATTGGCCGCAGGCTCCGACAAGGTCCGAGCTCCACGGCGCCGCACAGACGTAATGGCCGAGAGGGGCGCGCGCGCTGATTGGCCCGCCCGGCCATCGCTGATGAGATGCGCTGCACTGAGCCGAAATCGCCATCCCTGCTTTTTTGCGCTGCTGCTTTAAGCGGCGCTTTCTTTCGCCTCTGGCACTTTTTCGTCACTCCAACCTCGAATCTTGCCTCCGCAACCTAAACTTGCCAAACCTCTGCTCGACTTCAATCTGCTTGACGCCGATTCCATCAATTCGCCCCAAGCACACAAAGCCCAACTCCATCTGTCTCAGTACCGAGTTATCGCATCTGAGCAGGCTCTCGATATCTCTGTCGCTTTTTTTCATCTTCTCCGCACCAACACACACCTGCGGACCCTCTTGATATATATTCATATTCCTCCATTCCACAGCTCCAAATCCGCAAAATGTTCTCCAGAGGACTCCGCGTCGTCTCAAGGCGAGCCGCCATGGCCGCTCCCATCGCCAGACCAACTCTCGCCCCCCGCCAGCTCGCCCCCATCGCTTCCATCGAGGCCCGGCGATCATATCACGAAAAGGTCCTGGACCACTACGCGCGACCGCGCAACGTCGGCTCCATGAACAAGGGCGATGCTGACGTCGGCACCGGCCTCGTGGGAGCTCCTGCTTGCGGCGATGTCATGAAGCTCCAGATCCGTGTCGACCCGGAGACACAGAAGATCTCCGAGGTCAAGTTCAAGACTTTTGGCTGCGGCTCAGCCATTGCTTCCAGCAGCTACCTGACCGAGCTTGTCCGCGGCATGAGCCTGGACGACGCTGGCAAGGTCAAGAACACCGAGATTGCCAAGGAGCTGTGCCTGCCTCCCGTGAAGCGTACGTATTAATAATGCGACATCAGCCATGACATAATACCCTGATCTTCACCTCCAGCCCCATATATGATATACATGACATATATTTATCCAGCCAATGCTAATTTTTGCTTACAGTGCACTGCTCCATGCTTGCTGAGGATGCCATCAAGTCGGCGATTTCCGACTACTACACCAAGAACCCCTCACGGAAACCCACCGACCTGAGCGGCACCAGCATGAAAATGCCCACTGCCGAGGCTATCGCGGCCTAGAGTGCGCCTGCCACCGGTGAAGACTGAAGATGGGGAAAATTAAAACGCAATGAGTATTTTCTTATGTCTACGTTTGGGCATATTCTCTTTTTTTTTTAATGCCAGTAATGGTTCGGGGTGGGATTTGGGGAAGCGAGACAATCACTGAAACTGGGCGTGGGGGTCAACCGACCAAGAGAGAGAAAAAGAGAAAGGTGCAGATTGAAATGCTTCTGATGTCAGGACGCAGTTCCAGCTTTACTTTCCTTTTTTTTTATTTGCTTGTTTGTACGGTCTCGGAGATGAAGACTGGATCGTGTCCACTGCTTGAACGAAAAGACCGAGGGCACACTCCGGCTTTGAAATGAGCCGCTGAGGAGAAACTACGGTCGCGAGGGCGAATAGCTGTAAAATAAGCGGAAACAACAAAAATACAACTCTTCAAAAACATTTGATAACTTTTATTGCTCTCATCTCTCACTCATCTTCTGCTCGTAGGTGCATCTAGTCACAACTTCACCCGAGTTGACTCAATCCTTCGGTCAACTGCCCGCATGCACCCCAGAGCAATTGATGATGCGCTACTGCTCCTGCCAGCCCCCCCAATTCGCCGTGCCGCGCCACGCGCAAAATGCCGGCGGGGAGAGAAGGCAGAATCTAACAAAAATCTCGCAGCGAGTTCCCCGAGATGTCCGACCCCGATGCCGGGAACTCCCCGAATGTCCAGATTATTGGGAGTGGCATCAACTTGCGGCGTCGAATGCCGCATCTTGCCGAAGATATAACTCTCTTTTCTTCATGATTGTCTGAGGGTTTAATATTTGCTGGAAAGCAAAGGGTATGACTCGTAAAATGTAATTTTCAGAGTGGAATTATTGTGGTGATGGTGTACATGTAGCAATGGTGATGCATCACGACAACTTACACGTAAAGAATTCAAAATTAATCCCATTTTGCTTCAATTGTTACAGGCGATATGTATTCAATTTGACTACAAGTGCTAATATTATTTGGAATAAAAAAAAAGAAGACATGAAAAATAGGATACAGTCTGCTCGTCAAAGACGCCCCCTCTGATGCGCCCCATGCAGCCCCATCGGAATCGCAAAATCCGCCTCTGCCCTGCCCAGCTCCTCCATCGTCCTCGCATCCAAACACAGCAGATACGACCTCTCCAGCGTCCCGTCCACCACCACCGACAGCAGCACCCCGTCGTCTTCCTCCGTGCCTCCCGGGCGAGGCACGAAAATGGGCTCTCCCGGCGAGTGGCCCCTGGGTCCGCTCCAGATCAGGACGTTGCTGGTGGTGACGTCTGTCTTGGCGAGGGAGTCGGCGAAGATGTAGAGGCCTCTGTTGTTGGTGCTGTAGACGAATCGATAGGGCTTGCCGTTGTGGGCTGGGTGGATGGTGGGCAGCTCGCCGATGTGAGGGCCTGGGATGGTCAAGACTTCTTTGGCCACGGCAGATGCCTTTTCTTCTTTTGATTGCTTGTTTGAAGGGATTCGGAATCGATATCGTGACAGGCGCTGCTGCATTGATTTATACAGCTGGTTGTCAAGCATGGCCTTCTTCGTCGCGTCGTTTCGGTCCAGAAGAACGTCATAGTAAAACACCTGCATGATATCCGCGTTGTGATACGAGATGGCATCCATGCAGACTTCCGTATGGCTATTCCCCTTTTCATCCTTGACCTGCTCCTCAAAGGCATTCACCGAGTGGAAGAAGAAGCCAGCCGGAGTAGAAAACTCAGCCACCACGCCCTTTCCCTGCCGTCGATCAATCACTGCCCACTTACACGAAACGGTCTTGTCAAAGGGCTTTATGGCGTCGAGAATATTCCTCTCCCATAGGATTTTCAAGCCAGACCATGCGTAATGCGTTGATTGGACGCAAAGGACTACATGGTTCTCTGTGATGAAGAAGCTGTGCATGTATGCTGCTGGGTAGTCCTTGCCGGAGATGGTGGCAAGAATGTCGACACTCCCATCTTTGGCATTGACGCGAAAGACACGATACGTTGGAAATCGACCACCCAGGTCCAAGTTGTAATTGAACAAGTCTCCAGTTTCGGGGTCGCGTTGTGAATGCGCGCAGGAAATTGGGCCTTTTAAACTCGGATGAAGCGACTGCTGTCTGGCTTCTCCAATGGGCTCAAGGGTATTGGGATCGAGTTTACTGAGACCGGCACTGTCGGTAAGGACATACAACGCCTTGTCTTTTGACGACTCTCCTCCTTTCACAGTGTCACCGCCAGGCATGTCCGGGACGACAGCAACGTTGTTGTTGGAGTTGCCGCTGGCAAAGACAGTCATGACTTTTCCAAAGATGCCCACGCAGGGATCAGCCCGTTGAGCAAATGAGATGCTCGTCTGCCAGCCCTTTTCTTTAATCTCGGCGACGAGAGCATCCGCATGACGACGAGAAGTGTACACAACAGAGGTGCTGCCTTCGGCTGTTTCAGGCGGGATGATGTCGAATCGATGGCTGTGGGCGATGCCATCGAACCAATGTGAGATCATGTGAGTGCCTCTGGATGTGTCTTCCACTCTGTCCAGGCCAGGCCCGGTTCTGAACAGGGAACCAGCAGCCCAGGCTGGGATGGAGCCTTTGACTGTCAATTGAATTGGGCCACGATGCTCTTCAAGGCCTTCAAACTGAGACGTTGTTAGTATTTGCCAGGTTATTCATCTGATGGATATGTTCAAACCTGAGCCTTTGCCGGCCACTGCTTCCATGCTTGATCTTCAAAGTTGCCTAGCCTCGCATTGATATCATTCTCTTGGTCCTCTGCTGTGCGAGAAACGATTCCTTGTCTGTTTAGAGCCATGTTGGAGAATATCTTTGAACCGGTAACGGTTTAATCAAGTAGCGTGGTGTTTGTTTAGAGCAAGTCGAGCATATAAGAGATGGACGACAGCATCAAGTCAGGCTAGCACGACTGTACGTAGCCAGAACTGTTGTGCTTGAAGAGTTGACATAAATAGCCAACTAGCAAACACTTGAATGATACAAACATCGTCAGCGTTTAAAGAGCATGCTCTCTCTCGTTATATACCCATCCTCAGAGGCGCATCATTCACAAGCTGCTAGACACGAATTACGCAGCCACCATCCCTACTCCTCCTCATTTCAAGCAAAACCGCTTCATCTCATGATGTGAAAGCAGCCTTGCGTTCCTCCTGGCGCCATTGATTTAGCCTGTGGTTGCACCGGCATCCAATCATGGAGGGCGAAAGCCAACTCCAGGTGGTGGGATAAGCAAATAACAAGCCATGGAAACGCCAATCCGCACGGCCGCCGCAGCTAATCTTGGCTTGCATGACCCGCTCTCTATTAAGCGAATGCGAAATGCGAGGTGAAAACCGCAAAGGCGTCAGTGAATCGAGATGGCTGCATAGAAATGTAGTGTAACTTGAATGTTATTCAAATTCTTACTTTGACACTTTTTTTTTAGCAAACCATGAATTGGAATTGCAGCCATAGCAATCCACCATTGTCCTCACCAGGCACGTGAATACCCAACACGTAGATGAATAGCACTTGCATGTGATGAGTTGCAAACATTGTAATTAGCAACTTCACGAATCATCTGATGGATTCTGCATTAAAACAGTTACTTTCTAACTGTTCGTATATTAATCTAGAAACTAGCGCGTTCTACCACGCACCTTCTTCAAGTTTACATGCCTAGATTTGTTTCTTTAACATTTCACACATTGTTTCTATCCGTTCAAACAGATATGCGAACTGCTGCAAGACAAGCCACTGGCTCCCGACGGCAATTGTCCTCTTAAAATCCAGCACAATGATTTGAAGAACCGAGAAGCTCGAGGGCAGCTTGTCAAAGCTTGCCCCGCCCAACACCATCTCAAATGTCAAATCTTATTTTAACCAACTTTCCGTTTTGGGCAATCAATTCGAGATTGGGATGACTAGCCAGGCCCACGCTCATCATGCGAGAACCACGTAATAGGGTCGCAGGGCTAAGCTATCCACCATCAAGGCAGCTCGTATTCCACAGTGGTTTACCATCGGTAGCAGTCAGAGTTGGGGTCTAGTTTGAGATAGTTTGAGATGTCAGCTCTAGAATAGTGTAAAGCTGAAGGGTTGGTCGTGTTGCTCACCAGTCCTTTCCCTTGCTCGTCTTGAAGTCGCTTTTCAACGAGCTTCTGTCCCAGCTTTTGCATGGAATGCTTCCAATAAGCTGAGTATATGGGAGCGGTAAGCAATTCCACCGACTCCATGGTGATCACACTTCAACCATCTGAAGCTCAAAGCTACCGGTCGAGAGGGCAACAACAGTGCAAGAGCCTGTAACACCGTCGCTTGTGTAGGGCTTCGCTGTAGTGTCGTATCAACGTCATCTTTTGCTTCGGCCGAGTTCATCTGCATAAACAATTGCTCTGCCTCAAACCTCAAGATGGGAAAACACGACCGTCCGCCAGAAATTTCTCAATATTCTTCTTCCTCGCTTCAGCCAAAGCGCCAAACTCCATACCATCATCATCCCGAGTCGCAGGCGCATTCGACAGCTCGCCCACACGGCCGGCAACGCGCGCAAGGAGGAAGCGCATCTTCTCGAGCTCCTTCTCTACGGGACCATCGCGAGTCACGAGATTCTCTTGGACGCCCGCGCCGTCTGTGGTCTGGAAGGATTCGACTGTCCTCTGCAGACCTCGGAGTCGTTCTACCCTCTGGCGTAGATCTTTTCGTTGTTGGTTTAGATCGGCCAACTGGCGAACTGTGTCGGTATAGCGTGTAGCCTCCAGAGGGTAGGCCTCGGCGTCTCTGTCTGACGGCCAGGTAGCAGGCAATGTTTCAATGACTTTTTCGTCCACTATTATCAAGATCGTCAGCCATGATTCGCCCAATCATCCCCCACCATCTTCAAAGCGTACGCCATACCCAGATCGAGTTCTCTTCCAATTCCACCCTCAGCATCGTCGGGATTCTCCATCCTGCGCTCGGCATCCCTCGAGTACACGTGGCTGATCTGCTCGGCCACATGTCTGTTTGCCTGCGGCGCATAGACTCGGCGGGAGTGCTGCTGGATCGTGCGGTTGAGGCTGGCGACGGCATCTTCGACGATGCGATTCGGGAGCGCATGTTCGGACGCGTCGTTGGAGGCGCGCCAGGCCCGAGACGGCGCAACGGGCTGGGACAGGATGTTGGTCTGCGCAGCGACAAATGTCTGCTTAGCCGACGTGATTGTCGGGGCCGGAGGCATCTTTGCGGCCAGTGGCTGAGAGGAAAGGTGTCGGAGGAAAGAAGACGGCTGATGCTGTCATTGGAAACGTGAGATCCAGGATGGAGCTTCTAGAGCTTACATTCACTGGACTGAGCCCGCTGTGCCGCTGCCGATTGCACTAAGACTGCCGACTTACAGGGGTGCGTCGAGCTGGAGGGGCTCTATGGCGGGGTTCTCGTTAGATTAGTCCCAAGCTCTGTTCCCTCAATGACGAGCTTGGCCATGGATATCAATTGGTTGCCAATTTTTCATAAGTCGCTAGTATAGATGATGTTTTCTGAATTATTGTTCTTGTCATCGCTGTAATACAAATTGTCCATCACCCATGATGCTCCTTATAGATAGACCCAATGTGCTGTATACACGTATCAAGTGCCCAGCTTACAGCAATTTGATCATATACTACATACCCAGAAGCAATATACCGCCAATTTCCAATTCTACCTTGGGTAGTTATTCCAAATCTTACATGTAATATTTATTTTATAACGTGTAATACGAAAGTGTTTTTCCAGTACCAAGGGACAAATGTATACATGTCTGCTGGGTGATCACTTCTTCCAGCCTCTCTGAATGCATAACCTGGAACTCGATACATATTAACGTGCATCATTACAGCCGCAGCACTATGCTCTTTAAACTATCTAGTAAAGATAGCTTATTCAAGAGTTAAATAGGTAGCTATACTCTTCATTCAGCCTAGTTTTAACTGTATGTTTATCTCATTGCTCTTATCTTGATTTACGAATAGCTCAATGTAGGTGCCACTAACACGCAATGCCTCGAGACATGCCACACACCTCTCCGGTATTTAAAGATTGGTACAAATATACTTTACTATGAAACCGCTAATGACGAGTAATGTATATATATATATATTTCTATGCTTGGTTTAATTAACTAACCGTGACTCCCAAGGCTCAGCTACTTGTGTCTATAACGCACTTAAGCCATCAGGTTTCCCCCACTTGCTCTCATCCAGACTCGACTGGTTAAATATGGACAGAACACTAGTATGAGAGCTTCTACTACAGCATGATGAGTTTCTGAGCTGATATGATGGATGCCGTATTTGGGTAAGGGTAGGTAGGTATTCCATCTGTTCGTGGTGGTGCAGACGCCTGTTTTATTTGCTAGATGGTAGTAACAAGCGTAGTTTGAGATGGAAGTATATTGGAGTACAAGACAAGTTCTGCTCTTACGCAGCAAATAAACTTGACGCATTAAATCATGGACAAAACATGACCAGTGTTAAAGAACTCAAGAGAGTTCCCATCTTCTATTTCACCTTTGTAATGAATGCTCTCCTAGTACCAGATAAGATTGAGTAACCCATTGGCCACTCAAAACGGCATGAATTATCCCGAAAAGAGCATTGCATGCTACGTATGAATAGGCAAAGTTGTAACTAAAGGTCGATCTAAACTATGAAAATTTATGCGAAAAGTAGTAACACCACAGCTGCATAGTCGTCATTCAGCGTTAACGTTGCATTGAACTGCAAGACGCAATAGTTTCATGCTGTGCCATGTTGTAAAAGGTCCTTGATTAATATCTCTCGATAAATCCCAACCAATTATTAGTAAATGTCGTTGGATGTACTACATTCCGATACTGGCGGCTGAATGAGAACTGCATACCCACCTTCTCTCGTAACTGCAAAAGCATACAAAGCCCCATCAAGCCGAGATAACAGGTACAATGCAATATTTCCGGGCTCTTCTCAGCGACACAGTACAAAAAGCACATGTGTACACATACGATAAAGGCTGGTATCTTTCTTTCAGAAAAGTGTGCGAAAAAAAGGATCAAGAATACGTGTAATAAGCATGCATGCGTGTTGGTGGGTTGGGCCCCCATTGGGTCGAAATGTGCATTAGAGCGCTGCATGCCATGCAGCCCTGCTGTCTGCCTATCCTCTGCATTGCAATTTTCTCTCTCCATCTCTCAAAATCAACTAAACATCAATTGCATCAAGTTCCATCACTGCTGGTGATATCAGCTGAAGAAGAACCACTTCGCGCGCGATAAGGCGAATGTCAGCACAGCTTCAGCTCCGGATTGCGAGACATCGCTCACGACCAACTAAATAAACAGCCTCAAGCATTCTTCCAAGCTGAACAACGTTGCTTTTGCCACTCCGCAGCAAGTCTCTCCATTATCGCCGAGACGCTCCAAGCGCATCGCAACCATGGCGCCTAGACAAGAAGTCACCGCTGCATCACCGAGCACTACACGCCGCCTGAGACTCCAAGCTGAGCAGCCCTTTCGGCGAAACCGAATTTCCCGCCGGAGGGCCCAGCCGCTCTCGAAAAAGACCATCCAGTACATTACAGCTCTCTCAGAGGGGTGTGTGTCTTCAATGAAAGAAGAGACGGATACAGAGACCGAAACCGAAACTGAGGCTGAGACGCGGTGGGAGCGAAGCACTCGTGGAGATGCAAAGACTCTTTGGGTCGAGCAGCTGTACCGCTATGAGGAGCTGTGAGGCTGGGCGGCTACGATGATTGATTTCTATTTTGATTTGTGCGAGAAATGCTTGAAACGAGCGAAAAAGAGCGTGAAAAGAGCGTGTGTCTGGGTACAAATGGGTGCCATGTCAGGTAAGATGAAGGCTGGCTGTCTAAGAGTTTAGCTGATCGAGCAATCGGGTGGTGAACGCTGAATGACCAGTGCTTGGGTTTTCTTTCTCTACTGTCTTTATTCTTTTAGGAATTTGTATTAAAACTGAATATTAACGAATGATGACTCAAAATATAGTTGTTACTGCCACAATGTTGGCCTTGCTGCCGTTTCATCCGAGTGTACATCTGTGTCTTGAGTTTGCATCTATGCGATGCCACCAATGACAATTTCTCCTGATAAAGATGAAAAATACGTCTTCTTCAATGGCAAATAAAATCTTCAACTCAATAGTAACAGCTTCATACAACGCTGCCATTTCGCCCATGCCTTTATCATTCAAATTGTCACTATAACAAAAGCCCGTCCATCAGGCGGGGCGGCGGAACCCCTCCCCCACCGAGAGGGGCGGCATTTCAGCTTTCTTGCATTGATATCCGGTTCTTCAGATTCATCTCTGTTTACGAGTCAAGCACACTCGAAATATCTGTCCAATCAAGTTGTGCCAGCCGAACAATTGCCATCATGAAGCCTACTATGGGAGTTGCCATCATTGGAGGAGGCCTGTTCGTCAAGGGGTCTCATCTGGTACTTTGCGATCCCCCTTATCAACAACGTCATCTACACATTTAAACTAACCATTGCTCACAGCCTGCCGTTCTCAAGTGCGAACTTTTCAGCCTCGAGGCCATCTACTCAAGGTCTCTCAAGTCTGCTCAAGAAACCGCAGACCTCATCCCCGAATCCGTCAAGAAGCCAGATCTCTACGCTGAGGATGCCGGTGCCAGCAAATCTTATCAAGACCTCCTCAAGCGAGACGACATCTCAGCCGTCATCATCGCCCTCCCTATCCTCACTCAGCCTTCATTCATAGAGGCAGCCCTCGCCGCTGGCAAGCACGTCCTCGCTGAAAAGCCCATCGCCAAGGACGTTGCCTGTGCCCGCACCCTCATCTCCAATGCTCAGCGTATCTGCGCCACCAGCAAGGCTACCTTTGCCATTGCGGAAAACGTGCGCTTCTACCCGAGCTTTTCCTATGCCGCCGGCGAGGCTGCAAAGTTTGGCAAAGTCCACAACTTTAGCGTCCGTGTCCTATGGCGAGTTGAGCCGGACAATAAGTGGTACAACACTGCGTGGCGTAAAACCCCTGATTATCAGGGAGGATTCTTGCTTGATGCTGGTGTTCACTGGGCTGCGGCCACGAGATTGTTGCTCGCTGGTGAGGAGAACAAGCCGGAGTCGGTGCAGGCATTTACAGCGCAAATGTGCGAACATTTGCCACCGATTGACACTTTGAATGCCATTGTCAAGACCCAGTCAGGGGGGGTCGGGCTCGTTCCAGCACTCAGCTGGATCTCTGCTCCAGGCTTTCGAGTGGAGCTTCTCCTATGAAAAGGGCTCTGTCAAGATTGTTGGTGAGACTGTCACAGTGAAGCCTCTCGATGGAGAAGAGTCTGTCAAGGAATTCTCCAGGACAAACGGCGTCACGGAGGAGGTAGCCGCATGGGCACAGAGCATCATCGACGGCAAGGTCAACCCTCTGCAGACGCCGGAGCAGGCCCTTGCCGATTTGGAATTCATGGAGAAGATGTTTACAAGTGGGGATGAGAATGGATCGACACAGAAGTATGAGTTGCTGTAATGTAAGAAAATAGGCCATGGCGCTAATATCGATATATACATGTACCTTTATAATACGAATCCATATATACAAAGCAACACCCGATTTCTATCGCTATCGAGGTGGATCAGCAAAGGGTGTTGTGAACAGTTGACAACTATGTGACAGCTCATAGCTTGCTAGTCTCCTTGCTAGGAACAACAGGCCCCAGGTTGATCTTGTCTAGTGCCTCTCGCAACTGGGCATTCATCCCATCTTTGGGGGGCTTGCCTGTGGATCTCTCAACAAACACATGCACGAATCCTCCCACAGCTTTGACTTCATCACTGCCCCTCTCAAACAAGGCCACTTCGTACGTGACGCTGGACGTGCCCAGCTTCGTCACACGCACTCCCACCTCCGCCACGGCTGGATAGGCAATTGACGCCAGAAAGTCTGTGTGGGAATGGACTGCCAGGCCGTACTGAGGGGATGAAGGGGGGGTGGATGCCACACTTTTCGACAAGATAACTGTTCACCGCGGAGTCGAATCTAGAGGGCCACAGATGGAACAAAGTAACAGTGTTAGCAAAGCTTATAAGATCCCCACGGTGTGATTTAGTTGAGAATAGCTCCTGTCTCGAGTCAGGTCACAGGGAGTGTGCAGAACGGATAAGAAGCAAAGTTGCTGCAGTGCCCCCATTGCGGTTTTGACGTTGCCAAGATGGGATAGGAAGCAAATGCATACGAGTAAGTCTTACAGGAAGTTGTACACCGAGTTGTTCATATGATCGTACATGTCATTGTCGTTCCTGTGGCAATAGAAAGACATCATCAACATTGCCTCTTATATCGTACGGGATCTTCCTCATCCAATAACTATGCATTCTCTTGGTCTCGAGGACATGTAGTTATCATTTTGTGATGGTCACAAACCCAAGGGTTTCAAAGACCCGTCGAGACCAAAGTGGAGGAGGCGTGGAAGAAGCACAAACTCACCATCTTGTCCTGTACTCCAGTAGGTACGGGTAATCCTGGCGACGGCGTGTCTTGAGAGTGGCGTGGCTCATTGTTGCACGCGTCTCCAGTCTCTAGAACCGGGCTAGGAGATGCATAAGCGAGGTTAGGACGAAACGAAGAGACGGGGAGGACAGGCTTTGGGAAGACTGCAGATGAATTACAAAGAATGACCGTCTGCTAAATGGGAGATGCCGCAGGAATGGAACGGCCAGTCGTCGGCTACGCCAAAAGCCGAGGTTCGTCAGACCGGTCCAGGGTAGGTCCTGATATAGTAATCTGGAGAAATCCGACGAGCAGCACCGGAGATTGACCATTCCGGATCGGAGCCACGATTCCCCGTCGGCGTTAATTCTACCAGTGCATTTCTGCCGGCCCTGACCGCCTAATTTATTTTCTGTGCCCCTCGTTCACCTGCAGCGATACGTCACCGCGCAGACGACGCGACATTGAAAACTCTGAGCCTGGACGGAGAAGTCCGCATCGCGCCATCAATCGCTTCCACGGGGGTGTGCGGCCGGAGTCTAGAATTGAGATTCTGTCGCTCCAATCGAAGAGCCCGTCTGCAGTCTTCTGTCTGCTGATGCTCCTGCGAGCCTGTGCGAACACCGTACGCACGCTCGCACGATCCGGAGCCCTCGCCATGACGACCGATTCTGGCGCCCTCGCCACCAGAGCCGCAACTCCCGCAGCGGCCTCAGCCTCAGCAGCAGTAGCAGTAGTATCAGCAGCAGCAGCTTCAGCAGACTCGGCGCAGGCTGAGCAGCCAGCTGTGGCGGTAGCTCCAGCAGCCGTCCACGAGACAGCGGCGACGGGCGAACACGGACAGGATGCGACAGTCGTCGGAAGCAGACCGTGGACGGAGAGCGGCAACAAGCCCAAGAAGAACAAGCAGAAGAAGCCGAGCCCCAGGGGTCGGTCTGCCCTCGCAGACGACAGCGCCGTCCTCATCACGCCCGCGGGCGACATCTGGCCACGGCCCTACGTCTTCGAGGACGACCTGCGCCGCGTCAAGCCCTACCACTTTACGTACAACACGTACTGCAAGGAGCGATGGCGCGGCCGTTCGCTAATCGACATCTTCGAGTCCGAATTCCGAGATCGGCCGGTCGAGTACTACCGCAACTCCATGGTCAGGGGCGACATCTACGTCAACGGCCGAGTCGTCGGCCCAGACTACATTGTGCGCAACGGCGACATGATCTCGCACACGCTGCACCGGCACGAGCCCCCCCGTGACGGCGGAGCCTATAGGAATCATCCACGAGGATGCCGACATCATTGTCATCAACAAGCCCTCGGGCGTGCCAGTGCACCCTGCCGGCCGCTACAACTTCAACTCGGTCATCGAAATCATGGTGGCCGAGAGGGGCAGAGACTTCCTGCCACACCCGTGCAACCGATTGGATCGCCTCACTAGCGGCATCATGTTCATTGCCAAGAGCGTCAAGTCTGCCGAAGCAATGGCCATCAAGATCAGGGGGCGTACCGTCAGAAAAGAGTATCTTGCGCGAGTCGTTGGCCACTTCCCCGATGGCGAGGTCGTTTGTGACCAGCCCATCCTCCAGATATCCCCGAAACTAGGCCTTAACCGTGTGCGTGCCAATGGTAAGTCCGCCAGAACGGTCTTCAAGCGCCTTGCATACTACCCACCGCGAGATGGGGATGCAGAGGAGCCGGCTGTCTTAGCGGAAGACGGAAAGCCAGTTGCACCTGCGGATAAGGAGATGCTTGATGATGAGAGGAGTAAGCCCTGGCTCCAGAAAAAGGGGTACTCCATCGTACGTTGTCTGCCAGTGACAGGCAGAACACACCAGCTGCGAGTACACCTGCAGTACCTAGGTCACCCAATCCAAAACGACCCAATCTACGCCAACCAGCGTGTATGGGGGTTCAATCTTGGGCAGGCAGACGCCGACGGCTCGCAGAATACAGACGAGGACGTCATCACCCGCCTCAATCGCATGGGAAAGGAAGAGGTGGCCGAAGCCGTCGTCTACTACGACGAAATGGTGGACAGATATGAGAAGCAGCGGGCAGAAAAGATGACGGGCGAGCTGTGCGATATATGTGCCACGCCGCTCTACTCAGACCCCGGCAGCCACGAGCTCTCCCTCTGGCTTCACAGTCTCCGCTACGAAGATGCCGACGGCAGTTGGGCATACACAAGCCCGCTGCCCAAATGGGCTCTTCCGCCAAAGGGCATGAGCGGACCGACTACCGTAGGTGGGATGGAGGAGCTTGTAGAGGCCGTCAGGGACGAGAACCCTGAGATTTCGTCCGAGGTGCAGGCCAAGGTTAGAGCAGAGGCCGAAGCAAGGGCTCACCAGACTGAGCCGGAACAGGTGCCTAATGGAGGTAACGAATCATGAGCGAAGCATGTCATGAATCATGACGCATAGAATCTGAGATGGAAATACCCATAGATGTAGTAGCGAAGGAATACGCGTTTGTATGGTCTTTGGTTGAAACAGGGAAATCTAGAAAGACATAGATATCTAGATGGATTTGTCAATTCAATCTACATCACCACCGCAATCATCACCACCATAGTCACTCGGTTTCTTTTTTAAGCGAATTTTACTGGAATAAACATAAAAAGCGTCTTCACGAGCTTGATATTCCAGGCCACGTACAATAGAATTGTTCACTAGCAATTGAGACACTTCAACGAACCAGAAACAATCAACATAAAAAGCACCCTGAAGATCAAACAATGGGCTGAATCTGGCGCGCAGTTAGGACACGCCCCTCCAGTACCTATGTACCTACCTACATGTATGTACCTGACGTACAACAACCAAAGACAGCCCGCCAGACCAGTTTCTTCATTCAGTGGAAAAAAAGGCACGAAGCGCCGATGATCCTTCTTAACGCTTTCCGGGCGTATCAATGGAGCTCACACACTGCGGGGGGGAGAGATGCCGCTGCTCAGGCTCGAAACAAGAAAATGCTACGTAAAAACACCATCCAATGGCTATTTGGAGATGGCCTGAAAATGCTGCAAGGGCAAGAATGGAGCACCGTGCAAGTATCTGCACGTTACCTCTACGTTACAGGCGAATTGCGTCAGAGAATTACATAGATGGATAGACCCAGAAAGATATTCATACAAGTGAAAAAAAAAATGCATGTGAAAAGTGAGCAGGCAGATCACCTCCAACAAGGATACCGGCATTACGAAATGCGATTTGTGAATATTAACTGACCCCCAACTAACCAACTAGGAGGGGAGTTGGAGAGGGAGTGAGGGGCGTTGATGGGACACGCAGAGACAGAGAGAGACATAAAAAGTGGCCTGTGCAGATCCGAATCTCTTCCCGTCCAACAGCTGGTGACGACACAAAAATCCGATAGATCGACTTCTTCGACCCTTCTAGACAAGAAACCCAGCCGCACTCTATTCGGGGGGGCTTGCTTGTGCTGGAGGGGCAGCCAGCCAGGGGGGGGGGGGCAGACCCTTGGCTTGGAGGAAAAAAAAAAAAGGGCAATATGCGGGCATGGTTTTTGAGTATTGCCCCGAGAGAAGAAATTGGGCTGGGCTGGGGGCAACGTTGATTGGAAGAGAGAAGGGGGAGGCTGCCGTGTTTTGGGTAGGGTTTACCGGAACCGGAACCGGAAAAGAAACGAAAGAATCAAAAGTTGGTTGCAATGGAAGCGAGATGGAAGCATTGGAGCTGAAGAAGAAAGAAGGTTAGTTGCCCGACTATAATGGTTCGTATTAGCTAGGACAGGGTGCCTTATAGTTGCAAGCCACGGAAATGAAGTCAACTTTGAGTAACGGAAAAGAAACAAGGGCCAGAACTGCAAGGAACAAAAAGAAGAACAAGAGAAGGCTTGGATATCCGGGATCTGGATGGATAGCCGGCGGTCTGAAACCCCCAAAAGGGAGCGGCAGCCTCATTGTTCGTTTCCTCCCCCTCCAGCTCCAGCTGCAGCCAACGACCCCGGGCCACTGAAAGGCGGCGAGACGTTCCTTTTTTCTCAGAGAGGAACCCCAGCGGCGGAGGTAAGGCGAGGCGGTAGGGGAGGGTAGCGGCCGCCATGCGGGTCCGTGTAAATTATGTGGTCTAAGCATGTAGACAAGTAGATGCTTGGTATCTGGCGATGTCTCGCAATAGAGGCATGGAATCTTGAAAGGATTCCCCTGTTTGGCCCCTTTGTGGTAAAGATGGTCGCATAGACGCCTTCTACAGTAGAGGGCAATGACAATGCATATGTATGTGCCAGGGGGCTGGAGAAGAGAGAGAGAGAAAAGAAGTCACCCACTTACACTCACACACATATCACAGACTATACGAGTCATCGACTGCATCGCGTCTAATAGGGTCTGCTCCGTGGCATGCAGCCCAGCCCGTGTGCCATGCATGACAAGAGATGGAAAAGTAGATGCCTAGAAAAGATGGATACTCGAATCAATGACGATTGACGTCTTCGGCCTGTTTGCCCGAGAATGTGCGCGTAAAGGGCCGTTGGCGATGTACAATCATGTCTGTGTGCTGGTGCCGTACATGCTTGTATGAGTAGTAGTGAGAAGGCGAATTTCAGCGTATGTGCGTCTGTGTGAGTGCCTCTAGCTGAACCAGGCTCCTGTTTTGTCCAAAATAGTATAAGCAAAGGTCTCAGTTCGGGCAGATGGAAATTTGAAACAAACAATCGCTCCCAGATTCAAGACATCACTTGTCGAGTCTCGCCCTACCAAATGAGGGTGTCGACTCCATGTCCCAAGCCGTGGCCAAACCAATTCATTTCTCCGTCGTCACAGCTTGTCCACCCACCTCCAATAGCATCCTTCAAGCCTGACAAAGGAAAAAAAAAGGAGGCGAAAGAAAATTTTTTCCCGCTGGTTGCTTGTTCCTGCCAAGGGGGCTAACAATCTTTCAGCTTCGGTGTGTTATTTGCTGAGGCTTGGTAACAGAAACGCACGTCCTTGTGCCGTCCTACGAGCAAGCCAGTGTAGGTAGTATGCAACCTCTTTTTTTTCTCGACCCCTGCTTGCCATGCAGGCAGTCAGTAGTGTTACTCCAACGCTGTTGCGTCAAAGTTGTATACGGCACACGATGTAGTAGTGGTGGTGGTTGCACGACTTACACCCCCCAAGTACCTCGCTGCGTGTAAACGCCTTTATCGGCCTGATGGTGGTTGTGATGTAAGCATAGCTGCCAGCCTGCAGGATGCTGCCGGACAAACAAGTGATAGATCCCTTTCCGGACTCGCCATGTTCCGGGATTAATGCAGGGGGGGCACATCTTCCTAGGTTGCATGTCCTAAAACTCCGTACACCTGGAATGTTGCTTGCCAGAGCGTTGGCCCTGGCTACAGTGCCGCAACTCTAATGGTTAGGCATAATACCGTCGGCTGCACGGGTTTCTCTTGTCAGAGTGTTTCTCAAACGGCCAATATGGACGGCGAACAAAGAGCGAATGGACACAGGCACCTTGTTCCAAATGTTAGGAGCCTAGGAGGTCTGCTCAAAACTCCCCGAACGGTGTGGAGTCGAGTCCCAAGACACCTTGAGCCTTGTAACAAGACTTCATCTGGCAACTGCTGTGACAGGAAGCCAAATGACGCTACCACAGATCTCTGGTGAGCAACTTTTTTGATAGATTTTGCCACACAAGGCCCTGTAGTGCACTTTTTCTTTTCGAAAAATTTCCTCTTGTCCGAGTTCGCCCGTCACAGTACAGTAGTGTCTCTAAATATGCTTGCCATGCTTGCCATGCGCGCAATGGTTGTTTGTTCTAACTAGATTCCATTCCTGGCGTCAGTCTGTAGGGCAACAAAGTGCGGCTGGCAGTTGTGCGCCAAAAGAGCATGGAAGCATCGCATACTGCCTATTCGGGAGCGCCGCGCCTAATGATGACATTTGCTGTTGACGTTGCTGCTGACACCAACATCTGGCTTAGTAGAGCCTTTGGTGCCCAGTAACAAAAGACTGAAAAGGGAAATATTACCAAAGCTCAATTACAAAGACGACTGTTTGTCTCTGTAAACGGGCAACTCTGCATGTGTCTCCGCGTTTGCCCAGACGAGCACTCTGCCCCTAATCATCTAGGTACCCGGCTACTCTCCAAAAAACCATGCGGTGGGTGGATGTCGACCAGTTGCTAATTACGGACCGGTGATTGTGCAATAGGCAAAAGAGAAACTAGGTAGCTTTCCGTTTTATCCAGGAGCCGGCGCTCCGGTAGTGCAAGAGTAGCGCGAAATGATCTACCGGGTCGCTGCTCAGCTTTCCGTTCAAACCACCGAGCAATCTCCAGTTCGGGATGCAAGCAACGGTACCGTTTTGCGCTTGTGACAAGACATTGTACCGCCTTGATGCCCTGTGCGCTAAGTGGCTTGACAGGTGGTGATGTGAGCGTGTCTGGCGTTGCACTAGACTCTGCTAGGAGAATTTCGACACAGACACGGACACTCAGCGTATACTGCAATCTGTCAGCAAACTAGGTCACTCGGCCGTCATCTACTCCAAGTATATACGTTTACGCGGCAGCAAACGCCGGCACTCCGTACACACCCTGATCGCTCTCTGGCATTGCGTCTCCGCTCTTTGGGCTGCATGCTCCATGCTCTTGCTGAGACCGAGCGTTTGCCAGGAACAGCTTAACAAGTCTGTTCTAACCGGCGGAGCGTGCGTCCGATGAAGAAAGCCACGGACGAATGCTCCAGAAAAACTCGTTTGAACCAAAGGAGCGGCAGCCAGTAAGAGGCCCGCGCACTCACCAGGGGGGGCCCCTGTGCTTCCATGCTTCTAGCTGTCTTCTACTGCCTGTACTGTAGCACTTGTGGTAGTAGGTACCACACTCCGGAATGAGCAGCCCAAAGACCAGGAGCTGAAGCTGAGTTGTGATAAGCTGCACGCTAAATGGCTGTATAATGACGATGAAGCAGAATTTCACCAGCCAGGCATCATGCCAGTTGGAAAGCGGAGATGCAGTTAACAAGCGAGCGTGTCGAGCAGGCGAATTCTGTTGCTATCTTTTCCCCCCTTTGATGTAGAGGGCAAGCCAATCGTCATGTCTGGGCAAGCAGAATCTCGTGGGGGATAGATGGGGGTTTTGAAGAACTTTGCACGAGGCCTCGCAGATATGATGGGATGCGTCTTGCAGGTTCTCCGTACTGTAAGTGTCTTGAGCAAGCCCCATGAAGGTCACTCACTCAACCAATCGATCCTCCAGTCTTTGGGTGCAATAGTCATGTTGCAGATGCCAGGGGCTCTTAGTGTACGTCTGGCAGACAATGAACGGGGTTAGCAGGCGCTCTGAGACAGCCTCCTCCAAGCAACGCGGGCTGGCTTGCTGGATTGGAGCCCAAAAGTTATTCGATACGGGGTGGCCATGGAAATAGCGGGAAGTGCCGTATACTGTTGCCGGCGGTCGGCCGTGCGAGAAGCGACGGGGCATGGTGGCTGGCTTCGTCCTTTTTCCCTTGACGCTCCATGGTTGCCCTCGCTCTTCCAAAATGACGTTGCTGTGCAAAACGAGCTACACAAATCTCCCAGGTTGTAGGTAATGCAATAGAAGGTCTCCGTTATAGCCACGGCAATCGAACGGTCCAGCGGACCAAAGATTGGTAAGCCCTTGTGATCGTGGGTTGCGGCAATCGGAATCGCATGCCGCAGCAGCCGCAAAGTTCGGAACAGTCCTTTTCTCTGTCCATGTCCATCGGATTTTCGCACCGACAAAAAACGGTCTCCGCCATTGGGGTTGGCGTCGTTCGCCTGAGAAATTGCCACGCGCCGCGTGGTGGTCTAGCATGCAGCCTCTTTTGTGTGCAGCACGCGCTAGTCGCTCAGGAAGATTGGAGTAGGAAGAAATAGCCCAATGAGGCACCCATCCAAATGGACGGACCGCAAACTCGTGTGTAAAATACTGTAAGGAGGCCAGTGTTTGCTCCTCCGGCTCTCGAGGCCTAGACAGAAGCCCTAGATCGAAGACAGGCTAGAAGCAGCAACCTATGATGACAGCACGCGGTCTCTGGGGGGCGTGCGTGACATCTTCACCATGCTAGAGTCTGGTGCCACCCAACCTAATTCTCTGGAGCCCTGCCTGTCAGAGGCTCAGCGGCATCACCAGCGCTGGCAATGCTCGGGCCCTCGGTGAAAGATCGGCTGTGCGCTGCGTGCTGGATGCTGGATGCTGATGACATATCCGCTTTCTGGAAGGTTTCGAAGCTTCCAAACGTCTGCCGCCCACTCTTGATGTGAGCCGGATGCCGGGATTTGCGGCCGTGCCGGCTGTGCTAGGACGGATAGCAAGGCGCTAGGCCACATGTACGCTGGCCGTTGAGAAACAGACTTGAGATCTCGACTGTTATCGACGATCTGGGAGCGTACTGTACTGTAGTTGCAGCATCTTTTCGGAAGGGGCGTGGACGAGGGCTTCTGGAATCTGGACGTGGTGCCGGATGACGGCGGAAACTAGGCGCAACACGATGTGTTTTGGAGAGTTGCAAGTACCGTTGGGAGTTGCAGGTACAACCGCTGACAGAGCGTGGGATTAGGAGCTGTGGCGAAATGCAAATGCAACGATGCTGCAAGTGGGCAATGGAGATGGGCAATGGGGATGATGTGATGTTTGCCAAGGTGTTGCTAACAATGTTGGAAGCAGAATAGTTGACGTTTTACAAGGTACACGGCCGCTGTACTGCATGCACTCAGCCCTTTACTGACTGACTAATCTTATCCGATTACATACCTCCCAATTACTGCTTCGTTCTCGGCAAACAATGCTTTGGGGATTTTCTTGCCCCATCCCAAGATGCTGTTGATTTTGAATTTTTATTTCGTCTTACTTTACTTTGTCTTTCTATCCAGTGTTTTTTTAGTAGCCTTTGATTTCTGGTGGCGGCAGCTAATAACATCAATTACCGAGGTTATGTAGTATTGGCTGGGCCTAGCACCACGGTGGTATGGCGGTAGTGGGAGGCGGCGGGAGGAAGTGTGCTTCCAGTGCTTCTAGCAACTGTTGAGGCATCTGTAATCTCGCTGGCAGTAGCACCAATAGGGCATAAAGCCAATGGCTACAGCGAGCGTGCTATCGGTACCTCCAAGTACTCGGGCTACCAAGCACCACGATGACATCGATGCCTCTACAGCAGCCCTACGCAATCTCTTCACCGCAATATCGGGCATCCTGTAAATTAATCCAATGTACTCGATACCTGCGCGCTCGCAATTCTCACATTTTCACTCGATTGCAACTGTCGCGAGGCGGTCAGGCATTTGGGCTGCAGCTTTACATGTATCTGCCAATCCATGCGGCGCTAAGGGCTGCAGCTAGAAATGCATGTTATCATGTACCTCGACCTGTAGCCGTCAATCGTCGATGCCCCCAACTCCAAACTTCCTCCATCATCCCGGTCTAGTCCACGGCTAGAGCCTTTTTCTGCTTGCAATAGACGGCGGTCAAGTCAGCCAGCGCGTCGAAATAGTCCTACAGTAAGTAGTACTTGCACACCACTGCCAAAAATGGGGGCGCCAGCCGCAGACGCCAATTTGTTCAGCAGCAGCAGCGAGAGAGGCGCACCAAGGCCTGTTTAGCTGCAGCTGCCGCAACAGCCAATGGCCAATGGCTGGGATAGGACGCCGCATACTGTACGCCGACGGAGACGATCCACCGCAAAGCAAGCAAGTCCCTGGCCGCAGGTCTGCCGCTGGGAAGCCCGCACGAGTTCGCAAAAGGAGGGCTGCGCTGGGACGAGCCAGAGCAAGAAACGTTGGGAGGGATGGGATGGCGAGAGAGGAAGAGACGCAGAACGAAGAAAGACATCGCCGGCTTTTCGAGGTGATAAGAGGAGCACAGAACCAGCTTATTGGGGTTCATGCGGTGCAAAGCAGTAGAGACTGCTGCTGTCTCTTGTTTTCCGCACTGCGCCCCTCAACTCTTCGTATCGCCCGCCCAGCAGAGACCGGGGGCCGTTATTTACAACAACTACAGGCTACTGTACATGCCAGTACGCACATCCAGCAAGTGGGCGAGGTTTGTCTTCTGGCCCCAACATGCACCGGGTGGAGAGCCGTCGCTCAACTGCACTGTATGGCCATGCCATTCTCCCATCGACGCCTTTGGCGCTATGCCTCGACGAGCCTCCAAGCAGGCCCTCGCCGTCTGGCCGTATATCGAGGTACCGCACATGGCAGGGACCCAATGGCCTAGCCAGCCTAGATCGCGATCCAGTCCGTCTGCGGAATACTGTGCGTCCAGACGCCGCACTGCCGCCATGTCGGCACTACGAGCACCAGAATAGCATGCAAGGCCACCATGCCTTGCTTGTGTCGACAGCCTAGCAGGCGACTTCCGCTGTCAGACACGGCGAGCGAGACGGGCTGCTGAGCTCCATCAAACATCATGTCGAACCGCCGTCGACGCAGATGCAAGAGCCGCTATTCCAGCAGCGTCGCAGCCAGATCGGCTCCGCCTCCAGCCCTTGCAACGAACGGGGAGCTGCTCGCGACTCCGGGCGGCGAGACGGCCACCTCATCAGGCTTGCCATTCGCACGTTGACTGGCGACGTGGTTGATGGCCTCTCGGGGCCTCTTTGGCCTCTGGAGCCTCATGCTGGCTGTCTCGCCGCCGCCGCCGCCGCACAGCGATTTGTTTCGCCTTTGGTTGCCTGTCTGCTTGCTGCTTGGCTTGCGCCCCCAGCTGAGGCGTTATATTCCGGAGTACATGCTGGTACTTCATGCATGCATTTCTTCGGCTTGGACACTAAGGCAGCGCGGTCCGAGGGACAGGCTCCCTCTCGCCTGCCTCTCGTCTCTCGTCTCTCGTCCGAGTACCAGCAACCTCTGGCGTGGCCTTGATTGGCAGCCAGGGCCTCTCCCCGCGTAGGCCCCGGCCGTACCAATACCAGCTCGGTACGCTCACCTCACCTTATCCGCTTTGCTGCGACGCCTATGCCAGTGCTGCGACTATTACAGTAGCAGACGCCACACCACAGAGCACGCACGCTTCTGGCTGCAAGTCTGAGGAAGCCCGGTCGTCCGCTCGATGGTCTGTCTAGACTCACGCCCGGCCCCCCCCTGCTGGCCTCGAAGGATGTACTCATTCTACCGCCACCCCCTTCCCCACCCTCAAAGTATCTGGTCCCTTCAGAGGTACAAGCACTCACTAGAAGACGACTTGTGGATCCGCGCTCATGGGTGGATGGGACTGCCTCGAAGGCAATTGCAGCATATTATTATAATATGGTACCTGACGGCATCATATTCTGGTCCTTTTTTTTTCTGTCCCACTTAGAAAATCAAGTTTCACATCTTTCATCTTTCATCTTTCGGACTCGACTCGCGGTTTCCAGTCTGCTGGACGCTTGCCTGCTATCTGAACCTGTCCCCGAGTCTTATAGTTGTCTCTTCACAGGCGCTGTTGCCAGCGTTCTTGCTACCACATATTTTCGTATTCCCATTGCTTCTCGTGACGAAGCAATATCCGTGTTCGATTTCAACAAGCTCGAACCGGATCCTCGAATTCACCCTGTTGACGTCGATTCAACAAGAACAAAACGATCCATTTCTTTACGTAACGCGAATCTCGACGAAAAAAAAAATACAACTCTTCGACTTTTTGCGATAGCTCCCCCACTCAATCGCGTTTGCGGCTCTTGACTCTCGCCGCAACCGCCCACCTTCAATTCGACCTCCGTTTCGATTGTAACTATAGTTTGCATGTCCCTCTTATACAGAATACAATACGACATGCCGCGATCATCATCCGGAGAGCCTTCTAAACCGTCCAAGCGGAAGGGTAAGTCTCATCTCACTTGTCTGCATCTCATATGACAACACCACCCCCGCAAGCCATACTATTCAGCTACCCGGCGTTGATCATGGTCATTCCCTTTCACCGTTTTACCCTTCTTGGACACTGCCTCGAATCATGTCAAGAACTAGTCAGCTAATTGGTCATGTCCAGGCACTCGAAGCGTCTCGACTCTGACTCCAGCTCAGCTGGCTCGCAAGAGGGCCAACGATCGTGAGGCCCAAAGAGCTATCCGGGCCAGGACCAAGGAGCACATTGAGCGTCTGGAGCGTGAACTGGCCGAGCTCAAAGGAGTCCAGAGCCGCGACAGAAAAGTACAGGAGCTTCTCCGCCGGAACAAGATCCTCGAGGAGGAGATTGCCAGGCTCCGGGAACACTTGGGCTACACCGCCACGGAATCGTCCTATTCCTCGAATGCCGCAGGTACGCCAAGTACCATCATCAACAACGCTCGTGACCTTTTCTTCGGACAACTAACCCCAAGCCCATCAGTCTATGACGGCGATCTCAGCTCCAGCAGCGGCGCCGTGCCAAGCCCCAGGGTGTCGCCTCTGCCGTCTGGCGACTTTCACCAGATCCCCGACTATGCACAGCAATCCTATGGACACATCACCAGCGCCGCCAGCGAGCAATGGCCGGCATCTGTCCCTCCTAACCCAGTCCTTGGCAACATTCCCAGCCCCTCATCCCCCGCCCATGGAGACGAATACAACGTGGGATACATCCCGACAAGCGTCCCTACGTCCATGATGCCCTCTTCCCTCAAGGAGATTAAGCAAGACTACGACGAGATTGATCACAACAGTAAGTATATACTTGTTATTCCTCACACGGGGTATTGGCAGCAACTAATATGGCCTCTCTCTTCCAGGTGGACTCAGACTCAGCACCCCAGCCCTGCACAATCTGCCGCCGACTTATATGCAGCAGCAACACCAACACCAGCACCAACACCCGCATTCTCAGCCACACCCGCAACACCAACCTCAACACCAGCCGCAGTCGCAGCAAGCGCCGCCGCCGCCACCACCGCTGCACTCATACGCCCATCAAAGCCAACCGCCAGCTCACCCTGCACACGGCGCGTCGCCTCACACACCGCTGCAGCAGCGAAGTCAGTGGAACAACCCGTATTCATTGTATTAGACGACAGACAGCACCGATAGCCGAGAATCACGCCATCGCCACTGTTTCCAATCGTTTTCACCGCACGACGACTGCCTAGAAGGCCGTCCAACCAACTCAAATACCTTGCTGCACCTTGATCCGGGCATCCCCGAACGACTCATTTTTTGGCCACGACAATCTCCGAGAGGCAATCTAACTCAACGAATACGATGCTTACAACACCATATATTGCCACAGTCCTCTGCATGCTTACGGCCGTGCCACCTTGAGTGTTCACCAGCCAATCGGCTAATCGTGAAGGCAAGTTGCCAGAGGGCTGAGTGGAGCTGGGCTGTGTACGTGGCATCAATGAAGAAAAGAGTGTGGTGAATGGAAACAAGTTGCGAGATTGGCCGGATGTGCTGGTGCAGCTCGTTGAGTAGGGATGAAAACATTTGGGCAAGCTTTGAAGCGACTTGTCTCTTTTGGCGGATAAAGACAAAATACGGGTATCAAAAGGCATCGGCTTACAGTGGCGAGACCTGTTCTACGACTTACGGAAGGGTGTTTCAGGGCTTTCCCAGGGCATTGGGGGCCTGCACCCATACACTTATGGCATTCATCGGCGTTTTTGGGCTTGTATATTATATCGAACTTTGGCGCATGCACACAACCGGACGGACACATCATGATGCATCAGCGGGGTACAAGGGGTTCAGCAGCGGGCTACAGCAGGAACGATGATGGTTATATCTATATTCTTTTATTTACAACAAAAAAAGACACTCTTGGGACATACCATGAAGGGGTTAACCGGGCTGGCTGATGGGCTGGGCGGATAGATGGATACTTTTCTACTTTTCTTTTTTTCCTCTTCTTTTCTTCCTTTACTGGGCGGGGTATTTCTTTTGTTTTTTGGCAAACGGTTTATGAAGTCAGCTGGGTCTTCTTTCTGTTTTTTTTTTTTACTCTTTGGCTTATCATTTTTAGAGCTGCGTTATATGGGTATACATTTCCGATAGAGGAACCATGAGGTTATGAAATTAGATAGTGTTTGGGATTATATAGCATGTGAATTTCACGCCATGTTTTGTTCTTGTCAACTTGCGTTCCCTCTTTCATATACTCGCTTGATATTGAGTGTTGCTATATTGCCCGACGTGCATGTTGGATGAATATCAAGACATTTGATAGGTAATCGCCAAGTACAAAACGGGAATGGTGAGAACTCTCCAGCGCCCAGATATTCACAACCAGCTCCTGCTAGTTCTCCTCGCTTAAATAAAGCCACCCCTTGCATTTCCTGGTTGACTTGTAGCTTAATCTAGCAGCATGGTGCCCCTACTGGACTGTTTGAGTTGCCAATGTTGAGAGAAACATACTTGCAGAAGAGTCTACAACAAGGCTTAAACTCAATTCACAGCGGTCGTCTACATTCAAGTCCAAACAAGGATAGGACTCAAGACAGAACACGATAGGGGGCGCTACCATGCGTCGTGTTTGCTCTGGACCGTCTTTTAGCTGGGGGGGTTTGACTAAAAAGCGAGACTATTCGATCTCGTCTCTTTCTCTTCTTGGCTTCGACTGCCTGGGCCTAAAAATCTGTGCGTGGGCAATTATTGGATCCTGCGACAATGTTTACTAGCTGCTACAGCTAAAGTAACGCCCGTGGAACTAGTAGCTTTTTGTTGAAGATTACAGCTGCTCTATCTAGTAAACTATGCAGACTAGCTAAACACGGGTAATTTGCTAGTAAGGGAGCTGAGAATGACAGCAACAGGCAAATACAGCTGCTGAAGGGGATGCCGTTCCTAATCTCCCTGTATGCATTATGCGCCTCACCGCATGTATGTATTGCGCTCTCGTAAGTCCCTCAGATCTATTACTAACAAAACGCGATTCTTGAGAGGTGTGTATATGTCGTCGGGAAGCGGACGCTTAACATTAAACTCTCCAGACCACATGGGGGACGGATGCATTCAGGCTGAAAGCAGATGATCTCCTAGCACCAGCAGTAGTTGGGCGATGGCGGAGAAAGATCCGACCTTTAGTGCCTGGGCCTACCAGTAGATGATGGGCGGCGAAGGAAGCTATCTAGCTGGAAGGAAATAAGGAGTGGTTGGTTTGATGGATGCTATGGAGACTTTGCTTTCAGCTCTTTTCAGCCTCACGGGGATTGAACCATCTGGGAGTTATTGGCCATTGTTGAGATCCTTGTCAACGAATTGGTCGCTTCTTGGCATTCCTTCCATGAAATAAAAGTCGGAAAATTTTGCAAACAAGTAGAGTTGAAAAACAGGTACATCAGTATTTTTGGTACAGGTTCAGAGAGGAGAGTGGAGTTTCACCAAGAGGGGGGGCCAGAAAAACAGGAGCCAAGAGGGGCAAGTTTGAGAGAGGAGGAGAGGGGGGGCGTGTGGCTCCGTAGATGAGAGAATATTGAGACTTGGAGAATGGATCCAGACAATTTCAGCAATCCAAGGTGCTTCGTGCCTGGCCTCATTTTCCCAAATCGACTCTCCTTCTTGGCCCTGATCGAGTGGCGCCCGCTTCCTCTGGTGCTCAACGACGCCCGCCTGTGAGAACGTAGAGCTTATAGCGCTGTCCAGCCTTGGTACGAGCATGGGGCTATGAACAAGGCCAAGCCTCGTTTTACGCGTGGCGGGTATATATGAATACAAAGTATCTGTTACGTGAGTTAGCATACTGGTACTACTCGCAGGTGGAGTGCATGAGATGCGGTCTAGATGACCCCCAAAATAAGTGGACTTTTGCCTTATCTACGGAGCATTCCTGTGTGTACACCAAGAGAGCGAGAGAGAGAGAAAGTGAGAGGCAGTGGGAATAAGCATCTTCGGGAGATAATTGCCGAGACACACGAGATGCTGCTTCTGTACATGATCGTAGAAAAAGAAGGAAAAGGGTGTTCTGGATCGACCCAAGGGGGATGGGGCCATGCATCAACCGTCATCACGGCGTGCCCCGTACGAGACACTAGAGCAGCTTGTACTTCGTATGGGGTATGTACCTGTCTGTCTGTCTTATCTTCTCGGAGTAATTGCGTGTATAAATAGAAAACAGTGTAGACTCACCAGGCAAGAGGCTAGGAGAAATATCACGGCGCTAGACGGCGCACGATGAAGAAGAAAAAGGGATCATCACCAACCTTCCAAGCCAACGCTAGCAACGCTGTTATGTCGATATTCATTCAAGCGCAATGAACAAGGGTTTATAGACCCTTTTCCCCTTCTTCGTCTTGTTTGTTCCCTTGAGAAGCGGAAATGTCACTTTCATGCTAACCGCACGGCTGCTCCGACCTCAAGTCTTTGCTGGAGCTTCGTCTACTTCTCTTCCCAACAGAAAACCCCCTTCTCATCGGCCTCACTGCGGCCAGTCTACTTCAGCTCCAACATATACGCCCTGGAAGCGGCGGCGGCGGTAGTTGCCCTTTTTCTCTTTTCTGGGGTATCCAAGCTTGTTTCGGGGATTATGACGGGCGCGCGCGGCAGCGGTAAGGACCCCCCTTTGCGGCTAAAGCTGTGCTTATCATATAAACAACCCGATGGTGTTTACGTCGTCACTCATGTATCATAGCCCATTGTAGATGCCCAGCACCTTGAAAGGGATAGCCGCACTATCGCCTCGAAACAACCTGGGGAAAGGGGGGCGTACGTGGGATCATTTCAGTTGCGATTGGCTAGCCCGCGTTGCTGTCGTTGTGCTGTGTCAAACAGAGAGATTCAGCAACGCTGTAAACCGAGTCGTTTGAGCCAAGATGGTATCAGAGATCCCAATGCTTCGTCGTGACATAGTTGCCGTGGCAGATAGAACATACCATGCTCATTTACACGAAAGACTGTAAGTACACCACGATGGAGCTGATTTCACCAGCTCAAAGGTCGTATACATTCCTCCATTCTTCATCATCCCTGCCCCTGTCAGAGCTGTATGCTACAAGTGATAGAATCACATATCGTACCTGTTTCCCTAGTCTTGGCCGCATCATTGTGATGGCCGATGCAGATGCTGCGGGATCACCAGGCACGGGACGTTGGGCGACGGCAAGCCGCATCTGCATGATGGCCCGTTTGAGCTGAGACAGGGTCTCCATCCAACATGTCACTGTTAATGCCGAACCGATTCCGCGTCGCTTGTCATTACATTTTGTGGCTGGAAGGATGCCGTAATCGTGGCGTATGCAGAAACGTGTCAGCCCGTCTGTCTCCAAAGATCATTACAGTGTTGCCAGAGACGCCGTTTCTAGTCTCTTCTAGCAGAACAAGCGTACAGTATGAGCGCCACCTCGTTGAGATTACTCCTAAAGGGGTAAGAGGTGTCGAAAATCATAAACAGCGGTATGCAGTAGGCGCGAGTTACTGTACATGGCAGTAGTGCATTTTTTGGCCCTTTGTGAGAGGGGTGTATCTTCATTTTTCCCTCCCCCTCTCCTATCGTTTTTGACGCGCTCTTTGTTGAGAAAGCCCCTCTTAACACTAGTCTAGTCCACCAAAAAATGCCAGGTCTCCTAGTCCAAATAGCTGTGCATCCGGTGGGAAAACTCCTCCCAAAAGGCTGAGGGCAAGAGCCCACCCAGGCCGTTCCAAGCGCTGGTTGGGCCGTCAGATATCATGCGGTGGGTTCATGACAGCGGAGCAGCAAATAGCGAGTATCAAGTCCTGAAGAATTGGCCGAGCTTGACCGAGCCGTCGGTGGCGGACCAAGGAGGAAGGACGGGAGAAGCACGCTAGAAGGACTATCGAAGCTTTTCATTTCCATCTTCCATCATCAGGCTCCACAGAGCGGCGAGGGGGGGGCGTGAACCAATCTCAATTTGTACCAGACCCAGGCTCGGATTCCATGACCTTGTCGGTACAGGACAGTAGCGCGGTACATCTTCGAACGGCCACCCCTCCCCCCCTTCCTACAGAAATTTCCACGAGGAGACCCTGTTAGGCTGGTTTTGGCTCAAGTCGACCTATGACATGAAAAGAGAGGCGGAGGAGGAAAGGGATAGTGCCGTGGCGAAACAGCACTGACGATGCAGAGAAAAAAACAGCTGATGAAGCGAACGTTGAGATGGGAGAGTAAACCAGAAATGGCAAATAGATCCCAAAGCATTCAGGCAGAGTAGCCCAAAAGCGAAAAAAAAAAAAAAAAAAAAAAAAAAAAAAAAGGTCCAAAACATCAGAGGCGAGGAGAACTCTGTGCTCCAAGTCCGATGAAAAAAGGCATCGTGCGGATGAACAAACACCGTAAGGATCCCCCAGCACTCAGTAGCTCCGATCACAAATACATTTCGCTACTCCCATGCACCGCTCGCTATGCTCCGTATTCGCCTGAAGGCGGTCCGCAGATGGGGGGCGAGAATGTCGGTGCCTGTTGAGAGCTGAAAAAGATGAGACTCCGTCGAAACCCACCCCATTGGCTCCGTAAAAAGTAGCACGAGCCGGCTGCTCATCTGCGGAGAGAAAAGGAGCGCACTAGACTGCGTGCCGTGGGACACGCATGCTCGAGGAGCAAATCATCGTCATAAGCCCGCTCAAAACCCACTCTCCTCATGCGAGCTCCGTGCTTGCAATTAAGATGAGGTTTCGGTGAATTCACTAAAAAGACACGCATCGTGGGACTCTGAAAAGCCTCCAGTTGCATCACTGAACGCCTTCCCAGCGTGTGTCTCGAAACGCCACAATAGGGAGGAGCGTCCAGAGTTGACCTTGTTAACGGAGAGGCGCGAATATAGCGCACAAGTTAAAACAATAATGGTCTGTGTGTGCTTGGCCCTTGACTGGTGAACTGGTCCGCACGTGGTTGGAAATGAAACCCCCGGCTTTGGCTTTGCATATTCTACGCCTTTGTTTGACATCTAGACGAGCCATGCGATCCAAATGAAATGCTTCAGCCGGCTCTGACTCAACACACGATAGCATGTAGTCTCCTTGAAAGTTCCTTTGCCCATGATTGGCCGTAAGCAGGTATATGCGTATTGTAACAATGCGTATAGGTAGACTAAGATGTCTTTTTGGCGCGGTGCGTCGGCAGTTGTTGAGCAAAGTTGTGGATATGGTGATCCATGGAGAAAGGGAGCGTTGCCAAGCTGCATATAGCGCCGTAACATCGTGCTTCCTTTTAGTGTCTTTCCCATCCATCCACCCACAACATTCTTTAGGAACAAGCGGCGTACAAGTAGTACATGGTAGTACTTGTAAAGCCATCGAGAGCTTGGCGCCTCCCAGGGGCTCCTCCGTCGATCAAGGCCATCATGTCCACCTGTCCAGGGCGAGGATCCTGATGATACCCTGCGGTAACTACCGTATCACTTGTTGAGCGGGACTGAGGTGCGCCAGCTCGGCAATAGGCTTCAATGACAAGGAGATAACAAGCGGCGGTGCAGAAGAGCGAGGACTCTGAGACAGGACGTACTATACACGCGGGTGGTGCTTCGCACTTCGCAACGCACTTCGCAACAGCTCTGCCAGTGGCAGTCCAGTGCCCACATATTGCCGCTGCACTAATATTCAGGTGAGCTGGCGTTGATATGCTTTGGCGAAGAAGCAAGTGTTTCAACATGGCCGCTTCCTAGTGCCACGCCTCTCCCACTCAGCGTGCAACTACCAGAAGCAAGAATGCCCCAGTCTTCAGCCGAGCAGTACACGTACCGTAGATACACCACCGGAGGCGTATACCTTGCTCACATGCTTGACTGATTCATGTACTTTGGTGCCATGTAACCCAGCGTGTGCATACCACTAGCAGTATCCATTCCGCTGCTATCCACTCGTCACATATGGTATAATAGATCTTGCCGAAATCTAGTTGGTGTGAGAGGACCAGGATTCTCCGCATGCCGCAAGGAGCTCTTGACACGAGAGAGCTGAAAAGCGCCAAGTCTCCATTCAGAATGAATTTATGAAAGCAATATGCGCGTTGGTTAGAAGGCTTCGGTTGGTCAAAGTTGGCCGAAGGCTCGCATGTCGGTAATTCAGCAAAGTTTGTTTCGGCTTTTGTTCGCCTCGCGCAAATAAAGAGGGTATGACGCGGGAAAGGCAATGTGATGTTGCTCTTCATTGGTACCCCGTACCCTTGCATGGCCAGGCATCGCAGACCAACTAGGACCGTCTTCTAATTTCGGAGTCCCTGACGATACTCTCAAGAAAGCTGGCAAGTTTCTGGTTCACACAACAAAAAAAACCCTCCTCGTCCACTCAGCGCATTGGAGAAGGGTCTCGAGTATTCAGCCATAGGACGCAGAGAAATAGTAGAATGACTCGTGAGACTCTAATCGCAGGACTCGGGTGTCGGATCCGGGTATCGCCCCCGCAGATGCCAATCGATCATTGTGGGACCTGTCATCAGTCATGATGATACTAGCATGCATTACTCGTGCCTGTATATGATATCCCAAGCAGGTGGTGGTTTCAAAGGGACCAGATTCTTCTCTGCTGTGGCAGTAACGAGTGTCGGACCCCTAAAACCCAGAGTGTCGCTGTAAGACCAGGGAGATTCAGCTCCTGAAGCCACCTCGCTTGTTTGCATCGTCGTAACTGTTCCTGTAAACAGAATAAGCCAAACAGCCGGCAAGCGCGCAGCAAAGGATTGATAAAAGACCCTGTCTGGCGTCATCAGCGCTGCTGCAACTATTCAGCCGCACCAAGCCAGCGGGAACAGGAATATGTTAGCGGCAGGCGGCTAAGCCCATTCAAATACTCCGGCAGGCAGGTCCCCCAGCTAGGAGACAAAAGTAGGTACAGTAGCATTGGACGCGGGATCTCCAGGATCCCACGTAAGATCACGCATTCTTCCAGCCTTGCTGGACCCTCCATTTGGATGCCACTCCACAGGCCCCTGTCTTGCGCCTCTGTGATAGTCCCACTAGCCATGCAGACAGTCTAATGCCAGGCTACTTGGACTTTGTCAGCGACCTATCTTGATTGACAAAGCAAAATAGTAGAAGGAGGCGGCCAGTGGCGGGATGAACAATGACTTGACCAGTTGAATTCCCTTCAGTTCGAGTGCAATCAGGGGAAAAGCGTCAAGCTAGGAACTGAACAGGGAGACTTGTTGACGAGTTGCCTGTTTTGGTCGTTGCGCGCACGCCCAAGCTGAAGATGAATGGCATATTGTTTTTAAACACGAAGAATGCCAATACATGCAGAGAAAGGGCGCGTTGAGTCGAAATGTTTCGCCAAATGCCCGCTGTGCTCTGTAAAACTGGAACTGTCTGCGGTGAATGCAGCCATGTAATAAGCAACGCCAGGGTGAAGTGCCGGTGTGACAACGGCTCATACCAGTAGTCCGAACCGCGAGTTTGGCCACGCCTCTCAGCCGCATACACGTATCCTCTCAGTGCATAGGCGCGGCACGAGCATGGATAACAGCAGAGGGATGAGCTGTCAAGCATCCCAGTCATCCAAGCCGTGCAAAACTGCTGACATGCCATGCGAGAGCCCTGAACGTTGCACTGACGGGGAGTGCGAATTCTGCTGCCATGCACGGCGCAATCCGAAGGAATCACCGCGTTGAGAATCCCGGAATCCAGTCACCAGATCAGATGCTTGATCCTTGTCCAACCCAGCAACCCGCCGGCCGCGGTTCATGAAAATGTCTGCATACACCAACAATCAGCGGCATATCAACAAAGAATCGCATCACGGGGGCGTATACTCATGCTGGCACTAGTATTTGCAGTCATCAATAACCAACACCAACAGACCCGGCTGTGACCAGTGCCCGCCCCGTCGTCTAGCAAAGCCGGATCCAGCCCGTCGGGATCAGATCAGATCCACCAAGATCAAAACTCAGCAGCTTTAGATTGACCGATATCACGGTGGAGTCCCGAGTTCCGTCGATATAAGGGCCTTGTCCGGACTTCGTCGTCGATTACGGCATTTATCCGTGGCCGTTGGACGAGCACCGCAACCTTGGCTTCCGTCGGGGAGTCTCGCTCGACCTCACCGAGGCCGAAGACCGCCAAATCCATGCGTCGCCCCCAAGCCCCAGGTTCATCGTTGCTCTGGCTCTAGCGGATGGGATCCCCAGTTGGTCCCCGATTATTTTGATAGAGGCTGGAGTCTTTGAGTGGAAAGCAAGCATCGATTGGCTGCAGCTCGGGAATAGCTCTGGCGAAACTCCGGGTATTTGGCCATGCTTGACGCTCCTGATTGGCTGCAACTCAGAATTGCCCCGGCAAATCTTCGGCTATCCGGCCATTTCAGGGCAATACCCAGGAAATACCACGGCTGGACCCTGGCTAAACGCCCATAGCGGGGAACAATGGCGGGGAAACTCGTTCAAGAAGGGGCATCCTTTCCCCTCGTGATACCGAGTGCATGTGTACATGTTAGATTTGCGCGCGGTTTTCGGAGAATCCTACCTCTGCTCGATGCCATCAGAGACGAGAGCTGCCAAGATGGGCGAGTAAGCCCGTTAGTGGGAAATGTGCATTGAGGGACGGCCATCTGGCCTGATTTCTTTTACGTTTCTCCGAAGTTGTCACGGCTGGCATGGCTCTGTGTGTGTCTCTATATTGTGTGGCCGACGGGTATATAAGTTGCCATGTCTGTTCTTTTGCGTTCTTGTAGACTTTTTTTGTTATTCTGATATGCTCTGAGGCTTTGCTCTAATCTCATCACTTGGTACTCTCTTGTGAGATTGCTTGTATGTTACCCTAAAGTCTGAGAGACTCGAGTATACTGGAGCTCGTCGAGATTTTGAGATATATTTCTGGTGTGGCATATACACGCCGACATAATTTCATCTCGTCTTGTTAGACATCACTTCATCATCCAGAATGGCTGAGATTGATGTCGAAGCCGTGTTGAAGAAGCTGACTTTGGCAGAAAAGGTCGACTTACTAGCAGGTGAGCTACATGTACTTGAACACCACACCACATCATCTCAACTTCCAACCACCACACTCAACCTTCAACTATTACAGTTGCTCAAACCGAGATATCAGTATTCACATGACTAACAGTCCCCAGGCATCGACTTCTGGCACACAAAAGCCCTCCCCCAGCACGGCGTCCCCTCGCTGCGCTTCACAGACGGCCCCAACGGTGTAAGAGGCACAAAGTTCTTCAATGGCGTCCCCGCGGCCTGCTTCCCCTGCGGCACGGCCCTCGGTTCCACCTTCAACACGTCGCTGCTCGAACAGGCAGGTAAGGCCATGGGCACAGAGGCCATCGCCAAGAGCGCCCATGTGATCCTCGGCCCGACTATCAACATGCAGCGCTCGCCCCTCGGCGGGCGAGGCTTCGAGTCCATTGGCGAGGATCCCTTCCTGGCCGGGTTGGGCGCCGCGGCGCTGGTGCGTGGCATCCAGAGCACCGGCGTGCAGGCGACGATCAAGCACTTTCTGTGCAACGACCAGGAGGACCGGCGCATGATGGTGCAGAGCATCGTCACGGAGCGCGCGCTGCGGGAGATTTACGCGCTGCCCTTCCAGCTGGCCGTGCGGGACTCGCAGCCAGGGGCCTTTATGACGGCGTACAACGGCATCAACGGCGTGTCGTGCAGCGAGAATGCCAAGTACCTCGACGCCATGCTGCGCCGGGAATGGGGCTGGGACGGCCTCATCATGAGCGACTGGTACGGCACGTACAGCACCTCCGCCGCCGTCGTGGCCGGGCTCAACCTCGAGATGCCCGGCCCGCCCCGGTTCCGCGGCGAGACGCTCAAGTTCAACGTCTCCAACGGGAAGCCCTTTGTCCACGTCATCGACCAGCGCGCCAGGGAGGTGCTCCAGTTCGTCAAGAAATGCGCGGCCTCGGGCGTCAAGGAGAAGGGCCCCGAGACCACCGCCAACAACACGCCCGAGACGGCGGCGCTGCTCCGCAAAATCGGCAACGAGGGCATCGTGCTCCTCAAAAACGACAACAACGTGCTGCCCCTGAAAAAGGACAGGAAGACGCTCGTCCTCGGCCCCAACGCCAAGCAGGCCACCTACCACGGCGGAGGCTCCGCTGCTCTGAGGGCCTACTACGCAGTCACCCCCTTTGACGGCATCAGCAGCCAGCTCGCTTCACCGCCGTCATACACCGTCGGCGCCTACACGCACCGCTTCCTCCCCGTGCTGGGCGAGCAGTGCACGACGCCAGACGATGGCATCGCCGGCATGCGCTGGAGAGTCTTCAACCAGCCCCCCGGCACCCCTGGCCGGCAGCACATTGACGAGCTCTTCTTCACCAAGACGGAGATGCACCTCGTCGACTACTACCACCCCAAGGCCGCCGACACGTGGTACGCCGACATGGAGGGCACGTACACCGCCGACGAGGACTGTGTATATGAGCTCGGCCTCGTTGTTTGCGGCACGGCAAAGGCCTATGTAGACGGCAAGCTCGTCGTCGACAACGCAACCCACCAAGTCGCCGGCGACGCCTTCTTCGGCTCCGCCACCCGCGAGGAGACCGGCCGCGTCAACCTCGTCAAGGGCAAAACGTACAAATTCAAGGTCGAGTTTGGCTCCGCGCCGACCTACACGCTCAAGGGCGACACCATCGTGCCCGGCCACGGCTCGCTCCGCGTCGGCGGCTGCAAAGTCATCGACGACCAGGCCGAAATCGCAAAGTCCGTCGCCCTGGCCAAGCAGCACGACCAGGTCATCATCTGCGCGGGGCTCAACGCCGACTGGGAGACCGAGGGCGCCGACCGCGCGAGCATGAAGCTGCCCGGCGTGCTGGACCAGCTGATTGCTCAAGTGGCCGCCGCGAATCCGAATACCGTCGTCGTGATGCAGACGGGCACCCCTGAGGAGATGCCCTGGCTGGAACAGACGCCCGCCGTGGTGCAGGCCTGGTACGGCGGCAACGAGACGGGCAACTCCATCGCCGACGTCGTCTTTGGCGGCTACAACCCCTCTGGCAAGCTGTCGCTCAGCTTCCCCAAGCGGCTGCAGGACAACCCGGCCTTTTTGAACTACCGCACCGAGGCTGGCCGCACTCTATACGGCGAGGACGTCTACGTCGGGTACAGATACTACGAGTTCGCCGACCGCGACGTCAACTTCCCCTTTGGCCACGGCCTCTCCTACACGACCTTTTCCTTCTCCGGCCTCGGCGTCGCCCACGCGGATGGCAAGCTGAGCGTGTCGCTCTCCGTGACAAACACGGGGTCCATTGCCGGCGCACAGGTAGCCCAGCTGTACATCCGCCCCGTACAAGCCGCGAGAATCAACCGCCCCATCAAGGAGCTCAAGGGCTTTGCAAAGGTCGACCTGCAGCCGGGCGAGACGAAGAGCGTGACGATTGAAGAGCAGGAGAAGTACGTTGCTGCGTACTTTGACGAGGAGCGCAATGAGTGGTGCGTTGAGAGGGGCGAGTATGAGGTTATTGTGAGTGATAGCAGTGCTGTCGGGGATGGAGCGCTGAAGGGGAGGTTTTCGGTGGAGGAGACGTATTGGTGGAGTGGGATTTAGGATTTATTATATATATACCTACCTAGCTGACGAATTTAATGACAATGTAACGATCCGTTATAACCGTTGATTCAAACAAGGCAAAGAATTAGGCCGATAATCGCTACTGTAACGGAATCAGCTGTTTACCAGGAATTCAACTTGTTACGAGGGCACCAAGTCGTAACAGACAGTTTGCAATACTATTTTTGACCAAGTTCATATCAAGTTTTTTTTTTTTTTTTTTTTTTTTTTTTTTTTCAAAACTATATGCTTTTCGAAGAATCGTACTGCACTACACTAAATAAAGTAACAAGAATCAACAACACACTTTGCCAGCTCAAAATCTCCTCCAATACAAATTATCTCACCACAGATGCAACAGCAAAATCATTCATCCTAGCAATCGTTTCAACGTAAAAAAAAAAAGAAATACCCGCTTGCTCATCTTTTCCACCTCTTAATGATCCTCAAATGTTCCATCTTTTGAATACCCAATCAGTGGTTCGCCCATGTCTCTAATGAAAAAACGTATAAAAAGAGCTCTTCCCCCGGCCTCATCCACAAAGGGCAAGAGAAGTCAGCACTCTATCACGCAAAAAGGCTTTTTTTTGTTTTGTTATTCAAAATCCACATTGTTGCGTCCCGTTTCCCCCCTTGTTGCATCGAGCCCCCCCCTGCAGGTTCCCTGTTACATATATGTACGGGGGAGGGGGGGGCTCATGGGTATGCGCGCGTAATCGCTCTGCATTCGTCCAAGCTGGAGGCATACGTGTAAGTCGCCTTGTCGTCTGACATGAAATCTCGCCAAAGCAATCGCATATTTGCAGTTTTGTAGCAGAATGCCGGCTGCAGCAAGTAATACCCGCAAGTATCCGGCATGCTCTGGTCATTTTGAAATCTCTCCTTGAGAAATTCCCTCCACGGTACAGCATCGTACCCCTTGGAGGTGGAAAGCAACTCCATCTACTCAATCAGCTCGTGATCGTCATTGCACCGCACGTTGGCAACCACCTCTGGGATGCTCGCCTCCCGCAGAATAAACCCGTGCTTCTCCACCACATTCTCTCCCCCCGAAGGGCCGTACTGGTAATCCATCCCGTCATCCTGGGGGTAATTGTACTGGTCCCCCCTGAGCCACCGCTGCAGACTCAACGCCGTATTGGCCGCGCTGATGGCGACGTGCCAGTTCTCCAGGCCCATGGTCATCCAGCCAACCACGGACAGCGTCTTGATCATCCGCGCGGGCGGGGACGTGTGGCAGCTTGGCACCGCCGCTGCCATGACCCAGATGAAGACGCCCACGGCAGTCTTCCAGTACGGCACCGAAACCTCCCAGACCAGCTCCCACAACTTGAGGAAATCAGTCTCGTTTAGGATCTGGCTGGTGGGCACGCGGGCAATGATGGCTCGGTAGTAAATCGAGGCCGTTACGCGGATACAGCGGTACATGGCATCATTCTTGGTCCGGGCCAATCGGGCACTGGCAGTTTCGTCTACCGGCGCGGGTGGCGAGCCGCTCATAGATGCACTATCGTTGCTTCTGGGCGAAGACGAATCGTAATCAGAACTACTTGCCGGGGATGTACCCGCCCCCTCGTAGCCCGTCGTCTCCCACTGGACATCGTCCCCTTCTTCGGCTCCACGCCCCGTGCCGTCGTCCTGGTCATGGAGGGGAATGTTCTCCGGCATCTGATCTAGCTTGTTAAGCGCCCACAATGCAGCTTCCTTGACATGGAGCAGCTCTTGCGCGGTTGGCGAGGGGGGGCAGGGATTGTACCATCTGTATGACAGATCTTACGTCGTCCAGGATTTGGGCCGAGCTTCGATGAAGTTTCAGAGCCGATGCCGGGTCGATAAACATTGGCCATCCTGACAAAAAGGGGGAATTGAAAGCGGTTTGATACGGAACCATGAAGTCATCTTGAAATTCAAACCCGGCTTGGCCGTAGATGTCGGGCTCAATGTCGTGAGCAATGGCAATGGCAATGTCGTGACTAAATAGTTGGGTTTGAATAATTAGCAAGCTTCTCCATCAAAACCTAGCAAATGCGCTGGATCATCATGCAGCAGTCCTCGTGGCGGTATGAAAATACTACAACGGTGGAGATGGCGAAAGCGCGTTGGTCCGTAACAATGTGACAGAACTGTTCTTCCATGCCTAAAAGGGGTGGGGAGGGCTTTTTGGATGCAACTCACATGAGCACCGTCTTGGCTAGGAAACCGCCCATTCCTAGATCCTGCAGACCGCCCCTCATCCGCAGCATGGTCTTGAGGCCCGCCATGTGGGCGCGCAGTTCTTCCGTGGTTCCCCAGTACCACGAGTCCATGACCATCTGGGCGGTTCCCATGATTGCCGCATCGCCCGTCTGCGTCCTAGCCGAGCTCAAGTGCTCGTTGAGCATACGGTGGACCACGCCCTTGTAAGCCCAAGCGAGCATCTTGGGCACTCGGCCGGTTTCCTTGAGGAAGCATACCGCGGTATACAGCACTATCTGAAGAAGGAGAGGGTCTTTAATGGACAGCGGGACCCAGTGTTTCATGAATCGACTCTCAGGATCAGGGTTTCCATCTATAGAAGCCTTGAAGCGTGATAAAAGCTGGAGATCTGCAGCAGGGGAAAATTTCATGTTAGTTGGACTCTGTTACCTTGCCTCTATTCGCCCCTTGAGCCATCTTTGATTATACCAGGGACTTTAGGTAGTAACAAGACTGCTACTTGGAAATAGAATCAAAGATGGCCGTCTATACATGCACACACATGCATGAAAAATGACACAAACAGGAAAAAAAACGTGGGGGGGGGGGGGGGAAGAACAAAGGGGAGATTGTCACGTACGTATTCGGACGAGCTCAATGTTTAGCCTGGTTGGCTCCATGGGTAGATTCCGCAGTTGATCGTCCAGAGCCCCAAGCATGGGAGGTGGCCGGGTTGCCTGCTGGAAAGCGCGCAGGAGTTGAGGGCCGTCAATGTTCCATTCGTCATTGATGATGTGATTGGTGACCTTGAGGCGGGCCGACAAGATCAACCGCAGCATGGCAAAGACGGACTTTGGCCTAAGCGTGCCCGTTTCGTCCGTGACTACGATGCGAAAGGGGTCTGAAACAGACCCGAGAGAGGACGAGTGCGCATCCTGGTGGTCTGGTATCTCAAAGGCAGCTTCTCTTTCGGCGCCTAGCGGTGGGCTGTCGGCCAGACCGCCGGCAGCGACGGCGCCTTCGACCTGGAGCAGCGCATCTTGAATGTCGGACAGGTTGAGATGGGCGTAGGCATTGCCCTGCAGCACAACCTTGACATTCTTGGAGCTGCTCCTGGGAGATCCGGATGCCGTGGGCCTGGGAGTTTTGGCGGTGATGTCAGCTTATCGTCCAATGCAGACAGGTGCTATTAGCGAGAGGCAGCGTCGACAGGCGCGCATTGAGTTTGCGCCACAACGATATAGGGGTTTGCACGGGGGGCTTTAGCAGCGGCACTATAAAGCACAGCCGTTTCCTTTTTCTCTTCTCTCGCTTTTCCTATTCTTCCACGCCTTTCTCGTCCGACCGCTTGGCCATCCGATTGGGGGACGTGGAATCTGCCGGCATGGCATAAAACGGCACTCCAGTAGCGAGCCAGAAGGGAAGTGGGTTGAAGCTTCGGCCTTGTGGGGGAGCTGAAGTGTAGTCTGTTGATTCCCCACAGGTGCTCCGAAGTCCCTGTCGGCCCCCAAGGACAACGGTTGACCGTGAGTGGAAGAGAGGTGGGAGGGATGTGCAGCAAGTGGAGGGCGGCTGTTTCTTTTGACAACTAACCTCTTGACGTTTCGTTTGGTGTTGTACTCGCACGTCGGCTGCGGGAATCGACGGGTACAGTTGCTACACGGTCTGCCTTGGTCGCACTACGCAAGGCACGAGTCAGCTTGGAACTTGCTATTTCTTCTTTTCTTCCTTCTCTTCTTCTTCTTCTCTTGTTTGTTTTTTTCCTGCAACTCGCCCTTGGACGCTACTGGCTGGCCACGGGTCCGGACGATGCCCGCCCATGCCAGCCTAAACCGCCAGGGGGTTCGGACATGATGATACTCGTCCACATCTAGGGCTACCGACATGGGAAACGCCCCCAGAAAAAAAAGGGCTCTGGGTAGCAGCAGCGGCACTCTCAGTTCAGACTGACCTTTTGCTTGCGACGGCGACACTCGGTGCACGAATTGCCCCTAGCCTTGATGGTCGTGTTCGTGCCTAGGCGGCGCTGATGGGGTGGAAGCCCCTGCACCTGCATTGTGTCGGACATTTAAAAGCTGGGCGGCGCGACCGATGGCGTAGCGAAGAGAGGGAAAAAAGTGGTCAATAATCAGAAATGACGCCGGCGGCGATGATGCGGTGAGCCGCCTGAGGCGAATCAAAAAAGAAAGGAAAAAACAAGGAACAAGGCAGACAATGTTCTTTAATAAGGCGCACGCTTCCCTTTTTCTCCTTGCCAAGTTTTCGGATTATTTTTCTCTTTGGATTTTTTTTTTCTTTGGTCCAGTCTCTTTTTCTATCTTCTTTGTCGAAGCTGGCCAATATGCTGCGACCCCCAAAGAGATGACGGCTTTTTGACAGTTCGCGCCGCGCCTTCAGCCGCAGATGTGTCGAGCTCCGGCAGCCAGTCAGTTGTCCTGTGCCGGCAAAAAAAAAAAAGAAAAGGGTGTGGACGTCGCTTTGCATAAATTGAAACCTTTGTGGGCTCTAGCGTGTAGGAGCTGCAGCTCAAAGTCGGACAGCAAAGGAAAGTAAGCCGTCGGTCGGCAGATGCGGTGACCTTTGCAGGAAGCTAAGCTTGGCAGCTGAGGCTCTGCGCAGAAACACCTGAAGCGAGAGTTTTTGTTGTCTTGTCTTGTCGCAACGCTGGATGCTGAGTGAGGGGAGAGTTGGAGGAGGGGAGCAGACGAGCTGCTCGAGGCAGTGAGGCCGGAGAAGAGGAGAAGGACAAAGTTAACGGCAGCGGGTTACACAGGAACGGCAACGGATGGAACAATGCCTTGTGTAGCGCTCACGGTGTCTGGCGCACAGACAATGCAGAGGACAAGAGGATCTGTCCGTGTCGCGAAGACAAGGCTAGGCCGACGAGGTCAAAGAAGAAAGAATGAAAGAATGGTGAGAAAAAAAAGGGGGGGCGGGTGTTGACAGTCGAATGGATGTTTGTCTGTCTCGAGTCCAGCTTCTGCGTCTCTCGTCCCGTCTCTTTTCGCTTCTCTCTCAATCCAGCTGTCGGCACGCTCCGAGCATCTCCTGGCCGGCTCAACGATGGGACGCAACGCAATCAATCAACCAATGGCCGCTGCGAGTCGAAATCGACGACGAATGGCGGAAAGGCGGACAGCGATATCCAGCCTCAGCGACTCGGATGAGGGCTCCAGACGTCGGGTGTAACGCCAGCAGGGCCCAACGACGAGCGAGGCCCGGCAGCGCTGCGCGAATCTCGATGGCCCGGCCTGATGATTGGGTGGCTCGACGGCATTCCAGGGAGATGAGATGTGCGGCTTTCGAACAGGGCCCTGTCTTGTCGTGTCTAGAATGTCGCTGCCTCGGGGGCTTTTGGCGGTCCCGGCGGCGCTGCTCGCTTCTCCGGATTTGCGACAGGCGATGCGACCTGGCGGAGAATTGTTCCGCCTTTTTCCTTTTAACCCTTCAATCTCTTTTTCTCGATCCTTGGCCTGGATGGAACCTGGAGCCCCCCTTTTTTTTTCGGTGTCTTTTCGTGTCTCTTTCTTCTTTTCTATTTTTGAGACAGAGAGAAACAGATACAGGCGGGATTTGCAGTGTTTCAAAGAGAGAGAAAAAAAAGGGCAGTCAGACGAGGCGCAAACGACGAGTCAGAAGCCAGACGGTTCAAAAAAGAATAAAGGAAAAAAAAGAGACTAAAAGGAATGGTCTGATCTGGCCCGTGAACCGGTCGGTGGCTGACGGGCCGTTAAATAAGTGCTGAATGGAACTGGGGACCGGATTACTGGAGCAAGTTGAGCAAACGGCATCCGATCCTGCTGCTTGTTTGCTAAGGAAGAGGAGATTGGTGAGCTTGAGCGTTGCTCTTGTGCCTGTCATGACTTCTTTTTTAGCGCCCAGGGCAAAAAGAGGGGTCCCGAGTCTCTTGTGCTGCCAGAAGAGCCTCATCAGCGGCCACGCAGCGCCATCGATTCTCGTCTCCCTTTGCGCTGCCCTTTTGGCGCCGCTGACGTTTTTTGCTGGGCGCACAAGACTCGGCGCATGTACACGCAGTCACGAAAAGAGAAGAAGAAACCCGAAAGGCAGCGTTGCAGTGCATTGCAGCGCATTGCAGCGCAACTTGCAGCGCTGCACTTCCACGCTCCCTGCATGATCTTCTTCGTCGACACCCGCATTCGGCGCTTTTAGCACCGCGGCAGAGGCCACCACTGCTTTAACCCGCTCCCGTTCCTGGGCCTTTAGTGGCGTCTAGTGGCCTTTAGTGGCCCCCCTCGGTGCTGGAGCTCTTACCTTGCTGTGCTGCGTGTGGGGTTGATGCGGAGTTGGCCGGCTTTCAGCTGAGAGCGTATCTGGACATGAAGAAGCAGCAAGACAAGTCCAGTCTGTGTGCTGCACGTGTCTGTGCCTCTGTCTGTGCAGTTATTTTGCACATTCCATACCTGGATTTTTGTAGAGGCCGTCACTGCGTCGTTGACGCTCGCAAACTGGCCTCTCTTTGTGAGCCGCCGGCCGCCAACCAACATTGCGCCGAGCATCACCGACCAACAACATTCCGAGTGGAGAAGGCCTTTTGTCCAAGGGCCCAGGCCGGTCAGACAGAATGCCGTAGAAACTCTGAGACCAGGTGCTGCGTGTGCCGACTCTGATACGTGTGCCTACTTTGAATCTTGGTACTCTACTCGGCATGGTAAATGCAAACACTGCCAACTCATGTAATCTTGAGCCTAATCGGACGACACTCCATGTAGGTTCAAGTATTGTAGAGCGCAACATACAGTCTAGATTGTCAGATTTCCACATGTACGGCACGTAAGCAGAGATGGCCGCTAATCCGCCGCACCGCATCTCTATCTGCCTTTATGCATCCGACACGGCTCTCCTCTCGTCAGCTCTACCTACAAGTACTCGCTGTACGTAAACGATGCAACCCCCCCATCGTCCCATCATCCCTCTCCGGCTGTCCAACTACAATTCCCCGTTGGCTTTTTTGGCTTTTTGGATGCTTGGCCAATGAGAAGCGGCAGACACTCTGATGTTTTACCCTGCCAAGGCCCATCTTGCCTCTCATAGGTCCAGCCCTACCAAAAGGATGCCATCCTCGAGATCGGGCTGGCCGTATCACTTGCTTCGAGGTAGGTATGTCGCGCATAGTCTTGGACGCAAGCCGCCACTCCGCATCGAGAAAGGATCGATAGAAAACCCTTGTAGAGTTGAGATTTGCATCATCATCATCGCTGGTAGCCTGCCTACTAGTATGTACACCAGCTCGCACCTCATCTCGCCCAACTGAGAAAAAGTAGCAAATGGTGGCATCAACACAGCAATTAGTAGCCAGGGTCTTATCGAGTACATCACGTCCATCATCATATGTCAGATACACAGGCAGCAGTACATATATACGCAGGTTTGCTCTGTCAGTTTATCGAATATTTTGCTTCCAAATTCCAAAAGGTATATATGGTGTATTTCATTTTTCCCTATTTAAAAGTGCCGCCACCGCCGCCCATGGTATCAAAGCGAGACATTGTCATAACAATTCAAAGATCCAATCCCTCCCTCATTCCCTCTTTCTTTAGGTAACAAAAGTATAAAAAAAATATAGACAAAGAAAAATAAACAGCAATAAAAAAGCATTCAATCATGCCCTCGTCACATCACCAATTTGGTATCCGAAACGCCGTTATTCCAACTCTTTTTCACTTATTTCCCACTCGTTAATACTGCAGATACTCTGGCTTCCGCGCCATGTTGATGGGAGGCGGCCCCTCGTCATCGTCCAGTGGGTAAGGCGGGATCGACGTCTCCGAGTCTCGGGGCCGGTGGCCATATTCGTGGATGGGCGTCTTTGGTGGCAAAGGGGGCGCCATCTTGGCCGGCACAGCTGGCGGCGACGGCTGCGTTGGCGACTTGAGTGACAGCGGCGCCGGATACTTTGGCTCCTCGTCGGGGCTCATAATGGCAATCTTGTCATCGGCAAATGGAGGAATCCGGTACTGGTTCGGAGACGACATGTCAACCACATTGCTGTCGAGGACAGGGGCGGGTTTTCCATAACGAGAGTGCCCGGTGCCCGGTCGAATGTGGTCGCCAGAGACTCGGGGCGAAGACAGGGTATTTGCCTGTAGATGTAGACTGTCCGGTGCAGAATCAAAGGATGAACGGCTCCGGGGGGTTTGCGGGCTGTGCGCAAAAGTTGTTGGCATGTCGCCGGGCAGTTCGATCGCAAACGGTTGCTCATAGTTGGTGTCCGAAGTCGACTTGACCAACTCGGGCACGTTGGCAGAGCTGCGCTCCCAGCGGATCTTTGCCCGGTGGATCTTGGCAAGCCTTGTCGATATTCCGTGAATCATCGTCTGCTCGTCTGCCCTGGACATGTATCGTCGGGTGCCGGTGCTGATTTCGCTGAGTCGATTCCACTCGTTCATGCCAAACTCACCAACGCCCACTTCGACGTTGAGGCGGTAGTAGTTTTCGACGTTGACGCCGCGCTTCGAAAGATGCTCGTGGATCATATACTCGTGAATCTTTTCGCAGCCTTCAATCTTGGAAATCATCTTTCTTCGCGCCTCGGCGAATTCACCCAGGAATCCCTCGTACCACACTTGCTGGTTTCCGTCGCTCCCACGAGGCCGCCTTCCAGTGCCAACGCTGACAAAGACGCCCACTTCTCGTCCTGGCCATTCGTTAATCACTGCCTCGTCCAAAGCCTCGGGTGCAGGGTTAAAAGTGCCGGCGCCATCGTCGTGGAATATCGACTGGCCAATCTGAACAGGCTTAAAGGCCAGCCCGATGGAGCAAGTCGCGCGTCCGGCCTCCCAGATCTTGCAGTCAAACTCTGGCGGAGGCTCTTTGCGAGAGTCGTATGAACGCAGCAGCACGGGGGGCGACCCTCGCTGGGATCCCTTGTACATTGCTGTTACGGCACTACATTATCATGTTAGCCTTGGTCTTTAAAACTATGTACATAAAAGATAAAATACAGGGCGATTGTTTTTGTAACTTACGTCTTGGTTCTATTCTCTCGAGCATCGTATAATCTTGCATTCCCGTTGCCATATCTCATATTCATCACCGGCCGAGTAGATACCTGGCCGGAAGGGTGGCGTGCACTGAAACTAAGAGTACTGGCATTGCTAGAGTGTCGCTTGACGGATCCTGAGCTTGAGCGACTTGATGAACGGAGGGGGTTGGCGACTTCTACCTCGTGGTCGTTGCCTTCTTTTCCGTTGACCGTATGTTCCCAGACTCCCTGCTTGATGGCCTCCTCCAGCTTGCTCGCCTTGAAAAGCGTGGATCGGTATGGGATACCGGCAATCGTCTTGTCCGTCTCAAACACCATCTTCGTCATCCGGACGTACAGCTCCTTGCAAGTCTCCAAGTCCAGGCGCAGCCTGCCCAGCATGATTGCGATCAGGCCGCCGGTGCCGGTGCCGATGATGAGGTCAAAGTGTTCGCATGGCTTCGGGATTTCGTGTCGCTTGGGTGCGCGGCCCTCGGTTTCCACAAAGGTCCGGTGCATGAGCTCTTGGATGATGATGAGCATGGAATAGCCTCGCACGCCTCCTCCGTCTGTGACAGGCCAAGTGTTAGCAGCCATCGTCGCTAGGTGTTAAGTCAAAGAAACAAGTAAATAGTAGTTTCATGTCATACCAAGAGACAGGATGCGCAGAGGCGGCCCTTTGGTGGTGTCCGACCTCCGGACTCCATACGAGTCCATTGACATGGCTTTGTTCGCTGCGAAGCTGTTGTCGATGTGCGCGCAATACCAGGATCCGCCGGATTACGAGATGGAGGTTCAAAAAGGTTCGAGAACAAGAGTCGCGTCGAGAATGTAGCGCGAATAGACCCAGCCGAAGCGCAGTCGCCCAGGTGTAACTTGTTGTTTCGAATCCAAGTCGAGAAAGCCGCTTGTCGTTTTGGTGTGCCCGATTATCGACCCCCGCCAAGTTCGGATGCGCTGGTGTTTTCGCTGTATCGCCGTCGCAATGCGGATAAATCTGGGGTCCGCAGAAAATGAGAAAATCACGAGGCTTGACCAAGATTGTGTCGCGAGGCGCAGTGGATTATGTGTCACCCAAAGCAGGTACCAAACGTAAAAATGGAAATATGGGAAGAAAAAAAGATTTAAACAAAGAAGATCAAAAAAAAATACCCTCGATGATTCATTTATTATATTCAACCCAACGTGCCGTGACGCAATCGCCCGGGTATACGAAAGTAGCGCTGCTGCTTTGCTTTTCGGGGAGGGACCAGCAGCGAAGCGAGGGGCGCAGCGCCGAAGAAGCACTAGGGCACCCACTAGGCAAACGTCACAGGGTCCTTTAGGCTCGTCCGCCCAGCGGGTTGGCGGGTTTCTGGCGCCTGTGGGCCCTTCCAGACGCCTAGGGCGTAAGACGAACGGCTGTGCGTGTCAGCGAAGATCAGGAACGGGCTTGCCGGGCCATGCGAAGCTGCAAGTACCGAAGCTGCCGCAGAGAAGCTTCAAAGAGATCAGGTTTTGTTTTTATGATGTGATGTTGAGATTTGCTATTTGCTTCGCTTCTCCCGTTAATCTTATTTCTCGAAGCCGAAGTGCCGCGGAACAGTGCCGGATGGGACTGGAGATGGAAACAGAAGCGGAGAGAAGCCGGCTCCGAGTGGGTGTTGATACATGGAGTAATGTTCAATAATAGGCACCAGACTATGGGCAGCCAAGAGCCCAAGAGCCCACGAGCAAGAGGCCACTGATGCCAAGTCTTACCTGCTGCCGTCACGAGGGAAGTCTAATGTGACGGCTTGGGCAATGGTATTTTCTCTTTTCCTCCGCATCTTTCACCTCTCCATTACATCCATGGCAGATGGAATATTCTCAGTATGATTGTACCGGCAGAAAGCCTTCATCCGGCGCCTTCTGTGGATCGACCAGCATCCAGGCTAGCTAGGCAGAGCCAGCTTCCGGAGATGGAAAAGCGAACCCCGTGTTTGTGTTTCTCGCGCTTTGTTTCGTGGGGGGAGCTTTTTGAGGCTGTGCAGATTGGGCGGATACAGCAAGACAATCTATGGAGTGCGCCACGTGAGGCCGGCAGCTTTCCATGAGATGCCAAATCGCATTTTCCCCATGCGGAATAACTGTGCCTATTTGAAACACTTTTTTCTCATAAAATGCCCAAATAGCTGATGCTGGTTGAACACAATGACTGTATATCTGCATCTCTGTTCGTACCTCGACGTATACTAGAAGCAGTACATGTACAGTAAGCTGATGAAAGGGCCTTCTATGGCATGTCATGATTACAACGGATTCAAACTGCGCCTCTTATGCGCGCTCTCTTCGAGATTCCAGCAGGCAACGGCCATAGATGTGCAAGAGGTGCCATATATTTAGATTAATTGTGACATGCTGCCCTTTCTCACCTCCCATACACGTAGCGAGGCAGCCGGCATCATCACACTGTGCATCTATATGCGTACAGAGCACACGCACACAGTACTAATGTCGCAATGCAACATTCGCCTACGAGCGCTTTACGTCAAGATTCCGTGCTCAAAGGAATGGATGCAAATAGTAGGAGTATTTCCCGTCGCCAAAAAGTTAATTCCAGACTGGAGGCGAAAAGCCGGTGAGCGTGAGCAAGGATGACTTCCTTTGTCTAGCGCTGGCGTTACGAGGAGGCGCAGATATGCTGCCCTTGGCATGTGTAATCATGAGGCGCCTGTGTCTTGCGCTGGCATCTATGTAGACGGACATTTATTGAATTGCTCTTCTACGACGGTGGCAGAAATAATTATATACATGTACATACACACACATGCATGCAGCCTTGTGGTCTTGCAATCTACTGGGTGGGATTCAAGGGAGAGCAGCGGCAAGGATAAAAATAGAAATGTGGCTGGAGATGATTGGCACTTGTCCATCTCTTTCCAGCTGTGGCTGACCAAGTCAATTACGCGTAGGCGCCACATTTTCTCTGGCATTTTAACCGCGGTGGCGAGCTTGAACAGCTCAACTTGCAATTCCCGTGACGGAGAAGCAAGTAGCTGTGGGTGCTGCATCGTCTGATTCGGCGGCATTTGACACGCCAGCGTTTCATGCATCGCCACTGCGAGTTTTTGTGGGAATTCCGAGTCCCGTCCCGAGTCAGTGGCTCAGCCTCGCCGTGCGACCCAGCTTTACGGCCAGACAGCCTTTGTATTGAATGGCTAATATAATGAGGGCACAATGTTGCAGTTGACGGTGCTTTATCGAGCATATACTCTCTTTTATCACGTGGCTACCAAGTAGATGGAAGAAATGCTGAGACGTACTAGTAGTTGCAGCATATCATTGATGATAATCATGTCATGGTCAATTGCCGATGCCAGTCGATTACAAATTCTTCAACGTCCTATTACTGCTGGTAAGAGAATGCCGAACCAATAGGCCAATTGGCTAATGTACGAATTAGCACCACCACCTAGGTGGTAATAGTCGCTGGTATTACCGGACTATGGAATCCGGAATGAGACGCTGAAGCCGTACGAATGGCAACACACCGTCAAGTGCTCCACATACAGACCTGTTACATGGCCCCACCGCAGAGGGCACGAGACGCACCTATCAATTCATTCAAGGCTGAAAAGAAATCGTACTACTACTCGCAGATACAAGGCTACAGGCACAGGTACTCTCTTCTGTGCGTGTGTGTGTGTGTGTGTGGCCGTGTTATTTTAGCCCCATGAATGGCCCCCCCTCCCCTACAGCCATAAGTATGCCCATACGAATTCGTGTAAGTGGAATAGCTGCAACGTCAAAAGTGGCGTACCTGTCTGATGCCAGCTGCATACGAGAATGGAGAGCGATTGCAAGTTCGATAACAAGCTGCTCTTTTGGAATTGATTACGAGACAACAATGGCATCGCCCAGGCCAGGCGCAAATGCAACGCTGTGGCGCTCCAGAGGTCGAGCTGAAAAGTCGCCGCAGGGATCTGAGGAAGCTTGTCTCCCATTGCTTCCGCATTTGCAGTGTTGCTTCCAGCTAGGGGATACTGGAAGCTTGTCCCGTCCCACTCTTTCTGCAGCATTGAGTGCAAGCCTCTTTTTTTTTTTTTTTTTTGTATCTCTTTTGATGTATTCGGGTTCTTTGTCTCAGTTGAGCTGTGGGTATTTCGCTGGCACATTGACTATCATGTACATTGACCGCCAGACCCACGGCAGCGCGGCGAATTATACGGCTCGGTGCGGCTGTGATGGCATAATCACCTCATTAAGACATACAAGTAGTATGTTCTCCTGTGGTTTTAGCTCAGCTGCCAAGAAAGATTCAATGGCGTGCAATAAACCCAAGGTACGAGTAAATAGAGGCCGCAACATGCTGGCACTAGATACCGGATAGCCTTGCAATAATGACATGGGACTATTGATGTCGGTGGGCAGGTATCATTGACATCAATGCAGGGTGTCAGTAGTGCATGCGGTTGATGCAAAGCCCAGCGACACAATCAAAGGGCTACACGCACTTACACATGCTAGATGCAATGGCTTCACGTCCACATCGCCACTGGTTGCAGGCACGGGACGGCGCGGCGTTGCGACAGCTGGACTGGCCGTGGTATCCGTCATGTCCGCTCTTCCCCTCTCGCTTTTCCAATCGACTGTCGCCGTATACGAAATCACGGTGAGCCGCTCCATTCAACTATGCCCAGCGCAGTCTAGAAAAAGGCCCCGACGTCAAATAGCAGCAGACCTGCAGTACATGTAGTCTGGCTTCGGCATCCTCGCCTGCCGCTGAAAAGAAAAGGCGGCACCAAAGGGTCGCACTTTGGGCGGTGGACGCCCCTCGCCTTTCACAACCCTGGGCGAGGCTGCGAAATGATTCGCCGGGCTGATGTCGAGGCTAGAAGATACATGTAAAGGCCGGCCGCGCTGGCTACGGACTGGATCAAGCAACGCGCGGCCGGTCCATGCAGGCCGGAGACGGCTTCGCTGCGCGACGACATGTACATGGACCTAGTAGTACAGTAGTACAATACATGTAGTTTGGGGGCGGTGTCTCTATGTGGTGTCTCTATTTCCCTCTTCAGCTTTGCCTTCCGTGGCTGTAGCAGCTGGGCGTGTGTTGAGGGCTGCGGTCCTGGAAATTGTGGCTTTATGTTTGCTGCTGAAGAAACTTGAACGTTGGATCGACCAAGAAGGCTGCATGTAGAGGTACATGTACACACAACATACAACATACATGTAGCTTCAATGTCGTATCAAGCGAGGCACTGCAAGACGGGTTACACCAGCACATGAATTACGTATTGACGGTCTCGGGGCTGGCTGTCAGTGCGCCAGACGAAATTGAGATTGTCCACGGCCGAGTTCGCCAGACGCAGAGTCGGTGGCCCTACTTGTACTTGCAAGTTCTTACACGCGCGGCGTCTACGGAGCATTCCCAGTTGCTGGAACTAGACCTGCATGCTGTCGTTGCTAAATATATCAACGGATACTTGTACATGTATGGTGAGCATACTATCAAGGCGATAAGCTGAGTACATATTACCGCGCCGCAAATAAGACTATCGGTTGTTGGGCAGGGACGCTTGGGCGTCTCATCCAGATTCCTCACGGGCACATGGACGCTATTGCGAGAGGTGCATATGGCCCATGGTACATACCTATTCAAGATGACATTGAGCTTGGAAGAGTACAGACAGCTTGATGTGTGCTGCGATTAGCACATGTAGGACCTGCTTTAGCATATGGGCTAATGCCTGTGCTGCGAGTTGAGCACCCGTCCATGCCAGGATGGAGGTGACGAGGCTAGAGCAGATTACACGGAGCACCTTGGTGAATACTACTTGAGTAGGCATAGTATAGCACCAGTTGACTGGCTGTGATGGGAATGGGTTGGACATTTGGGGGCAGAAAGAGACGAATTCCTACTTGTGTACATCAATAGCTCGATATTTGCAGTGTCACCGGCGAGTACTGCTCCTTGTCATCCAGAGTCCCACTTTCAACAGCGGATTCTACATGAGATGAGAGGATCAAAAAAAAGGAATAAAAGGAATAAAAAGAAAAGAAAGAGAAAAGTCACAGCTCGCCAAGGCCCTCAGCACCCTTGCCTTGCGCTGTTTCATCCAAATGGCGCCGGCCGCCCCTCGACGGCCTTGTGTGCCAATCCTTCAGCAGCACAGGCGTGGCGGAGGTACAGGCACAGGTACAGGTACAGGCTGCTCGCGGGCATATGCCGGGCCCGGGGGCAGGTTTCCCGGCGATTCGCTTGCCGCGTAGGTACCGAGTACGAGCTGTTACAGCCGACGCCAGTCCAGTCAATCGACGGCCTTGCACTCGTTTCGAGCCTCTGTCGTCTCGTCTCCATGGCATGTCGGTGCAGCCAGGCCCTGCCGCCAGACGACAGCGACAGGATAGTGGACGCTGCCGTGTCATTTGATGTCATGCTACGCTGGAGCGGCACTTGCATGCCGCCACCAGCCAGCTCCGACTGTCGATTCGTGTCGACCTCGAGCCGGCATCCCATCCAATCCCCTCCAATCCACCCAATAATGCGGCGGCTGCAGCTCCAGCGCCAGCCATAGGCCGTGCACTGCTCAGCCAGCCCACGACTGGACCACTCAAGACGCGAAAGGCCCAAGTCGCCAGCCAGCAATCCGATCCAATCCCATCCTATCCAATCCTATCCTATCCAATCCAGCCCACTGCAGTCTCTAGCCCAGCCCGCCCAGTCCAGCCCAGCCCAGCCGGGCCTTGCGCTTCTGCCTCTCTCGTCTCTCGTCTCTCGTCTATACTGCATGTCCAGTCCAGCCCAGTCTGTCTCAGCCGGGCTTGCGCTGCGCTGTCCCCGTCAAAACCACCTCGGCTACCGGCCAATGGGCGCCGCTGCTCAGGCCCTGCACAGCCAGGCGGCCCGCCAACTAAAATATAGCGGCGTGGTCCTTCCCTGGAACGCCCCCAGCCCCAGCGCCCCAGCGCCCAAAAGCCCCTACCGACTGACTTCATCCGTCTGGTAACACTGCACTACGCTGGGCTGGCAAATACTGACAGCCTCGCCAGAGCCTTGAGCCACTCCCTCGCAGCTCCCCTCTTCCCACCCCCAAAAAAAAAGGCCCAGCCTTACTCCCTCGTCCTCTTTTGCTGTCTCACCTCATCTCTGCCTCCTCCCAGCCGGCCGTCGTCTTGCTCCCGCTGCCTCGCTCCCAACGCCCGAAGCCCCCAATTGCCGCCTGCTGCCTCGCTGTCGCTGCCGCTGCCGCTGCCGCTGCTCTCGAGGCTGTCGTGTCTGCATTCAATTCAGCGTTCCAGCAATCCAGGCCCCTCCGACAGTCTCCAAGGGCCTCCTCCAGCTGTCTCGTCTCCCTCGTCTCGCCGTGCCTCCTCACCGAGCCTGTCCATGGAACCGTCCAGTAAAAAGCGGAAGCTGGCTCCCAAAGTCAACACTTCTGCAGCTCCCAATCCTCAGCCTGCTGCGCAGTATTCTCACGAGACGGTTAGCCTTGCATCTCTCTCCGACTGCCTCGCCAGTCTCGCTCGCTCGCCATCTCTGTCCATCTCCCTTTTACTTCTTTTACTTTTCCTGTCTTCCACTTACCTTTTCCTTTTCCTTTACTGCCCCTTCTGCTGCTGCCATCGTTTGCTGACCTGTGCCGTCGTCCATGTCTAGCCACAACAACAGCCTTACCCCGTACACGATGTCCCGGTTGCCGAGCGACAAGACTTCGAGGCCTTTGCGCGCCATCTACAGGATGCCGCCATGCTGATACAGCGCCAGACAGAGCGGCCGCCTCACAGCGACGTCTCTGTCCTGCTTCTGAACTGGGAGGAAGATCGCACCGTCGATGAGGATGTCGTTGCCATGGAGCAGGTCATGCAGAAGCAGTATGGCTTCAACACGCAGCGCTGGCAGATTCCCACCGTACCCAATCCCAGCATCAAGCTCGGCGTCCAGATGGCCTCTTTTCTCGAAAACGCAAGACCCAACCATCTCCTCATCATATACTATGCCGGCTACGGCTACGCCGGCCCCGACGGACAGCTATACTGGGCCTGGTGAGTTCTCTGTCATTTGGGGCCTTCTTCTCTCATTCTCCTTCTCCTTGTCCTCTTCTCCACCACCCTCGTATCATGTCCACTGCAATCCGCCATCGTCTCTAATATCGCCTGCCCGTTTAGCAATGCTCGCGAAGATGCCGCCAAGCTTAAATGGGATGGTGTAAAGTGTCTGTTCGAAGATGCCCAGTCCGACATCCTCTTGCTTCTTGATACGTGTGCCAAGCCAGACCCCACAGCTGCCGGCAGCCATGGTGTGAAGCAGGCAATTGCAGCTTGCTCGCCAGAGCACAAGCTCCGTGATGACCCCGGCCAACGCTCCTTCACCTCCTATCTCGTCGAATCGCTCCACAAGCTGAGTAGCGCGCAGCAGCCCTTTAGCTCCCAGAGACTTTGGGAAGAGATTTGCGTCCTAAAACAGCAGCAGCAGCAGCAGCAGCAACAGCAACAGCAACAGCAACAGCAACAGCAACAGCAACAGCAACAACAACAACATGCAAACAGCCCCGCCACAGCTCCGTCTACGCCGCCCGTATTGCCCATCTTCTTCACCCTCACTCCCGCAAAGGGGCACGGCCTGATGCTGGCATCAATGGTAGGCAGGGCGCCTGCACCCCCTCTGAATGGCGTAGATGTGCCAGACGGCCAGAGCGGTCGTGCTCGTGAAGACAATCTCATCGACGCAGACTCCGTCGCCGATCTCAGATTCGACGAGGCCCGGATCCTGGTCTGCACAACGTTTGTCGGCGATGCGAGCCCAGATATGTCTTACTTTCACCAGTGGCTGCAGAACAAGCCGACGCTCGGCGCTGCCATTGCCGTCGAGGGCATGTTCCTTGGCCCCCCCCACCATGCTGCTGATCTCAATGCCCCACTCCATATGGAATGTCGTCCAGCACGATAAAGTCTGCTGCTTCCTGGGCTACATTAGTTCCCATAACATGATTCATCTGTACGAAAAGCTCGTGGGACCTGGCGGCATCCGGCCGTCTGCCAAGGAAGTAGAGGATGGCCGCATTTTGTTGGAGGCCAGGGAGTTGGCGGCGGGGACACCTTCGCGCACTCGCCGGGAGCCAGACCCGTATCTTCATGCAGCGGCCCGAGATGGTCTTGAATACAGGTCACAAAGCAGCCCCTCTGGAGCGCCATATACCCCGGCCACCCCCCGGAACGTTGCGCCGATAAAGCCAAAGGACGAGGTCGAGGATTCCGCCGAGATGCAGGAAGCCGCAGAACAGCTCAAGGCCCTGAGCCATGTCCGGCCGAGAGGCGACGATGGTCCTCCTCCTCCTCCTCCTTCTTCTTCTCACCCACCTATTCCTATACCGGCTGCTCCTACGACGCTCCCTGCCCTCCCTCCTCTTCCCCCCATTTCTGCGCTTCCGCCATCTCCAGTGCTTCCTGCAGTACGACAACACCGGACAACGCTTCCAGATGGCATCCCTGAATCGAGACAGTGTGAGCCAAGCTCATCCCGCGACATTGTCGAATCTGGAGCCGCCGATGGCTTGTCCGCGGACTCGGCTGCACATTTGCGGATAAAGGCGCCGCGGCGGTCTCTTCCCAAGCAGGAGACGCGTTGCAACCACTGCAGCCACGCACCTTTCAAGGATACGTCGTCTCTCCGCAAGCACATCGCCGCCGCCCATACACGGCCTTTCCCCTGCGCCTTCTCCTTTGCTGGTTGTGCTAGTACATTTGGATCAAAGAATGAGTGGAAGCGCCACATCGCCTCGCAGCATCTCTGTCTGACATACTACTGCTGCTCCGCATGCCCGCAGAGCGCGGTGGAGGGCAAAGGTAACGAGTTCAACCGCAAAGATCTCTTTACGCAGCATCTCCGCCGGATGCACGCTCCCTTCCAGATCAAAAGAACCATTGCCAAGGGCGACAGCAAGCTGATGGCCGAGTGGGATGCCCACGTCAAGGAAATGCAGCAGTCCTGCCTGGTCACTCGGCGGCACCCCCCTCAAAAGTCAGCTTGCCCCAGGAAAGAATGCAATGCCGTTTTCGAGGGGCCCACGTCGTGGGACGAGTGGACTGAGCATGTGGGGCGGCACATGGAGAAGGGCGAGGCCCAACGGCTGGGCATCGACAAGCTGCTGGCCGAATGGGCTCTTGACGAAGGCATCATTGAGCTGAGAAGCGATGGCGAGTACCGCCTGTGCGCCACAAACGGCGTTTTCCCCAGCAGCAGCAACGGTGGCATGAATAATGGAATTGCCCTTCATGCTCAGCCAGCGCTAGAGCACAAGGAATCCTCCCTCTCCCTCGCGGAACATGCGTCTTCTGCAGAAGAGACTCCGGCAATGGAGGCTAAGCCGGCTGAGGATACGATAATGGCGGAGGGATGATGCTTTCAAAAGTCGTTATCCTTTTAGGAGCAAGAATTTGGGGCCATTTATTATCCATCGGAACTGACTAGCTTACAAACTCCTGGCCGCCACTCATAGTCGCTGTTTCATCAGATCTCTTTTGTGAATGCATACATGATTCCATGTTGCCTGTACAAATCCGAGAATGACCAACGAAAGTTACGAAAAGGGGAGTCTGCCATGTTGCATCTCATTTTATTATTCTTTTTTCTTCTCTCAATCTGTCTGTCACTCCCGTGCATAACACAATCATCAACTTTTGAAGCCTAGGTTTGCGATTCGCGGCGTTTACATATATTGTTTTGGCTCCCACCGGTTTTTCTCTCCTTTTCTATTCCTCTTTCTATTTTTTTCATTTCCATTTTTTCCCTCTTCATTTCCATCATTCTTGTCTTATTTTCCTTTGTTTATTTCTCATGGGCGGCGTTGGTAAGGTTGAAATCCATCGGAAAGGCATCAAACAGTGATACAGCGGCGTCTCGTTTCTCATACTATTGTTTTCCAACCTTTTGCCCTCCGGAAGCGGTGTATTTTCGGAAGATTTTTCACAGACACACGGGAGCGATACTCATTTTTTCCAAAGAATCCTAGGGTCAAAACACACAAAAGTGATGGCCGAGTGGGAAAGAAGGAAGGATACAAGCACACACACAATCTTTTGAACAAAGAAATTGTTTGGACGGAGCTCGAAAGAAAGAAAAAAACAGCCATCTATGGGGCGGGCTTGTAGACTTCTGTTCCTTTTCAATAGAATGGTAGACGTAGGAATATTACAATGTCACAGTCCATTAGCTCAAGAGTATCATTGCTTCTTTTTGCATCATGTTACGTGTTTATGTAAGTCTTTGGTTACGTGTATTTGTAAAGAGTCTTCAATTACGTGTATTTGTAAGATGTTGGAAACAGTAGAATCACTCGCTCAAGAAGAATGGCTGAGAAAATACTCGTTATTCATATGCCAAGAAACCATAATCTTGCTATGCTTTAGTAAAACAAAAGAGTAGTATATATACATGAGATGCCCCTTGGGCTTGGGGCATAGCAGCGCCACAACTATGTATCCATAAGTTGACCAAGCGAATGACAAGAATCCCAAGTGTTTTTAAATCTACATTGTAAAACGACTGTTGTAACCATAAACAAAAAACGAAAAAACGAAAAAACAACATCTTTAACCAATTCTAATAGAAGTAGGTCCATTCAGCGCCAGGTTAACATTGAAAGACTTGCTATTACTGCTGGCCCCAGTGTTGGGCTTGAGAACAGCCGACGAGCCGCCCAGAATAGTCACCTTGGAGATGACAAACGGCACTCGGAGATCGAATGTGCCGCCCAGAATGAAGAGACCCTTCTTGTACGTAAAAGTAACATGAGTAATGGCCTTTTGGTTGATGGACTCGCCGTCGTCGAGGTAGAGCTCTCCCGTAGCAGAGCCAGAGGCGTCAAGCGGGATGAGGAGCTCAAAGTCTTGCTTGCGGAGCTCGGTGGTGGTGTTTGTAGACTTGATGCGGAGGGGCATAATGACACCACCGCGAATGAAGAGCGGGATAGACGTGGTGTCGACGCCGGTGATGAGGTGGTTTGTCGCGCCGCCGGCAATCTGGGCGTGGGTGTACCAGTCGTAGAAGATGTCGTCGGGGAGATAGACGCTGACGCTGGTGGAGCCCTGCGCGGTGACGGGAGCGACAATCAGGCCCGGGCCGAAGAAGTATTGGAGCTCCAGGGCCCAGGTGGCCGGGTCGTTGGGGTACTTGAAGAACATTGGGGTGACTGCCGGCTCGCCGTTGGTGGAATGGCGGTACATGGCAGTGTAGATGTAGTCGAGCAGACGGTAGCGGATGTCAATGGCCTTGCGGGCGCTGTTGGCCACCGATGTCCACCGGTAAAACTCCTGGCCAATGTTGCCCAAGTCGTTGTGGTTGCGGTAAAAGGTGCTGAAGGCACCGAGGGAGGCCCATCGAGCGCAGAGCTCCTCGTTTGTGTTGCCGCCGAAGCCACAGACATCGGAACCGACCATGCCGAACTGGAAGAGGGAGGTGAATGCCAGCATGGTGCGGATGGAGATGGTGTAGAAGCTCCATTGCGACTGGTTGTCGCCGAGCCAGTGGCCGACCTTGGAGCCGGCGCCGGCAAAGGTGCTGCGGGTGATGACCATGGGCCGCAGACCTGGTCGACGAGCCTCCATGGCATCGCGCGAGGCCGACGACATCATGGTGCCGTAGAGGTTGTGCGTGTCGTACATGGCGAGGCCATTCTGGTGGATGACATCGGTGTTGACGGTGTGGTTGGAGATGCCGCCCTTGTCAGAGTTCCACGAGACTTGGTAGGCGGCCTTGTTGTGGATGGGGTACTTGGGATAGAGCAAGTCACGGCCGGGCAGGCCCTTTTGGTTGCCCGATTTGTTGTCCGTGGTGGTTGTGGAAACAGAGGCGCTGCTCTTCACGTCAACGGGTAGACCGCCGCTACCTGCATTGATCTGCAGCTTCTGAGACTGGTCATCGCGTTTGCTGGGGCATCCACCGGGCTGGAAGTCGCACGGCCAGCCGGGCAGCGGACGAGGTGGTGACCGGACCGCCGGTGGGGCCGGAGGATAGCCTATGGCGGCCTTGTACGGGTCGTCACAGGGGAAGTTGCACGGGAAGTTGCTGGGCTCGTTCATGTCGATCCACAGGGCATCAATGTCCAGGCCGGTGTCGGCATCGAAAAAGGTCTGGAACTGGCCGTTCCAGTACGACGTGACGTTGGCAGAGAACCAATCGGGGAAGACGGTGACGCCGGGCCAGACGACGCCGATCCAGACAGAGCCGTTTTGGCGCAGCAGGAAGATGTTATCATCCAGGCCCTGGTTGGCCGGGGGGTAGTCTTGGTAGGCCACAGCAGGGTCAACCATGACGATGTAGTGCTGGTCATTAGCATGGAGGTGGTCGACAAGCTCGCGCATCATGGGCATGGGGAACCGCTGTGGGTCGACGGTGAAGACTCGTCGAAGGTCCATGTAGTCAATGTCGGTCCACATGGTCTCAAGGGGGATGTTGGCCAAGCTGTAGTTTTGGACAACTTCGGCGACGTTGTAGGCATCTTGGTATCCGTATCTATAAGCAGGCACACGCGTGTTAGTTGTTGTGTCCCAATTGTCACGTATTGGGAAATCTCTGCTTGTAATTCGTACCTGCATTGGTGGAAGCCTAGGCCCCAGTATGGCTGCATGGTTGGGAAACCGGCAAATTCACCATACTGCTGCACAGCGGCCACAGGAGTAGGTCCGGCAACAAAGTAGAAATCAAACACACCACCGATGGTGTTGTACTCGAGATATTGGTTGCCAGAAGCGTCCTTGTTGATCATGATGTCCATTCCATTGGAGTTGAGGAACAGGACACCATGAGAGCCCGTAGTACGGTGCTCAAGATAGAAGGGGTGAGTTCCGTAGAGATTCGAGTTGGCAGGAATGCCGTAGCTGTCCTGGTTCCACATGGTGCGGATGTAGTTGGTCGTCTGCAGGCGGAGAGAGTCGGAATGCTCGCCCAAACCGTAGAGATTTGGGTTTGCAGGCAGGCTGGTGCGCAGGCGGAGATACTGTGACTCGAAGACAAGCGATGCCGGGGAGGTGTTGAAGATGACCTCGCCGGTTCTGGCGCGGGTGATGTTGAAGGAGAAGGGGCTCGCGGTGTAGCTGAATTTGAGGTTGCTCAATTGCGATGGAATTGCGCCTCCAGGCCGCGGGAAGACGGATTCGGGGACTTGGTAGACCTGGTTGCCCTTGTCCTGGATGAGGACGTGAACGCGGTCCGCTGGGAACATGTCAGTTGAATGAAGCTTGGGTCAATTGCAACACATCACGCCAATGGCAGGCTCTCCCTCAAGATGAGTGCCTCTATAACATCAGGGTCGAATCTCAGCAGCTCCGACTTACCGGTCTGGTAGGTGACCTGGAGAATGAGGTCCGGCAGGTCTGTTCCGTACACATTGCACGCAGCTCCGGCCAGCGTCAGATCGGCCGTGACGCCGGTGGGCGTGACGCGAACATTGGAGGCATTGTAGCCCGGGCAAGCAGCCAGAGCATCGGTGGCAGCCCCATCGCGGTGGAAGATGGCGGCGGCGGAGGTGAGCCCCGCGAAGAGGGCGGCCTTCCAGTGAACCATCATGGCGACGGTGACGACGGCGAGGGTGATGGCGAGAGTAGGGCTGAGTCTCGACATGGCGGCGGTGATGCTGGCGATGCCATATATATACCTGTCTATGCCTGTATATGCCTGTATGTGCCTGTGCCTGGATCGTATCCCTGGTCGCAAAGGAGAGACAGCGTTGAATGCCGGAGGACGATGTCTCTGGCTCCCCTGTCAGATGCTCCTGCCCACCCGCAAGCTTAGCTCGTCAGCTGTCACCGGCCAAGAAGAGTTGCGTGCGACATGCTCTATTCTGTTAGTGGTACCAAAGAGTGGCCAATTCGAGGCGGCGCAGCGGTGGATACAGACGAGCGCGAGGAGGGGCAGACAAAGTGCATGCAAGTCCTGTAATGCTTGTCCAGGCATGGTATCATCGTGCATCTCTCCACGACACGGGACCCCGGCAGATGGGGCTCGCGCCGAGTTGGGGTTGATTGCTGGGCCAAGTGCGAGGAGATTCCTCACAGAATCACAACGGCCGAAGAAGCTGGTGCCTTTTTGGCCCGCTAGAGGCATCTAGCGTGCGACGGCGGGCAAACGGGATCGAGGAGATTTGATGTTTCCTTGACAAAGGTCTCAGCAAAGTGAGACAAGTCGTGCTGTCCAAGACATTTTTTGATCCGGTTGCCAGGGGAAGAGCAGGGAGCCGCATGTTTTTCCGTCTTTCCGCCTTGTTTGGTGGGCTATCCATGCTCATGCCCATGTCAAGCATGTCCGTTGGCGGGAATTCAATAAAGAAGCAGCTCATGATTCATTATCCGGGCTGAAGGGCAAAGAGACAAGATGCCGTTGCACGTGCCGGATTCTTATTTTCCTTGGAGAGCAGCATCATCAGCACCATTGGAGCACAATATAAAGTTGAACATTAATGATCTCATGCAGCGACAAGAGCCTTCAGCGCTCTCCGCAGCTCCAGCGGCCATCTCCCTCTAAGCGCCCTGTACCTGCGCAACCCGCAACCCGCATCCCCAACTCCCCCGCACCAAGCCTCTCGTGCCATTTTATTTTTCTGGGGGCGCACAGGGCACAGACAAGGTTCGTCCCCCTGAAGCCGCCACCCGATGCGCCGCGGCTTGCCTTTCGCCGGACCTAAAACCCGCTAAACGCTACAGAGTAGGCCTAGCACGGCGTTACCCCGTATCATTGGAGCCCGTCTGCCGTCGGCAATGATTTCAGGGCAGATTCACACATGCTCGTACAACCATATTATCGTAGTATATATTAAATAACAGTAAAGATACTCGGCTACGCATTTAGACCGGAGAATCTTCATTGCCCCAGCTTCTCCATCCAGGCGCCTAACGGCCCGACTCAAAGGGCGTTGAATTGTATGTATCCATACGGCACTCACGCTTGAGCGCGTGCAGATTGCAATAGTCCGCCAACCGGAATGAGATGCCAGTATCGAAGGGCGACTGATGAGCACGGGTCAAATATTGCTACCCAAGGCCAAGTATGGAGGGCGTCCAATGCAGTCTAGAAGAATTGAGGAGCCCCTCTGGCCCTTTTTGTAGTATTTGCAGCAGTATTTGCAGTGAAATATTTGATCATGTTACGCAGCAGTTTGATGAAGCCTCCAACATCTCACTTGTCATTGACACATGCAGATCATCAGACTTTGCAGCGTCGCAGCACTACAATCGATCTCAATCAGGCGATCCCCCTTACTTCCAGCAAACGTGCTAGAGGTAGCAGTCTTGGGGTACCATTTGCCCTTTTTTTCAGTGTCTTTACACGCACGGTGTATTGAGAGTATCAACCGTGATGGAGCACATAATTCCACCTGCATATAATGAGCTGATCTATATATTGCCTGGAATCAACTGCGTGCATGTGATACCTCCGCGTAACCGTTGGATTCGGCCGGCTCCAGACCCTCAAAGCAGCGGAAATGGAATTATTTTTGCAATCGAGTCCATGTAATTCTACCGTCTTCTTCATCCCGGCACGGTAGCATCAGTCGCGGTCGACAAGTTCCGAATGGTAGCACCGCATCACTAACAAGAGGGTGTGGTAATTTCCCGCCCGCCAACCGGCGAGCTCGGTTCGCGTCACGGTCCTTGGCTCATGGGATCTCTAGTGGAACTCTGGAGATCTGTAGTGGCGATATAATTTTGTTTTTACCTTCTCTCCTACCTTTCCCCAGGAAATACAGGTCATAAACTCTCGTTTCTCCGCTCCTCATCTTGCTGTGTAAGCTACATCTCATCACTCCACGTGAGCATAAACCTGTACCAATTTCCGACATTGCTTTTGGCACCGAGCACCAGGCACCCCTTGAGAATAAATTGAAGCTACGAAAGGCTTCACCTTCTTGTATAGGCCAAGATTCCGCCTGGACCTTTGTTATTGTAATCACCTTTGTTCGGCTCTGCCTCGGTGCCTTGGCTACCCCGAAGTCGCTGAGCTGCAATACGACGCTGCAGCCTATTAAATGTGCATAAACTATTTGTTTGTTGGTTGTCTGTGGAGAAATACTATCTGCGGCGTGATCAGATGCCATTCCCAACTTCTGCATCTGTGAGTATAGCTTGAGAAGCGGCACCAGCTGCAAGCGAAGAGCAGCAGCAGTATAGCCGATTTCGTTGATTTTTATTAATAAAAAGAAATAAAAAATAAAAAATAAAAAACAAGCACAATAATGAATTACTAATAACAGCTCTCGTATCAACTATGCTCCGCAGCATGAACAAGTCGACAGGCTTACACAGCTGGACACAAATTCACTTAACCTAGAGGCGGATGTACTCCGATTTGTGCTTTTGCTTCTCTTTTTGTTAGATATAACATTAGCATTTCAGATGCAAATCTCATCATTACAGTATATAAGTATATACAAGGCAGTACCATCGTCGTCGCTTTGGGCTGTGCTGTTTGGGCAAATAATGCTTTATTGGCTACGACTTCATCTTAGTCACAATGTTCTTAGCTGGAGAATAAGCTTATTTCTTGCCGACAAAGCCACCAGACTTATTCCACTTGGTAGGGCAACAGTCTTTGCTCGCGCTCGCGAGTAACATTCCATGCCATTTAGACGACGTATAGGAAAAAAAAAACACCATTCATATTATAATGTCAGTTACTCAATTAGTCATCTCCTCTGTAGCTCTCTAGGAGCTGCTGGAAGCAACGGATTGGTGTTCGCCCTTCACAGCCAACATCAATCGCACGTGACAGACCTCTTTATCATTGTGATGCACGAGTTTCACCTGTATAATGGCGAGACGAAGGATAAACAACATTCATAATACACAATGTACAATGCATAAAACGCATGCACAGGCAAGAAAGCAAATCGACTTGATACGCTGGCAAGGCGACGAATTGCAACTCGCGTTTTGCCCACAGACCCCGCCATTGAACACCAAATGCTGCTGCACCGTGTCTGTATCACCTGTAACTGCCCGCGAGCCAGCTGGCAGCCCCCTTGCGTGTCGCGCAACCCACCGGAGACAGGAGAACAGAAGCAAAAACAGAGAGGAAGAGCAGCAAGGAGGAGAATTCGCATTGGCCAAGCCCATTGAGCCTCGTGTTGCCTCTGCCACAAGTTCGTTCTGAAGCGCCCGCCCTTTTGAAATCAGGAGCAAGGACACACACCACGCACACACCACAGGGGGGCTCAATGTACAGCGCCGCCACGATAAGCTGTCGCGGTACTTTGACCTTAGCGAGCCCGAAGAAGCCCCAACAATGGCGGCCGGAGCGCCAGAGCCTCAGATCTTCGCTAACAACCTCCACCAAGATCAAGCCACGCGCGACATGAACTTTGCGACTCCGCTCAACTTGGATCCCCTTCTCCAGCATCAGCAGCCACCGCTACAGACACAGGCACAGACGCAGCTACAGGCGCAGACGCAGCTACAGGCGCAGATTCAAGCTCAGGCTCAGGCTCAGTTACAGGCTCAAGCTCAAGCGCAGGCGCAGATTCAGGCGCGGCATCAGCTTCAACAACAGCAACACCAAAACCAAAACCTCCAACAGCAGCAGCAACAGCAGCAACAGCTACAGCAGCACTACCTCCAACAGCAGTACTTCCAGCAGCAGCAGCAGCAGCTCCAGCAGCAAGCCCTCTATCACCAGCAACAACAGCAACAGCACCAACAGCTGCAACAGCAACAGCAGCAGCAGTTCCCAATGAACGGCATGAATGGCGCCAACATGGGCGCCGTCATGCCCGCGCCCACGCCGGCCGGGCACCAGGCCGAGCTCAACTACATCTACGGAATGGTCGAGGAGCTGAGCCGGCAGCTCGCAGACAACCGAAAGGTCACCGAGGACATTGTCAGTGGGCTGGGGCGGGTGCGCAACAAGGCAAAGGCGCAGGGGCTGGGCAACGACGAGATGATTTCGTCTGCGGCCGACGACATCAACGGTGAGCTGCTTCCATCTGAAAGCCCCTTCCTTTTCTTCTCGGCATAATGCTAACCTGTCATAACTTGGCAGCCCAGGAATCAAATCTCGACACCATCATCTCCGAACTCTCAGAGTCCTTCGACAAGGCCAAGCACAGCCGCGACGCCAACGCCGCCCTCCTCTCGCAGTACGCAAACGCCATCTCCCTCATGCTCAAGCAGTTCCACGAATACAAGTCCAAGCACGTTGCCGACGTCGCCTCCTGGCACCGCTCCTACCGCGCACAGCTCGACGAGGCCCGTCGCGAGAACAGCCGCCTGCGCGAGCAGATATGGGAGATGCAGACCCACGCCGGCCGTGCAAACGAGTCGCTGCGCAAGTTTCGACGCAAGTACGACGAGGACGAGGAGAGGTTTGCGAAGCGCGTGGACGATACCGCTCTGCGACAGGAGCTGCGCTTTTGGAAGCGCATGGCGATGCCGGAGCTGGAAGACGACGATCCGTACTGGAGCGGGGATGACGACATCATTGACGAGGCGGAGAAGGAGAGGCTGAGAGAGCTGGAATTGCGGGCGGCGCAGGAGCAACACATGGTTGACAGTCAAGGCGAAGATAGCGATGAACAGCATCACCTGTCATCTATGGGCATGATGGGTGGGATTGCCATGCAGAGAGAAGACTCAAACGGCCAGACACTGCCCATACCGCCTCCTCGGCCTCTCAGCGCGGCGTCCAGTACGGGGTCAACGGGTAGATGAGACTCGGGATGGGAATCCACGACTCGATTTAGTACGAGATGAGAGAGTGAATGGAATTGTGGCATATGGGAAATGACATGAAGCTAGGAACGAATGATGAGGTATACCAGAATCATGGCGCTACAAATGATAGCAGAGGGCTTTTGATGGATTGTAAATACATGTAATGAATGGGAGGGGCAGGTCTAGGTGGTATAGCATGGCATTTGATCAACTGACAATTATCCTTTCGAGGTCAAGAGAAATTAGAACAAAACATGAATATTTCGTAAAAGGTACATGACGGGTATCCTGGACCCTTTCCTTTCTTTCTGCGTATAGATTAAGTGCTTTCCAATTCCCAATTCCCAATTACTCTGCAGTCTTTTGAGTAGGTATAGTAGGTGTATAATAGTACATGGTGATCATAGTCAAAGTGCGTTGCAGTCACTTTGGACACCTGAGGATTTCCACAAGAGACAGTCTGACAGATACAGAGCTAATACCCGCTCTGCTCGCGTCGACCACCATCTTCTCCATCCCTGTTCTCCTTGGACGAAGCCGCAGCCTCGCCCGCCTCCTTGATGCCCTGTTCATCGCCGCGCAGCTTCGCAAAGTAAGCCTTGATGTCCTCTGCGCCTACGGCCTTGCCGCTCTCGGCAAACTGCTTGAAGAAGGGCGTGAGCTGCTCCTTGAGGTGGTTGTACGCCATGACGCCCTCAATGGCCTTGACGCGGTCCATGTTGCGCAGGGCGCTCTCGCCGCGGTCCAGCAGGCTGCCGCTTCCGTGGGTCGAGCCGCCGTGTTGGGAGGCGCCGTCGTCTGACAGAGGGGGCTCGTAGACTTCTTCTTCTTCGAGGAGCTGGGGGTGGGCGTTGAGTTTGCCGTAGCAGCCTGAGCAGTGGCAGAGTTTCTCGCGAAAGTCCTCTTTGAAGAAGAGAGAGAAACGGCATTTGGGTGCGACGGGTAGGTTGGGTAGCTTGCATGATGTTGGACTGCCACCCTTGGTTTCTCCCTCTGCGGCGCGCTCTCCTTGTAGTTTGGCAGCCTCCTCAGTGGGCTGTGCTGCAACATCTTCCATTGCAGCAGATTCAACAGTTGATGCCTGGTCCTCGCTCTTAATGCGCTTTGCGTCTGCTGTCTCTTCATCCTCATCGTCTTCGGCCTTGCGTTTCTTGGACGCAGCCGTTGCCGTACTCTCATTGGATGGCGACGCCGCAGAAGCCTCGGGCTGGTCCAGAAACAAAGGTGGTAGGAAGCCCGAGGTTCCTGCATACTGTTTGATCCATGGATTTGCTTCCACGCACTTGTAACACAAGAACCCTTCAAAGTCGTCTTCAGCTGGGAACCCGGGAGGCATTGGCGGCTCGTCATCGTCATCCTCCACTGCCACGTCGTCTGCGGCCTCTGTTGTGCCATTATTTGATTGGGCCTCGTCCTTTTCGGTAATTGTTGCAAGGGCACCCTCCTTCTTCTCAGTCTCCTTTTGTATAGCCTTTGCTTTGGTCTTGTTCATCTGCTCAAACCACTTGGGCCCCATGCCTACCAGGCAGCCGGGGTGGTACCAGTCCTCTCCGCAGCCCCCAGTCTCGGCGGTGCCCAGCCCCATGCATTGGAACATGGTTCCCTTTTGCTCAAACGGATCATAATCGCACTCGCAGCAGCAGAATCGGTTCTTGAAGTTGTGGTTGTACTTGTTGTTGGCATCCGGCTCCTCAGAGTGTACGTTGCCCTTGGTATTGGTCTCGCTATTGATGCGTAGTGTGCATGGGCTGCCGGACGGGAAGCGTGTGGTTCCACAATCGCATGTGAAGTTTCGCTTCTGGAAGATCTCGACTAGAGTATGCTCGCCATGGCATGAGACTGAGCAGGCGTAGCACATGCCCGCCGGCTTCCAGGCATCTTCAGGCTTTGTCGGTGCAGGGTTGCAGGTCAAACAAGCGAAAACACTCTGTCGAAGCGGGCCGAGGATCTTGGTGCATGTTTCGATGCTCTGTTGAGATAAGCAGTTAGCAATTGCTAAAGTCATGTGTATCGTGGGTGTCGACGTACATAAGGCAGAGCCTCGCGAGCATCGGCTTCGAGTATTTCCTGGTCGCGAAGAAAGCTACAGATTTGAACGTCAGTACGAATTATCCCACTGTGTTAGAGGCAGCCGAGGCCAAGTCGCAACCTACTCGGCGGCGGTTTGAGAGTCGTCGGATGCCCGCGACTGCTGGGAAAAGCTGTTGCTGCGGCCTGTAGCACGCTCTGTCTTTGTCTCTGCGGCGGAAAGCGATAACGATTCGATCGTTGGAGGTGGAGGAGGGTTGTCGGACATGGTCGCAAAGTAAATAATAGACCAAATAACTGATGAAGAGGCGATATACAAAGAGATGGGATGGATGTGCAGAATCCAAAAGAAAGAGACGAGAGCCAAATGCCACCAGAAGGGCTGTGGCTGTCCTGCAGCCTGCTTTACCGAGTACAGAGGTGCCCTGTAGACGGGCGATGGCGCTGTAAGATCTGATTTGCGACAAGCTCAGCTGACAATATAAGCCGCACGTGAAGTCGCGAACTCAACTCATATTTTGCTCAGCTAATTTTGTCACAATGACACGAAATGACGAACGCATGAATCAAGAGGCACAAAAACCACTTTACGCGTCGGCGCCAAACGGGCCTAGCGCAACTCAATTAACGCGTCTCCAGCGCGTTTAGCACGTTTAGCACACCTCGCAGCACAAAGCTCAGCCAATTGCTCCCTAATCTCGTTGCCCCCACCGACAAGGCACAAAGCAGCTGCATCGCCAGATTTCGCTTTTCTCTCCAAGCTGCAACCCCAACGCAGCCACCGACGACCAGCGCGAGCCGATTGATAGCCGTCGCTATGAGGTATGTCAATTGACTCTGATTCTGTCCTTCACAAATCCTTTCTAACCTTCACCAGTTCTCCGCTTCGCGATCACGCTGCATCTGGCAATCGTGGCTCTGCCCCGCGGTCAGGCCGCAAGCGCTCTCGTCCTGATGGCGACGATGTTACTACGCCCGGGGCCCTGAGCTCCAGCCCGCTGCCCTCGTCTCCGCCGGGGCCTCTCAACTTTGCGCATGGAGTCGAAGACGATGAGGATATCGAGGAAGAGGCAGAGATTCAGGACGACATCGACGACATTGACGAGATGGCGGACGATGATGTCGATCTGTTCCGCGAGGGTTTCGAGGCCGATTATAGAGACCGAGAGGACGATGTCTATGAAGGAGCGGGATTGGATGACGAAGGCGACTTTGATTCTATGGAACTAGGCGAAAGACGGCGGCTGGAGGCCCAGCTGAATCGACGAGACAAAGAAGTTGCCCGTCGGCAAAGAATCCCTGCCGCATTTCTCCCTGGCGATGACGACGACGGCGATATCGACCTGACGGCGCAGCCTCGCAGACGCAGACATCACTACGACGAAGACCCTGATGATGCCATGGATGCTGACATCATGGAAGAGGAGCTCTCCCTGGAAGCTCTGGGCGATGTCAAAGCCTCCAACCTGACAGACTGGGTGTCTCAGCCTCCAGTTCAGCGGACCATCAAGCGAGAATTCAAGGCATTCTTGACTTCCTACATTGACGCCTCTGGCTCTTCCGTCTATGGTAACCGCATTCGCACGCTGGGTGAGATCAATGCAGAGTCTTTGGAGGTCTCGTACGAGCACCTGGCCGAAAGCAAGGCCATCCTTGCCTACTTCCTGGCCAACGCCCCAGCAGAGATGCTCAAGCTGTTTGATGAAGTAGCCATGGATGTTGTGTTGCTACACTACCCTGATTATGAACGCATTCATTCCGAGATTCACGTCCGCATCTTCGACCTGCCTGTCCACTACACTCTTCGACAACTGCGTCAATCGCATCTCAACTGCCTTGTGCGAGTTAGCGGCGTTGTCACTCGTCGGAGTGGTGTCTTCCCTCAGCTCAAATATGTTAAATTTGACTGTGGCAAGTGTGGTGAGACTCTGGGTCCTTTCCAACAAGAGTCACATGTCGAAGTCAAGGTCACATTCTGCCAGAGCTGCCAGTCCCGCGGCCCTTTTACTTTGAACTCTGAAAAGACCGTCTATCGCAATTATCAACGACTCACACTGCAAGAGTCGCCGGGCACTGTTCCCGCCGGTCGTCTTCCCCGCCACAGAGAAGTGATTCTCTTGTGGGATCTTATTGACAAGGCCAAGCCTGGCGAGGAGATTGAGGTTACTGGTGTTTACCGAAATAACTACGACGCTCAGCTAAACAATCGTAACGGCTTCCCTGTTTTCGCCACCATTCTTGAGGCCAACAACGTTGTCAAAACCCACGATCAGCTTGCCGGGTTCCGCTTGACCGAACAGGATGAGCAGGAGATCCGAAAATTGGCTCGCGATCCCAACATTGTGGAACGAATTGTTAATTCAATCGCCCCCAGCATTTACGGACACACTGACATCAAGACGGCGGTTGCTCTATCTCTATTTGGCGGCGTTGCCAAGACTGGCCGAGGAGCACATCACGTCCGTGGTGATATCAACGTGCTCCTTCTTGGTGACCCCGGAACGGCCAAATCGCAAGTCCTCAAGTATGTCGAGAAGACTGCACACAGAGCTGTGTTTGCGACTGGTCAGGGTGCTAGCGCTGTTGGTCTGACGGCTAGTGTTCGTCGAGACCCCTTGACCAGCGAGTGGACGCTTGAAGGCGGTGCTCTTGTCTTGGCAGACAGGGGTACATGCCTCATCGACGAGTTTGACAAGATGAACGATCAAGACCGAACCTCGATTCACGAAGCCATGGAACAGCAGACCATTTCCATATCCAAAGCGGGTATTGTGACTACTTTACAGGCTCGCTGCGGCATCATTGCTGCTGCCAACCCGATAGGCGGACGATACAATTCAATGATTCCGTTTTCGGCCAACGTGGAGCTGACAGAACCTATCTTGTCCCGTTTCGACATCTTGTGTGTTGTGCGGGATTTGGTAGAGCCATCTGAAGATGAACGGTTGGCGAGGTTCATCGTTGGTTCTCACGGGCGAAGCCATCCTTTGTCACAGGCCCGTCCAGACGCAGATGGTACTGCTGCTACCACACAAGACAGTGCAATGGACACTCAGCAAACAAGCGCATCAAGAGGTCAGAGGGATGGCACAGAGATTCCGCAGGAGCTATTGCGCAAGTACATCTTGTATGCTCGCGAGCGCTGCAGCCCCAAGCTCTACCACATGGATGAAGACAAAGTAGCGCGACTTTTCGCCGACATGCGAAGGGAGTCTCTTGCCACAGGAGCTTATCCGATCACTGTAAGTTCAGATCCAATCAGTTGATAGACAGCCTCCTTTGTCTGGCATTGTGTTGATACTAACATCTATTGTTTTAGGTTCGTCATCTTGAAGCCATCATTCGAATCAGCGAAGCGTTCTGCCGAATGCGTCTCTCCGAATACTGCTCAGCACAAGACATTGACCGAGCAATTGCCGTTACAGTAGAGAGTTTTGTGGCCAGCCAAAAGGTCAGCTGCAAGAAGGCTCTGGCACGAGCCTTTGCCAAGTACACGCTGGCCCGGCCGGGTGCGAAGAAGGGAGCGAGCGGAGCCAGCCAGCGGCGGCCCGACGCTGTGATGGCGTGATGATTGTTTTTTGTAATCTGGTAATGGGGACAAGAGGATGGATGTATGGACATGTTTACCAAGATGATGAGGATTTGGACTAGAGTATTGAGGGCGTTTGGAACTGAATTAAATAGCAAAGGACTAAAAAGAATGGACACGGTTTACAATGTTTCTCATTCTTGAAGCTGTCTATGGTTGAGTTTTGTAGGCGACTTATCCCGTGAGAAAATGAGAGAAGATTCCCCCTAGGCTCGGCTAAGAAATGCTGTGAAATAGCCAACTGTAAAGGATGGAACGGACGAACCACAGTCTATACATACAACAGGCTAAAGCCCTTGTGGGGTATAGAACATGTAGGATTATAGCGAAGATTGCCTTGGGGGAGGTTAAAATTGCTGTGAAGAGGGCTTGACTCAGGAAGGGCTTTTCGCCTCCTAAGGTTGACTTCACATACAAATAGTTCGTGTGGGCATTCAGCTGCCTTCCTTTATTACTTTCCTTGAAAAGCGACAGCCTCCAGGGAAATTAAAATTGCTGTGAAACGACGTATTTGTTGCCAAAGTAGCAGGCGCCAGCGCTTATGCTCTATCCACGTATGCCTGCTAGCCTTGCAAGACTACTCTCTGGATGAGTCGCACATGCGATATTTTCTCACTATATACATTGCTACCAACTTATTCAAGATGATTACTGCAATGGAGGTTTCCCATAGACTGGATAATGATTCTCCCTTATTATATAGAGCAAGAGTAGTGCATGCCTACACCTTGTCGGAAAGCATGGCCCAATCAAGCAAAGTTGGGTAGTATCTTCACACATGGATCTATCTCTACTGAATAGAAAGCGATGAACTCTGCCATTTTGAAAACTGTTGAAAATATATCAATTATTAAAGCTTCTAATACATGAACATTCCATTGAATTTGCTTGATGTGAAACAAAGCGCCTGTCTCCAAAACCTCCACGCAAATATGAGATGTGTGACGACGTTCGGTCACTCCATCTTCATATCCACAAAATCTGCCTTTCAATCGTATAAGCGGACAGAGTATTGCGCCATGTTATAATATGTAGTAGAATATGTGCTCTAGTGTCAGAACTAAAGACCATACATGATTGCGGGTACTGCTGCAAGACCAACAACAAGGCCCATGATGGGGAGATTGTTGCCGGCAGCGCCAGTGTCTGTTGCAGCAACCGAATTAGACACTGTAGAATCAGGGCCCTGAGAATTGGAGGCAGTAGCAGGGGCTGACTCGGGAGAGGCCGAGTTGGGAGAGCCAGTGGAGGTTGCTGTGGTGTTGATGGTGATAGCAGCCGTGGTGCCGGCCAGGCTCGACTCACCAGAGGTTGAGTTGGATCCGGAGTCTGTGGCATCCGAGTCATCGGGATGTCCGGGGCGGCGCGGTTTGACGCCGGCTGCGTCCTCAATCTCTTTCACGTAATTCGAGTCGTGAACGTTGATCAAGGCCCTGCAGGAGCTCGTGTCGTCAAAGCAGGTGGTTTTGCCGCAGTCGTCGTTTGTACCGCCGATGCAGCAGTAGCCATTGTTGCTTTTAGCCTTCATGACGCCTGGGCAGCACACTGTGACTTGGTCTGGTTCGGCGCCGCTTATAATTTGCTGCTGGCCAATACCACAGCTGGAATCCTAATATGTTGAATATTTGCATGAGCATTCTTTGCTCTTGGGGGCTTTTATATGATATCTTGGGTAGTCGACAAGAGAGACTTACAGCAGAGGCAATGGCTGCGTAAAGAGCGATGAGCAGGATGTTGGACAGGTTCACCATGTTGAATGTACAAGTATAGATATAAGGGGAAAGTAGTGAAGAGGATGGTCGCGTTTGTTAAGTTGCTTTGATGAGTTTGGAACTCGTTGCTTGATGGGCAAGCAGTATATATATAGCAGTTCTAAGCCCATACATTTCTATTAATTGTTTCAGCGTCATCAGCTTGACATTGTAAATTATTACCAGTGACAGCCTTACACTAGGGTAACGCAGTATCTTTCCGAATCTAGGCATGGGCAGTGCTTCATACTCCGTACTGTATAAGTGATCGGCGCGGTAGGAACACCCCACAGCCTTACGAGGCCCGAAGAGCCCATTACATGTGAAGGAGCCGTGTTAATGAACATTAAATCCTGTGCCACTCTCGCTACATCTCATCCCTGTATGTTGGAAACTATTGGAGGGCTTACACAGCTGTCTCTGGCAACCAAAAAGAAGTCAAGAGCACAATTTCTAATGTGAGCCGGGAAGGGGGTTGTCGCAAATACTGAATGTAGAAAGTAGATGCCTAATAATATTTTCCTAGATTACTTGCATAAAGTGTATAACCTAACGTAGCTACTAGTACTAGTATAACACTTTCTGGCTACGACGCCTTTGCCGTGTTGATTTCCTGTAACTAGAGCAGCTAAGTAGACTGACAAAATTCGCCTCGTCCTGAGAGTGCATATGCAGTTGTGAGCACAAACTTCTCTAATGCCCCGCTGTCCTGTGGAAATCTCTTCTTGAACTTGTCAGACCATAGAATAAATTTTAGCAAGTAGGCTCTCTCGAGCCCATTTGCGCCTTCATATGCCAAAAATAGCGGTGGCTGAGCTGAAATGGCAGGCAGAATGCCTACTGTACCGAGATATGACACGCACATACAGATTTCCCGAGACAGCGTAACGTTCTCGCTGTCTAAAAGGGCGACTGGTTGACTCAAAAGAAGAGCCAAGGCGTGTAAGATTCTGTTTAGAACAACGGAGAGCATCTTGTATGTCATCCAACACTGTGCCGACCCCATGTTTGTGAAATGATAGCTCATGCCTAGAGGGGATTCGTCGTCTGGCATTCCCGTCATGTTACCCAATCTGCGCATCTTTGCAACTATGCTTTCACCAAGAGCCTTGAGATCTGGAATTGTATTAAGAACTCGAGCCTGAAGAGCTGCGGCGCTCTTTTTCATGGAGACTGTGCTGGCACTGTTGCGTACAAGCTTCAGTTCATGCACTAGCAATGGCCAATATCTACTGTGCAGATCTAGAGCATACGCATCCAGACGGTCGCTTGGAAGATCTAAACCGTTTCTTAGGGCTTCTTCCAACGTATTCTTCCATTGTGACGTAGATAGAAGGTTTGGGCCTCCCTCGACAAGCGAGTGTGCCAGCTAGATGCAGTCAGCCCTGTTTTCATCACTACCCATATGCAAAACACAGATATCTACCATTGATCCCATATTATCAAACGCCAAACAGGTGTCGAGCTCGTCACTGAGTCTCGGCGGTCCTCTCTTGAGCATCAGCCCGTGCATTCCTTGCCCATGGACTGCTCTATGGGGGGTTAGCCTTGCATCGAATGCAATCTCGACTCGCTCCATGATGGTGACTGCGGCCAGCGTCTCAGCGCTAAGTTGTTGGCGTTCATCATTGAGAGCGATCTGCAGACTGCGAAGCGCCTTGCCATAGGTTTGGGAGTTGATGATCTGTTCTACTGGTAGAGCTCGTCGGAAGTTGGCCCATGAGGAACAAAGCATGGCCACACAGTCACGTAATGCAGGGCTTGCTCCAACACGAGCGGGCACAAACTTGATGTGGCCCAAGGTCAGCAGGAATGCACTATCCGAGCCGTGTTCAAGATGCCTGACAAGGGTTGCGGCCAGGCGATCTGCCACAGTTGTGAGGCTGCGACGTGGTTCTTGTGATAGACGAAGTACGCTGTAAGAGGCCCCGCCGGGTACATCTCGAGAGTTGATGGCGACGATGGCGTGAAATGGTGTGCTACACTGAAACTGTGGCTTTGTGGACTTGACCGGGACCTCGACGTCTGTTCTGTCGGTGGTGGCATGGACGCCATTGTGGACAAACTTGACCTCAGTCGATGGTCCAGAGCAGACGGCATCGACTCGAAAGCATGGCGTGCAGGTTGGCCATTTCTGGTCACACTACATGTACTGACTGTATGAGCAAACACATTCAGGGCCATTGGCTCGATGCAGGAATCCGACCTTGACTTTACGGCATTTGCAGCGCTGACACCGTTTGGAAGTAGGAATGCGTGGCATGATGGCGCATGATGGCGGTCTTGAGCAAATAGGTTACAAATTGCGCGGTCCCTGTTGGATTTAAATTAGAATGGGAACACAGGGACATGTCTTGCTTAACTCTAATAAGGGAGTCTATTATAGGTGGGTAGATGACTGAGTTTTGAGTTATGACATTTGATAGAAGATCACTCCTATGCCTGTATGTGGCTGATGTTTCGTGGGGTGCTAATGCAGCAGTCTAGCAAATGATGACTACGCGCGCCATATCTTACTCGATTAGGCAGTCTGGCGTGCATGTCCATAGTTGCAGACTTTTGAATGGAGTTGATGATTTGTCAATGGGTTTGCAGTTGGATGGATGACGGTAAGCTTCAATGGGTAAAGAGACGTCATGAGTGCACACATGAATACTTTGCATGCAAAAGTGATTCGAAAGTGTTTAGCATCAGTAAGACGCCTGACGAATTCTGGGTATGATATCCTGGAGACTCTACGACTATTTGCTACTCCATCATCATTGAATATACACAATGTGCGTATTAGAAAACTGGGATTATTGACTTGAGATTCGTCGTTTTGACAGCTAGGAGTATCGTTCTAAATTTCACTTGGGCTTTCAGATTGCCTTTTCGCGGCCCATAGTTGAGATGGATCTGGTTGACGTCCTAGTACTGCTTCGTAGAGAGGGCACTACCATGGTGGTACAGCGAGGCCAAGAAACCAGCACGTTATTACAGAATGCAATATCCTGATGTACTCAATTTTCCTCAATGAAACCAGTAAACCAGTTCATAGTTGAAATTGGCATTTATACTAATCATCTCTCCTCAGCAGATATTGATTTCGTCCTAGAAGCTGGCTTCCGCTTTATGCGTAATAGCCGTCCTTCCCGTTTTGACACTATTTCCGGTTTTAGTAATACCGCCCGCGCGGCATCATGACGCATTATGAATCCGTCGACTGTACCAGTTCCATGCCTCTTTCATTCCTTTTGATGAATCTTGGCCTCTTGCTTGCAAAGGGTAAGAAAACGAGATATTTCTCAATCCATAAGTAACACTCTTCTGCCTGCTGAGAGCGCCATGACTCGGCTAGAAGGGCGCAAACGCTCGAAGCTGGCCTGTCAGACCTGCCGCGACCTCAAGCGCAGGTGCGATGGCGCTCGTCCTTGCGGAACATGCGTTCGGTTTGAATATGACTGCACTTACAATGCCTATAGGAAGAGACGGGACATGGAACAGTACCTGGGGCCGGTCGGAGAACTGACGCCTTCTCGCTCCAGCGCAAAATCCTCCCACGATGAGTTTCCATCGACGGCGAGCCCGCATATCCAAGCCCGATCTGTCGAGGCAAACTCGTGTCCTGCGTTTGTGAGGACGCTGGCGCTGAGGCTGGATCCAAAAAGGAATCCGCGGATGCTAAGCTTTGCCTGGAATGCCTTTCTGGGATCGCGGCAGACCCATCCTGCGCCGTCCTTTCAGTCCATCACAGACGTGGTATCACAAAAGAGACTCGACGACTTGGCTGGCGTCTACTTCCAAAAGGTTGACCCCGTCTACGGCTTCGTCGATGGCGAAGAAATAGAAGACAACATACGCCATCGGTGGATGATTCGAGATGCCACACAGGCACAAGACGCCATACTATGCGGCATCGGCGCGCTGGGATGCCTCTTCTCACAAATACAGACCGATGCTACCGATCCCGTCGAATCTGCGCTGGTGGAGCTGGCAAAGAATCTACTCGAGAAGACACTGTCCGAGCCTCCGACGATTGAGAGCATCACCGCGTGGCTACTACGGGTCACTTACCTGCGAGTCGCGGGGAACCAGTACACGGCCTGGATGGCGAGCTGCACGCTGATGCATATGATCGATGCAGGTGGCTTCAATGCCGAATCGCCGGGGAAAGCCGTCCTCCCATCACCGCCTCAGGCAGTCAGCATGGAGATGAGGAAGCGGATCGTGGCCATTGCGCAGCATCTCAACGTCTGGATGTCGTTCGACATGGGCCTCACTCGCGTTGCGCTCCCAAACATCAGCACGGCAGTTTCTTCGGCGCGAGAAGGAGACTCTACGTGTGAAATCATCGAGCTGCTCCCATTCTCCGTCGAGCTTGATCCGCAGCGAAAGCCCACGGCGCTGGAGCTCGAGTGTGCTCTGCAAGTGGTGCTGAGCCGCGTGCACTCCAGCCCGCCGTCGATTCTTGCCCAGTGCAATCTGGCGCTCTGTCTCTGCCGCCGTCTACGATCGATGGAGGTTGCCCTGCCGGATTCTGTGCTCCAGCAAGTGCTTCTGCTGACGTCAAATGGCATACAGGCTGCTCAAGCAGTGCTGGCCGCGCGAGCACCCTGGCACCAGATGGTCTACGTACCATTCCAGATTGTTTGTGTGCTGCTTGCCATAGACACTGTATCGTCCATCTCTCAACTGCGAGGCGCGATGCAGTGTCTGAAAGACATTACGGCTGTCTACAACACCGAGGCAACACAAGACGCCTTGAAAACTGCTCGCTCGCTTGTTTTCCTGCATCAGAAAGGAAAGGAGATGTTTGCTTCGGCCTTGGGCGAGATACTGAGGAACGACCCGACGACTCCTGTTGGAGAAGCACCGGGCATCTCGCCGATGCTTTTGGAAGATGCGTTTGGCACGGGCAACTTTACGGATCAGTTCTTTGGCCTCCCGTACAACGACATTGACCAGCTTGTGAATCCCGATTTCTTTTGGAATATCAACGGCTATGGGTTATGAGTACACGACAATAATTACCTGATTTTACGTAATCTATTGATACCCGGAATCTTTACTTAGGATTATACAATATTTGTACAAATAATTCGATTTACAATTAGAGAAATGCAGCCATGCAAAGTGGAAATGAGGGTTTCTGCCCTGGCGCGGTACATTGTCAAGACAGGTTACAGGCCTTGGCTAAACGACTTGTTGAACTCTGAATTGTTTAGCGTCGAAAAGCTAATCGCGTTGGATGCTTTATGTTAGAGCCGTAGGATGAAATGGCCCCTTGCTCTAATCTGTATCTAGTTGAGTAGGCTGAGCTCTCTCTTGATGCTATCCCGTAGTCCAGCCTTGTCCTTAATGCCCAGTAGCTCGCCGTCATTCGCCTCGAGGTCGACAGGACCCTCAACTCCATCGGCAAAAAAGACATGTTGGACAAAAGGACCAACCGACTGCTTGTAGTCCCCATTTGCGACGCATGTAGTTGCTGCTTCCAACAAGTCACTGCCCTTGACATGGCTGACGTGGTATTTAGAGTCAGACTCCTCTTCAAAGATTCTCAAAACCTCATTTTGAGTTGTTTTGAAAGAAAACACATTCAAGAATTTGTTTGCTGTTTCTTCTGGCTTTTTCAAAATGGCAGCAACGGTTTCACCGACAAAGTAGGTGTTTGTGGCTGCCCAGGGCTTGTTGCCAGAGTCGATGATTACCCCAGTCTTTGCTCTAGCGTTGATTCCGAGTATGAATTGAGTTTGAATGCCCTTATTTCCACCGATTAGCTCATTGTGTACATTTAGGCCAAAGTCGTGGATGATGACGGTCTCACCCAGTCAAAGAAGAAGCCACATGCGACCCCCGTCCAACTAAACCACTTGTGCTTCGCAGCAACTTCATCCAAGTATTCATTCAGCTTGGCTTTGTTGACTACCATCCAACCCATGTCTTTTTCCTCGGTGCGCCGATTGTCGACGCCATATTCGGATGGAATAAATCGTCGAACTTTGGCAGCAACGGCAGCGTCGACAATCGTCTTTTGGTCATCCAGGGCAGCTGAGGAGATTGCGGAAACCAGGGCATCGTGACCTTGTAGTACTTCTTGAACTGCTTCCTTGGAGGTTATATCGACCCTTTTCACGTCGACTCCATCCACAAAGGTGGCTTGTGACTCAAGTCGAGTAATAGCAGTAACCTCAAAGTTGGAGTTCAAAAGGGCTTTGATGATGGAAGGTCCAATATTCCCAGAGCCCTGCTCATTTATTAGCTTCGATTAAAATCCTGCCAGGTTATAAGCTCAACGAATAAACTCACACCCAACACTGCGACTTTCTTGATAGCAGCCATTTTGTTATCGTCGATGACGCCTTTTGAATCTTAGACGATAGTGATGATGTTGTTTTTGAGATTTGAGATGAGCACTCAGGGAATAACTGCCGCTTTAAATAATTCTCATGACATCTGGTATGCTCCAATGTAGCCATTTATTTCGCCAAGTTACATTACGAGCGAAAAGAAGAGATTGATTGCTGAGAAATCATAGCAAGCATGAGACGCTAAGATTTACTCCTGTAGCTTGATGTTTTAGGAAACTGCCTTGAAACTAATTGTAATAACAAAACCACGTCTTTCTTGAGGCCTATGTTTCTACCATTCCCCTACTAGAACGACCACAACGATAAATGGCGGGCTAGATGAGTAATCGATTATGAGAACCAGTCCACGAGTTGACATGAAATGGGCCTCTTTTGCATCTAGGCAGCTTCACTGACGAATTTCCAGCGTTAAATTCAGCCTTCCATGCAAAAATCCTGTAGCCACATCGAATGCCCCTGTGCCAAGCTGCGGTCTATTCAATTGGATCCCATCCTTGGTGGATTAGGACGCAACGACTAATCATTGGCGAATTCCTAGCAAGTTGCTGGCGGGTTTCGGCGGTAATATCGGAATGTGGCGGCCAATGAATGAGAAATCACCGCAACCGCCGCACCATCCCGCACCTCACTCTTGTCTTCTCGTTTCACCGTCCGTCGTCTTTTCCAATGGATCTCATGAAAAGTGCTGGCCGCTATACGCGGACCGCCTGCTTCCCCTGCCGCCACAGCAAGAGACGCTGCGACAAGTCTCTACCGGCATGCCAGCTATGTATTCGGAAAGGGGTCGAATGCAGCTATCCAACTCGCCGAGCCCAGAAATATGTTGTGCTGCCGCAATCCAGCGAGACGGTCCAAACCACTGCGCCTACGAGAGATAACTCGACAACCAGTGGAGTAGCTCGCAGCAGTGAGTCGGCTTCACTGGAGCGACAAGGATCCTTGGAAGCCTCACATGCAACGGACATTGTCCAGTCGTTTGCTACGGCTACGGCTATCCAGTTTATTGCACCAAGGATCTTTCGCGACGCACACTTGGAGATTCCACGGATTAACATTGCCATTCCCAAGGATGTTGCTGCTCACGTTGGGGATTTGGGACAGCTTCATGATATTTACGCCACGTTTTCTTCGCAAGCTGTCATATGGACGCCGGTAATCTTCCGGAAGAGGTTTTTCAACATTGCGCTCAACCCACTATCTCCACGACGGACTGAAGGCGTCTTGATGTGCTTGTGTATGAAACTGTACTGCACACCCGCGCCCTCATACGAGGACGACGGGAAAAGGACGCTTTACAAGATAGTCAAGGAGTTCTACGCTGAAGTGGAAGCCACTGGAATCATGTCTGTTTGTATTTTGCAGTCGGCTCTGCTGATTGCTGTCTACGAGATTGGCAATGCAATCTACCCTGCCGCATATATGACCGTTGGAAACTGTGCTCGGTACGGTGTCGCTTTAGGTCTGGATAAGTTGATGGTCAGCTTGACAGGAGAAGGTAACTTGGGCAAGCCTTGGATGGAAATAGAAGAAATGAGACGAGTTTGGTGGGGAATACTCATATTAGATCGGTTTGTTCCTCCTTTATTATGGCATGGATACATGTATCGTTGTTTATAGGCGCTAACCTTGAACACAGGTTTCTCAACCTTGGAAACCCTTCGAGGTGCCTAACAACGAAAGATCCAGCGTATGATGATTACCTCCCAGTGGATGATTGGATATTTTTGGACGTTGTAAGCACTTTGATGATTATATCAACCATGGGGGGATAACGCCTTTAACCTATTACTTTTTAGACAGCAAGACCCCAAGACAACATCAAAATATCTGCCGCATTTACTCTCAGGATGGGCCCATTCGCCAGATTAGCCCAAGCCACGTACTTGGTAAACCAGGCTCTCAATCTTGTATCGCCTCTTCCTACACAAGATCAGCAAGTGGATTCATTCGATGTTGGAAAGGAAAGTGCACAGCTACGCCGCACAATTGAGGCACTAGTCTATCTAACCAAGACGGAATTCGACTTTCGCGACTTGGTAACTTGCTGCCAAGCTGCAATTTCGTATTGGTAGGCCCCCTCTAATTGCGCAAGTATATGATTGGTGTTGACTCCTGAATAGTGCCATACTGTTGCTCCAAGAGCACCACTGGCAGCGAGTGCGCATTAGCTCAACCGAAGAGGCGTGCTTTCATCTGTTTGCAGAGTCTCGGCATACACTTGAGATCTTGACGAAGATGGCGACTTCTATGCGGAAGGATGCACAAGAGGGAAGAACCTTGGATGAGGAATTTCCAGTGTTTCTCACGCAAGTCATTTATCAGGCAGCGCTGGCGACCATTGAAATGGGCCAAGGAAATCCGGATGAGCAGCTCAGGGAAAGACTTGAAACATTCAAGTGGCTACTTGAACACATGCGGCCGAAGTGGCGGGTAGCAGGTGAGTCAACTGGCCCAAATCTTTGTGTACTTGACTCTAACATTGTTGGATAGGTATATATTTATCCATTCTGCAGTCCAAAGAGGTCATGCTTGCTGCTGCTCTTTAGTGGCATATGAGCCTATATATAAGACAACGCTTTTCTCAGAAAGCATGAGTTTTCGTTTTGCATCAGACCCGCCAGAGGTCTAGTATATAACTGAAGAAGCGCGAATTCTACACGTGTCATGCTCTTACGTAAAATGGTAGCCTAGAAACAAGCCGAAGATCCTGCCTCACGTATGCAGTGCTAGCCATATTATCTTTATTATGAGTACTACTGCGCCTATACAAGCAGTGGTCAAACATGTAATCCAACAACAATCCGGGTGTTGAAGGCCATAACCTATTACCGAACTATCCGACGGCTTCCGCTGGCCATCCAAATGCGCGCATACCACTGGTGAAGATTCTCCATCCAGCCCGGCATAGGCCCGTTCTCGCCCTCGACCTTGCGATCGCTATGGAAGAGACAGCTCTTGAGCGTCAGGCGCGCAACCTGAGCCTCTTGGTCAATGGTGGCGCCAATAGCAAACAGGCCGTCAGAAGGCCGCGGGCCACCGTTGCGGGGAGAATCACCGCAGCGGACAATGACTTCGTTGGGCGTGCGGTCCACCACTTCAAAGTGGTCTGTCAGAACTGTGCCGGGTTCATAGCTGGAGGCGGCAAGCTGGTCTCGAGTCCAGAGCTGCGACGACGTCTCAGGGCTGTACCATTTGCGGTGCAGAAAACGTCGCTGTATTTCGTAACCTGCCAATTGTTAGTGATACGCTTTTAAGCACTTGATGAGATTCAGTTTCAATAGTCTCACCCCAGCCACTCCATACGCCACGACAAAACTCTAGAGCAAGATCGCCCTCCTTCTGGAGCAGCTCTGGGCGGATGCGGTTAAGAGGGATTGTCTTGACGCAAATATCGTTGGTGGCGGCGTTACGATGCGGATTGTACTTTTTATATACGCCAGAGCTGTACAGTGCGTCGTTGAGAGGAATGGGCGCGATGATGCTCGTCGACAGGCGAAGGTAGCCGACTGCTGCAGCTGTGCCGGCAGTCACTCCGAGAACGGTCTTGCGAATGATGCCCATTGCGAGCTATAGTAGTATACGTTGTGCAGTTTAGAGGCTAAAGTACCGAGCTCTGACGTCTAGATACGGCTGTGGCACACGATGGAGGTGAAGGTGAAGGTTGGGTTGGAGATGGAAACTCGACGTCAAGCTGAAGCTGCCGATATCTGCACCGCAGATCTTGGCGCTAACGGCACCTCATAACTGCCCCGCCGCGAATACATGAACGCCTCCACAGTTGAGTGTAAGCAGGCTGCCACTAGCGAACTTTGGAATGGCTGGCCGGGCAATTCAGTGGTTTGAAGGCGTTGGGGAACACGATTCAACCTGCATAGAAATGCTATGCACGTCACTTGGTTAACAAGACAACTGAATAGATGATGGTTGGAAATCAAGTTTCAAGGTATGAAATGCCAAAATTTGAGCACTCAATCCTTAATGGCGGTAGTTGCCATGGCAAACACGGCCGCCTCTTGGTATTTTGAGTTTAAGACGCCAGTTTCTTCAAGCAGCCACTATCATCTTGCATATAGACACATTGCGGTACGAGATATGAAACTCTTCATTGCGCTTACTCATGTACATTAAATAAAGTGATTTATCGTACATACACCTGGACAGGTGTATCCTCACCGAGTCGATTCAAAGGTCAAAAGAACAGTGCCAAACGATATTATAAGCGGCGCTCGATAAGCTTTGTTCTCCCAAAGCCAATGCTTTTTCTCTCCCGTACAATATGTGATGTGGCTACAACATTCTCGCATTGGTATTCCTGACCCTTGACTGTGTTCAAGTTATTATCTTACTAGATACATTTCAATTACGGCGGTGCGTATACATCGTATACCACAAGCACCAGTTGGCTATTCACCAGCCTCCGTGGGTACTAAGAGATTATAACACGGCAACAAAAGTTTAACATTAAATTTCATTTCATTATTAGGTGCTGATATTTTCAACCGCATGAAGGGGTTTGTCTTTTAGAAAAGGTTAGGCCATTGGCAGTGTACAAGCACAACGGCCACCGTATATACACACCAACCACTCTACCTCCCGATATACTTCAGCTCAAGATATCTCGCCGGCGGGTACGTAACTGCCGTTACCACAAAGGTAAACTCGTTGGCAACATCACCACCATACGCGCCAATAAGCTTCGCGAGGGGTCCAACAAACCACGTTTCATCCATGCCCATGCACCAGCAAATGACACCAAGAAGAAAGGCGACAGAGGCTCCAATGCCCACGGGCAGTCGTGCAGGGTCATTCCAGCCTTCCAGGTCATAGTTGGCAAAGTCACCCTTTCGGAAGATGAAGTGCTCCTGAAACAAGATGATGCCATAGCTCGTGCACCAGTATCCAAGAAGACTCAAGAAGTTCTGCAGGTAAGCATTCAACTGCTCTCTACCACCGAGAGCTAAAGCAAGAATGCAGAGAAAGCAGAAAATGGTCCAGATAAATCGGGGGACGAGGGCAAAAGGCCGTGATAGCTGCTGAAACGAAATAGCGGCGCTGTAAATGCTAATGACGTTGGTGTTGATGCCAGACAGCACGAGCAGGGTAAGCAGGAACTTGGCGAATCCTCGCGGGTAGAGCATCGTTTGGATCAGGTAGCCCAGTCCTTCCTCATAGGCAGCCGCCCAGTCAGGCTTGGAGCCGAGCGCCGAGGCAACGACACAGCCAGCAACCATGCCGATGGACGTGGGAATCGCAATGCCAAAGGTCGTCATGAGGAAGACCTTGAGCCGGCTGACGTTTGCCGGATAGTGAACGTAGTAGTCGCTGACCATGGTGCACCAGGAAGCGCTTGAGCCATAGACAATGGCCAACAAGCTGAGGACAGCACCGGTGAGCGTCGATCCAGTAGCAGTCGCAGGCGTGGAGTTGTCCGCGTATTTGCCAGTTTCGCCAAAGATGATGAGGAAGATGACGAAGAAGATGATCCAGGCGTATCTCTCATAGACCAGAATGGCATTCAGGCCGATGAAGGAGATGACAAGCGCAACAACCGCCAGAATGACGATGCCGAGGATGAGTGAGACATGGCCGTCAGACACGGCCGTCAAGGCCAGGCCACCCGTGATGCACGAAACCGCCGCCCAGCCCATCTGCTGGATGCTGTTGAGCAGCGCAATGACCTTGTTCGGCCACCAGCCAAAGCTGTAGCGGCTCACGCTGATCTGCCGCAGCCCGGTCGCGGCTCCAAACGTCGCACAGTAGCCGGTGATGGCGCCACCCAGGATCGAGGCAAAGATGGTGACGACAATGGCCTGCTTGAGGCTCAGGCCAAACTGGGCGCCCAGGAAGCCTGTCGCAAAGCACGACGTGTTCATCGTTCCGCTGGCCCAGAGCAGGGCCATTGTCAGCTCCTCGAGCCATGGCACGGGCTTCTTGTCCTGCTCCAGCTTGCGGTTGATGGCTTCGGACTCGATCCCAAGCTTCTGGTCCATGTGCGCCTCGAGCCTGCGGAGACGGAACAGCAGCCCGCTCGACGGTCCAGTCGCCAGCTCCCCAGAAGTGTCGTCAGAAACGTTGGCCACGGGGTCTTTCTCGTCGACATGATGGCCGGCCGGCCTGTGGCCAATCTCTGGGTCGTACTCCATGCTGTGAAATTGTCCGGCCACAGCACTCTGGGGGGAAATAGTTGCAGGTGCACTTCTCGCCTGCTGAAGCCGTGGATTGGCGGGGAGCCGTACCTTTTCAACAAACTTTTTCCTCTCTCCAGATAAGAGACGGGCCGTGGGATCCAGTTTTTAGCGGTGCCTTTTGCGCGCCACCTCACGCGACCTGCTGAAGATTGTATCCGTACAGAGCAGGCCAGCAGGCTTATCTTGATGCACTACCGAGTATGTCTCCAGCCAGCTAGTTGAGCCGAGCTGCCTCTCCCGTAGCGAGCTTCACGCCGACCCTTGCCACGTTACGGAGCAGATACTGGTATGAGTATGAGCCGTACGCTAGTCATTGGTATTGCGGGGTGGAGTACGAGGACCGCAGTGATTGTTGTCTTACTGGTACAGCGAGGGATCAAGGAATGCAAATGGTGTAAATACGACTCTATGTTGGGTGGTACATGCAACCAGGCTGCTCTGTACGACATGGCAGAGGCATTTGCTCTCTGCTCAGACACATGTACCCTGCTGCAGCTCATCGCCCTGTTTCATGCTTATTTCCAGCATCTCTCAAACCTGCCATCTCTCACAAGTTCTCTTTATTTCAACTCCTGTCGATATCAAATTTGGCCGTGCACTAGTGGCCAAAACTCGAGGGCTAGCAGACGAATAGCACCGCACTACGGCACCGCTATCCGATATTCGGTGGGTAGGTCGGCTCTAGTTGGCTGGGAAAAAAGCTGCGTCGGTCAAGCTTCCGGGCACTAGAGCTGGTGGTGGCACTCTAGTCGAGATCTTTTGGATCTTTTGTAAGAGCGCGGAGTACTCCGCGTATCACTGGATCTGCTCGGGCAAACGAGGATTTCAGCGGCATCCGGCACTAACAACGTCTTGAACAAGAGCTGGAGCCAGCGTGCCATGTGTATTACGGTATCGAAGATAACTAGAGCATTGTCGGCCGGCTCCGTCTTTTCCCAGCAATGATTCTCTGTCGTCTACGCCTCGGCCCCCGTTCTACCAGTACATGTACACATGTAAGTACACAACCGACAAGTATGGGAGAGATTTACACCGCCGTCTTCACAGTACAGACTTCATGGTACAGATACCGTATTCGTCGCTATTCTCCTTGGTTGACTACAGATCATTCTTGACAAGGCGAGACCCCTAGACTCCACTCGGATACGGAAATTCTGTTTTGCTCCGGAGCCTCGCGCTACTTTGCATTCTGACAACGGCATCAGTCTGGGGTTGTGTTAGTCGATGCCGCCGTCGATTCAAACCCACAAGCTGGACTATGGGATATTCTGTGGAACATGTTGTGTGCGCCATTACCTAATAGTAAAAGTGCAAATAATTACTGGTACAAGTTGCCATTGGATGGCCTCTATCGACAAGCTTGCAGCGTAAACGTTCCTCGACGGCCAAATGACATATTTATCGAAGTAGTTGTACCAAGGAGATTGGTATAGATCCATCTACCTTTCGCAATCCAGAATAAGCCTGCGATTATAACTATTATTACTCTCGGTATATATTAGGACGTGGTCTTGGTTCTTGAAGCTTTTATAGCATCAATTATACAGCTTTATGAGCGTGATAATTTTATTATTGCGGGACCAAGGATACACCATTCAAATAAAGTTATATATACATATATACAGAGAGAGATATATAAACTACCAATCTAGGAGTTGTGCAGCATAAACGAGGAATGGTGGTTACAAATCACCCGCTTTCCTTATAGTGCGATGAGGCATTAGTAACCCACTTGATACTATTTCAATTACAGCGTCATCTTACAACGGCAGTCTATGGTTTTAAAAATCCATGTCATTATTACGGGCTCTTTAGATAGCTAGAGCATTCTCTTCGCTGCGCCGTGCTTGCCATGATCCAATCGCTTAGTAGCCATCATGCTGGTAAAAACATGTAGCCAACTGTATTTTTAGTGTCACATGTGTACGCATTCCCGTAAATGCGCAAGTTTCCATTCACAAGTATCAAGCAGGAGGAATCACCAACACCCTGAGTAGCTTTAAAACTCATCAAAACATTCAGTCTGACATTTAAGAGCTAGCTGAGACACAGTTTATATCCAAAAGGCCGTCGTCCATGTTGGTACAGATCCACTGAGGCGTGTTGCCGCTGGGATTGGCTACCGAGATGTTTTGGGCTGCAATGTTTACACATTTCTTCAACATATCATGTTAGCTCTAGTTTAATCTCCTTTATACCCTTCCAAAGATGACTTACTTCTGGAGATGAGCATGTCAGAGTCCCCACGTCGGGATCATATTTGGACGACGTTGTTCCCCACATGTTTTTAAACAAGACATCGCTGATGGTCACGTTGGAAGGATACTTGTCGCAAATCGTCTGGTTGCTTTGGCCATAGCACTGGTTGATCTCGATAGCCCAATCGTTGTTGTCGTTGTAAAAGGTGTCGTACGTGATGTTTTTTACGTATCCCGCTCCTCCTCCTCCAGACAGACCAGGCTGGAATGGAGTATCTGTACCGGGCCATACCTTGATACGGGCGCCGTCGCTGGCATTGGACATTGAGATGTTGTATACGTATACGTTCTCAACTATGTCGTATTCCGCGGGATATTGACCGAGGGAGCCGACTGAGATGCCGTGTGAGCCATTGCACTGCAAGCCTTGAACAATGATGTTGGTGCTGTTGGGCTTGAACGACACGCAGTCGTCACTGTTGTTAACATGGGAGTTTTGTATGACGACGCGATTACTTCTAAAGGTATCCCATCCGTCACCATTCTTGGCCGGATTGCTGCTCTCGCTGCCGACTGCAATATCAATATCGCTGACAAGGATGTCAGTGCTATTAGCGACGAGGTTAAACCACTGTATACAGTCAGTCATGTCTCTTACTCTGGATACGCAAACACGCTTACATCAGGGGAGTTTCGCATTTTGAGGCCCGTAACAGAACCAGCATTCAGTCCGTCTAGAACAAACAAAATGGGTCGCAAAAGAGTAGGGTTAGTCGCAAATGCATCATACCAAGCCTGGCCATTTCCGTCGAGTAACCCGTGTCCCCCTCCGTAGATGTTGACGTCTTTTCCTCCAAAACGCCAAAACGCAGATGAATTCTGAAAGGCATATTTGAATGAGTTCTGCACCCAATAGTCAATGTTGTCGGAGAATTTTATGGTGCCAGTGAGGACAACATCTACAGCCTCCAGGAATGTGAGATCCAAGGGAGAGGCAATGGTGTAAGTGCCATCCAAAACCACGCGACCACCTCTATTACATTGTTTGAAGGCTTTGAAGATCTCAGGAGCACTGTCGATATCTTTATGATTGTTAGAATGAGAAGAGCTGGGGACATGGCATGTCTTGTGGCGATGAGGTGAGTGTGGGAACGGTCGCCCTGGCGTCTTGGGTCCCCATTGAAGCTTAGGTCTTTCAAGTATCGTCTTATGAGCATTAATGGGGTACACCGAAAGCAATAGAGCCCCCCAAAGTACTAGCTTTCTGAAAATAGCCATTTTGTTAGCTGTACACTGGGACAAAGGAAGACGAGGACCAGCAGAAGCATATACAAGATCTTGTATAGTAAATATCGCCATGGTACCGTATACATATATAGAAGTGATATTGAATCACCAGTTTAAAGACCCGACTCGATTCATCCGGCTATTCAGCTTAGCCTCATGCTAGGTTTACTGGGCAATGAGGATCCGGTCTCCCACTTGACTGCGGAGAAGTGGACCTTTCTCTGCAAAGCGGCAGTAAAGACTGGCTTTGAGTGGAGCGGATATGGGACTGATGTGGCATCTATGCGAAATTGTTCATTGCATACATCATTGGGGAGTACCGCTGTCATTGCTGATGACTGAAGTTCTTTTGTAGCAATAGTGGAGAGAGTAGCGATCATAGGACTTACCGAAGCCGTTGGAAAACAGATAAATTGTCTTTGGCTAAATTCAAGAAAGCGATGAAACTGGTAGCTTGCAGGATCTTTCTCTGCGGAGAAATGAAAGAACAAGAGCACTGGTGGAAAAATTAAGAGCGTAGCAGTTTTCTCAATGAGGTCGGTAAATACAACCCCGAATACTCGGAATGCCTTTCCGAAGATGTCTCGGCGCCTCATGTCACCAGTTAATAATTATCAAGCATCCTTTCTCTCTTTAATTTGATGTACCACCGTCTTAATATCGGCGCGCTGTCGTACCAAGCGATACACTGCCTGTGATTCCTCCTGCGGCATATTCTTCACAGCATCAAAGAAGTATTGATATTCGTTACTCTTTTTCTTTTCTTCTAGAAGTTTTCGCATCCACATTTCTGCTTCCGTCTCAGCAGATGCATATTGGCAATGAGCGTCTTGCTGAGCACATGAGACGCATGTGGGCTGATCTCCACTGCACTGTAAAGATCAATCAGCCTGGCTGCGATCTGGAAGACGAGTGTGTACTGGAAGGATTACTTGTGTATTGCTCTTCCGACAGGCTTCACATGTGTCATTTACGCCATTGCGTCGGGACAGCGTAAGAGCCTGGCATACATTGTCGGTAGAAGTAGAGCTCAACTCAGAATTGGGCGCGGGCTGGCTCGGACCTGCGGCGCTTTCGTGGGAAGTGTCACGCTGCATCGCTGCTGTAGTGAAGCTATTCGTGTTGTAGTAGAAACAACTTGTGTCATATATCGATCGAAGCGGTACCGCTATTCAGGGCCAAAGTAAATAAAGTCGGACCGCGTGAGTTTTAAATCGAAGTCACACGTGTAACGGACCGGTGAAAGAAACGGAGACGGCTCTGAAATACCACCTCGGAGCACAGAATGGCTTGGTGCATGCTGTACAAAGTATAGCGCAGACATTTCTGCACATGGCCATTCTCGGAAATTGACTTGTTCAGCGCAACCATACAGCCTTTGATTGGTGTACGGCAATAGTATGCATAAGGATTCCGATGATTTGAACTATTCTACGATTACCAGTCAATAAGTAGCTACAGCCATATCTTATCATGGCATATTCTTTGTTTAGACCAACAAATCACAGATGTGGTAACTCAGCGTCAAGAGTGGGAATATGCACCTTTTAGGTGATAATAAATTAACAGAAACCAGCTATAGAGCTCAATATGGTAACTCAACAGTCCAGTCCAACGGAGCTACTGTAATCTATATGAGCTAAATATCCATTTGCCATAACAGTTGAGACGGCGATGCCACATGAAGATGGAGCACGCAAAGCATTGTCCTTACAGTTGACCTCTACTAAGGCCCGTGACTCTTTGACAACTACTAGGCGTCGCTTTGTATCTGAAATAACGCTTTGCTATATCTGTTTCGAGAGAAGGTAACGTAGGAATTACTCCGCGTGAATAATTTTTCATGGCTGGGAGTATAGCCGATATGAGGCGAGAGCAAGACCTCAATGCGTTGGTCCATTGGCTTACGCTTGCTGGACCGTCTCAAGAGGTCCCTTGAAATCCTTCTCCATTTCAATGAAACACATGTCTTCCGGCAAAGCCACGCTGATGAATCGTTCGCGAGGAAATGGCGATGTCTCGCCCGTCTTTTGGTAGCCCTGGCGCATGTACCACTCAATAAGAGTCTTGCGTATCGAAAGTGCGTTGAGCGAGAACTTCTCAGCCCCCCAAACCCGGCGACAGTAAGCTTCAGCGTAAGCAAGGACAAGGCGCCCAACGCCACTGCGCTGATAGCGGTCGCTGACTGCAATCATGGAGAGGCGGCCACAGTTGCCATCGCGCTTGGCGACCTCGATGGATGCCACCAGGCTGTTGTCGTTGTCGAGAGCCATCAGGATGGTGTTTTCCGGGTTGGCAATCTTGGAGGCCACTTCCTCGATATCAATCCGGAAAGTGGATGCGAGCTCCGTATTGCCAGTCCAGTCGGGTCTGCTGTCCTCGGTGCGAAACGCAGCCTGGACCAGCTCTTGAATCTGGTTGGCATCTTCTGGAGTTGCGGTACGGAATTGAAGGTTGAGAGAAGCCATTTTGTGGAGAAGACGAATCACAATTGGACGTTTGTTGAGTTTCTGAGAACGTTGTGCTGAATAGAGTCGTTGTCGTTTGATATCTGGCTTCTTGAGTCTACATTTGGCCAATTATTTATACTTTTTCTTCTTCTCCTTCTCATGGCATACGAGGCATATCGTGCTACGAGTTGCTGAGCCCTTCAGCGTTTGCGTTCCTAGGTTGCTCATGTAAAGGCGCTAATGACTCCGCAGGGCTCAACCGCGAGTTTTCCTGGCCATCAGTTGACCGGCTAGGCTTCCATTTTTTGTAGCACTTCCCCTTAAAACATGGTCTGTCCAGGTCTATTAAATGCTGCCGAGCGTAAAAGGCGCGTAAAAGGCGCGCAAAAGGCGCAAAATAACGCTCAGCGCATGTGTTGCCAATCAAACTGCGCGCGCCTTTCTAGGCATCAAAGACAAATCTTGGCAGAATGGTTTTCTCTTATTATGCGTGAAATTGCCTCATGTCAACGAGCGTTATGAGTCTTGTTTTCAATGTCCATTATTGAGTTGCTGACTGTTAAGCGCAGCTGCATCGTCTGTGGTGTCCACTCAATTCGATCGCCGCAATCCCCGCAAGCGCAGTTCAAGACTGCTACTGCATTCAGATTCATCTGGTAATGGAATACTGCTGCCCCCAAGATGGATTTAGCCAAAATATTCCAAACGGCGCACACACTGCGGCGCGACGAAGCCGGCTTGGCCATGAAGATTCCGTGCTGCGACGGGATCGATGCCACGTCTCGGGAGGGACTCTAACTCCCCGCATCCAAGAATGAAGCCGGCGAGATGGCTCAACGAGTAGAAGCTCTATATAGCGCTGGACTGCACTGAGTCGCACTGTTTTCTGCGCGTGTAAGTGTTTATATGACAAAAAGACTTTAATTCTCAAAATTGTGCTTTTCACCTGAATAAAAAAGAGAAAATACCAGAAGGGAAAAGACTATATACCAGAAGGGAAAAGACTATACATATTGCTCGTGCCCTCATATATTCATCATGTTTGGCAAGATTGCTCTCGAAGAATGCTGGACTATTCAGGAGGAATTGGCAAACAATGACCCGGGCAAATTTGTTGCCGCTGGGACTGGCTCTCGTTTGACAAACGAGCTGCTCGACATTCACGACGTGCGTTTGAAGCAGATGGACGAGAATAACGTTGACTTTATGATTCTCTCATTCAACGCTCCTGGCGTCCAAGGCATCGCCGACAAGGCCAAAGCAGAAGCTCAGGCAACGCTGGCGAATGACCGCATGGAGGCCGAGGTGATGAAAGCGCCTCATCGCTTTGCAGCATTTGCCGCGCTGAGCATGCATGATCCTGCGCAGGCGGCAGCAGAGTTTCGCCGTTGCATGACGGAGAAGAAGGGCTTTGTTGGTGTGCTTCTCAACGACTACCAGAGTTGTGGTGAGGATGGGAACGGCATGCTGTATTATGACCAGCCAGAGTACGATGTCTTCTGGCAGGCAGCAAATGACCTCGAAGCTCCGGTCTACATGCACCCACGGCCCTCCAATAAGCTAATCCACAAGCTTATGTGGGATGGGCGCCCGTGGCTCGATTTCTCTGCTCTAGGGTATGCGGACCGGCTCAATATGCATATCCTGGGAATCGTTACCAACGGCATCTTGGATCGCTTTCCCAAGGTGAAACTGATTTTTGGGCATATGGGCGAGCACATGTAAGTCCAATGGCTTCTTTTATCTTGCAGGTAGTCCAAAGCTAATGCAGCAGCAGCCCTTACGATATTTATCGTATTGATCATAAGCTTGACCGCAGCCGGTTCCCCAACATGCCTATGCGCAAGGATAAGCTTGTTCGTGATTATTTTGGCGAGCAGCTCTTCATCACGACTTCTGGACATTTCTCGACGCCGGCCTTGATGTGCGCCATGGGAGAAGTTGGGGTGCAGTCCATCATGTTTTCCATCGATTATCCTTTTGAGAGCATTCCCAACGCTTGTGGTATGTTTTTCTTCCCTGCACGCCCAACGTCCGTTTCTAACTAGAGTGTCTTTCATATAGCGTGGTGGGATGAGCATGTAGCTGCCAGTGTCAACCAACATGACTACACCAACATGGGGCGCAATAATGTTCTTAAAATTATTCCTAGGCTGACACAAGAGCCGCACAATCTAAAGGCCATGACTCCGCAAGAGTGCAGGGTGGGAAGGTTGGCGGCGGACGAAGGTGAGGTTTGCTATGGTTTATACAATAAGTCGTGGAATAAGCGGGAGATTAAAGTAGTGCCGTATAATTAGAGGTAACTGCGAGAGGTCCGAATTACAATCAATTGATGAAGATGCGATTTAGAATTCAATTGATGTGAAATGAAAAAGTGATTTGTTATTAAAAGGATATGTTTCGATATAATCGATCAAGGTATTATCACGTAACATCATTACGCATATAGCTCTCCCACATAATGTGATGAAAATGACTTTCACGCATGAACAGCATGCCCACCCATTAAACACAAAGGTATAAACGGCCACGCGCAATTATAAATCCTTGTGAAAGGTAGGATTACCAAGACGTTTCCGCCATTCCGCACCCTTGAAATAGAGCGGAATGAGAGGCAGGTAAAAGGCAAAAGCGACAAACGCCAGGGTGATCCAGGCATCCTGAATCCCTACCTTCTCTGAGAAAGGGATCGAGTAAAAGCCAATGGTGAAACTGTACACCTGTCTTCCAAAGTTAATCAACGAGCCAAGCTCGGGAGATTGAGGCTTGTAGCACTATAGCACACGAGAAATGTTAGCATGTAGTTGAGATTAGAAAGCGATGTGCACTTTGACTCACCTCTGCCGTATACGTATAAACGCCCGTGGTAACAACCTGCAATCCGAAGCTGGCAATGGCAATTCCAAACGCCACTCCAATCCAATGAGTCTTGTTTTCCAGGCAGACTCCTTCGATGATGATGCCGAGAGGCGTTAGCACCGCAGCGGGAATGATGCCTAGAAGACGATCCTCAGGGCTGCGCTCGCCTCCGCGACGTATGGCTCTCTTCTCACTGATCCAGTCGGAGATGCCTCCAGCAAACAGCTCGCCAATAAGACTACCAACTGTGATGGGAATACCCAGCAGAAGCCCTGTTTGCTGGGGCTGAAAGTGGTAGATTCTACCAAAGAGGTTCGCGCTAGTTATGATGAAGAGGATGCTTCCATAGGCGAAAGAAATCGAGTAGCACCACGTTGGCAGCAACACACTCGGGTACATGATCATCTGAAACGGCCGGAAGAAATCCACAAGCTTGACTCGTCGTGTAGGATGTGCCCTTCGCTTCATAAGCATGTTCGACTTCCAAGACTGTGAGGGGCGTGCTACAGCCTCTGGCGTGCGAGAGTAGAGCGTTTCCGGGACAGTAAAGATGAAGATGACGAGGATTCCTCCCGTCAGTATGGCCGGAACATAGAAGCACCAGTGCCAGCTCAAGTTCTTTTCGATGTAGCCACCGATTAGAGGCGCGATGTGGCCACCGGTCAAGAAGCTGATGGTATAGACGCCCATGTACAGCCCTCGTTCGTGGGCAAAGAACATGTCACAGACGGTAGCGCTGCCCAAGCCTAGGGGCACGCCGCCAAAGAAGCCATTGAGACAGCGCAAGGCGATGAGGGTGCCGTAGTTCTTAGCCGCGCCGGAAGCACCGCAAAAGGCCACGGCAGCAGCCACGGTGCAGATGTAGACCGGCCGGCGGCCATAGACGTTTGCGATCGGGTTCCATACGATGGTTGAGACACCGGCCAGGAGAATAAAAGTGCTGGTCACGTAGGCAGTTGTGACGAGATCCTTGTGGAGGAAAATTGACAAAGGAACAAAAGCTGGCGTCTAGCCACGAGTCAAGGCGCAATTAGTACAACGAGATCGTGTTTAAGAACGCGCGATCGGTGGGGCTTCGGGATACACGTACGATCAACGAGGCACTAAACAAGGCCAGAAAGGAGAAGAGAGAGACCTCAGCCAGGACCATTAGCTTCAACCAGCGATTCCAGTTGAGCGGGTCTTTGGGGTCGTCGGTGGGCTGAGGCGACAATGGAAGGCCACGAGGGTCTAGCTTGAGCGGAGGAGCATCTTCCTCGTGTTCCCTCTCATGTTTGGCGCTGCCGCCGTTCTGTGAATGATCTTCACTGGCGGAGACTTCCGCCTTATCCATTGGCGCAGCCATTGGCAATTAGGGGTGGACAGCAAAGAGCAAAGGCGGGCAGTAGTAATAACGTTAAAGCAGATGGCGGAGTTGACAGTGGCGTGAGATCTGGTTATTCATCATTTAGACGAACCTTGTCCATTGTTCTTGTGCGGGAAGAGTTTTTCCATGCGCGGTTATTACGCGTGGTATTTATCAAATGTCGCCTGATTGCAGAGACCCCAGACAGATGCTGGGATCACGATAAGCGACGAACCACGCGCCTTCGGGGGGAGTTTAGGGTTCTCCCCCACAACTGCCAGACGCCACAAACGCCATTGGAACACCGTTTGCGTACAATGTTGTGCAGGTCTGGGGATGGAGGGCAGGAAACGCGGGGTACAAGGGCATCTTGACAGCTGTGCCGAGAGCTTTAAGCTATATTCCTATTTGTGATCATGGCCATGAGCCGTGTTTTGTGTTCCAGGCCCAGGAGGACTTCATCTGAAGAAGCCGTATAGCTACCAAGTAGCTCCAGAGCTGGTTCATTCCATGTATCTCGACATTTGTCAGCACATGTAGCTCGCTGAATCATCGTCTTTCGTGTTGCCAAACCAGTACGTTGACTACAAATACCATATAAGGCTGTCATCTCATGTGTTACGTCAAAAAATACATCAAAAGTTGTCCAAAAAGTTTCATCAGTTATTAAATATTCTATTCTCATGTCATTATCCAGGCACTACTCCGTTGAGAACTGGTGGAGATCGCATCAGCGACTCAGCAGCTCCGGGGTTCTCCACACCCCACGACCAAGTGGCCGAGCCTAGATTCGAATGGAGCTCTAACTGAGAGCCTAGATCCATGGTGAGATCCTGAGTAGTGTCCCACAGTGACCACAAATCGACGCCTCCGTCTTCCGTGGCCCCGTCCTCTGGTAGTGTCGTGCTGTTGCTATATGCCGTAGCCTCTCCGGCCCATCTGTCACTCCCCGGCATGACAGTCGGAGGGGTGTTGTACCGCTCAACCGTCCTCCTACGTTCATCGGGTATCGTCCTATTCAGGAAACCAAGCAGCTGCTGTAAAAATGCATATGCCCGTTGCGCACAGAGATGGTTGCCAGACATTTGGCGGATCATAGTCACCGCCTGGTCTAGGTGCATCAGTGCGCTTCGGTCGTCTCGAAACTCTGGATCAACAACATGGGAGACGATGATGAGGATCGAAGTAAACACTTGGCAATTATGTTAGCAGGAACTGGAGTTTAGAAAGGGAATCAGTGGCCCTCGACTTACAATAGTATAGATTGAACCAGCTGGGCCCCATTGCTTTTTTAGTCCGGTCATGGCGCTCAGCTACCAGACGAATGGTTTCCTCTGCTGTGCTGACACAAACTTGTCGGCTACGTTGCAGTACGCTTGCCCGTAGTCGACCTCCCTCCGGTTCATTGGTAGCTGGAGCCGAAGCAGAAGATGCTGATGAAAGTGCGCTGAGGCCCGATACGAGCGACTGTCTGTGGATCAATATGCAAACCATGTTGGCCCGAAGCGCCAGGATAAGTGTTGATTCTTTGTCTGGTGGTACGCCTTCGCGGATGCGAAGATTATCAGGCATTTCGGCCTGCCAAGTTTCAAACTCCTCGTCAAGTCTAACCAAGTCTGATAACGTTGGTTGGCCGCCCAGCATCATTGTGGCCTCTAAAAGACGGTATAATTTTGATACCTGTAGAAAAAATGACATGCTAGTTGTAGCCTGGACTGAGGGGAACAATAATTGATTCGGCCGAATGCAGTCATCATCTAGATCTTCTGGCAGAGGAGTTGAGAATGTGGCCGTCGAGGTAGCAGCAGGGCGGCCGTAAATCATGCTGAGAAGCTGATCCAGGCCAAAGCATGCATACCACACCCGCTTGCGGACTTCCTGGCCTATACAATCGAATTTCTCAGGATCAGGCGGCCGGTGTAACTCCAGATCGTAGGCTATGCGGATGGCAAGCCCCAGCACCGTCCAGCACTCGTCGCTGTAGCTGGAGCTTTGCAGGAAGCGAGCGCCGAGAAGCAAGGCTTGGACCTTTTCGATCCTCCATTCTGACATGAGACTTGGCTGCATAAGCTGCATGGCAGTGTCGTAGTACTTTCGAGATATAACGTCGGAGCCCTCTTGGCCCCGTCGACTGTGCGCCGCAGTCAGCGCGCATATCATGTTGAGGATGGCCAGTGTGTAGATATGATCCGTCGTTCGAGCCGCGTGGCGATTGCTCAACACTTGCTCAAACTGAGCCATGGTGGTAGGAACATGGAATATTGGAGTGAGTTCATGGTGGAAGTCGAAGTATGTTTTGAGCAATTCTTGGGCGTTGGGAGGCAGTGAGAATAGATCAGATGGGCTCCTCGACTCGACAGAATAGTCTCGAGGGGATGTAAAGGACCGAGCATCCAGCTTGGCAGATGGGTGATTCATGGCGTTGAGTATCAGCCGCGTAAAAGACTCGCCAGCCTTGCCGCTGAGGAATATGTCTGGGGTTGTTGGGAGGACATGGTGATGCTGTTGTTGGTGGTAGCTGCGGCCCGCTGGCCAACCCATTGACTGGTTGGGATGCTGCATTGGCGGCAGCCTCGAGGCCTCGTACTGGATAATCGACGGAACAGGAGAGTTGTGCTGGACCACGGGCAGAGCATGTGACGGCTGCGGTCGCTGCTGCTTGTCTCGATGAGTGTCCTCGAAGTTGCGTACACGGCGTTCCAAGGATCGGATATATCTAGATGGCAATTAGTGTTTCGGCCTGACGGGAAGCAATGCAAGGAGTCGTTACGCCTGCGCCGACTTAGTCATGCCCCGAAGCATCTCGTCCGACGCCTGTGCCGGCACAATGTGGTCGCATTTGGTCTTGCGCTGGCGACAGCTGCGGCAGGCCACCGTCGCCCGCCGCCGCTTTCTGGGGCCGTCTTTGCGCTCAGGGCCATCGCCGGCCTGGGCAGTCGACGGCATAGGGGACGTGCTCGCCATTCTGCGGCGGATAATGGCTCAAGAGAGAGGGATGGAAGGGTTCTGTGGCTTACGGCGACGTAGTGCGTGATCCGTCGTCGAGGTCGGGGCTCGGGATAGTGACGCCGTCGCCAGACTGTGCGCTAAACTGACCTGTGGCATCCAGGTCGCCGCAGCTCGTGGTGCATTGCTTTGCGGGTGCTGGACTGGCCCGGCGGCGAGACGATGGAATCGAGCTGATGATGCACGGGAGACGAAACGGTTCGCTTCCCGGATCGCGAAGGAGCTAGGCGGTGCTGAGAGATACAGGATGGCGCGTAGCAGCTTCTCCACCCCCAGCGCCACCGACCCCGGGCAAGCTTAGCTGGGAACTGATCTGGGGTTCATCGCCGGAGCGTTACGGGGCAGCAGGAATGCAGGTTCTGATCGATCCGTGGCCTGCGAGATTCACGATTTCGAGATGGGCGTGCCCCGGACTGCACTAGTTTGGCGCCTCGAGCTTGGATCGAGGCCATTAGCTGTTTTCCGCAAGTGCTTCATCTGTGCGTAGCTGCTAGAGATTGTGCCAACTGCTAGGCACGCTGCTCTCCAATTAAGAAAACATCGTGGTTTTGGGGGCCCTGCTGACTGGAGCTGACGCCACATAAACGTCAAATAGAGTTATTTGGCCCCATCGCAGTCAGCAGGCGTCACAGCGGGGAAGCTGAAAGATCGGCATACATGGAGCCATGTGCTCGTATCGGTGCAAAAGTCAAGGAGAATTGTGCTTGTGGGTTGGCAAGACTTGGCGGCGTTGACGGTGCGCACTTCCCATTGTGTACGGGACTCATATCTCACATGTGATCACTGTAAATAGGATGTCTGCCTGCAAACACTGACTGATAAAAGCACGAAAAGAACCGTCATGGCTGGTGAATTCTCTATTTCTCGTGTATCTTATTAGCGACATTATTCTTGGCTGACTAGCACTTCTTGTTCATTAATAGAGTTTATCGTCCCATCCTTCAAAGCTCCCGTGGTTCATGAGTCCACCAGATGCTGCTTCTTTGCTGTATACTCCGCCTCAATATCCCCCGTCCAGATCCAACCCATGCGGTCTTTCAAACTATCCCGCACAAGAGGCAGGCAGTCGTCATAAGTCTTGCCCTTCATTTCAGGTGTCTGCATTTCATACACCTGTCCAGCTTGGCGAGCTGTAGCCTGCGCTTTCTGGGCACGAGGGAGGCGAACATCTTGGTACACCTGCATCCATTGTTCAAGGGTCTGGTTGCTTCCTCTTGAAGATGCGGCAAGATAGTCAGCTATGGCAAGGCCCAGGATATATCCATCTTCGATGGCCTGACCGGCACCGGCTCCTACTGTATGTTAGTTCAACTCTAGAAGACATTGTTTCATCTTGCGTATTCTCACCCTGATGTGGCAGCATCTATAATCATGAATCATTAAAAAAAAGCCCAAATAACATCTAACATGTGCCAATTACTTACCGCGTGCGCTGCATCTCCCATCAGTGCTATTTTGCCGTTTCCAAAAACCCATTGATCCAAGAGTTCGCGGTCATTCAGAATCCACTTGGATGGAAATTCGTTCATAAAAGATATGGTTTTGCGGACCGTAGGATCGAATCCCTCAAATTCCTTCTGTACCTCGCTCCTGTGGCCCGTGGCTGTCCAGCTCTCCAGAGCGCGTTCGTCATCAGAATATACAAACGCAACAATATTCAGCGTCTTGTTTTTGCTTATAGGAAACGCTAGAAAGTGCTTGTCTGGACCAAGCCAGCTTATCGAATAAGACTTGAACGGCCACCAAGCCTCGAGATCCTTGATAGGTACTAATCCTCTGTAGCACATACGGCCGCTGTATTTAGGATTGTCAGTGCGAAACTGAGATCGAATCTTGGAGTGAATTCCATCACATCCAACCACTAAATCTGCTGTCGCCGTTGTTCCATCAGCGAAATGAAGCTCAACAAAGCTACCTTGGTCCTGAAAACACGTTAACAACAGACAAGCCTGTTCTCTCAACCCCCAGCCAATCTTACCTTTAATTCGATGCACTGCTTATTGGTGTGAAGAGTAGCTGCGTTTCGCTCCTTGACATGGCTAAACAGTAATTCCAAGAACTCGGCTCGGTGAACGGGGCTTTGTCGTATCTCCTTTTGGTCATCCACAGGCACAGTCACAATCTCGTTGCCATTGTCATATCGACGGAACGAGATCCAAATGCCGTTACGATGGCCGGAGATGTCATTCAAGTCTTTTCCTATACCAATCTGATGGAGCAGCTTGGCAGCATTGACTCCAATCCCCAACCCAGCTCCAATCTCTTTATACACTGGCGCTTGCTCATACACATCGATGATGACACTGCCATCCTTGGGACAGTGGTGATGGATTGAAAGGGCTGCACAGAGACCACCAATGCCACCGCCAACAACAGCGATATGGAACGGGAGCTTCTGACTAGGCATATTTGATAGAGTTTGACTTTTTCCACCAGATCAACATCGCAGCCCTTTAGGCTTCTTTGGGCGCGCAAGACTTATATATTGGCGCGCTTTCGCTTCTCCATTGCTCAACACTCGGCCTTGAAGGCTGCTCTTTTCCCGAGACGCTCCGAATGTGGACAAGGCGGATGGGGGCTTAACTCCCCGCGTTGCTGCGCTTCCCCGTTCTTGTATGCGGATAAGGCGGTATTTCCGGAAATATGCGCGGGTCCGTCGCATCAACTTTGCAGTGAGAACCTTGAGAGCGTCTGCTGATCTATTTAAGCTATATGGATACATCACAATTGCTGCCGACGATCCGATCTATCGTGGCATCTATTACGGAGTATTATTTTGTATCCAAGATGCATCTCCGTAACTACCTAACAGAGACTGTGCTACTAGACAAATTAGCCTCGCCCAGCGCGCTGTGCCGTCCATAAACTTCTAGACCGCAGCCCTTGACCCGCCGTGAATTCAGTCCAGCATGACTGCCACTGATTGCTCATATAATTATCTGTAGGGTCTACACCTGGAAGATCAGGACAGGTATCTCTGCCTGCTGGGCAGTCTAGATCTGGTCCATTACTGGTCAATACAAGCAGATGCACAGGTGTGTCATCGACCTAGTGAGGCTGGTGTTATTACTTTTATCTGACATTCGGATAGCTAAACTTACAAAGTCATTGTCTCCATTCTGGCAAGTGTAGGGATAAGTACCATGCTCAATATAACTAATGTTAATTAGCAAGGAATAACATAATCGGCGTCATGTGATAGTGTCAAGCTGTGGGAAAACATACGTATGGAATAAACCAAACCAGTGGCCTACTTCATGACAAGCAAGACGGCCCGTGGTGTACCTTTCTGGATCTGTCTCAAAATGTGGACCAATACCGCCTGGAAGAGTATTGGCTTGTATAACCACGCCGTCCTGCAAGAAATCATCGGAGCCGTCGTAGTAGTCGCCAGGCGGTGTGCCGATCTGTAAGGTTGATACTCGTTAGCCAGCGTTATGCACATTGTGCTGCTTCCATCTGGATTGCAAACTGCCCAGATATTTTCCAGTTGGTAAGTAACGTACACCTAAAAGTCCGGATCCTTCTGTAAGTAGAGTGGTATAGAGATTCAAAGTGCCGTAGCCACCTTGGCGCAAAGCTCTCTTCATGTCAGGCCAGCCATCAAGGTTCGAGTTCGACCAAGTCGCATTCTGCGTATAGGTCGCGTTGACCAAGTTGAAGGAGAACCCATGTGGTTCCCAAGCATCGTTGAGCACCGTAATCTGGGCGTCGAGTTGGTTTCTCTGTTTGTTAAAGCATTAGCGTGCTTTCTGCATCGTCTGAGGCAGCATTTAATTACAGGTATATAGCCCCCTTCTTCAGTCTCATTGACGTAAACCACATGAAACCAAGTCGGTATGGTGACGAGATCTGTGCTTCGTACATCTAACGTCGTTGTTCTCTCCTTTGCGTACATTGCCTGGGCTCTAGCAATTTCACCCTCGGATGGTGGTGGGTTGCCGCAGCCAGTAGCAGGTATAATTGCCTTTGCTGATGAACTCATCGCTAGACAACATAAGGAAAATGGCAACAGTACGGAGTGCATCATGGCTGCTGTTGTAACAAACAGTAATGTCAAGCTTGTCGGAGTGAATCACAACAGGCGAAGGCGATAAATCCAGGGTTGTTAGTTAATTGTGTTGTTCAAAGACTGAGATTAACCTTTTATAGATCTTCACTGAGTATACGATCGCCCAAAGAAAGCCTCCAATTGAAGTAGTCCAATACGCCAGTATACGAAGCACTAGACTAGGGGGAAAAGGGGCAATGCTTAAATACGAGTGTAGTGCATCCACTTACAGATCAGGGATCTTATTTATAGAGGTTGAATACCGTGACATGATCTGGGAATGTCCGAGTTACAGTCGGGGTCCAAAAGTCTCAGGCCACCCTTGCAAGAAATACTAGTCATTAGACATCGAGTCCAAAGCAAGCGCACCAATAACTAAGTAGTTTCCTAAACGCTTTTATAGATCTTGAATCCTACTAATAACTACGGATTATCGGTAATGGCAGATATTGGTAGCTTCAAATTATGCGAACGCGCCCCGTCATTTGCAAAATGTTTAGTTTAATCGAGCATAATTAGGTAGTCCTCGTAGGGACAGAAAAACGAAAAACCTGATTTGAAGATGCTGCAAGCGAAGATGTCTCGCTAGGCTATCAATACGCCATGACTTTTGCCACTGACTCTGTCCTGGGTTTTCATCCGCCCACCTGCAGAAATGACAGAATAATTGTGATCGTTTAGACTGCGGTACTGTTTCCACTGTTCAACCCGTTTGCTTTTGCTCCTCCGCGGCGGAAACCGTCCGAGAAACTGAAGCCACTATACCACGGCTGCTTGTCGTTCGGCGGCGGCAGGGACTCTCTCTACGCTTGCAGAACAGCGATATTGCTGTAACAAGCTTCATGTACAATGGATGAAGTTCTTTTCTATTTTTAATTTCTGCAGCATAGAAGAATAACTGTGCCACCCGGAATTCTTGATGCCGTTGAGCTGCCGATCAATCTCCTCGGCGTGGACTGAGCTGTGAAACTCTCGAATAGCACGCTCAAGACGTTGCGTCCTTAGTTTACTACTTGGTCTTTTCGCTTTCTTCATGTAACGGTCGTATTGCATCGCAAAAAGTTTCCCTCGGCAGTTGTCCTTGTGGAATCGGGTCCGCCTTCGGCGGCACCTTACAAGTTGCGGGACCTTGTTGACCTCGTGTTTCGCTTATCTATAAGGGTCGTTGGAGCGTCACCATGGCGGAGGAGCTGGCCGGTTAGATGGATCAGGTCGTGTTGAGATACGCTCCCGAAACAGATAGACTGGCAATCTACATCGTTGAATTTGAACATATAATATTGAACATAACCGCTTGAGTCGCCTTGTCGGTGCCCCATAATCTTGTTTCGCTCCTCCAGGGTAAGAGCTTCTATCTCGACGGAATATTCATAGCGCTGCCTAATAAGAACGTACCATTCAGCTTCTTGCCCGACCCTCGGCGTAATTCATACCATTCGAGGGCCTTTGCTAACCCTATCGACCTAGCCGAATGAGGTGACAACATTTCTTCAAGTATACAAGGGCCTCATCCAAGGCCACTCCTATCCTTGCTCAGACTCCTTTACATTGCAGAAGACTAGGCGCTTACGCTACTCTTCAAGCCAGTAGAGACAAAGACAATCACTACCTACCGGGACAATAAGCTTATAGATATCTTTAGGGCCTGCGAAATTATTTAAGAACGCCCGGTCCGCAAAGGCCATTGCAATTCTAGAGATCAACGGATCATATAGCAGCATATTGTCTTCGCGAAATGCGAAATGCTTTAGATTAGACTTACTTCCCGATTATTTAATACACTCCAGATTTACTCTTAAAATAATACGCGGCTTTGAGAAATCGGCAAGGCGCGGAAAGATCTGGATTTGCAAATGTTTATAATATAAATGTCTTATAAGGGCACCTTATTCTTTTATTCTACGTGAAATTGTTTTATAACTTAATGAAAAGTAGCGCTGCTGTATTATCAACAGGGTATACCTTAAAGTGCTATAGCGCTTTGGTTTAACGTGATAGCGCAGGATTTATTCCTGTTTTTTTTTTCTAATAGTCCTAGTTGTGTATTGAAGTCTAGAGCAAGTCGGGTTCGGGTTCGGAGTCGGAGTCGGAATGGATACTCACTGGTTACTTATTGAAGTATTCCTTATCCACTTGTTTCATGACAATCGAAAGGCTAGACAGCAAAGTGGCATTGCATCCAGGAAGTTGGACGCAAAAATGTATATAAACCTGTGTTTCTCAGCACAGATAGAAAGTATTTCAATTGTTTAAACCATATAATCACTATTCGTTCTTATTCTCAGCCAATAGCAATGGCGCAAATGTCGGATATTATCCTTACACTGAAAAAGAGCGTCATTCGAAGGTATCGTGCATCAGATGCCGACGCAATTGTTCGCGGCGCAAATACACATCTCGTCTCTCAATACATGTCAGATGCATTTCCGAGCCCATACACGCTTGAAAGCGCTGAAAGATGGATCAAAATCGCCAGCGAAGAAGGAGCCCTTGAGTTCGCAATTTGCACTCTCGACAGTAACGCTGTTATTGGCAGTTGCGGATTTCAGCATCTGAAGGGCGTGGAATCAAGAACAAAACTTCTTGGATACTGGTTGTCGCCAGATTATTGGGGTCAAGGAATCATGACGGAAGCCATCGCCGAATTAAGTCGTTGGGTATTCGAGCAGGCCCCTACACTACTAAGACTGCACGCCAGCGTTATCGAAGAAAATGAAGGAAGCATGAAAGTCTTGAAGCGAGTGGGTTATCAGTATGAGGGCACCAAACGTATGGCAGTTTATAAAGATGGGAAGATAAGCAATATTGCCATGTTTGGATTCACCAGAGACGATTACACCAAGATGGCTGGGAAGGAGAACAAAAACTGATAACTGACAGGATAAAAGAGACGCTTCACTGCGTCATAGAGGATATCCCAAAGGTGTATTGCTACAGTTGGGCTCATTTAAAGAGATATTCGTGATTTATAGTATAAGATAGTATATAGACTCGGAACAAGGGCTTAATGGTCAAAAGTGCAATCGCTGAATAGTTGATCATTGAAATTGCTTATTGAATACAACTATAAACAAGTGGTCTACCATTTAGACGATATGTGTGTGGCACGAATAATGATGTTGATTGAGTGAATCTCGAAGTACGATAGCCAATATATATACGTCTTAAACCTTTATTCAAGCCAATTGAACGTATCAATCTCGTTCAAATCGTAGGGATGGACGGTATGAGAAGACGATCGCCGGGATGTCGTGCCTTGAACTATGCCAGTAGCTGTATGAGGTGAAATATTGAGTACTTGGTCCAAAACTCGCATGATCAGACTGCTCGCCTTGGAACATCGACTCGTACAAGGCACCCGGAGCATCAGCCATTCCGTAAAAGCGTTGAGTAAGCTTAATTGTTGAATAATAGCTGAGGTGGGAGTTGACGATATAGATGAGCCTTGATCGTGCGCTAGAAGAAGGGTTTTGCATAAAGTGACAGCAGCTGGAATGGCGTAGCCTGTGATAAACCACTCGTAGTCTCCCTCCATACCCACGAGGCAATCATTCCGCGTCCAGAAGGCGACTGTAACTGATATGATATCCAAACAAACATTGATTAGATTCTGAGCAGCCTTGGGTTGCATATGGGTCAATAATCTTTCAATGAGGAAGACATTTTGCAGATGCTCTAGTCGAATGAAGAGTTTAGTGTATAAAACACGAGGATCCGGCGATTTGGACTTCTCATCGCCATCAGATAACTGAAGCCAGCTAGGAAGTTGACTATAAATATGGACTTGCTTCAGCTTTAATTCGCTGCATTTGGAACGACGTCAGCCTTAAGATACCAGGGTTAATCTGCAAGTGTACTTACATCAAATCAGGCAGGATTTTCCGTTTATTATTTAAGGCAATAATGAGGATTTCTTCTCGCAGGTGCGCTATCAAGCTTCTTGCCCGAAGAGTAGTTGTACAATAAATTTCACCACTAATATTCCAGCCATAGTTATCAATTTCTAGTGAAACAAGATCTGCAGTTCGAGCAGGCTTCCTTTGCAACATAATGGTATCGCAGATATCCAGTGGCAAAGCCGTAGAACAGTATTGCGAGGTGAGAAGAGGAATTTTGCCTGAAAAGATCGCAGCAGATTTATCAAGAATATATATTGCAGTGAAAAGACGGCGCTCAGATTGTTTTTTCGAATGACAGTCCTGTAGTGAAGAGTCAGGCATAGCATGAAGTCGTAAAGAACATGCCATAGACACCGTTTCTGAGTGAAGTTTCCAAAAGTTGGCATCTAAAATGATCTCATTAGCATTGTTGGCTCTATCAAGACAGCAATAAGGAGTTCTCACTATCAGGCCCATTCATAATAGACGAAACGATGCTTGTCCGGTATGAGAGGTAAAGAAGAAATAGATTGCTGGCTTTGGCCAAACGACAGAATCTGATACAGGTTACCATGATGTCGAAAAACTTGGCCACTAGTACTCTGGGTCGATATTGACTGATGTGCACTTTGTTATGAAGGGCGAATATAGCCCAGCTGCTGAAGAGTAGCCCGATTATCTCCCATCTTATCCTGGTGCCGGAGAATGACGTGTACCAGTCTTCTGATAGATAATCCTGGTCATTGGATAGTGCTTCTGCAGTATTTGAAAAGATGGTGAGTGCCAGTTCAGTTAAATGCTCTCTTTGCTGGTCTTGCCGGAATGCAGAAGGATAAGTACGTCTTAGTTCGGTTAAAGTCTGCGTCGTAGAGAACGGAAGCCACCCATTGAACACATTGATGTGAGATTTACCAAGTATATGCTCGGCCTCGAGACTTGGCAAGCAAGATAGGGCATCCAAAGCGGCTTGTAAGTCGTTGATGTCTACACCTAGTAAAAGCCTTTTCTCATCGGCTAGTGAGCTGGGGTTTGGCGGCACAATTTCGTAGTGACTGAGAACGTTGCTCTCATTCAGAGAATTTAGGGTCGGCATATTAGGTGTCAGTTCGATAGCTTCAAATACACGGCTTGATGGTAAAGAATCTGTCGTGGAATCATCTTGCGGGTATATGGAATGAGCGTTGCCAGAATCGTCGGAAGGGTGGCCGGAGCCCTGTGCCTGCTGGGGGCTCGCTGCAATATATCTGCAAGGCCGCTTCACCCGACTTCGCTGGCAGCGTAGACATGCTGGAAGAGAGCGATCACATGCATACTTTCGTTTCTGGCAGGGCTCACAAGCAGCTAAACGGCCATTTTTAGTTCGTGGGAAAGGAGTGTTGGGTGTTGTTTCATGCGGTCGATCCATTATGAGATGGAGGTTGAGTTTCGCTACGCCCTTGGAGAGTGGGCGATTTTAATTTTGTTTTACTGGACAATACGTGTACGCAGTGGCACGTGATAGCGCTACTGTTAACCACAGCGCATAGAAACACAATGCACAACGATGTGAAGATAAGAGAACGAAACGAGGTAAGCTTACATTTGAAGATATCGAGAACTATTCGTTTTTTATATTAAAATACCTAAGAATCGTTGCACATTGTTCAAAGGGTAAAGTAGAGCATTAACGATATTTACGAGGTAACTCCAGAAACCTTGATTTAGCTTTTTGGCGGGGCTTGATCCGCTACGGCAATTGCCTTGGAACGTTGGACATAGAAAGCCAGAAGAAGAGACATAGAACAACCATGGGAACTCAGCACAGCTTGAAAATATCTCGTAAGTAGAGCTATTGATCTAACGAGAAATTATATTCCAAGACATAACCCAAACAGGAGACTTCACTTCAAGGCGCAACTCAAAGAGGGGCACGGATGATGGCGGGAAGTCAGCATAGCCTGACGAAGCACCAGACGTATCAAGAGAAGCGTTAATGCAAGAGATAGATATGGTGCGAGAAACAAAGCAAGACATGCATTTCGAACTCGTGCTAGACTGCTTGTTCCCGAAACAAGACGAGTTTATGAGCAATCACGCTGCATTTCTGTGCCAACACGTGTCTTTTGGGTGAGGACCATGACGCCGGAGGACATTCTCGACCGTATTGAGAACAGTGGGATTAAAGCAAAGTTAACAGCTCTATGGAAAGATATTGATGGCGTATACCAGGTCACTATTGCCAAGAGAAAAGAAGGGTGCAATCTATCAGGCCACCGGCTGATTTAGGTACGTTTGTTCTAGGATTAATTTTAAAAACTATCTAGACAATTGAGTAAAGAAGACGTTAGTCCACCTATCAAATAACACAAAAGGTTTATCATGACCCAAAAGAAGCAAAACGCATCTCTATATGTAGATGCAGTCAATTGCAGTTAACAGCCTAATATACCCCTACGATTCTCACGTAATTGGTGCGCATGGAACCTCACAACAAAGGTCCACAATTCGGATATAACTCAATTATCCTCGATATTAACCTCTAACTTCTTCCCATCACCAACATATCCAACTGGCGCATTTAAATTCTAGCCTATAAGGATATATAGGATCTCGCTATGTTAAGCATATATTAGGCAATAGATGTCTACAGTTTAGATATACATACGGTGTTTAGATTGCGCCGAACATTGGCATATAAGAGCCACTCTTTTCCACCGATTAGAAATGACTACTACATTGACTTTCAACTGTGTCCACTGGCCGCTTTACACTGCGGTCATTGTATTCTTTTGCCATGAAGTACGCTTCTGCGCTTGCGCTCCTCCTCGGAGCTGCTATACCTGTACAGGCCGCATTTACGTGGAAGAATGTCAAATTTGGTGGCGGTGGTGGCTTCATTCCTGGAATCATCTTTCACCCCAAAACGAAAGGCGTAGCTTATGCCCGAGCAGATATCGGTGGTCTCTATCGTCTGAATTCTGATGATTCCTGGACCGCCATTACGGATGGCATTGCTACTGATGCCGGCTGGCACAATTGGGGCATCGACGCCGTGGCTCTTGATCCCCAGAATGATGAAAAGATATATGCTGCAGTTGGCATGTATACTAATAGTTGGTTCGTAAAATCCACTTAGGTCTAGCTTTGATAACTCTAACACATCTATAGGGATCCCAACAATGGTGCTATTATTAGGTCGTCAGACCGTGGTGCAACCTGGACTTTCAGCAACCTAACTTTTAAAGTCGGAGGCAACATGCCTGGACGTGGTAATGGAGAGCGCCTGGCTGTTGATCCAGCCAACTCTAATATCATATATTTCGGGGCTCGGTCCGGGAATGGTCTGTGGAAATCTACAGATGGTGGTGTCACCTTTTCAAAGGTAGCATCATTTACAGACACGGGTCCATTTGTACCAGACCCGAGTGATACTACTGGCTATAATAGCGACAAGCAAGGACTGCTATGGGTAACATTTGACTCAACGAGCGGTACTACTGGTGGCGCAACGTCGCGGATATTTGTTGGTACTGCTGATAATATCACTGCTTCGGTATACGTGAGCACAAATGCCGGCTCTACGTGGAGTGCTGTCCCCGGACAACCAGGAAGATACTTTCCCCACAAAGCCAAACTGCAGCCAGCAGAAAAAGCATTGTATCTGACCTATTCCGATGGCACGGGACCATATGACGGCACATCTGGGTCGGTATGGAGATACGACATCACGGCTGGGACTTGGAAAGACATAACTCCCGTCAGCGGATCTGATCTCTACTTTGGCTTCGGCGGTCTCGGCCTTGATTTGCAAAAACCAGGAACGCTTGTCGTGGCTTCACTTAACTCTTGGTGGCCAGATGCCCAGCTATTCCGTTCCACTGATTCAGGCACGACTTGGAGTCCTCTATGGGCATGGGCCAGCTATCCTGACATGACGTATTATTACAGCATCTCGGTAAGCCAAATTGATGATATATCTTATTGTTACTCTTGTTGTTACCATTAACCACTGACGGATGTAAAGACTCCTCTAGCGCCATGGATTAAAAATGATTTCATCGATGTAACCAGCGAAACACCCCCTGGGTCACTCATCAAGCGTCTTGGCTGGATGATCGAGTCACTTGAAATCGATCCCCTGGACAGCAACCACTGGCTCTATGGTACTGGCATGACAATCTTCGGTGGCCATGACTTGACTAAGTGGGATACTATTCACAACGTGACAATACAGTCGCTCGCAGATGGCATCGAAGAAACTTCTGTTCAAGGCCTGGCCTCGGCGCCTGGTGGGAGCGAGCTGTTGGCAGCGGTTGGAGACGACAATGGCTACACTTTTACAAGCGCAAATAGCCTTGGTACTTCTCCGCAGAATGTCTGGTCGACTCCAACATGGGCGACCTCGTCAAGCGTTGACTTCGCGGGTAACTCCGTCAAGAATGTTGTCCGAGTCGGCAACACTGCTGGCACTCAACAGGTCGCGATTTCATCGGATGGCGGTGTCACATGGAACATTGACTACGGCGCTGACACAAACATGAATGGAGGCACTGTAGCCTATTCAGCCAACGCCGATACAATCTTGTGGTCGACAGGGTCAACAGGTGTGCAGCGATCTCAATACCAGGGCAGCTTCACGTCAGTCTCCAGCTTGCCCGCAACCGCTGTGATTGCTGCAGACAAGAAGACAAACAGTCTCTTCTACGCTGGATACGCATCAACATTCTACGTTAGCAATAACACCGGTAGTAGCTTTACAGCTGGGCCGAAGTTGGGTAGCACAACCTCTGTTCGGGACATCATCGCCCACCCAACAACCGCAGGCACTCTATATGTTTCCACTGATGCTGGCATCTTCCGTTCGACTGACTCGGGCACGACATTCACTCAGGTGTCCACAGCTCTTACTAACACCTACCAGATCGCTCTTGGTCTCGGATCTGGATCGAACTGGAACCTGTATGCCTTCGGCACCGGTTCAGCTGGCAACCGCCTTTATGCCAGTGCAGATAACGGCGCAACTTGGACGGACATCCAAGGCAGTGCCCAGGGCTTCGGCGCCATTGACGGTGCAAAGTTAGCGGGCAGTGGCAGCGTCGCTGGGCAAGTTTATGTCGGTACAAATGGCCGTGGCGTCTTCTATGCTCAGGGCACAGTTAGCGGTGGCACAGGTGGAAGCTCCTCCTCCTCAACCAAGGCCAGCAGCACTACCATCGCCAGAAGCAGCACCACACTGACATCTTCGAATGTATCAACTACCCGGACGTCGACTGTAACCTCGTCGACTCGAACCACCTCATCTTCTAGCCCTACGGGATCAGGGCTTGCACAGCATTATGCTCAGTGTGGTGGCGTTGGCTGGACAGGCCCGACGCAGTGTGTATCACCATACACTTGCCAAGCGCAAAATGATTGTAAGCAAACATCTCAACCTCTTCTGCGCCCTTATACTATTCTCATAGAAGAGATTACTAATTTGACGTGCATAGACTACTCCCAATGCGTCTAAACAAAATGAGTTGACATCCTTCTTGTGATACTAGAGACAATTGATCTTAGTGTTCAGCGCGAACAATGCTATTATATACCAATACTTAACCTTTGACGCGCGAGTAGCGTAACTGCAAAGGTATAAATGATCCCTGCAGTGTATAGAATTCTCATTCGCTCGAGTAAATGTCCGAAACGCCTCAGCGTGATCCGTTTCGCGGCTGTAAAGTATCCCAGCAACTTCCTGTTCCGGAAGGTACTCGGCTAGTTGTACGAGCTATTTATATAGAAGCAACATCGCTCGTAATTGTAAAGGATCATTTCTGGGGTGACAGATAAGCGAGGAGGTATCTCATCTAAATGTCACTTGGGCAACAGTAATGGCCAAAAGTGAAAGTATGCGTAGTTGACCAATATGATTCTTTTGTTATTCTTGGAAACTGCTAGCTAAGCTTTCATTGCATATTGTATAGCATAATACCTCGATATATCTTAAACATCTTGCTTCATCATAGCATTACATGCTACTTAGCTTTTGGGATTATATTACTTTGAATTTGACATATGGCGGTGGGAGTGCCATAAGGCTAGCCTTTTGATCTGATATCGCAAAACTCGTACACTGTTATGGATACATCACGCAGCGCGCGAATGTTCAATGATTGACTATATATCTGCATATATGTGCTTTATGTATACTAAGGCTTTGGATATGTACAAAAAATATATACATGTGATTTATGTACACTCAAGGCTTGCAATTTATACCTTGAACATGGAACTTAACATTGGTTGAACTTGCTGTCAGAGTAGAGCCAGCCAGTCATCCGATTGGCAATATCATTGACATATGACGCCGTGGCACCCTCGCCATCGTTCAAATTTCCGCTGTTAACTGAGCCCGAGTTGTAGCAGCGAGCAGCCTAATTATTAATGGTCAGTATCTGTATGGCTCGAGTTTCAGTAAATAACTCACTTCATAGATGTTTCCATATTGGTTTATGCACTGAACAAGGCCATCGCCAAGGGAAGTTCCCTGGGTTCCATCGATGACCATTTGAGTAATGCTAGACTGCTGAGATGAATCGCTGGCTGAATTTCCCACAAATGTTGCTCCGCCGTCAGACTGCATCAAGCCGGGGTTATCTGGCTGAGAAGGATCTGGGTTGGTGCTCGGGCAAACATTGACACAGCCAATAGACTGTGGGAGAGTTAGCTGATGGAAACATATATTAATGGGATATGAAAAGAAAAGTACCTCTTGCAAAATTGTTGCGAGAATGAATCGATGGTCAACCAAAGACGTCTGGGCAACTTGCTGAATGGCATTCCAGATTAAGCCAGTCTGCTCTCCACTGTTGCCAGGTCCAAAAGCACCGGCGCCATTTGAGCAAGATCCAATTCCCAAGTTGGCACACGACTGCGCCATGGCAGTCTTGGAGTTGTTCCACATCGCATCAAACTCGATCCATTCGGAGACGGGAGGGAAGCTTTGCCAGCCGCCATAGTAACACCCTATGAATTATTAGCATTCTTGCATTCGAGAGACTAAATGTGATAGAATATGAATTCTCGGGAGAAGAATTACTATAAGTGTCTGATCCGCCATTTCCAGTGCCATCAAAGATATTGGCATTGTTGTTGTTTCCTGCTCCACTGCTAAAAGCTGCCGAGCTGGTCACTTTCTGACCCGAAGGATTGGAAACAGCTAGCGCCAAGCCGGCGAAGCTCAAGGGCACAGCAAGTATAAAATGCATTTTGATACCTTTGTTTGACTTTAGACAACTATAAGATAATAATGTGAAGGTGGAGGATTGATGCATTAATTTTGAACGTGGAAATGATCAGCCTTTATATAATTCAGATTCCATAAACACTTTCACGATAGTGAACACCAAGCGGACCAACCTAAGTCAACCAAGGAAAGAGTAAATATGCTCTAAATCTGTAATTGTCTTTCTAATACTTTTCATACGATACTGCTCAGAGATGGCCGGAATAGGAAACTTAGCTGGAAGATACCTCTCGATAATTCGTCCATCATGGGATACATTTATTGGTGGGATAATAACAATTTGCCGTGTTTGCCGTATTTGGGGGAGTTTCAACCAATACTAGTATGAGAGAGCCCTAAAGTAGAAGGAGCTTGAAGCGCTTCGGCATTTCGGTCCTTTTACGGCGGACGCGGTGTCGTTATGTTTAAGATATTTAATATAAGCAGTCTATATACAGTTTATCCTCCTGCCTGAGAAGGAAACATTTCGTATAAGTATGTGTGTGGAATTGGGCTATTACTAACAAGGCGCTTGTTGATATCTAGAAGTAGGCAGTCAGCGCAAGGTGAAAAAGAGAGTTACTAACCCTAAATGTAGACATATTGTTCCAGGAATGCAACAGTAAGGGTGCAGTAATTCTTTGGCCCTGTGCAAGGCACAGCGGCTGTAATACAAGACGTATAAATATAACCACTGTGAGAGATGCATATTATAATAGAGGCTACATAAAAATTGAATTCGTTTAAGAATTTTCATATTAAATACCCAAAGCATTCAGCTTGCAGCAATCTGTAGTTTCATGATTCAGTACCTACCTATTTTAGCGGCGGAGGGTTTTTGCAATTTGCCGGCAATAACTCTGTCTTCACTATTTTCAGCCCAGCGGATTATTAATCTAATTCGTAGCTTCCTACCAAGTTGCGGAGGAAGCTGCATCTTGTCTTACAACTCTCCCATTTACATTACAGTATTTTTACTTCAGAGATTATTGATTACAATTCACTATTGGAAATCCTTTCTGTCTAAATCTCCGGCGCTAACAGTGGAATCTGATCAGCTACTGGAGAGCCGAGACTCACCAGTACAGACACATCTAGTAATGTTGCCTCCAATGCATTGCGCGCAAAATAATTAGAGCGCAAGAAGAATGACTGGACGAGTCCCAGTAATTGTTAAAATTATAGTTTTTCATCATCTAGAAATATATGGCAAGGCATATACAACTCTGATATCGTATCGTGCTCGATTTGCAAACGACTGCCCGCATTACTAACTTGTTTATCTACGGAAGAAAGCTGACGAAACAGAAAATTCTTTCAATATTGGCTTTTTCAGTCTTGCTACCCGTGAATTGGAAATCCAAGAAGGTTTACAATAAGTCCACGTATTAGGCTTCGCTTTCACATAGTGAAATCAGCAAGAAGCTCGAGTTTTGGTCAGGTTGCATCGCCCTTCATAAAATATGTGAACAGAAATCTACCAAGTTATATAGGGCTCGATTCCGAGTCAATAAGCGCTGCTGGATTATGGCCTCACATAGAGCTGCCCTTTTCATCTGTAAAAATTGCGGCTCAACTAATGTAGCGTGATATAAAGAGGACTATGGACGAATTTATGCGGAGGCAGAGGAGGAAGAGGATCTCTACGATGCACGTCTGGGTAGTCATCCTTTATCACTCTCAGTCAAGCAACCAATGGCCTGTCGACAAGAATGTAAAGACGAAGTCAAGCAAAGATGACGAAGCTGTCACACACAATTATCAAGAATTACAGATCAATATATAAAGTATGCGTTTATTTTTTTTTCTTGAGCTTTTTTGGACTTTTGGGACTTTCGAGCATTTTGGATTCTTGGACTATTTCGTAAGTCACTAGCAATTTTCGACAACTCAAAGGCAAAAAACACCATAGACGAGATGATGAGCAACATGCCCAGAAATGAGAATGATGTGAGAATAAAACTGAATTTTAAGCCTGATGCAATTGAAGATGCTAATTTACTTTAGTTTCATAAATGCTAAGCTGGTTAAGTGATTTTCACCACAACTTTGCCGACATGCTTTCTGGCTTCCTAAGAGATGCATTAGTACGTTTATCGCTCAAGACACGGTGTATACTAACCAGATATTCCAGGCCCTCTCTCAGTTCATCCAATTTGAACACCCTCTTATCCAAGACAGGCTGGATTCCATTGGCTTCTATTGCAGCCATCATCTCCTCCATCTGATCTTTAGAGCCGATGTGAATACCACGGAAAGTGCAAACATGCACCAGGGCATCCAAGATATTTGCTTTCCCAGCTTCCCCGCCAGTTAAAAGTCCAATTACAGTAATAATGCCCTCGTGTCTAACTGCCTGTACGCTGTGGGATAAAGTGTCAGTGCCGCCGACATCGATGACATGATCAAAACCTTCGTCATTGGGCGTAAAGTTTCTGGCTGTTTGTCCCCAGTGTTGGTCTTCATTATAATTAATAATATGATCAACGCCAAGGCTTTTGAGCAAGTCGTATTTCGCGGGAGAGGATGTTGTAGTGACGACTCGAGCACCTCCTGCTTTCGCAAACTGACATCCATGTTAGATATCTCTCCGGTTGAATGGTGTTATGAGCAGACTAAACAAACCTGAATGGCGAACAGGCTTACGCCGCCAGTGCCTTGAGTCAAGACCCATTCTCCTGGCTTCACGGCCTTCAACCCATAAAGTGCATTCCATGCGGTTACACCGCAATCAGAAAGCGATGCACCTTCGAGATAGGATAGATTGGATGCCAAGCGCACAAGCCAAGACTCTTCAAACACCCCATATTGCTGAAATGTGCCATCATAAGAGCCACCTATACTGCCATTGTGCAATGCAGCCACAGTCATCTGGCCGGACTGATGTCCTGGATTGAAAATGGCTGTGACTCGATCTCCTTTTTTCCACTTTGTAACTTTTGATCCAACTTCAACAACTTCGCCGGCTCCATCAGATCCGCCAACAACGGGCAAATTCAGATGGAATGGATAAGTGCCCTATGATTACGATTAGTAAGAGATGAATATTTGTAAACTCATTTCATTTTGAAACTTGCCTTTGGCTTCGGGATCAGATGATCACGGTAGTTCAACGAGGCCGCGTGTAGTTTGACCAAAACTCCGTGTTCACCCACTGCGGGGACTGGTCCATCGGTAAAGTTATACTCATCCAGGCCTCTCCCCTGTCCCATGATAACCCATTTCTTCTGTGTTGTAGGAAGAGTCATGGTAGTCCTGTTGGATAGAATAGCCAAAAATAGTGGGAAAGGTTGTAATGAATGGATGTAAACTGTACTTGATGCTTTATTGTTTTATCGACAGCTCAAGTGGCCTAAGCCCACGCTTTTATAGTCAAATATGTGGTGATATGCCCACAGGTAAGTTCATCATTACCATTTTTCTTATGACCCTAAATTACGACATGATACATGTCTTGCTGCATGCTTGATAAACAACACAGTGCGACGTAACACTAGCTGCATTTTGATGATATTGAAGTCCAATGGGATGCTTTTACTAAGCATTATTTGCTAAGCATACCGAATCAGGGTCGGGCAGGGAGCACACTTTTCGATTGATACCCGCATGGATCGACTTGTTGCAACGAAGTGTTTTCTGCTGTAACTAATTTTAGTCCCTAGAACTGCATATATCGAATCAAGTATTCCACGTTCTTCGCTTTCATAGTTATAGATGATATATTTTACCACATTCCTGGCTGACCTCGAAATAAGTCTAAATGTCTATAACCTGCATTTTCTTTTTTTCGAGCTCACATGTATATCTGTTCAAAGCCGTCTTCTGTTTGCAAACTGGCAGGAGGCATATCCGTTTTGAGGTTTTGTTTCATAGGATCTAATGTCCTAGATAGGAAATTTTCTCAGTAGCGAATTAGCTAGTTAAGGGCTAGTCTGGGGCGGTCTTTACAGGGCAGTGGTTGCGTAATTGTAACGATGGGTGCTATCAAACAAGAAATCCATTACAAAGACATTCCAAATCATATCGCGCTCAACGCCCTGGATTGACACCAAATGCGTTGTACTGCGTGATACACAGTTCATATACTGTGCGCTGCAAGAGCGGCCTCGCACTCTAGGCCCTCATGTATGGCTAAAACTGCCTCATCCATTTGAGTAACGTGTACCGAGTGCGGGTGAGAAAAGCAAAGCTTGTATACGAAGAATGGTTATTAATAAACAGCGATATGATACTTTGGCTGCACAGCCATAAAGGTCGAGCTTAGCATGCCGATAGACTGAGTGTATCTAGCTAGGAATGCTGCAATTCGCGCGAGATATACTAGACAGTAGCGGGATGCAAGCACTTGAGACCTTAATATTACGTGAAATCGCTAATTGATTACTTCCTACAAATTACTGTATTCGGCATTTGTAGCTAAGAAAAGAGCATTGGATTTAGCTTTTTGGAACTGGAAACATAATATCCGTAAAGCTAAGCAACAATAAAACACTTCTGCTTGCCAGTAAGAATTAGATCAGCGCTAATAAATTAACAAACAGCTCAAAGATAGTGAGTGCTTCTTTGAGTTCCAGCCACTGAACCTAGATATGGCTGTTGCTAACGCTTTGATGCCATACAACTATTGCTTATCCTTAAAAAAAGTTGTTTTTATACCATCTATAAGGTCAACAGGTCGCTATTCAGTCTTTTGCACGTCTTCTCAGTCGAAACGTAGCAGCCTTTGGACACATTACTTTATATTTTCAGAATGTCGGGACAAGGCTATCTCGACAACACTGCCTTGCACGCGCAGGCAAAATGGCGATCGGCCCTCCTTACATACCCGGGGAATCTGAAGGAAGCTCTACGAGAAGCGCAAAAAGATGCCAAGAAAACTATGTATGGCATTGCTCAAGGTATCCCTAGCTCTTTTTTAACCAAGGTATACGCTTCTGTGAGGCCAGATTTTGTTTGGATTGATGTTGAGCATGGAATGTTCGATCGGATAGTCCTTCATGAGTATGAGCACTCCTATCTATGATACGAAGTAAAAGCTAACTCAAACAGCGCTATCCATGCAGCTCAACATCATTCGGAAGGCAAAACAATGGCCTTGGTTAGGATTCCCAAGGAAGACGAGTGGGTTTTGACTACAGCTCTTGACGCCGGTGCAGCTGGCATTATTATTCCTCACAGTGAAAGCAAAGAAGAGGTTGAGGAGTTTATGAAGAAAATTTATTACCGTAAGTGTCTATACAACGAACACAGGATAACTGAGAGCCACGCCAGCTTACCTCATCTGAATTTATAAGCTCCTCTTGGCAATCGCTCATTTAGTCCATGGGTTTTTACTCCTGGCATCTCAGATGCTTCGTTATATCCAGATGATGCGTTCAACATGAAAACAGCAAACAACCATATCGCTGTAATACCCCAGATAGAGAGCGTCAAAGGAATTGCAAATGTCGAAGAGATTGCTTCGATACCTGGTGTCTCGGCACTCATGTTTGGACCTGGAGATTTCATGGCAGATGCAGGAGTGCCACTATCTCTAGGCGAGCCTCATCCTACCCTCGTTTCTGCAATGGAGAGTATGTCAAAAGCAAACAAAAAATTCGACAAGCCACTCTGGGGGTAAGTAAATGTCTGGGAAGAGAAGCGCTCAGAAAGATGTTAACTCTGCCTAGTGCTGCTAGGAGCCTCGACATGGTTCCACAAATGATAGAATCAGGCTATCGTGCCATTATGTTTCTAGATGTATGGTCAATTGCCAATATGGTGAAATCTACAATTGAGAAAGCAAAGGGGTCAGTTGCGATTTAGATGACTTTAAAATAAATACTGATGTTAATCTTCATGTATGAAACTCCATTTCTCTTTCATTCACATATTTGAGTCCATACATCTTTGCATTTGTGGTACTGCACCACATGCACTTTGAGAGCTTTGAGACTCGACAAGTAAAAATAGTCCATCAACGCACATCCTTGTCAGGTTTATCTGGAGGAAAGAAGAGTTAAGTAGTCAAAACATGAAATGATTCTATTCTATTGCTGCATATTATACATTAATTACCACGGTAGCGCATCGCCGTTCCAGCTGTAGAAGTTCTTCTTTCCGGGGGTAAAGGTTTGGATAACTTTGACCCTAAGCAAAAAGTTAATTACAATATTCTCATTGGTATGAGATGGCAACACTTACAATCCAGCGGCGCTTTCTGGGACTTCGATTTCGTAAAAAGGGTTCATATCGGTCTTCACCAGTCCCGGATGAAGTAAGAGAACAGGCAAACCCTGTCTGGCCAGAACAGTGTCAAGCTCTTTTCCTAGACGGTTCAAGGCAGTCTGATGTATGTTGTAAGTGAAAGTTCTCTTCACGGATATTGAATGAAGTTTTACCTTTGAAACGTTGTACATCCCTGTGGCGTCAAATCCCTTTGCGATTCCCTCTTCGTGAGCCGCAGCAATCTCGTCGGCCAGCTGCATGGAAGCAAACGACGAAGAAAGGAACACCAGAGATTTTCTCTCGTACTTAGACTTCAACAAGAGGGGCTCAAATGCAACAGCGGCATGATAGGCGCCATAAACATTCGTGGTCATGTTATCAATCAATGACTGAGCACCGACGTCAAGCATGTTTCCAAATCCATTCAAAACGCCAGAGTTGTAGATGACAACATCCAGAGACTCGAATTGCTGTCCGATCTTGGTAGCAGCCTGGTTGATAGAGTTTGAGTCATCTGCATCAAGAGCCAGAATTTGGAGCCTTCCTTTGTTTGAGTCGGAAAGAGCCTGAAGCTCAGTTGCCTTTTCGGGGTTTCTGGCAGTAGCAAAAACAGTGGCTTGGGGGTAATCAGACAGCTACAACTTGCATTAGACTATGGCGTGTCCTGTCAGATCTAAAGATATAGACGTACCGCCTGCTTTACTATACCCAAACCAATGCCACGTGAGCCACCAATAACAACAATTGACTTTGCTTGAGACATCTTGGCTAGATAGGCTGAAATGGTTTGCTCTTTGTTTTCGTTCCGAATTTGCTTTAGGGTATGAGTCAATGCAGTGAGGTATCTGTTTTTGTATTTCCAGAGATGATTCAATGCTTTATGTATGAACCATTTTGTATTCTCGTGATTTCAAGAGATGACTATTACAAATGGCAGCATTAACTCAATTGGCAATGATCTAGAACACGAAAATGATAATTTATAATTAAATAAACTATATCTCAGCTAACAGGCGCTTAGTCTTCTGGAATAGGAAAAATATAGGCCTATTCCCTAGCTCTTTTCTCAGCTAGCTTTTACCTCAATCGCCCAGCAGCTGTCTGTGATTTGAAATTTTTTACTCAGCGGCATTCACGAGGTGGGGTTACGTGAACAGTTGCCAAAGGCGGAAAAAAAGGCCAAGGCATGATATGCCATAAGAGGAAATTCTCGTCTTGCTACAAGAAGGTAGCGGCGTTAGTAGTGCCTAGCATTTGATGTCACCGCTGCGCCGAGAATGAAATTTTGCATTGAGTGTTTAGAGCAGTGAAATCGATAACGAATGGTTCTGTAGAATTATGGTTTCACGAATATCTCGTTTTAAGACGCAAAGCAAAGGATTTCATATATAAATATGCTATGTCGCATTACAATTGGTGTTGTAGTACAACCTTTTTCTCTCTACGCATCTATGGGTGAAGTACCTAGGTAAGTGCTGCTAGCAGTCTCATTCACAGAGAAGACATGCCAAGTATATCGTGTGGCTCGTATAACGCCAGTAGAATGTTCCATTATTAAAATAAACTGATTGACTTCATCTACTATGGTCACTGAGAGAGCAAAGAAAAAAAAGGTAATTGTCTCTATACTTTAGGGCACCAAATGTGAGGCCAGCATAGACAAAGCGTTTTCTGATGAATTATCACTAAGTGTTTTTAATACACCCAATGACAGCTAACTCCATGGCATAGATATCCAAATCAAGTCAGATATTAGTAGCATTTGGAATCAAATCCTAATGCCGTAAAGCTCCCGGGCCTTACGCCCTGTTGCTACTAGAATGTAGAGACTGGAATTGGCAAAGTTCATGATTGTGAGATATAGGCTTACAACAGCGCGCATCATATAAGCCACATACATCAGCACCAATGCTTACAAACCGCTAGTCGAGTCCATTAATGACCAAGGATAATTTCAATATCGAACATATTACTCCATGTATCATAATGGCGTTGGAACATGCAATGAGACAACAGGCTCATGGGATAACAAAGCACGTTGATATGCGCTAGCGGTGAAATGCGGCGAAATATGGTGAAAGCGGCTTTTTCCGCCTGGTGATTACTATCTATTCAGTCTCTGCTTACAGCCTAGCTGCTTAGAAATTAGTAGTCGGCGCGAATTTTGGTAGAATTATTTCGGAACAAAAAACCCCATTCGGCTTATTGACCGACTCTATGTTCCCGTTAGGCAAATGCTCCATCAGACGTTAGAAAGACATTTTCTTTTGACTCTTCGTCTCGTGGCCCCATGATATGATTGAATGCAAAAAACTCTGCACGCAGCATTGGGTGATTAAGTCTGAGACATGTTGAATGATATAGAGTAGATGTTTGCTTCGACATATGAACTCTCTCATATCGCTGCTACCCTAAATTACCTCCGCATTAAGCTATGTAAACTGTTAGCTGTCAAACGGTAAATAAAAACTTGATTTGCTGGACGATTTATCCCACTGTATATGTATATGATAAATTTTTCACTTAACTTCAATCACACCCTTTTTCAGCAAGGACTTTGTTCTAATGAGTTGGCGTGGTGGGCATCCAATGTTTCCAAACCGTGAATCAGGTTGCCGGTAGCGTTAAGCGGCTAATCATGACCAAGTGCCTTATACTTCCTACCAATCGATAGTGCTCCTAGAATATGTAATTTGTATGACTGTCACCTTACAGTGAAACAAGATGGAAACCGAGTGGTATTTGCAGGATTATAAATAATAGTGCTATACAAGGTACAAAGCATATCGATCATTGAAAGATTAAAAGATTGAAAGGCTAGAAACTGGATTGGCCTAATTCCACTATAGATCTAAAAGCGCATTACTGCTTGTCCGCCTCCGCCGCCGCCTTCATTCGCTTAACAGTGTCTTCTGTAGTCCAAATCGCGTTTGCAATGAAACGGAAATTCACCATTGCAGCTTGATAGGCATCTCCCTCATCATTTTGACCAGCGGCAATGGCATCACGTACCATCGCAACCTCGAAGCCGGCCTCGACAATGTCGCGCATATGATTCTCCAGACACAGATTTCCCACAGGGCCTGCGATGATAACCTTCTCAATCCGTCGCATACGCAGCTGCCTAATCAAATCATTTGAAAGACACGATAAGCCTTTATGAGGAGATGTGTTTGCTGTCTTTCCATCCATAAGGTATTTCTTCAGTCGCTCTGGGTAGTCGGCACCTGAGCCATGGAAGCCTTCCAAATCGACGGGGTCTTTCCGACCAACAAAGCCTGCGGGGAGCTTTACGAGGTAGTCTGTAATTGCATTGTTTGGAGCAACCCACTGAAGATCAGATGGATAATAGTAATGAGGCGAGTGAATAACATAATAATCGTTTTCTTTCGCGCACTTCAATAGGTCCTCGATATGATCAAAGACGTTGAGCTCTTTCAACTTGTCCGCAATCATTGGATAATAGCTTCCAGTTTCGACTAAAAATTCATTCTGGATGTCTGTAACAACAAGGGCCGTACGCTTTTTCTCCAGCTGCATTTCTGGATTGTGGTGTGTAAATATGAAAGACATCTTTGCAGTGTGGAGCGGATGCTTTGCCCCAAGGTGGAGTGGTTGTATTGAGGTAGTAAGGACTTGATAGAAACTGGCGAATGTTTGGAATATGTGATTTCAGAGAATTATAAGTAGAGATTTGTTGTATATGCTTAGATTCTGTATATTGAATAGCTTAATTGCATACCAGCGTTGTCATAAAATGGGAGACGAAGCGACACATATACGTATATACGCAGCTATAACCTTGGAGATAGGCTTGTGCCGGGCAAACGTCACTCAGCATTGCAGATTCGCAAGCCAGGTCTACGGAGTACAGAATAGCTTGTAGGTAGCACGTAGTAATCGGCAGATAGTCTCCTACATCTAACTAGCTATCGAGAAGGGCGGAATTTTAGCCATTAATCAGCCACTATTTTCGCCATGCTAGATCAGAAAGGGAGATTAGTTGGTCATCAAATTAGCTCTTCTGTGCACGCCGCTGCCGCTGGGCGTCAAACATTGTTTATTATCAATCCCCTATTGAAGCGAAAATCTGGATTGTCCACTTACATAGTATCGGACTTTCACAATATCGTTGGTCATGCCACTGTCACTAACTTGGAATCAGGAGGCCTACGATTATATAATTCCCTTGACTAATACAGACAACAAGGCTTCTAACCTCAGCCATTTTTAATACAATCTTGAAATTTTCAGCGCAGCGTTCCGAAACGGTAACAACGAAACCCGTACTAACGCTCATTGATCTCGGCACCTGTAGACGATTCAAATGATTGACTTAGCATTTTGTTTACTCTAAGTAAGCGGGCGTTACTATACTGTGAATAATTTAGCGTTTTCACTATTTACGAGCCGGTTCTTCGCTACATGGGTATATAGAACACTGTTAAGATCTGGAGTATACACAAGATGTCTATGGAATTATTCATCATCAATTAGTCACCGGCTGGCGTGATGGTATTTCTCAATCTTCAATTATGATGTCATGCTTGATGGAGGACTGGGGAATAGGTATATAAATGGGCTGGTTATTGGACTTTGACAAAACCGAAGATTAACAGGATAACTTCAAGTTTCAGCATTTACTTCACAATTTCTATTTTCAATCTTTGAATCACAATGGAGCGTACACTAACGGGCCGAAATATTGCCATTATCGGGGCCAGTGGCCAACTTGGCAAGCCAACTCTGAAGGCACTACTCTCCAAAGGTGTTCATACCATAACCGCAATTCAACGCAACGAGTCAACACGCGACTTTCCGTCGGAAGTGGTCGTGAAGAGAGGATCATTTGAGGATGAGTCTTTCCTTGTGGACGCTCTTCAAGGTCAGGACGCTGTCGTCGTAATAGTCCCAATTCCTAATATGGATCTTGGGGACATATTTGTACGCGCAGCTGCCAAGGCTGGGGTGCCATATATCTTACCAACAGAGTTTGGTGTTGATGCCCCAGAAGTTGAGAATGAACATTCTATGATGGCACCAAAAGTAGCGAGGCGCAGGCTGGTCGAAGAGCTCGGAGTGAGCAGCTGGATTGCTGTGATTGTCAACTTTTGGCTGGATGCGAACATCCAGATCGGCCTCTGGGGTATCGACGTTAAAGGCCGAAAGGTGGAAATGTTCAAGAACGCCGACGCCAAAGTTTCGACGACAACTGTCTCTCGTTCTGGAGAGGTAATTGCCGTACTTCTCAGCCTGCCGGAGACAGAGTTGGCCCAGTTCAAAAACAAGTCTTACTACTATTCATCTTTTGAGCTCTCACAGCGAGACATCTTTGAAGCTGTCAAGCGAGCCACAGGAACAAAAGACGCGGATTGGGATATCAGAGAGAGAGATGCTACACAGGTCATTGAAGAAACTGAGCCAAAAATACGAAAAGGTAATGGCTATGCAGAGTGGTATAGACTATTTGTCAAGTTCTTCCAAGGCATCCAAGGTGCAAACTACGAAGATAAGGCTATTGACCTGGAGGAATATGGCCTGCCGAAAGAAAACCTTGATGCGGTCGTCAAGCAAGCAATTGCTGGTTTGTAATTTAACTTTTGGTGTTTCATGGAGTGTAAATAGCCGGCTGCTCCGCTTAGATTTTCATATTTCGAGCTGAATTCAAGAGTCTTATACTATCATAGCCTTCAGTATGTGCTTTTAAGATATAATTGCGCTAGTTGTTGACCATGAGCACAATTCTTTCTAACAACGCATCCACACTAGATTTCTTATGTAATCTTGAAGAATTCTCGAAAGTAAAGTGGTAGGACATTGATTGCATCAGTTGCTGAAAACAGTAGAAACAGGCATAGATGACAGACTGTCGAACCCGTGTTTGATAGAGAAATGGCCCGTACATCATGCTATTCCGATTGTTAATTACCCAATGACTAATCAGTCGTCTGCCATGCAAACTCCAATCGAGCACGATATCGTCATCTCTTTAGCACCACAAGCTGTGTCCAATGTTCTGAGTGACGCCTCTTGGCCTCCTCGGCTCAGGCTAACCCGGGTCCGATTGCCGCACCCCGCAGCATCAACGCGAGCCTAAAAGTTCACTGCAACACCCCGCATTTCAACGCTACGGCCAAGCCAACCAACTGCGTCACCAGATTCTCTGCATTGCTGTCGGTGAGTTCACTTGAAGCCTGGCAACTTGATGCGTGATTTTCAACAGGCTGAAGAACGGCCTGCAGTTGGCAAAGTTCTGGAATGAGTGTATCTCTAAAACAGCCATTTGCTTCTTTGTTCCTGGGGTCGCTTTGTGCTCTATAAAGTTCATGCTGTTCTACTTTGCTGAAACCGTAATGCACGTACCGCATTCTGATACCACCCCAATTATGCCTGTTCGATGCCGATCATCCAGAATATGGTTGCCTGACTGCTAATTGGAAAAGCGGTATGGACAAGGGCACTGGGGTAGATACTTGGTCACAAGGCCCTATGCCAAGTGTTGATGGCATTTTAACTTTGGAGGTTACTTGATGTCATCTGCCACCATGCGATGCCGCTTTTCGGGCTCACCAACATCGCTTGAAGTTGTTATAAGGGCATGCCTTGTATTCGTTGGTTCGCCAAAACACCACATCTTTTCATCTTTGAAGTGCTGCCTACCTCTGAGAGATAAGCCGAAGGCTGTCTATACGGGCCGCCGGGGTACATCATGGGGCTTTCCTCATACATACAGGCTGCTGGTACGACTGGTGTGCTGTTGGCTCAGTTTGCAAAGGCATCATTCAATGTTTTGGATCTTTCAAAGCAGCAGTGGACTCTTACAAGCCCAAATTTCCCCAATATCTCCGTTCCTGGGAAGGTCCCATCACACGCCCACGTCGACCTCTACGCGGCGAACATTATTAGTGATCCGTACGTGGTGGCAGAGGCTTAGAACGCCAGAAAATAGTTTAACTGACCTGACAATCATCGCAGTTTAATCGGACTTAACGATTTCAATCTTCGCTGGGTTGGCTTTAGTAACTGGACATATACCAGTGAAATCAATGGACTGTACGATCAGCATACCGCGACCGATGTGCTGCAGGTACAGCATCTGACCAACCGCAGGCAAAACCCTGAGACCCTGACCAGCTACCTCGTCTTCAACGGGCTTGACACCTACGCTGCCATCGAATTCTGCGGACAACAGATTGCCAACGCTGACAACCAGTTTCGTCAGTGGGTTTTCAACATCTCCGATGTCCTGGCATCCTGTCAAGACCAGCAACCTCAGCTTGCTGTCAGATTTGGCGCTGCACCCAACATCTCGGCAACGATTGCGGCGGAACCCGGACAGGAGACATGGCCAAACGGCATTGATGAGGTCTATGAGATTCCCAACAGACAATTTATCCGGAAGGAGCAATCTGATTTTGGATGGTTCGTTGACTCTTCCATATACCGAGTTGTCAGACAGCTGACGCCATTTGCAGGGACTGGGGCCCAGCCTTTTCTCCTGCGGGCATTTGGCAGCCTGCGTACCTAGTCCAGCTTGATGGGCCGGAATCTGTATATGTTAAAAACTCGGCGTTCGATTTGTACCGACATGGTCAGCTGAACAATTTGCCACCAGATCAGACAGCAGACTGGGTTTTTAATGCGAGCGTCGATGTTGTCGGAAGCATCCCTCCTGAAGCTTATCTCAGATACTCCATTGTGGACTTGGACACACAAAAGCAGGTAAGTAGTGGAAATCTTAGTAACATTGTGAATGGAGGGGACGTCATCACCGGCATTGCGACTCTCGATGCTTCTGAATACGAGCTCTGGTGGCCGAATGGCCTTGGTGCGCAGAAGCTCTATAGCATGAACGTCGAAGTAATCTCAAATGAAAAGGCCATTGCTGCCGTCAGCAAGCGAATGGGCTTCAGGACTATAGTTCTCAACATGGAGCCTATTAGCAACCTACAGCTTTCCCAGGGAATCATTAATGGTAGCAATTGTAAGTCACCATCTGCTATGTTTTCCAAGCGCATCACATATGGCAGTTCAACTAACTTGGAGCGCAGTTCACTTCGAAATCAATGGGCACACTTTCTATGCTAAAGGCAGCAACTTTGTTCCTCCAGACCCTTTCTGGCCGCGTGTCACACCTGAACACATCCATGAGATTCTCTCCGATGTTGTCGATGCTAATCAGAATATGCTACGCGTCTGGTCCAGCGGTGCTTACTCACCTGACTTCATGTACGATCTTGCTGATGAGATGGGAATTTTGCTCTGGTGCGAATTCGAATTCAGCGTTTCTTTGTACCCAGTTGCACCAGCTTTTCTTGAGAATGTCCGCCAGGAGGCTGTCTATCAAGTGCGGCGCGCCAACCATCATCCGTCTTTGGCACTCTGGGCCGGTGGAAATGAAATGGAGAAGGATGAGCTACCTGCTGTGAAATCTCAAGCCCCGGCCCAGTACGAGCGCTACCTGAGCGAGTATCTAGAGCTGTTCCTCAACACGTTGCTGCCTGCCGTCTATGGTAACTCTCGGAGCATCAGCTACATGCCCTGCAGCACTAACAACGGCTACTTGGAACTCAACTTTAGTTTGCCGATCCCCTTTGTTGATCGCCTCTATAATACCACGCCTGGTTACTTGTACGGAGACAGCGACTTTTACGATTATAATGCGGCTGAGGCATGGGATATCAATCATTATGTTGCCGGTCGATTCGCCAACGAATTCGGCTTCCATTCTATGCCCAGTATCGAGACTTGGCGGGAGGCCATTCCGGACGACCAACTGACCTTTAATTCAACCATGACTGTCTTGCGGAACCACCACTACCCACCAGGCAGCCTCACTACCACGAACACGGCTGACCCTCTCAGAGGCATGGGCGAGATGACACTAGGTGTTCAGCTGTGGTATCCGCATCCCATGAAAACCGACCCCGTCGCCAACTTCTCTGCTTGGTGCCATGCTACCCAGATTTTCCAGGCCGATTTTTATCATACCAAGATTCAATATTATCGTGCTGGCTCTGGCATGCCTCATCGACAGCTGGGTTCGTTGTATTGGCAGCTCAACGATATCTGGCAAGCGCCGACATGGTCAAGCAGGGAGTACGACGGCCGCTGGAAGGTCAATCTTTATGCGACAAAAGACATATTCCAACCTGTTATCATTGCCCCAGTCTTCAATGTCACTACAGGTATATTGGATATATACGCGGTTTCCGATTTATGGAGCGATGTCTCGGGTGAGGCCAGCTGGGAATGGATTGGCTATGATGGCAAACCAGTTGGGTCGGCCAACTTATCTGTCGAGCGGCAGAAGTTCACAGTCGGGCCAGTCAACTCAACAATTTTGGCAAGCATGAATATACCTCAGCTCACAGGCAACGGCAGTCTGCCAGCTGCTAATGCCGTCTTGATCGCCAACATTACCGCCACCGGGACGCCTCCCAATACACAGGGCACCAAAACTTACACCCATTCCAATTACTACACTGCTACACCTCTCAGTAAGGCTAAATTGGTCGACCCAGAGTTGTCAATCCGCCAAGAGGAGAATAGCTTCACCGTCACTGCTGAGAAGGGCGTCAGTGCATTTACGTGGATCGCACTGGACCCGAGCGATTCGAGCGCCATCGTCACGTTTGAAGATAATGGTTTCTGGCTTCGGCAGGGCCAAAGTAAAACGGTTGGATATAGTGTTCGTGGATCAAGCCCTGGCTGGGAGGGCCGTGTTACAGTGAGCAGCATCTGGAACAATACCCTACCTTCGTGATAGAACATGTTCTGGCGTCGCTATATTACACGCACCTATAAGCTCCTTGAGAAAATACCTCTCCTGCCACCAAAGATTATCTCGTTACGGATGCAAATGTTAGCTTCTCAAGCATTTTCTTGCGCTGGTAGTAGAACACAGAAACTAGACTTAGTCAAATGCAAAAGTTCTCTCTGGTCAGCCTATTTATCCTCAAACTGAAAATGTGTCTACTATGCTGCACAAGTATTGATCGGATATAATTAGTACCTCCAATGTCATTGCGCCCAGGACTGTCTTAGCATCTGAGTGTTTATTAAGAGCGAGAATTCTGCCGTAGATAGCCTATTTATTAGTGTCATAGCTAAACGATCAAGTTCGACTTTTGCTCGGAACAGACGCCTGGAGAAACCCTTTCGAGACAGCCTCCTGAAAGCCTCTATGCCATATGCTAGCCATTTTTCGATATGCTGCATCATTTGGGTGCGTTCCGTCGACCAGCTCATCAGCGTTAGGCCCATCTGCGCCGTGCATATCTACGAGGACTATCCTTTTGCGCTGTTTGTATTTTTGCGAAGCCAACTCTTGAAACTGCGCATTTGCCTGTAATATTCGCTGCTCGGTCAAGGTATCCGAGTTCAAGAGGAGTGTGGACAAGATAATGGTAGAGCGTGGACATGTGCTCCAAATGTACTCCAGTAACCCGCTGATGCGATTTCCGATTTGCCCAATCTCGACATCCTGTAGACAATCGTTGGAGCCAGCGTTGATGGTTACGAGATTAGGCATTAGCAAAGGTATAGATATACGTGCTCTTCGGTCGATCTGGTCAATCGTGAATCCCCGCCATCCTTCATTCTGGTTATTAGGCATCGTACCAGATTTTCGCGACCCTACCATTTCGACGTTATGACCGTCCGAAGTGAGCATGTCATAAAGGGATTTGCGGTAACCATTTTTGTCAGAAGAGCCAACGCCATATGTAATCGAGCCGCCGAGGGGCATTAGACGCAAGGGAGTAGGTGTTGTAACGCAATTACTATCTTGAACGGCAATAGAAAGCAAAATACCATTAGTGCATAGGAGACTTATAACTCGGAGCTTTGGCTATGCGGTGGTGACAGACGTACTTGTGGCAGGGCGATGAGAATCTCCTTCCGATGATGGAGATGATGACTCAGTACTATAGCTTGAATGCACTGCGCCCACGAATATGCGAAAAGGTTGGTAGCTGCCTCCAAGTATTGCGGAGCGAGCGCATAATGTGGGAATCAACATTGTATAGCTTCAAAAACGCGGTGGTAAGACCTGTCGCGTCGAATTTGAGAAGTTATGCCGAGAGATCTACTAAGGAGTTCAAAGAGACCAAGCTTCGGCGAATGCACAGGCCGCAGACAAGAGCAAAATGTACAGCAAGGGCGTCCATAACATTGGCGCAGAGCTAGCAGACAGTTCAGGCTAGACTCTCCCTGAGAACCATCGCTCTAGAGGTGCTCATGTGCAATATAGCGCCAAAGACGCTTCCTGTACAGGTATTTCCTCTGGCCATTTCTTTGGCGAGCCTTTTCATGCCCCATAAGGCTTACAGAGGCAGAAAATTATTTATCACTCTGCTACAAAGAGATGCGTCGTCATCAGAAAGCGGAATGGCGCATCAAGGTAGAAACCTGTATGTAGGTACTGCTTGTCTATATTTTACTGCTTGTGTATATTTGTACCGTACCTTACATATTCATACAGGCGCAAGATAAACATGGCAAGCAACACGGAACAAACAGACTGCGCATAGTTATATTTGATGTCTAAAGCATATGAGAGACATACTTCTCAGACTATTTTTATATATTAGACCTCATAACTCTGAAGTTGTTGAAAGCATTGAGAATAGCTCAGCAAGCTAAAATAGAAGAATGTGATTAAACATTCTGACTAGGCACGCAGAGGCTAGTGCCCTGTAGCCACCCTTTACACTGGCTGTGGAAATATTCCTAATCAATTGCCTCTTAGAGAATTGGATCACTCACTATTGCTGTAAAACGCGCCCCCCGCCATCTAAGAAATGTAATGCGGCATTCGTTAAGTCTTTGCTAGCATCTTCACATCTTCACATCCTTACGGTTCGAGTGCGACTGAATTATTAATGCACATTTTTTACTAGCATTTAGGCGGTATACTCTCAAGAGCCACCCAGATATATAGGTAGGCAAAGCCCAACCCAACCCTGCTTTCTTGAAATGATCAAGATCGCACATTCTGCTGAGAATAATTACAAACGATACTCTATCTACTATTCCCGACAATGTCCGCTACAGAGCCCGAGTCTCCCCTTCTAACCTCGCTCGGCCAACTTATTGATGGCCGTCACTCTGTCCGGCGATTCTTACCCCAAAAGATATCTTCTGAAATATTAGAAAAGTCGTTGGCGTTAGCTCAATTAACCGCATCAAACAACAATCTGCAGCCTTGGCGAGCGATAATCCTAACTGGCACACCGTTAGAAATTCTCAAAAAGGCTTTGGCAGATGCATGGCGCGAAGGGTGGCCTAATATTCCCGACACACCTCATGATTATATGCATCACAAAGAGAACTTTGGCGCGGAGCTATATGGGAAGCTTCTGGACATTGGTCGGGATGATCATGAGAAGAGGCAGGCTGCACTGGCAGAGAATTTCCAATTCTATGGAGCTCAAGCAGCAGCAATTGTGTATATGGATAATCGACTTTCCAAGTATGACTTGATAAGTTCTGGGTTCTGGATGCAAAATTTCACACTTGCCCTTCGAGCTCAAGGGGTTGAGGCCTGTTATATGGCCAGTGTTGCGGGATACCCAGAACTCCTACAGCGTGAATTGGGGCTTGAAGGAGATGTTAATTTCTTGAGCGCGATTGCGATAGGTTACGAAGACTTGAGTTACGTGGGTAACAGTCTGAGGATGCGCCGAGATCCGTGGACAAATAATGTCGAGATTCGATGAGGAAGAAGCGCCAATAGATATATCAAGATCAGTAAATTCTTGTCTAAAATCTGAAAGTACTGCGAGTGAATCTTTGTTTGAGCCAAATAGCAGGATAGACAATTTCTTTAATGACACGGCGAGCAAAGTGCAATATTCATAAGTAACTGTATCATCCTCAATACGTTTGCAACCTACACCAGCAGTCATATGTGTAAATTTGAGACGGCGTCTTGTATAAACATGCAGATATTACTGGAGGTTCGCTGCACTCTACTATCATGCCGTTGTATTCTCACCATTGTACAAGTGTATCGTCCACAGTCTTGACTTATCCAATAATGTGAATTGATATTGTACGTATCGTTGCTTAAATCTTACTCTAGTGGCTGTTCTCATTTGTTATCCACTAAAAGTTGCCACACCTGGTGCTCTAGCTTAAGGTGGGAATAGGATTCATAATCTCGACCGTAATGCTACATACGTAAACATGCCATTTCGATTTATTACGTCCTGCGCGAGTACAAGACGTAAACTGCTTCGAAATCAAGAACGCAATGCTTACAATTATTCCGAGCATTGCAACATTATTTGACCTCAGGACATTACATTAAAACAAGCTCTCCCTTCCATCATTAATAATTGGTAGCAACCAAAAGATATGATTTGGAAACAAATGCAATTTGATAAACCACTTAAACAACATACATATATACTCTCATACAAACTCCAACAGCAAAAAAACAAGAAATCAGCCTAGATCTCAAGGATTAACTACAAACATACAAAGATATCGGCTTACTTTCAAAATCTGGACAGTTCAGCTTCTGCAACCGCATTTTATCTTGTCCTATAACGGAACTCCGACATCTATACTGATAACAATAGAATATGCCTGTCACTAAGAATATCGAATTTCAAACTCGTGATGGCCTTACCTTGAGGGGACAACTCACCTTGATGGACAAGCCAAATGCGCCGCTGCTAATCATGCTTTCTCCAGTATGGCTGCATCTGGACCAACTAAAAAGATTGCCGTTACTAACAGCTAAATAGTTTGGCGTGACAAGTGCACACTTGATGAATACGCAATCGAAAGTTTTTAACGATGGTGGATTTGCCACATTAACTTATGATCCGCGAACATTCGGCAAAAGTGATGGACTGCCAAGGCAACACATAAATTTTGAAAAGCAGTCCGAGGATGTTTTCGATGCTGTTACGTACGCCACATCTTTAACGCCAGAAGTGGACGCAACCCGCATCGCTCTCCGTAAGTACCAATGTCTATGATGTCAAGAACAATGGAGATATTTGCGGTCGTGTATAAATGCTTACATACTGAAAGTCGGCGGTGGCCATGGCGGAGGAATTGCAATTCGAGAAGCGGCAGTTGATCCAAGAGTTAAGGCTCTAATTTTGCAGGTTCCAGGCATATCAGGAGCCATGGATGCGCAATTTTATCCTCCTGGATTGCTAGAGCGATCGAGAGCAGCGGTGACCGAGTTTTCAGAGAAATCTACAAGGAAACAGGAATACATACAAATATTCCCTGCTACTGCCGAAGAAGCTACCGCAAATCCGCCAAAAGTGCTGCTGCCAGGGCCCCCGCTGTTTGAGTTCTATAAATTTCTTCAGACAATCACTGACGGGGAAGATATTGATTGGGAAAATAAAGTGACCTTGGAAAGCGCCTACTACAACTTTATTAACGAATTCCAAGCATACTTACCAAGAGTTGCGCCAACTCCTCTCTTATACATAGTTCCTAGTGGGGGTCTCCCTGCTGAGCCCCATGAGGAAGCATACGCGGCAGCCAACGAGCCAAAGGAATTCTACAAGATTGAGCCTTTTGATTTCGCAGGTTACATGTATGGAACCGCAGACAAAACACAGAAGGATGTTGAAGTCAAGTTTTTGCAAAAGTATCTAATGTGATGGGTTTTGCCTTGAAAGGGAAAAGTACCAACATAGAATTACTTAGATAAGAAGACTAGATAAGAAGACTAGATACATCTATTCATTACGCTTTCTGCTCTTTGATCAAATTTCTTGTTACAGTTATCTATAATAACGCATCTATCTTCTAATGTAAAATAATTCTAACAATTTTAGCATACAAATCGGTCTAATCAGATGTTCTGTAGCGCACAACATAACATTCTCCTTGTCATTACTGAGGTGCTACTAGAGTGCCACTTGGGGCCGATCTAATAAACTTCCCACATTTATGTCAACATCTGCTTCCAATGTACTCATAAGTGACTTGAAATCGGCGAATAGAGTGTTTGCTCGCCTATGATCAATAAGCGATGAGTTGTACAGCATCGAGACTTCGTATTGATTGCGTTGCCGTTTGACCATCAATATGACAGCCCAGTGGTAGTCAGTATTGAAATTATCCAGATCTGGCCTGGGGACAATCTTAGTGACATCTGAATCACTGGCATCTGTGCCGCACACATCCTTGGATTTGTTCAACTCGGATCTCAAATTGACAAAAGACTGCACCCAAGGCCGCCCGTCAGCGCTGGGGACCACACCAGGAGCAAACCCCTGCTCCCACTTGGTTGTGGTCGTAATGTCATCTTGGACTCGCTGTAGTAGCTCTGTTATAGGCTCCTGCTTGCTCTGTACAGAAATTCGAAATGGTACCGCATTAACCAAGGGCCCCATGACACGCCACACGTCGGCAAACGTATTCGAAGATCTTCCGTGGCGACAGAGGCCAAACGTGATGTCTCGGTGTCCTGATAGTTTTGCCAGGGCCATTGCCCATGCAGCGAGGATGACTTGTGTTGGGTTCCTTGGCGTATCGCCGTTGGGCTGGGGATTGCTAAAGGGAACTGGAAGCATGTCCTTTAAGACATTCTCGACGCTTCCGCTCACCACAGCTTGGTCAAGTGGATGGATATTGGCAACATTTGCGCCACGCAAATAATTTTCCCAAAATTTCATGACCTCTTCCTGCGGTGCAATGAGGTGCTGATGTTTGACAAAAGCGCCAAACCACGGGCGTTCGATATTCTCAGCTCCTGCATATTTGAACGGAGATTGCAGGATTTGCGATATTTCTTTGTCGATGAGGAAACGCGTGAAAGCATCGCAATGAGTGTGATATAAAGAGATTGCGAAAAAGTTACGGCCTTGGTGGGCTGCATCTCCAAGCACAAGAGCATATCGCGCGGCTGGAGCGCCCAGCTGAAGTTTCTGAGCAGTAGTGCTGTCAAGGAGAGATCGAAGGCTGGAAGGATAAGACCAATGTGACGCCGTTTCTTTAAGCAAAGCCAATGCAAACTTATTTTCGCCTGGACTGATGATGGTTGTACGGAAAATTGGATTCTTCATTTCCAGCAAGTGTGTAAATTGCTTCAAGCCTTGTTTCAGATTGGGCCCTTCAACTTCGTAGATGTAGTTTATACATCCTGTGCCGCCATTTTGTTGATGATGTAAAAAGAACTCTACAAGACACGGTGTTAGAGCCTTTTTTGACTATTATCCAATAATGACTCTGTATGATCATATCCTTGAGCGTGTATATCGTTCGATGGACGTACCTTGAATAGAGCTCACTGGCGCAACTTGCGTAACATCATCTTCTGCGACCCCAACTCGTTCCAGGGCTGAGGCAAGTTGGCCAGAGCTTATGCCAACCATGCTATCAGCAGCGATGCTGTCCATCGTTTCGATCGGCTCGATACGTGTACTTTTCTTCGCAGTCTCGCCATTTACGCTTTGCTGATACGCACTTATAGTGTCCCATATATTTTTAAATGTTGCATCTGATTCGTTCCAAACAATGGTTAGCATTCTCTGAGTGAAGCAATTCGTCTGTATTTAACACTGTCTTACTGTTAAGAAAAGTGGCCAAGTCGATTGTGTCGATGAAAGACGCGATTTCGCCTAAAAACTGAATAGCTTTGATCTGGGTCAAATTAGCAGCTGAATTTTATTTATTAGAGAAAGTTTCAGCTTACTGAATTACCTCCCACTTAATGTAGCCAGTTGTTAGCATTTAATCGAAGCTTTTAGGTTGGTAGGAGGCGGCTGGCTACCTCTAGCAGTACATACAGGTCATGAAATTATCGCTATCCGTAAATTTGTCATTTTCAATGCCGAGGACATCTGCCCATATCTGGCGCAAACTTTCGAGGGATGCCATCTCGATTTTACTGCACTCTTGCAAATTGGCGAAGTTTAGTATCTCAAGATCTTTGCCGCTAGCAGAATACCTTACTCAAAGATTGTGGTTATACTCTTGCGTAGCTTTTATATAAAGGAATAATGGATGATTTATCGCCACTAAGATAACAGAAGAAGCTTCAAAATGAAGGTTATTGATTAGGCAAAGAAAAAGGAGTAGATTTAGCATTCACAGAACTAGCAAGGGGTGAGTAGCCGCACGCCAAGGGTTGCGACGTCAAGGTGCTGCGCCTGCGTCAGATATCTCGCTATGTCATGACCGATCTTACAAGGGATGGTAAAATTACATGTAATTCGGCTGTAGATGCTAGCGTAAGATGTGCTATATTCCAGTAAAGCAACCTAACCCTGCGTTGGTACGGAACAAGTTCGCCGATGGTGCCTCTATATTTTCTAACAAAGATTACGAAAGACGTTATACATGAAACAACTGCGCCAGGTAATTAGGTCACTAGCTATGCCGAGGCGGCTGGTAATTACATTGTACTGATATGGATAGACAGCCCGGATGAATCGGTCGGTTGAAAACCCTAGCAGGGCTCTCGATCCTTTTCCAGGGACATGGTAGATGTCAGATTTTGTTGCAACATAGGTGGGTATAGTTAGGATGTCTCCGCAAAAGTCCTTGTTAACTTGGATATACAAGGACTTTATCAATACAGCTATCTTATATCAGCCGCGAAGGAAGACTCCCTGTTTAAAAGATCCTTGTATATTCGCAACACCGCCACTATAACTATAACACTGGCTAAGCACTAGCATTTCGGCGTGTTAATGGAGTCTGCGTATATGTCATGAGCGTAAGTTGATATATACGACACTCATACAAAAGATCCCCTAAAAGACTGAAACAACAAGCAAAAGGGTTTTACCCCTTGTGCTGAACTACTAATCTCATATCAAGGCTTTTGGTAACAATTACTCAGGAGGTGCTTACCGTTAAAATTCCTTGCTGCTCGACTAGTAGACGAACGCCAAGCCTCGGGTACAACATAGCTATTCCCAATTTGAATGCTTTTCATGTAACGATTAAGAGTCTAGAAGCTTCTTTCCTAGAACCTGATTGTAGAACAGTAGCGCTGGTTATAATTCCTTGATACTCTTTTAATATTGAAGTATTACTTCATTCCAAAATGTAACATCCACCTGACTCTTACAAACTATCTCGAGAACTTATTGGTCACGCTCATGAAAGACGTATCCTTGAATGCACAGGGGTAATATTGAATTTAAATTAGAAACGCTCAAATAATGCTTAGCGGCCCGTGTAATCACTATATGACCTTTTATAGCTGGATTGTCAGCATTCGCCCGCGTCGATCTTTGTTCCACCAATGATCCCGTCTAAAGTCATTGTGCCATACAAGTTATAGCTTATTTGTCTACAGCATGTAGGAAAGTCTTTTTTGGACATGAAATTTAGAGCAGCCCTTTGGCAAACTGTTGGGATAGTTGAGTTCTCATCGGCTTCCCCGTTGGGTTATATGGGATAATGTCAACGAATACAATCTGCACCGTTTATGAATGAGTTCCAGTTCTGCATTATGGTATAATAGGATATGGTTTCGTGGAAATTTACCTCTCGAGGAACTTTGAATTGTGTTAAATGTTGACCAATGTGGTGCTTTAATTCCGACGCAACCAGCGGACTTCCCGCCTTGTGTGACATCAAAGATACGGCAAGTCCTTGTAGAAGAAAATACTTGTTAGCGCCAGATAACGGGAATCGACAGTATCTCGATATTTGCTCACCAATCTCATCGCCGTACATATTGTCAGCAATCCGAAAGCACGCGGCCCCTGAAACCAGCTCGTGAGACAAAGCTACGTGCTCAATCTCGGCAGGACCAATTTTCTCTCCGCCTTTATTGATGACCTCTTTCTTTCTCCCCACCAACTTTAGGTAGCCGCCGGGCTCAATGTTGCCAAGATCGCCGGTGCGAAAGTATCCGTTGGGAAGAAAAGCCTCACCATTGGCCTGAGGGTTTTCCACATATCCTTCCATAACATTTTGACCAAGCACACAAACCTCCCCTACAATACCAGGGGCTTTAGTTAGTGTATTAATCAAGGCATCCTCACCGTCGCTCCCTTGTCCCAGTGCAGTAGATGGCAGAATCATCACATCTACGGCATCAGGAATGGGAAAATGGCTTCTGCGTCTCATATTGCCCTCTTTCCAACGGTTGCAGAATATTGCGGGAGCCGTCTCAGTCATGCCGTAAACTTCCAGCAAAGGCGGGCCCAACGCGACCAAGCGCTCATATAAATCCGGAGAGATCTCGCTACCTCCACTTCTGATAAACCTCAGGTGTGGGGAGACACGGCCGCCAGGTCGCGAGAAGTTTAGGAGCAGTTGATGAAGAGTCGGTACGGCATGAAACCATGTGATGCCGTAATCAGCACATCGCTGCCAGAAAGCGCCCGGGAGCGAATATGGAATAACGGCGCAGCCTCCCGAGAACAGCGTAGCAAGTAAGGAGCCACAGAGACCAATGATATGATACAGCGGCGTAATTATCATGGTTCTATCACTGGACGAGAGCTGATGGTTGGCAATAATAATGCGCATAGCAGTGAGAAGATTAGTGTGACTGAGGAGGACCAACTTGGGTGCACCTGTGGTCCCGCTTGTCGAGAGCATGACAACTTTGTCTTCAGGCAGCACCTCATCTCTCGAGAAGATTGCGGCCCCAGTATCAACAGCGACAGGTGCGCAGTGGTTATTGGTGATTTCATGAGGCCTCAGGGCGAGCTCCAGAACCTGCCCATCTCCGTCTTGTAGCACACTCTTTTTGTAGCACAATGCTACGTGCAATCCCAACTGCTGTGCTGCTAGGAAAGCTGGATCGGTCATATATGAGCTATCACCTGGACCCCGAGCTTCCGGTAGCATCACCACCAAATCGAGTTTCATCTGGGAGAAGATATCCCGGAACTCGCTTTGCGTGTACTGTGGGTTCAGTGGGGCCGCAATACCACGCTGGCGTATGATTGCAAGAAGTATAACTGCAAATTCTAATCCGTTCGGCAATACAAGTGCAATTCTGCTGTCTTTTGTAATGCCAATACGAGCAAGATCGCGCTGCAGAGAACGTGTCATAATCGCCAACTGGGCATATGAGATTGCATCTTTGATCGATGTAGATCCAGCAGAAGGGGAGATAATCGCGGGTGAGCCGTTGCGTTCATAGTCGCTTGGAAAGACCAGGGTGTTTGTACAAGATGCCATTGCGTACTGGAGATTGCGGATAAAGTGTTATCTGTGTTTATTAAGTCAACTTGATTTCTTCATAGAAACCCTAAGCATTTATAAAAAAGAGTCTGCTCCTTTTCCATAACGATGTTCAGCGTAGCACTGGGCGTGTCTCTAACTACAAATCTATTCTATCTTGGCAGGCATGACAATATTAAGGGGGGAGCTTAGCGTATCCGCTTCTGTAGAGAGTAAGATTTATACATTTCTAGTACACGTACAATCTAAACGAAACATGAAAACTTGATCAAATTTTCATTACGAGGCTTATTTATCTTGGCAGTGGCTATACATATCTCTTTGGCCGTTGTCTAGATGAGACATTCATCACCACTTTTCAGCTGACTAGGGTGCCTATTTGTCAACAGATGCTAGCAATTGACTTCCATCTTCAAATTTAGATTATTTCGTGATACGGAGCTACAAGCAGATGTCTAGGGCATATCCATGTATTATATATTTATGACAAGTAGCCACTTTACTCGAGAGCGTTTTTACATTACCAAGTTGCCTGAATATACTGTCGCGTTTCATTATTTTTTTCCTTGGAGACTGTCAGTAGCTTCTTTATAGCCAACACCACCAAACGGTTCGCCCATGTGCAAAGTCTACCTCCCTTAGCTGTGTTTACGGTTGACGTTTCTGGGCGCCCTCAATAATTCTTTAGTAAACTGTAAGTTCATACATGTTTCCGATCCAAGGAGGAAGAAACAGTCACCCAACTTCAGCTACCACAAAGAATATGTCAAATCCAACCTTATTTTTTATTTTCGCCACCAATTCTGCTCTATTTATATTCTGTAGTAGGCTGCTTCTGACCTTGTGACCATTATTCTATGCAGTCTGCAACAATCCTTACCTCATACCTCTACCAATATCGAATAGTCTGATTGCCGTATTGGCGTTAGTTCAGTGGTACGGTAGCGACAGGCGCGGTGTTACTGGAAAACCTAACAAAACTTGTGAGGTGGTTGTTTACCTAAATGCCAATAATGACGTAAAAGATCTCTTCAAAGTATAATTATCGGTGGTTTCTCTTCAATTGCTTGTTTGCCGTTGACTATTACGATTGTCAATTGTTAGTGCGTCTAATCATCGTTGAAGCTATTCACAGTACAGCCTTTTCTCTGGTACTAAATATGCTCTTACACAGGTCTAAGTAGATAAGCTGTTTTGTTCCTCAAGATGATACTAGAAGCCTTGAAAAACTCGCACTAGCAGTGGTCAAAATTCCAATAGCCCAAACGAATACTTCGTGGCGGCCGTACGCTTCTCTCCTATATTTTTATAGCACATGCACTGTTGGCATTCGTATTCCGGACTCCGAATTACAAGCCCCTTATGTTCACGTATTGTTTACCTTCGAGATGAGATATTACTAAGGTATTTGTAAGTCGTAGGAAAGTCTTTGTCAGTGAAGATAAAAGATTTGTAAGTCGAGGTATACACCACCCAATGTGAGAGACATGCTGCTGAATATGGAACTAGATGTGGCGCATAACGTTGCCACCATCAGAAAACATATGCTGAGGACTGTTGGATGAGCCCTTAATACACCCGCCATCTGTTCTTGTCTAGTAAGATATCATGAAATCATGTTTTTCTAGCTTTTTCAGCGCAATTTCTGCTTAAATCGCCTGTGAGTACTTTTCTTATCCGTAGGTAAACTCTGAGATCGAGTGTGCGGGCGCTCTTGCTTGTCATCTTCAACCAATATATTGGTTATAAGCGGGGTATTGGCGGGGATGAGGGGTCTTGTCTGGAATCAAATACTCACGGATTTCCATACTTGGTTCATGGTCCTCGATGACTGGCATACGGCCCATATGATATCGAAAAAAGTTCCAGGAATTGTTACCAAATCGGTTCAACACGACAGATGAAGGACGGTTCAGGGAGTTTTATGACGCATTCTTGTACTTAATCGCCCTAGATTGTGTCGAGAACGACAGGGGAGTAGATACTAGGATACCTAGATCATGCGGTCGGTAGCAGTGAATGGATATTCAAAGATAGTGTATAGATAGAAAAGGTATAAAAGGCAGATGATGTTTCCATTCCAAAAATGAATAAATCAACAGACTACAGTCCAATACAGCATTCATACAAAGCCTCGCCAACATGCGTGTTATTACATTTATTTCTATTGTCTTCCTAGGCAGTGCTGTCACAGCTCTGCCACTCACCACAAGTATGCCTTTGCGACCCATTATCTACGGTTATCCTGCTGATATATGTCATGTAGCGGAAGCAGATGCAGCCATCGTTAAACGCCAATGCGGGCCACCACCGTTGGGCTCGCACTTTGATGAACGCTGCATTCCGGTCGCAAATCCTTGAAGACAAGCATCTAGGAAACGCTTAGGAGTGAAGGCTATGCTTGAGTTTGGGAAATCTCAAATGGCGATAAAACTTGAGATATACGAGTTACGAGCGAGTAAATAAATATTTATAAGTCAATCTCACGAGACCCAAAATGCGTTTGTAAGGTTCGCTCTTCTCTTGCCGCATTGCTTTCACAAGAGATCCAGTATACGGTGAAGTCACTTCATTATATATATATATATATATGCCATTGATCACTAAGTCCCAAGGTGTATAGCGTATACACAACGAGCAAAAGAACGATTAAACTTGTACCTATGCCAAGTGACTCTTCATGGAGTGCAGCACACGTCCAGGTGTAGCGTGATGATGACGGAACGTATTTGGTCTGTCCGCTAGCTACTTTGGGCCATTGTTGTTCCATGTAGCTCGAGTCAACGTGCCTTTGAAAAGGGCAAATTAGTATATACAATTCGGCTTAGATGGCTATCGTATAAGATTAACTTTCATCGTGCCAGCTACAATAATACTACTATATGTGACAGACGTCAACGAGAGATCTAGGAGAACGTTACCCAGAGAGTCCGCGGAGCTAGCTTCTATTGACTTTTATATTCTTCGGGAAAAAAAGTAACAAAGGACATCGAGCAAGGTTTGAAGCTTACCTAGTATGCGATGGCGCTGTGAGACCATATCCTAAGACCACCTTCGAGTCATAATAAAGCTGTTTTTCGCCGCTTACGCACTGTTATTTATGCCGATATTGATTGATACGCAATATCGCAAACCAGAACCAAAGCTGTTAGATGCTAGCGAGACATTTTTAATGGCGATTAGTGTTCACAGAGAAATCGAAGTTTCAAGTCGCTGATGGATATCCTGGTCGAGTGGTAAAGTGGAAATGGTCGAACACTTTTAGCCCAGCACTGTTATAAGCAGTAAGCTGGTTGTTAGAGTACATGTACGTAAACTATAAAGTATAGCTTCCAGCAAGAATCATTGCACTTAAAATGATAATGCCAGTCATTATAATCTGCTAGATCCATCTTATGAAAATGTACAAGTATTGTATTCACTGAGAAATAAAGCCTTGCGCGAGAGATGAATCTAGTTGGTGACAATACCATAACTTGTACTCATCTTACGAAGGTCGATTTTTTAATAAGGCATCCACCGAACAATGGCTTTTAGCGCTTGCAAAAAGCCACCCTCTCACCTTTCACAAGTAGGAAATTATATTAGCTATCTGAATAGCTTTCGTGGGAAGTCGTGGGCACAATTGTTTGGCTGCGCGTTCGGGGGGCTTTGGACCTGTACTGTATTGAATCAGCGCTAAGCTTCTCAATGTGAGCGCTATAACGCTGTATAAGCGCTATAATTTAAGATTTAACGATCCATTCCATGTAAGAGGGCTTGAACACTTTATTGGGCAAGGGAAGGATATATGTATATTCTACAGAATCGCTGCTTATGGTGTCCAGATTAACATTTCGTCAAATATATATATATATGTTTTTTTCAAACATATATATCTATTCTTACATCATCTATAAAGCTTTTACGTCTTAAATATTTATCCATGACTTACGGTTAATCAGCTTAACCAACGTGATACAACGTTCCATGAAAAAGCCAACGCCATGGATTCGGTAACGCCACATCCGCCTCCTCCCGACATTATCAAAGGTAGCCTCGCTTCGGGTGAAGGAATCCTGTGTCTTGGCCTCCCCAGAAGCGGCACTTTATCTATTGTCACTGCACTTCGGCAGCTGGGCTTCACATATGCCCATCACGGCGCGGAACAAGTTTTCAACTCTGCAAACTGGGCAGCCTCTATACGTGCCTCACAGGCTTGCTTTCCTGTATGGCAAGGGGCTAGCAAACGTGAATCTCCGCCTTTTACCAAAGCCGACTGGGACGCATTTTTAGGACATTACCAAGTCGTCAGTGATTTTGCTGGCTTCTACGGAGAACATATATCAAGAGTGTACCCAGGGGCTAAGGTTATTCTTGTTCAGCGCCCATTTGACTCTTGGTATCCTTCTTTCGACGCGGCGATTCTGCAGGCGCTCTTTCAGCCAGTTCGTGCGTTTCTTTTTCAGCGAATCATCGCGCCTATCACAGGAATCACTGCTTTCGCGGCGCATCCTTATATCGTGTTTGGAAGCTTTAATGCGCGCAATGTACGGGAGACGAGAAACAACGCTCGAGCGGTATACGAAGAACACTACACCACCATAAGAAAGATTGTTCCGCCGGAGAATTTACTCGAGTTTAATCTTGAAGATGGTTGGGCTCCCCTGTGCGCCTTTCTTGATAAAGAGGTTCCCGACATTCCATTTCCATACGTAAATGATCGAAACGTTATTTTGGATATGGTCAACACGCTGTGTTTTAAGCTTACTATCAAATCTGTATGGATTGTCCTAAAGCGCCTATCTCCCGTCCTAGGTATAATTCTTGGGTACTGGCTCGCACGCCAAGATATAACAGCGTTCAAAACAGTTCTCTTAATTAAGGACAGCTTACCTTATTTTTAGAAGCAATGATGAGAATTGGAATTTAACTCTCTTCTATGTATGATTCTGAATTATCTCTAAACATTGATTCATGATGCATATGCCCGGCGGGTTGGCTAGTTAGCAGGGCCAACTAAGTCCCCCGTCTCTAATAGAGAGGCGGGGCTAATGCATTCACCTTCTCAGCCTGCCGAGTAATGATCATAGATTTACGGACACTTGTCTCGGGCTCTTCAAAAATTTTAACAAAATTAATTTGCTCATTGCGGCATGTGCTTCAGCTATTTGCGTAGAATAAGTAAAGGATTGAGGATTCTCATGCTATATCGTCTGTTTTTGGGAATATCAGTGAAAGGTCTTATAGCTCGCTGTTCGGTGCCCTCTAATATGCGCCTTTGCAGTTACATGTCTATGCTTGGCCTTTCTTAGACACTACCTCAGCTCCATAAATGCCGCACTCGTGTTGACCCAGTATAAAAACACGGCTGGAAATGGCTGCTGGTTCAAGACCAGCGTCAACTTGCTCAGCGGCAGGTTGGAACGTATCATCGAGATGGTTAACTGCAGAGGCTAAGGCTGGAGCCGAAACAGTGACCCTTTACAGTCGGTATCAGTCTTCCGTCCGCAAGCTCGATGGTACAGGCGGGGAAACCAGGCGGATAGGAGCGCTAGAAAGGAAATCATTTTCGGAAGCATCTAATTATATCAGGGCTGAATGAAAGCCACGAAATGTTTTGATACACATGGCATTCCTTTAATTTTGAGGTCTACTGATGAACATACTCCCCTAAAAGAAAGACAAAGTGTTCAGCTTACTATATTCTAATATATTGGTTCCAGTTTTATTTTCCTAGTGAAATTGATGTACACGCTGGCAACATGGAGTGGTCTTATATCATCGTTGACTTTCTTCGAAAATATCACTTTGAAGCGTAGTTGTAATAGGCAATGCGTTTCATAAACAATCTAAGCTATTTGGCGTCTATCCTGGTAAATTTAATAATGTAGTCCGCTAATATCACAATAAGCTTTTCCCCAGTCAAATGAACAATTCTTGTAGTCACCGCTGATTGAACAGAGAAGCTATATTGTAGGAGAAGGAGAAGCAGGAATGCGGTTAATGAAATGTCAGTTTGGGAAGCTTAAAAGGGCCTCTTGTTCCGGGAAAGTATTCTGCTTGCTACTTTACCCTCTAAGCATGTTCACCGCAATATCAAGTTGTATAGAAGAAGTCTATCATCATGGTTAGCTGAATGGTGTGTAAAGGGCATGCGATGCGTACCTGGATGAAGATCCCCGACCTCTTCTAAGCTTTGTTGCCGTGTGTCAGAGCTGTCCGCCGAAGCCTGTGCTTCTTTTTTCTTGCTGTTCAAATGCCCAAGGTACCAGCGAAGAATTAAAGAAATCAAGACCACTGCTACTGACATTCCCAGCGAAGCAGCGTTGCCTTTTTTATCTAGAGAGCGTGTCAGATATCTGAGCTAAATTAACTGTCAATCAATTTGCTGCTTACAGTAGGGTGGATCGTTGTAGAGCTGATTGCCTGCGATTGAAAAGGCTTGTGCGCACATATTAAACAGAGCCAAAGCAGCACCTCTATAATTGTCAAGTTAGATGATTTGTTTCCTCAACGTAGCAGTCGATCGAACAAATCTTACCTCCTAGTATAGCCGACAAAGTTCATAGCTGCCCAAGATATAACCAAGACAACTTTTGGATACATGCAAAAAGCTATTATGCAGGTCGCAGCAAACCTGGCATCGCGATTTTCGAGCCCTATTAGCATTGCATAGCCCGCAATGCCCCCAATTGTGGATAGGGCAACGGTCAACCCGCGAGCATTTGTTTTGTCTGCAATTCTAGAGAATAGTAGTATGCCTAAACAGGCACATCCATAGACAATGACAGTAAATAACTGAGCTCCGATTGAGCTGTATCCGAAACCCTACCGATCGTCAGTTTTCTGGAATACTTTCTGGCTTCAAAAGGTCGGTGAGAGCTTACACGGATGAGTGCCGGTAGGAAGTTAGATAGAGAGGATATTGTGAAAAGTGCTGTGCAGTATAAGATCGTGAAGAGCCAGAAATGAATGCTCAAGAGCAGTTCCAGTATTTTCTTCGGTTGTACGCGGACTTCAGATGAGTTGTGTGACCGCTTACTTCTCTTTACCAGTTCATCTTTCTCTGCTTCAGAGAAGCCGTAGCGGACTTCTGAGGGTGAGGCTGGGAGGAAGGCCAAAACAATGAAGGCAAATCCAATGGGTAAGACACCTTCGATCAAAAAGATCCACTTCCAAGCTCTCCAACCGTTTACGCCATCCAAGTTTTTGCTAATCCCGTATGATAGCAGCCCATTGAAGGCACCGGCGAGAGTTGACGTCGAGAAGAAAATGGCAGCTCGAGTCGCGAGCTCGTGATATTCATACCAAAAAGAAAGATCTGTAAGGCAGATATGTGTTAATAATTTTTCTTTGAATTCGCAAAAGATTGGTACTCGGTGGGAGACACGTACAGAATGCGCCGCCTTGAACGAAGGCCTCGGCGGCACCAATGAGAAATCGCATGGCTATCAATTGACCACTGGACTTAACCAGTATTGTGAGCACTGTAAGAACACCCCACTGCACATAATGAATGGAACGGTTAGGCAGAGCTCTTTCTGAGGCTTTGGAAAGGTGTCACATTACTGTTAACATGGCACCAAAAAATTGCACCGGCGCGCGGATTTTTTTAATGAGCAATGTTCCTGGCAGTTGAAATAAGACGTAAGAAACTAAGAACATGGAGGAAGCATTGGCATAATCTTTTGGCGAGAGATGCAGCTCGTCTTCGAGGCCAGCAATTTGAGCATTCGCCAAATCGGAGCGATCCTAGTAACATATAATAAGCCTTTGAAACACACACTGCAGTATTGTTGAGAATTCTCATCTACCATTGAACCAAAGAAATAGACGCTCGAAATTAGTGGAAGAACAAACAAGTCAAGCTTCAATTTGAGCTTCTTTCGTTCCTTCTCGTTAATTGTTGAGTCAATTGGTCCCTCGATATGCGAAATCAGTGTCTCGTCTTTAGCCTCCGTACGAGAATCCTCTGGCGTGTTATTAGACATAGTCACTATTGTTTAATTGCTTCAAATTATGATAGATTTTGAGGTGAATGAGTAGTTATTGATTGAATGGTGGTGGAAGTGATTAATTTTGACATTTGTCGTCTTTGCTAGCTACTATTTGTATTATTTACCAAAGACTCGACAACTGTACAGAATTCTATTGTATACAGATCTATAATCGGAGATATAATTGAGATCAGCGATGTCAAAGTGAAGCGAAACTCGGTATAGCAGGCGAAAGAAATCCGATTGGATTGGCTTGCGCTGCTGGAGTGGCTTGGTCTCTTCCTCGCCAACCTTATTGCACACCTTCTTTTCAGCCGAGGACTTTAGGGGGGGTTCGGATCCTACCTGACAGCATACGCGGCCCTTGCTCAGCCTCTACTATGCCATATGCATCCTAAGGCGAGCATCCGTTATACTAGTCTTGAGCAGTAGTAATAATGTTTGTTTTGAGAAGATGTATTCGATCACTCATGTGGTTAGATGAATCTCAGAATATGTTCTGGCTGCGTGTGGTCTTTACTCTAGACTTTGGTCAACCTTTTCTCAAGGGTAATCTCGATTCCAACTTCTTAGAATCATCAATTTCCATAAGTATACCTTCATCAATAAGCCATTCGCATAGAGTCTTCTTCACTCGAACTAAGAATAGTATAATCACATGCAACACGAACTTGTAGCGAGTTTCGCTTCCAATGTTATCACAGCCTCAGGAATAGGAAAGCGAGTTTCGCTTCTCACATATAAATTATGACTGCTGTTTAAAGAGATGAATCCGCTGATCATCATTACTCAAACTGGCAAACCAGGTTGTTATTGGATTATTTTACTGGCATAAGTCGTACTCAACATGGAGAAACTTCTCAGCACTGCCCAAATACCTCCAGAGTTTTGGAAACCCACATACATGACAGGGAAAATTCCTCGAAAAGCTCTTATATCGGAACCTCGAGTGTCTTACAGCCTTTATATTCCGCCAGAGCATTACAAAGGTACCTTGCGCGGTCAAGCAAACGGCGCGTCACAAGCCTCATCGCCCAAGCTCCCCTTACTAGTCTTTATTCATGGCACTCTGCGTGATGATTCTTATGCCGAACGAGGTCTTATCCCATTCGCTGAGTCCACGCCTTGTGCCATTATGGCACCGCTCTTCCCTGCCGGACTCGATAGCCCTACCGACTTAGACTCATACAAATTACTTCGATCTCCGACGCTGCGATCCGATCTAGCCTTTTTGGATATGCTAAACGAGGTAGCCCATCGCTGGCCTGGAATAGACACATCAAAGATTTTCTTAATGGGTTATTCAGGCGGTGCTCAGTTTGCACATCGGTTCCTCTACCTCTACCCTGAAAGGCTAGCAGCCGTGAGTATTGGAGCGCCGGGAACCGTGACCATGCTGGACCATTCAGCTTCCTGGCCGACGGGCATAGCAGACGCGGAAGAGCTTTTCGGGATACGTGTCGACAAGAATTTGATCAAACAAGTTAAAATCCAACTTGTTGTAGGCGATGCTGATGTTGAAGTCCATGGAGGGGCTGAATTTTGGACGTGGCTACAAAAGTTCAAGGCTGCAGCAGGCACTGACTTATTAAGCAGCGCACAGCCAGAGGCGGCTTTGAACAAATTCCCAAATAAAGATATTGTTCAAAATAGGCTGGGAACTTTGAAGAAATTGCAAGCATTATGGAGGGAAGACGGCATAGATGCGCAGCTGGACATTGTGGAAGGGGCGAAGCATGAGAGCCTGAAATGTCAACCCTATTCTCTAAACTTCTTGCAGTTGCTGATTAGAGAACGATAATGCTACTAGAGCATGAATTAACGTCCTTGTGTATGTCGAGTTTATAGTGGCGCTGCATATGGCCCTGTTTTTATTAATTAATATTTCTCGTACTGTTATCCTCCCTACTTAGCCGCTAAGTAGTGCTATATCCATTGCTCGTCAAAGTAATTATTTGAAGGTGAGGCTAGAAACGCAAAAAGGTCGTCATATGTATTCGGAAGCCAGTCATTCCAATCGGATGATAGAGTGTCGGGTCGGGGAAGCCTTGGCTGGCCTTCTGTGTCATCTAAATTTGCTGTTAACGGAACGGCTTTGAATCAGACTGTAGAAACTTACCAGCAATCGCGGGAGTGGCAGCTGTGCGCTCACGTATTTTCCTCGCAATTCTTAGGCTATCGTCAACTACGGTAGCACTTGGATCTCCGCTATCGTTCGTAAAGTATTCTGACGAGACCTTGTCCTCTGCATGCCGAGATAACAGTCGGATCATCCTTGCAGTTCGAAAGGGCTCGTCTAATTCTTCTTTTGACCAGGCCAAAAAGGTCTCGTACACTTCTTTTATCTTGTTGCGGGCCAAGGTTCGCTCATGAGGCTGAATATCACGGCCAACAGCGAGAAATTTCGCCAAATACATCCCAGCGATGCATAAAACTCGAAAAAAAGTGTTTTGGGTAATGTGCTGTTTCAGCTTCGCGCTTTTGGAGCTCATGGGGTAGTAGTTCATCTGTTGGAGGCTGTGGAAAGCATGAACGTAAAGATGTATAAATGGTTGTAAGCTGTATGGCCGCATGAAAGCCTCTGTACCAAGTTGCCCACTCTTGTGTATTTGTTGTTTTCCCTAAGTCTTTTGAACTGGATGTCAATGAAGGGATGGAACACAGGCGCAGCCTTGCGGCTAAAAAGTCGATATGATATCGCTGGGAAACACGGGTTTTGATATCGGCTCCTAGCAGATCTAAATCGCGTTCAAGAAGGCCCAACAGAGACAACTGCACCTGGCTCGAAGAATGAATGCCATGAAGAGTCGTGAAGACTCTCATAGAATGCTGCTGTAGCTCACATCGCGCCCAAAACTCGTCAGAAAAATGCGACTGTAAATGTGATTTGACAATTGGGAGCCGCCCAGCGACGAGACTCATTGGTGGTGGAAAGCCATGATCCGTTGCAACCCTAAACAGCTGACATGTCAGCAGGTAGTCCCAATTCATGCTGCAGTGAAGGGGAATTGATGGGCAAGTCATACTCGGTACTGACGACGAAACAGCCCAACCAAGATTTCAGGTAAGCTATTGAATGAGCGGGTCTACTGTCTTCGACATGAGCAGGTTCATGGATGCCAATTTGCTGCACAGCTGAGACGGCAAGGCTGCAGTAATTCCAACTTGGGTCATCGTTCTGACTTGCGACGGGCATCGGCCAGGTGCATAGCAGTAACAGTGTTTGAACTGTATACGGGCAGCGGATTGCCCTAACTACATGTTCGGATAGTAATTTGTGGAAAGCGGATCGCAGCTTTGAAAATTGTTGATTGTAAAGAGGATGATTCCGCGCCGATACTAACAAAAGTGCCCAGAAAAGGATTTCGCTAGTTTGATGAATAGATTCTGCGGAACTTTCAATGTCTATAAATGGAACATGATCAAAATAATGTCGATGAAAGCTGTACTGAGTTAGCGGAAATGTCTTTCTTATTGTGACATGTAAACTTGCTGCTCCAGAAGCTCATTAACGTTATGAGAGCCAAGTTTCACACCGCCAAGCTCATATGTCAAAGGCGTGGTAGCGGGCATGCGATTGTCGGTAGGCAATGGAGTATGATGTATTGTATTTTTGGCGCTATCTGTCTCCAGGCCTGGGAACGCAATCGTTGAGCCAGCACCAACAGTCGCAGAAGAACTCTTGTATGAATGGACGAGCCTCTCAAGCTCCTCTTTTTCTTCGATCGCCTTTTCTAAAGCACTAAGGCGGTAAAAAGGATGGAGTGGTTATTATAAAAGGTCTATACGTAAAGAGAATGAGACTACCATTGCTTACCCTCTAACGATTTGTCTCTTGAATCTTGGATCAAAAATGCATGCTTTAGCTTGCTTCTCACATCTAGAACAAGGAGCTGGAAATCGTTGTTGCGCATCACATCGTAGCTTAATCAAGCAGTTAGTCACAAATAATTGTGGTTCCCCGATATATTACAGTCGCACCTGGAGAGGCATACCTTAACCTGCCGGCACGTTGTGCACGCCATAGAAGTACGCGAAGCTCGCTTGTTGTCTGGCATCGTCGGACTTGTAGATGAATGTTCCGATTCCATCTATCATAAGGTGCAATGAAGAAGTCAGCCGAATCGCCTGTATGCGCTGTAGCTAGAAGAAGGCGGCATGTGCTGCCGATTTTCGCTTGTCGGGCCGAGTGTCAAATCCGGTAAGCCCGAGCGGAATTCGCTTCAGTGTCATATCCACAGAGCCAGGCTGCTGAATGTTAGTAAGTGAGATGTTATATAATTGACATCAAAGAGCCAAGTGATGAGATATGTTACCACGTTTACTAATATTGTTCTATCCATCGTCTTGTGTTGATTTCAATAAAATACTGAAGCATGGTATCCAACGCCACTGTCGGTGCTGGGCTTGAGCCCCTTTGCCGCATCATTACTCCCATTGGCATGCTAGGGTACGGCTTCAACGAAGCTGAAATTAAAGATGCACTGGAATCTTCAGTTCAAAGCGGCATACCAACCGCGATTATCTTGGATTCTGGCTCTACTGACTCTGGGCCTGCCAAATTGGCGCTTGGAACTATGACTTGTCCCCGTGCATCTTACGAAAGAGATTTGCGAAAGCTTATCGCCATTATAACAAAATATCGCTTTCCTGTGCTCATTGGATCAGGAGGAGGGGATGGGAGTGATGCCCACGTCAAAGAACTGGTGAATATCGTCGAAGAAATATTAGCGTCGTCCGATAACAAGTAAGGACTCCTTCTAAATGAAGTTTTTACTTCTCTAAGTAGCGCCTACTAATTGTTATCACCTGTCTCGTGCTAGCTCTACTCAATTAAAAGTCATAGCAATATATAGTGACATCGACAGCGACCTTGTCTTGGAGCGCCTTGAAGCGGGAGCAATCTCCGGCTGCGGTCCCTGTGTGCCTACTTTGACGGTTGAAGATGTAAAGGCCTCGAAGACTATTGTTGGGCAAATGGGCCCAGAGCCGTATATACGAGCCATGACTACTCATCCGGATTTCGACATCATTATCGGCGGCCGATCTTACGACCCGGCGCCGTACGTTGCTTTCAGCGCCTATCACGCATTTGATCAACGCTACAGTCAAGTGCTTGCTCTGGATAGGCACATACTGGGAGGATTCACTCATATGGGCAAGATAATGGAATGCGGTGGCCTATGTGCCACGCCAAAAAGCCCTTCATGCCAGGCGACCGTCTACCGAGATGGCACCTTTGACGTGAAACCCCTTATGCCCGGCGCTGTCTGCACTCCTACTACAGTCGCAGCACACACACTATATGAAAAGTCTCGCCCCGATCAACTTCATGGGCCTGGCGGATACATTGACCTGTCCGCTTCCACGTATTCGACGCTATCCGATAATTGCTCAGTGAGAGTCAGTGGAACTACCTTTCACTCGTCAAAAGAAAGCGGCGACTCTTACACGGTGAAATTGGAAAGTGCCAAGGTTATTGGATATCGCACCATCTTTATTGGCTCTTTCATAGATCCTATTCTTATTTCGCAGCTCCAGTCACTTTTACATAGAGTGAAGGCGTATGTGACTCAGCAACATTCCCACACCTCAGAAAAATGGGAGCTGGGATTCCATACGTACGGATACGACGAGACAAACAAAACCGCTCATATGGGCAATGTTTTCGTAGTTGCCGAAGCACTCGCTGAGACACAGGCAACAGCTACCAGTATTGCTTCCACTGCGAGGGTAGGATGCATTCATGGGCCGTATGAAGGTCAGAAAGCAACAAGCGGCAACTTTGGTTTTGGGTTGGGGGGTAAGGGAGAGATTGAGACAGGGCCATGTGCAGAATTCTCCATTTACCATTTAATGGAATTGAAGGAAGCCGAAGAAGACGCTGTTGAGATTGACCAACTGAATAAGGCAGCAAAGAAAAGTCTATTCTCTTTTGAGGCTTTGCTTATCGGGAAAGGAGATCGTCTCCAGCGCTGCTCTCCACGGCTACATAATGACCTTGCTTCAAGCCTTGGAGATTTATTTCCGAAACTTACCATAGGCGCTGGGACTTCAAACACAGCTGAGGTTCCTTTCATCCTTCCCCAGACAGTCGGCGAAGCAGCAAAAGTCATAAGGTCCAAAAACGCGGGCCCATACGAAATTACATTTGACATCATCTTTAACGATACAAAGACCTACGATCATGTGAAAAACACCGGTATCCTCAGAACCGAATTAATTGCGAAGATATACAACCTCTGTGTTGACGATATCGTGTATTGCGGGTTTTTCGACCAAGCTCTGGCATTCAAGGCTACAATTCCACGCATGCGCAGCGGAAAACCCGTTGCATCGGGCGGCTTCATGGAAGATGACGTTCATGGATCACAAAAATATCTGCCTCTTATGAGCTTGAAACTAGATACTATTTGATAAGTAATAAGTACTCAAAACTAATTGAACATATTAAGAGCATAGAATGTAATCTACAGTGTTTGTTTCTGTGAAAGCTTTTTCTCCAATCTTCTAGACTAATAGTACATAGAAATGGACTAGTAGAGACAGAGGAGCTATGCTAAGCATTAGGTAGTCAATAAAAGGCTGAGAGGAAGGGCAATATACTCCAGTTCCTCTGTTGTTTTGGCGTTGCAATTATCTCACTATCGGCCATTCTGCTTCAAGTTGTACAGAACTGCTCTTTGTCTTGGTTCATCATCCAAGGCTCCTCTGCTTGTGTCTCCCAAAGACGCGTCGTCGCCTCTATTTATTCTTCTTCATAATTTTGCATCCTTTGACAGACTCTTTTTTTATTTTACAAATGACATCAAATGGCTTCCCATCCGGTGTAAGTTGAAAAGATAGACCGGTCTGGTAGGTAGATATAGGCTGTTGGAGGGGCAAGAGGTTTTGACGAAGTGCGGATGTAGGTTATAATGAGTACAACTGATGCCTCGCCAGTGGCTTCTTATAGTCTGTCAAAGCTCAAGCTGGCCACTGTTGTCCCAAGAGCACTCGTGAAGCATCTTTGCGCTAGTAACTGCATTAAATGTCGAAGTAAGGAATATATTGAGATGCGCTTTTAATTATGAACATGTCTTGCAGACAGCTAAGGGCAACGATGCATCACCCATATATTATTCCAAGTAAAATACAACGACCTATCCCCTTGTATCAAGGATTCCTTGTGAATCCCTTTTTCAATTACAATAATTGCCACAATAGCGACCATTGGTGTAATTTTTTGCCCTGCCTAGCTGAATGGCATCAGATCGCTCCATCAACCGCAAACGTGGCACTGGATGTAAGGCACTCCATTGCCGCTGGTATAAGCGCATCCTCCAGAGCCATCAAATGGGTCGCTAACTGGACGGCTGCAGGCAGCATCTGCATAAGATTGGCAGCAAACGTTACTTCCACTCCAATTGTCTGCAACATTCAAATACCATGCATTCGGTACATTCCAAGATGTGCAAGGTGTCCAAATGTTCCAATCGTCAAGGTCGATTGAGCCAACGTATCCATTGCCACAGCCATTTGCATAAGCATTAACTTGGAACCCGCCAGTAGCAACAACTGAGGTTGCAAAGGAGATTGCAATAGCAATAACAGAAGATGACCACATTTTGTGAATAATCCAAGAGATGTATCTATAAGAACAATTCCAAATTAACATCCTGCATTTAAAAGTCACGAGTAAAAGTCACGAGTTGGTTACTCACTGTCGCGAAAATAAATCTTCGATCTATTGACCTTGAAGCCAGGATATGGAGGTTGGATAGATTGATAGCTTGATAGTAAGAAAGCAAACAAATCTAGGGAAAAGCCGAGTATATATAGGAATTGTATATATAAAAAGCACGTTAGCTTTAAGCGAGGTTATCACGATAGTGGACTATTGGTTTCCTATTTTTTATTACTATTCAGATATATACCTTCTTAATACAGACACCTATTCGCTGAAATAAGCGTTAAAATCTGATATGAGAATTTAGAACAATAAGGCTGTCAAATAATCGCCTGATAATATAATCACCTGGCCTGATTCCGAGAAATAAATATTAATTTTCTATTTTATTCTTGAAAGATAGTAGAAGCTACTATAGCATAGAATTAACCCTAAAAATACCTTCTGACAAGCATTATGTCTTTTGGCACTACTTTGTATCTCTGCAAACCCTCAACTACACTTCTTATGCACGGTTTCTTTCCTGCGCAGGTACGTAACTTCAAATACAAAAGCAATCTCCACCAACATGGCCCCAAAGGACGCATCTAAGTTCATGTCTAGAGAGTCCATAGAAAGGCCGTACTCCCTCTGCCAGGGGAGACGGGTTTCCGGTAGAAAAATGCAACGCTTGATCCGAGAGCCGGTCCAATCTTCGGAATTACTTGCTAGTCTTATAAACTTGACAACTTACAAGTAATATCAGGGCCCTAAAAAAATACGGGATCCAGCTGTGCCGCCTGCATAAGCTTGATACCGGAGTGTTTAACATCCACCAATAGGGCTAGGTTCGTCTACACATACCTATTTCGACTAATAATGGAGCGACAACTACTGGGAATTTGTAGGACTAGTACTTATCTAGCAAAGTGGCATACGGCCTTGTCGGTGAAAGGATGTCTCGATAGCCTCACATTGTGTAAGGAGATACCTTGCCTAGTCATGCGATCTGAAAATGGGAGTTCGGCAGTTTTCTCAGACACCCTACTAGTCTGTGATCCCTGCGCTATGCTGGGATACGTGGCGGATAGGACCAGGTGCGCTAATACATACTAGCTTCAGTGCAAGCTAGATCCAGCTGATTTTCTGCTCGAGTTTTGCTGCGGATAGTAGTAGCAAACTGTTATCTCCGGATTGCTGGTCAAAGACTCAGGCAGTGGAGTATGCTCGCCTATCCACAGTCGCGACGCGAATGCCATCTTTTTGCCTACAATATCCATTAATAACTCGTGGCAGCGAGGGAGGTAAGCAGAGAAACGGGAATAGGGCCCATTTGGAGACAAACTTCTACAGCAAAGAAATGCGGCAATTTGAGCAAAGGCTCGCTATTAGGCAAGAGTAAAATCTCGTTTGATCATACTTTAAAGTTTTAGTTAAACTCCCACCAATTAACGTCAAAAAGAAAATCACTGCCACTGCCAGTATAAACAAGGAATAGGTCCCGAACTCCTGTCGCATTGCTTACGGAGCAAGTGACTGTATCCATGTTTACCAGCCACCGGTATTGCGAACAGCACATGTACCAACTAGTGCTCCATTCAAACTGTCTAAATGCAACTCGACTTTGCCACCGGTAGTTGCAGAAGCGACACGAGCGGAGAAAGACTTAGCACCAGTGGTAAAGTTGACGCGTTCGACTTTAATGTAGTCACTATTGTTAATGCTGCAGACGTCTAGGCCTCCCTCACTGCACACTTCAGTGGAAACACCAGTTGACCAAGCGGTCAACTCCGCCTCTTGACGTTGATAGGGATTCAGCGCATCTATTCTCGGAGCTCCGGCAGTTGTCGTGTTCATCTGGGGGATGGAGCCATCTGCATTATAGACAAATCGCCCAACAGCCACAGATCGATCGTAGCCACCACCTCTGGGTAAGGCACCATTATGATAAAGGAAGTACGAATTTCCCTTATAGTCAATAACACCTAGGTGATTTGTGAAGCTTGAGCCCTAGGTTTGCATTACAATGCCTCTGTATATCCACGGGCCCAGGGCACCTGGACTTCTTGAATAGCGAATGTCTTCTGAGCAGCAATCTGCAGCAAAAACATTATAGTAAAGGCTATTTCGCTTGTAGACCCAGGGACCCTCCTCGAACGAAGTTGTGAGATTCTCGCTACCTGAACGAGCTCCAAAGCCAGCGACGGTAAGCTGGATCTTTGCGGGGCTGCCAATATATGAAAACATATCTTGGTTCAGCTACGCATACCATAGATCTGGGTTACCATCATCATCGATATGGACTGTAGGGTCAATTTCGTTGTTTTCTAGCAGGGGATGACCAAGCGCATCGACGTATGGACCAGTAATTGTGTCGCTTACGCCAACGCCAATAGCCATAGCCCCTGTCGCGCAGTGAACCATTGGAGCATAGTAGTAGAACTTATTATTTCGGCCGACACCTTGGCCGGCCCAGGCATTGACACTAGCCCAAGTAAAGCTTTTGAGACTCATAACTGTGCCGTGGTCCAGCCAGTTCGCCATATCAGAAGTCGAAAATAGCCGCCAGTTTGTCATGTTGAAGAAAGTCGAGCCTGTCAGATCATGATCGGTGAAGCAGTAGAGGCGATTGTTATATACAATTGGTGCTGGGTCTGCAGTGTATATAGTCTGTACTGTAGGATTATCCGCTCTAGCTGTGCCGTTGTCGTTTAGAGACAGCAACAAGAAGAACACAGACAAAGACGCCTTGAGGGTCCACCTCTGGGGATCCTGGTGATAATACAAAGAATTAATGCGAACTAGTAGTATTGTGTTGCCGGTTGTAGTATATGTAATATCCAACGCTACAATTTGTACAAATTTTCAGGAGAGGTTATTTTGCCATTGAATTTGATCTCTGTGTACAAAATTGTATTTTACTTCTCGTATGGAAAAGGAGCAGAAATATCTAATCACAGTTAGTAAATATAAGATTTAGATTAGAGTTTAATTTATAGGACGTTGGAAAGTATTATATAGTGTGTCGAAAACGCATATAAAAGGGAATGATATATTGAAAATACAATTATAGGGTATTGAAAGGGAGAATATTCTAGTTTTGATACCGCGTCCTATCAAATCCACAAAAGTTGACACGGATGTTGGACGGTGTATTCAGAGTATGCCTATGGGCTACTCATGCTGCTGCTAATATAGCTTTTGAGTGATTCTTATAAAAATTTCCGGAACTTGATGCAAGATAACATCCGTAAGTTTAGAAACGAAGGAAAGGATGAGGTAGCCACCCCGATTAGATACAGCCTTCTAAACAACATGGTACTCTTGTACAATATGCTACATGATGAGCAGAAATAGCCTTATCTTTATGGAACGTTAGATATGTAATAATTGGGTCTACTCTTGGTTGTGGGAGTGGAATCTTGTATCCATTGTAATAAGGTACAATTATCTCTTGGACTATTTGGCTTTACTTAACAGTAAGACAATATTTCAAGCTCACATTGGAACGCCGTTCAATACCACTTTCAATAGCATTGATCCTTCAATCTCCTTGGAATGAGCTTTCAGTTCATTCACATCCCAATTGACCCATACAAACTTTCCTTTCAGAAACTCGGCTTCAGGGGATACAAGCCAAACGTGGAAACAGCCAGGAAGTGCAACTAGTGAAGGAGTCAGCTTTTGTAATAAAAGAAGAAAACAAGACAGAAATAATCTCCATAAAGATAGAAAACAATGAAATAATAAAGTGCAATTGGTTTACCTTCATCTTGGCCTGGAATTCCGGATATTTCATTGATATCAGTGGCAACAACGCCAGGCTGAACGTTAAAAACACTAAGGTCTGGATGTTCAACCTGCAGGAAATCGAACATCTTGACGATTGCGAGTTTGAAGGCTGCATATGGCCAAAAGCCGGGAAGCGGATTGATGTGCGCGATTCCCGAGGAGATATTCAAAACTTTGGCTTTGGGCGCCAACAAGGGCACCATTGCCTGGATCGCGTTGAACGAACCAATTATGTTTCCCTCGATACTCTCGCGCGTTTCTTTCTCGCCGTAGTTCGCGAGAGGGGCGCGTGGCTTGAGGAAGCCAGCGTTACTGACAAAGATGTCAATCTTGCCGCCGCCAGCCTTGTTGATGGCACTGGTGAAGGCTGCCTCTAAAGCGTGACGCTGGCTAACATCGGCACTCTCAACAACCACGGTAGTGGTTCCTTTGGGGTTGGCCCTAGAGATCTCTTCAGCAGCCAACTGCAGTCTCTCAATTCGACGCCCGAAAATGGCGATGACTCTGGCACCGGCCTCCGCGAAGGCGATAGCAGTGGCTTTACCAATACCGCTACCACCGCCCGTAATGAAGACAATCTTTCCAGAAGCACTAAGCTCGGGCCGAGAAGGCAGGATTTCGGGGTATGGCTTGGTATGCCAAGTCTTGGTGAAGGATTTGAACATCTCGGTGCCTTGATAAGGTCCATCGTAGCTAGCCATCTTTGCGTCTGTATACTGGAAATGCCTGAGTGAGGTTTGCAAGTTGTCTATTGCAGTGAAAACAAAACGGATGGAAATGATGAAGGCTTGTGATATGGCTCAATAGTTCATGTCGTTTGTGCTGTCTTGCCGTTTGGTTACTTCCTCTCTTTCTCTCTCTATATATATACTGAAATACAGCGTCTAGCGAAGGTCATCTCTTGCTACGTGGTATTCATAAGCAACAGAGCAATTGAAGAAAAGTTCAGCGTATACCTCTGGCAATTGTACCATTTTGTGGTTCCGCGGATGATTGTAAAGCTTCCGAATGCTCTATAATAGACATGGTTCCAAATAGCGGCTTATAAAGCATAGGAGAAATCCTCGCAGCTTGATAACCTAATCCGGATAGATGGTACTGGGAGAGCTTCCGCGGCCTTTTGCTTATGTAGCCATAGCTCTCTGCATATCTTTGACGCCGTAACGCTGTTGGAAGAGTTTGCAAGTATTAGAAAAGTGGTTTAAATCGTTGTCGCATCTTAAATTCTTTCACCGTCTCTATTAATCAAGCCCATGTCTATTCCCTAAATATGGCCACTTCCCTCTGATTCGTTTTGTGTGGCAAGAAATGACGATGAATATTCGACGGTGTTCGCTCTTATGGCTGCCTCGACGCATCGTCGTTGAGTGTGCTGATGCAGCTCAGCACAAGTAGCCCGAAAGGACTTTAACATTTCATTCCCTGTCTCCTGCACCATCTGATCAACTGTTTGCAAACCAACTTCAATGAGTTGGCTATCTAATGCTAGGTTATTGTGTTGCGGCTTATGCATGCTATTGGCTGTTAAGATCACCATAGCTGTCATATAAGTGCACCCTGTTGTCCTAAAATATATCGTTGCGAGTCAGCTTCATCAACAGCAATCAATATGATTCGCGCGAGCAAGAACACCTGAGGATTGTGGCCGTCTATCGAAGATGCAGCTTTGGGCATCTTACCAGAAGTTCCAGCAGTCCGTCACACCCAATACTCCAAGAAGGACTAGCAAATCACGCGCCTCATCTACCACTGCCTCCCATTGTGGTGGCAGCCGTGGTACTATACCTTGTCTACCATACCTGCGTAAACTGGCCACCCACTCGGCATCCCATGCATGGGCTTGGTTTATGATCGTTGTACAAGCTAGAGTAGTGGAGTGCAATGCTCCGAGGAATTGTAGCATACCCGAAGGCACTCTCATTATTCCCGCAGAGGCGCTGAATTCCGACGGAATGGAAGCTTTCCACTGCTGAAGGGCACAAGCTACGCTCCGCAGCGCATGGGACCGCTCGTTTGGACTACGTTTTTGAGAGCGCGTGGAATACAAATAATCATATACGCCGCCTTCAATTACGGCCAGCTGGATGCGAGTTACAAAGTAATTCATCTTGGCGGTTCCGTCAGCGGTGGTGATGATACCCGACTCGATGCCGGAATCGTTAGCACCACTCCAGTCTCCAATCTGATGTTCAATAGCTGTTGGCGAGGGTAGTTCAAGATTTATGTCATCATCAATCTGGATCGATGGCTGTTTCGTCCGCAAGCTAAGGTCTTTGTCGAGAATATACGCCAGCCAGAACACATGAGCGCGCTGTCTTGCCTGGACAATATCCAAATGCGCCGAGTAGGTACGATCATGTAAACCGATCGCATGCGCTAGACGCATCACTGTGGCAATCAAGATCAGCGAAGGCTGGAGATCGTGCGAGGCCTGGAGTAGCATCACCATGCCGACCAAGACCTGGACGTTGAGCAGCTGGATATCGCCCAGCATAACTGTCGAGAGTACAGATTCTGCTCTATTGATACACTCAGCCGAGGAGGGAACATTATGACTGTTCACAGGAGTGTGCCGTTGTGCGAGAGCTAAAACAACGTTTATGGCAGCCCATGCCGCCGGATCTCGTTGTAGGGGTCCAACATTATAACAATTATGGACCAATTGCAGAAGAGCTTTGGCATCAAATAGGGGTAATACTGCATTGAAATCCTTGAGGTAGATTTGTATGATAGGTAAAACGTGTTCTCGAGGGGGAAGAGCCATCGATTTTGTAGAATTGTTGCCGTTTGCGCTTGGTATTATCGCTGACAGCGTTGTTGTGGTGGTCTCAGTCCCCCGCTCGGATTGAGGTAGAGCCTGAACACCAGTCCCCTCCTCAGCAACTTCTAAATCGTCAGTGAGCTGCTGCATCATAGCTTCCAGTTGTCGCATATGACCTTGTATATTGTTGGCACCCTCGATGTTTGAACAATTCCGTCGTTTCTTCGGCCTAGCCTTGCGGCTGGGTGCTGTAAAAGTACAATCTATATTGTACGTGATGCAATGTGAGCAGCAAGGCTTCCGCCTATCGCACTTGATCTTGCGCCGGTAACAGAAGTCACAGGACTTTCGCTATATTAGCTTATCGCTTCTGTTGTAACGAGGAGGAAATCGCGGCCTGTACCTTTCTAATAGTCTTTGAATCCTCCATTGTCATTAAAATAATACTGATAGAGCTCAATGAGAATGAATATGCCGCTTTCACTCGTTGTAAAGCAGAGTCTATGTTCGTTTCAGAGCCACAACTTGTCGACCAGATCGAGATCGTTTATAGAGCCTCCGCGGAAGCACATCGCTGACAAATGATTTCCGTTCAACTTGAAGGTTGAGTGGGGTGAATTAATTCCCCTAGCGTTTTGAAGCATCCGCGGAGCCGGTGGAGCATATCAAACCTGGAAATTATTGGGGGGGGACTAATGCTTTAGTGCTCTCTGGATGTTTTAGAGCATCCGCGGATGCGCTTGGCACTCGCTGGCTGCTGACAGAGTTGAAGGGATCGACCTTGAGTGTGTCAAGGGCATATTTCCACTCTATTGGTATAGCTGAGTCAAGTTCGACTTTCACACGACATATGACATTCCACATGGGTGGCCGCCTTTGCATCAATTTGACCATCGCTTCAGCCAGCCTTGGGTTTTCAATGGGTTCCGTATGCTTCTCCGATAATGCAAAGGCTACACACATGCTTATCCATCGGATGATAAATACACTCATTCGTTAGCCACAATTACCAGGTCAGAGAACTTTTCTTTTTAGTATATTTTGTTCCATTCTTGCTGCAAGACGCATGTCCGACTGGTATATCATGCCTTCAATGTTCTCTTTCCACAGTTTATCAGTCTTCATTAGCTGCCAACACCATGCCCTATGAGCCCGCCATTCTGTCCCAAGAGCAAAGGGCTCAGTCTGCTGAAACAAAACACGACGTCGACACCACCGAAGTCTCATCGAATAAGAATAGCGCCGACCCTAAGCTAGAGGCCAATGGCCGACAGATCCATGGTCTTCGCTGGCTGGTTATCTGTGTCGCTCTCTACATCAGCTGTATCCTCTATGGTCTTGATACCACCATCGCTGCAGACGTACAAGGATCTATTATTGAACAGTTTGGCCATGTTGAACAGTTGACGTGGGTTGGAGCAGGCTTTCCTTTGGGCTCTGTGTGCGTCATTCTTCCACTCGGAAATCTGTACAGCACTTTCAACATCAAATGGATCTTCTTCACAACTGTAGTGCTCTTTGAGGTTGGCTCAGCTCTTTGTGGTGCCGCTCCAACGATGAGTGCTTTGATTGTTGGTCGTGTTATCGCCGGCGCCGGAGGTAGTGGCATTTACCTTGGCTCGTTGAATTACTTCTTAGCCATGACAGCGTCGGAGGAACGTGGCTTGTACATGGCACTCATTGGAAGCTGCTGGGGTGTTGGTGCTATCCTAGGTCCTGTTATTGGCGGAGCATTTGCAACATCGTCAGCCACCTGGCGTTGGGCATTCTACATCAATCTTGTCATCTTTGCCATTTCGGCACCCGCATATATCTTCTGTCTCCCTTCGATCCGCCCGTCCCAAGGCGTCAGTATACGGGCACGGGTCGCCCGTCTGGACTTTGTGGGGTTTATCCTTGGCGCTGGCGTTTGGGTTGCTTTTCTGTTAGCACTCTCGATGGCAGGTGGCCAATGGGGCTGGGGCGATGGAAGAACTATTGCGACTTTGGTGGTTTTTGGAGTCACTTTGGTTGCGTATTGCCTCCAGCAGTACTTCGCCCTCTTTACATCCAAAGCTCACCGTGCATTTCCTATCCATCTATTACGCGAACGCACACAAGTCCTACTTTATATAGCAACCGCAGCCGGCATTACAACACTCTACGTTGCAATGTACTTTATTCCGATTTACTTTCAGTTTACCAACGGGGACAGTGCCCTAAAGGCAGCCGTTCGATTGCTTCCCTTTGTTATCGTTGCAATTTCGGTAAACTTAGCCTCTGGATATTTCCTAAGTGCTATTAAGATATACATGTTGATCTACGTCATTGGCGGCATTTTCTTGACGGTTGGCGGTGCACTCCTTACTGTTTACCTGGACCCACGCACGTCAGCCGGTACTATCTACGGCCTGTGTGTAGTCACAGCTATCGGCAGTGGCCTGGCCATGTTGTCTGGCTATTCTATTGCGACGCTTACCACGAAACCAGAAAATGCTGGGGCAGCACTCAGCCTACAGAATGTGTCGCAACTCGGAGGCCAAGTCATCGCTCTTGCTGTTGCGGGGCAGATTTACCACTCAACAGCTGTCAGAAATCTACGATCCGTCCTGTCAGGCCAGGACTTTTCAGAACAAGATATAGAGAGCGCTGTTGCAGGCGCGCAGAGCAAAATACTAGAAAAAGTACATGGCGCTTTGCAACAGGAGGTTATCTTGGCTCTCGTCCACGCAATGCAGCAAGTGTTCGTACTAATTCCTGTGGCAGGGGGGGATTATGATCCTTGCAGCACTGTGTATGAAGCGAGAAAAGCTTCTTGGGGTCGCTAATGTTGCCGCCGTATAGGATGGCGACATATATGTCGGTGTAACAATCCATGTGTTCAGTATGCCATTCTAAGACTTTGTGTCTATAGCGCAAGGGCCGCGAGACTCACTTTGTGTAATACAGGGGGTTTAGGCACTGCTGAATAGAACTATTTAATTATATAGAAAATATTTAGCAAAACGGCCTTCAATATATATAAAATCGTATGCGTCTTTGACCTAATGCTTGGCAACAAGAGAGGTAGCAAATTTATATAACAGTAATCTATTGGGGGGGGGGGGGGCGGGGGGCTAATGCGTAACCCTTCTCCTATTAGCCCATCAGTTTGCAATATTTTCGCGGGCTCATGTCTTAGGAGGTTGGGTGGTAATTATTTTTGCTTGGAATAATGTATTTCCTTTTGCTCCTTCTACTAGCTGCAAGATATGTTACAAACTCTATCAAACTAAACTACGCTACCCACACAAAAGACTTCTAGTGTTTTAGCATTTAAACCTACGAGGTTCAGACGGGTGACGCCGGCGTTGAGACACTTAAAGGTTCTTCGGTCAAGCCCCTTTCAGCGGCAAAGGACTCATGTATCTCCGGAACTGGCGGCGGTTGAAAAGCTGCAAGTGACCTATTGACAGGGGGCGCGTATCACGGCCCGAGCCAGATGTAGGTGAGAGAGAAGGAAGAGGCCAGTCTTAAGGGATGTTGGCGCCATCATAATTAATGATGCTTGGTTTAAGGACAGTTGGACAATTTAGAGTAACTTAAAAAGTGGCAAGAGTGATACTAAAGGCAACTGTTAAGAAGAAGATATAATGCCTTGTTTCGTTAAGTTAAAAGGACGCAATGGCCGGCCTTTTGTACCTAGATAATCTAGGCATTATTGAGACTGGAAATCGACTCCATCGCTGTGTGCAGCATACTATTTTATGGCATGAATCCTACAGAACGGAATATATACCGCGCGTATTAGAGGCTCGGGAAGAAAAAAGGACTAAGGGGTGGGGGTAGTTCGAAGCGATGTGTTGGGGTCTCATTGGGTCTAAAGAGTGAAGCGCCTCGCGATAGGGCCTTTCTCCTGAGTCAAGCCACGGAGGTATCCATCTTGTCGGCCGCATCTGCGATTAAATTCACAGTTAGCTGCTGTTGGTTGAGCAAGAAAACCACAGTTTCGACGTTACATACCACATTCGGGTTATTGCTTCGGCTCTCTTGCCACTTGTGGTAAGTAAACTTCGCAACCAGGGTCGCCTTTCTCTTCGTAAGTCGCCGAATTCACTTGAAACAGCAAACCTTCATCACATGTTTCTATAATGTAAAGTCATTAGATCCATTTTGGGGGGGGAATAAAAGAACATTGAGGAACCAATAGACGTTGGATAGTCTGTTAGCTGGTACCTGCAGTACAACATTTGTGGGAGCCCAACGCAAAGCGAAAACTTCACCACCGTCTTCACTGTTAGCTAGTCCGGACGGGCAGTCGATCTTGAAGCGGCTACATCGTCTGACATTTGCGATGCCACGGAGGCTCAAGCATTCAACATAACCTCTCCTTTCGGATGCGATATGCTGGGCCCTAGTCTAACTACCAACCCATGCGCGGCGACCGTCGATTCTGCAGCTGCATCCAGTCTATCCGCCCTAGCCAAAGCCACGGGCTCCATCTGCACCTCTTGGAGTTCCAATCTTACCTGCCTGAATCCGAGCTCGCCTCCCGATCAACCTTCAGCAGTCAACCCTTGCGTAGTAGCGGCGTCGACATGGCTTACGCTGCTGGCTGCATTGGCTGCGGTGATCCATCTTATATGAGGCGGATGCATGCACTTTACATCTTTAATTGAAAGACAGGCATGGGTCTTTTTTGTTCTCTACAAGCAGCACTTAGTTGGCCTTAATAATGATATATGTAATACCTTCTTCTCCACTCCTTTCTTCGTATTCAAGTTGTTGCAACAGCTACGCAATACGAAATCCGCGTTTTCAACGTTTATACTATTTACTTGTATTGCGCCTCCATTGTAAGAACCTAAGCGTTAAGCATCAATAGACTTAAGATTAGTAGTATGGATAGATTAAGATAGAGCCGATTAGGAAAGATTTTCGTCAATTGACTACAGTATATAGATCTCCGACAAGGTCTACCGTAGATCCGTGGATCCAGTCGAACAGCTGATAGGCCGCGATGCTTTCCTTGCCTTCCTATATATCACTCTTGCTTTATTGTCATTCTTCTTTGGCACATCTTCCTCCATAACGACGCTCCTACGGCTCCCCGCGAGCCCGGGTTATTAAGGTAAGCCCGAACACTTACAACATCTTTCGTGACGGCGTCACTGCCGTCAATCCTTTAACCACGGCAGCCAATATTGCCGATTTCATCAAGAATAATGCCCTCGACCGCGTCAACATTGACTGGGGGTATTTGGTATCAAATCGGACAGGTGAATGTAGTCTTCAAGTGAAACAATGCGAGTGGAATCAAATTCCATAGCTTAGACTTTTTTTAGGAGATGATGACATGTTTGGTTGCCTTCACTATCTTCTGAGTCGGATCAGACAATTTATATAGATTTAGTAACAGTATCGAGAAAAATGAGATGCGATGGAATGAGAGGCATCTTATATCTTCGTCGGCTGATCGTGACCCAGATATCTGTCATGTTTGTCGTCATGCACCAACTGCCAGTTGGCCATGTGCCGGCAAGAAAAGTAATGGCAATTGCTCTCTCCGGTCGATACTAGACTAATAGAAAGATCATTGCGATTCTATGAAGCCTATTCTAACAAGTGCGGTCGTAGACGTACCACAATCCCTTCTGCGTAGGACAATCGGGTATCTCGGGTGTGACTGTAGAAGTCTTGTTTATTGCATGCAATAGATCAGTATGCTTTATCTATCCATACTCTTAAAACATAGAAATGCTCATGTGGAAAAAGGCATAGTGGAGTTTTCCCCTAGATCTTAGTTGATAAGTGAACCTTGATGCCAAAAGAAATCGGAATACATACTACTGGATAATTTAAATGCCAGAAAATATAGAGGATGCGCTTTGCTGAGTGCCAAAACACCTTCCGCAATGGATGGAATGCACTAAAAGAATTAATAAATATTCACAATAGATTACTTAGAATATAGTATTCGTTAAGGAGTCTAAACAACGGAATTACAAGAACATGGCGCCACGACCCGACGTACACTACCTCCCAGTGGCACCACAAATGTTCATGGGCCAATCCACCATGATAGGTCTGCATCTAAATATCCAGCTGAATACATTGAGCATAAACCGTCCAATGGATTGAAGGCATGAAGCACGTCGCTACTCAGCGTTTCATCCCCCGATTGCTGACCCCCGTCTCCATCGCATGTTGGCAAATGTGGTATGCTACTAGAACCGAGACTGCTGCCAATTTCTTTCAACTCTAACACATAGCGAGCAATAACTTGTATCTCTTGCACGTTCTTTCTTATTCTAGGCCATGTTTGGCCCAAAGTTCTTAAACGTCCAATGGTCATGCGAATTTGATCTCTTGCTATTACCATCTCGCTTCCGTTCAGCATAAATTTACAAGCTGAGAGAAGTGCAAGCGTGCCCTCGCTAAGCATGCAGGCTATGAATGGTGTGTGATGGAATGATCGAGCTGGCAGCCCTAGCAGGTAAATCTGTGCCTCTACAGATCGCATGACACGTAGTGTATGCACATTGGCAACCTCTGATATTGGAGTGTCAAAAGAGGGCTGCCTAGCGCAGCTAGAGATTGCTTCCATAGTGTTAAATCTCAGATCTGAGAAGGGTCTATGCAGACAAATCGTTGCCCTAAAAAAGGTAATTTGCTAGTTAGTGAATGACAATCCTCTCTACCGGGCGGGAAAAAATAACTTATTGCGTACACATGAATAACCAACGTGGCCTGGAACATTAGCTCATCTATTTCTCCGGATTTATCAATAATTTGTTTGATGTCTGTCGGTAGTAAGAATAGCCATCCATCAATAACTGAGTCAGCGGTACAAATCACTTGCTGCGAGACATCTTTCGTTGTAATGTTCAGTATCAAGGGGGCTATAGCTGCCGTACATCTGATAGCTCCGATGAGATATGCAAAAGATGAGAACGAAGTGTTGCCGAAGGCAAACTCGCGGCAGTCAAACTCTTCTAATGTTTTGGGCTCGGGTATTTTCTACCACCAGTATCAACGTTGAAGCTCGATAATTGAGATGTAGAGAGATCTGTTCATCCGACGCTGTACTTACGCCCATTTCATACTCCGCCTCTTCACAGGGCAACTCTACAGTGGCCTCGACATCCAAAACTGCAAAGTCCATAGTACCCAGTGTGCCAGCAAAATAACCACAAACAATATATAGCGTCCACCACGTCCGCCTCCAGCACTCTCTTAGTACAGTGTCTGTGCCTCCGTGTTTTGCGGCGAATTCGCGTCGAAACATGCCGAGGTCGACGGCGAGACGGGTAGCCTCTAAAATTTCGTGACATGCTTTCGCTTTGTAGTTGTGCCAGAATAACGCTATTGAGTACAGAATCCGACACTGTACCATGAAAGGGTCTGTTTGTGAAGATTGCAGAAAGCAGACCTCTATGACATTCTGTAGTGTAGTGGGCCACTCTTGGGAGCGATAGAGATGACCGATGAGGCGCAAGACAGCGGCAAGAGGTACTAACCTAGGCTGAATACTGGGGTCTTGCCAGAGTCTGAAGAAATATTTTTGAGGTGGTGTTAATGGGTGGAATTTGTGGAATCGTTTGTAGTACAAATCGATGAAAACATCGCCTTCGACGTTTTGGACGTGACCTACACCTGGTTCTGGCAGTGACAAACTAGGCTGTTCTGATCCTGAGCTTTGAGAGGCATCGGTAATGCCATTCATAGAGGCAAATGCGGCTATAATAGGCGGGTCTGTTATGGAGCCTCCGACGGCCAGGCTGCTCTTCTCAACAAAGCGTCTGCGCCTCTCCGCGAGTGCTGCGCGATCAAGCCCACCTCGACGCGATCTAGTATAGTCGCATTGAGTTTCGGAGACTGCGCAGCGGCTACATCGAGGCCGTTTACCGTCGCATTTGACATGTCGGGCACGGCATGGCAGGCATGCCAGGGAGGAGCGCGTAACCGTACGCTTCCGTAATGCCGAAGGATTGATATAGTCCATGAAGCCAATAGTTAGGACTGCAATGGCTAATGGGAGGAGAAATGGATTTCCGCAGTCTTTCGAAACAAGGCCTCCGAAGAGTTTATGAGCGGGTAGCCACTGAATACCCGGGTCGCCGAAAGCTGCGAGCAGGCTAGGATAGTAGCATCAGACGCTCTGGCTGATCGGGCAATTAATAGCAAGGCAAAGAATCCGACTCGCTGCTTTACACGCACAGTGATGTTTTCGTTGTAATAACTACAATGCCATAGCAATAAAGGTTTAAATTTAAAGATCGTTTTTATGTACCCGGACCCGAACAGCCGGAGCAAAATATTGTTCCTTTCAGCTGTCTACGCTGCCCGATGGAGCCGGTTACACAAGTGCATATAGCTACAACAGTGGCAACTGGTGTATTGCAGCTCTCGGAAATCCGGGTCGGGTAATTGTTGCATAACTACTGGGTAGGTGCCCATTTTCTTTGACCAACCACGCTGGAATCACCGATCAGCGAGTACTGTATATTGCTGTCGGTTACTTAGGATAGATAGATGACCTAATGTGACTGATGGTGAATGAGAATTCGTGCTTATTTTATATATTGAAGATTGAGAGCAACAGATCCAAGATGATTTGACTACCAATTGTGATATAATTCAACTCCGATCTAACTCTAGTCCGACCCGAACGCCACCCGAACACCACCCGGTGCCATCTAGGCACCACCCGAACGGTACTCCTTGTAAGCAAAAGAAACTCCTTACCTCGCTTTGTAAGTATAGGTCACAACGTATTAGAGCTTCGGAAAGAAACCCCTTGACGGCAGGTTGTCTCACTTATGCATATTTTTCACCAACCTCAAAGGTATGAACGGCGTGTTTTAGCCGTCAGTCATTCTTAGCAACATTCATTGGTTTTGAGACATGGATTCGCAATTGTCCGCGCTGGAAAAAACATGATACGAGGGGCGTTACATCGGCTCTGTCTACCTGGTCAGAGTCAGATTGTAGCAACTAATATAAAGCTGTTGAACATCAGGATCTGGACAGAGCCACACACCGCATCTCCATTATGAACTTGAATCGTCGGCGAATAAAGCAACTCGTTCACAGAACATGTATAAGTCGACAAAAAAAATCCCTCAAGCGACTGGATACTCGATCGTGCTGATACTTATGGCTCGGGTCAAGCCGCTCTATAAATAATTCAGCATTTCGCATTTGCTTTATGTGCTGTCGTGAACTTCTGCAGCTGCATCTTGTCTTTTACAATCTTTGTTTCCATAAGAGACATTAAGACAACCAGCGAACTCCTCCACTTGTTTTAATCCAATAACAATAATCTCCAAATAAGCAATCGTTTGAGAAAACTTTAACACAGCCCGCACAATATCAACATCGAGTTGGCGCATTAATTGAACCCTGTGGCTAGCCTGAGCAACAGCTCCGGGATCTAAGTTTCTATTTATTTATACCGTGAGACGTCAATTCTCGGCTACCACGATGAGAATAGTGTCACCAGTGCTTTCATTTATGGAAGCATCCAGCGATGCTGAGGGTCCAACGCGGTAAACAAGGCACAACATTGTTAGCCCATTCTTGATAGCACCTCATGATCTCTGGCAGCTTTCTGTGCTTCAGCATTTTATCTAAAGATAGGGACGGACACGATACCAAACGACGTAGAGAGGAAATTGAAATGAAAGAAAGCAGTGCGGAATTGCATATGCAGCATAATGTAGTTGCTTTCAAAAAGTAGAAACCAAGTCTGTGAAGTCATGCTCGAATCCCCTCATTAGCAGTAGCGACTAGTGAGAAGACGATAAGTTAGCCCAGTATATAAGGGCCTCGTTCGACTGTCCCTAGTGCATCCCAAGGCTTCTTAGAATTTTCACTTGCGAAAAAAGCAGTATCGCATCTTGCCTATCTTTTTGTTCAAGTACCAATAGCTCATATTCCACAAACAAACATATTGCGCCACTAAAACGCAGCCTAGGTTCACTATCTCCCCGTTTGAGCAGAGGGTGCTATCCATACCGCGGCAATGAATTCTGTCAGCATTTGCTGCTCTGTCTGTTTGTTAAAGCTTTTGTGCAGAAATTACTAGGGATAATGAGATTTGTATTATATCAGAAGTATGCTAGTACAGTTTGGAATGATTCTCCCGAGGTTTCGTCTTCAATCAGCCACCAGTCTTTCACCAGCCCCCATTATTTTCAAAGCTTAATAAATTGCACCCTTCGTCATTTTCTTGCCACGGCTTACAAGAGGCTGCGCAGAAAGTACCATTTCGAGGAACAACGCCAAACTCGAAGTAGTCCCGCAGGATCTGGTTGGTGCAGCCACTCCAGCCTGCCGGGATAGCACAATGACCTACGGAATCTTGAATCACTACTGCCGAGCCAGGATGTCCTGCAGACATGGCATTTGCATTGACGGAAGGCGTAACTGGGTCCATCCGGTTTGACAAAAACAGAAGTGGTGCTGCCGGTACGCCAGACTTGAGACTGGAGTCCGCAGGAGGTGTAACCCACGGTCCACGAAACTGATACATGGGCGCAAGAAGATAACCCGAACACTGGAACGGAATAGTAGCCCATTTTGCCCCAAAAGTGATGGATTGACTCATGAACCTTTTTACTTCGTCAGAGTAATAGGTAAGATCGTGTTTGGTTTGGCTACCAGCAGCATCGCTGCAAACGATACCATAGGCAGCTTCTCCGCTGAAGATTTGACTACCGGTGGCACAGTCGGTTTGGATATCGTCGGGGGTGACTGTGTTCGTAAGCAAGGTAAAGTTACCTTCTAAGGCATCTGTAATCAACTGGGCCAGCGGCGGAAAGCTCAGAATGGGCCTGTAAAGGGCTTGCGATATGCTGTCGCGAATATCACGACCAGTCAGGGCTGTAATACTTGTGCCCTCAGCATTGTATGCTGGCAGTACATCCATGTCTGCGATGAATTGATCCACGCGCCTTCTAATGCTAGTACCATTCACGTCTTCGGGAATACGGAGCGGACAAATGTCGCCCGCCTCGTAACATGTGTCGTAGAAGTAGTCGACAACAGCCTCCGTATCGACTAAGTTATGATGCCATAGCTAGGTACGTGTAAGTCAGTAGGATGGCCATAAAAAATGGAATTCAGTCGGCCTTACCCCTTGCATATAGTCCTCAGCGTAGATAACACCATCGAGGACCATTCGGCCAACACGCCCTGGGAACATAGACGCGAAAGTATTCCCGAGATAGGTGCCATATGAGAAGCCCAAATACTGAAGTCGAGGAACTTGATTCTCTTGCGTCGTAATTCCTTGCTCACCTCTGCGATGCTTGAGCAATGCAACTTCCTTTTTCCGGAGCTCATCCACGCGATCCACCATCTCGACCATGTCGCGGCAGACAGCAGCGGTAGTGACATGCTCAATAATACTAGACTTGCCAAGCGTGTTCTCGCAGAGAGCACCTAACCCTTTAGAAATTGCCAGGAAGCGTCGTAAGGCGTCTTCACTGGAGTCAACGGTTCCAAGCCCGCGAAGCACTTGTTGGTAGGCGTTCCTCGCGAGTGTGTCGCCCCCGAAACAGTCCAATTGAGGGGTTGTGTTTCCTAAGCCGCGGGGGTCGAATCCCAGATAATCGTACTTTTTGTTGTTGTCAATCACTTTCTGCAGGTGCCGGCCGGAGAGGCGCACGAGGTTGACTCCAGAATCACCTGGACCACCTGGGTTTAAGATAATGGTGCCGCCGTAATCGGGGTGGTCGACCGGCACTGAGGCCGGAAGCGTGGCAATGGCGATGGCGATGGTGCTGTTGTCTTTGGGGTTGTTCCAATCTAGTGGCACCTTGAGGCGCGCACAACGGAGCCCATTGAAGCAATCACAGTAGCGCAAATCTTCAGTTGGTTCAATTGCTGTCCAGTCAAACTCAGTGTTAGTTGCAAACAAAGCACCCGCAGTTGTTGCGACTAGACCGGCGAGTAAGATTGCGGTGGACGGCGGCAGCATGACTTAGGTTGAGCTCTTACGGAACTAGCTGGTTGAGGACCAGTTTGGTATCGTTAAGCTATTTTTCTAAAGATATCTTAGAGCATGATGGGTTCCAGATATTTATATCCAATGCTGACGACATTGAGGGGGCTATTTTCAAGCACGGGAAGCAACGCTCGAGTCCGCTTAACTGCAATTTGCATGGCCGTAATATGCACGGTTTCTACCCCTTTAGCCCTTGTGTTGGACTTTTGGGCATGAAGAACTCCATTCTAACAAGAAACTGACAGATCAGGGGCTATTGTTTTTTTCAAGCTTTGGCCTTCCAAAAGAGGTAAATCAGCACTTTTTCAAGTCAAATACCCCTGTTAAGTTGACAACATTGTCCAAATAGTTCTCAACAACATTGACGTCGGGCTAATAATATAGGGCGTACGATTGTCATATTTTACTCTGGTGGCAATAGTAGTAGTTTTGCTGCTGCTATATCACCCCGCGCATAAAACCGTGTAACCACGCCATTTTGTATTTATATGTAAAGTATTGTAAATCCGAGCAATAATTACATAACTTTGTGTTTAAAAACATCACTTACCATTTCCACTTCATATGTCCTCTTTCAATAGTAGTAATAATACAAGCAAATTGTCTGTTCATTGTATCGACTTTCAAAGATACCTCTTCGGTATAGAGTGCTAAGCCTTTTGTCTTACTCTCGTGATCCTGGATACAGCAGAATTACAGCCACCTCTGTGCCCGCCGCAGCCATAGGATTGGAGAATAAGCCACAGTTTTGAGATGGCCTTTGTATGTTCACGTATTGCCACAACGCAATGCTAGACATCTAATGGGAAGAATATTTAGTAGTAGTTTTCCGTTACCTGTACCTGGGAAGAAAGGATATCCCTGTGCTAGACGTAAGATCGATGGTGAGGTCTTGTTCGAAGTTAAGTGTTATCGCTTCGCCTAGTGTGCTTTCTATATAGTGTAAAAAGGTAATCCATACTATGGACAGAATTATCATGGGGGTTCCTGGGAGGGGGGGAAGAGGTGGCCAATGTTTCTATATGCCGACTTAGATACACTACTGTAAATCTGTGTATAGAACGCATATCCAAATAGCCTTTGTTGTTCCGTCTCACAATTCAAGGCTAGCGCTAACACTAAAGATTGGCTAAGCACAAAGTCCAAAATTTCCTCTTATGGGGGTGAATGTACCCGATACATCAGCTCAAGTGCCGATTAATGTACTTGGGGTAGGATGTGCATAGCATTCCTAGACCGCTGAAAACATCGCCTGGAGTTTGACTTATCCAAAAATCCCCGAGGTTCTCCACCTCTATCTCCAGCAACTTCACTTATGCACACAGTCAGTCTCTAGTTGAACTTGGTGGTGAGAGAATAATGCATGCTAAGGGGACTTTAGCCAGGGATGATTACCACCCAGCATTGGGGCTGTGAACGCAACGACGAATGCAAACTGATTCCTCTGAAATACGGGGGAGAAGAAGGTCTCTTTAGCCGCATAGCCTTCTTGAAACATGGTGGCTCATTTCCCTAGCTTATTGATGAAAGTACCGAATTACCACTTCAAGCGGCAAGCCATACAATTTGCATTTGCTCGGATGTTTCAGGGACAATCAGTGCATCTGGGGCTGAGAGAACGTACTGATCGCATCGCCAGACCAAAACGGCAGTTTAGAACACTATAAAAGTCTCATTCTGGTCACTGAAATAGGACTTCCTCTCTTCATCCAGTACTTTCTTATTCTACAAGAGCAGGTTGAAGTCATCAGAATGCATTTCAATCTTATTTCTTCCAAGACGGCAGTTTCTAGCTTGCTGTTTGCATGGCTGGTCTCTCAGAGAGTCCAGGCTGGCCTTAATGGACTCTGTCCACCAATGGGACCTGTCTTTCCGCCGGCCACAAGGCCCCGTACAGACCCAGGATTTGACTCAGCAGCAATTACACTGACAAAGAAACTTCAAGGATTAACATCCGGATTCAACTACTCAGCCGTGTCGCTGGGTGTCATGTCTATTCACGAAGCAACTCCAATGTTCGAATTTCACCACTCTCCGCAAATTTTCAATCCCAGGGGTGTCTCGGAGGTTAACTCAGATACTGTTTACCGACTAGCGAGTATGACAAAGCTTTTCACCATCTTGGGCCTGTTGAGGACTGAGAAGGTCAGCCTCGAGGATCCCATCACTAAGTATCTTCCCGAACTTCGCGATATTCATAAGGAAGCAGCAGCACAGGACGCAATTCGCGTTGTTGACTGGGATAGCATTACACTAGAAGCCTTGGCTGCGCATCAAAGCGGAATAGGTGCCGACTGTAAGGCATTACCTCCAAGGAACTAAAAGTTGTTCCTAAGCTAACAATAGCCAGTGACAGTAGATCTTGCAAACTTCCCAGGTGATTGGACGGCAAAAGGCTTTCTACCAGCTGATAACAAGACACGGCTTCAATGCTCGGGCTTCTTCGGACAAAGGCCTTGTAACAGAAAAGGTACTACCTGGCTTGACCGCCAAATCATAGGTAGCTACAAAGGAATGTCTAATGCTAAGATTCAATGTAGATTTTTTTGAACACTTTGGCAAACGCCCGCCAGTCCACGCGCCATTTGAAACCCCGATTTATTCGAATATCGGGACGACTCTGCTAGGACTTGTCATCGAAACTGTCACTAACCAGACATACGAGGACTGGATCCAACATACTATCATCGATCCAATTAAAATGAATCGAACTTTTCTGTCAAACCCAGCAGATTCATTGGGTTTCATTCCTATCAACGCCACCGATTGGCCCGTCGAGCTTGGTGTTGAGGCACCGTATGTTGCATCTTATTTTCACTTACAGTTCGTCAAACTGAATGTTATCTTAGCACCGGAGCGATATACTCTACTACATCAGATCTCATGGCATTTGGCAAAGCAATTCTAAGCTACGAAATGCTTTCCCCCATAAGAACTCGGAAGTGGATGAAACCTCTAGCGTCGACTTCTTCCATTAGCACCCTCATCGGAGCTCCATGGGAAGTTTACCGGTCCAATAAAGTGACCAAAGACGGCCGTTTGATAGAGTTTTATACGAAAGCTGGAGATCTTTTCACGTATCATTCTGTTATCGCTCTCATTCCAGATTACGACTTGGTGATGGTCGCTCTTATGGGTGGACCTGAAGTTTCTGGCGACACAACCTACCATGTGATTGGAGATGCATCGACCGCTTTGCTTCCCGTCATAGAACAAGCTGGTAAGGCCAAAGCGCAGGCCCAGTATGTGGGGACATATACCGATGCCTTGACCAACTCGACTCTTACACTATCCCTCGATGACAGCCCTGGTTTCAGAGTCACAAAATGGCAAGTTCGTGGAGTGGATGTTATTGGAACATCTTTGCTCGGCGACTCTCCAGCCGTACCGCCACGGGTTCGCTTGTACCCCTCGGATCTGTCTACCAGCAACCAAACAGCTTGGAGGGCTGTGTTTGGCGGCAGTGCTAATGATGTCGCTGCGGAAGACGCGCTGTATCCCTGGGATCAGTTTAGTTGTAGCTCATGGGCATCACTCGACAAACTCATCTACCAGTTCCAGGGTCAAGATCTCTTTGTTTTTGATATGATAGAGGAAGAGGGGGGTGATACCAGAGCCAACAACATAAATCTTCCGGCTTACCAGGTGAAATTGGCCCGCATAGCCGAGTAAGATTATTGAGATGATCGGCTTCTGTTAAAGTTAACTGGAACAGAGCGTACAGCTATCAGGGTGTTGAGCACCAGGTGTCTTGGTATAACTGCTGCTAAGCCTGGGATTGGCTAATTGTATTGAATTGGAATAGACAGCATCATAATATATATTATCAAAGCCAACTATATGTACTTTTATAGTACAATTCGCAAAGGGTTACCACTCGAGCCAATATAAGCACTAAGCATATTATTGAAACAGTAAATTTAACTTTTATTGTATAGAAATTAGCGTTGCCGGATCGAAAATCCCCGAAGGAATAAATAGCGTAATCAGCTCTTATCCCCTGCAAGGGGGCGCAGTAAACTCTTAAGTTGCGGAGTACATTCGGGGGATTTCCGACCGGTAGTTTTTCTCCTCCATCTACTTTACAACTCTATTACAGAGAAATATCATGCCTAGCCACGGCAATTGTCAAATACAACTACCCCTTCGTAGCCAAGGGGCTACTGGCCTAGCATCAAAGGAGTGTGCTACCTTGGCTTCGGAAGGGCCGTTCGTGAATCGCCCGCGCGTAACAGAGATAAAGGGTTGGAGAGAATATGAATCGCTAGGTGCATTTCAATGGGAAAGACATAGAGCAACCATAAAAGAGTTATATCTCGATGAAGGAAAAAGACTTAAGGATGTTGCAGATATCATGAGACAAGACTACGCTTTCAATGCCACGTACGTTTTCGCCATCCCTAACCTGGTTCCCTGTTACTAATTTAATATGTGTTAGCATTAAGATGTATAAGATACGATTGAACAAATGGGGATACTTCAAAAACAATCGAAAGCTCGATACAAAGTCGGTATCGCGAACAAGCAACGGAAGACAAGCGAGAAGCAACCTCATAAACACCGTCGACCTTGCTACTACACTTCAGCCTATCACACTCCGCGACCCAGATGTATACAATATATCGGGCCACATTTTCTCTTCCATCAGCACCTACATGTGGGGTTCTTGTGAGGATCAAAGATACACAGCCACTGACCTCGCGTGCGCTACTTTCTACGAAAATGCCTATTTCCGGCCCTCCGCAGAGCTGTTACAGTCAATCGGATCGCTTACAGACCTTCTCCAGGAACAAAAGTACCAACAAGCGGGACCAGTGATGCGACGAGCGGCTATACAGATGGAAACTGTTTTGCGGGATCAGCCTGTGGATCTCCTCGCTTGTCTCTTAGAAATCGCACTCCGACTGCACTCGAGGACTCCCGACTTGGCGGCCTTGCTTATGCGGCATTCAGCAGATATAGCGAAAATCCATTTCTCATCACCCAAACACCCTGTACGAATTTTCACACAGCGACTAGCCAGCCTTGATGGTGTCGAGATCGGCGCATTGGCGGTAGAAGCATACGCATGCCAACTAAAAATCTGGCAAGACATCTGGGACAGCAACACACAGAACGCCGGCGACGGCAACGAAGCAGGACTTGTGTGGATAACAGGCTTGGCTCTAGCAGGCGGTCTCGATCAGCTACCGTTAAGCCTAGTCCCGCGTTTGGACGGCATCATGCTGAGATTAGTCGAGGCTGTAAAAGGCTCAGAGTGGTGTACACAGCTACTTCAGTCCACCGCAGAGAATGGTCAATTTCAATTCTTTGTAGGCCAGTCGGAGGGAAAGCTTACACAGGTAACTATGCAGCCGATCGGCACGCCGACTAAGGTAGCCAGTGCTCAGCCTGTCGCTCGCTACAGTCTATCCCATCTGAATGCCCGTTACCGGCATTTTGCGATCGAAGATCGGTCTGCGCGCGAAGCTATGGAAATACAACGGCTGCTCCAGACGGAAATGGGGACCTTCTTTATGGGGATGGCCAGCGCCCTTGAGGGATGGCTGGGTGAAGTCGGAGAGTACAACAAAGCGGCGGCGGTCACACAATATCGCGAAAGGTTTTTGGCTGCTGGATTAGCCGATGTCATCCAAGTCACATAAGCGTCTTTAAGCTGGAGAATCATCTATCAATAAGAGGAACCCAATGGGGATTCCTATCGCATCAACTTATCAGATTCTGGCCCGTCGTTATTCATTGCTTAGCGACGAATTCGGTCTTAGGCTTTACTTGTTTAGCCAATGCATAAGACTATCCAAGACACAACACAAAAAATAGACCAAATTAAGCAAAGAGTCATGATCCGAATATTTATGCAATCGATGACAATATACCTGGGTTCAATCTCAAAGCCGGAGAAGCACCCATATTATAGTAGATTTCCACATGCCCATCTCAGACGAGAGCAACGTGTATCCTGGAGCAACTGAAACTATCGAATTGTGAGCCGTAGTCTGAAGTTGGTCGATACCAATCTCAAGTTGGCGCGGAAATAAGAGAAATGGAGTTCTATTGGCGATCAAGCAATTCGGGTTAATAGCAATACAAACTCAGATACTTCGACCTTCCTTCAGCAAGAGGCATAAAGACATAATAACCCTGATAGAATTTCTGCATGTTTGTCTACCAGAGAGAAAACGTGTTTTTACTACTGTAGATTATTTGGGTAGCACTAGGCATATATAAAATCTTCTACTTAAATCTCTAGCAATGAAGATCAACTCCAGTAGAGGAAACAACAAAAGCTGTAATTGCTATATGATCAAATTTGTTCATCTCATTAATCCCTGATTTTAATCGAGACGATTTCCGAGCTTCCTTATCAATTCGAATGCAAAGTCTGGCGATTTATCTACTAAATCCTTGAAGCCCTCATTCTCCAGCATGTCTTCAAGTATACAGGTACAGTAGTCGACTAACAAAGTGCGTAGCCTATCCCCTGTAATCGTGTTCTCAAAGGAGTAGCTAACTAGCTTAACAACATCTCCAATGCGGTTCGGGTATAGTGTAAACTCCTTCAAGCTGACATAGATCTTATGCAAAGAAAGTTTTCGTAACTCGGGTATGTCGTATTTATCCGCTAAGGTGTAGAGGCGAGCGTGAGAGAGGAAGACTTCGCTATATTCTTCGTAGCTCTCTGTGTTCTTTCGGGGCGTATGAAGTATCGTTGGAGATGAAAACCCCTTATTATCATTGAATGCCTGAATCATAGATTGCTTCTTCGACACTTTTTGGGGAGTCTTTCGACATTGTAAGCAGATATTCTCTTGATAGTTATGGCAATTATTGCAATAGTGAGTAGAGAAGTTTTTGCAGCATGAATCACATTGTCTAATTCTGCTCGAACGCAGAGCTGCTCCGCAGTGGTCGCATTGGTCTTTTTTTTCATCCTCGATCACAATATTGAATGAAGCGAGAGACCTAGCAGTATTATCCACTGAGGCCTTCGGCGTCGAACTCAGTTTAAGGCTTGCGAGCTGAGCCGAAGCAGTAATGAGATCTGGCTCTGCAGGAGAATATTCTCCAGTATAAGCCCATTGAGCGAAACGGAGGAATGTTTTCTCATCAACATCTTCCCAATAAACGCAATGTTCATTTGCTTCTTTCATACTTCCATTCAGGAGATCATTCAAGCTTTTCGAGAGCCTTGACACGGCATTTTCATGAATTGTGAACAGCTTCTTCTGATGTCCAATGATAAATTTGAAGGGTTGTGAAAGCAGGATGCTGGTGAAATACAATTAGTGTCGATTGCAATTTCTTTTAAGTACGCCCAAAGCTAATAACATTCACAAACCTCTCATACTTTGCTTCCATTTCTTTTCTTCCAGACGGTATCTTTGTAGTAAGAGTCACGCCAAGCAACTAGAAGAGCTAGTCAAAATTTTCGGAAAGGTAAGACTTGACTGCTCAAATAATAAAAGAGTTACTACAACAGAGGAAGAAGGGGATTTCAACAACTGGTATATATATATGATTTATCTGTGTAACACTGGAGGGCTGTTTGGGCGGCCTACACACACGCTAATCAGGTTGGGTTGTAAAGGCTGCTTATTGGATAGCAACCCTATATTACTTCATACCAAATCTGCGGGAGGCCTTTAAGTTTACTTTAGATAGTTGTATTAAAGCCTTGGGGTGATTTTTCTTTAAGTGACGTGTAATGTATTACCCCGCAATCCCTTTCTTTTGCCTAAACATAACACACGCATTTATATGAGCAATTCGACCTCGTCTTATAATTTTCAATTGATTCAATGATACATAGGCGGGGCAGCCCGGGTAGGAAGAGGAAGCAGCTGCCTAATATCATCTGGCGGTAATATACTAATTGCTCCACAGCAAACACCACTCTCAGGAGTCGAAGGTGTACATTGCAGCAAGGATCATACATTGGCTGGAATCTTGCGCTTGGTCATTGCCTACATACCTCTTTATCTCTCTCGACAACATCAAAGCATTCTGTGCATGTGCTTCGTGCTATCCCTTGTAATAGAGATACATGGCTTTTATATCCGAGATAAACGCAAGTAGGCCTGTCATATAATGCAAGTTTCGCTGGTTCTAGCCTATTGAGTACTAGATGTCGCTAAAACCTTCTCAACTAGGATTTCGCAACAAGTAGCGAAGGAATTCTTCTTCCAGCTTATCTAAGAACTAAAGTTATTGGAGTGGAGCAGCAGAGGGGCTATGTAACATTTGTGGCGAAGCATATGCCTATATAACACAAATGGGTTTGCAACTGACTCCTAGTTGTTCATACGACATACTTTCGCTTATTGTATATTTTACCCTCACAAGATTGATTACACACTTGAGACTCAAGATATCTCCTTTGGCCTCTGCTGGTACAACATGGAGCCAGATAACAACGTCGACGATTTACAAAGCATTAACAACAAAACACTTGGTACAAATGCAAACACATTTCCAATTATAACGCTTCCAAATGGGCAGAAAGTTCCAACAGGAACTGTGGGAGCGTTGCTTGTGAATATTAAAACCTATGACGCCAGCGAAGAAAGCCAGAGAAGGCAAATAGAGCCAGCATTACGAGCAGCGATACCTATTTTACAACAAGTTGGCATGTTCGATCTCTTTCGACCGGAGGAGTGGGTTAAGGGAGGAAGTCCCGGAAGGGCCTTTGTTGGAAAAGTAGCAATGGAAATGCATGTGGATAGCAAGACAGAGGCTTGAAGAAATTAAAGATACTCTCATCAAATACATGATTCGTCAGCTGGCTAACTTTGCCCATGTTATTTTTGGCCTCTAAACCAATATGAACTACGTTGCTACATATGTAAGAGAAACCTTTCCTGAGGATTGTATCGACTTCATGACAGAACTCGCAGCTGTGAAACCTATCGAATTTGTGCCTCATCTTGCAAAGCTTTGGCTCAAGTCAAACATTGCAACGCACAAATTATTTTTGGCTTGGAGAATTATTTCTCAGTCTGTAGTAAGCAGTTTCCTTGTGAGAAAGGTTGCTAAATAAAGAGCTAAATCCTCCTTGTACGTAACCGGGATCGACTTTGCATGCCGTCCACTTTTTGCGGCACGCCCTCGCTCACTTCGTTAAAAAGGTTGGCGCAATTGCCGCATAGTCAGAGTCTAGACAAAATAGCAAAGTATACGTTCATTCACAATGACAATTACCAATCTTGCTGTTTGACCTAAACCGTGCTGCCCAATCACCTACAAATTTGAACGTGCTACTATACGAGATCGAACAATTGAGCTGGGTGACTGCGCGGCTATAGCTTACCCTGCAACTTATTGTTTACTAGTCAAGGCAACTAAACTGGGGTTTCTGGAACGGTAATCATGATCTATCCGCAATGTATCCGCAGGCCCAATGACATGTGGTGCCGAAGAACTGTGGAGACATACTAAGAACCTAATAACATAAATGATGGAGCTATCTAGTTCCGACCGACTGTCAATGCATCGCTTCCCGACACTTGCGACAGTCCAACATGAAGCTACAGACGGTATTTCTGGAATATGGAAGATCGGTCTCTCAGTAATACCAGGTATGGGTAGTTGCTCTCTTCGCTACAATAAGACATTCTTTCTGCCCCATAGTCATTCCTGCGCTCTAACTTCGCAGTGCTGTGTATAAATTACCGATCTTGATTAAGTGTCAAGGTTCTCTTCATGGTCCTTTCTTAGTAGTTCAACGCTTTGATCTTCTTGCCCATTATGAAGTCTGTTATCGTTAAAGCACGTCCTCTACGATGTGAAATTATCGATGTTCCCATCCCAGAGCCAGGACCAGATGAAGTCCTCATCAAAGTCATATACTGCGCCAGTAATCCACGCGACTGGAAGGCTCCCGATCACCTTGTCCCTGGTGTTGAAATAAATCAAGGCAATGAAATGTCTGGAGTTATTGAGATCGTTGGGAGCAATGTCTACGAATTCCGGAAAGGCGATCGAGTTGCAGCAGCGCATCCTATGCAGACAGAGAATGGCACGTATGCAGAGTACTCGACTGCTCCTGTGAATACGTGCTTTTTGCTACCTCCAAATATCTCATTTGAAGGTCAGTTTCTAATAGTCGATTCCACATGTTGGCAATGCCTTGCTCATAGACGATACAGAGGCTTGTACCATACCGTTTGCCTTATGTACGGCAGCCATTGGGTTTTACCAACGTCTCAAAATACCGTTTCCGACATCCCCGGAGAGCTCACGTGTTCAAACTCCGCTCGTTATCTATGGAGGAAGTTCTTCCATTGGAGCATTTACACTGAAATTGGCAAAGATGGGACGCTTCGAGAAAATCATTGTAGTATGTGGATCCGGAAGACCATATATAGAATCCTTTGGCGTTATTACAGATTTTGTCGACTATCGGGATTGCAACGTCGTTCATGATCTAAAAGCAGCCCTTGGAGGGAAAAGGTGCTTTCATGCTGTTGATGCCATCATGGATGGTAATAGCTTTGGACATCTATCGGAAGTTTTGGCGCCAGAAGGAGCTCGGATAGCTGTATATCTACCCCGTCTAGATTACAGCTGCATTCCTGCATCGATATCTGTTGCCATCACTTTCTTCGGCACCGTCCACGGTCAAGCGACTCCAATTAGCAATGAGGTATTCGAAGAAGATGTAGATTTTGCGTACGCTTTCTTTCGGCTTGTCGGTCGATGGATTGCTGAGGGCAAAATGAGTGGGCACCCATATGAGGTTCTGCCGCGCGGGCTGCTGTCTGTTGAGGATGGTTTACGGATGTTGAAGGAGGGAAAAGTGAGCGCCAAGAAACTCATCTATAGAGTGGCAGATACGCCTACCCTTGAGCCTGAATATTTTTTTTGAAGTAGAATAACAGATATGATGAGCTATAACTGTATATTTAGTCCCTTGACGCAAACAGATGCACGCTGCATTTGCCAACTCACAAAGTACTCTCGCTGTTGATAGTATAGCTGTCGCAGGTTGTATTGAACATTACTCTTTTCGGTTGTTCGTTTCATTAAACAGAGGTATATGCGCTTCAAGTTTCTTTCCCTGTAGAATGCTTTGTTGCTCATGCGGTGCGCCGCAGCTATGGCTGTTGTGCTCTTCTTTCCGATCCGTATCCGACGCACTAGAACCAAATTTGGCGATCCAAAGCAGATCGTGAAATTATTGAGACATCTGTAGATACACCATCGCCGCCTTATATGCAGTGAGCATTACATCTATAAAGGCATCCTAGCTTCCAATCCAAAACCCTTTAATGCATCACCCTCCGACCAGCAGCGGCAACCAGGTTCAGTTTCTCCAACATGGACTCAGCCCCCGCCGTCCATCCCAATCACCAGAAGCTCATCGATCGCGCCCGACAATTTTTTGCTGAAGTCGAAGACTTGTAAGTAAAGAGTCTTCTCTAAAGAAAACCACGTTTCTATTGCGTCAGCTGAATATCGCTTCTTGCAGAACTCCAGGCAAAGACCTCGAAACTAAACTGAACCGAGATTATAGCATCGGAAACACTTACTATGACGATTTCTGCCATTTGATTCGACAGGCTCTAGCAAATAACGAGGGCTGGGTTGCAACCGACGAGATAGACGGGCCAAAGTACCGCCGCACCAGGATATGCGCTCCGTCTGAGTCGAACCGCTTCTTCAGCATTACGACTGTTTACATGGAAAGCGATACAGAATACCGTGGCCAATACCACCTCCATCCTTATGGCGAAATCAATTGCGTCATCCAAATAGATCCATCAGCCGAGCTGAAGGGAATGTCAGGGTGGCAAGGCGCTGGCTGGACATCTCCGGGGCCCGGCACTCATCATTATCCTGAAGTCCGTGGAGGGGCGCTGGTGGCGCTTTTCTTCCTACCGGCCGGCCGAATATCGTACAAGCTCGCGAAACCGGGAGATCCGCAGCCGATAGCTATCTGATATTTAGAAAACGCCCTATGTAGAAATGGGTTGTCTAGTGAATCTTGGGCTTACACATGGAAGCCCCGCATTTAGATGGCTGATCAATGGTCCAACAGTCCTTGAATCTTAGTTCAACCCTATAACTTGGTCGAAATTCTTGTGACTTTATCTTTTATGCTATTCTTGTATCTTTACTCTCGTCGTCGCTATGCCTCGTGCGAGAGTGTCGGATGGGCGAAGACGCGTTGCGAAAGCTTGCACGCTTTGCCAAACGGACAAGAAAAAATGCGATGGTCTCTGTCCCTGCGGGCAATGCGTCAAGCGCGAGCGGTCTGGCTCGTGTGCCTATTCATCCCATAAACGCGTATACGGACGTCAGCGCCGATTGGCAAAGGACGTGGACATGGCCATCGCTGTACCTACCCAGAACGATGCTAGAGAGACCGAAAACTCACCAGTTGGACATACGAACCCGCATAGCCAGCGGCCTTTGTGTTATGACCATAGGGAGCAGAATAGTCCATTGGGCAAACATATCGCGATCCCAAAACTTCCCAACATCATGCGTGACACAAAAGGACGAGCAAGTAAGTGATCATTAATATGCGAAGAGCCTACATATGGTCTTGGGTGACGTGGCTAAACATGTTTCATAATGCTGTAGTGTACCTTGGAGATTGCGCAGCGCTTTCTTTTTTTACAAAACATACAAGAACTTATCCAAAATGAACAAGAGCTCGCGGATGCGGCAAAAGATCTCTCTTCTCTCTCAGTATTAGAAGAGGCTGAATCGAGAGACAGTGAAAGCGTCCTAGCTTATAGTAATGCTAATCTCGGCGACTTGGAAGCTCTGGTTAAAGCGTTCTTCATTGCGGTACGAATTCTCTTCCTCCCTGCAGTTTCTACTTTACATGAATTGGTTGAGTGTAAAATGTGAAGTGTTGCTAACAAAGAAACTGGGTTCAGACATGTGGCATCCTAGATATTGTGGACCGGTCTACAATTGACAACTTGCTCAGCCGCTGGATTAGTGGAAATATTTCAGTTACAAGCAGTAGCGCCGCTCTACTGTATCTGGTGCTTGCGTATGCGGCACAAGTACGTAGTGAATCCGCGCAAGACACTTATCGATCACAATCATTCTTCTATCATGGTCGACGAATTGCGCTCATGGAATTAACGGAGTGTCCCACCATGGAGACTGCCCAGGCTTTCACGCTGATAAGCTTGTATATGCTTGGTAGTTGTCGGCGCGATGGGGCGTATTTGAACCTCGGGATTGCGATTAGCGCAGCAAAATCTCTAGGTTATCATCGATCTGAAGCCGCTTTCTCTCAGCGCGAAGAAGACAAATTGCTCAGGTATGATTACGCCTTCATATGTAAAACGTGCGGCCCCTGAAGCGCTGCTAATAAGGAAATGGCAACATAGGCAGCGAATATGGCGTACTTTATGCTATCACGACTTATTTTTTTGCGCCATGATGGGCCGCGCCCCTTTGACATCTGCTACAGATTCATCAGAGGAAGGGGACAAGGAGCGACCTGACCCGAACCACCCCGATAAGTGTCAGCAACTTGGGCTCTACGAATCTGCGCGAGCTTTTTCCATCCTGAAACAAACAGTACTCGAAATATACACAAAGCATTCGGCGCCGCTAGAGTTGCTTAACAATCTTTCTCAGCAGCTTCGTGAAATGGGAACAGAGCTACCTGTTGAGCTTCGCAATATCAGCCCTCTGGCATTTCCAGAGCATAAATGTCCCAAGACGAAGCAGCTTATCATAAGAAATGCCAGTGTCGCGTGCAATTATTACTTTAGCATGATGCTTCTGACAAGACCGTTTCTCATCGCCTGCCTCAAGGCAAAATATAACAAATCGCCAAAGACGACTCGAAGCCAGAGGCATCGTGCCGATCTTGAAGAATCCCTGGAGATTGATAACAGCGTTATATTTGGCGCCATGACTTCATATGACACAGCTCTTAAAACGATTCAGCTTCTACATGAGCTGTACGTCTCGGGAATACTCTACAACAATATGCCCCTTGTCGTGTAAGTGGCCGCCTTGAGTCGTGGACCACAGAAAATGTTTTGGATGATAGACTTACTGATATTGTATGAGTAGCGCATGGACATTTGTGTCGGCGTTAACTGTCTGTGCCGCCTACTTTGGCCAGCTGGGCGATGCAAGAGAATGCGAACTTGCAAGTTACAGGGCAAGTCAAATATTACAGCATTTCATCGCACATAGCCCACAGGCAAAGCAATACGATCTTATCTTGACGAAACTGTCCCGAGTTGCGCTGAACTACATAAATGCACCAATAAATCAGTTTGGTAGCACTGAGGATTTATTCTGGTCCGATATATTTAGGCTAACTCCGGCACACCTTCATAGTTTAAAGGAAGAAGAAGAATCCTTCAAGTTGAGTATCGGCATGTCAAATCGGTTAGCTACATCAGAAGGGATCAACAATGTTCCATTAAATGTTGACCTACTGCAATGCACTGTAGACCTAAACCCTGCTTTCGATAATATTTTCCATATTCCAGATGGGGCTTATAAGGAATTTCTCAATTATGTATTAATGCCTGATGATCTACTTTTTTAATCAGATAGCTCTTTCATAAATAGTCAACTAGAAATTTAATAACAAGTTTATTGTTTAATACGTTAGTCTTGATTGGAACTTCAGATTGAAATAGAGTTATGTGTATTTTTTTTTTAAACTTGTACTACAAATCCTTCTCTTGTACAATTGCCCATTACTTGACATGGAGCTTTTTTCCTTTAAACATGTTGCAAGGTTCATACTGTAAGAACATTCTAGACTAAAAAATAGTACCTTTCAATGCCAATTCTACCCAAGAGTACCGATTGCGTGGATTTAGGCTAACCCCGTGATTTATTGTTGACTTTCGGGCTTAAGCTCAAAATCGAAAACTATCTAGGTAGTAACCAAAAGCCAACATATATTAATGCTACACATATATACTGCACGATTAGCCCCGAAGAAATACAAGCTGTAACAACTTGTTGCAGTAACAACTACAATCCAAACCAGCAGGACTACTATTTTTCTTTGCACGGCTTGCATGTTCAATGGTTTCAAGAATGTCAGACTCCTTCAAATACGATGTCAAAAGTTCAGCTCGCTCTCTACAGGTAGCAGTGAGTACGGAACCGGCCACTAAAGGCCTGTATCAATACTTGGGCAGGTCTGGCCTTAAAGTGTCAAGAGTCATTCTGTATGCTATCCTATTCGGTCTTGTCTTTGCTCCTTACTAACGTCAACAGTGGTGCAATGAGTTTTGGAGCACCAGAATGGCAAGGTTGGGTTCTTGATGAAGAAGAGTCACTTCCGCTTCTAGAACATGCTTTCAAAGCCGGAATTCGAACTTGGGATACTGCCGATCTCTATTCGCACGGCCGATCCGAAGAGATTATTGGTAAAGCCATCAAGAAGTTCAACCTTCCTCGAGAAAAGCTTGTCATCCTCACCAAAATCTATTTTGGCGTCACTCCCGATACTTTATCCAATCAGCCAGGCTCGACTATAACCAATGATGGCGAGCTTCTGAATCAAACGGGACTGAGCCGCAAGCATATTCTCGATGCTGTTGACAAATGCACTGAGAGACTTGGAACCTATATCGATGTGTTACAGATACATCGCCTGGACCGTTCAATCCCATTCGAGGAGAGTATGCGAGCTCTAAATGATGTGGTGGTGTCTGGAAAAGTAAGATATCTTGGAGCTTCTAGTATGGCCGCGTGGGAATTCCAACAGCTCCAAAATATTGCTGACCGGCACGGCTGGCATAAATTCATCTCGATGCAAAACTACCATAACTTGATCTACAGAGAAGAAGAACACGAAATGATTCCGTACTGCAACAACACTGGCGTGGGCTTGATTCCCTGGTCACCTGTTGCTCGTGGTGCCTTGGCCCGTCCATGGGGTACTCGAAACACTCTTCGAGAGGAGAAAGACCAGGGCCTCCAACTGCTAGTTCGGGGAAGTGACAATCAGGTCGATGAAGCGATTGTCAATCGTGTTGAAGAGGTTGCAGGGAAGATTGGCAAAACCATGGCCCAAGTTGCAATTGCATGGACACTGAGCAAGAACATGTGTCCTATTGTTGGTCTGAACAAGAAAGAAAGGATCGATGAGGCTGTTGAAGCAACGAAATTTCAGCTAAGCCAAAAGGACATTGATTACCTCGAAGAACTATATTTACCCAAGGCACGAGTAGTTTTATAATGACTGTTTCTTGATTCTACTTTTTATTACTGCGAGGTATAATACGAACTGCAAACCAATACTTAGGTCACTAATTTAGCTACGACATTGATAATTTTCTTGTTTTGTTGCGTCTTGTATTCTTTGATCAAATGTCCATTGCTCTGACTAGCCGGAGCAGCCTTCTGTTTTTGCGAGGGATCAACTATAGGGTTCTCATAGTTCTAGTAATCAGTGACGCTGAAAACATCTGATGCTCCTTTAAAAACAGCCTTCAGAAACATAGGGTCGTCGAATTATTAACAGCCATCTTCACACCTTTCGCGATTGATGCAGTGGATTTGGTCGATGATATACCCCTGGTAGCACCACGAAGCATACCACAGACCCGCCTATAGTACCAGTGGCACTGAGGCGTAACTCAGGACATGGTGGTATATTGTAACTGAATGCAGTAAGTAGCATCATAAATTCTGAGACCATGAACATATTAGCGCCTTATATACTTCCGTGGGTCCTAAACCTAGTTTATGAAATTCTTCTCGTTCCGCATGCTGAGTTGCATCTCTTCATCAATTACAAATGCTTGCGTACTATGTTGTTTAGTAGCGCAAAGCTCCCAACCGAGTTTAAGTCCCCTTGGTTTGATTCATGTGTCTCCCATTATGACCAATTGCAATCAGAGTGAGAAAAACATCCCCAGAAAAGTCTGGACTTGTCATGTCGAGGCCTTGTGCAAATTCATGCAAGGAGCTTAGCTGCTCCCCAACCTCCTTGCCGAGCTTAGCTCCTGCGGTAGCAATCCATGCCTGGGGCGATTCGGCCAACCATAAACCCAGCCTTCTATCAAGTGGGAGTGACTCCATGAAAAGACAGTTTGAGCAAAATCCGTACTTTAAGCTGAAAAATAACAGAACCACTCCATGAGACATGAGTATAGTCCTTCGAACGCTTTCACCAAAGAGCCATGTTTGCCATGGAGATAAAGCTGCAGGTAGCTTGGGCTTCGCTTCTATCAACAAGGTCTCAGTCCATACAGAGAGTATATCAATGAATCTTTCAGCATTTGCTTGTTCCATTGAATCCGAGCTGAATAGGGATATTGTCATGTGGATTAGAAGGGCTTGAACCGCAGTGAGAGCTTCTAGTATTGGTACAGCTTTAATATCGACTTCAAGCAGATGTTTGAAACACGGGTGGTTGACACTCCCAGCTTGGTTCTTAGTCAACATTGCATAATGGTTATGGTTGCCCCGTATATGTAACCCCGGATGGATGAATAGAGCCGGTTTGCCTTTGCGAAAAAGATCGTGAACTGATTGAACAGCTATACGCATTGTGTCCAATATAAATGTCTCTTCATGTTTGCAGATTCCTGGGTTACTAGAAGGGAGAGATGCCAACGTTTTCATGATGCAATAACCGAACTCAATATCATTGAATGCACTAGAGGCGGCTTTAGAGTCTTTCTTTATATCGACTGCCGATGCGCTGAGAGGCTCGAGATCGTATACGCATTGAAGTCCCTTCTTTGAGCAGCGGTTGCACTGCGGAACTTGGACTGTGCATTTGCGTTTAGAGGCTGTGCAGTTTCGACAAGCTTTCCGAATAGTTGCCATGCTGAAGTCGGGCCACAGCTTGTATAACTTTGAAGGTGAGATCTCCGAGGCCGAGACACTGGGGTAAAGAAGTTTTAAGTTGTGGAAGGGCCATTTGTAAAACAAGGCTTCGCTAGGCTAATTGAGTTTAGCTCCCGCAGGTATAGCAACAATGTGGAGAGCAACTCCACCTTCTAGACAACAGAGCTGTGCGGTATAGATGGGTAGTAATTTCATTTGTTTACGCTACTATAGGTTGTGGTAGAACAAATAATTGGTTTACCTAGCAATAAATTCATCTCGAACAAGGCAATTGTGTAGCAGAATTGGGATTGGAGCGCCTGTATTTTCTCCACCACCCACATCTTAGCCCAGCATGCCAAGTATAGGTTTAGAGTCTCGGGTCAATTACAATCCGCCCTCTGACTTCTATTATTAATTCATATGAACTTGGGTGATAAAGGAGCCTTATATAGCTACGATTCTCGCCATGTAATTTCCAGATGGACTTCTTAGCCATCAGTATTTGACATTAAAAATGACACCGTCGACTCAGTCCCCCAAATCAGTACTTATTACCGGCTGCTCCGCCGGCGGCCTTGGCGCATCGCTCGCGTTAGCCTTCCGGAAACATGGATATGTTGTATTTGCAACAGCTCGATCCCCTGAAAAGATCCCAGCGACTCTGACGAGTCTTCCAAATGTCCACACCCTTTCGCTGGACGTGACATCTGATGAATCTGTCTATGCTGCTGCGAAGTCTGTTAAGGCAACACTTACAGGCAAGGGGCTCGATGTGTTGTTCAACAACAGCGGGATAGGCTATAGCTCAAGTCTACTGGATTTGGACATAGAGCGAGCTAAGCAGCTCTACGAGGTCAATTTTTGGGGAGTCATCCGCACGACACAAGCATTCGCTGATCTTGTAATCGAGGCAAAAGGGGCCATTGTCAACCAAGGTTCGATTTCCGGTGAGAGTTACGAACCGTTCAATTGTAGGTACTGTTCAGAAATTCGTAATACACCATGGCCGTGAACTAATCATGGATGACTAGCAATCTACGGTAGCTCCAAGACGGCGTTAGCTATTGCAGGTGAGGCATGGAGACTTGAGCTGCAGCCACTGGGCGTGCGGGTTATAACTGTGCAAACGGGTGTTGTTGAATCGGAATTTTTTGAAGGCCTAAAGGGCTTCAATCTTCCTGAAACCTCGTACTATCGCCCCATCGAAGACCAGTTGCGGCGGAGAGCTGAAGGAGAGGCTGGATATAAGGCGATGAGGGCAGACCTATACGCCGAGCAAGTGGCAAGGGATGTGGTTAGTGGCAAGAATGGGAAGATTTGGCGGGGAACCATGGCAGCTCCTGTCAAATATCTAATGTGGTGGCTTCCGACATGGCTGGCTGTAAGTGGCTTAAAACACTCTCGACCCGTGCTACATCACTCGCTAGGCACTATATAAGCCTCGCTGCTTTAACATCGCTAACAAGTAAACTTTTTATAGGATTATCTTCTTACAGGCCTTAGTCCAGGACTTGCAGAGTTGTCCCCAGATCGAAGGCAGGTATAACTTGGAGATTGCATACTAGTTTAGTTATTTTTTAATTTCACAAGAAGTTGTAGTAGACAGGACCCCCCCCCCCCCCCCCAATATCGCCATTGGTGGGGTTGACAGTCTCGGAACTTGTTGGCAAAAGACATATTTGCGGAATGTATGCTAGTTTTAGTCTCTGAAATAAGAAAGAGCTGAATAATTCCAAAAGAAAGAAAATATCACGAGGGTTCTTGAACGTTGAAACCGTCGATATAATTGCCTGTGATTTGAGATGCCTATATTATATGAAACATATGGAATGGTGATATTGAGCACTCTTTATACGTGACGTAATAGACGCAAGCATCCGAGGATAAAGAGAGACAGAGTTGCTCCAGTAAGTCTTTTGGGAGGTTCTTGAGTAGCTTTTGAGTTCAACCCATGAGACTTTCAAGGCATATTGTATGGAATAAAGACCATTTGGAGTGCGGAAGGGTACTGACTAAAGTGAACTTCAGACTGGTTGAGGAGGCTGCGTGGCATTAAACCATGTCCTGATCTCAAACCGGCCGAAGAACAACACATGGCACTGGGTACTGCCGCATACACGTACAAATAGTTTGTCCTAGCTTGAGCCTGTCGATACCAGGATATGAAAGAGGCCCCAGGGCTATTGATTGCTGACGAGTACTTCGGAATATTGCAAAAAGCTTATAATTCTATTTAAAATAGCTTTTCACTTGCTCCAGCGTTCTTCCAAGCTTTAGCTATTAATACTCTTACCCTCTCAGTCCCTAAACTGTCCAAAAACTCTACGATCCGACAAATCTTTCCTTCTTCGTCCACATCCAAAAGAAACATATACTCTCCAACATAGTCCCACTCCTTCCCATCGTCGCCTTCTTTCAGACCTTTCAGTTCCTCCCTGAAATTTAAAACAGCGCTGGCCCAGATAATAACCTGGCGTTTTGGAAAGTTGACATGGATCTCTTTTGCTGTAACTGGAAAGCCAGTTGCGATTGTATGAAGCTTGATTAAGTGGGCAGCGAAGTCTTCATTTGTCATAGGCTGTGGTGGTTTTATGGATGATGGGGCGAAGATGTGAGTGCAGTTGGCGGCGCGGAGGGAAATGTGACTATTAGCTTCGAGGGTTGCGAAAGCGTTGATGAATGCTATAGCAGTGTCATAAAGTGCTTGTTCAGTTGCCATGGTTGCTAAGTAAGATTACAATAGTCAATTAAAAGACGGCTTGGATTTGACATTGGGCCGATAGCTAGAGATATAGATGTTTATATCCTTTATACATCAGGTATACTGTAGTTTGGTCGGATAATGGAGTTAGCCTTCTTAAAGCCTAAACTGCTTGATCGGAGATAACGCATAAGATGTAAAGGAGCTAAGCTCGGTAATACTTTTTGTCAAACAGTCAGCTGTTGAAGATATTTTAGCGTATAGTACTAGCATGTCCACAACCGGCCGTCAGGCCATGAGACAAAGCAATTAAGAAACGTGGGCCTTCGATAATAACACTCGTATCTTCCATGCACTAACAACACAGTAGCGCTAGTTGCCAGTTGCATCAGCTTGAATTATTGCATCATCTCAAGAAATTTCAAGCATAAGGCTACTGACCTCAAATTGCTCCTCTAATTTAGTTTCATTCGTGACCGTCCAGTAAAATCAAGGCAATTGATTTCCTTGTTGGCCTATTACCACTTTTGCGCTAAGCGCGGCGAAGACTCTATTGACAGTGTAAATGCATAACCTCTTGTAGCTGCCTATTTCATAGCGTTGGTTACATGATCTTGTAATATTAATATAGCTTTAAATGGTCTGTAATCTCTTGGAAATTGGCGCATATTTCCATCTCAGCTTATTGCAACACTCGAGGTTGAAATGTTCAGACAATAACATATTTAGGACTCTTTGCTGTCAAAGAGGTAAACTATGGTTAATTTTAGAGTTGGCATACGTCACAAGTCGCCATATACAAGGCACATACGCAGAAACAAGATAAACACATAGTACAGGCGGCGAAAAACAAGAGCATTATAACAATACCCATGGAAGATATTTGGTCCAGTTTTAAAATTGATTCTTGGAGTTGAGGGGTTGTGTTGGCGAAACCAGGATATTATAAGTACCAGTACTTATTTTAGCAAGAGAAGCAGTTACCTTCACTTTTCCCAAGTGATCTGTTTAGCATGTATACTTCATGCACATTATTACCAGTAGCATCCTTCGGCACAGTCTAGGCCATGATTGTGTATAGTCCAACACATTTAATTGTGATAAGCCTGGTAATGATCCTTTGGATTGCCGGATCAGGAATGTTTTCCAGCCCGCCTCCCACATAGCACGGGGTTGACTACTGTTTTGGGACGGCAGCTCTGGTAAACTGTCACACTCGTCCTTCTTAACTGTTCAACCCTAATGACAAGATCGATGACGATATTATGTACAGTTAAAATACATATAAAGACGCTAAAATACCGTAACCAACATCAGTGTCTCTTGTGTCTGCAGGCGATTCTATATTATTCTCTGCGAAGAACTCAAGCCAGGCTCCCCGCAATAGGGTGTTATTGAAGACCATCGAAAGTCGGGTTTATAGCAAAAGCATGGCAACAAGTACCGGAGCGCCGAGCTACAGGATCAAAACATCAAACAAAAGTAGCCCGACAATGACGGGTGAGGAACGAATTGAAGAAAAACGCAAGAAAAGAGCCGGCTCTCTACTATGGAAGTTTGAAATCCTTTGCTGGCTAGGCAGCGTCTGTTTCTTCGTTGGGGTGGTGGTGGCACTGTTACAATTTAAAGATCGCCCGCTTCCTGAGCTGCGGCTGCATATCACGCCGAATGCTATTATTGTGCTTCTCGCGACTTTTTGCCAGGCGTTCATGATGGCGTCGGTGAGTGCAAGTATTGGCCAACTCAAGTGGGCAAGGGTGCTCCGTACGCGGCCTTTGTTCGAGATGAATGTGCTGGATCACGCTTCCCGAGGACCTTGGGGAAGTTTTCTACTTCTACTCCGGCGTACAGGCGGGTGAGACTCATCGGCTCGCGCTCGAAGACAAGCACACAAGATTACTGACAACAATACCAGCGGCCTTGCAGCCCTTGGGGCAATCATCACCATCACCTCTCTCGCGATGAGTACATTCTTCCAGCAGGCACTCGACTACCACACGCAATGGACCTCATCGGGGGAAGCCACAGTTCCAATCGCGCAGAACATGCTCGGCAAAGGCGAAGGGACATTGTTCTACGACAACGAGCAAGTGTGGACGGACAACTTCGACACCGCACTCCAATTTGCACCGTACAAAGCAATCTACAGTCCCCCGCGCACAAATTTCACAGCGACAGCCACCTGTGACACGAGCAATTGCACATGGCAGTCGTTCGAGACGCTCGCCGTATGCAACACCTGCGTGAACCTATCTTCACGACTGGACAAGACCAGGATTGAGGTTACCGCGCCGATCAAGGCCTATGATGTCTACACGAATCATTACACCCTGCCCAACGGATTCGGCCTAACCGGCATCCAGCCGCAATTCGTAGGGACTGAAGCCATGTACGACGGAGTTCTGAACATGACCACCTCCCGCACAGCAAACTACTCGGTCCCAGGCGAGGCAGTTGTCTATTGGGACAGCGTCGCCTTCAAGGACAGTGGCTCCAAGCTAATAAGCTTTTTTGTCATCGGGCCGGCCCCTAACTCCATCCCAGAACAACCAGATGCGGCGTTCCTTCCCCAGCACAGCTTAGACATGAGCGGGTCACCTCAATTTGCCCCCCCCCTACAGCGTTTGAGTGTCTACTCCAGTTCTGTATCCAAACACGTCGCGGCGTCTTTACGAACGGGACATATACGGAGACCGTCCTATCACGCCATATTGACGACTCGGTACTTACTAATGCGGATAATGACGGTCCAAATGTTACGCTTACCTCGCCCACAGCAGGGACAAAGTTCACGATCAACAGAAAAGCGGTGGTGATCACAAGGCAATGGATAGGCACTATACTAGTAGGAAACGTGACGCTCTCTACCCCAAGAGGGGGGACTTTCTCAACGACTTCAGGGCGCTTCTATAGCTCGGATCGTATTATACCTTTCTCGGCTGCTATGAACTCTTCTACTCAAGGATTCGAAGACTTGATTAATAATATTGCAGACAGCTTGACAAATAGTCTAAGAGGTATTAGCTACCAGCCTTCTGCAAAAGGACAGGCGTTTCGCCTTATTAGTATTGCCGTTGTTAATTGGTATTGGCTTATTTTGCCTGCTTTTGAACTAGTTGCTAGTGCAATACTCTTGGGCTGTATAGTGTGGGGGACAGGGAGGGACGGGTTAGTGCCATGGACAAATAATTTATTAGCGATGGTCTTTCATGGGTTCGATTTCAGACCTCGAGGTAGTAGTATATTGGATTTAGGAGATGATATGAATATCGAGGCAAAAAGGTTGCTTGTACAACTTCAAATGGATGAAGAAGGTAGTAGAATGGTTAGCATGGTGGATTAGTTTGATAGGAATGTATAAAGAATAAGTAAGTAGGTAAACGAGTAAGTGAGTGAGTTTACAGATTTTAGGGGCAAACATATCTAATACTATACAAAAATTGATCTAGCTACTATACGCATACCTAGGCAGTCGGCATTGCTTGTTAACCAATGGTGCAGAGGCAGGCACTCTATTGGCTAGACTTGCTCTACGCCGATTAGACCGGACTACGAATCGAAGGAGCCGACCGATAGCAGTCGGATGGTTTGTAAGTAGCCAATCGGGATCAACATGCTAAGCTTCCTTGCATGTATATATAACTACCCCCTGGAGCAAGAAGCTCAGGGGCTTTGAACTTATTAGTACAAGTATATTAGATGAATCTTAATATAATTTACTACTATAGATCGTATTTATTGTTAAGCTTTAGTTTAGTAAACCTAGTATACCTGTATCTAATGACTTTGTAACCCATGTATTTATTTTACACGAGTCCCATAAAACACTCATAACCACAACACCGAATCTATCAATTTCAGTTGCCAGTGCTGTTTCCACAAGCCGGTCTGTTTGATCAGACTGCAAAAATAGAGGGTTTTGGCGATTTACAAGCAAGTACCATGCTGCAGCCGAAGGTGCCTCCCAGAGACCACTTCGTAAAGTGAATGGGGTGTGTCCAGGCAGACTGTCTGACCATCGTGAAAGATAGAATAAATGCTTTGTACATAGTTACCCACTATCCAAGTTCTTCGTATGCTCTCTGACTGGATCCAGTCTTGCCAACATCTAGCTGTGGTCTGACGGTCAATGTCAAGTTCTTGAGCCAGCGAATTGCTATTGTAAAGCATGCTCTCAGAGGTCCCTTCTAGGTTACCCGCCTGCCCAAGCTGTAATATCCATTCCTTCAATATTATAATATGGCGCTCAGCCTGTGCGCGCTGTCTGATGTCCCCATCAAAAAGGCGAATAAGTTGGTATATAAGTAAGGCTTGTACTCTAGCAAGCTGCTCAAGTGTACTGAGTATCGGTATCGGGATAGAGAAATTGCATACACTTCCTGGATATAACAGCTGATGTTCATTCACGAGCGCGTTGGCGCGGTCTTCGACTAGCTGCAACCCTACTCTCTGGTTCTTTGTATTCTTAGCCGCGTAGGTTGTCAAGCTCGCGTAGGCATCCTGCAGGTATGCTGGCAGGCCCATTTCAGCGAAGAGTTCCCGGTGAATGAAAGCGCAGTGGGTTTCCTCAACCCACTGATACATCCATTTTCTCACGAATTTTACGAAAGTCTCCAACTTGGACTGGTGAATACTGGGGTGAGCGGGACCGGCGGAAGGACTGTTAACCAAGGTCTCATTCTGCGAAGATAAAAAAGACCCTCTGCTCGGTTGAAATGTATCGATCACATTGAATTGTGTATCGGCTAGGCCAAGTGTAGACGGAGACAGTGGGATATCTGCATTACTGCCCCAAATCTTAACTCCGACGGCGTTCTGGCTGCTAAAATCCGTCGATGTAGAAGTGTGCAACCCATCTGCAGACGTGGCAGATGAGTTGTCTAAAACGGTGTACCCAAGTCGCCGAGCTTTCAGGCGAGAGTAAGGACGTTTCGCTGAATATTGGCAATATAATTCCCGGTCCAAGCAACGCTGGCATGAGGGGAAGTTCTTGTCGCACTGTCGCTTCGCACGTGTGCAGGAAATGCAAGCCTTCACTCGACGTGAAGCCATTTGCCAAGGTGGCTCTAGTTGCGGATCCATGACTGTGCAGCGGGATATGGTAGGTGCAGTTGCGGATTGAATACGGAAGGTTACCAAATTATGTGGTTTTGCTCGCCTCGAGACCTGCAGATGACGGCTGTTTTGAGTTTAATAGAGCGGCAACGATGTTGTTATGAGGCGGAAACCTAGCGGGACTTTGGTGGAACTTAACGCGGCACTTTGCGGATAGTTGCGACAATAGGTGGGGTAAGATATACGATTGATCGATATACAGGGACAGTGGTGTCACTACTCGGATATTCCAGATAAATCCGGCATGCCCAGTCCAATTCGACAATCTACAGGTACCACAGTTGAATTCTTGTTGAGGCAGGTGTGCACTGTTACTAGCAAAATGGCGTCTTCTCTAAGTCGGAATGTTACTGTTGCTGCTGTTAACCATGACGGCAAAGGATATTTCGAAGCAGACCTTAGCTGCGACACTACTATTTTACCAGGTGGTGGTAACCTAAGATCGATATTTGAAGTTTCCCGGATTCCCATCCCTGGTTTGCAATATAATGCAAAAGATGAATACAGCGGTCTGTCGAACAATACTGGCGTACGCTTTATCGAATCCGAGATGGCTCCAGGCGAGAGGAGCCCAATGCAGGCAACACCTTCAGTTGACCTAGGGGTAATAATTACGGGAACCATTACTTTAATGCTTGACTCAGGCGGTGAGAGGACGTTAGAGTAAGTTACCATGTCTTTCTAATAAATTGACTTTGTTATCCTTTTGACTAATACTAGTAATCAGAGCCGGCGAACTTTACATTTTGAAAGCAGCAGGTCATGCTTGGGAAAATAGAACTTCGAAGCCAGCAAAAATAGTAACTATATTACTTGCAGCAAAAGTATAAAATACTAAGCCTTTAGAAATAAAAGTAAAAGAGGTAGTTATGATATTATTATAATTTCTCTTTATATTTTTATTATTTATTCCCTAGACAGCTATAATATAGCTTTAAGAGAAATACTTAGGTTACTTGGCTTACTAAAAAAATATAGTATTAAAATTCAAGTACAATGATCTAGTTTTGAGATTCTAATATATTAATATAAGGTAAAGGGCAATGGGATAACTTGAGAGGACTTTGCTGCTCTCTCGGCCGCCCGCAAGTACATTGACAACACCAGATGGGAAAAAGTTACCAATAATCTCCATCAGTCGGAAGGCGTATAGCGGTGCCTGCTCCGAGGCCTTGATCATAACCGTGTTACCTATTACCAGTGGTGTTACCATTTTGATAACCATGCCCAAGAAGGGGTGATTATTTGGGATTATGCGCGCTATCACGCCCAGAGGTTCTCGGATCGTGTAATGGAACATGTCGTCTGTCAGGCGGTTGGTTCCCCCCCGTCACAGCCGGAGCCAGACCGGTGAATAAGTCAAGGTTCATGGCGGAGTGCTCGACCTCGGCCCGCATGATGGAAATGGGACTACCTATGTTCCAAGAATCTAACGCGGCAAGCGCCTCGGCATGATCACCCACGATCTGTGCCATCGCTAATGATTTGCATACACCGTTCCTCATCATGCGTTCTCTTCAAAAACTCTTCCTTTTTAAATCGCTATTTGATTGAACCTCGTTTGATCTTGCGAAATATCTTGTGAAGTTTTTTTGGGAGAAAGATCATTGACTAATTTTTGCAACAGCGACTGAGTTTCGCGAATGGCGTCGGCGAGTTGGCGAGTGTGCTTAAGCTTGGCATTGTTAGGGTGCTGCACATCTCTTCGACGCTCTTGACGACGATTTGGAGATTTGCGACTAGCTGCCTCAGTTGATCGGTCTCCGTTGCCGCATTCTTCACATTCTTGCAGAGCAACAGGAGTTCTTTGCACAGATCGGCGGTAGTGCTGGCACTTGAAAAGATACCTAGAGGCTCCATCACAAGTGTCTCAAAAGAAAGACATGGCGAGTATAAAGGCGCAGAACAAGGCCATCTTATGTTTTTGTTGGACTTTGCATATTGTGAGCGGTTTTTAGTTGCAAGGCAGATTCGTGTCTCGCGTTTATTGGTAGTATTGCGCGTGATCACGCTGCAGCCGTTCTCGCGTTGTTGCACAGCCTGCCTGGTTCGGAGTCAAGGCCAAATGAAGCCATCAATGAGAGCGGAAACATTCTGGTTTGAGGATGTAGGCAACTAAGATTCTTTACTGATTAGCGATCGATTGGTCTTTTGCAGATAAAGGAGCAAAAGGGATGAGTAACCCAAGATACACAAGGTAGGTTTAAACTCAGTCGACACTTGACTGGACAACTGCTGCCTTCAACATCTGGCATCCGCGTTTTCGCTCTGTAAGCGACAATCAACAGGATAGAACTGGGACATGACTGAAATGTGTCCCAATAAAGGGCAGTCTGCCGAGATGCCTGGCAGTATATGAAGCCTCGGAATGGGAAATCGAATAGAACGAGTTTGATAGCGCAGTGACGGTTCGAGGAAATTTCTGTCGCTTGGGATAGTTCATCAGCAATTCGCATCGCCAAGTCGATAGAAGGAAAAAAAACTGTACGTTCTGTACGTTCTGCTCCAGAGGATTTTTGGCAGCGTCAACAGTTTCTGGTGTGGACATGATTGTCGTTTGCGACGTGAAGAAGTTGAACAAAGGTGCTGATGGCAAGTGGAAAGAGAAGCAGGGGGAGATGCCGAGCTGCGAGTTGAGCCACGTGAACAAGTACCTGCCTGTGGCCTGGCTGCCAGATGGTACAAAGCCTTTGGGGAGAATCTCAGATGAACAGCCAGACAGAGCCCCAAGCATAGGAACTAACTGAATAATATTGTGCAGCTGATACTAGAGGAAAGAAAGTTGAGTGCAAGGGCATTCTAGACAATGGGCATTTATCCGCGTGTAATGCAGAACCTCTCTGTGTTGGTAGTCAAGGTCGATGGGGACGGACAGCCACATGTTGGATGACTTGCCCGGCACCAGCATCTCTCTTTTAACCAACCTGCATGAACAGCTGATGGGTTTAAAAGCTATGAGCTACAGCAAGTTTGACAAAACTTTAGAAGACATTCGCTGGCATTCAGCGCTCTTAGCTTTACCCTACTACAGATCGCCAGAATGCCCAAAGAATCTTACTCTGCAGCCTTGTCTATTATATTGCAGAATTGGCGAAACTCAATACGTATAAGGTCCTGGTTATTATAAGTATCTTATCAATGACCAAAATGTTACAGTGTAGTTTTATTTGGAGAACCCATTCGCATTTTTATAATCACAAACATTGGGCTAGGTTGCACTGTGTCGGCTAGGAAATACCATTACAGCATTAGTAGTGACTACCACATTCACTGAAACTTGTAGAATCACATCTGGGGCCCAACCAACATCTTCTATCGACAGGCCGCCAACTACATTATTGATCTTACTGATGTTCCGCCTGTCAACGACTAAGGCTCTGGTCCAACTGGAATCCACTGGCCAACGGCTCAAGTATGCGCTTCATGATTGTTCCCGCGATCATACAAATCATTTCTAATGCGCATGATTTATGCTACGAGCATTTAAAACGTTCGCATCGTGATGAGCAACGCATTAAACACCGCCCACTGGGGTATCTTTATGGAAGATAGTGTGCGCCCACACTATCATTTCTGAGCGTGGTCTATGACTTGCTAACTCTTTTATTTCATCACAGGTTCCGGCGGTTTCTTAACCGACATCACCTTCATTAGCGGTAAATTCGGTGCTCAATTCGAAAGCCAGCAGTTTCCCATGCGCAACCTCACTTTCCACAACGCTCAGACAGCCATTCGCCAGGGCTTCGACTGGGGCTGGACATACGCCGGCATCACCATCAACAACTGCTTCGTCGGCCTTGACATGAGCGCTGTCGACGGCAACGAAGCTCTGAGCGTCGTCGGCATCACCATGATTGATTTCAGCATTTCCGACACCGACATCTTCATCAAGACGGCCAAGACGGCCACGTCCAGGCCCGTGGGAGCAGGAAACCTGAACGTCGAAAACATTCAGCTTTCAAAAAAGTTTTAATAAATAACAAAACTACCTAACTAACCAATACACAAATCAAAGTACTATATTTAATATACTCCCAGAAGCAGCATGCCCCTTTAAAGGAACTGGCAGTAAAGTACAAGTACCCCCAAACAACATGTTCAGTCTCGAGTATAGAAAAATCAATTAACCAGATGTCTCCTCTGGGCTTTGAGGTTGAGACGCCCTAGAACCTCCAAACGGCCCAGTGTGTTTCACTGGCGGCCGTCTGCCTTGCCCATAATCTACCAATCTCAGTTCATCAACAGACCAGCTCTTATAACAACCATGAAATATAATGTTTGGGTAGGAGAGTATCTGGTTCGAGAGGGGATCAGGGTCCTGCTCAGCATAATCCTGATATACAATGAGATTTGTATTGGGAGGATCGTAAGTGGAATATCTCCCAAATAAGCCGCGGCTCGGAGGGTTGGGTGCAGCAGAAGAACCAAATCCGCTACCAGCCGCAGGTCTTGATGAGGAAATAGAACCGAATGCTAGCGCACTAACGGCAGGTATCGTGTTAGAACCAAAACCCGACTGTGTAGTACTGGCGGCTGTTATGGTTGTTGAGCCGAAGGCAGGGGTTACAGTTGTTGAGCCGGAGCTTGATGGTGTTATAGAGGTATTAGCTGGCTTTGGACCAAAGAAAGAGCTTGTCTGAGCGGGGGCTGTAGAGGCTGTCGTTGAGCTCAAAACTGACGGCGTAGAAGTATTGGTTGCTGTTGAACCGAAGGCTGATGGTATAGAAGTGGTCGCTGCCATCGAACCAAAAGCTGACGGCTTAGAAGTACTGGTCGCCGTTGAACCAAAAGGTGATGATGTAGAAGTAGTCGCCGCAGACGTTGTTGAACCAAAAACCGGTAGTTTAGCAGCTGAAGACTGTGCTGCTTCAACAGACCCAAATGCCGAAAGGGGAGACTTTAATGCAGAAACTGAGCCAAATACAGGAGTTGTCGTCGTTGCCGTCGATGTCTTGTTGGAACCAAAAGCAGGAGATTCTGTACCAAGAGTCGTTGATGCCGATGTCGTTGTGGAACCAAAGATGGACGACCTAGGAGCAGCTGCCGTAGACTCCATTCTCAAACCAAACGGAAGCGCCGTAGGAGCAGGAGCCGCAGAAGTTTGTCCAGCGCTGCTCGAACTCATGGCAGCAGTTTGGCCTTGCTTGCCCGACTCAGCCGCCGTCGATTGCCCGCTGTTGGTTGAAGACGTAGATGATATTGCAGGCTCAACACTCGCGGGAAATTTGCTGTTCAGACTTGCTATTTTTCTTTCTGGCAGAGAAACAGGAGGCAGCTTGACTCGAATCTTTCTCTTTGGAACATCTGTATCAGGAACATCTGTCTTGGGTGCCATCTCGACAAATGCTTCTGGGAAATCTATCTAATTACATTAGAAATCGTGCGTCCCCATCTCATTGTCAGACGGTTCTTCTAGTAGGGTACCTGAAAAGCCTCTGGGCCGAGAGCGTTGGCAACTTTGCAAGCCCGTCTTCAATTTCTCAATCTCGTCCGCCAGTTGGCTCCTTTCTACCTTGATTTCGTCTGACTCTTCAGCCAGTCTCTTCAAAATCTCGTCGCTCATTTGGGTGACGACTCTTGGGTTGAAGATGTCGGGGAGCTTCGAGATCAGACAATTCTCAACAACTAGGTGGACGACGTTGTCCGTGAATGTTCGCCGGCTCATCTATGTTCATCAAATTTGTTTCAGAAACTTACTCACTACATAGCACTTATATAGCAGTAGCGGGAAGAATGCCAACTTACTTGGTAATGTGTCAACATCATGTCAACGGCAATGTCAATACCGAAGTAGCTATAAGCGCTGGTATCGGTTTGCATCAGGACATTTAAGACATCTTCAGGCTTTAGCACCCGGTACTCCGTTGTGTTGTAAGCAACAGAATGTTGATCAAGGAAATCAACAGAATTTGACTTCATGCGCCCAAGTTTGCGCCTCCACACTCCCGCTCGGAATTCTATCTCGAGCGGGATTCCATGTCCGGATGTATAAGGACGCATAATCTCGTCGAGCTTGTCCTTGAGCGCATTGGTCATGGAATCGAAGAACGGATCCACACACTCGGCCAAGATTGCGTCCCTTGTTCTCTCGTCGTCTTCCAAGATGTAGTCGAATATCTGATAAATAAACAGCCTTGTTCTTTCTACAATATTATCTACGTGGCATTGAGCTATGCGCCGCCATGGCTCAGACTGATCTCGGAAAAGCTGCATGATGAAATCGTTGCTCGGTAGCCCAGAGAACTCCGCGCCTTGGCTATCCGATGCAAGTAGCTCTATCCTGGTAAAGGCCACACCTTTTTCTTCAACCACTGGATCCGGAAAATCGTAGAGATCGATATATGGATCGAGATTGCCAGGAATATTTTCCAAGGCATCGGCCAGCATTTCCTCGTCAGTTAAGCCTTGCAACGGGTTCTCTCTGGGTTGAGGTTCGTCCCAGTTCATCTTGTACTTGGCTCCTTTTTCTCTCATCGTGAGGTCAAATACATAATTCAAGTTTCGAAGCAATGCTCTCAACTTCCGAAACTTGACCTTGTTTCTTGCTTCTGGGTCTGAGGGGGTAGCGAAGAATGGATCATTATATCTTCCCTCGACTGCATGCTCTGCCAATTTGTGAAAAGCCGTTGATATGCTGAGAAGATAATCACGCATTTCGTCGGAAGTGGTCCTTGTTGTTCCCAGCTTTGCGAGACGTCTTTGGCGATTCTGCAGATTGCCATCAATGTCTCTAATGAGCGCGGGCAGACTGCTCTTAATTTGCTTCAGCAATGCTGTCCCAAGACTCTTCCGAAGACTGTCCACCCCTTGGTTGCTCAGAGGTAACGCAGACCAGGCTCCTGTTTTGAGGAATTTTTCCTCTTCGACGTCTCTCTGATCAAAGTCTAGCTCTAGTTCTTTGGGTCCTCGGTTGCGTAGGACATGCCAACCTAGGCGAAGCTGGTGACTGGGCTCTTGTCCTCTCGCGAGACGCAGATATTCATCTCCTAGATTTAACCCCGGACACAGATCGACTTTAGTGATAACTCCAATCGTGCGCTCCCTTACTGTGTCATGCTGGAGGGCCATGTCGAGAATGGCATGCTTGGACAGGGAGATATCTGCTGACACAACCATAAGAATGATGCTATTTTTCTGTTTCATGTAGCCCTCAACTATTTCGTTAACGACTGGCTTCCATTCTTGAGGCTGTGAGGATGACCCAGAATGGAAAATTCCTGGCAGGTCAACTAGAGTCAGCGAGGGAATGTCTGGCCCGGAAATTTCCACTCGTAAAACATGTTTGGAGAAGCTAGTTGCCTTTCCATCGACAAGGCCCATGTGCTCCTTTGCTCTATTAATGACGTCGGGCAGTTCTGATCTTTGGAAACCGCTCTCGTGAAATGGCGTGCGCGTGAACGATAATGCCGCTGTATTAGCATCAGCAGCAGCATCAGTCGCGTATCGAATTCTCAAGTCTGTGCTGTCCATAAGCGCCCTCCGAAGCACCAGCTCTGTAGGAAACCGAGTGCAGATGCCGTCGCTAACAGGGAAATGAACCCGAGATATCGCTTCTAGCACGGAGCTTTTACCGGAGCATTGGTTACCTACCACGATGATCTGCGGCAGGTCGATGCCGGTAATGCTCAAATCTCGAAGGCCATCGATGGTGTCGAGAAGTCGTCTTGTTTCACTATTGTTGAGCTGCTCAGCTGTCGCTGGGTCGAGGACTGCAGCGTCGCCCATGATGGGATGATTGTGATTTGGAGGAGAGCAAATAGTCCCGCACGTAGCTGAAAGGTTCATGTAGCTGGGACTATTCAGCTCGGAGGGCAAGACCGGGGTCTCGGCCACTTAAGCGCCGAATCCCTTTGGAACAAAGCTAAGGTAGTGTGAACAACAGCGACTTATGTAGGGTAAAAGCTATTTTTATTTTATTTTATTTTCTACTGATATTTGTAGATCATATAGATGCTGCCTATTAACATGAAAATTGCGCTCTTTAATATCCTACTATCTACTACCTAGTAGTAGCTAGGCAATATAAAATATATTCCTTTGACTTAAGCTGCTGCCTAGTTCACTTACCTTGTTGAGAATATTGGCATATCCCAACTTGTTTTAGTCCAAAAGCTGCCACAGCTACCTGCAGTAACATATCAAATTATAACACAGGCTGCCTTTTGCAAAGAAATATAACCAAACATGTAGCTAGCAGCAAGACCCTGGTCTCCTTTCCCCCACCTGGAAACAGCTGACTGGGATTAGAATCTGTTGTATTAGCTGTTATATTTGGCGCTAAAGCTATAGCTGATTAGGCTGGGAAGATAATAAGTAGCATTAAGCTAGTAGTATTATAACAAACTATACACTAGATAATTAGTATAAGATAAATTCCTAAGGGATAAACTATAACAAACTGTACACTAGATAGTTAGTATAGGGTAGATTCCCAAGGAATAAACCTAGTAGTAATTCTAGGTTTATATTAGTAAAGCAGTTAGGAAACTTATTACTTATTTGACCTGGAGCTGTAGTATAGCTCTAGGTCCTGCGCATAAGCTACCCTGCGCTACAGGGGGGTATAGCTCTGGGTGTATAGCTTTGGGTGTTAATAGGGGTAAAGAGGGGGATTTTAAGGTGGGCCTACCCTTTATTCCCTATAAAGCTATATGCATAGCTTAATGAAAAGCAGGGGTCCCTAGTGGCTGCTGCCCTTATATAACTTAATAACTAGGCCTAAAGTGCTGCTCTTGTATAACTTAATAATTTAGCTAATAGCCTAATATAGTATAATATAGTAAGGGCTAAGAGGAAAAAGCTAGCTAAAGGCTAGGCTAGGCTAAGGCTAGAATATATAATAGAATATTTTATTTTTATATATATATATATATATATATATATATAAATAAATAAATATTTGCTGGGCTACTTATAGTAAATACTTTTAAGGAAAGAATATATTTTCTATTTTATTTTATTATACTAAATATAATATATTTTACCTACCTAATATAAATTATATATTACAAACCAACCACATAAGGATCCTTTTAGTATATACCTTCGGTAATACACCAGAAGGCCACAACTAATTAAGGTGTGGGACTCCCTCTCTTAGTAGGATATATACCTACTTATAAGATAAGAATATAGCTCTAGGAGTGTATTCTTATTAGGTACTACAAGACTTACACTAGTGATAACTATAAAATAACTTACTATATAAGAACTATTTATTATACTTATTAGATAAATCTTAAATAATTAGTTATTAATATAGCACTTTTAAATAATAATTAAATTAGTTATTTATAACCTTATTAGCTATATAATTATATTACTTATTAGATCTCTTATATCTCTCTGCTAATATAAATTAACGCCTTAGCTTACAGATTAGGAACCTACCCTATACCTAAGTATAATAGTATAAGTTAGGATGTTATATGTTAATAACTCTTGTTTAAAAGATACCTGTGATCTCTTAAGCAAATCTAAACCACTATACCTAAAGTAATTAGATTAACTAGCACTTCTACTAACCTAACCTATAACAAACCATACACTAGATAGTTAGTATAAGGTAGATTCCCAAGAGATAAACCTAGTAGATAATTCTAGGTTTATATTAGTAAAGCAACTAGGAAACCTAATAAGTAATATAAGCAATAGTAAATAATATCACTAGATAATAAAAGTGCAAAGCGTATTATAATCTTAATTCTATATTAATAACTAGCTATCTAAGTTATTTAAATAAGTATAATAAAGTAAACTTATATATTTAGTTTAGTTATATATAATTATAGTTATAGTAGTAATTACTATAGTAATCACTGGGATAGTATTAATAAGCGCAGGAGTAATTACTTATAGTATAGTAATTACTTCCTTCTAGTTAGTTATTTAGAATATAGTATATTCTTTCTAAGGCCTACTAATATAACCTAAGTGTTATTAGGTTGTAATATAATACTCCCTTCCTGTTAGTTTTATCCTTAAGGCCTATAACTAAGTTATTTTATTCCTGTTAATATATCTCCCTTCTTTCTTTTTTAAATTCTTATTAATATAATATTTAACCTTTTTTCTTTAACTTCCCTTCTAACTCTTTATTATTATTATTTAGCAGATTTAGTTACTATTAAGGGTTTTAATATTATACCTTATTCTTATTATTTATTTAAGGGGCTTTGTTATTAAATAGTAAAGTATTACTCTTTAAAGTATAGTAAATATATAAGAGCTAATTACTTATATAATAGTTAAGGAGTAACTCTTAATTCTTATAAGTTTTTATTTTTTATTTATAATAAAGTCTTATACTAATTTATAATATTCTATATTATTTTAAAGTCTTATTATTTAGATTTAATTAAAGAGTTAGCTAAACTTTTATTATTATAATATTATAAGGCTTTTTATAAGGCTTAGGCTAAAATAGATAAGGCTTTAGATTATCTAAAGCAATTACATTATTAAAAACAGCAGCTTTATACTAAGGGTAAGGAAATAGTATAATATAGCTTAAGCTTATTAAATAAGCTTAAGGATATTAAGCAGTAAAAGTTAAAGGTTCTTTCTATTATATAAAACTACCAAGGGGTAAATCTTCTTAATTCCAATTTCTTACTTAACCCTTTTTTATTATTCCCAGAGACTAAAGAAACTTTATTATTAGCACACAGGAATTAAAGTTTTCTTTAAGTTCCTATAAGTTTTCTATTTCTAGGTATTTCTTTTATTTAACTAGGTATTCTATATTATTTATTTCTAGGTTTTAGCATATAATAAGTATTTTCTTAATTTTATATTCTTCTTTAATATCTTAGACTATTATTTTATTTATAATTAGTTTACTTATCTTTTTATTTACTAATACTTTTTTAAGTAGTAATATATAAAAGACAGCTATTTTTAATCTTATATTATTAAGTAGGTCTAGCTTATAATTAACTTTACTAATTTTCTTTAGAATTTTAAATAGCTTAAGTTTCTTAAAATCCAATTTATTACTTAACCTATTTATTCTAATATTTAGCAGTTTTTTATTATATAAATATTATAATAGGTAAACTATATCTCCCTCCTAAAGGGTTAGTCCCTTAATTCTTATATAATCTGCGTATTCTTTTATATATTACCTAAAGAATTTAAGTTAAGTTTTAAATTCTTCTTATAATTAAATTATATTTTCTGCAAAAATACATATATTATCCATATTTAAATTATCATAAGGTAGTTTATAAGCTTCTAGTGTAAATCCATAATTAGCATAAAATAGTATAACTCCTATAGTTTCTATTATAAAGCTATTATATTACATTTATATAATTAGTAGCATTTTAACCTAATTATCTTATTAAAGGTTAATATAATATTACAGGTATACTTTAATAACTTAATTTATCTATTCTATTTATTTATTTATTTATAAATAAAACACAATACTTAGCTTATAATAAGTTCCAAGTTTAGCTATTAATTCTTGCTAAAATTTAAATACAAAAGTGCTTTCTTTATCTAATATAATTTCTTTTAGTATTTTATATTTAGCAAAAATATATCTTATATAAAAATATACTAAGTTTTTTATATTATATGCCTTCTTATATAATAAGAAATATACTTACTTTAAGAGCTTATCCACAATAACAAAGATACTATTAAAGTGTTTTCCTATTAATAGGTCTTTTAACTTAAGCAAGTTAGTAATATAGTTAAATATAATAATATACTAGTTTCTTTTTAGAACTAGGATTAATTACAGTTTTCCATATAGTTAATGCCTTTTATCTTTTATTTTCTTATATATATTATATTTATTAAGGACTTTTTTAATAATTTTCTTTAGTCTTATAAACCTATAATAGCAAATTATATAATTATATATTATCTTAAGGCCTTTATAAGCTGCTATAATTATACTTTAATATAAGTCTTAAATTACTTCTAGCTGTAATTCCTTTAGTATCCAGATTTTTCTATCTTCCTATATTAATAAATTATTTTTTATAATAATATTTTCTAGAAAGTCTCTTAGTATAAGGTTATCTAGTTATAGTCCTTTAAATTATTCTCTAATCTTATTAAGGATAAGGTTATATTCTTTTATAACAAATAAAATATTAATTTATATTTATTTATAATTACCTTTATAATTCTTTCTTAAAATCTAGGCTTTAATTTCTAGAATTTCTTTAAAATATTCCTTTTTTTAGCTTAAGGTATTTACTTATTTATTAGTAGTGCCTTTATAGTAAATAAGTTTATAGTTAAAGTCTAAGAGTATCTTAAAGTAGCAGGTCTAGTATATAAAAAGCTTTTAAGTTTTAGTAAAGTATATAATATTACAGTAGTTAATATAAACCTTAACCTTATACTTACTTCCTAAGCAATAGTATTACTATTCCTTAAATACTTTAAGGATTACTATAAATTCCTTATTATAAATAAGATATCTTAGTTCTAGTTTATATAGCTTTTATAAAAAGAATACTACTAGATAGTTTTTCCTATTTTTATCTTTTTAAATTAATATTCCTCTAATAGCAAAGTTTAATAAGTTAGTTTTAATCTCTAATAGTTTATTAAAATTATATATAATAAGTATAGGTTCACTAAGGAGTGCATTTTTAAATTATTTAAATACTACTTTTATTTCTAGTTTATATACAAGTTTCCTATTTTTTAATTTCTTCTTACCTTTTTTATTTTCTTTAAGTTAAATAGCATTAGTAAATAGTTTAGCAATTTTACTATAGTTTTTAATAAACCTTTAGTAGTAGTTTACTAAGCCTAAGAAGCTTTATATTCCTTTTTAGGTTTCTAATAGTTCCTATTCTTAGATTATTTTAAGCTTATTAGGATTTATTTAAACTTATCCTAGTAAAATTAAGTGTCCTAAGAATTTAACTTCTTAAATATAAAAGGGTCAGGGTTAGGGTTAGGGTTAGGGTTAGGGTTAGGGTTAGGGTTAGGGTTAGGGTTAGGGTTAGGGTTAGGGTTAGGGTTAGGGTTAGAGGTGCTGGTTTCATCTATCGGAGGGAATGGATTAACCTTAGCAATACGTAACTGAACGAAG